>NC_060232.1:12611397-15482309 GCF_021155775.2 Neodiprion pinetum
TATTAATCCTTATACAATATTTTTGATGTGTTCTCATACTGAAAATATTTATTACTATTCCAGGTATAACCCGAGGTGGTTGGCGGTGGTTGGAGGTGGTCGGAGGTGGACGAGGAGGAGGACGAGGACCAGGAGGAGGACGAGGTGGACGAGGAGGAGGACGAGGTGGACGAGGAGGCGGCGGGGTGGGTCGTGGGAGAGGAGAGGAGGGGCGGGGGAGGGCGGGCAGGGGGAGGGGAGGGGGAGGGGAAGAGGTGGGTGGGGGGCTGGCGAGGGGAGGGGCAGGGAAGGGAAGGGGAGGGAGGGAGGGGAGGGAGGGAGGGAGGGAGGGAGGGAGGGTGCCGGGAACGGGGCCGGGGGGGGGGGGGGGGGGGGGGGGGGGGGGGGGGGGGGGGGGGGGCGCGTGGTATGCTCTATTAACTTTAACGGGCTCGTACTGACATCCGGCCTCCACTCCCCTCCCGCCCTCCCCCCCTCCCGCCCCTCCCTCCCTCACTCCCTCCCTCCCTCCCTCCCTCCCCTTCCCTTCCCTGCCCCTCCCCTCGCCAGCCCCCCACCCACCTCTTCCCCTCCCCCCTCCCCTCCCCCTGCCCGCCCTCCCCCCGCCCCTCCTCTCCTCTCCCACGACCCACCCCCGCCGCCTCCTCGTCCACCTCGTCCTCCTCCTCGTCCACCTCGTCCTCCTCCTGGTCCTCGTCCTCCTCCTCGTCCACCTCCGACCACCTCCAACCACCGCCAACCACCTCGGGTTATACCTGGAATAGTAATAAATATTTTCAGTATGAGAACACATCAAAAATATTGTATAAGGATTAATATAATAATTAATTAATTAATAATATAATAAATTGTATAGGATTATTCATAGCTACTGAATATGTGCTTGCACGAAAAATGTATTGAAATAATTCATTGTAAACGTGACAAGTTTGTAATATTTCAGATGAAATATAATTACAATTGCCGTTAAATATTACAAGAATATCAATTAATTAATTAATAATATAATAAATTGTATAGGCTTATTCAAAGCTACTGAATATGTGCTTGCGCGAAAAATGAATTGAAATAATTTTATGTAACCATGACTAGTTTGAAATATTTCAGATGAAATATAATTACAATTGCCATCAAATATTATAAAAGTGTTTTACTCACCGAGCACAAATCCTCCTCCTCCTCGTCCTCCTCCTCGTCCAACTCCGAACACCTTCAACCACCGCTAATCACCTCCAACAACCACCGATAACCACCACGGGTATACCTGCCATAATAATAAAGATTTTCAGTATAAGAACACATCAAAAATATTGTGTAAGAATTAATATAATTAATTAATTAATTGATAGTAGAATAAATTTCACTAGCGCATTTATAGCTACTGAATTTGAGCTTGCCCGAAGAATGAATTGAAATAATTTATTGTAAAGATGACAAGTTTGAAAAAGATTAGATGAAATATAATTACAATTGCCATCGAATATTATAAAAACGTTAAACTCACCGAGCACAAATCCTCGTCCCCCTCCTCCGAAATCACCTTGATTACCCGCAACCACCCCTAACCACCCCCAACGACCACCGCCAACCACCTCGAGTTATACCTCGAATACTAATAAATATTTTCAGCATGAGAACAAATCAAAGATAATGTGTCAGGTTTAATATAATTTTTTTATCTACATATTTTACCAAAAAGATTATGAGAAGATTATAAAGTTATAGAAATTTTATTAGCGTACTGACAGCTACTGAATTTCGGCTTGCGCGAAAAACGAATTGAAATAATTTATTGTAAACATGAACCAGGAACCACGGAGCGCTTATCCTGGAAGTCGAGAAATTTTATTAGCGGACTGACAGCTACTGAATTTCGGCTTGCGCGAAAAACGAATTGAAATAATTTATTGTAAACATGAACCAGGAACCACGGAGCGCTTATCCTGGAAGTCGAGAAATTTTATTAGCGGACTGACAGCTACTGAATTTCGGCTTGCGCGAAAAACGAATTGAAATAATTTATTGTAAACATGAACCAGGAACCACGGAGCGCTTATCCTGGAAGTCGAGAAATTTTATTAGCGGACTGACAGCTACTGAATTTCGGCTTGCGCGAAAAACGAATTGAAATAATTTATTGTAAACATGAACCAGGAACCACGGAGCGCTTATCCTGGAAGTCGAGAAATTTTATTAGCGGACTGACAGCTACTGAATTTCGGCTTGCGCGAAAAACGAATTGAAATAATTTATTGTAAACGTGAACCAGGAACCACGGAGCGCTTATCCTGGAAGTCGAGAAATTTTATTAGCGGACTGACAGCTACTGAATTTCGGCTTGCGCGAAAAACGAATTGAAATAATTTATTGTAAACATGAACCAGGAACCACGGAGCGCTTATCCTGGAAGTCGAGAAATTTTATTAGCGGACTGACAGCTACTGAATTTCGGCTTGCGCGAAAAACGAATTGAAATAATTTATTGTAAACATGAACCAGGAACCACGGAGCGCTTATCCTGGAAGTCGAGTTTCACCGCGTAGCGGACCCGCGCAGAAACTATACAGTGCTTGGTCAAAAGTCACGAGGTCGCGAACCTGTACAGCCGGAACTACGCAAAATTACTCCCGAAGGTCAGAAGTCATCAGGTCAAGTACCTGGACAGCCAAAACTGCGGAGCGCTTGTTCTGGAAGTCGAGTTCCTGCAGGTAGTGGACCTTGAGCGCAAAAACTACGGAGCGCGTGTCCTGAAAGTCGAGTTTCACCGCGTAGCGGACCCGAAGCGCGGCATCCGGGAGGTTGAGAACCCGGTACTCGAAATACGTAGCGGACCCGAAGCGCGGGATCCGAGAGGTTGAGAACCCGGTACTCGAAATTTGCGGAGCGCGACTCTCATACGTCCGCTCTACTGCGCGGTTGTTTCCAGACTGAGGAATTCGGCTAGCTGATTTTGAATTGGTGACGTCACTTTCTGAACATCCGACATCCAAACTTTGGTTTCGAACTTTGATACTATGTATGATGATGTATGATGTATGATGTATGATGTGTGATGTACGATGATATGATATGATGTATAATGATTTTAGTTTTCACATTTCATACAAGAAATACGCACTTTATCTCTCCTGCCGATTCCAGACTCAAGCGGCCAGGCCCTTCGATGGTCAGCCGTTGACTGAAGATATATCATTCAGTTAACGGGTCAGCTGATAACGCTGCCGTTCTGCGACAGTTGGATGATGAAAAATTTTGCTCGTATCTTTCACATGTGTGTTAAAATACACTCGAAGTGTTAAGAAGCCTCGTTCCTTCTCTTCCTATCACCTTCATAGGTCTTTAAATCACTACGCTGCGTTAAATACTGTCTCATGTACGGAGAATCCATTTCATCTTAATCACAATTAGCGCATCCGTGATGTATTACAGTGAGTCCGAATTTTTTTCCATCCGAACACTTTTCGAAAAACAATTCTGCTTTTCTACTCAACGTAAATACTCCACTTGCGTCCAGCTAAAACAGTGTTCCGATTCTATGCCAACGAAAATTCAAGATTGAGAGAGCAAATGAAAAGTTGTTGAAATAATTATGAATATTAATGATATAGAATACATGCTGGAGCAGGGGGACGAGGAGGACGAAGGTGGTCGGAGGTGGCAGGGGGTGGCCAAAGGTGGTAGGAGATGGTAGGAGGTGGCAGGGGGTGGTAGGAGCTGGTAGGAAGTGGTTGGAGGTGGTTTGCAGTGATCGGCGGTGGTCGAGGAGGACGAGGACGACAAGGACGACGAGGGGCGGGAGGAGGACGAGGACGTGGGCGAGGTGGTCAAGGAGGACGAAGGTGGTCGGAGGTGGGAGGAGGTGTTTGACAGTGGCTAGAGGTGCTCGGAGGTTGTTGCGGTGGTTGACGGTGGACGCGGTGGTCGTCGGAGGTGGTTGGCGGTGGACGATGTTATGCGTCTTCTTACGGGGAAGATCGAGCTGATCGACATTTCTAAGTCCCAGTCGACAAGTAGTCTTACGTACTAACTTAGTACCGACTCAGTCTCAAGCTTCTATACCGATACTACTTTGGCTGCTACGAATGTCGGTGCGAGCCCGTGAGGTAGAGTCGATAGAGCAGAAACCCCCCTACGCTCCCAGGCCCACCTGAGCCCACTTGCCCGATGAAAACGGGTCACAAAAATTTACCCAGGATTATCAGTCTTCATATTCTTCAGTCAACGAGATGGCTGATATTGTGATGATTTTTAACCGCTGTTTTGAATTCCTCGCTTTGAATTTCGAATTTTCATGGTCAGATCCTTGATCAGTGACCTTAAAAACAGCTTCCATCGATTTTAGGTGAATATCGATCGAATTTCCATTCTTGTCGTCAGCCATGTTGTATCCGCCATTCTGAACTTTGAAATTCAGACTTCAGATTTGGAAAGAGCAACGTCAATAACCTAGAAATGATTTTTTTTTAGAATCTGTACATCAGGCCTTTTTATGCAATGTATTAAGAACTGTCAAAATAGCATTTTAGGGGGGGAAGTTCACCCCTTTAAAATTAATTTCAGCCAATATAAAAAACAAGTATCTTTTATTTTAGCATACTCAACATTTCTACCAAGTTTCATCAAAATCAGAGGCGCACACTTCGCGGATATTCCTTGTCAACGAATCTCAGCTCGAATGGTTAGACTTCGTCTACATGGCAATATAACAACTGATTCAGACCTCGTTTCATCAACTTATCAAAATCGTTCACGAACAGAGTTTGATTCATCACAGGAATCCCATCTCTGTGAAATTTTCTACCGGTTTCGTGTTAATCGAAAAATCATCGATGCAAACAAATGACCCGCGCTGAAATCCTCCAAATTGTGTAGCGCGAATTTAAAAGGCTCTCGAGAGTCATTATGCGGGACACGTGTGCTTGGTTCTCTCACGGCTCGAGCACAATAGAACTTAAGTAGATAAGTAAATTATACCCGAAGCAGACTTGGTCGATCCTCCCTTCGTAATCTGCAAGGTTTGATAATGGATCCCAAAAATGAAAAACTTACCCTTGTCCAGTTATGCAGTATACCTACAATGATACTGCTTACTGCTATTATATCTTGAATCCACCACCGAGCTAGTCGTTATCGGTCCCCAGAGAATTGTATTATTACTGCCTGTAGAACGACCTGTGGTAAGCAGTCTGTAGCATACAGGGGGTAAAACAGAGGCCACAGAGGTAAACTCTTGTGTTGTATCGGTCGGTTCCAGATCACGAATCGTGTAAACACACGAGGATGTACTGATCATTGATTCAGATTCACTTTCGAAACTTTTTCGTGGCCGCGTTTCCAGTGAATCGGATCTATTGCAGAGACCTCATAGAATACTCATAGAAACTGGCTAGATTCTCAGTATGCTGTACAGTTCATACTCTCCCGCTGAAAAGTTCTCATAGACACAAGTCCCAGAAAGCTGTTGTTTCCGAGATGCAGGATTCGGAAGGGAGATGCATGGATATTTTTATATCTATGGATTGCACAGTTTATATGAATAAAAAAGCTTTAAGGGGGACTTGAAATCAAATACATCACTCAAAAACTGCAAGTCGTTTTGCTGAGACTCTGCACATGCGTGAAAAACGGGACAAGCCGATTATTGCTAGAGTCGGAGGGTCACGTTCTTCGCGCGAAATCTGATTTTGCACCTACTTCCAGTAAACCAGCGAGTTCATGGATGGAATCTATGCATTGATCGAATCGATCACAGCTTCCTGTCTATCTTTGAGAATCAACCGTGCAGTTTTTGAATGGTTTATTTGCTTTCAAGTCCCCTTGAAGCTTTGTAATTTATGAAACTCACGAAATCCATAAATATCAATAAATCTGGACACCTTTCTACCGAAGCCTGTCTCTTCGAAACTACTGATTTTTGGGACTTGTATCCATGAGAACTTTTGATCTGGAGGATATGTTTTATAACATACCGAAAGCCAGCCAATTCGACCAGGAGCCAATTTCGACAAGGATTCTGCGGGGTCCTTTATAGTTATACAGTGAACTACGCTCGTGCTGTATAATAATACAGCGAGAAGACCTTCGGCTGAGAATACATGTATTTTGCGAGAGCTGAATTGCTCAAGCAGGATAAAGAAATTCAAAGTTTTGAGAATTCTTTTTGTGTTGCTTACAGCGACGCTATTGAATATATTAGGAAAAGGATAGCCTGGTCGCGATCTTCAACGATCAATCCTGATTATCCTCAATTTTAGATCAATAGAAGATCAATATAAGATCAAGAAAGTGATACCTTTGGGCGCTAGATGTTTGTGGGTCAAATTAAATATGTATAGGAGTATATATATTCTCCATATTCAATGTAGAGAATGTTACACAAAATTTGGAATCTGGCGACAGAATATTTTTTGGAACAATTTTTTTTATTATATTAATTTATTGCTTTTTGAAAGTATAGTCTGATGGTTTGCACAGCAAATAACGACAGTGTATAACAGTGCATGAAGATTGTGCTTTGTCTTTTTCTTAAGGTAGTTAATGTTTCCGTGTTGTTCTGTTTGAGTCCGAGTAAAAATCACGGTGACGACTAATTTCGGTTTTATTTTGGTCTGAAATCAAGTCAAATTTAACATTTAGTTCAGTAAGGTTGAATTTAGAATTATGTGTAGCTCCATTCAGGTTGTTTAGTTATTTTTAAGTAATCTCGCAGTTCTGCTCCGATTTGGTACGGCTTAGACCAGAGGAATTCGATTTCCTATTTGTCTGAAGTCTTGGATCCAATAACCACTCAGGTGAATTACGAAACCGCTTTTTTAAGTTGTCAAGTAACGTATCATGAAAAAATTATGTGACACGGATAGAATATCTGTTCCTATATCAGACACATCTTAGACTTTTTAAGTAGTTCAAGTAATTTGTCATGTTAGTGGCGCATAACCTACAATTTTCCTTCTTCCTGACGAAGAACGTAATTAGAAATGTAATATATACGAATGATTATATACAAATTCCATTTTGAAAAACCTTTTTTGCGATCTAATTGTAAGCAGAAACAAATTCCTGAATAAAATCATGTCGAAAATATTTCACAAATCTTACACTTTAATTTGATATATTTCTATCCGGATAAACTATGTACTTTACACCTGCATATTACATTTGACACAACTGGAATATTTCTACAGAGTTTTTCCCCAGTGCTGATTTTCGGTTCCGAAGAATTTTCTTACATAGAACTGAACGCGCGGACAAGTAATTGCATGCCTACCTACTTCAAAAACGGGGACAAATATTGAAACGCAACTGAATTTGTATTTTTTATCTGCTCACTCAGAGAAGCGTCACGAAGAACCAAATCTCTGGCACATCCAGGGTACACATATATAGAGCATAAACTGTTATCTGACTTCATCCTCAGCGTGCGGTCGTACAGATTTGACCGCCTTGGACCATCAAACAAAATAATATGGAAGTAGGTAGTAAAATTTTGTCGGTCGTATAATTGGACCATTTTGTGACATCGAGATAAGATATACGTTATCGTACAGTTTTTTATACGCCATGGATTGAGGTCTAATCAAACGTGTGATTTTTCCTGGATGACCTGGCAAAGGTTACGAATAAGCGAATAAGCGATGGACAGCGGTAAGAAAGTCGCAATGTACGAGGAAGTCATTTGCGATTACAACGAAAGTAAGGTACAGTGTACAGTATACTGAGGTACAGTTCCCAAACTGGATTTCGACCGATTGGAGCCTACGATGTCGTCTGCTACGCAGGTTAAATGAATGGTAGCAGATGAAGCTGCGAATCGATCAGAGTCCACCTCGGGAGGTGTAAATCAGTATTTTTCGTGGCTTGAGGTCGCGACTATAATGTATGAATGCATGTAAGGATGTAACGATATTTTAAATTCGAAGTGCCCGCGAAGTTTTGCTGGACACAGCCATCCCGATCCAGGCGTCAGGCGGGAGAAACGGCTGAACGTTTTGAAGACTCTGCGGAAAGACGCCAACCTGTACAGACCGATAATCATAATACTCCGCAGAAGTTGAAAACCAAGTCAATTTTAAGATTTTACAAAGTTCCACATACACAGTACCAGTTCACTGAATTTTCGATGTCGTTACGATCCATGCTGCTCTCATCTCCCATCTCAACGTGAATAAACGACGCAACCTAAAGGTGAACACAAGAGTTCTCAGCATCCATCAAACGAGAGTGGAGAAGAGAATAATACCTGGATTGGCAAGTGACTCATCTGTTGCAACAGTATTCGACGACAAAGACAAGGGACCAGTTAATTTCAACGTCTTGTGTATCGAAGGCGTATTTTTAAATTGTGTGAATGTTTGGATGTGTGAATGAATAACTTTTGATCTTTTTTTTATGTGTACACTTTTGTTTTTACCATTTATTCCAATCTGTTTATTCGAACTATTTTATCTATACTATTTTATCTTTACAATTTTGTCGACTATTTTACATATATTTTATTTATATTTCATTTACATGTTACTTATATCTAATTTATTCAACAGAGAGTCAAACTCGTATTTATTATCATTCTCTTAATATTGTCTTGTAAGCCTGTCCATCGAATTCACCTTTTGTTTTCTTTTTCTTTTATTTACACAAAAAAAAAACTAGTAATCACAAGGAATACCTCCTTAAACTCGTTTGAATTTTCTCGCAGGAATAGGTCGGGCCGGTAGAGTAGCGGCCTAAAGAAACTAGAGAGCAGAGAAGGGGACAAAAACAGGGTAACACATGCAGAATTGGGCAGCAGAAATTACTTTCGTCATTTCATTACCCGTAAATTACAATTACTGTGAATAACTGTAATATTTAGTAACTAATTACAATTGCGGGAAATAATTATAAATTTTGATTTACCAATTACAGTTAGTATAAACAATTGTAATTTTATGATTATCAACTACAATTACTCGAAATAATTGTAATTTTTTTTGTTGTCAATTAAAATTACTTGAAAAAATTGTAATTTTTTTGCTACTAATTACAATTACTTGGAACAATTGTAATTTTTCTGTTATCCATTACAATTAATGGAAATGATTATGTTTTTTTTTCAAATTTCAATTGTTTTTCATAATTTATTTAAACAAATTACCTTTGGAAACGTAATGTCGAATTCTCAACATAATTTCAAATTCCGAAAACATCGGGAACTTCATGGAGCTTACATATTCACATTGACTGGTCAAGCAAATTATTTAAACAAATTAATTTTTCAAAGTAATGTGAAATCCTTGATCAGCTACCCAAAAAACTTTGGTAACCATAGCCCATTCACATATTGACTGTAAAAGACTCGTTCCGATCACACCATTTGAATACTCCAAAAACGGAGTAAATTTATTTGTCTATTTGTTATTATTTCACAGGAATAACGTTAGAGAAAAAAATTCAATTGGACCACATCGTGTGGTTTACAATTACTCAAAAGAATTTTAATAATGTCTGATTTAATTACAATCACTGAGGATAATTGAAATGATTTCTGATTAAATTCCAATCACTGAAAGTAATTTTGATAAACTTTGATTAAATTCAAATTACTCAATGTAATTTTAATGAAATCCAATTCAATTACAATTACTGGAAAGAATTTCGATGGACTCTGAGTCAATTACAATTATCAAAAGTAATTTCACTGAACTCCGATTCAATTATTATTACTGAAAATAATTTTAATGGAATTCGATGTCATTAAAAATTATCCTTAGTGATTTGTAATTGTTAATTTCTTATTACAACTTTGCCCAGCACTGAACACATGTGAAGGCACGGATTGATTAATAACTTTAGATCCACATAAAAGCTGTAGAAAGGGGAACAACAACATTACGAATAACAAACATTGAATGTTATTTCTTTGCCATTACAGATTGGTAATAATATAACTGGTAATATTAAGACTGTATAAATAATAAAATTAAAATCTTTTTCATTACAGAGAAATAATTCAATTTATTTATCGATGTTGGTTCCCGAACCCACAAATTTAAAAAGACAACACATTACATGCATACTTTCATCGTATCGCAACTCACGTATTTTGGGATTGAGCTCTTACGTATATCAATAAGTAATAAATTGAGTTAGGCGACACTGAATTCCGGCAAAATATGCAAAAAAATCGGAACCGCACTCTTCTTCAATTTTTCACATCATCTGTTCGCGATGTGTCGAAAATTTGGAATCGGCTACTTGGCAGGTACTTGGAGTGCATTTTCACGTGTTATTTATTATGGTTAGCCGGAGGGGGGGGGGGGGGGGATCAATAAGTTTTAAATAATGACATTGTTTGAGCGTAGTGGTTTCAAGGTAAATGAACGTTTTCAAAGTTTCGAACAAAATACAAGTTAATTCGTTGATCAATTGCTTACAAGATTGTGAAGCCAAAGGTCTCAAAACCATTAATTACGTACTAAAGAACAGTACACTGAGACAGTGCGTAAAATTGAGTCATTCGAAAGTGCGCATGCGTCAAAAAAAGCCCTAGTGTGTAAAGTATAGCGTCTATTTCGACTGTGCGCATGCGCCAACTTTGTTTTATCGTACTGTTTGGAAACTGTGCACTTTACACGCGCATTACAGTATTAGAAAATTGAACTGCCCAATCACGTGTTAGAAAAAAAAAAAGAAAATAGCTAGCGTCACGCGTAAAGATTTGCAACATCTGATTAGTGTGATTACATCGCTTGCCTTTGCTCATGCCGCGTTCAATGATGCATTGCCGATGCGTAATCGAAATGTCAACTGTCAGGGTTCGGCAGAAAAGACGGGGGCAGTCTAAATCATTATTATAGCTCGGTGAGTCGGACAAGAATTCATATGGCTCTACTTTGCTCGTTGCTTTCTCACCATTCGCATAAGTTACGAGCATCGATTGACTGTTTCTCTTCGAACCGCTCCGAGGCTGATTTTGGAAATATCGGTTCAGTCCTTACTTAAAGGATCATCGTGTAACGGGTCGAAAAATAGCTCGTATGTTTTCATTTTTTTTCGATGGTAAAAATACGCTAATCAGTCTGATTTTTCCATGTCAAATCAAAGCACTCGTGAAGAAAAGAAGATAAATTTTTTAATGCTTATTTTTATTTAAGAAAATTTTTTACTAACGGTCGAAAACGTTTTCCAAAAAAAAAGGAAGCCTCACGGTGTACTCGGTTGTGGTCCGAAATATTATCTAAAAAAAAATTTGTAAAGCGATTATTAATCAGTATATGAAAGCCGCTATCTTACTATGGAGCTTTTTAAAATCAAAATTGATAAAATGGCGACGGGTTGAAAAAAATATCGTATTTAGCCTATTTTTTTGACAGTTTATCGTGAAAAAAGATATGACGATTTCAAAAATTTCAAAATGTTTCCCCAGCAAGGTAAGGAATAGCGTGAAGAATACTGTGTCCAAATTCGCGACGAATAGCTTGAAACTTTTCCTTTGAGAAATTACATTATTTGGAAAAACCCCGCTTCGCGAAAAACGCGTTTAAAGTCTCGAGTGCGGAATTTTCATATAAATTGTCTACTTGTGATCAATCGACGATACCAGATCCATACAATATCCTGTATCTACTATTGGATAATGCAAATAAAAAAAAAAATCTTTAATAATTTTTCACCAGAATCATTAATTTGAAACCGTAAATTTTTTTTGTTTCGTATGATAGATTTTCTCCGTATTTGAATATTATTTACAGTGCCATAAACTACAAACTGTTGCCCAAAATTTCCGATTCTCCATTTTCTACTACTAAATCTGATCTTTCCGAGTCATCATTTTACTCAATTTTATGAGTGTATATATGTGACCTATAAAAGCTGAGAACACCCTGTGCATCAGTTTTTATGGTAAATCAGATTACAGGATTGCGTTAGGGTCTCAAGACCGGACACAAGTAAGCAAATCAAATAGTTGCAAGAAATAACGGAAAATAGTTTAGTATTGGAACATATATGAATTTCAGAAAAATACATCGAATTTATGAATTTAGCACCGTATCTTGAAGTAACCGTGCGCTTTGACCTACATAAGTTTTCTAGGTCATTCGGATAAATAAGAACTTCAACTATTACTTATACACAGAAGATGGACCGAAGAAAAATAGCGTAAGAAATGAAAGTGCCATGTTTTTGAAAAACCAATTTAAAAATTCTGCTCAACAGTTACGAAGCTTAACGAAATTCACTGAAAACAAATAATATTTCAATAAATTATTCGGTCTACGCCTCATAAATCTGTTTGATGACGCTGCTGAGGTACAGAGACTTGAGGGAACATATCAGTAAGGTTTTATAATTTTTCAATTTGCGTGTAATTTGAAGTTTTAATAAAGCTTTAAAAGCTTCATGAAACAAGTGGTTTTCACCTTTTTTCGAACAATCGTATTCTACGTGTCTCGAATGATATTTAAGATAACTGCAAAACGTGGTGTGTTCCAAAAAGTTCATCGCCTCATAATTATTGTCATGAAAATTTGAAGGAAATCCAAGTCACCGAAAACAGAGAACCAAAGTTGTTATCGAAATCGCGATTCGACAAGTTACCCCCTAATTTTCCGAATAGATCGCAATTGACACGTTAGGAAAAAATAATTATAATTTTCACGAAACTATCACTTGTGAATAGTTGGAATAATTCGGTGGCAAAGTGTTGGAATAAGATTTGGATGACAAGTGTCGTTTCCTGTGTAGACCAGGGTCGATAATTTTTGAAATCAAAAAAAATAATAGTAGTGTTAGGAAAATGAAACTCGGGAGAGGCAATCTTAGGGAGAACAAGGTTTATTCCGGACTGAACGCTTCAGTAGACTGAGTACGAACGAATACAATTCGTAGAGCTCAAGTATATATGTGGATAATGAGATGGCCGGGAGAGGGGATAATCCTGTATGCCTGAGGTGTTACACGTTCTGCGTGTGTGGGTATCTTACCATGAAACCCATTGGAAAAGGAAGAGAATATACCAAAAATGAAAGGAAAAATAAATTTCAGGCGATCTGAGGTCGGGAAGTGGTAGGGGGTGAGTTTTTAAGGGTAAAAAACGGCTTATCTCGATTTCCGACAAAACTACAAGTCCTATGGAAAATAGTTAAACAGCAAAGTTGCAGGTAATAAAAAGATCTACAACTTTTGTATTCTTACTTTTTTCACATAACCTTAAAATTTATGTGAAAAATTCAAATAACCAAGTTTTTGGTTTTTTATTTTTATCTTTTACAAAAAATTTTCTTTTCTCACGAAATTCGGTGAAAACTTACCTTTTTATGTTTGGGACAATGTAACATGGAATCTTACGTTTTTCGAGTAATTAAAGTGTAAATTTTAATAAATAGCCCAAAATTGTACAAAAAGATTAAAAAAAAAATTTCGGATTCGAGTGTTTTTCGTTTCTTTGCATTTTCTGAGAACATTTACCATAGTAGGGTATATTTTTTTTTACACCATCGGAAAGTAGAGATTTGAACGAACAAAAAGCCCACCGACTTTTTCGAAAAAGCAGATATTTTGACGTGAAAATTTTCGATTGAAAATTAGGGTGCTTCTTCGATATTAAGTAAGTAATTATAAAAATATAAAAATAAATAAATGGTAAGTAGTAAATTAAATATAAAAATTAAGTAAGGTAAATTTTCACCAAATTTTGTGAAAAAAAAAATTCTTTTTGTAAAAGATAAAAATAAATAACCAAAAACTTGGTTATTTGAATTTTTCACATAAATTTTGATGTTATTTGAAAAACGTATAGATACAAAAGTTGTAGATCTTTTTATTATCTGCAACTTTGCTGTTCAACTTTTTTCCATATGACTTGTAGTTTTGTCGGAAATCGAGATAAACCGTTTCTTACCCTTAAAAACTCACCCCCTACCACTTCCCGACCTCAGATCGCCTGTAATTTATTTTTCCTTTCATTTTTGGTATATTCTCTTCCTTTTCCAATGGGTTTCATCCTACTATTATTTTGTTTCACTTTTTACCATTTTCAAAGGCTTCAGCCCTGGTCTAGTACTCCTTTAATAACGGTATCATTTTTTCAAATTTTTATCTCACGTATTGTAAAGAAAAGAGCTCTGTGAAAATAACCATTTTCTAACGTTATTTTGAATAACCTTTGGACACACATAGGACGTGATATGATTGATAAGTTTCAAGCAATTCGAAATATGACGAGAGTTTTACTTTTTTGTCTTCTTAAACACGACTTTTTAAGACTGATTTATCAACTCATCAAGGGTCATGAAAAAATTTACAAATAACATTGTCTTAGTCATATTCTCATTTCATTTTGTCCGTCTGTACATACAAACATTAACGTAATCGTAATCCTGGCGTACTATATCACTCAGTATCGTTGGAGGGTGAACAGCCTATAAAAGTTTTCTACAAAACGTAGTAAAATTTTTGGAAAGCATGTCAAGTGCGAAAGAATTGCGTCAATTACATTAAAGTAGTAGCCACTATCGAAAATTGTTCATCTGCGTTCAAAAACACCAAAATAACCATCAACAAATTGTTTACTTTATATAAAAGTACTGTTCAAATCTAGACTATTGCCAACTCCGTTATATAACTTTGAAATTGACATAACTGTGAAGGATTTTAGGAAAAATTTGGAAAATAAGATAGAGAAATGGAACACAAGATTTTGAATTGATCGCAAGTGGTGGGTTTTTCTATGAAAGTGACAAAAAAAAAAAGAAAACACCGTGAACACGAAATCAACCGCAATGTTTCGTTATTTTGTTTGATGCATAAATATATGTAGATTATCAGTAACGGGATGGAAAAAAAAAACCTTACGTAACCTTTGAACTTAATTGTGAATTTAGTTGTAAATTTATGACCCCGCACTACACTGATGATTAATGGAATTATAAATTTCACTGTAAAATTGTAATGTAATTTCATTGTAAAATTCAGATTCAGTATCCTCTACTTTTATTGTTGACAAAAGCATTGCTATTGAAATAGTGTTATTAGAATTCAAAGCAAGAGACTTGGTCGAATAAGCAGCAATCCTGATTTATTTTTTGCACGATTCGATAGAAGATGACAGTGAAATGTTCTTCCTTTTACAGGCGAAAGGATTCAGCCGTAAATGTATATTCTTTCACAGCCTCAGCACGAATACGGTTACCGTTATAGCCGTTAGCACGCGAGAGCTAAGAAAATATATGAGATGGGATGTATGAATCATGTCTGATCGAATATGTTGTGCTGCGTGGGCGAGAAACGCAAGGGAGAAAAGCTCGGCAACTGAAGACTCGCAGGGCGGCTCGTGTCTGAATAACGGCTGTATGCGTTGAACAAACGTGTTGAACGTATCCGTACTTTGTGTTATGATGCGTTGTTCGCTGTTATAATCTGCGTACATACATACGTACATAAATGCATACATACATAAATACATACATTGTACCGCTTTACACATAGTATATTGTATATTTATCGAATCCTTCGATTTTCGCTGCCGGTTTGAAAATGTGACATTGCGATACCGAACAATTACAATTTTTTTCCACTTCGCAATAATGATAAATTAGTCAACACGGATATTGAATGTATCAAAAACGAGTATGCGTATATCTTGAATAAGTATACAATATAATTAATGCACAATCATGTATCCCTTCGCGAAGTGAATAGTTGTGTTTATTTCGAAAAACTCCATTTTCTGGATCTCATTACAATCTAAAATAATTCTTTTTTAGCTGCTTGTGATTGCATCGTCGTTTCAGAAATCGATTATGTGTATTCGTAACTCAGAGCTGCTACTTGAAAATCGTCAATCAGCTTCCAACTTAGATTTCCTCCAAATTGGCCTGAAGTTTCTTCACCTTGAAACATTAATTTCACACCAAGTATGAAATCCTATTCGAAAAAATTGTGTCAATGGTGAAAAGAAAATATTTGACAGTCAACTTTCAGCTCTGTTTTGAAAAAGGAAATTGTCATACCAAAGGACCGAATTTGGTGTATTTGGTCTTTCACAGCTAGAATAGATTCTAAGTAGAATTAATGAAAGTAACGCTCTCACGCCCTTTTCTGGAATAAACATACACAAATATAGCAAGAGATCATCTATCTTTAATTCTTTAAATAACGATTATATATAGTTAAGCTTTCGTGAGGATTTTTAGATACACGTTGAATCACATTCATGGGAAAACCAATATAGCACTGAGATATTTCAGAAATATATCAGAAATACATTTTACGTTAACATTCAAGAAATATTTCAGTAAAATAATGCGATACAAAAATGTCAATCCAGCTGAATACATTTTTCGAATTAACTTAGCATAAATTCTTCGTAAGTCCGATTCGCACTTGTGAGCATCCATATCTTTGTATGCAAGTACATAGAATCAAATGCGCATCATTTCATGAGTTCAAACAGTTAGTGTAGTTTCAGTTGTTACGGCTATTTCCAGATAATTTCCAGGGTCCTGCGGGACGCCTTCTGCATAAAACATCATTATCTCTGAGCTGCTCCAGTTTTATTTCTATTATTTGACTAAATACGCTGCTCCTAATCTTAATCCCTTGTACAATTCATTGGTTATTTCACGGGGTCCTGAATAATTATTCGTGTGTTTTTCGTCTTCCATTTCAGGGTTATTTGTTCTTTGGATCGGTGCATCGATATTTTTTCAAGTGAAATACCACAGCGTAAAAATCCTTCCATTATTTTTTTTCGTGATTACGCAGCCGCTGTTAGGTTTTCTCCTGTACTTGCCCATTATCGTCTAAAAAGTTTTCATGTCCGGCGTTGTACACTTCTGCTTGTTCTGCTCGTTTGTATGCTTTTTCGTTTTATGTCAGTTTCTTGCCATAATCTTTTCTTGCTGTTTTATATTACTGCAAACGGTATGTTTATGTTTGGATATTCTGGTCTCTTGTTCAGTTGCTTTAAATGTACCGTTTGTTCTGCTTCACGATGTTCTCGCATATTTCACCTGTCATGACCGTCGTGGTTGAATATTTACAGGTGTGTAATGTATTTATTCTTGACTGCTTTTAATCAATTACTGAACAATCCCCGCTCTTTGTATCCTAACACAACCACTTAGTTGGGCGCCACATCGATATATCAGCAATAAATTTTCTTATCATACAGACCGACTATTATTCTGATTCTGCTCAAGGCTACTAACAATAAAGGTTAGCGGGTCCTCCTGTTAATACCTGATGTACTAACAGCTTGGGCCAAATCTTCAAGGTCTAGCTACGCTGGAAATTACACGGCAAAAGATCTCTCCAAAGAGATCTTTGACCCAAAACATTAAAAGATATTACTCCTCGAGGTGCTAGCGTGGCGTAAACTCTGGATCTTGTTCTAAGAATCAACTATTGCTTTGATTATTTCTTTACATTGTTAACAGTCAGAGGAAACGATAAGGTTAGAGAATTATACGTAATGTACAATCAGCTGCAAAAGCATTCCGGAAAAAATTCGCAATACTAACAATTATGCTGTTGTGTGCCGAGTGCCGATAGTGCCGAGAGCTGCTTCTTTGGTTGTTATGAAAACTTCGTCATCGACATGAGCTCGAAAAATTTTGTTACCTTTAACCCTTTAACGGCCATTATAACATATTATCTACATGAGTGAAACAGCTATCTTTAAAAATATCTTCTTCAATTGCAATATGAAGCACTCTAAAAAAAGTTTTTTCTATTTAAGCATAAAAATTGAAAGACTTTATTTTCAAAAAAATGCAGGTTTTCAAACATTTTGTTTCAGAATCTTCTAGAATCTTCTGAATAATGCTTCAAAATGATTTGAATTTGATGTCAATAGTTGCGATGTAGATCAAAAAATTTACTACACATAGAAAATAGCGTTTTTGTTTTTGCAATAACTGCAATTGAAATAGTAACAGACATTAATCCTTAAACTCAACTAAGACGAGATGTAATCATGCTCAGAATAAATGTGGCAACTCTTCTCTCTCTTCAAATAGTAACTTGAATACAGTTATATGTCAGTTATACGGGGTAAAATACATACCTTCATAAAAACCCCATGCGTCAATGATAAAAAATCGATAAGACCATATTGCTAGTGTTCTAAGCCTGGCTGGAACCGCGCGAAATCTTCGAAGATCAGTTGTCGTCTAGTCGAGGATACCCTTAGGCCTTCAAAGAAACAACTCTTCGGATTGATTCCGTTGAAAAGTTTTACCAAGACATCCAATCTTCGTGGAAACTTTTATCCATAAATTCCATCGCTCTGAAATGCCCGGGGACAGATGGAGACACCTCGGGCGATATACGCGAGTGGAAGAAAATCCGGTGGAATCTTCAGACGGGAAGGACGAAGGACTGGTATGACACAATTCTTACCCCCGGGAACTAAGGCATCTATAACTTCACTTCGTGGTATACCCACGTGTCAGACTCCTTGAGTCGCGATCATATATCATCCCGACTGCGTTGTGTCCAGAAAATACGTGAGTTTTTCATCATGGATGTAGGTACTTACTTCATGCGATTCATCACTGAACTAATCGTCAGACCGTTCCTCGTCACTTTACTCTTAATCATCCCCACCGTCTGTCAAAATGTCAGGAAATATTCAACTCGTTACCGAATCAAGTATCCTGTTGAAATGGCGGCAATAAAATTGTTTTCTATAGCGGTTATATCAGTAGGTAAAGAAGGGATAGAATAGAGCAATAGTTGGTAAGGATGTAAAGGAACAGTAGATATTGAAGGAAAGAAGGAACAAGAATAATCAAGAGATAGGAAGCTCTGGAAGGAGAATGTTCTAGAGAGACAAAAGGTAGAGAAGGATGAAGAGGAGAGACACTGGAGAGTCAGTCAAACGTTGAGTGAAAATAAAGATGATAAAAGAAATAAAGCGTCATATTTATTTTCAATACATCTGATCTTGATTTTTTTTGATTGATCGACGAACGTATGCGTTGGAATAACATGAAAAATAGTACACGATTCGAATGGACAGTAAGTTAGTCATGTGCGCAAAATTTAGTTAATCGATCCGAGTTCTCATTTTTAACATCTCTCTGTGGGACGACACAATAATTCCTGGTTTTCAATTACTTTTCTATTTAGTTCCCGATAATTGACAGCTTATGTTCTTCTAGAAGTCGAATTACGTTAGTTGAATATTAATTTATTACTTTGCAAGCCTAGTTTGTCAGTATTTTCGTCTTTTTTCCTCTCAGCATATTAGTAATGTATAAGTACTTCTGTAGTATACGGCACTACACCAAGTGTGCTATTTGAAATCACTAGGGTTTCTGGTGATCTCTCTCATTTACAGACGCGAGGTGGTTGTAATAAAATAACTGCAGTAATATTTGGATCTATGACGCGGCCATACTCGAAAGTGACGTGTGCTATAGTTTTCGAATTGATTGACATGTCATTTTTACATTTTTTAGTTAAATTGGAGACTCAATGGCTCTTCGGGCTCATTGAATAAACATTGTTACTGTACAAATTCAGAGCAAGGCAGATTTTTTTTATTACATGTAATGTTACAACAGTTTTATTTACTAATAGCATTAGATAAAACGTGTAAAAGTTTGCGCCCTATGTAAAGTCTATATCGAAGACTAGAAGAACGTGATATTTCAGATTGTACTAGAAGAACGTGAGATCTCAAATTGTGAAAGAAGAACGTGAAAGCTCGACCCAGGTCAAATGTTTCATTGATACCGCACTGGAATTTTGGATGCATGAATTATACGAAGCATTTTTTCCCAATCGATTCAATAATTGTTTCAATAATTTTATCATTTATTTAGCCTAGAATATACGTAATCCAGATCAATTATTGGAAAAATATTGGAAAGGTATCTAGAACCGTTAATAGACGGATCGTGGCTACTATTCGTACCTGTGACCCGGTACGTTAGTAAGTATAGTTGTGCCAAAAATGTTGAGATTATCGCAATAACTATGTCAACCTGACTACGAACTCTACGCGCGATAGTTAACAGAGGAAATCACTATTAGAAGGTGGGTCATAGAAATGTTAAAACATCACCGAACAGAACGGTCACAATATCGAATTTTCAAAGACGCAAAAATCCAAATCAAGAGAAGTCAAAATGTAGAAAGGTCAAGTACAGAAAACTAAAGTATAAAATTGACAAATTCTGGTTGCAGTGTTACACTTTAGCAATCCTGGAGATGGCGCCAATCGTACCGGGGACGTAATTTTATCGTATGTCAGTGAAAATTATAGTATTTTTGGATTACATGAAAATGTACCATTGCGATGATGCATAGAATACTTTAGACGTCATTATCTCAACATATTGTACCTAATACTCAATTTATTTTTTGATCTTCCCTCGTATCGGTCACTGACATGACGCGAATGCTTGCGTATTAAAAAATGTTGTAGAAATCAAAGTAGATCAATTTATCTCAATTTATCAGTATTTTATTATCACGAGTATTAAAATGAAAACAAATATATGTCGCAGATTGTCTATCGTCATCTGTTTCTTTTTTATGCATAAACGTATACGTGTATTCTCTTTTGCATTAGCGATTTAAGTACACCATAAGTATAGTCATTGAAATAGAAACAAACGTTCGATAACTCCGTTGTCGCTGGCGAAATATTCCGTAGTTTTTAGGTCAAATTTATTTAAAAGGATCAGACGGTTTCAAATTCAAAAACACTCAACTCTTTATTTCGTAGATATTCGGTTAGTATACAATCTTTCGAAAATGTTTGACGAAAAATCGATTGAAAAATTCGTCAAATTGAACTCAGGAGAGTCAAAAATCTTCTCAATCAGGAACGCTTGCTGGAAATGGAAAAAAATTACAGGCATCAACTGTGGACAGTCGATGTATAGATATATCCCCCCAAAAAGCGCTTCAGGTGCAAACACCTTTTGCTAAGTACATTGAAAATGTATTCAGTACCCACAAAAATACCCTATCTATTCAACAACATATGCATATAATTAGCTTTGAAAAAAAAAAAAAAATTAAAATAATTCACGAAAACACAGCATACGTAAATATTCTTATGCTTCCTGAAAAAAGATTCAAATTACGTATTACTGCCAAGTAATATTGTATAAGTACGTTGATTGGTGAACTTCAACCGGCTCCAACTCGAAAACTGTTGCTTTAAACGAAAATTGTCAAGAGTAATTTTAGTCTTATTTTTTTTTTTTTTTGCAAGGAATTCGTGAGTGCCCACTGGTCTCCGATTACTGATACACCTTGTATGTGTATGTCCCATTTATACTCTGCTTATACAAATTTTAAACTTGTAATTGTTACTCGTATTATTGCTTCTTCGTTTATGTGCGTTTATACAATTTTGAAGTTGCATTTTTCGCACCAATCTTGGCTGTAACCTGTATTATACTCATATAATCAATATTCAAATCTGTTCTGGTCTTGTTACAATATACTTAAATGGTATACCTAGGTATACCGTTTTCAATCCATAAATATTCTAGATGATATGATTTAAAGATTGCGTAACTTATTTCGCGCAAATTTAGTGATTAACATATCCATCAACGATTTCAATTTATATATAAACAAAAATACCTCAACTAGAAATCTTATTCCATTCGTCTCTTTTCTTTCTATTATCCAGCATCTGGTCAGTCTTGTCTCTAATAAGTATTACATCATTGCATTAAATTATTGAAATTGAAATAATGAAAATCTCACAACTTTCTTCCCCAGTAGCATTGCCTTCAGTTGCAAAAATCTGAGACGACTCTGTGGGAAGTCTTTCTTCAGGATCTCCCCTGGCAGTGACTTTTTGCCACCTGACAACAGACTTGTGCAAGATTTCGAACAATGCAGATTTTGATGTCAGACCCGCAGTCGAAAGTGCTACTAGGGTTACTTCTATTATCTTGACTATTCATTCGATTCAAAAATGATTATAATGTATGAAATATGTCTGAAATATTATTAGTATTGATTAATGCGATTTACAAATTAACAAATATAAAAGTGAGTCAACCAATAATTACGCTACATGGCACTGTTTCATCGACTTACAACGTCAATGACCGATTATCGTTGATTTTTGGTAAGCCTTATCCCAGAATTGAGCACGTTCGTGATAAGGATTCATCTGAAGTTTCGTATCACGTCCAGAAATGTTCAAGAAGTGGAATTCATGTAGGGACACGGGCTTCCAAGTCAAGGGATCCTCTTTCGGTGTTGGATTTCTGATACAGACCGATAATGATTATCATGATTTGAAATACACTGAGAGAAGCTGGAGAAAAGAAAACAAGTGATTACTGTATTCGGTTTAGATCGTAACGTGTAGACCCGCGTGATAAAATTAGGTAAAGATAACAGCTAGGAGGTCACTTACCCATGCTTGGCGAAGTTCGTCCAGAGTCTGATCATCGTGTTGATCACGTACTCATCGTCCGAACCAGCCACCGGTTTTCTCCAGAACAACAGTCTCTGATGAAACAAGTATACAACATCGTCACCGTGAGACGCACCTGTTGGCAGGAATGAAAATCGTTGTCCTGTGTGTTTTCGATCATTGTTCTGTCGCTCAATGCTATATAATAAAATTGATCAAACAACCTGGAAGACGTTCTATCCCTAAAATGAACTTGTTGAAGTTCAGCTTCCCCGTGTGCCCGAAGACGTAATAATAAATGGGTGCCTGGCTATGACGGAGCAGAAGTTTCACTACCAAGTTGGTCCCTGCTATGAAAGTTGTATCCGAGTAAAGCTACGAAGAGAAATAACGAAGTACCGATCAACCGTAATGAAGATCCACAGCGAATATGAGATTATGATCAATCAACGACTTTTCAATTTACCAAGAAATTCATTTCTCCAAGTGAGCTTTGTAGCGAATTATCTATCGTGTGCTTACGTTTACAAAATCATCGATCTTGCCAGGGTGCACTGGTTTGTCTTTGAAATAAAATTTGCGAATCGAGGCGGCCAGCTCGTTTCGCAACGCTTCATCCCGGATATCCTGTGGAACGTATCGCTCCGTGTCCTCAAGTGCTGCTTTTCTGATCTCTGGTTTGGCTATCGCTGAAACGCGCGATCACCTTCCGCAATATCTGCGTATAATTCCCTTATACTAATCCCGATATTCTTACCTCTCGTAAACAAGTAGCCTTCGTGACTGGTGTAGCCAGTAATGAACGGAACTTTGTTGAAGTTACCAGATTTCAGTAAATTCAGAGGCAAATCGGGCATAAAGACCTCCTCAGACTTGACTCCCTTGTCAACGGTCGGCACGAAAATAAAATCCTTCCCTATCCTGACCTCCTGGAAAAAAATTTCAGTTCATGAAACATCGGTCGAGCCGAAGAAAGGATTGGGAGTTCAAATTACTGCAGCACAAAGTTATGACCTCCGGAGTTCTCAGCCTCTTTTGAGCCATGACGATGTCCGAGTAAGGCGCACTCCTCAAGAAGTCGACGGCCCGTTTCGTGTCTTTGCCGAGATTTTCCGCTCCCAAATATTCGGCGAGTCGGATCGTAACCGCGGCCCCGTTATTGATGTGGGCCCAATTGTTCAGGGACGATCCGCTCTGGCCGATCGCGCGGGCGAAGAGGCCTAAAACAGGTTGCATTTGGTGCCAAAGTGCTTCGATGCTAAGCAAATTGAAGCTATGGATCAAATATACCGGCCGACATCGGGGACAGGGTGTGAAAATGGACGCAGGCGCTTCCCACGCTCACCCCGAATATGGTGACTTTCTCAGGGTCCCCACCAAAGCTCGCAATGTTCCGCTTTACCCAGCGGAGCGCCGCAGCCTGGTCCTTGAGTCCAGCGTTTCCAGGAGCCTCGTCGTCCCCAGAAGAAAGGAACCCTGGAGTGAATTATGAAAATTAATCAAAGTTGCGAAAGGATAGCAACTGTCGCTGCTTGACTCGAAATACGGACCAAGTGCGCCAAGGCGATAGTTCATGGTGACGAGGATGACACCGGTTCCCATGAAGTAGTCTGGACCGTAAAACTCGTCATTGCCGGAACCCTGCTCGAAGAGTCCGCCGTGGATCCAGAACATAACGGGAAGGCGTTCGGGCCCCAAGGACGGGGTATAGATGTTGATGAAGAGGCAGTCTTCGTCACCTCGTAAAATGTGCAATATCGTGTCGAGGTGCGGACACACGCTGCCATACCAAACCGCATCTCGGACTCCGGTCCACGCCGTTGCCTCTTGTGGTGCCTGATTGGAAAGTGATGTAAGCGATACGACAGTGTCGCGACTTTTGGTAAACAATTTGGTCAGGAATAAAATATTTGCGAAGTTTTCGAGTTACACCAGGTAGTCGACCTTGAGCGCAGAAACTACAGAGGGTTTGTCTTGGAAGTCGAGTTTACCAGGTAGTGGACCTCGAGCGCAGGAACCATAGAGTGCTTGTCCTGGAAGTCGAGTTCTTGCAGGTAGTCGACCTTGAGCGCAGAAACTACAGAGGGTTTGTCTTGGAAGTCGAGTTTACCAGGTAGTGGACCTCGAGCGCAGGAACCATAGAGTGCTTGTCCTGGAAGTCGAGTTCTTGCAGGTAGTGGACCTTGAGCGCAGAAACTACGGAGCGCTTGTCCTGGAAGTCAAGTTACACCAGGTAGCGGATCTTAAGCTTAGAAACTACGAAGTGCTTGTCCTTGAAGTCAAGTTACACCAGGTAGTGGACTTTGAGCTCAGAAACTACGGAGCGCATGTCCTTGAAGTCGACTTTTACCAGGTAGTGGACCTTGAGCGCAGAAACTACGGAGCGCTTGTCCTGGAAGTCGAGTTACACCAGGTAGCAGACCTAGAGCGCAGGAACCATGGAGCGCTTGTCTGGAAGTCGAGTTCCTGCAGGTGGTGAACTTTGGGCGCAGAAACTACGGAGCGCTTGTCCTGGAACTCGAGTTGCACCAGGAAGCGGACCCGGAGTGCAGAATCCAGGAGGTAGAGAACCCAGTACCCGAAATCTGCGGAACGCGGTTCTCATACGTCCGCTCTACTGCGCGGTTATTTCCAGATTGAGGAATTCAGCTAGTTGATTTTCGTCGTCGACGATTACTACAGATCGATGACGTCAAGAGAAAAAAAAATTTGGGTGACGTCACTTTCTGAACATCCGAACTGTCACGTCCCAGCCGATAATTACGGCTGCACCCTCTCTGTATCGTAACTTACCGACGCGACGTGCAATTATCATAAAAGAGCAAACATGCTTATACCATAGCCTTTAAGAATCATATAGATATAGATTTAGTTATCATCTTGGTGTGTAATGGCCTCGGACCAACAATCGTTCATGTAACACTTTTATTTCTTTGTTTTATATCTTCAATTTCAACTCGGCTCGCGAACTCTCACTGACCAAACTTAAGGAACGTGAGAGAAGACAAGATGAGCAGTTCACTAAGTATCATTCTTAGAATTCAAATTGCATTCTTGCAACTATCTTGTCAGCATTGCACCGATTGGCCTCTTCAAGACCAATCGTCTTGCACTGACGTATCCAAAAACCAATCAGGAGTCTCTTCCAGACCTCCCACTATTCAAGATCCTTTTCGAACTAGAAGTTGCAAATCAGAATCACTTGAGACATCAATAACGACAGAACCAATTTAGACGTCAGGCCATTACACAACGTGAAAATCAGTTATTAAACGATCATTCTGTTAAAGCACTCATCTTCCGACATCTCGAAGATCAGTTATTAAACGATCATTCTGTTAAAGCACTCATCTTCCGACATCTCGAAAATCAGTTATCAAACGTACTATTTTTTAATAAATGTGTATTCTCAACTAAAGTGTGTGTGTAGACCGAATTATTTCAAATCACCCATAGTGACAGTTGGCACGACCCATAACAAGTTCCAGATCGAGACAGGCTGTTCTCGCTCGTTCGTCCCTGGACGTAACATCCAAAATTTGGTTTCGAACTTTAATACTATGTATGATTTTGAATTTCCCAAATCTCAGTTCTAAAATCACCCCGAAGAATCTTAGTTTTACTTGATAGTATGTCACATGTACTGTATTTAAAAAGTTTCTCAACAGTTTTTGAAAATGGCGGAATTTTCTTGTGAATCTACTCAAGTTGTGCGTGTATAAATTTTATACAAAATACTTAACAGTATCAGGTTTCAGCAAAGCTCAAAGAAGTAGCATGTTAATTTTCGAGTAAGTAGTGAAATTTTTAATTTTTCACAATTACACTGTAAATTTACCAACTATCTAACAATTTAAAACATTTGGAATGTAAATGCTCTTGTAAATTTAATTAAAATTGTAGTCTGAGTACGAAGTCTGAAACTATAATCTTATTGCTGAGTTTTCGGTGACTGTATTATCTGTCATGCCTGTGTGGACCGTACATTGTATCATCAACTGAATAAAGTCAGGGTTTCCCACAAAGTAGTTTGTTATAGTAGGTAAGGTGTGTCCGATTAGTAAATCAAATTCCGAGCGAACGGGATCGAGCCACGTTTTGGATAAAATAATGCGCTAGTTTTTCTAATCGATCTAAAATACATTTTCATCGATTGTAGCTCCTGATAAGTTGTTAATATGCTGTTTGTGCTCACAAAAAATTATAAACATCAATTACACACCCGTTCTACATATATTTTTTTCCTAACCTATTAAATATACAATCCGTAATATTGTAAAAATAATACTCAAAGTTATTGAAATTACGGCACTCATACTTACTAAATTTAGGTAATGTTACAGTTAATTCAAAAAATTAGTTTTCAAAGAATATGTTACGTCCTCCAGACTTCATATTCCTTTCCCACACTCTTAGTTACCTTACGCTCTGTAGTCTACTCTTATCGTTCGCGAGTCAGCAGATTCTTCTGTAACTCGCGGCTAGTTTGCCTCCTACATCCCGCGAAACTACGCAGATCCATCCTAGCGCTCAAGCAAGACACCCATCCCTCTAAACGAAGACCATACCTTTTTCCCTCGACCGACTCCGTTGCATTTACTACTAATAAACAATCATATACTTTAAATCGTTTACCTTCCCTTAATACCGATCCCTTTCTATTCCATTCACTTCCTGCATTGGGTGTAGTAGCACGCGAGTGCATAGTCGACGTGAACGGACCCTATAATAGCCAAATAACACCTTGGCTGGGCGTGGAGTAAGCTCCGATTACCGCTCATCGGAGCCTACGCATTCTACCCCGTAACAAATACTTCAAAAAAGTTAAGTAAATTCACTTTTCCGCAATAGAATAAAACTTCCATTACAATTTTAGTAAATTTCTAACAAACATTTTTAACAGTCTATATCCAAAGCCACTTCTATAATAAGTTAGAGAGTCACTGTGGTTGATTCGAATATTGCGAGACTATTTCGTAACCGGTTCACGATGTGCTAATGTGAGTAAGATCACTGACCTTGAACCTGAGCTGCTGCAGCGGGGGTTTTGCGTAGGGGGTTCCCTTGGAACTGAAGAATGGAACGCCATGCCAAGTGGTGGTTTTGATTCCGCGAATCACACCCTTGTCAATGGTCACGTGAACGTAGTCGGAGTTGTAACCAAGGCGCTGAAACAGTGCGGCAAGCCCGACCACAAAGCGTATTTTTCCCATGACTCTACGGTAACGACTGTCTCGCCGATTTAGCCGCAGAGTTTTGGAAGCGATCATGCCTCGAGATAACTTGCTCTGCACCCTGAAAGCGAAACCGGTTCTTCGTTTTACAGACAAATCTCAGATTTCGTCTTGGGACATTAAATCTCTCACATTCATAATTGATGGCTCACAACTCAATATAGAATTGAACCAAGCCTTTGAAGTATCATGCTGATTATTAATTTATTCAAGACAACACGGTATGAATTCCTTGCAACAACCTTCATGTTGTGGTAAGAAAATGTGTGATTGAAATGATTGAAAATTTAATTGATAGCGGATCTCAATCGTTTTGTTTTAAGCATACGAAATTGTTGTATCAAAACAAATTGAGCTTGATTTTTTTGACTCATGTTTTGTTGAGTCAAGGGTTCAATGGTTGAAACAGGTAATGAATTTTGCTGTTACAAAAATCTTTTACGCTAACTGAATATTAGCGTCATTCAAGCGCGCAAAACGTATTATTCGAATTATATCATTTGTTAAGTTCTGTTGACTTCAAGTTTTGTGGGATTTATCCGATATTAAATGGTGCAAACCCGAAAACTTGTTGTTGTACATAGATGCAAATATAAATTGAACATCTGTCAATAGTTTTCGTTGATGTGTAGTCAATATAAATTTCGATGACTCGAAACTTGGTATTATACTTTTTTCGTTCGTAATAGGTCTGATGACAAAATTATCTTACGTTATTCGTACCTGACTTTGTAGCCAAATGCCCGATTTTACAACTATCTATGAAGCTACTTCCGTAGCGAGAAATTTCACCACCTAATGGCTATTTATAGTACTAGTATACTGATATTTACGACGAATATATTCTCTACTTGTTTCAAGACATGTGCTGTCTTTTTTACCCCGTGAACAAATTGGTGCAACCGATTCAACGAGTTACACCAACCAAGTTCCGCTTGGATCAACGAAGTGTGGCATTCAGTCGATGTAAATTTTTTGTTGGCTGGATTCATGTACTTATTTTAGGTATTTGAAGTACCAAATCGCTTCTGTCAACGAACATGGACAATGCCGCAATGGAGGGGAAATTTTTTTTACCACTCGTTAAGTCAAGGTCCTTATCTTTGTTAATTTTGAAAATATTGTAATAAAAATTTGCACAAAACAAGTTTAATATACAGTTAATAGAATACCAACAATCCGATTCTTTTATCGATTGGTTCGAATTCACTTCTTCCTCGTACACCATGTAATAAACTTCGCAAGCGTTAAGGAATGTCGATTTATTTAAGTGTAAGTGAAATTAATCTTCCATATTAGTTTAAATTATAATATAAAAATATGAAATTCTGGCATTTATGTACACTAAGAAACAAGCAAATAGTCAAAAGGTATTGAATATACATGTAATAGAAATAAAAAAATTTTGTCGCCGTGTAACGGTCGTAGCTTGACATTAAATGAGCAATTGTAATAATTATACGAAATTGTTATTAATTTTATTAAAGAAACCTGATGCTGGTAGGCGGGGCCTGCCGAAACGTCGTACGGAAAGAATTGAATGCTAAATATGCATTTACCTATCTTTGACCTTTACTGACGAATTCATTATTCTCCATGGTCATGAACATCAACTCATCATTTACGACAGTGTTGTTAACATTTACGTGTTCAAATAGATGCTAAAAATGATGAAGTTTAAATATTGAAAATCTTGATGTGAAACAGAATACTCGTATGAGATTGAATGTTCAGATTCAGATGATGTTCGTGTAGATATGCATGCACTAACTTCAACATGCAATAGAGTTTTGATTATTAGTGACGGTGAGGGTGTCAACATTTTTGAAGTTCTAGTAGGAAATTGCTAATTTGTTGTGATTGATTGCGTTAATGGATTGGGCGGCTCGTTTAAAATAACTAGATTAGTCAAAATTGAGGGATAGGAGTTGTTATCAAAAAAATAGGAGTCTTAAAATTTTAATAGAAAGTTCTGAATGGTAGCTTGCACATTTTGTTGCCAAATGTAAATATGAGTTTGCAGTGAAGAAATACGAATGAATAACGGCCCTTCAAAAAAGAGGAAAAAGGTCACAAATGAAGGTGAAACGTCTGGAGGCTCAGTCTGAGGACTGATGTTCCCCAAATCAGACATAAAAATTGTGGTCGAAACGAAACAGTGCAAAATGATTCAACTACGGGTTTCTGCTATATACCTACAAGCTGGACAAGTCAAAAGAAATAAGAATTATAAAACATTTTACAAACACAAAACACACCAAGCAGTTTATACCGAGCAACAATACTGTATTCTTATTCGTTTAGAAGATTTCATATTATGACTTTCTGTATACTTTGATCTTTTTACGATTAGACTTTTCTAATTTTAGCTTTTTATATTTCGACAATTGTGCAAAATAAATATGAGATTAGATATTATTTATGCCTGTCTATTTTGTAATACCTTAACATTTTTACTCCAACACTCTTGGATGCACTTCAAAGGCAGTTTTCTCCGTTGGAAGACGTATTTGTAGCATTTACATCTAAAGCGTTTACCTGCATGTAGAAAATTTGGGTATCCAGATAGCGCAATTCTGATTCATTCTAGGAAAGCGATGTGCGCTTCTAGCTAATTTGATGCCAGCTCTTTTTGATGAAAATAATCAGTGGCATATTGCAGGAAATCAAGTGTCAATACGTACTTTAGTCTTTGAGATTTATACGACCACACAGTAAAATACTGACCAAAGCAGAATTTAGCCTCAATCGCCGGAAACTTATTACACTCCACTGTTTCACTTGATTGTATAGTTGTAGTTTTCAGTGTATTGTTTAATTTTTGCCTAAGCTATTTGGCCTCCAAAATAAGCTATAAATACAATGTGCTGTAAATACAACTACAACTTCTGATCAGGAACACGAAGTCATCTCGGTGGGTTAAAATCAAAACTTTACTTTCCTACATTTTCTGATAAGATCGACGCAAGTGTAGATCTTGACCGAAAACGGAACCTTGCAAGCAGAATTCTCTCGTGAAAATTCTAAATGGGGAGACGAAAAATCGAGATTGAACACATTGATGGTAAATATTTGTAACGAGGTTCGTTCGTATCGTCTGATTTCTTCACTGACCTATGAGATGATGATAGGCTTTGTTATTTAAACTTTCGATTTGTTCTTCTCCCCGTAGCTTGAACTTCAGATTGCCACATCACAATAGATACGTCGAAAAACTGCGCACAAGAGCTACCCTATAGTTCGCTGTATCGGTGTCTAGATTTACCCACAAATATTAATTCAGCAATATGATGAGAAGATTTAGTGGTAGATTTTGCTAATTATAAGATACATCGTGAGCTCAAGATTTACAATTTTCAGGGGTGAAAAAGAAGTGACAAAATTAATTTTGCACAACACCTGATTGAAAACTTCAATTTTCAGAACTGTTGAAGCATGCAATGAGTGTCGCGTTACCGAACAGTGCGGAAAAATTATTCTGGCGCATGCGCACAACTAAATTGTCATATTTTCTACACCAAGGCTTTTTATGGCACATGCGCCTTTTTGAATAACTTGATTTGACACGCTGACAGTGACACCTTCGTTGCTTCTCGGATGGAAATTTACATACAGGTGCTGCAGAAAATAGCGTGTCTCACAAAGTATAGTATAGATTTGTTTCTCATTTTTTATATACATTTTATATTTTGAATATTCTCCAGAGAGGAGAGACTGGTTGAGGAAAAAAAATTTCTATCACTTTTTTTAATGTTTAGAAAATTCATTCAGCATCTAGAGAATGCGTTTCCAAAGTTTTAAATCCGAAATTGAGCCCCAACATCAAAGTGCTCCGCGATTTCTTGGCCAAGTAGACTTGCTGTTTCGATATTTTAAGATTAGATGGCACCATTACTTGCGTGAAGTGACGCATAGAGCGAGGTTATTAATTGTGCAACAATGCCATGACTTTATATTATAGAGAAGTGCGATTTTAAACATACCATAATTCAAGTATGAACAATATTACTTTCCAAATTATTATTCCTTTCATCAAGTAACAGCTGATATGTAATATCGGAGTACAACGGAGTATAAAATAATAACTGAAGTAATACTATATTGATGAAATACTTACGAATGCAATTTATCAAGGTACGCCAGATTTTCAAAAATTGCAATTTTGTGTCATCGCTATTGCGAAAATTTAAAACGTGGTAAGATTAGTATAATCATATTGAGGAATTGGAAGAAAGATCGGGATCGGGTTTATATCTATTTTTACCACCGTTGAAGCCTTTTTTCCTATATTGCTACCATATTCATTTTCTCGCGTGGCTCTCTTAATAATACATTACGTGACAAGTGCGGGAAGTAGGTGATACCTGCACGAGTACGACGTTTGCCGCCCGAGCGAAGCGAAGATGGCAAGAAGCACGAGTGATGTATACTATTTTTTGACACAAGTTGTGGTAAGTTCGCGATAAGATCTGATAAAAGTGGTATTGGTACACAAAGTAAAGCTAATATGACCTTTTGTAATCGATGTTAGTAATCCGAGCATCGCTTTTGCTTCTTAGCACCGCGTTTTTGTTTACGATATTAGTATTTTTCTATCGATTTCTTCTGAAAATGTTGGATCTGGCATGTGGAAAAAGTTTTAAAGGTGCAGCTTGCAAAAATAAACAAATTTTGAGGCTCCGCTTCTGGTTCGAAGCAGAACAGAAATTATAAAAAATTCAAATTTGAATATTTCAAATCACCAGTTTGCAATAGTAAATTTCAAGATCTATCGAGTTTTAGTCCATCTAGAGTCGTGCAAACATCATAAAAGAGCTCAAAAAAACTGATTAAATGTTTGTAAATGCTCTCAAAACTCGACTTTTTAGTAAAAATCCCTGAAATCCATAAAATCCGACGTACTTCATTGGTATCTTTAACATCGTCTTTATCGCCCGTCACTTCGATGTCAGGATTCCGAGAAGACCGAAAAAACTGGTGAACACGGTTTTCGAGATCAGGATTAGCAGGAGTGACTTAGAGACAGAAAAGTCGAGCAACTTTCTTTTTCTCGTAAACAATTAGGATGCAACAGGAACGGAGCGAGTTTTAGACAGAGCACTTTCCATATACTTATCCAGGTATACTTGCTGAGAAAACTAATGAACCTACCGCCTCCAATTAAGGTCATATTAAATATAATAAATAATCTTATTATCCGTCTCTTTTCCACACCATGTAAACTAAATCCCTTACCACGTCCCTAGTTCCGTACAGTAACAATAAACTGTACGACACTTCTTATCCGACTCCAGAACTGACTCCTACATCCAATTTTTAAACCATTTACTTCAAAATCACCTCCCATCACCTTAATTCGTCATTTAATCGTTTCGAGCTTGACACGTGATCATTCTATACATGCACTAGGGGGGCTTTGCTGTAATTGTTTCGATTTATTACCGGCTCCTCAGTTTAGACTATTTACGGTTCGCTTGACACCCACCGCTGGTGATAGCGCCATTTCGGATTTTTCAATTTACTCAACTGTTAAACTTATTTTTACTCGATTACACTTTCCACAAAAGATATCGTTTCATTGACCACTGAAATGACAAATCTGAGGTAGTTTCATGGACAAAATTTAAACTCGCCACAAATTTTTCTCTCTCTATTGGTTCGGACTTGATTTTCTCTCACAGAGTATATGTCATAAAAAGATTTCCGTAGCTGCAAAAATGAACCTAACTTTTACTGGAGTATTGTATTTTTCAATTCGATGATTTATTGTTAGTGACGATTTTTTTAGGTCCCGAAATGGAACTTGAACGAGAACATTAGATACGTTCGTCACTCGTTCGTAGGATGCAGAATTCAGCATTGCAATGGTTGCCTGAAAATAGAGTTACTTCGAAGACAGAAAATGTCTTGAAATTTAATTTTATTCAAACTTTGCATTGGTATTGAGTGATCAAAAAACTGTCAGCGTCTCAACCAGACAATCGAATGAGGTGTAAAAAAACGAATAAAATTTTCCTTTCAGACTGATAGTTCGGAAGTTACATCTTGCTAAAATTAATTTTTACGTGTACAGAAATCTTGAAATCCATTTTTACTTATTGTTTTCCATGACTGCCTTGAAAAGTTACTCTCAACTCGGCAGAAGAAGTCCGTTTTGAAAATTTCATCTTTTATAATCTTTATTTTGGAAAGCACCGGACAGAAAAATTCAAGCTTAGATCTGTCACAGCCTGTTATTGTAAGCTTTTACAAGAAAAATCATTACTAAAATATGAGACGCGGCTTCATTTGTTTACCAGGCTTACTTTCCAAACATGAAAACCATTTCGCATGAGCCACTATAACGCGCAGAATACTTGCTTACGTGAAATTCTATCTTTGCGTAGCCGCCTGGTCGACTCGTGACGCGAGATTTACTTGGTTGATTTATTGCTGTGGGTATAAAAAATGCGTAAAACACGTTGCTGCTTCTCTGCTCTGCCCCCCTATTCAATGACGCGACCATCGCCACCGCTGGTTTTTCCGCCTCCCGGACCAAAAAGGTTTTGTTTGAGCAGAACCAGGCTGCTCGGTGTATTCCCGGCTAACGTCACGCCACTGCTCTTGCTGATGTATCACCCCGTTGAAATTGGGTGCTCTCGAGCGAATCTCCTTCACTAGTTGTCGCCTACGGAATGGAACGTCCACCAATTTCGAACCGGCCGTTTGGCTCACTGGGTACTGGCTCCCGCTTGTAAAGGTCGAGGAAAAACTCTATCGAATGACTGGAATTTATTTATCGATAATCGTAAATGTGTCTGAGCAGATTCGGGCTTCGCTCTATCCCTCAGACTTCTAACGAAAAAAACCAGCTCTGTTTCTGGATATGTGTTTCACCCGCAATATGTGTAGAAATTGCTAGGTGTACAGATGCTAGTCTCGGGTTTTCTTCGTTTTTAAATTCTCCGTGTAAAAGTTCTTTGTTCTAATTCTTGCATTATTACATCGTACGTTCAAAGTGGATGAAGATATTTTTCAACTGCATGCGACGTGACAAGCAACTTAAAATCCAGCTGTTCCTGAAAACATGTTGAAAGAATTAGAGAATTGTCATTGAAATATTTCAACGGTCAAACGAACTTACCTGTTGTGAAGTTCGATCGTAATTGTATGAAGAGTCTCGTTCGAATGATAACTACGTAGATGTCTCGGAAATTCTCTAATTACTGATCTTCGATATTTAATAATAATACTTATTTATTATCTAATCACAAAATGTATTTTTTTTTTTTTTATTTGACCTCAACATTGGCCGTAACACGTCGCAATATATGTACGTGAAACTAATCAATGACCGCGCTCCGCGCTCGAAAAAGTACCTTGTATCTGATACAATAGGTGGATTATAAAATTTAGCAAAGATCTGAGAATCTTTCGACCAGCCAGCTATACACCGTGAATTCTTTGCTTCTTATATAGAAACGCCTTAATCCATCTACCAATAATTTGAGGATACGTAGCTCAATAAGGTTTTCGAATCGTCATCAATGAATCATCAATATTAATACGGAGTGATTCTGATGTGCTATATCGATGTAATTTTGCATTTCCTATAATCACGATTTTAAAATACTGTCAAAATTCACGAGGTGTTCGCCAATTACAAGTCAGTATAGGGATTCTTGACACAAAAAAAAATTGTGTGCGTCAAGTCCACGCACTACAGAAGTGAAACTTTTTGCTAATTAGTTGTGAATAGAGATGAGTTATCAGTATTGCAGTTAGAAAACCTACAGCGCAGGAACTACGGAGTGCTATTCCTAAAAATCGAATTTCATCGGTTAAGGACCTAGAAAGCCGAAACTATCAAGCGCTAGTCCTGGAAATCGATATCCACCACGTAGAAGGCCTAGAGCATAGGATGCAGGAGATAGAGGACCTGGTGCTCAAAATTTGCGGAGCTCACTGCGCGGTTATTTCCGGACTGAGGAATTCGGCCAATTGATTTCCGTCGTCAAAACTTAATTTCTGGACCATTTCGTAACTAGCAATTCCCCTCACGCGGTCTTAATTTTCGTAACGCTTCACCTCACGCGGTCCTCATTTTCGTAACACTAGAAAATTGTTCCCCCCTCGGCAAAGAAGTTTCACTTCTAAAGTTTCTTGACGATAATGTAGTTCACTATTCCAAAGCCAAAATCCAGGCATTGAAATTATCACACAATTGTATTCTCTGGGAGATATTATCATTAGGGTTTACCGGAAATGTGCTGAAATTTTTGGTAAAATAGTGTCGACTTTGTCGGGAATACCTATTCTTAAACTCGAAATTCCTACTAGTGAACACGGAGAGTGCCTTAGGTGTATAATAAAGCGGACAAATATAAGTAATTCTTCGTGCCATTCAACCAATGAATTTCTGAACAACCTCGTATTTAAAGATTAATAACAAATTACTCCATTCAGTAGAGGCGATAAAATACCCGGATTATTTTGAAATTTGTTTTTCTATCACTTTTGTGATAATGATTTCCCAAAGTTTACCTACCGGCTTCCGTTGCAACATGAGATCAAGAATTGATCACGGTCGCGCATTTTTTAATTTGAAACGAATATCTGCAAATACTATTTTTGCGTGGAAAAGTCTCAGTTTGGAGATAAAAATGCACTGGCTTTAAATGAGCATGAGAAATTGATTTTCTGTATCAGACCCCTTTTTGCTGGCGATGAAAATATTAGTCGTGTCTTATAAGTACCTGCACAAATTACATACGAGTACCACTATATAATTTCATCCCTTTATTGTAACTCCTTTGACTATTTTATTAATGTTTTTATCACGAACTGGTTTCTAACAGTCAATCGTGTATACCTACCTAGTTGTACACGTATTCATATAACATTATTTTTGCCGATGTGATTGAGATATAGTTAGAATAACGTTGCTCAATTTGACTGAAGCGAATTGCCTCAATTGAATTTGCACAGTTGTGGAGGACATACGGCGTATATACAGCGATTCACGAAAATTTTAATCGGTGGTCATTGTAGAGTCGGAAAAGTTTCCAACGTGGAAGGCTTCCGTGATTCTATAGTAAAAAAAACGAGGATTGGAGGATGAGATATGGATATAAGTAATCAAAACCCTCGATTGCGCCAAGAAAATTATTGAAATTTATTGGCTCGTATGGGAAAAGCCGCTCAGGCATAAAAACCCCGTATTATCTAGTAATAGTGTCGTGTCAAGAGTGTATGAGGTGTGCGTGCACGATCAATGGTTTGTTCTCGCATGCGGAAGGCTGCCGTGAGATTCAGAGGCCTGAAGGCGTGATTCTACGGAGGTTCGATTGACTGGCGAGAACCTACTGTTTTTAATTGAAGAGGAGAGGAACAGAGACTCAACTGAGAGGATGGGAGTATGAGAATACCTAAGATGATCCGCGGCGATGTTATCGTTACCGTAAACTCGATCAGACTGAGCGTACGAGCCTCGATTCCCGGTTATTTATCGCTTTCGTCCAATAATCAGCGCCATCTTTCGCGTGTAACGACAATCGCTCATAAAATTGCCAGCGGCTTGCTGGTAGCGGTGGAGATTCCCGGTATCAGACGGGGTAGAAGGCGCGCGCTGACATGGGATAGAAAAGGATAAGTTTGGTATAAACAGTCATTTTATGGTCATAATACTATCCGATACTGCATTATCCATCTAGGTACATGTTACGGTAATATTATTTCTTTTCGATTTTACATAACGACGGTTTACCGACTTGAGTTGCGCGACACAGAGGGAGTCGCTTGACGACGAATTCACCTCGTTCATTTTCCATTACGGAGAGCCCCATTAGGCCAGCAGTCTTTGAAGAAGGTTCGGAAAATTTATGGAAACACACTGTACATGCATTATCAGCTGATTCGTACTTGCTTCCAAATTTTTGCAATTGACTGTACATCTAAATACCATATATTTTGAAGCAGTCAATTCGCCGTAGTTGTTGTCCGGCTCGAGAGAAAAGCGCTTTACATCTCCAGGCACTGGAATCTCTAGAAAATTCTAAGAGTCCCGTCATCTTTAATAGTTAAGTATAAAATGGGATAAGACTGAAGAAAGTCACATGTTTCACAGAACTTCTGGCCCGAATCAGATTCAAAACTATCCGTAACTGACTTCACGTAATTATTTTCATGGATTTACTACTTGGTAACAGTTTTCAGATCCACTATTGATGGTATATCATTATACATATTCAAATCATAAATTTGTTTGCTGAAAGAATTAACAATGACGTTGTCTCGATCATAGAAAAGAGAGACCGTATTTCACTAGTAGATTTATCGAGAAGTTTCTAGGAATATTATTTGGTTCTCTTAATTAGTTAATAGTTTGACTGCGAAACGACTGAACTTATGCATCCTGTACGGGAAAAATCTTATCTCGCTACCAGCGTAAGCTTTGCTTGGTGTCAGCGTGTCTCGCCCTATACATCTCGCCTGGACTTGAGCTAGTTTGAATTCCCAAAACTTACCACGAACTGCTACATCACATCCTCTGCTGGTAATAAAACATTCCTGCGACACTGCTGCTTCTCCTGGCATTTCGCCATCATGTACGCTATTCAACATTTCAACGCAGCGCTAACAATAAGTATTTTGCGATAGTAGGCGCACAAATAGGCTTATTGTTAATTCAATTTTTCATACGATAGATACCCTAGTATATGTGTATGTTTTTCAATCGTGTTGGTAGAACACTTATCGATTTTTTCAACGTGACGTTTATGTTTGATTGAAAATTCTTCATTGAAATAACATTTTAGCATATAATTCATGAACTTGATTGAAAAATATCTTTGAATAATGCTATTTCGTGTGCCTAGAGGCAGCATTGATTAGTATCTAATTATCTTTCAGTGATGATTACTGTGATATTATAATTTATCACGAGCAGCTGAAACATTACTCGATAATTAAAAAATTCCCAACCAATACTATCGTCATGTTTAATAAATTCATAACTTACATAGGGTATACACAGAAGTGTAGTTATGTGTCATCTAAAACATACATTTTTAGAATGGATGTCTTTTACAATTCTTCCATCATTTCATGTGTATTCGGTGGATTCTCACATCAGCAAATGCTACGTGGAAGCAACTAAACCTTTTAGCTGTACCTCTACAGATTTTCTGTATATACTTGTCGAAACGTGAATTATATTCTATGTGTAAATCCATGTCCCATAACATACAGTAGATTCAGGCAGTTAGCCGGTATAGTTAGACACATACGAGTACCTCTAGACCCAAGCCTGATATCGTGTACCTAGTCATGGTTTAATAAATCCGTCCCACTTTCTTCTTCCGGTATAAGGAGAGCTTGCAAAGTTTGCTCAAAGTATTCTCACGGATTATTGGTTAAAAAACAGCTCGAAGAAAGCCTCAAATATTTTATTCTATTCTTTCAATTAGAATTGGACCAGTGAGTATGAAATTGAATACTTTAATTACTCGTATTATTAGGACAACAATAATACCGACGTACATCGTACTCACATGTAACGGATTCCCGTTTACATCAAATTTTTATCTCAACATCTTGGAATTTGCTATTCATGTATTGTTAAAATTCTCAGGTACACCTAACTCCATCATGGATTGAGACGAGGTACGGAAAATTTGATCGAAAGGTAAAAATTAAATTAAATTAAACTGCAACGGTCTGTTTGCTTATAATCATTTATTCATGCTTCTTATTTCAAGTGAATATATATGCATATATATGTATATATGTATAATTATAACAGAATATATGATTTTTTATAGCAAAAAGGAATACTATATTACCGTCATATACTGCTAGTATCACTGTAGGTACATTCACAACAATCACTTGCGTTTTGTCTACAATAAGTAAAATTAAGTTTCTATGTTGTTGAGTGAATTGTGATATCTTTAAGCAAAAAATATGAGTGTTGTGCAACAGACAACTTCCAGCCCTCAAGTTTGTTACCATCTTTGCGAATATAAATATTGATAAGAATTTAATAATGTAAATACCATAACCAGATCAGGCCTAAAAAACGGTAAACGGTTTCTTTCATTCTTACGTACTCACTGAATTTTCCCGAACGATGAAGATTACTTAACCCTAGTCACATACACCTACGGAAACTTTCACGTTACTTACATGGGTCACCTAGATCCCAGCCAACCTTGGAACGTTATCACTGTACACAACATTACGTTACGACTTGAACAAAATTTTGAGACAAAATTTAACAATTCAGAAACAGACTTCAATCTTAGTTTTAGCAAAAGACGATGGAGGATATGGGAAAAAATTCTTAAAGCAAAAAAAGTAAAACAATATGCAATACATACATGGGGTCTCTAAGGTCCGAAATATTTTTCCATCATTCTTCATTTTACCTGCACAAACAAACATGATTCAATCACGCTGAATTTAAAATTGTACGTTAAAGTCGGTTCTGGAGTCAGTTGGACCCGCGTAAGCGACTAGGGTTAATTTTACAGAGAGCAATTCGATCTCGAATTGCCTTCGTTATTTATTCATTTTTCTTCTACATTTCACAATATACTTTGCATATTTTACACAAGTATTCTTAAGTATCATTTAGTCATTAGCGATAACAAGCACCGCTTTTTAGCCCTCACTGCTACTACAGTCATATATATCTTAATCTTGATTACGTATTGTCGTTTCAATAAAGCACTGCGGTATACGTTTTTCGAATTGATTCATTCTTAAGTACTGCGTATCGAATGGAAAGATCGTATTAAGAACTGGCTTGAAAAGCTTTTCACTCTACTGATTGATTAACATCACCCACTTCATATGATAAATCAATTAACCTGTAGGTACTCCTGGTCACACACTTCAACCCTACCGTAAATTTACAAAGATTTTCAACTAGCATAAAGTATCGAAATTTCTTACTGATTATCGTTACTCTTTTCTTAAGGCTTCACACTACAGTAGGATCGAGGAAAAGGCACTTGTGCTGATTGCGCGAACCACAAACCAACTACATGATGATAAGAAATAGGAAAGTAAGTGGAAACCATGATGGCAAAAAAAGGGTGAGCCACACTCCAGTGATGTATAATCTGTTGCCAAGTGTAACAGATTTTCATAAAACAAACTTTCGTACTCTTCTGAGCAAGTCTTATTGTTAACTATCTTATGAAATATTATTTCATCAAAAAGAGCCAATTCGAAAATACTCAAGTCATTCATCCGACACGAATCCGTGCCACAGCCGTCACAACCAGCCGTCACTCTAAAATTTTATTATAATTTTTGGTCACATTTTTTATTTCTACTTATACACCTATTCTTTGCGTAATGGTTTGAGAAAAAAGTGATTAAATGGCAACAGTTTTCACTGGCATAAATAATACGTATTTTACATAGCTTGATTAGGTAAAGGCTTAAATTTTTCTCGGAAAGCCTAGTTGTGTAATAATCAAGTGCCGCAATTCTACAGAAATTGTGAACTAATTGTAGAATGAAATTAGAATTTACAAATAACCATTTCTCATCCCTGACAATTTAGAAATAAGCATATTCTACTCCTTCAACTCTTTAGTAAAAAATGTTTTGACAAAAGATTCTCAAAGCTTTTGTCATATTTTTCATTCGAATAAATCCTTCTCTCAAGAAACAGTCTTGAATACAAGCAACTTGAGCAGTACGTCTACACACAAGTATAAGTACATATGTCGGTTTATAAATAACTCATAATCAATGAGTTTGTCCGAAGATCTCGACAATAATAAAATATGTGAAAAGATCTTCCTCTCTCATAAGTACAGACAGTGAAATTCAATCTAAATCAATTAGGACTTGGTAGGTGTTAGTGAAACAATGTTTTATGTGCCGAACCCATGGACAAACATGACGTGATTCAACTTTTACGGATATAAAAATAATAGCCTAGTAATTACACACATTACATCCATAAGTAGTATATCTGAGAGGTCTGGACACAGATTCCTCCTACCGACACAATTACCGACATCTTACCCAGACTCGAACCCTTCCCCGCGGTGACGTCATCGCATAGAAGGGTTTGAATCTGGGTCAAATGTTGGTAAGTGTGTCGGTAATAGGAATCTGTATCTATAACTCTCACAGCTATACTAGTTGTATATTTATCGTTGAATAATATTACTATGATATAATCAAACGAAAAATCAATTTATATTATTCAATTCAGAATTGTGCCTTTAAGTTTGAAAGGTTGCCAAACCCCAGAACGGTTGAAGTGCGTAATATCCCAATTGCTGGAAAATCAAGTATTTGGTAAGAAATTTCGTTCCGAGCAATTTAGCACCATAGTGACAATGAAGGTTTGATGTTGAAACGACTAATGGCGAGGAAGCACGACAATTCAAAGTAGTTGAAAGATATGCTAGAGTGTGGATAATGCATATTTTATATCTAATATGAATGTGCACGAACGAATACATGGGGAAATGAAAATCGAAGCTTTGATTAATAGACGCCGAAGACTCACAAGGTTATCGTGCATATGTAAAATATTCCTACCCTATATGAATATGACAAAATTCTCTCAGTAAGACTTTTCTCTTGGGGATAATTTATTATAGAGTGTATACCGGAAAAATTCCGTGAATGCGACTACTCAATACCAGTAGCTAAGCGATCGAAACTACATCTAGAATAATGGGTAATTCTCGCTCACGTCGAAAGCTGATATTTTTTTCGAGTAAGTTTTTCAACTTATGACTACATTCCAAACTATTTTTGTTTTTGCACTTGCTGGGTTGACCACTTACTTATCAAAAATTTTATAGAATTATCAATTGTCAACTTATGACATTATTTTAATCAAAGATGAGTCGTTCTATGGAAAAAATTACCAAAATACATTACATAAATTTTTATCTGCACGGTTCAAATTGTAATAATCGACAGTGTACTTGAATAAAAAATGAAAAAAAGGTCGAAAGTATCAAAAAAAAAAATCAATTATTCATACAAATTTTTGACTTTTTTGTAAACATTCTTCTAATTCAGCGCAGAGAATTAGAATTGAAATTGTTGAAAATGAATTTATTTCACATATTTGTTAACTCGGTATGCAATAGTCAGTTTCGTTTCAGCGGATGCATATTAAAACATTGATAATAAATCGAGAAAAATTCCTGCCATATTGAATCAAGGAAGAAAATGTTTTTTTTTTTGCAATTAAAAAAAAAGGTTATCAAAATCACAAATACTGTATTTTGGAAATATCAAATGGCATGATTATTCAATATAATCCCGTCATTGATTACGATGGAATTCCGTGTCAGTTTTTTCACAAATTCTGATTAAAAATGAACATTTTATGTTTTGGCATTTTTTTTTCCTAAACCGAATTATTTTTGAGAAAAAGAATCTCGTCAATTAAGAACTAGTAGTTCTTCGAAATTTACAATACATGATTACCAGTATACGCAAAAAAAATAAAACGTTCTGAATTATAGTTTCATGTTGAAAAAAGTGACTTAAAATTTGCTTTTATTTTAATAGTTTTATCTTGAATGAGAATTGCTCATACTTAAGAATACAAAATGTAATTTCCGTTGCCTATCTGCCGGCGTTGAGCAGCGAAATTCACGGAATTTTCCGGTATATTTAATGGCTACGATGATTGAGACTACATTAATAATCTTGACGGATTATAAAATTAATTCATTTGGAAATCAGTGTAGTGTCGTTGGTACGAAGAATTGTAACATTGTAAACAAAAATAATGACAGTGATATTCCTTTAAAAATAAGTACGTTGATCGTTTACTCAAACAAATTGAACACCAGTTAAAACTCACCTTCGGCTCGGCACTTCTTCTTTCTGGGCGCTTACTTTATATTTGTTATTCTGCCATTGTACAAAGCGTTTCAGCCGATTATTGTACTGCAGAAATATGTATGTGCGATGAACGTTTGCGGAATAGAGAGAAGGCGCAAGGTTGACGGTTGAAGGTGAAGGGTCGAGGGTTGAGATTTAAGGCAAAAGTCACAAGTTCTACTCTAGCGCGGCTTCTTGAAGAGCGTGTAAGTGGGCGTAAAGGCCATCTGCCGCGATCAGATCTTCGTGGGTTCCCATTTCAGCAACAGTTCCCTTTTCCAAAACGCAAATTACGTCTGCATTTTGAATAGTAGCGAGTCGATGAGCGATGGTGATGCATGTCCGGCCTTCCATTGCTTTGTCCAGAGCAGCTTGTACAATCTGGAAAACAAGAGAACGACCGTTTTTGAGTTCAGCGGACCAACAGTAATATAAAGCTCAGAAAGTTTCAAGGATTTGTTTTCTTCATCGAGCCCCTTGATCGTGAGTAATGCATTATGATCGGGTTTATGGATTCACCAAACGTACAGTACGGTCAAAGAGGTGCGAGGACGGAAATATCATGCAAGGAAGGCACGAAAGTGCAACTGAAGTTCATCGAGTTAAATTTACTTGAAACAATATTTCCTTACTATGAAAAACGTTTAAAAACCATAAGCTTCACGTACAGTAGCATAATTATTGATGAATGAAGAGATTGCAGCATTGAATCCTTCCTACAACGAAGAAATTGCATTGTTTCAACGATTTTAATAAACTAGGATTCATTTTGATAGTAAATCAATTCTCGACAAATCTGCAGTAACATATTTTCTATTTGGCTTTTCGGTTGATCGAAGAAACATGATGAGTGAAACCATTACAAGTAATAAATAGTAAACTTCTACCTTAGTGAAAAATACTCCAACGTTATACGAAATCTGATTTCGTAAATTTTTAGAGAATTCATTTACGAACAAGATCAGCCTTAGTTCATGAAAATTGGCCGACCGATGCGATTTTTTGATTGCCAAACTTATCTTCAAGGTCATCGATAATTTTGCTATTATAGCTGTAATTTATGGTTTTTATATTTTCTTTTTTCTCCACTAAGGAAATAGTGTTCCAACTCGATTACTGTCAGTTGCACTTTTAGACCTTGTCATATCATATTTAAGTATATTTCATATTTCACGATTTTTTAGAATTCATGCCATTTCTTTATTTATGCGTTAAATAAAAATGCATTTGAGTGGTTTGTGAAAAGTAACAATTCGCGGTCAGTTTTTTTTATGGTCCTTTACGGAGAAGACGGATATCTGACTGACAAAATTACAATTATGGTTGAAAAAATATTGTCAATGCAAATAAATTTTATCTTTGTAAGTAGTTCTGCTCAAATCAAGAATGATGATAAATATTTAGATTTATAGGTGTAGAATGTTCGTGAGAATATAAATCTTAAGATAATCAACCATGATTCAAACAAATGACGGTGAACTAAACGTTGAGTAAGTCCATGCCCAGGACTTGAATATTTTAAACTATTTACAGCACATCGTGATACGAGAATGAGTTACATAGCAAAGCAGTATGCAGTCGGGAATTGATATTGAAAAAAAAAAATCATTGGCATATTATACGCGTTTATAATCTTGGTCGTTGCGAATTGTTCGCGTAATTTTTTTCAATATTTAAATCAAAAGTGCTGCAGCATTAAAAACGTCAATAATGACCAACACCGTCCGGCCACTGCAGCTATAATAAAAATACGAAGCTCCGCAGCTTGATTCTTTATTGCCAACGTAACCGATTAGTTCGAGAAAAGAGCCGTCTCAGAATCACTGATCCCAAGTATATCGTACTGGTTACCATTTGAAACTATATAGGACTAAGCATATTCGTATGTAGCAGCATCAATACAGTATGTGTATGTTTATGTGTATATATTCCCTTACATATTTCATTCTGAGGCATACCTTAAATAAAATGGAGCGTGGAAAAGCAGTTTACTTAGCAGGTTTTGATTGCTTTAGGCAAATGCGTCGCGAAAGAAAAAACATACAATAAGAAGTTTCGTACCCAACTCGACGAGTTTCACGGGAGAAAAATAATGCTGATACGGGTTGACTTCTGGATTGTGCAATTTTTTAAATATTGCAAGTAGCATCTGATTTTTAATAAGGATCACGTAATTTGGATATGCACAGCCTATAGCGAGTTGACAGAAAATCATCAAAAATGTAATGGAAAAATTTGTTTGTAAATTTTTTTTTCGGTTCGTTTTTCATCAACTCAGTTTCCGCACTTATTCATTGTCCTTCATCTTCGCTGAAAGGTTTTTAATCATGATTTATGATGCAAACTAAAATTTACTATGAAAATTATTGTACATCGTTTCCAATTCGATAATGAATACGCGCAGGAGCTAATGTGAAAGAAAAAGACTGGATGAAGAAAAAGTTACAAAAATATTTCAACAAAATGTTGTTTTCTTTTTTTTTTTGAATTTGTCTTTAACCTCGCGATCCTCTGCCATATCCAAAATACGTGTTTCCTACCTAAAATCAGACGTTAATTCCAGAATTTCGCAAATAGCACAATCCGCAAGTCAACTTGTATCAGCATCAAAATTTCCCTTAACAGTCTCCGGATTTTGTACGAAACTTTTCTTGTATCTCTTTTCGTTTCTGGGATATTTATCTGAGATAATTGAAACAGAGTACCCCTTACATAATATATACATGTATGTATCGAGTGCGTACTGTACCAACCTTTTCACTTTGGGTGTCGAGTGCAGACGTGGCTTCGTCCAGGAGTAGAATTCTAGGGTTCCTTACGAGGGCACGGGCAATAGCTATTCTTTGTTTCTGACCTCCGGAAAGCTGAGTTCCCTTGGTTCCAAGTCTAGTCTCGTAACCCTAGAAATGAAAACGCAGATCCATTTTCATCACATCATTTTTTGTATAACTTATTCGCACAGCTCACAAATTAAAAGAGGCATCTCACGGACACCGTTAAAACAACAGAGAATCGAATACCTATTGTCCAAAGTTTATATCTAACACCCCGTGAGCATGAATTTTTTAAATAACATGTCCCTTCGATTTAAAAAAAATTTTTTTCTGATCTATCAATGTGTATTAAGCAAATCTATGAAGTTCTAAAGTGGTGGGCCGAAACTTGTGATTCAATAATCGTGTGAGGCTCTATCTTCTTTGACTCTGGCTAGACACCCAAATGACGCCATGATTATTCGCATGCAGAAAATTTTTCGTTTAATTGTGGATATTGATTATTTTTTTCTTTTGTAACGCATGGAAGCTGCAAATCTATTTTCACAGAGACGCATTAACAGAGTCCAATTCTTCTGATTTCACGCAACGAAACACAGTCTAAAGAATTTGATTGAGCTTTGCAACTATGCAACTGGTACTTTATATATTGGTAAATTTCACTTGGTTTCGCTAATATGTACGGTAATGGTGAATAAAACTTTAAGCTTTTGAAAAGTTTTATAAATTTTACTCTACCCTGTTTTTTTAACAAAATTATCAAATTACGAAGTTACGTGTTTCTGAACTCTTTGTTCCAACAATAATTCGTAGCAACCTCACCGACGATTTTAAGGCACATTATACTGATCACGATGTAAAATGATCGTCCGCTGTTTACGATTTCTAAATGGGTCTGTCATTCCGTCTTTCCACGTTAGTGGAAATCTTTCCAAAATGAGAAAAAAATATACATGTTTTTGACCGCGTTATTTACCTGAATAATTATTGAGTCTGTGCGCGCTCCATATTAAATGTTATATTATACACATCCGTCATACTTACCAACGGTAAAGAGCTGACAAAGCTATGAATGTTCGACTTTTTTGCCGCTTCAATGACCTCATCCATGGATGGTGTGCGACTGTTATCACCATACGCTATATTTTCAGCAATAGTTCTGTCAAAGAGTACTGGTTCCTGACCTACAACACCAAGCTGAGATCGCAGGGCTGATAAAGAGACTGATGATATATCACGGCGGTCCATTGTCACAGTTCCCGACAGTGGATCGTACAAGCGTTGAAGCAGTTGAATGCAAGTTGATTTTCCGCAACCACTTTGACCAACTAGCGCAACCATTTGACCTGGTTTGACAACGAGATTGAGACCTCGCAGAATCTGAGACTCCGTACGAGTTGGATAATGAAATTCAACTTTAGAGAATTGAATCAGACCGTCTGCTTTCTGGAATCACAAAGCAAACGGACATATAGTAACGTATGCGATTGCTAATGGTAAGGAAGATATGTACAGTGTTTAAGATATTGAATGCGATTTGTGATGATACGAATATATTACAGAGACATTAATAAATCATTACTCATTGTCAGTGAATCCCCAGCGTGCATAGCATGGAAGTTTCAATGCGTATCAGATCTTGTGTAATCATTATCACCATGATCAACTATTTTTTCACAGTGATGAGACTTTCAATATTCTTACTTCACTAGTTGAAAAGAAAGCGTTATTATCACATCTAAATGAACCTTGCCAAAAATTCGATCGCATTGATAGTATGGAATTGTTAGGGACTCATGGCTAGGTAGAAAAATAAACCATCTCGATCTAATGTTTGATGCTCACTAACTGGTACTTATCCCCGAGGGGCTGTTTACTGAGATATCGTCGTATTGCAAGACGAGCTTTTTTACCGTCTCTTACTACCTCTCGCCATCTTGTACACCATTTCTCTCGCCGTCTCTTGCAATCTTTATCGTATTTTCAAACCCCACTCACTGATTTCTCAGTGAACAATTCCTCAATCATCTCTAAGAGTAGTGAACGGACCATCTAGTTTGATAAACTATCCGCCTGTTTTCCGTTTTCTTTTCATAAATAAGTGCAAAATGAAATTATTCTGCTATAAAATTCTAAATCTCGATTGTAAAAACGTACTTTACAACATAAACAGACCATGCAGCCTGTAATGAAACCACCCCGATAAAGGGCAAGTCTACGAATATGTCGAGAATTGAGGATAATAAACACTTCAACTTACCCAATCAGTGTCCTTCCCTTCGAGATCCGCAGGCGTCGTGATTTCGGGTACGCGATCGAGTAATCTGAATATGCGTCCAGCGGAAATTTTAGCGGTATTGAAGTTAGGGGCGAAGGCAAGTGCTTGTCCCAACATCCAAGAGCCAAAGATCAATGCTTCGGATACCTTGATTACATTCTGATAATCGAGATTTTCTCTGGCCACTAGGTACCCGCCATAATATAAACTAAGTGCATAGCCAAAGTAGGGTGTAGTTTGACCGCAGGAAAATACTAGACCCCTAAGTCGGTTACGTATTCTCGTAGCTTTGGCGACGTGCGCTAATTCTACACAATAGCGATCCAAGAAGGCCTTCTCTTTTCCCAGACTTGCAACGGTGCGGATATTACCGATTGCTTCAACAGCAATTCGTGTTGCTCCTTCCATCTTTTTCTTCTCCTGTAACCCCTGGCCACTCATGATTCTCGCCTCGAAGAAAACTGCGCCCAGTACCAATGGAATAGACACCACAGAAACCAGAGTCATTTTCCAAGTGTAATACATCGACACACCGATACCGAGGACGAGAGTTGAAAGTGCTTGGAGAATTGCACCGATTCGAGTCCCAGTCGCACCTTGCACCGCACCTGCATCTGATGACAATCTGGCGCATAATGCACCAACGCTGTTTTTGTCTTCGTCAAACCATCCCATTTCTTGCTTCAACATCGCTTCGAAGGTTATCTTTCGGATTCTTGTTGTCATTCGAACTCCAGCTAGACCAAACATGTACATTTGCAGAAATGTGCCTATGCCTGTTATGACACCGACGATAATGAAGAGTATGGAAAAATTGATTGTTTCGTTGCGAACTTCTTGTGGATCCTGTAATCCCAAAACGTAGTAGACTTCACCGAAGAGAACCGCAAACGCTGGAAAAGATGCTCCTACTGTAGCAGCGGCGAGACAGCCTGGAGAAATAAACAAAATGTAGTAGATACGTTTTATTCGAGCATAGAAACAAGCCAAGAATATCAGTTTCAAGGTATTCGGAAAGGAAAGCTAGCTTGCTAATTACCGACTATATTGAACGGCCATTCGGGTTTGTTCAAACCAAAGATTCGCATTACTGGAGCTTCATAAGGTTTCTCATGTTCTTCGAGTTCTTCTTCGGAGCTCTCAGAAGCAGCAGCTAACGAAAGACGATGAGAGTGCATCGAAAGGGTAGAAAATTGCTTCTTGAGCGGTGGTTTGGGCTTTGGTTTGGCTGCGGTAACAGTTTTTGCAGCAGCAGCAGTTGCTTTAGCTATAAATGGATTTTGGAAGAATTTTCTGAATCAAAGATACCAGTCTATGATGGTCGTGTTTGCATACAATAATATCGAGGATTCGATAATGTACCTTTGGCTGCCGCGTTGGAGTCCGCAGAGACCAGAGCATGATAGTGATTTCCAAGTGCAATCAACTCCTCATGAGTTCCCATTTCGGCAACCTTTCCGTCTTTGATAAAAACGATCCTATCGGCATTTGTGATGGTCGACAGCCTGTGTGTCACTATTACTGTTGTTCTACCCTTTGCTGCAGCGTCTAAGGCTCTCTGAACTGTGGCCTCACTATGGAGATCCAGTGCTGACGTAGCCTCGTCTAGTAATAAAATAGCTGGTCTACGTACCAAAGCACGAGCAATAGCTATTCTTTGTTTTTGACCACCTGATAGCTGCGAGCCTCTTTCGCCAACTGGACTGTCATAACCCTACGCCAAACAGAAGGAAAACCATTCACTTTACGTATTATCATCAGACAATCAATCAATTTTACGATCTGAATCATAATTTACGGCAATTTATATCATTTTAACCCTTACTTTCCACACTTCTCTAGAATCACCTACTTTCCAGACTGCTTCACATCCGAGCGACAAAAATTTTTATAAAAAATAAACTGTGGAACATTTTCACTTGAATTTTTTATTAGAACACATTGAAAGTTTACTTTAAAGGATCATGTAGTTGCTTTAGTGAAAAATTGAATTTAAGTGTACACAAAAAAAAAAAAATCGACAGAAATTTAAAAAAATAAATAGCTATTTTTACGAAAATATGCGATTTTTTTCATTTCATTCAATTAAGGGAAAAACGAACTTGGGTGGTCTACATCCCATGGTGGCAAGTAAGGGTCAACCACTGTTCACATATTCCGGACTATGCAAATTGACAGTGATTTTAGCAGATCTTGACTGATTAAGGCATCTTGTAGAAAACTGAAGAAATTCTCCTCAACTATAATAATTCACTGACGTATAATAATTTTACTTGCTAAAAAAGAAATGGCCGCAATTTTATGAATCAACCATAATTTCTCATTTCAGAGAGTAGTTGGTTCCTAACTTCAAAATTATTTAACTCAAGCCTTGCCCTTGTAATAATTTTCGTTTGTGATAAAATTGGCATTCACATTTTAATGAATTCACTATAGTTGTAAATTCAATAGTAATCGAACCTCACGCTCCGAAACCTTCACAATTGTGAGGTTATTCGCCAGCTTCCATAAAATAGTAACATTGCAAAAATTTTACGACGGTCTGAGGTACGTTCGGATGGTTTCGAAAAATTTCGTCAGCCTTCCAAGAGATTCAAACAAATATCAAAAATTTTCCAAATATCCAATGACACTACGCAATTCCACGAATATTATGACATTAAAATATTTACAAAATTTTAACGTGTTATTCCTTAGGATTTTGGAAGACCTTATAAGTTTCTAACGCACTTATAACGATTTCACCAGAACTTCAAGGATATCGAAGCTTTCAAGGGTTTGTCCTAATTTCAAAAGATTCGATTAAATACTAAGCATTAGATTTCAGTGATGTTTTTGTTCATGAAACGGCTTTTATATCTTCGTGTCGCTCATTTTCGTGTATAAAATAGACCTCATACGTACGCAGAAAATTTGAAATCATACGATAGAAATGATTTTTTTAAATTTTCATTAACGCGTGTATCACGTATACAGATCTCGTTAACGTTTCAGATATAAGCACCATTTTACCAACGTAACATTGGCCATCGGTACTTGTGATTGCCTCAATATCCGTGAGTGAATTTCCACCAGCTGTAGCCAAAGGCCAAGCATGACCCAAATCATACACTAAAGTTGGCTCGCTTGCAGTCTGCAGTCTGGTGCTTTCGGGTGTTCATTCATTAATCGCAGCTTCTTTTCTCGCTTACGTATGAATGACGTCAATAGCATCCTAAACGACTAACGTACATAATATGCATTATGACACCACAACTCAAACTGAAGACTATGAAATAAGTACTATTAATATGCTTATTGGTAATTTGATTGAATCACTTCGTATGTAATGGTAAACATTGATCGAGTATGTGAACAAATTCGCAACAATTATCTGGACGTATCTGTTTCCAAAATACAAATGCACCGATGTCATGCCTCTCCGCTGTGTGAGAAATGTCAACGTAATAACTTCCGAATCGTCAAATTCCGTATCGTTTAGAGCTTAGGTCATGTGACAGCCGACGAATGACACGGTCAAATTTAATATTCAAGTGAAACAAATCCTTGGCATTCTCAGACGATTGGCCAATGATTGTTTCGCAAAGTAACTGTATAAATAACTCTCATTTATTTGCTGAGAGTGCGTAAAGGGGATTCACGACTGCTAAAATGCGCATCGTGAATTCACAGCTTATAACTTTCATGCCTATGATCAAATATTGCCATTTCGAAAATAACGATACTATCGTTATTCTTGGGCCTGATATCAGATTTGTCATCGCGGAACAAAGTCACGACGAAAAAAGATTGTTTAGAACTTGGAAAAATGTTTCACTACTTTTTTGTTTTCTGGAACTTGCTGACATTTATTCATGCGTGAAACATTTCAAACTCGACTTACTTGTATTTAGAAAATGGTAAGAGTGTAAGATTTTTGATAGTTATCGAGTATATCTTGATTTCCAGAGGCTATATAGACTGATGAAATTAAATTTTAGAGACAAATCACGGCTAATCTGTCGAAGATGTGGCATGAATTTATATGATGAAATATGATGATTTTTATTCAATTTACACAGAATATCTTACACGACTTCTCGTTGGTCATGAACTTTCTTTTAGGTTTATTTAAAGTGCTTATGCAAAATATTTGAAGTTACCAATCGTCTTAGCTGAAGTAGATAATAGAGACGGAAAAATTACGTATCAAACAAATCAAAATACAAATGTGCCCTACCTGGCAGACCCATGAAAATTTTATATTTATAAATATTACTTCTATAATTTTACTGTGATACTCTCAATTTATTCTTAAGATATCCACTTTTCTACACGCAAAAAAATTAAATGGTTACCATTTCGCCAACGGTATTTCGCACAAGAATCCGAAGCAATTGTGAAAAAATCTGCAGTAAATGTGATAAATTCTCGTTACTGTCTTATGAGTTTTACATTTTAGTCCGATTGCTGTGGATCCTACGGGAAAACATTTTTTGCACAATAGATATCGCATTAGATGTACAGAAAGCTGGATAGATTCCAACCCCTTTGATATCCCTAGAAATTTCTCTACCCCCGGTTTTGGATGTGCAACGTTTGCGCCTCAGTCCGAGCAGCAAACAAAAAAGAGTCTGTCGAAAAATTTCTAGGGATATCGAAAGGGTCGGAATCTACCCAACTTTCTGTACACTCTACAACTTATTTTTCTTTTTCTTGTTATAATTGGAAATTCTCAGGACATAGGAAAGTAGCTCAATGGTAAATACTTTTTAGAAATGATATGAAGAATTCGCATAGAGAATTATCATGAAAAATATGTTCTTTTGTTCTCTGCGCTAGTAATTCCGTAGGAGTTAACGAAGTTTAATAAGATTGAGGAGTATATCAGTCTTCTGTGGGATTTAGCGCTCGTTATGGGGCTTCGAGAATTTGAATGGGAATCGCCGGCGGCCATAGTAGTCTATAAATTGTTTTATGTTTTTCATGGAGTCTGTCTTCAATAACTTGTAGACAGCATCAGCAGTGTCCGTATCTCTTGGAAAACATAAAAAAAATATCGCCATGTACTATTTAGTTCGAAAAAGAAACGTGCAACAAGTTTTCGAAGAAGTAACGAACTGAACTGTGCTATTAGCGATGGAATGGAGGTTTTTTTATCATCCAGGTGATTAAACTCTTCTCGGTTAACCCTTTCGTGCATACAATTAACCTTACATGGGATTCACTTGAAATTTTGCATGCTTAGGTTTTTGAGGTCGCTGGTTACGAATCTGAACTGGAAAATCGAAAATTCAAAATGGTGAATCTGATATGGCGTGAAAAAAAAATCAACAAGAAGACAAAATTTTTTGGTGACTATTAAGTCTGAGTGATTGGCATTCAGATTTTTTTGTTAGATTAGCAGAAAATGCTTTAGTTTGTGAAAAAGTAAGAATTTCGATCATTTTTTTACATGTCCTATTTTTGCAATGAATAAATAAATCAATTTTATATTCTTTTTAAGACTCGGAAATATTTTGGGGACCATGTAGAATCAAAAAAATTCTGCAGTTGTTATTGAAAAAGCAGTTTAATAAATAAAAAGCTGCAAAAAAAAGGTGGGACGTCGAGCGTCCCAACGTGAATTAAAGGCTTAAGGCATCCTGAGAAAAATTATTGCTAATTGATGTTGCGCCACACCTTTCAATTTGAGTTAAACTAATTTTGCAATATTGTTGGCACGTTAATCGGGCATGAGCCATTTTGGCACTACGTAGACATCGAGAATGCTGCGCGGTATCACTTTTAAGCCTTTCTATAAACGACGAAATCTACAGCGGACTCATCCTCAGATATCCGCTTGATGCCAGAACTACAAGGGAATAAAATAATGTACGATCTTGATATTTTTCATAAATTTTAAAATGATCTACGCGAACTACACGTATCAACACGCCATCATTCGTTAATAAGTATCTTTATCAATGCTTGTATAAATCCAGATACTGTGGATTGACAAATATCCCGACAATTATTCAAGAAGCGATAAATACAACGTCATTTCCTTGACTTACAATCAGTCCAGTCGAATGGGGCGGGATTGAAGTTAGGAATTTGAAAGCGCCTAATTCCGTATCATTTGGTGGTGAAAGTTAAAGTAAAGAAATCAAGCTTTCACAAAACAACAAAGTTTTGAACGGCTGGGAATCCGGTGGCTCAAAGTTCCGAAAAGTATAATTCCGATAGAACAAAATATAGAAAAATTAAATTTCGATAGAGTAAAATTCCAAAATTTGAAATATACTCGCGCAGCATACGAGTAGTTTACTCAACGAGTGGGTGTAAAAAGAGGAAAACCCGAAAGTCAGAATGACCAAGATTGAACACAAAGATCAAAGTGGCAAAATTCCACCGAACCAAAAATTTGAAGAAACTAAAAATCGTCGATCATTCGGAATTTCGAACGTTCAGATTTTAAAATTTTCTTATTTTCGCATTTTCGGAACTTTGACTTTTCCGAGTTACGCCCTTTCGGCCTTTTGTTCTTTGGAGATTTTGCCCTTTCTAAACTTTGAGCGTCAGGTTTCGGACCATTCGAAACGTTGATATTTCGTCAAAATTTGATTTCTTTACTTTCAGTTTCGCTACTGAAAAATTCGGAATGCGGCGCTTTCAGAATCTTTTGAATTCGGGATTTCAACCCCGCCCCACTTGAAAGTCCAACTAATCTATTCAAATAATCTTTGTGAATAATATTTACACCATGGTCAACAGGTTTGATTACCGATGCTCTTTGTGTGAAGAGAACTCCGACGGCGATAAGCCCTGCTTTTTAAACTTAAACCCCTATCGTGATCAGCATGAGTACCATAAATTTACCCATATGGATGAGTTGAGTGAGAAATGGGTATATATTTATTATTTACCACCAAAAATTGGCTGCATGTATGAGAAAATCACGCGTAACGTTATAGGGGGAAATATGATTTGAATCTATCATGGATCGTATGACTTTATGTTTCACTTCATTGACAAGCAACCATTATACTACAATGTATGGTATACCTTGACACATTGCATGCTGTAAACTATAGTTAATTGCAGTTTAATAAGTGTTATAGATCTCGCTGGAACCGAGAAATGAGCCTTCTAGGAAAAATTCCAGTATGAAAAGTACAATAATTATTTGTGTTAGAAAATGCAATTTGATAGCAGAAAGTCTTCGACATATTGATTATAGTATCGTACAGCAGAAGTATCGGTGATTTATAGGAAAATGACCAAGCTTTCACTAACCTCTGGAAGTTTGCTGATAAAATCGTGTGCGTTCGCTTCTTTTGCTGCCTTTATCATTTCCTCTTCAGTTACGTTTTCGTTTCCATAGCGTATGTTCTCGCGAATAGTAGTGTCAAATAACACCGGCTCTTGACCTACAACACCAATATGTGAGCGGAGCCACTGTACGTTCAACTTTGAGATGTCAACCCCGTCGAGATGCACCTGCGTTGGTAAAAAAGTTGAAGCTTTTATTCAGTACTATTCATGCGAACGAGGATTATTCCACCAATTTTTACTGGAATATCTTCACATTTGTTTTAATGAAATATGAGGGGATCGTATGATTGTCCGCATGAGTTCAATTCGCTTGTGAAAACTCCATCTCAGAATTTCGCTGAACAACATCGTTCGACCAAAGTGATCTTCGAGTACATACGACGCTTTCGATCGAAATTCTGAGATGGGGTTTTTTTTTTTTGCTCTCAGCCGATGAATTGATTATTCAATTCAAAGATGGCAGCTTATCCTAACGACCACAGTAACTTTGATCATTCGTGCAATTTTTTTCTTTTTTTACAAAGAATACTCGTAATAAATAGCACCTACCAAGTTATTAGTTTCTTTTTTTTTGCTGGGAACTGCGCTGTGCAGTATGAAGATAAGATTATTCATATGAAAATTTGTCTCAATGAGATTAACGACAAACTGTAATCAATTATTGCTAAAAAAAATGAAGTTATCGCGATTGTCATGAATATAATGCAAAAGATAACGATAAAATCCAAAGATTCTTAATACATTGGAAACAATGAACCGTTGACGCGAAAAAATATTGTTGTTGCTTCGAACGTTTTTTTCCAACATAAGAAAAGCATGGATAATGAGATCAACTAAATAATGTACGTTCTTCAAAACAACTAGAGATTCGGTTAAATCAAGTGAAATTTACTTGAAACAATAAAATATTTTTTCGTCATCATTAGCACAAAATTTTTGTTTGGCTGACAATAAAACAATCCTTCCTTGCAGTGTAGATCAATCGCAAACGATCTTTTTTATAAAAATGATTTTATTCAATTATTTATTTTCGTAAAGTTACACCAGAGTCTGGACTCCCGATGACATTAAGTAAGTTCCTGAGAAAAATTTACCTCATATTTATACCGTAAAATTACTACGACTGAAGCCTATCAGAAAATAAAAAAATAGGAATAGGAATAGGAAATAAGCATTGTTCTTCAACCGGTATCAATTATTAGAACAGTATTGAAGAAAACACCGATCTCGATTAGATAATTCTTATTTGCACTCATGTTTTTTTTTTTTTTTTTTTGCATTGTGCGATGGCTTAGTAATTAACTCGAGGTTTCAACCGATCGATTGAACGAAGATACGATTAATGGAACGAGCCGATCAATCGATTAATCGAGAAGACGATCATTCGGAAAATTGATTCGACAAAATTTTGAACAACCGATCAACTAACGAAACAATTATTGAAAGTTAACAATTTATCGACTAATCACATAGCTCCGCTATTGTCGTAATCAGTTACATATTTTCATTGGAATATTTTTTTCAGCTAATGAAACATTCAGAAAAATCTCGAAAACCTACGGCACATGCGTTGTTTTTGAAATTATTTATTTAGGTGCATACGATGTTTATAATAATTTGAAAATGAGTTACATCGGAGAATTGTTGTGTACTTGATGAAATGCCAACAAATATTGGATGTACGAGTATGAAGCGGTTTTCCATAAAGTAGCAGTCCTGTGATTTTAGTAAACTTCCTCTAATATAGTTCTATTATTCCGTGTTGGCAATTCCTTTATACAACGTGAGCATGTCTTACACGTTTTTCATGCGTGTTTTCCGTATACAAAGTACCCGTTTCTACGATGGTCAAGTAAGTCTGCGAATGCGCATGCGCGAAGTACCGAAAAGACTGCTTTTAAGTCCTAGAAGTTGAAAGTGATCCCTTCTGCACTGCGCGCATGCGCTGTAGCGAACAAATCTGACATTACGCGATCCTAACCTCAATTTCGTGCCTCGTCAAAAAATGCGTAACACACTCTTGTTATGTAACGAATCATGCGCAACAAAGTGGCAACGGTCTTTTTGCCTTGTGTACTTGCAACATTCGTCTTCGGCTCACATCACGACCGAGCGGTTAATCACTCATGGATTCAATGTACACCTGATTTCAAGATTATAAAGGTTTGAAAAGATTTCAGGGAATTCAAGTGATTTCGAAAGATTACAAAAAATTTCAGAAGTTTTAAAAATATTTTAAGAGATTCAGATGATTTTAAAATATTACAAGAAACTTCAGATGATCTGAAATGTTTCGAAGATTTCATATGATTTCAAAGGATTGCAAAAGATTTTGAATGATTTCAGACGATTTCAGAACATTTCTAAGGATCTTCAAGGATTGCAAGTTATTTCAAGAGATTTCCAATGAGTCTAGGATATTTCAGAAGATTTAAAAAATTACAAAAGATTTTGAGCATTTGAGAGGATTTCGTAATATTTCAAGAGACTCCAACAGAATTCGAATGATCTCAAGAGTGATTTCAAGAGAATTGTAAGGATTTCAGAAAATTTCAAACATTTCAAGAGACTTCACAAGATTCAGGGAAAAGTCTATACCAGATTTCAGGAATGATTAACCCCTCGCCTACAACTCGTATTGCAAACTTACGCTCGGCCCGAAAAGACCTAACTTGCCTCCTTGCTACACAATATACTATTCTGAGAAAATAACAAGCGAAATCAAATAGTACGCACCTCACCCTGGTGAGGATCATACAGCCTTTGAATCAGCTGAAGGCACGTTGACTTGCCGCATCCAGAACCTCCAACTAACGCGACTGTTTCACCGTGATTAATTTTCAAATTTAAGCCCTGGAGTACTTTCACATCTTTCCTCGCAGGATACTTGAAGTGCACGTCCTTGAATTCTATATCGCCATTGACACCCTTCAGCTTCTGACCGTTGGGACTTAAGCTATCGATAATCGGCACACGGTCTAAGACTGTAAATACGGCAGCAGCCGATCCTCTGGCCACGGCGAATGCTTCGAGATGAGGTGAAGTTAGTCCCATATTTTGAGCACCGGCTAACACGCCGAAAAATACGATGACGAGTACGGCCGGTGTGTAGTCCTTTTTTTCATTCGGTCGATCTTCCAAAATCAATTGAACGCCATACCAGAAAGCTAAAGCATAGCTCAAGTAGATGATGAACCACATGACACCTCCACCTACTCCGGACCACATTCCACGTCGCGTACCCGTTCTGTCAGCTGGAACCAACTTCTCCGCGTAGCGACTTACTTCCTTTTTTTCACCACCGAAGGCCACGACCGTTCTTATCGCCCCAAGCACCTCTTCAGCTACGTTACCCGCCTGCCCATAAGCAGCCAACTCCTGAGCCGTCAACGAACTCTGAACCTTAGCTACGATCGCCGTTGCTATAACAATTATCGGTGCACAACTAAGGACCACCAGTGTCAGTTTCCAACCGTAAATGAAAGAGATGATTATTGAGGAGATGAAGGAGACCATCAAGTATGTAAAGATACCAAGTTTCTCGCCAATCCCGTCTTTCATCTTGTCAAGATCTCTGGAAAGAGATATAAAGGCTTGATTATTTATTAGGGTATCCATGATTTCTTGCTGTCCTTACAATTAATGAGAATCTCAAGCCCACACAGATCAAGCTTCTCATTTTTCAGGTGTGAATTCGGTGTTTTCACCGTTACTGAAAAGAAAAATCAACACTCTTGTTCTTTTCAACAGCTGGCTTAAGTTTAAACTGAATTATTGACAATGATAGAGTGGTTATGAAGTAGTATATCCATTTTGAAACTCATGAACTTTTAATCTTTGTGATGTATTGCCGAAAATTGAATTTTCTCCTTCTTCTTCTTCTTATTATTATTATTATCATTATTACTTATTATTTTTTATACATAAACAAAGTAATCCACATCATAAATTTTTATTATATCACCCATTCTCTAGACAAAGGACTCAGAACCGTACGAAAATCATGTTTCAGTCGCATTAACTGATTTCATGACATTTTGTAATTTCTTCAGGAGACATGGGAAAAAGTCAATCATAATGAATGTAACGTACAATTTCTGTAATTTCTATCCTTTTCTTTATTCTGAGTAGCCTCTTACATTCTGATTTTTGTGTCTGACTTAGAACTTTTCACTGGTATGTGTTTGAAGCTCATAAAACATTATGTAATGATATCTCATGTTATTTATTTATTTTTTTTTTTTTTTGATTTTGTATTATATGAATACTTTGAAAACCACTCAGCTATTGAAATTCCAAAATTCACTCAATTGTATGCTGCCAACAACTGCGTCGTTTGGCAATAAAATCACCATATTAAAAAACCAATGGATCAATCACATCCAAAATCTAATCGGTTCTAAGTTAAGAAAAAGCCCGTCGATTGAGACGAAAATCACTCAAATCTGTTTCATTCGTTCTCAAAATATCGTCGGGTAGAAATTATTTAAATCACACACACACGGACATATCCATGCATCGGAAAATTCTAACAAAAACTTGACTTTTTGTTTTCAGGATGATTACAATCACTTTCCTTACCCAGCGGGGGGTGAGAAAGTTATCGGATTCGAAAATCATGAATATCTATTGATAATCAAGACTCTACATTTTTATTTTTTTTTGTTAATATAATCACGAAACAGTTGCAGGTATTGAGTTTTTATCAAAATATTGTAACTCCTAACCTACAAGAATTTTTTTCATTCATTTTGATTACAGAGAGATGGAATATTAAAATTTTATGTGGACGATTAGATATCGATTTTTATTTGAAACGATTTAAAATGGTACAAGGCGTAGTAGATTCGTATTACATTTCACTCCAGAATTACCCCACTTTATTCAGAAGAACATTCTCTATACAAACCCACTAAAATACGTTCCTATCACATTGGTATCGTTAAATATTTCATTTTCCAACAATGCACCGATAATTATTTCAATCAAAAAAAGACAATACTGAATTGACGATATTGAGTAGGAAGTTCCCTGAAAAAAAATTCCGAGTGACAAAAACTACGTGGTGTTAATCGTGGTAATATTTGAGATGAATGAGTGAAATTTTCCAGTAGATTAGTGATAATTGACTACGCTTGGCGCGAGGTGTTTTTACCTAATGTTAGTGTGGTTGGTAAACATGATCAACTATCGTTATTAAAATTTTAGACAACTTAACTATTGATTTCAATATCTTACTAGAATCTTCCAGTAGCTAACTAGAAGTCAATGACGTTGTAGGTCTCAAAGTATTGTGCATTTTGCACGTAGCCACTTCAACTTAAACGTAACACAAGCTCTGTTGCCTTGAACTGATATTACAGATCTACACTCATACTGCACAAAATTATCGATAGCAGAGAAGTGTATTTGATTCTGAATTCTCGTCACAAACGAGAAGTGTAATATTATGTGGTAATCCAGATTGTCAACTTACTCTGTTATCCTGCTGGCAAAGTTCGTTGAAGTGTTAGTGTCGTACCATGCCATGTCTTGCCTGAGCACCGCTTGTAAGAACATCCTGCGTACTCTAGCAATCTGTCTGAACGCAGCTACGTTAAGAAGGTCTACGGTGAATATGGCAAAAAAGAACTGTAAGGCTGATAGTGCGGCACAGGAGACACCGAATGCCTTGGAATCATCGTATAAAGCGTCCATACGTTCATCGCGAGTAGCATTAGGACCTCTGAAATATTCAAAGAAATCGAGTCATGGATTTGTTATTTGAGACGATGAAAACTGACATTGTCAATGTAGCAAGTATACAAGGCTTATTCTTCGGCAACTCAAAAAGTGTCAACATTTCGTTTCTCAGGAAAACATATTTGCCAATGATGAAACATGTAGCGTGTAATTTACAAGCCAGTCAAGGGTGGTAATAAGTTGACGAGAATATGCCCAAGTTGTTATTGGGAAGACAGCATCGTGGCAAGATGTACCCGTGAAATATTCATTGAGTTTTATTCTGTTTTATCAAGTTAGAATAAACCTATTTATTCACTCCGTGCATTCTGAATTCTTTAATTTGATTGTTCTTTTCTTAGGTGAGAAATTTGTCTCGTAAATAGAATATTATTCGACGAATGCTACGTAAAAAAGAGTCTTAGACATGCTAGTCAGATTTCCGGTTACTTTATATAATAACCGAACGTAACCGGAAACTAAGGATACTCAATCGAGTTAAGTATTAAATGACAATTACTAGATGCAAGAAATATTACATGCCAAAAACACTAATTATGAATTTAAGAGAGATTCCTCAGTATTGTTGATACTAAGATCGTAATCATATTATCCATTGATATTGAGAATACTCAGTTAAAGAAAGCTAATAGTAAGTGTTTCATTGTAGATCAGTGCATTAATTATTCCCTCGATACGATACTAGCTAGACAATCGATTGTTTTGTGTGCCTTGTTAATTCACAGTCCAAAGTACGGTAGTAATCGTACCTTACTATCGTCTCATTGGTCATTAAATTACTTGACTTATTTTCATCAACGCGTAGATAGAATGAAGAAGAAAATCTTAGAAAAAAAGTGGGGTGAACGCTGGAAAACAAAACTGAGCGCGACTTCCTTTATTATTTCATAACTAGTACTGAAACAAGCAGAGTTCTGCGTACAGATCCCGATACCGACATCTTACCGACATTTTTCGACGCTTCACAGCTCAGACACAAACTCTTTTTTCCGATGATCGGTAAAGTTGACCAGATCGGTGATTACCCCCACCCGAAGAAAAGGGTTTGTGTCTGAGTTGTGAAGCGGCTAAAAATGTCGGTAAGATGTCGGTATCGGGATCTGCACGGAGAACTTTTCTTGTTATAATGCTATACTGCGAACGTATAAATTACTTATGGCTCTATACTCGTATGATAACCGACGATATTCGCCGTGCATCATGTGACAAGGTGGCGTATGTTCGTCTATCAATACATTATGATACGGTATTGATACCATGACATGCGAATCGAGCTGAAAAAAATATTTGTTGCCATCGAAGTAAACTCACAAAACTTTTCCACCGCCGAACCACTCCAGGATCAAGGTTGGTGTGCTGGTTTGATTTTCCATATTACGATCGACAAGTAGGGTCGTGAACTCGCCGTATTGTATGGTGGAGACGGGAATACAGAGTCCCGTTAGGGTGCCCATAAAGAGTCCACCGAACACTAGCATCAGCTCACTGCATGTCGCGAATCGGAACTGTAACCAGAAGAATAAAAGAATGTAGTAAATAGCATCGGAATATGGAGCATGAGATGCGTAACTCGTTAAGTGGTACCCTGGTCGATTTCGACGTTGACGTCCATGTATTTCAAACGCAAAAAGTGTTTAACAGCCCCATTCTATACACAATTCTGAACAAAAACATTCCGACACGTTTTCATTTGACGCAGAAATAAAGAAATTATGTGTATTTGCAAATTTACTACTACGGTTTAGTAGAATTCGTGCCATTGCTTTATTTCTACGTCAAATGAAAATTCCTTGCAGAGTTTTTGTTCAGAACTTTGTGTAGAATGGGCCTGGTTGAGCCCTTTCCGCGTTTGAGAGTTGGACTTCAATATTTGCAAATATATACGTAAACGTCAAAATCGACCAGGTCACCCCCTTAAAAGGAAAGGTTTACCAAGGTTACCCAAATTTCAGCTACATGATTTGTTCGTGTTGAGGGCATAATACATTCATCGGTGCAATAGTTTTCATTTGAAAATCAATGATCGTAAAATAAGAATAGTCCGAACATTTTTTAATCCGTTTCAATTTTTTTTCAATGGAAAAATTCAGTTATACCCACACTTATCAAGGTTGGTTTGTAAATACTAATTTCCTATTTGGCAATAAGCTATCGACTTGAAAAATTAATCAACTTACATTGTAGAAGTATGATTATTTCGAAAAGCTTTGTTTGCTACCTGAAAATAATGCCGATGTTCTCTTATCACGAATGATTAGTTATGTAATCGGGTTCTATAAAATCAGCTGATTAACAGTGTTTCGGCTCTTGATGGTGAAAAACGATTATTTCAAGGAGAACAAAGTACTTGAAATATTAAAACTTACTTCTTTGATTCAAAAATGTTCTGCGACGTGTAAATAAATTTTTTACGAATATGTACGTATCACGGCGCAAGTAGTTTAGTTCGATGTAAGGCAGTCACAACTAACCTTACGACTATGGCGATCTAGATCTGAGTAGGTCACCTCAATAGCATTCAGAGGTGACTTTAAAAATCTGTGTGACAAATTTTTACGGAAGATGTCAATTTGCTCTTTAAATGATAATTTAAGAAGGGATTCGTCCTGATACAAATTTGTGACATGTTGTTGAAATGTATCCAGACATCGCTAGAATATATTTTCATCCGTGAATATGAAACTTTATTTTCTAGAAGTGGTTATACTTTGCTCAAATAAAATTTGGGAAAAGATCAACAATTCTTTAATTACGAAATTCCATCATTATTGTACTGTGCACGAGTATTATTGAATTATTGACGCACAAAAGTTATTAGTAAAATACAGTGAGCAGCAAATTATTTGTGACCAGATCTACTTACAAGCCTATAATAAGGTACTGGTGGTAGACTTGGCTGAGGAGCTGGCTTTTCCTCCTCTTTCTTCTGTGGAGGAACAAATTCACTGTGGACAGAAAATATGTTTGGTTACTGAGACACCTACAGATAATATCAAGATATATTGAGTATGATTACTTAAAAAATTTTAAGCTATTTTTCCCAGAATTGCGAACAAGCATACAGAGTTGACGATTTTCTTTTTCAAAAAAACAAATTAGGGCTTTCTTGATTCTGACCCGTCCTGTTAGAATCCAAAATAATTATTCGCTGTATTTCTTTAGCGGTAGTCATAAACGTATGTAAAATCTGTGAAGTTTTCCAAAAGAGTCATCAAGAGAGATTAAATTTGAAAATGTAGTTTAGTCGAAGAAATTTTCCAAATTTTTTTGTTCGAACGTTTGATGACTATTGGAAGTGCACAGTTCCATTTTAGTTTTTTGTTCCAATTTTTTATTCAATCCGTAAAGTCAAAATCCTGAAACAACGTGGATATCTAACAATTCGATTTTCACTTTTGAGTGTACTGGTTCAGGCACTTTGACTTTTACAAAGAAGTTGGAATTCACCTGAGGATCCAAGTTTTCACTATATTCAACCATTATGTACGTGTTGAAGTAAGCTCAGCAATCTTAATCTCAAATTGAATTATTGTATATTCTTCACAAATATGATACCAGAAATAATGCGCATAATGGACTGTTTTTTTTCGATCAATATTCGAAAATATTAAACTAAGGAGAAAACACAAAACGATCCACGTAGTTGAGTTTCAAAAAAATTTCTTATTGTGTTCGTAATATTTGAATATAAGGTGAAACTAAACACAATTAAAGCAGATTATAGGTTCATCCACACAATGTGTTCCAATTTGGTTTTTGGATCAAGCGACAAAAAAGGTGTGGCTAAAGTCGCAAAGAATGTTGAAAATATACTATTTCTAATAACTTTGTGTGAAATTTTTTGCCATTGATTAGGAATACATGGTGAAAATGTGATTATAATGAATCTCACAATTAATGAAAAATTCGTCATGTTTTTGTTAAAAATCCGTAAAGTAATTAATTCGTCATTTATAGTACTTTTCAAACAACCTTTCGTTGCACAATAAATTTTAGTAGCAATTGCCAGAATATTTTGATTATTCCAGTCTAGAACCCGAAACGTAGGCACAATGTTTGCGTGAATAGCGTTGAGTTCGGTGAAACCAGTATATTTTGTCCACGACGGTACTCTCGATTTAGAATCGTTTTCTGGCATTGCGATATTACTTCAAGACGGAACGCACCTGCCAAACATATGTCAAAGTAATCGTCACAATTCCGCGCAATTCTGGGAAAGGTAAATATGCAGACGTATACCCCTCTTAAGGTCATGTAGTACTCCTCCCCTTACCTACCGAGCAAGCTTACCTTTTTTTCTTCTTCTATATTAAATAAACAAACGAACAGAAAGGGTTCAAATTTTGAATTTTCGAAGTTTAAGCAAAACCGAACCCTTTCCGTTTTTTTTTTTTTTTTGTGTTATTTAACAAAGGAAGACAAAGGGTGAGGCTGCTCGGTCGGTAAAGGTAGGATTACTACATGACCTTAACCACACGCAAGAGCTCGGCCGAATTGCATTCTGAACTCAATTTCTTTTCAATCCTAATCGGATAAATCGACCCTATTCGGGATCTATGAATTTTTCGTTCCTTTGCTCCCTTTTTGTCGTCTAAAATGTGAATAATGTAACTTGTGGATTCTCATCGTTATCGCCTCTGGAAGATTTTCAGTCGAGTTTCTTTCCCGGATAGGGATTACCCATCCATTCACGTCCAAAACCTTCTTATTGTCATCTAAATTAATTTTCTCAATAATATGCCGTACATTGGTTCGCCATTTTCTTGCAGCATGTACTCAGTCTCCTGATTATCCTTCTCCTTGTCGACCTGCGTGTCTGTAATGAAACACAACTTTCCGTACTCACTCACCCATATCAAAACTGATAAAACATAAGTATAACCACAACCAATCAAGATTTTTGTAATACTATTATTGGAAAAAATAATTAACCCGTAAAATTTCAACAATAATCATGTAATAATATGAAGACACAGACTTTCTTAAGGATAAATTATAGTATATTTATAGCATAATCCACAGTATGGATCGAAAAGTTTAGTTAGCCATATAGACTTATAGTAATCGCCGAAATAAAGAAATGCATAAATTCGTAAAATAGAATACATGTTTTGAAAAGATTCCACAGTCCTAATTTTTATGTAAGCTGACATTCATCCGCTATTTTTCGTTATATCAATGGTAGATTTCGATCGTAATCGCAATTTCTGATGAAGAAGAATATATCAGATAAGCAGAAAGGCGGTTGGCGAAAATCCTAATGGTGCTTGGATAGGAAAAAAGGTGACGTACGTCTTTGCCTCACGCCGTAGCGTGGCGAAAGATTTTGGTCTTGGGATATAAATCAAATTGATGGCCAGGTGGATTAACCCTTGACAAATGGTTCCATTGCTTATTCCTCCACCGTGAAATTACTATTCAATGCGCTTAGAGTAATAATAATATCTGGCGAAGGCGAATATTTCGTTTTCCAAAGTAACTAAACAACATTTATGACAGCCGTAATTATTGTAACTCTGATCAATTCACCCAGCAAACACGTATAGTTTCGGTCCGTACACAGATATATTATATTATGTAACAAAGTTTTCACGTATGACATGGCACACGAAATTTGATCAAGAGATATATAACGATATACAGGGTGTCCCAATTTAAAAGACGCATTACGTTTTTATCCTAACTAATGGTTCAGTTGGAAAATGTATCTTAGAAACGTTTTATAATTCCATGATTCCATTAAAATAAAAAACTGGTCCATCTTCCAAAACATTACCGGTTATGATGCTGGACCACTTGAATTTTTTTTTTTTCTTAATGTTCCCATCAGAACCATACAACTTTTGTAGGACACATTTTCCAATTGAACCATTAGGTTGGCTGAAAACGGACGACGCCTTTTAAATTGGGACACTTTTTATGTTATACCAAAAGAATGAATTCATTTGCTAATGACACACTATAGTTTAAGAGGTATCAAACAATTATATGAGATTAGTTTATTTTATGTCACAAATGAACGCAGAATGTTTTTTTTTTTTATTTTTCGTATGAGTCGTTCCCGAATTCCCGGAAGAATTTTGTACGTCTCCGCCATCATTTTGGTTCTAATTTTTTCCGTAAATAGTAAGTATCACAAAGTACAACTGCTACTGCTTTCAAAATTTTTTCACTCTTAATTTCGTGAAAATCGTGGATCATGGATTTTTCGAATAATCAAAATCAAGCCATTTTGTTCGTAATTTTCAGCGCTCCTTTTATACGTAACAAAAAATCAAGCTTAGTTATCCCTGTGTAAAAAGTCCTCAGGATTCTGAAAAAATATAAATTTTGAATTTTGACGTCAAGAAACCTTGGAAAATTGGCTTCAAAGTACAAAAAGTTGTTTTTTATCGCTCTATTTTTATCCCAATTAGATCTTCTGTTTTTTATTCGAAATTCTTTACAACAAAATATGGCTTTTCCAAATTGGGCAGCAGATGGGTTTTCGATGAAACAAAAACATGAATGATCAATGTATTATAAGCACTAAAAATTGGAAGAAGAATTACAAGAATTCGATTACTTAAAAATAGATGCTATGGTTCTGAAAAAAGACAAATCGAAAAAAAAAATGAAAAACAGGATTCACAGTAGTTTGTAATATGGACTATTTAATCACAAAATTAAAATCAAATTGGTGGAAGTAAGGTAGAAACATGTTCCGAGACTTTGGAAAATGACCCACCATATGCATGTCAAACAAAATTTAGTCCCGAAAAATTGTCATCGTGATTACAAATTTTTATAATACTGTAGTTTATGTTTATCAACCTTGACCAATTCATCGAATTCTTTTCGAAACGGTATTTATATTCCGCAACGTCCATATATCCGTAATTCAACAAAAGAACCACATTTTTATTATGATGTACGTGTTTTCAAGTGCGAGTAAAACTGCTTAAACTGACAGTTGTAAAACATAACCTGAGATTGATGCAGCCCCGTTGCTTTCGCAAGAAATAAATAACTGCAGGTTGATCGAGATAATTCCATCATAACATACATTAGCATACAATGAACTATAATTTGTTATAGCAACTACACAATTATTCCAGGCTGTCAAGTGTTTTCAATAAAAAGTGATCAAGAGTATCGATTAAGAAGTGACGTGTTACGCTAAATTTTTTTCAGAAAATACCAAACTCACATTTACCAAAAAATCATTCTTCGTTATGTTCGAATTGATCGTGTTGTATGTTCGATGTAAATTTTCAGTTGCCGGTGCAAATACTGTTGCAAAAGTACAAGCGTCTCTCAGCAACTTTGATACAAGTGCTACAGATTGCACATGATAAGTAGTATAAAGAACAAAGGTTGTCATTCGAGTCGTAATCTGATTGATGTTTTATTAGCAAAAATTGTTTTAATGAATCATTTTTATACAATTAAAACTGACATGTACAGACAGTGCAAACTTTCATACTTTTCGGTTGAATGTCAAAAGGCATTCGGGGCGGGATTGAAATTACAAGTTTGGAGTTCTGAAAGCGCCAAATTCTGAATTTCTTGGTGATAAAACTTGAATCAAAGAATGCAAACTTCCGAAGGGACAAAATTCCGAAAGAACAATATGCCGAAAGGGCATAACTCTGACGAGTCAAAGTTCCGAAAACGCGGAAATGAGAAAAAATCCCTAACATCGAAATTCCGAATGGTCGAAGATTTTCCAATCCGTGAATTTCTGACATGGGAAAAGTTCGCACGATTCGGACCTATCTTTGTTTTTCATTTTCGATATATGTAAGATCGGAATCCTGGTCATTCTGATTTTCGGTTTTTTTGATTTTTCACACCCACTCGTTTAGTAAACTATGCTGTGTAAGGATTTTTTAATTTTCGAAACTCCAATTCTTGGAATCTTTCGTTTCGAAACTTTGAGCTCTTGGGTTTAAGACCATTCGAAACTTGGTCGTTTCTTAAAGGTTTGATTTCTTTACTTCGAGTTTCGTCACCCAAATAATTCGGAATAAGGCGCTTCGGGAATTTTTCAAATTCGGAACTTCAACTCTGCCCCAAGTATTCATAGAATACTTTCTTTCATGGATTCTAGAAAGAAAAATCCAGTATCTAGTTTTAACTCGTATAACGTGATGCCACCAGAAACCTATAGCTAGTTTTTTTCTCCATACAACGCGCTAAGAATACCCAATTATAAAACGCCCGCCACTTCATAAACATAAAGCATTTCTGAACAAACTGTTGTGACTGATTCGGCGAAGCAACTTTGGAAGATTTACGCATCATGTTCCGGGTCAATAGATTATACAAAGGTTCAGTGCCAGAGTAGCCTGACCCACATTATCGATGAGGCTCACCTTAACTATCCTAAGCCATTTAAAATGAGCCTTATCGGCAACGTGGGTTAGCCTACTCTGACACTGAACCCTTCATATATCCTCCAACTCAATCCCGATTAGCAAAATTTAACCCTTAACTTGCACACTTCACCACAATAACATGATTCGCACAATGGGATATTTGAGAGCCCAACCTCAGAGAATATTCCCTCCGCAGAAGTTGTTCATTATTTTGACTTGAAAAAATTCGTAGCCAATCGTTTAAAGTTGTTTCAAGATGATTTATAACTAATTTTAGTAAAACTCAATGTTGAAAATAAAATAATTGGAAAATCGGAAAAATGAATTAAAAAAAAAAACATTTTCATGGAAAGTTATAGATTTTTCTCAAATCTCCTTGCTTGGAGCTGAAATTGTCGGTGGACACTCTTGAGATTAACATTCCAAGAAAAAAATTGTATAACAGTCGAGGCTTAAAAAAAAAAGTATTTATATGAAAAGTTGAAAGGACGAATTTCAGCCAAGAAAGCATTAGTCATTTTTACAAATAATGCTTTTTTTTATGTAGAACATGTAACAGATTACAAACTAGACTAGAAAAGCATGGAAATATATTTTTGGACAAAAATAGATTAACAAAAAATCGTCGTTAACTACCCGTTAGCACAGCATCTAATGTAAGCGAAATAAAATTTGACATCATTTAAGAATGTCCGAAAACAAGCTCGACCCCTAAACACACAATATTAAACTTTTGACACATAAAAATAACAAAATTCGTCGAAAATGAAATTGATAAGCAATCACAAAAATAATTATAACCGGCACGCTGGGGTCTGTGACGAGCCTCATCCATTTCGACATACTTTGAACTAATGAGATATGGTGTCGCGAGCATCGTTTGCACGATATAAAGTAGCTTAAGTTGAAGATCAATTATTATCGGGGCTCGTCTCATATCCCATAAAGCCAACTAAGGATTAAGAAAGAATTAGAGAATTATTCCACTCAGATACATTGATATTGGGAAATGAGGACCAGACAGGCGTAACAAAAGTTTCTTCGACTTCTCACAACGTTGCAGTCGCCATTGAGGCCTAATCACAATTTGAACATGGAAGCTCCATAATATGACAAATAAAAGTGGAGCCATAAGATTTTTCCAAGACACGGCTTTTCAACATCATAGGGATTGATATCTACAAAAATATAACAAATGGAATCAATCTAAACGAAATGAGAACTACTTATTTTCACGATTACTGTTACCAGTGGAACTTTCGTATTTTTGTAAAACGTTTTTAGTGTTGGTTATGTGTTTCCATAGAGGAATACGTAGTTCAGAATTATTCGATGATGAAAACTGTATGGTCTGTTTACACGAACTTTAGAATAAAATATGGTGCGTTTTTGGCTAATGGCACCACACCGAAAAATTCCACCAGCTACCCTGCCTGAAAAAGTTGCTAGGTGAGACAGAAATAACATTATCACGTAGTATTAGAATTTGCGCAACTATAACCTTTGAAACTTGTGCGGCACGGCTGCCAAAAACCGTCATCATCCTTATTCGTAAATTGAGTATTTATTCATGGGTATGATTATTTTTTACAAATAACAGTGCATAAAAATAACGTTCCACTACGATCGCTAATTTCCAATATAGACTCTCTAGCTTCCAAATTATCAAACTGTTGTGCAGATAACGTGTTCAACGTAATTACACCATTCCAACAAACTATGTCGTACTACTTTTGGATACTACATCGTTATACATGAATATTCCCACAAAACTAGAACTTGTGGCTTTCGGAAAAAATTGTAGTCTCATAAAAGACACAATGGTGAATGAAAAGAACTTCCTCGAATCTGGAAAACCATTTTTCAGACTCTACCAATAAAATGACACACACGATAAGCAGATTTTTGGGGTATATAGCAATAGACTTTCCCATAGCTCAATTGTAGAGAATATCACAATGGACTGCATACAAATTTTTGAAGAAGATCAGAAACAGTGATGGCCCGACGTTGGTTGTATTGGCGTGGAATGCCTCATACACTTGAGCTCTTGCCTTACTTTTTACAGTACTGTAGCAGGTTGCGTAAATTGTACGACACGAAATGGCATGTAACAATAAGTTTATATTGAGGCTACTGAATATGAATACAAACTTACACCTCGAGGGGATTTTTTCCTGGCGGCGTGAGTTTAATTTGAGGGGTTCCATTTGCAAGTCCTGGTGCTGTCCCTCGCGAGGGTTCGAAGACCACTGGTAAATTCTCTGTGTCATTGCGCATTCTCAATTAGCAACTCTGAAACAAAAAGGAGAGGGCAAATTTGTAGTATGATAAAAAGACGAATGAAAAATTGCACAGCAAAAAATAATATCGGATGCATTGAAAAACTACAGTCGGTTACTGAAATTTTTTTTTATCGACCTTATCATGAAGATCGATAAACATAAGGATTATCTTTGTTGTTTTTCTTGCTCTGTGAAGCATCCGTAAATAGAAAGGTAAATAGAGGTATTTAAGTCGCATCGTGTCATTTAAGTCATCGTACGGGTTTTATGTAATACGAGCCATGACTTGCATAATTTTTTGGACATTCACCGTTCGAAACCATTTGATAAATGAATTTTTCTTGTGTCCTGGAAATGTTATATTTTGGATGTCCTTGAATAACCTGAAAATGTCCTAGAAATGTCTTGGAAATGTTCTCGAATTTTTTACAGATTGTTCACTAGACACCATGTTTATTTATGCAAGAAAAACATTGAGGTTAGAGTCGCGTAACGTCAGATATGTTTGCGACTGCGCATGCGCGGAGTAGGTAAAAGACCACTTTCAACTCCTAGTAGTCACTTTAATATTATAGAAACGAGTACTTTGCTTACGTAAAATACGCATGAAAAGACGCGTAAAACATGCTTGCGTTATACAAAAGATTTAATTCACCAGACACGGTATTGGAAATATTTTTTTAAGGGGTAACACCACTGTAAAAAATAAAGAAGAGTGCTTTTTGACCACTTTTTTCGGATGAAAGGAAAAGTAGTAAGATAATAATATTTAAGGAGGTTATTAGGCATTTATTTAAGTACACGAAAAGTATACGAAAAATTCATATAAAAAAACATTCAAAAATGGTGACACTGGAGTCATTCTCGCGAGACATGTTGAATTCTGTCGCACTGACGCAAATTTGAATCAAGAAAAGAACACTAATCTACATATCTATAGCTAGAGAAATAAATGAGGATCGTGAACGTATTGATTTTTATATAATTAGCGATATCAGAATAAAAATCTTCAATTTTCGACCAAAAAAGGGCACTTATTTGTTAATAAATAATGTTCAAATTAACTTATCGAAAATCCTCGATGTATTTCTGTAGCTTTTAATATGTAGATTAATTTTTTTTTTTTTTAATTGATATTTACACCGGTTACACTGCATGCCGCTTGTCTCGCGAGAATGGCTCCAGTGTCAACATTTCTTAATATTCGTAGATGACAATTTTTTGTATTATACTTAAATATATGGTTAACAACTTCCCAAAATATTATTGTTGTACTATCGTTTCTGTCAATCCAAAAAAAAATGGAGCATCTTTTTAGGTTTGAAAGTCGTATAACTCCTTAATTCAGATCAATGTGCTTTCTCTTGATAATGAAAATTGTTGGTCTAGCCACTTCCTTTCGAACCAAACGTCATTCCATTTTTGGTGAAATCATGAAATCGATTCTCTGTACGTACTGTTATTATTTTATTTACTCATTTCTAAATGGTACAATTCTGTTCTTTGATGTAACCAGTATCAACATATAAACCTCCTTCTTACTTGTACAGAGAAAAAAATTTCTGAGACCTTGATGAGAGACCCTGAGTATGACACTCTGATCAGGATCGATGTTTCAGGGAGAAAAGGGGTGGAAAAAAAATAACTCTGTACTTCAAAGTAAAGTACTTCAAGCAGCCGATTCGGAGAAATTGAATGTCAAAAATTCAAGTGGATTTGGTCCGCGCTTACGGAACTGACGTCCCGGCTTCAATTTGGGGCATGAATTCCTTTTTTTATGGCTTGTCTGGAAAGTTCTTTTGTTGGTGCCCGTGAAACATGCGTAACGTATCCCACTTTCGAAAAGCGCGGTAAAACGACGTTGGCGCATGCGCAGAACTAAAACGCTATATTTTACGTACTACTACGTGAGATTTCTTTGGTACATGCGCACTTTGAATAATTCCATTTTACACACTGTGTCTTGTTACCAAATCCGAAGTTTACGCGCTCTCGGTCACATTTTTCTTACTTCTGAATTCAGACTTCTCTTCAGAGGTGATGTAAAAATAGCGTGTGTCGGATATATTTGAGTCATGTGATTACAGTAGGTACTCGCTTTGACACATGTTGCAAACTTCACACTCAGCAGAAATTATCATCTCTTTAGACCTGTTACACAATATACTATTTCTGTTTATGCTTACATTTCCCCCTTCAATTGTCTTTCTTAAATTTCATGCAGTTACACCTCGCACTACAAGTATCACCTCGAAAAACAGGTTGTTGAAGTTTTTATTCAAATTACACGTATCTAACATTTTATACGGTTACAGAGAGAAATGATTAGAAAAATCGAGGGTAAAAAAAAAAAGAAGAAAAATAAACAAATGGATAAAAATATTTCTCATACACGATGAACTTGCTGCAATCATTACGAAATGGATTCTCGTAACTTTTTTAATTTGAAGCTCAGGTTCATCTGATCTACTCGTAACCTGCTTACAGTCTATCCCGATCGCAACGTCACACTTGGAGAGTACTTTTTATGAGACCAGGCCGTTTTCCTTAAAATCAAAGAGTTGAAGAGTTACCACGAATGAAGTTTTGAAGCTCAATCACAGACGTAAATGATCGGACTATCTTAGATGGGATATGATGAGGTACATTTATTGCTAATGCAGTGTTGATCAGAATTAATGATTATAAAATATACTACGATTGATTTATTTTATTAGAGGAAGAGATTTCTCGGTACATGGGTTCTAGTAGAAGGTCAGCAAATGAATAAGATGTCTATTGTTTATGACAAAATCATTAGAATCGAGAGAATATTTTATACAAATAAGATTTCTTGAATAAAAAATATCTAAATAGAAATTTGGGTGACAATTCTAAAACAGTAAAAATTGTGAGAATGAGACACAATCACAAAAAATGTATAAATCAGGTTACGCAGGCGAATCTGGCGATAAACAAAACGAGCTATCATGGCAATAATTTAAACAAGTTGGTTCGAGAAATATGAATAATGTGGCTCGCAGCCTCCGATGTTGAGATTAATTATATTTGCAACGATTTTTCGACGAATAATGAATACAATTAAACATAAAACGATCAAGGTTACTTACAATTCAACGAGATAGCTATTCAGCAATTCGACGTGACGAAATGGTGCGAAACGGTGCGGAACGGAGCGGTAATTAATAATGACGGGAAGAAAGTATAACGACTGCCAAAAATGACGGTAAACTGCGGTGTTTTATAAAACTAGTTACCCCAGTTGGGCTCGATAAATTAAATAGTGTCAATAATGATGAATGGGATGCATCAACGTTATGAAAGTAAATATGATCAGCCACGGATATACGGATGATCTAGTTCATTGGTCTTATCATCTTGATCTGCTCATAGCTAAGCATATACAGCTAGGCGAAAAAGAGGAATACGTGGTCTTGTTAGAGCGAATAGAACTATACAAGAGAAAGTTAATCATAATTGTCAAATAAATCGAAAGCATCGTAAGGGTTGTCCTACAATCATCAGGTAATTCAATTGTTTTAACATATTTTTACATTTTGAAATGAACGTTTGAAATGTTTCGAAATGACAACTCGCGAAAATCTGGCAACAGTTCGGAATATTACAGGTATGTACGTTAGGGTGGTCCTTAAAAAGGTTATTTCCGAATTTCTATACTCCCAACGGCCCAAGCACTTCCATGTCGATCAAAAAAAAAAAAAATCACAAAAAATTTACAGCCCTTACACACTTAACTAACGTGTGTAGTGTAAAAACTTTGGCCGCCGTGGGACAAACTTTAGGATTTTTGTGATTTTTTTTGATCGATACGGAAGTGTTTAGGCCGTTGGGAGCATAGAAATTCGGAAATAACCTTTTTAAGGACCACCCTAGTGTACATAGAATGCGTCTTGTATGACATACCAAGCGTGAATTAAGGAGGGCACTCCCTTCAGAGGCATTAAACAATGCATTTTTTTGTGGCATAAATTTATAGTTTCAAGCTTATGGAATGCCATGCAGTTAGTGATTTTGGACAATTTTAAAAATGAAGCTCCGAGAGTGTAATGTATGGATATGTATGACGAGGTATATATAACATGTGCGCGATACGTATTGACAATATACCGTATCATAGACATAAGATCGTAATCATTATTGTCATAACGAGCGACGTATAACGGGCGGGGAAATGTCTGACTCTCGCCTGAGACTCGGTCACGGCCGAGTGTACGCTCGTGTGTCTTACTTGAAATGTATACATACGTTAATACAGTAATTTACTACGTGTTATTTAATAACCCACTTATTTAACAGAGAGCCTTTGAACTCCGATCGGCAACGAATCGAGCGGCAAAAGAAGCGCAGCTTTTTGGCGACAAAAGAGGTCCCTAAATCACGCAGAGAGCTGAAATGATTATATATACATTACTTACCCTGGAAATTAAATTATAAAAATCACTAAGACTTGACGTTCTACAGGGAGACAAACACGACTAAGAAATCCTGGGTAACATTTTTTTTTTTCGATCTAGCTGATACTCCCATCACGACGTAGGAAGTGAAATTCGCATTCTCGTAGAATAACGTCAAAATTTAATGGGAGTTTTATCGGCCTTTGATGACCATTGGCCAGTTAATTTTTGATTACAGGCAATATAAGTCGGATTTGTCGTTACTCTACACGAAACATATTTCAACTCTAGTCTTTCAGTCACTTTTGTGTAACCTGTGAAGAATAAATGGATAACAGGTGTATATTATCCAATTACGTTTGTGAATATTAACAATTTTTACGAACAATCGCATTTAGTGATGTGCGTATCAGATTGGTCGTCGCAAGAAACGTTGCTTGGACATATTACAATTTGACTATATAATTTGTATATTTTATAAATAATCGTATTTGTGGGTAGTACTATTTTATTTTGGTTTTCAAACAATACTAACACCCTAGCAATAACAATATTTTATTTCGCTAAACCAGCAGTCGAGATGCTGTGGACATGCTGTTAAAATCATTCGCATAAATCTTATAAGTTTCATCAATCATACAATATTCATGAACTTTTATCACCACCCCGTAAAACCGTGCAGAAAGGCACAAGGGTGACAAGTGATGAACGGACGGATGAGATTAGGGTGAAAAAGTGAAAAAAACGTGTATCACTGCGGTGGGAACAAGGTGACGGTGTGCTCAGACAACTCAGAGAACAGAGGTGATGAATTTTTTTCAAGATGTTTGCAAGTCGTTGGAAAAAATCGAAAGTAAATTACACTTAGTTTTATGTTTAACGAAACGAAAGCCGTCAGTCTTAACAATTTCTGGCTTTGTAAAATTATTCAGGCACCGCTATATTTGTAGCATAGTTTTCAGGGTGTCTCATCAACAACATCAAAGAGGTTAGTGAAATGTTGATAAACAAACCGCAGAGTAAAGGTTTTGCTTGACTTGAATGAAACCGTACTCGATTATTTTATTTATTTATTTTTTTTAACATATTAAGAAGAATTGATTTTCGATTACTGGAATAAATGCTAAGAAAACAAAATTTTTCACAGCCATATATCAAAGCAATCGCGAATGAGAAAAAAATAAATATGAGATATATAAGTCAGTTAAGCTGATCAGATCCGTAGCTTTTATACCACTCGTGAAACGTGACTGAGATTTTTCGGAGGAATCGTGAATCTCTTTCAGATTGACTGGGGAAAAGTTGCAAAGAAAATGCGTTACGGAAATAGATGAGAAACACCTCTGATCATTGCTTTTTTCTAACAAGTTTATATGTTAATAGGCCTTCATCTGAACTAAAAAGGAAATTTTAGTACAAATGACGGCTTTTCCCGATACGAATGAGTGATTGTATTTGAACGTGTGAGTTGGCGGTAAATTTTAAGGCTGGATCTGCAAGTGGCATTGTTTTCGCATTTAGATAACGTAGGAAAAAAATACGTACTCAAAAACATCAGTGTAATGGAAAATTTGATATAGCTGAGTGAGAAACAGCTGTTCACAGATATTTGTGTAGAAGTGGCTGAGTTGTCCTTGAATTTAATCACTTAATACCAAGTTTTCGGCTGAGCAAGTAGCAAAGGGTAGAAGTTCATAGAGAAACGAGGGAAGTGACAACCTAATTACGCCACCGCACATAGCACATGAAACGTCAACTTCTACTTTCACGTTTTCAAGATAAATACCTTATAAGTTTGTTTATTATTACGGGGATTTTTCTATACCTCGTGGAATGTATGTAGAAAGTTTTCTCGGTTTAACTAAATGTGACTTAACGCTTAATCGTAAGCCATAACGGGGAGCTGCTTCTCAGAAATAGAACGATTAAACATATTTCACAACAGAATGTGATGTTACAAAACATAATACTGAATAAGTTCAAAGAGAGAAAAGGTAAAGGAATAGAATCCAATAGTATTTTGACTTACATTCAGATACGTAAAAAACCGGCATCAGTGCCGAAAAATAAGAAAATTCACAACGAAGAACAAAGAAAGGTCAAAATGAGATCTGGGTTATCATCTACAAAGAATGATTCCGGTACTGATGGACTTCAATGTAATTTTTGATTTCAACTGGTTTTCGTAGATGGTGACTCAGCTCTCAATTTGACCTCTGTTTGTTCTTCGACGCGAATTTTCTTATTTTTCGCCACTGAAGCCGGTTTTACGTGTCCGAATGTAAGTCAAAATATCATTAGATTCTATCCCCTTACCTTTTTTAACTTTCAATTTATTCAGTATTATGTTTTATAACATCACATTCTGCTGTAATATATATGTATATAATTTTTTTCAATAAATGGTTCTATTCCCGAGAAGCCCCCCCCCCCCCATTAGAGCCGAAACGTCAACGCACATTTGAGTTTTCTTCTTTTTGACCCGACGACACCGAGAAAAATTTCTACTTGTAAGTTTCGTTGGGTTGTTGTTGAGAACAGAAGTTGGGTATATCCATTGAGAAACTTAGTTCCTTTTGTTTCCACCGCACCGGTATGCCAGTAAAGTAATAATTTCGTACACATCCTCGTACAAACATGGTTCAGCATGTTTTTCAAGATTTACTTTTGTTCGACTCTTCTGTCAATTCACGTTCAATCCTATCAGTGGATTCGTTTACTACACTGCCGTTGCTTCCGATATTTAAATGCAGAATATATTCGGAATCTGGTTATTTATGTTTTCATCCTATCGTACTGCAAACATAACATAAAGTACTATCAGAATCTGAAGTTTTCTCGGTCCTGTGGGAGCCTGATTGTTATCTCTGTAAAGTGAAGTATGTGATCCGAATGTCCTTTGAAGTGATCAATCAAAAACGGTTGGGTATTTTCCACGCGGAAGATTCCCAAGAAGTTTTTTACGCGAGTGTTACGTATAGATCCTAATACATCAAAGGCGAAAATTATACCTTGTGATTATCTTTCCTTTCGCTCGAAATCAACGCTTTTTGAGGATCGTATATATAATTGAATTTATCTCGCTGTGAGGTTTTTCATACTAAAAAGACATCAGAAATGAGAGCGAGGTGGATATTATATTCTTGAGACCGGCTTACCGGAGTAAGTAACTTTGGCTATTGATTTATTTTTCAAGTGTTTCAGATTCTAGGATATGGTCCTATCCAAACCATGTATATCGGTTAAATATCTGTCACAACATTATTAAATTAGTCATCTTGGAAGCAGAGTTGAAATTTCGAATTTGAAGAGTTCCGAAAACGCCAAATTTTGAATTTTTTGCTAGCGAAACTTAAAGTAAAGAAATCAAACGTTGATGAAACATCAAAATTTCGAATAGACCGAAACCCGAGACTCAATGTTCTGAAAGTGCAAAGTTCCGAAAATGAGAAAATTTTTAAATCTGAAACATCGAAATTCCGAATGATCGAAGATTTTCAGTTCTGTGAATTTCTGGCTTGGTGAAAGTTTACCACTTGGATCTTTCTTTGTTTTAGATTTTCGGTTTTCCTAATTTTTTACACCCATTCGTTGAGTAAACTATGCTGTGTGAGGATATTTTAATTTTCGGAATTTTGCTCTATCGAAATTTCATATTTCGGAATTCTGCTCTACCGCAACTTCAATTTTCAGTATCTTGCATTTTGGAATTTTGAGCCGTCAGGTTTCCGACCATTAGAAACTTTAATCTTTCTAAAAGTTTGATTTCTTTACTTCAAGTTTCGCCACCAAATAATTCGGAGTTAGTTCTTTTCGGAATTTTTCAAACTCATAACTTCAGCTCCGCCCCATCGCTACGATTCACCACTTACAGAACGATTTTGAGGGAATTACAAAAATACAGTTAAAAGCGCTCATTTCCCACGAGCTGTGACTACTGAAATTTGAAATCCCCTCGATAGACGTCATCGCCAGATCACAGTATTAACGTGCGTGTTATTTTTGTCGTATTGAAAGATTTCCCTGACGCGTGTTACATGCCAGTCTTGAGCAGTACCTAATGAGCGTCATGGTATTGGATTGGAAAATCTAAATTTAGAATTTTTCGACACGGACGAGGTTAGAATCGAAATACGGCGGTCTTCGTAATGACTTATGAAAACAGCTCTTATTGGGTTAACCGCATTACAGCAATGTAAAAAAAGTTGTCGCAATTTTTTTTTTTTTGCAATTCCCTGTTACATTTTTCGTCATTAGATTTTCAGGCGTGTGAAATCATCATGACTCAGAACTACATCAACTTGGAATATACAGAACATTTTTCTGATTGATTGTCATAGGGATTTCTATTAGTCTAAATCTTACACGATAGTAAAACGCTAATACGGTTAACGAGATCAATAAATTTATATAATCATACAAAGAATTGTTTACAGTGACGGTTGAGAAAACGTCATTCCGACTGACTGTGTCAAAATCCCATTCATAGAGCAATTTCAAAAATATCATGCAAATTGGATAATGCATAAGATACTCAGCAATATTCTTTAAAAAAAAAAGGAACTCAAGATCTTTGAAATCATCGAAGGCAGTCGATTTATCGGTGATAATGAGTGATAATCAATTTGAATTATTAATTTCGAACCAACGGTTGAATTTTTGCATTTTTTAATATCAAGGTTGAGTTTCTAGGAACGAACAAGCATATCAGATTTTAAAAAAATATGTAAGTGCCTGATTGACCCTCAGGGTACGGAGTGGGTTAGAAAAAACCAAAGCGAATTTTGAAAGTAGCGCCATTTTGGATGAAGTCGATGGTGGGGTCTGGACCTGGAGGGGGGAAAATCTCTGAGGTCCTAACAGTCGGATTCAGTTGGCAGCGTCAGTCTGCCATTGTTATTCAAGTCAAACACTTTGGAAACTTATAGTCGGGTCGTTTACACCCAGTCCGTACGAAACGTCACAAAATCCAACACTTGTGAAAATTAAAATTTGTCCGAAACGATCTGTTTTCAGTTGAAAAAGTGATCAAAAGTAAAATATCAGTGTTACACAGAAACGCTGCAATTTGTCTCCCATTTCGCTTGACCGCAAAACATTTTATAAATGTTTAAGATGTGATAAGCCGATGTGCAAAAAACATCGATATTAAGTTTTTTATTTACTGAAATTCACGATTTTTTATGGTTTCTGTACGATTTAAGTTTATTTTGTAATATTCACATGTTCTAATCCCTCTTTATAATTTCACTTGAATCACGGAAAATTTGACGATGATTTGATAAAAAAAAAAAAAAAAACTGTTTAACCAATTGATGTTGTTTATTCACGCTATACTCATCAATATCATCTATAACAAGTACTTTCTGCATTATCGAACATTATTTTTACGAGATTTATGATGAATTCATTGGATAACTTTTTTTCACTACACCAAAAACCGCTTACTTTCGTACCTCGATGAGAGTGTATTTTTTGAGTAAATTGAGAAACAAATAATACTTATCCAAAGTACAACTTTTTAGCTTTCCTACGCAATTTCTTAAATATCGATACCTTTTTTTCATGAATATATCAACTTTTGAAGAAAAGAAGAATTTTCAAAGAAGTTTCTGCAATGCTGTTTATATTTTCAACTATAACGTTTATCAATAAAAAAAATATCACAAATCTGGTAAAACCATCATATTTCAAAGAAAATTTCCGGTAGATTGTAAGAAAAAACAATGTTTTAATTCATGAATTACAACGCAATACAGCTGATAGTCAGATTGAAGTGAAACTCAGAGTCGAACGAAAATTTTTGCAACATCTTTGTTTGATTTTGTTTTTTGTAATCAATTTCTTCAACTCACGTAACTTTCCGACATAATCATTTTTCTCGCTTTTGTTGACGATTGTTTTGACACACACGCAACTGGATCGTTCGAATCTACGAAATTAGAGAAATCCGTTAGTCAGTAACGGAAAAATTAATCAAATTAGTTGATCTGATATAACACAAATCTTGTCCACATTGACAAGAAATTTAGTCTTATCTGGGAACATTTATTACTTAAACTGTAGAAATTGACGTTACGATGTTGAAAAAGATTGAATGACACGTTGTCCAAGATTTAAAAAACAAATCTCTGAATAAAATCTCTCCGTAGCCGCGACCTTGATATTGATGAAGAAACTTAGTCCAACATGATGTTCAATTCGATGGCAGTATAATTGTGTCAGATCGGTCAATTTCTCCTGTTACTAACGTTCAAATTTTCCTCCCAAACATGTACACTTGGATACTTCAACTTTGTGTCAGAAAGAAAAGAGAAAGAAAGGAAGAAATAATGAAGATGTGCGGAAGCTGAGCTCGTTATCAGTTTCTCGTACACAAAATAGGTGGTTTCTTTCTAAAATTGAAAGCTATAACTTGCCAAATCTCGGGAGACGTGGCAGTCCACAAGTAAACCTAGACCAGCATCACCTTTTTTTTCCAGCCCCTCCAAGTGTTTCATAAGACTTTTTCCTCTCTCCCTGTTCGTTTTCGACATATTCGCTTGGGGACATAAATTAAATCACCCTGCAGACTTTACACGATGCTGGAGTTATTTAGAGTTTGAATAAATTTTCATCGGCCCGTCCGGCGTCCGGAAAATTAATTTAAAATGAATGAAAATAAACCTGGTGATCGTCAAAAATTTCAACTACAATATTCAAACTCACCCTACAGAAGATGACATATTTTCGCCGATAGCATTTCAGCATCGGACCAATTACATGCGTAAAAAAGTCAAAATTCAAAAAATATTACGTAAAATGCTGCTGCGTGGTTAAAAATTGTCACCACTTTCACTTGAAATTGGTATGGCTTATACACGCCAATACAGTGTTGTTTATTAATACATTTTTAATGAATATTGTGTCAGCAACGAGGGTTAAAAAAAAACCTGCATCCGTAATGGATGACGAACACGAATTTCTAAAAATTTAATATTTTACAAACGATATTCAATCCAATAATACATTAATAACTGCAAAGATTGCGAAAATCTATGTATCTTACTGATTGATGCCAAAAATATATACTTGTTGGGGGAAGGTATGATATTCGAAGAAACTTCAATAATTACAGAATTTGGTATGATTTGGATGGAATCGATTTCGGGGTCCATAGAAATCTAATTGGAGCCTAAATAATGATCTCTTTGAGACATGCACTGCAATTTGATTCAAGTAGGTATAAACAATGGAATTTCACATTATTATCTGGGGGCTGAAACTAATACCAACCGACCAGGGATTCATTAATATTCAAAGAAAACTCGGCATTATCACTATCACATCCTATGTTTTCTGTAATTTATGAAATTTTGGCAAATTTTTTTAGCCTTCCTGACCGGCTTTCGAAACAAAAAATGTATGTACTGAGTTAAATTCGGTTTTTTTATACCGACATCCGTTTTCTTGCGCATTCTCTATCTATGGAAGCGTTCTACTGAAGGGAAAAAAATCGTCAAAATACGTTTTTCTGTACAAAGAGCAACCTTTAATTTGGAATCTCAAAAGATGTTTTCACTCATAAGTACGCGGGAAAAATGGTTCCAAATTTTAAGGAATCATCCTAGTGTAAGATTCTCAACAAAAATAGACACCTTTTTTCAGTTTTTGTAAGTAGACAATTTGTATGAAAATTTAGATGCATTTTTCTCGAAACGTGGTTTTTCAAAACGGTTCAAAGAAGGAGTTTCCAAGCTATACGTCTCAAATTTGAACACAATATTCTTCATCCCATTCTTTATTTTACTATGGAAGCTCTTTTCAAATCTTCATATTTTTTTTTTTAACGAAACCGTCGACCAAACAGACTATAGTCGATATCGTTTTTTTAGACCACTGCCATTTTGTCGATTTTCACAAAAAAGAAAAGAAAACAATAACTCCATAGCAAGATACCGGCTTTCCTAAAAATTAATAATCTTTCTACAAATTTTGTTTCAGAAATATTTACGGCCACAATCGTGTAGGTACACCGTGAGGACTCCTTTTTTCGAAGACGTTTTCAATCGTTAAAAAAATGTGAAAAAAAAAACAGACGTTTAAAAATTTATCTTCCATTCTTCACGAGTGCTTCGCATTGACGTGAAAAATTAGACTGATTAGCGTATTTTAACTATCGAAAGAGAAGTCGCGAATATCAACTATTCTCCGATCCGTACACTAGGACGATCCCTTAATAATATCTTTATTCTATAACTATCGATCTTGCAGCGATTACTTTATCGGAATACCGAGAATCGAATGATGCGATTCGTTGATGTTGTATAACATTTATCGGAAATAGCATCTGATCAGCGTGGCCTAATTTATGAAAATCCTACCGTTTACTGCTTCCAATCAATGTCCCAAATATGCCTGATTTCGGATGAGATGGTTTTCGGTGCGATAGCGAGGCCCTTCATAAGTTTCCTTCGCAAGTAACACTTTCAGGGGTCCACTGTCAGGTGATCTATGCACTGTCACTGTTATCTGTTTTTCGTAGAGTGTGAAATTTCACAGATGAGTGTAATCTTTAAGAAATTATAAAATTAACCGAATCGATAACACGTTTACGAAAATTAACGTTTACTCCATCTTGAAAACTATAACACCGGACTATGTGGAATAATTTTTCACTCCCGCACTTATTGTCTCTTTAACAAACACTCAGCGCCACTAGATTCCATCATTCAGGTGAAAATTGATGATACTAAAAATAAGTGACTTAGGTATAATATTCATTCAGTGAAGTTGGTATTGCAATTTTTATTCACAATCTTTTTAATATTCATTCAAAATCAGATTTCAGAAAATATACTCAGCGAGCCTGAAAATTTCTTACGTGAATGATGGAAGCGAGGATTCAATATGAGTTATTCGATTCGAATGATTTTCAGCAATTTCTTGCGCTTTGAGGACAGATTTGACCATGTTAGATTACATAAATTCATTTTTGAAGAGTCAATTTCGGTACAATTCAAAGATGAAAATTAACTCCATAAAATCGGACATGGATAAAACTGTGACCTTCAGTTTCAACCCTTAATTTGACGTGTACAAGTATTGGAATATTAAAACTAGATTTAAAATCGTGGTTAATCCTGATAAGTCGCAGATAACGTTACTCTGTCAAATAACTATTCAAAACTTGCAATATCACTGCAATACTATTGTTCCGTCGTCAATAACGAGCTTCAAAAGCCTTACCGGGAGTTTAATGATTAGGAGTTATAGGTGACCTACTCTTAGGCAGGTTCAAATTTTTATGAGACCATAAGTGATAAGTATTTCGTAGCAATACGGGGGCGAATGAAAAAAACCATGGCGAAGGAACTGACTCAAGATGGTGGGATAAACTTTTTCGTAATAATGATAGACTGAATGTAATCAAACTGCATGGACATCTGTAGGACACGTTGAACATTTGAAAAAATAGATAATGCGTCAAATTCAATTCTGTTACATTAATAAAAAAAAAAATTGAGTATGAACTTCTGAATATAGATATATTTTCGAAACTATTTGTAAGATTTCATCACGAATGTCAGTTCGTGCTCTCACAGCTTCAACAGCCGCTTTCACGAATTGATTGGATCTCACTATTACACGCAACATCTCAGAGTTTTGTTTTTTTCCTACTTCGACCTGATCATAAATCAAAAATTTCATCGAAACTTTCGTCATAAATCGTGGTGAGACTACTTGTAAAAAACTATTCTTTCGCGCATGACGATAATTCGAATCAGTTTTATCTGGCCAACTAATAATTCTTCCTCAAAGATGTAACGCAATCATTCTCGAGTCAATATTGCAGACAGAGCGCACAATTAATACCACAAGGGTATCCCCCCCCCCCCCCCCCCCCCCCAAAATCATCCCTACTCCTCGACAGAGCTTGCGATCCTAGCGCCATTTTGGTCTACCGTCAATGACCTTGACCCCGTACGGACCGCGACACGAGTGGACATTATCATCGACTTCCGAGGATGAAAAATCTGGTAATTCATAGCGCAGATCGTGTGCACGTGTATCACCTTTGTCCGATGATTTGTTCTCCTTTGCGGGCACGTATGTGTACAGATTTATACGTATACACTTTACTCTGTAGAAATCTGCACGGTCGAAAAGGGGTTTTATATTTTCGCGTACCGTAGAGCTTTGCGGCGCTCGACCGACTGACGCCACGACGTCCCGACGTCCAGACTCTTACGCAACTACCCTCTTCCCCTCTTCGTCTAAGAACGACGCATTGCGTCCACGAGGAGAACGTCCATCCCCAGATCTGAATGCGGTGGTATCTGGTGCCAGCTACGACACCGTCGGACCAGACGATATTTACCTTTAGTCACGTGTCGAAGACGTCGCGGATTCGTTAACGGCCGGCCGACGAAGATGCGCGCTGTGTGGACGTTTCTTAAATTTCAACTCAACGTGAGACTGTAGCATTCAGACTCGACGATGTGAGCCGGAGTAGACGTGTATTTTTGAAACGCGGCCTAGACTTCCGTGTACAGACAAATTGTTACCCTGCACTGAGAAAGAGTGACGCCAAAGATGTTGTGGCGACCCCCACGTCGCGCGGGTGTCTAGAGCGCAAGCTTGGCTCGGTGCATTTGGGTTATGTTTAGCTTCTTGCGAAGTGCGATCAATCTGCGATTCCATTTAGTGAGTATTATAGGTATGCAGCGATGAGCGCAGGGACGGTGCAGACGCGCAATTAATTTCTTCGTCCGAGACGCTTTGAGGTGACGCAACGATCTAACCGTTACCTACTGACCACCGAATCGGGGCGGGGTTGAAGTTACGATGTCGAAAAGTTCCGAAAACGCCTGATTCCGGATTATTTCGTGGCGAAAGTTTAAGTAAGGAAATTGAAATTCTTCAAAACAACAAAGTTTTTAATGGTCGGAAATCCGACGGCTTGAAGTTACAAAATGCAAGATTCCAAAAATTCCGTAGCTTAGTTTAATCAACGAGTGGATGTTATAGATCAGAAACACCGAAAATCAGAATTATCAGGATTCCGAACGTAAAAATATCGAAAAGACGAATCGAAGAAAGATCAAAGCGGTGAAATTTCACCAAGCCAGAAATTCACAGAACTGAAAATCTCGGATTATTCAGAATATCGATGTTTCAGATTTTTAACTTTTCTCATTTTCGCACTTCCGGAACTTTGGCTAGTCGGAGTTATGCCCTTTTGGCATTTTTTCCTTTCGGAATTCCAAACTTTCGCAACTTTGGACTTTCGAGACTTTGATCGTCGGGATTCGTACCATTCGAAACTTTGATGTGTCGTTGAAGTTTGATTTTTTCACTTTAAGCTTTCTGTGAATCAATCAATAAGTAAATGGGGTCGACTTAAATTTTACGAAGCACTCCATAATGCGAATGATGGAAAGCTTTTAGAGATCCAAATGTTGAGGGAAAAAGAATTAGCTCGTTTTTTGACGTACACTACACATTTCAGTGTGACGTGTATTTTTGAGAAACGGTGAATCCATACGTGATAAAATTTTAAAAATCTGTGTAGTAGGAAAAAGTACAATGATATTTTTAAAGTTTGGATTTCCTGTAAAACTGGTGGAATGCAAAGTACATATTACGATTTTTGAATCTTAACTCTCCAGAGATTGTTCGTTGATCTTAGTCAAATAATATTCATCGTAGTCCATTTTTTCCCAAGTGAATATGGCATAGGTACATTTAAAAAAAAAAATCTAAGCACAAGAACAATTTCTAACCCTAAGTTAATAACAAAAGACTGTTAGCCGCAATCATGTGCGATTGGCATTCACTGATCTGGTATTTATACGACTCCAAGATACGGAGGATTATAATGTACTTTGATTTGAGTAGATACCATTTCTTTTTACTAAGTACCTTGTAGTCTTTTTCTTTGACACGCTATCCTAGCCTCGGTCTTCAGTCTATTACACTCAAAGCAGAACGCTTGGCTTCAATTTATAATCCGACGTATCAACAGTCGTGCTTTACGAAGTGCTAGGAATTCGGAGACTGATAGGTAAGCTCAAGCGTAAGTAAACTACGTTGATCTTTGATCTTTTGACTTGTGAAAGTGATCCCAAATTGTAAATTGTGAACATTAAGCGATAATAAAACTGACTAGCGAAAACGTTTTACTCGCAAAAAAATTCATCATTAGCAAAGCTTGACCTATGAGGTAAACGAATTTGGCTTGAAATGAATTTCTTACTATATAGTTTTCTGCATCTGTGTTCCTGCGTTTCACATATATTACCCTGCTTTTCCTATCAGTGTATTTTTTAGTCTAGAAGTTCCTCTCTATAATGTTGACTTTCCGTGAGGATGATATCTCCTCAAAATGTGTAGTTGACGATGATCAATTTTGGACCACCTTCTTGCGTCAGTATTAAATTTGTTCACGTGAAAATTGAGAAATTATACTTATAATATTTATATATTGCTGTTACTACATGTATTTTTCATTTAAAACAGATGTAATTTCATTGTTTCCAAGTTTTTCATTTTCCAAATTCGATGATTTCACAACTTCACATCGTTTTGAATTTGAAAAAATGCTGTGATATTATTTTCCCTTTAACAGGTACATTTGTATAGCATAGTGCATCAACGTTATATGTATACCCTCACAATCGGTGATTTTCTTTATTTTTAAGTATGGTGTGGAGTGTATAAAAAACATATCTTTTACCAAGTTTCAGATTTTTTGAGCCACAGGTTTGATTTTACTGCTCCCAGAAACCCGAAAACGCAATTATCTAATCGAAAACCCCGATCGATTGGCTTTAAATATTTCTCATAAATTCTTCGTCAAAAAAAAAAAACGATAATTTTCAGACCAAAATGGACGCGAGCCAGATTTTGATTTAGAAATTACAGGTGAAACAAATAGTTAAAAAAAAATATGAAAAATCGAAGTAAATGTAAGTTCCAGAAATTAAAATTTGTATTATATTCGTAGAAATAGTTTTTAAAACTATATTATCCTACGAATAGTATCTCATGATACATTCAATTTACTTTCAACTTTAGAACTAGTTTCCAAACAAAAAAGTCATTGTCAGAATCGTTCTAAACAAGTGAAAAACCATTTTCTTTGATTTCAGACTGAGAAACCAATTGGAATAAACATCTGAAGCAGTCCTCTTTGTAATATTACACAGGTCGTATGACCTTGATTGAATACACTGGTACCGAACGAAGGGATTGTGATAGTCTCAAAAGTGCGCAGAGGAGGAGCCAGGACGGAACAATTAAAGGGGTGCCCTGATCGATTTCGACGATGTCCTTGTATCTCAACCGCGAAAAAGGTTTAGCAACCTAATTCTATACACAATTCTGAACAAAAATACTCCAATTTCATTCTAAGTTGACGCGGAAATAAAAAAAAAATTGGCACGGATTCTAGAAATTCGCAACAGTAAATTCGTAGTATTCATGCCATTTCTTTATTTCCGCATCAAATGAAAATATTTTCAAAAGGTATTCCAGGTTATTCCACAAGTATCCCTCCAGTTAATGTTCGATTCTTGGCTTGCACATCTCTCACCCACACACACACACACACACACGCTGCTAAATTGTCACTGGATTCTGGAGTTTACTTCAGCATGTCGCTTTCGCGGGTTGTTCACTGACTGACTAAGACCTGTCGTTCGGCAAAAGGCAGGGGTTGCTTGAAAGCCCCCCTCCCCGTGTCCCCTTTTCTTCTCCCGGTCCGACATTCTGTAGGCAATATTTGTATCAACATACGAAAATAAGTACGGTATTACAAACTGACGAAATGCCTTGGTAAATATAATGATTCTAATGTGATCTATAAGGAATTCTTCCGGGGTTAGACGTACAAACAAAGCAGCAGTTACAATTTCTCACCCGACAATCGACTTCGTGCACATAATTATGTTGATTTCACTTGAACAATACAATCACATGTGACCAAAAACTTGGCCCTGATACTATTGTTATTATCCATTTTATCTGGACGTTTTTATTCGACATTTTTCTTTTTTTTTTTTTATGCGCAATGAAATATCGTAATAATATAGAAAATCCGTGACTAATAGTTGAAATATTTAAATCAAGAGGAACTTTGAAACGCCATATAATCATAATACCAAGAATAAAAGATCTGGTACAATAAAATTGTTGAAACTTTGTGTAATCCTCGCAAAATGTATTTGCTGATTAGGAGACTTCAACTCGTTACAATAAAATTCAGTGGCTGTATGGCACAAATATTTTCATTCAAGATCGGTCTGTGAATCAACTTTAACGTCACGTGATACTTCTACTCTTACCGACCGAGCAAACTCACACCTTATTGGCCGTGCACCCAGACGGTGGTCAGAGCATTTTTTATTTACGAAATTATTGTAATTCTTAATTCTCGTCTGGTGACCTCAATATTGCATGGAAACAGACTCACGATGGCTCATTTACTCCTCATTCTTTCCAGAATTGTGTAAAGTATCTTAGCTCTGCATTTTTTGTCCCCCGAAATGCGGGAAATGTGGGAATAGTAGCACGTGTCAAAAAACAACAAATTTTTTTCACAATTTTTCCGATATGAGTAACTTTCTGAATTCCGCCAAAAAAATATGATGCACCGTCGAAATTTTAACCCTTTCCGTTCCTTCGTTTATTTAATATGGGAAGAAAAGGGGTGAGTTTGCTCGATCGGTAAGGGTAGGAGTAATACATGTACTTTACAGCACCGAACGGAAATGACAAAGAAACACGATAGTGCAATCATCGTGTCCATGTAAACTACAGTTTGCATTGACCGATACTTTGAGTTTGATTGACTGTGAGCAGGTATTGCTGTGGTGGGCCAGCAGCTTTGTATTGAATAAATGGCAATCAGTGCTGCAGCCAACTCGTCTGGTACACATTGAATGTTGGGTGCTGTGGCAGCCGGTGGAAGCTTTCAAAATTTAATCCACCTGCATTGTATCCTCTTCGACCTCTGCTCATTTGTTAAAACTTATACAGGTTTGAAAATTCGCAAAGCACCGTAGCGATTTTTGAATGATTATTTGACATTCCTGAATGGATATTTTGAAAGTAGTGCGAACAGAACTTGACAGTTATAAAAATCCCTCTCTTGTGTAGGCCTAATCGAGAACACGTCAGTGAAACTATAATTTTTGATTTTCTTGAGAATTGACCTCTGAAGCTTCATAAATCAAGTGGTTTTCACCCGTTTTCATTCAATCATGTTCCATATAACTCGGGATATTACTTAGAATAACGTAAAAAAGTACTGTTTTTTAAAAAGCTCCGTGCAGTACAATGTTTAACATGACAATTACAAAATAGTTCATAGTTATCGGTGGAACGTACGAAAAAAAATTTCTATCCGAAAAGTCAGCGTCAAATTATTCCAATAATTTGCAATCAACCATTGGTTTACAATTAAAAAAATTTATGTGAAAGTTGTCTATTATTACTAAGATGTGAACAGTTCTGAACTCTTTCTTAGATGCTTTTTTATTGACAACGTGAACTACAACGTATAAAATAGTTAGATATAAAAATAACACATTCTTTTCTCTGCAATTTTCTGAGGTTGTGTTATTTATTATAGTTGCTCTAGGAGATGCCGTACGATAGATTTATTAATACCATTTGAATAGCGTTTTAATTCCAAGTAACTAGACGAACAAGAAAGCTTAGCATTTTCGTAACATTCTTAGTACTTAATATCTCAGTTCATATCGTTAATTAAATTTTAAATCTACATGATAATCTTCGAGGTGGCCCAGTCAATGACGCAGGACTTCAAGATGGTTACCTTGCATCTATTTTAAGCGCGTTTAAGTATTTCAGTGACTCGCTATTTTTGAACGCAGACGGAGCTATAACCTAGCATGCACTCGCAAGTCTTGCGCAACTTATCCAATCAGTTGACCGAATATGTAAAACGATTAAGCATTCATTAAATGAGTAGTACGATCGTTAGTTTTTTAATAATTAACCGTTTATTTAATTTTGTAGAAGTAGTTATAAGAACGTAGGCCGATCGTAACTTTGTACATGCCTACTTTCAACATATATAGACTAAAATTTATCATTGGTACCTTTGAAGTCATGATAGTCAAATACTGTAGGTTTCTCTAACCAGTCAAAGATAGAATTGATTGAAACAAGGAAATACATTTGTGAAAAAAAATCATACATGTGTGCACATAAGGTTGGTTCTTACCTAGGGTTGTGACGATTTTTTTTCGCACCACTCCCCAAATCGACTACAAATATCGCAAAAACAACTCCCTGATTTTTTCATTTTATTTTTTTCTTCGGCAATTTTCATGTGAAAATGCTAATCACGCGGAAATTTATCAAGTGTTTTGACGCCTTTACGGTAGGATACCTACGTATTCAGGTTTACGCCCTTCTAGACCCTAGCCTTGGACATGATACTGAAGTTTGACATGAAGTACCGATGACCTCTGTACACTAAAAAGATTCACCCTTTCCTGCATTCTTTTGTTGAAAACTGAAAGCCTTCTTCGAAGCACTAGCTAAGATAGTACATTAAAATTAACGGTGGAGTAGGTAAGAAAACGTTGTTGTAAAAAAAATATACATGTTCAATGTTTCGCGATGTGTGACAACATTGCAAGGATTCCTTGAGGATCAACGGTCGCCGGTAAGTGGGCAACCGATGTTCATCTAATACGTATTAAGGACTTATTGTTAGTCAATCATGAATACATTTTCAATGCAGGTACATATCAAAAAGCTATCGATCGAGTTCAGATGCTACAAACCGAAAGTCTATGCATATATCACAGATTCTGATGTACTTTCAAAAGAAGAGTCATGCGCCAGCATGGAAAAATACAGCCAGAAAGCAATAAAGGATCCTACGATGGTTCCTACGCTTGGGAAAGAAGAGAGTGAAACCAATTTTGAGGTTCTAATGTAATAATTATTTTTCGGTCCATTGAGTTTCTCATTCTTGATACTTTCGATAAGGACAGACACCAATTCCACCAGTTTACAGATGATAACGGAGATAAATTTTAACGATTAAAATTAACTGGTGACAATGGAAATATTGAGAGGAGTTTGACTTAAGTTCACCGGAGATGTAACTCTCAACGAATACATTTGCATGAATGACATTACCCTCAGATAGCGTGTGAATTTCTGCGTCCACCCAATGCTTGGATTAAGTAATGAAAGCACGGAAGTTTTCGAAATATGTCTATGTCTTCTATAAATAAGTTATTAGGGTGAGAACTTATACAACAGTTGAAGGACAATGCTGTGATAGTTTGAATTTTGCGCCCTCAAAGAAATTCTCAAAACCAGTTTCAGCAGAGGTGGGGTACAAAAATGCGAAAGACCAATAAGTCGACGAGACGAAATCCCGAAAGTCAAACTACCGACAGTTGTTTAACCTTAGAATACGTGTCAATCCAACAAGTCGTTATCCCCGCGGTATTCTAAGGTTAGATTCCACGGTCATCGGTTATGTTATGTTTATTGAGATTGAGTTTGTTTCGCGCTCGGCCGACTATGGCGTTGTAGGTTTCCCTGTGTTGCCAACATAACTGTCTAGTGTAAAAAATTAGCCGTCTCAGATTCATTGTCCCCAAGTGTACATTCATTTTAAGCTTGTACTTGTTTCAAAGATCGATCTTTCGGAACCTTCTGACACGTCCTACAGTGGCGAAAAGCGTTATTACACGGAAGCCGAATGCATATGGATACCTGACGAAAGTAGTTTCAATGCTCGTTGAAAGGCAAATTATCTTATAGGTAATTCAATGTTTCGTTTAGAATTTTTTAAAAATATTTTTTCACAAAAATTCATGCATGAAAATTCTTTTCTCTACAGTTATTAAGTAATAATGATTTTGAGAGCAGTTTACTGTGAAATCCTGCTACAATCTTTCGAATTGTGGAAAACTATACAAAAGAAAAAAAAATTCTATAGGGAATTGCATCGAAATAATTACAGTATTTGACTCTAAAAATCAAAAATATCATTGTGAACGGACAAACAGCTTCGGTAATTCCTGCGAATACCAACGTACCCGCATAATTGTCAGAAAAATGTAGATAGGAATATTTAATCCTGACATTGAACGATTCGGTGAGTTCTATTCTCTGTGACGTCATGGACAGTGTTTGTTTACAGATATTAGGCATAAGGAAGGATCATGAGTCCTAATCTATGAACAGCTTGGGAGAATCTAAAATAACAGTCAATCAGTAAATACAAAACTTTCATAACAACAAAACAAAACATTGGATACACATTATTTCAATCATTGTTTATAGACTTTGAGACATTCGGCAGTTTTCTTGATCCAGAAGAGAATCCTTAAAAAAGTGTAACTGATTTGAGGATAAATTCTCAACCAGATATCGGCAATGACATTTACAACTGTGAGAAAATGCCGACCAAAACATTTGTTTAAAACAACAAAATTATGCAGTTGTACGCTTCGTAAATTTCTCTCTAAATCAACTGTGTATTAAAATTTCTGTTCTCTGGAAAGGCAAATAGTCTTTATAATATTTGCAAGTAAAGTCGGATCGGCAATAAAGTCAGAAATGAATTACTATGTATTCAGCGAAACTGAGATTTAGAATAATGCAATGCGATTTGTAGACTGATTCCTTATAAGTTATTCAGATTCACTAAGAAGAGCTCCGGCAAAATGTGTCGAGTAACATAAAATTATACATACGTAGGTGTATTAGGTGGAAAAAATATTCGATACACGTAAAATTTACTAATTAACCATTAACATACGGTTTTACGTATGTTATCGAAAGCACAAATTTGTCTGTCTGCAAGGCATTCTCACAATGCACTCCGGAACATGAAATTGTCGATAAATTTTTCGTTTTCTTCGTGAATTAGGCATCTATTTTTTGATCGCTCGCGATCTCTAGATCCAGTTTTACGAATACCAGTTAAAGTTATGCGTTGATTGAGTTTAAATAGCGTGAATAGAAATTCAGCAATAAATTCAATCGATAGATAATTTCAACCTAAGTTGGTGAAAAAAGCCGAAATAAAAGTAATTTCATTGCGTATCTTCCAAGGTACATACTTGTACTGAACTTGGAAGTAAATTATCCGTGTAGGTAACAAATGACGTAAGTACCGAAGATATTGCACTAGAGTGTGCGTCTGTTTGTATCACTGTATCGTGCATCCTTGCTCAATATTGACTCCGCTGCCAAATATTTGACGCAACCATCTACCGTTGTGTTCACGCCCGATGCTTTTCTTGTCCAACGTATAACTCTTGGACGTGGTCAAATTCAATTAAACAAGATGAACCTCAAGAAACGGCTGATATCAAGTTGTCCGAATTCCAATAGGCACTGTTTCGGTAAAATAGCGAAGTCTAGTTCAAATCAAATATTATCTCTCACTCATCACCTTCTGATTTCAAACGCTATTTGGAATCGTCCTATCTATGCATATCATCAGCTATGTATTTTCTCACAACAGTTGTCGTTCTGATCTACCGGGATAAAGTTCGCATCTCCTTCAAATCGAGTACTTTGTATCATTGTTTTAGAAACCAATATCTTTCTTATTTATCATCGCGCTTCACTCACTTATTTTTGTTGTCACCAAATCACGGATCTACCGCAAAGAATTTCTCATACCGAAAGTCCTTCAAACCAATTACATAGGCATAATAATCAACTTTCTTAAAAATATTTACCAAATATTACGTAACTGTTAGTTGAAAGCTCCGGTAGTTTGACGAATAATTCATACTTCACATAATGGAGATTTAGAAAAGTGAGTTATAAAAACAAAAATCAATTTCTTATTTATAATTCAGAATACAGTAGTGAAGTGATTTTATATAATATTCTACATAGTACATATTTCATATATTCTGAGTATTCTGAGTAAAAAAAACCTGTTTCACACCTACATCCCCTACGCCATTCATAACTTGAAAGGGTATTCTAGTCCGTAACTTTTGAAAAATTTAATTTTCTTTTGTTCTCATCATTTTAAAATTAGTACAAGAATTCCAGAATATATTGGCGATACTCACGAAATTTGCTAGCGCTTTATTTCGTTCCAATTCGTTGTAGGGAAGTTGAATAATAACAAAAACTAATAAAGTAAGGTCGCGCCTGAAAGTATGCAATCTAGCTCTCATCCACGTAACACAAAATGCTAACCTGCCCGGCTGAGATTGCATACTACACTATTACATGCAATCCTTTCCTTGTTTGTACTTATTTTGAAAATTTGTATTGATCGGAGTGAGATCTCCTTTCTAACATTAACATTGATGCCATTTCTATTTCTTACCTTGTCAAGAAAATGTTGATGTGTCTACATGTGTTTGTGAACCGTTCGAGTCAAATAGGATAAGCGAACTTAACATAAACCTGTGATTCGTCATTATGATGATGCAAGATAAATTATGTGCCAAGTGAGGATTTAACAGGTAGCATCACCCTAATCTCGAGAAAATATTAACTTTACTCAATTTATATAGATAAGTCCATGATTAGAAGTAACTTTTTGTCTCAATAAATGTATACAGCTGGGATTCTGCGTAGTTTGTTTTTTTTTTTTTTTTTTTTTGAATTGGAACTGTTTTGCATTCCTACTCAGGACTAGTTCAATAATATGCACGTATGTATTCAAAGCTATAAGTGCGGTGTAAAAGATGCGAAAATCTTCCAATGAAAGGTTTTTACAGTAAAGATTAATAATTATTTTACATATTCGTGTCTCATCTGAGATGTTAACCGACGTGATGACCCTGGTTAACATTGAATTGATGCAGACAATCAAACGTGGCATGGATCTGTTAAAAATGAATGCCACAAAGACTTGACATCTCGCTTGATATCTTGATCTATTTGAAATAATAAATCTCTGTGTAAGAGTGGCCTAAGGCGTTGATTCCCGAATTCATTGAGAACAATTTGTTAAAATAGAATATGTGACGGTATTTTTGATGACTTTAACAAATATCTAGATCCCAGTACGAGAGGGGATCGTTTCTACAGAAAGTAAAGCCTAATTTACTCTAGCTTTCGGGGTGATGTGGGCACTTCCGGTATTTTTATCTCCGCGGGTCATAAAAGGGAACACATTCCTAAGAAACTATTCGAATGCCGGAAGAAACTGGAGAGAAAAGTAGAGCGATAGAAGAAAAACTTACTGCGTCGCAAGAGTTTCAGTTTGGATGAAGGCCTCATGTTCGAGAGTAAGAAAATTTCTGTAAGAACTAGGTGCTAACCTGTGACATTCTTTTCAGAAAAGAGACAGAGTTTGAAGAAAAAAAAAACCAGTGGGCAAATCATAACTTAAATTCGCGTGTGTATGTGGTCATGGATTCAGAGACGGGTGATTTCTTGGAGAAGTCGGTTACGTTGGCAATGTCGATTTATGATTTTTGTGGTATAGAAGACAACTATTTGTCTGGCAAAATACTTTCGACCTCTGAAAAACTACACACTCGCAGACCTTGACTTGCCGCGAAGTGAGAGTTTTCAAGTAGACGCAGGCCACGAATATGAGAATTGATAGTAGAAGTTTGTTATTCATTTATTGTTGAGTAGATAAATATGTTAGCAAAACCTGCGTTTGAACGCTGGTGGGGACCCGCCTCAAATCTATTTTACAAATTTGAATAATTGAAATTATGCAAAATTTTTCACAATTGACTAGAGTTCAATTAATATCTATCGTTATTCGTTCATTTCATTTCATAATGTTATCGTTTGAAATTGTCATGAGGTTAGGTAGTCATTGGCTCATTGTTACATCTAAATTCTGTAAAATTCTGTTTCAATTTAGTGACACAGTTGCTTTCGCAAAAACAAATGTAGTTACAAGTTACGAATTGATAAGGAATTCACTGTTCGTTGGACTCAGATCTTAAGATCTAGTGGAAAATTTTTAAAAAATCATTTTTTTTTTTTTCATATTTCGATAGGTTATACCTTCAAAAATAGCATACTCAAATTTTAAATCGATATCTCAAATAGTTTTTGAGTTACAGCCATTTAAAGAGCAACCGCTCGGCAGTTACATAGTTGCATTAGCATACGGGACGTACCTGAGATATTGTTCGGAGTCTACCGTCTCTTCCAACCACTACAATACGATTGCGGTTTCTATTGCAGGTTTTAAAGTTACAGCCACTTAAAGAGCAGCCGCTCGGCAGTTACATAGTTGCATTAGCATACGGGACAAACCTGAGGTATTGTTCGGAATCTACCGTCTCTTCCAACCACTATAATAGGATTTTTGTTTCTATTGCAGGCTTTCAGGTATACAGTAATAAATGAAACGTTACTCAAGTATATAAAATAAGTAATGAAAAAGCTACGGTCGACACATTATAAAAAGTATAGAAGAGTTTCCAGCTGTGCAGCTGGCGGTCTGTGAATTGACTGAGCTACCAGAAATGCCAGCTTGTGGGCGTATTGACAGGGTGCCGGCACCCTGACAGTACCGCTCCAGTTGTAGTACATGTGAGTCATTTTGTAAGTTAGACGTTGGAGTTTGTCAGCATCGAGTCCTAAATTGTCCGAAATGACGCTGAAGGAAGTCGGTGAAACAGACCCCTGTCTCACAGGTTGAGGAACTATGAAGAAGTCATATTTCTCGGGGTTGGTGATTACGTCGTCCACGACTGTTCCCGGCGGTGGGTTTCTTTTCTGTGCGAAAAGACGAGTCTTAATCCGTTTGGTAACTATGATGAACGCCAACTTAAATTCTTGTTCTCCATAGACTTGCGCCAGACGGTCTTTCAGCTGCACAACCTCGTGCTCGTAGACGTAGGGCACTTGGCCTTCGCCGACTCCATCACGATAAATAACAATTTATTATAGAATCTTGGTGATCGGTCAATTAAGTGAACGTATTTTTAGTAAACGTTTCGACCCGGATATGGGCCCTCCTCGGAACGATTTATTTATTTAACTGTCAAGAACAACAAAAAAATTTTTTTTAATACTAGAAGTACAATCAGACATTAAATATTGTAGATGTAATACTCTTAGGGCTGTTATATATTATTGGTTAGTGAGAACAATTTGATGAATTGAAAAAATACGTTTACTTAATTGACCGATCACCAAGATTCTATAATAGATTATATACGAGGTCGAGAATTCATACTCATCGGCATAAATAACAATTCTCTGTGGCAGTGCGTTGTTCCTCGCCCGGTACGCATGTAGAGCCTTGCAAATGTTCGTCGACAGAGTGTCGGACAACTCCTCGCCGTTTGAATGATGGCTGACAGCACTGAACTATTGGCTGAAAGAGTAGTAATCTTTTTAATAGTATAATAAAATTTTTCCTTCACTACCACGTCGCGTATTTTCGTAGTCAGATACATTTAGTTTTATCGTGACCGTTGTATCGAGCACTTCGTAAGTTAGCACGTTTTATTTTACTGCAAATGAGTGAACAATCTCCGTATTTAAATAAAAAAAAGAACTCACGATGTTCCCAGACAACGATAAATAGCAAAAAAACGCAAGTTTACCGGAAACCGACATACGTTTGAGCAATCTACTGCGTACACCAGTACGTCCGCAGAGAAACTATTACAGAATAATGACGATAATGTTGTGATTGACCCATCTCATGGATATCGTATTTTACAGCTTGTCTCAGTTTTTAGTGCAATCAGGAATTTAGTGATGTGCAAAACTTGTCAAAAAGAAATTACTCTTAATCAAGCAAGTCCAAGAGGCCTAGGGTTTGAAATAGCTGTCACTTGTGAATGTGGTAATTCGTACATCAATTCTGGACCAATGATCGCATTTGAAATGAATAGACATCTTGTGGCTGTGATGCGTCTTTTGGGCGTCGGAATAAACAGGATAAATCTTTTTTGTGGATTAATGGATCTAGCATGCAAATTTTATAATCAAACTTTTGCTGGATGTTTCACAAATTTATGGACTGCAGCCGAAACCGTTTGTAAACTTAGTATGCAACAAGCTGTAAATGAAGGAAAAGAGCTTACATCAAAGAAAGAAAACTCAGAGAAAAATTTGACCGTTAGCGGCGACGGTGCCTGGAAGAAAAGTGGTCATACTTCCCGTTTTGGAGTAGTTACGCTGGCAGGAAAATACATCAAGAAAATTCTTGATTCATGTGTGAAGTCTGCATACTGTCAGAGTTGTGTTTTTTGGGAGAAAAAAAAAGAGAGCGATCCTGAAGCTTACGAAGAATGATTATCAATACACGAAGAAGAATGTAATATTAATCGTGAGGGATCTGCCTCAAAAATGGAAGTAGATAGTGTAAAAGACGTGTTTTGTCGTTCGTTTAGTGAATATGGCGTAAAATATTTTCGCTACATTGGTGATGGTGATAGTGCCACTCATAAAGGATTAATAGATTTGAATCCTTATGATATTCTTGTTGAAAAATTAGAATGCTACTTGCATGTGAAAAAAAGAATAGGAACACGATGCCGAAATTTAAAGAAAACCAATAACAAGTTAGGAGGAAGAAGTAAAACATCGCAAAAGTTAACTGTAAATTTAATAAATCAAATACAAAAATATTACGGTTTGGCAATTATGAGAAATCAGGATAATGTAGACGAAATGTATAAAGCAATCTGGGCTACGTTTCATCATTTGTGTTCAACTGATAAAAAACCAAACCATGACAATTGTCCAGAAGGCGCAGAGAGTTTGTGCGCTTATCGCCGCGCGGAAGCTGAAGGAATGATGAGTAAGTTTAAGCACGATTACCTCACACTGGATCCAGAAGTTAAAGAAGCTCTAAAACCTATTTATGAAGACTAATCTCGACATGAATTGCTTGATAGATGTAAGGGTAGTAATACTCGAAACAATATTGAAAGCTACAACGGTTTACTTTGGCACTTTTCACCAAAGCACCTTCACAACGGCCTTAAAACTATCGAATGATCAAATAATTTTGCAACTTCAATATTTAATGACGGTTATTCATCAATTTTGAAGATATTTAATGTAATGGGAGTCATAGTTGGACCTGCAGCAAGAGATTATGCGGCTCTTAAGGACGAGACGAGACTACGAATCGCTAATCATCGCCAACAGGCTTCTTCAAAGAGGGTCGATCATCTCGAAAAAGAGCTTCTTCAGCTCAACAAGCACTTTTTGAAGGAGAGGAAAGTAAATTATATGGGACTGGAATGGCAGATTAGCTGTAAGTATGATTTTAATCTATTTATAACAGTGAAAACGATCATTTTATCATTAAATACGTTTTTCTCGAAACAGCATTTTCCTAATTTGCTGCAGTGATTACTCGGAGACAAATGATCCGATCACTATCAAATTTTTTCTACATGTTCTGTACACAGTTTCCCATACAATGACCTACCAGTTTTTTGATATGATCAAAAATCGAATTTTGGCAGGCCAAAAACGACCAAAATTTTGGGTAAAGTTCAACTTTTTTTTTAAAAACGCCGCCATTTTGTCAATTTTTGATTTTTTTTCGACCGTAGGTCATTGTACGGACAATATCTTCTAGTTTAAGAAGAATTTTTTTTTTTTTAGGTTTCATCCACGGAGAAGGTCGGAATCACTGCAGCAGTGGAGGACCTTTTTTTTAGCGCCGTCGGAGATCGCGTGTGACTCGAAAAATGTTTAATTTTTTTCTTCAAAAATTTTACTGTGTATTCTTAAAGTATGCATAAATATACCCTGAAAATTTTAAAATAATTGATACAGTAGTTTTTTTTTTTTTTTTAATTCTCAAAAATCGCCTTTTTTCGGCTGTCACACCAGGTGTGCCCCTTAAAGATAGGGTTGCCGATCGGGGCAGAATCTACGCTGTTAGAAAAATACCCTCCGCCTGGCGATCGTTTCAGAAGAGCACTCCAAAGAAAGACTTCAAAAACTGCACTTTTTCGATATTGCCCAATTTTACAGTTTGAAACCTATATGGAATACGATGCAGTTGTTGACTTTCGTCAATTTTCAAAAATTATGTCGAGACAACCTGGCGAAGAATTTCGACCGGCAACGAATCGAGCAGAAATATAAGCGCAGCTCCTTGGTGACAAAAGAGGCCCGTAAATCACGCAAAGAGCTGAAATGGATGGTCAAAATGACTATTACGAAGAAGCTGAAGGACTATTATATATTGCTGGAATAGCTGACTGGTCAGTAAGTCACAGATTCATGCGTGTTTCCCTCGCTGCAACTTTAAACGTGATTATCTCGAAACTCTTTTTCAGTGAGTTGAAAATCGGTGTACACGATTACTGAAAAACCATTTTACCGATCGAGCTTAAATTTGGCAGACGTTTTCATGACACTTATGTCCAATCGATGAATTTAATACCGTCTAAAAATTATCAAAATAAACTTATCAAATGGAAAGAAAAATTTTTTTGGCTGGATCGGTTTGAAATTTTTCCTGAAAAAATCAACTTTTTTATTTTAAGGCTTCCCCTTCGGCCAAATATCATTTTTTTCCTTATATTATTGCTTGAATAACTGACCACACGTATATACTAATTAATATTTTTGCGAAGACTGTTTTAGATAATCTTACAAGGTACTTACTTGTTTTATCTCCGCGATTTTACACTTTTTTTTAGCAACGAAAACGTTTCGAAAATTATAAATAATGTAATAAAAAGTATTTATGACCCTGAAAAGATCTTTTCTTACCCTCCAAAAAAAAAATCATGAATATCGGGTGAGTTTTTGCGTTCTATAGGGAGTTCCCTCTTTAAGCGCATGCGCCAGTGTCGTTTTACCGCACTGTTCAGAAATGAGTCACCTTACGCACGTTCCACAGGTTTCAAGAATTCAATTCTCCACGCATGAATTGAAAAAAACATGTGTATAAAATATTCATCAAATTACTCTACCGTTCCTGTTCATAAATTACCGAAGCAATCCGCATTTAGGCTGAAAAATTCCTTTGGAGAGGCGACACGTTTGACAATGTGTTATTTTTCCAAAAGTTATGCACATACCCGTTTATTGGCACAATAATTCTTCAACTTTCGTAACTCTTTTATTGCAGTAATAACTAGTCCACGTTGTACCCAATCGTCAGTTGTATAAGAATATTGAGGGAAGGATCAAAAACAAGAGCATGGTCGCAATAAAGAGTGAAGATTGCAGGCAAAAGCAGAAACGGTCTCTGAATGCAAAAAGCTCGTAACAGAACGATATTGAACTGCTACAGAGTTTGATATATCCAATAGAATCAAGTTATTGTCTCGGATGGTTGAAACTTTATTGATACCCTAAAAGGTGATGACATGGAAAACTACAATGCTGCAGAATGTTCTGATGAAAGGCAAAAACAAAAACAACGTTAAAATCAAACGCTGCTTACATTTAGTTAAACCTGCATGCATACGAGTATGCAAACTGTGTATCATGCGGATATATTACAGTGACTTGACGAGATGATAACGCCTCGACGATGTGATCGATTGAACCCTACTACTCGGTGCAGCGATCCGGTTAAATATTTAAGTCAGTGTCATTGGTGGCCGTGATGATTGCGATTAACTTCATTTGACTCTTATTGTCGAACAACCATTGCACGATTCTTGAGATCGGTATCTCGGCTATAAATACTCAATCGATCCATGCATCGACGAGTCAATTGTATTGTTATATCGGCGTAGTCGACTGCGCAAAAAATTAAGCGTGCGATTTGCTTAATCGGTTTATTTACTGCGTTGTTTTTAGCTGATTCAAAGAGATACTACTGTTGTCTTTCAGCTACTGTTACAACTGCCCAATTTAATATGGATACATGCTGATATCCGGTGAATGCAAGCCTTATTAGTAATGGAACATGGCTTTATCCAAAATCTGTTTTATTCACAGTTTAATAGTGGAATTGAAGTTAATAATAATTACACCTTCTTGTAAATTTGAGAAAGCAGACTTATAAAACATAGCTGCACAGGTTCCTAGAACATCATTTTTTACTTTAAGTCACTTGAGTAAAAAGTATAAAAGATTAGATTTGGGTACGGATGATTATTGCTAATTTTGAAAATTTTGACGTAAAAGGCGGAATATTTTTCCCTCATTTGCGGGAAGAAAGTAGATTTTCTCCCTAAAATCTGATAAAATATGTTATAAATTGATGCGTAACATCTTACCTCTCGGTATGTTGCATTTAGTGGGACTAATTTCGTGAATGCGATGAAAACGTGTAATTGGATGTAGGAAGAAGCTCACGCTATTCAATTTACTATAATATGATTCTTCGGTGCGGTCTGCAGTTGGCACTTGTGTTGTAGCGTCTTAGCGAGCACTGCGAATACCAATGTTTTCATAACGTTTGAAAAGAGAGAGAGAGAGAAAGGGAGAAAGAGGAAGACAACGCAGCTACCCACCATTCCTTCTATAACTGGCACATAATCATTTTTATTCCCGACTCAAGCATAAAGTTAACAATTTCAACCTCAAAACCGGATGAAAGTGGCATATTTTTCCCTAAAACGCATTTGCGGGAAATATGAGATCATATTCTCATCATTTCAAAGTATTGGAAAATATGAGGTAATTTTTTTTAGGAGGGCTCTCCGCAGAATTTTAATTTATTTTGAGTGTCATCTGAAGTGAAAAAAACAACGGAAGCAAGCGCCTTGAAGAAAACAGAAGAAGCGAGTGCAAACAATTGCCCACAAGACGCACCGCACTGCCCACGCCGCGGCTAATTTACAAGTCCCAATTTTCAAATACATATTCTGGCCAGAGTTGAGTCGGAAATGAAGTCCTATATGTAACAGAGGAATAAAAGTCGAGTTTATTCCCTTGTTACATAATGTACTATTGTTGTATTTCCAAGTTTCCTTTTTAATCTAATTTAATTTTGAAAAAAGTGTATTTCTGGGATGCTCTACCCTCCACCCCCCAGTAGGGGTTTCACCCCTACACCTCAACCAGGGCCTATAGCCATGAACCCGGTCCCTCATCCTAGCTCCCGCCGATTGTCATCCATATACCAATTGTATGCATTTATAAGAATTAATTTTTTCGTTATTAAAATTCGTTTTCAATTTTACACCCAATATTGCGAAAGATATATCGAGTCCCTATTTTCAAATCAATAATGTGACTTGAGTTGAGTCGGAAATAAAGTCGTATATCTAACACAGGAATAAAAGTCGACTTTATTCCCTTGGGTGATTACTGCCCGAGCGAAGCGAGATCAAACCCACCCGCATGAATTTCATATCCGACTTTATTCCCTTGTTACGTAATGTACTATTATGAAGTTCGTTTCAATAAATTCTTTTCGAGCAATTTAATTACTTTTCTGCTGTAATACAAATGGCACAAAAACCCTTTCAGGAAAATGGTGGGATTGTTCAGCAGATCGCCTTTATCTATTAATATTCAATGGGATGATGATATTGCGGTAACCTCTGCAAACACGGTCATTTTTCCGTGACTCCGAGCTACACAATCTGTCTGATAAAAAATTAGATCAAGTCTCACTGGCTCTAGGCCTGCATTGGCAAAGTTCATACCTCAACACGGCCAACGTTAATTCGAGAAATTTTGGAGAGGACTGTACCATGTCATCGGTCCCTCAGGACCCCGGTGGCAAAGTACTCTGCGACAACTATCTACACGAGTATTTGTTAGAAATTTACGACCTACAATGTTGCCGACATTAACAATTTTCGGTCTGAATTCATGGGTCAATAAAATTGTCGTTTCTGTATTGAAACCTTCTGTTTGCAAATTTTTTCTTGTAATCTGTTTTTCAAGTTGAATGAACCGGAAACAAGTATTCCGAATTGATAAGAATGTCATTTGCATATTGAGTTAGTCCATTTTTTGCTAGATACAGATATAGACAATTCCACGCCAAAGAATTGGACTCGTATTTTTTAAATCAATCAAAATTTTCTTACCCAAATCGTACGTGAAAAGAGAAGATACCTTGATTTTACTTTTTTTTTTTATCTGCCTGAAGTATTTTTTTCCACAATTACAAGATATTCAATTTTACTGAAAAGTGAGCCGCGGCCCAACGTAAGAATTAATGTCTCCGGTTCCGTCAATCGTAGAACAATGGACAAACGCCCATATTGACACGGGGAAAGTGAGTTTCATGGAAAAAAATATGAGTTACTGAGAAAGTTAATAAATCGTATCGTCATTTACAGCTGAAATGTTTGAACGTTTTTGTTGACCCATTTCGGAAAAAAATTATCAAAAAACATTAAAATCCTCACTAAATCTGTAGCCATGTAGTTTCATCAGGATAGAATTTCGATAGCTGTTCTTTTTTCCATTTTTAATATCTAATCATAAGAAAGTGATGCGCCAAATGATACAACATTTCTTTCTAATTCAAACAAAGCCGAAGTTGGTAGAAATATCCTGTCGAAAACTTTGAATGGTTCATAACAATTCGAATTCCTTAGTTTACCCTGTGAAAAAATTCTTCAAGCCTAAAAACGAAATTCCAGGGTATTTCATTCAATTTTTTTTCTGATGCAAGATAAGTTAAAAATTTTTTGGAAGTATTCGGTATGCATTTCTTACATCGTTTAAAGTAAATTTGCTTTATTGGGTCCATATTTAAATGTATCAGGGTGATACACAGAATATAACGTTAATAGAGTGTAAAAACGTGAAAATTCAATGCGAGCAAAGCTTCTCACTTGATATTTGTAGCGTAGCATACGGATTTTTGTGGCATAATTACTTGCAAATTTCTAAAAATTGTCACCGAATTTTTTCAACGGCTTAGTTTTGAAAGAAATTACATCATTTTTAAGAATCATGACAAAAAATGCACCGTCTTTGAACATGAAGTTTAGGGTATCTCACTCCCAGGTGAGAATTTGGGCAATCCTGTGACGATGTGGGAAGAATAGTAGATAAAAATAACATTCAAACAATTTCATGTGAATCGGTCAGAAACTGTGGGAGCAACCTTGCGTGCATTCAAAGTTTGAACTGTTTACTATGTGAAATTGGCCGTATGCAGACTCATACGAATGAAAGGTTTTCAACCCCCGAAAATTCCCCATTCAAAGGAGGTATGTAAGTGTACAAAAAATAAATGAAAAAAACCGAGAATCGATTTTTCGACCGTAAATGCCCCCTTAAAAGATGCGTGGTCAAAAAATTCCGAATCCGTAGAGCTTAACGTGGAATTACCCATATGTGTACATACGTGATAATTATTGACCGTAACCGCAGTAGCGTATGATCGCATCAAGCTACGTATCCAGATACTGAAAAGGCACATGAATAAATTCCGCGAATGAATGCACTTTTCTAGACGCAATACGAGTCCGACTCAAAAGCTAGCAGCTGTAAAGTCTTCCTAAGATCGCCGGAACTGCAACTTCAACAAAAACGCTGACGTTTCAAGTTGTCCGTACCTCAGGTTCGTAACCTCGACTTACTGAAGCGTTTCCATTTTTTCTCTCGTCAACTACGACGGTATTTCTCACGAAGTATTTAGTCTCAGATCTCACTATGCCTACAATAGAACAGTAAGAAGTGGTAAAAACATGGTAGCCGATAGTGCATTCTGCATCCGATGCGCACCACTTATCGTTGGAGGTGAGGATGGCGCAACCTGAGGTTATTAAAATTTAACGAGACTCGGAGCCCGGCAGTATATCGGTATTAGTAGCGCTAAAATTAACCAATGAGTCACCCTCTCTCGTCGTGTACTCTTGATTCTGCTCGCATTATACGTATAACCCAACTGACGCCAGCCGATGAATGAACGTTATGTCGTTTGCGTCGAAGTCCGGTGAGATAGTGGAAATTTCCGCGCGAAGCCCGGAATCTTCTCCGGATATAACCAACTGACCGTCCATGATCGATTCGTATTTGGTTGATTGTGAGACACGTACATTATTCGTATATCGTATAATCGCATCACCGGCAAAACGCACTGCGAGTTTCGTCGTAACAACGACTTCTTAGCATCATATAACTTCGTGCCACTGTAATAATTTATTTGCCCTCTTTCTTGGGTCGCATTTACATTTGACAGTTGCCACTTGTCATTTCTGTTTAACACAAGGACAGTCGCGTACCGTCGCTGTGGCTGCTTGCGGTAAATGTAAACCTGGCTTCAATTATACTTTATCTGCTCCGCATGTATCATTTTTATCAAGGAAAGATAAAGCATAAAAGCGCTGCATGGTTATGGAAACGGTAGACTTGGTTGCGGTAGATGCAATATTACTGGCGAATTTAACGGGTGTTCGAATTTACGAGTATTCATTAAGCTCACATCTTTGTATCTAATATGCTTAAGAAATTTCGTGTACGACTTTATGTCTTGCGATTTTACGAGCTCGTCAGTTTGATCTAAGATTAGCTCATGCGAAAAACACTGAACAACGTAACGGCAGACTCGTTATCAGACGAAAAACACCTCGCGAGTCCCAACAACTCTTCTGGGACACTGAATGTACCTCACAACACGTTTTATGACAGCTAACAGATAAAACTATCATCAATTTAATAACTTTCCGAAAGAATGTTGAACCACAGATAATTGTATAAATTATTCATTCTTTATGACAAGTGAGATTGATTACCTTAGGTATGAACAATTTGTAAGGAATATTAAATTAGATACGTTATTGATAAATCGCTGATAATAATATATTATCTGCTTCTTCGATTATTATTTATAAGTGCTATGTTTTACTTGTATATCCGGAAAACAGCTTTTACCTTATAAATGTAGTTTGATAATATTCTGAGTTATCTAGACCATTACAAATAGTGATTACAAAAAATACATTGACTGCGGCATTGCTCGAGATATTTTTCTTTTCCATGCGGATCGTACCGTTATGATACCGAGATCAGGAAATGGTCAGATAATGAATAATTTTTTCCCACTCACAGTCCGAAGTTATCATCGATCGAGTAATAACTTTCCAAATTAATGAGTCACATTTTTCAGCTCAACTCAAAGAAATCCACCGTGAAAAATTTCTGTTTCTTTTCATTTTCACTTACCACTAACTTGAAATATTCACTTATCATATAATATTCTTATTGGAAAATAATTATTCGTATTGAAAAACTAAAAGCAAGAGAAAGTGACACAAAATAGACTGTTTTCAAAATAACGCGGCCTAATCGATTTATATCACGCGTCACTATTTTTATATCACAGTCTTTCGCCTTTAAGTCATATTCGTACAGAAGATATCGTAAACATTTGGTTGGCTCTAAGAATATAATGAAAGTAAAAACATAAAAAGTATTACTCACCATAATGGAGATATACTGCCAAGACGGCACAATTGTGGAACAATGATAAAAAATCCCGTGAAAATTTATTGCAAGCAATCACGATGGGCTTTTATGACATACTTCATCAGATATTCACTGGTTAAAAATAGTGCAAATATCACTTTTTCCTTAAGACCACTTTTTCTTTTGTTCCGAAATTTTTCTGTAATCCTACGTTGTCATACCTGTGAAAAACAAATATCAAAATCTATAATTTCAAACGTGAGAGATTGCACTCCAGAGATTGTAGAATTCGGAGTTTCGTCCATACCATAGAATGGTTTTTTAAAAACAACGTATTTGCTACATCAAACTTCAAACGTCGTACATTAAATAGTTGTACAATAATTGACTGATGATTTTGCAGAGTGTATTGGAAGATAAATAAATATTCAACGTGCAATAACAAAGGTTTTTGTAACACGAGGATGATCAATTGTAAAGACTCACCTGTATATAAAAGAAAAATTTAGCTTCTCAGTAAATGGAAATCATATTTCATCACCGGATAGCGTTGTGCCGTAGGCACTTCAATCCGTAAAGACGAAGATTGGCGACTGTTTGGATTGGTGAATTTCAGACTCTCGGTCTGGCAGTGCCGGTTATTAATGGTGCAAATAGATGGTGAGAAGATCCAGCCAAACTGTCAGTTATTGAGATAACTTTTTCACTTTTAGAATAGGACGATCATCACATAATACGAAACAGATCGTGTATACACAGCTCAGTGTGTGTTTACGACAAGAATACCTCCACTCTTCAAGGCGCTATTTACAATTAGTCGGATTATAGTCGCCTATGAATGTTCCCGTATATTAATCATTTTGTTGTTGGTATTTCCAATAAATCTTCTCTGCTTCACCATATGGCCACCAGTCAATGTAATCTGTATAACACATAAAGGGATTCTATCAATTTTAGTGCACCTGTTTTCTTAAGGTAATACATTTTCATGATCAGCAATAGCTTTCTATATTTCAGTGCAGCGTAATCATTATATATGAGCATAGTCGGTAAAAATTACGATAACAACGATATGGAACAAAGGCACATACAGGTCATTATAGGTTTATTTACACTAAATCTTTATCAATGCGTTTCAATAGTGATCTCGAAAAACTATTGACGCCAAATTTTAGGACACCCAAAATTTTCTATGTTATAAAGAGAATTGAAAAACGTTTCTTATCAAGTACCTTGGCTACGAACAGCTTCGGAAAAAATGAGATTATGATCAGTACGGAACATTTACCTCTACCGGATGATATGCAATACTCTATTCAGACATCCACTTCAACTGAAATGAAATGTATTAGTGTGCTCTATTGGAGATCCAAATGTCAGTTTGTTATATATCTCGTTGAAATATACTAGATATACACACAGATCTCCGTTAGAAATCTCATGGATTTTGTGGAGAAGAGATATAGACCTCCAATGGACGTTCTTTTTATACATTCTTCAGGTATTCCCTGATCTTATAAGATCTTATAGATCTATTATGTGTGGAGTTTTACTATATATCCACCCACATCTTCATTGGATATATCATGGATTTTATAGAGAAGAAATCAATATCTTTGGTCGACGTTATTTTCATATTATTTACTCCTATTTCCGTTTACGTTACGTCATTAAAAATATTTAACAATTATCGTATGCACAATTCGTTCTACCTCAGAGAAAAGTCCAAGGCCTACGTAATATAGACTAGGTACTTTAGGGCAGCCGAACACGTTAACATTGGGAGAAATTCGGAGTAATCGAAGATGCGGAATTGCTGGGGCCTTGTATAATTTAGAGCTCTCCTTTATGGCGAGAAAGACGAGCGATCATTCGCCGCCTGGTGGTTGTCTACGGTACCTCCACTTATGTGCATGGATATTCATAGACATCCAATGGATATCCATGACCGACTTTTTAATATGACCGTAGATATTGTGGATTGCTGTTTATGTCTATTAGAGATACACGATCGATATGGACCTTTTATGGAGTTGTGGATCCTGTATCGACCTCTAACAGATGGAGCATTCCGTGCGGAGAAGGTTAACTATAGCTCTGAAAAACTAATTTGTCCTTGTTTTTATGGTGTCCACCCGATTTTTTAAAAATGCATATGATTTTAAATGTGCATATTCTTGATAGTATCGAGAGGCGACTCTCTGGATTTTAGATCTATTATAGATTTTGATGAGACCCGTCGACCCTATCTTGGTCAAAGTAAAAAAAAAAGTGATTCGTCATGATTTGAATTTGAAAAAACCGTTTCTTTAGGCACACTTCCGATTCCTCGGGCCTTACTGCGAAAGTAGAGATGTATGATAAACTTCTTTCATGATCTATCATTTGGACATGTATCTGACTTACAAAAAATTATATCCCAATGTAGGGAAGTTGTATTTCAAAGTTCGTGGCATTATCTCGAAATATGTCGGAGTTAACAGTTGCCATTTTCAAACCGGAAACGGGAATGAGTTAAAAAACTTATTGGAACGTCGTCTCGATGGCAACAACATACTTCGCAAGTCGAATCAAATTGATTCAATGGTTAGTCCTGAATGTTACCTACAAAAAACTCTTACACTAACCCATGTGATTGAAAATGATGGATATATTTCTAAAAACATATTTTGTTATCAGAAGGTTGTACATATTTCTAAGTTCATTGAATTACCTTGAAAAATGTCAGAGTGAGCAGACTTAAGCAGGAAGTGAAAATAAGTTGAAATTTTGATTGGAATTTTACCTTCACATAAACAATTTACTGTCCAAATTTCAGTAAAATTGGTTCGGCGGTTCGTCTGAAAGCCTGCTTACGAAAATCCGACACACACACTCTTTTTTCAAAATATTTGAAAATGATTCAGTACCTGACAAAATATCGTTTCAACGGGATTCTATAATTTTTTTCTAAATCCGACGTTTTTTTCGAAAGCAAATGCATAAACCATTCCGTTTGCAAACGATCGGGCCTAGGCCTAAAATTTGAAAAACCACCTTTTGTGGTTACTCGTGTGAAGTTGGACCTAATATTTGGCAGTAATTTGTGTTTCACCATGAGCAATTTCGTGCAAAATTTCCGTCCAGGGAGCCGATCAGCCATTCTTAACCAGCCATGGCCTTTAGAATCAGGAATTCGAAGAACCACAGGGGTATATATCTTCCAACTAATATAAATGATCGAGTTATGCTACAAGATCAAAGAATACTAATTTTTTTCACCATCTAGTCTAACACGGTCTGTATAGCTAGCAATGCTGTATCAGCAAATTGCAGATCGGGCGACTAGATTATTTGAACCTGCTCTGAAATGAGTACATTTTACTCTTGGAATCCGTTCATCTTCAATATTCTGTCTTCCTGTCCAACTCCTACAGCGTTAAAACAGTCGAAATATCTCCATGCATTCATTCACAAGTTGATGTATTGCAAATTCAACACATTTTGGCATTGGCATACTCGGTTAGTTCTTTAATTTTTTGTATCACAAAACGAGAAAATCTCGTGATCGCCGCGTACTGAATGACCGAAAACTTCAGTATGCGGTGATTACCAGACCGACAATTCCTTCTTTTTCTTCCTTCGTGGCTATATCCCGTTAGGTCAAGTACCAATGGCCCTCCAACTCCTGAGGACGAGAGCAGGTTTGAGCGCAAGAGACGAAATCAACTGACTATTGAGATTCGACATACCAGCCCCAAGGAGTAGCGAGAGAGAAAAAAGTTAACCCGTCGTCCTGTCTCATCGCCAAAGTAGACGCACATATAAATGCCACTATGATTTTTTGAGTTCGTGATAATAAATTTAAGGTGAATATAGCTTTTCTCTGTCCCAGGTTATTTTTGTAGTGATATTGTTGTGTTTCTTTTTCTTTACACTTACACATCTTTAAGTTAATCGACTTCTCACTCATGCCTCAATAGATCATTCACGTCAGTAGGCTCAAACTCGACAGTTTCTAACCATTCCAAATGAACCTAGTTGAAACGCAAACCGAATTATAAGCAACCGTGGGTCCTGTAGAGATTAGGAGATTTTTTAAACGTCTTTCTGGTTACCACTATCGCATCTTTAAGCGTATATCTAGTATCATCGTTCACCAGAAGAAAACATTGATCACTTACACGCCTTTAATTCCTGAATTCCTTTATTGCGTCCTCCATCTTTGTTGATGATCGACATATAGTTGCTTTTAACAACATATTTTTCAGTCTCTTATATAAAAGTCATATTCAGCACATCAATTCTCAATTATGTTATGACTACTGTTTGAAAGACAACAGAAACGACTCGAGTCATGCTGCTGCTGTTGCAGGAATCATGCTTTACCATGCTCATCCAAAAGTCCAACTGTTACACAAGTTCATATCAGGAAACGAATGAACGATGTATACTTATGTAAGTACACGACTACCACATCCATGTGCCTTTACTGATTACGACAATCATGTTGAACTATATTCGCACTTCATGAACCGAGCTGTGCGTGCAAAATTTATTGGTCTTAATTCGCTTAACACGGATAACTCACTCAGCACTACTTAAGCGCCAATGAGACGATTGCCTCGAGTGTAGCGCACTTTCATCACTTCAACTTGTATCTTGCCACTTTTAGACTGAATGTTTTTGTCTGTAATGCATACCAAAAACTAAGCTTTCTTGACGATTTTCAGTATCTATCCAGGTAGCATAAGACTGAAAGTCGTAAAAAAGATCTTTGAAAGAAGTTATAACCCATGTTTTGGCTTCCGAATTATATCTGCATTAGGGTGCCTAAAAAATGAACAAGGTTTAAAGTTCGCGGAATCCATCAAGAGTAATAAAAATCTCAAACACGTTGATATATAATATTGAACCGATACATTTGATTAATCAAATAAAAGCAAATAGGGTCGATAAATTGCATAACGCTAATAGATTTGAAGAGTTGCAGATTATCGGGAGTTTTGTGGCTGGCCAACTAAAAATGGCGAAGAAAGATGGGGAATCCAATACGGTTGTCTTCGAATACTGAATTTTATAATTTCGACGTTGAACTCGTTTCCATCGACCCGGATAACCCAGAGTGACAAATTTCAACCAAATCAGATCAGTTTTCATATTTTCAGTCCACCATATTGGATCCGCCATTTTGAATTTCACAATTCTAACGTCAGATTCGTTTTCAGCGACCCCAAAAACCCCTGGGTAACAAATTTCAAGTAAATAGGGTGAATTTTTTTATTTTCAGACCACGATATCGGATCCCCTGTATTGAATTTTGAAATTTTGACGTTGGATTCGTTTAGCGACCCCAAAAACCCAAGATCACCAAGTTCTACGTTTCTAGTCCTCATAACCTTCACGGAATCACATTTATTGTGTGGAAACAGGCATTTTCAACACTTTTTTCATTTATGGGGCTCACAGTATTCGCGGAATGATTATAACCCCTCTTAAAACATAAGCATTGACATTTTGGAAGGTCAATTTTGTTTTCAAAAAATCACAGCAATACCTCAAAAATTGGTGTGGGGCTCAAAATCCCGAAAAACCAAAAAGTCGATTGGTCGAAAACCCGAAGTTTTCGAGATACGAATTTTAAAACAACGAATGATCAGCGTACCGAAACTGGGATTTTCGATAAATTACCCAGTAGAATGACTGTTTTCCCGAAAGTTCATTCAACCCAACACTCTCTTATACGAAATAGTATTTTCAGAACAGTCCGCAATTCCGAATGATCAATGCACAGAAAATGGAGATACAGAAAAAATAAAGTTCCGAAATTAAAAGTTGAAAGAGGATAATATTTCGCACAGCCGCAAAACCAAAGACATTAGTTGCCGACAATCCAAGTTCAGAAGGAGCAGAATTACGATCCGCAAAATGCAGAAAGGCCAGAAAGCCCAAAAACCGCAGTACGGTTTTGATAGTTATGTAAACTTATGCTAGATGGCACTGGACACCGGCCATTGGATACGTGTGGCGTTACAGAGAATATACGGGTTTCTGACGTCATCCGACTTTTCTGTATTTTGGCCATTCTGTCTTCAGCAGGTTTCGGGATTTCGACCGTACGAGTCTTTGGTCAGTCGTTATTGATAAATTCGGATTCGTAGATTTTCGACAAAAGCACGATCCTGACATTTGAATAGTGAACTCTTTGACTCTTCGGTATTTTCGCAATTCAATATTCTGCCCTTTGTCATCTTGGCTATTCTCAAAAAAGAAAAAAATTTCAGTATAAATGTACTTGCATATTATTGAGTTTTCAATTTTTATTTTCTTGCAAGTCATCTTTTCGTATTTATGGTCTTTCTGCGTTTTTAAATGTCGGTAGTTTGACTTCGGGATTTCGTCCCGTCGGCTTTTTGGTCTTTCGCACTTTTATTTCCTGCCCAAAAATTGAATATAAATCTTGATTCATATTCATTATCTTATTCAAAAAAAGTGTCTCATATATCAGACGCTTTGCCTCAAAGAGTTAAAGTCCTATCTGAAGAAATATAAAAATCCTTAATAAACACGACATAAAAGTGGTATTAGAAAATACCAACTCAACGTGTAAATTGTTTTTCAAATTAAAAAACCATTTACCGTTAAAAGATCAATCAAACGTTGTATACCATATTGATAAAGTGTGAGAATTCATCCACTCTATTCACATAATTTCACTTGTAACTTGTTACAATTTGCCAGCTCAATTCACACAATTTCGTCAATTTATTCCGCCGATCACCAAACAAATGAGGGCACGGGGCAAAACAGCGCTCAACGATCTTTGCCGAACCACGGTTGCCAACACCGAGCTTCACTCGGTCTGCCGCGTGGCACCGCCTCTCTCGCTATCGTCCCGTAAACAAATGAACATATTAAATGATCAAACGAACTTACCTGTGAAGTTCGATCATAATTACCAGACAACCCCGTCCGAATAGATCACTAGGTAGATTCCCATCTCATAAACTACGTGCCACTACACTTAAAGTTATTATCATAATGCAAAAAGACAATTACAGCCACATCGTATGCGGCACCATTCACGGCTGACTTCATTCTTCAAAGCTGTATCGTAATCGCAACAGGGGGATTTGGATTAATCAGGTGGGACTGATCTATTCGGTCGAGGCAAACTTCACAGGTAAGTTCGTTTCATCATTTAATTATATTTTCCACCTCGTTTTCGAAATCACTAGGTACATGTTCAAAGCATCTTACGACAATGGTTGTGAAAACACAACCGTACATGTATATATTTAAAATTCTAATGCGTATTATTGAATTAATCAGAATAACTTATTTTTTTTTAAATATTTATCGGTCCCCAACATTTGGCCATAAAGAAAAAATCATCCAGGAAGTACACTACTCTCGTAAATGAACACGCCTTCTGTAACTGGTCTATTATAAAACTTGGCGAAACAGATCAATCCAAATAAAGCCGCGAGAATAATAATTTTTCTCTTGAAACTTGCGAATTTTCTGATTTTACAGTTTTCAGTGAAAATGATATTTTTTATTAGTTTAAGCAAACGAAGCTTTCTATCTGTATTTATTTCAATAGTCCAGTCATTAGAGTTGAAAACAAAAATCAAAAATTTTTTACTACAGGAAGGAATCAGCTGACATTTCTTCTCGTTAATTATAAACTCCAGTTTGAATAGAAAATCTGCAGTCTGTAACACATTATCTTCACAAGACTGCTAATTGTTGCCTGACATTAAAAAAACATTTACATATACGACTGACGTCAGCCCTCTATTTCTCAATTCATTGAGAAACTGTTTCAGAATCTTAGTGAATAGGTAAGAAGTTGTCGAGAGTACAAAGGGTAAGTAGGTGAACTAGTAAGTTGAATTTTCAAACAAAAGTTTCAAATATTTATTATGATTTGGATGGATAAAAATGCAAAAATGGGCATCTTGCAAATCTATAGTACTCGTGTAGCATTTATGAGATATAGAACCTTCTAGCGGTTATGAAATCATTCATTTTAAAATACTTGGTAATAATAAACTGATTCAGTTGCTTCTGGATTAGAATGAATCCATATGAGCCATTCGCTTTTAGAACCAATGAATATACTTCATAAAAGCCGTCTAGGATTTGAGCTGCATCACGTAATGGCTTCTAAACCTAATAAATTGTTTATTGAAATTGTGATATTTTCTTTTCGGCATAGTAGACCGAAAACGGGATTTTACGCCCACGCCCGGTTCATAAAATCCCTTTTTACGCCTACGTGGGACGAAACATGTTATTCAGATCACGGGCATAACACCTTACGCCCTTGATACGAAAATAGTTATTTCCATTCGGAGACAACTGTTGCTAAGAAGGTGAAGTTTTTCAAGTCAGCAATGAATCAAACGGAATTTTATACCCGCCTATCCAAGACAACAGTTTCGTGTCATTGGATATTTGTTCCCCGGCTAATTTGCAAAACTTTATCCTTCTTGCCGGATGATTTACGATTGGAATTACTGTTTCCTACGATAACTCTGTGACGATTGTTTGTCATTGGTGGTGAATCTCTGACCCCCTTGTGGTTTCGAACTCCTGCATGTGTCCTGTTGACTATGGTATGGCTGTTGTCAGCATAACCTGGGAGTTCTGGTCACTTACTGATTCTGACAACGGAAATAAGGCAGACTCGTGGAGTTTAAAGCCAATTTCCTGTTATTGTTCAGCTTTTTATAGCCAGGTTTGTTATTTTTCAGATCCAAAGAAATTTTTTTTCTAGAGATTTTACTGAGTTTACCCGCTTTTCCAAAATATTACCGAATAAAGACTTTCCGATTGGAGTCACTGTTATGATTTCCTTATCCGATGGATTAACACTATGGTAGAGGTTAGGAATAACCGTCATGTTTCAGAGTCAGTATGATGTAGATTTGACATCATGCGACCTGTGTCACTAACCCATTCAACCAGCTGTACGTTGTCCTTTGTCTGGTTCACTTGGATAAGGTATTGGCAAACAACAACCCATTTGGTTTGGAATTGTTGCGAGTCTGACATCCCTCTGAATAGTGTTGGGTAACATCGCCGTCCTCGCTTCTGAGTTTGATAACGAGGCATCCATCAGAGTGCAATTACGTGGACCTGTGTATTTGTTAATAAACTCTGGCTTTAAATCAGGGGAATGACTGTTTTGAATTGGAACAACATCCAATTCCCTAGGTATTGTTGATCTGCCCCGTCGTGAGGTTGATCGGAATCGGTCTCGTCGTGAGGAGCGTGACAACGCATCTTCGTAACCTGTTACAGAAATTTTAACTGAAAGAGTCTGATTCTCCTGAACTCGTCTGAGAATTCTGTAACCTTTTTTCCAACTTTTCAAGTCGCTTTAAAACTTCGACAGGCTGGTCGATTCCTCTCTTTCACGTTCTTCTGATTTCGATCTTTCTAAACTTACTATCGCAAATTCGATTTCTCGACATAACCAGATTTATTTCAAACTTTTTTCATGTTTTATAGCTACGCACCATGGAATGGAATAAAGTCAGCAGCCAACGCTACCGTATACAATTGCAATTGTCTTTTTGCATTATTATAATAACTTTAAAAGTGGTGTCACGCAGCTCATGAGATGGGAAACTATTTAGTGATCTAGAGGACGGAGCGGAAAATATAATAAGCTCGCCGATAACAACAAATATTATTTTCCATAACAGTGTGCCTTATCTCGACGATTCATTGTCTGCGTTCATTTACTTAGCCTAAAATCTCTGGACAGCCCATAGTTTGTGCCAAATGCCCTGAGAAGGATCCTGTTGCTCTCCGCTTCCATATTTCTGCTTCCTTCTTTTAGTATTGCAGAAAGCAATTGGTGCCCACCATCAACTAATAAAATAAACGTGCACGTGGCCAAAGTGTCACAATAGACTGTGACAGCAGTATTCTGGGACAAGCGTCTCGATATGTACACAAGATAGTTTATGCACACCTATACGATTTCAAAACATTAGATTTTGAAATATAGGCTTTGGTGAATCACTATTTCTCTTAGGGTTAGAAATTCGGTTTTGAAAATGACAAGGTCTTTACTACGGCAAACGATTACTATGATGGACCCACCGAAGAAATGATCAATATCAAGACACATAATACAATTAACAAAAGGTCAGATCTATATAACCTTAGTAATTTGTATGCCCCCCCCCCCCTCCCGCCCCTTTCTAATTTCAGTTAGTATATGAATTTGTTGTATTAGTGGTAATTTAAATTTTTTTAATTTTCGCGCGCTTCTTCGTATCGATTAACTATGGATAATCAACCAATCAATCATATTGCGTTCGATCGTGTCTTACACTTCATTTCTCCACACGACATGTAATCTACAACACCTCATGTTTGTCAACTGAAGTCACGTTCTCGTAAGTCGTGGTTTTGCATGTTTTCTACAGGTTTTAATAATAAAATTACAATTGATGAAACAATTTACTTCTGAATAGAAGTTCCTCAGTTTCCTTGTATATATGAGGACCATTTATACTCACAGGTCTTAATTCTCCAATATTGCATTGCATAAAGAAACGATAATCTCCAACCAACCATTAGAATTGGATTTCTTACATGTTATTCAAATGACAAATATAAAATGTCGATGCGCGACCTCTAAAAAAAGTCGCACGGCATTTTCCTTTCAGGAGGTATAATATCATATTATTAACAATAGTTTTATGAAGTGTCCGGTAAAAAACGAAATAAAGTTTTTCTTTTGAGGCACTCTAATCTGAATGTCCAAAAGATAGCTTTCACGACTCTTAGATGTCAAAAACACGCATCGCAAGATATCATTCCAGCATCATAACATATAATAATTTTCAGTTTTGCGTTCTCTGAGTAGGCAAATGTTTGCCAACCAAAACTCTGAAACACGGCATAATCTAGGTTATATTTAAACGTGACATGTTTTATGTTCTGTAATATGATTCTCCCATTTGATACTCGAAAATGAATAAGCTAAAAATCTTTCCACTGACATATATTCTGAATTTCATATCAAATTAGTTCTATACCGAATCACAAAAATTACTTGAAAGTAAGATTCAAAATAAACTGTTACCCAATAAGTTGCATCCCCAATAATCTTTACAACACCATGATGGTACCAATATTCATTTCATCTCTTCAAAATGCAATTATTCACACGACCGCTGCAGTCTCGCAGGAAATAAACAAGTGAAAGAATTTGTTTGACAAATAAAATTGATGGCTGCATACTAATAATTAAAAGTCACAAAGGCTAGAAAAATTCGGAATGAAAGCTGGCAGCATTGTATAATGCTCAACGAAGGGTGTAACTGGATAAACATGTCAGAAAGTGCCCCACAGCTTTTTATTCAGCAATTGCAATAAGTAAATTCATATAAAAATGGGACTTTTCGCCTGAATGTTACTTTCCTATTTTGGTATTTGCGGTCATTAGTTCGAAACCGTCATTTACACTAATCGATGTTCCTCGGGACCTACTGTAGATATCATGTTGAAAGCAAGACTATACTTGGATATCAATGAAACATAGGAAATGTAATATTTTTGTTGAAAGTTCATTAATAACTTAACATATTTTTTCTGTCAATTCGATGTATTCTACCAACTTAAGAATATGATTTCGACGCATTTTTCAGTTTCCTTTCTGATCATGCTTTGAAATTTTATATTCGAGTGGTGCGCCTACACGAACATCCATAAAATCAACGTATTCCATTTTCTACGTATAAGTTAGTTTGCACTCAATGACGGCATTTTGGCACATATAAACGTAATACGTAATTAGTTTCTTGAAATTCAAATTTCTTGCTAAGACAATACCACACTACCTAACGTTGACGAAAGAATTCTAAAGACAGTCGACAACATAAGCTTTGCTGTGCTTGGTAAGACGTTTTGAAGTGTGCGGATGAAATCAAAGATTTTTACTATAACCAACTCTCTTACGCCAGAATCCTATAACAGCATCGTAAGTATAAAAAACTGCAATGACTTGGGTTCCACTGCAGAGAGCAGCCTAAGAGAGCCATTACATGATCTTTTAAATTACTGAAATTTTTTGATTCATCTCCCAACAAAAATAAAATGGCTATTTACAAAATCATCTAATTTACTTCCAAAAAATATTTAAATATAAGTTATTGCCGAGTGTCTTATAACATTTGATCGGATGAAAAATTCGACATCAAGTCAAGCAATTGACATTCATGTAAATGATCCCAATAAAAAATTGGAAAAGAAGATTGAGAAATGGAACGCAACATTTCGAGTTAGTGGCACGTGTAATAACGAGGGTCCCAATTAAAAATTCCGCACGGTATAAATTCAACGACATTGTTTTTGGAAGTCCTTAGTTATGTATGAATGTGGATGAATTAATTTTTAGGCCGCCAAGTACGACGAACTCTAGATTTTTAGTTTTGTTGAATTTGAAATGAATGAATTTACGTACACTGATACGAGGTACAGAATGTCGCATAATATGAAGAGAAAAAAAGAAAACATTTAGCAAGTTTTCAAATATAGTTGATACTCCCAAGAATAGAATTCCTAATAAGAATAGTACGTAGAAAAGCGGCCTGCAGGTTGCAGTTGTGAACGAAACAATATGAAAAGGAACAACAGCTACAATTAATTTCAAATCTGTAAAATATCGGGGTAAAAAAAGTCTGTACTAACACACATCGGTTACGGGCTGTTTCTCAGTACTTCCTGCTTCAACAACAGATCTGCCAACGGCGTTTCAGCCGCTTACTACACAGGCCATTCACAAGCTCAAAGGACAACCTGGAACAAAAAATATTTAAGTCTGTTTAGATTATATTTTATAAAAATCTGAACCCTGATAAGTCGCTTGTGGTGAATATCGCCCCAAACATATTTCAGCTCCTCACAGTCTTATTCGTGAAATGGGCGTCATTCTTCATGTGAAATAAAGCGTTTTTTTTAAAGACATTTTTGGAAATTTTTGTAACTTTGGCGATGTTTTACAACATTTAAACAATCAATTTTGGTTAGAAAAACTAAGAGAGCTATTTCTGCGATTCTTAAACAATACCTAGATATTTTCTTTAGATTTTGAGAATCCATTTTTGAGGCAAACTATCACGTTTGGGATGAATTTCTGCCAGTTTACAATCAATTTTAACTAATGTAAACAATATTCTCCATTGCGAAGCGCCCAGCCACCGCTGCACTAATTCCTCGCTTATTTGACTTCTCAAACTATTATGTTCCATTGAAATACCGGCAGACATATAATTTCGTGAGAATTCAAGGTCTGCCACTTTACACACGTGTACGCAGAACTTTTCATTTAACAACATCAATTTGTTGTTGCCCCACTATTTTCCGCTAACGCGCTAACTGGGTAGAGCCATTTTTATAAACGCATAGTAAACCATGCAATTCGCTGGAGCCGACAAGTTTATACATCAAGTCAAGAAACGTGACGCTAGCTCCCCGACTACTCGCATCTCAATTGGAGCGAACTAGTTTGCTGCAAACAGCTAGGAATTTTATATTGATCTCGTATTTCAGGTTCAATATCATGATGAGTAGCCAGCTACGTCACGTCCTGGCCTCGGCCTCATAAATCATTCCGATCCTGACTGCGGCACTATGCGTATCAGATTCCTTAGACGCGCTCGACCTGTAGAGTGATTTTTTAATCGCCCCAGGCCGACATCTCCTAAGCAAAGAAAGATACGAAGAACAGTTGAATAATCAAGCCTAAGAGGTCGAACGAGGAGGAAGGAGGAAGGGGACAGTATCAAATTTGTTAGAAATAAAACAGAGAATGACAAGTGAAACTGTACTTGGTTTTTCTCAAATGGAATGGTATACTATTTCGTATTCGATCTGGGAATGTGATTTCAAATTTCGATTTTAACACACGCAATCTCCTTCTAGTGGCTGACATACAGATAACTTAACGATTAAATAAACGTCGGAAAGTGCATGAAATATTCTTTAAATTCGTGTGATTGTTAAAACAAATTCGGGGCAGTCGGGTCACACTTCGAAAACCGTCCAAATAGTCTGGAATTCTTATTTCTGGATTTTATACATGTCAAATTGAAAAAATTTTTAAATTCCGAAGTTCCTAAGGAAAATTTTTCGCAATTAATTTTTTGCCAATCTATGCTGCAGTGCTTTTCAAATTTTATGGCAACTTTATTGAACATTTGAAGATGTGAAAAAAAAATTTAGTCAGTATAAAATAATTGTTTTGACACAACCTGGAGAAAATTGTTGCCTAATAATTTTTCTTCGAGTTGACAAACTGCGGCAATTGTAGTCCTTTTGTTCCTTACCCATTTCGAAATTGCAATGAAAAAATCGATTTTATGTGAAATTACACTATCGATGGAACTAAGAAACATGAAAAAGCTTAATATTTGAATAATGGTGGGACTGGGAAATAGAAGATGCGATCTTTACTAAAAATTTTCATGTTTGTTATGCAAAAAACGATGGCTTTATTCAATTTTTTATTTATATATATTAATTTAGTATTTAGATTTATCGACAAAGAATCGGAATTATGTATCTATGAGACTTTGAATGAAAAAATCGGTTTCTTTTATCGCTGCCATACGTTTCGAAGATGTAGTTGTGTGTTAAACACGTTAGTTTTTTGCTATTCCGTAGCATCTAAATAATTCCGAATTTCGCTTTAAGATTTTCAGACGATATTCTCAAGATGTTGAACTATCGATTTGAGAGGGGGGGGGGAGTTGATTTTTTCAAAAATCCATATAGCCATCCCCCCTTAAAGCTGTGATCTGTATCTTACGGCCATGTTGGAAAGCCTTGAATAATATAGATAAGAATCACGATTTACGCATTCGTAGCAATAATGGTCGTAAGACTATTTGCAACAAAAAATTTGATTTTACAGGACTGACGGTGTAAGAATACCATGAACATTTCGAACTATATTCAAATTCGAGCCAAACGGCTGTCAATTCTCGATATTATTGAGTGATTCAAACAATACTAATTAGCTTTCCCGTAATTGTATTTATAGCTTGGTCACCAGAAGTGTTACAAATAAATGTAAAATTTGATCACATGTAATGAAAATGTCATTGATCACGATTTGAATTGTGTACATTAAAAGTTTGTCAGGATTTCACAAAAATCTTTATAGGCATACAAATTTACAAATATTTCAATATTCAATTTCAATAAACAAATTTCCAATATTTCTTCTGAGCGGTCATGTTCGAACCAGATATTGTTTAAACCTAAGAATTTGATAGTCATAACAAAAATGAAGAGTTATTCTTGTAGATTTATTCACGTGGAAATAACATCGTAGAGTTATCGAATACAGTACATTGATATAGAAGTATTATAATAACAGAAGTGTACCCTGAAATAAAAAGTCACGGAGTTATAACGAAACTATTTCTTAATCTAGAAAGATGGAGAAAAAAAGCTAGACTGGATCAATAAGCAATGAAGGCGCTAGATACTTGAAGGTCGTTGTACTGCACTTTGATTTGGAAAATTTTAACTTTTTCTGTCAAAGTATGACTTTATTTTTTACACTGCATCAATGACCAGTGCAATAAGACGCTATTAAACTTCAATGTTATGTATAATTATACCTGCAATAACCGATAAAAGCTTATCGCTGTTCAGTAAACATTGCGTGTGATGTAAGACGTGCGAAGTTGCGTTATATTAATCAAATAGAAATTAGTTGACAAACGTCATTAATTACCTCAGGTGAACGCTTCCACAACAAAATAACTGTCAATAACGATAATCATTCGACTTACTCGAAACGACACAAGATTCCGATCACCGATCACAGTCAATAAACAATATACACTAGATTTATCGGTTCAATACATTACCTACAAAAGTGTTTCGGCAGAGATAAAAAAAAAAAAAATTCAGCTGCGACGTTTCAAACGAGATCCGAAGTGTTCCGATTCGGTCGCGTGACTGCCGTGATAGTAAACCGTCTTGCTTACTGAAAGCCATGCCGCGCGCCGCGCTGTCTCGAAAATTCTCTGTTCTGATTCGCGCAGGAATTATAACTGCCGGTTATGTTGGTCGTGATAAGCGATTAGCATTACGACCGAAATCGATCGATAATTTTAACCTTATCTGGTATAGCAATGCCGCAGGCCAAGCTTTGCCCGAGTCCTCATTTGTATGTGGAGATCAGGCTTGAGTACAGACGAATGTGTCGCAAAACAATATGTTGTTTTTTTTAACCTTTTAATTCGAGCTGGAATGCTCAGCGTTCCACTATTTTTTTGGAGCTTTTTATTAATTAAACTACTTTTTTGACAACAACTGCTGGGTTTTTTAGTTCCACATGATCGCTGAAATATTTCCAAGTCTAAGAAAAATGCTAAATTGATTCATTTATTTGTTGCAAAACAGTACATGCAAACAAGTGGTCGAAAGTCGTACTTTTCCAGAAAAAAACCGTATTTATTGCCAATCAACCATAAAAATTCGAATACTGATTTTTACACAAACTTAATAGATACGCAACAAAAAATTTTACAGAATTGTTTCGATATTTTTCTACTTGTTGCTTTTGTCTGTCCGCCAATTTAAATTTTTCATTCTCGAATTCAGATTCGTAATCAGCGACCCTAAAAACCCGTGTATGCAAGATTTCAAGTTATTCGCATATAAGGAAAAATGTTTGCATGAAAAAGTTAATGCAATTCATTTCGGGATTGTAGTTTGACGATCAGTGTCCACGGCGAACAAATTTTCGGAACTTAATTCTGCAAACATTTACTTGACAAGTATGAAATGAAGTGGTCCAAGAAATCTTTGAGGAGTAAAAAAAAATGGTCATTAGTACTGTAACAAATTGACATTTCACACTATACATTTTCTTAAGCAGATACAATTAACGAGGTACATAAACTGATTTAATGAAATTTGGAAGCATTTTTAAAGAAGTGAGTTTACGAAAAATAAGAGATAATTGGCAATTTTCTTATTTGTGAAATCCCCTCAGGTCGTCAAATATATAGAAGTGGGAAAAAAAATCTCAAGAATGTTACAGAATAGTGGAGTTATTTTCATGAACAGCGGTTGATCTGTGGTCGAGGGAGAAAGGAAGGGGGGGGGGGGGGGGGGGGGGCGATAAGAGAAAAAGACTATAAATTTTAAAGCTATCCGAACCTTGGTTCGTAAGTTAAGACCTAGGCGCGATTAAAAAATGTGATTCGTGTGAAGACGGCTTCAAAGTTTGCAATTGATATTGGCACATCGGATTCACTAGATTTACTGCAACTTCTACAATTATTCGAATTTTTTATAGGTTACGGGCTTGAAATATTATTAGAAGATGAGGCTATTCTAAAATGGAATGAGAAGAATTGATTTTCTGAAAGATTATGAATGTAGGAATGTACATCTTTAAAGCATTGTTTTTTGTCAACTTCGTACAGATTTTAATAGCTGCCTGATTGATTTTAATTGAGGCTTCAGTCTACAGAATATTGTCATCGGAATTGAAAAAAGTATCTCTTCAACCTGGCATAGGGTGTATTTTGTGAAAGTTTGGATTGGCGAACTCAAAACAGGGTAAATCCAACCGAACTGATGCACGTCAAGATACGTTTTACCTATCAACATTCGACTTACGGTTCACATCAAGTTCCAATCGTTAAACAAGAGGCAAATGCCGATCAGCAAAACGTATTCTCGAGTGTTGAAATGTTCGTGGATTTCAATATTTTATGCCGTTAATTAAACAAATGCAGGCTGAATTATGCTAATTTAAATTGCTCGTATCGCACTTACACGATACAGAATACGCTGTAGGCTGCACTGCACGCATCGGTAATCGTCACCGAACCAGTAGTCATCATCAGTCCTATTTGCATATATTGATAGAAACTTATTTAGATTTATTCTAATGTGGATCTATGGATTACTGTTTCACCGATGATTACCGGCGCATTCACCTTACGTATGGTAAAAGAGAAGCGAATGACGCAATATATTTATCGGCGTGGGCGTCGACGAAATGCTATAAATAACGGTAGCCGAAAGCAGGAATTATCTTGGGCGAGATGCCAGGTCAAGTTCTTAGAAAAATGGGTCGTTTCTGTTGATGAAAGTTGAGCCATTGATATGCAGAAAATGTTATGTCTATCTAGTTGGACTTATCGTCGGTCGATAAGGTAACTGCAGGCTTCGATCTATCAACAATATGAGATACTGTAGAAGATAGGAGTGCATGTTATACGGGTATACCAGTTTTTACAACCTATTCCTCGATCAACGGAATATGCTTACTATGTCGTACAGTGATTCCATTGTCTAAGTCAATTATAATTATAGTTTAATATAATCAATATTAAATTACGATATTTGCATGTTACCTAATTTCATGTAATAAAGCTGAACGAAACTATTTCACTCGGGTTTTTAACACATTGAGAAAGAAAATATAGAGCATTCATCTGAAAGAATATTGAAGAATATTTCAATTGGACGTTCGAATTGGCATTATAATTAAAAAAAATACGAAATCATGGTATAAATTAGAAACCAGTTCTCAATTTAATTTTTTATATATATCTTCCAAGCAGCCATCAATTCGATAACTTGAGAGCAGAGGGAAAGCCACGAATTTGGATTGGAGTTATACTAATTATCAAGATAAGAGTGTGTTTTTGTATTTTTTACAGAAGACATGCATTTGTTAGTTAAATGTCTAAAGTGTAATAGTATTTGAATTTCACCCGGACTATTCGGATCAATGTTGTGTATCAGCATCACACGATGCTTCGTTACTAAACAAATTAAAGTGACAGTTATAAGCCGTGAATATATTGTTGTAATGATTCGAAGTTCACATGAAGTTAATGGCATTTATTACACCCCAAATTTTTAAACAAACTTTGTCCTCAAAGCGCCTATTTTGGTTATTCGTATCAAAGTTTTGAACCTGATTGAAAATTTTTTGCATCGTACAAATATAGTGAAACTATGCTAAATGCTTACAATTAGTTAACTAAACAGATCGTACTGACGATGAAATTTGCTGTGCAGACACTCCGAGGCTTGAGCTTTTTCAACAACGATTGACGAAATTTTCGCGAGTATAATGCTCATAGCATCAAAACGTACAGCAAATTATTTGATCAAATACTTTAATATAACTAATTGAAGGCATGGATAAATCAGTTGGGTGATCCTTAAAAATGTCATTTTTGAATTTCGACTGGCGCACCTCGAAAATTGGTTCCAAATGATTCTAAAACAAATCCTCAATTTTTCATCGGCGAAGTAATGTTTAGTGGTAATATTTGCTTTCAGGGAGCAGTATTTTCGTTGGTCAATATTTTGATTTTTAAAATATTTGAACTTGGGATACAAATTATTTGTGAAACCAGGCTTCAAAAGTAGCAGTATCAAACTAGCTTCACAACTTCTGAACGCTGGAGCATTTTATGATTTGCCAATAACGACAAGGAGTAACTTGAATAAACCATCAGCATTCAAGCAGGCGCCGATAGTTATGCGAATCTTACCCTGTTTTAAAGCCGGGAGCCTAAACTTTATCACTGCTAACAAAAGTTTCATTTTGCAGTATTCAAAATGTCCACCTGGTCCGCTGAAATTGAAGATTTGCAACCTCACAAGTTCTTGGTCTCGACGAATATTCAACGATTCTCTTTTAAAATTCTCTGCTGTTTGTGGATCGATAGATAGCCGTTCTCTTAAAACACTTTATAAAAATCGAGTGCTATCGCATCTTTTCCAGCCTGCGAGCCAGCCGTAATTCGCTTTAAAATTGTGAATATTTAATATTCTAGCAAAACACAACGCCTTCTCTTTGAGAATGGGCCCAGAAACAGATATTTTCCACAAACGTGCGCATGGTTTGATTTTCCGCACGGGTTTGAGTGCGCAAAATGTCCTACTCCCACATTGTGGAAAAGTGTGCGTAAAGTAGATTCCACGTGTAATATTGCCACGCGAGTCATCATTATAATTGGCAACAGTTAATGGGTAGCTTGAATTTTTTAGATTTTTACAGCTTATATACCATAGCGTTATTCGTATTCTTTCATTTCGACGTTTATAGCTGTACATCTGTTGCTATGGCGGATTTCGACACACGAATCACGGATAGCTGTGATGCTCTATTGTTTGCGTTATTTTAGCTGGTAATATTTTTCATTGCCGTTATAAATTCTGCACCTATGTAGCCGCAAAGTTGAAGAACAAGTCCCCTGAAATTTCACCAACACGTGTTTTGCTGGCTCCAGTGTCATCGATATTGAAGATTATTATAAGTATGAGAATGTTTGGTTTTGTGATTATTATGAATTTTCCAATTTACCGATAATTCTGAACATTTTTAGTTTTCTCAGAATGATGAGTTTCTTAAAAATTTTCTCCTGATTTTTAAGTTTCTTCCTCCCAATCCCCCGAATGGGCTTCGTCCCCTTCTTCACCAACCCGCACTCTATTTCTTCGTGTTTATTCTATTGTCATGGATTATTCGTTGCCCTTGACTTTGTACACCTTGTTTGGAAAAAAACTATACGCAACCCGTGCACGCAGGTCATGTCGCACTTGTTACTTAATGTACTATAATGACCGAAAACTCTTACATAACCTCAAACTGGAATAATGAAAAATCTAGAGACAGCAGCCAGTCAGTTGGAATGAAATGAGTCACATAAGAATGCTTTCAAATGTTGTGTGCAAATTATGCTGAATATCATTTAACTATAAATCCTTACCACTGATTTCAAGTAAAATCTTGGACATTTTCAGTGTATTTTAAATCGTTTCGTGTGGTTTCAAATTGACTGCATTAATTTTATTAAAAAATAATTGGTCACGTTTTGTACTGCAAAGTGTTTTCCACCACAAATAACACACATTGGCACATCCATTACACTAATGACATTCCACAGAAATTGCTCGTGATTATGTTTGAGATTAGGAAATGAAAAATTCAACACTCCACTTCACCTCATTTGAAATGTTGGTTGTCGATCGCAAATCCTGATAATATTAGAATTTTTCACATAGTCGCACGTCCATATGAAAAGTGAGAATTGTCAGTTCACTCAGAAAGATAGTCTTCTGAGGTTTGTTTTACACAAACATATTTTGAATTTGAGCCTATTAAATAATTTACTTGGTGTCAGTGCGAAAACTCAATTAAAATCTATTTTAACTTGATATAAATTTTTGTTCCGATAAAGCAGATTTTCCAAAAGATTTTTATTCAAATACACCAAAGTTGAGAGACTCCGGGTACACAGGTAGAATGGGGGAAGCTGTAAAATTCGCTCAAACGGACCGAAGGGAAAATTTTCTTATAACGACGTAGTACAGTATACCAATTGCGATTGTAAGACGAATTAAGTGCAATGAATTATTTTCGAAGAAATAATGCTTTAAAATTACTTATGCGCGATTTTATAGCAAGCATGAATTTTTGTTGGTTAATTCCACCAACCTCAAGATCAAATCATTTTTCTTTGAATCTGATGAAGTTACGACGTGGCTACTCGTTTGTTCATCAAGCAGCACCCGGTATACAAGTTTGGTTTTTCAACAAGTCTGTTATCGGAAAAATGTTTAAATAACGATGGTGGATTGTTTTCTTTTTTTTTTTGTGGCCATTCAGGGAGATATTTGAGATTTACTTGAAAAGTCATTCAATATCTCATAAATCATCGTTCACCACTTGACTGTCAAGCCATCATAGGACCGTCAATTAACCGCGCCTGTGCCGTAACCGCCAAAAATTGCCGAATAGCGTCATAAAGTAATTTAATGTTTCTGGTGTGTGAGTTAAATATTTACTTTTGAAAGCATGTGTTCAAAGTATTTTTGAGGCCAAGGAATCTTATGACGATAGAAAGTTCTTTTTTTCACGCATTCATACAGTTTTGCGCCCTCAAAGTTAGCGAATTTTTTTTTATCATTTTCTCAAACGGCGTCAGAGAAAAGTTCTTGTGATTTTTTTTTTTTTTTCTTTGGGACTCCCCATGATTTTTTAAGGAATTTAGAACACGATCGTAGTCAACGAATGGAATTTTTTGGTTCATAGATGGCTTGTGCAGTTTGCTGTCAAAGTTACCACAGTATTACCACGAATTAATGGATTAACACTCAAATTTATCATGGACAAAAGTGCCAGTTGTAAAAATAGAATTTTCATATACCTGAACTCATATAATCAAAAAACTTGAATACCCTGAACTACAGAAATAAATCTACACTGTCGAAACTTAATGAATATTAATTGTATATTTACGCGACAAGCTCAGATCGTACAGAACAAAAGTCACCGTAGCTCGGTTAAAACGGGTTTCTATAACTTTGATACAACACGAATGAACCGCGAACTCGAATAAAGCGATATTGAAGGATCGAGGTTCTACTGCAGTAGTTATTTTTCTTATTGTTAGCACCAGTCACTTTTTCGATTCATAATTTTATCATGCGCCTATTATAATATCTACCCCAGTAATCATTTTTTATAGATTCGTATTACTGTAACATCATACTATGAAATCTCTAGTACATTTTGACTTTTATGTAAATTGTATGCAGCACTAGCGGTTCTTTGATCCAGAATTATAATTTTTAATTGTTTTAAAGCATTGGTCAATCGCGCAACGAGCATAAATCTATGCAATATTATGTCGCGTGGTGCTTTTTTATGATTCCACTAACTCGACGAAGATGTAACATAACACAGGTATCACGCTGTCATGTAATCAGGGAAGCCTAGTTGATACATGGAATTGTCATCACACATTACTAACCTTATGCTTTGCACAAGTTCGATTTAACTATTGTGTAACACAAAGATCGTAGTGTTATATATATATGATGGTAATATTGAAAAATAATTAGGATCTATTTTGTGTGATTCCCAAATTACAAACATCATAATAATAGCAGTAAAATTGATTAAATAATGTCACTGTTTATACAAGCTTCCGAGTCTTTTACTTTTCGCCATACGGCACTTAGTGAAGCCAGCAACTGTGTGAACTCGTTTTAAATTACGTAACGAAAAATATTCGTGTTGAAAAATTTCTAAAAAATCAGGATCTTTCGCGAGCTGGACAGTAGGATACAAAAAAGTAAGAGTGAGACGATTAACTTCGAGATCTAGAAATCGATAATCCTCTACTGCCGAAAACGGCGTAAAGCACGGAGATCCGAGCGATCGACACGTGGAAACGAGTGCATCTGCATAGGGCCGCATTAAGTCTTTTTATTCAGAAGTATTTGCAAGACTCATAAACTGAAATTCGTGGACACAAATGTAACATTTAATAAAGGTATTTGAAGTTGCGTAACAAATTTGTGAGCTTTTATATTCTGAAATAAAATATTCACCTTCGGGTTAAATAGCCTAGTCGCAGTCGTTTAAAAATTCAATTGTTACTTGTACACTGTATCACAATTCCAACGCGCGTGACGCCGGTAAAGGCAGATATAAAGAGGATAAAAGTTGGAACAAGTGATCTCAGATAATAAGAAGCATTGCGATGGGATTGTAGCCAAGTATTCCACAAGTTAGGCATTTTGCAATGCTTCTTTTCGACACGTAGAAGGGTAGACTTGTTGGCTGAAGTAAGAAGTGCATGACGAAGGGCAAGAGAACTTATTTGTTCGGCCTACTCGGCTGGAGTTGTTTTAACAAATAACTAAATTTTCTACTCAATATAAAGTTTTATTAAAAAGTTAAATTTTAAAAAAATTTCTCAGTGTCAGTGATTACAGCTTCTAAACAAATGATCAATCCATTTTGGACAAAATATTTATTTGCATGTCACAGAATTTCATGCGAGAATACTGAAATTTTGTGGCTTTTTGTTTTTGAGAACGATATTTTTTATTCATTTTCTGTATAACTGTGTATTTCATGATTTCAAACAAATTGTCAAAATTTATCCACATAGGTAAGTAGATATTTTTGCTGTACAACTTTGATATCAAAATACGATCGTTCGAAAAATTTGGGTACCAAAAAGTCAAAATTCGGTAGCTACGAAACGGAGGGTGAAAAAAAATCTATAAATTTCACAAAAATTTCTTACTATTGGTGAAATATCATAATAAATCGGTGGGTAAATCCAAAAGGGTAAATATCAGGACTTGTTCGACTTGACATGAACTACCCCTTCTACATATTGTCAAAGATGCAGATAAACACCACAATATATAAGCATTAAATCTTAAAATGACAATGGCAAAGTTTAAAACGATCCAACCAAGGTCAATTTAGTACCATGAAACGATTCATTTTTTCAACTCGAACGACTATCCAGCGAAATGTATTTTCCGAAATGCCTTGTTTCGAATTACTCGGAAATCCTCCTCATAAAATGAAGAGTACAAGAGATGGTTTTCACTTCACAAACTGAACTATTTCCGGTATAAAGAATAAGCGTCGAATATTTTTGACTACTCTAAAAGTATACCACGTTTGAATAAAATCCGCGACTCATACCCCGGTAATTTTATCATTCATATCAATTGCAAATTAAAAAAAAACTTCTAACAGAAAAAAAAACTTTGCAAACTGCGTAGAGAGAAGCGTTCCGATAGAGATAACGGCTATTAGGGTTCAAATAGTGACTTTGTCTGTTCGTAATTTAACACGAATGGGAGAAAATAGTTATTTATATGATTCAATCAGAATCCAACCAATATTCGCCATGGTGAACTTTGATTGATCCAAGGCACTTTTCTTCCGATGGGTCTGAAACAAGGATATATTTTTGCAGGTGACTGTAGATTGAGAGTGAGAATGACTCAAGGTTATGCCAAAGCGTGACGTGGTCGGTGGACTTGTGCGTGTTTCGGTCAGGGTATATTTCGGTGGGGCAGACACCCAGCTTATATAGGTATGTCTTGTAAAATGTGACAAAAACAATATGTTCGCAACAAATTACATTAATTTTCTTCTTTAGGAGATGTCTCCACTGAAATTATGACTTGGTAACGTTACTGCGACGGAGTATGTTTAGGAAAACTCGCTACTTCGCACGCTTACGAATGTCTGACGTTTAGCAAACGAGTACAAACAAAATATATTATTATTTTGAAAAACAAACTCCTTGACGGTCGTTCTAAAACTGTCTAATAACGACGATTTTTTACCCTGACGTTTCGTTACGTTAACGCGACTAGCTCGAGCATCGTCTGAAATTTAATGAAAAAATTGCCAAAAATCAATTTTCTTACAAAATTTAACGAGAACTTTGATTTTTAAAATATTTTCAGCATATTTCAATTGAGGCTAGTTAGTATACAATTTCTGCACATCTAATTTTGATTGAATGTGATTTATGAATATTACTCAAGATATTTCAACGTTTGTAACTAGGTGTTAAAAAAATATCATTGCTTTTAAAGACATCTTGTTTGACAATATTAAAAGTTGTACATATTATATATTTACTCAAAAAAGACCAAATGAATTTGGCTTATCAAAAGTAAAACTTGGTTTTTTCTTTCTATTTACACAATTTAAATCCTATACAGAGCGGATTATTTTGCGAGTACAATAAGATTGTTTTACAATTTTAAATTACAGTATTTGAGGAACGAATGAATAGCTTTACAAATTTCAATAAAAGGTTTCGAAAGTAAAGTTTGAGAATTAAGAGGAAGATAAAACTTATGCTAATTCAAATTTTCAATAAATAAGATTCTCTCTTGATCTTGACTTTCACCCTCACGGAAAATAAACCCCAATTTGGGTGTAAATTCGTACCCCCAACTCATAGATAATGCTAATTTTCCGTAAGAAAAAAGTTAGAAGTACGAATTTACACCCAAGTTGGGGTTTTTTTCCGTGAAGGCGTAACCACATTCACGTAAAGCGCTGTCAACAATATTTATAGGTGGATTCTGATACGTTTTGATAAATTGCGTGATTTCGAAGAGGATAAAAGTTGGCATTGTCTGATTTTTGTAGATGATATGACCTACTTCTGAGAATTTTCATAAATGACGGTTGAAATTAGAAATCGATATTTTATTTCGTAACTTGTTCATTTTTGAATGACAATCGTTGTTTGGAACAACGACTAGAGAATTTTTCAATTCGTAGTTTCACAGTGTCATGCAAAAATGAATTTTTTCGCGTCGAAGACACCGTTTTACATTAAAATATCCTTCAATGGGTCGCTGAAGTAACATTTTTCCTTTCTTTATAAATTCCGAACCACTCAACTTTGGGTGAGAAACCAAGATCTTGAATTAAATCAAAATTGGTGGTATATGCTTATTCAACTGTTTGAGTCGGATTATGCTATGCGTATTACACAGAGCGATTCTTTTTTCGAACACTGGTTTTTCAAATCGCGATTGGTAAAACGAGAGGTTATCCAACTAAAGGTAGAAAACTTGCAAATAGCCTTCATTCGAAATTTCTATTTCAAATTTTGACAAGTACAATTGGTACAGGGACCAAAATAATTACTGCATATTCTTTCTTGTTGAAAATAGCAATTACGTTTTTATAATACATAGCATTATACTATATTATAATAATCCGTCGTATAAGCTGTAACTTTCGTGCAGTGTGAAAACAAAAAATACGAAATAATTTTTTCATAAACTATTTCAATAACTGATGAAAAAAAAAAATTTCACCCCGGATTTTGCAAATATTCTATGGGATCACCGATGAAGTGTCAAATAAAGAATACTTCACACTTTTACTGCACGTGTAAGAGAGTTTTCGTTGCACAATTTTCAATTTTGCAACAACATTTATCGAATTCATGATATGGAAATACTTAATTAATTTATGTCAACACATGGGACATGAAATAGCGTGCATTGCCTGTACTCTGATAACCTTGCTCAGAAGCGCATCCAGGCAAAGTAATCGGATCATAACTGCCACGCAAGTTTCCGCTCTGACGTAACTCGTATCTAAAGGCAGTGTTTTTACACGCCCAAGAAAATGACAATGACAATAGAATGTTAACAAATAAAATAGCGAAATTCACTCGCATTTGATGTTTTGAGAATCGGCGCCAATTGCTATGTCAGTTGGAATTTCTAAAACTTGTCCTAATTTTTCATTTTCTATCTAGATTTCAATTGCTACGAATAGATGTGTCGTATCAGCAGAATCATAAATGATATTGTATAAAAAATTGATCGTACGGACTTTGAACTAGATCATCTTCACAATCCCGTACTTGAAAACAGTCAAACATTTGATTCAATTTTTTTCGTGCATAACATAAATATTTTCTCCTGCATTTATGTGGCTGAGTTTTCAAAATGGGAGATGAATGATCGTGGAAAGTTATTTTTGCAGTTCTTGAGATATACTTAGTGAAATATTTTGTCACCTCGGGTGCCTTTTGAGAGGAGGCGAAAAGATTTTTGAACGCTGTGAAAAAATTTTTTTAATGCACATAACGCTCTGACCACAAACGGAAAGCAATATAAAAACGAAGGAAAAAAAGCCTCTAACTATTGTCGGGGAAAAAGTGGAACGCCGATAGTATCGGTCAGGAATGCGATGAGCGTTGCATAAAAACCCAAGTCAAATAGAATTTGCGAGAATTCGATTTCCAGACTCGTGAGTGAACATACATCTTGTACTTGACGCGACAGGAAAACGCACCATAGCATTCTATAAATACATGTGGCGCCGGGTGCAGTGAAGAAATCTTTGCACAATCTTGAATTTGCGATTGCACGTGCAATAATGCAACCGTTACATCAACTAACCGATGCGAATATCTGAAATGCTCCAATTTTTACCTTTCTCCGAAGCTCCACTTGGTACCGTTGAGGTCGGACATGTAGTCCAGGATTACATCCACCAAACCCGTTTGCACTAGGCCTCGTGAGTGAAAAATTTTCTCAGAAAAACTACTCGTTTCTTTTCTCCGTTTAACATGCGCTAACTGTTCCAGAGCCTGATGCAGTCGAACAAAACTGCACAGCTGGAGAACGCTCAACGATGACTCTGCTAAAATACCACTGGACACCGTCAGCCAGAAGGCCGTTTTACACTGACTGTGAACGCTGTGGCAGTCCGCTATGTATACCAACCCGTTCTGAGGTTCGTAGATGTCTTGGTGTGTCAGTTACGTACGAAACGTTTACGTGTGAGTTTACTTGCTACGACTTTGCATGGTGGAGGGAGGCCTTGTTACACCGATAAACTTGATTCTAACCGCAGTTCTGCGCCGTCGCGTTCGTGTCATTGTTCGTGTCATCAAAAGCATTCGTTCAAGATGAAATACTTCGATTTTCACTGTAATGTATGTTGGGACACGGTCGGTGACCGGTACTTGATGGTTTGAAAAAAAAAGCTGAGGTAACACGCCTATGCTTCCAGATTTGAAATTTCAAACTTCTTAGCCCATGGTACAAATTATACGTACGATAAGTTTGAAGGTCGAACCTCTACCCTTGGGAGTCTGGTCACGTACAGCTTTCAGCTTTTGAATTCCTCAATCGAAGAACTGACGAAGATTCATCTTCACCAATGTTTGTAGTAACTATCTACCGTTGAGATATCTGACGCTTTTATTTCCGTCGTTATGACGAAATTAACTCTGTGAATCGATCGACATCAACTACGCCAAACAGTCTTACTGATTCTACACATATAAAGGTGTAAAATGCAAATTAACTGTTCTACACGAGCCAAATCACTCACATCTCAGATATTTATCGGATTAAAATCGGATCACGGTTTCGCGCTTCACGCTGCTCGAGATCTAACCCTAAATTTTACATTTTAAATCTTACAAAATAGAATGTTTAAATGGTTTTAAAAACGGTAGTTATTTGTCACGGCTGTTTGTTTTACCTAAGGATCGAGTACCTAACGAGAAATGTTTCGATTTAATGTACGAAATTCCGCACATGAATTGCAACAAAGTTACATGCACGGAGGGAAAGGATTATTTCAGTCAAGTGATATTCGTTTGATTCAATGGAACGCTATAATCAAATGCGGCGAAAACAATACTTAGTTAATTCAACCAAATGCTTTTGTCGGACGAAATATTTGTGACAGCTCAATATGGATTTGAATCAAGCCTTTGAATAATAATATTGACTATCAATTTATTCAAGATAACACGGCGTGAGTTCCTTACGATGAGGTGAATTTTTTATCAAGAAAATGTGTGATTGAAAAGACTAAAAATTTGATTGAATGCAGCTCAATCGATCTATTTTGAAAATATGAAATTATTGCATCAGAACAAGTTAAGCTTGGTCTAATTCATGTTTCGTTGACTCAGGAGTTCAATGGTTAAGGCAGATCATTAATTCTCAGCCTGTCACATGGTTTTCAGTATACGCGTTGACTGTCACATAAGGTTTTTCGCTTCTTACCCTTATTTTGCCTATTTTAGGTGCTCCAAAAATTATGAAAAAACTTATGTATGTTCTTTGAGGCGTCTAGTCGAAGATGCAATGAAGTTTACCCAATTATTCATTAGCAAAAATTTCATTTACAAAGTGCCCAAGGAGAATGGAATTTTTCACTTTTTTTCAAAAAATTCCCATTTTTCAACAAATTAATGAAATTGAACGGGGTTGATGGCACAGTGAAGTTGAATAATTATATTTAGAAAAAAAAAGAATCGGAGTTGAGAAACGTAAATTAAATGCTTCATTTTTTACCCTCAAAATGGGCTATTCAACGTTGAGAAAAATATGGCTATTTTGTAATGCAAATTCAAAAATTGACTAATTATTCATTTTGTTTGCAGGAAATCATAGAAAACTGCTGATTTATCATTTTTCATCGGCTATAAAACAATTATACAAAAGAATCAACAAATTAATGTCTGTCCGCCTGGGTCCCAAAGACACCAGAAATTCTTCTCTTGATTTCTGAGCCATTTCTGGGTGAAAACCTGACGTTACACAAACGTTAAGTTTCATTTGGAGTCTTCCGTGCCTCCTAGAAATTTCAATAGCTCCGAAATCTGCGAAGGTCGCACGTACACTGCTCTCTCTTGTGCACGCTGTCAGGTCCCCGTCAAAAAATTTTTTCGTAAAGGGGTAGAAAGCCGCGTGCTTTTTTGTTTACAAAATTTACAAACAACAAGAAATATTGCGAGTACGAAAACCCCATGTGAGAGGGTAAAGGTTTATGTTGTTCCAAAAATCTTTTGCATTGACTTAACATTAGTTATCCAAGCGCACAAAACGTGATCTTTGAATTATATCATTTATAATTCTGTAGACTTCAAATTTTGTGGGATGTACTCGATATTTAATGGGTAAAACCCTAAAAATTATCGTTGTACCTGCAAGTCGTCTTCCTCATGGTTCAATTCATCACAGCTGTTCCTTCTTACCGGCACTTTGACCAGCAGCGGTTGACAACGGTTTTCACTTCAATTTCTCTAATTTTCAGTTAATTTCAACTAAAAAATTGTTCCGAAAGAACCAAATAAATAAAAACTAGGGGTGTGCGGGTACCCGAAATTTGGGGTACTCGAACTCGGGTTCGGGTCAGGTTTGCATCGGGTCGGGTTTCTTGGCAAACCCGAAATCTGCGGGTAGTCCGAAAATTCAGGTAAACCAAAAACTTCGGGTAGTCCGAAATTTTCGAAAATATCTGTTCACTTCAGAAATCCCGGTAGTGTTGGAGAAGCGAAAACAGTCACAAGCAAAATTTTCGAAAACTCCGCAATTTTTAGCAAACCCAACATTTTTGAGGAACTCGGGAATTTTAGTAATCCGAAATTTTCGAGTACCCGACTCGAAAGTAATTCATTGTACCCGAACCGACCCGAACCGAAAAATTTCAGTACCCGCACACCCCCCATAATAACCTACTTTCTACCAATTCTGGTAAGTTCCATTACTCCCGTTTTCACTGTTGATGGATTTTAACAAAATCACGTTTCAACTTGCTCTTGTAGGTGACGATCTTGCAGTCATTTTGACTGTCTAATTCTTCACGATGTTTTTCTTAACTTGGCACTGAAGCCGTTTCATGTCTAACTGAATGTAAGTTTGCTGTTCCTATTTTCTGACATGTTGTCTATTGTTCTTTCCTTATATATCTTTTATTATTTTCTTCTTTTCTATTTTCGGCTCTAAATGTAATAACTTCTCAATTATTTTATATTAAGGTATAATTTTGTGAAAATAAATGTTATAGTTCTAAGGAGCCCCCCCCCCCAAACGGCCGAAACGTCAATTTTATGTTTTTATTTCAATGACCTGGACACTGAGAAAATCCCCTAAAATGTTAAACACTGGACAGAGGAGATAAGGTTAAATTGTGATTCAAATTATTTAAAGAATAAGCAACGCAGTTTGTGCTCAGAGTATGACAAATTTTTTAAAACCAAAAATTCAGAAAAATTGTACAAGTTAATTATTATTTACACTGAACTACGCTTGGCTATTATTTATTTACGGAAACCCAAAATCCACCACAACAAATTAACGCTCGTACAAGGACAAATTTCCTAAACACTGTTTACCTGAGATGAACGCAGAGTTTCCTTCTCTTGGTTGAGCTTTTGAAATAAAAGTTGTCACTTATCTTTAATCGATCCAAATTGTCTTGGATTGTGTGGGCGGCTCTGCGAGTCCAGCGGGGAATGGATAAAGAATAAATTTCGAAATTGTCCGTATCTCTTCTAAAAGCACGCCATTTAAAAATTCTGTAACACTATTTACGCACAATTGTTCTGGCGGTGGCAACTGAATTATCATCTCTGGCTGAACGATTGAAATGTTTACTAATAATCGTTTACCAGCACCTCAGAATAATTCGCTTCATTTTAAAAATGTTATCTACAACGGAATTTTGTGGAAAGGTTTTCGAAAGAAAGAAGGATAATTCACGAAGGCCAAATAGGGTACCGGTGGGGTAGGTAAATAGGATTTATGTAACAACTCAACATCCCACGTATACTCAAAATCTTTGTTGAACTGCCTCGATTGGAGGGTTTTCAAGAACTGCCACATTCTACTCAGTGCAACACTTTTTAAGGATTTGTACTTCAGTGTGCAGATTTCTAAGGCGCTTCCTGATTGGTACCTTTCATTTTTAAGGAAGTTAGGCCAATGAGGAAGCTTCAAGTATTCATATATAATATTATGTTTCGGGCCTTCTTATTCGCCCTGAACCACCCCTGCTTTCTGGGTCCAGCGTAGTGGGTGAGTTACGCCCACCACGGCTTTTCCTATGGTTGCAGGTAAAAAATTCCATACTTGAGTCATATATACAAAGATAACCTATTCTATCCTTACGACATCGCTGCTCAAACAGATATCGACTGAAAGATAAAAGGTTTTATCACACCACACGTGTGCGCCAGCTTTGCAAGTTCGAAAATACCGTAAATCGATTTTCAGGGGTCTGGTTCAATATTGACAAGATATATCAAGAGATATTATCTACTGTGGTTCTTTTAGTACGCAAGTCAACCTAAATCTGTTTAGATTAAGATTGTCCGTTAAAAATATTTCACCATAATATTAGCATAGGCTAGAATGGGTATTTTCCAAAACGGTTAGATGATTAAAAAGGAGCCGCGTGCATGCAACACACGCAGGGATTTCCAAAAATTGTTTAGGTATAGGAAACTTAGAATGAAATTATAAAGGTTGTAAAAGGATTAAATAAAAAGAGAGTATCAATCATTAAAATCAGGTGCGTAAAGTAAGACGAGCTTAATGCTTACGGGAAGAGGGAATCGAGGATGTGACTAAGGTACACATAAAAAATATGTTCAATAAAGTTAGATATTTGTTGTTTGCTTTCATCAGGCTAAAAAATATTTTAAATCACTTTCTACAACAATAAATATTCTATCCTAATCTATTGTGCCAATAAAACAGGCGCTATATAAATATATGAATATCGCCACGGTAAAGACCCCTTGCTATTAAAATACTTACAGAAACGTTACCTTATTTCCACACCGGTTACAAATATTGTTCTTGGCGATCGATTCAATGGTAACATATTGGCAGAATTGGTGTGAATTTTTCACCAGGATCCTAAGATTGTGCCTTTCTTAGAAATTCGATCCACATAAGTCGGTGTTATGTACATTGGTTTTTCAGTTGTAAAATCATTCATTCATAACCAATTTCGAAGACAAACTGTACTTTTTACAATTTTAATTGCCGTTTCTATGTAACAATTAATACGTCTTCTAAATATTCGCCATTTTACAGCTCAGATGCCGAAAACATTCTCTATTCATCCACTAGCGTGAGAATGTCGATAATTATAGATGCGTTTTTCTGCTGAAGTATTGCATACAGCTGGAAAGGGCGTCAATAGATATTCAGTTCATGGGAATGCCGCATCTCCAACAAAGACGTACGGCAATTCTGAGTTGCATAGTTTTTTTTTTTTTGTTTTTTTTTTACGGTATATTTGCATTGGCACGTTCGAATAGCTTCCACATATTCGATTTTGCAAATACTCCTCCATAACTTTGGTGTCCAGGTGCATCAATGTCAACTAAACTGAATATATAATTCGTGTCACGTACTGATAATAAGATAATATCACGATGACCCTTTGAAATACGATACTTGGACCCGAAATTAGCTGGTGCCAGTAAAAAATCGGACGCGGCATTTTATTAATGATAATAATATACAGGGTGGTCCATTTAACTCTGCCACCGCGAATAACTTGGTTACTATTGATTGTACCGAAAAATGTCTTTCGGAAAAGTTGTCGCATTTGAAGGGGGGAAATGAGTTTTGGAAGTGAATGTCATCTGAAGGTCATATCTTATGAGATTTCGGTGTTTGCGATGGTTTTTTAAATGAGACTACCTATTTTTTTGCTCACTACAAAGAAGCTGACATCAAAACGCGTCCAACCGTGTGCAGCAACATGACCTTCGGATAACCTTCGGCTCTAAAATTCATGATTAAGTAATGGAGGTTGAAATTCAAGGAGAATGAATTGTATCGGCACATTCAATACTTTTTCCAAGTAATTCATTTTATTAAATGCTGAAATTGTTGTCCAGCAACCTGAATACACTTGTCAATATGCATAATGAAGGATTCCCTGGCTTTACATATCATTTCTGGAGTAATACTTGCGCACGCATTGATCATACGTTCCTTCATTCTTTGGTCCATTATTCATTGATGGAAATCTGAATGGACAAAAGGGCGCCGACATGTTAACTGACCAGTTACCGGAATTATTAGAGGGTATCCCATTACAAGATCGCCAACGGATGTAGTATCAGCACGATGGTTGTCCAGCACATTTTGCACACGTATTACGTGGTGTACTGAACCGAAAGTTCCCTGAGAAATGGATTGGTCGAGGAGCACAAGTTTGTTGGCCCGCGCGTTCTCCTGACTTAACACCTCTTGATTTCTTTCTCTGGGGAATGATCAAGAATATTGTGTACCGAGACGTCCCAACAACACGGGAGAATATGAAGGAACGTATCATCAATGCGTGTGCAAGTATTACTCCAGAAATGATATGTAAAGCCAGGGAATCCTTCATTATGCGTATTGACAAGTGCATTCAGGTTGATGGACAACATTTTAAGCATTTAATAAAATGAATTACGTGGAAAAAGTATTGTATGTGCCGATACAATTCATACTCCTTGAATTTCAACCTCCATTACTTAATCATGAATTTTAGAGCCGAAGGTTATCCGAAGGTCATGTTGTTGCACATGGTTGGACGCGTTTTGATGTCAGCTTCTTTGTAGTGAGCAAAAAAGTAAGTAGTCCCATTTAAATAACCATCGCAAACACCGAAATCTCATAATTAAATTTTTACAATTTTTTCGAATTTTTCCAGCTTTAGAGGGTGAATAGACTAAAAAAATTAAATTTTTACAATTTTTTCGAATTTTTCCAGCTTTAGAGGGTGAATAGATTAAAAAAATTAAGATGCGAATTGAAGACATGAAAAGATATAAAATTTTATCTGAATTGGACCAGAAAAAGTTTTTTTATCATGAAAACTATATTTTTTCGGAATTTTGGAGGGTTTGTGTGATTTTTTTACATTTGAAATGGCTCTTGTGAAATTGTAATTTGAAATTGTAAAATTTGAAATTGTAAAAAAATTGTAAATTTTTACAATTTTTTCGAATTTTTCCAGCTTTAGAGGGTGAATAGACTAAAAAAATTAAGATGCGAATTGAAGACATGAAAAGATATAAAATTTTATCTGAATTGGACCAGAAAAAGTTTTTTTATCATGAAAACTATATTTTTTCGGAATTTTGGAGGGTTTGTGTGATTTTTTTACATTTGAAATAGCTCTTGGTCTCAATAAAGTTTCGATTCATATTCAGCAGATCGAAATACATGAAAATCACGCTTAGTTTAGTTCCAAAAAATTTTTTTTATCATTAAAACTGCCGATTTTCATCATTTTTACGGTTTTTCGAAGTTTTCTCGAAATTTTGGGGGTGTAGGGGTCAAACTGACCTCGAATTCGGATTCAGCGGACCAAAATACGTACCCGTAGGTAGGTCCGGTCAAATGCACATTCTACTCAATTTTTTTTGTGTGCCGGTGTAATTGATGGATAAGATTGATCAGTCCAAAAAGACCATTACTAGAATATTCCGATATTTTCATAATTTGTTTGAATAAGAACTTTGGACGAAAAGATTTTTCTAGGCTCAGGTACTCATACGAACTGGTAGAGTGGCAGTATTCAAGGCAACTAACAATAGTTAAAGAAATCAAGAAATAAAGTAATAAGCTCAAGTCGGGAAAAATTGACAAGTCAATCAGTCGATTATTTTCGATTAGGTTCACAAATTCAAGTTAGTTAAGTTGGATTACAAAAGAGAGCAATAATTAACAAGTCATAAGAGAATAGTTCACAGAATTTTTGATGTACCTAATAAAGTTAAACGGTAGCTTTGAACAAAAGAGATAGTTAACAGGGAAAAGTGAGCGAAGGTCAGGAGGAGCGATATTATGCAAATGTCTACTTAGAAACTATACGTCAATGGGTAACGTGATTATACTCAAGTTTCAGGAACGATCCTACGGAAATTATTATTCTGTTACTTTGAAGCAGGAGAATAAAACTTTATGAGAAATCGATAGTTGACAAAATTGACGATAGCTCGGAACGTTAGTGATATGAAAATAAGACAAGGTTTACGATAGACAATAACTGATGAGAGAGAGAGAGAGAGATTGATGTTAATTAGTAATTTACAGAAATCGGTAGCTCAGATGAGAGAATATTAGTTACGGTAAAATGCGAGAGGCAATTTACGAGAGCATCATTGTTAGATAATGTAACTGATAATTTACCATACTTCAAAAATTCGAGATACGATTTACAGAGAAATTCTAAAATACAATTTACGAGATAATAGAAAATTGTGAGAGAGTGAGAGATTTAGAGAATGGTTCGCAAGATAAAGGAGTACACTAAATACACCGTATTACGATAAAGTCAGCGATAATAAGCAGAACTTAAATTAATGAAGAAATACGAGATTGCAAGAATTATGAAAATATAGCAGGTAATAATCAATACAAAACTGTTAATAATAAATAGAAAAAGGTACGGTAATATTTAGCGGCTTAATTTATGCTCGGATGCACTATATGTACGATAAAAAAACATGCACAATTCCAAATAAATATAATAGACGGTATGATAAATAAAATATAATAAGCACTACTAGCACAGCAGATTAAGAGGAAAGCAAGGTAAAGATAGCTGAAAACACGGTGGAAATTACAGAAGCAAGCTAATAGAAATTTACAGGTAATCAGAGAAATTCAGAAATATACGAGAGAAATACTTATTCGGTAATTACGAGGTCGCTCACAGATACGAAATCAATTAACTACTGAAATCATGCAGTAACACGACGGTGTACCGAAACTCAGAACTGTAGACCATGATTCACAGAGATACGGGCATCGCACCGTGCAACCAAAGATAAATACGATGCGATAAAACAAAGAATATGAGCAACTACGTAACGATATGTGACAGAGGCAGATGCCTTACTTTACCCGGTGACTCGGGCTCGGAAGCACGGAATTTAGTTTAGATTAAACTTGTCGGTGGCAAAAAAAAAAGAAAAAAAAGAAAGGTAATCAATAAAGAAAGGAAAGATACGACAGAGAGTTTTGGAGAAGAACGGTAGCGATAGAACAAACGATAGCGATAATAACGATAGCAATGAGGAAGAAGGAAAGGCAAAGTAACTGAAAGCAAAGTCTAGAACAACGATAGTAAGGAAAGAATGTGATGTCTTCTGCTGGGTTGAGTGTAGAGTGAACGGAGGTGATCCTTCTTCAAGTTGACTGGTCGTTTGTTTTCCACCATAATTAGGTCGTCCCTCATGTGGCAAACATCATTGACGATTACGCCACGCCTTTTCCAGGATTGCCGGTAAATAACACGTGATATTCTGCTGTTACTTCTTCTTTAGCAACAGCTCGTACGGGTTTCCAGTCGCTGCACCTTCCTGTCCATGTTGCCTATCATTCGAAACCCATTGGCGGAAGCACACTCTGAATGTCTCCCGGCCAAGGTTTCCCGACTGGTGAGCGACAGCATAGGTCCTTGCTGACAGACAAACAGAGTCGCTTCCACCGGGTGCCGTCGTGTTGGCAGCCCACGATGAGAACCGTGGTCCTCGTCAAGAGGAACCCGACATCAAGTCTTGCGGATTATTCTGGATGGTGGTAACAACTGCTGGAACGGTAGTAGTTAAGAATCGGTTCGGTGCCTGACCGGGAAGTCGCGAGACGAGAGGCTGCGAAGTCCATCTTTCGCGTGGAACTGTTCACAGTCTCCACGGCATCCGGGAAAACGGGCGGCTGGCTTCTTTTGGAGAAGGTCATTCGGCTGTCGAGAGGATTTTAGCGTATTCCGGTAGGTCGGCAGTCGAGGTGGCACGATAGGTTCGGGTAAACTATAATACTAGGCCTGGTGTTTCTGAAGCACACGAGGAATAGCCATATCAGATAAGGTAGATAGGTAGATAAAGTAATTGGGAGCAGAAGATGGTAGGCATTGGTACCTGTTGATTTCGCGGTGGTCGGAATCGTTGTCGTCCTGGCACCTTGTTTGCTTGCGTCGAAGCGAGAAATTACAGAATTTACAAATAAGGAATTAGTTATTAGTAGGTATTGTCTATTTTGTATCGAATTTGCTTGGAGCATCAAGCCAGGGACGCGTTTTATAGGAGTTTCCTTCAGTTTTGGGCCCTTGTGACGAACGGTTCTGAAACACCACGTTACAAAACTTACGCAAAATTTCAGTTCTTTTGACAATAGGGCTGATCGTTTTGATCAACTTTTGAAACGGTCCCAGTGGCAATCCGGTGATGTTGCGAAACGCCGTTGCGTCGATGTGTGGTAGAACCCATACTAATATATCATTTTAAATAGAGGTTTGTCCTAATATTGCTTTGGCTCATATGATAGGTTGGAATCAAGAGACAAGAAGACAAGCGTTGCGGTAACAATGACATTTTATCTTCATGAACTTTCCACGCCGATGTTTTCGCATAAATTATCTTGATATTCCTGGTTTAAAAATGTATAATTTTTCACCCAGTGTATATAATATAAACGTTCTGAATATGAAAAATAAATATACATATTCTTATAAAAATAATGAATACTAACATTCGCATCTGTTACATTGTAAACTGTGTCAACAATATTTGAAGATGGTCCTTTTTTCTCAAGATCATTTCCAATTCTAGTTATCTATAGTGCTTCGTTTTACAATCTTTCTTATCACTGTCGGACATTGCTGTTGTTATGGGCGGTGTATATAAGAAGCAAAAGGATTAGTAACAATCCGATTTTCTTGGTCGATTCCTCACGTTGGGTGTTAGTGGTGAACTGACCTCTCGCGCTTCGGTCTTCAATTCGATCGTTTCGATTGCTTGTGGCGCCCTCTGCATGCGAAATATATTTATCGCGCGTTTATCACATTTTGATAGTGTATGTACACGAGTTTATTCTTCCGGTATATTCTTCGAGGTAACCCCGAGCTTTGGATGCGAGTACTTGAGTGACACGGGCATCTTTCATTTACTCTTTGCACTGCACCTTCGGGGTTTTTTTTTATCTGATCCAACAAGTATTCAGTCATCCCCCCCCCCAGGGGCGTGCCTCCGCGTAACAGACAGCTGTTCAAGAACGAATAATATCAACAGTGCCCGTAACATACACAAATCACGACAACAACTGTAACGGACAGCTGATCGAGACCACCATCAACATCGACAGTGACATACGTAAACCCAAAATAATAAACAAAGACGACGGACGCTGACCAACGCATACCAGGACGATGACCCATAACAGGACACACGAATAGGGAAATGACGTCGACAAGATAAACTGACCACAGCCCTGGAAGAGTATAAAACTGGAGGACCACGAAGAGCGGGTACCAGTTGACCGGCAAAGCGCCGAGATGCGTCATATTGAAACGAAATGTCTTGAGAACATTATCGAATTTAGCTTCAAGTTTAGGGAGAGGAACCTCAAGCAAAGCGCTGAGTTCCAATATTAGGTAGATATTATTTATTAGAGTCCACGATAGCCCGGGACTGCTAGAGAGAGTTAGGAAAGATATAAAACGTTTGAACTATAGGGACAGTCTTAGAAGCAAAACCGATAAATTCTGATTATTATTATTTCTTTATTTTTATTTTATAATCTTGTTCTCTATTGTTAATTTTATAAACCAGATCGCCGAACTCGGTCAATATGAAATGTATTTGAGTTATCGCTATTAAAGCAGTTTTACATTCTAAACATGCACTCGTCTGTCTCGTTGTCAAACATATTTCTCTAACATAAAGTTTCGCCTTGAAGAGGGGAGGGGAAGTAAACCAACAGCCAGCCAAGGTAATCCCTGGTCTGGAGGATTGGAAGTGTTTGGGGTCAGTAAACCATAACAGAAATAGGCAGGCAACTCTGTTTATTCCGAGTTCGCAATTAGAATGGAGTACTGGTAAGCCCGTATCTCCGAATAGGTGACATACGCCTCTCTCATTTGTCTCCAGCTAGAAGCAACGGCCGAACAAGCCCTTGTCTTTCCAAAGGGAGCAACGGGCGGAGGTGCCTGTTCACATATCAAGGCGGCTTTGGTGATACCTAAGTCCGTATACTTCGACTGTTCATGGTTTTTGGGTCTGATAAGCTGATCCTGCTTTCAACCCATCAGAGGGGGTTCATTATAAACATACTTTTTCATTATAAAGTGACAAAGAACACACTATAACGGGTTCATCTCATAGGCTCTGGCCCCAAGATAAACCGTACCCGTTACATTTGGCGAGTTACAATAAAAGCAAACGTCAAAAAGAAATTAATAGTTGCATTTATATAAATTTCAATCAATCAAGGAAAATGGCGGATAAAGAGACAGACGTGAGGTATACCATTCAGGGAAATGTAGACATAACTTGTAGGGAAGAAGATACCGGGTACGTGGAGGCTGAATTCCCCACTTTACCACACCATAGTACACGAAACAATTATAGCCCTGATAAAGATAGTAATGATATACTGACACGACTGTTAAACGCTATTAAAGAAAGTGAAGAAAGACTGAGAGTGACTATCACCGGAGGTAGGGAAAGCGTAAATAGAGTAGAAACCGACGTACGACGTACTTTAAACGACAGAGTAGAAACAGGCATAGCTGATTGCACGAATCAGATATAAACTAGCGAGAATATCCTAAGACAGGAACAAGTAGCTACATATGAAGTTTTGAAAGAAAAGATAAATCATGGCAACAAGCGGAGCCAGGAACAAATCACGGATTCGAGTAACAGACACGAACTGTTGAGGTTAGGAGTTGACAGTGAACTGCGGCGAATTAGAACACTTAAAACTAGACACTTAAAACTTCCTAATTACGGGGGAAGGAACAGCGAACGACCGATGGGTTACATCCATGAAATGGAAGAGTACATGGAATTTAAAAATATTAGCGAAGATTCAGTTCTAATTTTATTAAACCAAAGCTTAGTAAACGAGGTTAAGGACTGGTGGAATGGGCGGAGGCAGGTAATACGCACTCGGCGGGAATTCAAAGATAGATTTTTAAATCGATACTGGGGCGAAGATACCCAAAGGGAAATAAGGCGCGACCTTGAGTTTGGGTACTACGTAGCCGAAACGCGTGTGAGATGGTCAGAATATGCGAGTCGACAATTCGCGGTCGCAACTGGACTCACCCCACAGATTCCCGAAAACGAAATCGTGAGAAATCTTGTTAGGCCCTTTAACGATCACACTGTAGAGGCAGCTAGATGTCGGAACATCCGCGATATCGATACCCTACTAAGTTTCTTAGATGAAATGCAGAGCAGTGGAAGATCCAATGCACCTCAGCATTTCACGTAACACGCGACGCGACCGAACAATCCACAATCATGCGAGGACCGAGCCAAAACACCTACTTGGAGAGGTGGTAGCCAGAACTATCCAAATATAAAAAAACCGACGACAACCCAGAAAGAGATAAACACGGGGGGGGAGGGAGGGGGGGTCAAGAGAAATAGGGAACGGGGTTAGTCCTCAACGCGATGCCAGAACGACAGACTGGCGAAATGCGAAACATATAAACGCGCTCATAGAAGAACCGACAAGTGAGGAGGTAGATACTGATGTAGCTGTAGACGAGTCGGAAAACTACCAAGCGCTGTGAGCGACACGCCGCTTTTGTCAGGGGCACAGCGCGATATCGAGGTAAACGCGGTCGTGAAAATAAACAATGACGATAAGACCAATCGAATAGACGATCCAAGGGAATTCTCACTAGAAGAAAGAGAACAGGAGGTTAAGAAATTAAAAACATGCCCTTTTAACGAACTATCTTCAGAAGAGAATCAAATACAAGCACTTATTGATACATGTAGCCAGGTTACATGTGTGTCGGAAGATTATTATGAATAACAGCAAGAAAACTTAACACGCTGCGAGAAACTTCCCGTTGTCAACTGTCAGGTGACCGGCGTAACAGGGGGCACACCTGTCAAAGTTAAAGAATTCACCGATGAAACGATCGTCTTGGATATCCCGAAACAATCAAGTTTAAAATTAGAATCTCATAATAAAATTGAGATTTCGCGGATGATGCTGAGTCAAAAGAGCGAAGGGACTTACGAGAATAAAATCACTTCGAAAGAACCTACACACAGTATAATAGTTAGCAAAGCCCCGGAATACAGAGCTTTAGAGGGTAAAGAAGTAGACTATTGCAAAAAATTGTTAGTAGAATACCGAGACAATCTCTGTAAGAAACTTGAAAAAGTTTCAATCTAGGGCACAATAGCAAAGTTTATGGCGATCGTCCCGTAACAAAGAGATCCTATCCTGTACCGGTAGCACACAGAGGTAAAAGAATTGGGAAAATTTGAGTCAGATCGGAGTTAGCCAGACAACTGAGCAAAGAACAAAAAAATGAATTACGAGTTTTGGGCAAGGTACAGAAACAGGACTTGAGGATAGCTATTTAAAGTGTCAGGAAAGGCCAGGGGGCGGATCAAAAGAGGTCCAACCGGAAGTGATGGCCAAATAGGTAACTGAGGAATGGCACGAGATGTACGGACAAGTGGGGGCCGATAAATGCTATCAGTTATCCAAAGAAGGATTATACTATCCAAAGCTTCTGAAATTGACCAGGCATGAGGTGAACAGATGCGACCGTTGCTAGGGGTGTAAAGTACTGAGTTATTTCAATTATGCAAATGTGCAAACGATAGTACCGGAGGGATTCGGAGACCTAGTATCGATCAAGTTATTTGGACCATTACTAGCAAGTAAAAGTAAAATGAACCCCCTCTCATGGGTTAAAAGCAGGATCAGCGTATCAGACCCAAGAACCCTGAACAGTCGAACTATACGGACTTAGGTATAGTATCACTAAAGCCGCCTTGATATGTGAACAGGCACCTCCAATTAGATCGTGGGAATTTTTCGCGACTGAAAGCGCCTATGTTCGAAACATGTGCGAACCTCAGCCGCGAATAGCGAAGCTCTTCATTTGGGTCCTGGCGATAACGCGAGTTAGACCAAGTTACCACGTGATTGTATTAATAAGTCGGAATTGACCATTTTTGTAAATAAGAATTCATATTCAATTGCGAATTATAGGCACAGTTCGGCGATAACTTGTCGGATCGCAATTTTCATAGCAACCTTTCTTCCATACGTTTTCTGATAATCGTGGAATTTAATGAAAAAACATGTCTGACAAGAATTGTACTGCAATGAACTTCTTTGAAAATCCCACGTATTAACGTCATTTCAAATATTATCTGACCAAGTGCACAGTATAATTAATTGAAACGTGGTAAAAAGTGTTTTTTTTTTTATGAAACTTTATTACGAGTTATAATTTCAAGCAAATCAAAAAGTTATATATATATGTTCTAGTTTAGAGGCTTAGATATCGGTTTTAATTGGTGTTTCAAGAACTTATAAAAAAATGTTGTTGGAAAAAAAAAAATTAAAATTGAAAAAGCTATGAGCCTCTGAATATGGCTTTGAAAAAAAAAACGGGTTAAGGCAGTTGACATAATTCCAGTCCTCTCATTCATTCGAAACAGAAATTACATCAATTTTCTTGATTAAGAAGAATATCATTATGGCTGGGAACGAAGATACAAAATAAGAATAAAAAAAAATTAGGACTGTCTGACGAAAAAGTTAATCTTTTGCCCTATTTTTTCTAGGCATTTGAATATTTTTAAAAGTAATTAGGATTTCGCAATTCCCGAGATCCGGGCTGTAGAGGGATATATACTGAGGGTCCATACCAAATTCAAAGTCAATCTGTTGATAAGAACGCGAGATCTTATGTCAAACAGGTTGAAAAATGTAGTTTCGAGATAAACGTGTCGTAAGTTTACCGGATTGAAGTTGTAGCCTCGGATTTGATTATGATTTATTTATCAAATAAGATGAAAATCCCACCGCATTTGCAGCTTCCTCATAGACTGATCCTTCTAACCTTGAACTCTGCTCTAATGAAGGGCACACCGTACATTATTTCACTCAAGTTTCATAAGCTTGTCAATTTTTGGAAATTCGACATCGCGATTGGGCCAGAATATTCTTAAAAAATATTGCTATAATGAAATGCAAGAAAATTTTTTTTTTTTTAAATTCCTTAAGGAGGCAAAGTAAATCTTTTTACACCAAGCGTAAGTTTGCAACACGAGCTCAAAATGAATAATGTAAATATGTGCAGGGGACCTTGCCTCCATGGTTCACATGACACCAGGAACACAAAAAAAAAATATACTACACACGTATTTTTTTAAGTTCGCATTTCCATAGAGAATGCGCATGGTCAGATCACTAATTGACGAACTTTCAAGTATGGACTGGGATCTGTCGATTCTGTTTTTCGTACTATCGAAGAAACGGCTACTTCAAGTACGGATCGCAGTCATAAAAACACGCGTAAAACATAGTTAGATTGAAGGATATTGTTCAATCTATAATATGAATGGGACGAATCCTGTTTGGATGCTAGTATTTTTGAATATAACGCGATTGGAGACCAGTGGTGCTGTGGATACGGCCCTATCAGGCCTCAAAGATTGAATTGATGTATTTAAATGTACAATCAAAACTGAAATTGCCAGACGTGGAAAAGTAACGACGAAGTTTCATTTTCAGGCTGATTGTGGAAAACGAAAAATTGTCCTTGAAGTATACGCATATTTGTGAGACATCAGCTTCGTTTTTCAGTTTTGAGCTTTCGACAGTAAACTGCTCAAAGATAATCAATTATGGAGGCGTGTAAGTTACGATTTGTTAACGATAAGACATTTTTTTCCTTTTGATGTATTTTGCCCGATATTACACCATACCTTAGTTGATGTACAACCGAACATGATTTAATATACGTATTATCTTGACCCGTGTGTCATCATATCTCCACAAATCCTACATATTTGCAGGCAAGAAAATGATAAATAACGCATGAATTATAAGGAAAAATTTTATTTCAGAAATATTTGGTTGCAATATAAAAATGACAAACATCTGAAACAGCCTCTTTGATTAAATTCAACAGGCCTTGAGCAAATAATACAAACAATTTTACGTCATAAGTACATATAGCGAATAGAATAATTGAATTTCCATTTAGAATAAAAACATTTATATATCTGTATGCATATACCATAAGGATTCTGCGAAGCGAGTCTTTTGAGCTATTCATTGGCTCTGTGCGTTAAGTTGAGCGTTCTAGATTGCCCTACCATTGATACAGAACCCACTCTAATGAATGCGAATGGTGTATGTATACCAATTGTAAGTGCTGTATAAAACACATTATACTCAGTATGGAGTTTCACCTGAAATCTTACATACGAAACATTAGCTGTAGATATTGTATGCATAAACTTATGATCAACTAATAGGTAATGGGGTAAATCGTTCACGCCGCATAGTATTCATATGAATGGCGCCAAGATTTAAATACAATTGCGAGTCACTTGAACTTCCATGTTCAAAATTTCTTTCGTCATCCGATTCTTCTGACAAGTTCACCAAAACCTGTAAAAAAGTTTCAGAATTTGTTTCTAGAAAAATGATGTAGATGTTAGTGTCAACTGTATTATCTTCCAAGATCATACAAACTTATTTATACAAATAAACAGCTTGGTCTTACGGAGAGCTTGAAGCTTCGCGGTAGATAACCCCAGATAACACACCTACTGCCTAAAATATATTTCTAAGACACCCTACAATCCCATCCAGAAAGATGTGTTCCAGTTTCTCATAAGCGACAGCTCACAATAAGTGATGTCTGAACGATGTCGGAAAGATGATAAGTGCTACATTTCCTGACATTTTTTAGTTGTAAACAAATAGACATTTTGAAGAAATCCTTCATTATTTTGGGACGTCTCTGAGATGTCATTTGTATGATATTTTAACCTTTAGAGGGCTGGTATTTTCCCTTCGAAATTCAATACTTTTTAAAGGTATGATTTATGTATATGTATAAATAGTTAACACATCCAGTGCAGTTTTCGAGATACCGGCTGGCTTCAAAAGGAACCGTCCGGCCCTCTAAAGGTTAATAGCATGTTGCTATACAAGTGCACGAAGTATGTGATTCTTACATGAGTGTAGTTAATCGGCCGAGCGAAGCGAGAGTGACAAAAAACGAGTGCAAAGGTCACATGCACGCCTATCGTATTCTATGTTTTGTAGCACCTGTAACTGGAAGTTCAACCCCACGTACCCAAAAGGGCGGGCGAGGTGGCCGATTCCCCGACAATTGCCAAGCCGTTAGGCTGTCATAAAACTATTAGATGATGTCGAAAACTATTAGGTAATGTTCATTATCTAATGTTCATTGATGAATAAATATCAGCTAACCGTTTTCGAAGTACAGAGGAATCGAGCGCGTCGCGCGTACTTTGCGCGAGGTCGAACTTCTCATGCATGTGTTACAAAAAGACAATTATCTCTTGTTATAAGAATTTCCAAACACAGCTCGCTAGACTGTAATATTATGGCTTAGGTTTGTATGTATACCATAGCATTACGTGGTATCGATGTAGGCCAGGAAATTTGCGCAAAACGAAAATAGCTAATTCTCAATTGAAAGAAGTTACAGATGGAATCACATGAATTAATAAAAGTGACGTATACAGCGATGAAATATGACAGTGTGCGGAACACCGTTTAGTGTTCATTTATAATGAACTGTTCAACGGAAAAGATACTTCGCAATCACACTTGTTAATTTTCTCGTTCGTAGATCAGAATGAAACAAACTGAAAAATATTGTCTACGAATGACGTGCTCAGACCGCTTCGCTAGGTTTCTACGTGTGCATACTGCGATTTACTAGCCCTTTTCTAGATGAATATCTATTTGACGATGAGAAAGGTTATCAAAAAAGACCGGTCTTACAAGGAACGTATCCCAGGTCGATATCTCCGATTTGATTTCTTTTGTAATATGTTATAGTAGACTAAAAACTAAATGACACGTATTTTTTCTAGCAGCCATTAAGCTTTAAGGGACTGAAACCTCCCTCCAAAGTAAGGCATGCCAAAGGGTGACTCGCCAGTTTCACTCGCAACATAATACAGTAGGCACTAGATAAATGGCCATCCCCCACCTCAGCTCACCCATCTCCCACTGCGCTGGCTGTCACCCTCCACCGCGCACGGCTCGCGCTTTCGACGCCAGCAGTGGGAGCGATTAGCAACTAGCCGTTTCGGAGAATTTTCCTCTCCTTGGGCCCCGCGGCAGGGCTATATATCTAGCGTCCACTGCATAGAGAGATTTACCTAGAGTAGCTTCTTTGTTAGAAGTTTTTAAGACATCTTTCAGATACATACTTCATGTCTCAAAATAGTTTCACGGAGACAGCATTATAACGCTTTTCTGCTTCGCCTAAAAGAAATTTTCTTCAGGGGGGACTTCCGTGAAATTTTAATTATCGTTTGAAAATTGCCGTATTAGAAAATCCTTCCATCAATTTATCGATCATGGTAGTAAAGACTTCGAAAAAAATTTCAGCTTAAAAGACATAAAACAAGTACATAGTCTGGGTCAACGCTATAGTTTGTATGTCGTTCCTGTTCTCGCGCACAAAGCAGATAGGCCGAGGAAAAGGAGTTTGGTAGGGGGTTAGAGACGAGGAGGGCATTTAATCACCATTGGGGTAATAGAATGGTTCCCGACTCTTGTAAACATCTTTCCCTCTCTTCAATAAGTTGACATCCACCATTGACTTCGTCGGCAAAGACGGAATGACGAACACCCAAGTAAAGTCGATTGTGACCCCCTTATTTAAGCTTGGTGTGACTGGTATCATACGTTATATAGGTTATATGACTGGTATCATACGAATATTACGAGAAATATCACTTCATCCTACGTATGATGGATTTGATCTGACAAAGTTTTCGTAAAATCTGACATTTTCAGAAAATTAGTAGATTGTTCTTATGATTTTCATCCCAATGGTATTCGAAGAAATTCATTACACCTGTTATCGTTAAGCTTTACATTTTTTAGACCTACCAAAAGTGGACGTACATACGATTATTAAATAGCAGTTACCTGATCTAGTGAACTCTGAGTAAGCGTATAGTCCGCATCATTCAATTCACGTGCCAAATCTTTGACCTTTGCGAAGACTGTGCTCAGCTTCATGTCATGATTACGTGGTACCAAAAATCGAGCAGCGAGAGCCTGTCTGGAAGCAATACTAGTTCCTGGAAGGTGCGTGGCTATCGCTTTCAATAGATCTGTTAAACAAGTGGGGCTTTTGAACCGCAAGGACACGATGTAGCCTTCTCCATACCTATAAATTATAGATAAAATGATTCAATTGCATAATTTTATCAGGATCTATAAAAATCACAATTCGTACATCCGAATTAGAGCAGAGTCTCAGATTTCGTCAAGTTGTCTTTACTACAGATTTACGACAGATTTGCTTGATGTTTTCATGTCTTCATTGATCTAATGGTAACGATTAATACCTGATTCTTCAATAATAATAATAATTATAATCACAACAAAACACGCCATATCCTTTCGAGTACGTCCCGATAAGCAATTAGTTTGTGTGGGCGAGGGAGGAATGCGTTAGCAACTGTCATTATACGTCGGAAGTCATCCTAAAATGTTAAGGGGGCAAGAAAAATTGCAAAAAACCTTGCCCAAATTTAGTCGGACCGAATTCAAACCTCAGCTCGCTGATCCGGCATTTAAACTACATGACCAGTCTTACAATTTTTGTCTGTTACTACTCAGGTTCTCCTCGACGCGCCGGGCATTTGAACCCAAGTCACCCCGTTCTATTTAGTCTCACTCCATAGCGAGACGCTAATACAATCGGTAATATTAATACCATTCGAATTAGACAAATACAAATTATTTTTTTATCAAGGTACCACTCAGAATTGACTTAGGAAATCTGCTCGTCTTGAAACAGTTTTATCATAACCATAACTGTTATTACTGAGCCCATGAGAGCATACGTTATAAAAAAAATTTATTCGTGAATAACGAATCTTTTAATTAGGAAGCTCAATTCTTACTTGTGTTTAAGGTATTGCGGCGATCCAATACATTTTAGGCCTGCTTTGGCCAAAACGCCGACGCGGGTGCAAAGATCTTCACATTCAGCTACGCTATGAGACGTTATTAGCACACTACCTTGATTTTTGAGGATAGACTTCACTGCCCTAGCAACCAGGTATTTTGCTGCTGGATCCATGCCACTATAGTGAACGTGAAATAACCATTACAGAAAAGCAGTTAAAATAACTTTCATACATTTTGATAATAAAATTAGAGAGCTGAAATCAACAATAGTGGACAATGCTGAATGAAGAAGGATAGGAATATAAAAAAAAAACGGTTACCTAGTTGCCTCATCCATTAGAACGACTTGTGTCGGTGCCATAGTGCTAATGGCCGCACATAGTTTTCTCTTATTTCCACCACTAAGGTTCGCTACTCTTTGGTGAGCATATTTGATAAGATCGAAACGCTTCATAGAGAGTTCAACGGCCTGATAAAAATTAAGAGGCGGAGTTAATAGAAATTGATGCGAAATTCCACTTACCAAAGTTTCTTACAGCTTTAAGAACCATTTGACTCTTACCCTCGGAACATTTCTGAGGCCACAGATTTCACCATGGATAGTCAAAGATTGATGTGGCGTAAGGAAGGGGTCCAGAGCGTTGCTCTGAGGACAGTATCCCAAGTCTCCAGAGCACAGTGGACCAGACCCAACCTCTTTATCATTTATAACAACCTCACCAGCCGTAGGTATAATCTCTGTCGTCAACATCTTGAAGGTTGTACTTTTTCCAGCTCCGTTAACGCCAAAAAGACCGAAGCACTCTCCTGCCTGGATTCCAAAGCTGAGATCCTGGACGGCAACATTCTTTCCAGCAACACTTTTGTACTCCTTACGAAGATTAATTGTCTTCAATACGTCATTACAGAGACCTTTTTCGACTCTGATCCGCTCCCTGGCTACATCTTCGTCCTCTTCACTGTTTCGATACACGACTTTTTGCTTAAAAATATCTGGTAGCGTGCGACATTCAACAACCAAGTTAATCACGAAGAGAATCGCTCCTACCGCGAACAGATAAAGGCAGTGCGGACCTAGAAGTTCCCAGCTCAGTGGCGACTTGTAGGTATTCATGTGAAATCTTTCCAAAAGACTAGCAGTAATGTCGTTTTTTGACATTTGTACAAGACCATCTCCAAGAGCGTACTGGGGAAAAATTAGTAGTAGTTGATGAAGGAAGTTTCTAAAGTCTTCAGCGGTTTTAGTTTTTCCAAGAATGTCGATTATTAGAATCGTTGCCAGCGATGAGACTCCGATAAAAGTGTTCAGGCAGAAAAGAACCATGTTTGAGAGACTGGCATCATCGAAAATTTTTTCCGCCAAATGCGTGAATGGAATCACTGCCCACCTACAAAAATCATAACATGTACATTGATATAATCTATTTGAGAAACATTCAAACACTTCCATCTCCCCAATATTCTGTGAAACTTACGCGTAAAGAAACAAAATAACACAAACTGATGAAAGGTTATCTCTGGCTACGTAAGCAGGAAGTCCAAATATCTCGAAGACTATCACCGCTAGGAGAATTGATACTGCAAACACCTGTAACAAATTAAGTCTTCTATTTTACGTATTTCCAAATTTCCATTTGATGGTATTATGAATCAGTGATAAATTTTTCAACAGTATCTCAATATTTAAACAAATATCGAATAAACAACAGGTGAGTTGTGACTCTCTTTTGATACATTATTAATCAAGTTGACTTTTTTCAGGTACAATTTCAACAGGTGCCCAATTTCGCAGGCTCTGGTATAGTTTATAATCATGTATGGATGCGTCATAACAACTGCAACTCATTGGCAACTGCGTTGAATTCGGTATTAATTTTGAAATAATTGCGTCGATCCAATAATGATGCGATGACCCATATTGGCAAGGAGTTTGATTAGCGCCTATAACTAATACTTACCTTCAGTCAGTAAAGACCGTTATATTTTGTTTATGCTCCAAGATGAATGGCCAGTATCTTTGATTCAGAAAAACAAGTGTGAAAAATAATGGACAGAAGAAATGACGCAATGTAAATATATTTTTTCAGAGTTTCGGAAGAAAGTTGTCCTTGTCCTGTTAATATGTCAGAAAATACTTTCGCCGATGCGAACAAATAGATTTGAGCATTCCGAGGTCATTTTCCACAAGGACTACGGTCTCTTAAAAATGTATATCTCTCTAAGAACAAAGAACAAAATGATGTACCAGAATGTCCCAAATCAGCGCAGTGGTCCAATAAGTTAATGGTCGAACTCCGGCTAGGTAGAAAATTCGTTTTTCTTCAGAGAGTCTTTCCCGAACTAGTTCCTTTGCACCCTGAGCACCAACGAGGCTAAAAGCCACTAGCAATACAAGGGCCACACCGACATCAGCCACGTGTTGAAGTCTGCAAAACATTTTAACTTATTAAGAAAACTGGATCTATCATCAAGATTAATCATTTAGATCTACATATTCGTGGCAGTTATTTAGTGCTTTAATGACAAACGAAATCAACTCAAATTTATAGGAAAATATTACAATCTAAGCGTCGTTTGCTTCGCAGATTTGACTTTTTTTCAATTGTTTTTCCACTTTTCACAACAGAGGTTACGAAGAAATTTTATCATACCAAAATAAAAGGAGATAGAGTGTAGTACAGTGACGAGTTTTACGAAAACGAAAAAATTATTTCCAATGCAAAATAACGGCCACTCTAAATGTATACTCTCAGTTCATCAATACGAAAAATCTTTCACTTCGGGTACTCAATATTGTGTACAACCCCCTATTTTTTTGATAGTGGCCTTTGACTATACGCTATTGTTCTTCAAAATATATACGCTGCATCTTACTCACAAGCTGGTACGGTTAAGTTGATCTCTGGATAACTTGATCGGATGATTTATTGTGGTCAGATGACCTGACGCTCCATTTGCTTTAAAGATTGCCTCGTTGAGAGCGTTGATGTAAGCCGGCAATGAATGGTGTCCCTTATTGTTGTACCAAACCACGAATAGCCCTGTCTTATTCTCCGGCTCCATGTGCGATAAGGACCATCCGCCATACCTGAAGGAAATCAACATCAGAAATATTATTGATTGCCTGAAATTTTGAGAATAGATGAAAGTACATTATGAAACATTTCAATGACGTTGGCCCTTTTTGGATTCATATTTTCGAAAATTTCGAAATAATTTATATTAATAGCTATGAGAACAATTTCTATGATATGCACGTAGCAATAGGTATGCCTGAATCAAGCATAATGTGACTGGTTCACTGCAGCTTTTGCGCTTGAAATGAAATTTGAATATAGTACCAGTTGCACTTAAAGAATTATAGCTAATTCAGGAATAAATACACATTTTGCCGGTCGTATATTTTCGAATAAATCATTATGATTAGTTCATAAAACTTATATCATTATAATCAGAATGTGATTCACAGTTCATGTAATTTTTTTCATAAAATTATCTGATCCTTACAAAGGCAGGCTATAACTGTAGGGAAATTAGTGTTACGCTTGATGTACGGATGCTGTTTGAGAGATGTATCAAGATAAATCTCAGACTTAAGAGGTTGTCCATAAACTACATAGCTCTACTTTGGAAATTTTGGAACCCCCTTCCCCCGTGTCGTCTATCACGGATATTTTCCAGATCCCCCTTCCCCCCTCCCTCGTAGAAAGGCACATGGTTTAAAAAAAATTACACATTTAAAAATTTATAAACATATGGATTTTTAAAAATTTTCAACATGCCAAGACATCTAAAAGATCAAATAACGAAACTAGCTACGCATGCAAATCATTAATAACAAGAAAAGAATTATTTTCAGCTTTTTCGCGATAGCGAAGCTGAGTTTGAAGTGTATCTATATTTGTAGATTAGTTCTTGACACTTCGCTGCGTTTTATTTCTTAAATTTTTCACACTCTGTTATTAATACATCTCCTTAACTTTTCTATAATATTGACAGCATTTGACGAAATAAGACGTTTCGTTTCTATTGAGGCTATAAATAAATGTCCCATCTGCATCCCAGCATTTCTTTCGTTGTTACAACGTAATGCGTGAAGTCAAACGTGTTTCCTTTTTCCTACTCGTATCTTCAACTTATATTACGAAAAAACTCTTACGATGACATCAAAGACGATTTCATCAGCTACACATTGACTACGATTATGAACGTACGTAAGCAACTCTTCAGTAATATCTGTAACACTTGAATTATCAGAGCCTAAAAATTCTATAAAGTATTTTCTTACCTTCTCTCAATATATTGCTGCTGCGTTGATACGATCCAGTCAAGTGTTGGACGACCCGGAAAAGTCTCGATTAAACCTTCATATGGAGGTGGAAGTCCGTAACAAACTTGATCACCGTCGAGGCATTTGCAGGTTTGCTTGTCCTGTTGTAAGTGTTATTAAGATTGATAGGTAGTTTTATAAGAGATGAGTTGAAGCTTGGAACGCATGCTGTTACATTTTAAATTGAATATTATACATCCAAAATTATTTCTGTTCGTATGTATGTATGTATGTATACATATATCTAACATAAATAAAAATATTCATACATTCGGTGAAGTTTGCCAAGCTCCTGCATAGTCGTCCCCAAAACGGTTGTGCAGTTGCAGCGAAATACTTCCATGGAATTTATCGCTGGTATTATCAATGCTGAAATTTCGGTTTCATAAAAGTATATGTACAATAGATGGGCGATCATGCGATCAGGGCGGGCTCAAAGTATTTTGCAAACCTGTAAAAACGTAATGGATGAGCGTTGTATAGTTCAGGGGTCAAAGATAGAGGTGGTTGATTGTCGGAAGGCGGTCGGATCAAAGAAAAGCCCATTGCGACTGCGACGAATAAGGTTGGCAAAACTAGTGCCGCAAGAAGTGCACACCAATCACGTGAAAAATGCCACCATCTCTTTTTCAACAGAGCTTTACCTTGTCGTATCACGGATTGCGGCATCTTGGGTTCATGATCAATCAAGTCAACGTCGTCAGGAGGATTAGCAAGTCCTGCAGCAGTCAAACAATAAAGTTTTAGTGTACTTTTTCGTAAAAAACCACCAACAGACTAGAATTTTGTACTTCCGAGTAAGTTGAAAACGTAGCCCGAGTCTTATTTTTCTGGAAGGAACTATCCACTAGATATCGGCCGCTAAATGTTGAAACAAATTACGAACGTAATCCTGTAATGAATATCTACTCTTGTACGGTTCTAATATATTGTAGTCTACCACTACAGATCTAACGGCGTGCAGGAATCAAGTCTCCAACATCTCAAGTGATACGACCTTAGTTCAACAAGGCAATTCAAGTATATCATGGAAATTTGAAAATAGCAATTTCGTAGTAGCTACTTTCACGTTCAACATGTGTTCTGAGAAGATATAAGAGTAGAATTCATTTGGAAAGTATACTATTTACTACAATCACTTAAAATTCAAAGTTCAAAGTTGATCAATGATTCTCTTACCAATGCTGCTAATACTATTCAAGCTTTCCAAACTTGTGGGCTTTGGGTACATCTGCCCGCTGTCCGCATGGGTGCACATATCCAGAAAAATTCTTTCAAGTGTATCACACTCTACATTAAAGTGAGAGAACCCCGCTATGTGTTGATTATCTTCAAGAATTTTCATAACTTCCACCATACTGACAAATATTCACATATTGTATCAGCAAACGAGGGTACGTAATAACTCTGTTATTGGATAGGTTGTACGATATTCATGTTACTTACTCATTTGCGATTCCGTTTGCTCTTTGGAAGGGTATAATTATATTTACTTCTGAATTACTCACACCTTTGAGCAATGTATTGGGAACTACTTCTTCTAGAACGGTCATCAAGGTTTCCAAATGTTCTGATACCATTTGCGAATCATCTCTTCTCTCCTTTATAGTTCTAGTCCTAGAGTCTTGCAACGGAAAACATACGGTAATTTTATAACCATGTCCATAACTCGATTTCAATGACAACGGTGATCCACTGCAGAGAATTTTTCCTTTGTGCATTATGACTACGGTATCGCTCAGCATGTCAGCTTCGTCCATGTGATGAGTAGACAGCAAAACGGTTCTTCCAATACGGTGTTTGTCGATTAAACGCCAGATTCTCCGACGAGCTGCTGGATCCACTCCAGCACCGGGTTCATCAAGAATAACCAATGTCGGTGAACCGAGAAACGCTAAACAAACACATAGGCGACGCTGTGTGCCTCCGGAAAGTCTGTAAACGAGCTCGTCCTCTTGCCCATTCAATTCCATCGAAGTCAACATCCTATCAAGATACAGATAGATAAGTCAATCGAAACAATATACGCTAAGTATTTTGAAGCGGTTCCACATAATATACGCACGTATCAATGTCTCTATCCATATCATATCCAACTTCATTATTCTTTAATCTTGCGTAAAATATCATGTGCTCACGAGCAGTAAGACATCCAATAAGAACATTGTTCTGGGGACAAACTCCTATGTTAGGTTTATTAGAGCTGCTATTGGGCAGCCAGATCTGTCCACTGGTTGGTGCTTCCATGCCAGTGAGCATTTTACTAAAAATTCAAAGCGCATAAATATGTTATTTAAGCTTCATAGCCTAACAGATATTCAATAATTCTAAGCAGACCCACATCACAGTAGTTTTCCCAGCGCCATTTCTTCCGAGAAGAGTCGTTACTTCTCCCTCCATTAATTTTATGGAAAAATCGTCCACTGCAACACATTCTCCACTTTCCGTTTGGTAAACCTTTCGCACCTCATCGAAACGAACTCCGGTTTGCTTCTCGTCGTTTTCATGTAAGCTGCTGGTGTCACCTCCGACATCTGCCATGTCACGATAAAAAAGTACAAATTATGGATGAACAAGAATTGTAATTAAAGTACTTGTGATGCATTTTCATGCATGGATTACACATTCTTTTTAATACAAACTTCATAGCGTAAATGTAGAAAGTTAGCCAGATTATGTTAGTATGTAAGCAAAATTGACCTCGACGACATCGTGACGGTACAGTAAAGGTATAAACATGAAACATTTAAAATAAAAATTTCTGAATATGTATGAATTGTATGAGACGTAAATTAGTAGACATATAATGAATCATGGTAAAAGCGTGAAGCTGCAGTCACGAAAAATGAAAATTTCTTTCTTTCTGACGAATCACCGTAATCAATGTGACACAAAACTCAAGTGAAATGAAGGTGAGAAGCCATGCAGCGTGCCGCGTGCATTACAGAAGGATACCTTCATGTGTGCTTGCGGATAGTTCAACAGCATCGTTAGTGAAATACACCTGGTTCTCGAAGGCGAGGTAGCTGGGTCGCCCATAGAACGAACGGGTGTCAGCCCACCATAAGCTAATGGATCTCAATCCATAAAACCCTCTACCTGAAATATTCGATATTGGTTCATTCGAAATATCTGCCTTCTGAAGCATTAAAATAGCAGACATGATTGAAGTGACTGATATATATTACACTCAATGTGAGTTCCTTCTTTGCTATCGTACTAACAGGTTGAAATTATCGAAGACCAGTCCTCATTCGCATCTCCCAAAATAGCGCTTTTGGTAATTTTTTGCTTGTTTTAACGCTCAGCTGTGAACTAGGCGACCGAACAGCAGCGTAATGTGGGGTGCTGTGTTGCAAGATTTTATTGTTAGTTGGACGCTTGTTAAATATCACGACAAGGCAATAAGGCGGCAATTGAATTGTCGGTTTATATCGAACAGTCTTGAATGAACGAGTGAAAATATTTGATATTGATGGTGACAAGTGTTTGCGGCTACTTTCCAGATATTCGTAAAATTTAGGTACGTGGAAGAAGTCGTGATGATTTTCAATTAAATTTGTTTTCCGAATTTGTGATTAGAACCTCGTTAATACACGAACAAGGCCACAGACGTACCTCAGATAGTTGTAAACGATTTATATGCAAAAGAAACCAAATATGTATTTTATGCAATAGAATACATATTTTATTCCTTCATTTGCTTTTGAAATCTGTATATAATTTCCAAAATCTACAAAAAAAAAAAAACGCATTTTTTGAATAACCCCAAACCATTTTTTCTCGAATCAAGTCAACCAAATTTAATGGAATATTACCTTGTTAAGTTAAACTCACGTGAATTATTGAATCACAAAAATAGAAGATAGTGCACAAATATTTTAACTGTACAAATAATTTGAAATAATTTCTCATATGATAATATTAAAAACGCTCGTTTTGCTATCCCCTTTTTAATTACAAGGCTAACTATCCAACTCGTTATGCCATTCACCAAAAGACCAACCACATGAGAAAGCATGTCATAATCGTCCATAGACCAAGGGTGATTATTCAAAACAATAGAATATAGGTAGATTACATGTATGATATATTTACAGAAATAGAAAATCCAATATTGGATACTTTCGAGTATGAGTGCATGGGACGTAAGCTCCTGATACTTGACTAAATATACATTATATATTATACACTTATAGGCATCCCTGATTTTTGTTTGCAGCATACAATGCTCAAAATCATGCGCGTTGTACTCCCAGTGTAATTGGCGAGAGTAGGTCTTTTATAGGGCATATTTCAATTTAAGTGGTCTTAGGTATGGCCAGAAGTCGGCGCAACTATTGAGTAAGTAAATAATTAAGAACGAGATAGCGAAGTTTCATTGCTGATGAGACCGTCTTCCATAAGCTGTAACCATTTCTGATCAAACAGGCCTTGCAAATATTATACTGCCATAAAATTTGGGCAGTATCCTAGAGCCACCTACAATTATAGCATATTAATACGTGATCACTAATACTGGCTCGGCTGACTACACTTATCATAACAATAGGCATATTCTGCCCTTTTTATTTTATGTGTCAGAAAGAGACGGAGACTCAATTATTATCGATCCAATAATCAAGATTCGTGGCTGCAAAGTCCATGCTACGAATATCCACCCGAAATCCAAAATTTAATAAGGTATTTGAGGCTTCCGCGGTTGGAATCTGATTAAGACTTGGCTTCCGGGATGGGACTACTATTAAGAACGGTTTTTTGCCAAGGTTTTGTGAACATTGAAGTTCACTTCTTCAGGTCGAGGGGCAACATGATACTAGTTGCTCTCTTGGGGAGGTGTCGCTACATATATCGACTGGATCCATCAAGGTGTGACGTTGCCGTTCGGGTGAAGTTGACTGGATGTTTCCGTAACTGGTGGCTCTTTTTCTTTGGCTGTCACGTGCACTTTCAAGAGACTCGCACCTCAAAGCGAAGTCTTTCCCCCCTTGGCATTTCGTTTGAGGTAACGAATTTTCCTCCGGGATATGACTTCTTTCTCTCTTTTGACCATTCTCGCTGCTCGCTATCGAATGGCTGCGTCTGTGATAATATGACGAACCTCTTAGTGCTTCACTTGGTGAGCAGGATCTCCTTTGTCAGATGACTGTTTGCTTAGCGTACTGACACTAACTGTTCTGAATGCTCGTCTTCAAAGTGGAACTTCCTTTTTTTCTCTTTACCTTTCTTCTGAGGCGTCATAGTTTTCTTGAAATTCATTTTTTTCTTCACGTTGGACGTGGGACGCAGGTACTTGCGATATGGACCACATAGAGAAATGTAATAGTAATTGTAGAACGCACATTTTACAATTTTGTAGTAAAATACTGTGTCAAGAGCTCACCGCCACTAACAGTGTTATATTTTCTGTAGATGACGAGACGGTGAAATAAAATCTGACTTTCCAAGCAGGTTTTAGAAAAAATGTTCGGACACGCGGATTTCAACTATAAACAACTTATTAACATTGAAATCATATCATTTCACAGTCTATTGTTCACTGCATATAAAGTAGAATAATATGACTACTTCGCCATTGACAACCATATGGTATTTCCCGTTGAAATTAAATGCTTTTAATCTTGCATTTCTAGATTATTGGACGTGTTTAATTCAGATTCAACTTGATTTGTATCACTTGTACTTCTTGAACCTTTATTGTATACGTTTTCTGGTAATTGAGATCTGGTTTGTTGCTGTTTACTATATTTTGTAGATGCATAATTATTGCGGACACGAAAATGCAGTTCTTCGTATTATATTTTACCGTTTTCGTGTTTCCCGTAGTAATAAGATGCATCATAATTTCACCGTGCGAAAATATTCGTGCAATTGGGGTAGATGGTGGCAGACAAGTATTGTACTTTAACGGGTTTGAATTACAGAAAACTGCATTTTGTATGACTCTTGCTGGATTCCGTTACAGTCGAGGCTGTTGAAAGTGTATTGCAAGCACTGCAATAACAGTTTATTTGCAGATTATTATTGAAAACGCTCTCATCTCTGTGGAATAAGGCTACGTGTAGATATGATTGGTCTTTATGTCCACAAAAATGGTCTAGATATTTGTCAAATCACTACTTCATGATAGCAAAAGAATTTGTTGGTTGCAAAACATAAATTCTTTTTGTGGAAAAAATTAAATGAGGATGTAGCATTTATAAACCTATTTATTACCACACAATTTTGAAAAAAGTGCTATATTATCTAAGACGGAGCGTTTTATAAATGGATAAATGTATAAATTCATCCATTTCAAATGAAAAATAGAAAATAAATATTCAAGTCTATTTGAGATTTGAAATTCGAAATGGCATTTTGCTCTTTATATTCCTATTTTAAATAAAACCATTTCAAATATTACGCACCGTTGTCGAATGAGAACTAATACATGTCACTATGCGATAGAAGACTCCCGCGGTTTAATTTTTTTAGATAAGAAAACAAAAAAAAATATCGCAATTTATTGTCAGTGTAAACTAAGACTCCCACCTGAATTCGTGTATTTGGTGACAAGGTAGCCAATCAACGCATACAAACAACCGTCAAAGGCGATTGTCAGCAATACTAACCCCAGAGACATAGAATCTCCAGGGCTCGTTTCTTTCCAGACAGCATCCCAAGTTAAACCAATACCCTGCACTTCCAATCTAACCGCAAAAAGACATCCGTAACAGAAACTCGTGGACATGCTCAAACACTGAAAAATTCAAAATGTTAATAAGTACGGCACAGATTGCATCCTTATTTTGTGTCTCTTCGAAATAGTGAACATACCAATAGTAATTTGAGAGTAAGTTTCACACTAGCCTCCATGGCAATCACGATAATGTAAGGCATGTACGTAAGCAAGAACATTACTACTGTAGTAACAGCTGCCAAACTGGCTGAGCTGAACATTGTTGAGATCATGTAACTGTAACAAGTAAAAGTATCCGTTTTATCTACAATACACTTATGTATGTAAATATCTATACATATATTCATAATCAGTTCTGTTTATGTTCACAGCATTATTACTATGGAATGACTTTGATGCAGTAACTCACCAGAAAGTTACAGATGCGAAGACATAATCAAGGAGTAGAAATAGTACCAAAACAGGATCGGAATGTGGTAAAATTTTACCGGTAATTAATATTATATGAATGCATATCGCTACTATGCTAAGTTCAATCATCGATGTTATGAACCATGCAAAGGTATTACGCCACGGCTTCAAACCCATTACGCTCATGACCTGAAAATAATAAAAAAATATTTTACACATAATGATAATAATAATAATTATTAAAATTAAACCAGCTACATCCTTTCGGGTACATCCCCATAAGCGATTAGCTTGTGCGGGATGAGGAAGAGATGGGTTAGTGACCACCATTATGCATCTGCAGCAGTCTGAATATATTCAACAAAAGCCTTCATTCGTACAGGGGACAAGTAGTTGGAGTATTTTTTCTGCTTATTATTCTTTTGAGAAAATTACCATCGCGTTTTGTGACTCTCGCTCCCATACGATGTGCCTTACAGCTGCCCCTACGCACACCATCAATGCAAAGAAGAAACAAACCTGGAGTCCTTGAGATTCGTACAACGATGATTGGAACCTAATGGTTTAGTGAAAACCGTTATAGACAAACCTTTTTTATTTCTCGAATATGTTATACCAATTTTTACCAGAATACCAGCACCGTGGTAAAGTGCAAGACTTACTTTTTTCGATATTTGTGAAACTGCGTTTCAACTTAAGCTAGGTAACGTTTCATGCAAGCAATAGATACCGCACGATGTGTAAAGGCAAAACTCACGTGAAGAACTTCCAGCATGGATACGGCATCTGCTGAGAGACTGTTTGCCATTCTAGTTCAGTCTGTGTTTTGGCTTTTATGAGTGCACGATCGATCGAGTCTTGCAATTGGATGAAACCTCTTAGGTAGCGCAAATTTTCGATAAAACTGCTGTCCGGTCCTGGAGTCCAAAATTGATTCTTCAACCTCGAAGTTGAGGGTACAGAGTCAACATCCATACGAATTTTGTAAGTTATGTTTTCCGGCAGTTCTTCCACATAAGATCGCTTTATTCTTACGGGACTTTCATCCATAAAAACCACACCAGCCAGAAAGTCATTGGTTTTCATGAGTCTACCAGCTTCTTCTTCCAACTCCTTTTCGCTCGCAAACCCGATCACACGATCGGTCAAAACGCAGTCCATTAGTCTGTTCAGCATTTGTACAATTTCTACTAATTTATGTGAATTCTTCATCCTCCAAGCTAACTTTCCAAGGTCAAAGTTCGCTAAATCAGTAGCAAGAGAAGGACCACTGAGCGATTTTACCGCTATTTTCATCAAATCTGATGCCAGGATCTGGTTTAAATCTGTCAAATCGTCTCCCAATTCTGTCAGATTGGCGAGAGCGCTCATACTCTTTGCAAAACTATCAATCAAGATACCAAAATTTTCAATGTAGAAAAAAGTCGAATTAACTTCCTTCATAACACTGTCGATAATCTTCGTTTGCGGCGTGTACAATATACGTCCACGTAACAAAGGCTTTACGTACGACCATACAATTTTTCCAGCACCTATTCTTGATATTTCCTTATAAGTATCCCTACAGAAATCATCTGCAATGAAAGGTTTTCGAATACTGTCAGAATTCCGTATCAAATTTTTTATCACATCCGTAAACGGGATTTTATTGAGATAACACACTTACTTGGAAGTGAAGTTAATTCGTCTTCATTGAATTCTTGCCCATTTTCGCGGATATTAGATATCACTTTGTAAAATCTACCGGTGTCCTCGACAACTGGTTGACCACACAACATTTCACCAGTATCGGACAGAAACTTTCCAACTAATGTGAAAAAAAGTGTTAAGAATTAATTGTGACTGTAGATACATATTACACATATATATATATACATGTGCGTAAATTTTTGTTTCTTACAACTTATTTTTTCGCTAGGTGAAAAAGATTCTGTTTCATTAGCAACCAAATAGTCGGCTGAAAATTGGTCAGACATGTTAGTGACAGCATCCTTCAGAAGCGGTACCAACTTGGCGGCGAACCCCAAGTTATTTATGATTTCAACTCCTTCTTTTTCATTCAAATTTGCGTTCGATAAAATATTTTTTACACTGGCACTCATAATCTAGAATTTCAGTACACGAAAATCATTAAATCATTAATGCAACCATGCCAACAATCTGAACGTCTGTATCACATTCAACTCACATCTTTGAAAAGGGTCCCAAATTTCAGCTTTTTGATTAAACTAATAGTTATAGATTGGATCTGTTCACTGCTGAGTTGACATAAAGAGGCGCTGATTTCTTCTATCATGGTCTCATCGCCCTTGAACTCTATTATTTCTCCAAGTTTTTCCGGTGAACAAATTGTGTCCGTCAAGCTAACGGCTTGACGTTCCTTTGAGTATACAGACAGCATGTTTACTTTTCCTCCGCTCAATGCCTTAGTCACATCACCGGGTAATGCCAAGGTTTTTGTTAGGTATGATCGCAGATTGGGCCAGTTGGGGAACATTTCTTTGATAGCATCTGAACAGCAGAAAACGAAATGTCACTCAGAGTGGTAATTATATATTCAGGTGTGAGACAAAGTAACAGCATTCAGATTTTTAAATCTCAAAGATACGCCTACATTTTGTATTGAGTAGTCCGAGATTTTTGAATATTTCCATGGATTCCAGCGTGCTCAATACAGTACGCAAGTCATCTTTGACTATCGGATCGCTAATGAATGGTTCCGTGTGGTCCAGAAGTTCGTTGAAACTATAGACGAAAAAAAAAAAAAAAATGATGAAACAAGCAAGTGAAAATAAGTTACTCCATAATATTTTGACGCACCCATCAAAAAATTTATCGATCGTTTCTTCTCTCAGCAATTGAATGACTTCTTCAAGTGAGTCGGAAGCTTGCGACAAATCTTTGCTGAAATCCATTCCACTGGCAACATCCAACAGATGCCCGGCTTCGGCAGCAATCATTTCCAAGTTTTTCAGTATATCCTTAAGCCAATATAATTGCGTTGTAGCTTCATATCGCCATATAGCTATTTTTCCTTGTATTTTTCTTGAATTTAAACTTTTGGCTAGTTGTTGAGAAACATCGCTAGTGGATGGAATGTCGAAAGAAGTATTTGAGTATTGTAGAAAATATTTTGCTTGTTTGGAAACAAGAATTTCGTACAACTTTTTTTCGTTATGAACAATATCTGTCGTCAGCTGAAAAATTAAATACACGATTCATTAGAACGTATACCTTGACAATAAGTCAAGCTACATATAGGATAGTATTATTATAATTATTACCATATTCACATTGATTAAAGCACCGTGTAGTAATTCGTCCACTTCGTTAACATCTGATTCTAGTACAGTATCAACTACTGGTAACCAGATCAGCGTGGTTTTTTCCGCCATTTTTCCTAATTCTGATAATTTCTTATGAGTATAAGCAGTATCCAAAAGGTATACATTCTCATATATTAAAGTCAACAATATACGGAACACATTGACATATCTGCAAAATGATCGTTCAACTGTTAGAGAAAGCTCTTTAAACGAAGCATGAGTGTTTTTAGAATCACATATGTGGCAATGACATATGATAATGTTTCGAACAAAAGAACTTACGTTGTTGGTTTTGAGACACGGGAACCGTCAAATTTGTGGTTAACGCAAGAATACATCACCGAATTATTCACCTTGGAAAATCTGAACGCTATTTCTGCTAAGTAGTGTAACGTATTGTTCAACTCCGCCGAAAAAGCTGGGACTGAACTAGTCTCCGTAACATCATCAAGTCTGATATCCTGAATTTTAAGTACGATTTTTATAATGTACACTGTATTACTAAAGACATGTATAACGTGCATGGGGATTCAGAAGAAAAGTAGAATACACCAATACGGAACATCCATCTCTATTGAACATGCCTAGGACATTCATGATAGACATGCAATACCTCTATTAGACATCAATTCCAATGACGTCTATCAATCAAAATGACGTACACTGGAGCTCTATAAGAGGTCCAAACGTTTGCTTGCTCTACATCTTATAGCAGAATTTGAATAAGGGTTCACATGGATCATTATCGGAGATATCATCGATTTTGTAGAAAAGAAATTAATTTATACAATTGACGTTACTTTTATATCATCAACTCTTGTGTACGTATTATAAAAATACTACAAATTATCATGTGCACATTTTCTTCTGCCCCGGACAAAAAGTCCGAGGCGTAGGTAACAGATTCGGCACTCAAGGACGGACACTTGGTGGTGGATAATGGACAAAATTGTAAATAGACATAAGGGCTGAATTCATTTTTGTGGCGAGTGTTCCGCGTGGGCATTATTTTCCTCTCTTTTTATGCACTTTATACATATATAGTGAAAATCGAAATTTTTGGATTCATTTTTATTTCAAATGTTTTAAATTAATTGCAGTTTTAAAACAAGTGTCCAGAAACCGCAGAAGGATGTCAGTTTTAATCAGACATTCTATTCGATTTGCACGTATATTTTTCAGCCATGCGTAACAAAATATTGACTTTTCATATAATTAGTGCGTGTGAATTGGTTTACCTTGTTTAATATCCCCTTGGTTTGGATTTGGTTTACCTTGTTCAATATTCCCTTCCAGTTTAGTTTGTCAAACAAAATGACACGTATTTTTGCGAAATCCAATTCCTCGGCCAAGCAAATAAGTGTTGCATAAGTTTCGTGTTGCGATAATTGTGTATTCAAAGTATGTAACAAATTTGTTGCGCTACCACACCATGAACAACGGCTGAAACGTACAGTGTATATGGTAGTTAAACGGCGCGAGGCTTACATCAAACTTGCAATTCATGCCGATACGAAAAGTCACAAGAACTCACCCAGCGGGACCTAGTTCAATTTCTAACATGCTTTCAAGGAACGCTGATATTTGACGGGCAGTCATGTTAACCAGGCTTTGTGGGTCCTGGAATAGTGCAAGAGTAGCAAGCGTCGAAACATTATGGAAAAAAACATTTTCCATATTAAATGCGATGACTTATTCATTTCTAATGTTGACGATACATTCAACTTCATTCGATTGGATGATATTACTTTTATTATTATAATAGGAATATTCTCAATCACAAGTGCTATCTATCGGAAAGTTTGAAAATTAGGTGCTGATAGTCAGTGTGTGCAAATATTTTTTGCCAAACCTTATCCTGATCATTCGGCAATTGTATGGAAAAGTTCAATCAATTGAAAGAAAATTTTTGAAAACGTAAACTGATGAAGAGATATATCAGTTTGACTATATCGTGCAACTTGGAAATGAAATTCAACTGAGAACATTTAAAATTTCATTACCATCGATTCATATTCAGTCAAAAAATCCTTAAAGTTCCCAGCCATAAATGATGTCCAGTAGGCCGGTAACCTGAAATCTTTAAATCCTTCAGCCATTGTTTTAATAATCAGCGATTGCAGTTGTTTTATATGGTTCAGTATAAGGGTCTCAGATCTTCCGAAGGTCAGGTTTGATTCGTTGCGATTGAAGAATAAAGAAGTTGGGATGCTCTGAAATTTGATCAATAAAAATATTAAAAATAGTCGACTGTTTTATATTGTTCTACTAGCTTCTTAGCAGTAAAATATAACAGAACATCTGAATTCAAGCGGCAAGCTGCTGCCCCCTCCGCTTGTCCAAAAAAATTTGGACTATTACTCTTTTTATGTACTTCTTTTCAATTCGGTATGAATCGCACAGATATTACGTGAAATCTGTTCCTCAGGGAAATGGAACAGTTGGGAAAATTTGATGGTGCACATCCCATAATTTGCACATAAATTAACACTGACTGTTTGGAAGATGTTGTTTTACCATTTTGTAACATCCCAACCATTACTCGAAACGGTTTTGGCATTGAATATAATACACGTAATTCCAGTTAAAAATGGATTTCCCTAGAAATAAAAACCTCATGATCTGTATAAATAGGTAATAAGGGACCATTCAACAAATGCCTTCTCTTTGGAACTGAGGGGTTTTGGGTAGCGTGATTTTCTTTTGATTGTTCGCAACCCAGGGCTGAATTTTTTCGAGTTGGATCTAATAATGTGACATTTGATATTATACTATTGGGCAAGTTTTGTCAGATTTTTTCCTTTCATATTTTAGTTATTGAGAGAAAACTAATTTAGATATATTTTTTACTTTTTTTATCTAAAACAAAGTTGAAACAGATACAACAGGTTGAAAAAAGGCACAGTATGACATCATCCATGCTAGAATACATATGGGGCATTCCACGCTAACTCGACCAGGGTTTGATCCTCGATCTCTTGGATTTGGTCCACGATTTTTTAAATTGGAGTTTCAATTCTAAAAAGCTCATTTTTTCCAAGGTTTCAATTGTTATAAGAAAGTTCATTTGAAGATCACGTGCGAGGACGTGTCATATAATATTGCATGATTCATCTTACTAAACCTTGATTGAGAGATTAAATGTTTAGAAATGTTGTATATTTGGCTTCTCAAAAAAATGTTATATCCACGTTATATTCTAGATTTTGTTTTAAAGTATTTCGAACAGCTTGTCTGGGATGATTCTGCTTTATTTTATAGCAAACGTAATTATCATTGCAAAATTGAGTGTCTCAATAACTTACAGCATCAATTGGAATAATGTCCCTTGCATCATAGTTACGAAGTTGCTGACATAAATGAGAAAAGCTACCAAGAAGTCCCTTTCTCCGCATATACTTTGGCTCTATCAAGTACTTGTTGACTTCACAAAATTTTACTTTCCCCATCACCAGTGCGGTAACATCGGAAGTTTGTATTTCCTTATTGAAGAATGTGTGCACGACCGATAACATCAAGTTAGGCATATCCTCAGCCATCGACAATGTCACTTTCATCACAGGTTTACTCTCGTAAACAGCACGTAACTTTGACCATATATCTCCTCCGAAGAATAAATCAAATGACAGGCTTAAACTCTGAATTATGTAGTCAAAGCCATTTAGATTTTGAGCAATTTGAGGAATTTTGTAATCATCCGAAATAGAGTCGTGCCTATCATTACTGAGTTTTTCAATGTTCATCTTGTCGAAATAATAATGCAACCAAGATCGTTCCGTGTCTTGGATTATCGACCAGGTATCATTGTCAAGGCCCTTCCATATCGTAATATTAAATATATTCGATTTGAAAGTAAGATCTGGCTGCGATTTCGATAAATTTGAAAAAGCTTCGACCGCATCGGCTAAATATTCCGAGAGTGATAATTCTCTTTGTACTTTAGAACGCGGACCATACATTAAATCCTGAAAGAAATATTTATGTGATTATGCATTTTCCTGACTATCCAAATTTCAAAGTAAAACGGCAATACAAATATATTACATAGAATTCTTGGCTTGTTGCACTTTTCAGCAGTTGGTGCGGGTCAAACGAACACACTCTTTTCAAAAAATTAATTTTCTCAGTATTATTCCAGAATCCTGTACCAAAGTGTCGATCGCACATGTTATGTTGTAGATCACGAATCAACATTGGTTGAGCAAGCGTTGGGTCGAACCTAGCAATAGTTGCAGCAAGTGAGATCGATTCTGAGGGATGTGCTTCAAGAATTTTCAACAACTGCCGGACATCGCCATCTTCCACCAAATCCCAAAGGTAGAATTTACCACTTGGCACTTTCTTAATTCCGATCTTCTGGAGTGATCCCGCAACGTGTCTCAATAGTTCGGCAATAAACTCTACAGCAACATCAAGGGTATTCTCAGAGTCAACGTATCTAATCTGGACAAAGATATTTATATTAGTGATAAAGTTATGCGAGTAGAAACCCAAATTAATCAACACGGTATATGAGAATAGTGTATTGTGTTACAAGTACGAAAAGTTTGCGATTTCCGATGAGTGTGAAGATTGTAATCATAAGAGTCAGACATCGCCCATTCACGCATGTGACACACGCTATTTTTCCCAATATCTGTGAAGGAAAGTTCGATTGAAGAAACAACTCAAGTACCACTGACAGTCCGAAAAATTGGCGTTAGGTAATTTATATTCAATGACAGAATCTATGAAATTGATTTAGTCGGGAGTGCGCATGCGCCAAAAAGCCCTAGTGTGTAAAATCGAGCACTACAGGTATAGGCATGCGCCAAAGTCGTGGTACCACACTTTTTGGAAATGGCGCACCTTAAGCACGCTCCACAGGCTTCAAAAATCGAACTTTCCGAGGAGGTGTTGGAACAACATACGTTTTTCAACTCACCTGCTGGGGAGTACGATGTGCTTTTAGGTCATGTGTTAATTTTTTACCAACGGCATCCCAGTACTCTGAAGTAAACGGTGACTTGATCTTCAACCCATTAGTTACGGCATTTTTCACGGCTCTACCAAATTCATACATTCTGAGGATGGTCCTTCCAGCGTAGAGTGGGTAGTCCTTTACTGGCATTGTACGGACTATTCCTTCGTTCAAAAGAAGATCGGTAAATGCATTGAAGTTTATTGGATCCAAATCACAAGTGCCATTTTTCAGTCTGGTGTAGTCATCCGGAGAAATCTCTTGCCTAAACTCGGCAAACCAATGAAACACATCTGCACAAGTTGGACCACCATACGGATTTTTTGAAATTGACGAAATTTTCTTCATTATGGATGAACTAGAAAGACCGGTGATAAAGGTCGCTGTGAGATCCGGGAGATGTGAGTATGCAATTTTAATGGGACTCTTATCGGTGAATCCAAGTATAGAGAAAGCATCTGTCTTTGGTCCTAAAAAATATTATTGACACATTATATCACGGGTTTTTTCAGACATAATGCTGAAGCAGTATTTTTTCTGTACATGCACGAAAACGCCCATTTTTCTCTCTGTTTTGACGGACCAATGTCTCATTTCGTCTTCTTGAAAGTCTTTGCTCCCTAAAACTCTTTACTCCCTGAAAGTCTTTTCTCGAATTTTGAGAATTGTGTAACGTGACGCGTGAAGTTTTTGCAGAAAATAATGACAAGTGACGAATCTTAGCATGACGAGGAGTTCGTACTGCCACATATTCTGGCATCAGCTAAGCAATTGACGATTCTGCGCTACTCAAAAAATCAAAGAATAAACATACCGCCGCTTATGGTAACCTTTTAGCCTGGCAAAAAAACAGGGCATGCCTTTGTTCAGCGAACCTGTGTTTCAAATCTATTTTGAAAATTCGTCCAAGCATTTAACACCTTCGACCTTGTGGTCTATCTATTCAATGCTAAGAACCACAATCGACGTTAATAAAGGCATCGATATAACTAAATACATGGAACTGCTTCTTTTTGTAAAATAAAAAACAAGAGGCTTGGATTTCAAAGTGAGAAGTCCCAAATTTCGACTTCTGAGGAAATGGATAACTTCCTGCACGAAGCTCCAGACTATAAATATTCGTGAGGTGAGGCATTTTTTTTGTAAAAATTCCTTCCTATGCTAGTTTACTCACAACTAGAATGCCCATGGCGAATACGCACGAGCGTATTTACGTCACAGCAGCGATTAGAAAGCATAGCTGTTCTTGAAATTCACAATGAACTTGCTAACTAATTGATCTGCACCTGATCTGAAATGAATTTATTGTAAAAAAAAATAACATGCGCCGTAGGTACTACTTTCCAACTGTTGGAGCGAATAAGACAAAATCATGAAAATCAAAAAAAAAAAGCCAGCCTCCCCCCCCCCCCCCCCCCCCCCTTATCCTCACTAATTCCACACCCTCAGTGAAATCAAGTTGCCGACCTTGGATCTGTGACCACAAGACTTATGATCAATCGTCAATGAACCATCGGTCAGGAAAATGCACTTATCAACCCAATTTAAATTTGCCAGAAGCAAAAGCTTACACTGAGCATACTTTTCACCGAACATCAGCGACAGTACTTGTCGATGTTGGTGCAGACTTATTAGCCATTAAGCGGTAAGGTGGCTGGAAGTATGATCGTGTTGCAGAAGACTACATCGAGGATTCGATCAGTAATAAATCCAGGAGACTGAATCAATTAACAGAAGTGATAAATTTTAAACCATTCTCCACAACAGCTTCGGAGTCCGGAAATCTGTCACGAAATAAAAATAAAAAATATCAGGAGCAAGCGAATTTTGATGAATTGTTATCGAAGAACTTAGCGTCTTCAACGGTAGGAAATGAGAATATCGACGTACAAGGGACAAAAAGTTTGACTCAGATTCATTATCATTTTAATACAGCCTTAATTAGGTCAATCGCATTCGATAAAAGAAAAATTGACTTTTTTTGAGAAAGTGATATTATTTTCTCAGTGATACTTCCATAAAAATAAGAATTTAATGATTAAAATTTGAAAGGTAAAATCGTAAATCAACATTCCAGTAAAAGTTATAAGAATTCTAATTTTCCCACTGATATTTCTACGAAGGTGATGTACATTTTTTGTGTGCTACATACACCACTTTTGAACACGTGATTCCATTCTAATGAAGAAGCAATGATGCTATAACATTAATGAGGGCAACGTGATATATGATCGTTCACGTAACCAAAGAAAAAGTGTTTTGATTGAAATTCGTGACATGTTATAGTTCTGTCTGATGAATAAAATATGAAATTATATTAGTGTGGTAAATCAAATCCCAATTATCATTTTTTCATCATGAATTATTTTTTATTGTATTTTTTGGGACTTCGCTAACCAAACCCCCTACCAGGTTTCCGCCCCTTGAACCCAGCATGAATCCGCCGCTGGATCCAGTTGCAGTACTTCAATAAACGTTCGTACCATTTCTACTAAGGCAAAATCCTAATATTCGATTCATTCTTTCTACAGCCAAAATTGGCCTTCGTGCGTGTACAAAAAAATAAAAAATCGTCTCAACCTGTGGGAGAAATAAATTATAAATGAACACATCATACGAACCTTTGTTTAGAATATCCGACGCAACGGTTAGAATTTGATAAATTACATGACTTCCATATTTGGCAAGAACACTGAACCTGGTTGGAATATCCACATCATGTTTCGTATTCTGAATTTCATCGGTTGACCAAGTTGAGTAATTGTTTCTACTCACTAGGTCGTTTAATTTGTTATCGAGACTCGTTACGACGTTACTGCAGGTATATAAACGTTAAAATCAAAAATGTTGTTACAATTAATATCGTGAGCTTATCGGACAGTTAGAGTCGATTAAGGATGCTTACGAATTTGTATTGTTTTATAAAAAATCATAAGCATTAAAAACGAAATTAGGAGAGTACAATAAAATTAGAAAAACTGGTATACCCAGCACAATGGTATTATAATTAAATATTTTTCTAAATCACAGATCACTCAAACGGCACAAAAGAAGAACAATTACATGCAGTAGGTCACGCACAGTTATCGGTTCAACTTGGGTAATCAGAATCGACTTGACATGCTAGACGTGTATTTAACTAATACTTAAGGGTAAACTCACTTCCAATCGGTCAAGTCCGTAAATTTACTTTTAACGAATCTTATGGCATGTTTGAAAACGTTTTGGACATCATTGAAAGAGATTTTTGGTTCGTCTAAAATAATGCTCGATTCCCAGGATAACTTGGTAAGATTTGCAACAAGGCGTCTGAATTTTTTGTAACCTCCAGTCCAATCGAACGGTGTCTCATAATTACGATCTCCGTTCTGAAGAACAGAGTGATAGGACAAAGGTGAGTACATTTTGAAGTTTCTTTGAAAGTTAGACACTGATAGGAATGTTAATACTTACGGTGTGTATATCAAACAACTGTTTCCATTCATTGATGAAAAATCCAGGGTTACAAGCTATTCTCTCAATTTGTCTGATAATCTTACGAGTTCCATTGCGAACGTCTAGAATTTCACCAACGCTTTGTTTTTTTAAACAAGGCCAGTCTGTTTCGTGAGTTTTGTACTCAATGATTGCGGAAAGCTAAACAAAAAGAGGTTTAATATGAATATTACAAAACCGAAATTCGAAGAAGCAAACAATGACTTCAACGAGCGAAAAAGGGCGGTGATTGATTATAATAAAAAAAAGTGCTTAGTATCGTAACGATCCATACGTATACTCTCGTACGATCCGTGCTCTTTTTATGTGTTACCTCTTTCCTTTGTACTCTGGGGTTACCACCCCTGTGCAATGAAAATTCGTTCTATTCTTTTCTACTCTATATATGTTTGTGACTATAACGATGTATGTGTACTCAGGGGTATAAGGGTTTATCTCGGCTTGATTGTTAATAAATAAGTATATAACCACAGTACCGCAAGACCGGTCACAGGTCAACGGACAGCTGAGGTGAATAGATAGTTGGAGCACGGACGGAGAAAGGTGCAAAAGTGACAATGAGCTGGAATAAAAGATATGGGTACGAAAATTAAGGAAACTGCTGTATATCCTCAATAAATCTTGCACCTAAACTACGGATCAGTGAAGGCATGATGATTCCTGTCTCATAATTATCAGAGACCCCGTTATGTCATTTACAAAGATTCATATAATTCGCTCCGAATCTGAATGACGGAATCATCACACCTCTCTCAAAGACTCAGCATTTCATATTATTTTCACATTATCTGCAATACCTAATATTATTATGCCCGCTTTTGGCATGCGAATCGATCATTTACTGTTATAATAATTGTATGTTTAATAGGGTAGTTTTTAATATGGTTATTTTTGAATTTTTATCTGCCCAGGGGCTTAACCGCCTTCAGATTAATTTTAAAAAATTCCATGAATATTTGAGCTCTCTACATCAACTGTAAGATAGTCTGCTTCGTGATAAAAGTATTTTATGGAAATAACATGGGGGAATTGTTTTTTTTTTTTTTTTTTTTGTTCTTTTAAATTTTATAAGTCGTTAATGAACATACCGAAAATAATGGAGAATACATATTTTTTGAGAGAATTGAGCGCTCTATAAAAATGCTTTGATGCATAAAATTCGTTAATGAAAGCGTTCATACGTTAATTAACGAATTTGATTGAACTTTGAACGCCTTCGACTTGAGCACCAATCCGCAAGTTCGGTAGCGAAAACGACCCCTGCTCCCTTGGTGCACAATATACTATTGTATTCATTCTGTTATTTTACTGCATAATTGTGTCAAGTGGTGAATATGAAAATAAAGAGAAAACACCTAAAATAGACTTACAAATTTTCGCAGTGTCCTTACAAAATAACGATGACGAGGTGTTGTGAACGAAAACAAGAAGTCTTACACGTAATGCGTGCATTATTCTGAAATACTCTGAAACTTCTATAAAGGATAAGTTAGAAATGACAAGCAGAAAATTTGGAAAAATTGTGGCGTAAATTCTCCACAAGGACAAGAGCAAAAAGAAAAGGAATGGTATTTGATTGTGAGATGGAGCTGATATCAGTCGGGAGTTACAAGATAGCCAGAGCATGTTTGAACAAGGTAAAGAAACTCGCTAGGATAAGAATGTATCAAAATAGGACTGGGGCAGAAAAAAATCTTTGAGGAAAGCGAATATGGAGATAAATGAGTGGATATAAACATACGAGAAGAAGGTAGCTTTAAAGGAAATGGATAAAGAAGTGTAGTCACAAGAAGCGAAGGTAAAAGTACGGAACTCAAGATATGATGAATGGTATAAAAAAATGAGGGGGCTGGGAATACCGAAGTGCCTGAAATCAGTGGAAGTGAAGGAAAGATGATGAGGAAAACGGGATTTATGTCCGAAAATGAAATGCAGAAACGGAAAACAAGAGAAGCTGCATAGTTTGCAATGGGGAGGTGGAGGGATGGGAACATGTGATAGAGATGCACAATAGAGTGTCCCAAAAAAACCGACTATTTTTTTTTTTTCAAAGAACATTGAAAAATCGTCAGAGTATCTCTAGAAAATGACCCTGTGAAAATATAAGCTCTTAATATTAATATTTAGAGGTGGCGATTTGATTTGGTGCTGATCCGAAATTATTAATAATTTGACAAATGATAATTTTTATTGATTTTTAACGAAAAATATTTACTTACCCAAAAAAAATCAATAAAAATTATCATTTGTCAAATTATTAATAATTTCGGATCTGCATTCCGTCAAATATATGCATATATTTATTGTTCAGTTGATGATTCTGGGTTTATAATACATATAAATTAATTTTTGTTGTATTTACGAAAAAAAAAGCATAATTTTAAACAGTCCGAAGTTTGAGGCTCGATATTTTTGAAACGGCTGGATTTACGCAAAATGTCAATCAGACCTTTTTTGTAGAGCATCAAATTTCCTATAAGACCTGATTTTGTCATACTTATGAAGCTGCTCGTTATCCCATCACAAAATTCCAAAGTTCAAAAAAAAAATTTCCCATGTTATTTAAATGGGAAATAGAAAATTACAAATCGCCACCTCTAAATATTAATATTAAGAGCTTATATTTTCACAGGGTCATTTTCTAGAGATACTCTGACGATTTTTCAATGTTCTTTGAAAAAAAAAATAGTCGGTTTTTTTGGGACACTCTAAATTGCACAATACAACAGGACTAAGCTGATAGTTGAAATGGGTTTTTTTTTCTTTTAGTTTTTTCGATCATTTCAGGGTATCAGAATCAGTATCGCGAGAAGAGCGGTGTTTTCTTTTCTTGTGTGAACTCATTGGTCTTCTGAATATGAAATTATTCGAATAGTAAACGGATTTTTAAACGTGAAATCGAGAAAAACGTGTGGAATCGCTTTGCACAACGTGAAAACAATAATAACACGACATGGAAACTGCAACGACGGCGCTCCGACGCGGTATGGCAAATCTTATTAACTAGCTCTAAACGTTGTGAAGTTACTAGACAACGTGGTCTACTGGATGTAATCTCGAAGAACGAGACTCCTAATATAATTCTGTGTTTTATCCATTAATTTTATGAAGATAATATCAGGAAAAAATATTCAAATACACCGAGAGAATAATACTTCGAAATTGTTTTACAGCAAAGTCTTGACATCTTCGACAGTGAATATCGATAAACAATATAAAAACTCCTGTTACTCACATTTTGCATTTTCAATGTTAGTAAGTCTGCGACATCATTTACGCCGTCCTTGATATTTCTCAGAACGATTTCTTCAAAAATTTCGGTTTCCGGCATTAAATTCAACCCAATTGAAGATGTCCCGTTTTTATCCATAATAATCGTAATTCGATCCTCGATAGTCTGAAAAACTTTCGAAAATGCTGTGGCCCACAACTTGATAGTTTCCCATTGTTGATGATACATAAATTCATACAGTCGACTATCAAGTATTTCGCCCAACTTACACAGGAGAGCTACACTGCAAAACAAGAACATGAATAAAGCACACCGTATCTCGATGTGTATACCCGTGTATACTTGTTACTCGATTACTGGATTTTTACTTTCTCAATTTGGCGTTTCTCATTCGAGGCGAAGGCTCTAGGCATTCTGTAATCCAGGATTCGAAATTGGATCCGAATAATCGCTTTTAGTTCTAACGTGTTCGTATTTACCTGATTTCCCAGCCATCGCGAGAAGTGATATTTTTCGTCCAAGAAGTAATGAACAGATCTTTCAGCTCTTGCCGTTCGGTAAAATTGTATTCTGGATACTTTATATGGATAATTCTATCTATATGGCTATAAATCGTTATCACTCTTTTGTTGAAATCTGTCCAATCAAAAGAATTTTGGCTCAGTGAAAAATTCGAAGTCTTCCTTTCATTTTCAGATCCATAATGTATTTTGCCTTCGATGTATTCAGAAATTTGACAAATTCGACGTTTCAAACGAGTCTCATTCGTCCCTTTTGGATAAATGATAAGGTGAGGTGGGTCAGAGACTTTGCAATAAGCATGCGTAAAGTTTGAAATTTCAAAGATATTTAAGACCTGTGAACAAAAAAAAAAAAAGAAAATAAACAGAAACAACAACATAAATATAAATATTTCGGTAATATTCATTTCGAATATCAATATCTCGTCATAACGATACCTTTGACCTATTTGCGGCAGTCAAATAAAACGCGTTGACTAGTTGGGGTACGTCTTCGTCAACTTCTTTTACCCAATCCATCGGTTCATTTTTTAAGCTTCGAACTAATGTTTCAGCCAAGTAATCCATTTTAGTGAGGCTAGGCTTAATAGTACCGAAACTTAAACTGCGCAACCCCACTTTTTTGGCAATGCTCAGGTGAATCGCAAGTCTGGAGCATACAAATTCACGTTAGAGTAAACTTTTACTTGACCAACTGCAATACTGTTTGTTGCAATTTCTAATTTCTCCTGAATAAAGCCATGAAATATATTTTTCTTAACCCTTTAACGGTCGAGCCTCTTTCCCGTTGAAAAAAAAAAAACATTTTTCTCAGATGTTTCGAATTTTTCGCAATCAAAATGTTTGAGAAATTACACTTTTTGAAAATAAAGCTTTTCAATTTTCGTGCCTAAATAAGAAGTTATTCAAATGAAATTATTTAATGGCAACTTTCTTTAGAGTGAGTTACTATTTTTTAAATTATTTCAGGATGTTTAAACTGAAATTGAATAAGATATTTTTAACAATAACTGTTTCGTCATTGTAGCGAATATACCAAAATGGCAAGCAAAGGGTTAACGCGCTAAATCATTCATACTGGGTTGACAATTGATTGAAGAGGAAAATGTAAAAAGGTTGTAAGTTACCTGAATCAAAACTTTTAACAAAGGGATAAAAAATATTTTTTCTACGCTGTATGGCACGAGAGAAACTAATAAATCAACTCGATGTTTATTTAGGGGGTATTTTATAATTACTATTCAAATGTATGATCTAGGTTCGAATGTTTATGGGACCGAACAGACAGTATGGCTAGCATATTTCCATGAAATACATATACCTATGATCCGCAACGAAAGCATATGAAGCGTAATAGAAGCCACCAAAGACCAAAATTATTTTGTATTGAAAACACACGAAACAGTTACTGCCAGTTCTTACCAGGAAACATGCAAATCACCAAGACCTCCCTATTTTGTGTAGTAATATCAAAACATAATTCCAAGAGCTACAGGTGCATTCAATTTCAGTATTTTGTCGTCATACATTCAAAGTACATACGCTGGTTTAATTGATTTAAAATCCCGAAGCTCGAATGGCGATAATACAGATTCAACAAATCTTGACGAAACTGCAACATCCTCTTCCAGCTGAAATCTTTTCTTTAATGACATATTTTGTAGTCACTGTTATAGTGTTTTATTCGTGAACTTTGATGGGTTATATCCTTGAAACAATTATACCAATATTCATCAGATTCACAAACCAAAGCATATTGATGGGGCTTTTTGGCCCTGTGAGTTTAGTTGTAAATTGTTATTTTGGTATTTTTGATCTCACTAAATATCCGAAAATATTACAATTTCGCTTGCGTTGAATGACGCTGTGCAAAAACGAAGACCTATTTCATGTTATCATTCACGAGAAATTAGAAATGAAATTGCAGTTGATCAAATAGTTGTATATCATCGTGTTAAGGGTAGCACTAAGTTTGTCAGTTAGTTTTTAAATGATTCATCAAAAGTGTTTAGAATTACATGTCCAATCTGCCCCGAGGACTCATGTTCCGATGTGTATCAGACCAAGTACTGCTTGGGGCAAAAATTTTCCAATCGGGTTCCTTTGATGATTTAGGAGTTTCTAAATAAAGCACAAATTTCTTAACGCTTCGGATAACAGTTGTTAAATTAGAAGTACTCATTGGCACTGGTAATCCTATGGCTCCATAAACAAATGTGTCCAGCATGTTTTGTACCTAAATAAAACAGACAGTGAATAAAAAATTTTTTGTAGACTTCTATCCCATCTCAATCAAAGGCAATAACAATATACGTATGTGCATCCACTCCTTACCAGATGTTCAAAATTTTTAAAGTTGAAACTGTCATAGATTTCGGTTAAAAACTTTTTTCCTTCTTCGCTGCAAAGAATATTTAAAGTAGCTCTGTAATCTTGTGGTGAGTCTTTGGAGTCATTAATAATTTTCTGGAGCATTTTCTGGTCGCAAAATACTTCTCCGGCACCCTTATTTATTTCTAAGAAATTCTGTCAAAAGCAATACGTTCACCATGAGATAAAACAACATGTACTACATCATTAAAAATTCACACAGTGTCTTTAGAATTATACGTACCTCGACTATATCAAGTTGTGATAGGGATTCTACGATTTTCCGATAAATCGTAGGATTTGTCATTAAAATAGAACGTACAAGTGAAGTATGATTCTGGGCAATGTCCCAAATTCTTTTCGAGGTTTCAAAATGAAGAGTAGCAACGTGGTGTGTAGCTTGAACAATCACATCCGTTAACGAAATTAAGTATGACAAATTGTTCATGATTTTCTTCGGAAAAAAATTCCTCAGGCTGTCGAAAACCTCGGCCGTTCTATAATGGTGGAGTTTTATTAGTACTTGCCAGGTTATGTATCGGTAGGTATGTAATATTTTTAATTTGCACATACACTTCAATGTCACCTTGATGCTCACTCAACAAAATCTTAGTAAGCTTGGTACCTCCCAATAATACTTCCCAGGCGGCATCCAAAATTTTACCTACATTTACAGCTTCGTAAGAGTGGAAAGAAGTATTTAAATTTGTCAAAATATTCTCTGTCATTGTAAAAACACTTTCGTGAGTCGATGGGTCGATTGAATTATTCTGAAACGTATTTTTGACCATTTGCAGCATCAAGTTTAGTTTGAGAAAACCATTTCTCGCGATAGGCCAATTAGCTTCATTTTGAAATATTGGGTCCAACAAATTAATCGCATCGGTAATGCTGAAATTATGAACCTTTTGTAATCCGTATCCAAACTTACTAGTAATAAGCTTGAGCTGTCAGATTATGTCAAAAACGAACACTTTTTACAATGTGAACTATTATTAAGTACTTACAATGATAAGTTGATCTCCTTGAAAGTTACGTTTCTAAAGAGTGGAATTATCTTTGGTAGCCATTCCTGAAGTCTTAGCTTTTTTGGTACATGTAAGTCTACCATTCTCAAACTCAATATGGAATCTGCAGTTTGTTGAAGATCTCTGAAAATATCATAACTACTAAACTTGGCCATCACCAAATTTACCATGCTGAATAGTCCGTTGAAATCTAGTTGTTCGGTCAATCTCTGCAGAAGTTCTGGAATTAATGTTGAATTCAGAGAACAGAGTGCTTTAGACACTTTCAAAAGATCCTCGTCAGTTTCGAGGATGAGGAATTGCTTTAAACTCTCTGGCGTGCAAATAATACCATCCATATTAGAGGATCCAAAAGCCGCAGCAAGCTAAAAATAAATTTACAAGTTGGAAGACTGGAATTGTTTAAATTTTTTGTAATAGTTTCAATGTTATGCTTTTGAAATTGCAGGATAAAATGTAGTATACGTGTTAATAACAAGTAAGAACAACGAAATTACTCACATATTGTAGTTTTATAGAAGCATTCAGAATATTATCCACTACTACCGGACTGAAATTAGGCACTTCACGTTGTATGAGATCTCTGATTTCATCATGATCACTGAATAAGTCACCGAGGGAAATACCTCTTTCTGTAATTGAAATTGGCAACAACAATGATAGGTTCGTGTTTAAACCAGAATAATACTTTTGTATTGTTGAGTAAAATACCACTTACCAAATATTTTCTTAACACCTGGTCGAGTTAGAACTTCAGCCATGGATTTGAAAAATTTGATACTCTTAGGTAAAGCTTTGACGACACCGAAGGTTGTTTCATTTTTTATCATTGGCTGCAGAGCGTTTAACAACGGTCCGAGTCTGCAACGTTGAGTGAATAATCATATAATACATGTGCAATTATGGATTGAATTGAAGTAATTATTCGCATATCTGTCAACAAAAAAGCTCCGCGACTTACTTGGCATTTTTGTACGACGGTACTTCCTCGTATTCTGATAGAGGCTTGCAGGGATTGCCCAAGGTACAAATAAAATTTTGCAGAAACGGCAGGAATTCATTTTGAGGCATCAGTCGAGCAGGGAATTGACAAGTTGGGTTGTACTCAGGATCGGTATTATCTCGTACGGCATACAAAACGAGGAATACCAACACTGGCCATAACAAGACCAGAGCCAGCATACCCTAAAAAATAATTTTATTGCATACACGAAGCACACCAGCGGTGTAGGAAATCTTTTTCGTACAAGCTAGAGTATTCTCTATTATCGTTGTTTTATAATTTAAGGTATAATTTGATTCAATCGCTGAGACGTGGAAATACTTACTGGATTTCGTTTTCGAACAACATAATTTTTCCACAGCAACAGACATAGTTGGTCACCTATCATGATGCGCACCGCACCTAAAACACAATTTACCACTTTTTTACTTTTACACATGGTGAAAGTCTCGCAAAGTTTCGAAGTTGCATTGAGTGAATTTCAGTACTTTTATATGACGCATGCCTAACTTTTGATCGGAAGTTAAACATTTATCTAGTATTTTTCGAGTTCATCGAATTCGGTGTATAATACGTATGATGCGACATCGTTGCTCGTTATTATAATATAATTTCTGATAACAAGGAGTCCACGCCAAAGTTGGTAGACCTCAGATACACAGATAGAGTGGGGTAAGCTGTAAAACTCGTTCAAGCGTACTGTACTTTGCGACAGCCGTCCATAATTTTGAACATTGAGATACGATTTTGAACAGTAGGTGAAAATATTGTGAAAAGATGACATGATCGATCTACTAAACACTGAATATTGCAGAAATAATTGTGAAATGTTTCAGTTGATAAAATATGCAATTTGCCATCCTTATGAAATACAGTGGAATCTGGTTACAAACAATTTCCACTATGATTTTTTCAAGTCCGCTCAAACGCAATCCCACACCGCAAGCCAAGGCCAAGCTTAGCGCAACGTAGCTGATTACAAGCAATCTCTTCTAGCGCGGTGATTTTAACTACGTAACTACTATTGGGTCTGTCCGTTCTAGGGTTGAAAAGTATGTGAGCATATTGAGATGATTCAAAAGAAAACCGAAAGATGAAATTTTTATTCTTTCATAAACCTACCCATGGAGTAATTACTGAGGTAAGGTACTACGTAATATGGGCACACGAATGGATTTTGGATTACAAAAAAAAAAAAAAAGAAAATTGTTATTGGAAATACTTGATGAATAGTTACATGTAAATATATATACGTAGGTATTACCAACGATGAAAATTCAATAATTAGCAATGAAACAGAATTATCGTACGTAACGCAATGAGGTTTACTGCATTATAATTTTCAAATTGCACGGTTAAAAAACTTCGAATTCTCTCGGTATTTATTCAAAAAAATGCTACCATAATCTATCCCGTTCTTAAATGGGCATTATCTAATTGTAAACCCTCTTCTTCAATCCCGATTTTACTCCAGCGTTTGTATATGGTCGTCGAAGGCATATTAATCCAAGTATCGTTGATCCAATTGATGTCTTGGAGGGTAATTGCCTTGAGATAATTCCTAACGAAAATTCGTGTATATTCAGTACCTATTATTGATGAAACAAGCCGAAACTTGTACCGTATTTTAAGGATTTCTAATATTTCTTGATCCATCGGTAGTATGAGTGAAGTAACGTTCGGCGGTAAAAACATTACTTCAATGTCACCAACTCATATGGGAACATGAGCCTTAGAATTGTCCACAAGGTGCAATATTTTCGTTCACAAGTGTTTTAATCGTGAAAATGTTTGTATTTTGAGGACGAATTCTTTGTGAAATCAGACTTCAAGAATAGCTTTGGTGCTCCAACTGTTTTCTTTTTTTTTTTTTTTTATGCGCAGGTGTAATGTACTGGTAAATTTGCTTTACAATTTTTCCAACAGTTATACGAATTTTATCTTCTCTAAAACCAGGAGCACAAATTTTATCACTGCTGCCAAAAGTTTTATCTGTTCTGAATTTCCACCTGGTCTTGTTGATATTGAAGTTCTGTACTCTTAACGAATTCACGATCTTATCGAATATTCAACAATTATCTCTTAAAATTTTCTACTGCTTGTGGATCGTCAGATAGCCGTTGTCCTGCAACACTTCGCAATCAAGTGCCATTGCGTAGTTTCTAGCCTGCGTGCCAGCCGTCACTCGAAAAGCCTTCTCTTTTAAAACGGAACTAAAAACAGATATTTTCCGCACTTTAACCTGAATAAACGACATGCATAATTATTGGTCCAATTGTTCATTATCTGCTCTTCGGTTTGTCTTAAAATTTTTTAGATTCTTAGTTTTACCCAATTTATTTTTTTTTGATCTTTGATCAATCCATTATTGTAGTAAACTATTGTCCAAATTAAATTTCATGCTCACCGACTCCCTCGATTCCGGTTCCCGATATTTAGAAACAAATTTTCATCACTTAAATACACAATATTATTGATTTTACAATTAAAACTATAGACTTCCAATGAAATGTTAATTAATAAGTTTCCTTAATCAACGATATGAGTCAGTTTTGTAGCATTTATAAATTAATAACATCATTATTTCAAACGGTTCGATGTTTGAGGCCTGATAACTCCGAAACGAATTACCTTACGCAAATCTTTATTCAGATCGTTTTTGTAGAGGGTAAAATTTCCTACAAGAATATGTTTTGTTTATATCTTCATACTGATTCGTTTTCGAGCAATAAAATTCAAAAAAAATAAAAAAAAATTTTTTCCCATGTTATTTAAATGGGAAATAGAAAATTGAGAATCGCCGCCTCTAAATATCAATATTAAGAGCTCATATTTTACCGAGGTCATTTTTGAGGGACACTCGGAAGATTTTTCAATGTTCTTCGAAAAAAAAAAATAGTCGGTTTTTTTGGAACACTCTAGTGTCGACTAATATTAATCATTTCTTTAATTAATCGATGATGGTAATTATTTTCATCTATATTTACTACGAAAAAGAAAAATTTTCAATTTTCTTCTGAGGTGCTAACTTTTCTTCGCTCTCCCCTGGGTACATTATTGATACACAATAATGCTAAAATTTAGACTAACTCGTTTTGCAGGAAAGGCTACCAGGTTGTTATCACATAATAAATCACAAACTGTACCAATTTTTGAGGGTTTAATAATGGATTATTATTCTAATAGTACAAGCTTTCATGAAAAATTTGGCTCAAAGAATAATGAAAAATTTGTAAAATTGGTCAAATAGTAGAATTATTACAGACTCATCTGTAGCAATCTCAACATGTTTGAGTTCGTTATTCTTCTGAAATACATTATGGCATTTAAAATTTTGGATAAGTCGTCGAATGGCCTTAGGATTTGTACCACCTTGGTCACACACTGACTGTGAGGCAACGATACTCAGACCACCCAACAATAAGTGTACTCGTCACACTATATCTGTGTATATGCGTTGAATAGTTTCCGCTGGACTCAAAGACTCCTTCGAAGTATCGGTTGGGAGTCAAAATAACGAAAGATTAAAAAATCGACTAGTCGAAGACCCAGAATTTTTTAAATACGAATTTTAAAATAACGAATGATCAGTGAACTGAAATTGAGATTTTTGGTAAATCAACCAGTAGAATAACTGTTTTCCCGAAAGTTTACTTACCCGAAAAAGTAATTTCAAAACAGTCTGCATTTCAAATGAACAGAACACAGATTGTGAAAATACAGAAAAATGTAAGTTCCAAAATTGAAAATTAGGAGCTGCTAGTTGTTCAAACAGCCAAAAAACAACAAAATTATATGCCGAAAATTAAAGTTCAGAAAGAGCAAAATTTCTATCCGTAGAATGCTGAAGGACGAGAATTCTAAAAGGATGAAATACCGAAAGGTCAAAGTACCGAATCTCCTGAAAATTTGGAAGTTCTGAAATTCGTGATCTCGATGCTGGTTTGATCAAGATTATCTCATTGTATTAGACAATCGTCTGTGCCATCAAAAAGAAAAAAAAAACAAATACAAAATCGGAAACATATTTTTAATACCATTCAAACAATAAATCTTTTTTCCTGTACGTTCGATTTATACAAGACTGTATTACATTAAGTCATGTTCCACATTCCGAAACGCGCTTTCGTGTCACGTTGCCAGCGTAACGCCATCTATTAGCTGCAACTATTGACGTTAGAAAAAATAAATTTGATTCTGACGTCTTGCAACCTTTTGGTGTTCCGTCTATTCCGTCTTAGTGGGTTTCGGGATTTCGACGTTTCGAGTCATTGGTCAGTCGTTATTGATAAATTCAGATTTGTAAATTTTCAAAACAGGCACGAGTCTCACATTTGAAAAGCCAACTTTGAAATTTCAGTCCGGTTTTTCAAGTATTTAAAAATGAAACCGCAATCACACAATTTTACATTCATATAACGTCACAAGTATATTTGATTACCAAACAAAATGTTTTGAAAAAATGTACTATCATTCACAAGAGATAATTTTTTACTCAAGAATAAATCTTGATACTTAAGTAACTCTTATTTTTTTAACTCTTACTTAATCGGTGGACGATATTTTTTGTCTAATTATTTTTCAATACTCAAAAAAGAACAACATACTTTTGGTCTTTGTCATAAAAGATGAATCACCGAGATTGAATAAAACATCATCAGGTTTATTGAATAGATCGCGAATCATTGGTCTTGTAAATACGAACAAGACATCCTGTACCACTCACAATCAGTATACCACGAGGTTATGCGGGACTGTGGATTGCTTATAACCCGCATAGCCCGGGCAACGAAGCTAAAATAAGAATATTAAATCCGAAAGTTTTGAAATTTGGTGAAAATGTTTATTAGAGCTTACTCTTGAACCTGTCAAAAGTCCTGACCAATTAAGGTCCGCAATCGTCGCCACCTTGTAAAAAGGGTGTACTTTTATGGTTTTTGGTCTATAACTCTTTATTTATTAACTTTATCGAAAAAGTTGTGATGATCAGAATTTGAAAACATTTAATTTTCTACAAAAAAGGTTAATTCACTTTTTTCATAAAACTAATATTTTCCGTGTGAATAGACGACAAACTTGATGCAGATGTCACGTACGCCGTCTGAATACATACTTGTAAATATATATCATTACTTTACTCCTAAAACAACATAAATTGACGAGGAAGCATAATCTTTATTTATAGGAATTACGTTGCGGGAAATGCACGGAAGTACAAATCGTTCTGATTTGTATTCTCATGTATTTTTAAGGAATAACATTCTCGTACAATTATTAAATTTATACAATCGCTCGCCGGATCCCGGGTCTAATCAAACATCGGGATGAGGCCAATGCGAGACCACGCACCTCGAGGATGATGTACGCGAGACGAGCCTTTGTTTCAAAGGGTCTAGCCGCATAAGCATAATGCCCCCGAAGATTTTCAGCTGAGAATAAGAGCAAAAAATTTGTCATCCAAAGGAACACATTTCGACCAAAATTACACCCTCTAATCTTCCTACTTATTGCGGACCGTCTAATATCGCGTTTTGCCGTTTTTCCTTTTTTTCTTCGACCTCATTGAAGCCATCGTACTAAAAAAAAATCACAATTCAACCAGTAAAACTAAAAGATCAACATCTTCGCCAATAATAGGCACGTTACTTTTTGATGAAGATAATTGGATTACAGTGTTCACGATTAAAGAATCTGCATCATCTGTGCTCTGTCGACATCCTATTCCCTGATCGTTTAGCTTGGTTGATACCATGTCAATTAACCTGCTTTTGTTTTTGTCGTTTGAAAGAAATTGATCATGCTGAACGGTGACACTCATACTTTCTTCAAAATCGATGCCCATAGAATTTTTAGCAGCATATCGGCGATTTTGCTCCGCTTTCTTTGTACTGTTATTCGTATTGGAATAAGCATCGAATACTACTGTGCAATTTTTACCGTAATGTCTCTGAATATAAGTGATGTAGCTCGCCCAAATGGTTCAATAAGTTGAGTTTGGTTTCCAAATGACTCGATGTAAGAGGAATCCACCGTCAACAATGTTAACACAGTCTTGCAGGGTAATGTCTTCGTTTGATAACGGAAAGATTTCCTACATCGCGGATTTTTTTGTTTTTCGCATGCCAGCTTCATAAAAAAGCAACAATGGGTGTGCAGCTAATTCATGTTCCAAATGGTTTTCTAGTTCTTCGTCGGTTTTTTTTTGAAATGACTGTTCTTTGAAAACTCAGTAGGGGGTCAAGTAGTACTATCTCAGAACTAAACAGCTGTCGATCGGACCCTATACAGCCCTTCCCCTCCTCCCGACCCGAGCAGGTATACAACCGTCAAACACCGTCCTTGGTGGGGATTATATTATGAAGAAGTTCGTCGTCCATTTACTTGGTAAATGTTGGTTTTTGAAAAAACTGAACTGAACCTTTTTTGTAGAAAATTAAATGTTCTCAAATGTTGATCACTAGGTACAACTTTTTCGATAAGGTTAATAAATAAAGAGTTATAGACCAAAAACCATAAAAGAGCACCCTTTTTCCAATATGGCGGCGATTGCGGACCTTTAGTTGGTCAGGACTTTTGACAGGTTCAATAGTAAGCCCTAATAAACATTTTCACCAAATTTCAAAACTTTCGTACTTATTATTTTTATTTGCTGGAATTCGACCTTCTTTGCCTGGGCTTGCAGTGTTGCACATTTAACCGACGCACTCACACACATTGATGCGCTGTAGTGTGGAACCAGACTTGATGACTCTTCTACAAATTTTCTCCTGTAGCCCCGAGCGTTTGCTTACAATCAGATTCTTCTTTAAAACATTCTCTACATTCGGTGCGCGAAGTGGTTACTACGCACACTGAGCGTAAAAATTCGTGAATCGGATACTTCGCTTACTACCAACAGACATGAGAAATCGAATTTGGACACTGATTGTGAGTTAAAAAAACTAATTGCTCATACATAAGCACTGTAGTTCGTAGGGTCACGAACGCATGAGGTTCACCTGTTCCTAGTATTCATCAATCATCAGTTAGCTACCACGATAGTTCGTGAGGACGCGAACAACTCCAGGATAGCTGATTTAAAGTCGACGATACTACTAGCATAAATTTTTTGGGACAGATCCGATACTACAGGGTACTTGACGCCATGGCGACGTAATACTTAAGAATGAGCAAAGTGCCTAGTGTGTTGATTTAGGGGCTAACGGTAGCGTGAACCAAGACAAAGGGCCCTGCAATCTGTCTCATGACGTAGTATAGGGCATCACTTCTGCAACAGCGGAAACTCGGGGCGCAGCTTGGATAGGAGACGCTCTGCTTCGGTTACATTATATAAAAATGTAACCATCCTAAATTGGCATATTCTATTCAAAATCAAGAATTATGCAAATAAATATCGCCCACTGGATGTGAGAATTTCTTCGAACTATTTCATTTACTGAAAAATAAGATAAAAATGTATGCACAATGGATTTCACTGGTATGGTGGCATCGCTACTGCCTAACGAGATACATAGATGCAAAATAAAATTCTATCAAATTTAATGTAATAGCACATGTCATGATAAATCGGGAGATAATAAACTGAATTGGATAAAAAAAAAAAAAAAAATTTGATTGGTTCTCAATTTAATAGGATAAATATACACGGAAACCAACGATAATTTTCAAAAATAAATAGATTTCAAGGACTAATGTTTGACAAATCGTCACCTGTGATCACAAAAAATCAGATATGAGAATAGTAAACAAATCAATTTTTTCATGCCGAAACTGACATCTTCGTACGCATTGTTTTATGATCGAGTAATAGAATAGACTCAACCCTCACGGAAAAAGACCCCAACGTGGGTGTAAATTCGTACCCTCAACCCATAGATAATGCTAATTTCCCATAAGAAAAAAGTTAGGTGTACGAATTTACACCCAAGTTGGGGTCTTTTTCCGCGAGGAAAGAAGGAACGGCGTGCGCTAGGCACCAGTTGAGGCCAGTGTTTGAAGCTTATGTGGAAGTGTGACTACGATGTTTGTATCAAGTGCGGATACGATGTTGATAATAATTGCAGATATCAACGGGGAAAAACGAATTAAACCTACCGTCCGGGACAAAGGAGACAAAGCAATGTTTTTTCGTTACAATTGATTCTATATGTTTGGATTATATACAGAGTGGGATAAAAGAACAGTACCAATCTAAAACGCGGACAAAATACGACCGCGTTTACCGATTTTTTTTTGTTGCTCTTTTTGCGTTTGAAAATCCGAAAAATCTCTGCTTTTTTTCCGAGATACCCGCTTTTGAAGAATGGATTTTTAAAAGATCACTGCGAGGATGGAAAAAATTATTAGTAAAGAATGTTCCACTTAATTTCCATCCTCAATTGTGATTTGGAGTTTAATTCTGGCAGTTTGGCAATTTTTCTAGATTTTATGAACATGACATGAAACGTTTCTTGTCATATTAGAGTCAAAACACGCGCGTCAAATTGATGAGAGATCATGGTTGAAATCACCGAGCTAAAAAATCCCCGACTAGTACGTGTTGAGCAACAAATGCAGGAAGAGGATTTAACGTCGAAGTGTTACGACTTTTATGCTGCCGGATCGCCAGCACAAGAAACATATTGCTTCAAAGGAATGGGGGTAGGTTTTGGAGATCCAGGGTGCGGCAACAAAATTTTACTCCAGACGTTTTTCGAGAAAATACATCGGCGAGTTGGATTCGAGGGTGAGAATTTGAAGAAATTGTATCATTCGCCAATTCTCTCGTGCTTGGTGGGCATGAAGGCGGTGGTTCTTGAGCAAGGGTTGATATTTATGTTTCTAAATTATTATGACTTGAAGCAAACAGATGTGGTGTAGTCTATTTATTCATTACCAATTTTTTAATTCCTCCATCAGGCGTGGTTTTGCCATCTTTATCTTAAGCTGGCATCGTCATCGATTCCGGCGAAACGGTTGAAGCAACAAAATCGCGAATGCGGTAAATAATTAGCAACAAAAGAGCGCTAAATTCTTAGTATTATAATCCAAACTAATTTTTTCGAGTGATTTATTCCAGCTTATTGTTAGAATATATCGTCAGACGGGGTATGAAACAGTAGGACAGAAAGGCTGCTCTCAACAAAGTTTCGCTAAAGTGTAAGACCAGGTTATGTGAGTTCAACTTCTACGGAGCAGTGAATAATTCTCCCCCATGATTAAAAATGTGAGGCTATAGGTAATGCGCCAATATCAATAGTCAGCCGTAACGCCGTCATAGGGAAATTTATAAAATCTTCGTTTCATGCCTGGTGGTCGGTCGTTTCTGATTAAATTTTAAGTTATTGGCATCATTTATAGTCAACTTTTTTTATAATGGGCTCGCTTGATAATGTCCCGAAAATATAATTTTAACCTGGAAGCATGCGTTTCGACTCTAATATTTGAATAAAGTAGAGTAGAGTTGCTATAATGATACTTTTTACAGAATTAAACTTCGAAGCGTAATTCAAGATGGAAATTAAGTTGAACATTCTTTAATATTGATTATTTCATCCCCACGGTAACTTTTTCAAAACCCGTTTTTCAAAAGCTTGTAATTTAGCAAAGAATGTAGATTTTTCAGATTTTCAAACTCAAAACAAAAATTTTAACCTTCTTATACCGAGCGAAAAAAAGTTACTGAAAGTCGGTCGATACGTCCGGATTTTATTCACATTTTGAATCGGTCCGGCTGTTTTTAGCCCGCTCTATATACTGCGCGTAAGTAAATAATAGTTCTTTAGCAATCACCGTGTAACATTTAAATACCGAACACTCAAAAATGCAGCTTAACCTCGACAGAAATCTCTCCTCACCCCAAAGCATTACTATCAAAAAATACGTTTGTTTTTATGACTGGGAGGAGGACTTTTAACCCTTTCATGCATAGTGGTAAGTATATTTACCAACTCCTTATCCTTTCGATTTCTTCTTATCTACACGTTCAATTATTATGAGAATGATTATACAGAGGTTTTCGACGTCGCTGGTCACGTCAAGAATTTGAATAAGGCTTCAAAATTAGCTGAGAATGGATATACCAGGGTTTTCACGATTGCTGATCACGATTTTATCATCATATTTTCAAAATTCGAAAGTCCAACATCACATTGCAGTCAAAGATAAGAAAATCGTTTTTTCTTTTTTATATAGACTGTCAGTAATATTCAATTAGTTTATAACAATACATATGGCCACTTTTGCCAACTTTTTCGTATTCCCGTGACTACGCCCCCCCCCCCCCCCAGTCGACTGTCGGCACTCAATACAAAATGGAATATAGAGAAAAATAAAAAAATAATTTGCCGGAAATATGATCTCTTGGGAATAATATGTTGCGGTCATTCCGGTTTTTCAGGTCAAACAAGTTAATAATACGGTTGAGTTGGAAATAATGATTATTTTTTAATTATTTTGCAGAGAAAATGACCGTGAATCAATAATTTACGCACTAATTGTACGCTATGCTCGGTGGCTCGAGAATCGAAAGATTACTCGACTGTTTTTCTCGAAAACAAAGGATTACTGCACCAAATCGCTTCACACATGTATAAGGATCGTCGAAATCCGTTTGTATTAGGCCTGATGATTCCCTTGTAAGAGGGCGAAATCCAATGAATTCCAAATGTTTTCCTGCCGCGTTGGGTTGGACTTTCGATCCCGGAAATCAAATAGTATAATCGTGATCAGCGACTTCGAAAATTCTAGTATATCGATTATTAGCTGATTGTAAGGCTTTTTTCGAACTTTCGTCCGCCATTTTGAATGTTCGAATTTCACATTCGTAATCAGCAGCCCCAAAAGCCCAAGAATTCAAAATTTCATGTGAATCGCACGTAAGAAAAAATGTATACATGGACGCGTTAAAGGTTGTCTCGTGATTATAAAAAAAGTCACCTATTTCGTACACAGATATCGGCGTTCTTTCGTACAAAATATTTTACGTAAACCGTACAAAACTCCTAGCAAATAATGAACTCAAACGTCAAATACTCTACTGTAACGTCAGGACTCAAGTCACGGCTCCGCTACGCGGATCCGGAAATCGATCGTAAGTGCTACTAGTCGTAAAAAATTTCCCGGATCTTATCAGCTCTCAGATTACAAAATTCTTATATTCTAGCTTATCGCTATCGTCGATGTCTGCTATAGCGGAACGCAGGTTATCTGCAGGATGCGTCGGTGCTTCCTAATTAATCTGTGGCGTGTTGACGACTTCACGATGCGGTGAGATAGGTACTGATGTTTGAGAGGAAGGCTACGGCAGGGTCTTATAATGGTCTTACATACAGGTTTCGAAACGACTACGAAATGATAGGTACTCGTAGCTGATCCAAATATTGTTACATTTTTCGCCGCTACGTGGCATTGCTGCTTAGTAGTGTGCCACAAGGACATAGTAGTTTCTATCTGTCTCCTTCAATCTCCTGAACCAGACACATGAACAGAAAATAATAAGCGGGGAAGGGGGGAGCACAGAAGACACATGGGTGGAGGCAGCCCCCTGACGATCACCACTGCTCGTATACTAAAAAATTGTACGCGTTTTGTCCCCGTTTTTTAGTTCCTTTACGTGGCGCCAGTAGACTTCTGACACGCTCGCTGCCCTCGCTGACCGCGCACGAGCTTGTCAGACAACTACTAGCGCCACTAGTAGTGGAGATTGGCGGCAGAATCGAGGGACATTTTGCGAACCACTGTTAGCAGCGTGTGTCAGAGGGCTGGGTGGGGGATACTACCAGACCGCAGCGACGCATATGGCAGCGAGCGAAAAGAATAGATCACGGTCTTACATACAAGTCTGGAAAGTCGCTAAAAATTTCAGTGGCGGGGGTATGTCCTCTCATTGAAGCACCGACCGTTTCGCCTAGTGGCCACGAGTGTCGCTGCTATCGAGGGATTCAGGCTGTGTGAGAGAGACGGAAACAGATTTCAAAACCACGGACGGTCAACAACCTGTTTCCATCTCTCTCGCACAGCCTGAATCCCTCGATAACAGCGACACTCCTGGTCACTAGGCGAAACGGTCGGTGCTTCTATAAGAGGACAAATCCCCACTACCAGAGTTTCCAGAATTGTATGGAATACCGTGGAATAGATGTTCGTAACGGACTCACACGGCCTCATTGAAATGAGGCTTCGCTATCGGACCTGTACGTAAGACCACGGGAATCCCGGTCGTTTTGGTTTCCGTTGCGGTAGAGCTCCACGTTGGTCTCTCTAATTGAGGCGTTAGCCTCGCCGTCGTCGCCCTTCCTTCGAAAACCTCTGACACTGCTATCACTTGACCTTGTCAAATTGAGCACCACGCTTGGTGTCGCACAAAGGCGAAAACAAGAATGAACAAAAAATCTGGAATATTTAATTCGATAGTCTGTAACGTGTCAATTGCCAATCGGCTTGAAGCATTTACGATGAAAATGCATTCGCTTTTGTGTCTCATATGTTTCGTTAATTCGTTATTCATCATTGATGTTATCAAATGTTTTCAACGTCACATTTACACTTAATACAAGTATCGCGATGAAGCTTAATCTCTCTATCTAATAAAAAAGTCCTGAAAAAATGAGAAAGAAGTAGCAACAGGTGAAAAAGATTATAATAACAATAATATAAAAAATATTATAATAACAATAGTATACGCATGAAGTTGGCGGTGGAGTGAGATGCCGAAAACAAAACAAAAAGCATCTAACAAACAAAACTCCCTTTGACAGCTGTCATCGGCTGTTTATGACAGTCTTTGACAAATATCTTTATAGGTATCTGTTTCTGACAGGCAAAAAATAAACATGCAAACGAGAATTATCAAAATGATGCCCGACGGGAATTGTCTTTTTCGCGCGCTGGCGTATCGTGTATACGGCACTCAAGATCGACACGCAGAGGTGAGACTGAGCATCGTTCAAATATATCATACCGGCAAACATGTCAGCAGAAGTAATGAAACAGAACTCGAGGAGAGTTATATCAAAGAAGAAATAGGTTTTTTCGGATCCTGTAAATCCTTGATCCGATTAACCACTAAGTAAGGGCCTTCCCAGTTCCTTTGTAGTTTCGGACATCGTCCTTTCTGTCTTCGAGGTTGAAGGAGCCAGACAGAATCTCCGGGATTAAATTTTATATCCCTGGCTCGAATATCATAACGAGTGTTTAATTTGTCTGAAGCCATAGAAATTCTACTTATAGCAAAGCTATGAATTTCTTCTACTGCGGGGAAAATAATAACTATAGCAAAATAAGTCGCCAAATGCAATTGGGGATGCATGGCATCGGGGGTTTTGTACATGTGAGTGGATTCGTTTACGAAAACAATCTGAGCAGACCTGCATAGGGGGCCAATAGCAATGTCGGGTTGATCGGAAACAACCGATCAACAATTGCAGACCTGTCATCAAATCAGCATAAATAAATTCACCTCTCTAACAGACACCGTATAAAGAAATAGTGAGGCGCGTAGCGCCGAGGTGGGATTGGCGCGCGAAGCGTGTGTGGTCACTAGTGGATTCTAATTTCTAAATACTAACGCCCAGAATCTCACCCTGATACGCGTATAGTATCAAGAGTTCTGAAATGGCTCATCGTCTTATTATTTCAAAGCATACACTTATTATGGCCATCAATTTTTGTATGCTTTCAAAACTGCACTACTTGGAATTGATCTTGAACCGAAGATGATAGGTCTTTTTTGCTGAAATTGTCATGAATCAACATTAGAGTGAAGTTAAAACTAAAACTTACTCACTTGATCCTCATTTGAGGTACTTATTACGAGGAACTGCTCACTTAGGAAATCATTGAACCATTTTATAAAAAATCAGATAGGCAATCGCTAGGAATCGCTGGAAATCCTGTGAGTCGCACGATTCGACATTTTCTCATGATTTTTCCAAATATACAGGAAATCGTAGGGAATCGCCAAGAAATCACGAAATTTTCGGAATCGCTGGGAATCGCTAATCCCCTCTCCATGCAAGCAAGCCTTTGTCCAACGTTTATGCGTTATAAATTTATCAAACAATACCAAAGAAATTGGAGTGCTGTGCACGTGGTATGATTTAACGTTAGAAAAAGTCTTAGTTCCTGTGCCGATGGATGTCCACGGTTATATAAATATTAAGCAATATAACCTCACTATGTCATCTCCTATAATAAATGAAAAAAGTTTAAGTGTTCATGACAGTATTTTTAAGAAAATAAAAAAATTCTTCTAATACCTTAAATAATCTATGTTATTGAATGGGTATCCACGTATCCTGAACCATACATTAATTAATTTCTATCCGTAATAATTAATCAATATTTATTTCTCATTTTCAATCTAGAAATCGTTGATTCTTGAAATTTAGAAATCATTCGTAATGTTAGGAGTCAGGAAAAATCACAACAAATTGCGAGTAATCTCATTGATTCAGGCGTTACGAAAATCGCAATCGAGATCACAAGAAATCGATTCCTTTCGGAAATCGATGAACCACGGAATAAGCGAGTGAGCAGCCCCTCGACTTATTATGTAATAGTATCAACTGCATCTTCATCTGCATATTTCGACCACAACTGAGTAAAGACTGGAATATAAAAATTAATAATCTGGTATATGATAGAGATGAAGAAGAACAAATTGGTCCCAGACAATCTTATTTCGCAGCACTTGCTTATCGGACTAGAATCAAGTTACAGTTATCGAACAAGAGGCTGCCAATTGTGACCAAACATGATAACGCGATGTCGCAAATATGATAGTATACGCCTCACGTTTTTCGGTACAAGTCTGTATGGGGCTAGAAAAAATTAATTAATACTTTTTAGTCAGTTTTGAAAGCGTTGAAAATTAAAATTTTTATTTTTATTTGAATAATTATTTTCACTCTGGGTTACTAAAATATATAATATGCAGGACAATAATCGGAAACTTTATAGCTCTATAAGTACCGAGCTGACTGAAATATCTGTACACGTCTACCACGCACAAACCCTATTACATTCGAATAGGGAAAAATGGAAAATTCTAATTTTTATGACATTTAAACTTACAATTTCAGAACTGATCGATTGAGACGACGTTATCGTGAGAAACGTGATTGTTTTTATCAATTGGGCTTCCTGCAAATTTTTTATTTCCGTTACTCGAAAAATAACTCAGAATATGAAAAATTTGTGAGAAGATACTGTATACACTATTCATGCAAATAAGCCAGCCATTCGGGTTGATCTGTAAAAAATCACTGCCCAGTCTAACACTTGGCATTTCGTTACTTCTGGTATTTCAAATATGGAGTTGAAACATTGAATTTTGACATCACGGGCAAACCAAAGCCGGTTTTGCTCCCATACACTTCTAGCTACTTTTAATGATTTTTCATAAAAAAATTAAAGTTGCGAAAAGTTTTTCGATGATTAGAGTATATTTCAATAGATATAATTCTTATAAACATGAAAATTCTCGATATTTTTCTTTTACAACACAACTGTTTCTGGATTTTGTAAACTTGTGTGATATACAAATTTTCACGGCAGGAAAATATTAGATTATTACTTTGTGAATTCAGAAAGGTTTGTACAAAAGAATCGGCCTAACAGTTACATATTTCTCAGCGGCATTTTCTTACGTCAGAAACTCTTTGAACGATGTTTAAGCTTGAAGCTTATCGCAATGCAAAAGTACACAGCAACTTGATCAGCTTGAGTGTAACGAGAAACCAAAACGAAAACAAAATCCCCAGTCAGACTGGCGATCAATGCAACGATAACTAAGTGTTAACAATAGCGAACCACCGTTGGAAAACATATACTGTAATCAGTAACTTCGTATATTTCCCTTTAACATAAATAATACTCGATCGTCATAATAATTCAATATTTTAATGGGATTGCTTTTGGCAAGGGTCAAGTTGAGAGTGAATGTGTTAATAAAATGTCAATTTACGGCTGTCACGTTTTCCACTCCAAAGCCTACGCGTATAAGACAAATACTTAGTTACCTATTTGAACCTTAAAAAAAAAATTATTTATTGATATGGAGATGCAAACGAGTTACACTGCAGTTTTTTGATATGATGATGGAATAATTTCAAAATTGTAATCATTGATTATAGTGGCTCAGTTATTATGCATCTTAAGTAATCGGGTGATTTCCGGGTGTTCTAACAATGGAACTAAATTCGAAAAACTGCTTCCGAACAATTCAAAGGTCATCAAGAATATCCAAAATTGAAACCCTAACCGATATATTTTGGAAAGCATTATTTTCTATTAAATTCTGATAGTCTTGAAACGAATTTTCGTTGATTTTTTTTCAATGAAGTTCGAAATAGAATTTGGTTACAAGAAAATTATAAAATTCGCATTAATAAATTTGAACAGATGGATCAATTTATTAAAAGCCTTCATTTCGTCTGCCAAGTAGAAATCGTTGCGAATGATTTCGATGAAAATTGTCTCAACACGATAAAAGTTTCCAAAGTTGCAAGTTTTTCGCAAAGAAGTTGAGCAAAATTTCAAATTTCAGTATTTCGAACATTTTTTATGATATAAACCCATTTCAGAACTGCAGTTCAACTTCTTCAGTGTCGAATTTATTTACAAGAAAACAAAAACCCCAAAAAATTATTCTATACAATGGAAAAACATAAATATATGGAAAGAGAAAAAAAGAAGAGAGAATCAGTTTTTTCTTTCAGCAGTTATAAGTGAGTATTTCCATAACTAATCCATGGAAACAGGAAGAGCAACAGGAAGAAACATCAAGAACAGATTATGTGTGGGTCGATAGCAAACGGTAATCAACTGCAATAACATAACAGTCAGATTAAGAAGATAGGAAAACTTTTCTTTCTACATTTTACCTAAATAAAGCAAATGTGAAAAAAACTTGTCCCAGGAGAAAGAACAAACAATTTGAAGCACCATTTCAGTATCAGTACTTCCAGTATCAATCGATTTTTTTTTCAAATCTAGGCAGGAGTGGTGTTTCGCCCAAAAACAGCATCTGATAAATGCCGAAGAAGGGAAGAATGGATTGGATATAGAGTGTCAACTCAACCGGACAGTTATGCAAAACATGGCGTCAACTGTCATACCGCCAACAAGGCTAATTATCGGTACCATTAGTTAGATGAACTGCTTTGAACAAAATTATTTTTTGGTTTGTTAGAAATCAAATTGTTGAAAAAATCAGTGAAATTATCAATATTGTTTGTTTTATTTTCGAATAGTTCATTTATTGAAAATATAAATATAAAGGTGTACACAGTGAAATTCAGGGGATTCTCAACCTTCATAAAGCAACGATGTCCCAGAGCTGAAACTTTTTTAATAAGGGGTATTTTTTTACATAGAATTCAATTATCAAAAAATACAAATATGAAACAATCGTGGTTAGGTTCAATTTGTTTTTCATCGAAAGAAATAAGCTTTATCGCAAAATCCATACGATCGATTTTTTAAAATCGAATTTGCACCACGTACAAATTTTTTCATATTTTTGTATTGACTTTTGGCATTTATGATTTATTTTTTACGAAAAAAAATATTTTTCGCCCTTAACACATTGTTTTTCCGCTTGAAGTATATACTATTTAATGACTGCCTACTCATGTTTCCCGTAATACTCATTACACATATATTGATCCTAAGCCCTATCGCCACAGTCAAACATTGTCATAGATCTTGTGTGCAGATGACATTTTGAATATTGCATGCATAAGAATGATGAAATTCAGGGAAAAAAGCCGCATTGAAATTGATGATGTATGTTTTATAATATCTAATTTATATGTATGAATATTTTGAAGCCGCTGATTGAGTTGTGGTTCTTTATCAATCTCCAACACGTCTGTGCTTGCTCCACACATGGAGTCATCTCTAATTGAGTGGTGCAATTATGACTCCTCCATCTCTTACGCACTAGATTTTCAAAATACAAAGACCGCTTTTTTTTCACCAGCATTCTTACGACGGGTTGGTGTAATGAGGGTGAATGGAGTACAGTAAACGCGAATGCATACTATAAGCAACTAGTCCGGTGTGATAACGGAGGTATAAACGAAGCTTTAATGTCATGTTTTGAGAGTCTGATACAGTTGGCGACTTTCAAAGAGGAAAAATGATTTACTATATTTACCTGAATAGCGTGTTTTATACACAAGCATCATCCACAGGAGCTTGGCTTAAACTTCACAGTGAAATTCCATTTTTCGACAAATCATTGAATATAAATGTAGGAAGTACCAATCAGACGGTGCAGGAAGACAGTCGTACGAAAATACATACACATATGCATGGAGGGTACTGATAATATTCTAATATCGTACGAATAAAAATGATGAACACAGAATGGAATATTCGTGTGCCGTTGATACCGAGTAAAACCGCAATGTTCTGAAGCGAAAAAAAACATCAAAAATGCCAAAAATTAATTTAAGAATCTGAAAAACAAAGTTGTACTCGTTGCAAATTTGATTTAGAACAATCAGTTGTATGAATTTTGCAATATCTCACGTTTTTCGATGAGAAATAAATTAAACAGACCTTACCATAATTGTTTCATTGTTTATGTTTTGATAATTGAATTCTACGTAAAAAAAATACCTCATATTAAAGAACTTTCAACTCTGGGAGATCGTTACTTCATATAACTAGAAACGATGGTGGGGCTCGAATTTCATTTATTTTCAAGACCAAGTTGGCTTTTTTTACCAGTCAGTTATCATCGAACCATTGTTTTATCACGGATACAACGAGAAAAATAATCTTACCGTCAACTTGAACTTCAGAAGTAATTTGTAACCTATCATAAAAATTATTCAAATTGCAAAGAATATCGTCCAATGAACCAGATGGGACTGTGAAAAAAATGGTCCTTTTTTTTATTTTTGCTTCAGTTGTAATAATGCAAGTACTCAGTTCTAACTGATGTAAGAGAACATCATTGCCCATTTCCTTTCTCTTGGAATTTATTTCCGTTTTTTATATTGTATAGAATAATTTCAGCACTAAAAAAGTTGAACCATTATTCGGATAGGGTCAAGAATTTTTATCCACATTTCAGAACTATGACCATTGCAAAGAAACCGAAAACTCATAATTTAGTTCCAATTGTTGGCTGAAAATATCCATGATCATTTGATTTAGGGTGACTCGATACTCATATTTGTGCAATGATCGTGATTATTTTAAATCAAAACGTTAAGCTTTTACTGAAACTAAGGTTTCCTGGAAGTTAAACTAGCTATTGATGAGCAAATGTGACATAACCTCTCATAAACGTATTCGTGAATCGTAATAATAGAATATTACTACCTGAAGAAGCCATTAATGTATCAGGTAATCACGCGACTGTAAGATCCTGTTACATCATATGCCTAAGTATGTGTATTACAGAGGTGTTTTGCAGTATCGATAATGGGAATATTTGCTTACGGAAAAAAAAATTTATTCCTAAATTCAAAGAGTTGAAGAAACTCTCACAATCAGTGGGAATCGTCGTATGAACTTTTAGACTTGCATCGATGAACGTTTTATCAATTCCTAATATAAAGTGAAGCCCCGTGAAATCTAATTAGGCTGAAGTTAGTAACGTTAACGAACGAATCATCAGGGAAATTATCATTATTGCGTGATTTTAGAATGACTTTCAACGAGTCGGCTTTTTAAAATAAGAGTATGTTTTTTTTATCATGGTTTACCAAGTTTCGTATACTCTTCGAGATGCGAAGTAACAATTTTTACTGAATATCATATATTTATTTATGCCTTATCGGCACAAGATTCCAATCGCATGTGAGATATGACGCGGAAAGTCTTAATAATGGTATTTATTAGTACTGATTAGTCTGTTAGTCTACTATTTTATGTTAGTAAATTTCGTTCATCGGTAATGATCAAAGGGTGAATCTCATTTATTACGACGATTCAGTCCGCTCGGGTAGCCGCCTTCAGACTAAAAACCATTTTGAACAAAGAAGTGACAGATATCATGACATTTTATAACAACCTGAGATAAGATTTGAAAACCATAATTTTTGATATAATGAAAATAATGTAAAATTATTTAACACCATCTCAGATAGTTTGAGCTTAGGTTTTCTCTTATGTGGTGTTAAAATACGTAATAGAGTGCCGAATCACAATTTTTCTTCAAAATAAGAAGAATTTTTCAAACTGTTCGTAGCAATAGTCTAAACCCAAGCAAATTTCTCCAAATTTCCATATTCTTCAGAGCCTTATTTGATGATCGATGAGCATTTTTTGGGGAAGTGACATTCGATCACAGGGTCTGATATTAACAAAGATCGATAGCTATTTTGGGAGGCGTAATGTGCTGGGATTGTATGTTTAGTTTGAAATTGTCAATTTAATATATCAATGTAATTAATATATCAATGTAGTTAAGTTTCTAGATATCTGTACGTTTGCTAGCTACTCTGCTGTCAATATTTCTTGTGACAAGAATCATTTGCTTGGGTAATCTTGTGTTTCTTGTAAGACTCTCTGAGGATAAAATTGTAGTATTGTTAAACTAAAAGTGTATCCTTTAGTTTAAGAGAGATATACAAGAGCAAATTCGTCTTGATTCCATGTTTCCAAATCAGCTTTATGACCGCGAATTCTATTTTTTGAGAGTTGTGAAAACTTTCCCATGTAAGTCAATTTTCGCAAGGAATCCTTCCTTGTATCCCAATGAAAAGTTTCCGATTCAGTTTTCTATTACATGTTGTAAGACCACATAAAGGAAATCTCATGCCAAAATCAAAGAAAACGCACTATCCTTGGATGACTTTGAATAAATAATTTTGCATATTAACACCGCGCATGAACATTTTTGTTTCACAATTATGAGCTAGGTCATTATGAAATGTAATAATATCGATTATTATTTTTCTTCTACTTTCTTTTGAAATTATTTTTATTCTAAAAATGGTTGACCTGACCGAAATTCCACGGTAAAAAAATAAAATAAAACTGTCCCTTGACCATCACCGACGGTAGGAGTCTATTAATTATTCATGGTCACTAAAAAAAATTGAAGTTATCGAATTGCAGTTACGACAGTGATGAAACCGGTCATCTTGGTAAATGTGCTTTAGTAATTGAGATCGATAGAAACAAGGTAACAAAATTCTGATCGAAGCAGAATATACTCTCACATTGATAGAAATTTATTCTACATCACCGGTTCACGCGATTGCCTAGTTACGATTTTACTTACGTAATTGCCTAATTTTTTGCTATATGCTATTTGGCTTCCAACAAATTTCAGTCAAGACGAATTAAATATACACATACAAATATATGACTACAATTTCTTGCTCCGGAATACAATGCCATCTGAGTAACAGTCGAGAAATAACTTACTACCGGCATATGTCGGAGAAGTGGCAAATCAATCGCACTTTGAAAACTGATTCGTTGGGAAGAATATGAAAGATTCATGAATCTTTTTCCTAGGAATAATAAAATTGACGCGGATACGGCAGATCGAGAAAGGGGGCTGCGTGACGTCACCAATGCTAAAGTAAATCTATGATATTAAAAACAGTGACATTCAATTGCATATAACTTTTGCAGTTGTCACAATCGACGAGATTTTGAGGCTTGAAAAGTTTATAGCGTAAACCTGTTGAAAAGTAACGAGAATATGTAATTTTATTAAGATGAGACAGGCTTGTATGATTAAATTCTGTCCTAACAATCAAACATTTGCTACCGCAATTATCAATCTTCCAAAATGTATGACATCAAGCTGTTCAATGTACACATATATATATATATATAACCAATAATTACGCCTGTATTATTTACTGTCTTTTCGTTCAGCATCCGAGCATGCAAATTTACATTTTACGTCACGAATGTTAATTCACTATCAATTATTGTCCAATGCATAGCACGAACGCGGATATCTGCAGCGTATATTTATCGAACAAATATTCATCAGGGAAACGAAAATTTCACACAAGTTGTGCTGACAATGAGTGATAGAAGTGGACGTACTATTCCTTGCGTCGTTGCCTCGTAGAAAAGAATATTTACGCGTCAAGTTATCGTCAAAGTCGCATCAACATTTAGACTGCTGCAATCATGAGAAACAATTTTTGCGATCGATTGGAAATAAGGAAATAAATGGAAACAACGTCGGCATTGTGATATTGATTTTTTTTTCTTTTTATCCTACCCGGCAATATAAAAATTGCTATCGACTTCGCAGTGTTAAGAACTACACGTGATCCTCAGTGAATGCGAAAACATAACTTGGTCTTATATTTTTTTTCATAAACGAATGCGACGAAAGCTGCGTGAATAATTACGACCTTGAATTTCAACAAACTACACAAGCATTTATGTTTATCGACAAACCTGTTTAAAGTTCAGAAAGAAAAAAAAAATTCTGTAAGTCGGTACTTGTCGCATCAATCACACGAGGACATATTTAATGCGAATGGAATGACAGGAACAAATATTTTTATTACATACATCAATTCCGAAGAGCTTGGAAAATATCTCGCATTCTACCGTAAGTATATGATTCTGTATTTTTATTTTCATCGCATTATTTCGGTCAATTACTGAAAAATTTCCATGTAGAATTCACGAGTAAATTATAGTTATCTGTTTTGTTCAATACATCAGTTTCCATGAATCTGCAGTTAAAAAGAAAGTGACAAGCATTGATGAATATAACACTGACTTCGAGCTATTAGTTTTTACTTCCACCTGATAAGACGAACGAGGATACCACAATTTCGACGAAATTATAGTCGACTTGTAATGATTATCGAAAAATGTTTCAACTATCGTTGAATGCCGCAGTTTCTGCCCGGAGATTCTTTGACACATTATAATACAGTCAATGCAAGTGCAATCAAACAAGCCAGTCGAGTACGAAGTGATAAAAATCCTATCACACGTAAGATCGTATAAACTTGAGCAGAAAGTTGACCCCAACAAAGATAAAAAAGCAAAAACTCACCTCTGGGGCAAGTGGCTTTCCGGTCTAGAACAAAGGACAGTTGAGATGCTAGTCGGCACAATAACAGTTTTAAAAATACCCGATACTGTTCATCGCGATATCGTTGGGCTGTGGAAGGATATTAAGAAACACTTGGGAATCACTGTGCACTTGATCGAAGATCACTCTCGAATGTATATACGCAGCATCCAATCGTTCTTTTCCCAATGGCCACCAGCACAAGACTGCCGTCACTGGTCCCGACCACGTGTACCTCGCACTGGTTTTCTTCCAACACAAACCAAATTTATGCACATATTAACATGCCGCTTCGCACACTGTTACGCGGGAGTTCGTGCCGGAGCGGCATACCAGAAGTGTGTTGTTGCTATCTTTGAAAGCGAATGTGAAAGACGCGGACGCATCGTTGGTAGTGGGTGAAGTTTATTGTAAACGTAACGGCCTCACTGGTTATTACTGCTCTATATTTATTACCACGCTTCCCAGAATGTCTAATAAGGAATTAGCCAATCGCGTATATTGAAACCTTGCTTACATTTCAGGCGGACCAGTTTACATCGATGTGTGTATCGCCAAATTGTTGGCGTGAGGATAAGTGACGTTTAATCGTAAATGTGGTGTTGCCATGAAATTGTTGACAAGGATTTCAACGGACAAGTACATCTTTCAAGGGAGCCCTGATCCACCAGGGCCGTGCGAAAGATGACGAGTCTTCGAAACACTACTCGTATCACGACTCCTGTTCCCAAGATTACTAGTTTCCGTTTCTTTTCTCTCTCTGATATCAAGTCTATAATTAGATGCAGTTGTAAGCGATATTGGTCCGAGTAGTTTATCAGAAGCATACGAGAAACATTGTCAGACGTGCCAATGTTTCAAAGGAGAGGAGGAAAAAATTACGTAAAGTTGACTTGATCTGATGAATAGGAATCACAGAATTGTCAGGTAAATTTTTTACCTTGCGTAAACAATCACGCGTTAAAAGCGGACTGGAATTGACCTCGTATTTTTAAATCTTTCGAAACCTTTTTTGTGCAAGGTATACGTAAGAAAAAAAGACGCGTGTTCTACCGTTCGTTCAAAGTACTTATGTTTGAAAAACGAAACGGTATTCAATTACTTTGAAAGTAAGAGCACACCGGGCAGCATAATTAATATTTCCGGTTGCGTTCATCATCGAGAATTCGTAAGTGATTGAAAAAGCAAATAGTCCAAATCGGTATAAACACTTCAAACGTTTGAAGAGTTTTATTGTTTCAATTCAATTTTTACAATATTTCAAAACGTTTAAACATTTTAATTCGTTACAACAATTTAAAATTCTTCACCTTTCACTAACTTACACTATTTTCACGGATATCACTTATCTTTGCTTCTGAATTAGCATACATCCATTTATCACCCTATGACCAAAATAACTGCAGATATAACGTGACAGTCGTATCTTTTACTCAATCATTGAAAACACAGCAAAAATCAAATCTATCAAGATATTATCCGGAAAAAATGTGTGGGTATCCCACAAACTTGAATGAAGATTGTATTCATGTTCTTTTTAAAAATTTTAAAGATCTCAATGTGAGTGAAAAAATGTTTGAGTATTTGAATTCTTCATAATAATTCGAATTTCTTACTGTTTCAGTAAGTAAAATTTTTATTATGAATGTCGCTTCTTTGTGTCTCATAATGAGCCGTAGTTTATCGTTTCACGTTAAATGGAACCGAAGATGTCAATTATTAAGGAGATGTATAGTCAGTCCTCATATAGACTGACAATGAATAATATGCCCCTCACTTCAACTATTATCAAAACTTATGCATCACTGACATGAAAGTACCGCAGTCAGCGCAATTCTACATATATATGCAATGCCGAATACGAAATTGATCTGAAAGACGTTTTGTTTTACGCAACAATAATGCCAAGGAATGTAGTTGTGTAAATTGAAATGTCACTTATTCCAGGAATAAATTTCCTCACGTTATACTTACATAAAATAAACTTTCAAAATTGGAAATGTCTCTTTACTAACACTCGAACTTGCTCGTCTGGTAAATTATTTTTTCTGTAAACAAATTAAAATATTCATTAATTTACAATAAAAAATGTTTTGATTGATAAGAAAAATCATATTTGCTCTTTTTATGCATGCTCTGACAATGAGTAATAAAGTTTCAACCGGTTTAAAAATTACCATATTGAAAGACTCCAAAATCTGTGTAATTGCCTATATACGTATGATTATAATACAGATAACGCCATTATCGCAATGTATGCTATACGAAGATATAATACGAGAATAATTGATAGAACTAAATATAACGTTACAATTAATGATATTGCATACTCATGTTTACATTGTTATGATATTTTGACATTATGTTGTAAGATACTGTGATGAGAGACAATTACATTGAATACTGAATTTTTTTACAGAATGAGCACATGTCGGTGAAATGACGGTTAGTATAACTTTGGTTATCATCATTCTCTTCCTGAGTGTGATACATTATACACGTATGAAGAGCCGTATGATAAGATTAAAAAATGATATTTCACCATTATGCTAGATGATTCTCAGCTCGAGATCGGCTTGCCGCAATATTATCTGACCTCCAAAAATTGATTTCCAACGATATTTACAAAATTAAACAAGGTATAAATCTTTCTTTAACTCCAAAATTCCATGCCATTGGAATAAAAATTTGGAAAAAAGATTAGAGCAAACACAGTGTTTACGTTGACAAGTTCCCGTGCAATAAAAAAAAAAAAAAATCGTTAATATCATAATAGCAAAATATCGACTTTATTCGAACAAAACGAGGACCAACAAACCTATCACTTTGCGGCCGGCGTAGTGTATAAATCGTGTAAGAAGTTAGTGTTTAAATCAGTTTGTCAAGGTAAAAATAATTTCCTCCCAGAACTCATTGTGAATTATATTAGTGTGATCATCCGAAGTATATACACGTCCGCTTGCCGCATAGTTTTCCGATTGTTCTCGCATTTCATGGCCGTAGCCGGAAAAATTTCTATTCAAATTTTGTCTCTGTAGTTTCAATGACTAAGACTCAAATATTTACCGAGTTATCGCACATAGTCGAGAGCGCAGGGACAGCACACGGTGAGGTAGCAAGTTAGGTACTCGGACCGAGGCGGAGCAACCTTTCCTTCACAATACATTCTTAACTATTGAACCGGGCTGTTTGGCCGGGAAGATATTTCCGAGAATATTTCAAACCGAAATACTACTGCATTTTTTGTGAAGGACATTATATATATATATATATATTTCTACAGCATGAAACTGTAGGTATGCGAAACGAAGGTTAACGAGGCCCGAGCAATAGAGACAGTTTAGCTCGAAAGTGTTTCGTGGACGGTTGAATTTTCAAAACTAAAATTCCGGACTATCCAAAGGGAACCCAAGGAAATGTAGCTCAAAAATGTACTTAAAAAAAGAAACGATTTCAAGGAAATCAATTCACCGATAAGTGCGGGGAGAGTTTCGGGCCGAGTACAAGTGACGGTGTAAGCGCAAGTGCCAAATAACTAAGAACTGCGTGCACAGAGGTGCACTTTTTTGGGGTAAAATTTTAAATTCGTCGAGAAAATAGTCGAAGATTCGAACATTTGATTAAAGAGCTTCCTCAATTTTCAACTTTATACTTTTCTATAATTTTATAGGTAGATAATTCCCCTAAACATGTCAGTAATCGAATAACATTTGTTTCTTATTCTTCAGATCAACAGAGAAAAAGCTGCAGCTGCAGCAGTTTTCGCTTTCACGAAAAAGAGGCGTTCGAGAGTCTCCATAACGCCGGCATTTTGTTTTGCACAAGAATAAAAAAAAAATGTTTTTCAAAACTTGAGAGTTTTAATAAATCAATGTCAAAATTTAAAAATCATCGAATTATTTTATCACCTTTGAAGAAAATTTTTTTAAATGCCTATTTTTCACGCATCTAAAGGGTTTGCTCCCCTTAACATTTCCTACAAGCTGATATCCCATGCTGCTGATTACTGTTACGCCCGGGCGTATATTTTCAAAAATTCTGTTTTATTTAAAACAGCAATGCCTTTACTTTTCTCTACCCGCTTAAGGGACACTTATTGCGCGATAAAACAATTCAGTCTCATGTTCTTGTAACAACCGCCTTCTCCACCTAAGGTAAACTTCACGTACAGTCGGCAGTATTAGGTATCATAAACGTTCAGATTAGCCAGTACTAGGAACTGAGCTGAGAAATGCTTAAAGTACGGGTTGCCCAACCTGAAATTCTTTCTTTCTGTAAGGATGGATGCTGATCGATAATTAGAGAAAACTGCTTCACTTAAGAGTTCCAAATTAAAATAGAATAATCATACGGCAGTACGAGTACGTGTGTGAAAGTTACATTAATATATCTTTTGTTAAAATTTCAACTGTACAATAGGCGAGATTGAGAACCGCGGAATACGCAAGTTCTCAAGTTCTGCTCTGGCGTGGGGCTCGACCTGTGGATCGGCACCAAGGGGTCACGCTCGCACCTCATTGGCTAATTACCGCGCGCATTAATACAACCAGTATGCAATTACAGGCTCTTGGGTCCTCAGGCCCAAGGAGCCGCGTCTTTTGTCTGTCAAGTCTCGAGGTGCGTGGGCGTCAATTCGAGTTGGCGCTGAAAAATCTTAGTTGTTACCGATCTAATAAAGTCGAGCGCTCAGATTTATTCTGTTAACACTAGAAATACCGAAATTAAGACATAGTTATTTTTACCAAAACCGGCCGAAGTGACTGTTGTTAAAATAATATCTAATAATAAAAAATGTTCATTCCATATCGATATAAACATTTTCTATTAGTATGATTTTTTGAAGACCAGTCATTTTGACTAGTCCGATAGACGCAGTATCAATTGTAAAAGACTCACTATCACCTATATTACAACTTCACTAATCCTCCGCGTTTCGTGAGAAGACGTGGCGTTCTTTCTGATAATTTTTTCAATTTAATTCAAGTTTTCCCTGACTCCAAAAGAATTGGGTGATATTAAGTGATGGTAATAGTTGCAAGCTTACTTTTACGAACGTTTGGACATGACTTTCGTGATAAATTTCAATACAAATTCAAAATTTCACAAAGGCTCAGTGATTGACCAACATCGTTTCCAACCGATTACCGAACAACGACGTCTCTTGCATCAGTCTCGCCGCACTCATCTGAAAGGTAAGCTAATTCGAGCAAGTTCCTGTAAATTGTATTTCACATTGATGTTGTTAAAAAATTGTTCAGTTCATTTAAATGTCCAACTACACATTTTGTTAGACCAACGCGTCTTGAATTGATACAAGTAAATATTCATTTCGCCGCTCGTGACCGCACATTTAGTTGATTCAACGACTTTTCTTTCTCATTGACAGCGTATTTTATTTTATTCTTTTTTCTTTAACTAAAATAAAAAATGTGAACATGCATGTAAATTCATAACTTAAATTTAGATGTTACCTAAGATCACTTATAATCGGATTGATTCAATTATTTATTTATTAATGAGTAATGAAACAACTTCATTACGACACAACGGACGATTTGCAGAGAAAAAAAATTATAAGATAGAAAGAAAAATGATATCCGACGTTGTTATGCTTTCACTAGTCAGATATGTCATTCATTTTCAAATATGGCTGACTGATATTTTCGTGAATTTTCTGTCATTTAGATCAGTGCTTCTAAATGTTTTTGAATTTGCGACCCCCTTACTGGTAAAAAAATCTGGCAAGCCCCCAGTTCCATAATAAAACTATGTCAGTGATTTCATAGGATTTTTAAAATCAAAGGATTCCTCGCAGAACTTCGTTTGTGCCTTTTACATTTATCTGTCTTGCGACCGCGACTCCCCGAGTAAGAATTGGCGACCCCCCTGGAAGTCACGACCCACAGGTTTAAAAACACTGACTTAAGTTGAAATATTTACAAAACGACTCGTTAAAATACCTTTTTTTAATCATTTTTGCGTAATCTACGAGAATTAATTATTATAAATTACAGTTTTTTTTTTAAATCTTCATCGTTAGCAATTGTGGTTAAATGGTATTAAAAATGTGCATTTTGCCCAAGGTTCCCTATTGATTACATGTTAAATATCCAATTTTTAATAATTAATTCCACAAAGACCACAGGTCAGATTTTTCTCAAAAAATCATTTTATATGTATTTATTAGTGATTAATAAGATATCAAAAACTAACTTTTCTATCTTTACATTCCTCTAATGTCCGAACAACCTTAAATTGTGCCTTTTGAATGTGTGTTGGCCAGCTTCTCTAGTCATCTTTAATTATGAAGCATGTTATGCTCTCAACACTTTTAACAAAAGAATTGAGGACTAGTCTAAAACAGTATCATTGTGGGTTTTCTGAGAATGAGTCTCTAGTTTCAGCTCAGTCCAATCATTCAATATTTCATCAATTACTGGTTTTATTGCGAAATTCACGAAGCTCATGCGTGTGAATATATACCGTGAGTTTCTTTATATGCGGAACAGCCGATGCGCCTGACGCGCTATGAACGGCAACCGGTTATAAAAAAAAGGTTATAGAAAAATATCAGCGTTCAACCAATGCCAAACATACTTTCTTCAACTCAGGCATGCAAATTGTTAAGTTTAACACGTAGTTCCTTTTCTGCGGTTCTTAAATCAATGAAAATCTTCGCATTTTTTACTGAGAGTAATACTGATCTTAAATTAAAAAATTCTAATTGCGAGGGCTCACAGAGTACATACGTCCAATACATTTAAAGTTTCATTTTCGGCGTTCCCAACGCTGAACACTTTTCTTATTGAGTTGGTATTTTTTTTAAAAAGAACCGCGACCGAATGCATCTGTAATAATAATTTCCTGCTAACTTATCTCTTGCATCTAATGCAAAATAGTCTATCAAGATGTTCACTATTTCTAATGCAAAAATTATTGCTATATTGTTCTGAAACACCCTAATATATATCCATTACGAAATTATTACCACTTTGAAAGAGGAATATATGTATATATATTATGAATCGATCAATATAATTATAATCAATTTATGAGATACATAAATATATTTATATATTTATATATATGTATATACACTACCGGCGGAAAGTTTCCGGACAAGAGTTGGAAAAAGTACCGGAACGGTTTTTGATGCCATTTCGCCGGTAGTTGGCCTAGGCCGATTTGACTAACGGCATTTCAAAGAGGGGGGATTTACCTACATTTTGGCTTTTCAAACAAATTTTTACGATTTTTTTGACACTTAGCACCCAGTATCGGAAACGACCATTCTTTGTAGTTTTTTTGTTCTTTTGTGAGTGTACCCCGTTTGCAGTAAAAATCTTTTTTATACATTTCTCCGAGTAAAATCATAAAGGGGGAAGCCTAAGCTTCAATTTCGTTTTGTAGAAAAATTTTTGCGATTTTTTTTTCCCAAAAATATTTCGTTTTAAGCTAGATTCTTTGCTAGATAGCATAGAAAACTATTTTATATAATGTATTAATGTTATATAACTGTTTGTAACTGGACTTTTGGCTCGCGGTCATTGTAGAGTATGGAATGCCGGTATTACACGTACAAAGATGTTTGCTCATAATGACCAAAATCTGGTTCTGGCAACGAAATTTCAGGTTTACTATACATCCGACCAACGTTTATTTTCACACAACAAGAAAATTCAGTTGATTTTATAATCCGCAGCAAACAAAATGTTCCAGTAATGGTTGAGAAAAGGTTTGACTCCACAATTCCATAAATTCCGTTGCGACTGCGAATCAGATCTATACAGTCGAATTAGTTTGTAAACATTGAAAAATGATCGTTCTATTGTTGTAACAGAAAAAATTGATGCTACATGAAACGCGTGTCACACCAAAAAATGGCAAAGAAATTTACCATTGTGAAATGACAGGTTGATTCAATTCTATTATACCACGAATGGATTAGTTCTGCTGATTATATTAGACAGACGCCTGGAGTCCCTTCTAACAACTGCTCGTCTTAATTCTTACGAGAAAGGAATTTTAACGCGTCACAGAGAGTATTTAGCCACTTCAACGAAAAATTTTGTAAACTCACGTTGTAACATATCATTTGATAGCTGTGATCAATTAGTAGCTCCCATGACTTCGTAAAGATTTATCTTCATCCAGCGATAGATTTAGTGAACTGTATGAAGCGATTGAGTGGAATCTACCAGAGGTTATTCAAGATCTTGATAGTACCATAAGAAAGTATTATTTCATTAGATTGACTAACAATAAGTTAAAATCGAGCCTTCGTATTTATAAGCATATGACGAAGGAATCCTTTCGTCGTTGCGTACGGGAGAGCTCCGAGAGAATTTGGGAGGTCTCTTATCGCCGAAACATAAACAAAGTCGAGTACAAGAGCTCGAATGTCGAGTGGTTCACGTCATCATCCGACCAGATAACGACGTGCAAGAGGAAGGCATTGGAACACTAGACCTCGTGCAGAAAGAGTGTCTTTTTTAAAGACAGCCTTATGAATATAATTATGAAATAGTTCAGCGAAACATTATTCAAAAATTATTGTATTTAACTGTCATACTTGAAGTAAACATTTTTGAAGAGGACTGGCTCAGCCAGAAAACCATTGTCAAATAAAGTTCCCGGTAAAATAAAGTACCTTCTACATACTACTTTTATATATTTTACCACAACAAATGTTATGTTCTCGCGGTAAAATTTTCTACAAAATGCGTCCACAAAACGATTTTTTTTGCAAGCAGATAGTTTTCTCTGAGTGTAGACCACTTAGGCGTTTGTCCTTCCAATGAATTATTTTCCGTACAGAACAAATGACCAAAAGACTTTTCAAAGCCAGCTAATAGGAACAGCTTTTTTCTTCTGCCAACGATGTGCCTGTTCTTATTTGCTGACTTATAAACTGTTCACGTTGCGATCAACAAGCTGAATAACTACATCTTTGGGCTATCATTTAGCTCAGCTTTTCGCATATTTGTAACGGATACTTACATCAAATTCCGTTCCGCTGCCTGATTAACCTCTTCTGACATATTGCGATTCTTCATTATGACGATTCTGATATACTGCAATTCTATATTCTGAGCCTTCTATGAGATTACTACACGGAGTTCTAAACGTTCTGATTCTTGACCCTTCGCATTTATGAATTCGAATGTATGAAAATTATTTATTTGTGTTTGCGAGCAATCGCATTTGCTTCATTCTGCTAATGGCCTTTCGGAATTTTCACCAGTTGTGTATTCTAAATTCTATAACTTCAAATTACGATACTTTTATATTCTCTTTCCATTATTTCTGGCTTAATGAAGATTCATCACTTTGTTCGTGACTGTTAATTTTCGATATATTTATGTCCGGAATTCCGACCATTCTGATTTTTGGTTTTTCTGATTCTTTACCCGCACCACCACTACGCCAAACTGTCGCACAGACTTCGGGTTAACTTTTGCTCAATTAGAGGACGAGATATACTTATATCAGGCACAGAGCTGTCGCCAGATGACATGAAGAGATCTTGTAGAAAAATGCAAGAATTAAATAACTATTTCAACAATCTTAAAGCGATAAACAAGCCGATGAAATAGCTCAGTTAACGAATGAAATGCTCCCAATCAACAAAATATTTATTCTATATAAATGTTTCGTTTATGTCATTGGTCCAGCACACACTGAAAAATTGAATTTCGTTACGTTTATATTTTCTCAGCTGCTTTACACGTTGGATTTTTGTGGCTTTAATTCGACCAACAAAATATTCAAAAGTAGCTAAACTTATTAGCATATACGCGATTGTAAATAGATTCAATGAACTATTTATATGGAAACAATTTTGTTGTTGTTTCGACTGATACATACATTTGAATCAGAAAAACTACTTACAGTTAGTTGAATTATATTCACTGACTTGCATCATCGAAACAAGTATTACTTACAAAATGTAGATTTGTTCAGGCTAAATAACTTGATTTGTTTCTTTGAAGCATCAAAAGTTCCTGACAAAAGGTACATTTACTTCATTCAACCATAAGTATTTGAAAATTTATAAAATTGAACGGAAAGGATAAAAATCACCTAATTTGACGAAAACAATTTGTTTGCAAAATCACATTTAGGGATTGAATCAAGAGGATCAAATTTGATTCCTGAATACTGAATCTTTGACAGCAAAAAAATATTTGGTTCAAGCAATTGCACGTATTCAACCGCTGGTACCCCCGTCTTCGGCCGGATCATTGAGTTGACACAACTAAGTATTGTTTGGACCTATCAAATTTTCGCATAGATCAAATAACTCGTTCGGTTCATTTGACCTGAGAAAATTTAATATATTAACTACAGTTTATTAATTTTAACAAAATAAGGATTGAAGCGACAATTTTTCATCCAACTGAATCCATTTGGTTGATTTAACGAATTTTTTCTCTCCATCTATGTTAGAAACATCTTAATCTCAAAGGATCCACCACCAACAGCTTATCCCATCATTTACTTTACAAACATCATACCAGTGTTTCTTATGGTTTCGATTTGTACGGGATCCAAAATAAGGTTTGATTGATGCCGATAAATCAAATGTGTAATCCATATGGATCAGACAGTGTGAAAGCATTTCTTATGCGTATGACCTTTCTTGCGTACAGTGCAAAGCTTTCTTGTTTTTCAGAGTTATAAGACTTTGAATGGCGCAGTGTGATGCTGCTGAAATTAAACCTCATTACCAAAGTGTATTAGTAATGAAAAGGCTGTGATAAACATCCGAAACAACGAACCCTATTGCTGCCTATTATCGGTCACCGTAGCTCTGTACCAGACTAACAACAAACGCCAGCGTAACAAGCTCGTACCCACATTCCAACATTTCGACTTTTTCATGTCTCTATACAGCATTTTAAAATTTAAATAACCCGACTGGCTTTTAATCAATGTTTATGGTATCGATCAAGACGGCAGAGAAAAAAGTAAAATGGTACCGATTTACTTGAGCAAATGAAAATTTAGACACACTGTGATTCATCTCCTCAGATTGGAGGAAGAAATTGAGATAGAGGTTGATGGCAATCAATTGCGGAACGACGAAGACTTTCACTTTACATTAATTCGCAAATCGTCACGGTTGCTGTATTTACATTTCGAGGTATACCCGTCAGACTCAATATGGTAATGGATGTTGGAAGGATTTCTGATCAGAAAAATGTCCGCAAAATCACCGATCTGAATACATCAATTTGTATAAGACTGAAGTAGTCTTTTCAAATAACGAGGATAAAAATTCTGTAATTACAAAACCTTGAATACAAAACATGCGTTCCATTCTATATCCATACCGATCTTAAATGCCTGTTGCAGCCTGCATGCGATGTTGCAGGGAACGAAACAATTTATCAAAATCATATACCATATAGTATTGCATATTACTTGCATCGTACGATTAAAGATTCACTTTCAAAATTTAAACTCAATTGGGACTGAAATGTATTGATTCGTCTATGAACAATCTGAAAAAATTATCATTATCGTTAGAAGTGTATTCCCAAGCTGTGGAGCCGATGGAATCTGTGATTCCTGAACAATGCGATAGCTTCAAGTTTGAAAATACCTGTCATACGTATCTATGATCAACCTTTCACTTTTGAGAATATAAAAGATCGCGATCACTGACATTTCTTGGAAAAGTACCGTGGTGCTGCACATCAAGGTTGCAGCCTAAACTTCTTATTTCCTTGTTAAAGTATTGGCTACATATTTTTAAAGTACGCTCAAGCCTTTACATATGAACACAGAGAACTGTGTTATATCCTTTACGAAATGCGTTGAAGGAACGAAAATGAGTTTTAGATTTATTGACTAATTTCGCTTCATGTCAAGCAATCTTGAATAATTGGCATCTTGTCTAAAAGATGCTGAAAAGTTGATGACACGCACTCTTTGCAAAGAATTGGAGGAATTTTAGATGTTCAAAAGAAAGGGTGTCGTTTCGTACGAATACGGAAGCAGCTTGATGAAAAATAGTTACCCATCAAAGATGAGTTCTAATCAAAATTGAACGATAAAACTACATCCAACGATGACTACTGCCATGCATGTACCGTTTGGCATCGAATGAAGATGATACTACTGCAACTACTGATTTGTATTTAAAAACTGAGGTTCTTCTTTTGAAATATGTCTTTCCAAATTTTCGACTCAGCTGGTCTTCCTTGCAAGCACAGATTCTATCGCAACCGTAACGTCGTCCCCCGTCTTGCTCTTTATCGGTACAGGCCACACATCCTTTGAAAAGATGTCTATGACTGTGAGCATGCATTTGCGGTCTTTGTTTTGTACTGCGTATGACGTCATATAAACAAGATCAGCCTGTTACTATACAACGACATTTATACTCAATTTTGTCGTGCCGGCTTATGCAGTTTCGTTACCAGCTTAGCTTGATTCCGCGTATTTTCCAATGCTCTTAGTTTTGTATCGAACTTGGAAATCATTTCTGTCTGGTGAATCGATAGATCTACACCTGTTTTAAGATTATCATAAAATTTATTCAAAGTTTTTCCTATGGCAATCTCCAAGGCATTTATCATTTGGTCGAGATTATCGATTTGGTTTTGCAGAAAGTTACACTTAAGGTTGTGAGATTTTCAGATTCACAGCATTGGTTTGTTCGATATGATCTGCAACGATTCACAGTCATTTACAGTGTATATCAATATGCCCGCCTGCGGTAATTTAAAATCCTACACCGACCGGTTCTCGACTACTCGCAGCGGCGTTTTTATCCAGGTGCCGTTCAAACACCGGCACTCATCTCAGAAGTGATTGCGAAAACGATGCAAATTGGTTAACATGTCCTTGATGACCGACAATGAACTTTTCATTTAGGCAGCGTCGGTCTCTGAGAAGTGACAGTGAACGGCATTATCAAGTAGCGATGACTACTCGTAAGCTAAAAATAATTATTTTTGGTCATTCTTATTTTACACCGCTAACAACATAATCTCTACGGGATTTTTCAGATCATCATTGTACGTTTCAGTTTTATCATCTTTTGCAAGATGAGGAAATTTCGAAGCTATATGATATTTCGACGGGAATGCCACACTTGTGTGACTAGTATAATCACAGTAGCAAATTGAAAAATTTGGTTTTCTGTACACACAGACAGTTTTTCGGATTTTCAGTTGATTTTGTGCTTGTCTTAGTCGTACTTAACAATTCTTTGCAAACATCGAATGTGGCTTCAACTTCGTGAATACTCGTACCGTCATGCAAAACGGGCCTTCGATGCCCTTGATCGTCTATACCATTAATAATGTACTGAGTAGTTGCCGTGGTTTCCACACTTACTCGCGATACTATTTCTACTATTTAAAACAGTGATTGTAATACAATTCGTTCAGATTCTTCCTTCTTCGTTGTAGCTCGTTCTGAATAAAACTGATGTCGATTTTATTTGAAATCTCTGAAAACAATAACAATTGTGTTCTTTTCATTGTAATCATAGTTTTCACTACTGTTATCCTCAAATTTGTCGTCTTCGTACTGATCTTTTAGAATTAATGCCACATTCAATGAAGCGAGATGATCTACTTCACTGGCCTCTATTTTCCATGTTCGTTTTTTTGCCAAATCGGTTTTGAGTAGGGAGTCCGTCATTTCCTCAACTTACGTTTTCTCGCCATTTCCGTTTTGCTTCGTTTAAACTCTTAGTCCAACATCTTGTCTTCTCTGCTGTTTACACGCACACACTCACTTTTGTTTCACTGTTCCGCTCGCTTTAATCCAGCTGGAACGCCTCCCACTTGTAGAATTGAGGAAGGAGCACACGATAATTGTTACTTAATACATATTACATGTTACATGCTCGACGAATATAGCGTAAGTATCCGTCTGTATAGGTAAATCCAGTGAGCCTCAGTAAATTACGTGTAGAACCCTGATTACTTGTACCAATTATTTCAAAGTTGCAAGTCACGATCAACACAAGGACCAATTACTTGTCGAGATGTAGAGAGCAATGCATATAATTACTTTCGAGGATAAAAATATCTTAAACCCCGGCACCAGCCGACCTTGTGATCATTATTGGCAGATGTATCTGATAATATCACTCTCCATGGCATGCATTAAATAATTGACATCATGCGTGTAATGCAAATGATGACTGACAGTAGCGAAGGACTATACACTGATGATTGCCCCACCTTGAAAGTGGCTAGTTAGAGAATCGTGAATTCCCTTCGTCATCCGAGGTCTGTTTTTTTTTTTTTTTATAAATACACAAGCACATGGACAAAAATATACCCACTGATATATATATAATGAGTGATGAATTCTTAAGTCTGAAAAGTACCTAATTAAACTCAAAAATCAAGGTGTTCGGGTTCGGTTTTGTTTTATAGCGATACGTATCTTTTATATGAGGCGTTCAAATATTACGTCACGCTCTCAGGGGGGTAGAGGGAGGACGGGGTTATCTTCAGCGTGACGACCTGCGACAGAGGAATGTGGGTACACTCATAGTGACACGTCATGGTCTTTTATAAGCGTACTTTTTTTTTTTTTTTTTTTCATTGGACCATTAACATTATCCCTCATATTGTTAACAAATTATCAATTGTGCGTAGGAGAAAGGGAGGGGGGGGGGGGGAGGCGAAAGATCACATCGCATCGATAGGAGGTAAAAAGCTACCTGGTCATGAAGGGGGGCGGGGGTCCAAAATGGCCGAAAACAGCGCAATGTAATATTTGAAAGGCACCTATAGTGCAATTTTAATGTCAACCTACAAGTAATGCTATTGAATTTTCAACTAACATTAAAAATACGATTTGCGCACGATATAAAAAGTATAGAACTCAAATACCAGGTCAAAATTTTACCCCGAAATCTGCGAGCCAATAATTACAACTGTTTATTTGACATCGATCCAAGAAAACTTGTGTCAAAGTTACTACCCTATGCTTTTGTCATTCGTCCACGGTATGGCGATGTTACATTCCAACTTACATTTTTCACAATTCCGCATCATTTTAAATATTTATTTCTTTGTTTACCGTTCAATAAATTCCTGAAAGCACTTGGTGTCTGCCACCTCGGAGTTTTTCTAGTTACGTAAGTTACCTAATTTCTTGAACGCGCGATGATTCACAAATCGGTTAACACTAAACATCCGTCTTCTCTTAAATACGATATTACTCATATTACTGAGACGCTATTTCCTCCCTCAGAGTGATCAAGTCACGCTTGAACCGATAACGTCCCCTACATTATGTATCCCAAACGATGAAGTTAACTCGAACCGAGAATTCAGCTAAGAAATTCTAACCTGGTACCTGAAGACAAATCGTCAGAACTCTCTTTCTACTAAGATATACAGGGTACAAATAAGCGAAACTGAATATTATTTCGAAAATTAAAGACGAAAATTTAGAGGTATCTGGTTCATTTGTGAAAATTAAAGTTTCGTATGCGGCACAAATATTTAGTTATTCAATGTACGTCGCGATTACATATGTTAGAAGATGATGTTTCCGGAGAAATTTAAAAATTACCCGACCGAGGGCACTATTGCTTTTGTAAAAGATATCGATAATCTTTTTGATATTGCTAATAGTGTGCTCAGTGAAGAAATTATTGCAGAGAAGTACAATTACACGATATCAATAACGTCGAAGCATCACGAATTTCTAGCGGAATTGAAGACAAAATTGCAAACCTGCGGATTCGTTACAGAAAAGGAGCGACATCCGTATATTGATAGATGAATTTTAACAATTAATAGTATCATTGTATTTTGCAATGAACTACATATTGACGATGGCATTAAACAACTAAAAACTAGATGATTATGTCAAGACCCTCTAGAAAACTCCTTTTCTGTTGTACGACACAGCATGGCTGCAATACAAAGCCATCTCCAAAACAATTTACGTACGGGTTTCGGCAATCTGTCATTTCGCAAATGTCAAAATTATCAGAAAAAGCAAATTGTCAGCATGATGACAATACTGTTGCCTTGATATTGAGAGTTATGCAAACAGAGCTGCGCAAACCGAGGACTCCTGAAAAGGTAGATGCTCTTGATTGTCATATATCAGTTGTAGAAGAAGACGAAGCTGCTATTAGTGAAGCTGTGAAAAAGATGCTGTTAGTAAATTTGGCGAGGACTGTACTATTTACCATTTATAGGTGGCCATATATGCTAAAGATTTCTCAAACTCAACTGTGATGACTGTAGGGCATTGCTTATCAATCCGGATCCTCAAATAAGTAGACTCAACGAACACCAAATTTTTACATTGTTGAAAACTTACGAAAATTGTAATTTGCATCATTGCCAAAAAGCTGTTTTCGAATCGATACGAGTTTGGGAGCAAGCATTCAAGATTTTCATTTGAAATCACATACACGTTAAAACGTCGCGCAAATATCGTCGGGATATTTAACAGTAGTCCTTCACTGAGATTATGTTTGCTGGAACATACTGAAATCTTTATTAAATCATGTGTAACGATAAGATGTCATTGGGAAGCTGGATTTTACAGGAGAGCATCGGGTCCTGAGAAAATGTTATACAAGTACTCCAGATTTGTACGTTAACTTCTGTTCGATATTACCTTATTATTATTATTGTTGTTGTTGTTGTTGTTATTATTATTATTATTATTATTATTATTACTATCATCATCGTCGTCGTCATTTCATTCCCCTCGCTAGTGATGGAAGAACGTTCTTGATGCGGACTTATGGCGGAACAACCTTATAGAAGCTGAGTCTTGTCGAATTACGTGAGTTCGTGGCTGCATCTCAATCTTGCTCGATACGTGTTGGTAAGGTAGAGCATGAGATTTTTTGCAGATGCTGGTAACGTCACTATGATAAACGGAGAACACCTGATTTCTTATTGGAGAAGGTAAAAAAGTAACACAGATGTAGATAATTTCATCACGAACGATGGTAACGTAAAGCGCAAAGCGGACGATTGTCGATAACGTTAGTCTCGGTGGGAATAATTCCCCGGTCATCCCTCCGCCCTTCATCGCTAGAAAAGAGATTTGCGTCCTAGCTGTGTCCGTAAATGAATGAATAGGGGCAGAACCTGATTTAATATAGAAAATGGAGTAATTACAAAAGTGTCTATTCGCAAAAAGATGAGAGTCAGTAAAGAACAGAAAAGAGCTGAAATTTAGGTGAAAGTGAGTCCTTTCCAATTCACAGAATAAATCGAAATGCTCAAATTGACGGAGATAGCTCGATACTTTAGGCCGGTTACTACTAAGTATTTCAAGAACTATTCTTGCTCGGAAGGGCTAACTTGGATTGACGTCCGCGTACCTCGCGACGCAACAGACGAAAAACGTGGCTTCTTGGGCCTGAAGGTTCAAGAGCCTGCAGTTGCAACCAAGTTATATAGAAATTAGCCAATCAGGTGTGAGGACGACTCTCTGGTGCCGCTTCACATGGTCAGTGTTACTCTGGAGCGTGGCTTGAGTGCTTCGACGGTGCTCAATCTCGTTTATTAACATGAGATATCTCAATGTAATGTTTGTACATTTATTCGTACTGCTTAGTAAGTAACCTCTTTTAATTGGATGAAAATATTATGAGGAATTTATTCAAATTATTGATGAGAATTTTGGCTCGAATACACAGACATTTTTGAGGTTGAGCTGCTTCATGTTTAGCTCAGTGTTTTTTAGCTTCGTTCTTGGTACCAATTAATCTGATCTTTTATGAAACCTTAAACGGGTGATCGTACGTGACTTTTTCTATGGGTATTGGAGATGGTTGTTATGTGAATATGAGAATGAAATGATGTATGGTGCGATAAATGTGGCTCAAGCGGCTATAGAATAATACTCGATCGTTCTAACGAAAATAGAGTTTTGAAAAAGGTACGTCACAGCGTAACACAGCGTTGTGCGATTTCGGGCGTAGTGGGCGTCGGGTGGAGATAACGGAGCTCGCTACTCAGAACGAACCCTAGCTAGGTCGATGCCTCCGATTTTGATCTATTTCATACATGTTGTAATGCATCGAAAACAAAGAGACACGTATATTTGTTTTATCTGCTAATAAACGGTTTGCAGAGGTGAAAACGCTCCCCAAACATGGGCACCCAACGGGATGATTTCTTGATGCGCTTGGAAGATTTGAATGAAACCAACGCTGAAATGTTTCTATCCATTACTAAATATATGTTGTAGTACATCGAAAACTAAAAGACACATATATCTTAACGTAATATATGGTGAAACTAGGTGAAAATCTAAGGGGCCGACCTACCTAGCGGTCCATGTCAGTATCGTGCCAATCATTTTGACATTTGTATCCTGCACCAAAAGTCCTCGCTCTGTAACAGGACTAATAGGTGAAATAACATGAACATCGCGGTCTCATTATATCCTACTTGAAATTTGACAAGGTCGAAATCACTCGCTTCTTTGTAACAACTGACACTCGATGATTTGAAATCAACCATTATGTTTGAAATTAACCGTTAGGTTTCAGTAGCTCATAGCTGGGTACTCTTGTCGGCTGTAACCGGGCATTGACTGAAGACTATAAAGACAGTTACCCATGGGTAAATTTTTGTGTATCAGTTTTCGGCACACAAGTGGGCCCAGGGCCCGGATTCTGAACATGAAGTGAGTTGGTGTTCGTCTTTATGGAAACGGAAATTTGGAGTATGATGTCAATCTCTTCTTTCCTGAATAGTGTATGGCTCAGGAACTTGCGATCTGTGCCATCTAGCGGCTAATAAATCGTTCTCTATCTGCTCGTGGTAATTGCCTACCCACTAGCATCCCGTGTGTTTTATATTATTTTTTTGCCTGTAGTGCCAGTTTCTAACATAACCTCGCGTTGAGCACACAATATATAACAGACTACTGATCCGAAAAATAACTCTAAAATAAGAAGTATACAGTATACTCAACACCCAACCTTTTGAGAAGGAATAAGAGGTTATGTATGGTTAATACAAACAAACGTCAGAACTAACATCTTTTTTTCTCTCCTTTCTCAGCTATCGCCCTCTATCAACAGCATGTGCCACTTCGTAATAATATTTAACATCGATAAGCTCTGTACCGACCATGGTGTTCATTAACTATCGACTATAATAATAGTATGGAGAGCGGAAAACCATAGAACTCACTAACTCGAACTCATTTGATGTTCAGAATCCGGCCCCAGGTGGGCCTGGGAGCGTAGCAGGTTTCTGCTCTATCGACTCTACCTAACGGGCTTGCACCGACATTCGTTGCGGCCAAAGTAGTGTCGGTATGGAAGCTTGAGATTGAGACGGTACGAAGTGAGTACGTAAAACTACGTACCGATTGTAAATGTTAGTACCATATCTTGATCGACACAGTCATTATTTTATTCGAATAATACGGATATGCCTTTTCAATGTGACACAATTTTCCTAAAATCGCTTGTCCTCATTTCTCTGCATTCGACCAAAATGTCTTGCAGAATTAAATACAACGAATTAATTTGAGACATGGAAAATTGTCATAGTTGTCTAAATAATTATATTTGTTACAATCATTATATAAAAACAACAGTTTCGATTCCTGGCTCCGTCGTTAACTTTTCAAATCACCAAAAATTTTCGAATTTACATTCTCTAGCATTTTTCTTCTCGCTAAAATAGATATGACGTATTTTCATATCACTTCATAGACGGCCGGGACCGTCTTACGTGGCTTTTAACAAGTAGTGTCATACACTTGTAAACATGTCACATACGTACAAAGATCTATAATTGTACTTTTTGAGACGAATTTCATAATATATGTATACTTATTATTAGTTCCTTATTCATCTGAATTGTATGATATAAAAGATCGATTGATTGATGTTGTTTATTAGCTTCAGTAGCTACGTTGTAGGTTACAACTGAGTATAACTTAAGGTTCTAAATCCATACCGTTTTGTTTCACTATTATTTATTTACTACTATCCCGACTCTCTCTCGATACTTTTGATATACGGCACTAATGCTCTTCTAAACCTTTGCAGTATTCGTTCTGCCCTTATTTCAGCTGGTAGATCATTGTATCTTCTAAACCCGTCGTATAGCAACATTTTCTGTTCCTCTCTTGTTCTACATGTACTTCTAAGTAAAGTACCCCTTTGTATTGTTTGCATTCCTCCCGCAATTCCAACTAACTCTATTTTATTTTTCAAATAGTTGAGACACTCTCCAATTACCATTTTGTGTATCAGAATACAAACATTGTACGCAATTCTTTATTTGATTGACATAAACTGCAACGCCTCCAACATATCTTTAATCCTCATTCTAATATTGCAACGTAATATAATTCTCATGCCCTTATTTTGCAGTTTCTGTAGGTATTGCATATTTGCATCGCTTAAGCTTAACATGATCGATGAACAATACTCAAATAACGGCGCTACTATCGTTGTTCGGTCGAACGAATAGTCAGACGTGCCCAGGCACGAACGGTCACTCGCGGGTGTATACAAACACATGCGTCGCGCGGCCGACCCTCTCTGTTTTGTCTTTGCATGTGTTTAGACGAGCATGATAAAGGCGAAGGGAATAGCTCGGGCCAGGCCGCGTCAGTCAAGTAGTCGGGCGACTCGGAGTTAGTCGTTCTTTCTTTTTGGCTTTCTTTTCTTTGTGCGTTTCCGGAGAGTTGGATAAGTCTAAGGGGTCTCACTGCAATTCGATCGGTACTCGGATCTTATGGTATCTTGTGTCTTCAAATCCTTCCTGATTGTTGCATGCTGGGGAGCCGGAATAACCTCGTAAGTACACTAACAACAAGCGCGGTACGTCCCGCCAGGCACACCGGCGCAGCCCGGTTGTACCAATGAGCAAGCGCAATGCTTGACGCAAGTAATCTACCGATTGTTTGTACATACTTGGATTCGCAGAAGGTAATCCTTCCGGTATCAAGCGGTGATACCTGAGCACAAGCGCAATGCATATACGAAGTCGCCAGCGACTTTATTTACTACGATTATACTGCACGAAACAGTCAAAACGCCCAGCGCAACCATATATATATGAGGTATTCCATGCCAACTGAGAGAACATTTTCCCTGACCCCCGCCAATTTGCTTCATTATTTTTTATATGATTCTACAACCTAAAAAAAGCACTCACCATTTTTTTCAGATTTTTCATCCTAACCATTCTTTTTTAAAAAATGTTACAACTTTTGAGTAGGTTTCTCTGAACGTGAATTACTAATTTGATCTCTCTACTTTTCTCCTAGCCGCTTTACGTCTTTATTGATTTTAACGCGGATAAAGTTGTGAACAAGCTGTCGTCGATGAAGACCGCATGTTCCGTGTGCAAACCACCCACTGCACCTACTTTGGTTCACAGCGGCTTTCATGTAAGGGAAGAGCTTATCTTCGATATCATAGTCTCCCCTGATTTTCGGATAACCTACATCGAAAACCGCGTTTATCAAGTTGAACACAAACGAAAATTCCGTTGTTGCTACGCGCAAGTTTCCGAAATCGTTTTCCTCTTTCGTTTCGTACGTCCGAAAATATGTAACTATTTGTCTTGGCTGACCTAGTACTGGATTGACTCGGGCAGTACTTCTTCGCAAAGTTGACATCCAAATCTTTCTACGGATTTTTTTGCGGTATAACCCGCAACGTATTCGATTGCGCAGGACGTTAATGTTTCGTCGGTGGTATGTGACGCGCTTGCTTCGACGACGATTCTTTCTACATCGACGAGTGGTTCCTCGTCGATCTGTTCATCCAATTCGCCCCAGTAGAGAAACGCGTTAGATCCTACTGAGTTATTTCCTATCGAGCCAGTCTACAAAGGCACTTGGACATTATTGGACAGGAGTGCCTCGTCCTCGTCGTCTAAGCAGTTTGCAGATTTGACAGGCTTCATTAAACTCAGCGTGATGAGCTTTTGGTAATTCAGGCGGAATTGTTTTGCGATGGGGTTTTGATTATAAGTTCCACCATGACAACGGACCATGGAAAACATATTTTCAATGGGATCTTGGTTTAACTGCGATGTCATTAAAAATTTTATTCCTTCGAGTTCCAAATCATGAACAACATTAGGATTGCATTAATGGTCTGTCGAAAACCATTGAAACACGGAGGGACTATTTCGCCCTTGTCTGTCAGTGTGCGCTAGTTTGCAGATTTGTCGAACATGATCGATAAATTCTCGTGAATATACGGTCTTTGGTCGGACAACGCGCATCGGTTAGGATTATTCAAATTATCAAAACAATCAGTCAGCAGTGTGAGAAATTGAGCAGTATGCATAGCCGTATTGGTGTTGATGCAATTATACGTTGCAGCAGCTGATAGCGCTGCAGAGACACGATTGCTGAATACCTGTAGCGCTAATCGACAGTTCAATTTATTTTATACTGTATTTAGGGGATAAGTTTTGTGGTAGAATAATTTGATATGAATTTGTCCTTGTTAAATTACTTTTTCACCCATATGTAGCTTGTTTATTTGCTATAATTAATGGGATGAGAGACAGAGAGGCACGAGATTGTTATCCGCGCGACCAGTGCGAGAGAGAAATTGGGCGATGATCAACGACGCAGTACACACGTAATATTCATGCATGCTTTGCGCCTCTCTGTTGCTACACGGAGAGAAGTAAACACTGGTGGTCAATGTGAAAGGCAGTCGCCAGTGTTTACTTCTCTCCGTGTAGCCATGGATAATATCGCACTCCCAGAACAATACTGAATTGAGTTTGAAAATCCCAAAATCGCCTTTTTCATTCAGTTCAATAGAGAATTGTGTTCCGCATATACCATAAACACAGTCATATTTTGGGATTCTTAGACTCAATTCAGTATTGTTCTGGGAGTGCGATATGTTATAATGTTAGTGGATCGATCTAGTCGGGATGTTTGAAAAATGTCCAAAAACTAGCCGACATTCGGTTTTTTGGTTTTTGTCGATTATCTCGCTTCGCGTTGGTCGTATAAAAAAATGTTCCACAAGACTGAAGCTAGCAGCCAGAATTAGCAGCCAAACCTTGTAATGTTCATTCCAATAAGATAATGAAAACCGAAAATGAAAAATTTTGGAAAGTACTTTGCACTCCCAATATTATTATACAATTACGAGGATAAATCTGGATTGCATTTTTATACTTCCAAAACATTTAAGACGTTTAGCTGCTAACTTTAGCTGCTAGGGTCAGCTTTATAAAAGTTCTCAACAAAGTATGTTCGGCGGAAAATTTTACACAAGATTATGTACTTCAAAATATAATTTATTTTAAACGTAAAAATCTAAATTTATACATTTCTCTCTGTTCTTTTTTCGTTTCGCTATAATTTTTGAAATAAGTGTTGCATATTTTTGCAAATTTGTGAAAAATTATGTATTTGTGTTCTAAAAAAGTTGCCAGAAACCGGAGTCCGGTATTGCAAGTGATTTCGTCATAACGATGCGAAACCGTCAAAACTACGATTGGCTCTCAAAGTATCGCATAGAAAGATAACTCGACTCCGTTAGTGTCATTTAAAAGCTTTTTTCTTCTACTCTTATAATACAAAAAAAATGTATACTCTGACCGTTTTTGTTTGCCTAAACGGCAAAAAATTTGGGCGAGTTCTATTTCCAGCACCATTGAGAGAGTTACGTAAATGTAAACAATTGCAATGGATTCAACGTGAAGAAAATACGTATTTAACATATTTTCAAAAAAGTTGACTGTTCAAGAGACGTTTATCAAGTTACATTGACGGGTATACCTCGAATACTAACAAGTATTTTCAGTAAAAATTAGGATAAATCAAAAATATAGTGTAACGATTAATATCATTTTTATTTTGTTACACTTTACCAAGAAGATCATGAGAAAATTACAAAAAATCATAGAAATTGTATCAGCGCATTGATAGCTACTGAATTTAGGCTTGCGCGAAAAATGAAATAAAATATATTATTGTTAACATGACAAGTTTAAAGAATTTTAGATAAAATATTATTACAATTGCCATTAAATATTATAAAAATGTTATACTCACCGTGCACAAATAGTAACATAGCTTTTTATTATTGGTTTACATGAAAATAGTTGATTGCAATGAGTTATTCTGTACTATTGTCGTATAAAAATGGTTAAAAACTGAAAGCAATCAATAATTATGTAGCTAAATATTTAAGTAACAACGAAGAAAGGTCAATAATAAAATCAGATAATGGAGAAAAAATATCTTTCACGTCGGGTCAAAGTGGGAACCGGGTTCTTTAAATGATGCCGTATGAAAGATCGGGAAAAGTACACGTAAATTTTTTTTTTACCTAATCAAATACGAAACGGTGATTGTCGGTTTTATTTTTGGATCGGGAGATAACCAACGTAGCTCCTCAAAATTTCGTGTGTATTTTAACTCACATTTAGACAGTACAAGAATAGTGTTTTTCGATACTAGTGCGCGAAGGTGGCAATGCCCGCACAAGCGTGAAGGCGCAGCATGAGCCCGGAAACGAGTTGAAGGGCGAGTGTGGCGCATTCACGCGAGATAGGCATTGCCAACTTTCGCACGTGTATCGAACTCTATTTTTTGCTTCACCTGTAATGGAAAGTCCGACATACATGATTATTTTTACACGAAACCACGGCACGATGTCTGTTCAGTGACGATGTCGAGCACGGCAAAGAGTGACAAGCTATTCCATCGGTGGCGCTAGTGCAGCTGGTTGCGAAATGCGCAACTGTGGATAAAAGCGCGACCATCTTTTTCGCACACCGCTAGCAATGTGCGAAGGTTTATCTTATACCGCCGGCAATGTGCGAAGGTTTTTTTCTCACACCGCTAGCAATACGCGAAAGTTTTTCCCGCACATGTGTATAAAAGACTACTTTTGGTGCTTGTAAATGGTGCATAAAAATGGACTTTTCATGCAGGTGTTGCAAAAAATTTTTTTTATCATCAATTGTCGCAAACGGCGAAGTTATTAGCTGACCATTGAAGCGCGCCATTGGAATCTCGAATTGGCAGAAAAGATGGAGTGCGTAATTCTTGTCTGAAATGTAAAACCTTAAATTACTTTTAATCGACACATATTTTTATCGTCGATGAACTAAAAAACCCAGAAAAAACTATTAAATCACATTCATTTTCGTTCAGAATCTTCTTTGTAAAAATCGTTACTTTGTACGTTCGAGTTCGACAATTAATATGATATTACGGTTTGTTGGGTTGTTTTGGTACATCGATAATAAAATGATGTGGGAATTAAAAATAATTTTAGTTTCTACATTTCAGACAAGAAATATGCACTCTATCTTTCTTGCCGATCCAGGCTCAAGCAGCGAAAGTGTCACACTGGTATAGCCCCTTAAGTCCGCAATACCTCTTACTGGAGGGCCAGAAGTTGGACAAGGCACCAAGGTTAGAAGGTTTTTCAAAATGATTATACTTGAGACCCAAGAACTGTACTGGATTACATAAGCGCGACGCCACCAAACGAAGAACTAACTCCTAGAGAGTTGATGATGAATATATCGTTGGTATCTCTTATCACGTGACATCCTACGCAAATATATGCGCTGATAAACATAAAAGACATTCAGGAGTCTGAAGATGCGATCGAAATTCGAATACCCTATCACATAAACACATCAGACCTCAATCGTAAACCATACATATCTATTTCAATTATTCCGTTTTATAACGAATGTTCGATTATATTATATACAGCATCTCTGCAGTGCTACCTAAAAAGAGCTAAGAAAATACGTTCATGCGATTCACTTCTCACATACTTTAGAAAACTTCTGCGCGCGGTTTCGTCTCAGACGTTAAGCAGAGGTTCAAACTTTACTATACTCGGACACAGCAAATTCTCGGCCTACCGTACGCGACACTCGTCAACGTCAGCTGCTGAACGAAACGGTGTCGACATTGAGACCATTAGGAAGACGACAAGATGGACGGCCGAATCTTCTACGTTCGCGAGATTTGAAGAGACGCAAAATACAATTCAACTTAGAACTTGTAATAATTTTGTATAACGCAGGGCTGCCACTCTGCCTCTAATGCCACTATGTTGCCACTTTTTTTTATGATGCCACTTTTTTGCCTCTTTTTTGCAGAAATTGCCTCTAATGCCACTATTTACATGTATTTCATTGCGAAATTGAAAATTTTCATAACATTTGCGTGAAAAAAAAAATCGTGTCCATATGCTGTTAATTCGGTTTCAAATACCGCGCGTACGCTTAGTGCTAATTTGCGCCGTAGCGTCGCCATTTTCCATGGTGGTTTGTGTCGTCTGTCACAGCCACCATAATGGATTTTCGCCGCTAGTCGCAGCAGCCCCCCGAGGCACCACGTGGTCTCCGCGTTCCGCGTTTTATGTAGCAGTGACAATACAAGTGACGTAAGTATTTATTCTTATTTGTACGCAAGTTATTTCAAATAACAATGCCGTGGATTTAGTATATACTGCTGATAATGAGTTACTAGTTCAGTTAATTTGAGTTAACAAGTTAATACCCATTTCTAATGAAAGATTTGATAGTTAGAGGTTATGTCGCATCTGTCGTAGTATAGGTATTTCCAGAGCTTGACCAGACTCTGTCTTTATTATTTGAAGGCGCCAATGTTCTCGCGTATTATTCAGTCGAATTCAGTGTAGAGTGACATTATTTTCTTTTTCTTTTATAGTTGAGCGATGGTCCGTCAATATAAATTTCAAAGCAGCTGGCTGCTGAGGAATGATCCTTTAGGATATAAGGTATCCACGTGGTGCAAACAAATTGATACAGGCAATGAATTGTATTGTCAAATCTGCAATACCTCATTTTCGTACGTAACGAAGGGTTTTCATTCTATCATTCAACATTCTTCCTCCACAAAACACAAGCTGGAAGCTCGTACTAAACTGGATCAAAAGCAACTAAAATTGGATGGATCTGTTCCTGCTGAGGACGGCCGTGCCAAGGAACCGCAACGAATGGTGTTGTGCAACCAACTTGACGCTGATATGAAAGCTGAAATCATTTGGGCAATCAAAAATGTCCATAGTAATATGTCAGCAGCATCATGTGATGATTTGAAAGAAGTTTTCCAAGCCATGTTTCCAGGAGCTATTTCTGAGAAGTTCAGTCTCGGCCGTACAAAGCTAGGATACTTAATCACTGAGGCCTTAGGACCATATTTCAAGAAAATTCTTACCAACGATGTTCAGCAGTCTACAAGTTACTGTCTCTCATATGACGAAACAACTAATGTAGAACATAAAAAAGAGTTGCAGGTTAGAGTCCGATATTTTTCTGAAACTAACAAAGAAGTTGTTGCCCATCATGTACAAACATTTTTCATGGGTCATGCAACTGCCGAAGAATTAGCTAAATGCATCAATAAAGCTATTGTGGAAGCTGACTTTCTACAGGATAAGTTAATCATGCTGGGCGCTGATGGTCCGAATGTTAATAAAAAAGTATGGTCAATCTTAAATACAGAAGTAAATCAACTGCGTGGCAAGGGACTACTTGATATCGGATCGTGTAATATTCATATTATTCACAATGCATTTCTAAAAGGCCTCAGTGAACTTGGCAACGAAGTCAGTGACCTCATATTGCAAATTTACTATTTTTTCCATGGGTGGCCATCTCGCTGTGAAGACTTTGAGAAGTGTCAGATTGAAGAAAATCTTCCAACTAACCACTTCATCAAACACGTAGCGACTCGATGGCTGACACTAGAACCTAGTGCACAACGCGTTTTGGAACAGTGGAAAGGACTTACCAGGTATTTTCTACGGTTTATCCCGAATAAGAAAGATTGCAAGCAACTCATGGCATCACAAAAGTACCTTACGATATGTAAATACATACGGCAGAAAGATATGAAAGCTCAATTCTATTTTGTCATTGATAGTGCTGCTATTTTCACTAAATTTTCGTTACAATTCCAAAAAGAGGAACCTTTAATACATATTTTGTTTGACGAACTTCAAAATGTAATACTTACACTCGCTGGTCGAGTTTGTAAAGTTGAGAGCCTAAAGAATTATAAGAAAAATGATATGAAAGGACATATATTATTCGCGGACACCAATTTATGTCCAATAAATTCTATCGTGATTGATAAAACAGTGCAAGAATGTCTCAATGACAATGCATTGAGTGATAAGGAGAGACAACACTTCTTGCTGCAAGCTCGAAACCACTACAAAGAAGCAGCATTGCACATCTTGAAGAAATCCTCACTTCAAGCATATCCACATTCAAATCTCATCTACTCGTGCCGATGTCTACAACCACAGAGAATAAAGCGAACCATAAGCTGCTCACACATTGTAAAAATAGCGGAAGCAATGCCATTGCTGGAGGCTATTTCATCAAGTACACTCTTAGATGAATGGAAACTCCTACAATTAGAAGATCTACCAGAACTTGAACAAGATCGTATCGATCATTACTGGCAGAAAAATGTCTTCAGTGTGAAAGATTCAAGTAACATCCAAAAGTATCCAATAATCACCAGAGTTGTTAAAGCATGCTTGGCTTTAGCTCATGGTAGTGCGGACGTAGAACGAGGTTTCTCTAGATCTAAAAGGATTTTATCAATAGATAAAGCTGCAATGTCTGAAAGGACATTGAATGCTCGATTGGCGATTTGTGATGGAACTAAAAAGTTCAAAAATAAACCCCATCTAGTTCCTATAACAAGAGACTTAATTACCAGCGGACGCTTAGCACATCAAAACTACACATGCTTCTTAGAGGAGGAACGGAAGAAAAAATACAAAACTGCCGAAGCGGCAAAAGCCGAAAAAATGAGACTTGAGCAAGAAAAAGAAAATTTGAAAGAGATAGAATCGAAGAAACAGAGTATTGAAGACCTTGAAGTGAAACTCAAAGTAGCACAGAAAGAGCAAGACATGAAGAAACAAAGCGCTGACGCTCTGTTATCAGAAGCAAATAAACGATTACAAGTAGCGCTTAAAAACCAGGATTTACAAGCAGCCCAATTGGCACAAGGTTTGATTGAGGGTGCCGAAAAATTACGAGAACAAGAGAGAACTCAAGAAAATGTTGCATCCCGATTGGCTAAGCAAGTAGAAAAAAGAAAGAGTGGACTGCTATCAGATTTATTTGCCAAGAAACAAAAAATAACCAAAGATATTTAAATCGACTGATCACAGCATATGCTCAAGTTCGGTTAAACGAAGACTAACTATATGGTAATAATAGAATTAGAAGACTAGGATTAAATATATTAAAAAAATGTTTTTCTGGTCAAGTACGAATAGTACCTAATACTTTCGTCATTATAAAATATTCTAACGTACTATTTTATATTCCTTTATCAATGTTCACGTCCAATTAATAAATGTGATGAGTAATGTTATTTTTAAGTATGTTAAGTAAAAGTAATATGATTTCGTGTTATGTTACGTTGGAAACTAAATGTGCAATGTAGATATATTTGATACACACTGTGATGAAAAATAAATAAATTTCATAAAATTATCGAAAATTCTTGCATATTTTTCACACGTTATTGAGATTATGATCTATAACCAGTGAAAAGATGTGATTCTGTTAGGCATTTAAGGCCACTTTTTTCCTAATCCTGTGCCACTTTTCTCCTGATTTCATGCCACTATTGCAACTAATTTGAGGTCCACCAGGTAGTGGAAGCCCTGATAACGTTACCATTCATATATTTTCATTTCAATACACGGGATACAACTCCAAAAACCCTAAATTGCCTTTATTCATCCAAATCCAGAATGGCATGTATAAACTAAATATAAAATTGGTGAATAGTGAGTGACTTCCCAACATCAACCAAAGTACGGGCGTTTTCCGCCAGTCTAAAGGAAACTTTAACAGCCTCCCCTTACTATTCCTAGATTCCCAATTTGCTTACAGTACAGGCGTTGTACGCCAGTCGATAGGAAACTTCAACAGCTTCGCCAGCTAACCTTAAACCTGTTGTTTCTCTTGTAGATGTCAAAAACCGAAGTACATCGTCACCGTCATGAACACCGGGCAGGTGAACGTGTTCAAGCAAACAAGGTAGCGCGTCGACAATATCGACAAAGAGGCCATCATCTTATAGCAGTTAAGCATCACGCGAAAGTTCATACTCGTGCCAACCTTCGAGGAGCTCTTCACTCCACAGGAACCTGAAATCATCGTAGATCGTTAAAGGTAGGAACCTTAAGAAGGTGCCATTTCTTTATTTCTGCGTCAGATGAAAATGCATCAGAGTATTTTTGTTAAGAATTGTGGATTTTGATATTTGGTGACATACACATTGACTCTTACACATCCCCTCCGACGTACGGGACCGACTTCGCCGTTGAGCTATCTTTTGTAATTACATAGGCAGTCGTCGCCTCGATCGCGTTCTGATACATGACAATAAGAATTTGTTACTGTTATTAATCTAATAAACTAAAATCAAAATAATTCTCGTGTAAGTTCTTTGAAAGTTGAGAGAAATCTGATTATTTTTGTACAAAATAATTTATGCAATAATTTGTGATGAGAAAAATGAATGAGATCACCTGGCTCACCGACAAACCACAGTAAATTTTTGTCATCAAGAATTGTAATTCGATATTTACAGAAATGATCCATATTATTTTTCCAAGTTTACTTTTCAAAGTGTGGTGCTATCGGGAGGTTAGGAAACGGATGACGCCAGAGATTGTGGTTGATAGTGATATGGTATTGACAAACTGTTTATTATGAGAGAAATCGAGTTACAAGAATGGGATGGTATAATAGAAATGTGAAAACAGGGAAAAAGACGAAGCTAGTTGGTAGATGCGTATGCGCAAAGAGCACGGCGAAGACGGGTTACAGATCAGGGAAAAATGCAGGCTCGCCCCCGAGTCGAGGCCAAGGGTCGCGTCGCGCCATAAATGCCACATGTCGGGAAATTCCCGGCGCGGTCAAACCCTTAGCCCTCGGCTAGCGCGGCGAGGCCTGGACACGCGAAAGTTAACTGTAAAGGGCAATAGTTGTTAAAAGACAGAAATGGAGAAAAGGAAATGTTTTAATGATTTTTCGCCGGCTTGCCGGTGGCGGGTGTCCGCCACACAATGAATAATCTTTTTCAAATTTCAACAAACCTCTTGTTAAAAAGTACAGCTTGGCCAAAGAAGGAGACCATACTGAATCTTGTTAATCAGAATTTTTTTATAAGTAGTTCAATCAAGAAGATTGGAACAAAATTGTGCGTTAATCGTAAGTGGTTAGGGTTCAACAGCACATACTACACACATATATTTGAAATTCATCGCGAGAGGCACATTTAAAGACTTGTGTATGTGACTTGTTGACATGTGCACATGAGACATCTATATGTGGCTATTAATGTGTGTGTATTATCATACATTACATTATTATTTTACCCATTTAAAACAGCCCAGCCGTTCATTTTTTATGATATAAAGGAACCATATCCATATTTTAGCGCGAAAAATTTGCTACAAAGAGTACAATTTCGAAAATTTTCAGGTGAATTGAAAAATTAACGACGGAGCCAGGAATCGAACCTGGTATCTAGAGATGCTTTACCGGAGACCTACTCCACTAGACCACCTAACCGCCCTGACTACAGTGTCATTAATTCCTCTCATCACCTACATTCGAAATTGTTTTGTTTTCATGTGCCTTTGAATATATATATATATATATATATATATATATATATTTGAAATTTGTCGCGAGAGGCACATTTAAAGACTTGTGTAAGAAATGCCGTATAACGAATAACGGAATGAGTCTATATTTATATAATTGCACAAACGTACATGGCGTCGCGTATAATCTTAAGTAATACAAAGGACGATGTTACTTGCTCGGAACTCTATTGAGAAGTGATCGTCGCCTCGCCGCCGCGCCGGTCGAAACGTTGCATCGCAAAGCGTGGGGCCCACTTGTGCTAGGTACTTATCGCCTTGCATAAACAGTCCGGGCTGCTCGCGCCAAGTTACCAAAATCAGAGACGCTCCTCCCAAGTGCGTCCCTCTCGTAAACATGAGCACCGAGAGAAGTCGCCGTTTTCACTTGTGTATCAGACTTGTTGACATGTGCACATCAGACATCTATGTGTGGCTATTAATGTGTGTGTATTATCATACATTACATTATTTTAGCTATTTAGAACGGCCCAGCCGTTCATTTTTGATGATATGAAATACCCATATCCATATTTTGGGGAGAAAAATTTGCTAGAAATGTAGAAGGTACTTTATTTTAACACGAACTTTATTTAACAGATTTAAAATTGTAACGAATATTGAGGTTTCGGCTTGATCCGTCTCGTGACCTGGGTAACAGTCGAATGCTTCCAGGACCGCCTTCCTCCGAGAGCATTCCTCAGGGTTCTCGAGTCGAGTTGTTCCGTAGCGTAAACATTCGAAAAGTATTGGACGTAAACATATATATTTTCAAAGGCACACGAAAACAAAACAATTTCGAATACAGCTGATGGGAGAAATGAATGACACTGTAGTCAGGGCGGCTAGGTGGTCTAGTGGAGTGAGTCTCCGGTAAAGCATCTCTAGATACCAGGTTCAATTCCTGGCCCCGTCGTTAATTTTTCAACTCACCTGAAAATTTTAAAAAATTGTACTCTTTCTATACTACACACAGTTTATGAAAACTTTTGAAAACTTTGGAAAACTTTTTATAACTTCATTAAACTTTTGTAAACCTTTTGTAAACTTCTGAAAAATTTTATAAAGAGTTTGGAACTTTAGAAAAGTTTTGAAATGTTTCGGAAACCGTTTGGAAACTGGATAATTATTGATTTCGACCTTAACATTATTTCTTTCGCTATATGCGTTAGATAAAACTGAAACACGTGTGCGAAGTGGATGGTAGATTTTATTCTTTACGTATGTTACGTTCTGGGAAGAACATCGCGAAAAGTCTTTTCTTCACTGTGTGATTTTCAACTTTAAGTTGATTTACAAACCTGGTGATCTTTAGGTTTCGGTAGAATTTCTCGTGCAGCCTGTCTCGGTCTGGAATTTTGTCTTGGGCCGTGCCAGCTATCACTATACGGGATAAACTTCCGAATAGCTATGACCTCCGATTTGGCTGAAATTTTGCACAGACCTTCTTTTTAACGAAATAAGACATTGCCTGAAAGGATTTTTGGCGACTCGCAATAGTTTGCGAAATATCGAATTTTGAAACTTTATACATTAACACGTGCGTTTATATCTATATCTATCGAGCACGCACTTTTACAGGGACTGTGCACACTAATACACTCTCACCAAAGTGAGAATGCGTAGTCGTGTACATGCATACATTTTTCACCAATAAAGTTTTCCCCAACCAAAACAATAAACCCAAATAAACAAACAAACTGTAATGTTTTTTTTTTTTTTCGTTTTTTCGGACTTTTTTGGAGTTTACTCCTCAAGAAACGATTTGAGTTATAAGGCCCGGTGTTACGTTCCGAGAGGAACTTTTCGAGTCGATTCTGAGTCGCTGCGTGATTTAAATTATTCTCCTGACTTACGTAGTTGTGGTATGTAAATCTCGGGAATCCGCTGATCAGCGCCTCAGATCTTCTCCTTCAACTCGCCTACAATTCTGAGAGTTTGTTAGGTAAGACTCGTGCCAACCATCACTACGCGTGATTGAAACAATTATTTATAACAACGCTTGGGTTAACTACACATTTATTAACAATCTCCTTCTATTTCTCAATGATAGGTTTACAATTGTGGTACAAACTGATGTTGATCACTATCGGAGTCACAAACTGTTAATAAGTCTCGGAGGTTGTGAATTAATTATAATGTGATTTGATTCTAGGATCTCGGTAAAGTTTTGATCTGCTCTCTATGATGTCTGAATCTTCTCTTGTGTTCTCTATGATGTCTAAAGTTCTTCTGTTCTATTCTGTTCTCTGGAAGGGTTGAATTGGAGGGAAAGTAGGAGGAGTTCAAAAGGAGTCGCGGTTTCTCGCGGGTCTCGGATGATTGGTTAAGGATGATGAAATAATTGGGGGTATGGTTTCTGGTTAGTGCATGAGATCTCGGTGGTGGATTAGCGCGAGGTGGTTGGTTCAGGGCAGCAAGCGGCGAAGCACTAATTGGTCTTATCGTCATTAAAATGAAGGTGCTATCCTGAATTCTGAGAATAAGGGTTTCTTTCTCTGTGAGCTATCCATGATTTCCCTTCCCACATTTCCGGTGTTTAGTCTACTCGCTTATCTTAACTATTGCAGGTGTTTATTGCGGTTGAGATCGTAAATCAAAAGGCTTTTTGTGAAAGCTAATGTTGAAAGGTATAACGGTTAAATGGGAAAAAAAGTATATATATACCATATATGTTATGAACTTGACTGATGAACTAACGATCAATCTAGCGTATGAGAACTATTGATATAAGAATTTGGACGTTACGATGGTAACTATGTGTGTTGGTATTAATCTACGACTATTGGTAGGGGCACGTAAGGCTCTCTTATGGTAACTGCACGCTGGTAAAGTAGGGCGCAGAGAGGGTGCCGCCGTGGATACCGGCTGGCACGTAACACCTCCCCCGTTAAGATTCGAGCGTTCTCACTCGAAGTAAGCGAGTGCTGTTATACCGACGTGAAGTTTCCATAATTCGATTACTTCTAAGAGTAAACATGATAAATCATATAACATATTACATAAAAATTGTGAATAACTTAAATTTACATAAAATTAATGATGAATTATGATTACTTGAATAATAGTAAAGCATAATGAACAAAATATTGATTAACTAAATATAAGTGAATATGCTTAGAGTGAATATAGTAGTGCTTGATATCTGATATTTATGATTATTCTAACAATAAGAGTATGTACGATTAAGGTAAGTAATATTGATATAAATACAAATTATTATTCTATGACTAAGACATGAATTCTATAAGGTTTGAAATATGTAGTGAATATACTTAAGATTATTCATTAAAATTTTTTAAATTTTATAAGCTACTCTGTGAATTATTACAGTTCTATGAGATATTTCGGTATCATTATTATATATATGTTATACTCTATGAATTATTCTATGAGTTCGGATGTTTTTGTGATCTGAGGTTGTTCGTTTCTATAAGATTGATTGATTATTTTATATTTAAGATTTTGTATATTTCCTATTGTAATATAAATTTCTGTGTTTTCAGTTTTGTCGTGGGTGGAGTCACTGTTTGAGGAGTAGGAAAAGGTTAGTCTTTTGTTATTGGTCAGTCTCCGTCTGGGGGCTTGGTCGGATCTAGCCTATGAGCCTATATAAGGGTCTGTCTCGAGGAGTTTATCATAAATTTCGATTTGAGTTTCTTGGGGTAAAAGAAAAATTTTCGCTTATTTAACGGATAATCAAAAAAAAAAAACAAAAATGTTCAAGGTGTCCTTCACGGTGAAGAATTTGAAAGTGAGTTTTGAGTGTTTTAGTTTTATTTTAGAGTTCATTTTCGAGTTTCTGGATCTTGATTATTTTACTTGTTTGGATCATTCTTAGATTTCGTGATTTAAAAATGAATTTGTGCTTGTATTGCTGATATGGTCTACGAGTAGTGTTTCGATGTAATGTGTGGTGTTAAGTTCGATTTTTCTTGATTGTTTTAGCCTAAAGTTTCTGGATTTATTGAAATTGAGGAGATGAAGAGGTGCCGACTGCGGAGGGCCGAGTTGCGCTCGGAAATAACGTATTTCGCGATGGCATCGGAGTCGCCGTGGGGAGGCGACGACTTGTGGATGATTTTGGGATTAGGTGGATGATGGAGGGCCGGTGGGGCCAGGACAGTCCCCACGATGACTGGTACCACCCGGCGTGGTGTTCAGCACAGGGATTATGGTCTATTTACTTCCAAAATTATTAATTAAAAAAAACACATAAATAAATTTTTATTAAATAAACCTAGTTTCCCTATAATTTTATCATACCTGATTGGTATTTTGTGTTGGAACTTATTTTCCTTCCTGATAGTCTATAAGTTAGTCCGTAAATTAGTTTCAGGTCTTAGTTTTAAGAGAAAACGAATTATTATATGTAAGGTCGTCCGTCAGTTCTGTCCTGATACATTGAATTTGATTCTAATATTCCTGATGGATTCCTCTCTTCTGAATCTTGTGGTAAGTTGAAAGTAACAGTCTTTTTATTTTTTGTTCTAAATGTAGTGACGTCCGTCTGAGCTACTTGATGTCGGTAGAGTTTGTTTCGAAGTTTTGGTTAGGTCTGATTCTGATGATTGTTCTGAGAGTGCTTCAATATTATTTTGATTTTCGAAGATATTTGTTTTACTCGTAATTTCGATTGTTTGCATTTCTACGTCTGAATTTCGTTCTCGTGTTCGTCTAACTTCTCCCGGTCTTTTGCTTAAATGTAGTAATAGATTTGTGACAGAATCCCAAATTGCACCGATGAGCCATATGCTCCATCCGTAAACTGAATGTAACGCATAGCCATGAACTAAAGTGTCGATTGAAAATTTAATTTCTCTAAATATTACCCATGCCCCTAGTAAAGTTGCATGAATGTTCCGATTGTATTGAAAAAATTGTAAACCTTCCCCAAGCTTCTTCCAGAGATCTTTTGATTGCTTCTTTATCTATAAGTGAATTGACAGATAATCCGTGATCAACTGAGATTTGACCTGTTGCTTCTCTGGCTATCGTATTTAACACGGCTGGTTTTTCTACTGGAAACATTATATTTTCACGTAATTTTTCTAGATCTGTGTTTGAATAAATTCCGCCTGTCGCGAGATTTTCTGGCGTAACGTATTTCTAAGATTTCTTTGTATTTGTAGACATTTCATCGCGAGCTATTTCGGGTATTAAATTTGGTGAGGTACTGTACCAAGCATTGTGGATATTGAACATCGGTGATAAAAATACGTTGCATTCAATTTGGCTTCTTGATTTTACTAAGATGTGAGTTCTTGGTAGCATAAATAAACTTTCGTTGCATCTATGAATTGGAAGTTCTTGATACTGACTCGTCGCCCTCGTGAGCTTGGTCCTTGGCGTCCTCAGGTGTCCTCAGACGGCCTTGGTGTCCTTGTCTCTTTTCGTCTCTGCTGGCTCGGCCTGGAGGGTTGCGGGTGGAGTCTCGCTTTGCGGTTCCTCCCACCGGATCAGATCCTCGACGACCTCCGGTTCATCCTCCAGGACGTCCGCGAGGTTCGCCGGAGATCCTGGCATTGCGGGTGGAATCTCGCCTTGTGGTTCCTCCCAGCCGATCAGGTCGCCCTCTGCTGGTACTTCCACCTCTGCGGGTCCAAGGAGTTGCTTTAATTCCCTTTCGAGGGTGATCCAGCGACCCAGGATCCGCGTACGGACGGCGGGGATCATTACTCTGGTTAACCTCCTGTAATCGATCAAGAAGGGAGCCTCTTTTCCCTCCAAGATGACCAGGTGGTCGGTTTGTATCCCCTTTTCTTTTGTATCCCGCCCGGTTTGTATTCCCTTTTCTTTTGTATTTGCAGGTGGATGGCGTCGTGACGTCGTCGCCTGCACTGGTGCGTTGGTTTTTGGCGTTAATTTGACCTCTTGGGCGGCCTTCTACGCCGTTGCGCTTGGTTACTCCACGAACTGGTTATAATAAAATGTTTTGTATAGACTAACTAAAACTATACTTCCTTGTTTCTAAAGATAATAATAATACATAAAATAATAATTGATATAATCGGTAATATATTACAGTTTTGAGTAAATATGCGGCGCTCGTGACATCGATTAATTTGGAATTTACGTATGTAAAGATATCCATATTCCTTACTGTTATACCGTTAATTTCTCTAAAAACGTTTCCGGTCATTTTATCTGATATGAAAAGTTTAGGGTGTTCTGTTTTAATTAATCTATATCCGTATAGAGGATAGGTTCCGCGAACTGATAATGCAAAATTTAGATCGTTTGTTGCTACTGAATAAATTTCTTGACCATATTTTCTGATGGTATTATCTTTGATTTTCTGTGCTGCACCTTGATATGAAACTGAATATTTTTCTAAATTACATCTGCTGCTTGGATTATATCCCAATATGTATTATCGACTTCGACGTCAATACAATTCCCTGATGAATATTCACATCGTAAGCCGCATCTAAGAATTACTTCGTTTTTCTGTATATTTACCGTAGCTTCATAAACTTGTAATGTAATAAAAATTTGTCCGTAAGCTACGACAGCGTTCCAGCTTCCATAGTCATCGGAAAAGTGTTCTCCTTTGCAATTCCCTGAGTTATCTACATCTCCGGCTAAAACTATAGGTCTCGATGTCGTTGACTTCAGTCGTATCTGTGTGGATAGTTGTCTATGAGTTCGGTATGACCGTGCGTGGTGTAGGTCTCTGCATGCGTCACGGGATATTTCGTCTATGTTTTCGATTTCGCCATATGAGACAGCTGATATGGGTGAGTGCATGCCGCAAAAGAATACTGATCTATGAATTTCTACCTTTCATTGAAGTACTTTGACGCTTGAAAATAGTAGTATAACAAGGAGAGTTCTGGATAGAAACACCTTCTTTACCGACCAAGCTGACCAATCCGCCTATACGTGCATCCCAGACGCAAACCCTTGGAAGTTACCCCCACCCTCGTAAGATAAAACGTGCTCTGCCGACCGTTCGTCGGTAAGAAAATCTTTCAAATGACCATGATCGTCGGTGAAAAATCCTCCAAATGGCCATGATTGTCGGTAAAAAATCCTCCAAATGACCATGATCGTCGGTAAAAAATGCCTGAAATTGCCGTGGTGTTGCCGAAAAAGAAACTAATTCCTATCGTTCACGTACAGTGAACAAGTGTCCTGTTACTTCTTCAGTGACCGGTGGTAACTCAAATATGTCCTCGTTTGTCGTGTCTATGTCATTCGTTGTACCTGATTCGATGACTTGTATCGCGGCGAATTCCGGATCTAACGGGGCTGGATCCGTCTCGTCTATCGGATTTCTAGAAAGTGCGTCGGCGTTCGTATTGGCACGACCCTCTTTGTACTTTATTGTACATTAAAATTCAGCGAGGAGCGTTTTCCACCTGATTAACCGCGCACATGGGTTCTTGTTCTTGTGGAACCAGGATAATGCCTTCTGGTCCGATACTACGGTGAAATCGCGTCCGTAGAGGTATGGTCTAAAGTAGTTGACACACCATACCACTGCTAATAGCTCCTTTTCGAATGTGGAGTAGTTTCTCTCCGCTGAAGTCAGTGCTCTGGATATATACGATATAGGCAAGTCCTTCCCTATTTCGCCCTGGCTCAAGACACCCCCGATCGCATAACCGGATGCGTCGGTCGTAACGAGAAACGGGCGCTCGAAATCTGGGTACTGGAAAATGGGTTTTTCGCACAGCTTATCGCGCAGATTTTCAAAAGCTAACTGATGTTGTTCCGTCCACTCGAAATTTTAACCCTTTTTTAACAGGTTGGCAAGTGGCTTGGCTACCTTAGAAAATCTCGGAATGAACCGCCTATAGTATCCTGCTAGGCCTAAGAATTGCTTGATGTTCTTAGCGTTCCTAGATACTGGGAACTTTTTGACCGATTCTATCTTTTTTGGGTCCGGTTCTATGCCCCTATCGCTTATGATGTGCCCTAGATACGTGACTTCGTGCCTCAGAAATTCCCATTTATCGGGTTGAAGAGCTAGATTCGCGGCCCGTAGCTTATTCATGAGTCTGGAGACTTTACGTTCATGTTCCTCTAGCGTGGATGCGTAGATGACTATGTCGTCTAGGTAGACGAATAGTTCGATACCTTGTAAACCTAATAACACCTGATCCATCAGCCTTTGGAAGCTGGTGCATTTTTCAATCCAAACGGCATTCGAGTGAATTCGTAATGACCGTGTGGGGTGGAGAAAGCTGTTTTGCACGCATCATCCTCATCCATCTGGATTTGGTGAAATCCGGAGGCTAAATCGAACACTGAAAAGTAACGCGCGTTCCCTAATTGATCGAGTATCTCATTTATGTTTGATAACGGGTACGCGTCGCCTATTGTTTTCTCATTTAGCTTCCGGTAGTCGATGACTATCCGCCATATTTTATTTCCCTTGGAGTCGGGTTTTTTGAGGACTATCCATAGTGGAGAGCTGTAGGGAGATATCGATGGTTTGATTACATCGTTCTGCTCCATCTCGCTTACCTGCCTAGCTATCTCGTCTTTATGGATAGGTGGAAATCTGTACTGTTTCGTATGTACTGGAATGTCGTCAGTCATAGTTATCTTGTGCTTTATAGCGTTTGTATACCTTAATCTGTCTTCTGGTATGTGAAAAACGTCGGCATTTTGTTTGACTATCCTCATAACGCTGTCTTTTTCTTCTCCGTTGAGGTGGTCTAGCCGCAATAATTTAGTAATGGTTTCAGATCGGTCCGTAACTTCGTCGTTTGAATTAGTCGCGTTGTTTATCGTACATTTGTTGACTTGTATGTGCTCGGTTTTGTCTAGCGAAATTGCCTTGCTCGCGTCTAGCAGTTTGACGGTAGGAACTATTATTAGTTTGTCTTCGTCCGTGGTGTTTACTGCTCGAATGGTTGCTCTGCCCTCGCTATCCTTGACTAAGGCATTCCCTATATATACTCCTTGACAACCTTTCAAAAGGGGAACATATCCTTCCTTAATACTGGTTTCACTGATCTTGATGGGGAATGCTACGTTCGTTCGTCCGGGTACGAGTACAGTTTCGCGGTCAGTGAAGTAGACAATTTCGTCCAGGACCTCGAAACATTGGTCTGCGTAGTTAATGTTTGCCTCGAATTGTGGAAGGAAAGCTGAACCTAAGATACCGTCGCTCTTTATCGGGAAGGTATTCTTTACTACATGGAAATCGGTTCTAAAGCCAAACATTTCTAATTCAGTTGTTCCGAGACTGTGATACGGGACGTCTCCTATGCCTGTGATTGTAATTCGTTTTTTGGGGTCGACCTTACGGAAATCTCTGAGGTTAGAGGCTTCAACGATATTAGCCTCGGCTCCCGTGTCGATCATGAAAGTTACGGTGGATTTTACGTCCTTTGATTCTAAATCTACCGTGGGGATTTTCCCTTTTAAATAGAGGCAGACGGATTTACTTCCGCCTCCTCCGTCGCTAAAGCGTTGGCCCATGCCGTACGGGGGCTGCTTCCGCTCCCCGAGGGCCCTGCTCCGTTTCCCTTGTTTTTTGCTGCTTCGTTATATTTACGCTTGCGGCATTCGTCTAGGGTATGCCCTATATGTTTGCAGTATCTATAGCTTGAATCGGGATGGTTTTACCAATTGCTCCCTTGCCATGTGGATCAACGTACGGGTTGTCCATGCAAATGGGTTTGTGGGAGTCTAACGGTTTCTTTAAATCTCCCTTAGCTTTTTCTAAATTTTCGCGTGCTATATTTCGAATTTCTATAGTTTTAAGCATTAGATTCTTTACATAATCGTCATAGGTCAAAACTTCGTCGAGGGGTGGGAATTCTGAAGGCACACGGGCGTTCCGTCCGTCAACTATCTCGAATGGGGTGTGGTTTGTCCCTTCGTGTCTGCTCGTATTGTAAGAAAATGTCGAGTGAGACAACCATTCATCCCAGTCCTTCATTGTTAAATAATGTTTTAAATAATCTACAAGTACTTGATGGCTTCTTTCTAAAGAACCATTTGCGAGACCATTTGATTGAGGATGGAATGCTGTAGTCTTGGATTGTGTGATTTTAAATGCTTTTGTAACTCGTCTCATTACTTGACCAATGAATGCTGCTTCTTGATCTATTAATATTGTTTTTGGACATCCGTATTTACAGATAAAGTTTTTCACAAATGCATCTGCAATATCTTCAGCAGTTGCATGTACTAACGGTATTGCTAAAATGAATTTCGAAAGATTGTCTTGCATGGTTAATACATATTTGTAACCATTTTGGGATGTTTCGAAGGGTCCGACTATATCTAGCGCTACTTTGTCAAATAAGTCTGCAGATGTGTCTGTTATAACCATAGGTTGTTTACTTTTAATGCGCATTAACTTTTTCTTTTGACAGATCGTCCCCGCTGGACGCTCGGCTCAAGTTATTTGTATATTTAAGATAGTGAATATTTCTGCGAAGCACACGTGGTCCGATGCTGGTTCGTGGGGAATGTCACGTACGCCGTTGAAGGCGGTTTAGAAATGCATGAACAAAGGTTCCCTTTGTTCGAGGACGTCGTGTACTTCGTTTGCATGTGAGTGTACATGTATATATCTTATTCATAGGTAAGTCTCTATGATCGTTTATTATATCATGATTTACATGTAGTAATATTAGGAGTAATATGATAGTATTTATAGATACGATGAATACATTGATTATACGTATATGATAGGCAGAGTGAAACAAGATGGCCGCCCTCGACGTTTGGCGTGACTACGCGTGTGGCTGGTTACCTGATACTTGATGTCGGGTTCTTCATGTTGTTTCACCCCTTTTGCTTATAGTAATTGGTTAAATGCGTGAGTATGAAATATGCTTACGCTGTAGTGTATTGATTATAGGTGAGGGAAGAGAGCAACAATTCTTTAGTCTAAAGTGGAAAAGAAAAATATAATAGGCGTCATGTAGTAGACGTTCCTGGGGACGTCACACCCTCCTTATTCAAAGGAAATAAGGGTTTATTTCCGGAAAGATCTCATCAATGTTGTGGATATCTTATCAAATCAAATTGAGATCTTTCGCCCTTTGTTGCGCTCTTTCCTCTAGCTTTTTTAGCTCAATGTCAGAATTCGTGTTAAATCGCTTTGAAAGTGGACCGACGGTGACGGGACGAAGTAGATGATTTTATTCGTTTGTTCCGTATGTTCCTGGGCGTCGGTCGTCGTAGGTTGGTTGTTTCTGCGTCCGCTCAGGTGCATCAGTAAATGTGTTACCGAGTCCCAGAGTGATGCGATTAAGTGGAAGCTGCACCCATATGCCGTGTGAAGAGTGTAGCCGTGTATACATGTATATATCAGGAATTTTAGTAGCGCCCATATAGCCCAAATTCCCCATATACCTCCGATGATGCTCCCGAAGGTGGTAAAGCCGGAGAATAACTTCTGTGCGGTTGATTCGGCTATACGCGTTAGCGTCTTCTCGTCCAATAGATTATACATGTTTATTGTTCCGGTGCCGATGGTCTCACCTCGTGCTCCTCTGGAAATCGTGTCAAGTAGCGCGGGTTTCTCGGCCGGGAACATTATGTGTTCACGAAGTTCCTGTAGCTCCTGCTCTGTGTAGATTCCGCTGGATCCGAGGGGTCCGGGATTACTGTATTTCCACTTCATATTGGTTAATGGTTTCAGCTTCTGTAGCTGCTTGGCTTCTGAGGCCCTGGGCGTGAACTTATACCAGGTTTCCTCTACCTTAAACATGGGAGGTACGACCTCGTTGCAGCTTCTTCTCGTTCCTGTCTTGACGAGTATTCTTGATTTTGGCTTCAAGAACATGCTGTCGTTGCGGTGACTAACAGGCAAGTCGTTATAGCACTCTGCTGTCTTCCGGAATTGGACTTCCACCGGAATGCATTTCATTATGTAGATTACTTCCCCTGCTATCGTTGCGAAATAGCCTGGGCCTTTCATGAGGTTGAAGGCAAAGCTATCCGGCAACAGTTCTGCGAGGTTTAGTGCATTCTTTAATACTTGTTGTTCGAGCTTGCATTTCTGCTCTATTACGTCCCTATACAGGCTCGTGGTCTGCGTTCTTATATGCTTCTCTACGTAGACAAATTTCGAGTTAATGTACGAAAATATGTCTATGTTAGACACTGCGAGTTTAGAACGTTGTTTGAAGACTTCCGCTGGGCTTGCTTCGAATATGAAGAGACGGGGGTGCTCCGTGTTTATTATCTTGTATCCGCAGATGGTGGCTCGAGATCTTTCCATAAGAGCAAATGTCGTGTCATCCGTCTGCAGGGAGTACACGGTCGGCGAGTTCGTAGCATTGATGCGGTTGGCATAACCCGTGTATAAGACATCATACTTGTCGAATTTGCATTCGTCGATTGGTGTCGTTGTCCAGTACGTGTGTCCTCCCTCGTCGTCGATGCAGTGTCCATCTCCGAAGGGGCACGTCGTTCCGCTCTTCAGTAGGATTTGATTACTAGAAATTTTTACGTTCGCGGTATAGGAATATACCGAGATTTTTACTATAGCTTGGACTACGGCACTTTCCCATTGTCCATAGCCATCGTTGTAGTATTGTCCTTGGCAGGTGCCGTCTGATGTGAGACTTCCGGCCAGGGTTGCGTCTCGCAAGGTCGTTGCGTTTGTGGGGATTTCTACCAGGTGTGTTTGGCTCCCGACGGTTAATGTCCCAGTGAGGTGTATTAGCTCGTATGCTTCTCGTGAAATCCTAGGTAGGTATGCTTTTCTTCCTCCATCGGTTACCGAGTTGTGACAAAATTGGCCGCATCTGTATACGGTCCTGTCTATTTCTACTTTGCATTGGAGAACCTGTGCTTGCTTGTATTCGGTTAGTTGAAGTAATTGTATGTACGTTCGTTCTGTCTCAGTTTCTTCGTGTTCTAGTTCGCATTGGTCGATGTCCAGTAGGTTTATTGTAGTCACATTTAAGGCCGCTCCGCCACAGTCGTATCCTATTAGTGCTAGGATTCCTTCCAACCAACAGATGGTGGGGATTAAAATGAGGATTGTTCTCATGGCTGTGTTTTTCGCGTGTTCCCTGTAATGCGTGTTACAATACCTTGAATTTCTGACATCTTGAGTCTAATCTAATTGCGTATAATATTTACCTAGGGCGCCCCTGAACCATGCGCTACCTGCATAAGTGGCATTGGCAGACTCATACTTTGATACCTCGCCCTCAATACCCTTACCGAAATAGGTGAAAGATTCGCCTCTGGCTGGACGGAAAAACACTGATATGTGCGGTTCATCCAGCCCAGAGAAAAACACGTCTGTCACGTGGCTTATTATATCCGCGTGGCTATCGATTCTTTCATAAAAGGTTACATAGTCGCCTTCATCTATATCAGTTATCTTCACCATTTCAGCAAGGAGTTTTTTAAAGGCGTCGTTGGATTTATAGTTTAGTGTTATAATTACTTTGTACATTAAAATTTTAATATTCGTTATTTTGTAAGGTCCTACTTGTGGTTGCTCTATGCATACCACTCCTAAGTTGTCCTCTTCCTCGTTGGGCGGGAGTTTCATTGTTCTATTCTGCTCTTTTTCCTAATTTAGTTACAAATTAGTGCAGAGCGATGTATAGTTCCTGTGGACAGATTTTAAGGAAATGGAATTGAGCCTTTGCCTTCTTTAGTTTGTCCATGTGGACGACGCGTGTTTTGCCATCTACTAGAATTTTAACATTATTATTTGATAATACGTCTGTTACTTCATGTGGACCTGTATATTGATCTGCAAATTTGTTCTTTCTTGGTTCCTTTAGGAGGAATACCAAGTCTCCTGCTTTTAACTGTAAGGGTTTGATTCTGCTGTCGTAGTAATGTTTATACTTATTTTTCGCTTGATTTAGGTTTTTACCTGCTAGACTTTGGATCTCATGCAATTTTCTACATGAATCTAACAGATATCCCTCATACGTGCCATCCGTGACAGGCTCTATTGCCATGTAATTTGAAGGTACCCTGGCTTCTCGACCAAAGACTAATTCGTATGGCGAATACCTAGTTCCCTCATGTACGCTAGTGTTATATGAGAACATAGCTAGTTCTAACCATTCGTCCCAATCTGATTTGTCAGTGACGAACTGCATGAGGTATTCAATTAGAACATGATGGGATCTTTCTATTGACCCGTTCGATTGCGGATGTATATAGTATGGTGCTCCCGTTACGTGTGTATGTGCGAGTTTCGGTTCACTTGTTTCCTACTTCACGGTTATCGTTTTTAGTAACTCTACTGATTGATTCTCGACGGAAATCAGTTTTAACAAATCTATTTCAACGTATCCCACCACTGCCACCATAAATTTTACCCTGTGACGTCCCGAATTTGCTAACCAACAAAAAAAAACTAATTTCTATAGCTGACGCACGCGGCAAGACACCGAATAATGGAGCCTTGATTTATTTGAGGGACCCGGGCCCCCGCTATGGATTAAACTCGACGTTCAAGGGGGTATCGAATGGATAATATTCTTATATAATCTCCTACCTTTAGTCGATGGTGATGATCTCCGGTCCGAAGTCCAGGATGATGACGTCTGGGTCCTCCGGCAAGTCGTCCACGTAGGGAACCGGGAAGATCTTTCTGCGGATGTCAATCTGCTCGTAGAGTAACCCTTCAGCTACTCTGGTGATCGTCTGGGTTACTCGGCGTTCAACCCCGTGGGTAGAGAACGGATGGTAGTCGCGTGTGTGCTCGTAGGCGGTCGATGACGCGTCCGGCTCCGGATGGGAGTCTGGTCTCGGAGAAATCGGACGGATCTTTAGACGATTCTGGACACGCCTGATTCTGGCTTAAAGAGCTGCTAGTTTTTGAGCGCGTAGTCGTTTGCCTGCGCGATGACGATTTTTGCGCGATTGCCTTTTACTGCTCTTGGACATCTACCGATTGGACGAAGGGGAGAAGAGAGGATTAGTTAGCGTTGGTAAGCTGGTTTTTCAAGCTTGATTATGCCGGTGTCTCCGCTAGCAACCAATGCTAATATAAAGGTGTGAAGAATTACCTTGAGGGTGCACTGACTCTAATTTACAGGTAATGACCAAGTGAATACACGAGAAGTTGAATTTTATGTTGAAGTATATTGTTACAATCAAATAGAAAATGATACAAAGACTAATGTATATGATATTATAAATCGCGTATAATTATTATCTTAAACAAGACTGAGCGCTAAGCTATTCGTATTCTATCTCAATCGAGAAGATTCTCACGGTCTTGAACGAATCTAGACTGACAATCAATTCGTCCGACATGTTTCGACTCGACGGTGAGCGACATGCGGTCGAAGGATTTCGGTGCAACGTTGAATTTTAGACAAACAATTCTCGGAATCGTCCGACGAAAACAATACTCGGAATCGTCCGACGTGTTTCGACTCGACGGTGAGCGGCATGTAGTCAAAGGATTTCGGTGCGACGTTGAATTCTGAAAGATCCACTCTGGCCTTGAACGAATTTTAGACAAATAATTCTCGGAATCGTCCGATGAGTTTCGACTTGACGGTGAGCGGCCTGCGGACAACGGATTGCGGTGCGACGTTGAATTCTGGAAGGTTCTAACGTACAATCGAAGACACATCATTTCGGTAGCTTCTAGAAGTTTTTCAAGGATTCTGTGTGCCTGGTTGGAGGAATACAGCTATAAAAGACTGAATTTCAGGTCAGAAAGACAGTCTTGCATCTTCAGCTCTCATGAGGAGAACTCCAAATGAAGCAGAACTAAAACAGCAAATCGATCTGTTCTTAAAAAATATTTACGACTTGAAAACCGTTATTAACCAGAAGTCAGAACTAAACAAAGTGACAAAACAGTTCGCAAATCTAAATTTATCAAGAAACACGTAACTGCTAAACGTTAAAAAAAAGTGGATTTCACAAAACTGAACAGAGTTGCAAGCATGAACGGATTCCTCCCGACGAAGAAATTGACGGAGTTGGAAATTTTCGAAATCTACAGTCACCAACATTCGGCGAGTCCAAACGAGGTTTGGCCAGCGTGTCGTCACAGATCTGAACGACGAATTCAGCGTATTCTTACCGGCGATTGTGCGACTGCTGAACGAAGACGAGACCCTCTACCAGAAATTGGTGCAGACGCTGGAGAAGGAGCGGTTGCTCTTGCAGTATCTGAGCGGCCAGTACGGTCAAATTGAGTTCAAAGATGCGTCGACTCTCGCTTAATTTGTGCACCGTACCTGGTAACGTGTGCAGCGTCTCCTTCTTACACCACTGTTCCAATTATATATGTATAGAAGAATTAATTACAATAATAATTAACATTTGAGAAAATTAAACAATCGATCGATGTAAAATTTTTTTCAAAAAAATGTATTTTTGGTACAGGATGAATAAAATACATTATGCATTTGTACCTAAATTTTTAGAAGTGTCTGCAGTTTTACATTGACCTGTAACACACAAAAACAAATACTGTAATTTTCGAAATTTTATGTATCTAGAATCACATAAGTTTTCAAGGAAAAAAATAGTTATTAACGAACGAAAGAATCATGTAAAATTCGAAGAAAAAAATTTCTCACTGTAAGAACTGACAAAAATAAAAAGCATACACTTTTTGGAACAGCCAATGATCATTCGTTTCCCGTACTAGACGGGCTGAAACGCCAGCTTGGTATATGAAGATGTCATTTCGGCTACCGTCACCGTGTGCGGTGATTGCCAATTGGACAGCGCGTATCAGGAAGTCCCTTGCCAGATAAACCGCCCAGTCCCTCGGCACGCGTACATAGTGTAGGATATCAACGTATTCCATGTCTGAAAAAAAATTGAAAGAAAAAAACAAATATGAACGCACATCTGAAATCTTGTTTGGCGATAGCAAAAACGTTGAAAAAAAAATTGTGATATTCTGATACAACTCACCGGTGTAGATGGTGACGACGACGAACGTTGTTTTTTGAAATTGGAATTTTCGCGATGAAATTTCTGAAAACAAAGCGCACACACGTTAAATTATTTCTATCCACTCAAGTAAAATCGAAAATTGTTGTACACTCAAGATAAAAAAAAAACTGTATAAGTGCACTGATTTCAATCACCCACCTTGACGGTTTGCAAGCTCAACTGTTGATGAATTCATCAGACGGACGAAGCACCCCACCCTTCGTACAGCTTCTTCATATGTTTTAGGTTCACAATTAAACTAATACCAAATCATAAAGTGGTTAACACTTGTCGGTTACGTTTGAAGGATATATCCTTCTCACTGTGTCCTACTGCACTAGTCCGTAGGCCTCGAAATCGTGAAACTGACACCATAGGCAAAGTAAAACACCCCCATAACGCTCCCGGAGAACGATATCTACTAAGCCTATCACAGTTCCATGTATAACTCCAGCGATTAGTTCACTCTCACAGCTCTCTCTCGTACATGAGGCGTGCGAAACCTTCTCGCCAAGTTCCAAGAACTGCCTTGCCATCTCACAGGCGCTGCAGGTTCGTTCGAGAAATATCTTGAAATTTTCATTAAAGAATATTGCATACGGTTGTCCGCGAATTTTCGACAATGCGTGAGTCAGGCTGTTGTTGCTTGCCCACAAAAGGGACCGTGTCAGCGTAGAGCAGTCCTTCTAAAGCAAGTCTCGCTACGATAGCTTTGTCAAGTATGTGCGATTGAAAGAAGAAAAAACAAACATAGATTTTGAAAAGTGCTTCAAATTAATAAAAATCATGGAGACGGCGCTTAAGATTTTATCTAAGAAATCTTCCGACAGAAATTCAAAAGTGGATTAGATTGGGAACCCAAAATACCAGACTTTTGAATGAAATTTTTACGAAACAACGTCTCAACGATCGGAAAGAAGACACGTATTTTGACGAAGAAATTAAATTTTTTGATACCAAAAATCAAGTCATTCTCCAACGGACATACACAGGTGGTTTGAAGAGACCATGAAGCAAAAAGTGTTGACCAAAGTGGTGAATTTCGAAGAAAAAGACTCTGGCTGACCGTTGATCGAAATTATCAATTTGACTAGGAATATTAACAAGTACGTACCAGTACGAGGAGGTGTATTTCATTCCAAAATGCTGATATATTGAACTATTTCACTCAACAAAATATTTCGGTATTGTTTGTAATTTATTTACTAATATCAACAATTGTTGTTATATTTTTAATATTGTCATTTTCTGTATTTTCTCTCTCTGTAACTATGTTTCTATCTTTTTCTTTTTCTCAGCTGTTGACGCGGCGTTGCCAAATCTTTATTCGAGTAAATAGCCATCGATAAAAGAGTTGAAAAAATAAAATTCAACTTTAAATATTTCCAAAATTATATCGGTAATGTAATATTTTTAGATTTTTCTTATATTTCACAATAGTTTAAGTTTTTTGTGTATAGTTTTTTATTCGTTACAGTTGGGAGGTTTATATTGAGGAAAATAAAAATAGTCTCGACAAAAGTTTGTCCGCCATAAGAGCCCATGTATAAGGAAAGAAAAAATGTGATTTTTGAAATTTAACGTCTAAGTAACTAAACGGTGAATCATTTTCAAATTTTGGGATATGATAAATTACGTATTTATTCATATGTATACCTGATTTCTACGCTCAAAGTTGGAAATTATTTTTTACATAAGATTCGGTCGAACCTCCTTAAAGTGAAGTGTACGCTTCGACCGCCCGCAGGGCAACCCAATCCGCTTGACCATTTTGCATAGGCTGGCTCGCCATATGTAAACGAATAGCCCTGTTCTGAGTAGTAAATGCAAGGCAAACCCGGTCATAAACAAGTCGTGCTGTTCTTTCTTGTCTCGACGATGACTGCCTATATCGGAAAGACGTTGCTGTATGTCGACGAGAGATTCGTCGGTACGTGAAATTTTCCACGCCGTTCGAACCTCTCTCGAATATACCGACAAAATATTGTTTTGTCCCGAGTTCTCTAGTTTTTCCCTGAACGGCTCTCCGAGACTTGGAGCTATTAGCTAAATATTTAATGAAATCTCCGGTGAATGGAAATATTGTTCCCGACTTTCGTAAATACGCACGCCGGTGAGAGAGGTGCTCCGTTTACATCCTACACGGTCAGCGCTGAGGTGAAGTACCCCAGCCCCTTTCAATGTACTCGTAATATCAATCTTACCCGGGCAGAGTATATGTATATTTTCTTGCCTATAGAGCGAGTAAAGCCATCCTCCCTGTGACGGCAAATGCGTCCAATATGAGTCTTGCATTGGTTGAATTCTGATGTCGCAAAATTGGTACGCGTTGATCGATGGGTTTATCAACATCGTTATCTCGCATTGTTGAAACGTTGATACCTCCTTAGGAGGGATCTCCATAGAGCAAATGTATCGGTGCTCCACAATTGTACACCCGCCTATATATACAGAGTCTGCCAGAAATTATGTGCGGCGGTCCGCTGACATAATTATATACGGCGGTGATGGTTGTACATGTGTTGACTCATTCAGCCCCACTCCGAGCTGAGAGGCTGGCCACGCGTGCCTGCGATATAGATGGTAAGCCGCTCGCTCCAATAGGAGAATATGGACCACTATAATAATTCTGCCTGAGTAGAATACGATATCCGAATGAACAACACGGGATAGCGATTCCCTTCGTAAATACTCGGTCGTGAGGGAGAATTCGGAGTCAGGCGCTCGAGACTGTACTTCTCTTGCGATGGCTAATAACTGTGCCGCACTCAGAGAAAAATGTGGTTGACTTTACTATAAAAAATAGTGTGCTGAGGGGACAATACGAATTTATGGTTAATAGAACTTATTGCATTATGTTGTTCCGAACTATGAACTTATCGTTACATCTGACAAAAGTTGTATGGTTAACGGTACAATAATGAAGACCTGACCATATTTAAACATTAGTGCGATAAACGTGTCGTAATAACGATTTTTAACAGAGTTTATTTTTTACAAAAGTAGTAAAATATTCAAATGCAGTATGACAATTCGATACAATAATTTCTGAATAATGTTTTGATGACTATTCTATATTTATATTCGTAAGTGTAGCTTTAGGAAAATGCGTCCGGCGTCCTCGAGATCTAGCGTTCTAATCCCTGCCTCTAGCACGTCGTCATCTCGCCCGATGATAACGTGAGACCAACGAACAGTCAAACTCTTGTTCTCGGCTTTGTTTATCTCTAGGCGATAGGAGACCTCTCAAATTCACCCGGGGCTCTCTCGTATGCAACGACAAAAAGATTTCGTTGTCAAACGTGATAAACTTATCGTTACTCGATTTGTAATTTGGAAATTCAGTACAGAAATTTTAGATTGCAGTTTGTTAACTTTACTATATGAGTTGAGTAGCTTCATCGTAAATGTATAGTAAAACTGGAATGAAAAAAAACAGATGAGGAACTCGTAGATAATTTATGTCAATGATTTTTCGTGAGCGCAGACACCATTTTGACAACTTATCAGTAGCTACAACGCGCTGAAAACGCATTTTGGATCGATTGAAACCTGGAGCATTATTTTTAGCTAACCAGGGCTCGAAACCCTTTCGCTCGCAATGTTCAGATTATAAGTCGGGCACCCTACCTACTACGCCAAACTAATTTATGGGAACCTATGACTTTGTTTGATTCATGATACAATGTACGGTCCATACGGGCATCTGGTACTTTATTTTTCTCCCTGGGACATATCTGAGCCCGGGCATAGTACGCAACATCAGGTAGAGTGATGTCTTCATCTCTCTCAATGGCATACCATTCTGCCCTGATCTCTTTGATGATGTCAGGATTTTCTAGTGCCTCTTTCTTGCTCCGGTAACCTTGTAATTTGTAGGGCAATCCACACGACGTTTGCTTTGGCAGGTCAGGGTATGCAGCTACGGCTCCATGAGTCAAGGGAGTCACTGGTTCGCAATCTCCGAAAATATCTTTGTCGACGGATTCCAGAATTGCGTAGTAAATATCTGTGTGAGATCGTGATCTTTTCTCACATCCAAACTCGAACAAGTCAGCTCTTAAATCCTCTAAGTTTAGCTTCGCCCGATGATATTTTGTTCGGACTGCGGAAACTTTTTCTGGATCAAAGTGTTTGTTTATAGCAAATAGAGCGTTTCGATCTATACGACTAGGTTCGTAGTTAAATGCAAATCCTGCCCCTGGCACCTGTGGTGCAAGAAACTTTGAATTTGGTGCAGACATTTCTATATATACGAATATTTTCTTCCAATCAAGGACCAGATTTCCTGTATGACGGGTACAGTCACTGAAAACTGATCAATAAGATTATTCCATTTATCAAGTGAATTCAGCAGAATGTTTAGTAAGTTCCAAGTACCGTAAATGAAAATTACAAATATACCTAATACATTTACTGCACAACGAAGTAAGTTCAAAATACCCTTTTACGTATTTCCAACTTAGTTAACCAAAATGACAAAATTTTAATGCACATTTATTGAGAATGTTAGTAATTCACTTTGTAACACAAAATTTGTAATTAGATTTTCAAATATTTTCAACAGTGTATGTATAGTTGTTGAAACTATGTTCTTATGATCTTGTCTGAATAATTACTGTATTAGCGTTAACCATATTTAATTCGAGTCAAACTATGTATGGTGCATTCAACTCTGCCAAAAGTTGCATGAATCATCTCAGGTGGTCCAAATTCTTATCCGTAAATAGTTGATTATAAATTAGTTAATTGGGCTATACCCTGTACTGTCGAAGACTATAGAACGAAGCTCACGGCACGATACCAAAATAATTCTGATGAACATCTATAAATGGTGAACATTAAGAACAAAAATATAGTTAATTGTAGTATTATTATAGTACCTTTGACGTCCTTGCATCAACTATGATATGTATGGTAAAATTGATATTGTGTTCATAGTGCGCCAAACGATAATTTGAGTATATTTCACCGTAAAAATTATCGACACGACTATGATATTTCAACTACACAGATTTTCAACTAGATGTGCAAATTTTTCTCTAAGCGCGTAACCAAATTCCCAGAGTAATCGAGTAAAGGCTTGCCAAATAACAGGTAGCCATTTTGGATTTGCGTTGTTGGAAAGTACTCGAAATTCGTTTGCCGATTCTTTTGCTTGGTGACCGAGCCTGAGGTTCACGTTATGGAGTTGAATAAATTTTGCTGTATTGAAAATTTTTAGTATAGTCACGGTTCCGAATTACGTATTTTTTGTTTTAAATTTACGTACAGCCCGAATTTCGCTCTACAAGTCGCTGGTCAAGTGGCGATATCGTATTATTCAGTGTCGCCTCTCGTGTAGGTCGCGATTTGCCGAATTGGAGTGTTCGAATTAGTGAATAGCGTCTTTGAGGACTTTGAGAAAGTTCTGAGTTCCGATGCGTTGCGATTGTGTTTAGTTGAGTTTGTGTTCAATTGAGTTTACGTTTGTAACCCTTGATTAAATAATGACTAAGGTTGACGTTTCTGTTGTATCTATTTAGGTAGCGGTTGAGATGCGAAGTTTGTGTTATTGAGTTGTAACTGCGTCTGAATTACGATTGACCTTAAGGATTTGTTTAGTTGAGTTTCGGATAATGTTGAGCTCTGTAGGTTTTGTTTCGTTGTACTAAGTCAAGATTAGAATTACACATTTTTTTCTTCGTCGAAATCACAAATAAATGTTTCCCGTTACTTGTAATCAAAATTTCGAATATCATCAAGAAGAATACTAAAACGTTATACCTAGTACAATCAGAATTATGTAACAACCGAGTGAACTATTACAGTTTTCACCGCACAAGTTATAGAGATCGGCACTACACTCGTTTACCTTTAATAAATCAGAAAACTTCTCGACCAACACGCATTAAGAATTAATAGACGATAAATGATTCCAATCAGAAAGTATACAATAAATATGTCCCGTCTCCTCGCGTCGATGGTACGATACCTGATGAGGTTGTAAATCTCACCACCCTTTTGGTGGAGTAAAAAGGACGTCACGCAAATACGGGAACCCGCGCGCCAACTTTATCTTGCGCGGTGCTTTTATTTTAAGAAAACTTAACACTTTATTCAAGTATACGTTTGTTACAACGAAGATTTCAAGTTATAGGTATGGAATTAAGAAGTTAGTGAGTGGACGTGAAGCTAACAGTCAAACAGTGGATGTGACGTTAATAATTCGATGGTTGTCGCTAGACTGACTTCCGTGATTGACAATTTCGAGTTCCTTAGAAAAGAAGGCGTTGTCGTTTACTTCGTTATTCGAATATTAAGAAATAGATGATTGGTCAAGCAGATCGGAAAATCCAAGAAGGAGGTCCAGAGGTCGCCAATCACGGAAGAGTTGTAGTTTAAATTGCCAGATGGAAAATCTGGCGAAAATACTGAGAAAATAAAAAATGTGCGTAGGCTTAAAACGAGGATGCACTCTATAATAATATTATATTACTGACAGCTGGCACGCAGACTCGACAAATTTCTTAACTTAGAAACTTTCCGAGTTTAAGGAATAAAATCCGAACGTGACGGTTAGCGTGGACACAAAGATTAAAAATATTCAAAAATTGTCCATTTGGCAGTGTCTCGCATTAGAGACGCAAAACATAAGGTCGCCGTATGGACGGAGAATAAAAAAGCAGAAGTTGAGAGATAGAGTTTGCCAGCTTGTCAGATGAAGCGTTTATAGCCTTCGTTTATGGCCTTCGTTTATGGTGGTCAGGTACGAAAGCATTTTTCGCATCTGACCGTCCATCGGGTGAAAATTTAAATATAAGACAAAATCATCGAAAGACAGTACAAACGATATTACGATAACTATAGTTGTTAGTCTAGATGCTGCTTGATACGCAACAAAATATGTAAAATGTAAGATATCTCATTAAAAATTTAGAATTAGGTCCTTTTAACATACTTTCAAATAACAATATAAACCAAAAGAGGAGATAAAGAAAGAAAAACTTCTGATTTACTTCAAACCGAATCTTGGAACTACCAAGTTTTCGACCTGAAGATTCTATGCCCACCACACGCCCTCGTCATGGCGGAAGACAACCCCGTATTCCTATGAATGCATCCATGATTTCAATGTCCATCTTACCACATGCATTGATAACAGATATCATACGTTACAGCAACGAGATGTATATCATCGATATGCAAGACCTTCGAGGAGAGAGCGGCAACTTCCGTACAAATAAATGAGATGACCATATTGAGATGCTGCAACTACATGATACACCACCTGATAATCTCCATTGTATTGGACTTGTCCATACTACCTAATGAGATTCGACGGACTAACCAGTGGCTAACTGACTATCACCATGGGCTCACCCTGGAAATGGGCGACAATATCCTTCACGAAACAAAGGAAACCTTAGAATCATTGAGTAAAACAAAAACAATTTTTGTTAAAGGGGTGGAAAATGCGAACATACTACGAATTCACTTTAACAACGTAGAAAACCCAGAGAACCATGAGTGCCCGGCCATGTCTCAAATTGAAACATCCGGAATTCCATGCAACGAAGACATCAAACTCGATTCAGGGTACTGCTGCTCTTACCAAAATGCTTTCTCATTGATGATTTACATGAAGACCCGCTACCAGCGACCGACACCAACAACCAAGGATAAGCAATAAATACCGACGATCCGAATAACGAAACGCCAAGCCCGTTGCAGTCAGAGGCTCTGCAGTTGTTAAAGAACGTGGTTTTCGCCTTTAGAGAAATGTATAGTCCATAACAACAATGATTAGCAACTGTCACACTAACTGTACCATGAATACGGGAACCACCTTTCTCCTTATTATTAATGACAACCTACCTTCGTTACAACCGGCATAACCCACATTCCTAATACATGGGTGAAGATAGTAATGAGGATCAATTTTATTTAGTATCACAGGAACCAACATGGACATCAAGGTGATATTCTTTTTCCGTCTGGTCTGGATGACAACCGCACTGAACACTTACGATTTCGACTCTAACATGATGAACATAACCACGGTCTCACTCCTTGAAGTCAGGTCCTGTGATGTACCCAAACTTCAGCCGATCCCCACCAACATCTAAATCCAATTACTCCAGCTGACTGACTGCTCCGAAGCTGAATTCATCCAGTGTAAAGTGGAAATCCATTGGCACGTCTTCCGTTGGGGAATGAACTATCATGTATCAGTTGTAGATAATGGACAACGAGAATACATCCACTACGTATCTACAGAGGAATGCATTCAAATGCAACTATACAAATCCTGGAGACTCGGGCTAACTACCATCATCACGTCACTAAGGCCAAATGACACGGTAACATAGACAATTAGTCTGGGAGGAGCTACCGGTTTTGACGGAACATGCAAAGGAATACAATGCACAGACCAATATAGCACTTGGAATAATGTTATAATTCAAGAACACATAAAGATCATGCTGACGAACTACAAGACAGATTAAACTAAACTCCAACACAATTATCCTTTAATGTGGAATCAACGGCGACTTTAACAAAGTAAACTGCATATACAATGAAGGCAGAAACACTTTTGCGTAACAGTGCCACGACATTCGTTCTACCTCGATATGTACGACATGTAGTACGAAGGGGAAGCCGTTAAGATCAACAGTAACGATGGAAACTACGAAGAACTTTACACAGTCACTATCCAAGACCTCACCTTTGCCTTTACCAAAAACGGTCAACAACAACAGCTATACGGTCTTTCACTGGTACGTGCGGAACACCCGAAAATATTAATCGTGGAGCAACCAAAAAAGAACGCGTTCACTCATAGATAAACCATCTCAACAAGTAATTTGGATACGTTTACATATATCAATTTGAAATTCGTCTACATCAAAAGACACTCGAGGGCGCAGATGATGACCCTATACCGAGATGTCTTTACACAAAAATGCAAACTTGAGCAACAAGTATTAAAAAAATCTTATCAGCAACGGCTTCAAATAATTCTGACGAATTTGCAAACCATCTTATGAAAGGACCAGGCTACATGGCGATGCCCGCCGGAGAAGTCATTCATGTTATCAGATGCATACCCGGCGATGTAAATATCAGGAAAACCTAAGACTGTTACCTGCAACTACCAGTATTGAAAGGTAATGCTAGCATGTTTCTATCTGTCAAAATCCAAATGCTGTTCAAAACTGGAGTACGAAGAAATTGTATCCCTTTCGTGCCTATAACGTACTAGTTCAACGAAAAATGGTATAAATTAATGCCTGAATTAACATCAGCAAAAGAACCTGCAATCATCGAACCATTGAGCGACATTTATTCATCCAAAAACCTGGAGAGCTTACGCGATCACATCATTTCCCTGCGGAAAGACTCGCAATATTAAATGATATGGCAAGATGAATGTCCAGACAAGAAATAGCCAACAAAAAACTATCCATCAGGCAGTTCCTAACTGAGGATACCATACAGAATTTTTCAGAATATATCTGGGCGCACGTGTGGAATTAGTGAATTCCGAAGCCTACAGCGCTGGATTGCTGGGAATAATCTACCTTTAACAGATTATCAAGGTCCCTCTAAATACGGTAATACACACCTGCACATTGAAAGACGCATACGGATGCATCCCCCACATGCTGGGTGCTGTATGAGATTCTTTAATCAATTTAGTGCTACATCTCGCCCGTAACAAGGAAACAAGGAACGCAGATCCAGAGAAACCTATAGAACCATCCCCTATACCACATCATCCCAATGGCCTAAATATATCTTGGAACTGATATCTCCACCTGACGATGTACCCTAACTCATCGATGAATATAGAACCCAAGCAGGAGGTCGTAGTCCCGACGCCGTCTTCTAGGAACGAATTTACTTCAACCGCAGCACCAGCAGGAAATCAAAAGTTAACTTCTTTCCGCAATCCCAATGTGAACAATTCTAACAAGGAAGAATGATCGAGCATATCTCACTATTCTTATATAAGAATAACGGTGTAACAATCGACCGACTCGTTACAATTTTTTCCTTTCTGTTTCATAACCCCTACACGCCCAACTTCAGTACGAGAATCTGGCGATAGACGGAAAAGCACTAGATAACGCCTACTTACTCTAATCTAGCTATACATCACTAAATTGCAAATTAGACTTCCCTGAAAGTCACGAGATCCTCTTACAGAATCTAACCAATGTCACAATTACAATCTTACCTATTCGAAAGTATTATTAACATTAATTATAGTCTACGAAAAACCCCTAAAGGAGGTTTTCTAGGAGCGCATATACTATCGTGACATTATAGGCAACCCCATCTTACATGAAGTAGTTCTGTCAGTAACAATGCCGTAGACATAAGCAGCATCTATACCCGAGAATATTATATTTATATCAAATACTCATATATATGTACATACATACATATTATCCTTCAGGGATATATATAAATATATATGTATGTAGGCAACCCAATCTTACTCGAAGTAGTTCAGTCAGTAACGATGCCGTAGACATAACGAGCATCTTTACCCGAGAATATTATATTTATATGAAATACTCATATATGTGTACATACATACATATTATCCTTAAGGAATATACATACATATATATTATATATATTATATATATTATATACATATTATGAATATTATTTCCCTATATTATAATGCTAAGATATTATTAATCAGATATTGTTAATTGGCGTATTATTATTATTGTTATTATAATTGCTATCATATCGAAGTATCTAGGGAATATTGTTATTCTTACTATAACATAAAGTAGACAACCTTAATGTTGCTTAATTGAATAGAACATAGTCAATGCAATACAATATCAAACTTCGCTATGGGTAAATCTAGTTCAAGTCGTGCTGTATCACCGTCAGAATAAGGCTATTGTCACGTGCGGAGCGGTCTCGCACGCGACTGACTTCACCCTCCAAGATAACCGTAGAGGCTTATATTTATTTTTGTGTGGATAAGAGGTGATCGTCCTCTACAGGGCGATCCTTGAGAATAAGCTTGGAGGATTTATTGATATTATTATTAGAAGTTTTGATGGAATGCAAGCTTTAATGAAATCAAATAGCAAGAAAATTGGTGACGAGGCAGCTTACAGAAAAAATGTTCTTAACCTAATGTTTTCATTCATTCGTCTACTCACTCTTGGGTGGTTTCTACTCACTCTCTCACTTGATTATGATTACACTTATCACTACACGGCTCGACTGAGTTCGTGGCACAGCTTTAAACACTTATTCTAACTTCAAGGACTAACGCCGCGACGCGAGACGCTTTTGAATACCGCTTGTGAAATTAGAGGGGTACCCTCTCTAATTGTCGGTGATTCTAAGTCTGATACTCTTCACACAACAGCCTTGGAGGAGCCGGGTTCCGTAGATGTCGTTCTTAGCTGTGTCTAACGGGACTAACTTCGCTCGCTCGTCCGACACCCCTTGGAGCGTCGGACAGCGAGCAAGATTTTTGCTGATTTTACAATTTTGAACAAAGGCTCGCCTCGCGATGATCATTCTTGAAGCGCGTGATCTCGCGCTCGTCTCATCCCGGTGTTGATTATACCCGGGATCTGGCGGGCGCGGGAACGCTGACGTTGCAGCGGTCAACTGCGCCGCTGCGCTTTCGTCGTGCCACGAACTGAATTATAAGATATTTATTATGTGTATTTAATAATGAAATTAAGGCTATGCTTCCTCGTCTACTTTGAAAGTAAATATTAATAAGTGATGAGATGAATGCATAATGATATGTTTATGTATGTGTACATGCGGCATGCGTGACAGCGTTACAGAAATATTCTCATTCTAAAGTGTACACGCTTGTTACGTGGGGGTGTGCATGTGCTGAGCGGTGGTAGTTAATGATTAATCAGTAATCAAAGATGCTCCCACGTAACGACAATGAATAAAAATAAAAACTAAGAAAGACTTACTTCTCGATAAGTCGGTAATGTGGGTACGTTGTTGCCTAGTCCTATGCAGGTCTGTGAGAGTTGTTTAAATGGTTAAGGCTAATTTATAATGAAATGAGATAGGGTAGCGTTCAAAATAGATGGTTGAATATGATTTTGATTGGTAGAAAATAACGTATATTCTTCAAACGATTAATGATGATATTGTAATCGGGATCCTGAGATGCTTTCGACAACTAACAATTTATTTAGGTAGTTTTTTTATTGAATTAATGGTTAAAGCCAAGTCGTATCAAAAGTGAAGTTTATTATGTTACAATGAAATGAATTTGGTTCTAAAGATCTTACAGAGGCTTTTACTTATAATCAGGTTGAATTTCTAAATAACGCGTCTCGCTATGTTTTCGATGTTCTGACGCCGGACTTATCGTCTGCCTGCCTTTCATGAACTATTTAGGAGGTCAGTACTGCATCCGTGCATTCATATGTGTTTTACCACATGAGGGAGGTGTTGCTCTGCTTCGTCGCGTTAGCGCATTTCCGGATATAGCCACATCTCGATATTCGAATTGCAACAATGCGTTGAATGTCGTACGCGACTTACTCTCAAGAAAGCCTTTCCAAATGTAGCACGTATTCTCCGAAACGCGTATACACTCGCATGTCCCCGAGAACGGATTAGAAGACCGAGCGCGGTCCAAGTTAAATAAACAAGCCTCCCGTGTAGCGGGTACACTTCAGTGATCGTAAATCCGAGACCCTCGGCCCAAACGTGGCCTATGTTTTCATACACGCGATAGCGGAATATACGCCTGCTATGTCCTCCGCATGAAGCGTACGTTTAACAGCAATATGTATTCGACTATGTCGAACGTTATGGATCATTGAGAAGACGTCTAGCGCCAAAAAACAACGCGATATAAGAAATTATGAATAGTTAAATACTCATATTTTTGAAGATGATGATCGTCGACCACAGATGGCGAACTGGGGGTGGCGAGTCTAGAGGTGATGGTCGGCTGGTTGTAGAGTATCTCTTTGTTGATACGATGCACACTATTATGTATTGTCGAAGCTCCTTCATTGCGAAGTTGCCTCGTAATTTTTTATATATACATTTTTTTCTTATCGAATGTTTAGTTATGTTTTGACTTATTAGACTCTTCATTCACGTAGATTATGTATTGAAGGGCGTCACTCCTTCTTTGTTGCGTCCGGTGTTTAGAGGTTCGTTTTGATCTTTCTTCTCACTACGTTCATCAGTGTTAGATCTTGCCGCATAGAAATGGCTCTAAATCGCTCTGTTCCTATTCCGTCTGGCAGATTTCTTCGGTCGTTGCGGTTGTTGTACCAACCATCTGGCATCTCGAATGGCGTTCGTCCTGTTCCGGTCACACAGCTCCAGTTTGCTACTTTTCCGCTTCTTGTTTCTCCTGGTCCATCGTCTTTGTAAAGTTGGAATCCGAAACAATATGCTACTCCCATTTCAGCGGTAGCGCTGACGGCTGCGGATGTCGGCTTAAGATTTCGCTCATACCATTTTTCCGTGTCTGCTATTTCGCTAGGTCTTGTGTGTATGACATGAGTTTCTCCACCCATCATACCTACGTTTTCGAACACTATCTTGTCTGTTCTGAAAGTGTCCGTGTTTCCTAGTATATCCGATAGCGATATCAGATATCTGAGGTGGAATCGGGTTCCTGCCACATATTCTGTGAATGAGGTCCCTGTTATTCTGAATCCCGCTAGTCGTTGTCCAATTTCTGGATGTCGTGGTCCAATTAGATAGAACTTTCCAGCTAAGGAAGTTGTGAAGTCCGAGTTCGGTGGTTTTCCAATATGGAAATTTAGCGTTGGCTCGGCATCTTGTGATGCGAGTGCCATGACCATGTCTCCGGCTATTCCTAGTGAGGGTATTTCCTCAAATAGGTTATGCGTGTTTTCATTGATTGCTGCTGCGTGGTATCCTCCGAATCCTTGTACTGCAGTTGTCGGTAGTGGCGGAATTGCAAGTAGGGTCTCTTTCCCCATCTTGCTTTGAAATAAGCAAAATCTCTTCATCGTTTTAAAGTTCAAAGTTATTTAATTTATATGTTTATTTGGCTCTTGTGGGGAAAACCTTGCGGCATAAAAACCCACGACGATTTGACAATTGTGTATTTGCGTATGTAAGAATGTATAGAGCTCGCTAGCTCGTGCCGGTTCCATGACTACTGATCACACGACAAAATATTACCGACAAAATATCACACGACAAAATATCACGGGTGCGTTTTATGTACCTCAATGTGTGCGTGGAATCTCGGATGCGTGGAATTTTGTCGTGTGATATTTTGTCGGTGATATTTTGTCGTGTGATCTTTAGTCGTGCTACCCTCGTGCCACTGCGATCTCGCGTATTTTACGTGTGTTACTCGTATTGAATTTCGTTTGATTTGCGTATTATTTTCGATTGAATGTTTGTGATGCCCTTTACCGAGGGTTCGTCAGCTGTTGCTGTCCTTTTTGGTAAAGGGTGTATGGTCAAAGGTCGGAGAATCTAGAAACTTACGGCCGCTCACCTCGATCATTGACCATCGAATGCGTATGGTTTTACTCAGCAGAGTCGCATGTGAAGGGATCCAGGGCCCTTTCGCCTGAGCGCCACCGACGATCGTCGCTCGATGGACGACCGTGATGAACTAACTCAAAATGCACATTGCTCGCTCGGCTCCTTGTCCACACGAGATTTGGGATCCCCCGCTGACGCAAGTTGAGCGAGCGCGGTTAGCTAGGAGATCGCAATGGCCCGAACGCAAATTATTCTCAGTCACTGAACAGTACAGAAGTCATTTCTGGTGCCTATGCGGTCCCAAATTTCTGATTTTTTCTTTTTTACGTGAACATCTGCAAAACCCTAATTCTTTAGTGGCAAAGACCGATTCATTCGTAATAAACTATTGGTTTTTGCTTTTATTTTTGTGTCGTATTCCGGAACAGAAAACTACTTCACATGTAATCAACACATGTAACAGCACAATTAATACAAAAGAATAAGTTAATAACAATCTTCTTGATCATTCATAGCAATATTTGCCTACACAAAAATATGTTATTATTCGACATAATAACGTATCCTTACAATGGTCTGTAGAAAGAATAGGATTAGGTAATGGAATCATCAATATTTTGAAATAGAACAGAAATACACATTTCTGCTTGTATCAAAGTATACAGGAGAATTGCTTGTCAATTTTTTTATTCCACTATATTTGATGCAAAGATCACAGTCTTTTTCATAAGGTATGATCAGTAATAAATCTTACGACCGTTGCCATACCATAGTTACAAAAATTTGAGTAAAATGTTTTCAAAAATAGTTCAACAGAAATATCATCCATTATTAAGGTGCTCCTTAAAAAGCTTATTTTAAAGAGGTCTCTGTCCAGATCGGTTCCAAAAAAAATTGCGAAAATTCTTTAAATGGTAAACAAAAACACTCGGCGACGATGATCAATCGCTAACTTCCAGTAATAAGTGCGAATTGGGAATAAGGACTGATTGATTTGTATTTGAATCATAAATGATTTGTCTCGTTTTCTATCTTCAATATTCAAAGAATTTTTATGTTAAGGTCTGAATTATTTCAGAAGTGTCAACTTGCAAAGCTACGATTTTTTCAAGCTTTCCCCGTTACAATGGGAATACTGTTGAAATAACTGACGTAATAGTTCATTTTTCCCATCGATTTTTCATCATAAGTGATAATGAGTGGTTTCTGCCCAAATGCGAAACTCAAAATGAATTTATGCTCACAAGCACACTTCCTAGTTGAACTAGAACGCTAAAGATTTTTATCAAGATTTTCTCATTTTTTTAACCCATCTAGAAAGCGCAGAGCTGGTTCAAATTCAAAAATGACCTTTTTAAGGACCACGCTGATAATTATACTAAACAGTGCTACATGTTTTGCTTCTTGTATTGTTAAGCCAATGGCCCTCTGAAAATCAAGCATGTACCTAACGCATCAGTCGATCATCAACGTCAGAGGTCCTGTAAAATAAGAAACGAACATTTCAAAAATTACTTTCCAATATCTCGTATGAATTGTAATTTGAGAAAGTGGGATTCAGAAAACTGTGTGCTACTTATGTGGTATGTTCAGGTATGTTTATCTATTGTCCAGAATGATCACGAAGATCTGACCTATGTGAAGCTGGCAACTTACTAAACGGAAAGGCATTTTTTTATATGTTAATCGATTGTACTCGGTGTGTACCTGATTGTACCACCTTCAATTTCGTTTGTACCTTAAGGGGGAAAAAAATATAAGGGGAAGAAAAATTGGTCCGCAACTCATGTGAAGCTAAATATTTTGCGTTAATGCTATTGTTAAAAGCATCGTTTGTACTCGTTTGTACCAATGTTATTTAGAAAAAAAAAAAAAAATTCGATTTATTTCCATTTTTTTCCCCTCAATTTTTCTAATTTATTTCAATTTTTTTTCCACCAATTTATTTCCTGAATAAATGAATAAATAAATATAATCGTTGGTACAAATGGGTACACACGATTTCTCGGAGGTACAATCGATATTATCGTCGGTACCAATAGGTACAAACGATTTCTCGGTGGTACAATGAAGTACAAACGATATAACCGTCCGTACGAACGGGTACAAATGATTCTCGATGGTACACACAAGTATTACCGATTTATTTGTCGGTACAAACGAGTACCAACGATTGCTCATTGGTACAAACAGGTACAAACGATTACCCGTTGGTACAATGAGGTACAAACGATATAATCGTTGATACAAATGGGTACAAACGATTTCTCGGTGGTACAATGAGGTACAAACGATATAATCGCTGGTACAAATGGGTACAAACGATATACTCATGGATAAATATGAGTAAAATCGAAAATATATGTATGTATATCGTTCGTACCTGATTGTACGCCCCTAGAACATATCAGAAAAATAATACAAATCAGCCGAAAGGCAAACAAGAATCAAGAGCAAATGGGTACCAACGAAAAAATTATTCTAGGTAATAAACAATGCTTTAGAGACCCTGGGGGCGATGCTAATAATAATATGCATGTGGAAACCATATATAAATGAAGATACTTGAATCTAAAAACCTGATAGTACCACTGGAAAATCGTCTGTAATCATTCGTACCGATACTCTTATCATTTGTACCTGCTTGTACCATCGAGAAATCGTTTGTACTCATTTGCACTGCCAAAATTTCGTTTGCACCCGCACGTACCAACGAAGATATCATTTATACTTGTTTGTACAAGTTAAAAATCGTTTGTACCCGCAAGCACTAAAAATTATATTATTTTTGCCTATTTGTACTACTCAGAAATCGTCTGTACCAGTTCCTACCATCAATAAATCGTTTGTACCTGTTTGTACCAACGAGTAATCGTATGTACTAGCTTGCACCGAGGGTTATATCATTTGCTCTTATTTTCACCGGCGATTAGATCGTTTGTACCTGTTTGTACCATCGAGAAATCCTTTTTACCCATTGATATCGACGATACTATCGTTTGTAACATATTGTACCACCGAAAAATCGTTTGTACCCATTTGTACCAACGATTATATCGTTTGTACCTCATTTTACCATCGAGAAATCGTTTGTACCAGTAGCATAGTGAGGCGGATTCTACACGCAGATTCCTGTTACCGACACTTACCGACATTCTCCCCAGACTCGAACCCTTTTCCGCGATGACGTCACAGTCTGCCGTACCGACTTGAGGTGAAAACCGTGCAACCTTACTGACAGTTGTATCGGTCGAAGGTTAAAATGGTGCTGTTTTAACGACAATCTTACCGACCGAAGGTCAAAGTCTTTATGTAGAGCTCGTCTGCCAACGGTAGAGGGCGCAGCGGGGGCGAGAACTTTTATACCGTCCCGCATTCTTTGCCCACGATAGGACTGCTGATGTGTAACATGAACCACTCCAGATTCCTTTCCCACGGTAGGACTGCTGATGTATAACATCAACCACCTTCACATTCTTTTCCCCCGTTATCAACCATGTGACATTCCAAAATTAATAGTTCGGAAAATTATTTCTTATCCACTCCCATATCGCTGATGTGTAACATCAACCACCTCACATTCCTTTCCCATGTTATCAGCCACGCGACATTCAAAAATTAATGGTTCTGAGAATTGTTTTTCACTTACTCGGATGCCGGAATATGCCAGGGAGGGAGCAGCATGGAAAATGTCACGTGCTGACAAATCCCTCGACAACCAGTGTGGAACACCGTTACATTTGTTCAATGGAAACCCCTCTGGAAGAGGTATCGACATCACAGCAATGCGAAGGAGTGATGTTGATAAATCCCTCAATCGACGCATACAGGCTCTGCGATGTAAGAATTCAATCAACGGACAACTCGTTTTGGAAGCATCTACCCTCCCAGGAAGGATGGCTCTATTCGCTCCATACACCGGAACATATTCATCCGAAATCGGTTCTATGCCACCACTGTCTGCCGTAGGGTCTTGTATTTAAGGGGGCCACAGGGTGTGTATTGCGTAAACTGTGCGCGGGAGGAGGGTTTCGATGAGAAAGCATCGTTTCCGAAACAGGAAAGAATCCCGTTCTCTCTCATTGAGAGTCTACTGTCCTGCGTGCGATATCGTCGAGTCCAAAGAGAGTTGCAAACGCATCGATGTGGCCTCTGCAGACATCTTCTGAAATTGTACTGTCGGAAGGAAAATATTGTTTACTACCCAGAAGATGTCTTACGCAACTCGCCTACATGAGAGCATATAAGTATGCAATTTGTGAATTTTCGTAATTCTAGGTTTCTTAAATTTTTTAGAAATTACATTAAATATGTGCTTTCCTTGTTTCAGATCTCTTTAATGATCAACCAACGACAGACAGTTCAATAGTAGTAGTATTAGTAGTAGTGTATCATATAGTAATATACGAATAATTTCACAGTAGTGGAATAAACACGGTTTTTTGAAAAAATGTGGTTCATATCCCCCTGCTGGAGCGAGCGGCTTATCACCTCGACCGCATGCACGCGTGGCCAGCTTCCCAACGCGGAGCAGGACTGAACGGATCGGCTCATATTCAACCGTCAACGCCGTATATAGGTGTGTCGGCGGACCACCGCACATACTTTATGGCAGATTCCATATACATAAACGAATGTACCAGTGTGGAACACCGTTACAATTGTTCAATGGAAACCCCTCTGAAAGAGGTATCGACATCGCAGTAATGCGAAGTAGTGATGTTGATAAATCCCTCAATCGACGCATACAGGCTCTGCGATGTAAGAATTCAATCAACGGACAACTCGTTTTGGAAGCATCTGCCCTCCCAGGGAGGATGGCTCTATTCGCTCCATACACCGGAACATATTCATATACTCTGTCTGGCAAGGATGGAAATTGCAACTACATTGGAAGGTGCTGGTATACTCCACTTCAGCGCTGACTGTGTAGGACGCACCAGAAGTACCTCTCTAACCGGCATGCGCATTTACGAAAGCCGCGAGCAAAGGTGAGGTGCGGGGTCTGCCCAACCTGTGGGAAGAAGATGAGCGACCAGCACTGGGAGAAGTGCTACCTGGAGCGCTACCTCTCACGCCGGAGGCCGGGAAGCAGCAATTGCACCCTCTGCGGCCAGAGCGTGGGCGACCGACCGGGTCTCCACGCAGGCCACTGCGTGGAAGCTTTCGGTCATCTCCTCGGCGCGAAGAATGCCCCCGTCGCCCCTGCAGCTCCGAGAACCATCCACGGGGCCGGCCGAACGACCCGACAGGACGGCGCGATGCAGACGATGACGTTCCGACACCGTCTGACGGTTAGTGCCAAGGAATAGGGTGTCCAGACTAAGCAGGACACCAAGGAAAAGGGGATCCAAACCGACCCCATAGTCATCCTGGAGGGAGAAGAGGCTCCCTTCCTGATAGATTTCCGAAGGCTAAGCAAGGCCATGATTCCCGCGGTGCGATCACGAATCCTGGGACGCTGGCTCTCGCTCCAGCGAGAAACGGACCAGCTCCTCGGACCCGCGGCGGAGGACGCAACAGAGGAAGGCGATTTGATCGCCTGGGAAGAGCTGGCCGGCGAAACACCGCCCGCGACACCAGACTCTCCGGTGAACCTCGCAGATGCTCTGCAAGGTGAACCGGAGGTCGAGAAAACCTTAAAATCATCATGATACGTAATAACGAATTTACCGACGAAGAAGTAATTATCGGATTTGGCAACGCGACGTCAGAGTTTTCGCTACAAGATCTTCTGTGGCTCGTTGAGTGTGTTCGGAGAGCTCGTGTGCAACCGCACAGACTACACAAAATATATTTTCAAGACAAAACGTTAATCCTGACTTTTCAAAAATGGCAAAACAAAGTAATTGCAGTATTATCGGACATCGAACCAGCTGACGATGAACGCGAAGCTGATTTCAGCGAGTGTCGTCAGATCAACGAGGAGTAAGGAAGAAACCGAACCGTATACATCTGATGTTACCCACACAATCGAAGACACATCATTTCAGTAGCTTCTAGTAGTTTTTCAAGGATTCTGTGTGGGCGGAATACGGCTATAAAAGTCTGAATTTCAGGTCAGAAAGACAGTCTTGCATCTTCAGTCTGTCGATTGATGTGATGTTAAAGTGTACCGACATCAAGCTCGAGCTTCTCACCGACATAGATACAAAGCAGAACTAAAATAGCGTATCAATCTGTTCTTAAAAAATATTCACGACTTGAAAACCGTTATTAACCAGAAGTCAGAACTCAACAAAGTGACAAAAAAGTTCGCTAATCTAAATTTATCAAGAAACACATAACTACTGAACATTGAAAAAAAAAATGGATTTCACAAAACTCAACAAAGCTGCAAGCATGAACGAATTTCTGTCGACGAAGAAATTGACGGAGCTGGAAATTTTTCAAAATCTATAAAGTCACCAACATTCGACGAGTGCAAACGAGGCTCGGGCAGCGTGTCGTCACAGACCTGAACACCGAATTCAGCATGTTCTTACCGGCACGGATTGTGTGACTGCTGAACGAGGACGAGATCCAATATCAGAAATTGGTGCAGACGATGGAGGAGGAGCGGTTGTTCTTGCAGTATCTGGACGGTCAGTACGGTCAAATTGAATTAAAAGATGCGTCGACTCTCGCTTAATTTGTACACCGTACCTGGACAACGTGTGCAGCGTCTCCAATTATTCTACGTTGCATAACCTTTAAGAAAATTGTATACATTTTTTGACCAAGCTATTTATCTTATACTATTTAATAGTTCGACGTTCAGTATTGAATAAAAAAATGTATGTATTTGTCACTCAGCGCTAAACTATCCTGTCCACCTTAAACTCAACAAATTGTTGGTAACAGCAATTCGAATCTACTTTTACAATCTGAGAAAGTGCTATTTTGAACACCGATGAGCAAAGATGAAGGTTTTCTAAGCCACGTTTTGAACCTCGTAACTGTAACGTGAACTGTACGATGAGATTTCAGCGGACTCAGTCAAGGATAGAGTGCAAGGTCGACCAATATCTGAGTTAGCGTACGTTTAAAGCTGCAGGTCCTACGGAGTTGGGTTACTATTGATCTTGGAATGCAGAACATGATGACGTTGGTGTACAGATTAGTCCAGAATGAGATGCAAGGTTGAGGCGCGGTTGAGATTTCGTTTGACAAGTTTTTATTAATCTTACAAAAAAGTATTAGATATAATATATATATATATATATTCGGTTTCTCAACAAAATTTTTCGAAAAGTTTCAACGATTGGAGAAAAGACGAGAATTATCACAACGATCGGACTCTTGAAAGCGCTCGCGGAAGAATTCAAACGTCTTCAGAAAACGGATGAAGGTACGTGGTCGACGAAAATAATACTTGGAATCGTGGAGTTTCGACTTGACGTTGAGCGGCCCGCGGTCAAAGGATTTCGGTGCAACGTTGAATTCTGGAAGTTTCTGAAATTTGGAATTAAAAACGGTTGGTATTGATAATAAAAAAATATTTTATTGGAAAAAAGTTAAGCTAGTGAGTACGAGAGAGTATCAAAATACGATGTCGTTCAACAATCTGTTCTATACGACGTTGAATTCTGGAAGTTTCTGAAATAAACTTTTGACTAACAGGATAGAGGTTCTCAATCGAAAACGGATCGTGAAACAATGACTACGAGATCTGGTATTTATTTAATGAAATTGAGAATCGGTTTCGTGGAGTCAGATATCCCCTGATTCGTCGTAACTCAAATGTATTAAAATATTATCGAAGACAAAAATGGTCTGCACGCTGTGAACTACAGCATCAAGTCGTGAAACTACGACTACGAGATCATGCAGTTGTTCCTCCTGGAGCCGTGTCTCGATATGACGATGTATATATATGCGACGTATGTTCGGTAGATCAGGTCCCGGAAACATCACATCCTGTGGCGCCGGCTCCGGACTTGGCGGCAAGTTGAATACATTGGAATTTATTTAATGAAATTAAGAATCTGTTTCGTGGAGCCAGATATCCCCTGATTCGTCGTAACTTAAACGTATCAAAATATCAACGAAGACAAAAAAGGTCTGTACATTACGAACTACAGCATAAGGTCGTAAAACAATGACTATATGATCTGGTACTTATTTATTTAATGAAATTAAGAATCTGTTTCGTGGAGCCAGATATCCCCTGATTCGTCGTAACTTAAACGTATCAAAATAATATCGAAAACAAGAAAGGTCTGTACATTGCGAACTACAGCATAAAGTCGTGAAACTATGACTAGATGCGCACAGTTTGAATTAGTATCAGACATTTTGTTCAATTTCTACCACGATGGTCAACCGAAATCCATCAAATCAACGACTTCAACTTTTTTCACTCAGAATTTTCCAAACTTTTTACGTCAACTGTTGAAGCTGCAGCGACACGCGTTCCGTTGTGAAATTTTTTTTTTTTTCAAAAAACCCTGTTTATCCCACTACTGTAACATTATTCGTATATTACTGTATGATACACTACTACTATTAAACTGTCTGTCGTTGGTTGATCATTAAAGAGATTTGAAACAAAGAAAAGACATATTTAATGTACTTTCTAAAAAAATTTAAGAAACCTAGAATCGTGAAAATTTACAAATTGTATATTTACATGCTCTCATGGACGCCAGTTACGTAAGACATCGTCTGGGTAATGGACCACCACAGTCCGCCGTTGGGTTCATCTTCAGACCTACTCTTTATCGGTATAGCCCACGCATACTTTGAAAAGATATCAATGACTGTGAGCATGTACTTGTAGCCTTTGTTTCGTCCAGCGTACGACGTCATGTCAACAAAATCCGCCCGCCAGGTCTCGTCGATGCCGCGCACGTCGATGCGGGTAGTTCCGGCGTGCAGGCTTGCGTTTCCTCGTTCATATTCCAACGCTCTTAGTCTAGTGCCAAAGAAAACACATATTTAATGTAATTTCTGAAAAATTTCAGAAACCTAGAATTATGAAAATTTACAAATTGTATATTTACATGCTTCTCGTGAACAAGAGTTACGTAAGACATCGTCTGGGTAATATACCACCACTGTCTGCCGTTGGTCGAGCCTTAAACAGATCTGAAACAAAGAAAACATATATTTGATGCACTTTCTAATAAATTTGAGAAACCTAGAATTCTGAAAATTTACAAAGTGCATATTTACATGCTCTCATGTAGGCGAGTTGCGTAAGACATCTTCTGGGTAGTAAACCATCTTTTCCTTCTGACAGAAGATGTCTGCAGAGGCCACATCGTTGCGTTTGCAATTCTCTTTGGACACGACGACATCGCGCGCAGGATGGTAGACTTTCGATGCGAGAGAACGGTATTCTTTCGTGTTTCGAAAACGATGCTCTTTCATTGAGACCCTCCTCCCGCGCGCAGTTTACGCAATACACACCCTGTGGCCCCCTTAAATACAAGACCCTACGGCAGGAAGTGGTGGTATAGAACCGCTGGTGAATGTCGCGTTCTCGATCCGCCCAGCGGATCCGTAGCGGAACTACCGATCCAGCAATCCGGATGATATCAAAAATTGCTGGATCGGTGTTGTTAAATAAACCAGCCATGCAAGCTGAAAAAATGACTTTCTGAGCTATGTGATCTGATATGTACATATATATTTTTTTCAAAAAATAATCAATCTTACTTTCATCCAATTGTTCCGCCATTCCGATGATGATGATGACTTCACGTTTTTGTCTTTTCCAGTTGGTTCTGCTGATAAAAAAAAATGGAAAACACACACAGACAAGTTAGACAATTGTTTGAACCATAAAAGTATAGTCTATAAGTTGTATGATAAAACTAAAGAACTTTTCAACTGCACTGATTTTTTTCTCACCCACCTGCACTCCTCGCTGGATTGAGAGCAACTGATTTTTTCTCGGCACCACTTTTCGATAAGCATCTTCCTGTGTTTAGGCTACTTGAACTCAACACCACAGGCAAAGTAAACCATCCCCTCTAACGCTCTTCGAGAACGCTATCCACTCGAGTTTCCAGCGAATAGCTCACTACCACAGTTCTATCGTACGTGAGATGTGTGTAAATTTTTCTTCAAGAACTGTCTCACCATCTTACGAACTGCACTTTCGTTCGTGCAATATCTAGAAATTTCTAGACCCGGTCTGCTGCCGACACTCTCGCCGCAGAGGGTGCAATTGGAGTTTGCCGACCTCCGGCTAGGGATGTGACCTCGAGTCGGAAAAATCGATTGCTCAATATCGATTTTTTTTTGTTTAGAAATAAATCGATTGGTAAAAAATCGATTTAAACAAAAATAATCGATTTTTGTTCATATTTCGATTTTTTATATATTTTTCTATACGATAAATGCCAATAAGATGAATTAGTAAAAATATATTATGAATATTTAATTCGAATGAAAAATATTCGAGGTAATAAGTATAAAAAAATAGTCAAATCGTCGATTTTCAGATTTTTTAATAATTCAGATTCGAACTCTTCACATACAAATTTTTAATATTCTTAAAGATTTAATTCGGTACAAATATTACAAAACAATACGTATAAAAATATGATTATTTTAGTCTCAAAACTAAAATACAAAACACATCACTTGCTACAATCTAAGTTTAGATAATGAAAAAAACGAATATTCAAATATATGAATTGGTATTATCACAAATGATCAGTAGTCAAGTTTAATATTAGACTAAATCAAGCATGAAATTAACTGGCTTATATTTATAATAATTAAAACGAAAGTCTAGTCTTAAAACTAGAAAATTCAATAAGTTTTTCGTAAACTTTAAGTTTAATTAATGATCTTAAAATAAATAATTGCCATAAATGTTTAGTTGTACTTAACATTTGACTAGAATCAAAGTAAAATAAACTGATTAGTTCAAGTAGAAAAATAAAAAGATAATTGTTAAATATCAAAATTGAAAAGGAAAATAAGCTTCTTTCAATCTTTGAGCTCCAATGATAAAAAAAAAACAAAAATAAATAATCGCTACAAATGTTTAATGTCACTTAAAATTTGACTAGAATCGAAGTAAAATAAACCGATTAGTTTAAGTAGTAAATAAAACGTTAATATTTAAAAACAAATTTTAAAATAAAAAGAAAGCTTTCTCCAAACTTTGAATCACAACATACAATAAAACTTCAATAAATTATTGCCATAAGTCTTCTGTTAAAGAGTTTAAAAATAATAATTTTGGTAATCGCTTTCCTAAAATACGATTTCGAGTTTTCCTCAAAATATTCCCAGCTTTAGAAAATAGCCTTTCAGCTGGTGCAGAAGTGGCCATCACTGAGAGATGTTTTACAGCTAAATTCGTTAACTTTGGAAAAGTTCCTTCATAGTTTTTCCATACATTTAGAGGGTCTACCTCAAGATTTGATAACGGTGCAGCAATATACAAGTCAAGCTCTGTATTCTTGGTCGTTGACGTGTTTGCTGACACTATTTTTTCATGGTGTACCTTCCATATATCTTGTCCGTTAACCGTCACTTCTGATGAAACCGATGATTCAGAATGGGTCACTGCTAGAACATCATCATTTCTCATGTTCAAACTCAAATATCGGTTTGTATAATCGATTGTCTTTGACAAGGATAACGGCTCATCTAAATAAATTTTTTTAAATCTAGGATCCAAAAAAGTTGCGACTGAGAAAAGGTGAACTTTTTGGATGTTTTCAAATCTTTTGATCAACTCCGTTTGCAGTGAATATTTTAATTGGTTAGCCAAATCACTATCTATCGTTGTTGCATCTAATAGAATTCTCAAACACTTGATCATAGGTATGGCTTTACTGGCTGTCACATATTTTTCGGCGCTCATTTTTTCAGTGACATCGTGAAAAGGTCTTAAAACTTTTTCTATTTCTTTAAGTACAACAATTTCGTTTGCTTGAAGCATTTGGGGTGCATTTGGATGTTTTAATAAAATAGATCCTATTGCACTACTCATTAATATAAAACGTTCAATCATAAGTAATTGTGAGTTCCATCTAGTGGATACGTCACCAACTAAATGCTTCACTTTTCCATCAGGAATTTTTTCCTGCGTTTGTAATTGTCGCAACTCTTCAGCGCCTACGCCACTTTGGTGGAACCAAGTTACAATTTTTCGAACTTTATCCAAAAATAATTTCACTTCAGTAGATTTCACTGAATTATCAACCACTAAATTCAGTGTATGAGCTACACATCGAATATGTTTTGCCCGACCAAAACTAATTTCAACAGCCTTAACTATGTTACTGCCATTATCAGTAGTAACACTTACAATTTTTTCAATAGACAAATCCCAATCTCCACATACTTTAAGAATCATCTCCGATAAATATTCTCCGGTATGGTTCTCATGTAGCGGTTCACATGCAATGCTCATAGATTGCATTTCATAGTTTTCTATGAAGTGCACTGTCACACCTAAAAAACTTCTTAATTGCATATCCTTCCATTCATCTATTGTGAGACAGATATTTTTAATAGATTTTAATTTTTGTTTGATAATAGTTTTCTTTTCTTCATATTTAGTGTCGATAAGTTCTGTGATTGTTTTGCGACATGGAACGTTGTACAAAGGTGCCACAGTCTTCATTAACTTTTTGAATCCTATTCCTTCCACCATACTGTAAGGAAGACTGTCTCGAGTTATCATTTCTGCGATAGTCTGCGTTATTTGTTTACTTTTATCGCCATTTGGAGCATATGCAGAAACTCTCGAAAAAGCAGCTCCAATACTTAATTTAGCTCGTTTTGGCGTTGAAAATAAAGCCTCACTTCCTGTTGATAAAGTTGTTTTCGAAGTTTGTGCCAATGGATTGATATTATCACAGTTATTAATATCCTGAATAGCAACTGCACATGAATTCTGTAGCGATAAAAATAAAAATTAAATTAAATTGAATATTTATTCATTATTTCATCGAAATTATTATTTACATTAATTTTTAAAAAATGAATAATAGCTAAAACACCTTTTGATGACATGCATTTTTGATTTCAGAATTAAATAGAGAAATATATAATCATAAATGCGTTATTAACCTCTGAAATGATGTTACTATGGAGTAAGAAATAGAGAATCAAATTTTATTTTCATAAGTCTAAAATATTTGCAATTAATGCATATAAAATTTACTTATTATTTGAATTTTATGATTTGCTCTCATAAAGACCATAACAAAGAATAAATAATGACTTTTTGCATTAAATGATTAGTGTTACCTCGTCAACTTCTAAAACAGCGGAATGTTTCCTTTCCATATGCTGTTTTAAGTTTGTAGTGTTACTACACGTTTTTAATGCTTTTGGACAATATTTACATTGTGCAGTGGCATTGTCCTTATTTATTACAAAATACTTTCGCCAGCAACTTTTAGGTGTTTTACCAGTGAAAGACATTTTTAAGGTTAATGGGAATTATTTTGACACTTCAAAAAGATGAAAATAAAAACAAAAAATATCACAGCTTATTATATCTTAGTACCGATGGCGCTGCTTTTTTATCGACATGCTCAATAAACTTACTTACCCATTCGTCGCACAGATGGCACTATTTACAAAAATCAATTTAAAATGTGTAATTCTAATAATCGATTTTTTAAAAATCGATGTTCACCATTAATAAAATCGGTTATAAAAAAATCGACGATAAAAAAAATAATCGATTAAAATAAAAATCGATTATTTATTCACTTCCCTACCTCCGGCGCGAGAGGTAGCGCTCCAAGTAGCACTCCTCGCAGTGCTGGTCGTTTTCTTTCCTCCCGCAGGTCGGGCAGATGCCGCGCCTCACCTTGTCCACCGCCCGGGTCATCGTCGCTGACGTCGTTTTCGCCGGCGGAGGTACCTTCGCCAGCTTCGGCGAGGCGGTCGAAGCCGCCGCCTCAGCCGGTGCTGGTGCTGGTGCTGGTGCTCGTTCGGGTGCTGGTTCTCGTGCCGGTGCTCGTATCGCCATCTCGTACTTCGATAGGCACGAGATTGCGTGGCTCAGCTGCTCATTTTCTGGTCGTTCTGTTTCACATATAGGGCAGGGGCTGAGGTCCGAACCACCTGCCAGGTCTGCCCATCTCAAGTAGCAATTTATCCAATTGGCGCAACTCGTCTGGCTCTCGTGGCAGACCGCGCACGCCTTGTTCGCTGTCGCCCTGGCGAACGTGCGGAGATAACTTGCGTCGGACACTTTTTTCTTGATTTTTGAAATGCACTAAATTCTTTTCCAAGGTTTTCGCGACTGCTCGGGTCTGACTTCAGGAATCGAATGGCGTTGGTTAATCCCTCTGAGGTCCTCTGGCTCTCCTTCTCCTTGGTGTTGTGGTGGGAGAAGTCTCGATGTCATCTACTGTGAAATTATTCGTATATTACTATATGATACACTACTACTAAATACTACCACTATTGAACTGTCTGTCGTTGGTTGATCATTAAAGAAATCTGAAACAAAGAAAGCACATATTTAATGTAATTTCTGAAAAATTTAAGAAACCTAGAATTACGAAAATTTGCAAATTGTATATTTACATGCTCTCATGGACGCGAGTTATGTAAGACATCGTCTGGGTAATAGACTACCACTGTCTGCCGTTGGTTGAGTCTTAAGGAGATCTGAAACAAAGAAAACACATATTTGATGCACTTTCTAATAAATTTGAGAAACCTAGAATTCTGAAAATTTACAAATTGCATATTTACATGCTCTCATGTAGGCGAGTTGCGTAAGACATCTTCTGGGTAGTAAACCATCTTTTCCTTCTGACAGTACAATTCCAGAAGATGTCTGCAGAGGTCACATCGTTGCGTTTGCAATTCTTTTTGGACACGATGACATCGCGCGCAGGATGGTAGACTTTCGATGCGAGAGAACGGTATTCTTTCGTGTTTCGAAAACGATGCTCTCTCATCGAGACCCTCCTCCCGCGCGCAGTTTACGCAATACACACCCTGTGGCCCCCTCGAGTACAAGACCCTACGGCAGACAGTGGTGGCATAGAACCGATTTCGGATGTCGCGTTCACGATCCGCCCAGCGGATCCGCAGTGGAACCACCGATCCAGCAATCCGGATGATGTCAAAAATTGCTGGATCGGTGTTATTAAACCAACTAGCCATGCAAGCTGAAAGAAATTATTTTCTGAGCTATGTGCTCTGATATATAGTATTTTCAAAAAAATAATCAATCTTACTTTCATTCAATTGCTCCGCCATTTCGATGACTTTTTTGTGAATTTTTGTACACTCTAGGTAAAAAAAATGTATGAGTGCACTGATTTGGATCACCCACCTTGACAGTTTGAAAGCTTGACTGCTGATGAATTCATCAGACGGACGGAGCACCCCACTCTTCGTACAGCTTCTTCATATGTTTTAGGTTCACAATTAAACTAATACCAAATCATGAAGTGGTTGACACTTGTCGGTTACGTTTGCAGGATTTATCCTTCTCACTCTGTCCTCCTGCACTAGTGCGTAGACCTCGAAATCGTGAAACTGACACCGTGGGCAAAGTAACACATCTCCATAACGCTCTTGGAGAACGATATCTACTAGGCCTATCACAGTTCCATGTATAACTCTAGCGATTAGTTCACTCTCCAGCTCTCTCTCGTACATGAGGCGTGCGAAACTTCTTCGCCGAGTTCCAAGAACTGCCTCGCCATCTTACACGCGCTGCAGGTTCGTTCGAGAAATATCTTGAAATTTTCATTAAAGAATATTGCATACGGTTGTCCGCGAATTTTCGACAATGCGTAAGTCAGGCTGTTGTTGCTTGCCGACAAAAGGGACCGTGCTAGCGTAAAGCAGTCCTTCTAAAGCAAATCTTGCAACGATAGCTTTGTCAAGTATGTGCGATTGAAAGGAGAAAAAACAAACAAGGATTCAGAAAATTGCTTGAAAATTAATAAAATCATGGAGACGGTGCTTAAGATTTTATCTAAGAAATCTTCACCGACAGAAATTCAAAAGTGAATTCGATTTGGAACCCAAAATATCAGACGTGTTGACCAAAGTGGTAACTTTCCAAGAAAAAGACTCTGGTTGACCGTTGATCGAAATAATCGATTTGATTGTGAATATTAACAAGTACGTACTAGTACGAGGAGGTGTGTTCACATACATACCATTCCCTAAGGATATTCAAGATAAGAAGGCTGTCGTCAACATTCGTAACAGCGACTCATACCCAGTGAACACAATTATGTCAAACTGATGTCAGAATGACGTCATGTCACGTCATGATTTACGTAAGATGTGAGTCATATATGAGTCACATATGACTCATAATTTCCCACTTCCTGACGTAAGATTCTTACGTAAGATAAATGACGTAAATATGACCTCCAATTGACATCATTATGACTTAACTGACGTCAAAATGACATAACTCTGATGTCATAGAGAATTAAAGTCGGTACCGGAAGCTTACAAAAATATGACGTCCAGCTGACGTACTTGTTATTTAGCTGACGTCAAGATGACTTAAATTTGAGGTAAAATAGTGATGTAAAGTTGCTTACAAAATTGTGACGTCTGGCTGACATGATTATAACTTACCTGACATCTCGATGACATAACTCTGATGTCATAGTGATAAAAAGTATTTAAGAATGCTTATAATAATATAACTGTTACAACAGAACTTGTAAAGTCAAAATGTTTATATTTTTCATTTATAAATAGTGATTATTTTGTTACTGTACCTCTATTACAATATAATAATTAATTTTGAAATTAGTTTATATATTTTATTTATGACAATATCCTAATATTTTCAATGTTAAAAATACATTTAATGTTTGCATTTAAAGAGAATTTGCGGTAAGTTAAATTTGGACACTAAATATAAAAGTAAAAATTAAGAAATGTCATATGAAATTCCACTTATGAATTATTAAATCAATACATGATACAACATAGAACATAAATAGAAAAGTATCGTTGATCGTTTTTTTTTATACCGTCGTGACATTAGTATTATGTCACTCGTATGTAAAAGAATGACCGGAAGCTGATGCTTAAGTATGACGTTCATCGTACATCAATTTTACGTAAAATTATGAGTTGTTTCTTACGTAAGAATATGACGGTATTATGATATCCTTTTGACGTCAGAATATGACTTGTAATTTATGTAATTGTATGATTTATTTCTTACGTAAATAATATATAAATTTATGACTTTGATGTGACGTCACACATATGATAGGGATAAGACATAATATTTACGTAATATTTAAGTCACAATCATGACGTCATATAAAAGTCAAATTTTATGTCAGCACTATGTCATAATGATGTCATACTACATGACATCATATCAGAGTCATCAATAAAGTCATTTTTATGTCATATCTATGTAAAAAGTCGATGATCTCTATGTGACCTATCTATGACGTCATATGGAGGTCATGTGTTCACTGGGTATTGCTTTCTTTGGTCGGTCACCGCAGCTCTGTTCCCAGCCGGCAACAACCATCCTAACGTGACCAGCTCGTATCCGCATTTCAGCCCAGTGCTACAGTATGATGGTATAAATTTTCCTATGTCTCTAGATGAAAATTCGTAAATATCGGGGGCGGTGAAGTGGTATATTAAACTATCCGCGTCGGTATACATTAATTTTGCCTGATGTCCAAATTTCGTTTCTATACTGGAAATTGTGAATAAAGGATTTTAAAGATCTTAAATGGAGAAGCCTGCATACATTGGTTTGTTGAGTTTGACTCTCGTTTTTACGCATTTCAACTATTATCATATTTTCATTGAAGATTGTACAGCTGTGGAAATTTGTTTTGGCTATAGTAGCTCTAGCACCGTATCTTCCACCCTATTTCGTAATCAATCCAACATCTCTGTATTTCCGAACGTTCTCCATTGTCTCACCGAAAAACAGCGTTGTTCATTGATTTATAAAAAATTTTCTCGAATTTAATGTTTGATTTTTTTTCTCAAATCCATGTATTTTTTAAACCACGCTGCTTGTCTGAACTTGAGAATTCGATGAATTGTGATTAATTTGAAACCTAACTCTAAACATTGTTTTAAAACGCGATAATGAATAACGTAGTTTTGCTTGATAAGTAATTTGACCGTCAGTTTAGGTTTCAATGCTTTAATCGGAAAATGCGAATCGTAATCTGACAGATTGTGGAATATCACCAGGACAGTATGTGCGTTTTGATCTGAAAGTGAGTGAAACATCTATCATATAACCAAGTACGACCATTACGGAAAATTTTGTTAAGAAGCTGAATATTTCGACTTCCGACTTTTATCCATTTTTCAATTTCTGCTGTTAATGATGATGATTTGCCCAACGCGCGAGGCTGTCCATGTGCGTGGAGCGGTACGCATCAGAACAATTACATGAATCGGCATGACATTCGGTGAACATCGGGACCACCCTACGATATCAAATTTTTACGTTTGCAAAACATAAACACAAGGGTTCATTATATAAGACTGCCAGTCCTGGAACAGCTGATTGACAGTCAAACTCAAGTGGTGTAAAGTGTCTTGTGCCTTCGAATATATATACTTTGCCAGAAAAGAAACGGTAAGTCCTTATACCAATTGCTACCTGACGTAAATTTTTTCAATTTATCACACTCCTTTAATTCTTTTGTTCGAAAAAATTAGATATATTTCCAACTACTTAGGAAAGTTCAAGTGATTTTAAAAACATTTTCAATTACTCAAAAATCTCCAAACTCAGCTTAATAGCTTTCGAATTCGTTTCTCGCCTTAACATTTTTCAACTACTGAAACATCTTCAAATTTTCTGAATATACCCTTTTTTTGGTGAACGTCATGTTTCAACGTACTCATATTTTGAATTCACCACATTTTTTCTTCCCCAGACCATGGTACCCAACGTTTTCAACCTACCGCCAAGTCCAGAGCCGAAGCCACCCGATGTGATGTATCCGGAACCTGATTTTCCAAATATACGCCTCATACATATAGATCGCAACATTGAGAGGCGGCTCAACGATGAACATCTAACGGAGCTTATACACCTCGTTTCGCAACTTGATACGGTGGTTCATGGTTTATTTTTTGGGTTTATTGACACTCTGATACACTTAACTTATGATAAGTCAGGTGATATCTGGCTGCACGAAACCACTCGGTGAATTCTTTGAATAAATACATTTTTTTAAACAAACATCAATGAAACTTACCCTTAAGGAGGAGTGTTAAGATTAATTACTCTAAAAACGATCCATGTAAATTAGGTTTAAGGATTTATAAAACGTGCAGATGTGAGTGCGCCTTAAGCATACGAGTATCCGTGCAGCGTTCAACGGCATGCGCAGAACAACAAAAGAAAAATGTGTCAGTCAGCAAGGAAGTCTGTAAAATAATCTATCGTAATAATCACCTCATACTCACTCGCTTAAGTTTTTCCAACAAAATATTTTTTTTTATCATCAAGACCAACCGTTTTAATTAAGAACCTCTATCCTGTCAGCTAAGAGTTTATTTCAGAAACTTACAGAATTCGACGTCGCCCCGAAATCCTTTGACCGCGGGCCGTTCAACGTCAAGTCGAAACTCGACGATTCCGAGTATTATTTTCATCGACCACGTACCTCCATCCGTTTTCTGGAGACGTTTGAATTTTTCCGCGCGCGCTTTCAAGTGTCCGATCGTTGTGATAATTCTCGTCTTTTCTCCTATCGTTGAAGCCTTTCGCAAAATTTTTTCAAGTAACCGAATATATCTATATATTATATTTAAAATTTTTTTTATAAAATAAATAAAAACTTGTCAAACGAAATCCCAACTGCGTCTCAACCTTGCATCTCATTCTGGACTAATCTGTACACCAACATAATCATGTTTCGCATTCCAAGAGCGATAGTAACCCAACTCCGTGGGACCTGCGGCTTCAAACGTACGCTAACTCAGATATTGGTCGACCTTGCACTCTATCCTTGACTGAGTCCGCTGAAATCTCATCGTACAGTTTACGTTACAGTTACGAGGTTCAAACGTAGCTTAAAAAACCTGATCGGTGTTCAAAATAGCACTTTCTTAGATTGTAAAAGTCGATTCGAATTGCTGTTACAAAAATTTGTTGGATTTAAGGTGGACAGGATGGTTTAGCGCTAAGTGATAATGACATATAAGTTTTAATATTTTTTTATTTAATATTGAACGTCGTACTATTAAGTGGTATAAAATAAAAGCTTTGTGAAAAACTGTATACAATTTCCTTGAAGGTTATGAAACGTAAAATAAATGGAGACGCTGCACACGTTGTCCAGGTACGGTGTACAAATTAGGCAAGAGTCGACGCATCTTTTAATTCAATTTGACCGTACTGACCGCCCAGATACTGCTAGAGCAACCGCTCCTCCTTCATTGTCTGCACCAATTTCTGATATTGGGTCTCAGTAGATAAGCAAGGCGGGTTCTGAGTACAAACACCTTCTTTACCGACCGAGCCGCTCCGCGCAGCCCAGACTCAAACCCTTTTCCGCGATGACGTCACAGTCTGCCGTACCGAAGGTCAAAACCGTGCAACCTTACCGACAGTTGTATCGATCGAGGGTCAAAATCGTGCTGTTTTACCGACAATCTTACCGACCGAAGGTCTGTAGTGCTCGCCTGTCCCACGATAGGACTGCTGATGTGTAACATGAACCACTCCGAATTCCTTTCCCACGGTAGGACTGCTGACGTGTAACGTCAACCGCCTCACATTCCTTTCCCACGTTATCAACCACGTGACATTCCAAAATTAATGGTTCCGAGAATTGTTTGTCCCAACGTCGCACCGAAATCCTTTGACCGCATACCGCTCGCCGTCGAAACTTGTCGAACGCATTGTTTTGTCTAACCACCTTATCAACCACGTGACATTCCAAAATTAATGGTTCCGAGAATTTGCTGATGTGTAACATGAACCACTCCGAATTCCTTTCCCACGGTAGGACTGCTGACGTGTTACGTCAACCACCTCACATTCCTTTCCCACCTTATCAACCACGTGACATTCCAAAATTAATGGTTCCGAGAATTAGTCGCGGTACAGAGCCTGCGGTGTCGGGTTACTATCGCTCTTGGAATGCCAAAAGGTGCGCGCGCATCCGTACAGCTGCCCTATAAAAAGACGTCTATCGTGATCGTCACTCTGTTCTCATCGTATTCTCATTGTGAACTGTTCTCACTCGTGAAATAACCTCGAAACGCGATGGATCTAGCAAAAGTTAACCACGTCAGCCGCCTGGAGAATCTGCCAACCAAGAAGATGTCGGAACTCGAAATTGGGGGAGTGTATGACGTCAACGGGTTACGACTGGTTAAAACAAAATTCGGGGTACGTGTTCTGGCGACAATCGATGGAGAATACAACGTCTTCTTACCACCGAGAATCGCAAGAGTTCTACAAGAAGATTCCAGTCAGCTGACTGAAATGTGTAGCATGGCCGGGGAAAATCGTCTGCAAATGAAATACCTTGGTGGAGAATTCAACAAGTTCGAATTTTCATGCAGTTATGCGCCTTAAATGAACTATGCGATCCCCCTCTACTTCCACAAAATTCATCCACGGTTCAAACAATGTTCTGTGTGTAAGTCTTACGTATAATAAACAAAAAAGATTGAAATTATGAATATTTTTTCATTTATCCTGTATACCTTTAATCCTACGTACGTTTTGTATCTAGAATTAAGTCTCAAAATCTAAGAAAATGTCCGAACACCACTAAGCAAAGACGGAGGGTTTCGAGCTGCAACTCTACGATGAGTATTTGGACGGGTTCAGACCGGAGTGCAAGGTCGGCCGATAGCCGCGGTCAGAGCCTGCGGTGTTGGGTTACTATCGCTCTAGGAATGCAAAACTCGGTTTGAGTACAGCTCGGTTAAGGATGGAGAGCAAGGTCGAATCTTACATAAGCTTCTGAAAAAAATTCTCTCTTAAGAGCTAAGGTGAAGGTATAAAATTATTTCATGAATATTCTTTAAAAGTTTTATTGAGTACAATTTTTAGAGTACGGTTGACAATTACTTCACAAAAAATAGTACAATAATTCTATTCAACAGTGTCATGACCAGGGTGATATATTCGCCAGGAATGCGGGACCGTTCTTGTAGACGCTTCTGCGCAGTAACACAAATCGTACAGCCTCGCCATCCGGACAGTACGATGATTTTGTAGCCAATTCTGGAGTATGCAAACGTTTCGTGCTGCACAGATTGCGTTGGGTATTGTGTGAAGGTCGCATCTCAGAGACACAGCTGAAGTTTTTGCAGGGTTTCAAGCGACGGGCAGTCAAAGTCCAACATATCGATGATTTCAACTTTCGGAACGATTTTGAGCAACCAATCTCGTTTTTCTTCTCCTTTTACGTACACGGTTTGAGCTTTGCACAGCCTGTCTTGAATGGTCCGCTCAACTTCCTCAAAAGGTACGGTTCCACAGCTCCAACGTAAGCCGTGAAAATCGCGTTCTAACCAAGAATTTTGGCTTTTATATTTGACGTCCAGTAAATTCCATTTGTAAGGTGGTTTGAAGAAAAACACTGAAGGAGATGCTTCCGAGTAGATTGAAATTACAGCCATTTCTTTTAACGTGAAGGTGTTGTTGAGAGGTCTACGAAAGCCTTGTACGTCAACGATGAGCTCCATCTTTGAACTGTGCGAGATGGTGGAAACGGGTCAGCTTTTATACCAACTTTTTCACCCCACCACTGAGCGGGTTGTATTCGACAATACGATCGTGAACGATCAAGCAGTACGCCGATGTTTCAGCCGCATCGTCAAAGACGACTGGTGTTTGAATGCTCAAGATTTCCTCCTCCATGGCACGTAGCAGATGATAAAAAAGCAAAATCGGATTTTTATTTGTCGGAAATTCCTCTTCCAAAAGGTGTCAGTTTCAGACCCAGAGCTATCAGGAACTCCACGTTTCGAGGTGTTAGCGGTTCGGGAATCGAACGACGACTGACTTGATCGGGGCATGTCGACTTACTGATATACCTACTCTTCGACAGTCTGTTATATACAATTCCCATCGTTTATTGCGATTTGATGTGTAGTCTCACAGTGATAACTTCTCCACGAAAATTAACCAGGTCTCCGTCTTGATCCACTAACCGGAGCTGAACGTGATCTATGGTCTTGACGGTGATCGGAAGGTAAATGACGTGCGACGGTACTTCCACGATCTTATATCCTGGTGGGACGGTCGGGAAAAACTCGTGAATAGTGTGTACTTTGTGTCCATTGACGTAGGCACCCGTTGTAATGCTACACTCGACTCGCAACGCGTTGACCTTGAGTATAGTTACAGGCACGTCCGATTCGTGAGTTTTGTCAACCTCCAATACACGTGGTGTAAATCCCAAAAGTTGAGCAATGGAATCATTCGGCTCAAAGTTAATCGTGTGGTTGCATGTGATTTCGCTGCGTAATGTATTATTGTTGGGTTTGATGGCGAGTACCGATTGTTGAAGCAATCCTGGACCATGTTGAGAATACGGAGTATTTTGCGTTTACCGAGCGTGAGCAAGTGATTCCACCGGAAGAAGCACGGCCCGACTCAATAATCATATTTGACGATGTAGCGTGCGAGAAGCAGGACAATATTAGAGCCTACTTTTGCATGGGTAGACATCACGACGTTGACTGTTTCTATCTCTGTCAGACGTACGCGCGTATTCCCAAACATCTCGTGCGCGACAACGTAAACTTACTCGTGTTATTCAAACAAGACGATATGAACCTGAGACACGTATACAACGATCATGTGAACACCGATATGTCTTACACAGAGTTTAAAAGTGTGTGCTCTGCATGCTGGAACGGTGAGAAGTACGGGTTTCTGGTGATCGACAAAGACAGTGAGCTCAACGAAGGACGATACAGGAGGGGATTCGATTCTTTTGTTAGCCTGGAAAAGGAATAAAATTTACCGTTTTCGAGCGAGAGACGCAGTAGCGCTGCAGACTCAGTTGCGTCAACATGCAGAGCTCTGAAATTTCCAAGCAAAAAGATGTCCTACATCAGATCGCTCAAGCAAGTGCTGCGATCCGTCGAAAACACAGATTGCTCAAGTCGGGCAGGGAATCTACGACTCAGAAATTGAGTGACGTTTTCAAACCAGTAGTGACTCCGTTGCAAGAACTGGTGAATGTTACAAAAGACACCAAACCTGTCAAACAAGAGGTGGAAGAAATTAAAGAAGAAATAAAGGAGATGAAAAATGAAACGAAAAATGAAACTGTCTCGGAAATGGACGATTCCTTTGCTTCGGCGGGGAATGAAACAGTCGTAGAAACACCGGTCGAGGACGAGTATTTTGCACTGATGAGAGATGCGAAGACAAAAGGCGAATTGGACAACGTGTACGGTGTACGCAACCTCTCAAACGGACTGATGATCGGTGATTCGTTGATATCTTTTGAGAGTGACTACGTTCGTATTGGCGACACGCGTTACCCGAAAACGAAGGGTTTGCTGGAACTTTTGTTCAAAAAGAAGCCCGACGGTTCTTCTGTGAGCGCCGGAGATCGGGAAAATTTTAAAAACATAATCCTCGCAACGAACGCGCATAAGAAGTATTACTCATCCGACGGGGCTGTTCGAAACGATAACAGTTACAAATTTAGAAATGTCATTGCCGAATTAATGGATTATTCTCCGTCACCTCGCCGAAAGGGTAAAGGTCTACTTCCGCAAGCTATGATCACTCGACAAGGTGTTGAAACGGAATACGTCTTCTGGGATGATCCAAACGAGTTGGTGGAGCGTCTTCGTTTACTCCTGGCATCTCAGGCAGCGGGAAATCCGAGTCACAATAACGAAATAATCTCCATTATCGAAAAGCTACGCAAAGCAGGAATCATTTATTAAGCAGCTCCCGTCATTTTTGCATTCATTACCGAGATGAGCATCGACGTGTTTGGACGTCAGCTGAATAAAAACACGACCGCGAGCACTCGCGGTCCTCCGGGTGTCGGGTTTCAAATAACAGCGGACGGGCATTACGATATACGGAACAAGAGACTGTGCAACGTCGCGGATCCCGCAGAGCCGAACAATGCTGTAACTTTAAAAACCTTGAGACGAAAATTCAGCGTGCTGCAAAAACGAATCGAACGTCGGATTATCCTCTTGACAACGCTTATGGAATGCCTCTAGCGAACAAAAAAGTTCTCGGTTTGATGAAAGACGAGAACAACGGCAAAATCATGCTCGAATTTGTAGGGTTACGAGCTAAACTGTACGCATTCCGAGTCATGGGAGATGAGACAGACACTAAACGTGCCAAAGGAGTCAGAGGATCAGCGTTAAGAAAAATAACCTTTAACGATTATTTGGACTGTGCGTTGAAACGTGAAAATCTATCCTCAAATCAGCATTTGATCATGAGTCGAAAGCACGAGGTATACACCGTAGAACAGCAGAAAGTAGCACTGAGCTGGAATGACGACAAGCGGATCGTGTTTCAAAATACAACCGACACGCTTCCGTGGGGCTACAAGCCTAAGCTTTGTAATTTATAACTGTACCATGTCTGTCGATTGTCTAAAAAAGACGCATACTTGTTGTGTATCGGATATAAAATAAAGAGGGACATACGTTTTTACAAAAAAAATTCATTTATTAAAATGTTACATGTCCGATTCGTTTATCCAACTGTTGTGTGTATTGTCAAAACCTAACCATTTAACGTATATTTTTCTTCCACGCTTCTTGAGCACCTTCTCCACCAGATAGATATCCGGATGCTTAACCTTGAGAAGCTCTTGTTCGTAGAAACCACCAGCGATGGGTTGATCTCGGTAGTCTTTGAGCTTGTACGTCACAGGATGAGTATTTTCCACTCGACTTATCGTGAATATTTCGGTCGTCCAATTGGGAGTGTAACCTTTCTCGAAGACATTTTTGAATTTGCTGATTCGAACTTTGTCGCCGGATTTGAACTTTGCCAATACGGTAGGTATCGCTCGAAGCCCTCCGTACGCCTGACGTAATAACAGCCTCTCGTTTGCAACGGTGACATCCGACGGTTTCATTCTTATGGTTCGGTGTTTGGCGTTGTTGTAAGCCGAAACCAAATCGGATAAGATATCGAGCCACTTGTAGCTTCCTTGCATGCTGAACCGTGTCCACATTTTACCTTTCAGCGTGCGATTGAAACGTTCACAGATCGAAGCCTTCAAATTACTGTACGTGGAGTAAAGTTTGATTCCGTAGCGTGTCATAAGCGATTCGAATTTCGAGTTGTAAAATTCCGTTCCTCTGTCGACGTGTAAATTTTTCGGTACCCGTCCTTGGACAAGCACAGATTCCATTGCCTTCGTAACATCATCTCCAGACTTGCTCTTTATCGGTACAGCCCACGCATACTTTGAAAAGACATCAATGACTGTGAGCATGTACTTGTAGCCTTTGTGTTGCCCAGCGTACGACGTCATATCAACAAGATCCGCCTGCCAGGTCTCGTCGATGCCGCGCACGTCTACACGTCGACGCGGGTAATTCCGGCGTGCAGGCTTATGCAGTTCCGTCACCAGTGCTTGCTTTTCCTCGTTCATATTCCAACGCTATTAGTCTGGTGTCCAATTTGGAAATGATTTCCGCGTTTCGAATCGACAAGTCTCTGCCTGTTTTAAAGTCTGTGTAGAAGGTATCCAAGGCTTTCTCCGTGGTGATCTCCAAAGCTTTGATCATTTGATCGAGGTTGTCGATTCGTTTTTGCAGCACGCTGAATTTTCGTCTCAAGGTTTTTAAAGTTACAGCATTGTTCGGCTCTGCGGGATCCGCGACGTTGCACAGTCTCTTGTTCCGTATATCGTAATGCCCGTCCGCTGTTATTTGAAACCCGACACCCGGAGGACCGCGAGTGCTCGCGGTCGTGTTTTTATTCAGCTGACGTCCAAACACGTCGATGCTCATCTCGGTAATGAATGCAAAAATGACGGGAGCTGCTTAATAAATGATTCCTGCTTCGCGTAGCTCTTCGATAATGGAGATTATTTCGTTATTGTGACTCGGATTTCCCGCTGCCTGAGATGCCAGGAGTAAACGAAGACGCTCCACCAACTCGTTTGGATCATCCCAGAAGACGTATTCCGTTTCAACACCTTGTCGAGTGATCATAGCTTGCGGAAGTAGACCTTTACCCTTTCGGCGAGGTGACGGAGAATAATCCATTAATTCGGCAATGACATTTCTAAATTTGTAACTGTTATCGTTTCGAACAGCCCCGTCGGATGAGTAATACTTCTTATGCGCGTTCGTTGCGAGGATTATGTTTTTAAAATTTTCCCGATCTCCGGCGCTCACAGAAGAACCGTCGGGCTTCTTTTTGAACAAAAGTTCCAGCAAACCCTTCGTTTTCGGGTAACACGTGTCGCCAATACGAACGTAGTCACTCTCAAAAGATATCAACGAATCACCGATCATCAGTCCGTTTGAGAGGTTGCGTACACCGTACACGTTGTCCAATTCGCCTTTTGTCTTCGCATCTCTCATCAGTGCAAAATACTCGTCCTCGACCGGTGTTTCTACGACTGTTTCATTCCCCGCCGAAGCAAAGGAATCGTCCATTTCCGAGACAGTTTCATTTTTCGTTTCATTTTTCATCTCCTTTATTTCTTCTTTAATTTCTTCCACCTCTTGTTTGACAGGTTTGGTGTCTTTTGTAACATTCACCAGTTCTTGCAACGGAGTCACTACTGGTTTGAAAACGTCACTCAATTTCTGAGTCGTAGATTCCCTGCCCGACTTGAGCAATCTGTGTTTTCGACGGATCGCAGCACTTGCTTGAGCGATCTGATGTAGGACATCTTTTTGCTTGGAAATTTCAGAGCTCTGCATGTTGACGCAACTGAGTCTGCAGCGCTACTGCGTCTCTCGCTCGAAAACGGTAAATTTTATTCCTTTTCCAGGCTAACAAAAGAATCGAATCCCCTCCTGTATCGTCCTTCGTTGAGCTCACTGTCTTTGTCGATCACCAGAAACCCGTACTTCTCACCGTTCCAGCATGCAGAGCACACACTTTTAAACTCTGTGTAAGACATATCGGTGTTCACATGATCGTTGTATACGTGTCTCAGGTTCATATCGTCTTGTTTGAATAACACGAGTAAGTTTACGTTGTCGCGCACGAGATGTTTGGGAATACGCGCGTACGTCTGACAGAGATAGAAACAGTCAACGTCGTGATGTCTACCCATGCAAAAGTAGGCTCTAATATTGTCCTGCTTCTCGCACGCTACATCGTCAAATATGATTATTGAGTCGGGCCGTGCTTCTTCCGGTGGAATCACTTGCTCACGCTCGGTAAACGCAAAATACTCCGTATTCTCAACATGGTCCAGGATTGCTTCAACAATCGGTACTCGCCATCAAACCCAACAATAATACATTACGCAGCGAAATCACATGCAACCACACGATTAACTTTGAGCCGAATGATTCCATTGCTCAACTTTTGGGATTTACACCACGTGTATTGGAGGTTGACAAAACTCACGAATCGGACGTGCCTGTAACTATACTCAAGGTCAACGCGTTGCGAGTCGAGTGTAGCATTACAACGGGTGCCTACGTCAATGGACACAAAGTACACACTATTCACGAGTTTTTCCCGACCGTCCCACCAGGATATAAGATCGTGGAAGTACCGTCGCACGTCATTTACCTTCCGATCACCGTCAAGACCATAGATCACGTTCAGCTCCGGTTAGTGGATCAAGACGGAGACCTGGTTAATTTTCGTGGAGAAGTTATCACTGTGAGACTACACATCAAATCGCAATAAACGATGGGAATTGTATATAACAGACTGTCGAAGAGTAGGTATATCAGTAAGTCGACATGCCCCGATCAAGTCAGTCGTCGTTCGATTCCCGAACCGCTAACACCTCGAAACGTGGAGTTCCTGATAGCTCTGGGTCTGAAACTGACACCTTTTGGAAGAGGAATTTCCGACAAATAAAAATCCGATTTTGCTTTTTTATCATCTGCTACGTGCCATGGAGGAGGAAATCTTGAGCATTCAAACACCAGTCGTCTTTGACGATGCGGCTGAAACATCGGCGTACTGCTTGATCGTTCACGATCGTATTGTCGAATACAACCCGCTCAGTGGTGGGGTGAAAAAGTTGGTATAAAAGCTGACCCGTTTCCACCATCTCGCACAGTTCAAAGATGGAGCTCATCGTTGACGTACAAGGCTTTCGTAGACCTCTCAACAACACCTTCACGTTAAAAGAAATGGCTGTAATTTCAATCTACTCGGAAGCATCTCCTTCAGTGTTTTTCTTCAAACCACCTTACAAATGGAATTTACTGGACGTCAAATATAAAAGCCAAAATTCTTGGTTAGAACGCGATTTTCACGGCTTACGTTGGAGCTGTGGAACCGTACCTTTTGAGGAAGTTGAGCGGACCATTCAAGACAGGCTGTGCAAAGCTCAAACCGTGTACGTAAAAGGAGAAGAAAAACGAGATTGGTTGCTCAAAATCGTTCCGAAAGTTGAAATCATCGATATGTTGGACTTTGACTGCCCGTCGCTTGAAACCCTGCAAAAACTTCAGCTGTGTCTCTGAGATGCGACCTTCACACAATACCCAACGCAATCTGTGCAGCACGAAACGTTTGCATACTCCAGAATTGGCTACAAAATCATCGTACTGTCCGGATGGCGAGGCTGTACGATTTGTGTTACTGCGCAGAAGCGTCTACAAGAACGGTCCCGCATTCCTGGCGAATATATCACCCTGGTCATGACACTGTTGAATAGAATTATTGTACTATTTTTTGTGAAGTAATTGTCAACCGTACTCTAAAAATTGTACTCAATAAAACTTTTAAAGAATATTCATGAAATAATTTTATACCTTCACCTTAGCTCTTAAGAGAGAATTTTTTTCAGAAGCTTATGTAAGATTCGACCTTGCTCTCCATCCTTAACCGAGCTGTACTCAAACCGAGTTTTGCATTCCTAGAGCGATAGTAACCCAACACCGCAGGCTCTGACCGCGGCTATCGGCCGACCTTGCACTCCGGTCTGAACCCGTCCAAATACTCATCGTAGAGTTGCAGCTCGAAACCCTCCGTCTTTGCTTAGTGGTGTTCGGACATTTTCTTAGATTTTGAGACTTAATTCTAGATACAAAACGTACGTAGGATTAAAGGTATACAGGATAAATGAAAAAATATTCATAATTTCAATCTTTTTTGTTTATTATACGTAAGACTTACACACAGAACATTGTTTGAACCGTGGATGAATTTTGTGGAAGTAGAGGGGGATCGCATAGTTCATTTAAGGCGCATAACTGCATGAAAATTCGAACTTGTTGAATTCTCCACCAAGGTATTTCATTTGCAGACGATTTTCCCCGGCCATGCTACACATTTCAGTCAGCTGACTGGAATCTTCTTGTAGAACTCTTGCGATTCTCGGTGGTAAGAAGACGTTGTATTCTCCATCGATTGTCGCCAGAACACGTACCCCGAATTTTGTTTTAACCAGTCGTAACCCGTTGACGTCATACACTCCCCCAATTTCGAGTTCCGACATCTTCTTGGTTGGCAGATTCTCCAGGCGGCTGACGTGGTTAACTTTTGCTAGATCCATCGCGTTTCGAGGTTATTTCACGAGTGAGAACAGTTCACAATGAGAATACGATGAGAACAGAGTGACGATCACGATAGACGTCTTTTTATAGGGCAGCTGTACGGATGCGCGCGCACCTTTTGGCATTCCAAGAGCGATAGTAACCCGACACCGCAGGCTCTGTACCGCGACTAATTCTCGGAACCATTAATTTTGGAATGTCACGTGGTTGATAAGGTGGGAAAGGAATGTGAGGTGGTTGACGTAACACGTCAGCAGTCCTACCGTGGGAAAGGAATTCGGAGTGGTTCATGTTACACATCAGCAAATTCTCGGAACCATTAATTTTGGAATGTCACGTGGTTGATAAGGTGGTTAGACAAAACAATGCGTTCGACAAGTTTCGACGGCGAGCGGTATGCGGTCAAAGGATTTCGGTGCGACGTTGGGACAAACAATTCTCGGAACCATTAATTTTGGAATGTCACGTGGTTGATAACGTGGGAAAGAAATGTGAGGCGGTTGACGTTACACGTCAGCAGTCCTACCGTGGGAAAGGAATTCGGAGTGGTTCATGTTACACATCAGCAGTCCTATCGTGGGACAGGCGAGCACTACAGACCTTCGGTCGGTAAGATTGTCGGTAAAACAGCACGATTTTGACCTTGATCGATACAACTGTCGGTAAGATTGTAGGTAAAACAGCACGATTTTGACCCTCGATCGATACAACTGTCGGTAAGGTTGCACGGTTTTGACCTTCGGTACGGCAGACTGTGACGTCATCGCGGAAAAGGGTTTGAGTCTGGGCTGCGCGGAGCGGCTCGGTCGGTAAAGAAGGTGTTTGTACTCAGAACCCGCCTTGCTTATCTACTGGTCTCGTCCTCGTTCAGCAGTCGCACAATCCGTGCCGATAAGAATACGCTGAATTCCTCCCACCAGGCACACAGAATCCTTGAAAAACTTCTAGAAGCTATCGAAATGATGTGCCATCGATTGTGTGGGTAACATTAGATGTGTGCGATTCGGTTTCTTTCTTACTCCTCGTTGATCTGACGACACTCGATCGAATCGGCTTCGCGTTCATCGTCATCCGGCATCCAGTTCGATGTCCGATAATATTGCAATCACTTTGTTTAGCCAATTTTCAAAAGTAAGGATTAACGTTATGTTCTGAAAATATTTCTTGTGTAGTCTGTGTGGTTGCACATGAGCTCTGCGGACACACTAAACGAGCCACCGAAGATCTTGTAGCGAAAACTCTGACCGAAATATTGAGAATTAACTGAGACACAACTGAATTATGGAAAATTAAATCAAGTAAATTCGAATTACTTTGGGTTCATGCCAGAATTATGTGTTTACAGAGAGTGAAAATTAAATAAAAATGTGAAATCAAGTAGAGTTAAGAAAAATAATTTGAATTAATTGGAAATATGAAAAGAATTAATTCAAAACTTTTCAACCTCACTTGAAGTAGCGTGAATTATCAAGAATTGAAATTTATGAATTGGAAACGAATCAAGTTGAATTAAATGAATCTACCTCACTTAAAAGAATTGATTTCAAATGAGAAAATTAAGTTAAAATATATTAATTTATTCAGATTAATTCAACTTAAACAATTACCGTGTCACTCAAATCTCGAATTATTTCCTCCTCGCATGAAACGAACAGTTCGGGTTGCCCGCGCACCATTGATTTTAATGTGAGTAACTAAAATACGGTTGATTCTGATCAGTTGGAAATTTCTGGAGACGCTGGAAGCAATATTTAAAAAATCATCTAATCACGGGGTCAATCCGAAATTGATGAAGACACGAAATTGAATTTTTTAGTGTTCGCATAGATCTTTGAAAAGGTTTGGATATTCTTTACCCCGAAGTGGATACACGGAAAAATGTTGCACAGCAATTGGTAATTTTATAGATACTATCGCGTCAAAAACATTCAAGAAAACCAATAATAGAGAGTGTTGAAACTAGCGAATTTCGCACGGAATGCCCCATACGTACATCTCAGAATAAATTAAATTGAGAAAAAATGTAACGAAGAAAAAAGAAACATACGCAGTGTCCTCGTCCTCCATCCTGGACGGCGTGTTCCACCGCTGCTCGGACAGGGCCATCCCGCACCGGCTTGATGCGCTGCTCTCGTGCCCGCTTCAGCACGCCGTGCTCCTGCTCCGTTGTCGCCAGCCTAGAGATGGGGTTTCGCATACCCGAATCATACATTGTTTCTAATTTTCATAAGCATCGGTTTCTTACAGGAAAAAAATTAACGTGGCCGATGGTTATATCGCATAAATGTTTAAAAAATATTATTCAGGGCAATGCGCGCAAGCTGCATAGAGTTCTAATGCAAATTAACACGATTATGCAATTCTGAAAATTATTTCATTCCGAACATCGTACCTTCGAAAGGACTGCCTCGACGGTGGCTGCCCGTCCTCCGGGAACCGCTCTCGCTACATCCTCGCCGATCCTGTAAAGTTGTTCCCGGTCTCCGCTAGTATCCGATGCATCCTGGTCGTCCGCACGTCCCTGTCCATCTTAATCTCTAATTTTCTAGCAACAACTATTCTAACAATACAGCTACAGTAACTCAACGTTGGTAAAATTAGTGGTAAAATAAAAATATTCTTTAACAGCTAACAACGCTACAGTTGAACGTGTAAAATTACCAACTCTCACAACACTTCACGGTAACTTAACGATTATAAACGTAATGCGAATATTTAAATGATTAAAAATACGGGTAATGCTACGAATAAACGTGGCAATAATCTGGATTTTGGAGAAGTTTTGGGTGAAACTTTGATTTTCGTTGTTAATGCTTCGAGTAAGTCTTCGCAAAAATAGCGAATCGACCTGTTCTTAAAAAATATTCACGACTTGAAAACCATTGTAAATCAGAAGTCAGAACTAAACAAAGTGACAAAAAAGTTCGCAAATCTAAATTTATCAAAAAAAAACACGTAACTATTGAACATTAAAAAAATGGATTCCACAAAACTGAACGAAGTGGCAAGCATGACCGAATTCCTACCGACAAAGAAATTGACCGCGCTAGAAATTTTCAAAATCTACAAAGTCACCAATATTCGACGAGTTCAAACGAGGATGGGACAGCGTATCGTCACAGATCTGAACGACGAATTCAGCGTATTCTTACCGGCACGGAAGTAGTACAGCAAGGGGGGTTCTGGATACAAACACCTTCTTTACCGACCGAGCCGCTCCGCGCAGCCCAGACTCAAACCCTTTTCCGCGATGACGTCACAGTCTGCCGTACCGAAGGTCAAAACCGTGCAACCTTACCGACAGTTGTATCGATCGAGGGTCAAAATCGTGCTGTTTTACCGACAATCTTACCGACCGAAGGTCTGTAGTGCTAGCCTGCCAACGGTAGAGGGCGCAGCGGGGGCGAGAACTTTTTTACCGTCCCGCATTCTTCTCCCACGATAGGACTGCTGATGTGTAACATGAACCACTCCGAATTCCTTTCCCACGGTAGGACTGCTGACGTGTAACGTCAACCACCTCACATTCCTTTCCCATCTTATCAACCACGTGACATTCCAAAATTAATGGTTCCGAGAATCGTGTTTCACTTATTCGGATGTCGGTTTGATATCAACCACCTCACATTCCTTTCCCACCTTATCAACCACGTGACATTCCAAAATTAATGGTTCCGAGAATTGTTTTTCACTTACTCGGATGTCGGTTTGATATCCAAGGTCGACCGATAGTCGCGGTACATTCAAAGCCATGGATCTGCGGTGTCGGGTTACTATCGCTCTTGGAATGCCAAAAGGTGCGCGCGCATACACAAACTTTGATATCAGCCCCGTGACATTCCTTACCCTCCATCAAATTATGTGGTGGGGGAACGTTATATAAGCGAAAAGTGAAAACTTCATCGCCAGTCTGAAGCTGTTCTTGCAAATGAGAAGTGCTCTGGAACAACGTGAGTTGAAGAAACGACTAGAACTGCTCCTCAAGAATATTGGAGAAGTAAAACATCTGCTGAAAATCAGATCCGACCTCAATCAACTCACAAGAGATTTCGAGCACCTACAACTGGACCGTAACGAACATGGACTTTTCAAAATTGAACGAAGTCGCTCCCCTGGAGACATTTCTGCCGTTGAAAAAGCTCTCGGACCTCGAAGCCTACTTCGAATACCGGGTCAGTGGCGTACGTCGGGTTAAAACGAAATTTGGAGACAAAATCGTTCTGGACTTGGATGACGCTTTCACGATTTTTCTGCCCAACCGACTGACCAAGGCCCTCCACGAAAATGAAGATTTGTTCCAGAAGGTGACGACAGCCAGTAAGGAGATACGGTTGCATCTACGCTATCTTGGCGGACCGTACGGTCAACTTGAATTTGTATACGTATAATATTCGAATATCCAATGTTCTGTGTAAGTCTTACGTTCAATAAACAAGATTTAAATTATGAATATTTTTTCATTTATCCATCTTGTATACCTTTAATCCTACGTACCTTGTAATTGTATCTAGAATTAAGTCTCAAAACCTAAGAAAATGCTACTCCGAACACCACTAAGCAACGACGGAGGGTTTCGAGCTGCGTCATGTAATGTGAACTCTACGATGAGTATTTGGACGGGTTCAGACCGGAGTGCAAGGTCGGCCGATAGCCGCGGTACAGAGCCAAGGATCTGCGGTGTTGGGTTACTATCGCTCTAGGAATGCAAAACATAACTCGATTTGAGTACAGCTCGGTCAAGGATGGAGAGCAAGGTCGAATCTTACATAAGCTTCGTATTGAAAAAAATTCTCTCTTAAGAGCTAAGGTGAAGGTATAAAATTGTTTCATGAATATTCTTTTAAAAAAACAGTTTTATTGAGTACAATTTTTAGAGTACGGTTGACAATTACTTCACAAAAATAGTACAATAATTCTATTCAACAGTATCATGACCAGGGTGATATATTCGCCAGGAATGCGGGACCGTTCTTGTAGACGCTTCTGCGCAGTAACACAAATCGTACAGCCTCGCCATCCGGACAGTACGATGATTTTGTAGCCAATTCTGAAGTATGCAAACGTTTCGTGCTGCACAGATTGCGTTGGGTATTGTGTGAAGGTCGCATCTCAGAGACACAGCTGAAGTTTTTTGCAGGGTTTCAAGCGACGGGCAGTCAAAGTCCAACATATCGATGATTTGAACTTTCGGAACGATTTTGAGCAACCAATCTCGTTTTTCTTCTCCTTTTACGTACACGGTTTGAGCTTTGCACAGCCTGTCTTGAATGGTCCGCTCAACTTCCTCAAAAGGTATGGTTCCACAGCTCCAACGTAAGCCGTGAAAATCGCGTTCTAGCCAAGAATTTTGGCTTTTGTATATGACGTCCAGTAAATTCCATTTGTAAGGTGGCTTGAAGAAGAACACTGATGGAGATGCTTCCGAGTAGATTGAAATTATAGCCAATTCTTTTAATGTGAAGGTGTTGTTGAAAGGTCTACGAAAGCCTTGTATGTCAACGATGAGCTCCATCTTTGAACTGTGCGAGATGGTGGGAACGGGTCAGCTTTTATACCAACTTTTTCACCCCACCACTGAGCGGGTTGTATTCGACAATACGATCGTGAACGATCAAGCAGTACGCCGATGTTTCAGCGGGAAAGTTGGCTTTAGCTTCAAATTCAAGACGGATGTCGACAGGTCCGTACTTCAAAGATTCGTTTTGTTTCGAACAGTCGATAACGAATAAGGGGACGTCTCGAAGGAATTCACTCTTTGTCAGCAACGGCTCGGGGTTCTTGTCGTAGTAGGCAGCTTGGAAGTTTGCGTACATCTCGTACAGGAGCGCGTAGAGATTACGACTCATGTTGAGATTCAGGTTACCGTACGGATAAGATTGAGAGTTTAAAAATAGCTTGACGTCCGTGATATTGCAATGATCGAAATAACTTGCGTTCTTGCCGGTCTTGTTCTTTCTACTTGTTTGGAAACTCAAAATGACGTACCGAGGTTTTTCAAGCTGAGTGGAAGTTTTCACAGTCCAAACGTGTTTCGATGTCGTGGGAAGTAAGGGATATTCGTACAATTCCCAACTGCGGAAGCTCATCGAAATAGGCGGATCTCTCTGAATGAAATTTAGTAGGTCAACTTTTTTCTGATCCGCGAGTTTCAAATACGGTATTAGCCATTCCACTGCATTGATCGTGATTTTGAATTCCTCCTCATGAGTTAATTTTGACGAGATCAAAAACTGACGTCAACGCAATCATGCAGACTCAGGAGGAGGAATTCAAAATCACGCTCAATGCAGTGGAATGGCTAATACCGTATCTGAAACTCGCGGATCAGAAAAAAGTTGACCTACTAAATTTCATTCAGAGAGATCCGCCTATTTCGATGAGCTTCCGCAGTTGGGAATTGTACGAATATCCCTTACTTCCCACAACATCGAAATACGAATGCGAGTTACAGAAGTGCCTTAACTGAATTTTTTCAGTCTGAGAGTGCAAGGTACAAAGGAAAAAATGCATTTTAGTCTTGTATGTGCCAGACAAACTTTTGCGGACAAATTTTTTTATCGTCATCCAGTTCTGAGATACATACGATAGCTTAGTTAAGTATGGGCGATTGAAAGAAGAAAAACAAATAAGGATTCTGAAAATTAATAAAAATCATGGAGACGGCACCCAAAATTTCATCTAAGAAATCTTCACCGACAGAAATTCAAAAATGGATTCGATTTGGAACTCAAAATACCAGAAGTATTGTCCAAAGTGGTAAATTTCCAAGAAAAAAAGACTCTGGTTGACCGTTGATCGAAATAATCAATTTGACTGTGAATATTAACAAGTACGTACCACTACGAGGCGGTGTCTTCACATACACACCACTACCCAAAGATATTCAAGATAAGAAGGCTGTAGTAAACATTAGAAACAACGACTCTTACTGCTTTCTTTGGTCGGTCACCGCAGCTCTGTTCCCAACTGACAACAACCATCCTAACGCGATCAGCTCGTACCCGCATTTCAGCTCAGTGCTACGGTATGATGGTATAAAGTTTCCTATGTCTCTAGATCAAAGTTCTTAAATATCGGGGGGGGGGGGGTGGGGCGGTGAAGTGGTACATTAAACCAACCGCGTCGGTATACATTAATTTTGTCTGATGTTCAAAATCCTTTATTAAAATTCATCACGGGAAGCTTGGTAGGTTGTTTCTCAAACCGCATCTCGGACATGACTGATCGGATTTGCTATAAATACCCCGTTTCAAAGCACTTTTCTTCAGTTAACGCACGAACATGATCGCGTACAGAGGTAAACGAAGCAGCAGCAGGCGGCAACATCGTGGCAAGGGTCTGGTGAATAGAATCATCAACAAACTTCCGATCGAGTTGCATGTTCCCGGTTACCAATACTGCGGTCCTGGTACGAAGTTGACGAAAAGACTAGCGAGAGGCGATTACGGTATCAATCCTCTCGATGCAGCGTGTAAGGAACACGATATAGCGTATTCGAAACATCGTGAGAACCTTGAGGTTAGAAACGAGGCTGATAGGGTGTTGGCTGAGAAAGCTTGGAAACGGGTTCTCGCAAAGGACGCAAATTTGGGTGAGAAGGCAGCCGCTTGGGCAGTAGCTAATACAATGAAAGTAAAATCAAAACTCGGAATGGGAATACGAAAGTCAAAAAATGTGACCTTGAGAAAAATTGTAAATGCTGCAAAACGTTCTATGGTTCCAAGCAACGATGCAAAAGTAGCTATCGAATCTGCGCTGAAGGGAGCTGAGAACGCCGTTAAAAATGCGGGTGGTAAATGTAAAGTGCGAACACCTCGCGTCCTACCGGTACCTTCAAAAGTCGGTGGTTTTCTACCGTTTCTGATTCCTATTTTTGCCGGTCTCAGCGCTACGGGTGCGTTAGCCGGTGGTGCGGCCGGTATAGCAAAAGCTGTGAACGATGCGAGCGCGGCTAAACGAGAATTGGAGGAAAGCAAACGACACAACAAAACTATGGAAGCTATCGCGTTGGGCAAAGGGCTTCATATGAAACCGTACAAAACAGGTCTTGGTCTCCATCTTTCAAAAAACTAGATGCGACGCTACCACGTCGAGCGTTGACTGATTGGGACTTGTTGAAATATGCAAAAATCTTGAGGGTTCCGCATTTCCGCGGTGTTTTCATGCGAAACGAAATGCCCGAAAACGGTCCACGAAAAAACGGGTCAGCTATAATCAACCTTGACGACAAAGACGGTCCGGGAACACACTGGGTTGCGTACAAGAAACGCGACAATAATATCGATTACTTTGACAGTTTCGGCAACCTTCAACCACCCTCAGACCTCATAAAATACCTCGGCGTTGGTAGCGTCAAATACAATCATGAGAGGTACCAGGATTATGATACATTTGAATGCGGACACTTGTGTCTGAAATTTCTAAGTGGTGAGCTATATAAACATGGTGCGTGATTCGTCAAAGTCAGTCTACCACTCGCAGTCATGGATGATTCGTTAACGTTAACGATTTGGGGAACCTTTTCGATACTCGAGGCACAATATTTCCCACCGATCGAACTTGCTCGTGATAAAAGTTATGCTCTTGGCTTGGTAGAATTGTTAACCTTTAATTCGATTCCCAACGTTGATGTCGGTCACAATAAAATTTACGTAGCTGACAAAGTGATCACCATTCCTACCGGTAGCTACGAGATCGAGGACATAGAGAAGTATCTTCAAAACGTGCTAAGAAATACAGACATCAGGCTCGCCATCAAACCCAACAATAATACATTACGCAGCGAAATCACATGCAACCACACGATTAACTTTGAGCCGAATGATTCCATTGCTCAACTTTTGGGATTTACACCACGTGTATTGGAGGTTGATAAAACTCACGAATCAGACGTGCCTGTAACTATACTCAAGGTCAACGCGTTGCGAGTCGAGAGTAGCATTACAACGGGCGCCTACGTCAATGGACACAAAGTACACACTATTCACGAGTTTTTCCCGACCGTCCCACCAGGATATAAGATCGTGGAAGTACCGTCGCACGTCATTTACCTTCCGATCACCGTCAAGACCATAGATCACGTTCAGCTCCGGTTAGTGGATCAAGAGGGAGACCTGGTTAATTTTCGTGGAGAAGTTATTACTGTGAGACTACACATCAAATCGCAATAAACGATGGGAATTGTATACAACAGACTGTCAAAGAGTAGGTATATCAGTAAGTCGACATGCCCCGATCAAGTCAGTCATCGATCGATTCCCGAACCGCTAACACCTCGAAACGTGGAGTTCCTGATAGCTCTGGGTCTGAAACTGACACCTTTTGGAAGAGGAATTTCCGACAAATAAAAATCCGATTTTGCTTTTTTATCATCTGCTACGTGCCATGGAGGAGGAAATCTTGAGCATTCAAACACCAGTCGTCTTTGACGAATCCGTTGCGCATTACGAGATTCACGCTCACAAACCTTACGCCTCGTCAACTTTCAACAACAGCGATGAAATTCGAATCACCGTTCAGCATCAGGATTTATGCATATTACCCAGCAAAAGTTCGGTACATATCCACGGACGACTCCTCAAACCTGATGGTACAGCTACTGTGAACACACAGCTCGTGAACAACGCCATCTGTCATCTGTTTGAAGAAATTCGCTACGAAATTAACGCAGTTGAGGTTGATAGAAGCAAGAACGTTGGCTTGACAAGTCTCATGAAGGGTTACGCTTCCTTACACCCTGGTCAGACTTGGCTGATGGAGAACGCTGGATGGCTCGATGTAGAAGAGAAAAAAAAATTAACCGATGCCGATGGTAACTTTGACGTACTGATACCGCTCAGCATGATATTGGGTTTCGCCGAAGACTACCGCAAGATCGTTGTCAACGCTAAACGTGAGTTAATTTTGACGAGATCAAAAACTGACGTCAACGCAATCATGCAGACTCAGGAGGAGGAATTCAAAATCACGATCAATACAGTGGAATGGCTAATACCGTATTTGAAACTCGCGGATCAGAAAAAAGTTGACCTACTAAATTTCATTCAGAGAGATCCGCCTATTTCGATGAGCTTCCGCAGTTGGGAATTGTACGAATATCCCTTACTTCCCACGACATCGAAACACGTTTGGACTGTGAAAACTTCCACTCAGCTTGAAAAACCTCGGTACGTCATTTTGAGTTTCCAAACAAGTAGAAAGAACAAGACCGGCAAGAACGCAAGTCATTTCGATCATTGCAATATCACGGACGTCAAGCTATTTTTAAACTCTCAATCTTATCCGTACGGTAACCTGAACCTCAACATGAGTCGTAATCTCTACGCGCTCCTGTACGAGATGTACGCAAACTTCCAAGCTGCCTACTACGACAAGAACCCCGAGCCGTTGCTGACAAAGAGTGAATTCCTTCGAGACGTCCCCTTATTCGTTATCGACTGTTCGAAACAAAACGAATCTTTGAAGTACGGACCTGTCGACATCCGTCTTGAATTTGAAGCTAAAGCCAACTTTCCCGCTGAAACATCGGCGTACTGCTTGATCGTTCACGATCGTATTGTCGAATACAACCCGCTCAGTGGTGGGGTGAAAAAGTTGGTATAAAAGCTGACCCGTTCCCACCATCTCGCACAGTTCAAAGATGGAGCTCATCGTTGACATACAAGGCTTTCGTAGACCTTTCAACAACACCTTCACATTAAAAGAATTGGCTATAATTTCAATCTACTCGGAAGCATCTCCATCAGTGTTCTTCTTCAAGCCACCTTACAAATGGAATTTACTGGACGTCATATACAAAAGCCAAAATTCTTGGCTAGAACGCGATTTTCACGGCTTACGTTGGAGCTGTGGAACCATACCTTTTGAGGAAGTTGAGCGGACCATTCAAGACAGGCTGTGCAAAGCTCAAACCGTGTACGTAAAAGGAGAAGAAAAACGAGATTGGTTGCTCAAAATCGTTCCGAAAGTTCAAATCATCGATATGTTGGACTTTGACTGCCCGTCGCTTGAAACCCTGCAAAAAACTTCAGCTGTGTCTCTGAGATGCGACCTTCACACAATACCCAACGCAATCTGTGCAGCACGAAACGTTTGCATACTTCAGAATTGGCTACAAAATCATCGTACTGTCCGGATGGCGAGGCTGTACGATTTGTGTTACTGCGCAGAAGCGTCTACAAGAACGGTCCCGCATTCCTGGCGAATATATCACCCTGGTCATGATACTGTTGAATAGAATTATTGTACTATTTTTGTGAAGTAATTGTCAACCGTACTCTAAAAATTGTACTCAATAAAACTGTTTTTTTAAAAGAATATTCATGAAACAATTTTATACCTTCACCTTAGCTCTTAAGAGAGAATTTTTTTCAATACGAAGCTTATGTAAGATTCGACCTTGCTCTCCATCCTTGACCGAGCTGTACTCAAATCGAGTTATGTTTTGCATTCCTAGAGCGATAGTAACCCAACACCGCAGATCCTTGGCTCTGTACCGCGGCTATCGGCCGACCTTGCACTCCGGTCTGAACCCGTCCAAATACTCATCGTAGAGTTCACATTACATGACGCAGCTCGAAACCCTCCGTCGTTGCTTAGTGGTGTTCGGAGTAGCATTTTCTTAGGTTTTGAGACTTAATTCTAGATACAATTACAAGGTACGTAGGATTAAAGGTATACAAGATGGATAAATGAAAAAATATTCATAATTTAAATCTTGTTTATTGAACGTAAGACTTACACAGAACATTGGATATTCGAATATTATACGTATACAAATTCAAGTTGACCGTACGGTCCGCCAAGATAGCGTAGATGCAACCGTATCTCCTTACTGGCTGTCGTCACCTTCTGGAACAAATCTTCATTTTCGTGGAGGGCCTTGGTCAGTCGGTTGGGCAGAAAAATCGTGAAAGCGTCATCCAAGTCCAGAACGATTTTGTCTCCAAATTTCGTTTTAACCCGACGTACGCCACTGACCCGGTATTCGAAGTAGGCTTCGAGGTCCGAGAGCTTTTTCAACGGCAGAAATGTCTCCAGGGGAGCGACTTCGTTCAATTTTGAAAAGTCCATGTTCGTTACGGTCCAGTTGTAGGTGCTCGAAATCTCTTGTGAGTTGATTGAGGTCGGATCTGATTTTCAGCAGATGTTTTACTTCTCCAATATTCTTGAGGAGCAGTTCTAGTCGTTTCTTCAACTCACGTTGTTCCAGAGCACTTCTCATTTGCAAGAACAGCTTCAGACTGGCGATGAAGTTTTCACTTTTCGCTTATATAACGTTCCCCCACCACATAATTTGATGGAGGGTAAGGAATGTCACGGGGCTGATATCAAAGTTTGTGTATGCGCGCGCACCTTTTGGCATTCCAAGAGCGATAGTAACCCGACACCGCAGATCCATGGCTTTGAATGTACCGCGACTATCGGTCGACCTTGGATATCAAACCGACATCCGAGTAAGTGAAAAACAATTCTCGGAACCATTAATTTTGGAATGTCACGTGGTTGATAAGGTGGGAAAGGAATGTGAGGTGGTTGATATCAAACCGACATCCGAATAAGTGAAACACGATTCTCGGAACCATTAATTTTGGAATGTCACGTGGTTGATAAGATGGGAAAGGAATGTGAGGTGGTTGACGTTACACGTCAGCAGTCCTACCGTGGGAAAGGAATTCGGAGTGGTTCATGTTACACATCAGCAGTCCTATCGTGGGAGAAGAATGCGGGACGGTAAAAAAGTTCTCGCCCCCGCTGCGCCCTCTACCGTTGGCAGGCTAGCACTACAGACCTTCGGTCGGTAAGATTGTCGGTAAAACAGCACGATTTTGACCCTCGATCGATACAACTGTCGGTAAGGTTGCACGGTTTTGACCTTCGGTACGGCAGACTGTGACGTCATCGCGGAAAAGGGTTTGAGTCTGGGCTGCGCGGAGCGGCTCGGTCGGTAAAGAAGGTGTTTGTATCCAGAACCCCCCTTGCTGTACTACTCACGGATTGTGCGAATGCTCAACGAGGACGAGACTCAGTACCAGAAATTGATGCAGACGATGGAGGAGGAGCGGCTGCTCTTGCAGTATCTGGGCGGCCAGTATGGGCAAATCGAGTTCAAAGATGCGTCAACTCTCGCCTGATTTGTAAACCGTACCAGCACAACGTGTACAACGTCTCCTTCTTACACCACTGTTCCAATTATATATGTAAACAAGAATCAATTACAATAATTAACATTTGAGAAAATTGAACAATTGATCGATGTAAAATTTTTTTTCAAAAAATGTTTTATTGAATAAACAAAAAATGCGTATACATTTTTTTTTCTCTTCAACGTTTTAGTCCACTAATGATCTGAAACAGAGAATAAAAAACAAGTAATGTAATTTTAGAAAATTGAAGAAACTTAGGATCATGTAAGTTTTATAATTGTTATGATAAAAAAATGAAGAAAGCAAATAAATTTTGTCAACATCATGAAACTATTGTATCACTCGATACTTTGAAAAATAAAAATTATCAAAAATGAAAAAAATGGTTGTTTTTTTGTTAAGATGTAATATCAGCTTACACTTTTCGAAACCACCAGGTGCCGTCAGATTCCTGTTCCAGCACCGTCAATACTCCTGCCTGGTGCACGTAGATTTCACTTTCGTTGTTTTTAAAAGCAGCAATTGCGATTTCGATCCCGTTCATAAGTAAGTTGACCGGTAATCGACACGTCCATTCTCGTGGCACTCTGATGGTGGCTGTAATCCGTACATACGCCATATCTGAGGAGACATCAAAAAATGAACACACACATACGTTTGAAGTTTTGATTGTCTATTGTTGAAATTTGAGAAAATAATTCCATCAGACGTCCAAAGTCTTGATTGCCCATTACAGAAGCTTAAAAAAATTGTAATATTCTGATACAACTCACCGATCAAGATGGTGGTGAAATTATTTGAACAATTTGTTGAAGGAAGCTGAAAAAAAACGCACACCCGTTAAATTATTTCACCCAAGTAAAATCGAAAATTGTTGTACACTCAAGGTAAAAACTGTATAAGTGCACTGATTTCAATCACCCACCTTGATGGTTTGCAAGCTGAACTGTTAATGAATTCATCAGACGGACGGAGCACCCCACTCTTCGTACAGCTTCTTCGTATGTTTTAGGTTCACGATTAAACTAATACCAAATCATAGAGTGGTTGACACTTGTCGGTTACGTTTGCAGGATATATCCTTCTCACTCTGCCCTACTGCACTAGTGCGTAGGCCTCGAAATCGTGAAACTGACACCGTGGGCAAAGTAAAACATCCCCGTAACGCTCCTGGAGAACGATATCTACTTGGCCTATCACAGTTGCATGTATAACTCTAGCGATTAGTTCACACTCGCAGCTCTCTCTCGTACATGAGGCGTGTGAAACTCCTTCGCCAAATTCCAAGAACTGCCTTCCTATCTTCCATGCGCTGCAGGTTCGTTCGAGTAATATCTTGAAATTTTTTTCGCTCAAGAATATTGCATACGGTTGTTCCCGAACTTTCGATAATGTGTGTGAGTCACGTCGGTGTTTACCCATAAAAGAGACCGGGTCAGCGTAGAGCGGTCATTCTAGAGCAAGCTTTGCTACTCTATCTTTGTCAAGTGTGTGATCGAAAGAAAAAACATGGATTCCGAAAAGCGTTTGAAATTAATACAAATTATGGAAACGGCGTTCAAGATTTTATCTGAAAAATCGTCACCGGCAGAAATTGCAAAATGGATTCGACTCGGAACCCAAAATACCAGGCTTTTGAATAAAATCTTACGCAACAACGCCTCAACGATCGGGGAGAAGACAAGAATTTTGACTACAATTGGAATTCTGAAATCGTTGACAGTCAAATTTCAACAATTTCAAAAAGTGGGTGACGGATTACGAAGCCGACGAAGAAGCGATCGAGTACGGTGGGAAGATTTGGAGACAGCTTTCGAGAGCCGAATTCGAACGGGAGCCATTATCAATCTGCAGCATAAAGATTTGAACAGGTTTTTGGAAGATGCGAAACACCTCGTCGTTGCAAGACTGAAGAATATGCTACGAAGAGTGGGAAGTTTAAAAGCAAACTGTGTCTTGTGTTGTAAATTCAATATAACGAAAAACGCTGAACATGTTGTGGAAATGAAATATTTTAACACCAGAAACCAGTTCATCCTCCAGCCAGCTGACATACACGGGTGGTTCGAAGAGAACGTTGTGACGTTGCACCTAGAGTGCAAGTCATAACAAACCCCAAACCCGCGGGGAAGAGCCGAACGGGTGAGTCCCGTCCCGTCGGGAAAGACCCGAACGTAACCGAAGCCCACCGACGCTCGGCAGAGCCGAGCGCCAGCGGCATTACGACCACGACCTGCGAAGCAGCAACACGTAAAAGAAGAGAAATTCACGAGAAGCGAAGAGGAGAGAGAGAGAGAGAGAGAGAGAGAGAGAGAGAGAGAGAGAGAGAGAGAGAGAGAGAGAGAGACACCCATACTCACACCGTTACACGCACACCATTATCCACACACGCCGACGACGCCGATCTGCTCCTCCCCTCGCAATACCAACCCTTATTTTTTATTTTAAAGATTTCGGAGTCAAAAAAGGAAAAAATGAAAACAAAATTGACAAAAATTAAAAATTAAAATTAAACACCAGTTTAACCTTAAATAACTTCTGAAGGAGTGATTTAATCAAAAATTCATAAGAGATACTTTTTGTAGAGCGTTCAATTTTACACCGGAATATGCTTTGGTTAGGTTTTTATTCTCAGTTGTTTCTGAGAAAAAAAATTAAAAATAAAAAGTCTAAAAATCCCATGTTATTTAAATGGGAAAAGTAACATGATTTCGGCACGGTTTAATTTGAAAATTAAGAGCTGATTTCGGGTGGATAATTTTTTTTAGGTCAGAAACTAAAACTTCAGTGGGCGATAGCTACAAAAAAATCGATTTGGGAAATAACGGACACCCTAGTGATCAGCCCCCGTTAAAGTCTACAACCCTTTTGTACCTTCCGTAGTTTAAGTCGACTCACCCCCCCGATCGCACCACATGTACCCCCCCCCATTTCACAAATACACACACCAAGTTTTACCTATTATATCCGCCCCGTCTCTAATTGTCTCCCCCCCCCCCCCCCCCCCATATTATTCGTGCGGACTCGAAACCCGTCACAAATTGGCGCCCAACGTGGGGCCTGAGGCATGCTCCCAGTGTGTGGTTCCACACTTGATTCTCCACTCACTGGTACATGCACAGTGGAGAACAGGGTGGACTGTGCTATTGCTGATCTTTGCCTCAGAACAGAGCTCTTAGTTAATTGAGCCCTGTCATATTCTTCTACGAGTTTCTCGTATTGAAACTCAGCAGGCACTCCGCCTGTTGCATATTTGGCTATTATTTTAAACTTCTCCATTGTTAGCTTTTTATTCTTCATTATGTACTGCTTTGTAACTTTAGAGACAATGGCAGCTCTCATCGATGCCTCTTTCAAGTTCCGTGTAGCTGATACAGAAGCACACATAGCAATTTCTGAAGATGACATTAGTAGGTAATGCCCTCCACTCTGACAGCTTTGATCAATTTTGACAATCACATCTGCCACTCCTTCTCCTAGTTTTGTCGCCAGATTAGGTATGTCATCCCTGCTGAAGATTGCTCCAGCCAAAGGGGTCAAGAGTATATGAGGCACTGATGCATTGTAAGCAAACATTGCTAACCGAGAAAATGTTTCGAGGGCTAGCAACCCAGCTTGTTTTAGAGACACAACCATGGGTCTGGCAGCAGAATCCTGTTTGTACTCTGACGTTTCCTGCTTATATGTCGCTACGAATACGACATGTTTAACTGATACCTTAGTAAAGATAAATTTCCAGACTTTATCTGATGTCCCTTTCTTTACTTTTCTTGACTCTGGTCCCACCTCGAAAATTATCTTTGCGCAGAAATCAATCGCCATTGATGGCGACCCTGGACTTAAAGGTTCCATGTAATCGATACAATGGGTTTTAAAGTCAGCTTGAAGTTGGGCAAAGTTAAATTGATCCGCAGCATGCTTCTTTACGAAGTCCTCAGGGGTTATACCTGTTATCTCATAGGTTTTCTCTATGAGATGTGCGGCCAATGCCTCAGGCTTCGAGCCCAAGGCATGGTACTCTATCGACATAATTGCTATACTCAAAATTTGACTCGTAAGCACGAATTAGTATCTCAAAGATATGCTTGAGTTCTGCTTTTCCAACTCTGGCAGTTGTATGCAAGTGGCTTAGCAACTGTCTCCAGTTTTCTTCAGTTTCCTCTACCCTAAATCCTATCAGATCGGGGAGCCTCGATGAAATCGTGCCTCTAGCAATAACCTCGTTCACCTTTACCTCAATCACTGGAGGATTAAAGTAAGCTCCACAAGAACAAATATGGAAATTTGACACGTAACTGCCTGTCTGACTTTTCTTAAAACTATAAACTACAGTATCACTCTCTCTGATGATCTTGTACTCGTACAGATAGTACATAAGTAAGTTGCAGCGTGCTGCTGCTCAAACCAGACTGCTCTATTCTTTGAAATTGTTTCCTATCACTAGCTTAACCCTATTAAGATTATTTTCTTTTAGGTGTGGTGCCCCTTTTCTTCGCCCCAGAACTCTTCTTGCTAGTACCAGGTTCGTGACATTCCTTACCCTCCACCAAATTTCAAATTATATGGTGGGGGAACGTTATATAAGTCAAAAGTGAAAACTTCATCGTCAGTCTGAAGCTGTTCTTTTTCTTGCAAATGAGAAATGCTTTGGAACAACAACGTGAATTGAAGAAACGACTAGAACTGCTCATCAAGAATATTGGAGAAGTAAAACATCTGCTGAAAATCAGATCTGACCTCAATCAACTCACAAGAGATTTTGAGCACATACAACTCGAAAGTAACGATCATGGACTTTTCAAAATTGAACGAAGTCGCTCGCCTGGAGACACTTCTGCCCTTGAAAAAGTTTTCGGACCTCGAAGTATACTTCGAATACCGAGTCAGTGGCGTTCGTCGGGTTAAAACGAAATTTGGTGATAAAATCGTTCTGGACTTGGAGGACTCTTTTACGATTTTTCTACCGAACCGACTGACCAAGGCCCTCCAAGAAGATGAAGATTTGTTCCAGAAGGTGACGACAGCCAGTAAGGAGCTCCGGTTGCATCTACGCTATCTTGGCGGACCGTACGGTCAACTTGAATTCGTATACGTATAATCTGAGTATCACATTCAAATATTCAGTGTCCTGTGGAAGTCGTACGTTCAATAAACAAAAAAAAAGATTGAAATTATGAATATTTTTTCATTTATTGTCTAATGGAGCTTATCGTTGACATACAAGGCTCTCGTAGACCTTTCAACAATACCTTCACATTGAAAGAATTGGCTATAATTTCAATCTACTCGGAAGCATCTCCATCAATGTTTTTCTTCAAGCCACCTTACGAATGGGATTGTCTGGACGTGAAATACAAAAGCCAAAATTCTTGGTTAGAACGCGACTTTCACGGTTTACCTTGGAGCTGTGGAACCATACCGTTTGAGGAAGCTGAGTGGATCATTGAAGACAGGCTGTGCAAAGCTGAAACCGTGTACGTAAAAGGAGAAGAAAAACGAGATTGGTTGCTCAAAATTGTCCCGAAAGTTCAAATCATCGATATGCTGGACTTTGACTGTCCGTCGCTTCAAACCTTGCAAAAAACTTCAGCTGTGTCTCGAAGATGCGACGTTCATACAATACCCAACGCAATCTGTGCAGCACAAAACGTTTTGATACTTCAAAATTGGCTACAAAATTACCATACTGTTCGGATGGCGAGGGTGTACGATTTGTGTTACTGCGCAGAAGCGTCCACAAGAACGGTCCCGCATTTCTGGCGAATATATCATCCTGATTATGATACTGTTGAATAGAATTATTGTACTATCGTTGTGAAGTAATTGTCAACTGTATCCTAAAAATTGTAATCAATAAAACTGTTTTTTAAAGAATATTGATGAAATAATTTTACACCTTCATCTTCACCTTAGCTCTTAAGAGAGAATTTTTTCAATGCAAAGCTTATGTAAGATTCAACCTTGCTCTTCATCCTTGACCAAGCTGTACTCAAACCGAGTTATGTTTTGCATTGCTGGAGCGATAGTAACCCAACACCGCAGATCCTTGGCTCTGAATATATACTACCGCAGCTATCGGTTGACCTTGCACTTTGGTCTTGTCTGAACCCGTCGACAATTCATCATAGAATTCACATTACAGTTACAAGACGCAAACGCAGCTCGAAACCCTCCACCGTTGCTTAGTGGTGTTCGAAGTAGCATTTTCTTAGATTTTAAGACTTAATTCTAGGTACAAAACGTACGTAGGATTAAAGGTATACAAGATGGCTAGACAATAAATGAAAAAATATTCATAATTTCAATCTTTTTTTTTGTTTATTGACCGTACGACTTCCACAGGACACTGAATAATTCTATTCAACAGTATCATAATCAGGATGATATATTCGCCAGAAATGCGGGACCGTTCTTGTGGACGCTTCTGCGCAGTAACACAAATCGTACACCCTCGCCATCCGAACAGTATGGTAATTTTGTAGCCAATTTTGAAGTATCAAAACGTTTTGTGCTGCACAGATTGCGTTGGGTATTGTATGAACGTCGCATCTTCGAGACACAGCTGAAGTTTTTTGCAAGGTTTGAAGCGACGGACAGTCAAAGTCCAGCATATCGATGATTTGAACTTTCGGGACAATTTTGAGCAACCAATCTCGTTTTTCTTCTCCTTTTACGTACACGGTTTCAGCTTTGCACAGCCTGTCTTCAATGATCCACTCAGCTTCCTCAAACGGTATGGTTCCACAGCTCCAAGGTAAACCGTGAAAGTCGCGTTCTAACCAAGAATTTTGGCTTTTGTATTTCACGTCCAGACAATCCCATTCGTAAGGTGGCTTGAAGAAAAACATTGATGGAGATGCTTCCGAGTAGATTGAAATTATAGCCAATTCTTTCAATGTGAAGGTATTGTTGAAAGGTCTACGAGAGCCTTGTATGTCAACGATAAGCTCCATTAGACAATAAATGAAAAAATATTCATAATTTCAATCTTTTTTTTTGTTTATTGAACGTACGACTTCCACAGGACACTGAATATTTGAATGTGATACTCAGATTATACGTATACGAATTCAAGTTGACCGTACGGTCCGCCAAGATAGCGTAGATGCAACCGGAGCTCCTTACTGGCTGTCGTCACCTTCTGGAACAAATCTTCATCTTCTTGGAGGGCCTTGGTCAGTCGGTTCGGTAGAAAAATCGTAAAAGAGTCCTCCAAGTCCAGAACGATTTTATCACCAAATTTCGTTTTAACCCGACGAACGCCACTGACTCGGTATTCGAAGTATACTTCGAGGTCCGAAAACTTTTTCAAGGGCAGAAGTGTCTCCAGGCGAGCGACTTCGTTCAATTTTGAAAAGTCCATGATCGTTACTTTCGAGTTGTATGTGCTCAAAATCTCTTGTGAGTTGATTGAGGTCAGATCTGATTTTCAGCAGATGTTTTACTTCTCCAATATTCTTGATGAGCAGTTCTAGTCGTTTCTTCAATTCACGTTGTTGTTCCAAAGCATTTCTCATTTGCAAGAAAAAGAACAGCTTCAGACTGACGATGAAGTTTTCACTTTTGACTTATATAACGTTCCCCCACCATATAATTTGAAATTTGGTGGAGGGTAAGGAATGTCACGTGGTTGATATCAAATACGTATGTTTGTGTATGCGCGCGCACCTTTTAGCATTCTTAGAGCGATAGTAACCCAACACCGCAGATCCATGGATTTGAATGTACCGCGGCTATCGGTCGACTTTGGATATCAAACCGACATCCGAGTAAGTGAAAAATAATTCTCAGAACCATTAATTTTGGAATGTCGCGTGGTTGATAACGTGTAAAAGGAATGTGAGGTGGTTGATGTTACACATCAGCGATATTCGAGTGGATAAAAAACAATTCTCGGAACTATTAATTTTGGAATGTCACGTGGTTGATAACGTGGGAAAAGAATGTGGGGGTGGTTGATGTTACACATCAGCAGTCCTACCGTGGGAAAGGAATTTGGAGTGGTTAATGTTACACATCAGCAGTTCTATCGTGGGAAAAGAATGCGGGACGGTAAAAAAGTTCTCGGCCCCGCTGCGCCCTCTACCGTTGGCAGGCGAGCACTACAGACTTCGACCTTCGGTCGGTAAGATTGTCGGTGAAACAGCATCATTTGGACCTTTTACCGATAAGAATTGTCGGTAAGGTAGTGCGATTTTTTACCGTCGACCGATACAACTGTCGGTAAGGTTGCATGTTTTTGATCTCTAGTCGGTACGATAGAGCACGTTTCATCTGACGAGAGTGGGGGTAACCTTCAAGGGTTTGTGTCTGGGGTACGCGGAGCGGCTCGGTCGGTAAAGAAGGTACTCAGAACCGGCCTTGCTTAACTACTAACAATACTGTGTCATTGTTCAAATGATGACCGGGCAGCCACTTGGGATTCTAGTCATTGTTAATGGATAATACCTCCGTTACAGAAATCTATTTCAAATTCTACCGTTACTGCGCTTCAGCTGTTATCTTTCGTTTAGAAAGCTTTACTTCATGATGAGGTTTATCAAATAATTAAACGTAAGTCCTCTTTAAAAAATTTATTTGTTTGTAGAAGAATATATAGTCATAATTTATATGTTACTGTATTTAATTAATACATTTTAGTTTTCTGTAGAGGATCCACAGTTACGGCCGAGACGTCAAATTTGTTTTTGACTTTACTGACCTTCGACACCGAGGAACTACAAATAATTTCGAAATAAGGTCGACAAATCTATCAACATTACTAAAATAAGTATTCCCAAAATCTTACAGTAAGTCTGACAATAACATTTTATCTAAAGTCGAAAGCAAAACAATGAATAATCAACTTCAAAGTTATTCGTCAAAAGTTCTCATTATGGCTTTCCAATTACGGGTTGGTAAAGATATTTTCGTCAGCGGTAAGCAATGATAAATTTTAGGTGATCCCCGCAAATTTCGTATACTTATTCTCACGAGTTATTCAAAATTATTGTGCACTCCATACAACCACTAGGGAGATCTACCAAATTATAATAAATATAGATAGTTTCACATACTTCGTTCGAATACCATTAACGTCAATAGCATGTTTACCGTCGATTCTTCGTATCGGTCACAAGTAAGAGGTGAATTGCTCGACAGTTTCGGACTTTCAGAGCTGCTTTGCTGTGGCTCAACCCGCTCAAGTTGTGTGTGTGCAGTGCATTACACAAGCCGTCTCAGTCAACGGTGTGTGTATGCAACGGACGGGGCCCATGGAAATTGCGCTCGGCTGTGGCCACGCCTCACCGATTTAGCGGCGATAAGAGTCGAAAATTAGTGTTAGCTCCATCTTATATCACTGAATTTTCGCGGGGTAAAACATTAGTATATGTATAGAGCTTAACCACGGAATAGCACTCCGTGAGCTTAACCAACAACGGAGTTGCAGTTGCTGTTTTGTTGTGGGTGAAATAAATTTCAGCGAAATCTAATTATAAGTGCCGTGAATCGTTAAACAACCGAAATGCTATCGCATTTGTTTCAGCGGAAACCATGCGACGTTGTGAGTGTATGAATACGTGTGTAAGCTGTAAAACAATACTTTATAATAATTTTTTTCATTGATTTCGATTCAACTGTGATCTAACGCTGCTATTTCACTCAGATCAGTTTTAAATCAGGAATAATTTCGTCACAAAACATTCGAGAAGTATTTTCTCGTCTTCGAGAATTCATCCCGTGAAATTCACTTGTACGTGTGCACATGCGGTAGTGTAAGAAAAATAAAAGGCATTGCTATAATTGATTCAACAGTACGGAAGATTCAAAGCCGATTACTTACACTTTACCTCTTGCTTCTGTAACACACAAGCCTTGCTAAAAATGTCTATTTTACGACTTCAGAATTTTCGTTTCAATTCCTAACCATTAAAATAAACTTGCCCACAGTACTTTTTACAAATTTAAAAAAATATATGTGTATCATGTGAATGTGATTCGAATATCAACAGCAAAGGTAACTTCTACTTGTCACAGTGATTTTTCAAAAAAAAAAAGAAAAACGAACCGAACGATTTGGTCCAATTTTTTTACGTCAAGACTGTACTAATTCATATCACGCATTAATTATTGGAAAAACTCTCAGCAATAATTTTTATCAAGGCAAACCTTGGTTTAAAGTTTAAAAATGGAAGGTGTGAAATTTTTAAATAGACTCGAGACTTACAGTATTTTTTTACAATCATGAATACAGTATTTTTTCATATTTATAAAATTGACTTGATAATTTTATTTTTGCCCGCGCCTGAAAATGAATATCATACGTTTGTCATGTGAGATTATCACGGTCTTATCATTATCTTATCCAAGTAACCGACATATCTCCCACTATAGAGATAGATTTCCCTACTCCTAGTGCTTCCTTTATGAAATCTTTCAGTGAAGCAAACAGTTTTGTCATTAACGACTGGCAAACGAGTACAGATTATTTTGTGGAAGACAGTTTTTCGCTTTTCAACGACTGTATAAAGATCGTAAGTTACTCAATGTACGTAATATAAATATAAGTAGATATCGGAAAAATATTGGATAACCGTAGTTGTTGATATATCTTCCGGGTTTACCTATGAATTCATGTATTTCATAGAATCAAAGAAGTGGCAGATCTTATTGAACATTGGTGAACCATCCTAAGAAATTCCTACTCGGATGGATTTCAGCACGAAGAATATTATTGAATGAAATCTTTCTTATCAAATTTTATCATGTAATTAAATTTCAAACCACCGAACTGATCGGACCCAAAATTTAATCAGTTCTAACGTACCAAGAGCTACGCCAATTAGCAATAAGACTAACCAATTGTATTGTAAAGTAATCAGTATCAGATAATGCATTGGCAAGATAGGATCATTTTTATTTATTTTTTGATTTTATTGTCGATACTTGACGGTCTATAAATGGAGATAATTTAGTAAATTATTTATTTATTACGTAAATTATAGTTATTGAACAAACTATTTATACTCTAAGTGATTCTATAAACACAGGCAAACTGAAAATTCATTTCTTTATTTTCGGGATGATTACAACAACTCATCCTCACTTTCGTATTTCTTCGGAAATAGGAGAACAGAAAATAGAAACGAATTTTTTTATCCATTATTGTTGCAAACGTTCTTCAAAATCTTTTTCATATAAATCATAAAATCGTCCATGACAAATTATATTTAAAGAACCGTACTTGAACCAAACACCATGGGTTCCGAAATCGTTTTAAACCAGATTTGATCGCTCGATTACAATGGCTAACACCGGTAAGATACGGCAACTACAAAGTCCAGCGATTAGAATAGTATTTGAACATACTTCTGATGTATTACGAAGTTTTACATGCGTAAAAGATTTTTCAATCGACCTTCGCTGACTACGATCACCCAGGGCTATAATTTGTACGAAAACCTCTTTATAACATTAGTTCAACGCTACAACATTAACGCGGTATCGTAATGCCGTTGTAAGTGTGCATGAGAGATCTATCTAACTACGTATAATCATCTATGCTTATACGTACTTTATCCATACAACGATAACCATCAGTGCCATAACATATAGTAAACATGCCCGGAAAATGTATAAATTAACTTTCACCTATGGAATATACGTTTCCAATATTTATTGAAGGTCACGATGTCTGAATCTGATGTTCAGATAATGTTTTACAAGACATTTGTATTTGATACAAAAATATAAAGTTGCCTGACAACATTTCACTTACCTGTATACTGCATACAGGCTGTTAGTAAATAAGTGTGTAAGATCGAAGGAGCGATGTAGTGTACTCGTGGTGGGAGACATTGCGTCCAGGAGATCTCCGTAATGCTGCCTCCCCCCCCCCCACTTGTTCAAAAAAATTTGAAAAAATCATAGATTCAAGAGCTATTTATTGGCTCTATAGTGCTACCAATCGCGATTTATGAGCTCGCTTCTGTTATAATAACATCAATTTTGAAATGGGGGGCCAGCTTACCGGAAAGCTAACCCCGAAGTGAAAAAAAAAATTTTGAATTATTTTGACCACGTGAGAGTTAGAAGCTAATTAAGAGGTCCTGATATACGTTAGAAACAATGTCGTAAAAACAACCCCTATGGATATATCCACGCCCAATCACGATAAAAGAAAAAAAAGATTCTTGATTCAAAATGATGAATACTGGCATGTAGCGTGGTTTAGGAGCTTTTAAATACCAACGATTGCAATTTTCAGTCTTCAACTATTAGTGAATAACAAAAAAAAAAAAAATACCCTTAGAATTCATTACAGCGAATTCTGTTTGACGGCAAAATCTTCAGCGAGTTAAAAACTAACAGGACCCGGGTAACAATCTCAGGTGGCAACTATATGGCGTCTACATGGCCAAACCATCCTAGCTATGTGGTCGCAATGTAGCCAGTTCGTGGTTTTATCCCGGCATATACATGGCAACAACAACCAACACATATGGCAAACATGAGGTTTTGATATGGCATATTTTTATGGCTTCTTGATGGTTTCGAGGTGGTGGCTATATGGCCAAAATAGTCAGCTTCAATCTGGTTTTAACCAAGCTCTCACAAGGCCAAGCTCCCATGCGGCTATATCAAAATCAAGTAGGTGCTGGCTAGTTTAGCCACCTGCATGCCATGTCGAAACCTAGAAGTAACTGAGAAAATTCGCCAGCTCGCTGCCATACGGTTGCCGCATAAGTTGGTTGTCGTTGCAGAGTAATAGCCGGGAAAAAACCACGAATCCCTCACATGACGGCTGCACAGCTGTAACCGGGTCTAGCTATGTAGTTTGCGTACTTCCGCTACCTAGCCGCCACCTCGAAACCAAGAAGTAACCATGAAGGTTCGCCAGGTCACTGTCATACGGGGTTGCTGCATAGGTTGGTCCTCGTTGCTGAATATTAAAGCTGGCTAAAAGCCACGAATCCCTCACATGGTAGCCACATACCTATAGCTGCCATGGGTTTCGCCATGTAGCCAGTAGTTCCGCTACCTAGCCGCCACCTCGAAATGAAGAATTAACCATGAAGGTTTGCCAAGTCGCTGCCATACGGCTGCTTTACGAGCTCATTATAAATGCGATATATAAATACAAGAATGACATTTTTTTTCATCGTGGAAGTGCAACTGCATGAATTTATAGCACAATTTATGATATAAATTGTTATGATATGAACTTGTACATTATACATCAAGTACCTCTATATGTATAATGTATGTATATGTGCAGTAAACCAAGTCGAACTGAGGACGTCCAAAACGTAATTAACACGAATTAAAAAAAATTAACATAAATTAAAAAGAATCGGCACATACCTAATTCATTTCAATTCTATTTATAATTTGCTTCAATTCGCATTGATTTCGTTTTTTTGACGTACTCAAAAACGTACGTTCGATTGAATTCATCTGTGCTTACTAGGTAGTATATATACTTTTTTGCGAAAAAACTTTACGACAAACGGATACTTTTGCATGAAAGTTATACGGCGGTATGAAATACCATGGAAAACAAGTTAGAAATATATATATATATAGTCTAATTGATTATTATCAGTACATGTGTTATACTCAAAATTGTTGTACCAAGGCCCTTGAAAATATTAGGCCTATAGCAACATTTTCGTTATTCGTAATAATGACAAATCAAGAAAGGCTAGCGAAAAAAATTTTATGAAAATTTATCAGGCTCCACGAGCCTTTTATAAGATTAATTAGTCGAGTGAAATGCCAATAAAATCAATTATTCGTCACGAACCAGACGCAAAAAGACAAAAACGCATTAATAAATCATGTCAATCGCTCGAAAACCCAGTTTGATTCAACCAATCATTTCAAATATATGCTCAAGTCCAAAATAAAAATGTCAGGTTTAAAAATAACATACATGTTGATCCAAACCATGGAGACTTTTTTATGGAAAATATTTATTCATAAAAAACTTCTAAATGAAATACTATTATGTCACACTATTAGCCGGTGCTGCTTCCGCTCTCGCAGCGCACGCCGCGTTCCTATTTTTCCGTCCTTCGCCACGATCACGTGCGCCAATCAGATAGTGGCCCACGAGGCGCAGAATATCTTTTTCACTCTGCCTTCAAACTTCTGATTTTTCATACAATTATGAATGAACTGTGATTAACTCCTAGTCGAGTATTATTTGCAGTCAAGGTTAAGTGGCCCGATCCTTTGAAAACTAAAGAATAAATTAACCAGCAAATGAATATTTCTTTCCTACAGCATGTAAATTTTTTACCGCAAAAAAAATTATTAAAAATGAAAAAAATTGTTGTTTTTTTTTGTTAAGATGTAATATCAGCCTACACTTTCCGAAACCACCAAGTATCATCAGATTGACGCTCTAAAAACGTTAACACTCCTGCTTGATGCAGGAAAACATCACTCTCGTTGTTCAAAGAAGCACTGATTGCCATTTCAATTCCGTTAATCAATACGTTTGTTGGTAATCGATGTGTCCATTCCTGCGGTACTTTTATTGTAGATGTAATCTGAACGTATTCCATGTCTGAGGAGACAAAAAAAAAAAAAAATAAACGCACATCTGAAATCTTGTTTGCCGATAGCAAAAACGTTGAAAAAAAAAATTGTGATATTCTGATACAACTCACCCAGGCGGGCTGCCACACCCGCCTGGTAAACGATAACGTCATTTCGAGGGTTGTTATCGTCGTTACGGTCACCGTTCGCCATGTGCACCCTCATTGCCAACCTTACTGATTGTACCAGAAAATCGTGAGGTATTTCGAATATCCACTCTATAGGCACCCGCACATGTTCTAAAATGTTCACGTACTCCATTTTTTGTTCTTGAAAATAATCTGAAAAAAAATGCACACCCATTAAATTATTTCCATTCACTGAAGTAAAATCGAAAATTGTTGTACACTCAAGGTAAAAAAAAACTGTATAAGTGCACTGATTTCAATCACCCACCTTGACGGTTTGCAAGCTGAACTGTTAATGAATTCATCAGACGGACGGAGCACCCCACTCTTCGTACAGCTTCTTTATATGTTTTAGGTTCACGATTAAACTAATACCAAATCATGAAGTGGTTGACACTTGTCGGTTACGTTTGCAGGATATATCCTTCTCACTCTGCCCTACTGCTCTAGTGCGTAGGCCTCGAAATCGTGAAACTGACACCGTGGGCAAAGTAAAACATCCCCGTAACGCTCCTGGAAAACGATATCTACTAAGCCTATCACAGTTCCATGTATAACTCTAGCGATTAGTTCACTCTCACAGCTCTCTCTCGTACATGAGGCGTGAGTAACTCCTTCGCCAAATTCCAAGAACTGCCTTCCTATCTTCCACGCGCTGCAGGTTCGTTCGAGTAATATCTTCAAATTTTTTCCGCTGAATAATATTGCATACGGTTGTTCCCGAATTTTCGGTAATGTGTGTGAGTCACGTCGGTGTTTACCCATAAAACAGATCGTGTCAGCGTAGAGCGATCATTCTAGAGCAAGCTTCGCAACTCTATCTTTGTCAAGTGTGTGTGTGATCGAAAGAAGAAGAAGAAACATGGATTACGACAAGTGTTTGAAATTAATACAAATTATGGAAACGGCGTTCAAGATTTTATCTGAAAAATCGTCACCGGCAGAAATTGCAAAATGGATTCGATTCGGAACCCAAAATACCAGGATTTTGAATAAAATCTTACGCAACAACGCCTCAACGATCGGGGAGAAGACAAGAATTTTGACTACAATTGGAATTCTGAAATCGTTGACAGTCAAATTTCAACAATTTCAAAAGGTGGGTGACGGATTACGAAGCCGACGAAGAAGCGATCGAGTACGGTGGGAAGATTTGGAGACAGCTTTCGAGAGCCGAATTCGAACGGGAGCCATTATCAATCTGCAGCATAAAGATTTGAACAGGTTTTTGGAAGATGCGAAACACCTCGTCGTTGCAAGACTGAAAAATATGCTACGAAGAGTGGGAAGTTTAAAAGCAAACTGTGTCTTGTGTTGTAAATTCAATATAACGAAAAACGCTGAACATGTTGAGGAAATGAAATATTTTAACACCAGAAACCAAATCATCCTCCAGCCAGCTGACATACACGGGTGGTTCGAAGAGAACGTAAAGCAAAAAGTGTTGGCCAAGGTGGAAGATTTTCAAGAGAGAGACTCTGGCTGGTCGCTGACCGAAATAATCAATTTGACTGTAAATATCAACGAGTACGTGCCACTGCGAGGCGGTGTGTTCACATACACACCACTACCCAAAGATATTCAAGATAAGAAGGCTGTCGTCAACATCCGCAACAGAGACGCGTATTGCTTCCTCTGGTCGGTCACCGCAGCCCTCTTTCCAGCCAACAACAATCCCAGCGAAATCACTTCATATCCACATTTCAGCTCAGTGTTACAATACGACGGTTTGCATTTTCCAATGTCTTTAGACCAGATTCCAAAATTTGAGAAACTTAACAAACTTTCAATTAACGTTTATGGTATAGATAGTACGGAAAAACAAAAGCGTAGTGAAATTGTACCCATTTATTTGAGTCGAAACAAGTCTGATAAGCCTACAATCCATCTTTTAGTAATAGAATCTGAAAACGACGATAACGATGATAGTATGGAAAATATTGAAAAGAATGTAACACATCATTTTGCATAGATTCGGAATTTATCGCGGTTGACAAGTTCCCAAATTTCCAAACGCTCACATCAGACGTGGTTGTGCGATAGGTGTCTATTTCATTTTAATTTCGAAAGATGTTTGTTGAAGCACCGAGTTGATTGCATGAATTCGAACAAAACCAAAGTTATCTTACCAGCAGAAAAGGACAAGATTCTCAAGTTTTCTTACTTAGGGCTGCCTTTAATCATCGATAGCGTTTACAAAGTTCTGACGTCGGTGCCATGATGTTAAGCCTGCAGAGATGAAATTAAGATTTCTGAAAACTGCAATGAGGTCAAAGCACTCCTAAATTTTTATAAATTTTTTCTTCCAATATTAAATTTTTTATGATTATTCAAATCTACTGGAAAATTTGCATTTTTTCAAACTCGATAAGATAGGCCGATTTTTCTCTATTTGTTTTACAGCTCTTCAAACATTTTGATCAAACAAACGAACAAACAAAATTTGGAATGAGAAGTAAGATTTTGGAGAATTTTCTTAGAAGTTATCAGGCGTAGACTATCATTGAAACGATCTGTACATTCGTGAAATTGTCTCCAGCTAGTAGAAGAGGCCGGGATGGGCAGGGGGATTTACGCGCCAAACAACGCGCCAAGAGACGCGCCAAGCGACGCGCCAACTGATGCGCCAAAAGACGCGCGTCTTGAATCGCCGATTTTGATCGTATTTAACGTAAATATTAAGGACCAATTCAAAAATATAATATCAGTCAAGAGAATGGAAATTAATTCTAATTTTTATTTTTCAGATTTCGGTCAAGTCGCTGATCCAGAAGAAAATTAATTTCATCGAACAGCATATATGACCGTTATATTTGCTAGATTTAGACGCTAGCCACATAAAAGTAGGTGGATAAAATCCCCACAACTTCGGCCTCCCCTATTTATAATTGTATAGCCCCGTAATTGAGGTAATTCCAAGATTTCTATTTTCTACAGATTCTAGGGTTCCCGGTTGGTGTAGATATTCCGGTATGTGTTGGGCTGTGGTTGAATTTCGATCAAATTTGTCAAGTTATTAATGTCACCTGGCGTTTTTTTTATTAATAATGGGATTAGAATAAGTACGAGCGTCGCAGATCGTAACACAATCATTCATCCCGACTCAACCATTTCACAATGAAACTATATGGAAGAATGTTTAATAACGTGAAATTGTACTTACCAAATATCACCCGTCTGGCACAACACTAAAACTGAATTTAACGGTAGATGCGTATATGCGCAAAGAGCACGGCGAAGACTGGTTACAGATGAGGGAAAAATGCAGGCTCGCCCCTGAGTCGAGGCCAAGGGTCGCGTCGCGCCATAAATGCCACATGTCGGGAAATTCCCGGCGCGGTCAAACCGTTGGCCCTCGGCTGGCGCGGCGAGGCCTGGACACGCGAAATTTAACTGTAAAGGGCAATAGTTGTTAAAAGACAGAAATGGAGAAAAGGAAATATTTTAATGATTTTTCGCCGGCTTGCCGGTGGCGGGTGTCCGCCACATCACCCCCCTGCTAGTGATGGAGTCACGAAAAGCCGCCTTGCAGGCTGATGGTGAGCTTAAAGCTGAATTTGTAAGTAACTTGAAAAAATATTTGGAGTGGAAACAAAATACCAAAAGTTACATTATAATGGGAGATTTTGATATTGACCTAATAAAGCTTAACAATGGCGATGCAAAACTTGGATGGCGATGCAAGGTGGCAGCCAGGTAAATGCCAGGTGGTGGCGGGAGCTAGCGAGGCCATGCGGGGCCATGTAAATCTTGGATGGCGGCGCAAAGTGGGAGCCAGGTAAATGCCAGGTAGGAAGCCTATGACGTATATAAATCTGACAGCCATATGGGTTAGCCGTGTAGTTTATATCACGGAACCACATGGCCAGCCAAGGTAAATTAGCCATAATAATGCCATGTCAGAAAAACATGTTAAAGCCCTGTAGCCGCTACATAGTTTTCGAACATCGACCTGCCATATAGTCAGCCACCAGCATTGCCATGCTAATGCTACATGGCTTCAATGTGGCTTGTGGCTTGGCCATGTAAAAATGTTACTCGGGGATATGCATAATTTAATTTTTGAGCTATTCCACCCTGATCACCCCCTGCTCTAATTCGTTTTCAATCATCGCAGAGAACTACCCGTAATATTCGTCGCAGCGAATTCTTTCTTATGGCAAAATGTTCAGCGATTTGAGAGCCAGCCGGATATGCAACATTTGATTTTTCAGTCACATTCACTTCAGCTGACTTACCAATTTAAGAGTTCTTAGAGTACGTTAAGTTTGATACCTTCTACACCTTACTTAATCTTTTACCTCCAGCTCACATTCGTTGCCAATTACTATATGGAAACCAGATTTTCCTCTGGATTTGAATAAATCATCCATCTTGTGAGTGTATGTAGAAATTGATTGAATGTTCGTTCGTATTGTGTTTAAATACCAGTAAAAGGCCCTCTCAAATCGGTAAAACTTTTACCGAGCTTGTTGACTTATCTTTAAACACACATATACTAGTATTCAGATATTTTTATTCCTTCAAGAATATCTACGAGTCAACTGCTGAAGAAGTAGGTGAATTTTGGCAACTTATGTCTCGGCGACCAATCATTCAATTCGATTGGGTTTGTTTTTTTTTATTTAAAAGTGTGTAAGTCGAGCGTCATTTTTATACATTTTAAATTAAATTCAATTAATAGGAAGGATTGTTATTGACAATAACGTCAACCATTTCGGTCGGTGACATGTTTTGCGATGCCCATTATTCCAAGTTGTCAGTTGAACTGAACCAAACAAACCAAATGCATTTTTCAAATCCAATACATAATGCTCGTTGCCACGGTCCCACTTTTTGAAAAATTATTACATTTTCTCTTCTGGATCTATTGCCAACTCGGAATCGTGAGAAACTAATAGTTGCGATCAATTTTGAGGGTAGGTTTGTACTTGCAGGTGACTAATTAAACCAGGGAGGGGGATATGAGGGGGTACATTGAAACTCATATTATGCATATCCTGTTAGCTTTTAGATCGTTGTACATTTTGCCGTAAAAAAGAATTAGCTGCGATGAATATTGGGGGTACTTCTCTAATGATCGAAAACAAATTGGAACAGGGGTTGTCGGACGGAAGTATCTCAGAAATCAAATTATGCATATCCTTATGCTTTTAACTCGCTGAACATTTTCTGTAAAAAAGGATTCGCTGTGATGGATTCTAAGGGTGTTTCTTTTTTTATTTTTCACGAAGGGTTGAAAATCAAAGATTACAATCGTTGGTATTTAAAAGCTCTTAAATCACGCAACATGCCAGTACTCACCTTTTTTTTTATCCGTGATTGGGCGTGGATATATCAATATATCCATGTGGTCTTTCCTTGCTCTTAGAGCTATTATTAATGCTCCAATTGTTATTCTTCTATCCTCTTGTGATGGTCCACATTGATGAACTTCTCTTTCTAAGTATGCTGAAGTTCTCGAGAATTCTTCAGGATTAGTCAAGTCTCTTTCCTGCCATTGAACTTGTGCAATAGAACCATTTACTGATTCTGATATTTGCGTTGACAGTTTAAGTACTTTTTCGGTCGTTTGCATGAAGTCTGAGATCCTTTCGAATAAACCTTTGTTTATCTTAAATTGGTTATCTTCAGCTCCAAAGTCGTCTCTGACGACACCAGCGCCTTCTAGTACTTGACGCTGTTCAGCTGTTAAGGCTGTTGCTCTCGACCATCCTAGCAGGTTCTTTGTTGGTAGTCCTGCTTCTGGCTCTTCTGGAATTAGTCTATCAGGTAAATTCCAGGTGGGATTCCTTGTTGGATCTAGTGTATAACTTAGATCTTCTAAAATGGCTTGCGCGACGATGGCTGGCGCTGGAGAGGTTTCGTATTTGTAATGAGTGTTTGCACTCACTCTCCCAAAGTCGCCAGTTCTGTTCGGCCATGTTGGAAAAACAATACGATATTTGGTTGTCGCATTGTCTTGGGTGTCTCCCACTGATCGTAAGTATTCGTCAACCGGTGTTGGGACTGGGTGACGAGCTCCTTTTACATAGGTTAGTAACCTTTCTTCATTGAAGGTAGCTTCGCCACGGTGCACTTTTATCGCGATTTTCCGCGAATATAGGTGTTGAGTGCAGTACCAAACGAATATCGATTTGGACACAAACTTAGCGAAGTTCTTGTCTACAGTGTGAATTACATCATACTGTCGCTCCACTAATGGGATAAATCCCTCGAATGTATCGGCAAACTCGTTCCTTGCTGCATACGGTGTTAGTCCCTCGAAACCTTCCGCATCGAAGTCCAACCACATTGGGTCGTTCTTTGGAATGGTTTCTACGGTTGAGAGTTTCTTAGGCTGAGGTCTTGCACTGGTGTCTGGCTTAGGTGCTCTTGCTCCTCCTCTGTTTGAGGAAGATGTATCTTCTGTAGCTGATGGTAAATTATCAGTTGTTTGTTGCTGTTGCTGTTGACTCATATTGAAAATATGGTGTACAACTTTTGTTAGCCGAGCTCCGCTCTATACCTCAAAGAATCAAATTGAAAATATAGGGGTTATTTTTACGAATTGGTTTCTGACGTATATCAGGAGCTCCTAAACGTTGAGAGAAATCCTTTATTCACGGCGTGATTTTCAGCCTGTCTCGATCTGGAATTTGTGGGTCGTGCCAGCTATCACTATGCGTGATTTGAATAATTTGATCGACACACACTTTAGTTTAAAATACACCTTTATTAATAATGATATGGTCTTTATATTGGTTTCCGAGATATGGGTTTTTTTTATTGTTATTTACTCGGTTAGTGCACTAAAGTTCGGAGCTTCTGAATACAAGTATTCTATAGCAGACTGATCTATGACGTTTTTTGGTTTCGAGGTGTGCAATGGTTTCGAAGTCTGAATCAGTTCTGTTTCTTTTAATGTCTGAAGTGATTCTAATTTGCCACTGTCTAGTTCGGAAAGGATCTTGAATAGTGGGAGAACTGGAAGAGACTCCTGATTGGTTTTTGGCTACGTCAGTGTAAGACGATTGGTCTTGAAGAGGCCAATCGATGCAATACTGACAAGATAATTAGCTGCAAGAATGCATATTTGAATTCTAAGAATGATACTTTGTGAACTGCTCGTCTTGTCTTTTCTCACGTTCCTTAAATTTGGTCAGTGAGAGATCGTGAGCCTGAGTTGAAATTGAAGATATAAAATAAAGAAATGAAAATGATAAATGAACGATTGTCGGTGCGAGACCATTGCACACCAAGATGGTGACTAAATCTTAACTTAAAGGCTATGGTGTGAGCATGTGTGCTTTCTTATGGTAATTACAATTGCAATTGCACGTCGATAGGTTACGATACCGAGCGAGTACAGCCATAATTATCGGCTGGGACGTAACAAATCTATGATTTTTTCAAATTTTTTTGAGAAAGTGGGGGGGGGGGGGGGGTCGGAGCAGCTTTACGGAGATGTTGAGGCGGTGAAAGGTATCGAAAGTCACGGGTAAAACGCCTAATTATATAATGGCAACCAAGCTCACCCAACTAATGTTTCACAGCTATTCCACAGAGCAACAAGGCACAGCTTACGAATTTCCGATTACTGGAATATCCATCTATACCAGGAGCATAATGCATCAACCTTGCTCAGGAGCAAGTCAATATGCGCTTCGCCTGTGACTACCCAACACGTCTTACAGACTTATGATGCTAATAATAAAATTTGCCTTAGGTTTCATTAAAAGAGGAAAAATTAAAATACGTAATCCATTTTCTTTTAATCCATGTATCAACAATTGAATAACGTTAGAATTGGAAATCGAATACTTATATAACATAGCTTCGATCTCCCTTGCTAATTGACGCGAGCCTGATGAAATGAAATTGCATTTTGAGGTTTCTCAAAAACTTTTGACCATGTAATGTAAAGACAAAGTATTTGTCGCGTTGTGAATTTCATGAGGCACATAAACGCAATCTACGTTTACCAATCTCAAATTCAGCTGAATTGGCCATCCAGTGGCTGGAGCTTGCCTTACCAGTGCTTATTGCAAGGACTATCGCAACCACCAAGCGATAAAAATTAATAATAATAACCAAAATAATATAGTAATAATAAACCCAACAATAATAATAATGATAATCATGGTTAAATTTCCCTTTTTTCCGCAAGCCTTACGATCCAGGAGACAAAGATGACACCTCCAATTTTGTACTCCACTGATGCCAGTCCACCGTGCCGTGGAGTTTTGTTAGCAGTAGCAGCTGCAGGGATCAAACTCAATGTTCAAGAAATACATCTTATGGATGGTGAGCATCGCAAGGAAGAGTTTCTCAAGGTAATGTAACTGTGGTGAGAATATAATTCCCAAGGTTTGACAGATGTTATTATTTATCATTGTCAACATTTGTTTGATCAGATGAATCCACAGCATACCCTGCCAACTTTGGACGATGACGGTTTTCACATTTGGGACAGGTGAATGAACTTTCATGATACTTTCGTCTTTTCACAGTACTTTCATATGTACTGCAATATCCTCGCGAACAATATTTATTCGCATTTGTCACACACTACTGTGATCAGTGAATTGTACTTTTGCTCGTAAGCTTCAGAGATTTGCTTAACTGTCTAGAAAAGAATGAAGCTAAATGACCACTCTAACGATAAGAAAAATCGAGAAAAAGTACAGTTAAGAGGTAATGTTCTGTTTGCTAATCTTTCAAAAACGCACTCTATAACTTTCATTTGGAAGAAACTCAGCAAAAAAAAAACAAACTTCAAAATGCGCCCCGAAAAAAAATCTATCAGCATCGATTAAATATTACATATTACACTAGCAAGAAACATATCCCAGGTCGATCTCTTCGATTAAATTTTTTTTTTTTTGTTATATTTTGTAGTAGACTAAATTTGAGCAACACCTATTATTTTTTTGACTACCATTAAACATATTAAAGGGGTGAAAACGACTCCCAAAGATGGTTATCCAACGGAGTGATTTCATGATGCGCTTGATGTATTTGAAACAGAGTAACGTTGAAATGTTTTACTAATGAATATAAACATTTCAGCGTTGGTTTCATTCAAATCTATCAAGGGCATCACGAAATCACCCCATTGGGTGCCCATCTTTTGGGGTCATTTTCACCCCCTTAAGGCGTTTAATGGCAGATAATAAGAAATACGTGTCGCTTTGTTTTTAGTCAACCATAACATATTACAAACGAAATCAAGTTGAAGAGATCAACCTGGGATACCATCCTTGTAAGGTTTCTAAATTACTTTAGCATTTTATTCTACGTATACAGAAAAAAAATAATACTAATAATCAAACTAACTGAATCTTTGATTCGCTGTGCGGGTACAAATAATCAAGTAATTAATTATCAGTGTGTTGAGTGTAAAAATTACTGATATCAGCTCAAATTGCTTATAAGTTAAATAATTTTTTCCATACACTGAATTAACAATGAATTGCTCATCACTTTGAAAGTGTCCATTCACTCCTTATTTCAATTTCAAGACAAAGGTCCATTTAGTCCTGTTCTCCTCTGCTCACATGTTTACCTGCAAACTGGTGGAATTGCCATGTTAAAATAAACAGGGGCAGGGCCAGAAAGCTCATTTAGAAAGGGCAATTGAAAAGTAGACGATTTTTATAGGCAACCTATAAGCCCACTCATGGTTAATTAGTCATCACTATTTTTAATCACTTACTAATAACTGCATAGATACATCTATGTAAACAGTGCACGAGGAAGGACTGGAATCTAAAATATCTCGAATGGGAAACGTTTCACGATAAATTACTGAAGACTAAACGATTTGGATTTTGGATAAGAAATCAAAATGGAGAATATTGGATGCGACCTCACTTGCTGGCCTTGTCAGGCCCAAATTGATGTTTTCTGAATGTTACTCCCTCGCCCCACACACACCTACAATAACATCAAATTGGAAATAATTTTTTGTATTTGAACATCTGTTTTTCATTTTGGGCTCAGGATTCGATTTGGGTCTACGAATCCCAAGTCATTTCTTCTAACAAAAACTACCCGTTTTATATTAATAGGCCGCATATCTTATGTCTCTTGATTAATAATAATGTAAAGGCACATCCAGATGTTCATAATTTTTCATCCAAAAAAAGAAAGCTGACAGATTGAAAGATCGACTGTTACCTTACTGAGCCCCGAGGGAGCCTGAATCCGAATGGAAGACGTACATCCGAAAGTGAAAAATTCTGAATCTAAATCTGCTATGAGAAAGCGAATTTCATTTGAAAAACATTAATTCTCGTTTTATTGCGTCAGTAAACGATTCCAAATCCAATATCGGATGCATCTCATTCCTCGTCTAAAGTCCTAAATATTTTATCCCCAGCAATATTTTGTGAAATCTTTCCAATTCGAGATATCTAGGGATTCCGTCTTTTGGAATAAAACCTATATAATAAAGCAGATACACAATAAAAATATGTGCGTTGCATAAGTGCTTATAACGTTCAACTGGCCCACATCAATACATAAATTGCCAGATAACGTCAATTCTTGAAATTTCAATATGACTATCGGCATTGGAGGTCATTCTATACCGCACGGGTAAGACAGCCACCCCCATCTCTTGATTTGACCCCTGAGAATAAATGGATTATATTATTTTTAGTCACTATGATTTAGAAAAATTTATGTTACATTTGTTTTAACTATGATTTTGATGTTGACAGCCACGCAATCGTCACGTATCTGGTCGATAAATATGCAAAGGATGATTCAATGTATCCGAAGGATCTCCAGAAGCGTGCAGTGATCAATCAACGCCTTCATTTCGACAATTCAATTCTCTTTCCTGCTATAAGGGAAATTGCTGTACGTATTAGAACAAATATTCGTTTAAAGTACAGAGTGAATGAAAAAAATATGTCGCTACTTTGCCGAATAATTATCAATTTTGAGTTCGAGTTTGGTAAAGATAACTTCCATACATAGTCGTACAAAACTGACATTGACCTTGATATCTAAGGTAAATCATGATCAATATTTTTTCTGAGAAAAATTTTACCTAACGAGAAAAACAAAAATCTAAAGAATCTGAGGGTCACAAGAGAGTTACTCTGGTTCGGAATCAAATTCAAAGTAAAAGAAAGTCTTAAAACCATAAATAAAAATTAAAAGCTATTCAAATGATTACCTACCGATTTAATGCAATAGGAAGTTCTGGAGAAACACTCTATTAGGAGAATTGGCTGACCACCCATAAATACCCATTCCAATAAATACGTGTGACACGTTACTACAAAAAGGTTTATTCCTAAAATAACACGATTTTCTAATGAGAACTAGACATATTCGCGCCATTGTAACTACATATGTGAATAACGTTATGGTATCAAAATTTCCAGCGCACTGCTGCCAAAACTTCCTTGCGCATACACTTTCATCACAGAAGATTGATATTTTTGTTCAGGACGCATACTACCATAATCTCAATTTTAGGAAGGAATGTTTGATAACATTTTTTTAGTCAGTTCAAAAACGAAAAATTCGATATTATAAAAATTTCACCGGAGTCCCCTCTGAAGACCATAAATTATGTAACGAATCACAAGTATTCTTAACTTTTTGTTTATAGGACTTCTATATAATCAAAAGAGAAACTGTCACTGATCTATTTATGCATAAATATTTGAGCGAGCCAGTTATTGGCGAAAATATAAAACAAAAATATAAGTCTATCCGGCGTCAAGAACTGACATGACTATCGATGATTACTTAGATGATTACTAATGCAGAATTTCGTTTATGTAGGACTGATTTCAGTGTACTTTCCGAAATTACTAATTAATTTCGGAGATGACAAAATGATTTTGAATGTACTGAGACTTCAATCGCTTTCACGAAACACCCCTTGAGTCCCGTTACATGCACCGAAGTATTATATTTTTATGAATGTGAAGCCAAAGTCATTATGGGCCTATTACTGGTTATATTTTTATTCTTTATTTATGAAAAACGTAATTGAATATTGCGATTTTGATTGAAACTAATTAGTTGTAAAGAAAAAGTATTGAACCTACAGAGAACATATTCAGGAAGTTGCGTAATAGTAGATTGTGCACCGAGGAGACAAAGTAAGTCTTTTTACGCCGAGCGTAAGTTTGCAATATTGCGTAGGCGAGCGCGTGCAGGAGCCGAAGACGAATATTGCATAGATATACGCAAAGCGAAAAAGACTTTGTCCCCATGGTACACACGTTACTTTATGTTAAAAACGTGTGGTTTACACATTTTCGGTTATCGCGGAGTACAAAAAAAAAACACTCTTAAGTACTGTAACGCGGATTTTCGCTGTGACTCGGCCATCCGGAGAAATGACCGAAAACTAACCATGTGCACAATAATTTGTCGACCCGCGATCAAAGGTGGAAAAATTGTTGTTATAAAAGATATCGCGAATTTTATTGGGTGTCTGGCGTGGTCAACACGCTGCTCAATCATCCGCAGCGACAATCCTCGGACGCATCTTTCAGCAGCAGATAGCTCAGTTTCACGGACAGGGGAGGGGTAATTTACAATTAGTGCAGAGAAAGAACGGACGCTCGATACGCTACGCAATTCAACAAAAAGAAAATAAAACAATATGTTATGCAATTGAAGCGATGCCAAAGAAAAAAAAATACTCAATTTGCTCTTCGCGATATCGAAAATAAAAGAAATAAAAATAAACACAATAAAGAATAACCAAATATCAACGAAATCTTAAACCTACTTGCAGTAATCCCACCCTCAGTAATAAAGAAAATAGCCAAAACCCAAAAACAAGAGATTATCGAACGTGCTAGTCGCGATCATCCTTTACTGAACAAAGCCGCTAATCGCAAACTACTTAATATTAGAAATCAAAAATAATTGTCAATTTAATAACATTAACTTGAGGCGACTAATCGCGACGCATCCGAAACTCGCCTAGTACTCTAGAAAAATCCAATATTTCAACAGTCGTATAACTAAATTGATATTGCAGTCGTATAACTGAATTAGTAGTATGGCTATGAGAGTTCTACACGCAGATTCCGGTTACCGACACTTACCGACCGAGCCGCTTCCCGCAGCCCACCAAGCCGCTCCGCGCAGCTCAGACTCAAACCCTTTTGCGCTCCGCGCACCCCAGACGCGAACCCTTTTCCGCGATGACGTCACAGTCTGCCGTACCGAAGGTCAAAGTCTGTAGTGCTCGCCTGCCGACGGTAGAGGGCGCAGCGGGGGGGCGAGAACTTTTTTACCGTTCCGCATTCTTCTCCCACGATAGGACTGCTGATGTGTAACATGAACCACTCCGAATTCCTTTCCCGGGGTAGGACTGCTGATGTGTAACGTCAACCACCTCACATTTCTTCCCACGTTATCAACCACGTGAAATTCCAAAATTAATAGTTCCGATGAGATTTCAGCGGACTCAGTCAAGGACAGAGTGCAAGGTCGACCAACATCTGAGTTAGCGTACGTTTAAAGCCGCAGGTCCTACGGAGTTGGGTTACTATCGCTCTTGGAATGCAAAACATGACGACGTTGGTGTACAGATTAGTCGAGAATGAGATGCAAGGTTGAGGTGCAGTTTAGATTTCGTTTGACAAGTTTTTATTAATTTTATAAAAAAGTATTAAATATAATATATATACATTCGGTTTCTCAACAAAAATTTTGCGAAAGGCTTCAACGATTGGAGAAAAGATGAGAATTATCACAACGATCGGACTCTTGAAAGCGCTCGCGGAAAAATTCAAACGTCTTCAGAAAACGGATGGAGGTACGCGGTCGACGAAAATAATACTTGGAATCTGTTCTATGCGACGTTGAATTCTGGAAGTTTCTGAAATAAACTCTTAACTAACAGGATAGAGGTTCTGAATTAAAAACGGATCGTGAAACAATGACTATAAGATCTGGTATTTGTTTATTTAACGAAATTAAAAATCTGTTTAGTAACTTAAATGTATTAAAATATTGTCGAAGACAAAAAAGGTTTGTACATTGTGTGACTATAATGATCTGGTACTTATCTAAAGAAATTAAAAATCTGTTTCGTAACTTAAATGTATTAAAATATTGTCGAAGAGAAAAAAGGTTTGTACATTGTGTGACTATAATGATCTGGTACTTATCTAAAGAAATTAAAAATCTGTTTCGTAACTTAAATGTATTAAAATATTGTCGAAGAGAAAAAAGGTTTGTACATTGTGTGACTATAATGATCTGGTACTTATCTAAAGAAATTAAAAATCTGTTTCGTAACTTAAATGTATTAAAATATTATCGAAGACAAAAAAGGTCTATACATTGCGAACTACAGCATCAAGTCGTGAAACAAAGACTATATGATCTGGTACTCATTTATTTAACGAAATTAAAAAATCTGTCTCGTGGAGCCATACTCGTATATCCCCTGATTCGTCGTAACTTAAATGTGTTAAAATAATAATAACTAACACAAAAAAGGTCTGCACACCGTGAACTACAGCATCAAGTCGTGAAACTATGACCAGATGCGGACAGTTTGAATTAGTATCTGACATTTTGTTCAATTTCTACCACGATGGTGAACCGAAATCCATTAAATCAATGACTTCAACTTTTTTCACTCAGAATTTTCCAAACTTTTTACGTCAACTGTTGAAGCTGCAGCGACACGCGTTCCGTTGTGAAATTTTTTTTTTTTTCAAAAAAACCCTGTTTATCCCACTACTGTGACATTATTCGTATATTACTGTATGATACACTACTACTATTAAACTGTCTGTCGTTGGTTGATCATTAAAAGAGATTTGAAACAAAGAAAAGACATATTTAATGTACTTTCTAAAAAAATTTAAGAAACCTAGAATCGTGAAAATTTGCAAATTGTATATTTACATGCTCTCATGGATGCGAGTTACGTAAGACATCGTCTGGGTAATGGACCACCCCAGTCCGCCGTTGGGTTCATCTTCAGACTTGCTCTTTATCGGTATAACCCACGCATACTTTGAAAAGATATCAATGACTGTGATCATGTACTTGTAGCCTTTGTTTTCTCCAGCGTATGACGTCATATCAACAAGATCCGCCCGCCAGGTCTCGTCGATGCCGCGCACGTCGACGCGGGTAGTTCCGGCGTGCAGACCTTTTTTGTCTTCGTTCTTCCATTAAAAATCTGTCTCGTGGAGCCATATATCTCCAGATTCGTCGTAAGTCAAGTGTATTAAAATATAATCAAAGACGAAAAAGGTCTGCACGCCGTGAACTGCAGCATCCAGTCGTGAAACTATGACTATGAGATCGTCCAGTTGTTCCTCCTGGAGCCGTGTCTCGATCTGACGGTGTATATATATGCGACGTATGTTCGGTAGATCCGGTTCCGGAAACATCACATCCTGTGGTGCCGGCTCCGGACTTGGTGGCAAGTTGAATACATTGGGAACCATGATCTCAGGAAGAAAAAAAGGGTATATTCAGAAAATTTGAAGATGTTTCTGTAGTCAAAAAATGTTAAGCTGAGAAACAAATTCGAAAGCTATTAAGCTGAGTTTGGAGATTTATGAGTAGTTGAATATGTTTTTAAAATCACTTGAAGTTTCCTCAATACTTTGAAATATATAGCTAATTTTTTTCGAACAAAAGAAGTGAATGAGTGTAATAAATTGAAAAAATTTACGTTAGGTAGCAATTTGTATAAGGACTTACCGTTTCTTTTCTGACAAAGTATATAGTCGAAGACGCAAGACACTTTACACCACTTGAGTTTGACTGCCAATGAGCTGGTCCAGGTCTTGCAGTCTTATATAACGAACCCTTGTGTTTATGTTTTGCAAACGTAAAAAATGTGATATCGTAGGGTGGTCCCATGTTCACCGAATGTCGTTATCTCGATTCATGTAATTGTTCTGATGCGTACCGCTCCACGCATCCGAACAGTCTCGCTCGTTGGACAAATCATCGTTATTAACAGTAGAAATTCAAAAATGGATAAAAGTCTGAAGTCAAAATATACGGCTTCTTAACAGAATTTTCCGTAACGGTCGTACTTGGTTATATGATAGATGTTTGACTCACTTTCAGATCAGAACTCACATACTTTTCCGATACTGCATAATCTGTCAGGTTACGATTCGCATTTTCTGACTAAAGCATTGGAACCTAAATTGACAGTCAAATTACTTACCAAGCAAAACTATGTTGTTCACTACCGCGTTTTGAAACAATGCTTACAATTAGGCTTAAAATTACTCAAAATACACAGAGTTCTCAAATTCAGACAAACCCCGTGGCTCAAAAAATACATAGATTTGAATATCGATTTGCGCAAAAAATCTCAGAACGAATGCGAGAAAAATTTTTACAAACTGATGAACAGCGCAGTTTTTGGCAATTCAGAAACTTCCAGAATTCAACGTCGCATAGAACAGATTCCAAGTATTATTTTCGTCGACCGCGTACCTCCATCCGTTTTCTGAAGACGTTTGAATTTTTCCGCGAGCGCTTTCAAGAGTCCGATCGTTGTGATAATTCTCATCTTTTCTCCAATCGTTGAAGCCTTTCGCAAAATTTTTGTTGAGAAACCGAATGTATATATATTATATTTAATACTTTTTTATAAAATTAATAAAAACTTGTCAAACGAAATCTAAACTGCACCTCAACCTTGCATCTCATTCTCGACTAATCTGTACACCAACGTCGTCATGTTTTGCATTCCAAGAGCGATAGTAACCCAACTCCGTAGGACCTGCGGCTTTAAACGTACGCTAACTCAGATGTTGGTCGACCTTGCACTCTGTCCTTGACTGAGTCCGCTGAAATCTCATCGGAACTACTAATTTTGGAATTTCACGTGGTTGATAACGTGGGAAGAAATGTGAGGTGGTTGACGTTACACATCAGCAGTCCTACCCCGGGAAAGGAATTCGGAGTGGTTCATGTTACACATCAGCAGTCCTATCGTGGGAGAAGAATGCGGAACGGTAAAAAAGTTCTCGCCCCCCCGCTGCGCCCTCTACCGTCGGCAGGCGAGCACTACAGACTTTGACCTTCGGTACGGCAGACTGTGACGTCATCGCGGAAAAGGGTTCGCGTCTGGGGTGCGCGGAGCGCAAAAGGGTTTGAGTCTGAGCTGCGCGGAGCGGCTTGGTGGGCTGCGGGAAGCGGCTCGGTCGGTAAGTGTCGGTAACCGGAATCTGCGTGTAGAACTCTCATAGCCATACTACTTGAATTGATACGCAATTACGAGATCTAAATCAACCTCAAAATTGGTTCGCCAGGAATTAATAGCGCTTACCGCTTCTCAGCCAATTCAAAAACTCGCCGACTCTGTACTTCAACATTAAGAGCTCATCGTCGCAAAGAAGCAGTCACAGATTTTTCGAAAAAAAAGACAAACGATAGAGACCAACGGTCCTCAAACTTGAAATATTCCAGAATAACACAATGCTCCAAGCTAACGCCAGGACTCAAGTGAATAGCTTCGCTACGCTGAGTCAAAATTTGAACATAAGCGCTATCAGTCGCGAAAGATTCCTCAGATCTTATTGGTTCTTGGATTACGAAATTCGTAAAGTCTAGCGTATCGCTAACGTCGTTTTCCACTGTCGCGGAGCGCTGATAGGCTGTCGTGTTTGACGCTTGCGCCATCGTTCGGCAGTGGTGTGATGATGGCTTCGCGAGGCTGTACGTCGTTCGCGTTCTCTTCGTAGCCTCGCGTCAGCCCCTGCGCTCGCGGTGTAACATCGCTCTCATTGTGTCCTCGTCGAAAGCCTCCGTTACCGTCGTCTTAAAACGCGATCGAATTTGTCGCCGATTCCATGCCTGCTGTCGCATGTACTCGAAACAAACAAAACTAAACAAAAATCATGAAATATCTTACTCGCTAGTAAAGGGTCCCCTCTCAGAGTTGCGCATGCGTGACCCTCGTCCTGGCGCTCTCTTTCAAAATCACCAGCGATTACTACCGCGAAATCCTTACTGCTGCGTTTCACCTAGAGTTTGAGTAGCCCTGTGTAACATTCATCAAAGATGCCACGTTACAGTACTAAGAGGTGAAAGTGCACGTTTACATACTTCGATGCTCCTTTTTGTGTACTGTCTCTAAAAAGATTATTTTAGGGACTTTTCATAAACAATTAGATTGCTGGTATCATTTCTTCCTATCACAACTATGTATCACGTTAAGTGATCAATTCCAAACTGTGAAAGCATTTTTTATCTTTACTCTTTCATAATCGTTATAAAACACGTATTTTTCCTCTAATTATTTCTTATTTCTAGGCCCCGATTTTGTACAAGGGTGTCACCGAAATACCGCAAGATCGGATTGACTTCATTAAGCAAAACTTCGAATTCTTAGAAATATTTCTGGGAAACTCTGACTGGATGGCTGGTAATACATTAACTTTGGCTGATACCAGCATCATCGCATCAGTGACGTCCTTGATGGTAAGCAGAAGAATTTTTTAAAGAATAATTATTTTCTATCATTTATCGGTGCACCACACTGTCTTTCAATATACATCACCCCGTACTGGCAAAAATAAATTAGACGCTAATGAGAAAGTGTGCGCTTTTCGTGGCCGTCAGAAGGTAGAAAGGATCGCTTTTCCAACCATCATCTTCAGATCTACATTAACATTTGACAATAATAACTTACAAATGAAAATCCTTTCTGCGCTACAGCCCACAATCGGCAACGACGTTATCGATTTTTATAATACTACTATTCTTAAATCGAAATAAGAAATTTCAAGAATTACTGTTGCGACTTCCTTTTACGTATTGAGAGTGAAGAAATAAGTAACACTTATCTAAGTATTTCGCTGCTTTATTTAGAAATAAGAACAAAAAAGGCGCCTGCAACATTCACGATAACATAGATTATAGGCATGTTGCATGGCGATCATTTCCACGTGGGTGTGCATAATTCCAGCTTACATGTTTTGGTTTAATTTAGGTACCTTTTCTTACTCGGCTGACAATATAAATATTAAGTAATGTTTGAGTTTCGATATTTTCATACAACAGCCAATGGATCTATGTAAATGAAGATGATTCAGACGGATGGAGACTTTCGTTTACGGACTTACTTGACTGACTGACTGACTTACTTTTTGGCTTTATAAACGTACTATATTCAAGCTTCAGGCGCATTCGCATCTTCTTACCTATAAATCCTTAGGTCTAGTTTGTATGAATTTAAAGTAATTTATCTGAACATCTACCGAGTCATTTTTCGAATATAAACTATAATTATACTGTATAATAAATCATATTAAGAGCAATCAAATCTAACTGCTACCAAATTATTATTACCTCACGAGTAAGGATATTTTCTTCATGCGAGATTTAGACTCAAAAATAGTATTGTTCAATATTTTTCAAAAGAAAAAGTCTTCCTGAAAAAAGGAAATGATAGCTTGTACTATGATGCCATTTGAGAAAAAGATCAAAAATTCGTCAACTTCGAGGGCTCAAATATGTATCATTGCGTGAAAAAAATAACTTTTTATCCTGATAATCGAATTACATGACCTAAAAATACTTAAAACACATGTTTTCAAAAGTAAACGAGTTCTTGTTATAAAACTGGTAAAAAAAAGGTGGCATACCGTTTGCGTATGTCCAAGTACTATTTACATTTAAAAATCGTCTAAAATTATGGAATAAAATTAAATAACAAGAACTCCTGTACTTATTGACGGCAGCTTGTTCCAAAACGCGGGAAAATCGTTCATTCAAATACAAGTTCACGTGACCACAACAGCCATTTGGGCCCACCCTAATGGTATGCCAATGGTTTTCCGAGGATTTTTTATTTTGAACTTCATTTTAAAACACATGGCAGACTGACTAAAATCGTACCAAAACGCATAATTTGCGTAAAAATTAAAACTCACTTTTCCATATGAAGAACCCAGAATAACTCTTTCGCGTTATAATGCCCTCTGAAAGGCATACTGAGTAAAATCACGTCCGAAAATCTGTCACTAGCTCCCGGTCGAATTTTCACGTCTAATACACGCTATTTTTCCAACAACTATCAAAGAAAGTTTGTTTTGAGAAGCAACAAAGCTGTCACTTACATTGCGTGAAATTATCGAGAAAATAAAAATATCCACAAATTTTATAGAAGCTTTTTCGTGTAAAAAAAATATTTTGTTTTGACAAATACTATTTTTACATTCAAAATATCCGTCCATCAGGATTTGATCCTTTAGGAATGGCATTTATTCTTTGAATACTTTTTTTTGTTTAAACAATCGTTTTTCATTGAAATTCTTAAGAGTCTGTGAATGCGAATTAACTGACATGCGAGTGTGAGAGAAATATCACTGTGCGGTTCAAAATTTTCAACGACGCGCTGATTCGAAGAAAACATACAAGTTGCCAAATGCTACCATACAGAGTTCCGTCCGTTGAATAGAACAATTATTATCTCCCTTCGACCGTCAAAATTGGATTTCTTACGTATTAATTAAATGGGAATATAAAATCTCGAAGCGGCACCGCTTAAAAAAATCGAACGCTGATTTACTTTGACGAGATTCAATATTATATCAAAAAGTATGATTTCATGAAGTGGGAGAGAAAAAAATAATAAAGTTTTCTTTTAAGGCAGTCTAGTATACACATTGTAATTTTGTAGAAAACAGTTCAATGTTTTTATTTACAATTATTTTGCAGGACTTATTCTATATTTTTTCACACGTCAATTTATTAAACGGAAATATCTGCCAAAACCATGAGCCATTTCGTAGCGATCTCATTCCAAAAATGTAGGTTTCCGAATGGAAATTTTCCGTACTTTAGTTTCTTAACTACTATCAAAACTAATGTAAAGTTCACTCAACATGCAAAAGTTGCCGTTTTGTAAGTGTGCCTCGTGTATGGGTCAGAGAATTATTTATAAATTTTTCTACGAATCTAGTACTCCAGATTCTATTACTTGTTCTGGATTTCATTCATAGACAAACTGTCAGGGAAATGTTTTGTATGCCAAACAGAAGATTTCGTAGTGAACGGAAGAATTAAGAAATATAATGAGTATTTTCACGTGAAAGAACAGAAAACAACCGACTGAAAACATTCAACGATCTCGCGGATAGAGAAAATGCCGTTCATATTTTGTTTTCTGTAATCAAAATGACATGTAAAATTGGCGGATACATTTAATAAACGTATTATTTATTTATTTCAGGTTTTCGTACCCTTGGACCAATACCCTAAATTGGCTGCTTGGGTAAAACGATGCGAGGACAAAATTCCTGGCTACGCAAAGGCAAATACAGCAGGAGTTAAAATTTTTCATAATTTATTCGGAAAATTTTTCTCCAAAGCTTAGATTCACGGGATGATTACATTTGTAAAATTCTAACTGACGTATAAAAGAGGTACTATCAAATTACCTACGATCACACAATGAAACATTCATTTTTGTTACACACATACCTATGTATCCATTTGGCAAAATAATATTTGAACTCTGCATTATTCCTCCAAATGCAGTACAGATGTAACCACCTGAAAAAATGTCTTCGTCATCTTGAGAACCGTAAAAATAACTGCCCACGATATATTGAATAATGTGCATTATGAGAATAAAATCCAAATAATATAATTATTTTGAATTCACATTTTAGATTACGCATTAGAATTCTTCACATTCCTTGCAAAGCTGTCAATGGTTACTTCCTTATTTTTCTAAAATATCATCACCCGAATACATGTATCCAACATAAATTTCTGCATACTTCCATTTCCTTTCAACTTCTTTTATTTCTATAATCCTATTTCAGGGCTGAGAAATCAATAAATTATCACAATTTATCCTGCAAATGTTCAAGGTAAGTAAGTACAGTAAAATCTTGTTAGAAGTTTTACAAGTGGTATGGCAATTATGATGTACAAGTGAAAATAACATCGTACTGCATACATGCATAAATGCTTCAATGCAAAATCGTATATAATCTCGACTTATTATTTAAATATCATTGAAATTGACGGTGTAATATCATCGAACAAATAAGACATAACAGAAACAATTAAATAACTTCATGAAATATTTCTTCATTACAGGCCCATCAGCGCTAAACGTTTGCTTTTCATATTGGTATCATTAATGCTCTGATAGATTTAAAAAAATCAAAGTTGAATATAACAGGCTAGAAGTATGAACCCGTACATATTGAATACATTTAAGAGGCCGTCTACGGTCGATTGCTTCTTTTCTTTTAAGAAACACTAGAGTACACCAAACATTCATATTCACATACGGCGCACAGTGGGTGAAATCTTAGGAAAATGGACAAAAATCGATAACTTATTCAACATTGAGGGTAATAGTTTGAAACTTGGTACTCCGAAGGTTTTTGGGCCGCCGATTCCGAATCTGAACTCAGAACCGATGAATTCACGATGGCAGATCCAATATCAGAGACAAAGATAATTTTTTTTTAATCCACACAAATGCAATATGATACTGATGTTTTTTGAGCTACTGATTTTTAATATCAACTTGAAATACCAAAAAAAATAAAAAAATAAAATGATGGATCCAATATGCAGGATCAGAAACCTGAACAGATTGAACATAATCTATGTCACGCTCAGTTCTCAAGGAAAACACTTGACAGTTGGTATCCTAGGTTTTTTAAGCTAATGCTTTTCTTTAATATTGTTCATTATCATATCGGTGTGAGTTTCTCACTTATCTGTATATTCCCAAATCAATTCGCACAACTCTTTTTTCGGAATTTTATATTCTGTCATTTTAATACGAAATTGAATATTGATGGGTGATTTGGTAAATCATTATTTATTAAAGATCAAACGTGAATTTTGTTACATATGGTTACAGTTATGTTCATCAACTGGGATGAGCAACGGCATCCAAGAAAACAAATAGTGTAAAATATGATAGTCCGTAAAGTAATGGAATATTAAGATATGTTATATTGTACGTATGATAACATTTTACGCAAGTAGGAACAGGTATAAATTGAACATAATGTTTCGTAGTAGTATAGCATCAAGTGTAGTTTATTATAAAAGACCATAGAATAACAATGATTTTTCGTGTAAATGATAATGACAGATATAACAGAAAATATCTCGTCACGTCAGCATCGAATACCCGTTCAATATCCTATAATGTAATGCCAGTTTCAACGCTTTTTGTATGTAAGGATTCAAGAAAGAAAACTTCACATACAGGAGAAATCACCATCTAAGGGCAAAAACACGAATCTCATAAGTATGCAAAACGAAGAATCTCCTTGTTACTTTCAGCCTGGAGCTGAACCGACCACGACATCTACTAAGTCGTTGTCTATCAAATAGAGGACGGTTTTCTCTTAATGAACCGTCCTATCGAAGGGCTGTGGCGTGGAATAGGCTAGACTATGCTGACCACGTGGATCTGGTGGATATAGTGTGGGGATCCGGGTCGAGGGCCATCACCACCAGATCGTTCCGGCATGAGGGCTCCGATGAGCGAGGGCCGGAATACAGCGCCAACGAAATAGCCCCAACGGGGAGTACCAGTAAAGCAAGGAGTAAAGTACGATCGGTCGCAAGTCCAAGGGATCGGTGACGCAATATTATCGCACACCTCAGTATCGCAACACATGAGCGGTACGACCTCGCCTCTCACCAACGATGCAGCACAGCTGAGGGTAAACATCTCCGACCACCTTCCGACGTCCCGATACCTCGATAACTGTCGTCGAGGAAGAAGAAAAACAAGCGGCGAGGGATTATCGCCGCCTACCTGTAGACCAGACCTACGCGACCCGCTGGCCTAATTAGAATCACGCAAATTTGAGGAAGAATCACGTGACAGCAGCATGACGAAAATCAGGATCATCGCTCGTCTCGTCACTCTACGTTCAGTTTTCCATCAATCAAGACGTGCTCTCGTAGTACCCAGAATTATTATCGCTATCCATAGATTCAGTTCTCGCTTTATTACCGCATCTTCGGTGCCTGTTCTATCTTCTTTTTACGTAAGTGAGATTCCTTTTCTATTTTGTGAAGCCACGAAATTACTTGCAATATATCGTATCTTTATCTCTCTCTCTCTCTCTATCTTGCAGTTGGTCTGCGTGAGCCACCTGGGCTCGTACCTTATTCTCTACTATTTCTTATCTTGTCCCTTTCTATTTCTTATTGCAAGTAACTTCGCGACTGGTTGACTCTTACTTACGCATTGTTAGTGACTATTGCTGTATTTTGTTATCTCTCTCTTCTAGAGTACCTAAATATCTAATATCGCTGTATAGCAGCGTGTTAAATGATCAATTCTTATCTTAGCTATTGAGCATTACTATTTCGTTATACTTTCTCTGATTAATTCATAACTGTTTCTTTACCTATTATCTTTGATTAATTTATCTTAGTGAGTGTAGCGCGTGAGCGATCTTACATCGCCGCGCAGTCTCACTCATCGTTCTTATGACTTTGGAGTATTGCGCCGTATCGCATAACATCTTTTTCATTATTTTCTTCTCTAATACCGCTGATCGTAGTTTTCCGTAGTCTCTTTGGTTTGTCGTATGTTGCGTATTAATTCTCTTGAGTATTATTTGTCTTAATCCCGAAATTATCTTTTACCGTACCGAATATTATCTTTCTTTCTTCTCGCACGTATCGCAAACTAGAGACTACGTATTATCTGTTAGTTTCTATATTTTATAATAATTCTCTACTTGACCTGTTCCCTTGAATTTACCCCGCAATTAATAATTCCCTGCCTCTGTTATATTTCTCATAATTCTGGTAATGTGATAACTATTACAATTTTTGTATTTCGCATGTTTCTTATAATCGCTTCGCATATTTTATGGCTTGCTTGATCAATGCTTAATTTAAGTACCGTATATCTTTTTCTGTTCTGCCTATTCATTATAAAACCGTGTTAATTATTACCTCGAATCATAGTATCGCGAGCCTACGCATATCTCTCGTTTATTCTGAAAACGTTCTGTTATTTGTTAAATCTCTCGCTTAACTTTTCTCTGGCTGTAAATTGATTATCTCACCTATCTTAATTGTATCTCAATCTCTTCAGTTGTTTGCTTGTTATTAAGATTTATCGCTTCTTAGCCAATATATTCGATACTATTTCTGCTTCACCTGTTTCTTATTTTATCTATTGGATTCAACCCCTCTCCTCTACCATTATCTTGTCTATACTGAGCAAGCTGTGCAAAACCGTCGTAGAACCTGATCTTGTCTTTATCTATATCTTTTTCTCTAATTATCTATTTTCTGACGCATGTGCGTCTGGCGCCCAACAATCATATCTTTCTCTTTTATTATCTCTCAATATCTAATTATTCAGGTTAGTAACTGCGCCGTAGGGTTACCAATCATCTCACTTATTCTTTAACCCTCACACACAAAATTAATAATATTGGTTACAACGTATAACGAAAAATCATGGACGTGAAGTACACTCGAAGCTATGAAAATGCATGTCTCAAATATTTTATAGAGTATTCATGACTCTGCACAAGCCCGCGAAAGAAATATAAAAATATGCGGCTAACGTCGCGGCAGGCAATTCGATCGTTGTTTATGAATAAATGCCAGACTACATTTTCAATATTAGAAAAAATTACACCTTGTTCCACGTAGTTTAGGATGTTGTAAAAAAGAGGAGGTCCTTAGTATTCGGATTTTTCTCCACCTCGCATTCACTGTGCGGCATATGCTTGTCAATGATAGATCAACTTTGTATGAGATAAACGCGAGTGTCAATTTCATCTTCTGTTAGTATTTCTGCTGAATGCAGTGAAGTCAGGTCGAATTTTGCAATAATTATGTTATTGATAACGATATCTAGCAATCTGCTGGTAATAACAATCCGAAACATGAAGTCTATCGAATCCGTGAATCGATCCGTGTCATCGTCAAAATGAAATTATCGACACGTTGGCAGGTGATGAATAAACACTTTATTTTTTGAATCGTTAATTTCACTGTGTTTCATCGGCGTAGATATACATTCATGTTCCTTGTTTACCAACAAAATATGAAAATATTTGATGTCATGTTTATCTTGAATTTTTGATTTTTATTTAAGTCGATTCTGTTACCAGTATGCTGGTCACTAATAAATGTAATCTAATCTAATATAATGTTAATTCTATACCCTTATAAATACATTTTCAATGCCTGCGGTAGTTATACCCTCTGTATTATCTGTAGATTTTTCACTGACTACACTCAGCGCGCACAGAATGCAATTTTCCCACTTTTCAACTAAGAGCAGTCAGCTGTGAAAAACGTTTTTGTAGCGTTTTTTTACTGGCTGCCCTCGATGCGCACTGAGTGCAAGTTTCTTAGGATTCCGTGTGTGTTGTTGGTTGAAAAATGGGAAAATCGCACTCAGTGCGCATCTAGTGCAGCCAGTAAAAAACGCCATTAATAACGGTGTCTACCCGGACATGAATGATGAAAAATCCGTGTAGATGAGGTAAGAGACCCGATTTTTCACGATAAAAAAACATATTTCGTTGATTTAAGAAAAAATTTTGAAAAAAAAATTTTTTTTTTCGAATTTGTTTTTTTAATTCTGAAAAAACGTGATACATCCAAAGTGATTGTATGCAACCTTTTACCCTCTTGGTAATTTTACGAAAACCCAGTAGTTTCAGAGTGAGACTACCCCTTATAAATATGGTCGTCTTTTGCAAAAAGTTAAATATCTTTGCGAAAAAAAATCATAAAAAATTTTCCAAATAATGAGATTGAAGGTTATACTCCCTGCTTCAAGTTTTTCATGGAAAAAAATCGAAAATTTTTTTTTTACGAGATATGCGGCAAAATTTCCACCCTCCAAAAAAAGCCAAACAATGACCATTTTTCAAAGTGCGTACCGGGCTCAAAAAAAGTCGCAAAAATTTTTCCGAAAAAGGTAAATGAAGCTAAATATGTCCTTTTTAGAACGCCGCTTGGGAAATTGAGATATCTTCATTTTTCAAAGAGCGATACAACTTCTTGTGTGGCTCGGATCTGGGGCGAGTGTTTCCATACTTATGAACGGTAGTGTATCGTGACAATAAACAAATTTAGATACGAAGCTTTCCTTGTCATACATATAAACTCTCCTTAACTCAATCCGAACAGTATTAGATGCTAAGAAAAAATGTTACCCTGATAAGTCAGAAATTACTATAACTGAAAGTGCAGCCACAGTTGGACTCCAAGCATTGTTAAACCATACAGCTGTACGATTAGTAATAGCGCATTCGGACGTTATTAGAAATTTTCCTGAAAATAAACTAGGTAGTTTAGAATTGATATGCAAATGGGGATGCGATGGCACTCCTGGTCATCGCACTTACAAACAAAAATTCAGCAATAAAGACGGCAATGAATCGGATGCCAACATTTACTTTATTTCATTTGCGCCCTTGCAAATCTATGATAAAGTCAACCCACAGGTTATTATTTGGAAAAATTCACGACCTTCGTCCGCCCTTAAAACCGATCCCTTCCTTCTTCTAGCATCTCCTGTATTCGGAGTAATGGCACGTAAGCGCGTAATCAACATGTAGGAACCTTAAAATAGCTAAATCACACCTTGGGTGGACATAGAGGAGGTTTCGGTAGCCGCTTATCAAAGTCTACACGATCTACCCTGTAACACCGTAATAAGGTAAATCAACTCATATTTTGGAAACTGAACACTTTCAAAGTTACCTATTGTGGATTTGCAAATTAGCGATTCCCTTCTACTCATTTTCTTCTCAAATATTGCATTACAGTAACAATACTAACTTCAACCACGTAAAATCTTGAAAGTGGCAACATATAAGAAACGAAGTATGATGAAATATGAGCATCATTTTTTCATCTGAAATTCCTTCAAGTGTTGTATAAATTTTTTCTTTGTATCTTCATTCGTTTTTAAGATATTTGAAAAATGAATGACGACCACCCTACAATCTCACTGCAATTCGATACCTAGTGCAAAAATTCCCATGCAAAATTGTTGAGACCTTCGTCGCCAAGATTTAGTCGCCCGATAAGAACAGTTTTTTTGCACGAAATTTCTGACGCAACTAAGACAGAAGTTAATTGTATCGAAGTGCAAGAAAAAACCTTGTGCTCTTTGAAAACATATTTACGGAAAAAAGATTGACATCTATTTCAAACTTGTGTTGACAATGATAGATGGTAAAGTTGTTAATTCGATTACGAATACATCGTGAAGTATGCGTTGCTACCTTTGTGGCGTGTCGTCGAAAGCATTCAGTAATATCGACAAGATATTGCAAAGACCGATCAGTGAAAACTACTTCAAATTCGGAATATCGTCGCTGCATGCTTGGATACGGTTTTTTAAATGTTGCTTGCATGTATCTTACAAATTAGAAATACAAAAGTGGCAAGCGCGCACAGAGCATAAAGAAGAACTTGAGAAAGAAAAAAAATATACAACAAGGTTTTCGTGAAAAATTAAGACGTATTGTTGATCAACCGCAACAAGGCTACGGAACTTCAAATGACGGAAATACAGCTCGGTGGTTTTTCGAAAATTCTGAAGTTTTTGCTTCTATAACGGGAATTGATGAGGTATTGATAAAGCAATTTCATGTGATATTGCAAGTAATTTTTTGTGGTTTCGAAATCAATATAAATAACCAAATTTCGCGACGACACAGAAATTACTGCACGAAAATTCGTCGACTTCCATGCATGATATTACATGCCAACATCAGTGCACGACATTCTCATTCCCGGTTACAAAATTATTGATTATTTGTTATTGCCTATCGGATAAACGTCTGCAGAAGCTCAGGAATTGTGCAACAAAGAGATCAAAAAATTCCAGCGAGATTTTTCACGAAAATGTGACCGAATTTAAACCATGGGAAACGTTTTTTGCAAGCTTTTACTAACACTCGATCCACTAATATCTAGTTTACAAAAAGTTCCTCCGAAAAAACTAAAGGTCATTAACCACAGATGCGGTTGAACTATTGATTTCACCTTCAGTTACGAAATCGAATCAGAGTCCTTTGAATAATACGGAAAGCGATGAATTTAAAGATGAAAATAATGATTTTCCACCGGATTCATCGGATAGCGAGTAAGACTAGACATTGTATAATTATATCGAAATAAATTTTCAGTATCTATATAATAGGGATTAACTATCTTATTCCAAACCTCTTCTTCCCAAACCTTAACATGTAAAGTGCCCTAAAAATTTTCTATTTAATTCATATGTGATCATGATTTCGGATCCGTCATTTTGTTTTTCGAAATTATTGCTCGTAATTTATAAGCTGTGAATAAGATGATTGACCAGGAGATTTATTATTAGTCTACTAAGTTTTCGGTCTAATATATCCGCGAGTTTCGTTCCTGCGCGTCTGGTGTAGTAGCCATAGACTTATACAGATAGACCGCGCGCTCTATGCATCAAGATGAAGCCGTGAAAAGACAGAGAGAACAAAGGTTGCAGGCATTCCTTCTCACTCATTGTTGAGTCTTACATAATAATTGGATATAATGGTGTTATTTAATTATGATATGTTAATACAATAATAATATATAATAATGTATAATAATATTATAGCTCTTTGTAGTTCGAAAATTTCGTAACATGGTTTTAAGCTCTGGTTAATGAATTTCATAGTTATTTTTATCTAGGGATATTTCAAATAGTTCGACAGTTGTTTTAATACCTTCTGGTTACAAGATACTCGTTCTTCGAGTTTGATTAGTTGATAAAAGTGACATATAATAATAATAATAATAATTGATAAAATATACGAACATTCCGGTCGGATGTTACTCCCCCACTGTATGACCGCGCCTATGTAAACCCACCCTTATTATTTCGCTTTTACTAGTTGAAACCTGGGGGAATTGCGCTTATTGCGCTCCATCTGCCCACCGAGTACAGCTAGTGGAAATCGCTATCAGTATTCTTGACCTACTATAAACAGAGGCCAATAACTGTTACATACCGTCAACTATTAATCGTATTAATCCTCTATTTTAGATTAAAAAAATCTACCGAAGTTTTTCCTTGCCAGCGGTACTTCGAACCGAATATTTGATTCAAAATTAACCTCCGGAGGACTATACACAGTGTACTACAGCCACAAAGCTGTATCTTACAATGTCAAATTTGTAGGTTAACTTTCTTCACCGGAACATTTAAAGAGGTCTGTGTTTGGAATTTTATATATTTTTACGGATTTCACTTCTTTATTTGATCACTCTCTGTTTCTTCGTGTAACACGCTCACGTCGTGAGTTATTATGGAACTTTCGACAATTAAGCGACATAATAGCTTCTCTGATTTACATATATCAATTCTGAGAAATCTTCATCTAAAACTGTAAAACAGACTTATTTCCGTGCTTTTAGGTTATATTTGACTAAAAACTGCATTTGTCAGATGCATAAGATTCGGTTAAATAGTTGTCACTTGTTACCTCGCTGGTAATGTACTTTTTAATTTTTTACTTGCTCAACAATTCGTTCATGAAATTTTAGACCGTGGGTTGTTTTCACTTGTGCATGAGATACAATTTTCCAAATGCCTTAGTAACACTCCTAATGTTCGCATCCAAAATATACACTTAGAAAATTCTATAGACTGGTTGATCGAAATTAAACTTTATTCTGGTAACCAATTGATATTGTTGATTGTTGACATTTGTGATCAAACGTTATTATTAAGCTTCTATCAAAATTACTCTCATCTGAATGGGAAATTTGTTGACCGAAAAATTTCTGATGCAGTTCCTATACAGTGAAAGCTATAGAATTATATGAATGCTTAGATCCGTCTTAACTAATTATTGTACATTATTCATAGCACATGAACATGTGTGATGCTCATTGTGATTACATTGGCAAGTTTTCAACCATCTGAGATCTCAACGACATGTACTTTAATTTAATACATTTTTTTTTTTAACTGGTGGTACACATCCTGGGGGTAGCCACTAATGATACACCGGGGTAACTCGTTACCCCGCGATTTAGTCTGTCACTTGATTTTTAATTGTCGTAGAAGCTTTGTCCATCCACTAATCTGTTTCAGAAATTGATTACGAAATGATAGATACGTATTTTTTTGAATTTTGATAGACATAAAATGGTAAAAAGTGTATTTAAAGGAATTAAAAGCAAGCTGACGATGAAAATGCTGCGGTAACCAGTTACACCGAAGTACCAATGTAGGTTTAAGAATTGGTATATTGCAATTATAGAATTATCTGATATTCAGGTAATTCTAATCAAGCAGAGACCCCCACTTATATTTTTGTTCAAATGAATGCTTAGAGAACCGTATGTACACAATTCAATTTCTTCGAACTTGCAAAATGATGATTTTTCGTGTACTATTCTATTAATTTACATTATCAACTTCAACCTCATATTTTAGTTGAGGTAAAAAGTAAGCCCAAAACCGTCATGAACTAGTAGCATGCATCGTACTAGAATAAAAAAATTCTATTCTAAGGTTAATTACATTTTTTATTGTTTTTCTGTGCAGATTAGTTGTATTGAAGTGTACCAACAATGTTACACCAGTCATATGGCCTGCAAAGTTTCATTCGGCAAAATATTGTTTGCCATCATAGGAATCAGTGCTATATTTTTCTTGTTGGACAAACAAAGAGACATGCAAGCATATTTATAACATCAAAGGCAAATAGCAAGCATAACAGTAATTTTGTGTTGAATTCACCAAAACTGGGATTACAGCATAAATTGAACATAATTGCGTATGTAAATCCTAGATGGAGATACGTTACAGCGTCTGGTTTATCTAGTATATCAGATGGAGAAACAAAATCTGGGAATGATGAAAAGAAAAGGCACTTCGATGCAGATCAGAAGATACTTAAGGCTGCGGTGAAAGAAAGAATTATCGAATTAAATGCAGAAAACTTGGGGAAAATTAAAGAACGACCTCTCGATACAGAGAATAACGAAGAAAAAGCAATTAAGGATACAACAAAAAAACCAGATAAATCCAAGGATGCCACAGCCAGAGAAGTATCCAGCGGCAGGCCAATTATCAGTAAAGAATGAATCTTAATCTTATTTATTATAATGTTTTGACAGATGATATTTGAATTATTGAATCAAGTTGATTCTTAATGTAAAGACTACACTTCTTTCTCCTCTAACTTAAACTGAAATATTTCATATCTGAGCACTGATTTAGTGTATCCTTTCTTTAAGACCCACCAAAGAAGAGAGTCAAAGTCGATCTATCTGTTTCCTCTTTGGAAAGGAATTTTATTACTCCTATTCGGGCGATGTCAGATTTCTTATTGAAGCCAGCAGATTTAGAATCGTTACCCAAAACGAAAAGGAGATCACCACACGAGTTTGAACCTCCAATAACGGTTTATTGGAGAAAAGATGTTGAAGCTAAGTAAGAATATTAGTTTTCTTCAAATTTGTACTATTTCTCATTTTTCAACCTGCATATTATCATGTAATCGATGAGATTTTAAAGGAAATTGTGATTTTAGAGCTGTAGAAGTATGGGGATCTCGAGAGGCACTGTTGAAAGAACTCCTCAAAAAAGAACTGGAACGAAAAACATACCAGCAAAGTAATTACTCTTGCCAATGATATTGAAATTGTTAGTTGACAAAATGACTATTAGTAACAATATAAACATCATCAATGTGTCAGTAAAAAAAATTCTACAGTACTTTAACTTAATATTTTGAACGCAGATAATTCTTTTGTTTTGGAATCATTCAGTATTCATAAATTTGTCCGTAAATTTCGTTTCAGATGTTTTCACTGTAAAAAGAAGACTCAGGGATTATAGACGTGAAATGGGTAAGCAGGCAAAATCAATTAAAGAAGATGGACTCTTTGGTAGATCTGGTAAAGTTGTTCTCACAGCAATAATAATGTGAGTGATAAAATTAATTAAACTGGATTTAGTATGTTCAAATAACAATGTTGACCACTCTTCCAAGGTTTTATTGGCTATACCTAGTGGATAAATTTTCACATAAACCTATTGAAAACTGTTATGCAAAATTAGTTAGTGATATTCCATATAAAATTCTACATATTTTGTGTTGAATAAAAATTTAGAACCACGCAAACTGATATAATATTAATACTTTAATAGCAAAACAATGGCAATCTGATCTCCAACAGATACTTAATGGGCATTATTTTGCATAGTTTTATCACTCAAAGTATTATTAAGGTAACAAGTTCACTTCTACATTTTTTTACATAAATATGTGGAATCTGACATGAAATAATGGTCCACTAACAACTAATTTTGCATACCGACCGTAGTGGCTCGGCGCGAGCACTCGAGTCTACGAAGCCGAGGGCAGCTCGGGTTCAAGTCCCTGGTCTGTCAATGAGGGTCTGAACGACAACTTGAAAAAATGTAAGACAGGTCACACCGTTCAGGCGTTGAGTTGCTGGTCGATACTTTGAACTAGGTCCGACTACACTCGAGCAAGGTTTTCTTAAGTTTTCCTTGTCCCTCGTGTGAATGCAGGTGTTTCTATTGAACATTTTAAGTCAGCTGTAGCTGCATAATGTTTGTTACTGATTCATCCCCTCTCTTGCCCCGAATAAGCCAGAAAGTACGGTATCGGGTATGGCGGGTGTAGGCAGTAGTAAATAACAATGTTACGTCCGTGATTAGAGTTACTCCTGAGCGGTAAGAGTAAACTGGTTGGCTTCGCTTTTAAGTTCCAGGACAACCGGAAATCAGGATAAGGATCGAATAACGTAGGGTTTGTTTGAGATATTACTAATATATTTATTTCGAGGAAATTCAGATGACGGTAAAAACGAAGTGTGCTGTATGAAGCTATGTAAGAAGTTCAGATGTGACGTTGTTGAGAGTTAGAATAGAAGTGTCCCTCGAGACGTGAAACGTACGAGTGCAGAAAAGGTGTGACAATGCTAGGAGTAGGGAATGGAATTTGATGAGTAAGCGTGATAGTGAATAGCGTGAGACTACGTAGAGATAAGAGGACAGGACAGAGACCATGAGATTAATGTAAGAACTGTGGGAGAGTTAGCGAGTAGGAAAAATAGAGAGAAGTGGTATGTTGGACGTAACACCCCCCCCCGTCAGAGGGAGCATAGCGGTAGGTATGGTCCCGAATATGGGAAGCAAGAAGGTGGAAATGTGAAACATGATTTTAAAGTATGTGCTTAAAATTAGTTTTACAATTTTTCTTATTATAGGTAGTGTATGGTTTATATTCTGGATTACGTATGAGCGTAAGGCATATAGTTATAATACTATGGTTACATAATGTTGTTTAAAGCTAGGCGCCTAGGGTTAATGCGCATGGAAGCGGGTTAGTACACTTAAGCCTAAACAACAATGATTTTTTTTTTTGATTAGCTGGGTACTAAGTAATACTATATTTTTTTTTTTTTCTTGATATATCGAGATACAGAGTTTGACCTATTTGTACAATGATATCGGTTATGAGTGTAGATATATTTTGGGCTAATTTTAAACTAAGGGTATAAGATCGTCACTACAATTATTTTAGTGCAGTAGTGTACACAAGTATTTATTTTATTTATGTCTGTTTGACAGCGCAACAGCAGATCTTGATAGCAATATAGTAATTGCCTATTTGTAATAAGGTTTTCGTAAGGTGGGTGGGTTTAAAGGAAGCGGAGGTGGTGTGTGACGAACTGCATGATGGGTTTCTACTTCGTTGGGAATGGGTAGGACAGAAGAAGTAGGTGGGTGAATAATAGTTAGCGCCAGTATCTATTATTAGTGTCACGTACCCATTCAAAGACTGCGGGCATTGTGTTCGAATCTGTGGAGGGCCAGATTCTAATTGTACGGAGCTGACGTTTGGTTTGGACGCTGCTCCGGTTTGAGGGAGGTCGATGCGTCCGCGCGGCCGTCCCTGAACTCGTTTAAATGGCTCGCGTTGCCTGAATATTCGCGATGTTGCTTTGCTTCGTATGAAACCTCCGGGTGGACGCCTGTATCGCAATTCTCGTTCGAGTAGTCTTGTGTTACGTAATTAACCCTGAAGTTCGATCGTGAAGGATTTGGTGTGTTATACTGTTGTGAGCGTTGACTGTCATTTCGCGTCTGGTCTAAAGGTTGGTTTGTCGGGTCTCTTGCTCGATATTGGGTATTGGGATTGTTCTGTTGTTGACGATTAGTGTTATTTTGGAAAACTCTTGAATTTTGTTGGAATTTTGGATTCTGGGGATATTGGGACCGATTTGAGCGGCACTTATCATTTGAGTGGCCTTTGCGACCACACTGCGTGCAAGTTGTGTTGTTGCGCTGCCTCGTTCTGCACTCTTCTGATGGTGAGGTCTTATCCGTTATGAAATCTTCAACAAATGTTTTTGCTGATTGTGACTCATACCTAAGCATAAGTATGTGATACCAGTTTTTTAGCCATATGTTAGTGAGGTAGGCTTCTACGTAAGTGTGTTTTTCCACTGATCTGTACTTGGTATGTCCTTTGACGACTAATGGTTTAATTGTATTATTACAATTAGTTTGCCATCTTAATGTATCTTCGCCAATCTTCCTTGATATTAGTGTACAGTGTCTTACTAGTTCCTGGTTATCTTGGTTCACTTTTTTGATTTCACTAGCTCTCGATGCACATCCTGGAATAGGTATTTGACTTAGAGTCGTTGGATATTGGATGTGATCGGTGTCTTGATCTCCTATGTCCGATTCAGATTCACTGTCGCTAGGACTTTCGCCCTTGAGCTTTAAATCCGGATACTCTAACAAAATTTTGTTGACGCTTTCAGCATCACCTAATTTTGTGTAGAAGATAAAATCTAGTCTATCTTTATAATCCGTGATTTTAGCTGGGATCTCTACTGTAGATGTATTAGTAGGTGATCCTTCCATGAGTAGTCCGACTAAATCATTTTTGTCGTCCATTAACCATGGATCAGTGTAATCTTCCTCTTCTTTCCTCAGAGTTTCATCACTATGTGAATTTACAATAAATGGTTCAAAGCTAAAGTTGATGTCTAGTTCGAATTCCATTGTTGTGATCAATTTATAGTTTGATGAACTTTAGAGGTGCTGCCACAGCAATACAACCAAAAATAGAACGTTAAGTAGTAATTTTGGGGACGTAGGAGAGGGTCTCAGTAGATTGTGAGCGTTTCGAAGTTTTGAGAGTGACCTCAGAAGTACTAGCCGTACATAGGTCGTCTAGGGTAATAATGCCTGAACCGGAAAGTGTGACACGAGAGGTCTGGTCATTTGGGCAGAGAGTATGAAGAGTAAGTGATTAGAGTTACTCCTGAGCGGTAAGAGTAAACTGGTTGGCTTCGCTTTTAAGTTCCAGGACAACCGGAAATCAGGATGAGGATCGAATAACGTAGGGTTTGTTTGAGATATTACAAATATATTTATTTCGAGGAAGTTCAGATGACGGTAAAAACGAAGTGTGCTGTATGAAGCTATGTAAGAAGTTCAGATGTGACGTTGTTGAGAGTTAGAATAGAAGTGTCCCTCGAGACGTGAAACGTACGGGTGCAGAAAAGGTGTGACAATGCTAGGAGTAGGGAATGGAATTTGATGAGTAAGCGTGATAGTGAATAGCGTGAGACTACGTAGAGATAAGAGGACAGGACAGAGACCATGAGATTAATGTAAGAACTGTGGGAGAGTTAGCGAGTAGGAAAAATAGAGAGAAGTGGTATGATGGACGTAGCAAACAAAATAAAAAAAACTACTTTTCAACAATTTTGCATGGGAATTTTTGTACTAGGTATCAAACTGCAGTGAGACTATAGGGTGGTCGTCATTTATTCTTCAAATATCTTAAAAACGAATGAAGATACAAAGAAAAAATTTATACAACACTTGAAGGAATTTCAGACGAAAAAATGATGCCGATACTTGATCATACTTCATTTCTTATATGTTGCCACTTTCAAAATTTTACGTGGTTGAATTTACGTGGTATTGTTACTGTAATGCAATATTTGAGAAGAAAATGAGTAGAAGGAAACCGCTAATTTGCAAATCCACAATAGGTCACTTTGAAAGTGTTCAGTTTCCAAAATATGAGTTGATTTACCTTATTACGGTGTTACAGGGTAGATCGTGTAGACTTTGATAAGCGGCTACCGGAACCTCCTCTATGTCCACCCAAGGTGTGATTTAGCTATTTTAAGGTTCCTACATGTTGATTATGCGCTTACGTGCCATTACTCTGAATACAGGAAATGATAGAAGAAGGAAGGGATCGGTTTTAAGGATGCTAGGTAGTAAGGGAGGCGTTGGTTTATTATTAATGCTCAAGTGTTTGAATTATAACTGTGGTCAGTGTAACGGAGTCCGCTTGGATTGGCATGGAGAGATATAATTAAAAGTCACGTGTGTGAAAGTTAGGATGGAAGTGACTAGTCTAGAGAATGTAGAAGACTTGATAGTTACAAATTAGAGATCAACCTGCCGACTTGGTACGAGAATCGAGGCAGCTTGGTGAAGATAGATAGATTATGCCGGGTATAAAGTAACTGTAAGACTATGGGAAGGCAAACTGAGTTCTGTAGGACGTAACAACGGTTCACTGAATTTTAGACGATCCTAAAGTTGGGAAATAATGATTTTTTCTGAAAAATCGTGACATCATTACAAACTGCATCTTCAAGAAATTTTCTGATAGATTTTTCTCTTTGAATGAGAAACAAATATTGTCCTGTGGGATGGTAGCAAAATCGTTGCAATGTACACTTATGTCTGGATTTACAGAATGACGGAATTATTCTTTGGCATAGAACTTTTTGCGGTTGATAATTGATGTTACAAAAGGAAAGGAGTGCGTTATCTGATCTGTATTTATGCTGTCGATTATTTTCAACCAATAATTTCTAATTACTACTGAATCAGCTGTTATACCAAATTTTTTGGAGTCGAATTGAGTGCTGGACAATTTGCTTCAGCGTGATGAACTCTGAATACATCTTTGATGACAGCATAAATATAATGTTTTTTTTTCTTGTGAATCTGCTTGCAAACGTTTTCATTTAAAAGGTGCAGTTGTGTGTTCATAGCCCTAAGCTATAATAATATAAGCCCTACAATAATCACCAATGCATGGTTGAAAAAGTGGGCGAATGTCAGAAATTGATATCTGGATGATAGAAGTGTCTAAATAGTGGTTGAATCAAATAGTATTCGAATCATTCAAACAACTCGAACATATAACGTTTTTCGAATCATTCATATGGTTCGAATAATTAGAATACTCAGAAGTATTAAAATTATATGATTCAACGATTTACAGCGCTCAACTCTCGGAGCACACGCCTATTTTTTCGATCACAAAGCACACGGTCTGTGAAACCCTGTGCACTATTTCACGGTCAACCATTTGAAAGTTACTAATCCCTTCAACTTGAAAAAATTCTCAGATATGCTTGAAACATTGTAGAATCTATCCCTTATTTCAAATATCTCTTTAGAAATATTAAAACTTCGAGAAAAATTCCTGAAAAAACGTTTTTCCAAAAAAAAAAAATTTTTGTAAAAAAAATTATACTTTCAGAAATTTTTTATATTTTTTGCTAGAACTCTAGGTTTGTATTTTCGAATAAATATTCAGAATGGGACTTGAGGGCAGGATCTGTCAAAGAGTTTGTCAGTCGATCTGTAAACCTTTGGAGGGCCGGCATTTTTCCCTTGAAATTCGATATTTTTTAGAGGTATGATTTATGTATCCATAGGCTTATGGCATACTAGCAGCCCATCCCAGCTTCGCACGGGCATATAATAATATAATAAAAGAAAATACACAATGTTTACAGTGAGTTTCTAAAAAAATAACATTTATATTATTACATAATATTGTTATATGCCCGTGCGAAGCCGGGATGGGCTGCTAGTTTTTAATAAAAGGACGCTTATTGTGACGTAACTATAAAAGATAGAGACATGCTGTCGCGACATTTTTTATAGATAGTGATGTGTCCTGAAAAATTGTAATACATCATTTTGTTCTATCATTAATAGTTTTCGCAGCGCACGCGATTGAAGGAAGTTTTTTGTTTATTTTTTTACAACTTGGGTTAGATTTTTCAAGTTTTAGTAAGCATCCCTAATTTTTTTGAAAATGAAACATAGCCTATGTCACTCGGGAATAGTGTAGCTTGCCAACGGTGAAAGAATTTTTTAAATCGGTCCAGTAGTTTCGTAGCCTATTCATTTCAAACAAGCAAACAAACAAACAAAAAATCAAATCTTTCCTCTTTATGATATTAGTATAGATAGATGGGTCAGGTTGGCCCTCTAAAGGTTTAATTTATTAATTTCTTTGCTTTCCCATGATAATTTGTAAATCTTAGTTTTGTTTCATCTTGTTCTTGGTGATTCAGTTTGAAACGCGACTTCACCGGGAAGGTGGTTGAAAACCTGGTTGAGAAATGTTTAACATAAAAATTCAAAATCCTATTCAGGTTATTTGGGTTAGGTCAGACTAGGTGAATCACCCAAGCTATCCCTTTTGTTACAAAAGTATTTGGCACCGGGATGTCATCTGCTGCTCGTACGATCAGTAAAACGTACACATTATTTGCCATGATATGTATGAATCATATTCACAAGGAATTTGCCTGCTGTATTACAAATTTTGTCCAACGGCTTCAGGAGGTTATGATTGTGAAAGTGAAAATCTTGGAATTTCTGTTGTAAATCACCCACTCTGTTACTAAAATATTATTGTTGAGTAGTATTGCCACTCTAACTCGAGAGCTTCTAATATTTGATTTAATTTTGCTATTGATTCTTGACAGTTTGATTGTGGGCTAGAGTCTACAAGGCCTGTAACAGCATCTATAATTTTGTCAGAGACGCCGATGAGTATAAAATTTTTGTCTACCTGAAACGCTGTGACATTACACTTATTATTGTTCACGTATACCGCCAGATCACCTTTCTATCTTTTTCTATTGGCTTCCACAACGGCCGCGTTCGTAAAATTAGTGACATTTCACGTCAGGCAGACCGCTTTTGAGTGACCGTCACCGATTTTATCGTCTTAACCGGGTATTTTCTACCAAGTGCTAATGAATTTGCTTTTTTCGATGAGTCTTTTTTACGTAACCGCGACATACATTGCGCTAGCTCTACGCCTTTTTTGAATATTTGAAGCTTAAAATGCTGCTATCTCGAAAATGATTTTAGCTATCAAGATGGGGCACGACCCATCGTTCAGAGCAAAGAATATCCTTGGGATCCAGAATGGAAATTCTTATATTCGATTCGAAAGGCATTCGTAGCCCGTTTCAAAACAGACAAAAAATCTTGGCTATAAATTTCAAATTTCTGAATTATGGTTACCAATCACTCCGAAATTTTTGAATGTGTCGTCATTGTGCCGAAATCTTCGACCCCAATGCTTTTCCTACAAATTGATCACCAGCTCGATAGATACAGTGCTCAAGCGGAATCCTACATTTTACACGCCCAACCCTGCGTGGTCCAAATTTAGCTATAGAAGAAAAATGGATCCTACATTTTTTGTAAGAAATTTATCAAGCTTCATTTTTCACATTTACTATTTTTGTCGTAGGTTTAACACGTACGCACAGATGCACGAAAAATCATTTTTATACACCTTTTCCGTACACGATTGACGTAAAGCCCTGTGCGGAGACTCAGACCTTCAGATTCTGTTTCTGTCATGAAAATGAACCTGTGTAGAAAACAAGATTTGAATAAATCTGAATTATTTTAATGAAAAATGCTAACTTTTCTGGGCTAGTTGGCTACCTAGCGGAGGTAACAGAAATGCTATTTTCACGCACATTCTCTTATTCTGCGATTTTTACCTCAGTTGTTGAGTAAGGAAAGTTTAGTTGTTCACAGTGATTCCTCGTAGCTAATAAAACGCGCTTTTGAGTCATTACACTTACATTCCTACTCGGCATGAATATGTTACTTAAAACCGCAGTCTAACAAAAAGTTGTACTTTTGTTCTCTAAATGTTCTACCAATTCTGAAATTTTTTATCTATATTTCTAAAAAAGAAAACAAATACGCTTAACACGTGGCAGAGCGGGATTATTGTCGCCCCTTGTTGTCTGCTCTGCAAGTCCCTCGTCCGAAGAAACTTCATACACTGGTTTCAGTCAGTCAATCGAGACTATGCCAAGCTTTTCTCAGACTTCAAATAAAAAATCCCCGGTACGGTTTTGCAGAGAACCTTTCTGGGTATCGACGCATGTAAACACGTAGGTGGCTTTAGCTAGGCCCTTTAACGAACGCTTATACATCACCATGTCATGTTCCGGGTGTAGGGTGTAGATTCAGCGAAGTTTTGCCTGAGTTCCTTGACGTATTTGGGAGCTTCGGCGTGGATCGAGGAACAATAAATTGCTAAACTACTATTGCTCCGAGGTCTTCTCGATAGGCTGACTGATGTCCAGGCGTAACGTTACGTCACGAGGTTGAAAGGCGCCACGATAGTCACTCTGGTTTCGGGTTGCGAAAAATGCTGTACGGCGTGTAATAATAATTGTCAAAATGGTTGTGTCTAGGGTACTCGGAAATTTCAGATTACCCAAAAATTTCGTACCCGAAAATCGTGGGTTTGCCGACAATTGCCGAGTTTTTGCAAATTTTGGTCACGGCTGTTTTCGCTTCTTCAAAATTACCGGGATTTCTAAAGTGAACAGAGATGTTGGAAAATTTTGGACTTATGTCGTTTCCGAAATCCCGAACGATCTGAAGGACAACTTCGTAACCGTCTTGAATTATGAGTTCTGGAGGTTCTATTCTCAAAAAATCAGACTAGAGGCTCACCGAACAATATACTCTCGAATTATTTCATATATGCTTCATTGGCACGTCTTCGTGAATTAATTTTATCATCGATCAGTAGAGGTGTGCGAGTACTGAAATTCTTTAGATCGGGTAGGGTAAAATGGATTACTTTCGGTTCAGGTATCCGAAAATTTCGGGTACTTGAAAATTTCGGACTACCCGATGATTTCGGGATGGCCAAAAAACCCGACCCGATTTAAACCCGAACCCGAGTTCAAGTACCCGCACACCCCTAATTGTGTCATGAACGATTGTATTGCTTGGATCGAAACGTCACAACGGTTGGCTATGTTGGTTCTCAGAATCTGTATTTTTCTGAGCTGTGATGCTGACCCTCGTGTAGATACGCCTGCAGTTCGTTGTCTCGTTCCTGTGAGTGTGCCGTGGGGCACTGGTGGTATTCGATCGGTGCTGCGACTTTTTTGATCCGCGACAAGGTATCGGTGACGACGTTGTCCTTTTCCGAGGTGTGTCGGATGCCTGCGGTGAACTAATCAATGAAGTCGAAGTATCGGAATCAGCGAGGTGAGCACTTATCAGTTTTTTGTTGGGAACCGGACGTGACTGGCTTATGATCGGTGAAAATCGTGGTATCTCTTCCTCCGACCACTTGCCGGAAGTTTTTCTCTTCGAGGTAGACGGCTAGCTTTTCTTCGATGCTTCGAAAACCTCCCCAACCTTTGTAGTCCACCCTACCGGTGGTCGCCGTTCTACGTTGCCCTGAGAGATATCGCGCCGAGGTGCCTCAACGTACCTAAATAAAGGCTGCAAAAATACGGTTCACCAGAGTTGAGTAACCCAGAGAGCATCCCCTTTAATGTCAAACAACCCTTTACTGAAAAAATAGATTATTTTCATGTAATATTCCATCTAACCATCGGACAATACCTCAAATTAGGGTGGCTCGAGATATGACTAAAAAAATTAAATTATGTGTCAATTTTTCGAAAACACACCTGGTGGTAATATCGTCTGTAAAGATGGCACCTAATCTTCGAAAAAGAAATATTTTGTGGAGTCCTGGACTTCTCTCAAAGAGTTCCAGTGTTTTTACTAATTTTCAGGAGAAATTACAGCCAATACGACTTCAAAATCATTTTGAATAAGCGGGTTGCCAACATTACGGCACGTTATTCTGGATTTTTTTTTTTTTTAGTGTTCCCTAATTTGCGACCCATAAGAACAATATTTCTCTATGTGAATAATGCGAGAGAATTTTTTTTTAATACTATCACTATTCCAAAATCACCAATTCCCTACTAAACATAAAAAAGTTTGGAAGATTTCTGAAGTTCTTGAAAAAATTTGATATTTTGTCCTATTATCGATATAATGAATATTATCCACGGGCATTATTTATGACGAAAATCAATTCTACACATTCTGAGGCTTTTTACAAGACTTCTGAGTAGCTTTATTGAGGTTTTAAGGGAAGCACCGCTATGACGGGTTACAAAGAGGTCGTTTTTTCATTTTCTTTTTTTGTTTACTAGATTATTTATTTGGGATTATAGAAGAAGGTATATTATTAAGCATGCTTTGAACTTATTTCGTGTAAATTTTTATTAAGAAGAATTAAAAATTGACCAAGTTATTGCGGTATAATAAAGCCTCTGTATAAAAAACGTGGTCCAACCGCCGGGTCGATAACTTGACAATGTTTGGTCTGAAAAACAAAAAAAAAGCTTTATAATCTATATAAATGTAGTTGTTGTTATACGTAGCCGTGTATTGAGAAAAAATTCACAAAGTGGCGGGTGTTAAAAAAAATAAAATAAATTGAATTCAGGTGAAATTTTTACTTATGTTCGGGGGCTTAAAAAATACTGAATTTCAAAAAGCAAAAACGACTGCGTGCATAGAGAACTACATACAGCTGTAAAATCCTGAATATTAGCTTAAATGTTAGAGCTGTTTTAATGAGATCAAAAAAGGAACTAGGAAATATCCATAAAATGGTGAGAAGTATCATTATTTAAAAAAAAATTTTTTTAAACATCGACGCACCTTTAGGAAAACTGAAAAAATTACAGAAAATCACCCTAAACCCTGTATTCATGCTGTGAAAAACAGGAGGTGGTCACTCTTCAAAATCTACCGGAAATCAGGAATCTGAATGTCTATGAATTTTTAGCCGATGGAGTTTGGTAGCAAAAAATATGAAAAAATCCTGGATGTATGAACAAATGTCGGCTGAATCTATAATTTTTCAAAATAATTTTCTGAGTAGAAATCAAGTTTTCTTGCGACAATCCGAATAAAATGGGGGTAAAAGGCTGAAATTTGGTATGAGTAATTCATTTATAGAAAATACTAGGCCACTTGCAGAATAAATTTGACGCAGAGGCAGTTTTGGCATGCTCACTCGGCTATAGCCTTTCAGTCAATTCGATTAAGGGCAGTTTCGTGTTATAACTGATTTACGCAGACTTTCGGTAAAAATACACTTTAACGGCGGTGGATTTTTTTTTCAAGTAGTATTGAAAATCTCATAGAAAACAGTAACGTTTTTATATAACAACTTTCCTCATGAGTCACATCGATTTGAAGCAGCGTGGATCCAAAAAATCTAAAACAATTCATAGCTAATAATTTCAATATGTTTTTAAACCGTGTTGAAGAACAAAAAAATCGAAAGGAGCCAGGAAAGTCGCGGAGCTTCGATTTGATATGGAAAGCCTCACATATTCCCACATAAAATTGTTCGTTTTTCTTCACTGAATGAAGATTCGTAGAAACCTATAAAGAAATTCTAAAGTTTTTTCACCACGGAAAAAAGCAAAGAGAAAAAGAAAAGAGCTTTTCGATTGTGACATTACATATATTGTATGCAACGCATGCGTCACGTCATTTTAGGAATTCTTTTGTATGAATCTAACTCACCATTCTTATGTATCCTGTTTGTTTCAGAAACGCTAGTAATTTTCTATTCAAATTATTCGCTTGGTTGTACACTGGTTCTCACAGTATGTTCTCTGAATGTGTACATTCGGCAGCTGACACGTGTAACCAGTTGATTTTAGCGTATGGAATTCATAAATCTGTACAGGTATGATATATTCAAAACGTTTTTGCCAGAGAGCTGGTGACAAAAAAATTCACGTCCCTTCATTAAGAAAAATTTCCTTAAGGGGCTGCCCTACTGTAATACAAAATTAATTGTTTTTTCCGTTTAAAAAATAGTTTGAAGAGACATATCTTTATCAAATTATATTTTTTCCGATAAAATATTTGAACACACCCCTTAACGCGTACATAAGTTAGAATCAAAAATTTATTCATATTGCACCGGTAGTTTTTCCGAAATTAACGTGTCAAAATTAGCCTGTTTCGACGTTTGTCAAAATAAGGTAACACCTCAACATCGCTAAAATCTGATTCTAAGTCTGCCTTACACAGGAACTTTATATAAGGTTCGAAAAATGAATTCAGAAACGTAAATTTACTAACGTTAATTTTAGGTTTAGTAGTAGGGAATGATGTTTCATATTCAGCATTAACAATGACAGACACTTCGGTTGGTGAAAAGTAGTGGTAGACATTAATTAAGAGCGCTCAAAAACGTGCCCTACTCACGTCATTCCATGAAGGTTGAGACAACGATTACTATTTAAAGGATGTCTTGAAAATTCTATATGCATAAAAAAGGCAAACGAAAAACTGGAAACGTGGATTCTAGTTCACAGACATAAACACTGACTTGTCTATTCAATGCGAAACATTTGCCGAGCTCTGTTATACCTGCTCAACGTATCATATTCTCGAGGTTGTAATTCGAAAAATACTTAGAATTTAGTTCCAAAATTTTAAGGTTAGTTGCTACTATCAAAGACGAATTTTGGAAATTCCAATTTTTAGATGCTCTGAACCAGGTTTCCCCGTTAAGAGAATATATATTATAATAAAACGACATTTTTTCTGATGAAATAACGTATATTCTTTGTCACCAACGCTTGGTTTATTTAATTTACATTATATAGCTGATGATTATTATTTGAAAATATTATACATTCCAACAAATCTAGTTATAAATAATTGCAAAAATATTTAATGAGTTCAATTTCGTACTGCAATTGGTGTTGTTTTACAGTACCATCTGATTTTTTAGAATCCAAACCCCGATCACCCATATGGATACACGAACATGAAAAACGTATCCTCTTTAATTTCTGGCGTTGGAATATTTTGCGTCGGGACTGGCTTGTCCTTTTACCATGGTATTCATGGTTTGGTGTATCCTGAGCCTGTGGATTCTTTTTATTGGGCATACTTTATATTGGGTGGATCACTGGTATCTGAAGGAGCGACATTGCTGGTTGCCATTAACTCAATAAAGAAGGGTGCTTTGGAAAGGCGACAATCATTCAAAGAATACGTCATTGGTGGCCAAGATCCCTCCGTAAACGTTGTTCTGATGGAAGACTTAGCAGCGGTCAGTTTTAAATCTAATCATTCAATATTTACACCTAAGTCGCCAACCTTGTATGATTGTATAATATATCTCTACCGCGTTCACGGAGAGAACGACTCACAACCTGTCCCGATTTCGTCCGTATCGCGCACATCTCACCCGATGGAACGCCCACTTTACTCACTCCAAGTCACCAAACCTGACTTGTAGATGGTCAAACCCGACTACACAGGCAGGGGAGCCCATGCAGACAAACTCTTACACGACATTTTGAACGTTAGTTGTCAGTGAAAATAGTTCCCATTGATACACACGGTGAAGTTTGCAGCGTGAACCGCGAAGCAGTGCTGCGTTCACACAAATACCAAGTGTTGTAGACGCATCAGTACTACCAGCGGTATGACACAAGTTTCCCCTTCCACTTTCTTATTTGAGAACTTGTGACATTCTATTACCACAGCAACCAAAATAAATGTTGAAGAATAAAGTGACTAGTAAAATTGGAACCATTGATTATAATAATAACAAAGAATAGAAATGTGTTTGGTTTTCTATCTCGAGAGGGCATTGCGAAAAAATCGTGTTACCAAAAACGTGACTGAAAACTCAAAAGTTTTTACAATAGGTTGTCAAATCAGGGTCCCATTCTAAAGCATCGAGTGTCACACCGCTGAGTACTACTCTCCGACCTCTCAATAGTGCCTCTGAATAGTTCCGCTTCCCCAGTTTCATCCACGAACTGCTTCCCCCACTACTCAGAGGATTAGCCACGAGCTCGGATTTCGTATACACCTACTTCTCAATAGTTCCGTCAGCTAAAACTTTGTTTTATTCGAGTTTTAAAGCATGAAAGCGTTCGGAACTACTGAGAGATAAGTACAAAAGTGTCGTCATTACTAGTTTCTTTATTTTATGTAATCTGAACAAATAATAGTATATTATACACCAAGGATCTTACGCGAACCTTGATTTCAGAATATGATGTTTACAAGACGAGTAGTAGAATTGCACGGGCCTAAGGCGCGCGCAATTCGAATACTAGTTCTGTAAAAAAGCACATTCAGATTGAAGGGTAGGGTAACTTTCGAACTGCATACGTTATTTTAATCCCAACAAGTACGTTTAGAGCGAGTAACGTCGTCTGGGACAAAGCATAATGCTTTAAAATAGTCCACGGACCTTCGAAACACTGTATTTTGGCAGATCACTGTGCGTGAAGGCGGGATCCAGGGGCGAAGCCCCTCCCGACTCACAACAACCTAAAATCTAATTTTTGATAAAGTGTTTTTCGCAAAATGAAACAATAATGTGATACAAACCTTCTTGAATGGTGGAGAAAAAAAAGTGATACCAGTACATAATAATTCCTAATATAGTTTTGTTTATTCAATTATTATGGAACAATCTTAAAATTAGTCTTTGGAAACGAAAACAAAAACGAAATCGGCAAAAATTATTGCTGCTTGCTACTATAGTTAAATACAACGGAACGGTTGTTGAAACTCATTTACTTCGAATTAGGTGATGCGATGAGCACTTCAGCGGTTGGTTTTTGTATTTTGGTGTTCGTTGTATCAATGCTTATATCATGCAGTATCTTACCTTTCTTTGGTTGCTTTTCAGAATGCGTTATTTCAGAAGATGTAACAGTTGGTGAAATTATTTTATCAATTTTCATTTTGTGTTGGAGCGACTCTTCAATGTACCCCTCTTCGGCAGTGCTCGATTTCCATCCCCCATGACATTTCAAACCTCTTATGTCCGCCTCGGAATTAGCAAGCAATATCGCAGAGATATGTCGAAAGGCATGTCTAGTGTAATTTTATCGATCTGTAATATTTAAGTAGCATGGAATCTCATGAGGCATTGTAGCAAATTTATATTTACCAATCACCTGTTCAGTACACTTGCCATTTCTATAATTAAAAAAAAAAAAACTATCAGTCGCAACATTTTTTGGGTGCAGAGCTTTGTATTTTTTGAGTGTTCGGGCGTGGTCTTCAGGGATGACGAATCGTCCAGCTTCCTTCGTTTGGTGTCCGGTACATCCATGATGAGCAATCTGCCTTCTTCTTTCATGTGGTGAACTTTTATTTTCACCAACTCATCTCCGCGACAAGCTCTCCCTCATATTGATATTTTAAAAATATTAAAAAATATCGAATACAATTATTAATCAATATTATTTTATATTTTTCACATCCAGAACCATGAATTGAATAATTATTACAATTTATTATTTTAGTTGTCATGAAGCTGTTTGAATATAAGGCAGTATTTATTGTATAAATCCCATGAGAAACCGCTTCTGTATGCAAGTACGCCCACCTTTGTTGCTAAATAAACATCGACAGGCGCTTCTGTAAAAAATGTCTCCGTTCCGCGACCGTAAAGACCTTGGATTTTTTGCTCTGATGATTTTTGCAATTCATTTTCAAGAGGTTTTGTAATCGGCCGTACTTTTGAATATCCACATGTTCTTAAAGTATTATCGTTGACTTCAGTATCGAAAAAAACTCCATATACTGGATTGCGCATGTTTTTTGCTCAATTCATTATAATAAGCCAACAAAATATCTTCATTCGAATCTTTTATTTACTCTTTTTGTTTCCATTCGGCAAATTTCTTATACGTTGAATCGTAATTCTGTTTCGATTTTTCTGGTATTAACTGTGCACATGCTTCTTCAACGGCTTCTGCTATCTTTGCCGGAACCATTTCCAACGTTCCTAGCATTCGCACTCTGTATTGCATCGTTTCGACGCTAAGAATCTGCATAATAACATTGGCTCGAAGAGCTGTAAAGCGCAGATGCCAGTTTTCGTCGCCGACCCCTTTAAAATCCCGGACAATAAAAAGTCACCTCTGCCCCCGCAATACCGCCAAATTGCGCCGGTCGGTAAACGACTACATTAGGTCTTCGTTTCAGAGGACGTTACGAGCTCTAAACGTGCTTGGTGGGAATAAAAGGATTTTTTTAATTTTAAATAATTTTCACATGCTCCTTTCTAACTTCAGTATTATTAATGAGTTTCGTTGTTTGTCTAAAAGCATACAATACATAGGGGGGACTTCCACATCTATGTTTTCTGCCATTGCACCAATCTGAATACTAATGTAAATAACAAAAAAATAAATCACTCAAAGCCCAACCATATTACGCAACAACTAACGCTCGAATTTATCAAATAAACGGTTGGGATTAAATTCCCGGGCCCCGTTGTCTGCTGTGGCCGGGTTTGACCAGCTGCACGACCCGTTTGACAAAGTGGAGAGGATAAAATGGGTGGGACGTTGGGCGGAATCTGACCAAACCTGACGAATTCTGTCGCACTGTTGTGTCGTTTTCTCATTGAACGCAGTATAGTGTGAATGCAGCATGAGCTAAGGTGAGTGCTGTAATTACACGAGTCAGATATTGCCCATCCGCACGTGTGACACAAGCTACTTTTTCCAATACCTGCAAAGGTAAGTTTGGTTTGAGAAGCGATAAGGCGTGTAAAATTGGGGTTGAGTAACTTAGAGTGAATTACAGTCACTGCGTAAATTTTGATTATTAGAAAAGTATACATTTGCCAAAAAAGCCCTCGTGTGTAAAATTGAGCAAGTCAGTTGTGCGTGTGCGCTATCGCCATTTTACAGTATACTTTGAAAATACAGCACTTTACGCACGCTCTATAGACTTCGAAAGCCGAATTTTTCCGGCAGGTGTTGGAGAATAGTATTTTGTGTAACAACGAGGCGAACTCGGTCTTTTAGGGCCGAGCGTAAGTTTGCAATACGAATCGTAGGTGAGCGCGCATGCAAGCCGAAAACAGGCATGCTGTGCGAGCTGAAGACGAATATTGCAAAAACGCGAGGCGAAAAGACCGTTACAATCTCGTTGAACATGATTCTTTATATAACAAGAGTATGTTACGTATTTGTTCAAGAAGTACGAAATTGAGGTTAGGGTCGCGTAATGTTGGATTTTTTTGCGACAGCGCATGCGCGCAGCACAGAAATGCCACTTTTAACTCGTATCTTTTATACTCCGCGCATGCGTATTCGCAAACTCACTCTACCGTCATAGAAAAAGGTACTTTGTGTACAAAAAACAATGCATAAAAACGCGCAGGAAAAGAATTACCGAGTCAATGTGATTTATTATACAGTATAACTACAGCCTATATTAGAAAAATTCTTGTAATGTCTCATTTGGACTCAAAAATATAATTATTTAATGTTTTTCGAAAGAAAAATTCATCTAGAAGAAAGAAAATAATAGTTTGCTCTATGGCGCCATTTGGGAAGGCATTAAAAAAATTCGTGCACTTCGAAGACTCAAAACTGCATAAATGCGCAGAAAAATAGTAGTAGTTGACTCAACAGTTGCCAATAAAGGCTCAAAATGTGTAAATGAAGATATGAAACATACTGATTAAGGAACAGTTGTTGCAATGCTATTTTGCTGACTAACAATGAACAATTGGAGAAATTACACAATTTGTGCAAATTCATTTTCGGACGAAATAAGCTATAGTTTTTACTTGGATAAATTATACAAAGTATCTCCTTTTGAGTAGCATGATCATATATCTTGCAACCGTCAACCCGCTTACCTACCCGGGAAAACAGTACAGACAACGAGGAGCTTGCCAAACATATACGTAATACGTAAGGCGAGAGAGAGAGGGAGTAACGTAATTCGACTAAAGCTAATACCTGAACAAAATTTGTTGGGCGTCAGGTACAATCGTACCGCGATACTGAAATACAAAAATTAGCAAAAAGGAAGGAAAAGGAAACTCGGCAGCTCAGGGACTTAGAGGGGAACGTGGGTCAATGAAGGGAAATATCAAGCACTCTTTTATACAATGCCAAATTCGTAATAAATAAAAAAGAAAGCAATTTATTGAGGCAAAGAAATAAGTAACTAATTATGCCATTTTTTACAATACCTTGAGTAGACGTAAAATATGACAAGGTAAGCAATTTACGAACGCGACATAAATAACGGAATAACTCTAACGCAAGTACACAAATTACGAAGTATAAAGAAAAGCTACGCAATCTTAGAGACGAAGTCTTGAATAAGGGATTAGACTTTCCATCGCGAGGAAATCGGGCGTACTTACACCACAGTAGGTAGCTAATTGACTCGATGTAATACAAACGGGCGAAATAACATATACAAGGGGAGTGTGAGTCGCTAGCAAGCTACGTAACGCGTCTTATGAACACCAGAGTAAATTCGGTAACAAAACGGAGCTTAACAGCTCGCAATAATTACAGAACAAGGTATTATAGGAAATAAACTTGTTTACACAGGTGTAACGTACAGGTTAAATTAGCATACAAGTAACGCGAATCAGGAGTTAAGATATAATACCTAGCAGGGATCGACTATGGATAGAAATACATAGGTACTAGCAAGCCACGCAGGACGAGCGCACGAAGGATTCAAGGAAAAAATACGCGAGTGGTCACGTTACGAGTAACATAAAACAAGGGAAGTTATTTCTACCGAAAATTACTATGACGTATGACTTGACAGGGTTGTAAATGCGCGAGAAGCTTATGATAACTTTCGAGATTAGATTCGGGAACAAACTGAAGGGGTACTAAGTATCAAGTAATAGGTTATCGAATAATAGAATATCAGATAATAACGAATCAAATAATAGCTTACGAAATGGTATTTAAAATAAATTAGGATGTAGTAAAAGAAAAACGCACAAAAACCCGAGAGGTGATCGACGTCGACAAAAATTGTCGATAATAGAAAGAAGGAAATGAAAGAAAAGGATTCGGCAGTTCGAACGGTAACAAAAAACTCACTTACGTGATACTAAAAAAAAACGGGAAAAATGCAGGAACCGGTGAACAGGAACGTAATAGCAAACAAACTGAAGGAACTTGAAACGCGAACAATAAAGAAAGACTGAATTAAGGGAAATGAAAAGTGAAGAAGGATAGAGCTCCAGAAGTGTCAACGTTGCAGCTCGAAGGACTTCCTTCTTAGTCGACCGCAAGATCATGAGCCGCGTCGGGACCCAGATCAGAAATGACGAAGTGAAGAGCGATGCAGACCTCCTTTGGGGTAGCTGCGACAACGGAACGGTTGCGGCCCTGACGTCAGGATGAGTTGTGCCCAGCATCTTCGTCATGCCCTGCGTTGCATCAAATATAGAGATGTGGGGCGCCAGCCGGACGATTCGATGCAGCTTGGGTATTCCTTCAAATTCTCTCTCTGCAAGTCCAATAGAGATAAGTAACGTTTGTAGCCTTTCGTCCGGATTTCTCGAAGAACCAGCGTAAGGTGCATGAGCCCATTAGCCCCTGGTTTAGCAGGTGGCGATTTCTCGCTCCGAAGAAGTGGACGGTGGCGGTCGTGCGGAATCCGGACTCCAGAGGAGGCTGTATCGGTAGATTTGTTGAGGCACTGGTTCTAGCGGTGGGACGTTGGGTGGATGCTTTGCTGTCACTGTCGCGTCGTGCCAATTCAACCCCTAGATCCCGTACTCTCTCTCTCTCTCTCTCTCTCTTATTCTGCTAAATGCGGTAGCCGGCCTGGCTGGCCTCGTTGGTCACTCCTCGTGTCCATCTCTCGATGCGTGGCTCGTGGAGGGTGTTAGGAAAAGGAAGGATATAAAATATAAAATAGTATCAGAAATTAAGTTTAGTTACTAAAGCATGGCCATGTCCAAAACCTTGCTCCTTGCTGTGGACGACTGTTTTGCGATATACTTGTGGGAGTTCGGAGGTCCAATAACGCGGAGTGAAACAATCTCTAGAAAAATAGATCTTATGAAAAAATGTTCCCAATAAAAATTTTAGGATTCCAAGGATGACGTGAAATGACTCTACCAAAAACATTTGAAGGAAATTTAAACTTCTTCAATAGGAAATCTATCTTTTTATTCAACACAATCATAGTTGTCGTCGAGACAATCATTATGAAAAAAATGTTGTAATCGGTATCGAAAATTCAAGACTTCTGTCACTTTCAAGTTCAAAGACGTTTCATACCAGTCATGCGAAGCAACGACTGCACACGTACGTATAAGTGATTGAGGGCCATTTGGAATCAAAAAAAGGTTATCATTGTCACGTCATCCGAGTTTATAATTTATAACACAAAATACCACGAAAATTTGGCCATTTTAAGTCTAGAAATATCAAAAATTTTAGTGACTCTTCATTTATTCCATTTTTCAAGATAAGCCAAATGATACTTTTTGAGGAATTGGAAAGTTTCAAATTTGAAGTGATAATTTGAGTTTCATACTTGAGTATCATAAATTATAGAGTCCACCGAAAGTATCAGAATCATCAATCTGAAAATGTTACATTATTTAGTTTACTTTTTGGTATAAAGATAAATACCTCCCCTTACTACACGTGAACGAGGTTCAAAACTTCTATGGACCCAAATATGTCATAACTTCAGAGCTCATGAAGCTAACGCAAGAAGTTTTTCTCGTTTGATTTAATTGCCTGTCAAAAAGTCTAAGACAACCTGGACCTCTCCTTAGTGAACTTACGAAGACAGTTTATAGCAACATTTTGTGTCCACCTACATATCCTGAAATTTTCGTCCGAAATATTTTTCTATACGATATATTTTGCCCGAGATATTTGACCATGCTATTTAAGATGCAATACCTGATACATCTGGTGTTAAAAAGATCGTAAAATATTATGATCTCCCTGAAGTCATCAACTAGCGTGTTGAAAAATTATTCTTATTAGCAATCGATATTGTTTTGATCAAATTTACCTCTATATTAACTTTAATTATATGTTTTAGTTTTTGTGTTGAGAGTTTTTTGATCCAACGAAAATGACACCGTTTTTGAACTTAAGCACACGGAGAGAATAAAAGAGCAATTTCACATAAAATTGCCGGAAAAGAAGAACACATCAGATTTTCTTGGTAAAGTATACTTCGTCAAATGCAGAATTTACTAGTGAATCAGTGAAAACCACCACTGAATGCACAGTGAAATCTGCTACATTTATAGTAAAAAATATAGTGACATGGGACATGAGATATTCTTTACCAAAAATTTTGATGTGTTCCTCTTTTCCTGCAGTTCTGAGTAAAACCTACTCTGTTTCTTTTCTCCGTGCATAATCTGTACGCGAAGAATGTATACATTTGATATTGTGCAAACGAAAATGTCGTTTTAGAACAAGCTTATCGCCAGATCAAACCTTACTTGTTTTATCTAGGTCTTGGGAGTGACGGCTGCTGCCGGTTGCATGGGGTTAACGTCATACCTGGGTAATCCAATGTTCGATGCGATTGGATCTCTTGTTGTTGGTGGCTTACTAGGTGGTGTAGCATCTTTCATTATTTATACAAATGTGGCAGCTTTAGTTGGACGTAGCATACCTCAAGAAAGTCTCGACAAAATCAATGCTGAGTTGGAAGCTGATATTATGGTGATGATTTTTTCTAACATCCGTTTCTCATCGCATTTATAGAACAACATTGAGTTGAACGTAAATTTTACAAATATCATTCAACGTATTGGTATATTAAAATTAGTATTTTGTTTTTGTTTCAAAAAATGGTGTCTCAGGCATTCAACCATGATTTCAGATTCGTGCCATACATGACGTCAAAGGAATTGACATGGGAAATTCTTTGGTGAGGTACAAAGCAGAATTGGATTTCGATGGACGAGAGTTGACTAGATCATATCTTGATAAGCATGACCTTAATGCTATGCTGGAGGTTACTTCACAACAGGTTTATCATATGAGTAATATTTATTCGAAGGTTCCAAGAATATTTTCCATTTCAGGAGGTGAAGAAAATGGAGAATATCGATGAACTTGAATTGTTTCTGTTGAAACACGGAGAAAACATCGTCGATTTATTAGGCGGCGAAATCGACAGAATAGAATTGAAGTTGAAGGTAAGAATAGCGGCAACCATATTAAGCTTTCGCTGCAGTAAAACCTCGATTGGTCGAGTATTAATCTGGGATGAGAATTAACCGGGATTGTTGCAAAATATTTTTTTTCGGTTATTTAACGTCGAGAGATAGAGTTTATGTGTCCTGATGGATTCTGTTGTACACATAAGCAAATAGATTCTGACTGAAAGTCCAAGAGTGGTAAGCCACTCTAAAAATATAAATATATGTCTTTCTAGTGATATAATGACGATGCAATGGTTATAAAAAAAAATGTTATTCTCATTATACTACAAGGGATACTTACAGAGTCAATTAGTAACTGTTTGTAAATTTAAAACCATGTCTGTCATTTTCGGAATATCGGTGGACTTCATTTATCCGTATTGTTCTTGGTCCCATTTCACTCGGATAGTCAAGGTCTCACTGTAAATAACATCCTAATTGTTTTGCAGTGCAAACGTCTTAATAAAATGAAATCATTATAAAATAAATCAAGAAGTTATGTACAGTTTAATCTTTAAAGTGATGAGTTCAATCAAATCAAATCGTAGGTAACGCACGTGGCAACATATTGTACGTAAACTCAAGTGAATGGGTCCATCAAATTACACAAATTTTAGCTTTGGAATTCATCCATCATAAAAAAAATGCAATCTATTTTTATCCTCATAATTCTATAAAAGTATAGAGGATTCAAGGTATTTGTCACAATATTTCTATTTTCGGACTTCACTACCTTATTCGAATGAACGTTAAAAGGTTTGGCTCCTAATTATGGCTGCTAGATTCAGTCTCGTCACCACTTTTCATTTACTTGTTATAAAAGCTATCGTGTGTAACTAGGGCCAAAAGTTGGCGAACGCAAGCCGTGTGATTTCGCTTCGCTCAGGCGCAATCTTCACAGTCGTCGCAATCACCAACTATCGTCCCTTGTTACACAATATATCTCTGTTCGTAGAACTAGACTTTTCATAACTGCAGTCTTATCACTCATTGGCAGTTTCCGAACCTATACCGCGTTATGATACGAAGGAACTATGCTTTTACCCTAAACACCACAAATAACTTGATAATAACTTATGCTAGATACGAAAAAAGACGCATGAGGAACTGTCCTCACATCTGCAACAACTGTTATCTTGAAGAAAAAGTCACTTTGCATTGAAAACATGGTGGTTACTTTGAATTGCCAAAAATTTATGGAAACGAAGGCATTTATTATTAAATCAACAATGCCAACATTTGTCACTTTCGAAACCATGAAACTTTTGTCTGAAACTTTTATTTGTAAACCGCTATTTTTGAGACATCGGAATGGATAGATTAAAATAAGACATCCTATCACTTTCACTTGAAAGTATTTGAAAAACTATTATTGGAGGCTGAGGCAGTTTCCGTAGGATTGACTCAAAAGATTAAGGATAATATATTTTAATTCCAGAAAAGCCACCCGGAAATTCGGCACTGTGACCTGGAGGTTCTATAAGAAACATGTATTAGGAAAATAAAGTTTATAATATGCGATGTAAATACGGCTTTCACCAACAATATTTTATAATGTGATAAGTAACAGCTATAGGCAGATATTTTGTAATTATGTTTTATTGCTTTGCTGAAACTGCATACTATATGTTAACTAATTGGAAAAGTATTTTCGCTTTTTCTACGCTTTGTAAAAATATTTTTATTCTAATCAGTTACTTCCCTAAACCTATGATTCTTACGATTAGTGCGTCAATCAATAACGATTGATTTTAGTCTATCAGTTGTCTAGGTGGAAGTATAATGATCTGTAGAATAATTATAATAAGTGCTGTCATCTGAACCGGTTTCATTGAAATATACTATAAGTTAACTTGAAACTGCCCAATTTCTTTCACAACAATAAAAACCTCACTTTGAAAAATCTATTTCGTTGCATAAGTGTCTTGATTAAAATGTATATTCGGGATTCCATGTCATTTCAACTATCGGTGAAGGTTACCGACGCCAATCTTACTATCCATTTTCTCTCTCGTTTGTACAGTAAAAATAGTGACAGCGCAGAGTGGAGCCAAATACCTAAAAGTTGAACAAAACCTCAAAAACGAAGATTCGATTTCTGGGATTTCCAATGTTGGGTTGGGTAGAGGGATAATGGGTTCATGTCATACTGAAAGAAGAGGGTGGTAATTAATCAAGAAAGGATCACACAACTTGAATCTGCGACGAAAGATTTTTTGCTAAAAAAAAAAGAAGTAAGGCTAACCCCGTAGTTTTGCGAGAGAAATTGATTGACCACAGTCCGAATACGCTGCGAACAACGAATCAAAAGTTGCGGCCGAAATAGTAGGAAATTTTTTAGTATGTCTTCAGCTGTTGGTCCTTTGCTATTCTACATGTCTATTTTACATTTCTGAGAGTTCAATTTGTCTTCAAAAATCGCATAAAAAGCAAGGTTTACCCTATAAACAACGGATCAAAAGTTATGGCCGAAACACATAAAATTTTCATCGGGTTCTCAAAAAGGTGGGGAAGAAAAATTACAAATTCATACCTCGAAGTCGTAGTTTATTCAATATGCCACTGTATGCCACAATAAGAGGTAAGGCCACTGTAGCGGCGGAAAAAGTATGCATATTTTGAGTATTTTTTTCATCGGGACAATGAAATAAATCACAATTCTGAAAAAGTGCTTTATTGTACGTATCATAAACTGGATTATTATTTTTTTCAAAGTAATGTAAAAGGAAATGGCGACTGCACAGCTTTTCGTCGACGAAGCCTTTTTGTTCAAAGACGCGTGGCCGGACCAACTGCACCTGCAATTTTTAATTCACGGTAAATGAAAAACTTTTTTCGGTTATACATGCGAATAACTACAGAGGTACGCAGGATTTTTTTGATATATCGATTTTCGCACAAACGCCGTGTTTTTGAAATAACAGCTCAAAATTCTGCGCGAGCTCTTCTTTTCTGTACGCTTTTTTGATGCGTTGCTCGTCCACCTTCAGGCAATCATTATAGCTGTTAGGCCCGATTTTCATGTCCATAGCATCCATTATGTGCGTAATTCATGAAAGACCGTCATTGTACACACAAATGGAAATATTTGTCGAAATATCCAGCACAATTTTTCCGCTGGAAACTGATTTGTGCGCTAAAGCCCACACCGTCGAATTGAAACTTTCATTACTGTTCTGAGAGTAAAATCACCGATATATCGAACGAGAAGATTGTCACTGCTAAGTTCTTCATAAACAGGTTTTATGGCCTCGAAGACATCTTTACTGAGAGCTGGCTCGTGTTTACAGCTGTCAAAAATATTCGTAGCCTTTGTTTTTTGTCAATTTCATCATGAATCTTCTCCTACTGAGCACTTATCATGTTGCGGATTTTCATCAGTCGATAATTTACGGTATAGTGTGGCCCATATATCATTTCTCATTTTTTGCACTTAATCAGTATTTCTTGGGATTGCTAATCCGTAATGAATAAACTGTCAAACTGTCCATTAACTTTCCGATTAACTTTCCTTTTCCGCCACGGCCTTTTACTTTTTTCTGTTTTGTTATCGCAATCGGGTGCACATCCTTTTTTGCACATGGTCAACGCATTCTTTCTTGAACACTGTAAGGTTTTCATATGGCTTAGCATCTACGATTCCTTTGAATGTTTTCGAGTCACCATCACCTACGTAATATGCGTATTTCACGTCATGCAAAGGTTGAGAGCGCTGAAACATTTCAATAACTGCATTAACCTCCATCTTTCCAGCCGATCCTTCGTAATTTGCATTACATTCACTTGCACGACTTTCTGCCCATTTAGCGTATTCTTCAGTGTCACGTTTATTACGTCAATATTCACATGGTTTACAGTATTGACATTCCACCCACCTTAATCATTTGAGTATGTCATTTGTAAGATATTAAGGCATCTTTTGAGAAAATTTTTAATAAATCGAATGTTTGAAATTTCCACAGTGGCCTAACCCCTTAGTAATTTAACAATTTGACAAACTGAATTAAATTGAAAGACAAAGGAGACCGCAAAAATTTCAATCAACATTACTTAAGGAATATAATTACTATATGTGGAAATTAGTGTACAGTATACATAGTCTTAAACAGAATTTGAAATATACTATATCAGATGGTTATTAATATAGTATCGAAATGTAGCTTGAGTTTCGACCTACGTACAGTTGCAACACACCTCCGCAGAATAGGATATGTGATGTATGATATTGTACTGTCTCTATTTTATGTAAACTGTATTAAAATAAACGATGAATGAATTTACACCGTGTTTCTATTGTATTTCCTCAGCTGATAGTCCCATGATGATCCACATGCTTTTTTTTTCAATCATTGGTGTCGAATTAGTCTAGACAGGGTCGTCTGAATCGATTCTGAGACGAAAAATTTTTAGCTCGAAAACAGGGAAAGTAAACCCCTTCGAATTTTTTCAATTTAACTTTTGCACATCGAAAAAATGCTGAAATTAATTCATTCCACCGCCATATCGCCGTCATTTTGCAAAAGAAATCCGTTGCGCATACTCTTGCTGCGAACAATGGATCGAGAGTGATATACGAAAAACGAAGAATATCTAATACAGTAAGACCTCAGTTCTACGTTTCGCACTTGTACATCTTTCTCGTTTATATGTAATATGTTCTTGGTCCTGGCCATTTATGCCTTTAAACCATGTAAAAATACTTCATTTATATGTTTCTCGTTTATACGTTTTCCGCACTTATACGCCAACGTTGGCTGAAGAATATAAAGACAGTTGCCCTGATAGGCTTTGGTGTGACAACCGAAAATCGTCGTGCGCTTGCGCTCTCTGAGATGTTCCAACGGTAGAGTTGAGAACTTATTGCAGAACATCAGAGAGTTAACGATTCCGACATGATGCTGGCCGCATTCACCTTCCGAGTAACACAGTCTTCGCAATGCTAAGCCCAAGACTTGTCGAAGATACAAGAAATTAATACTGAGAATATTCGTAGCAGAACAGTGATTTAATTAGAGTATAGGTACCCGAGAGAAGAATGTACACAAAGATCATAAATAATAATAGATCATATGTAATAATGATGCAGAGACCAAAAAGTATACATGTATGTGCGGTCCATGTACGACATTAATATATATGATCCATTTATGATTGATACGTGATGCATACTATAAATTTTATAATTTTCCAGGAGACAAACTAGATTATCTACAATAATACGTCTATAATATGAAAATAGAAGAATTATTCATTTCGAAATGGGATTCTATTCGACACGCGCTCGATGTATTCCATAACATTAATATTCATAATTATTCCAACAACATTTGCTCTGTCGATCTTGAATTTTCGCAGGCGTAGAATCCAAAGGCTGTTTTAGCTAGTCGCAAGTGAAGTATCTACGTTGGGTAGAGAAACAGAATTGTTTTTCGAAAAGTGTTTGGATGGAAAAAAAATTCAGAGTAACCATAATACATCACGGATGCGCTAATTTTGATCGATGTGAAATGAATGCTCCGTACATAAAACAGTATTTAACGCAGTTTCCTGATTTGAAGAACCTAAAAGGGTGAATGTCGGCGATTTCTTTTGTTTCTTCTTGAAGCTTCTTAAAACTTCAAGAGTATTTTAACACATATTTGAAATATACAAGCAAAAATTTTTATCATTCTACTGTCGCAAAACGGCAGCGTTATTAGCTGACCCGTTAACTGAAGGATATATCTTCAGTCAACGGCTGACCATCGAAGGGCCTGGCCGCTTGAGTCTGGAATCAGCAGGAGAGATAAAGTGCGTATTTCTTGTATGAAATGTGAAAACTGAAATCATTATACATCATATCATATCATCGTACATCATACATCATACATCATACATTATATCATATCATCACACATCATACATCATACATCATACATCATCATACCTAGTATGACAGTTCGAAACCAAAGTTTGAATTTTCGGATGTTCGGAAAGTGACGTCACCAATCTAAAATCGGCTAGCCGAGTTCCTCAGTCCGGTAACAACCGCGCAGTAAAGCGGACGGTTAAGAGTCGCGCTCCGCAAATTTCGAGTACCGGGTTCTCAACCTCCCGGATCCCGCGCTTCGTGTCCGCTACGCGGTGAAACTCGACTTCCAGGATAAGCGCTCCGTGGTTCCTGGTTCACGTTTACAATAAATTATTTCAATTCGTTTTTCGCGCAAGCCGAAATTCAGTAGCTGTCAGTCCGCTAATAAAATTTCTCGACTTCCAGGATAAGCGCTCCGTGGTTCCTGGTTCACGTTTACAATAAATTATTTCAATTCGTTTTTCGCGCAACCCCAAATTCAGTAGCTGTCAGTCCGCTAATAAAATTTCTCGACTTCCAGGATAAGCGCTCCGTGGTTCCTGGTTCACGTTTACAATAAATTATTTCAATTCGTTTTTCGCGCAACCCAAAATTCAGTAGCTGTCACTGCGCTAATAAAATTTCTCGACTTCCAGGATAAGCGCTCCGTAGTTCCCGGTTCATGTTTTCAATAAATTATTTCAATTCGTTTTTCGCGCAACCCCAAATTCAGTAGCTGTCAGTGCGCTAATGAAATTTCTGTAACTTTATAATCTTCTCATAATCTTTTTGGTAAAATATGTCGATAAAAAATTATACTAAACCTTACACATTATTTTTGATTTGTTCTCATGCTGAAAATATTTATTAGTATTCGAGGTATAACTCGAGGTGGTTGGCGGTGGTCGTTGGAGGTGGTTAGGAGTGGTTGCGGGTAATCAAGGTGATTCCGGAGGAGGGGGACGTGGATTTGTGCTCGGTGAGTTTAACGTATTGATAATATTCGATGGCAATTGTAATTATATTTCATCTAATCTTTTTCAGCCTTGTCATCTTTACAATAAATTATTTCAATTCATTCTTTGCGCAAGCACAAATTCAGTAGCTATAAATGCGCTAGTGAAATTTATTGTACTAGTAATCAATTAATTAATTATATTAATTCTTACACAATATTTTTGATGTGTTCTTATACTGAAAATCTTTATTATTATGGCAGGTATACCCGGGGTGGTTATCGGTGGTTGTTGGAGGTGGTTAGCGGTGGTTGGAGGTGGACGAGGAGGAGGACGAGAAAGACGAGGAGAACACGGTGGACGAGGAGGACGAGGATTTGTGCTCGGTGAGTAAAACACTTTTATCATATTTGATGGCAATTGTAATTACATTTTATCTAAAATATCTCAAACTTGTCATGTTTACTTTAAATTATTTCAATTCATTTTTCGCGCGAGCACAAGTTCAGTGAATATGAATGCGCTAATAAAATTTATTATATAATTGATTAGTTAATTAATTACATCAATCCTTACACAATATTGTTCATGTGTTCTTATGCGGGAAATATTTATTACTATTCCAGGTATAACACGAGGTGGTTAGCGGTCGTCGTTGGAGGTGGTTTGAGGTGGTTACGGGATGGTTGCGGGTGATCGAGGATTCCAAGGTAGGCATCTTAGATTTACGAGCAAAGTCTGATTAGTACTTTGTCAATCTTGTGAGACCTATGAGATAAGTTCCTAACCAGACAAAAATATATTGAAAATTTACAGTATTTGACAACAGTGATACCTTATCACATGGACAATGGCCCACCTCATAATCAAGCTTTACAAGTCCTCATTAAGAGTAAGTTTTACAAGTTCTTGGTAACAGTACCAACAATTACTTAATAACTTCATTCGAAATTAATAATATGTTTTTGTTTTCAGTATTAAAGGCTATTAATGAGGATAGTCCAACGGTGCCCACATTATTAACGGACTACATATTGAAAGGTGGGTTGATTTCTTTCACCTTGTCTTGAATCCGTGCGAGATAAACACTTGTATATTTCACGGTCCAGTTATTATCATGAGGTTGAAGTTCGTGATGTTATTCAGGCGATGAATTTTTAGAAAAACTTGGAATACAACTTCAGGATTGTCTGAAAATAAGTAAACCGTAATAAACCAAATAGTAATCATATCAAGTTATCAGTAATAAGCAATTGCGGGTAAATTATTAGCTTACTTTTGTGAATATTTATGAATATAGTCTCTATGAATGTTCATTGTTGGTGTATAAGGTCTGGCAACGTACCTACTTTCTGTGAGACATGTTGAAGATTTTTAACATAATTATGTTTCAGTTCTGTGCCCCACCTACTGATCCACTGGTACATATCCTCCGACGTGACATCGCTCTACTACGTATATAGAAGAAAAGATTTATTAAGATGCAAATTGCTCCTCTCTTCTTGCCATTGTGCTTTCAGCCATTGTTGTGCTGTGTGTTTAAAATTTAGGACAGTATATAATATAGAATAACAGGTACAGCTACGAATATAGCGCTACAATAAATCTTATAGAAATGAGCTCTCATTGAGATTTCTCTGTATTTATAACTCGACGCGAGAAGGCAAAAATTAATGTAATGCCATCTGTAAGGTAATTTGACTCGTGTTTGCACAACGAGAACTCGTTGGGCATTTTGCGGTGAAGTTTGAAAAATTGTTGTACAAGAAATTAAATAACTATAAAAATGGATAAAAAATATTATCTCTAATTGTGAATGTAGCTAATACAGCTTTAACCGTATATTGATTATGTTACTGATCTGTTGTGACAAGATCGGAATTAGATAAGCTCTCTAAATACTCTTTTCTAGACTATTAATTTATATCATGTACATGTAAATGTATACGTCTTTAGTTTATACAATCACTGCACTAGGATTACCCTTGCCACGTTTTATGGTGCGCTTGTGTAATTTGTATATTATTAACCTTACGTTTTACTCTATTTGCGACAAGTTGTGAGTGTTTCTAATTTCTTGGCAATTATTATATATACAGAGATATATAATCTATATACTACATATATTATACTATATACAGAGAGGTATACACAGAGGTTTTAGTATATTCACATACGGATTTCTGTGTATAGGTATACTTGAACTAAAATATCCTTATCTCTAATGCGGAGTTCTTCGTAATTCGCATTTGTTCTTGTAACCCAATGTCCTACATGCGATGGCAAAAATCTAGATCCAACTTAACTGATTCCCAAAACCCTGTTGACATAAAAGCAGCTATTTGATAGAAATTATAGTTTATAGTTTACACAGCCCATTGCATGATATTTCATTATAAATACATATGTTTCAATGTATTTAGAAATAATTTATGAAATGTACAGAGGTCATTTGCAAATAATAAATGAATTCGACCGCAGTTTGATATATTCGTTGGAGCTTTAACAATAAATTTAAGCTTTGTTACTTCTCTTATTTTATTATGGATAATCAAAAACATTTTCGACTATTCGTGCTGTGGAAGCATGGGGATTAAACCAAATGTAGCAAAAGATTAGAAACAGCGTATGTAGAGTACGGGTATTTTTCTAATAATGCAAACACGTGCCGCTAGCTTAGTTTTGACACATCTAGAATACCACGCCTTGCGAATTAGCTTTCCAGACGGAGATGAATGATGAATTTTAAGGACTGCATCATCGTTGTTGAATACTCTATGCCTCATGGGAAACGAAAATCTGTAACGATAAAATTGATGCACCCGATCATCGTCGACTTTAACTTATGAAATGTCCTACCATTTTCGAACACCTCCTACCTCCCCCTGCCACCTCCGACCATCAATGGCCACTTTCGACCACCCCCTATCACCTTCTGCCAGCGCCGACCACCTCCAACCATCCTATTTACCTATATTACTGGATTAGCTATGATATGAAAAGAGAAGAATTATTCATTTCGAAATGGGATTCTATTCGACGCGCACTCGATGTATTCCATAACATTAGTATTCATAATTATTCCAACAACTTTTCATTTGCTCTTTCGATCTTGAATTTTCATAGGCATAGAATCGAAACGCTGTTTTAGCTGGTCGCAAGTGAAGTATCTGCGTTGGGTGGAGGAGCAGAATTTATTTTTCGAAAAGTATTCGGATGGAAAAAAATTCAGAGTAACTGTAATACATCACGGATGCGCTAATTTTGAACGAGATGAAATGGATGCTTCGTATATGAGACAGTATTTAACGCTGCGTAGTGATTTACAGACCGAAAACGGTGATAGGGAGAGAAAGAACGAAGCTTCTTAACACTTCGAGTGTATTTTAACACACATTTGAAAGATACGAGCAAAATTTTTCATCATCCAACTGTCGCAGAACGGCAGCGTTATCAGCTGACCCGTTAACTGAATGATATATCTTCAGTCAACGGCTGACCATCGAAGGGCCTGGCCGCTTGAGTCTGGAATCGGCAGGACAGATAAAGTGTGTATTTCTTGTATGAAATGTAAAAACTAAAATCATTGTACATCATATCATATCATCATACATCATACATCGTACATCATACATCATACATCATACATCATACATCATACATCATACATCATCGTACCTAGTATTACAGTTCGAAACCAAAGTTTGAATTTTCGGATGTTCGGAAAGTGACGTCACCAATCTAAAATCGGCTAGTCGAGTTCCTCAGTCTGGTAACAACCGCGCAGTAGAGCGGACCGTTGAGAGTCGCGCTCCGCAAATTTCGAGTACCGGGTTCTCAACCTCTCGGATCCGCGCTTCGGGTCCGCTACGTATTTCGAGTACCGGGTTCTCAACCTCCCGGATCCCGCGCTTCGGGTCCGCTACGCGGTGAAACTCGACTTCCAGGATAAGCGCTCCGTGGTTCCTGGTTCATGTTTACAATAAATTATTTCAATTCGTTTTTCGCGCAACCCCAAATTCGGTAGCTGTCAGTCCGCTAATAAAATTTCTCGACTTCCAGGATAAGCGCTCCGTGGTTCCTGATTCATGTTTACAATAAATTATTTCAATTCGTTTTTCGCGCAACCCCAAATTCGGTACCTGTCAATCCGCTAATAAAATTTCTCGACTTCCAGGATAAGCGCTCCGTGGTTCCTGGTTCATGTTTACAATAAATTATTTCAATTCGTTTTTCGCGCAACCCCAAATTCGGTAGCTGTCAGTCCGCTAATAAAATTTCTCGACTTCCAGGACAAGCGCTCCGTGGTTCCTGGTTCATGTTTACAATAAATTATTTCAATTCGTTTTTCGCGCAACCCCAAATTCGGTACCTGTCAGTCCGCTAATGAAATTTCTCGACTTTCAGGATAAGCGCTCCGTGGTTCCTGGTTCATGTTTACAATAAATTATTTCAATTCGTTTTTCGCGCAACCCCAAATTCGGTACCTGTCAGTCCGCTAATGAAATTTCTCGACTTTCAGGATAAGCGCTCCGTGGTTCCTGGTTCATGTTTACAATAAATTATATCAATTCGTTTTTCGCGCAACCCCAAATTCGGTACCTGTCAGTCCGCTAATAAAATTTCTCGACTTTCAGGATAAGCGCTCCGTGGTTCCTGGTTCATGTTTACAATAAATTATTTCAATTCGTTTTTCGCGCAACCCCAAATTCGGTAGCTGTCAGTCCGCTAATAAAATTTCTCGACTTCCAGGACAAGCGCTCCGTGGTTCCTGGTTCATGTTTACAATAAATTATTTCAATTCGTTTTTCGCGCAACCCCAAATTCGGTAGCTGTCAGTCCGCTAATAAAATTTCTCGACTTCCAGGACAAGCGCTCCGTGGTTCCTGGTTCATGTTTACAATAAATTATTTCAATTCGTTTTTCGCGCAACCCCAAATTCGGTACCTGTCAGTCCGCTAATAAAATTTCTCGACTTTCAGGATAAGCGCTCCGTGGTTCCTGGTTCATGTTTACAATAAATTATTTCAATTCGTTTTTCGCGCAACCCCAAATTCGGTACCTGTCAGTCCGCTAATGAAATTTCTCGACTTTCAGGATAAGCGCTCCGTGGTTCCTGGTTCATGTTTACAATAAATTATTTCAATTCGTTTTTCGCGCAACCCCAAATTCGGTAGCTGTCAGTCCGCTAATAAAATTTCTCGACTTCCAGGACAAGCGCTCCGTGGTTCCTGGTTCATGTTTACAATAAATTATTTCAATTCGTTTTTCGCGCAACCCCAAATTCGGTAGCTGTCAGTCCGCTAATAAAATTTCTCGACTTCCAGGACAAGCGCTCCGTGGTTCCTGGTTCATGTTTACAATAAATTATTTCAATTCGTTTTTCGCGCAACCCCAAATTCGGTAGCTGTCAGTCCGCTAATAAAATTTCTCGACTTCCAGGACAAGCGCTCCGTGGTTCCTGGTTCATGTTTACAATAAATTATTTCAATTCGTTTTTCGCGCAACCCCAAATTCGGTACCTGTCAGTCCGCTAATAAAATTTCTCGACTTTCAGGATAAGCGCTCCGTGGTTCCTGGTTCATGTTTACAATAAATTATTTCAATTCGTTTTTCGCGCAACCCCAAATTCGGTACCTGTCAGTCCGCTAATGAAATTTCTCGACTTTCAGGATAAGCGCTCCGTGGTTCCTGGTTCATGTTTACAATAAATTATTTCAATTCGTTTTTCGCGCAACCCCAAATTCGGTAGCTGTCAGTCCGCTAATAAAATTTCTCGACTTCCAGGACAAGCGCTCCGTGGTTCCTGGTTCATGTTTACAATAAATTATTTCAATTCGTTTTTCGCGCAACCCCAAATTCGGTAGCTGTCAGTCCGCTAATAAAATTTCTCGACTTCCAGGACAAGCGCTCCGTGGTTCCTGGTTCATGTTTACAATAAATTATTTCAATTCGTTTTTCGCGCAACCCCAAATTCGGTAGCTGTCAGTCCGCTAATAAAATTTCTCGACTTCCAGGACAAGCGCTCCGTGGTTCCTGGTTCATGTTTGCAATAAATTATTTCAATTCGTTTTTCGCGCAACCCCAAATTCGGTAGCTGTCAGTCCGCTAATAAAATTTCTCGACTTCCAGGATAAGCGCTCCGTGGTTCCTGGTTCATGTTTACAATAAATTATTTCAATTCGTTTTTCGCGCAACCCCAAATTCGGTACCTGTCAGTCCGCTAATAAAATTTCTCGACTTTCAGGATAAGCGCTCCGTGGTTCCTGGTTCATGTTTACAATAAATTATTTCAATTCGTTTTTCGCGCAACCCCAAATTCGGTAGCTGTCAGTCCGCTAATAAAATTTCTCGACTTCCAGGACAAGCGCTCCGTGGTTCCTGGTTCATGTTTACAATAAATTATTTCAATTCGTTTTTCGCGCAACCCCAAATTCGGTAGCTGTCAGTCCGCTAATAAAATTTCTCGACTTCCAGGACAAGCGCTCCGTGGTTCCTGGTTCATGTTTACAATAAATTATTTCAATTCGTTTTTCGCGCAACCCCAAATTCGGTAGCTGTCAGTCCGCTAATAAAATTTCTCGACTTCCAGGACAAGCGCTCCGTGGTTCCTGGTTCATGTTTGCAATAAATTATTTCAATTCGTTTTTCGCGCAACCCCAAATTCGGTAGCTGTCAGTCCGCTAATAAAATTTCTCGACTTCCAGGATAAGCGCTCCGTGGTTCCTGGTTCATGTTTACAATAAATTATTTCAATTCGTTTTTCGCGCAACCCCAAATTCGGTACCTGTCAGTCCGCTAATAAAATTTCTCGACTTTCAGGATAAGCGCTCCGTGGTTCCTGGTTCATGTTTACAATAAATTATTTCAATTCGTTTTTCGCGCAACCCCAAATTCGGTACCTGTCAGTCCGCTAATAAAATTTCTCGACTTCCAGGACAAGCGCTCCGTGGTTCCTGGTTCATGTTTGCAATAAATTATTTCAATTCGTTTTTCGCGCAACCCCAAATTCGGTACCTGTCAGTCCGCTAATAAAATTTCTCGACTTTCAGGATAAGCGCTCCGTGGTTCCTGGTTCATGTTTACAATAAATTATTTCAATTCGTTTTTCGCGCAACCCCAAATTCGGTAGCTGTCAGTCCGCTAATAAAATTTCTCGACTTCCAGGACAAGCGCTCCGTGGTTCCTGGTTCATGTTTGCAATAAATTATTTCAATTCGTTTTTCGCGCACGCCTAAATTCAGTAGCTGTCGGTGCGCTAATAAAATTTCTATAACTTTACAATCTTCTCATAATCTTTTTGGTAAAATACGTCGATAAAAAAATTATATCAAACCTTACACATTATTTTTGATTTGTTCTCACGCTGAAAATATTTATTAGTATTCGAGGTATAACCTGAGGTGGTTGAAGGTGGTCGGAGGTGGACGAGGAGGAGGACGAGGAGGACGAGGATTTGTGCTGGGTGAGTAAAACACTTTTATAATATTTGATGGCAATTGTAATTATATTTCGTCTGAAATATTACAAACTTGTCACGTTTACAATAAATTATTTCAATTCATTTTTCGTGCAAGCACATATTCAGTAGCTATGAATAATCTTATACAATTTATTATATTATTAATTAATTAATCAATATTCTTATAATATCTGGTGGCAATTGTCATTATATTTCATCTGAAATATTACAAACTTGTCACGTTTACAATAAATTATTTCAATTCATTTCTCGTGCAAGCACATATTCAGTAGCTATGAATAATCTTGTACAATTTATTATATTATTAATTAATTGATTAATTACATTAATCCTCTCACAATATTTTTGATGTGTTCCTATACTAAAAATATTCATTACTATTCCAGGTTTCACCCGAGGTGGTCGGAGGTGGACGAGGAGGAGGACGAGCTGGACGAGGAGGAGGACCAGGTGGACGAGGAGGAGGCGGGGTGGGTCGTGGGAGAGGACCTCTCCTCTCCTCAGAGGAGGGGAGGGGGAGGGGCAGGGAAGGGGAAGAGGTGGGCGGGGCGGGGGACGGGAAGGGACGGGAAGGGGCGGGGAGGGGAGGGGTGGGGAGGGAGGGAGGAAGGGAAGGCGGGCGGGAGGGAGGGAGGAAGGGAGGGCGGGAGAGCGGGAGGTTGGGCACGGGGCGGAGGGGGGGTATACTGCTCTATTAACTCTAACGGGCTTGCATCGACATCCGTCCTCCACTCTCTCCCTTCCACCCGCCCACCCGCCCTCCCTCCCTCCCTCCCTCCCTCCCTCCCTCCCTCCCTCCCTCCCTCCCTCTCCCTCCCTCCCTCCCTCCCTCCCTCCCTCCCTCCCTCCCGCCCGCCCGCCCTCCCTCCCTCCCTCCCTTCCTCCCCTCCCCTCCCCGCCCCTTCCCATCCCTTCACCCGCCCCGCCCACCTCTTCCCCTTCCCTGCCCCTCCCCCTCCCCTCCTCTGAGGAGAGGAGAGGTCCTCTCCCACGACCCACCCCGCCTCCTCCTCGTCCACCTGGTCCTCCTCCTCGTCCACCTGGTCCTCCTCCTCGTCCAGCTCGTCCTCCTCCTCGTCCACCTCCGACCACCTCGGGTGATACCTGGAATAGTAATGAATATTTTTAGTATAGGAACACATCAAAAATATTGTGAGAGGATTAATGTAATTAATCAATTAATTAATAATATAATAAATTGTACAAGATTATTCATAGCTACTGAATATGTGCTTGCACGAGAAATGAATTGAAATAATTTATTGTAAACGTGACAAGTTTGTAATATTTCAGATGAAATATAATGACAATTGCCACCAGATATTATAAGAATATTGATTAATTAATTAATAATATAATAAATTGTATAAGATTATTCATAGCTACTGAATATGTGCTTGCACGAAAAATGAATTGAAATAATTTATTGTAAACGTGACAAGTTTGTAATATTTCAGACGAAATATAATTACAATTGCCATCAAATATTATAAAAGTGTTTTACTCACCCAGCACAAATCCTCGTCCTCCTCGTCCTCCTCCTCGTCCACCTCCGACCACCTTCAACCACCTCAGGTTATACCTCGAATACTAATAAATATTTTCAGCGTGAGAACAAATCAAAAATAATGTGTAAGGTTTGATATAATTTTTTTATCGACGTATTTTACCAAAAAGATTATGAGAAGATTGTAAAGTTATAGAAATTTTATTAGCGCACCGACAGCTACTGAATTTGGGCGTGCGCGAAAAACGAATTGAAATAATTTATTGCAAACATGAACCAGGAACCACGGAGCGCTTGTCCTGGAAGTCGAGAAATTTTATTAGCGGACTGACAGGTACCGAATTTGGGGTTGCGCGAAAAACGAATTGAAATAATTTATTGTAAACATGAACCAGGAACCACGGAGCGCTTATCCTGAAAGTCGAGAAATTTTATTAGCGGACTGACAGGTACCGAATTTGGGGTTGCGCGAAAAACGAATTGAAATAATTTATTGTAAACATGAACCAGGAACCACGGAGCGCTAATCCTGAAAGTCGAGAAATTTTATTAGCGGACTGACAGGTACCGAATTTGGGGTTGCGCGAAAAACGAATTGAAATAATTTATTGTAAACATGAACCAGGAACCACGGAGCGCTTATCCTGGAAGTCGAGAAATTTTATTAGCGGACTGACAGCTACCGAATTTGGGGTTGCGCGAAAAACGAATTGAAATAATTTATTGCAAACATGAACCAGGAACCACGGAGCGCTTGTCCTGGAAGTCGAGATATTTTATTAGCGGACTGACAGCTACCGAATTTGGGGTTGCGCGAAAAACGAATTGAAATAATTTATTGTAAACATGAACCAGGAACCACGGAGCGCTTGTCCTGGAAGTCGAGAAATTTTATTAGCGGACTGACAGCTACCGAATTTGGGGTTGCGCGAAAAACGAATTGAAATAATTTATTGTAAACATGAACCAGGAACCACGGAGCGCTTATCCTGAAAGTCGAGAAATTTTATTAGCGGACTGACAGGTACCGAATTTGGGGTTGCGCGAAAAACGAATTGAAATAATTTATTGCAAACATGAACCAGGAACCACGGAGCGCTTGTCCTGGAAGTCGAGAAATTTTATTAGCGGACTGACAGCTACCGAATTTGGGGTTGCGCGAAAAACGAATTGAAATAATTTATTGTAAACATGAACCAGGAACCACGGAGCGCTTATCCTGAAAGTCGAGAAATTTTATTAGCGGACTGACAGGTACCGAATTTGGGGTTGCGCGAAAAACGAATTGGAATAATTTATTGTAAACATGAACCAGGAACCACGGAGCGCTTATCCTGGAAGTCGAGAAATTTTATTAGCGGACTGACAGCTACCGAATTTGGGGTTGCGCGAAAAACGAATTGAAATAATTTATTGCAAACATGAACCAGGAACCACGGAGCGCTTGTCCTGGAAGTCGAGAAATTTTATTAGCGGACTGACAGCTACCGAATTTGGGGTTGCGCGAAAAACGAATTGAAATAATTTATTGTAAACATGAACCAGGAACCACGGAGCGCTTATCCTGAAAGTCGAGAAATTTTATTAGCGGACTGACAGGTACCGAATTTGGGGTTGCGCGAAAAACGAATTGAAATAATTTATTGTAAACATGAACCAGGAACCACGGAGCGCTTATCCTGAAAGTCGAGAAATTTTATTAGCGGACTGACAGGTACCGAATTTGGGGTTGCGCGAAAAACGAATTGATATAATTTATTGTAAACATGAACCAGGAACCACGGAGCGCTTATCCTGGAAGTCGAGAAATTTTATTAGCGGACTGACAGCTACCGAATTTGGGGTTGCGCGAAAAACGAATTGAAATAATTTATTGTAAACATGAACCAGGAACCACGGAGCGCTTGTCCTGGAAGTCGAGAAATTTTATTAGCGGACTGACAGCTACCGAATTTGGGGTTGCGCGAAAAACGAATTGAAATAATTTATTGTAAACATGAACCAGGAACCACGGAGCGCTTATCCTGGAAGTAGAGAAATTTTATTAGCGGACTGACAGGTACCGAATTTGGGGTCGCGCGAAAAACGAATTGAAATAATTTATTGTAAACATGAACCAGGAACCACGGAGCGCTTATCCTGGAAGTCGAGAAATTTTATTAGCGGATTGACAGGTACCGAATTTGGGGTTGCGCGAAAAACGAATTGAAATAATTTATTGTAAACATGAATCAGGAACCACGGAGCGCTTATCCTGGAAGTCGAGAAATTTTATTAGCGGACTGACAGCTACCGAATTTGGGGTTGCGCGAAAAACGAATTGAAATAATTTATTGTAAACATGAACCAGGAACCACGGAGCGCTTATCCTGGAAGTCGAGTTTCACCGCGTAGCGGACCCGAAGCGCGGGATCCGGGAGGTTGAGAACCCGGTACTCGAAATACGTAGCGGACCCGAAGCGCGGATCCGAGAGGTTGAGAACCCGGTACTCGAAATTTGCGGAGCGCGACTCTCAACGGTCCGCTCTACTGCGCGGTTGTTACCAGACTGAGGAACTCGACTAGCCGATTTTAGATTGGTGACGTCACTTTCCGAACATCCGAAAATTCAAACTTTGGTTTCGAACTGTAATACTAGGTACGATGATGTATGATGTATGATGTATGATGTATGATGTATGATGTATGATGTACGATGTATGATGTATGATGATATGATATGATGTACAATGATTTTAGTTTTTACATTTCATACAAGAAATACACACTTTATCTGTCCTGCCGATTCCAGACTCAAGCGGCCAGGCCCTTCGATGGTCAGCCGTTGACTGAAGATATATCATTCAGTTAACGGGTCAGCTGATAACGCTGCCGTTCTGCGACAGTTGGATGACGAAAAATTTTGCTCGTATCTTTCAAATGTGTGTTAAAATACACTCGAAGTGTTAAGAAGCTTCGTTCTTTCTCTCCCTATCACCGTTTTAGGTCTGTAAATCACTACGCAGCGTTAAATACTGTCTCATATACGAAGCATCCATTTCATCTCGTTCAAAATTAGCGCATCCGTGATGTATTACAGTTACTCTGAATTTTTTTCCATCCGAATACTTTTCGAAAAATAAATTCTGCTCCTCCACCCAACGCAGATACTTCACTTGCGACCAGCTAAAACAGCGTTTCGATTCTATGCCTATGAAAATTCAAGATCGAAAGAGCAAATGAAAAGTTGTTGGAATAATTATGAATACTAATGTTATGGAATACATCGAGTGCGCGTCGAATAGAATCCCATTTCGAAATGAATAATTCTTCTCTTTTCATATCATAGCTAATCCAGTAATATAGGTAAATAGGATGGTTGGAGGTGGTCGGCGCTGGCAGAAGGTGATAGGGGGTGGTCGAAAGTGGCCATTGATGGTCGGAGGTGGCAGGGGGAGGTAGGAGGTGTTCGAAAATGGTAGGACATTTCATAAGTTAAAGTCGACGATGATCGGGTGCATCAATTTTATCGTTACAGATTTTCGTTTCCCATGAGGCATAGAGTATTCAACAACGATGATGCAGTCCTTAAAATTCATCATTCATCTCCGTCTGGAAAGCTAATTCGCAAGGCGTGGTATTCTAGATGTGTCAAAACTAAGCTAGCGGCACGTGTTTGCATTATTAGAAAAATACCCGTACTCTACATACGCTGTTTCTAATCTTTTGCTACATTTGGTTTAATCCCCATGCTTCCACAGCACGAATAGTCGAAAATGTTTTTGATTATCCATAATAAAATAAGAGAAGTAACAAAGCTTAAATTTATTGTTAAAGCTCCAACGAATATATCAAACTGCGGTCGAATTCATTTATTATTTGCAAATGACCTCTGTACATTTCATAAATTATTTCTAAATACATTGAAACATATGTATTTATAATGAAATATCATGCAATGGGCTGTGTAAACTATAAACTATAATTTCTATCAAATAGCTGCTTTTATGTCAACAGGGTTTTGGGAATCAGTTAAGTTGGATCTAGATTTTTGCCATCGCATGTAGGACATTGGGTTACAAGAACAAATGCGAATTACGAAGAACTCCGCATTAGAGATAAGGATATTTTAGTTCAAGTATACCTATACACAGAAATCCGTATGTGAATATACTAAAACCTCTGTGTATACCTCTCTGTATATAGTATAATATATGTAGTATATAGATTATATATCTCTGTATATATAATAATTGCCAAGAAATTAGAAACACTCACAACTTGTCGCAAATAGAGTAAAACGTAAGGTTAATAATATACAAATTACACAAGCGCACCATAAAACGTGGCAAGGGTAATCCTAGTGCAGTGATTGTATAAACTAAAGACGTATACATTTACATGTACATGATATAAATTAATAGTCTAGAAAAGAGTATTTAGAGAGCTTATCTAATTCCGATCTTGTCACAACAGATCAGTAACATAATCAATATACGGTTAAAGCTGTATTAGCTACATTCACAATTAGAGATAATATTTTTTATCCATTTTTATAGTTATTTAATTTCTTGTACAACAATTTTTCAAACTTCACCGCAAAATGCCCAACGAGTTCTCGTTGTGCAAACACGAGTCAAATTACCTTACAGATGGCATTACATTAATTTTTGCCTTCTCGCGTCGAGTTATAAATACAGAGAAATCTCAATGAGAGCTCATTTCTATAAGATTTATTGTAGCGCTATATTCGTAGCTGTACCTGTTATTCTATATTATATACTGTCCTAAATTTTAAACACACAGCACAACAATGGCTGAAAGCACAATGGCAAGAAGAGAGGAGCAATTTGCATCTTAATAAATCTTTTCTTCTATATACGTAGTAGAGCGATGTCACGTCGGAGGATATGTACCAGTGGATCAGTAGGTGGGGCACAGAACTGAAACATAATTATGTTAAAAATCTTCAACATGTCTCACAGAAAGTAGGTACGTTGCCAGACCTTATACACCAACAATGAACATTCATAGAGACTATATTCATAAATATTCACAAAAGTAAGCTAATAATTTACCCGCAATTGCTTATTACTGATAACTTGATATGATTACTATTTGGTTTATTACGGTTTACTTATTTTCAGACAATCCTGAAGTTGTATTCCAAGTTTTTCTAAAAATTCATCGCCTGAATAACATCACGAACTTCAACCTCATGATAATAACTGGACCGTGAAATATACAAGTGTTTATCTCGCACGGATTCAAGACAAGGTGAAAGAAATCAACCCACCTTTCAATATGTAGTCCGTTAATAATGTGGGCACCGTTGGACTATCCTCATTAATAGCCTTTAATACTGAAAACAAAAACATATTATTAATTTCGAATGAAGTTATTAAGTAATTGTTGGTACTGTTACCAAGAACTTGTAAAACTTACTCTTAATGAGGACTTGTAAAGCTTGATTATGAGGTGGGCCATTGTCCATGTGATAAGGTATCACTGTTGTCAAATACTGTAAATTTTCAATATATTTTTGTCTGGTTAGGAACTTATCTCATAGGTCTCACAAGATTGACAAAGTACTAATCAGACTTTGCTCGTAAATCTAAGATGCCTACCTTGGAATCCTCGATCACCCGCAACCATCCCGTAACCACCTCAAACCACCTCCAACGACGACCGCTAACCACCTCGTGTTATACCTGGAATAGTAATAAATATTTCCCGCATAAGAACACATGAACAATATTGTGTAAGGATTGATGTAATTAATTAACTAATCAATTATATAATAAATTTTATTAGCGCATTCATATTCACTGAACTTGTGCTCGCGCGGAAAAAGGAATTGAAATAATTTAAAGTAAACATGACAAGTTTGAGATATTTTAGATAAAATGTAATTACAATTGCCATCAAATATGATAAAAGTGTTTTACTCACCGAGCACAAATCCTCGTCCTCCTCGTCCACCGTGTTCTCCTCGTCTTTCTCGTCCTCCTCCTCGTCCACCTCCAACCACCGCTAACCACCTCCAACAACCACCGATAACCACCCCGGGTATACCTGCCATAATAATAAAGATTTTCAGTATAAGAACACATCAAAAATATTGTGTAAGAATTAATATAATTAATTAATTGATTACTAGTACAATAAATTTCACTAGCGCATTTATAGCTACTGAATTTGTGCTTGCGCAAAGAATGAATTGAAATAATTTATTGTAAAGATGACAAGGCTGAAAAAGATTAGATGAAATATAATTACAATTGCCATCGAATATTATCAATACGTTAAACTCACCGAGCACAAATCCACGTCCCCCTCCTCCGGAATCACCTTGATTACCCGCAACCACTCCTAACCACCTCCAACGACCACCGCCAACCACCTCGAGTTATACCTCGAATACTAATAAATATTTTCAGCATGAGAACAAATCAAAAATAATGTGTAAGGTTTAGTATAATTTTTTATCGACATATTTTACCAAAAAGATTATGAGAAGATTATAAAGTTACAGAAATTTCATTAGCGCACTGACAGCTACTGAATTTGGGGTTGCGCGAAAAACGGATTGAAATAATTTATTGAAAACATGAACCGGGAACTACGGAGCGCTGATCCTGGAAGTCGAGTTTCACCGCGTAGCGGACCCGAAGCGCGGGATCCGGGAGGTTGAGAACCCGGTACTCGAAATTTGCGGAGCGCGACTCTCATCCGTCCGCTCTACTGCGCGGTTGTTTCCAGACTGAGGAATTCGGCTAGCTGATTTTCGATTGGTGACGTCACTTTCTGAACATCCGACATCCAAACTTTGGTTTCGACCTTTAATAGTATGTATGATGATGTATGATGTATGATGTATGATGTATGATGTATGATGTCTGATGTATGATGTATGATGTATGATGTATGATGATGTGATATGATGTATAATGATTTTAGTTTTCACATTTCATACAAGAAATACGCACTTTATCTCTCCTGCCGATTCCAGACTCAAGCGGCCAGGCCCTTCGATGGTCAGCCGTTGACTGAAGATATATCCTTCGGTTAACGGGTCAGCTAATAACGCTGCCGTTCTGCGACAGTTGGATGATGAAAAATTTTGCTCGTATCTTTCAAATGTGTGTTAAAATACACTCGAAGTGTTAAGAAGCTTCGTTCTTTCTCTCCCTATCACGGTTTTAGGTCTTTAAATCACTACGCAGCGTTAAATACTGTCTCATATACGAAGCATCCATTTCATCTCGTTCAAAATTAGCGCATCCGCGATGTATTACAGTTACTCTGAATTTTTTTCCATCCGAATACTTTTCGAAAAACAATTCTGCTTCTCTACCCAACGTAGATACTTCACTCTCGACTAGCTAGAACAGCGTTTCGATTATATGCCTACGAAAATTCAAGATCGAGAGAGCAAATGAAAAGTTGTTGGAATAATTTTGAATATTAATGTTATGGGATACATCGAGCGCGTGTCGAATAGAATCCCATTTCGAAATGAAATAATAATTCTTCTCTTTTCATATCATAGCTAATCTAGTAATATAGGTAAATAGGATGGTTAGAGGTGTTCGGAAATGGTAGGACATTTCAAAAGTTAAAGTCGACGATGATCCGGTGCATCAATTTTATCGTTACAGATTTTCTTTTCCCATGAGGCAGAGAGTATTCAACAACGATAATGCAGTCCTTAAAATTTATCATTCATCTTTGTGTGGAAAGCTAATTCGCAAGGCGGAACATTCTAGATATGTCTAAACTAAGCTAGCGGCACGTGTTTGCATTATTAGAAAAATACCCATATTCTACATACACTGTTTCTAATCTTTTGCTAAATTTGGTTTAATCCCCATGCTTCCACAGCAGGAATAGTCAGAAATGTTTTAGATTATCCATGATAAAATAAAAGAAGTAACAAAGCTTAAATTTATTGTTAAAGCTCTGATGAATACATCAAACTGCGGTCGAATTCATTTATCATTTGCACATGACCTCTGTATATTTGATAAATTATTCCTAAATACATTGAATCATATGTATTCATAATCAAATATCATGCAATGGGCTGTGTAAACTATAAACTATAATTTCTATCAAATAGCTGCTTTTATGTCAACAGGGCTTTGAGACTCAATTAAGTTGGATCTCGATTTTTGCCATCGTATGCAGGACATTGGGTTACAAGAACAAATGCGAATTACGAAGTACTCCGTGTTAGAGATAAGGATATTTTAGTTCAAGTATACCTATACACAGAAATCCGTATGTGAATATACTAAAACCTCTGTGTTTATTGTAAAAATCTAGTTTTAAATGTGTGTAGATATGTATATACTCATGCATAAGTATACATATACATATATACACATACATGTACATAAATAATTGCCAAGAAATTAGGAACACTCGCAACTTGTCGCAAATAGAGTAAAACGTAAGGTTAATAATATACAAATTACACAAGCGCAACATAAAACGTGGCAAGGGTAATCATAGTATACATATACGTGATATAAATTAATAGTCTAGAAAAGAGTATTTAGAGAGCTTATCTAATTCCGATCTTGTAACAATAGATCATTAACATAATCAATATACGGTTAAAGCTGTATTAGCTACATTCACAATTGGAGATAATATTTTTTATCCATTTTTATAGTTATTTAATTTCTTGTACAACAATTTTTCAAACTTCACCGCAAAATGCCCAACGAGTTCTCGTTGTGTAAACACGAGTCAAATTACCTTACAGATGGCATTACATTGATTTTTGCCTTCTCGCGTCGAGTTATAAATACAGAGAAATCTCAATGAGAGCTCATTTCTCTAAGATTTATTGTAGTGCTATATTCGTAGCTGTACCTGTTATTCTATATTATATACTGTCCTAAATTTTAAACACACAGCGCAACAATGGCTGAAAGCACAATGGCAAGAAGAGAGGAGCAATTTGCATCTTAATAAATCTTTTCTTCTTTATACGTAGCACAGCGATGTCACGTCGGAGGATATGTACTAGTGGATCACTAGGTGGGGCACAGAACTGAAACATAATTATGTTGAAAATCTTCAACATCTCTTACAGAAAGTAGGTACGTTGCCAGACCTTATATACCAACAAGGAATATTCATAGAGGCTACGTTCATAAATACTTACAAAAGTAAGCTAATATTTACCCGCAATTGCTTATTACTGATAACTTGATATGATAATATCCCCTGTCCGCCCCCCCCCCTCCCCTCCCCTCTCACGACCCACCCCGCCCTACCTACTTCTGCTCCTACTCCTACTCCTAATCCCACTCTAACTCCTACTATTCCTACTTCTACTCATATTCCTACTCCGAGTCCTATTCCTACCACTACTCCTACTTCTCCTCCTATTTCTACATCTTCCCCTGATCCTACTTCTGATGCTGATTCTACTTCATCAAATATTGTAAAAATGTTAAACTCACCGAGCACGAACCCTCGTCCTCCACCTCGTCCAGCTCGACCACCTCCAACCACCGTCAACCACCTCGGGATATACCTGGAATGGTAATAAATATTCTCAGACTAAGAACACATCAAAAATATTATGTAAGGATTATTCTAATTAATTATTTAATCAATATGTAATAAATTTCATTAGCGCGTTCGAAGCTACTGAATATGTGCTTGCGTGAAAAATGAATTGAAACAATTCATTGTAAACATGACAAGTTTGAAATATTTTTGTGGGGTGTGGGGAGGGGAGGCAGGGTGGGCGGGGTGGGGAGGGGAGGATAGGGGACGCTACCCTACCCTACCCTACCCTACCCTTTTTTTTTTTTCTTCTCTCTCGATGGGAAAGTGCCTTATGCACACCCTGTGCTTCACGCAAGAAACACAGGGTAGTGTGGGACCCGCCCCCACTAAAAACCCACCGGCCACTCTGGTACGGGATGAGAGACTCCCCGGAACCACCGAAGCATAACTTCGGGGGGTCTCCCGGCACCTCAGCGCGCGTGCGCTCATTCCTAGCTTGGGAGTTGCGTCCCCCTTCCCCTCCCCCTTCCCCCATCCCATCCCATCCCCCCAAACCCCTCCCCCCTTTCATACCCTTCCCGCCCCTCCCCTCCACTCCCCTTCCCACTCCAACTCCAATTTCTACTCCTACTCCTACTCCTATTTCCACTTCTACTCCTACTCTATTCGTTACTTAAGAATGTTATACTCACAGTGCACAAATCCTCATCATCCTCGTCCACCTTGGTTGACTCGTCTTCCTCGTTCTCCTCCTCGTTCACCTCCAACCACTGCCAACCACCGCCGACCACCTCCAACAACCACCGATAACCACCTCGGCTTACACCTGGAATAGTAATAAATATTTTAAATATTAGAACACATAAAAAATATTGTGTAAGGATTGTTATAATTTTAGTATTGACAAATTTCACCAAGAAGATTATGAGAAAATTATGGAAAATTGTAGAAATTTTACTAGCGCACTGATAGCCACTGAATTTGGGCATGAGCGAAAAATGAATTGAAATAATTAATTGTAAACGTGACAAGATTGAAAAATTGTAGATAAAATATAATGACAATTGCCATTTGATGTTATAAAAATGTTTTACTCACCGTGCGGAAATCCTCGTTCTCGTCTTCTTCGTCCTCCTCCTCGATCAGCTGCAACCACCTCCAACAACCACCTCCAACCACCTCCGGTTATACCTTGAATAGTAATAAATATTTTCAGTATAAGAACACATCAAAAATATTGTGTAAGGATTAATGTAAGTCATTAACTAATCGATTTTATAATAAATTTGATTATCGCATTGACAGCCCCTGAATTTGGGCTTGCGCGAAAAATAAATCGAAATAATTTATTGTAGCCGTGACGAGTTCAAAAAATATTAGTAAAATAGAAGTACAATTGCCATTATATATCACGAAAGTTATTTACTCACCGTGCACAAATCCTCGTCCTCCTCATCCACCTTGTTTTTCTCATCTTTCTCGTCCTGCTCCTCCTCGGTCTCCTCCTCATCCACCTTGATCACCCGCAACCACCCCTAACCACCTGCGACCACCTCCGACCACTTTCAACCACATCGAACGACCACCGCGAATCACCTCGGGTTATACCTCGGATACTAATTAACATTTCCAGTATCAGAACACATCAAAAATTTTGTGTAAGGATTATTACCCAATTGCAATTGCAATTTGTTGATCCTGGTCGTTCGGTTCTTTTCCCGATTCAAAATGTCATCCGAAGCATGCATATTAGTTTGATGGTACAAAACGTGACGTTTTCAATAATCAAACTTGTAAACTTGAAAATTAGTCCTGGAGGCCAAAAGTCACCAGATCAATGACCTGGACAGTCAGAATTACGGAGCGCTTGTTCTGGAAGTCGAGTTTCACTGTGTAGTGAACCCGGCGCGCAGAAACTACTGAGCGCTTGTCCCTGAAGTCGAGTTGCATCAGGTAGCGGACCTGGAGCGCAGGAACCGCGGAGCGCTTGTCCTGGAAGTCGAGTTTCACCGCGTAGCGGACCCGAAGCGCGGGATCCGGGAAGTTGAGAACCCGGTACTCGAAATACGTAGCGGACCCGAAGCGCGGGATTCGAGAGGTTGAGAACCCGGTACTCGAAATTTGCGGAGCGCGACTCTCATCCGTCCGCTCTACTGCGCGGTTGTTTCCAGACTGAGGAATTCGGCTAGCTGATTTTGAATTGGTGACGTCACTTTCTGAACATCCGACATCCGAACTCTGGTTTCGACCTTTAATACTATGTATGATGATGTATGATGTATGATGTATGATGTATGATGTACGATGTATGATGATATGATATGATGTATAATGATTTCAGTTTTCACATTTCATACAAGAAATACGCACTTTATCTCTCCTGCCGATTCCAGACTCAAGCGGCCAGGCCCTTCGATGGTCAGCCGTTGACTAAAGATATATTCTTCAGATAACGGGTCGGCTAATAACGCTGCCGTTCGGCGACTGTTGGATGATAAGAATTTTTGCTCGTACCTTTCAAACGTGTGTTAAAATACACTCGAAGTTTTAAGAAGCTCCGTTCTGTCTCTCCCTATTTAAAAAAAAATAAAATCTCCGACATTCACCTTTGTAGGTCTTCAAATGAGCACACTGCGTTAAATACTGTCTAATATACGAAGCATCCATTTCATCCTGATCAAAACTAGCGCATTCGTGATGTAATGCAATTACTCTGAATTTTTTTGTATCCGAACACTTTTCGAAAAACAATTCTGCTTCTTTACCCAACGTAGATACTTCATTTGCGACTAGCTAAAACAGCGTTTCAATTCTATGCCTACGAAAATTCAAGATCGAGAGACCAAATGAAAAGTTCTTGAAATAATTATTAATATTAATGTTATGGAATACATCGAGCGCGTGTCGAATAGAATCCCATTTCGGAATGAATAATTCTTCTATTTTCATATTATAGCCGTATTATTGTAGAGAATCTAGTTTGTATCCTGGAAAATTATAAAATTTGTAGTATGCATCACGTCATTAATATCGTACATGGACCGCAGATACTGCATACTTTTTGGTCTCTACATCATTATTACATCTGATCTATTATTATTTATAATCTATGTATACACGCTTTTCTCGGGTACCTATACTTCAATTAAATCACTGTTTTGTCACGAATTTTAGACTAAATTTATTTGCTTTATTAATTTCATGTATCGCTGACAAGTCGGTTAGTACACACAGGCCAAGTACTGGCTTGGGTATAGCATTGCGAAGACTGTGTTACTCGGAAGGTGAATGCAGCCAGCATCATGTCGAAATCGGTAATTCTCCGATGTTCTGCAATAAGTTCTCAACTCTACCGTTGGAACATCTCAGGGAGCGCAAACGCACGACAACTTTCGGTAGTCATACCAGAGCGCATTGGCGCAACTGTCATTATATTCTTCAGTCAACGTAGGAGGTGTTTGGAGGTGTATGGCGGTGATCGGTCGTGATCGAGGAGGACGACGAAGACGACGAAGACGAGCGGTCGGCGGGGGACGAGGAGAACGAAGGTGGTCGGTGGTGGTCGGAGGTGGTTGGTGGTGTTCGGAAATGGTAGGAGGTGGTAGAAGGTGGTTGGTGGCAGCAGGATGTGGCAGGAGATGGATGAAGATCGGTAGGAGGTGTTTGGAGGTGGTAGGACATTGTAGGACATGTCTGGTGGTGGTTGGAGATGATGGTGGTCGAGGAGGACGCCGCCAAAGAGGACAATGAGGGGGTGGAGGAGGAGGTGGGGGAGATGACCGAGGTGGACGAGGACGATGGTGGTCGGAGGTGGTCGGCGGTGGTTGACGGTGCTCGGTGGTAGTTCGGGGTGGCTTGCGGTGGACGCGGTTACGCTTCTTTTTACGGGGATTATTGAGCTGATCGACATTTTTAAGTCGCAGTCCACAAGTAGTCTTACGTACTCTCTTTTTATCGATTCAATCTCAAGCTTTCATATCGACAGTACTTTGGCTGCTACGAATGTCAGTGCGAGCAAGGAGGCATCCTCCTTGAGTGCGAGCTCGTTAGTCAGAGTCGATAGAGCAGAACCCTCCTACGCTCCCAGGCCCACCTGAACCCACTTGCCCGCCGAAAACTGTTCCAAAAAATGTACCCAGGGGTATCCGTCTTTATGTTCTTCAGTCAACGACGTCAAGTACCTGTTCCATCCCCTAGCCCTGTTCGTTATTCAGTTATACTTTGTATAGTGATTTTTTAGTCGGATCTTTCGAATTCGATTTGATGTTTGACTTGTCTACGACTAGTTAGCGCGCGTATTTCGATGTTTTGTGAACTTGTCCACCGCTGGATGGCGCAGCTTGACCTGCGTGCCCACAAGGTCCCTAGATTAGACACGCGTGTTCCAGTTTTTCCCACTATCACGTGGGCAAAAATGTTCTACGCGCGTTCGCCCAAAAGTATCTTATAAAAAATTTTAATATTAAACTTACATTAGCGCATTAACCAGTTTTAACCAATTTTGCTCATTTTTTGAGGTTAAGCATCAACCAGTTGCGCCCATAATTTCCTGACGTTCACGAAATAAATAGAAGCACGTACGTATTTTGAGGTTAATCATTGTGACAGGTTAGGAATCAGAACCACACCGGATGCATTCCATTTAGAGCTCAGTGTGACACAGTGTACAAATTTCTATTGTAAGCGGCCAATCCGGGCAAAGGAATACCTGAAATGTTTACACCGTGTCATACTGTGCTCTAAATGAAAAGCATCCATTGTCATGCGAAACTTTTGGCGCATTCTCACTAATTTTGTTGCCCACGCGTGTCTTGACCTGTCTAATCTAGGGACCTTACGTGCCTGTTGCTATCCAAAACACGTTATGGCAAGTTCAGGTTAGCATCTCACCTATGGGAAGTTGTTCTTTACTTACCGTCACTGGATTAACCTTAACCCTTCGAGAACGACCCTATTATGTCGATCATGTAGATCACTGGGTCAAATGACCCTACCCCATGTTTACCGTATTACCATTTCAAATGTACGTGTACAATATTAATATGGGTTTAGCCGACAAACCATCAATATAATATAATATAATTAATGAACTCGTTTGCAGTTCGTCTGTAGATGATTGTAGTGCAAATAGAATAGTTTGATAGTGAACCAATTTCTTTAAATAATACAATAAAAAATTCTACAAGTATCTGGCCGACAATTATATATAGAGTTCAATATTTTCAATAAATTCCGTCAGATATCGATAAAGAATCGTTTGTAGGGCAATAATTTATTGTTGCAATTGTTTGGTAGTTAACCCCTTTTTCTCATTTTCGTCGGCTTCGAAATCTTTGAAATAGTACGATTTGATGGATTCAACCCAAGCGGCTCCCGAACCCAATAAATAGTTCCAGTTTATAAAAGTGGGTACGACGCGGTCGAACTTAGCCAGAAAGTCATCAACCAGTGCCTCATTTTGATAGAAAGCTGATAACAATGTAAAAAGTAACGTAGTAATGAAACATTTCTGTTAAATAACTCGCTTGTTTATTTTGAAAATAAATATATCGAATAGGATTACCTTCAAATCTAAACTACGTAAACACACTGCATGTATCGGCCAGTTTTACTGTCAGCTGAGAGATTTCGAGTAAGGTCTGGCAACGTGGTATGTAAAATTGAATTGACGATTTAACTCGAATAATGAGCAATGTGTCGCTTTTTCACAATCTTGTTGAATATGAATATAGTTTTCTCATACATTAAATAAATACTTATTAATTATAAGTATATATAACGATAGTAAACATTTCAGAGAGAATTGGTAAAGCATGAAGGGCGGCGTCGGGCTCGTAGCGCGAGTAACGCAAGGTCAACGCTAGGGTGGATTCTGTAGAATTACGATTTTTAGGATCGTTTAAAACATTTCAGGTATTTAGTATTCAATTTTACGTAAGCTTCCCAAGTCTTACGATTTTTTACTGGCGGGCGAGTAGTGGGTGGACGAGCGGGGTGAGGGGAGGGGGGGCAAAATGGGCAAAGATCGTCGTACATAAATACATGAATGAATGGCCGTTATCAACAGGCATTGGCATATTAACCACTGCGGTCCACTACCGTTTGTCGACGCGAGTAATTTTTATACCTATCGTCATACATACTTATGTTGAATATAAAATAAAAGCGAATAAAAACTAGTGGAAGTAAAGAACTTAATTTTATGAGAGATAAAACAGCTAGTAGTTGCATTATGCAAGTTGTGTTGAAAGCGTGAACTTATTGGCGATAATGGACGATAAACTATTAAATGATATTAACTTTACTGATATTTATTGAAAATGTGTAACATTCCAAAAAAATAGTGCAACCAAATATAGTTTGTTTGTTTATAGATTTTTAGTTAACGATTATCATAATGATTGTATTGTAAGTGACAGTGTAATGTATTGCTGTAATCTGATTACGTCCTGAAACATTTCAAATAATGTGCACAGAGCGCACAAAGTTCTTATACCGAAACCTAAGATATATTTTTCAGCTGATGGGAGAGTAAAATAATCTTCGGCTACTGGATGAAAGTGAAATCAGCATTCAAGTTACCGGTTTATAACATTCTCGATTTATTCAATGAATATACCCCGAAACAATAAGACAATGCCGTGTTTGAAATGTAGTATTACAAAGTTTAATATACTAAATGATAATGCAGGACAAATATTAGGATAGATAGATAGATAGATGCGTATTTGTTTGATTGCGGGGCAACACCCCAGCAGCGATAGATAGATATATAGGTACATAGAAATTATACATACTTACATAAAATATAAGGTAAGGTGAACCAAATGAACATAAAATAAAATAACAAACACATTATACTGGCACAACGTAAATAGGCACAAATCCAAAGAAAAGCATATATACACAGAGCAGCCACATTCCGCGTACATCGTACATCATACAGCATACAGTACATCAGACGATTTCACTTATGTTCCACACATAACCCTCGTCGCACACGTTCAGCCGCTTCCGCGCGTAGGTAGTTCAAGTAACCTAGCACGAAACACCGGCAAAGTGGACGCTGGTGTGATTGTCGGGGGCAGAATTCCAGAAGTTAGCGCCAACGTACACAAAAGGCTTTTCATAAACTACTGTACGAGCCGCAGGTAGAATTAGGGTGTCAGTGCGCGATGCGTCGCGACGACGCGATGTATGTTGGCTTGACTGGAAGCAGTCGAATAGGCCAGGAAGTCCTTCGTGTACGGCCTTATAGAAAATACAGAATACAGCCCATAATGTACAGTCGATAATCGGGCATGGTGAGCCACCCGAGCCTTCGTCAAAAGTCAGAGACGTGTATAAACTGCGTTTGACCCCTCAGTAAGGTTAGTAAACACTCTCGCACAGTGATCACCTATCGGTAAAACTACTCTGGTAAAGTGGTCCATTTAGTTATGAAAAGCAGTTACTGCCAAGGCTGTACGTTCTGGAAAAATAAGACTCATAAGAAAGAATATGAGGAATGGTTCGAACATCACGAAAAAAATTGCATGAAGAATCACGAGGGCTCCGCGGGAAAAATGGAGGTTGATTCTATGATAGAAATGTTTTCCAGATCTGAAGAGAAATTGGCGTAAGGTATGGCAATTATATAGGTGATGGGGATTCAAAAACTTTTAAGGCCATTCTAGAACTAAGTCCTTATGGTGGAGTTAACTGTTGTAAAAAGTGAATGCATTGGCCACGTAGAGAAGAGAATGGGCACCAGACTCCGAAACGTGAGAAAACAAAAAAAACTTTCCGGAAGAGGCAAGTTAATGGATAAAGTTGTCAAAAAACTCACGAAATATTATGGTTTGAGCATTCAAAGAAATGTAAATAGTGTTGAAAATATGAAAAAGGAGATTATGGCTACTTTGTATCACATTTTTTCAACAAAAGAAAAGCCAAATCACGAATACTGCCCGACTGGACCCGAAAGCTGGTGTAAATGGCAAAAAGCAATCGCCTTAGGTAAAAATCCAAAATTGAAAGATTTTTCACCCTTACTTCACGAAAGTATCCAAGAGCATCTCTTGCCAATTTATCAAGATTTGACCAGAGATGATTTGCTAAAAAGGTGCTTGGGAGGCCATACCCAAAATGCAAACGAAAGCTTCAACTCGACGATCTGGCAATTGGCTCCAAAACATTTGCATTCTGGCTTAAAAATTGTTGAAATTTCGGCCTACATCGCTGCTGGTATAGTCAATGATGGCTTCTCTTCAATCTTAACGATTATATTATGAATGCATTGGACATAGTTGTTGGCACCAACTGCAGAGTTTTTGCCGAAACCTCGGATGAGGCGCGAATTGTACGGCAAAACAGACTGAGTCTTTCTGAGACGAAAGAAGCTCGTACTGCCCGGAAAAAACAGCTGGCGGAAGAAAATCAGCTTTTCGAGGAAGAAGAAGGTCTGCTGTACGCGCCTGGCATCGCTGATTAATCGGTAAGTCACTACAATTACTAGTTTTCACATGTTGAAACTTTCGATGAAATTTTGGGAGATCACACTCAGTAATATTATCGGAAGGATATACCTAAAGTTTGAAAGATAGCGTGTGAATAAATACCTTTTTAGGGGTCAAGTATGTCGAAAAAATGGTCGAAAATTCGAACTTTAGAGTAAAAGCGGTCCCAAATTTTCAATTTTGCACTTTGTCATCATTTTTTAGGTATATCCTTCCCCTTAATATGTCAGTAAACGAATGACACTTGTTAAATCTTTTTCAGATCAACAGCAAAAGAGTGACAACTGCAGCACTTTTCGATGTCACGGAAAACAGGCGTCCGAAGACCCTTAATAACGCCGCATTTTGTGTATCATCGCAACAAAAAAAATTCCTTCCAAACTTGAATACTTCAATAAAATTATGTTAAAATTTGAAAATGATTAGATTATTTTATCCCGTTTAAAAAAATTCTCGAAAAATACCTATTTTTCACGCTTCTCAAGGGATTTCTGGCCTTGATGCGGTACGCTTATACACTTCAGAAAATGTGTTTCATGCATGACAGTGTTCGATACAGATCACGAGGTCATTTGCGTAAAGTAAATAGTGACATCGCAAAAGGCACTGGGGGGAGATTGTTTATAAAAAGTGAGAATAATAGCGGGCCGAGAACACTACCTTGCAGTACACCTGACAGGGGAAGACGTAGCCGCGAGGTCATACCACTAGGATGGCGAACCACTTGCGTGCGGTCAGACGGGTATGAGTTGAATCACTCCAGCACGTTGTCTGATAGTCCGATAGATCGCAGCTTTGACAGAAGCAGCGCATGGTTTACTGTGTCAAAAGCTTTGAAGAAATCCAGAAACATCACCAAAGTCACCATGCGACAATCAAGCGCAAACCTAGTCACCCACCAAAAGCAAGAGGGCTGATTGTATGCCCTCAAGAAAACCAGTCTGACGTGAGTCGAGATAATTACCGCGCGCTAGATGCACCGCGAGTTGATTATACACTATCCATTCGAACACCTTAGAGAGTGCGCAGAGAAGCGAAACTGGTCTAAAATCTGACGGGCCAGCGGGATTGCGAACTTTCGCTATAAGTACAACAATTGCGATTTCCACAACGACGGAAGCGATGCCGTTGTTAGGAGCGAATTCAGACAATACACAATCAACGGTATCAGTAGACTTTTTAATGTCTTAAAAGCCTGTATCGGAAGGTTATCGGGACCACATACATGAGTTGTAGTCCGTGCCAGCGCACTGTCGACACATCTATTCGTGATCGGTGAAAAGGTGAAGGATTCTCTCTGCCTCTCGGCAGGGCTCTGAACCGCTGGGCTATCATACCGCAAAGTCACAGAGCTAGACACAAAGTGTTTATTAGGGTCATCAACCGAAGCCCCAGCAGGCAAAGCAGCTGGTAGCTTTTTACACTTGGCAAGACCAAGGTTCTCCATCTCACGCCAAAAACATCACGCACCACCACAAGTATTAAACCGCTCTTGTATGTAAAAAGTCTTAGCGGTTGTTTAAGCACGCCTTATGTTTCTACGATATGCGATATATTTAGCGAAAGATTCCGCACTGCGAGGTTTCTTGATGGGCCGATAGCAGGCGTTGTGCTTTTCCATCAGACGTCTGATATCTATAACGATATTTAAGGCGGAGGTGAATGTCGCTCAGTAAGTTTCGGACAGGCACGTCGCGATCCAGTACCTCATTCATGAGGTTATTAAAGATTGATACCCGTTCATCCACCGACGGCAGCGACGAAAACTGCGAGAAGTCAAACGTAGATAAGGCAGCAGAGGCGATCTGTGATTGGTCATCGCTTGTTAAGAGCTCACCGCCAAGGAGACCAGCATACATTTTGCCGTATGGTCCGATATGGATATCTTGGCAGAAAATACATTAATGCTCTCCTCTTCCAGACCGGTGAACTTGCGGATCCCCTTGTGCTCCGAGGGCAATGCGCGAACGAGCAGAGATACAAGGAGTTTGGTGAGCACTTTTTTCAATCGCTTCGTCGATGCAGACTGCCTTTCAATACTCCAGGTTTCCCTCAAAGTCGGCTAGAATTTGATTTCGGCGCTAGCGTCGGGTGAAGAGCACAATGGGGATCCGCGCACAGTCCACCCTGGGCGCGGTATTGCTCAACTAGGCTGCCAGTCTTCGTCAAATTAAATAGGTCATTTTCCGACTCATTTACGAAAAAACCATTCGTCCAATTGCCGGAGGAATCTGCTGAAGGAGCAGCGCGGTGGGATGACCGCAAATGCTTGGCGATGGAACGAGGCTCGTTCGTAAAATCAATAAAAATTTATTACTAAGAATGATTTATTTACTCTTAATCTGCAATTCATCTACTAGGCCAACACTTAGCATTCTGTACAAAATAGTTATAATGAATCTGTAGCTGTGGTAATTTTTCAGATACTACAAGTGAGGTCAAACTTGATCGTGTACCTATGCCAAATCAGACCGTTCATGTCACGGTACATACCATTCCCGACCTGCAACGGCGAGGTGATGAGGAACAGCGTCAGAGTTAAGTTCACCGATTGTACCGCATCGCAACTGTAACTGTAGTTACCCGAGAAAGGTCCCGGAGAAATACCGTAGCCGAGGTAATAGCAATCTCGTACTGTATGCCAAACTACGAGCCTCAGATGACGTAAATATGGAACTTGCTGAGAATTCGGGTATTGGATCATCAAGTTTCCGCCGGAGCCTTTAGCCATATAGACCGCAAGTAAGTTCACGGCCAGAGTGTATTTCCTAAAGGCGACCGATGGAGAGTCCAAACAACGAGCCGTTAAAGCCAATAACAGAGCAGTAGTGGCCGAGGTAACAGAAACTCGAACGCGATGAAGCACGAATACAGCCACGAACGACGACGATCACGTGCGCCGATCAGCACAGAGTGAACCAGCTCGACGTTTTGCCGTACGAAGACACAATCTTTATATCTCGGAGTGTCACTTCGGTTTCGATGTTGTTCTACACTCTACCGTCGTGATGCCTCATCTCGACGAAAATTCAGCGCACAGATGATCCAGTGGTATTAGACAGAAAATCGAACTAGGTCTATTCGTTCGACTTACAGTCTGAGCCATTTTTTTCTAGATACATCTGAGTCAGATAAAATTTATATTGCTCCATGAAAATATTAATGAACGAAGTTGCGGATTTTGTGGTTGAAATAAAAAATAAAATACAAAATAGGAAACCACAAAGTAAGCGTGGTAGCGGTGGAGGTCTCGCGGAGCAGCTTACTTACAAAATGGAATGCCTTAGTTAAAAATAACCGTCCGATCAATATTTTTTACAAAATCTATTGTTTTTATCTTTATTTCGGAAATTTATTACGCAATATTATAGCGTAATTAATTATTCCATATCAGCTATGCTTGTTATTGTGAATATAAGAATTGCTATACTGTTCCCGCCCTGTACCGTACTGTCTGTAATTTAATATCTAAGTGTTTGTCGTAATTTTTCTAATTCTTCCTTAATTCTATTTTCACGGTTTAACATAAGTTGTGGGTAATCGACGCTTTTCATTTTATGGTACGATCTTACTATTCTTTGTAAGGCTTCGAGCTCGCTCGAGATCCAGCGAAGTATACTTGTCGTAATTACTTTAATTGTGTGGCATAGGCCACATTTCTATTTGATACGTAGGCTATCCAATTAGTGCTTTTCTTACTTCTACGAAAGGTATCATCCCGATGTGTGCAGTCTTTTGCCGCTGCAATAACAAAAATTTCATTGTTACATAACAAAATATTGAATTTTTATGAATATGTTCATTACCTAAAAATGAAACTGAAGTTATAATAGGGCATGTAAATAATAGACAAAAGCGGTCATTCGCTTTTTTAAATATATAATTTAAATCATTATTATTATAAATTATTACAACGTTATACACAATAATTTCAAATTTATATTCTAATGATTTAAATCGTATTGGAATTTTTATTTCTTAACATTCCAGAAGCTTAAACCATTTGCATTCGACACCTATTTTTCTAGTCTTGTTTTGTCAATTTGCACAGAAAATCTAAAAGAATGAACATCTGAGGCTTTAGTTTTTCGAGATCGCAACTATAGCCAACGATATACTGCATAAATAAGATTTTCTTTTAATATCTCCAAGTACTTTATAAATACGGTGGCTGTTCAGATACTGCGCTCTTATGTGTAATGAGAGCTTAAGTTTTTTTCTTTCCCGTTTATTTCGGAAAGGGTGAAGGGTTGAAAAATTGGATAATAAAAAGATTAAAAACGTAATCATTTGACTTGGTTTAACCACGGATGTTTCAAACACTCGGCTGCTGTAGCCCGTTTGCTTGGATCGAAGTCAAGCATAGGAGTTAGAAACTCAGCAAATTCACGCGCTTCGCTGGGCAACCAATCATACTTTTCTGTCAATACTTCGTAGAGGCTCCAGGGCTTGAGACCCGTAATATGCCTCAACTCTCCTTTCTTATTGAAAAATATTCTCGAGTGTTTCCCAGAAAGTGCGATTTTCCGCGGGATTTCCCCAAGTAACTCTATTATGTGGGCTAGGTGGTCTTCGTCTCTGAAAAATTTAAACAGCTATTATGTAAATCTGCACTATTAGGGTACTTTATGCAGAGACCGTAAACTTCGAAATCAAACTTTCCGAGCAAGTGTTATAAAAATTTAAATTTGACTGACTCAAATTTTTTCTTAAGATATTAGAGTGATGCTTGAACAACTATGTCTATATCTTTCTTCAAACTACGTATAGTGAAATTATTTTGAATCTCACCTGCAGTAATCGTCGCCACTATGAGGTTCAAAAAGATAATCACCAGTGGCTAATTCAAAAGCCATACACGCTGTTGACCATATGTCTGCTGAAGTGTCATAGCCAGCTCCCAACAATACTTCGAGAGACCTGTATTGTCTAGTTTGAATATCTTCCGTAAATTTTTTATGGATCCAGCAAGCATTTCCTAAATCAGCAATTTTCACCTCCACTTCACATTCGACTATCGCCGGATCCAATGGAGCTACCGATGCACGTTTTATTTGCAGCTTCGTCTCTGGAGGGTTTAGTGTCCGCACATTGTTCAATGCATTACCTATTATACATACAATGATCTAAGAAAATTTAGGTCAGCCAAATTAACCACTACTTTCTTTCTCTTCGCCTTCAAGTTTGATTATAATTCTGGTATATAACTCAACCTCCAGATACAAAATAAATAAGTTTACTAGTAGTGTTTCTTAGAAAAAAAATTCCGTAACACCAGTATTTGGATCGTTACAGTGTTTTGCCCTGTTAAAAAATATTACATTGTGTTACAAGTGCAGAAAATGGATGATTTCCGACAAGTGTGAAATTTACACCATGAGCCACGAAGGCGAGTGCTGCAGCCATCGACATGTGTACATACGCTATTTGTTCAACCTCTGTGAAGGAAAATATGATTTGAGAAGCACCAAAAGTGCCACGGACAGCATGTAATAAAATTACGTTCGTAATGACACAGTGCGTAAAACTGAGTTATTCAAAAGTGCGCATGCACCAAAGAAGCCCCAGTGTAAAATCAATTATTCCAGCTGTACGCATGCGCAAACGTCGTTTTACGGCATTGCTTTGAAACGGGGTACTTTGCACACATTCCACAGACTTCGAAATCGAACTTAACAGGCAACTGTTGGAAAGAAAACAATCGAAGATTTGGAACCCGGCTAACATTGTAACTCGATAAAACGAATCGACCGAGAAACACCGCCACAATAATATATGTATATAAGTACCAGTCGATTACGCTTGAAGAAAACCTCGAGTTTCTGCTTACCCAGATAACTAAGTGTGTTTGTGCAAAAAGTCTATTCCAGTTTTTGTTTCCGTTTCTGCGAACGTTTCCGAAAAATAATTTTTATGCGATAAATGCACATTACAACAATAATTGTTGTGTAAGTATAGCAAGGCTTACTTGCATTTAGTGGATATTGTGGACTTTTTTCAAAATAGTTTACTTGCATTTTGACAGCAATTGCGGACACACCTTGTTCTAATATTAATAGCAGCACTTTACAAGCGTTGCTGCATATTGCTTCAACATTTAAATGCACTTTGTTATTTGGGTAAATTGATATTTTATAATAATCAAATAAAAGTCCGTGATTTATCCTCTCGTTCACCAGTTTGTCCCTTCGAATAGCTCACCAACTTTTATTTTCTTTTTCAACATTTCAATTTTAGATTTTTCGATCAAGCTTGATTGATTGAAATTTCAAGGACATGATAATGTTATTGTTCTACCGGTATACATGTCGTCTGCGAAAAACAAGTGCAAACCATACAAAATCGTCTGCTTTTGCTTAAGGGAGGATACAAATTAACATGAACACGATTCTGCCTTGACCATGAAAGATTCAGGAGCCAATTTTGCACGATGTTGGTAAAATAAAATCGTGAACAATTCAAACGCTTAAACTTTTTCCTCGTTTACAGAAATAATATCGTTATTTCTTGGAGAAACAGGTTAAAATTCAATGAATTTTTGAACTCAGCCAGTAGATACAAAACTTATTATACGTAATTCTTAATGAGTTTGGATTCAAATTTATATGAACATTGAAAACTAATTGTAAGCAGGCTGTACGCTGTGCTATTAATTTCCCCCGCCGTTCCCCGCGTTGACGACGGTTTACAGGGTTCCACGAATGGGGGTACTCTGAAATCAAAAATCAAATCATTTGGTGTAAATTGATAGTATAGCTAAAATGTAGTACAGGGATATTGGAAAATAATTCAATTATGAAAATGGGACTGATTTGAAAATTACATTTGGCTTTTGATATAAAAATTGAAACTTTAAAAATATGTTTGAAACAACTGATTAATTAGGTTGGAAAATCCCTGTGCTACATTTTAGCTATATTATTCATTGACCAGAAACAATTTGATTGCTGGAGTTCAGAGTGCCCCCACTTTCGAATTCCTCTAGTTACGCCGTCAATGCGGGGAATGGCGGAGGAGTTTTGCCGCACCGTATACAACGCACTCCATTGATAGTATAATTTCCATATATAATTATAATCAAAACTCATTCAAATATGTAATGTGTACCCGTAAGATGAAACTTTTTTCGCTTACTGGTTGATTCGAACAAAACAGTCATTTTAGAATGCTCTCAGCACGTTGACCTATTCTTCAACTCAAACTGGGAAATTTTTTCATGTCCTCTGATCAGTCCGACAGCGTGCCCCCTAACTTCATTCTTTACTTCAGACTCATCCTTCAAGTCAAATCTTTCACTTCATTTCTACTCCATTCACAATAACTTATAAACGATATGATAAATGAAAAATCCGAAAAATAGCATGCAATTAGTGCTCGTGTTGGCTCGTGCTGCATACACACCGGTACTTGTATCGCCAACTTCACACTCGTATTTGTGTGAAACCAGCACTCGCCTTCGGTTCACCATGAAAACTTTATACTTGTAAAAAATCGCCCACTCTCCGCACTTGTAACATAACATACTATTTTCAATTTTCTTCATACCTAGGGAAGATACAAAACTCAATATCGTAACTGAATATGCCGGGTTTTTGAGTTCAGTTGTGCAATCTACGCAAGCTCTAAAAGATCTTCAGAAAGCCATTCCAAAAGTCAATCAATTTGGATGCTATTAGCCCTTGCTACATTTAGGGGAAAAATAGTTTCGGCTTATTTTTTAGTTGATAAGCTAGATGGTTGAGAAAGATTTGTCTTGAACCTGAAGAGAATGAATTCCTTCATCAGTATAGAAGATTTTAAGTGAGAGGATACTAAAACATCATCTCAACGTATTGCAAGAGAAGCTGATATGGCTCATTGATGTGACAACGCCACTGATGTTTACAAAAATGACATTAAATAAAGCCCATTGTTGACTACCTGCAAAGTGAAGGATTACCAGCAAAATGTCTTTTAAAAAACCAAACAATCGGCAGAAATCATAGACAGTGTGAAACGAACTTGGAGCAACAAGAACACTGTTCAAATCACTTGGTTCCAGTATCAATGAAAAACAAGCACGAAGACTTTCTGAAGTTGTCAGTTTTTTAGGTTGATTCTTAACTTGGATGATATACCCTTCATACATCTCCAGAAGTGAATTCTGACAGATTCAAGGTCACTGGTATCGTCTGCTACTATCTATTTAACCTGCATATCAGCAGACATGGGTGGCCTTGAATCGATCAGTATCCACCTCAGAAGATGTATGTAACATTTCATTGTGGGACTGTAAGAAACAGTACATGTTTGCAGAGTTGTAGTTTTTAAAATTTGTAACAAATATTAGCCTACTTCAGGCAAACGACTAATCTATAAAATTTTATATAAATTCCGTAGATTTGACGATTGTGACGTAGCACACATACACGCTGTAACCAAAGTAACGAATAAATTACCTTCGCCACATTCAGTCGTCTCCTCCTGATCAGGTGGTAATATACCTTCTCCGCAACTTTTTTCAACATCACGCAGAACGATGTCTTCAACATTTTGGTATTCATCAGGAGGTTGGTTCTCCATTTTTTCTCCTCCTGCTAATCCGTCAACACCATTTGTCCGTGGTATATTTATTTGAGGTACAGAAGTATCTAATGTGTCAGGTGATTCTTTGCTCTCTGTTGCAACGTCTTCTATACTCTCTGTGTTTACATCCGCTGGATCTGAACTGTTGTTTTGGACTTCACCGTTTTCTACAGTATCTACAATGAGTTTACTCTGCTCTTCAATCTCTTCAATTTGTTCCATCTGTTTCTTCAGCAGCTCATTTTGTCGCTTTGCCTTCTTCTTCAACTTCTTCTTTTTGTTCTTTGACATTTTCATATTCGTTGTGGGCTCTTGAAACTCTTTTGGCGCTGTCGATATCAATGACACTGGCAATTTCAAACCCAACGAGTGAAGTTCTGTTGCTTCTGATGCCAATTTTCTAATATAAGTTTCGTCAACACAAATTAATACATTCTCGGGTTTTATGTCTGTGTGAATAATTTTACCTGGAACAGCAAAATATGAAAAAATTATTTCCAGGATTAAAATTTAGTAGAAATGTATAAATTTGATGAGCAATAATATCTACATAATGAAAAAACGATTTCATGGGAATATAGCAGGGAGATGAATAGAAAAATAGCAGCTCAGTAATCAAATAATGTAAGAAAAATTTCACAAGGTTCTTTAAAAAAACACCGTTGACTTAAAATTTAGTACTAGATGTCTCGTTGAGCCAAAGATTCCGATACATGACGACAAGGAAAATCCTATTCAATACCGTTATTTGTATATCCGTGCATGAATGTGGTACTGCGGTTCAAAAATGAGATGGAAATCAATTTTTATATCGTATGTAGTGTATGAAAGATTTTGTTCATTCGATTTCATGTGCAGAAACTTTGACATACACGAAAAACCTATGATACAGTGCGTTTATTGATACACAACAAAGCTACTGAAGAGTATAAATGAAATTCAAAAGTAAAACAAATAGCCCACAGGTACAGAAAATTGTGAAAAGTGAAATCTCGTTATCTGCGCAGATGAATAAGAATAACAAGACACTTTTATCAACAACGTGATGAAAAAACTTTACTGACATAACATCCACAAAATAAATCCAAGGTAGATTCATACAATAGAATGTTTTGAGGATAAAAGAAATCATCGTGGCCAACTAGCTTGACATGTAAAATCAATATGGAATCTGATTGTTATTTATATTTTTTTTTTCTTTTGCATAACAAATATCTAATAAAAGGAAGGTGCGAAGGTTGTCACTGCAGGTCACTGTCGAAAAACTTGGAATCAGTAAACGAAAGCGCCCGTAAAAGAAAATCAACCTGAAACTCACGATCAGAGCTGAAGACGAATATTGCAAATAGGCGAGAATAACAATACTTTACCACCATGGTGCACACGATACTTTCTGCAATGAAAGTGTGATTTAAATTTTTTTCTGTAGCGGAATACATAAAAAACACATTTTAGTAATAAGACGTGAAAGTGTACGTTTTGGTACTCAGATGTTCTTTTTTTGTACTATCGCAGAAACGATTTACGTACGGAATGCAGACAAAAAAAAAATACGCATTAACCATACTTGCGTTACTTAATAGTATATATTCCTGTATTACATATAGGACGTCATTTCCGACTCAACTCTGGCCACATGATTGACTTGAAAATAGAGACTCGATATATCTTTCGCAATATTGGGTGTAAAATTGAGAACGTAGTTCAATAACGAAAAATTTATTTTTAAAAATACCTACAGTTAGTATATAGGGGTAGGTCGTCTGGGGTGTAGGGGGCGATGCCCCCATCGGGTGTTATTACACTTTAATTATACTTTTTATAAAATAAAATTGAATTAAAAAAAAAAAAAAAAAAACTTGGTAGTACAATAAAAATAATTGTCAGGCATTTATAGAAAAAACGGTTGATAGCTTCTTCTTTCTCTTTCTCTCTTTTTTCCAAAGTTATGAAAATGTTGGTGTTCGCCGTGCTTGCTAGCACGCTGCAGTACAAGCACCAACTGCAGGCTGTACCGAAGAATCATATTATAGTGAATTGAATAGCATGCGCTTCCCCATATTTCCTGTTACACGTTTTCGTCGCATTCACGAAATTAGACCCACCAAATGCCACATTCCGAGAACTAAGATGTTACACATCAATTTGTAACATATTCTATCAATATTTGCGGGACAAATACGCCACTTTCGTCCCACTTTTCAGGTAGGAAAAGTTAACATTATGGTTGAACCGGGAATAGAGTATTTTTTACCACACATGTGTCGAAAACTCGTTTTCTCGCGCACGCGTTCGCCTACGACTCATACTGAAAACTTATGCTCGGCGTAAAAAGACCTACTTTGCCTCGAGTTCAAAAAAATTCAGAAAAGTTTCCGTTTAGAGCTTCTGTCGGTGAAAATTTTTATATTACACTGCGTCACCGAAATATTGTATAATGTACTCTTTCAAATATATCAACTAAAGTTTGAAATATCGAAAATCATGGGAAATTCTTTTTTGTAGGTCTTGATAAGATACATACACTTAGGTACTTCTATTACTTGATAAATCACATATTCACCGAAAAAAATACAGATTTTTATAAATTGTAAATATTATCAAAATCTACCCGTACTAAAAAAGGTATCTGAGTGAATTTTATACATCAAATCTCTATTAAGATCATTGCAGGAAACGTGATAGTTAATTGTTTACACATTTATTTTGACACAAGACAATTCTGACAAGTGAAATCGAAGATGCATTTAAGCGTTGGTATTAGTTTTATTCAAAGTTGACCATAAAATGCTGTTGGTAGATCTACCATTAATTGGGGCAAAATTGTTAACCAAGTTCCTAGCTCGGATCAGATGGGATAGCGCGTGAGATAATAAAAAAAAAAAAAATGTAGAAGTGCAAGCCAGTCTCCTGAGCTGGCTGCACAATTTTTGCATTGAGGTGGAGTGGGGGAAACGCGCCACTTCAACTTGTAATAAACAGTATGAAAAATGTTATTTTTTCAACTAACGTGACCAGCGACACGGTACCTGAAAATTCTCGTATAACTCCCGTATTTCCCCGGTCCTTTTTTATAATAATTTTCGGACATTCGTAACATTCTTTGAACTGTACATTTATTGAATATTAGTTGTTTTAAATAATAGTCTTTAAATACGCATGATACTTATTGTAAATAATATGCTCATCGATGAATATAAATTTCCGAGTTAAATATCTCGAAAAAAAGGATTGAATATCCCTATGCCCTGCTTAAGGTGGTGCCTAAGTCGATTTCGACGTTGACGTACATACATCAAAATATCGCGGTCCACGTATCTCAGTCGCGGTAAATGGCTTAACAGGCCCATTTTATACACAATTCAGAACAAAAACACGCCCAATACATTTTGATTTGACGCAGAAATAATGAAATGGCAGGGATTCTACGAAATAGCAATAGTAAATTTGTTGCTACACGAACTTGATGCCAGCTTTATTGAAAAAGAACAAAATTTTTGAAAATGAATTCCCGAAGAAAACAGATAAACCAAAATTTCGTTGGTATGTTGTTACTTTCGGTACACATGAATAATATGTTTATGTCTTTAACATTTTAGTTACAACAATTTTCGAAAGAATAATTTTGCTGGCTTTTGGAATAACAGTAACACAAAAAATTATATACCGAAAAAGTGAACACACCAGGTTTTGTTGTTATTTTTTTAAGCTTCTACGTTTTTGCTAGAATGTGTGAATCAAAATGTTACAATTTTCATATTACGGCTTTGATCATTTTTGAAGCAGCAAAATGATGCGTGCGGCTAAAGATAAAAACGATCAAAATTCCGAATTGCTAAAACTCTGAATAGTCAAGACTCTGGTGGTTACCAAACTTCACATATACCGTAAAGCTTTTACTGCGCAAGTGTGAAGCATTTGCCACATGTGTAAAGGTTGGTGTGATTTTCTAAGTTTTGACCATTTAGAATTCTTATCGGTTGAAGGTTTGACCATTCGGGCTCTTAATCATTCAGAAATTTGACCAGCGCCCAATACTTAGTACGGACTACGAAGCTTATTACAGAATATTGAATTTACCACTTGCTACCACTAAAATCGATTTCATCAATCATTTTCCACGTTATTTTAGTGGAGTGGCTCGCAGCAGTTCGTAGCGCGCGTGCAGTCGTATTAAATTTGTGCACATGTCGCCGCATGCACATTTGAACGTCCCGGTTCGCCATAAATTCACTGTGTACTGAATATATAGTAGTATATATGAAATTTAACCGTTCTGTGGAAGAGATTTTTATTAATTTATTTGAAATCGACTTATGGGCGGCTCGATCAAAATTCTCACAAGTCTACTCTAAGGGTCATGCTAATACGGGGCATTATTTTTCACAAGCCAAAACGCACAAAGAAATTTTCAAATCGGACTCTGATTTAGTTCATCTATAGTCCAGTTAGAGGCCAGTTTTTGCCCTATCATAAATGATTATCAAAGTTATAGGGATCAAACCTTTTGACTTCGGCGTGCGCATTATTGTATTTGAATGTATTTAACTCCTATCCTGCTGTAGGAAATCAATCAAATTAACAGCGTTTTCAATTCATTGTTTCACGCGGTTTTCATTGATACTAAGCATTATACAATAATGGAAAATATGGTTCTATTTTTTCAATAAAAGTAAAAACAAAAACGGAATATCATCAAATTTCGGTATCGGTATTTCTTTTTTTTTTTTTTATTGCACTTAAAAAGAATCATAAAAGCTTTTTTACCGTAGGTACCCCGAAACAAATTATAGTTTGGCTTGTAGTTCTCTAGAAACACAGCACACCGTGAACGAAAATATTATTTCCGAGCGGAGCAGAGTCCGACCCTATGTAGTGCGCTGCACAACCGACTGAGACATAAACTCAATGTGGCCTAATGCAATGGATGTCAGTTTTTGGTACAACACGCAAGGTCTCAGCTTTTCTCAGCTGGTTCAAATGCCGTGGCGTGCTCTACAGGTGGGCCAAAACTTTTTATGCTAATGGCAAACCACCTTCAGCCTTCGTCTTTCTGCCACGGGGTTTCACTGACAATGAGCGCAAAGACAACAAAGAACCCGCGCTGTCGAACTAGGCACTACCGTAAGGGGAGAGAATCATTCGAATTGCACGTGCGGCCGTGAAATTCGAAATTATTAATTGGACATTAAGTAATTGTATTTTCATTAGTATTACATTTGTTATGAAGATAATCCAAGCCTTCGAGAACTTGTCTGATGATGCTCTTCACATTGGTTCTTGGAATGCCTCTGTAGTTCGACTTTATGATGAGTTTGAGGAGGTTGTGACCAAGGACTTCGAACACCATGCAAACATGGAGGCCATTAATTCCACTGATTCTAAAATCGTTCAGCAACTGGACGGTCTTATTCCGCTTTGGGTCGTTGACATCTGTGTCGCGGACGTCTTTGAGTAGTTTTATTTCATCCAAAGCAGTTTCCGTGAAGTGGGATGCTGACTTTACAACTTTAAGAGCAACAAATCGTTTATCCTGTAACAAAACATTCACAGTAGTTTTAGAAACATAACTGTAACGAACAATACGTTGTAGAGACTGAAAGAAGACTTCGATTATACATTACATTTGATAAATTAAAGTAGCGCAGTTACGCAGGACTGAATTTGTGGATAACTTGGAAGCGGCATACTAATTATGTCTCTGTCCATTAATAATGATTAAATCATAAAACATGATGTGATGAACCGAATTATTCGTATGAATAGTTACCCACTTGTAAATTATTTCATTTCGTTCTATGATACGGCTTTGTGGAATTTTTAGATGCGATATTCTAGACCTTTTTATCATAGGAAAATTGCTTGCGACTTTGCATATCTTTTTAATAAATATGATGACTCAATTATTTCTTGTCATATTTTGAAACATTATAAGTAGATTATTTTCTTAACAAATTCTTTCGTGTAGAAATATTCTCAAACAATTGTTTTCAAGAATATAGCTCCTAGAAGACGCTGTATTAAACAAACAACTTGAACTAAGCATATTTTCTTCAGTCTTATTACTTCGATGACTTTATCTGAAATTTCAATGTATAAAAACATACTCTTCAAGTTTGATATTCTCAAATATTAATTTTCTTATGTCAAAATCGGTTTCGAGGTTTACAATGCACTCTCCCAATAGGGCCGCAACAGTACAAGAGGGGAAGCGATTTTTAAGAATTCGGAGGCCCTGCACCAGTTACCTTTGCGCGAGCGTCTCTCAGACGCGCGGATACATTATTTATATCGGCTAGACTCCCATTTCATTTCATTTTAGCCTGGAAATATACTTGTGTGTCAATATTTTATTAATACATCAGTTTTTTTTTTTTTTTTACATAATTATTTATGTAAACATTTTACATGAAAGATTGTGTGTCCAATTGGGAATAAGTGATATTTTACTTCAAAAATGAGTTCTAGAATTTTTTTTTCAATGTCTAGGTATTGTTTAAGAATCGCATATAAAGCTCTCTTAGTCTTCCTAGCTAAAATTGATTTTTTAAATATTGTAAATCATCGGCAAAGCTAAAGCAAATGCCAAAAATGTCGAAAAAGACCTTTATTTCGCACGAGGAATGGCGCGAAGAGGTATATTTTCACGACTAAGGGACTGTACGAGGAGTTTGAAAAATATTTAGGGTGAAATTCACCCCCAGTGACCCGTTAGGGTTCAAAATAATTTTTTATTCTGATGTCCACATGAAATATGAAGATTTATAACATCTATTATTTTTCATTGTATTTCTAATATTTCGTTCCTTTCATTCAGTGATTCAAGATGAGTTTACTACTATATCAAAGGTAAAAAAAACCTTGCTGTTCGTAAAAAAAAGTAGAGGTAGAGAGCAATTTACTTACGTCATTTCATTAAGATTGGAACAAAGTTTATTAATTAGAGTATACCTTCAAGATTCCAAAAACAAAAAGGAAGAAAAAAATCTTAAGCCGAACACCCTGGCAAACAGCGACAACGCGGTACGTTAACGTAGATTTGCGGTCGGACGCGCTACGGATACTCAGAGGACCAACATTATTCTTTGTCTTATTCTTATAGATGAAGTGTGATTACCATTTGTTATTACGCATTTTCTTTGCATATTTGGAACGAAACAATAAACGCCATTCATACTCACGAGTATTTTAATCGACTAAACGAATGCAACTGTTATTGAAATTCGCATAAACATAAGTAGTAACAAAGATGGTGTTCTGTATGACGTAAGCTCACTACCAAGCGTTTCATTGGAGCGAGAAAGATGTTGGCCTGTCCGATAGAGCAATCGATTATGCGCATGCTCTGACCATGCTGAGGTCCGAAATCGATCAGTTCGTACCGAACCGTCGTGGCGTCGACACGCTCAAGCACAGTACTGAGCGCCGCCGTGCCGCAGCAGAGTTGTTAGCTCGTACGCATGCGTGAGCTAGCGAGTTGCTTGAGAGCATGCGTAGGCAACGCCCGAGATAGTACAGTGATATTCATGTATGCCTACTCACTTCCAGCTACCTATTTTCGGTCCGAAACAAAACGCGAATTCGATTCAATACGAATTTTGCGATAATGGTTGGCGATACAGCCGACGTGAGAGAAGGGGACGCAATATTACATAATTCGTATAGAATCGAAGTCGCATTTTGGTTCGGACGGAAAATAGGCAACCGAAAGGTAGCCGATAGGCATACGTGAATATCACTGTACGAACGTTCGCGGACAAGCGAATGTGAGATCTTACATAAAAAAAAGGAGATAACCCGCGACCATGTTTAAGGCTTCATAATCACCACCGGAATTGGTAGTGGTATCACACGGCCGATAAACATGCTATTTTTAATGAATAAATTATACTCAAACCATAATAACAAAGTATGCGTAATGACCCCCTTCTTCGTGTTTCCGGTCGACTCTCATCTTTTATCATAACTGTACAATGCTGTTCGTCATTCATCGTTCGTTACTGGGAATTGTTTAGCATTACTAGAGAAAAAAAATACACTCGCAAAATTCTATATACTGTAGGATTCGGATGTGTAATATTGATTGTCGTCATTGTCGCCGCAAAATTGATCATCGCATCGTCAACATAATATTCATCATTTTCATCATCTGTGACAGTAATAAAAGCTGGTGAGAATCTAGCAGTGACTGTATCTGCGAGTAATTCATAAAACAAATACATTTGAGTAATTCTCACTCAAGTCAAAGGAATTTTGAATTTTCATTATTAGATTTGAAAAGAAAATTTTGCGAGTTACTCTTTTGACAGTTAAACTGTGTCCCAAAACATTCTCCTTTATAATTACACTAATTACCGATTGAAAACTTATGACATTTTACTTCTCAGAAATAACTTACTCTCGGAACAAAATTGTTGCGATATGAAATATCGATTTTTACTCAAGTTTTTGAAAAAAACGAAAACTTTAACCCGTGATTCAATATAGGATACACTTTTCTTGATGTGCTATCAATTTTTCAATCAAGACGTTCTGAAATAAATCTGACTAATACAGTGTACTCTCTCCATAGGGCTACTTCCCCGCTTTCGTACACGGTTGCTATCCCCCACTCCTCGACCTAAGTTTATCTTTGAAGCAAAAGTCTCTCATTATCAATAGAGCCGCGCAGCAAATGCAATAGTTCTGTCAGTTCTATTACCACATAAACGAACTTATCCCCTTTGAACACACAATCTGTCGAGTAAAACGTTTACATGAATAATTATGTATAATAAAAAAAATGTGTTGATAAAATATTGAAACATAAATATTTTTTCAGGTTAAAATAAAATGAAACTGGAGTCCATCCGATGTAAACAACGTATATGAGCGTGCACGAGAGGCTGGCCCTGCTGAGAGAGTGCGACTTTTTTATAACGTGGGGTAGGGGGGGTCTTCGATTCCTGCAAAATCGCTTCCTCTCTTGTACAGATGCGGCCGTAATTAAAAGGGGAGACCCAGTTGGAATTTTGAAAAAATCGATTTCTTTTTTTTCCATTTTCTAAAAGTACAATATTTCAAGAGTATTTTCCGACCAATTACAAGCAAATCGTACCGTTATTCGCCAAGATATATAACTTTGAATGGCGTCGTGTCTGACAAAGCTAACCGGCGCTCCCTCGAAAATACTCGAGAGGCAAGGGTAGCTCGTTGTCAACAAAAAATTGCTGCAGGTGCAGTTAACAAAGCGGAAGAAGACGTGGTATATGGCCCAGGAATAGACAATTCAATGTAAGTAACAAAATAAATTTTTTATTTGCATGCAAATCGTACTCAAAACTTTAAATGCGTTTTTCTCGAAACCATGATTTCGAAGTCGGTGATCACTGTAACTCGAGAACGGCTTACCGATCGGTTTGAAATTTGTCGCACTAATTCTATATATAGTTGTCCTCCGGATGAACGAAGGATTTTTTTTTTTTGGACAATTATTTTTTTTTATATAGCCAAAAATGTCAGTGAAATTTTGGTCAAAACAACACTTTTGACTTTCAACGTCCGCCATTTTGTGAAAAATTGAAATTTTTCAAAACCCTTCGTTCATCCGGAGTGATTTATTATACATTATATCATTGACTAAAGATCTCCCCCTCTTTTGTTGGTTTCAGATGATCCATTGCAGCGCGAGAGTGATCACCGCAACACCCTTTTTTTTTGCAGACGTCTCGCCGATTGCCTCCTACCGGTTTATTTTTAAATATTTTTCTTTGAAAAAATTGTAATGTGTACTTTAAATATATATCTTTCATATGGAAAAACTATTGTTATAAATTATTTTGTCGTTTGGCCAAAAAAAATTCGAAAAAAAGCCTTTTTTTGGACGTTCCAACTGGGTTTCCACCCTTAAGAGAGTACAGTGTGTTTTTTCCACAATTTCCAAAGTCTTCCAGATCTGTCAAATTAATTTTCGAGATATTGCTATACACATATATACACACGCACGCGCGTTTCTATCCGGAAATGGTCGGAGGTGATTCTTTGGAACTTAAAATGTCAAAATCTACTGTTGTTTGAAATAGGAGAATGCTTCGGATGGCTCGGTTAACGGACCAAAATGTGTCTGTGAGAGTAAAGGATATATGTATTGTAAAGAGAAGTATAACAACTGACATAAGATAAGACAATTAATGAAATTGGAAGAGTAAGAGTGGTGTTATCACGCAGCGTAAGTAGGTCGGTATTGGAAGAATCTGTGAAGTAAAGAAATAGTATCAGTTCGTTGTTGGTTGAGGAGGATCGTCTAGGAATGTAGACACAAGTTGGTTATTTTCCAATGTAAGTAGAAAATATCCAGGCTGTAAGAAAACAGTACACATAATGCGTTTTATGAATGTAATCGAACAAGTCGACTAGAGAAAAGAGCGCGAAATAGGCGCTACGTATGTGGATTAAATGCTCTCAAGAAGGTTGCACGAACAAGGTGCCTGAAAGGATCTCAGGAAGGTTGCACGAACTAGGTGCCTTGGATGAGTGCACGAACTAGGTGCTTGAAAGGATCTCAGGAAGGTTGCACGAACTAGGTGCCTTGGACGAGTGCACGAACTAGGTGCTTGAAAGGATCTCAGGAAGGTTGCACGAACTACGTGCCTTGGATGAGTGCACGAAGTAGGTGCTTGAAAGGATCTCAGGCAGGTTGCACGAACTAAATGCCTTGAATGAGTGCACGAACCAGGTGCTTGAACTGGGTGAGCAAACAAATAAACCAATGCACAAATTCGGTGCGGTAAAGTAACAGAGCGTATTCAGTATCAACTAGTGATTCAACCAAGGAATGGGTGTTTGTAAATCTCAACGCTGAACAAGCTCGGCTGTGGTCAGACTAGAAGTGAGCGCCGCTCCGCGATGGCGCTTTTATATGGGGTGGTTGGTCGTATCATGAAGCGTTCAGCAGTCGTTCGGTGACGTCACAATTCTGAGAATAGCGACAGACAGATTATCTGCTCCCTTGCCGGATTACACTCTTAGGTGCTCATTCATTCATTATAGGCGAAAGTGAATTCGACAGCGTAAATCCATACATACAGAAAGTTACCGGTATGAATCACAAGAAAAGAAAACATGTAACTAAGGTTTTTCAAACAAGTGTAAACTCAATTTTTCATTGTAGGAAGTAAAAAAAAAAATAGATGGAATCTTTACTAAAATTTGTAAGACCTGTATTTTTGTAGGCCGAAATCTCGACGGATTCTACTTTTTTTGTTAATAACAATTAAAAAAGTGAAACACTGGTTGCGTGGCGCGGCAAGTCAAGCTCAGCACCCCCGTGCCGCCGCGCATTTCTTTTCTAGATCCATAAAGTTACCACCCTCACATACTGACAAATTGAAAAACGCATTCAACTACAATTTAGTACTCTGTATAAGCTCTAACCGTCGAACTTTCACCGGACGTAACGCGGAGTTTGTTGGATCCCGAGTTGCACTGTATGCGGATGCTCAGGAGTTAATCAGGGTTTGATGTTGCAACTCGAGCTAAATAGGTTCAGCGATATTCATTCTCTCGAAGTGAGCTTTCGTTCTTGTATGCCCTGTTTTTAGTCTATTGACGATACTAATTCGGACCGTGTCCGAGATCAAATTTCTAAACCATGGACTGAGTTTGAAACTTCCCGCCATTCTGGTGTATCTCACTCCTTTAGATATTGGCGGACTACCATAGGTCTGTACGAACCTTTCAGTGTTCTTACTTGATTGGTCTCTAAAGATAGGGTATAATTCTTTATATGATAGACCCATGAGGTCCACTTAGACCTTGTTACTCTCCTCTTTGGCTAGGGTGTTCGCTCGCACGTTTCCTTCTATACCGCAGTGTGCAGAGATACATAATGACATAATGGCAATGTCATAGCCCTTGCTCTTTTCTTCTAACACGGCTTTTCTTATAAGGGCCAATGTCTTGGAAATTTTGGTGTCCAGTCCGAGGTCCAGTCCGAGGTCCAGTCCCTCTCTTTGGGTACTTCCAACTGCCCTTAACGAGTCTGTACACACCAGTATATTCCCTTTTACTTCCTTGTCCTTAAATCCTTTGTATTCCATGGTAAATGGTCATTATTCCTAGATTATCTATGCTTCTTTTCGGATCTGCCGACCAGGTTATAGGAGGATGTGGATATTAGTTTACACAAACTCCTATGCTACTTACTTTATTGTTGGGACGCCTTGACCCATTCGAATAGGCTACTTTGTAATTTGGGTACTCAAACTCGATCAAGATTTTGAAGTCCGTGGAATTACCTGTCTTGGTTTTCAATATTTAGCCCATTCAAAGTTTACCTCATTACTGAGAAATAAGGTATGAAAGTCTATCCTGTATGTGACTCAGCCTTTCTCCTTTCCCAGCAATCTCAGTACCACTCTCTTCTTTTACCAAAGGTGTTATAGTTTCGAGTCTAGAGCCTGCCCATTATCTATATAACTTTGATTTTTCAACACCTGGATCTTCTTGAACTTTCCTTCTATGGAACTCTTTCCGTTAGCCAACCTTTTGGATAAGAATCGGTGGAATAATTTGTCAAATCTATTCTTTAGCGTAACCAAACCGCTTAAATGTATGATTGTGTTGATTGGGATGGCTTAAAAGCAATCTAGACCTGTTCTCATAGCTGAATTGTGCCCACTAGCAGTCCTGCCCATCCCAAACCCGGTCTAACTAGGCCCATTTATACCTGAATTAGTGTCATTGGATGGGATCCCCATTTAATGCTCGCTATTGATTGTAAGATGTTCAGCAATTTTCCAGCTTTGCTTCTAACTGTATCAGTGTGTGGCTTCCAACTAAGTTTCGCATCTCACGTTACCTCGAGATATCGAGTCTGACTAACGTTACTTACCACATTTCTATAAATTTTTAAACTAACTGTGTTCGGTCTAATATGCGTTTAAAAATAATCGACTTCGTCTTTAAACACGAGATCTGTAAGTAATTTGTGAAGAGTTTACCCCCCAGGGCGGTTAGATATTTCTGTAGCGCTCTAGCTAGCTACCGATAGTGAACTAGCATTAGAAGTCAAGATCCTCATATCATCCGCGTAAGATGGAGTTACATTTTCCGGAAGGTACTATATCCCTGAGATAGACGTTGAAGAGTGGGGGACTAAGGATAGTTCCTTTCGGAAGTCCCTTGCTTGTCGTCTTTTCTCCTATATTTCTCCCATCCGAATAACCAATTATTCTCCTGCCACATAGAACTCGGTAAATGAGCCTGATTTGTTTCTCCGTTAGTAGGTGTGCGTCAATGAACCTCCGTTAGTAAGTGCATGTTTACGTTATCGTGTGCGCGTGTAATATCTATAAATATGAGTCCATCTTTCATCCTTGTAATCTAGCTATATCCAAATCTAGCCTCAGGTCTATTAGATTGTCTTAATAGGATTTTCCGCTCCTGAATCCACGGAAGTTGTTGGGGATCAGGTTATTGCGTTCGACCCACCAAGTCAATCTGTCGTTAATGATTCCTTCTAAAATCTTCAGCAAACAGCACGCCATCACGATCGGTATACATCCTCAGTTGCCTGATTCGGATGTAAAGATAACTTTGTACTTTTCCAAGCTTTTAGGATGTTCCCAGATCTAATAATCCCATTGTAAGTTTCTTTGAATCTAGTGATGGCTTTAATTGGAAGGTGTTTTAACATTTCATACTTAATACAGTCGCTGTCTGGTGCTATACTAGTTGTATTATATATTTTGTGGATAATTTTGTGATCTACAATTTTGGTCTAAGCTATTTTTTGATAAAATTAACCGTTAACGAGAAAAATCGAAGAAACTAAAAATTTTGACCTTTGACCTTGAATAACTTTTTTAGCACACATGGTATCGATGGGGAATTTTTTGTTTTTCTTTATAAAGGTCTCTACCAAAATTCAGCTCTGTCGGAATTATTGTGGTTCGAAATGTCTAAATTGACCGGACTAGTAACTTTTTAATGTTTTCCTCCTCTTGTCCGCAACCCTGTTACATTTTTCATCCCACCACCTTGTTGCAACTGGAATCCTAGAGCTTTCCCTCAACCCTTTTCTGTTTAGCATCCAAGTCCCCGCTGTTTCTAATGCTGTTTTGATTATGTTTGTTAAGTGATCATATTTGATAAGAAAGTTTCCCTCGTTAACGGCTTCCCTTTCTTTGCATAACTTTTTAAACTCTGTGACAAAGGCCTCCCACCTTGCTCTTTTCGTACCATTTATGGACTATGTATCAATGATATGGAACTTCTCTCCCTTCTTTTACTAGGAAAGTGGTCACTCGTCGTTGTATTCGGCAATACTTTCCATTGCGTAATTACACTCAGAGTGCTGGTGATGATGGTTATGTCGGGGACTCTATTTTTGCCCAGTTCTGATTGGATTGTGGTAACTTGTCCATTATTGATGATTCTTAGATTTACTCCTGAAAGGATGTCCGCAACCCATTCTCCTCGGGGGTTTCTTATATCGTTTCCCTATAGTGGGTATTGCGCACACCGGTTGAGTTCGTATTGGACGGATTCCTCAACTACACCTCTCTAGTTGTAGAAGGGGGCGAGCCCTGTTCCTCGTAGTCCCCACTCAGGCAGGCGTGTATGTACAAGGTGGCTAGACCTGGGATCGATGAATTATTTATTTATCATGTACGGGAAAGGAGTTAAATCTGCTGCCTCTTTTCTCCATTGCCTCATTTATGACCAGGGTCTCTCTTTGGTTGAGAATCGTAAGTAATTCTCAGCCCTTAACTTTTTGGCTTATCAAAATTCTTCTGATATCAATTATTTCCTGACTGATTTTCATAGTCTCTCTCCTATCTTCCTCATCTATTCTAGAGTCTAATTTCGAGGCATATTGGCTATTAGTTCTCACCTGAAAACAGGATTCTCCTGGCCTTCCTCCATCAACATGGAAATTATTAACGCTACTTGCCCCAATACTTGGCTGGAGGTTCTCACTACCGCGAATTATGACCTTGGCTGTACCTGCCTCTGTTATGGTACCCCAGTGGTCCACGCCTCCATCTCCTCAAAGTTGGTGCCTATGGAGTCCCTTAATTTGACTACTTATTGATTAAACTTAAATATGATGCATCCGTAGTCTGATGCATAGTGTGGTTCCAAACAGTCAACACATTTAACCTGATTTATGCAGTTCTCCTTCTCATGGCCAGCCCCACACCTGTTACATCTTGAAGGATCGTTGCGGTTGGTCCCCATATGTCCAAAACAGTGGCAATTATAACATCGTTTCATTTTTTGGTTAAATTCGCTGACGATTCTTAAATTTTTTTAAATATTTTTGATGCTGGTACTACTATATGTACATACAAATATTTTCGCGATACCTGTACTCTTGTACTCTGGATCCTACGCCCCTTCTTCCAACTCTACCCTCTTTTCTAATACCTCCATCTTTTCTATCACTCTTTCGGACATGACGACAAGGCTTGCCCAAATTTGCTCCGTTGTGAAATCTAGAGGGATCCTGTGAAATATTCCAACCTTGAAGTCATTGGAGTTGGTAAGCGTTGAAATTTAAGATTCTCCGACTGCGTGGATACACTCTTCTACGAAGGTGGTGGACTGTCTCGAATTGAACCGGAAACTTCTCTTGTTCCGCCTTATTTACGCCCTTAATTTTGATGTTGCACTGTCTTATTGTTAGTTTCCGTCCGAAGAGTGATAGTTTCCCAGATTATTTTACGGGTATTTATCGAATACGTGCACTATATAAGGAGGAAAAGAGTCTAGATCGTATTTGTTAACATTTCGTTAAAAAAGTTCTGTCCTGTATTGCACTTGGCTGTTCACGGTGGAGTTAACGGATGGCTATCCTCTAGAAGGTCTCTCTGATTCGCTGTGAACCCGTTTTACGGTATCCACATACTGTGTCTGTGATCTTTCGGTTAATGCCTCTGATTTTTCTCTGTGTGAGTCTAGGCTAAACTCTCTACTCGCACCTATTTTATGTCTTGTATATCCTCTACAAATGGATTTATACTCTGAGGAGAAACTTCCCTGGTGTTTATTTTTTTTTTTTTGTTGTTTCGAAACCGTCTATGCTACTTTGCGACTTCTGCCCCCTTCCCCTCTGTTTTCCGTTGCTGTCTTCTCCAACTACTGATATGTTAGCAAAACTTTGAGCCTAGAATCTACTTACACAACGATTGTTAATTATACTTAATAATTACTTTTGCTTAGGCCTACATATACCGAAGTGCTCTTACCCATTATTTATTTATAGTTATTTGTAACTACGGAGTTGGTAGAAGGATTTTTTGGTCTTACTGTAATGCTTTGACACCTCTTTGCGTCTCCTCTGGATCAGTGCTGTGCCGGTTGTTTGCTTTTTTTGGAATCTTCCCCTGTACCTCGTTTCTTCTCTTGTTTGCAAAACTCTGTCCTCGTTGGCCTTGTGTCTCTCTGGCCTCTCAGTTAATTCTCCGATGGGTTACAGTATGGCGCTCTGTTGCCAATTTGGTTTAGTTCACTGTGATTCTTCCACTTCTTCGACACTTTACCGTAGGAATTTTCTACTCCCGCTTTTTCGAATCCCGTCTTCTTCACGATTAGCTGATAATTAGTTTCCTAAGATCATTTTACTTCTCGAATTTAACTCTAAACTTGGCGCTACTATACCCGCTCAACCGGTTGTCCCGCCATCTTGCCGGCCTCCCCGATATTCATATACAATTCGGAATACACTGTATGTGTTGTCTGTTCAGGATGGTTGTGGGTGTATACCTCAGCTAGGTTGCACATCGAATGAATGCTGGCTGAGAATAGACAGAGTTATATACCCCTCGCTAGATCTGACGAAGTAAAGGAAAGAAGCGATGGAAGGGGAAAATAGTACGTCTCTGTTCTTTCAATCGTGAGAAGTCGCCCTTTGCCAATATGGCCGGTGGTGCGGTATAACCTGAGGAGCTGAACTCGGGGAAAGTGGAAATATTGTCAGCTTGATGTTTTAATCCGCGGTAAAACGGTTGGCTCAATGCGCCTTAATGAACGGAAACCTGGGAGACTCAGAATGCCTAGAAGTAGAAAGTTCAATGCACCTCCGAAAAGTCGATACCACGTGAGGTTTAATGCACCTGTGACAACGTTGCTGAATTCGCTTGCCTCGGTACGGCGTACATCTGTGCGCCACAGTGTCGGTGGCGCGACTGCTTGTTCTGGCTGCGACTGCGGCCGTTATATACTCCGCGCGAGGTGTGACGTCGTGGCCGTGACGCACCGCGACGCCAGCTCACTTGCGCAGTCGCGGTGCGGGGCGCCATCTTGGGGCATGGACGGCATCGGGAGACTTTTAGAACTGAGCGTATATTACGCTCGGTTACAAAGCTAACTTTGACTACAGTTGTTAATTTTTTGTGCTTCGACAGGTAATCGGGAAAACACCATTTTTAATAGGGATGTTGAGTTGAATTGAAATGACAGCCCTACACCTATACTACGTAATATTCTGAAAAGTAACATCGCACATGGATTCTGTGCTACTTATATGCTATCAAAAAATGTAGGTCTCTTCATTATTTGAATAACACAATCGCGAGCTTCGTTGTGCGAGTATTACGTGCCATTCATGTGCTTTCGATAAAGAAAAATGTGTGGTCATTCTTACTCATTGGCTTGTATCGGAAAAAGTGAGCGGTTGTAAAAAAATACGCACGGAAAAAATAATTCGTTGGTGGGCAAGTTTTAAACACTATAAAGGCAGCAAAATAATGTGTTGCAACTAGAAATTTATACGTTTAACCCTCAGAACACAATCAAAGTCTGTCAGACCCTTCTTCAAGTTTCGTCCTGAATATCGTTGAGCCAAAAATGTATAAAATTGTAAGAAAAAAATATCAAGAATTGTTTTCGATGTTTTAATCATTCTAACGATGCATTTGCATTACAGGGATTGATTCTGAAATGTTTGAAGAATACCTGAGAATTGTTACAAGTTGATTGGATGAGTAATTTTGAAATAGTAGACCATGAAAATCGCAAAACGTCTTACAGACTTGTAGTGTGCTCTGTGATGAAAAAAATAGGTGTATACTCTGAGGGAAGACTAATAAACTTACTAAATTAAGAAGCTCAGTTGGCTATGAGTTCTCTAAAAATTTTTGCTATAGCAGTGCGAATTCTTGCTTCGGTGGTAAAAGTTCTTGCTGTTTTTACGCAGAGAAGAAGATCTGGTTGAGCCAAACAAAATGGTGGTTACCCATGGTAAAACGCAGATTTTGTGACGACTGAATGTCAGTTAACTCAATAAAATATTTCGTTGCCACTTGCACCTGCAACAACAGTATATTGTGTTATAAGTGTGGAAAGCAGGCGATTCCCGATTGGTGTAAAATTGGCAGTGTAAGCCGCGAAGGCGAGTGCTGCGTTCACACGAATACGAGCGACGCAATCGCACAAGTTCTAGTATAAACTCAGCATAAGCCAAGGCAAGCACTGTAATCATACTAGTCAGTTTTCGCCCATTTGCACGTGTGACACATGCTATTTTTTCCAACACCTGTCAAAAAAAGTTTAATTTGTAATGCAACGAAAATGACACTAGCAGCGCGTAAAATTGGGGTTAAGGTACTCACACTTAATGATACAGTGCGTAAAATTGAGTTATTCGAAAGTGCGCATGCGCCAAGGAAAAACAGAGTATGTAAAATATATCATTTTAATTCTGCATATGCACCAACGTTGTTTTCACAATTCTCTAAGCCTGTGAAACGTGCGTAAAGTGTCCCGTATCTGATCGATGGGGAAAACCAGCGTTGACGCATGCTCACAATCCAATTGCTATATTTTACACACTGGGGCTTTCTTTGGCGCATGCGTACATTTGAACAACTCACTTTTACGCACTGTTATGCAGCGTGAATTAGCTGACCCCAGTTTTACGCGCTGTCAGTGACACTTTCGTTGCTTCTGAAATCAAAGTTTCCTTCACAGGAGTTGAAAGAATATCGTATGTTACACGTGCGGATGGGCGATATTTAATGCGTGTGATTACAGTACTCGCCTTTGCTCACGGTCTCACGCTGCAAACTTCACACTGACCGAAAATACTCAACTTTCCACACTTGTAACATAATATGCTGCTATTGTATCAACTCATATGTAATTGTGATAATTAAATCTGAGTTTACCCACCACTAACCACCATTTCGATTAGTTCAACCAGACTTTTTTTCAGTAAAAATTATTAGACAATAAAAATTGCTGGTGCATCGAACTATTTTTTCGCGTTTAGAGCTGCTTCATCACGGAAGATACGACAAGTTTTTTGATAAAGCCCAATGAGTGAAAATTATTACTCATTGTTACACACTTTTCGTTATTAGAAGTTCATGAATAGTACGCAAATCCGGCACAACGAAAGTCGCGATTCATTTCGATTTCGAAGCACTTCTCTCTTAGCCTGGGAATGGATTTCGCTTAAGGGGTCATTACGTAATTCGAAAAACGAATGATACTTTCATATCTTCAAACCACATAAATAACACATAAGTCACGCGCATAGGAACTTTTTAGTATTTCACGGGGTATGGGTGGAGAAGTGTCAGTTCAATTCAACTCAATACGCCCACCGGAAATTGCGTTTTTCCCGATTACCTGCTGCTGCACAAAAACGAACAATTATGGCCATAATTACCACATAAAACCACTAAATTTTAGTTCGTGCGTTTTTCGATTTTGGGATAGCGAGGATGATAACTTCATGGATTCAATTAAGATTGACGCAGTCAATACATTTTCTTTACACTAGATAATACGGCGCCAGATTTTCGATCCCGATTCAAGTCTACGTTTTCAATACTCTACGCAAATTTGCTCAAATTCTTACTGAATCGTTTCATTGTGCTTATTTCGTGACACAGTAACTCTATGCAGCGATATCCAATTTTGAGAGGATAGCACCAATGTACTTTCAATCAATTATTCATGCAACAAAAAATGATCCATGCAACACAATACGCGCGATAGAAGTGTAACTTCTTTTCCATTCTGCCCTCAAGACAACGCCCATGCGCGTTCAATCCTCACTGTCGTCCGCTTTTTCCATCAATGTATTAGCCATCTTCGATCTCTCTCGAACCCTCCATTTAATCGTTACATTTCCATCTCACATTTTCGCGACAGCTTTGAAAAGTTACTTTCGCAACGCGGCTCATAAAGTTTCATTTCAACAAAGACGTTTTGCACCACGTACACCATAATTGACAATGGCTCTTCAATGTTTTCTCAGTAAGATTTCTCATCTCCTGTCATTTCCAATAGTTTCTTAATTTTGGTGTCAAAAATTACGATACCTAGCGCATATCTAAACGCGCTCTGTCATAACAATTTTACGGATACTCTTGTGTTACGTCTACAGCTCTTTATCCTCTATATTTCACAATGTATGTTTCACACTTTTGTCTAATGCTGTGTGCACCTGAAGCTGAGATATCATCTCAGACTTTAGTATCACTCTATATATTAATATCACACGTTTTAGATGACCAAGTCTACGTTGTCTTATCATCAGCAATGTCATAAGGAAGACTAAATGAATAAAATGTGGAAAAAAACTGTCTGAATCTGTCGGATCATTGCTATAAGAGGTAAGGCTAGCAGCCAGTTAGTTTACGATTTGCATACAATTTATACCCAAGTAACTCAAACTACCGTTCATAAAACATAATTTCCTACCTCCGCCACATCTCAATTACGAGTATACCTCTCAAAAGGAATATGCAATTGGTATCAAGTTAATAAATGAACTCCTGAATTATTTCTATAGGTATACACAGTAATATTCATTAATGCCTCAACATTCCGGCTAACTTATTTTCGGTCCGAAACAAAATGCAAGTTAGATTATATACGAATTCTGTGACAATTAAGTATTCATTTCGCCGTCCGTGAACGCACATTTAGTTTATTCAATTACTATTTTCCCTCCGTGTAGTTGTAAATAACAGAACGTCGGTGTAGCCAAATTCAGAAAAATCTTTGTACCGAATCCACTGTACTCACATCACATGACAAACATGCTTATTAACACGCGCACGCGCTAGACTCGCGTGTGCGCAGTGATGGTTTAGGATTTTGCGCCGTGGTGCCTGGAATTGCGTGCGCCTTTGGGACCTCACTCGCTTAGAAATTCGTTGTTCGTGCGACAGGTCTTTCTAAATATTGTGCCACTGCTGCTTTACAACTTCAAGGATTCTTTTCCAAAACGTCACATTCGGAGCCTCGCACTTTCCATGCTGTGTGACTCAGCGACACGAAATGTCAATGTTTCAGAATGTTGCACATTTTCCATAAAATTGTTCAGGTATTCAGTCGTTCAGACTAATGGTCTTTCGATATTTCAAACTCCACCTACCATTTACATACCGCCCACGAAATGAAAATTAGATTATAGAGGAAGTATTATAGCTACGAGCATTTAGTGAAATTTCAAATTCTTGAAAAACTGTCGATTTCTACAGATAGATGTTCTTAAAAATCTTTTTGGAATGATAATAATTATGTTGCTAAAAGTATTTCTGCGCATCTTATCCACGTTGTCTTACCCGACTTATATCTACCATGTGTTTATTTGAAGTATATCTAATTTAGAAGTCGAAAGATCTTACCTGAAGATCCCAGCATAGCCATACGGTTGAAAAATGTCCCCATCCAAGTTTCCGGGTGACGTGATAACGATTCAGGAAGAGATCCCCAATCTTGACCGGATGGTAGCCTCCCTTGCAGTAGTCGCTGCTGTCTTCTTGCTCTTCATCGTCGCTGCTGTAGATCTCGTCATCGTCCTCGATTGTCTCGTTACTTGAGCTGTGACAAGGCTCCAACCTGTATTAGCGTTCGAGCAATTTGGGTGGATATTATGGTGGTCCTTATTTAGGGTGTTTTCGAAAATTCCTGCGGACAAGGCGGAAAAAGTTTGCAAAAAAATAAAAAAAAAAAATGTACGCAAAACTTGAAGCCTGTAGGTCAACTCTAAGAACTGCCTCCAAAGCAGAGAAATTTCCCATTTAAATAACATGGGAATTCGAGCTTACTACATTCTTTTTTTTCCCGCCTTAATAGTGCTTCGATAAATCTGAAATTTGGTTTACGTCTTCCCTGTAGTCATAGGTATTTTAATATTTTTGCAAACTTTTTCCGTCTTGTACGCAGGAATTTTCGAAAACACCCTAAATAAGGACCACACTAGTGGATATTGAACAGGTGAGACAATATATTCATCGCATGATTTCACTATCAGAATTTCCTTCCTTTTTGCATTAACCGATACCACTATGTAAGAATTATATTCGTTGAAAATCTGTGTCGTATTTTTCCAATGCAGTGAAAAAGCGTGACAGCCAACACATTTTTAGAGACTGAATATTCGCAAAACCATTGGAAGAGAGAAGTCGATAAATGTCTATACAAATTGTCCCGCTTGCAATACAAAACATCCGAAAATTCGTGTATGACAGTGCACGTGTATCGATTATACAACAGCATGATTTTTCTAAGATATGAAAATGAAATACTGTTTAGCCGTTGTAATATTCAGTCTTTTGTCCAATGAAATCTGCATTCAGGCAAACCACGTTGAAATGTATGCCGAGAAAATAGATTTATAATCGGTAATCAAGCCCGACCAATCGAACAGTTTTGTGATCATTCGTTATAATTTTGTTACACTTTGATTGGATGCAGGTGTCCCGTTTTTGGAACAACTACACGACGCCCATTTTACCAATAGAATCTTCGTAGATATCTGCATTAGATATTTCTCATATGTGATAAACTTACGGGCACGAATGTGTTTCAAGAATGTTATAAAATATTAGTAAGGTAGACATGTACAGATGAGACGTCCATGAAGCTGCTCCCTTCCCCCGCACTTGATGGAAAAGATACATTAAAGAGCTAATCGTGAGCACTGTAACGCCACAAATAACAACTATTTTTCAGCTCGTCTCTGTGGTGAGGAGATCAATTATCGAAAGTGGTGAAGCCAGCTTACCAAAAAGCTAACCCCCCATACCAGAGTTCTGGGCAGCCCCACTAGAGTTCTTTGGATTGTCAGGCATACTCGTCGCGAGACGACTCCGAGTGATCAACCAAGAGAGTAATTTCGATTTCTGGAATCGAAATACGACCGTGACTTTTTTCAATTTGGTTGAATGTCTTAGAGTCAATGGGGCCATCGACAGAAATCGCGGGGGACCAACCACAACTACCGTCGGAAATTCAAAATTGCTCGAAAAATATAACTACATGAAAATCGGACAAAGTAAAAATAAAACAACTACATGGTGCCAAGAAAAAAAAGTATGTCTTTCAGAGTTCTGGGTAGCCCCTCAAGTTCTTTGGATTTCGGGTACACTTGTTGCAATCAGATTTGAATTCGCGACGTTATTTACAATTTTCATTTTGATTTATCGTACTTTTGATACTTAAAAAATATTTTTGGGGATTCAGAACTATTGCTACAACTATGGAAGAACTCTAGAACTCTATTTTGTAGAGCCAGGACTCTGTTCGCATTTCCGATATATTCGAAATGGGGCGGGGGGGCTCCGTGGAGTTAGCCCCCCATATTTTTAAAATCCTTTTTTCCGCGTTCGGTAACTGAACTTTTTTCAATTATCATCAGGAACTCTAGAACTTCCTACAAAGACACCCGAAACTCTCAATAAAACTTTCGATACAGAAGATTGGAGGGTTAGATTCAAATTGGTCACGTAGTAAAGTTGTCATTCGGTACACTCATATTTTTCGTACCTCCTTCTCTTTACAATGCGCTTTAGTGGACATCGAAAAACTAAAATTTGTTCATACGATACTAATTTTAAGTGTAGTTCGGGACGAACGGTGAGAAGCTACATCAAGCTGGAACCGCCACATTCAAAAATCGAAGAATCTCCTGTGGAATAATTACGAGCTAATTAAAGGCTAATTAAATGCTCTATTTCCGAAATAAATGCTCCGCTTTTAAAAAAAAAAAAACCTGTGACGGTGCCAGCTCGAGGTAAACCTGGAACCGCCACGCCAAAAACCGGGGGATCAAAGAGAAATTTCGAAAAACTGTGCACGCCAGAATTAAAGGTTCATTGAAGGCTTCAGGAGTCCGTGTTCAAAACATTTTCTGACAGCTACCTCTAGGTGAAAAACACCCTCCAAGTTTGAAAAATCAGCGTAACTCTTTGACGGAACAAGTTACGAGGGTTCCTAGATGCGTTAAATTAATTTGACAATTATAGGCTCTCTGCTGTATAGTTTAAAAGGCTGTGTTCCAGAGAATCCATTCAAGTTTTGAAGTAATTCTGTGTTCATTTTTAGATTTCGGTCATTCTAAAACAACGAACTATTGAATACTCTCAGACAACAGAAGCATTATCAACATCACAACCCCAGGAACAATCAGCAGAGAAATCTGAGTGAATTTTCCGGAACATCAAATTTTCCAGTGTTCCTATCTTCCGTCAACGATCGAACTGATTATTCTGTTCTGTTACTACTCGAAAATAATTCAAGTTCCTTGGGACCGTTCGTCAGAATAGTTTGAACTACTTTGACGCTATCAGAAATCCTAAGACCCCTGTTCATCAGTTCATGATCTCGGAGACTAATTTACATAGAGCGATTTCTAGTTTTGTCTGTAACTTTATTCCGGTGCATCAGTACGAAGTGTTATTGGAACAGGTGTCAACAGTATTAAAAATTGTTCATCACTGACAAATTTGTTGCAATAATATGTTCTGCCTGTATAAACCAGTCACTGTCATCCAAACCATGTTTCACTCTACGTCAACTCGGTTTGTTGCCAACGTAATCCCCCCTATCTATTGAATCGAGTCCACCCGTGAATCAGAATTGTAAATCAATGATAATTTATATTAAAAATGCTAGTAATGACAAGTTATTTATTAATGATCACAAAAATGCCGCCAAACGAAAAGTACTTCGACAATATTAGCACAAAGAGCCTGTCAATGCCTAAACGCTAGGGGCGAATTCATACCAATGACCTATATTAAATATCATTATTTTTATTCCAAAAACGCATGAATTTTATTCGCCATTAATTGCTAATAGTACACATTGGCAATGTTAAATTTCATCGATAGAAAAGAATCAATTTTATTCAATAGTTATATTAATTACCTCTTGATGATTCCACAGGAGATTTATCGATTTTCGAATGTGGCGGTTCCAGCTTGATATAGTTACTGTGAGAGCGCACGCGAAAGTATGCAGTGCTTGTAACGACGAAAAGACAATAAAACACTTATTGGCGATTGTACAAATAAATCAAATATTAATCGCAGTGTACTTTGACTTCTCTAACCCCCTTATCAACAGGCTACACATGTTAGCACATGTCTAGGCAAAACTCGACAGGATAGCTAATGAAACTGAGCTAACTCAACGAGCCGGTTGGAACTGAGCCAACTCGTCGGAACGGTTAGAACTGATTGTGAGCTAACTTGACAAGAATGTTAGAACTAAGCTAGCTCGTTGGGACGGTTAGAACTGACAATGAGCCAACTCAGCGGAACGGTCAGAACTGAGCTAACTCGCCGGGCCAGTTAGAACTGAACCAAACGGACGTCTGCGAAGTTAGCAGCTCATTTTGCAAAGAATATATCTTTGCTTTCAAAGCTCTAAAATCTTCTCTTAGAAGTGCTAGAGTTCCTGATAATTTTCAAAATTATTTTTGGACGATAAGGGTTCAAAATATTATTTCGAAAAAATGGAATAGAAAAGAAATAGTTCTGGAAAAGAAAAAAAAATTGAAAAAGTATAAGTACCCAATTTCTGCAAAATTGAAAATACTTTGTGAGTTCCAGAGTTTCCCATAGTCAAAAATTTATATTCCGTTGCGTTACTGAAATATTGAACAATGTACTTACGCATACTCCTTGTCAATGAAAATTAATTTTGAGCATTTTTGAGCTTCTGACAAGACTTTGGGTAGCTAGGTAAGAGTTTTAACGATAAATTCAATAACTTTTTGCGTAAGTTTGGAATTTGGCAAATTCTTCAGGTTTTATTTCCTTCAGTTACGTTCAAAAACCAAGTCCCACGGTCAAATATTTTGCAAATTCTGGGGGTTGAAAATTCATCGTAAGGAATGCGCGTAAGTATATCTTTCAACGTTACGGTAACGCGACGAAATATGATTTCCTCCTGAAGAACTCTAGAGCTCTTTCAACTCTCCTTAGATTTCAGAAGAAATTAATGATTTTGCAAAAATGGGGAACTAGTATTAATATTTGTTCTATAATTGAATTCAGAAATATAGAACTATTCGAATACTATCCAGAACTTGCGAAAAAAAAATATCTTTGCAAAATCAAAATGAGATGCCTCCTGAATTTAGGGCTCTATTTTTTGAAAATGATTTCTCGAACCCTTATCGCCAGGAAATAATTCTCAAAACTCCTCCAAAGGATTTCACTACTCCCTAAAAAAATCCTTTTTCCGAAAATGGCATGCTAACCTCACAGGGCTCGCATGTCTCGATTCACAGTTGTCACGACTGAATCACGATGATCACGAATCAGTATTTTCCGGAAGCAAACACGAAGACGTTTATTCTAGTTACAATAAAATATACTGTACGCAATTTTCAAAATTAATTGGCAAATCGAGATCTTTTAGCAGCGAGGTGGCCATTAAATCTCCATCACGAAATTCCTTGACTTTTTCGAAGTTTTCTAGACAAAAATCTTATAATTTTCCCTGACCAATTCGGATAAATTGGTTATAGTAAATTGAAATTTTTTTTTTTTAATGAAAGTACGAACTGTCACTTGTGTCACACTGTCCCATCTAGCCAAAGCGTAGAATCGGTTGCAAGATAATATTTAGGAATATTGAAAGTTTGATGAGAACCTTCCGGCGATGTTAAAAACATTCGTATTCGATGTAATTTATCTTAAGTTTAAAAAAATTGTGTCACGTATTTGTATGATAAAAAATATACTAAACGATTCCCTGACATTTACCCAACTATTCCAGAAATTCAGAATTCCACGAGATTTCCAGGTTTTTCAGAATTCCCTGACCAGTGGCCACCCTGTTTAGATTTTGAGTGAGAACGATAAATACACAAAATCGATCCTCAATCAAATTCAATCAAATTTTCTGCACAAAATGGAATGTTGGTAAATTTAGAATTACTGATTCTCTTTTTTCCCCACTGTCTCAACTGTACAGATAACAGTTTTATTCTATAATGACATGCCGTTTGCTTGTTATATCGCTGTTGCGATGGTACATATTTGTAACGATCACAATTATTTTTTAACACACCGTGATCGTAGTTATATGCACTATCGCATCAACAATGTGGTAAAAAAATAAGCCTCATCTCGTTAACGAATAAAAATATTCTACGTGGAGCGTGGAGGAAGAGAGAATCAACAAGTCTAAATATTTCAATATTTCAAGGAAAATTGATTGATAAAAATCGATTCATGTCCATGTCTGTCGTTTCCGTTCTCAACTGAGATCTCGATTTGCCAATTGATTTTGGAAATTGCTTTGAGGTACCGCAAATTCGGCATGATGTCAAGAGTCTCTGCAGCAAATTTCCAGTAACTACCTTTAGGCCGGCGACCTGATTTACAATATTTTAGGGTAAAGGTGCCGTTTGTGGCCGGGGCGCTATGTTTGGTCTCTTATGGCGTTTAAATTGTTTCTGGTATTAGAAATCGTCTACAGTAAACATCAGTGCAGCTTTTACTGCTCAATAGTTTGAAACTCAAATTTTATAGTGCTTAAAGCTGACGGAACGCGTTCGTTTCATTTATGGTCAGGCTTTTTTTTTACACGCAATGGATATGGTCACAAACGATACGATAGATGGCCGGATACGGTACTAAGATGGGCAAGAACGGTACATCTACCCTATGGTAACTACAGTAGACTCCTTCGCGTTTATTTTGCTTCGGAAAATACTGATTCGTGATTTTTACCGTACAGAACGACACCTATGTGGACCTGGCCCCCACCAGTTGAATAAAAAATTTTTGTCGACGGCATTCGTTTGTGCTCCGTTTGTGCTCATTTATGCAGTTTTTTTTTTTTTCGTTTGCACTCCTAAGGGTAAAAATTTACCAGAGGGTTAAAAATAGTGTGCCCCTCGTTTTGAAAAATTCGGATTTTAACTACGCCAGTTGTTAACTTTTAAAGTTGTTTACGCCACTTTCGATTTTGATTGTACCCCAAGAAATGGAGTGGTGTTAAAAATGGCCAACTCCTTATATTGAGTGACGAGATTTTCCAAAGTATCGTTTCACTTTATACCGTTTGTCGCCATTTGCGCCACTGAAAAAATCCCCCCGGTGAGAAGATGCGGATACTTTTCGAAATAACAAACCCTTCACCCCTTCAGAACAAGTCAAAGTATTCCGAGCGATATTCGTTCGTACTCAGTTTATGACAGTACGTTCGAACAGTGATTTCACTGTCGATCCTTACGTGATTAGGTTGCCATTTTGAATTTAGACCATCAGTGACACCCCCCCCTCCCCTCAAACTATAAAACAAAAAAGAGCGATAAGGGAATTAATGTTATCTGAGGTGGATTTTTTGGTCATAGTAACTGGGCTGCTCACCATAGGAGATATGGAAAAAATTCTCTGAGGCACAAACCGGCACAAACGGGGTACAATCAAATGGCGTAATTAAAATCCAGATTTTTTAAACGAGGGGCTCACCATTTTTAAGCTTCCAGGTAACTTGTACCCTTAAAGGTGCAAACACAAACGAGTGCCAAGGAAAAAAAAAAAAAATTTAGTTCAATGTCAGGGGCCAGGTTCACATAGGTCAAATGCATTTTCGGGACGCTGGGGTATTCGGACTTTCTGGAGTTCGGGCCTATAATGCGCACCGATTATTTCTAATCGATACAGTTTGAAAAATAAATAATCAGCCAGTACCAAGCGGTGAGCTAGCTCATTTTTGACCCTCCTGATAAGTTTGTTCAGTTCTAATCGTTCTACTAAATTAGCTCACTTCTAACCATTCCGAAGTGTTGGGGTTTAATTTTAACCGGCCTAGGCACAATTTTTAGAAACTGCACATACATTAGATATACCACATTTTAAAAGTTCTGTGATTTTTGGAGAAATGGCAGGACTGCAATTACAATGTTAATTATATGTAATGATGATGATGATGATAATGATAATAATAATCATTATGCATCGCAGACATCTTAAAATATTAAATCGAAACGCCTGCATTTGCAAAGGGGAAATGGAAAATTATAGGAAACCTTGCCCAAGTACAGCCGAACTCGGTTGGAACCTGAGCTTGCAGATTCGACGCCTAAACAACGTGACCCGTCTTACATTCTTGTACGCTGTCGCTCAGGTCCTCCTTGACTCACCGGTGATTTGAACCCTAGTCCTCCCGTTCCCTAGTTTTGCATTCACATCATCGATCACACTATTTCCCAGAGTGAATTACGCGCTTTTTAGTTTCGGCAGAATCAATTTCTGCGCCGACTCCCTTTTAGTATTCTCATCGCGACTACTAGGCGTTATTGGAAAAGACAGTACCGTATGCGGCCATCGACCGATTCATTATTTGTGGTCATAAAATTACCTATAAATGAGGACCTGGCTACCAAAGGCACACAACTGTATGATCAACTTTGATAATTGTAAACATTGGTTTTCAAACGGCGGGTGAATAAATAAGAAGTTCAGTTTATTATTACTTTTAAGCTACGGCTTCGTATAGTTGAATTAATAATTGGTTAGATTTACTGTATTACAAACAAGTCAAACCTTTTGTAAGTGTGGCCAAAGCTGGTTTAATAGCCACAAACGGTGCCTCTAACCTTATGTCACGTAACAGTTACAAATTTTCATAATTCTCAAAACACATCTCTTGCAAAATTTATACCTCAGGTATTGATCCGTGAATTACGCGGTCTGTATTCTGCATATCGATCTAATTTCACTAAGGAATCTCTGTAAAGTTGGCCATTTTCAAAAGAAAAAAAAAAAAGAAAAACTTTCGAGGGATTTCTAGAATTTCTTATAATTTTGGATAATTCGTTACAAGGTAGAACAATGGCTAATTCACACGAACCACTTTTGCTTTGCGATTTCGTAGATTATACGTACTAACACATGACTGCTCACAACGCGAGGAAACGGAAGAAAAGTGAAATGAATTTATATCGAGGGAGATGAAAAGGTTGATGGCGTAGACAGTTTCTGAACGTTGATTTAAGGATATAAAAATAAGAAGTGTGTATAGCCTAAGGAAATCATTTTTGTGTAAATTGGATTTCGGAACTTTGATTATGACGATTTGGAAGAAGAAATTGAACTTAACGTGTTAGAAATGTGAGAGTTAAGATAGTAGGCTGTACTTTATGAAAGAAGAAATAAAAGTTGATTTAACGAAAGTTCAATATAATGAGTACTTGGTGAAATGTAGACCAGAAGTCATTCACAGACAATGTACAATGTAAACTCTGGAATTGTGCAGAAGATTAAAATAGTTGCAGAATACATGCTGCTGAGTAAGGGCAATTGCGGGAGAAAGGAGGGAGATACCTGGCATCGCAAATTTGGAAATCCAAAAATTTATCAATCACAAACATCAGTTCTGCTTGTACCCACGATTATTCTACAGTATCTGACAGTTTTTCCAAATTTATTCATCGATAACGAGGATGAAGCTAGCAGCCGAAATTAGCAGCTAAGCGTTCTAATGTTCATTCAAATAAGGTAATGAAGTCCAAAAATTTAAATTTTGTGAAATACCTAAGACCTCCGATACTTTTATAGACTTATGAGGATAAAACTGAACTGTATTTTTCTATTTCCAAAAAGTTTATCACGACTGGCTGTTAACTCTGGCTGCTAGCTTAAGCTTCATTCATCGATAAGCGGCAGAAGAAAGGCTTCGGTACAAGAAATGCGGGTAAATCGAAATTTAGTGCACAGTATAATTAGAATCTAACTAGATGCTGATTAAATACCCTACTCCCGGATTTAATACTCTCCGTTTTTGAAAAAAAAAAAAAACCTGTGGCGGTCGAAATAATACGTTATAACAGAAATTAACGTTCTTCGTTTAGAAAAATAGCTTGTAGCAGTGCTAGCTTGAGATTAAGCTAGAATCGCCAGACTGAAAAAAAAAAAAAAAAAAAAATGAATGACGGATAATTGCAAAAAACTCTGGAAGCCAGAATTGAAAGTTAATTAAGGGCTCCGAAAATACAATTTAGTCGATTTAAATGCTCCACCCGTTTCAATCGCGAACCACCCCTCATTCCAAAAACCCATTTTTTTTTATCCGTGAGTCTAGACGCATGGGAAAAAGTCTGCGAATGAAAAACTCTCGAATTATGACTCGGAAAAAATATTCATTTGTTCATTGTATAAAAAACCTGTAGTAGTGCTAACTTAATAAAATAACCCGATCAAGTGAAAGTTCATCCGTGACAGATCTGAGAAAATTGCTCTCAAAATGCCATCAAAATCTTGACTCAATTCCTTTTGAGGTTGGAAAATAATAGGAAAATTTCAATTTTTAACTTTTTAAAGAATCTAATCCCATACAAACTTTCGTACTGAAAAAGGTGTAAATTATTTTTTTCGTCTCGAGCCCTATATTATTAAATATTTTTAGAATATTGCGCCTTAAAAAGGAAATAACGTCTGGCTCAGTACTTTAGCGATATTGAAATGTGAAAAATTATGTTCAATTGTGGTAGACTAGTTCTGACTGGTGCTTTAGCTCTGAGTTTTTGCAAGAACTCAAATCGCATCGGAAAAAATTAAATTATTATCAAGTTCCTGGAAAAATTAGGAATCCAAATTCACGACTTTTGCTGAGTTGTGCTGGCCTTACTGATCAACTTCCTCGAACGTCATATATTGATAGGACGGGTATTCGACCATGTAAGTGTAGAAAAATCAAAAGATATTTCCAAATTTCAAAATTCGTAAAACGAATTTCTTACCTGACGGAAAACCAACTTTCTTCCGAGAAAAAATTGACAAGATTTGAATTCAAATCAATAATAAAAATATGACAACGAACAATCGGCCGATGTAATGATACTCGTCTTAAAACTGGTGGAACAGCTAATAATTTCACTGATACTTTGCGCGCGAAAATAGAACGAGACTTTCTTGATACAAAATTCTTTCTGTTGAAAAATGGGAAAGTTACAAATTTTCATCGTTTTGTAAAAATCCAGGATTTGATACGGAAAAAACCATGTACATAACTCTATCAATATCTCAATTTGTACGGAACTTAAATTCATTTGAGGAGTTCAAATTTAATATTTTCTGCATATTCGAGACTTGAGAAAGAATTAACGTACATTCTAAAAAGGTTTTGAACAATTCCAGATTAATTTTGGACAGTCCAAAAATAATTTTGAACGCTCCTTTCAAAAAATTCTGTTCAGTAAAAAATTTGCATTTTCAAAGTTATTCAATTTTGATAATGTCGTCCCCTACACATTAGGATAGTAATGCAAAAATCGAACTTTCGAAATCACTTTCCAATGCACTGAAAAGTTTCATACTGAAATCCTGAAAGACTTTGTTTATCATTTTTTCCTCATTATCAACACTCAGAACTATTGGTCATGTAAGGATGGAACCATACAAATATGCGAACACCATCCGGCGGAAGTAGAAAAAAATCATTCTTCCACAAATAACGTGGCTTTGGCCCGCCATTTCTTGAAAATAATATTTTGCACCCTAATAATAACAACAATAATCACAAGAACAACAAAGACAACCCAACAAGAAATCGTTAATTGCAATCACTGCCGACGTCCACTCCCGAAAAAGCGTTTCCGCAAAAGCTACTCAAAGCTTGTACGAAGTTAAGGGGGGGAATGGTCATAACGATAAGAACTGTATTTTACAGAACTTTGGTGGCGCGACCCAGAACTCTCGCCAGAACTGTATGCAGAATAACTTTTCCAGTTTTGGTTTCATCGAAAAGCGTCAAACTTGGCCATTTTTCAAATTTTAAATTAATTCATCGTCGATCAGATTTGGCAAACCTCTGTAATAAAACCACCAGGAATTACAGACCTCTTCGAGTAGTAGTTGGAGCTCGTGAAAGAATTCGCTTTTTCCAAAAACGGATCAAACGTACTGCTGGCACTCCGTATTTTTGAAACAGATTTTTTAAACCAATAGCGCTAGAACTGTTTATAAAAACTATCAGGAACTATACAAGTTTTCCAAAAGATACCAGAATTCTCAACGAAATTACGTTTTTTTTTTGACAAATGCCCCGCGCAAACTTCACAGACGTCTGTCGTTCTAGGTTCAGGTGAAAAGCAAGTGAGAAGCCATGCTCATACTGAGAAAAAAATATTCCAACGGCAAGTATTAATATTTGCTCACGTCCACTACACCTTACTTGATTTGATTGCAATTTGCCTGAATTCAAGAAATACATTTATTGTCAGATCAATGCGTTTGTTGATAAACTCATTTACATTATTTCTTCGATTAGTAAATTCAAATTAAATCTAATATATTAATTACATATTAATAAATTCATCTGAAATTTACTATGTGAATTTACTGATGTAAGTAAGACTGACTATAACTTATTTGCGCAATTTAAGTAGTACTCAACTTTTCAAGTCACTTCATTTGGTGGATTTACTAACATTAATCTAGCACTCGAAAATTATTGAAACTTGTTTATGGAAAGGAGGTTGTGAGCTTAAAATCTTTAACAAATTTTATTTCGAGATGGTTGCACAAGGAATATTTAGCTAAGAAAGATATTCATAAGTTACTATATTTCCTCTGAAAATATAAGAATATAGAATACTAGAATTATTGTTCAAAGCTTGGATATCAATGTTCAATATTAAATGACAGCAAAATAATAACAAACTTAGTAGGTATGTTCGATTTTCGTTTACGATGGCTCTATTTATTTAAGACATTATTTTCTATATTTCCACCGGAGCACGTCTTTTATTTATGTTGGCATTGTTAAATATTTAAGAATACAATATTGCACTAATATTAATGATGATCAACAAATAGTAAAATTGAATTAGATACTTAAAGAAACAAAAATTTGCTTTCGTCAATTATGAAAATAAGTCTTCTAAATAAATTAAGTCATCGTAGAGTGAAATCGAACAAATCTATCAGACTTTCCATCATTTAGAAGCAATGTAAAATGAAACGTCGATATCTCGGCTTTTGTTGAGAATTTCGGATTTTATTATTCTTGGATTTTCAAAGAAATTATCATAGCTCACGAATATATCGATTTGATAAATACTCGATTCATTCAATTTTGGCTCACCAACCTTCCCAAATTTATACAATTTGGGAATTTAGATAGGTTGATGATTTGGAAAGTCTTTAGATGACGTTAACCCAGCTGAAGAAACAGTTTAATTAAATAAAAATATAAATACATTAATCTTAGTATATTTCCTTCATTTGGATAAATTTTAATCAAATCAAGTAAGGTGTTGGAGGGTCTGGTAAATATTATACTTACTATGAAGAGGTTTTTTGCTCAATGCGGGCACAGCTTACTATTGGCATATTGCTTGTGTGTTCAAAGAGACGGAGCCACATGGGCGATGTTCAGAAAAAATCTGCCACATTATTGGTGTTTGCAAATTTCCTATATTCAGAAACCACTGAATTACCCCTGTATAATTGTTTGTAGACATGTTTTCTAAATTATATCAAATTGTGTGGTTGTAATGAATTACTTGGGCCGTCGATTTTGATGCGATAACTCCTAACTTTGGTTACTTCACAGAAAATGTGTTGTAAAGAAATTCTCTATCAATGTAATAGACAATGCTGAAGTAAGTAATGTTGAAAAAACAAAACATTGTAAAAAAAATCATTATTCAGCAACTTCAGGATAACTTTGAATCAGTTTACTCAATAAAATACGCGTGTTTTTTTTATTACACTTCACAGCATCTCTAACAATGTTCCCTAAAATTGAACAGCAGCGTTCAGTCGGATTTGACAGTTAAACCTATATAGTGCTTTCAAGTAAGATGATGCAGTGGAAATTTACCACGATAATGCAGCGAAACTGAAGCAGTCGATCGGAAACAGCTTAATTTATTATGAAAATCAATTCTTGTATAAACAATTGTTATGTAAATGTTATCAACTCTGAAACTTGGAGCCTTTCTTTGAGATAACATTTTTTTGTCTGCACACTTGTGTATCCCAGCAAATTTTTATCTAAAGAACTTAAAATTTGGATGAAATTTCTGTCACAAAAGTGACTTTAGTTAAGCACAAGATTTTATTGATTGAAAAATTACCTTTTGAAAATTCAATTAGAAAGCAAGCTACATGTTTTGCTAATTTTTAAAGTTCTATTTTTATACTGAACCATTTTTTGTAGGCTAATGTTTCTAAAAACTCTCATGTTTATTTGAATCTAAACTGACATAGCTTGGCATGCTGAATTTTTTTATTCTGGTAGTCTCGTTCGTGCCAGTTACACAGTTAAAATTACACAGTACTGTAAACCGGAATCGCAAATGATAAATATCCATTGATGAAACACATTCAATTCAATGAAATAAGAACTAGTAACCTATGATTTCCTCTATTACAGGTGGTTTTCCCTCTTAACACATTTGGCTACGAATTTTGGTTGCCAGCTTCAACTTCATTTTCTTAGACAGCCAATTATTAAATGATTTGGAAAATAAGCACCACGATGAAACTAGCAGCAGCTGCTTTCATCCCAGCCACAAGCTTGAGTCGGTCAATACGCGCATACCAGTTTATATCACCAGTTTCACTGTCGTAATCTAATCAATGGTCAAGTATCTATTCCTGGTACAGCAGCAATTACATTATTTGGCATAAATTGAAAGGATCTTGTTTGAAATAAATCCAACTGCAGCCCGATTGGTACCTTCAAAATCGTATTAGGAAATGAAATTGAGACACCTAGATAGGTGCTCCATAAAATCTACCAATCAAGGAAATGACAAGAAACTATGCAGAATCCAAGCATCCAAACTTCTGCACTGTCGCACGAGCTTTTACATGGAATTCGAAAGATCTTGAAGTAACAAACAACAGTGTATACGTTGCGACACCTGCATTGTGGGTGCAACTAGTCACCAAAGATCCTGCCTTGGACAGCACTGCCAATGAACACAGCTAGTTAAAAAGACTTAATCGATGTACCCGAGTGAAGCAAAGAATAATATTGGAGAGGACCTGTGGTGATATTATCTAGATTCACAAGGATAGAAAGAATGGAGAACAAGGAAATCAGTACCTGCTACGATTTCCACCGGAGTGAACCAACCGTGGGACGGTATTTTCTTGAGCAGACGATCCAGTTTTCGAGCCTCCCTGAGGTGCATTTGACCCGGGGGGCTCTAATTCCCCTGATGAGCCTTTGCCCTTCCGTTTTCCAGGCTTATGACGTTTTTTCTTAGCCTGAATAGCGAGGACTCGCCTGTTCACGTCGGTTTTAGCGCTCATCGGTTAAGCGCGATGTTAACTTTATTGCCCGTCACCCCCACGTTACTAACGACAATTTCAAACCACGATGATAAGCTTTCGGCACTTTTTCCTTTAGATTATTATCCCACCATTTCGTCACACCGCCAGACCAGTCACAATTCGCATTCGCACACTGTCTCAATCGGCGATTGTTTGAGTATGGCCGACACGCCGTTTAGAGATTTACCTACCTTTGATTTTATTTTTAGCGAGCGCCACCTGCGATCACCGAAACAATAGCACTCGAACGACTGAAATATATAAACGTTTTTCACTGGCTGCTCTCGGGACGCACTGAGTGTGACTTTCCTAGGATCTCGCTTTTGCTATTGATTGAAAACTAGGGAAATTACACTCGGTTATAACATCTGACCGAATTAGTATCTTTTATCGTTTATCGCCATTTTATACCACTGATCCTAAATTAACCCAACATTAAATGTCAAAACCCCGCGATTAAACATCTAAGCCATATCGAAACTAATCACGGTCTTACATACAGGTCCGGAAACTAGTAGGGTGGGGAATGACTCAGATAATGAGGCAAAACCGTGGTTCTCGTCTTCGCCGTCTGCAGCGCTGCCCCCTCGGGGTGAGCCAATCATAAATCAGATCCGAACAGCTGATTTTTCGGAATCAACAATCCTGAATAACACTCAAAAATGAAGAAAGATGCGAATAAAAAATGATTGAGATGTTTACTAGCATTCCATGGTGGTCGTGATAATTGTTTTATTTCAACGGAATTCTCAAATGTTTAAGTCAATAAAATCCATAAACATCAAGCGAGGGCTCACAACTTTTGAGACAGTTTGAGATCGTGTGTAGATGATCCACCGTTTACACACTTTACACTGAGTTATGAACTGTCAAAACCTTCGATGAGCAGGTTATCTTATCGGTATATATCTATATCTATTATACTCCGGGCTAATGGCGCCCCTAGCGGATAGATAGGAAACAAGACCGTGTGCCTCACTAACGGTGACACCCCCTACCACTCAAAACTGCCGGAGTTACCAGACCTGTATGTAAGACCGTGAAACTAATCATCTCACTACTTAACATATCTTTAGATGGGAGATACCAAAATACACTAGAGCCCCAGAGCTCACGTTGGGATCACGAGATCAGCAGACTATTGGCGGATTTTCATGGACAGCAAAATGCTGCCGCAGTATTTTGCTGCCGCGTTCTTGACGGAATGCCAATAAAGCAGGGTGGCTTGGTGCATGCTGAATTCGAATTAACTATTATATTAGCAATCCCATCTTAGAGCATATACTGTACATGCTCTAAGATTCCCATTGATCATAAACTAGGTAGCAAAATACCATGTTTGCTGCCCGTGAAAACACAGACTCTGGAGAAATACAAATTTTATTGTAGGGTATTTATCAACGTAATAAACCACAGTGCTTTGTAATATCCATCTAAACAACAAATTTCAACACTATTTGTGAAATACGGACTATAGAGCCGTATTATAAGCAATTGAACTTTACGTGAATTGTTACATCACCTTACGGATGACACGATATTATGATTAACCAAGAATTATACCCCAGTCTCAAGGATAATGATTCAAATGCTTATATATAAAATAGTTAAATCATTTGAATGGAAGACATATAATCGCGGAACATTTGAAAATGATAACAACAATTATCTAGTTCGAATCATATGATTCACGGCGCCGTATTGCAGATAATGTGGTATACAGGAATGCTTTTCAGAGGCTACATGAATAGGACGGTTCACAACATGGACCTACATAGACGTAGTATAGGTCCATGGTTCACAATGTCCGTAGCCGTAACCGTAACCGTGGCCGTGTTGGACGGTCTCTTCTTTTTGATGAATTCCTTCAAAATGATAAGAGCGCACGCGCCGAACGTACTTCCTGCTGCGCGAGACAGGCACGTGCGCAAATTATTACAATGAGAATATAAACTCAAAATTGAACCTTGAAAATGATAGAAATGATTTATTATCTGACTCACCTTGTTTTTACTCCGAGTAGGTTGTAGTCGGCTGCAAGGAATCCTCGTGGAGCGGCGAAGAAACCGTAGATGAGTGGTTAATGTTGAGGAGTCAAGTAATGGTTAAGATTTTTTTAAATTAACAAAGGATTCATTTTCCCCAAGTGGTACACGAATGTGGGGTGCAAGGCTGCAAGAATACCTACGTCATACATTTTTCCATATTCTGCAAGATCCGAAATTGTAAGATTCAACGACGAATAACATAATCTACTCCAGTTCACTCGACCGCGATTTGTTTTGCAATAAACAGTATGTATGTACCGTCTCACTAATCTATTTTTTGTGCACTACAGACGTACAAAATGGCTATCTTCTGGTGGTGTTGAAAAAGGTGGTGCAGAGTTCCGGATTCGCATAGACTACCTTGATCTCAGTGAATGGATATAAAAATTAAAAAATTGGGATTTTTTATGCAATTTGCATATTTCTTATTATTAATACACGTATTACTACGATTTTAAATTTGTGTATTCTTAACCGTTTAAATACTTAAGATTGCAATATTCGAATTTAAAGCTACCGCTAAATCGAAAAGTGGGGGGTCACTAACTCCACCCCTACTCACCAGAGGCGCTGCGAAACTGGCTACGAAATTTGAAATGGGCGCCTTGTAGCATCCGACCGAAACGTCTGTATGTTTTATCAATTATTATTATTATTAGGTGTCACTTTTATGAACTAATCAAACTCGAAGTACGAGAATCTCGTAACGAAAAGGTATTAAGACAACTGTCTAACTATTTAGAATATCCGTAGATGGAAATAACTATGAAATTCACTAACCAGAGCCTAAAAACCATGTTATGAGATCTTCGGACTACAAAGAGCTATAATAGTCCTATACTTTATTATATATCATTATCATATTAACACCATAATTAACGAACACCATTATATCCAATTATTATATAACATTCAACAATGCCATTTGCGCATTCGGAGCTGAGAGCTACACTATAAGCAACTTACGCTATACCATATACCCTGAAGAGGAGAAGACTGTACAACCATAGATACATATACCTATAACTGATATAATGTAAAGACAGATGTACTGCTGCAATAATCCATAAAACCAGTGACTGCAAAACTTTCAAAACCGTAAATACCAATTATCCAGCATGAATTATACTTTCACCGTACCGCAGTATTGTAGGCAACGCGCACAAACGTTTGGAGGCAATGCAGATCTCCAATGTGAAGCTGTACAAAACCTCATCTAGAGAACATATAAGGTAGCCTCATGACGAAACAATTGTAGGTAAATCAACTCACGGAATAATTCTGTAAGGCGAAACAATCAAACAGAATTACAATAAATGTATCAATACACTAACAAACAACCCGTTTAAGTGAACAAAGTTTATACCAGTTCTGTGGTAAAACGTAAGAAAACATATCCCTAACCTCCTTACGGGCATTGCACGACCGCCAAGGAATGAACCCAAAGATGTATGTGCACGTGGCAACGCCCAGTAACAGGCAACCAACAAACATAAGAACAATTAACAGTTACAGAAGAGAATTATACGAAAGCACATATGGGCTATTCCGTGTCAACCAGATCAGTCGTCTCGCAGATATTTTTTTAATTAGGCATGTGGATTGTGTAGGGGGAGTTAGATTTTTGTGCCAAAGCGCGAATCTCATAATGCAGAATTCGATTTTTTATTAACAATAACAAATTAGACTCCCATTTTTTTCAAAAATTCATAACTTTGGCAAAAAATTAGATACAATATATTTTTTTTTTCAAATTACGCGGAAAGATCCATAGAATTTAAAAAAAAATACGAAATGGTAAAAAAAAGTTGTTATCAATTGTTTATTTAACAATTAATTTTTCGAAGATTTTTAAAACAGTGACTGAGACGATCAAAAAATTTTTTTCAAATTCTGACATGTTCCTTGAACTGTACTACAACCTGTGAATTAATTCCAGAGGGGTGTTTTTCTTCGTTTTCGAGTAAAAAATAATTAAAGGTGTCGATGCGCACGAAATTGCGGCGCGCCGAGTCTCTACGTAATGGCGAGCGGCCAGTTGCCGTCCACCGCTGCCCCGCGGTGGCGTCGCAGCGTTATTTTAGTCATTTTCACGATGTAGGACATGATTGAAGAATCTGAAAAAAATACTGTACCTTCACAAGGCCTGCTCACAGCGATAAGTGAAGTTTCAAGAATGTGTTTTCACCGTTTTTTTATTACAGAGATTCAAAATAACGGTTACACACCATGAGAGTGCACATAAATGATAATAATTACATAACTTGCTACTTATTTTAAAATAAAAACACATTCTTGAAACTTCACTTATCGCTTTGAGGAGGCCTTGTGAAGGTACAGTATTTTTTTCAGATTCTTCAATCATGTCCTACATCGTGAAAATGACTAAAATAACGCTGTGACGCCACCGCGGGGTAGTGGTGGACGGCAATTGGCCGCCCGCCATTACGTAGAGACTCGGCGCGCTGCAATTTCATGCGCATCGACACCTTTAATTATTTTTTACTCGAAAACGAAGAAAAACACCCCTCTGGAATTAATTCACAGGTTGTAGTACAGTTCAAGGAACAAGTCAGAATTAAAAAAAAATTTTTTGATCGTCTCAATCACTGTTTTAAAAATCTTCGAAAAATTAATTGTTAAATAAACAATTGATAACAACTTTTTTTTACCATTTCGTATTTTTTTTTAAATTCTATGGAGCTTTTCGCGTAATTTGAATAAAAAAAAATATATTTTATCTAATTTTTTGCCAAAGTTATGAATTTTTGAAAAAAATGGGAGTCTAATTTGTTATTGTTAATAAAAAATCGAATTCTGCATTATGAGATTCGCGCTTTGGCACAAAAGTCTAACTCCCCCTACACAATCCACATGCCAAATTAAAAAAATATCTGCGAGACGACTGATCCGGTTGACGCGGAATAGCCCATATGTAAACCTGCTCCAAAACTACGAATTATCAAATTGTTAAATACCCTAAATCTTTCAAGATTGTTGTAACACCAACACCTAAGAATATTCGCAGCAGCGCTATCCTAGTATTAGCTTTAATATTAAATCAATAGTAACTATGTCCCACAAACAGTCACTATTGTGCTGCAGGTGAATAATGATAGTAATCAATTATAACACATATGCAATTCTACACATTTACATGCTATAAAACTAACAAAATAACAAGTACCCGGTATGGTAATCTTAATAGATAAACTTTGTAACGAACAGGATAGTAAGAACATTTAAGAAGTAAACTACGACCAGAACTCAGCGTATCGTGACCCCGAGAGTGCACATGGCATTAACGTCCGCGAAATATAACACCAAGAAACATGGGTCACCTCTAGCGTACGTGCACTGTGATCACTATATAAGGAAAACGCAGCTAAAATCGGCCCAGGTCCTAACGTCTTCGAAAAGGGGGAAAGAAGCACGGTAGCCAAGGGAGCTTACTGCCCTAACACCAAAGCCCACGCGGATAGGAAGCTGATGGCGCAACGATCCTACACCCACACCACCGCACTAATACGGCGTTGTACCATGTATAAAAAAGCTCGCAATATAGTAATAGCTAAAGATCACGGGCGAACATGCAACGAAGATATCGTACCCCAGTTTTAATTCCTAGAAAAAGGGGGAAGGTGCGCAGAAGTTGACAAAGAGTTATAAAGCGGGGGATCGTTCTGCGCAGTAATTGATACCCATAAAAACGGCGACCGATCATCGGATCGTCCTCTTGGATTCTACCACTAGTTTCATTATCTTGTCCCGGTACAGTCTCGCGGTAAAATCCTTTTGCCTTTTGCATTCAAACTTTTCCTACGAAGTTACTCTGTCTAAAACTCCAGCGACCTTCCAGCTCCATTTTTGTATATATTAATTCAAAATCTAACAACTTGTAATCCCATTGTTTGTGACTTGAAATCTGAAACTACAAAATAAATCCAAGTTAATCAAAGTACTCAAATATTACATCCAAATCAGTTATTCCGTTAATTCCTCTCACCAATCTGCGCTGCAATTCATCATATCGAGAATATTCTCCAAAGGTAAGCCCATTTAAATCTTTCATCCAACAATTACTCCTTCCTCGGTTCGTTCGATTAGAGCGATAGAATGACCGTTGTCCGATGTATTTCAATACTTTATCGGTAATTGGCGACCCAAACTACTGATGTGAGTCGAACTGTAGCTGTGTGAACAATGCCAGTGTCTAGCATCTGTGAATTTCCATTAGGTACCGTACGACGCCACAGCCGTATGGGACCTTCCACTCCATCCAATTCTAAATTCTCTCTGACGCAACCCAAGTAGCGCTTTCCTACTTTATTCACATTCCTATTGGTCGAAAGCTGGGCAGCAAAGGCCGTGTTCGTAAATTGACTGATAGTACTGAAAATTCCCTAGGACAGAGTCAGAGCTATCCGCGAACTTGGAAGCGCAACAGAAATAAAAGATTGCTGACAGTACTGTCAGTCAATTTTTGAACACGGCCAAAATAGTGCGGGTAGCATTTTGCTGCCCCTGAAAATTTAGCTCGAGGCAAGCTCATATTCAGTGAATATAGAGATCAGTGATGTAAATACTAAATATAAACCAGTGTGTGCGTTGATGACAGCGTATTTTGAATAGCCACACGCAACCACACAAATCTTATAATATACGAGTTGTATTTATTAATATGTTGTAATGGCTAAACTTAGCTCATATTACACTTTGTGCCCACTTATAGATCAACAAAATCTTTTGGGGGTCGAAAAGGATTGTAATCCTGGATGTGTGATAGTTACTTTGGGAAAAAATATCGTTATCAGATACAAGGTTATCTTCAGTCATCATATCTACGACATTCTCGGTCACATTAAAAATGTCCAAAAAATTTTTAATCCTCTCACTCAGATAGCGAGATACCGTCTTTCTCACGCAAAAGACGTTCGCTTCGGCCTAATTTTATAACAGCCTTTGTTTCTCATAAAGAACATTGCAGGAAATGGAGTGTCCACATGTGCTTTTAGCAATCTAGTTTGGCAGCAACACAATGTTAACCAAAGCAGAATGCACCCTCAGGTTGACAGAAACTTATTGTACTTCGCCGTTTCATACAATTGCATGGTTGTGGTTTCCCATATGTTGCCAAATTTTTTCTAAGAGCTACATATATTCCTAACTATTTCATTCGAGGCACCTCAAATACAACCATAAGATAGGGACACAATTTATTACTTGGCAGCACAACGCTATCTGGGTGGGAGTTATTTCTCATTTATATTGCCTGCACATTTTTTATATGTGCAAATACATATATAAATACTCACGTTTATCTAAATGGTAAGATCAACTAAGCAGTTGTCTAATTTGATTTATCCTTCACAGCTACAGGATTTGAAACAGTTGAGCAGTTGGTCCACCAAGGACCGTCTTACGACCCAAGTAATCTACGATGAAATAGATGCTCGGTACGTCGCAGTTTTCAATGAAATTTACCTTAGGGTATGGCATGAGAGTGCTAGCGACCTTGACAAAGTAAAGAAGCATAAATTTCATAGCCCATTTCACGCTATACTTCGAATAGATAATTATCCTCCAATCTTAGTCTGTCAAAATGGGTCGACAGCATCACTTACTTGGGCTTTGACAAACCGAAAGTCATGGTATAGCAAAGGAGTCCTCCAAAAGGAAGAGAAGATAAGAGACTGTCAGCTCATAAATATTGGCTCAAAAATGTACTTGTGTATGTTAACATGTATAGACAATCTCCATGATTATATTGTCGTTCCACTTGATGGCCAGACATATGTTGAAGACTCGGAAAATTTAAAGAGGATCAAGCTGCAACGAACTGCAGAAAAACTTGTAGGCCATGTAGTTATCCAAGATACAAGTAATGCTTACCTTCTCACTTTGTGTAAGTAAAGGAAATTAAGTCATGATATCAAAATTTGACTGCTTGTCAAATAAACTACTATAAATTTCCCAAATTTTTTAGGGTCACATGGACGACTCTACAGTTATTCATTACTTGGATGCTCTGCTAATCCACCACCAGGGAATTTATTGAGTGTTGTAACAGCACTAAACACGAAGCACCCAATCATAATGACTCCCTTGAATGAAATAACAATTGCAGCTTACGGTGCTGATATTCAAGAAGAAGGAGCGATTTTGGTTATTTATAACCTTTCGTTTAAGTTGGTACAAGCCATCCAGAAACTTAAACTTTATACAAAAGAGGCGAAATTGTGGAGAATAGAAGACAAGTTGCTCCTAGCAGCCAATCGCCACTTAGCAGTAGCTCCATTTAGCCTAACACCACAGCGAATAGAAGCAATGGTCGGATCTTCGCGTCTTGCTCCAAATTCGACTGTCAATGTAAACGGAGATGACAACGAAATTGTTGTTATACAAGAGATGGAAACTGCTATTTGGGGATCAGAGGTCACAGAGGCTGTAACATTCTCTGATCCTATGCCTGAAGAAATAAAAGTACAGCTCTCAACGCTAGTCAAAGATGGTCTGCCTGAAGCTGTTATATTAGAAACATTAATCCCTACTCTAATAAAATCTAGAGATATTAGGAATATAATTTGGTGCCTGAAGAACTTCAGAGATGTCCCTGAAAAACTGCTAATCAACCTTTTATCGTTTTGTCTTACCACATCTGACAAATCGTTCGATTCCGATCAGAATGGATTTACCGATTCTTGTGTAATTGAGCCCCTTGGGAGGGCTGTTTTTCTCAATCATATTCTTAGTGTTCATTATTCGGACATTTGCCTAATGTCGCATTTAAAAACTAGTCTTGGCTTCACTGAGATTTTGAGTTTACTCGATTATCTGACTCATGCTCTCGACTCTACACAAGAAGAACACGAACTGCCTCAAACAGGAACTTCTCAGCCCAGTGAAGAACAGCTACTGGACTGGGCCAGCCTCTTACTTGATTCGCATTATCAACAGTATCTTCTATCCCAAGACCCAAGAATCTGTTCATTGCTACAGCAGCTCAGCTCAGTGCTAGAAGTCCATGTAAGTATCATAATTTATTATCAATAAAATTAGTATGAAAGGTGTTGGCAAGATTTGAAATGGTACTGGGAAACAGCTTCATTCATCATTTGGTACAAAATATAATATTCTTGATCTCTTTCGAACGTCAATTTTTAAAAAACCGTAAACACTAAAAGTACCATCTATTATTTTTCAATAGTCGTTTGAATACGCATAGAAATAAATAGGTTTTAATATCAAATATTGCGAAAGTAGATACATTTATATGAAAACAAGAATATAGCTCGTATATTACTCAATATGTGTACTTGCTGGACAATCTGTAAACTTGGGATACTTTGGTGAATTTTCGATTGACTAAGATAACTTTTTTGAGAAATGTAGGTATATTTTTTTTGGAACTTTTACAATTGTGAGATACTCTTTTTTTGTTACCTTCGCATGAAGAATCTTCTTTTGGTTAGGACATTACAAAACCCCAAAAAATCTAAACTGGTGAACTGTGTTACAGTCTATGAATGCTAGATAATGTCTTTGAAACACTTGGCAAAATTTTTGAATTGGTCAGAAAAAACAAAATTGATATTTTCAACGAATCTTATTTTTAGATTTCATTGGTCACCCATTTCATTTCATTAGTCTTGAATTAATACACTGCAATTCAAAGTTCTCTAGTAGTTAAAGAAATGAAATTCGTAAGAAACAGAGGTCATACTTCAAAACGTATACTTACTACTTATACTTCAAAATAATGTATGACCATGACATTGAATACAAACGAAATAGGCTGGTGAAACATTGGGAATATTCATATTTCTGTATAATGTTTTTTACACACCGTATGAATATAATGCTATGGTCAAATTATGAATATTTTATATATTATTATGTTTTTTTGGTAATGAAGTGTGGGTAACATTGATCTGGAAATTAACAATAATTAATTCAGCTGAAATTTTGTTTATAACATCAGGCTTCGCAATGAAGTAGAGAAAATCAATACTTTAGAAGGAGGATTTGTCTCACGGAGTAGAAATATCTTTAGAAAATATATATTACTATACATATTTCATTTTTTATCACGCACACTATCTTTTATGTCGAGAGAAAAAAAATAATAATAATTTGTAATATCAAATCCTATCAAACTGATTATTGTTTTTTTTTTTTTTTTTGTTATATTCGTCATGCAAAAATATATTCTTCCACAATTTTTTTAATCAAAAGTTGCTGATTTTTGTGTACGCTCAGATAACTACCACGAACAATAAATCGTGCCCAACTTTTGACATCTTCACTTATTAGATAGTCTAAGTTTTTAAGAGGATCTAAACAATATCTAATTGATTTTGAACTTTTGTTGAATTATTTCTCGGCAAACATAGTGAACTAAGAAAAAAAAACATCAACTCCCTAGTATTGGTATCGTATGTAGGGTTGCATTCATGATCAATTCAGATCTAATTTTGCACCCATGGACAAAATTATGTACATGGTCAAGTGGACACTGTTACTGCTAAATTATTAATTCACAAAACGTTTCAACATTGTACATCATTTAGACAATCATATTGGGTATTCTACGACAACTCGACCAATGTCTATTCCTGATAATCTCCAGTTTGTTTCAAGTTTTGTTAATGAGAACAGTTTTCCGCGAATTAAAAGATTGTAAAAAATGTCTGTAAGTCATTTATTGCGCAGCATTTTCCTTTGGCATCTTCGGTACAAATACCAGTCATATTTACAGCTGGGTTCACAGCAGAGTCAGTATGATATGTTCAGAAAAGTTAACCAATGATTTACGGAAATAGTTTGCGATAAAAAAAGCTTGTCTAACAACAAATTTTTTATCGCTGAATTCGAATTGTTTATTTACGAATATAAATACCCCGTAACTACGAGAAAATTTATGAAATTGGCAGAATCCAGTTGACCTGTGACACTTATAATGTATCATCTCATTATCAATAACTACCTCTTTAATAGTAATTGATTTGATGTATAATTTCATTTTATCATTTCCAGTTTCATGTCATTGATGATCTGCAAACTCTAAGATCACTGGTAGAAAGACTTCGCGACGGCAAATCTCTCGGGCCAACTCCGAAAGGTGCTTCAAAATATTATTCTATTGAAGAAGTAAAGTTGTATTAGGTACAGAGTAAATAAAGATAAATTTGCACATTAAGACATTTGCATTTCGTTTAACTTAATATTAATTCATTCTTTTTCTATCTTTTTATGGGTTGAATCAACCGCAGTGAGTCCAGAATTCATTTTATATGGGTAATTTCACAATTGATATCGTAGCTATCTGGTATCAAAAATACAATTTGTCTTTTATTCTCATATCTCATCTTGCGTGATAGGAGGTGATGATTTGTAAAATACTAGCTTTAGAACAAGAAGAAAACACACATGCTACGTTTTAGACGAAACATACATATTATGAAATTCGTCTCATGAAGCACAATTATAGACCTTGTATGTATGTGACATGTTTTCAAGTGTATTACAATACTTGTTAAAAGCCACGTAAGACAGGGATCCCCTTGTTAGTGTTTGATTACGACTACGGTTTCAGTCTCACTGATCACCAGGAGAGAGTCTCCTGAAAATCATAGTCTAGACAGCGGGTTCTAAATTCGCAATCAATACTTGTCAGGCAAGTGTAGTACTTGGCTCTATTTTTTGATTTCCCATCAGAGATTGGCGATTAATTTTCGCACTCGAATAATTACGTACTTGGCGGATGTTTTGAAATTCATAATGCTTTTGCCATGTATTTAATTCTTTGTCCCTATTAAAAATCTGTGTCAAAGGTTTTAAGAGTTAAAAAAACAAGAATCTGAAAAATGTTGAATTACACAGGACATGAACTCAATTTTTCTATTTTTTTTCATCAAATTTGTAAAAGATTTGATACTAAAACAGTTTTAACACCCTGGCAAAATTTTAATAAATTTATGGAAACTATATCCTTTATGTCAATCAGTTTGCATTCTACCTTCTGATAGATTTATTTGTTTTGTCATTATTTAAGCGGTATAGTAATGTTCAGAATCTAGTTGAGATTATACCTCTTCAAAATATTGAAAAAATTAAAAAAAAATAATTTCACCTTCTACATATCACTCTAATGATTGTTGAACGTATGGATTTTTGTGACCCGAGAAGTTCGTCGGGGGAGGTCAATATTTGATCAGGAGATTGTCTTCCTCGACAGTAGCCATACTACGAACATCTATGCTATTAGGAATGTCTTTTAACCCTGATGATGGCTGGCTTGGCCTAACCGAAACATCGCCCAATGAAACTTAACAGTTTCACTCCGATCAAATATTGACCTTCCCCGACGAACTTCTCACTCATCTAATGATATTCTCGTTTATACATCGTATTTGCCATACCGCTCGGAAAAGGAATATATAAGTGTTAAATGATACAATTGAAAACGAGTTCTAGGGCTATAGTGACATAATGCAAAGCCTACAATGGCAAAGGATGATAGATTGTAAATTCTTTTATTCCTTGAAGTAAGACGGGACAAGAAGGTAGTCTTGAACAATAACTTTCAGGATGTTATTACAGTTCAACTGTTTATTATTTGGTAATATTTACACAATTACAGGAATTGTAATACCACGATGGCCGTCACTTTATGATCGATGCTCTAGTGACGCTCTTGTGATTTCTGATAAATAGATATCCATTGTTAAATAGTACTAAATGATTGACGATCTCTCTATTTTACTCTGTCTCTATTTTAGTTCTTCAACATATGGAACTGTATCAAGATCGCCAATTCCGGCCATGGACAGTTTACCCTTGCCAATTTTAGCAGCCACCTGTAAAAGAATATACTCTTTACTTAATGATTTTCATTGAAGGTTCCCAATAGACAAATTAGGCAAAACAGGGATTCTTCCGAATTCCACTTAACTCTAATAATGTTTTGCAACAACACATGGACTAGTTTGATATTTATGTTAACAATTTGTATCATGCGAACAAGGTATCAAAAAGTATTTATTCTTTTAAATAAATGATTTGCATATGGAATCCAAACATGTAAATTTCTATTTTTTTTATACTTATATTTCGAAATGTCAAGTTTACTACACAAAGACACATTTTTGTCAAGGAGCCCTATCAAACGAAACTTCTAAATTCAACGCCACTCAATCAGAAATCTACTAGATAGGATTTCAATGAAGCTCCTACCATCGTTGCCCTTTGCCGACAACATGGATCTATCAAGGCATAATCCATATTTCAGTGACGCATTTGCCAGAAATATTTTACAAGGGGGTTTCAGCTCTATTCCGTAAAAAGAAAGTGATGGTAGTAACGCCATGTATACTTGCGGGTGCCAATATCAGACTGTTTGCTTTAATACACAGAATGGAGTAGGTTATGCATGAGTCTAGCAATCCAAGTGGTAAGTGATGTTTCCAAAGAGGGAGTTAATAAGAAAAAGATTGAGCACCAAATGGACTACCAAAGATTACCACACAACTGTAAAGCAGCATCATCTGAACATTCTACTTTTCTGTATTTTGTTAACACCTAATTTTTTTTGTTTCTTTCTTTTCTTTTCAATTTCTCGATTTTTAATTGCTGGAATATTTCATCTTTGGAGCTAATGCCACGGAAATGTTTTTTTTCTTGAACACCCCTAACTATACCAACCTAGTTTTCTTTTTTTCTACATCGAACATTAAAGAGCTACGAATTTTTAAGCCCAACAACATTCTCTCATTATTACACTAGCTCTCACTAGTAAAAAAGCCTTCAGGATAAAAAAAAGTTTCCAGGATAAATCAAAATGTTCCAAAACTTTTCCCATTTAAGGATATTCAAAGAAGCAGTAGATACCCTGTTCATTTGCAATTAATGGAAAAAGTATGACCTAATTCTTAGGGATTTTACAATATTATACAAAAACAAAGTCAACTTTTCAAGACAAACCTACGAAACTTAATTATAGAAAAGTACATTATTCAATAATAGTCTACTAACAACTGTCAATATCAATTGAGGAAGTATGAGACTTGAATGTAAATGTTGTCAACCGTATGGCGACCCAGCCCGTGGGATGAGAATATTTATTTTGAAACTATATTGCGTCTGTTGCTAGTACCATTGCATGAGAGCGGTCATGAAAATGAGGTAATTACCGATTGAGGTAACCCGATTCAAAGCTTGAATGTATCCCCTAAAAGGCAGGGCTCATGCCCCTGGGGGGTGTTTGCATATTTGCTTGGTTCAATTAAAATACCTCAAAAAGGCGGATCAGGGAGTGAACGCAATAAGCAATGGCTAGCTCTAAAAGACAGAGCAAGAAGCCCGTGTTACTCAAGCGCTCGCATTCAAAGCTGGAGGTTGCTCCGATCGATATACTGGAAGAATAAACTCATATACAGTAGCGCTCAAAAGTATTCTGACAATATGAAATCCGTTATTATTTTGATCCATAATTCTTCTTGTTGTTCTTTATTTTAACATTATTTTTTAAAGAACGAGAGTTAAATTTCTACAATTATGTACAACATCGAATTTCTTCAATAAAAAATATCATTGATTCTCGTATTTTATATTTGTATCTAATCAACCCAATTACTATCTTTGTCAAAATACTTCTGAGCGCTACTGTACATACACTATCGAATGTGATAAACGCGTGACAAATCTGTTTTGCGGGCAGTGGGCGCCATTGGCAATCGAAGCAATTGAGCTTGAAACCGGAGCGCGAGAGATCAGTTGACCATTAACACCTAAAGTGATAAGTTGCTGCACATGAGGACCAAATTCTGGCGAATATTCGAACGCTGTCATTTTCAGCAGAAATTAGATTAACTGCAAATAAGAGCAAACCCTTCCTTTGCTTAACAATAATAGTCTGCATTGCATTTTGCAACTGACTACGAAAAAGGAGACATTTAAAAAAAAATTGGAGTACAAAATGCTACGAAGAGTTTAAAATTCGGTGAATATTCGTTATAGTATCTATCTAATTTTTTGTGAACAATAGTAGAAATTTTTTTTACTATACATATCTTCTTGTATTTAACTAATTAGACATCAGCTCAAGTAATAACTTTAGGACTTACGTTTTTGACATCGGCGGCGCTGACTTTTTCAATTTCCGCAATAATCGCACTTGGGGATGCTACAGTGCCTTTAAATAAAGCCTGCTGTGCGAGAGACTCATGTCTTGCTATGGAATTATCAGTAGCATATAGAACAGCAGCTTTCAATTCTGCTTTACCGCGAGAAATATCTGCATCTGTAACTGAAGGCTTGAGTAGCCATTTACTGGCTGCAGTTGTTAGCTGTTTGGAAAGGAAAAATAGCTTTAGTGAACTCATCTGGTACACATTATTACATACACAATTGAGCAACTTACAGTTCCTGCAATATTTCCAGGTGCCGTTAAAATAAAACCGAATATTCCCGAGTCAGAGTAGCTCGCATTCAACGCTGATACCGCAAAAGGATCTTTACCCGCTGCTGTGGCAACAGTTCGGTAAAGAGGGGCCGAAGTTGATCCCCACTTAACGTGAGGCCCAGTCCCAGCAGCTCTCTGCAATATCGCGAAAGCTATGGCCTCTTTCTCTTTGTTCAGTCCTGCTCCTTCCACAGCCACAGCTACAGTAGCAAGAGAAGATGAACGCTCCTTGCGAAGTTCGCCACCAAAGTATCGAGCAGGTTCACCACTGGATTCGCTGGACCCCACTTGCAGCTGAGAGGCAAATTTATTGAGCTGTTCTTGAGAAACCCCTGTAGCAACAACCGCGCATCTCGGCCCAGTGAACCATGTATTGACAAAATGTTGAAGCTGAAAAATGAAAATAGTTGCGTATTTTGACACAATTTATAATGAATCTTGGGGTGCCAATTGAGGTATTGGAATCAATTTTCGTGACCATTCGAGGTTGTCAAATTTAAAATAAGCTGTGTTTTCTAGACTCATTTAAACGAATACAGGTATGTGTTATCATACACAGAGGTATAGGTTATTTCAGAAAAAAAGCTTTCAGTTTAAATTCAAATGTGATTCATAACCTTTGGTTTGCTGGCATTAGGCATATGTTATTAGAACATCGGAGACAGTCTAGAAGGAGAATGCAACTTCATCTCTTCTTGAACACTCAACCAGATGGAAAAATTATAAATACAACTGTATACATACAGATTTACTTTTTCCATTTTTATGTTCAAAGTTTTAACAGTACCTGTTCATTTCCAACCAATAAAACCCAACGTGTAGTTATCTCTTGGGACTCGTAATATATGGTACATAAGGAATGAACACCATGCAAATTCGCAGGGATGATAAGTAATGAACTGATGATGTGTTCGATTTAGATAAGTCCTTAAAGTCACTTAAGATACATGAGAAACCTCAAATGCAAATGATCTGCGTTACCAAATACTTGCTGCTGTACATTCTTTACTGAATCTTGAATTACAAGTTCAATATAACATTAGACCGCTTTTATAATCACTATTCAACATTTTACTCAGATCACGAATAAAAATGAATCTAAATAAAATACGATGCTTGTCAAACCATTATCAATATAAACAGAAACTGGATTCATGGTAAGGAAAAACAAAAAAATTGCAGAAAAAGCTATTTAAAACTTCTGCGTAAATTACAATGTTTGTAGTCTAGTTAAAAAATAAAGTTTATTAACTGATAGTTTCCCTCATGCGCGTCGTTAAACGTGAAGGTGAAGCCAGTAGCCAGAATTAGCAAGCAAAATAGTAATTTAGTGAAGTTTTAGATTTATAAACTTATGAAAATCAAATCTTAGCATGAAAAATTAAAAAATTTTGATTGATCGGCCTCATTGTCCTATCTTGATCGACATTACTACCTTTGGTATCTAACTCTGGTTAAAACAACTCTATTTGACCAACATATCGTTAGCCCACCTTATAAAAGTTTCTTTTCGATCTCAAACAGATGTCCTATTAACAATTTCCTTTTTATGGCAATATTCGAATCCATGGCATTTAGAAATCTTGTTCAGCAAATTTAATTTTGTTTCATGTTTCTAATTTTATTACTCAGTTGGCATCCCAATTAAAAAAAATCGATTTTCATTACATTTTCTGTGCCAATTTTGCCAATGCGCTGTTTAGGGGAGTAGAGTGAGTAACCAAGACCCTTGCGATAGGCAGCTTTGTGTAGTAGTTCAAGGACCCGAGTTGTCTCTGGAATAGATGAAAGCTCATAGCGCAAACGTGGAATCTGGTCATTCAGTTCCCATGGTTTGAATACTTGACGCGTAGCAACATCTTCCAAGAACTTAAGTCCAACATCTCTGCGAAATTAAAGAAAAAAATATGAGGTACAATCTGTCGTAAGTGAAATATTCAAATCAAAATTGAATTATATGAAGAAAGTAGAGTCAATTTATCTTCAATTATTTTGGACATTATGAAAACGTGTCAAGTATGAAGCACATCCTATTCAAGTTAGGACACCAAAAAATATAAAGTAAAAGTACTTTTCAAACACAATGTTAGACACATTCAATATTTATTTCAATCGCTGTTCCTGTCAATCAGAATTTGGCATCTTTTTGGAATACTCTTCAGAGGTTGTTGGTTCAAATAGCTGATAAAGTGACATCATTTTTTAATTTAGAAAACGTTAATATTTGTTTTCCTAGAAACGTGGTGTTTAGAATGGTTCAGACATTTATGACCTGATTCTTGGGGTCACCGAAATGGAAATTCTTCCTGGTACTCCACACCAATGATTGGAGGCTCAAAGGACAATAGTCTGATTGTAGTCGTTTCTGAGAAGTATTGTTTCAAGTCATGATGCTATTTTTTACTGGTCCAGCAGTGCTAACAAGCTTGGAGGTGGCGAGGCTACGGGACTAGGCTCCTAAGTACCATATTGTCAACCCGGACTCAATTCCAAACACGATTGACTTTTCTTCACATCCAATTTGATAATGTATTTTGTTTATTGAGAACAAATCTAACTTTATCAAATATTTCGCGAATTCGAAACGAGTCGACGCTATGAGTTTCTAAATAATAAGATTTGTTACAAAAGTACACCAGGCACATATATAATGATAGCAACAAAATAATTTCCTTCACAAGAATAAGAATATATTGATCGCTGTCTTGAAGATTCTCCATTGAACCTTTAAAAATACTCAGGTGAAAATTATTGTAAATGCACAATAAACTCAAATTGTCTTTATGGCAAGCCTATTTGACAAATGCAATGCTTCGAAAATACATGGTTTTTTCGTTTTACTGTTACATATTTTTGTTGAGTACTTTCGTAACATATCGCATTATTTATGAAATAATAGTGCCCACTCATTTGATTTGAAGAAATTGTTGATTATATTAGACTTATTTCCCATGAACAAACTTGTGTTGTTAGGTTGCAGAAAAAAGTCATCATGTTCATAATCTAACCCGAGATGGCTGCACGATAGACGTATACCTAGTCAATAAGTCATGTCACCGGTCAACAGTCATCTGAAGTACAGAATCAGGAATGAAGGGAGTCCTGACTTTAGTTGAAAATAGTTGAAAACAGGGTCTGGTCCTTTGAGACTAAGATTATTGGTATGGAGTACTATTCTATGCCGGAAAAACTTTATAGTGATGATGGTGACCCTGAGTCTACTTTCTGTCTTTGTAAGATTTTATTTCAGTAATTCCTCTTCAATGCTTTCAAAATGACTGTCTATTCCAGTGGACATACATTTCAAAAATTCTATCAAAAGTTTCACTGGTTAGATTCTTTTCAAAGGGATGGGTTATAAGCTCGGCCTCTATTAATGCAAAGTTGTAAGCTTGTAAACATTTCGTGTTCACTGTAATGGACATGCATATTACTTTTAATATATGTTCAGGTGAATTGTAAAAAAAATACAGATATTTTAGTTAAAGGATACCGAGTTAAAATACATTGAAAAAAATATTTGACCACTGGTAGATTGAATTTAGTTCTAAAAGGTATATATACATAAATTTATATGTTAGACCAGTCCAAAAAGAGGACTTTTTTTTTCAAAGTCACACGTTTAATAATTGTAGGAAGAGGAAATAAGACAGCTGTGAAAATTTGAGCCCTCAGTGTTGGGATCTAGTAGTTCCTGGACACTATTTTTTATTTTCAATTCGATTAACAAGCTAAAATAGTTTTAGTTTCATTCTGAATTTTGTAGCTCAGTAACGAGGCAATGTAAATAAATCTTCCATACACATTTTTGTAGGTAATTTAAAAAGGTGTCTTATAATTTTTTGATAACTCAACTTTTTCAAAAGTTATTCAAAGTTGAAGTTGAAATCACGTAAAAATTCACTTTTTCAAGATTAATTGCGAAAATACTAGACTTACCACAAAACATCATGGGTTTCTTTTGTAAAGCATTTCAACCCCTATACAATTATGTCATTGCCTTGTTACTAAGCTACAAAATGCTAAAACTATTTTTGCGTGTTAATCAGATGAAAAATGAAAAATGGTCTTCAGGAACCACTAAATGTCAACGTTAAAGGCTCAAATTTTCACAGGCGTCTTATTTGCTTTTTCTACAACTATTAAACATGTGACTTGGAAAAAAAATCACAGTCCATTTTTAGGACCAGTCTAGTATCTGTAAAGCCAATTTGATATATAACAGGAATACAAATGAAAAAAGTAAAAATCTTGTAGACTTGTATTTAGAACAGTTCAGTATAACTCCTTCCAATAAGTTTATTACACGCTCTTGTAAAACAGACTTCATTAATGTAAGCTTCATAATATCGTCCGTTCTAATTTCCTGCTCAAATCATACTAATTAGACGTTTTACCACACAGAAGCTGTATTTCATCATTGCATGGCCATAGCAAATGAGTTGGAATTAACAACCTCAACATCATTGTTACAGCAACATTCTTACAGTGTAACTGAGACATTATGAGATTGCAGATGTTATTGAAATATGTCTACAAATTCTGTCGTGTCAGGACTAGGGATTCTGTTTAGTATACTGATGACAGGAAGATTTTTTCCTGCGAATACTAAGAACGAAAAGTTATGGAAATAGGTATAGTTTTAAGTACCAGGCTTATCAGATTGAATTAGCAAAGCTGTCAACAACTCACAGTTTATCGCGGGTACATTGCAGAGTGTAGGCAATGCTTTCACGATCCGTGGTGGCCGTTAAATTTCCTCCGATTTGCTGAATATTTCTTGTGATGCCAAATGCGCTGGAGCGATTAGTTGTTAGCCCTGCAGCCAATCTCAGAACATGTGATGTGCCCTGTGTTTCATACGTTTCATTGCGTGGTCCTGCCCTATACGACAAAAGTTGTGTAAAATTGAGTTGAGTGAACAATTCTGATAAAGTAAAACACAACTAGGTCCAAAATTTTCAAATAATAAGCAATTATATTGTAATGAACCATTTTGTTAGATTTACATTACACTGTAGCTACGTAGCTGTAAATGACTGCACGACTGGTAACCATACACAGCTGCACGGTTGCCAGCTAAAAATTGGGTGCAGTTATTATCTCGTGTGTAGAATATGCTAATTTATCAAATTCGTAGTAAGAGTATGATAAAAGTTGAACTGGTTCTCAGAAATGATAAACAAAACAGTTTGACTGACTGGGGTTTCGAACTCAAGCTAGCAAGTTCACTGCAGCAGAACCTTAGCTATTGCACCTCCTGTTTGCTAAAGGATGATACACCAAAAAAATATATGTATCAATAGCTGTGCTGTTTCCTAGTTGCCAACCAAACTGCTGTTTATCGCCTCCAATTGCTCAGCATTTCTTGACTGTCCAAGCCCTGTTTGAGATTACGGCAACAATCTATTCATGTTTGGCCAAATTATTGAGTTCCTTGATTCGAATTAGTGAATTGGAGCGACTCTAGGTATTTAGGGCAATAGCGCCAAAGTAAAACTGTACAACCAACAAAGAGTTGATTCATGATAGTATTGTACTTATATTGGAAAGATACTGCTCTGGACTACCACAAGTCGTCCCAAGTGGACAAATTGAAAAAAGGTAATAAATAAAATGTTACTGCGTATTAACTTTTCAAAATTGCTTCTACATACTTGAATGTGACGGACACTTGAGTAACAGGGCTATCGTTGTCGAGCGTAGCAACGGTGATTTTGTTGCTTAGAACCTGAATGTCGAGGTTCTGGGCAGGTGCAGATTGTGTTGCAGCAGCAGCAGCTGCATAGTGTCTGACCTAGAGTAATAAGCGATGATTTACGTCTACTTTGAGTTTCGTAATGGACGAAAGTAAAATATTTACAAAAAATTTCAAACTTGCACTATAACTGCAGACTGAAGTATGGATAACATCTTTTACATAATAGTTTCAAGTACAGTATAGCTCGGAATGTCGACACCAAAGTGAACCGTGCGTACAGAAACACTTGAAATCATTTCGTACATAGGAGTTTCAGCCTTGTGGATTCCGATAGATTATTTTACTTACCGTTGTATTACGCAAAAGAGGAGCTCGTACCGCCGAGCAGGCCATTTTCGTGCGATAAAGTAGCAGCTTCCAGACCTACTAGACGGAGGGATTGTCTGCTAGTCGAAAAGAATGTCGAAGTAGGGTGATAGATGCCGCTAGTGCATGCTAGGTTGTAGGCAAAATGGTGGAAAATATGAACTTCATTCTGTGCAGGCCTACTTCTGCAGCGTTGGCCTCGTGCTGGGGTTCAGGGCTTGGAGTAAATAATAGCGCCATTTACGATAACAACAGAACTGACTCTGGTAATTTCGATTCGCTGTCTTCTCTTTCGGAAGTAAAGGAAAAACTTGTACGTGCATGCTTGATTCCCCTTCCCCTGCCCACGCTTGACATGCTCACTCCTTAAGTCACTGGGTGGATTTCACGTGCGGCAACACTTGGATACAGAGGTCTCTCTGGATACAGCATGTGCTGATTGGTTAATTCATCAAAATCACCAAGTATGAGACGCACTGATATATATATATCAGTGATGAGACGTCACCAAATAGTGATTTTGGTAAGCTGACCAATCAGAGCATGCTGCGCGTGAAAATCCACCCGCATCTTAGAGCATATACCCGCACTCACATGGAGTTAGGTGTGGCTGGAAATTCTTTACTCCATGCCCACTGTAACATCCGATCGGAATGTACGTATATTTTATTCCTAATTACTATTCTATATCACTAATACGATATTCCAATTTTTAGAACTTAGTTCTGGCCAAACAAGCAGCGCTTTTTCCCACCTTAACTCTTAAATAATTACTATCCAGGTTTTGGTATTCTGTAAACGGTCTATTGAGACAATAAACCCATTAAAATATATTTCATGTAATTCTAATTATATTAAATTAGTTGCTTTTAAACTCCTATTGCCTCTCGCGTCCCCATCGCAACGGAGTAACATCTCAGCAGAGAAACACCTCAGCATTGCAGAGAAATACTTTAGCGGAGTTCGACATTTTAGTATTAAGTGCCTTAGAGAATGTACAGTAATGCTCTAGGGTAAGTGCACACCATTATTAGTTACCTATTAAAAATAAAACCCCATTTATCTGAAGTGGGCGATTTGAATCGAGTTGCCCAGTGCATTTTAATACTCAATCGGTATCTGGCGACCCGAAACTACTAATTGTGCATCTAGCTATATTTTCGTCAACGAATTCTAGTGACTAGCTTCTGGAAATTTCGGGAATTGCCGTTTGACGTCACGCCACTCTGGTTGGATATTTGAATATCTTCCCATGACAACGGCGGCCCACGAAATAACGGACGAACAGAAGTTACTAGATTCAGAATTCCGTTAAAAGCATTCCTGGGCTGAGTTCAGAAACCTTACCCGAGTGAACTCGGATATTATACTGTCTTTGTTTAACACATGAGATTAAACAATGACATAACGATACTGAGTCACTCGAGTAAGGTTTCTGAACTCAGCCCTGTCAGGTTTTGACGGAACTAGCATCCTATCGCACTACAAAAAAACTTTGTTGAGTACGATTTCTTTATGCTGAATCGGAAGATTTCTAGGATCTATTAGTACTTTCAACAATACCTAAATGCATGACTGTCGAATCTATATATTTCCCCCATCAAGTCACGGAATAGAGTGACAGAGACCAATAGCAATAAGGCAAGCGGGGATGTATACTTGTATCTTGATGTTTTTTCTCTTTTTATCGGCAAGTCTTTCAACTTATGCCAACCCCTGCATCTTGCCCACTTAGGCCGTGTTCGTAAATTGACTGACAGTACTGAAAATTCCCTAGGACAGAGTCAGAGCTATCCGTGAACTTCCAAGCGCAAAAGAGATGAAAGATTGCTGACAGTACTGTCAGTCAATTTTCGAACACGGCCTTATTCTCTCTATGCTTGTCATAAAGCTCGCCACGAAAACTAGAGACTTCTTCCTGAAGACTCGTGCTAACAATATAAGAATTTCTTTGAACAGTTGGTATAAAATTACCTAAAGGCTTTGATCCGTACACCACGTGAAGACTGGCCCGCCAATTTATACACATTGCATAGTAACCGGCAGCAATTCCGTACTGTGCTAATCTACGTTGTTTCAGTTATCAAAATTCTTGTCCAAATTTGTATTCTGAAAATATTGACAAGGTGCAACAAGTTTTGAATTCTTATTGTGTTGAGTCCGTGCATACTTGCAAATTGCAACACTGGAAAGAATGAATTAACTTGATACTCGTATTAATCTTACGGTTAGCAGTCAAATTACATGCATGCATCTATTACGGAATCGCGAGTACTTTTTCTTGGTTATCGATACAAATTGAATTTCGTGTGACGAAACAGTAGTTCTTTCTAAGTGCTGAACTACCGGTCATCAAAAATCATCGGCAAACGTTGCATTTTCCGCTAATATCCACCGTAATCTCAAACTTTAAGAAAAATTACTTTCCCGGCACATATTACATTCATTAGTTACTTTACTAGTTCAGAAGTATTCACTATTAGCTATGTTATTGCCCTCGCTTTCATCGTTTTTCACTCAATAGAACGCTGTGACCACTTGGATTATTATTTAATCATTGTAATTATTACATCAGATCAAGATGGAGCCGTTGCAAAAAACTGCAGACAACCTCGACCATTCAATCCAGTTGCTGGGCTCGGGTAGAACACAGAGAACTTCGTTGCTGCGATTAGCAACTAAAAGCACAACGCCTAAACGAATATCATTGCAACCGAATTTCAATCTCGAGAGAAGCTCGGATTCCATTGAAAATGTTCCCAGAAATTTTAGTGATGAATCTAGGTCGTTTCCATCCGAGGCTAAAAACCCACGAATGCGGAGGTCATACTTACATTCGAAGTCATTTGATAAATATGACACTGAGAACTTTGATACATCTATTACAATGGCACCACATGAACTTAGGGATATCATGAATACGACAGAAAAGACTGACCTTACTCTAAGAGAGCTGATGGATGATTCGACTGCCACAGGCTTAGTATTGAAAGCTAACGAACCCTGGCGTGAAGCGAATGCTAAACTATTCCATGAATTCCTTGAAAGTGTTCAGGCACGCAGGGCTACACCCCAAGTATTTGAAACCATTGCAGATTTCATACAGACTTGCACAGATACATTAGAGATAATGCGGGGTAGGTACTAATTCGTTCACTATCCGACATACACAAATATGTAATGGTAATTTCTACTTTAAAATAGTCATCATAATTTCCAGTTCATTATACACATATTTTTAAATTCTGGAATTTTATAAATCTCAAATGAAAATAGAATAGTTTCAAAACAAAACAGGTGATTGAAATACTATGAAAATTATGAGAAAAGTCATTTATTCATTAACGGTACAAATGGTTTCAGTATCAACAAGTGTTTCAAAAATACCATTCAATTACTTCTTGTCTTTATCGATTGAAATTACAATATTCAAATGGAAGATAGAGTGAGTATTTTTCATTACTGTTACGTTTAAAAAATTTGTTGTCATCTTGATCACTATTTTTATACGTCTTGATGAAGAAAACACACTGTCAATCTATTGAAACTCAATACAAAGAATTGCCAAAATTCTGGTGGCTCTGTCCATTATTGTAAGGCGTACGAAAAATTATGTCTAGGTCTTACCTTGAAATAAAGTAACGAATTTGAACAGAATACATTTTTCATTCAGATTTGCATAAAACTGTAGTGCTCTGTTTAAAAGCAAAAGAAAGGAATAATGTCACAATTAATTTTCAAGGGTCATATCAATGAAAGGCAGAATAGCCAATTCGGTTTCTTCTTAGTACCTATGAAAAGCGATGTGATTGATATTTTTTGCACTGAAAGTGTATTAAAAAGTACTTTGATACTGAAAGATTAGCCTTCACCTGTACTTATTATATTTATTGATTCTACCTCAAAATTCTAGCGACATAATGTGTAATTTTATTAAGGATTCTCATATTGAATAGGTATGCAGTCAAAGGTCGAAAACACTGAAGTATCGGAGGAAGAGATCAACCTTGAAAATGAAAGAAATACTTGGCGTTTAGTGTACTGTCTGTACCAACACCGTGTAAACTCCTCAAACTTTCAGTCAAAAGTAGACATGGAACTGAAAACTAATATTTCAGAAAAGGATGTGATTGAAAACTTGTACAGAAATGAACCCTCGATTACTGAGTACCAGCTAATTGTCGATTGGTTGGAAAAAAACGCATCTGATCAAGCTGATAGTTTACCAATGATGGAGCATTTTACCGATAAAACTGTAGCATGGGAAAATACTCTTCATCAACTACAAAATCTAAATACGGGAATCACCTTCAAATCATCTCGGCCCATAGTAACATCCTTAGACCCTGATGCACCGATCCGAGAAGGCAGGCCCTTACACGACTTGGACAAAGAAGACGATGTTAGATTAGAAAAAAGAATGTATTTAGAGGTATGTATTATTCTCCTATGGAGGAATCATCACCACTCATTCGATTTTGTTTAAAGAATATTTTTTTTTTTTTCACCAATTTTTGTGATCAAATTTATGAATTTGAAAATTTTAGATAACTTTGTGCCAATGTCTAAAGAATCCGTGGAGGTTTTTCATATTCCTTTTCTTTCAAATAACATTTATCTTGAATGATATTCGATCACTTCTCAACTTTAAATTATTTCTGGTATTTCACGATCATATTATTTGTTGCAAATATCATCAAACAAAATCATTTAAGCACTATTTATAATTCTTAGCGTGTAATATGTATTGTATCTATCAACAAATACCATGGTAGGATATTACTTTTTCGTATTCAGCAATTTTGTTCTTAATCTTGCCTGTCTTTGCACGTCAAAATGGAAAAAAATGTTTATATAGGTAAGATGTGGACGGTTGCAAAAGGCACAGTCTCTATCTGTTCATTGTGGTCAACCATGGCGAGCTGCCTGCCTATTAGGATGGACACCGCATCACGATCCAAACTACACTAATCCCATCAATAACACAAAACTTCCAATTGAAGGTAATCCTAACAGGAGTGTGTGGAAATTATGTGCATGGGAGTTATCGCAGGATAATCGAGTAGGTAAGTAAACAGTTAGATTGTGAAACTTTTGTTTTCAACTTGAAGTTGTGTTACTCAAATTGAAATTTTACATTAAGTACTCGAAAAATTTTGTAGTGTATCTTTTTTTTTGCCAAATTATTTCAGGCGAATATTATCGTGCCATATACGCTAGCTTGTGTGGGAATCTTAATCAGCTGTTATGTGTATCAAAGTCTTGGCAAGACGCATTATGGGCACACATCAAAACATTGCTAGATATCAAAGTAGAAAAAGAGTTGAGAGCTGGAGTTTTAAAGAACTACACGCCAATGCCGGAAGATTATTGGAAAAACGAGATGACAATTGAAGAAGTATTTGATGCATTGCAAGCCTCAAAATATTCGAGTATTCGAATGCAATCCCACAAACCTGATCATTTGATACAAAAATATTTGATGCTTGATCAAATTCCAAAGCTAATGGAAGAAATTGAGTCATTTGTAGACTCTGGTACCTGCACGTCACAATTCCTACGTTTTGTCGCCCATTTAACTCTGTTTTTGAGACAAATTGGTAAAACTGCCAATGAGAGAATAGAGCACAAGATATTGACCACTTACGTACATGTTTTAATCGAAATGGGTGACCCGAATTTAGTTGCGTTTTATACAGCGACTCTTCCGCAAGAGGAGCAAGTTACAACTTACGCGAAATATTTGGAAAATATACGGGAATATGAACTTCGCAAACAGTGCCTTGCTGCGGCAGAGTCAACTAATTTACATGTGGAGGCAATAACCAAATTGGTCGTGGAAAATATAAGGCAGAAAAATCAGGAAGTCAACTCTTTGGATCTGAAAGGCAGTATTACAGAAACTGATCAAGAAAAAATTGATGCGCTTGACTGGGTTGTATTCTATCAAAGTCAGCGGGAGGAAGCTTTGTGGCAAGCCAATGCTTTGATTAGGTATTTTCTTTCTATCGAGAAAATTGATGCTGCCAGGAAAGCGTTGAACAAGGTGGAGTATATTATTGTATGCCAAACGTGTTCATGCTACTTTAAATGGTTTTCAATATCAAAAATTTTAGAAAAATTATGAAAAATGTAGACTGAACCTTTTTCATCTAAACGAATGAAAAATTCGAGCGTCATCGTTTCGACAGTCGAGTCTACATTAATGTCAACGTTCAAAGTGCTGGCTAGATTAAACGTTCTGTTATTAGTAGATAATTATGTTACCTAATTTTATCTAAACTTGAAAGTTGACCTTAATTTTTTCGAACACTCTATTATTATATAGATTCCCATGGATTCGATTGAAGTAATTATGACGGAATATCCGTCTCTAGAAGGGACAATGGCCAATCTAACAATGTCAAACAATTTACCGAAGAAAGCATCAGTGTCGATTCGTGAATATTTATGTTACAAAGCATACCTAGATGCGCAGGAAGGTTTCACAGAATGGTTCACGCATTTTCATCACGGCAAACCTAGCCCGCTACTCGATTTACCAATGTATGCGACGTTCACGGAAAAAGTTGCTCACGATCATAAGAAGGCTCAATATAACTCAGAGCTGGAGAGATGGAAGTGCACCATGCAGCATCACACTAAGGTATGTTTGTTATAAGCCCAGAATGAATGTAAATTATGATAAACTGCCATCTTTTCAGTATAAATATCGAAGGGTCACAAGCAACAAAAATCGACCCGTTTTGTCAGAGTATTTTCCCGTTAGCAACGTCTATCATAAGCAATTTTACACAAAATCATTAAGTTTTTAGTGATCATAAGCAGTGTAATTTGTTTCATTTACTTGATACGTCATTTGTCTCTTGAGTATGAGTTTAATCCTTGGATGTGTTAAAACTTTATTCATTAAAAGACAAACAGCGTGATGCCAATCCTATAATAATATTAAAATACGGAGAGAAAATATCCGATTAGATACTCGAAATTTATTTTCAGATCCTTATTTTTTCAGCAGATGACTGAATATGCAACATACTCTTACATGTTAGATTTAAATCATTTGAACAATTTTATTCAAGAAACTTCTTGAATGCTTGTCATAGATGTATGGATTCCTCTTATGAATACCGCGGAAACCTTATCATTGTAGTTGACATGTAGTTAATGTCACTGAAACTTGAGAAATGTATGGGGTAGAGAAGAAATGGAAGAGTGCTCGCGCAATGTTAGAAAGTACGTAGGGATGCCATTGTCTCTCTCGCTTTTGCGGTATAATTCACATGTGATTTGTTTGCGAGTGCGAGCAAGATCATGTTTGCCATTTCTACTACAGCGTGAAACTTATGACTCTGTACTATGAGTGCAAGAGAGAATGGAAGTGGCTGTATATTTTTCCTACCCTGTCGAATGCTCCTCCATCTCCTCTCTGCGTAGGGAATTCCACGTGATTTCTCCTAGCATGGATAGTCACTATTCCCAATTTTCTTGTAACTTCAATATTTGATGGTACTTTCACTCTCACACAACTACCCATAAACTTCTGTTCCTCTATATCGCTTACAGTTCCGAAATAGAGAGCCTCTGAAATTGTTATTTTCGGGCCACTTTGACATATAATAATTAATAATTTCAAAAACTTGCAAAAATTGGCTTAAAAGTTATAAATTATTCAATACAGTTCCAATTTAATATATTGTTCCAGTTTTTTCAAGACACTCTGAAATATCTGCATGAAATTACAAGAGATTCTAAAAAAATATCACAACTACCGTATACTGATATTGCAACAAAATTGGAAATGGTAACCATCCAATGTGAGGTGAAACATAGTATGGAATCCTCGTTTGTTCTTGAATTGTTTTCTGAGAAATCCATTTTATATGACAAATATGGCACATAACATGGGGATAATAATTCTGTGAAATAGAGCATATATTTGTATTCAGGTTGGATCAATCACATTTCTAATATTTGGGTCTACTTTTTGTTTAGGCTGTAAAGCAACTCCTATTCAACGTTTTATTATTCCCTGACGGAGGATGGCTTGTTGATTCAAACTACAACAATGAGGAGCTCTTATCTCAGGAAGAGGAGTTGCGAGAAAATCAAATGGCAAATTTACGAAAATTATGTATTCCAAAAATTGCTTTGCTACTACATTCCGTGATGTCGGAAATGGATGAACACGCAGATTGCGTTGAATTGGCCGACGTATTGGCCTCCGAACAACATAAGCTCTACAAGGTATTTCACGAACGATACTTCTGCCTGTAATATTTAGCCGTTATTGCACAGTGTTTCCAAAAGATTTGGTAAGACAAGTCTTGCACGGTTAGGTCCAACTAAGTCGACTAATTTTTTCAATTTTCCGCTGTTTTAAAAAATCTTTTGCTTATTTTTCAGGTATTTCCCAAAGAACGGCTTCGGGACGTATTTAAAAAAATTTGCGAATCATCTTTAGTATTGATGGATCAGAAAAAGGATCCCTGGGGTTATCCAAAATGAATAAAATGTTTTTTAATATAGATGTGCAGCACAGGAGGATAGATACTTCTTCGTACATTCATTTTTTTTGATAAAGTTCGCTTGTTACAAATAATAAAAATGAATTGAGAAAAAAATAGTGTTTTAAAAGTACTCGGATGCTGGTTTTTTTTTTTTTTTTTTTTACAAAACCCGTTTATTGTCAACCACAAGAAGTGAATATAAAATTTGATACAATGTTTAATAAGTAATAATCATAATTTATCGTAATTATATGGATATACATATCAACGGTATATCCTTGGTTTTTCTTCTTTTTTTTTGTTTAATGAGTGATACGCAGTACCAGCTTCTTTGTAAAACTACAGACATTGTAACATGTTAAATTGTAAATAAATGCGTTCACGTTATAAATAGGTATTGTAGTAGGTATGATAAAAATTAATCAGAAACTTTCGTAACATGTCAAGTAATTATAACTACTATAATTTGTAAGTCGCGAATAGTATTTAGTATACAATAAAAATGACGGATAAAAGGATAATGATTAATTTGTGTCACCAATTAAGTATCAAGGTAGAGATTTAAGATGTGAAAATACTATGCGAGACTGTGAGACCTATTTTTAATATGTTTATATCGTATTTCTGTACACGTAAATCGAGTAAAAAAATGATTAAACATGTACAAAGGTATACAGTATACAGTACAATAATTGAATGACAATATACACGTATCATTTTCAAATATTAATAATTTGGTTACCGACATATTTCTCTGGGAGCTATTATTATTGATTTTACAAGTTACAAACATTGCTTCGTTCTTTTCTTGTTTTTTATTCCCAATTGAGTATTACGAATTGAACAGATTTACGCATAGACTATATGAACAAAGTAACATTCAAACAACTGGACCTTAACAGAACGTATAATTAGTTCTAATAATTATTATCCAATGGAAGTATACCTTCATCGCTTGTTTGGGGGCACTCCGAATGCCTCGATTATGGGGAAAAAGCCAAGGGGCTTCTGCTTCCCTGCTTAGAAAACTGATAGGATTTGGATAGACACGATTAGGTATTAAAGAATATCGTAGAATAGGATTCAAAATCATGATACAAAACGACAAGTATTTCATATTTTACCAGTATTTTTCATGTCCTATCAAATTTTTTGAGCAGGGTTACGCTAAAAAAAAAAACGTATTTTGGCCTTAACTCTGCAGTAAATTCATGATGCTTCACTAAATTAAGACCAATTGATTGATTAAACTTTAATATAATTGTACATGTGTTTTTCTGTTTTTTTCTTGCCGAGTATACCTAGTACTCTCAAATTGCTTTACATTTACAGTTTGGTACTATAATGTATAATTTAAATTTATTTAGTTTAATTATTGTTACTGTTATCATATTTTCTTTTTATTTATTTACCTAGCCTAACACATGAACGTTGAAAAAATGGTTGACAATGTTTGATATAATAATTATATAATGGTATTTTGATACACCATAAGGAATAAATTTCGTTTTTTCGCATTTTTTTTTTTACTCATTCTCATATTTTGATACATTTTCGAACTTTTCCTTTATCTCCACTTATATTTTTCGGGATTTATTAGACGTAATATTTCCACTTTCTCTTTGTTGCTTGTAATGACAGCGGGTTATAAGTAATATTACATCAGTGTGTCGGAAATTACTCAAATGTTCGCTGCAGCTATGCGATGTTGGGACGCCAGCAACACTCCATACTTGTCATCGTTACTATAATCTCACTAACTACTCTACATATTTCAGATTTTACTATAATTTTCCTTCTACGCTAATTAAAGATAATATCCCTAGTAACAAGCTGACAATGAGTGAAAACTTCTCTCATAAATATTGATCAGATTCTTCATGTTATGCGGTATATCACTAATCGTCTGTGTCCTTATTCGAGTGCGGATCTGTCATCAGACTTTGCAGTACAAGATCTATTGAAGAATTTCAGCAGATATCCGGCAGTTTTTCGAGTAGACAGTACAATATGAAGAACCTGGTGTAAGACTCCAACAACTTTGCTCTGAGAAGAAGTGACTGCGGGAATTGTGCAGTTTGATGGAAAATTGTGTGTTAGAACATTCACACAATCTGCTAGCAGACGGCAACTAGAAAATTATTTCGCAGCATCGGTATTAATGATAAGTTTTCAGTCTCTGTCAGACAAGATTCTTGACGAAAAATCTTCGTCAAAGATTCACTGAAGAAGTTTAATTGTTACTAGGGATTATAGCCCTGAAAATATAGTGAGAATTCTGATATTCATAAGGTAGGAACTAGCCAATAATTTACTAACTTAAAAGGATATAAGTAAAATGTTTGAAACAAAAGCTAGAGCTGACAGATACAGAAAGAATCTGACGGTGAAACTGAAATTTTCTGAAAATCTTTCAGAAAGACACACCACAACACTGTGTCAAATTGCGCGCCCTTTATTTTGAAAGGAAAAAATATTGGGCGATACGAGAATAAAATGTATGAAGTCCCCTTAATCAAAATGCGAATTTGTTAAAATCATTACGGCAGCAGCTAATCCATTTGAAATTAGAGTAAGCTGCCCTATTAAAATCAGATAGATCAGGGCAAAGTGAATTGTTTGAGAATTTTATAATATTCCGAACCACGTTAATAATAAGCAATTGTTTCAATCTGAGAAAAATAAAGTAAAGTCAATTCTTGGACAGTATAAATCACTTCGGTGTGCGTGAAAAAATATTAATGATGTAAAACAAAAGAGAGTGATCAAAAAACCTGCTGTATACTTTACCCAGTTTTTTCTTATTTTCGTTAACTAATTACATAGGGAGAAATATTTATCCTAGAAACTATAGTAGAAACATGGCAGTTTAAGGACATAATAAAAGAATACCGAGATAAACTACACCTATATTCAGTGCTTCCACAAAAATTTTTGTACGAATTACAATAAAAAATCAGAATGACTTCAAGTCGAATTATGATTCAGATACAAATTTTAGCGGACGAATGTAAACGTTCACAAATACGAATGTAGTAAGTCCTACTAATTTTCCATTCAATCTCGGAACTATCATATTTCTACTATATTATAGCATCTAGGATAGAATTTCAACCGTGCACGTATTGAACCGAACGCCGTGTCACTTTCAGCACACCTGCACTAGCGAGCAAAATAGTTAACTCTAGTGTAATCATTTCTCTACCAGCTTTAACGAGCGAACTATGAATACACAAAATAGAAAACCGGAACACAAAGTCTATCCACTCTCATCCTTTACACATTTGACCAAGCTTTGTATTGACAAACTTCTTAAATGCTAAACTTGGATAGCTATTGTCTTAAGTCTAAATCTTTATACGATCATTGTAAGCCTAAAGTGGATAAAATACGAAATTTATGTTATTACTCGTTATTATCATTTCCTTTGAAATTATTGTCTACGTACAGCTCGCGGGTCACAATTATATATATATATATATATATCTACCAATTCTCACTGAACAATTTGGCATGAAAATATTCAATTAATCTGTCATTTTCAGATATTATGTGAAATGCTAGGAAGTGATGATTCCTACAATATAAGTATCGAAACTGTGCAGGTCTTAAGAAAAAAACTCATTCCTTATTTCTGTGCAAAGCAATAGAATTCAATTTTATTAATTATTGAGTAGTTATGATTAGACTTGCAAGACAAATTCATATACACTAGTCTTTGGAAGGTATAGTTGGTCTTAATTCCATGCGTTTTCAAAGACTTACATTGTTTTTGACGAACTTTGACGAATTTAATGTAAAAGAGTTTTCATGATCGTGATATTTACGACGGCTACTTTCCTAGGCATGAATTTTAAGAGTCTGTGAAGTGCGTTGGAAAAGAAACTAATATTTAAAAATGTATGCCTCAGACACTGTTGGTCGTAGTTTTACTGTAATGCTGTTATTACAACCTGATTTATTTTATCTTAACTTAGATGGAATAGTTGATAAGAAACGAATTTGAGAAGAAAGGGGAAAACAGTTTTGAAGTATTATTTGATAGATTGAGTCTTTTCTTTTGATCATCACTTTGAGAAGCAAATTTTCATGAAAGACAAGCACGAACTTTACAGGCAAAAAAAAAAAAAATGATAAAAATTTTTGTTTGAGAGAATCAGGATATCACAATTTATTTTGAAAAAAAATTTCCGTAGCGAAGCTCCGCCCTCGTGAAAAAAGTAAGATTATTTTAAAGAAATTTAATCTTTTTCACCGTTTTCCTTTTTTTTTCCACCAGTCTCGTATAGGTCTGAAAAGTGATTAATTAAACAAAATCAGTACTGTTTTGCAATGAAGTAAAGAATACTTTTTTCCTCAATGCTAATGTAGAGTTACGGCGTTCGTACATTTTATTCTGTTAAATAAGACATGAGAATGGATAGACAAATGAAATTAGTGATTTCAGACGGCTGCATAAAAATTGGTAGATACATACGATACGTACCCTAAACTTTTTGTCGTTATATATAGTATATATGTGTGGGTGTGTTTACATGTGTGAGATATCATTATATCAATATCTGTCATAGGCATGTATTGAATTTGTTTTCTTAGTTAACTTAAACTGTGTACATTTTTCATGATTTAGTGTTTCACAAACTTTTCATCAGAGACCTGCAACGTTATAAAATCTGCCCTGACTAAAACGTTGTGGATGCATTTTCACCGTTTTATTATGCCCGGCTTGACAGGTATAAAAATATTTTGAGAACAAATAATTCTCAACGGTGGAATAGTAATTTCAATTCTGATCAACAATTATTTTACTTCTAACAGCGGATGTGATGAATTTTTTTTAAGTTTGCTCCTTTTGTTTGTATCTGGTTCATTGTCCGAATTTACGGAACACTTTTGCATCTCATCCCTACCAATTCGATTCTAATTTTTTATGTGAATAGTACAGATCACAAAACATGAGATCAGTTTATAACATAGACCAGAACGTTTTTTTTTTTTTTTTTAATCTCGCAACTTAAAAAATAAATCTATTACTAATTTCCAAGATATTATATAAAAACATGAGGTACGGAAAATCGTAAAAATTGTTATCTTTGTTCACAGTGGCCACTCGTTAGGGATTACCTGGAAATCAGAGAAAAATCAGTGATTTCTTGAAATAGTCAGGGAAGTCAGGGATAAGTCAGGGAATCTTTCAACTGGTCAGGAAAAATGAACGGTGGTCTAGCGAAACGAGAAAAACTAAGCTGATAAAAATCAGTCGCTACAAATTTTTAATCAATAAAATTCGTATTGAGTAAATAGACTGGAGAAGATACAGGGGTTAGCATAAGTGGAAATAACGTCCTAGTTTCTATAAAAGATATTTTATATACGTAATAAGTGCGTTTGTATATGGATCTAAATGTTATTTTAAAATTTTCGTAAAATAAGTTGAAAAATGCTCGCTGTAAACGTTTATATAACAAAATAATTTTAGAAAAATATTTCTGTGCTTAAGCTCGGATGTAAATAAATTACTTTCCGCCACTATTAGGTAGAATGTGACCATATTTCAGAATAACGATCAATTCATAGCTTTGTTAATTAGTTACTTTTATTAGCACTATTACTTAGAATTCTAGTCAGGGAAAGAATCTGAATTTGATAAGGGAAAGTGAAGCAAGAACTTCAGGAATTTAAAAAAAATGTTTTCAGTAGCCACCATGTTTTTTGCAAATCGTTGATTTTTGTAGATTCTTCGTAGAAAACGTTGAAATATTACGAACAATTGCCATCATCCACAATTTTCTATAAAATACAATTAAAACTCGAAACTCAAAATTCCGTAAATTTTTGTAAAAGAGTTTGAAATTCGATGCAAATTTCTAATAATCGACAGTTTCGCCTTACGGAGAAGCCGTCGCATATTTCTGAGCTCACTGTGTCTGAACAGTGATTCCTATAAAAAAAAACCAAACGTTAGTTTGCTCTATGAATCAGGAGTTCTAAAATACGTTAAAAAAGTTATATACAATTAAGCGTTTGACATGTGCAAACCGGGTGCAAAAAACAAACTATTCTGAGAAAAATTCTATTTAAATACTCCGAGCGTGTTCCAAGTTGCCTATAAAAATCGTAAGGATTTTCGTAGAACATCAGGCATTTTTTAGCTTAACCTAACCGAAAGTGCCTGAGCATATAAAGAAAACATTTTTTACTTTCTTCGTATTCGAAAGCCTATAACTCGAAAATGCCAATAATTTCAGCTTCACATCTATTGAATTTCTTTTATACCCAACACGATCCTTGGGATGATACAAAGTTTGTCGTGAAATGCATCGATTTGGACATTGTGATTCCCACGGTTTCCTGACGTTGAACATCAAAATTGATATTTTCCTTGGAATTCTTTCATTTTTTTTATTTCCAAAAGTCACTAACCTCATTATTGTATATAATCTCGATTGTTCAACAAAATTGATGCCATGATTCTCATGAAATCACGAACCAAAAAAATTTTTAAAAAATTGGAGTTACTTTTACCGATATATGTAGTATTCACACAAAGAGTTAGAATCACATTAGTGGTGGTGCTGTGCAAAAGTGCTTCTGGAATTCAGAGTTTGGTGACTCGTTTTCGTTTAAGAAATAGCCGTTCAGAATTTGATCTTGATTAAAAATGAATCTGAATACATGTAATGACTGAATATAACTAGACCAGTACGTCAAGAGTTTTATTCAGTATTTCAATAATCTGAAAATGAATTGATTTCACTTGTTTCTCTGTGTGTAAAAGAATTTTGGTAACAATGAAGAACCTTATTGATGTTCAAAATGTTATTTGGTATTATAGTATAGTTATAGGTTAAGACGTGAAACAAGTATAATGAGGCAGAAGAAGTTGCGTTCCGTTCAGGTGATAAATTGTATTGACAAATTTGACTAACGGTAAGAATAAACTGTAGATAGAACTTTTTTTTATTCAAAATGAATAAAACTTCTTGAATTCAATTTAATTTTTTAATTTTTTCATTATTACACATATAATTATTATTGATAGGAATTTAAAATGTAAATTCAATCCAAAAGCCTAACCCAGGTTCTTTTATATCAATTGACGAAAGAAATGCTCGCTGAATTTTATCGTCAGTATTATTTACTTTGAAACTATCGCCTTGATACCCTTCAATACACAGGTGGAAAATAAAAAAAGTAAGATCGGAAATTGTTCGCACAGGTTATAGACAATTGGTATGAATTTTAAGGTGTATGGTAGGCAACAAATCACACAAAATCCCAATCAAATCATCTGAATAATGCATGGAGAGATAGATCGAAAGCATAAATGCTGAATTTAAAAGAAAAGAAAGCATGTGGATGAAAAAAAGTGTAAAGTTGTCAACTTTTTGTTAGAAGTACAAAAATGAATGGCAAAAGAAAATTGTAAAAATATTCACGCAAGGAGAAAGTCGCCGTAAATGATGCATTAAAAAACTAAAAAAGAATCCAAAATCTGACAATGGAATCCGACAAAAGTATTCATTGGAAAGTCAGAAACCACATACATGCCGGTGATGTAGAGAGCTAACCGTAACTATTCCGCTACATCTAAAATTATAATAGAACAAAAAATCACGTTGACCACGTTGATATGCATGTATAGTTGTACAGCTTATTATTCAGTTCAGTATCCAGACCTGTAAATAACCGTTTCATTTCTGTGCCATAGGATGCGATTGAACTGAATAAAGAAACTTATTTTTTTTTTTTCAAGTCAACAGTTATTGTCCATTTGACGTGGTACGAAAAAAAAACTAATTGTATTCATGATAAAATACAAATTAAATTTTTAGTAACAATTTGCTAGCTTGATATGTATGAAAAAATTGATTGCCACTTCTGGCTGTACACCTGATATAAATTCTATTGGATTGAACTTTAAGGTCATACAGTAATCCTACCCTTACCGGCCGAGCAAACTCACTCTCTTTCTTCCTATATTGAATAAACAAACGAACGGAAGGAGTTAAAATTTTGACGGTGCGCCGTTCTTTTGTACCAGAATTCAGGAAAGTTACTCAGTCACATTTTTTTAACGATTTTCTGGATATGAGTAACTTATTTGGATTATGACAGAAAAGAGCGAAGCACCGACGAAAATTGAACCATTCTCGTTGGTTTGTTTATCAAAGGGTGATTTTGCTCGGTCGGTAAAGATGGGAGTACTACATGACATCAAACCCTACCTTTCTTAATTCCAATGATATAACATTTTAGAGTTTTTTTTTTTGTTACCTTGTCATGATGTATCTGGATTTCAAATATTTATGTTATCAAGAATTCCTAAATCTAAAATACTCTCAGATATGTTTTTGTACAATGATATCAGACCTTTAAAAGTCGAAGCTTCATAAAGATGAACGAGCAAAATCATTCGTATAATATTACATTAGCTGCAGGTCGTGTGACTGAGTTTGAGAAACACTATACAGGATAGACGAAAGTTTCGAGGGAAAGATTTTTCTTAATTACTAAATTATCATCCGTTTCTTAAATACTAACAATTCTGGGCTATGTTGGGCTGCCGTTAATATATTACGGCGAACAATTGATTATATATACATTTTAAAGATTTTTTTACTTCGTATTTGGATGTGTTTGCTACAGTTTGCTTTTTTTTTTTTTGTTTTCAAGTCGGTTTTTAATATATTGATATAATGGTCACCGATTTATGTTATTGAAATTTTCGTCACCTTTCTACGGCAGCCAGCCAAACGTTAGTCCGAGAATTGATTTTTATTATTGTCATGCTCACAGACGTAGGAGTTCGATCCGCTTACGAGCTATGTATGGAGGTACGTTATATATAACTTTGTGTCTAAAATCTTATTTAAATTAAAGAGACAAGTAAACGACAAAACAACGAACATACGTGCTTGGCTCAAAGAATTATTGTCTTAAGTTGCCATCAAATATTGTCTTATACAGATTCGTGATATATTCTTTAATCGTATGAGGATAGGATTTATTTATTTTTCTCTTTCGATTGTTACTAATTTTTTGCTTTACATCTTATTATTGTCCCTTGAATTATTACTTAATGTTAAAAGTTTGTTATGCCACAAGTAAATTTACGCACAATATGGTATTATTCTTTGAAATATTCCATATATACTATATATAGAATTTAAAATCTGGTCTTCTGTTTTAATTTTTTAATTTCAATCAATTTTGAAGACACCCCGTACGTAGAAACTATAAGTTATTAGTGATTCGAAGTTATCTTTTTAAAAGTAATACCTATATTCTAAGTTGATTATGTATTTTACTGATTTCTTGGTTGCGTTTACTAGCCCCCGAAATAATCATTCCCAGTCGCACACTTATGCCTAATATCCTCTCTCATTCGCTTCTTTCTTACAATTAGAACAAGCTAAATATTTTTTCACAATACTTTCCCGTGCGCAGTGTGATGTTATACGTGTAAATATAATACGTAATACATAATATATATATTTTTTTATATATATATATATAGGGCATTCCATGTCGGCCAAGCCCATTTTTAGAATCGCTTGCTTCAACTACTAAACTCACTGAAGTTATTTATTTTCTTTTTCAGACGAGGAAAACTATTCAGAGTTCGTTATCACATATCCTCTCATTCAGGGAAAAAATATTAGAGTCGAAATAGTTGCTGAAGATTACATAGTCTCTGTAAAAAAATAGTTGAATACTATTTTCGAGTATTCTAGTGGTCTATAAACAGTAATTAATTTAATTTGCTTTCAGTAGCCACTAACAAATACTACAATTGCGTTGAAATTTTTTAATCGGGAATGAAAATTCAATCCTGATAACTGCAGGAGATACAGGGATTCGCTGTTCGAAAATGCAGTGCAAAAATAACGTAGTTTTTCGATTAATTCATTCTATTTCTATTTAGGACCTTTCGTCACATTTTTCTGGAATATTTATTAAACAGACTTTTTTTAAGTTTAATTTTTACAATAAAAATAGAATTAGGTACCACGATTAAAATATACTCAAAAAAGTCATTGTGCACATTCATACCAAAAATGGAAAAATTTCGTGTAGATACTTATTTATCACAGTTATTTAAAGTTGCAGAGAGAGTTTTATGACACTTATTACAAAATGATGTCAAACCCTTGGGATAAATAACACGGTACTATTATTCTGATTGACAAAATTAAATAGTAATTGTACAATACATAATTTAGAAGCATTGGAGTGTACCACACGATTGGGATGATAATAGTTACTCGAGTGATTTTGCGATGAAAACAGTGAAACACCACGCTTTAAAGTGAAAGTGATTTGCCCACTGTCTACGCTGCAAATCGACTTGCTTATGAAATTGTTGTGAATAATAAATCTCCAAGCCTTTTCTAGATGTGGAGTGCACATTTTCGCTTATGGATGAAAAACTTATTCATCGAAATAAGTACTTTAGATGAAAATTTACAAAAAATAGAATGAGATGCGCGTGTGATGAAAAACGATCTTTGACGCCAGTTAAAACGTATTGTGGATTCTATGTGAACTCGCAGATATTGCAAAATATTCCGTCAGAAACTCTGTAATTTTCTCCAACTATTTCGACCTTGAAATTTTTAAGGTGGAAGTGTCGGTAAGTGCGGATTTATATTAAATACATATTTGAGAAACAAAAAGCAGTGAAAAACGGTTCGGTTGATATAAAATGCCTTATAACATGTACTCGTCTGAAACCTTACCCCGTGGTTCGATGTGGCGGACAAGACGACCTTACTGGATATTTTCTATAAATATCTGCAAAACCCTGTAGAGAATTTTTGAATTTTTCATACACTTTACATTCGTTTAAACAAATTTTACCGACGGTTTGTGCATTCTTCTCTATAACATACTCTAGAATTCTGTATTCCTTTGTGTTTTATTTTATGATTTTCGTACTGCTCTGAGATTGGTTTACTTTTTGAAATCCATCGTAAACAATCAATTTTCCGAATCCCCTTCAATAATCTGTTAAATTTTCAAGCAGTTTTGTGGCGATCTGATTTTTTTTCAGCGTTTACATAAGATGGGCAAAAATAGTTCTCGATACAGATTCCATTACCGACACAGTTACTGACACTTAGCCAAGACACAAACCTTTTTCTTGAACATTCGGTGGTGGGGGGATATCTCCACTCCGGCTGACTGTATCGATCATCGGATCGAGGTACGTAAGTTAACGGAATCGTTCGATGGGTATCGACATGCCGGTACCTGTATATGAACCGAAATTCCGAGAGTTCGCATAACGTTCATTCATTCTCTGCAATCCTCCCGATGTCTCACTTTCCCGACATGTTAAAACTTCTCGTACAATTTCGAAAACTGTCTGTCAGTTGAAATTCCGAAAATTTGGACAAGGTCAACATTCGTTGCAAGCCTCTACTGGGTGATCGATAAAGTCGGTCAGAGTGGTGATACTCACCGACACTGAACATTCTTGGAAATGGTTTGTGTCTTGACCAAGTGTCGGTAATTCTGTCGTAACGGAGTCTGTGTCCAAAACTCTCATTGACCATCTACTGTGAACTTGATTTGCAATTGTTAGAATTCTTCTGATTTTAGCGAACTTTGCCCAGTGTTTGTATAAAATATCGAAACATTAATTCGATGAGGGTTTTTCTGAATATTATTCGAATTCTTCTCTGTGCCTAATCTGCAATTCATACGTAATCTGGAATACATATTTTCCTGAGATATACACTGAGAAAACGGCATTGTGAAGACTAATCAACGTAGTTGATCCAACTACGCGGAGTCGTGAAGTTAGATACGGCGAAACCAATGGTACAGTTGAGTTAACTTCCCTAAGTAGTTGAAAGTATGTCGTTGAGCGAACTACGCTCGTATGTAAAAGAAATATTTTGGTATTTAACTGGAATAGGTCACATTTTTCATACAATTTTATAAAGAGTATAGGCATAGTTATGAAGAGTTGAGTGCAACTTCAATTGCTGAGGAAATCAGATAAAATATTTAAAATTACAATTACGCGTAATTTGAAAATGAAAATAAAGCAGCTTACAGTCACTTGTTGGAAGTTCCTCAACTATCTAATGTTTATCAACTTATAACACCATCGAGATGTTTTGCGCGTGACGTCATGTGATTGATTTAATAATTTTTACGAGAATCCATTTCATCCTTTCGTAGGAAACTGATTTAATTTAAAATTTTTTTTGGTATCATCCTTTTGAAGTTACGAAGTGCGCTCTGGTTCTCTGGGACTGGTAAATTGTTGTACGAATTAATAATCTAAGAATTTGCAAAAAAATAACGTTAAAGCCTGTAGCGGCGAAATAAATAGATGAAAAATCTGTACGATATTTATCGAGCTCTAGTTAACCAGAGCATACTTTCCGACAACAGCAATCATTTCACAAGAAATTTCAGATAGATCCAAAGTTGTATGAAAGGACGAGATGGATTCTTGGAAAAAATCTTAAATCAGTCACGTAGCACCACGTTCAAAACACCTTGATACGAACTATTGCAGTGTGATGTTGAATGTCACTGGGATAACTGCGAGAATTTACAAACGAACAAATAACAGTAGCTGCACTAGACTCGTGTAAACGGAAATATAAAGATATGGTTGATGAAATTACATTCATTATAAATTTTCATAGTACGTACGTCTTGATCATGCATTTGAGTATCCACACGATATAAACCCGGACCGAGAAAACGATAGTATTTACGACTGAGGTGTCAGTATGATAGCAAATGATATTAAATTGATCTTTGATATCATTGGATTTACTTAATAGAGTCACGTTGATACCGTACACGACTCAACATTTAGGTCCGTATTTTAAATACAGTCACGAATTACTATTAATTCCGTATAAACAAAAATTCAAGGGCAAATCTTTCACATAGTTGGCTCAACGACTTGGCTTTCAATGAGACAACCTTCGAGCAGTTGACTTGTAAGCAAAATGACTTTTGGCGTAGCGAGGATTGTTCAACCTCATGGGAAGGTTGGCGCTACTCCACATTTTTTTTTAGTGTACAAAGAAATTTTCAAACTGAAATTTCTTCAGGGATGATTCAATTCATTGATTCAACGACGCACATCTATTTGATTATAGGGAGCAGTTTCTGTACGTACGGGTTATCAGAGTTCCGAAATATAAAGCCAAATTTTTTCGATATTTATACATCATATTCAATTATACATCTGCACCCAAGGCACATTTTTTACTTTCACTCCGTTGTAGGAAGGTCCGCCGTATATACATAATACATCGTAAATGAATATTTTCATACTTTCTTAATGGTGATTTTTTTTTTTATTCCAGGAACTAGTCTATCCCCGAGACTTTTTACACTTGACAATCAGATATGAGTGGCTGCCAGTCACGAGTCGTGTAAAAATTCAAGAATATTTACTGGTAAGTGTAATTCAAGCTAATCAAATTTTAGCAATTAAAAATATCCCCAACCGACAGGAAGAAAATCTCATCTATGGATCGTAGATTTCAATCTCTGCACCCTCAGGGTCGAATTAAATTGAAGACCTGAACAATACGAACTACGTCTTTTTCACCCGAATCATAATTGTTGGCAATACCGTTTTTATGTTTTGTTACTTATCTTTTCATCCCATAATTACGTAAACGAATATGAATAACTATGTTTGCAAAAAATCTTTGAAATACTTACTTATTTTTGATAGTTGAAAAATCTGCAAAGAAATGCTGTGACTTCATAAAATAGCTTTGAACACTTGGAACAAAAGTAAAAAAATATGAAAACTCTGGTTTCTTAGCAAATACGTCTCTTGTATACGAAATTCAAAATACGAATTCGATAAATTTCAATCCAATCCCAAATTAAGCGTTTACATTGAAATTGGCGATCTAGAGTAAGAAGCTTCGCTATCTGCAAGATACATTTTATGATTCAATTTAATATAGGTGCAAAACTGTTTGACTGTCAAACAACGTTTCAATTTCATCTACAAAATCCATTTTCTCAACTCAGTGTGCGAAATTCGATTTTTCATGCCCGTTCGTAGTGTGCGAAGTAATTTATTTCACACTGCGAATAGTGAATTTCGCACACTGATGCTAAAAAAATTATTTACGATCCACATTCTCGCACTTGTACCGTTGTGAACTACGTTACTGTGTATCCTATTTGACGTTACGTAATTGTAACGAATAGAGGGTTTTAATTATTTCGAATAATTTTACTGTTTAGTATTTTCATTTGAATATATCCAGTTCCCAGCTGTGCTGTCTGTTTGAAACCTTATTTTTTTCAAAATAATTCGCGCATTTAAAATTCTACTCGTGTACTGTATTTTATACATTCATCAAATTAATACGCAACTATAACAGCAACCATTTAGCTGTCTCGGGTTTTAGATTACTCCTGGCTTATGCGTTATTACCTATTTTCTTTTCCTATGTATACACACATGCAAATATGTTTACGTATTATATTGTACATTTTATATTCACACTTAACATATTTAAATGCATGTATGTATATGTATATATATATATATATATATTATATATACGTATATATCATAATATATACATATTATATTGTATTTATATAATCTACTTTCAATCTAGTGTAAATTATTGTCAAATAGACAGCATTTTGTTATAATATAATATAACGTTATACTTACATTCTATATGATAAATTTATGTTTTTACATACATATACCTATGTATACGTAGATTTAACTATAGCTTTGTGCAAAATTTACATTCGCTTCACTCAATCCTGATGCGATTGTACATTATTATATATGTATATAGGTATATATAATATATGACGACACAATGGGTAATCGAAAACTTTCAGAAATTACTTGTTGTATCTAATATTATATAACTGTTCTATAATTTTATTAGTCTGGAAGTAACGTGATTTCACGTTATTATTTATACTTATATATATACCTATACATATACATATTTATTTCGTTAACTTTGTATTGTCAAAATTTTATCTGTCACTCCAATTCTGTTTGAATTGCATAGTTATTGTCAAACATTTCGTAATAATAATATTAATTCAATATTGTTATTGTCGCTTTTCCGTTACTACGTTTTTACGTTTCAATAAAATTTTTACCTCAGTTACTTTTCCCAGTAAACTGTTGAATATAATATTATATATATTATATATATATAATAGATATAATAAATATCGGCAATCTCGCAAATTACAGGTAAACGATAAGTTATTATAACGTCATTTGACTGCAATCTAGATGTGTTATTGTGATATGAAGATGTGAAAATCTCTGAATTGTCAGATCTCTCGACTGTATCGTTGACGAGAAACGGTTTGATTTAATTTTACACTGAATTCGTATCTTCAGAATTGTAGCACTTTCTGCGGCCGAAAAAAATGTAACAAACGATATTCTTTATGTAAAGAGGCCTGATTTTTTCGAATATGAAATTTATTTTTAGGTAAATTTTCAGCAATAGCTAAACCCCCCCACCCCCCCTTCCCCCCATGGCCGTGAGATATCGCATCTGATTATGGATTGTGAGTTAAATGTTTGTAAAACTTGTGATTGCGCCAATTCACGTTGGATCAATTTTTTCTATCGACAGAAGGTGCTAAGAAACTAAACGCAAAAATGCAGAAATTTTTTTTCAATTTAGGGGATTTTCATATCTTACCAGGTAAATACCCGAGATGTTGGTACCTCACCAATTCTCTTCATTCTACGATACGTTGGAGTACGTCGATAAATATTGTACACGAGTCTCCTTGAGCGCTAATTCAGCCGTTTCAGGGGTAAAGATCACCCCTAAAGCTTACCTCGAAACAATACGGGATGCAACCCCTGAGGATAGTGATTCCTAGTGATAATGAATAATGTTCAATTGATTTACTTAAAAGATGTCAGGCGCTATTACCAAGAAATCATATAGAAAATTAATTTCTGGCTGTAAACTTGAAGGGTAGTTTTTACCTCGTTAATGGCTGAATCAGCGCGTGAAAAAAATTGGTGTCCAATGTTTTCGAGGTACAACAAAGTATTGCAGAATGAAAAAAATCGGTGAGGCACATATAGGGTATTTCCCTTGTTAGTACATCAGATAACGCATCATAGATCTGAGCAAGATAAAAATGTTTGCATCTAAATTGTTTACCTTCCGTTGGCAAAGTTACCAATATATATGCACCTAAATTTTTTTTTTGTTTTTACTCGTAAAAGATGAGTTACTTTCTTACAACCTTGTATCATTTATATTACTTTACAACCGATGCTCTATGCACGAAGCACCTCTAGAACTTTCATTGAGATTTATTTGTTACTTTTCACTGTTTGATTTAAACTTTCATTGGAACTAGACAGCCGTATTTACGTGCTAACTCTTCATCTTAAAAATGACAAAATACTTGTTACCATTATAATTGCCGCCCGCAATGATGTCAACATGACTGCTGGGTTCCCATTTTTCTGAAGCTTGAATCCAGGGTCTACCACGCGAATTTTCCATCCCAAGTTGTTGTGAGAATAACACTGTAATCGTGAAGTGGTTTAGTAAGATCTTTCATATTTTATCAAGTTTATTGAATATCATTATAAATCCCTCATGTTAAAGTTTCATTGTAAAGACAAACCATGTTTCAATTGAACGTAGGGATCGAGAGAGAGAGAGAGAGAGAGAGAGAGAGAGAGAGAGAGAGAGAGAGAGAGAGAGAGAGAGAGAGAGAGAGAGAGAGAGAGAGAGAGAGAGAGAGAGAGAGATGCGAATAATTTAAGCAAGTGTACATTTTTTGAGATCTCGAGATGTTTTGTTTTACATAATTATATTATATGTTACGTAGTTAAAAATCTGATTTCATACCTACTCAACAAAAATCTCATGTTTTTGTTGAACCTTGATTTTGTCAGCTTAGAATCGTAACCCTTTAATGCCTACACAGCTAAATCACTATCTTACGGGAAAGTAAGTGTTTTCGAAGATTTAAAAGTTTAGATAATGTAGCTTTTCTCCCATTGGGTTCGAGCAAAATAGTACACTTTCAAAATGTTATTATTTGAATGTTCTCTGTCATTTTTTCTGCTGCTGATTTCCGGTTCGCCAAACTTTTGTTCGATTTTTAATATCTGCTGACAAAAAATATTAACGTCATTCAATTATGCTCTCGAAACAATGATTTTTTTTATAATAAAAGTTTTCTTTAAAATTATGTTAACCATTCTATTTCTGCGTTTGTCCCCTAAAAGTCATTCCTCTGGCCTATTATTATCAAGTTGGGTATATACATTAAAACTGACTGAAAGGGCTCTTTAAACTTTTCAATATTGAGGTTATAAATATCCTTTTAGCCGTATCGATGTTTATAACTGTCCTTTTAAAGATAAAAAAAAATTATGTGCCACAGATACCGTACAATAAAAGACGGAATCTTGACATCGCGTCTATCCGTCATTTTTCTGGGAGCATGAAAATGAGTCAATATTCGCGCGGTAGGTGTAATTAATTGCGGGCATAGATTTCAGGGCAATATAATTATAGGGATTTATTTTATCGAATCAACCGATTGCTACTGCCATCAATTTTGTTACTGCCATACAAGTTGTGTGTCTTCATTCTTCTGGCAGGTGTAAACTACATATTATCGATTGAAATAAATTACTGAGTATCTTTTTAAATGTTACCATTAGAACCCCATTCACGGTCTCGTTTTAATATTGGGAATGCCTGATGTATTGTGTCCTTCAGAAAAAAGAATCGTTAAAGTCGTAATTTCTCTGGGTTCGTCTGAACGTTTTTCATACGTACTGCAAAAGTGCAATGTCTTTCCTACTTCAAAGTGTGATTCTGTGTTGATATTGAATAGCTTTGCATGAAAAGATGCACGATTATTAATTCCAATCGATAACAATATTTTTCAGCGTAAAATGTTGGAAGTTACCAGAGAAATTACTTCTTTGAGTAAAACATGTCGAATGTATGAATGATTCATATACTTTTCTTTTTTTAATATTTATTCTAACCTAATACGCCAGAAAAACTATGAGAAATCAATAGATAATACTGAAAACGTTGCAGCGAAATATTCATGTGATTTCTCTGTAGCAGTAAGTATTTCTCTGAAATACGATACACCGTATAAAAACTGAAATATCGGTTGGCCTACCGTATCATTTCAACCTGATGATCATTCAATCTTCTGTGAATAAAATTTTTTATTCATCGTTTGTTCGTCAATGCAAAATGATCGTTTTGAAAGTAACGGCCAAGCGCGAAATAGGACGTCAAAAAAATTAGAAATGTTCGAACAAGTCTGTTTTTTAAGGGATTATCCTACTGCAAAATTTTCAAACAATGTATATTCTTTTTGCATTATACGATAGTGCAGACGGGACATTGTGTGGACCTAGCATCGCCGATTGATCGTTAGTAGACAATTCATATTAAAATTCCACATTCGAAACTTTAAGCGTGTTTTTCTCGAAACGTAGTTTTAAAAAACGTTGCACACTCCCAAAGAAAGAGTTTTCAATTTATCCGTCTCAAATTTGGACACAACATTCTTCCCGCCATTATCTTACTATGGAAGCTTTTGTTTTTAAAATCTTCATATTTTTTTAATCCTAAGACTATCGAAAAAATGGACTACATTAGATACTTTTTTTCAAACCGTCGCCATTCTGTCAATTTCGATAGAAACTAGAAACCTCCATAGTACGATAGCGGCTTTCGTACTGTTTAATAATCTTTTTACAAATTTTATCTCAGAGAATATTCACGGTCACAACACCGTGCACACCGTGAGGATTTCTTTTTTTCCGAAGATATTTTCAACCGTTAAAAACAATGTAAAAAATATAAACGTTTAAGAATCTATTTTCCGATCTTCATGAGTGCTTTGGTCTGACATAAAAAAATCAGATTGGTGAGCGTGTTTTAATCGCCCCCCCAAAAAAAAAAAAAAAAAAAAAAAAAAAAAAACACGCGCAAATCAGCCGTCTTTCGACCCGTTACACTGGGATGACCCTTTAAAGGCCCCTCTGTGTCCATGTTAAAACTGACCTGATAGTACAACAAGTCCGGAGCGTCTTCGGGGACCGTCCACGTGAGGACGGCAGGTTCGCCCTCTTGGCACTCGAGCCTCAGGGTATCAGCAAAGCTCTCAAACGTTTCCGAATCCTCGCTCATGTCGATGGTCTTGTGAACCCATTCGCAGTACCGTCCCGCAGCCGTGGGGTATGGTTCATCATCCCTGTTCCATGCCACCCCGGCGTAAACTTTCTGCTTTTTTTGGTCAGCCGAGTTTCTTTGACCGAAGCCACCCTCAGGGTTATCGGTTATGTAGAATGGATGATACCTGGATAAGAAACGCAGCAATTTGCTACATAGACTTAGAGCCGTGCACATTCTCAGCGAATTTTAGGCCCGGTATGTGGAAGAAGCAGGATAATAAATTTGAAAGAGTTGAATGTCCGTCTCTGCTCATTTGGTATTTTTGTATATTTCAGGAGCACTTTGGATGCATGAGAAATATTTTTCCAGATTTCAATGGAGTAAGAGAACCTGCATATATTGAGTCGCTGAAATCTATACAAGATCCCTGATTCAGTTACTACAAAGAAGTCGAATTATAGTGGGTTCGAATAATCAAAGTTTCATTGCAGGATATTAAGGAAAGAGAGACGGGCTAGTTGTCACAAGGTTCATATCTCCGCCACTAGATGTCGGAACGAGCGGCGCTATAAATTGAGGTTGTAGTTCAATGTTTAAAATTATTGAAAAACTGAAATTGCATCTGGTAAGTCATGATTTTCCATCTTATAAATATTTTTCTTCTCATTCTCTTGGCTGCCTTGGGATATTTCGTAATAAGATAATCGGAATGCTGATTCTTGTCGTTTTCATTTGATATACAGTCGAACCTGGATAAGCGAGAGTTGAAGGAACTGCGATCTCTATTAATAACCATAGATAACTTGAAGCCTAATTTCTTCTATAAGCCTTCGGAGTGCTTCGTTTATCTTTCGCGTTCGTACTAGAGAATTGTGTATTGCTGTTTCGGATGTGTACTAGCCGCCGAAGCCCAAATTATATGTAGACGTAATAATGTAAATGATAAAAATATTAAAAATAATGTTAGCAACAATAAAAACAACAACAACACGTTCGAATCTTGGACATCATAATCCACTCCCAAGAGAAATCCAAACGTGGAAACTACGGTGTGCGTCTCATGCAGTGAATCTGTGGGAATTTTGGAAATTCTCCGGACGAATGGGAGTAATTTACCGGACAAGTAGACAGACCAAAACTATCGATATTGTTTCACTTAAGAGTAAAATATTACCTGGCTGGATTATTGGGGTCTGATCCGCCTTCGACGGTGAAAGTGTACGTCTGGCCTCTTTCGACGTAAATTTCGGGAATTAAGAGATCGTTTATATACCACGCTATGCCCCACGACGGTTGACCTGTAATTAAAGAAAAACGTAACCAATGGCAGCACAAAAGTCAACCGAATGTAGGAATTTCTATTAATAATCAAAGCTGATTATCCAAGGTTAAAAAATTTAGATCTATGTATAATAATTAATTTTCAGCCCCGACAGCATGCATTGATAATAAGACAAGGAATTCCATCACATTTGAAATTTGTAGGATTAGCATTAGCAAGAAAGGTTAGTTTCCGTTATTAGTTTTCTCATGTTTGGCAAACTGGATATTGATTATTTAATATTAAATTTTTTAAAATATACCATCTACTTTAAGGTACAAGCACGAAAATCGTCTTAGAGACACGGTAAAAGGAACCACATTTACCGTGCGTTGTACACTTGGGGACAATGAATCTGAGACGTCTAATTTTTTACACTAGACAGTTATGTTGGCAACACAGAGAAACTTACAGCGCCACAGTCGGCCGACCGTGGAACAAACTCAATCTCAATAAACATAACACAACCCGTGACCGTCGAATCTAACCTTAGAATACCGCGGCGATGATGACTTGTTGGATTGACACGTATTCTAAGGTCAGATTCGACGGTCATGGGTTGTGTTATGTTTATTGAGATTGAGTTTGTACCACGCTCAGCCGACTGTGGCGCTGTAGGTTTCTCTGTGTTGCCAACATAACTGTTTAGTGTAAAAAATTAGACGTCTCAGATTTATTGCCCCCAAGTGTACAGCGCATGGTAAATGTAGTTTCTTTTACCGTGTCTCTCAGACGATTTTTGTGCTTGTACCTCAAAGTAGATGGTACATTTTGAAAAATGAGTTTCTTCGAATTTAAATTAACTAGCGGATTTTGTTTTTCAGAAAATGAGAAGATACAGTCAAATTTAAAACTCACTTTCAAAAATTAGTAGTTGAACCGACATGTTTTTCATGTACAATATTTTGGTATCCGAACGCATATTAAAATACGTATAAATTACAGGCAAATGATGCAGTATAAAATAAAATAATTGAATAAAATTTTAACTATCGATAGTGTCTTACGGAACAAGCATTTTCTTGCTTGTTTAGATTACTCGTATTAGTCATGATGCTAGATGTTAGTTCAAATAACGTCAGGAATTGATATTCTTTGAAAAGCTTTTTGCGTCACAATTTTTTTAATTGAATGTGAAATAATTTCGTAATTTTTCTGGTAGAACGAAGAACGAAAGTTCCTCTTTGATTTGCAATTTACTGATTACTTTTGGTTTTGCAAATTAGGAAAATCTATTGAATGCATTAAAAATCGTTATGAAAATTATTACCAAAATTAAAATTTACCAGATCTTAAAAATTTGTTCAATTACAATTCTATGTTAATGAATTGCAAGTCAAGTGGAATAACTTGATACTGAAACCTCAGATTGCAAATTGCACGACAGCTTTTGTTCTATACGCTACCGGCACAGCTGTGAAATAATTTCATATTTTTATGGGTTGAATCGTAACGCAAAGAAATTTTTTAAAGAATTCCAATCCTTGATGTTATTTAAACAAATATCTCGAAATATACGACTTGCTTCGTGAAACTTGATTGTTAGTTCAAATTTCAAGTCAATGAAAACAGTTTAGAGGTTCAGTAGCGTGTTTCTTTTATATTTTGACCCTCGATAATTACATAATTCTTACATTCGTTTGACATCCTAGAATCTCATCTCAGGGAGTGAAACCCAGTTTGTTGAAATTTTCAGCATTAGACCTATTAATTGATTACCTGTGATTGCCGAATATCCTCTGAGGCCTCCAGTGGGTCCGATTCTAGCGCTGAAGGTGGTTTCTCCGGAAATCTTTGCAGGTGGCCACGGAGTTAATTTGGACGGCCCAGGAATTTGGTAGAGCGAGAACTTGCACTGATGATCATTTTTCGAAGTGAAGTCTATTTGTATGTCTTCTGTAGTTCTGTCGAAGCTTTCGTGAGCGTTTGCTTCTCCCCTCGAATTCAAACGCCCGATAGCAGCAATCACGCTGACTTCAGTGTCCGGGATCATCTGGTCCATTACTAGCTCGTTTGTACTGACAGGTCGCATGTATTTCACTGTGGGTTCAACAAATTTTCTTAAACACTGAATTTAAAATCAATCACAAGACATCGCAAATCACGAATCGAGTTGATATCACTACTTTATCCATGATAAGTATATTTTCATTTCATTTAATTGATCCCTTGAAGTCACTGTTTTTGTTGAGATTCGGAAAAACTCGAAGGGTCAGAAAAACTTGAGATTACTTCTTATCGGAAATCTGTGTAACGATCACACAATGGCAAGGGGAATGGTCTGATTTTTTTCTGATTCTGCACAACATTTTTTCTTAAGCTATTTCGAGTGAAAATGGAAATATTCTCTATTTGACCAGTTTCTTGAAATTTGCCATTTTGCCACTTTATCGAATGATGTAACTGTATTTTAGTCAGGCAAGTTTTCAGTTTAATCGTGACTTGGGTCTTGTCGAAAATTTTGAACTTCGCATTTTCATGTCCTGATCAGTGAGACATCCAGACTACAGAAATAATAAGTATCGACTCGGCTGAAACGGATTTCAATGATTTCATGCACTGCTAGGTATCACGAAAAAGACAGGCAACTCTACATTGAATCCGACAAAATTGATCTTGTACTTCTTAGCCAGATCGATACTTTTTTACGAAAAGTGCGCGTAAAAAGAGACGACATATATTTTTTTATTCGTGTTAACCTTTCTTTTGAAAATTGCTGCATACTCAATTTAGTTAAAATGTAAGTGTGCCGTTCCACTTGTATGTATGTACATGTGTAACTTTTGAACGAACTCACATTTCAAAGCTAAGAGAAAGAACTTTAATTAAACAATACAAGTTCCTGAAAAGTGACAAATTTGAATTATTTATTATTGTTTATACCGAATTTGTGATAAATTAGAATTGTATAAAATTGCTCACGCATCGAATTTGTTACATTTCTTCTAATTTTTATAGTGTTTTTTATTAAAGTCCCTTCTCTCTTCCACAAACTGATCATCTACATGATGGCGGAATTGGAAGATATTAGTTGATAAATAATAGGCAGCGTGTTCACTTTAAGAAGACATGATTTCATTTCACGTATACACTTTGCCTAAGAAAAGTTTTTTTCAAATACTGCGCGTAAAATTCAATTTTATACGTTGTTATGAGTGCGTAAAACGATACTTTTCGATACAGTGTGCGTTAAATCCAAAGGTCGACTTTAACCAATTTGACGCTAAAGTAAAATCACCCCAATAATGTATTCTCACAGCGTTCACGTAAATAATAATATAATCGTATCGTATCCTATGTGTTACTGAATATCGTTTTTTCATATCGTTTCTGAATTCCTTTCATTTTTTTGTTTATTCTATACGTTTGTATAAGCTGATTATTATTATAGTCGTTTATCGTTACGATCACATCAAACATGAAAAACAGAATTATTATTGCTTCGTCGGCCACTCGTGCTTTCGATCGCTACCCGTGCGTAAAATCGCAGTTTACGAACTAGTTGCATAATATACTATCGAACGATTTTAAAAATAGTAGGACAAGAAAGTTAAAAAATCCATCCGAGTCGAAATGGAATTGTCCACTATTGAATATTCGCTTACCGGAAGTGAGATCATTTTTTCTCTCTCCGTGAAGGAGGACGACGTCGTTCTTGCCGTGAATTCTTTCATCAGGGCAGACACCCTTGATTCCGTCGCACTGCGCGAGATCCGACATGTAGTAGTCGTCGGCATGGAACTCTTTAGTTTTTTCATCGTACCAGACAACGGCGACATCTCCGCCAATCATTTGCGCTTTACCCTGCATCCCCGACAATCCGAAGGCTACGTACTGATCTTCCCGTATCCTGGCTGTTACTCGGATCTCCACGTTTTCCCCGACCATCTCCCACTGCACTTGAATTCGGTCGTTCAGCATTTCCCTGCAGTTAGTCAAGATTGACTTTGGCGGGGCTCGCGTGCTACTAGTCTGTAAAATTCGAATAGGACTTATTTGATTTTGTTTAATTTTTTGTCGACCACTATCAGCGCTTCAGTTTTTTTCTTTGTTGCAATTATAAGATTACATTTAGGTTACGTAGTAAGTATGGTGGAAGAAGGAACGATGCGAAAGAGTAGCGTAATAAGGCCGGTTCTGCGCACAGATTCCGATACCGACATTTTAGTCGTTTCACAGCTCAGACGCAAACCCTTTCTTTCGGTAAGGGTCATCCACACTCTGGTCGACTACGGTCGATAATGTCTCGGTCTTGTGATAAAATAAACGATGGTGACCTGTAGTGTGATAGTAAGGAGTTTCATCGAAAGCCAATAAAAAAATCTATGCTAACGTAGAGAGCAATGGATATGATATTTTTCCAGTTATCGATAAAGTCGACCACAGTCGGAATACCCTCAACGAAAAAAAGCGGTTGCGACTCAGCTGCGAAGCGAGTAAAATTTTTGAAAAATGTCAGTATCGGAAACTGTACGCAGAACAGGCCTTATTATACTACTCGCAAGTACAGGTGATTCCGATTGTATGATTTACCTCACTTTACTCAAGGACTTGGTTCATGTCAGTCTGATAACTAATAAGTTCAGTTAAATCAAGACATTTGACGTTTGTTTCAATTAAATACTCTATTTGAGGAATTTGAATTTGTTGAATGAAACTAATCTTTTTACGGTCATGGAAAAATTAAAATCACTAAATGTTACTTACGGATCTGGATAAAGTAGTTGAATGAATACGAAATGCTACATTGCAGTTGTCTGGTTCGACGAAGACATTTTTTTGTTGATTCCGGTTCCAAATTTATAGTGATTAAAATAAATTTTACAGAATCAAGTAAATTCTTTTGAAAGTGAATATTGTTCAGCTGAAGTGAAAAAGTGATAGCGCTTATGCATTGGTGAAAATTATTCTTATAAATGTAGATCTGGCAAGTTCTTGAACTTAAAATTATCAATGACAACAGGTGCAAAACCATAGCAAACAAATTTTTTTAAATTGAAGCTGACTGTAAAATAACGAAGGCATGCATGTTATTTTCGTGTTGCTTATCATACTAATATAGAAGAGAAAATGTTGTAAGAACAAGTAAGTGCACATATCTGTTCATGCCATTCAAATTTTAGTGCTTGAATCAGCAAGCTATTTATTTTGAACCATTAGTTTTCAGTTGATTCATAACTGCAGTGTAAGCTGTTGGTGGAAGAAGAGTTCAATTTAAAAATAACGAGTCAAACCAAAGCTGAGGCAATTTTTTCAATTGTTAATATGGCCGATAGAATACGTATAAATTGTTTTTAAAACTTTCAAATTGATTTTAAATTATATTGTTTGTGATTTTTAGAAAACATCGAAAATTGCCTACGCTGCAGATACTTAGTATAGCTTGTTTAATTTGAATGTCAACAAGTTTTGAGCATGGTGTCTCTTTTACCGACCGTGCAGCGTTGATTGGCTCTCGATCACGACCATTATTTAGTCGGAAGACCACCTCCTATCAAATTACGTAATATTACCACGTTGCTCTGTAATTTACTCAGAATTCGTGCAGTATAAACCAAAGCATTTTTGAGAACATTTAACATTTTCACTAAGGCCATCATTTTCTTCAAACATTCGAAATATTTTGAACAGATTGAGTATTCCACCACAGATTACTTCTTAAGGAAGCATGCACTGATTTTCATTTACAACAGTGATATTTTGTGAATAAAATTACAAAGAAACAAAAAACAACGAAAAAAGGTTAGCATAACTTACCGCGTAAGCGAATATCAAGTTGGATTTTTCTTGCATCTAGCATATAAATAATAAAGCTTACGTGTACATTCTACACATTATGTAGTGATATAACAGGAGTGGGGAAAATTATGTAATGCATCATTTGGATAAATGAAACAGGCTTTTTATTGACTAATTTAAGAATAACTGATATGTATAGATGCTCATGCAACAAAAAAACAATTAAAATTCAGGCAAGGATAAATAGAGATGGATAAAGGTTGAAAGAGAAACAGTTTTTCCATGAAACTTCAAACCAGTTATTCTCGACGAATCAAATAAGGACTTCTACTTAATTAATCGTTTGTCGTATCATCTCTCACCCTGACATGAGAGAATTAGAATACTCAAAAATACCCTCTCTAATCTTGCTGACGTTCTAAACAAAAATGAATGACACTTATGTTGTAACATCGTACTCACAGGGTTATACCACCATGGCGGCTGTGCGAAAACGAAAGTTTTCATTAGTTCAAGTTGATATTGATATATAAATGACAATAACAGTCAGTCTGAACCCAAAACTCAATAAACCGAAAGTTTCACCCTTGATGACAAGGAATTTAATACAGAAAATTGAATAATTATTAACGAAAATCACTTATTCCCTATATAGTATCTAATACCCTCTAACACTATGAAAATAAACAGACTACTGTAAAAAATAATTACAATCATTGTCCCACAAGCAAAGATAGAAAAAGAAAACTCTCGATATTGAGCATAGTCCTACCTAATATACGTGTCGCAGAGAACCAGAATACTTGGCTCGATTGCTTGAAACCTCTACGATTGAAATCTGGCACGAACAATGAAGAGACCCAAAAATTTGATTAAGAAATTTAAAAAATTGATAACATTGAAAAATGATGTCTAAAATCTGAGCTAAAGAATGGTTTTTTCTTTGGCTTGTGAATGTTTGAGTTGTGTTTTCTTTTTCTCCCTGACGCGCTCTACTTAACGACGTCGTTTCTTGTGGTTCTGTATTTCAATAGCTCGTCTCGATTTACCGTTATCTTCGTTTGTCCAAGAGCCGGCGGCACGTCGAGGTCCTTCGGTATATAAACGTGGCCAAAATTGTGACGGTATTGTACGCACCATACGGAAAGCCATTCGATATCGTAGACGGTCAAATTATCAGGTAGGACGATCTCGATGTCCTCACCCTGGTATCCGCGCAGTGGATCTAAACTGCCAAGAAGAAGGTCAATTGTACATATTTAAATCGGTAACTGAAACTTTCCGCGAAGATTGGTAGAATAAACTTCGGAAAACATAAAAATTTTACAGCGAATTCTGAGAAACGCTGATATCACGTAATTCCATAATCGGGGGATCCCCTTATACTGAAGGCTTACGCAGAATTTTGGGGAAAAATAAATTTCAGACAGATAGAAAAAAAGGGCTGAAAAATTGAAAAAATTTTCACATAGTTACAGTGATAAAATTTGTTGACTTTACCAAATATGAGAATCGGAGATGAGGAAAGACATGTTTTTATGTTTCAAAGCTCACTCAATTTAACTGAAAAAGTGCTCAGAACAATAATGTGCGTTAACAAGTAAAACCAAATTTACTTGAATTCACAAAACATTTCTTTCGTTATATTTGTCCAGACTTCGTGATTCAGCCACATTTAATAAACCACGGAACATCAGTTAATTCAATAATTCGTTCATATTCTTTAGTTTACCATACCCACAGAACAAACGAAATTAAAAGTCATCATTACTTAATAACTGATATTCGATTTTTCGTTAAGTAAGCGGACGAATCACTTGTTTAATTAATTTGATCATGTCTCGTAACCAATTCATTGTTGTGAACCAATAAAAAAAATATTCCGCTACTGGGATAAAATATTTTCACACAAAATTCAGAGTGGGAGGACTTTTTTTTTAACGAATAGCTCCATTGTCGAGGATTATACAGGTCTGAAAATTGGTATAACAGGGAATTTCAGGGCACGACAGACACCCCGAAAAATTTGGACAGAAGAAAATGTTTTTGTTTCTTTTCTTAATTATGGCAAAATAATGATAAATTTGTTCGAGATAGATCAAAACAACTTTTAGCCGGTGCCTAAAAGCCACAAAAAATAATTAGCGGATTGGGGGGTCTGCCGTGCTCCGTTCTTCCATATATTTCTAGTCTGACGTACCCTGAACTACTCTTGAATTACAGACAAAACACAACTTTTAACCCTGGAGAGCCATGCCCAGTTGTTAGTGGATTGATTCGAATACACAGCTGAGTGAAAACGATATAGTCCAATTATTTATCTCAACATAAATCAGTGCTAGAATAATTGAACGAATTCTGTGGTGGTCACAATAACTGAACTATTAACAAGACATCGAGTTACTATTGCATGTCTATCAATTCATTGTGAACCAAACTTTATAAAGAAAAGCATACCATAAAGAAAATCCCTGTACAATGAATGTGTAATAACAACAGGATAATACTTTTTTGCGTTATAACGATCGATTCTTACATACCAGATAAAATTTCATACTCCAATTATGGTCAGAATCTCGCTATATCTTTTTATATTTTAATATGTCTGTATCGTGGTTGTACAGAAATTGCTTGTCTCCTTATTGGACAGAATGAACCGCATTATATGACTTTTGTTTGAATTAAGGTTATGCAGTACTTCTACTTTTACCGACCGAGTCTGATTACCGATCGAGCAAAATTGGTAACCACGACCTAAAGCCCCGATCCGCAAACCTGTAACCTAGAAGAAAGACCTTAAATATCTTGGACTCGCTCAAGGCCACGTCGATTGATAAGCTCATTATCGAGATTTACTCACCAACTAAAGGTGTAAGTCTAGAGAACTCTTGTCGGCTTACCTTCCCATTTCGTTCGGCACTTTGACACCCAAAGGATTTGGTTCGGTGTCATTGCCCACCCAGAAGTAGGCATCGGGTCCTTCACCGTCGTAATGTAGGTTGGGAATGTACAGTGTTTTACTGTCCAGGATGCTGATGTTTCCGCTTCTCAGGCCGTGTGCGAATCTTGAAAATTCGGGCAGAACGCGTGGCTTCGGCACGTCGAGGTCACGCGGTATGAAAACGTCACCGAAATCGACCTGTGAGCACATAAAATGAATACAAGTTGGAAAGATTGTTCGTATAACGTGTAAGTCGTTTTCGGAGGAAGGCAAATCGATTCAACGAAACTCTTAAATTTGGTCAGTATATCTACAATTTCCATAAGGAAAATATAGGAATTATTCACCGGGGTCCGAATACGTACCCGCTGTATAAATTCCCGCTCAACGTCTAACGGAAGACTGTTGGTTTTGATTTTTCTTCGTAAAATGGAACACGGACTTTTTACGACATTACAGAGTAGCTTTTCTATGACAACGCACACTAGTATTCGTTGGTTACAACAATACAATTTTGCGGTGCGAAAATTTTGGACATTTTTGTCAAATATACATCAAAGTGCAATAATAGCAGTTGTATTTATTTTTCCGCAAAATATTTCATATGTGTGACATATATTTTTTTGCTATATCTGACATGTATCATATTATCGTATCGGATAACAAATTGTTTCAAGGTTAGCGGATAGTAAGAATACACTATTTGAGAATTACAATGTTAATTTTGTGTATTAAACAGTTTAATCTATCGATATGCAAATGTGAAAATGATCCGTGAATTAATATCTGTATCGAATGATTAGAAAGGTCAACATGCCAAGTTACTATCAACAGATCAACATGAGCTATTGTTGCATCGAGCCTTTGTCTCAAGTACATCTTCCACTTTTAACACGCAAAATTCTGGTAGTAGTACCAAATCAGTCAGAAATAATAAGTCGAACAAAAAAAAAACCACAAAAAAATTTCAATAGCAAAAATTTCACATTTGGAATTTATTTCAACATAATTTAATGTTTTGTCAATTTTTCGTCACAAATTATTTTTCTTGGGATTTAGTTTTGCGTCGGTTTATTTTTGTTTCACTCAAACGCTTAAAAATGCATACTCTAAACATTCCCACACATGCCTGGATTTCTTCGAAGCGTCTGCTTGTCTGTCGTTCGCTGGTTTGTCTAGATCTACGTCATAAATCTGGAAATCCTTGGTCTAAAAGTTTTCCCCTTATACACATCTAGCCGCACAACCAGGTCGAAACTCCGCCCGATGCTACTGAGATTTCCAAAAAAGCCTTTAACTGAACTGTCAAAAATCGAAGACAAAATCACACGCAGTTACTTGCCATGTCGAATCCAGGGTCTAAATGAACTAAATTAAAATTAGCATTTACATTGCACATTACGATCAAGGTCTTACCCTAGTTAGTTTTCTCACTATGCAAACGAAGGCTATAACGTCTTATTCCGGAAAGCCCTTCTCATGTATACCATGTAGTTTTCTCCATCAGTCAAGCCGTACTTGATTTATGTATTTCAGCGGGTATTGAGCAATTATTTCTTCTTCAAATTTCAGAAGGCAGTAGAATTATTGATTGCGATAAATTTTAAATAAATAAATCGATGGTTAGAAAAAAATCCCTCGAATGGGGTATGATAATATCGTTGACATAAAGCTCGTTCGGTACACGCACGAAAAACCCACCCAACAAAAGGGTGGAGAAAGAAGACCCCCGTTCTGCCGGAGGCAGGAGACGATGTTGGGCATCGCGAAGGGATTTTTTCCCTTTCCCACTTTTCTTCTTCTTGAGAAAAGAAAGCGAGGCTCGCCCCGCGGTTCCTCACTCTTACCCTAGTCTCTCACCCTCGTATATAACCCACGGTAGTATTTATTTGAAACCCCGTCAAACGCTGAAAGACGACTTAGAGACCGGTCCCATATAATACGAGAGCTTCACCCCCCACGTCGGTTCGGCGCCCCATTCCGAAGGGGTGCTTTACTGCCGCGATTGACTCGCTGGCAACGATTTCTCAGCCCATTCTAAAACCCCGGGACAAATCTATCCGAGAAACTCAGGGGGACATTCTCCTCCACGCTGCTAGGTATCGTCGCATATAATTCTACGCTCGGAATTCTGTACTCCTCGTGACGTGCTTGCAGACTCGATTCTTTACGAGGCCGACGTAAGCATAGGGACGCGTTGCATCAAAAATGAAATATGGAAGGAAGAAACGAGTGAAAAATAGAATTAGAAATTCTGAAAGGGAAGGGGGCGGGAAGTGTCAAGATTTATACCTTCGTATCATTTTCTGCGTATGGGAATTAGTATGAATTCATACGGATAGATAATTTTAGAAAATTGTTTTTTGCCGAATTTCATTGATCGAGACCCGATAAATAGTTAATCATAAACATTATAAGGAAACAGCATTTTACACTTAGGATTGTGTTTAATACCGGTTGGTTTCTTATGAATAACTGATTACATCATTCAAGTTTTGGCTGTGTAGACCTAATATGAATGATTTATTTACAGTATTGCAAAAAGGACTGTAGTACAAGCTGGAACTAGTTTTTGTAAGCAATCTCTCTTTGATAAATAAATAATCTACCAGATTGATAAGACTCAAAGGGCAAAGAAAATAACAGTTTCAGACTGTTTAAATAAATTGTGTAAGCAAATTTTTTTAGCAATGTTTTATCAAGTGTTATCAGAAATAGTTTTATCGTAATAACAGTCGTTTTAAAAAATTCTGCAGACTCCTTGAAATTAAAGATTTCGAAGACAACTTTTTTTTTTCACTTTTTTCAATATGTGAAGGCTTGTGGAGTTTCAAAAAATTATACCGTCACACTGACAAATAGTATATCGTGCAATTATATAAACGAAACCGAAAAACTTGAAGCGCAAAATTATTGAAGAAATATCAAAGAACATTTTTTGTGAGAAACTTTGGTAAAAAACGTAACTTTGTTGCATTTTCTCAACATGTTTTCGTAAATGGTCGGAACCAAGTTTGCAACAAGACCCCAAACCAAAACGTTCGCAAAAGACGTAAAATAATACATTGTGTATCGAGGACGGAGAGAAGGCAACGAGACGAATGAAACCACCTTCCGGCCGTAACGAAGACAATTTTCTTTGATGAATAGTATAATAACAGCGCAACGAGACGTTTTTTTTTTCTGTGGCCCAGGTATTCTCTCCATAAATTTTTTTTTGTAGGATTGAAGGTGAAGGATACAGGTATTTGAAAAAAGTTATCTCCGTGAATTGTTGTTAGTCCCGCGGAAACGGCAGCGAAATCAAAAAAAAAGGTAAAAAAAAAAATTGAAAGAAATTTTTATTTTTCAAAATAAAATTTTTTGTTTCAAAGCGCATTCTTTTACGAACAGAATGATTGCAGGATCAGTCCGTTCCGATGAATACTTTAGGAGATATGAATTTTCAAACATAGCGGTGCGACAGTTGTTTACAAAAATTCACATAGTTCTAACTCCGCCAGTTTTGAAAAAATTTCAAAATCTTTGAAATGATATTTTTTTTTTACATAGAACTACGGATATTTTGAATGGGGCAAAGAACCGTGACTTGTCGGTTTTTTTTTTCAGTGAAGGGACGTGGACCAGCTCGTGTATTGAAATGAATCGAAGACCGATAAACCTTTGAATTTTGACTCATGGAGGATCTAGCAATCGACTAAAGTAATTGAAACGATGATAAACGAGATTATTCTCAAGTGCACTTCTGCACCACACCAATACAGAGCATCCACGTTATATATACGTATAAGACCGTCCGTTCTTTCTTCAACTAACTTAAATCACGACGCTATTTCCGGAAAAGTTATGAAGACGTTTATTTCATTACACAGGCTTACCAGGCAGAGGAATGTCCTCGTTCTTCGCGAAGAACCAGTACAACTCTATGTACGAACAAACTGTGCTCCGTTGTTCAACATGAAGATGCTACAACGTAATCAGCCCACACAGAGGGGAGAAAATGGTGTGCAAAATGTTTTACAGATCAAGGATGAATGGTGCAGGGCAAACTTTAGTTACTTTAGTATTTTGGAGCCTGAAAATTATGGTGTGGAGATTGGAGAAATATCAGGGGTAACTCGCTGAAGTAGCATAAAATCGAAAATAACGCACTCCAGGTTGCCAAAATCTACGTACAATCTTAGTATTAGATAGTATTCGTTTGAACCTTTTTCTAAATGAATGTCGGTATCTTTTTATCGGATTTGCTCAGCTGTGCATGGAGAGATTTTCTCAGTTCAGTCTTGGTAAAAGTCAAGTAAGATCTATTTAACCCGAGAAGGGCGCACTTCACTTTTCGAACACAAAGTGTAGGCATAAAATGAAAAGAGTATACAGATCCAGTCATTTCTTTCGAGTTGGAATAGAATAGAATAAAATAGAATAGAGTTTATTATTATCTATGATGATATTGGCCAAACCTATAAGTAAGGTACAGGAAGAACTTAACACTAGGTATGAAGGAATGAAAGAGGGAAAAGAGAGAGAGAGAGAGAAAGAGAGAGAGGAGAGTGACAGGCACAAGAAACATCGGTTACATTATAGGTAACATGAGCCAAAACAGATGCATCTTGTGAAACTCATCGAGTTTTCAGCAGAACATTCGAATATCAAAGAAGCTGCGATTTCTAGGCGGTTTTATAGGCACAATTTGTAGCCAGACATGTAATGCGTAAATTGTCATGTTACTTCTGGTATATTATAAATTTATTTAAAGATTGAATGATTAGTAACGACATGTCCTACGGTAAATGTTGAATTGAATTTTTTATCATTCAATTGTTCGAAAATCAAATTTTACAGCGGTCAAACATAACCAAACACATACCATATTTTGCGGCTAGGTCTCCATTAACATGTGATGAATGTAAGCACAAATGGATCCATTGATGGCCATATACGGCACTAAGGTTGCCAAAAGCTGACCATTATAAAATCATTAAATACGGAAATTATTAAAATTTATATACATTCGAACTGGCTGTTATATCTTTCCATATGCAAAACCAGGTCACCGATGAAACCATCATGAGATATATTAAAATTCTGTTTTTAATACATCTAATGGGAGAATTACTCTCGGTAGATTAATATTGACTAATGAACAGATTCTGAAAAGAATTTATCACCAAAAATACAAAACTTACATTATGTGTTTCATAAGGATTAGGGGAGACTGGTACAAAATGATCTCCTGAACAAAACAACAACATTGATTTAAAATGTAAGGAACTTATGTTTTTTTCATTAATGTATAATGAAACTATGACTCCTTTTCTACGACTGCTACAATAAAATCTTTGAGTGAAACTGTTACCAATGTTTTTTTCAAAATAATATTGCTAAACGTTACAAAAGGATCATTTTGTTCAATTGAAATACGCCAATTTTTCGAAATAATTTTATTATGTGGTAGTTACGTTTTGTTTTAACCTATTTACGTACAATTTAGATCCATTACATAGAAATGTGTATCGCTTTCGTCTACTAAGCCAGTGCACAGTTCATGAGCCTAATTTTTACACTGGTAGTACTGTATCCATCAATCCCCACTTTTAGATTTTGAATATCGTGAGTTGCAATGCATACACTCAACATCTTTGTCCGTGTCAGAAAGATCTTGCTTTGGTATCATTCTTTTCTTGTTTGTTTTCTTCTGTGTGAGGTAAAATGATCCCCGGAACGTTTTATACACACACCAGGGAATCGCTTTACCCCAAACGGTATGTTTACATTTCGAATCAAAACATAACCTCACACGAAATAATACGAACAAAAACATTGTGCAATTCAATACTCGAACGGCAGCGCAATGTTAATATTACATAGCCAATGCTAACAAACACATCTCCATTTTCATTACGGCTATCAAAAAGAACCTTATCTTAGAAAAAAACAACGCATTCCAATTTCTTGTTAATAACTCACCGAAAATACGGGCCCACCATCTGCCATTATTACCTATACGAACTTCACTTCATTTGTTGTTTTCCAGATGACGTTAGTAAATTCATAGAAAAAAGAAGGGATCGTTTTACTCTGAGTGATCATTTTATACCAGTTTTCCCTACACGTGTATTAAAAACATTATACAATTTCGAATACGGTATGAAGTAATACGTTGTATTTTGATGATGTGAACTAAAGTTGCGTTGCGTGATTTCTGCACAATTTTCAGAAATATTGGAAGAGTCGCAACGTTCGAAGAAATCAAATGGTTATTCAGGCCTGCGAAATATAACTTTCAATTTTCTCTTAAAATAACAATGCTTCTTTTTTAGGTATTTAGGTATGTTGAATTGAAAATATAGCGCTAGTTTCTTTACAGCACATCGAGATTTGTTTCCACGTAAGATATGCGTATTTGCAGATTTTTGAACGATTTTTGGGAAATAATAAAATACGATGAATATAGAACTGAATGTTTGGATATAAAATAAACAGCATTGCAACATGCAACAGCAAAAAGTTGGCAAAACCGGCCATATGTATCGTTATAAACTTTCAATAATATTCTAGTCTTCAAACTGATGAAACGATCACATTGACGCACGTACAAAAGAATTGTAACGATCTTTAATCAAAAATTCTGAAGGTTTTCAACCAAATCATGACATCGTGACGAATAAGTTGAAATTTATCAGATGCCTCGAAATTTGATTAAACAAGGATTTACCCATGGGAATAGATATTGGTATTACACAATTGTGCAATATTCAATGACACATTCTCTCTATTTAATAACATAGAAGACTTATGCATTTTTTTTTCTCAGTGGCGAAGGAGGAGAGAAGCCCTCGCTTCCCTCGGGCAGTAAAGCCGCCTGCGGGAATAATCTCTGACTTTATTCCCTTGTTACATAATGTACTATTTTCTCAGAAAATTTACGTGATAGAATTTTTTAAATATTTATTTCATAGATTCGTGCTTAATACCTACCGAAATTACGACTTATTGTAAGTTTTGTCAGGGGAAAACCATCGCAGGCCTGTGTCACCAGACAAGTCTGCCAAGATAAGTAATTATAAATTAATAAGCATTACTCGAGTAATGAAGGGGTACAAAGTACATATATACATTATATACACCTATAAACGTAACCATACATCCGTGATCACGTACAGCTATAGCTATTGTTTGAGGAACCGGCCTGAACGAAGGCTGGCTGGGTATATAAGAGTAGGATCAATTACGTCCGTGCCTAAGCAGTTTATCTATTCGGTTGCAGGGTAGGACGCGGAGGGCGAGAGCAGCCCTCGCACATCGGCACAAGATCGTGCAGGGTATGTGTGCGTACACACCCTACGGCGCACCGACGCATAATAGCTTTGGATCTAAATCTAAATCCAGGCTTATGAGATAAACGGGTCTATACGGGGGTCCGTGGCGGCCGTTGGCCCTAACGACTAGATCAAAGGTATCAAACTAACGCTTCGTCCCGGGCTTTTTGACGGTGAAGTGCCTTATGCAGGTACATCTGTGTGTACGGAATGTGTTATCATACGTATACCCCGCTCGCGTAATCGTCGCAGCGGTTGCCGCGGTTCCAAAAACCAACCATGAAGGTTGTACCCTCCTAGATATTCGCCCACTTTCGCGTTGCGGATAATGAACCTTTTGACTCGATTGTTACAATTTCACCGCTAAGAATTAGCCACAGCCTGGGTACACAAGGAACTGTGCGGGATCCTTTCCATAGCCATCCTAGTCTAATTCAATAATTCCACTCTCGTACTCTTTGAACATCTCTTCCCGCAACCAAATTATACGTTCTATTGTCGACGTTCAAACATTTTCCAGGCCTCAAAATCTGCAATATCATGTACCCTGTGAAAAGGTTGACTGTTTTCGTAGATCGTAAGGTTCATGCATTAAGTCACTTCTCGACTTGACCTAAAAATATAAACATGAGAATTCACCATGCATGTCAGTTTTCCCTGAAAAGTAGCAGCTTTATTGCGTTGAGGCGGTACAAATTTGAAATTACTTATCAATTAATAGTAAATCTATAACCTTGCAGAAATCTTGAAATGTTTTGATTCAGTGGGGCTAGGCAAGTTCATTTCGGTATTCGAATCCTTGGAAGTTGTTTGAACGAGTTACAAGGTGATTTAGGAAGTTAAACGCGCGAAGGGTGAAAGTTTGAATATTGAACATACATATGACCAATTGACTGTAGAAATAGAGTTTTTTAAAAATTCCGTGATAGCATTACGAAAGCAGTACACGTGGTCAACGACTTTTAGCTATGGTTCTCGCAATTCCTGGAACTATAAGGCTTTTGAAACGCATTTGTTGCCAGGGTTCCAATGTTCAGAAAGCTTCAAGGTTACGTACATTACAGAGTTCATTGATTACCCGAGTGATGTTTGTTTGGAAAAGAAGAAAGTTTCGATTTCAGATTGTGTTCTGTTCGAGCCTATTATACGGTAGAAATAAGGACTTGATCGGGTCTGAAGAATAGCATCGATTCTCCATCAGATTTTTTCTGTATCGTACTGTGCTTGAAGTAAACGTCGGTTTGACGATTCATACAAAAAAATATGAGAACAATAAAATAAATGTGAATTGCGCAATTCGGGGATATCAGTTATTCAATTCGATAAGAAAAATCTTCTGATCTAGGCGTTTAAAATATCGATAGTTTACCTGTAAACTCATTAGCAACCTTAGAGCCATTTTTTGACAACCATAACACACAGTTCTGATAATTTTAATGAATCATTGCCAATTATTGTCATAAATTCTCGACCGTTTGTCAATCATTTGAGATAAAGATTTCATTTAGATCTTCACTACGTGAAAAAATATTGTAAGTTATTGGTAAGAATTAAATGGATTACACAACATACGGTAGATTTTGATAATCATTTTAAGTTGTCTGATGTCAACATCCTCTATTGGGAAAATGATTATAGAAAAAGGCTGATATTCGAAATGTGCAGCATCGTGAAGGATTAGAACGCAGTAAATTTGATATCTGACCCTGATAACCTAAGTAATTCATATTACAATAAGATTTCTATAAAGTCTTGAGGTAATCCTTTTCATGGCAGAGGATCTAACTATTTTAATCGTCCTACAAGTTTAAAATTTTATATAGATAGTCTTGTTGGCGCCATGACACCAGGCGCTATGCTGTCGTCAGAATTTTTGATCGGGTTGCCATTCTCTTTCTTATCAATCACGATGCTTCTTCATTTCGGCGTACTCGAGCGGACGTACCACACTGATTTTCGCTCTACATCTTTTATAGATTTTTACCGCATTCTCTGTTTTCCTTGTATTGTCTTCTGTTCATGCAAACCGTTTCTTCTTTGCTTTTATTAGTTGGTGCAATATGTTTTTGTTATGTACATTATTAAGTATGTAATGAATATTATAGTTCCAAGGACCTCCCCTCCCCCCCCCCCCCCCTCCCTTCTCATCAAAACGTCAACATCATTGACTGCTGCATTTCTTGACCTCCGAAAACGAAAAGATCACGTTCATTAGTCAAAAGGGTCGCGAAATTCATCTACATAGGTAAAAATCTATCTCAGAATCAGATAGGCACCAACAAACTGAGACTCTAATTTAACAGGTTCTTGGCATTTGAAAACAAAAAAACAATATCGTGATCTTTTCCCCTGTTTTCAAATTTCGAATAGTTCTTCATTTCTTGCTACGGTAAGCAAATATCGTATTTGATGTATTTTAATTTAACTCGATTGACTTGAGTTACAATTTCGGATTCAGTTTTGTCGTCATTTTGGGGTTTCAAAAATATTTCGATGATACTGCACCCACAACTACATCAAGGGGTGAGGCTCGATTAATGCCAATAAAAAAAAGATGCTTTCGAGCGACTGGATTCTGCGCATTGAAAACTTCTGATATTACTTACAATGACAGCAAATTTAAAACCGAATGAGGGTATAAGTAGGCAGGTGGAATCCCACCCGAATATCTAGTCCCGACTAAACAAACCGAAGGAGAGGGAGTCGGAAGGGATAAGAGAATGAGATAATGAAAAGCTCGCGATGTTCGGAATGCTTTGGTCCCCGATATCGCCATACATTATACGCGGTGTAAGGGGTTGTGCATTAATATTCAATACCAGAGAATAAATGTCATATGGAATCAGTCGAGGGTGCAGGGTTCGGAGACAGAGAGAAACAACGGGAGGAAAAGAGACGTGCCTAACGGAGTGGACGGTGCTGAGTAGCCAATTTGCCTTTCAGCGATACATACGTGTACATATACGCGTACGTATAATATCGCATTATGAAATTGTACGTGACTGAAATATTTGTAGATGAATGCGTATAATGCGTGAGGAAGATTGATGATTTTTTTCAAGCTAAACACCACGAAGCTTATTTAGAAGAACCAACTGGCATTCACTTACGGAACCGGAGGTTTGGGAAAGATTTTCAGTTTTTTCACGTCTTCTGCCACTTTTTTTTTTCCTTCTCTTTCTTCAATTCAAATTGGACTTTGCATGAAAATGAAATACGAAATAAAATGGACACGAGTATCTGGTTTCTGGATTACGGGTTCTGCTCAAAGATCCAGAGTCGTTTCCTTGGCCTACAATACGAAGTCTGCGATATGTAGTTTCATTTTGATACATTTTTTAGGTAAAATTGATTGTAGCAGTAGTAAATGCCACAGCAAATAAAATCCGCTTTACGTTTGGTTTAGTGCGAATCCGTGCTCCAGAGGTCTGATACTTCTCCTGTAAGCCTCCGCGTTGACGGTAATGTAAGTTACACATGTGAATTAACGCAGAAATTGGCGGACGCAGAATTTAAACGCGTTAAATTGATACTCTCAAGCAGCTGAAAAGAGGTTATACATAAAATATTCCTTTCTAACCATGGTAGACGGTCGCAGGGCATGTCCGCGACGCCAAGATCAAAGGCATCAGGTTAAGACGATTTGTCTCATTATATTGCACGGCGCATGGCCGTACGATTTACCAACTTTTGTTCATCAACATTTCAGAAGTGGTTTCCTCGTGCAGTAGCCCCAGGTCTCATCAATTCGTGAACGGGACTCGATATTCAATCAAATAAATCCCCCAACAAACTAGAGGAAAAGATAGCATCAAGAAATATTGGCTCATGCTTCACTTATATACGTATACACGGGGAGCTACGGCGGTATATTATTTTAGCGCCTTATCACCCCCGTATCAGCGCCCCGAGGTTGAGGGTCCTGCCGAGACGAGCGTCGTTTCGGAAATTGAGACATCAGGCCTCGTTACAGGCGATAGCTGCCACCCCTCCTTTCGGCACACGGCTTCGACATATAGCGTGCATGTGCACAGCAATGATTGGGGATACCGAGAGGGCTGCTGCAGTCGAAACCCAAGGCCAGTGCCCTTCAATTTCACGGGCTGAACCAAAGCTGCGAAATTTCCGTTCTCTGAACAGCAAGAAAACGCATGTTTTACACTCTGGCCGTTCAAAAAAATGTTTATGCTTCAAACTGAAAAATCTTAAGTTAACCTTGAAAAAAGAAAACCCTCCATCTCACTATTGAGGGGTGCCGGTGATTTTTTATGTTTTTTTTTTTTCAATTTTTATCGACTAATTTCTAGGCTGTATTTTTTTGGATGTCATGTTGAATATTCCTTTATGCAAAATTGAAAATCTTTGAGTAAAAGGTATTTTCAATTCCAGGTTTATTTGTCTACAATTTGATTTTTTTTTTTGATTCGTTCCAAAATTCAAGAGGTCAAGATCTGAAAACGAATAGAATCTTATTTTATAAGAAAAATAAATAAATAAAATTACCGGCACCACTTAACAGTGAGATAATATACCATTGAAACTTCGAGGATCTTCATTGCTCTTCGAGTATAAACATTGTTTTTAACGGCCTCACCAGTCTAATGTGCGTAATACTTGAAATCTTCTTTGCGATTGAGAAGCTTGACATATTTTCCGAACAAAGTGGAAGATTTTTACACAATTTTTCCATACAATGGAATCTTGGCAGATTCGGTGGAAATTTTTTTCTGTATCTGAAATATGGGTTTCAGAGTTATTCGGAGAAGAAGGTATTGAAAACGCCAAAGTGCTGAACGTAGTATTTCAACAAAAATAGAGAGTTTGCAGCAAAACGTAGTAATGTTCTCCACGACAACTGAGAACAGGAATAAACAGTACTTATGGCATCAAAAAAGTCTCGCTTCGGGTGGAGTAGAACTCTTAATAACGTTGACCAGACAAGTGATTCACAATTAAAATCCAGAAATCTTGAACATTTACATAACCCATGTATATAATAAAAGAGTAAGACTAATATTTGTACTTTTAACTGCATGAATTGATTAATGCATGTATTGAGTTACCTTACGACGGTTGTAAAACTGCGAGGATAAGCTTCAAGTTGAGGGCGAATTCTTTCTTTAGAAAAAAAAGATTACAGATTATTGGCTCGAAGCAGCAGCAAGAAATGTAACCCTCATCGACAACTCCCGGGTGTTTAAGACGTACGGAATGGGGGAGAGCTCAGTAAATTCTTAAACATCGCAAAAAATCTGGGCTAATTAGACGCCGGGACGTATTTAACGCCAGGGCTTAACGCGAGGAAAAACTTTGAGCGAAGAAGAGGAAAAATAAGGAGAAAAAACTTCCATTAAATCCTGGGGGCGAGAGTAACAGGCGGATCGTTAAATTTATCGCATACTTAAACGAAGACGCTTCGTCGCCCCTCGCAGCAGGATCCTCTTTCAAATCATACTAGGTACGAATTGTTCGTCAGTTCCTAAAATCCTTGGTTCTCAATTCCCTGTTAAAGCATCATTCGTTAGATACAGATGATTTGTAAATGTTATACCTCGAATTTTTTGACGCGTCAAAATTTAGTTACAGGCACCGGCAAAAAAATAGAATATCTATATACCGTTGGGAAAGACTGAAATTCCCAGAGACAACTTTTGAATATCTCCGCAATTTTTCACTGCGCAAGGACTGCATGCTGAGATATTATCCAGAGAAAATTGCTGAAAAAAATTTCCCGGGCTGTAGTGAAGAAAAAATAATTCCAAGTTTTGGTTCCGCAGTGGAAAAATATATTTTCTCTTGAAACATTACTGCTTTGATTTACAGAAATACAGGCCGTAAGTTCATTTTAGACTAATCCAGAGCTTACTGAAATTCCTTTGAAGAATCGACATAAGCTTAGTGATCACGTTAGTAATTTATAGCTAACGGAGTGGAGCCACTAGGGGGATTAAAATCGATTATGATTTGTGACGGACTCGTCATATCCATTTTTCAAATTCTTTACAGCAATCCGGGATATGGATGAAGCCGATCGTAAGGCATCAGCGTTTTTTCACTCCTCCCTCCCCTGTTTTGCCAGTAAGATAGGATGCGCGGAAATTCGAACAGGAATAGTCCGCAAGAGTTTTACGATATGATAAAGAACGCGCTATTTTATATTTTCAAATAATTTCGAAAAGACAGAAGGATATTTGATCCATTTTCACAATCTACTATATAAATGCGCTACGACTTCTTTGCTGTTGGTACGACATGAAACTGTTTTTTACGTGTCAGATCGAAATTGCCGAATCATTATGGCTCAATTAAAAACTCTCTATAGAAGCAATTTGAGTGTATGATTAGGGAAAATTTTTCTGATTCAAAATTTCACTACGCTTGGAAATCATACGTCAAAGTTGTGTGGTTTCGAATAAGCTGGGTATCAAGTGGATTTAAATTTTTTTTCCGTTTTATGATTTATAATGTGCATATCATAGAATTTCACAGTGCTGCCATAATCACTACAATTATAAGTTGCGTTCTTGAAAATAATGCTTGTACTTGCAAGCTTCTTTCATTTCCAACTATATTGAACGATTGGAGACGAAACAAACGGTTTAAAAATTAATATAAAATTAACACCAAAATCAATTATAATTTCCCATGTGATTTTCTGGAAATATTCTGGATAACTCCTAAAATTAGTCAGTGAATCCAAATTATTAGCATCCAAGTCAAAGTTAGAAAAAGAGACGAAAGTGTTCAAGAATCTCCAGCAACATTATTTGTGCCGATGATAATAAACATAAAGGAAAAAATTATATCCCTACTATGTAATTGAAATGAATAGAAGGAAAATGGAGCAAATGAAACTAAGAGATCAACAATAATTGGAGAAAAAAAATCCCTAATTTTTTCTATGGACCTATCTTGGGTTAAGAAAGCATTTTGCAAGGTTTCGAGAGGGTGAAAACATTGGTGCGCGATGCTATTCGTAGACTTCTTATTTTAATTTTGGATTCTTGGAGATTTATTTCGGGTTTTGTTTCTCACAATCATATTTATCTCACAGGAAAATAAAAAATAAAATTTCGTTCCAAGATCATTCCAAACTTCAACCACACAGAAAAATGGGTCCAAAAATATTAGAATCGGTTGAAAAGACTGTAGTTACTTATTTTAAACATTCTAATTGGGAAACCTCTTCTCGAATAGTTGATATCTCATTGCCAGCTTGTATGATTCAAATTTACTTGCGATCAGATTTATTTCTGTCATATGTACAGTACGAATGCTTCATTTGCGTTCACCCCCATAGCTGTAAATGGAAATTCTGGAGATTTTTTAGACCGTTCTTCCCTCTTTTCGTAAAGTTTCATTCAGACAACCCCGTCGATTCACGAGGTTGAAGTTAGTAACATTAACGTACCAAAACGTTAAGAAAAAAATCATTATTTCACGATTTCAGAATGCCTTTGAAGGAGTTCGCTTTTGGAAATTAGAGTATATTTTGTTTATCATGGTTCACCAAATTTCAGACATTCCTAAAGGTGCAAAGTAACGATTTTTCCTAAACATGCATCGTTCCACTAACCTTACCAACTTCGCCCTCGTGTCGATTAATCCTTGGCGTATTTGGAAAGCAGTGAGCTTTCGAGATGGCCAAAGCTACAATTTCCTCGTATTTTGCATCGCATCTTCTACATACGCCCTAAAAGCGCGTGGGCACAATCTGCAAATCTAGCTTCTGATATCCTGTTGAACACAGCAGAGGGTGTATCCGATGTATCCGATGGATTCTGCACGTAGGCGTGTGAAATAACGCGACGTGGCTGCACGGAGATACAGTGCAGATATTTGTGCCCACGGCTCGGAAGTCGGACTTGGAAAGCACATCCGTGATGGTCTCGATATTGGGCTATCCACCCCTTTGCTCGGTGCTGCACACGGGGATCCTTTGTAACCTTTCAGCTCACGTGAGCGTGTATTCCCGACACGCGCCTCTCAAACGACGGATGTCTGACGTCACGTCTCCCGCACGCTTCGCTGGCTACGTCACGCTCTCAATTCAACCCCCGCAACCGGCGTGGTAGGTACTCATTTCGTTTAACGCCGAGTAAATCGCACCCTCGCCGCTTTCAGGAATATCAGGCTTCCGTCGTGTCCGATCCTTGTATACGTGACAAGCACGGCACGGCGTTCGGGCGTTATTGGGCGGAAAATAAAACCGAAAAAAAGCTGTACGGTATTCGGACTGATCTCCGTTAGACACAAAATGAATTCGACGGAATTCGAATTGGTATCGTTAAGACGTCACACGGATTTTCAAATTTGAAAAAAACAATCGAAGGATTTTTATATTTTGTTTAATAGTACAACATATCAAGAATATTTTCACAAAGTTTCAGATCAATTGGAGTGAAAGTCGAGGAGGGAGAGAGAGCGTTTGAAAATTTCTCTCATTAGACTCGACCAATCGGGAGCGTCGCAGAATTTTATTGAAATTTGGCGTACCTCTTCTAAATCAGATTGAGTAGTGATTGAATGAAGGATTTTTTTTCTTCGATCATAAATTATTTTACAAGGTAATTCAAGGTGTCAGTTTCGTCAAAAATCGTACTTTTTTTGCATAAGCTCTGCCAAAAATTGAAATATCAATTTTTTTTTTTTTTTATTTCTTCGTTTAATCACTGCCTTGTGATACTCAACCTACTAACAGAAAATATTTGTTTTCTTTGATTTCACAATGAATTCTACATTAAATCGGAATTTCGAAATAGATCTAATTTCCTGTGATCAAGCGAGTCCATTAGATTATAATCCGCGTATTTGTAATATGCAATTGTTTAATTGAAAAAAATAAATTTATGATATTGAACAGCTGCGCTTACAATTTTTAAGACAATCTTTAAACAAAAACCATAAAATTTAGATCACTCTCAGTTAAAAATGTCTAATTTCATGTTAGAAAAGAATAATGTTTTGAACTCACGTTGCACTGGATATTCCTGAATCTTTATTTCTAGCATTTCAAGTTCTTGAAAAGAGTGACGTCAATAGCTTTGAATATTTTAAATTTTGTTAATTGATTATCGTAATAAACAAGAAATGGAAATTCTTCATTTCTGCATGATCACAATGTCAGCCGTTAAAATTTTTGCGTATTCGGAAATGTATCTCCGTATATTTCATGAACTTCAAACTTATGAATTTATATTCTGAAAATCATTTCTTTCGCGATAACCAGAAAAAAACTTATTCTCGTCGAATAAACTTCGGATTCGATTCTTATTGAAATGAGCTGTTCTGAATCAGACATAATTTTTGTCATAGTAAAGACTATAATACGTTCATTTGAACAATGAATAAAAATTCACCCTCCCGAAATAAATACGTATTTTCACAAAGGCGTAATTCTCATTTTGCAACTAAAATCATTACTTTTCTGAATATCTAGCCATTTTTCGAAGCCGATGGAGCCGAGGTGTGTTCTACACGAATAAAGCGATAGAAAATCAGCGAAGTTAAAACCAAAAAAAAATAAAACAACGATGCATCCTCGTTCCTCGATCACTCTTGATCAAAAAGCGCGATGGGCGTTGTAAAAGTGATTTTTCTCCTTTGATCTCAATTTCTTAACTTTTTTCTAATCTACGCAGATCTATATTCATCGTTTCACGAAGAGTATAGTACGCCGGTATAAATGCGCGGGCATCCAATTCCTGAAGAAGCTTGAGTATTCCATACTGTATAAGAAAGAGGGATGAAATGAAATTGTCGCAAATTATTGCAAATAACATGGAATCGGCGAATGGGTTCACCGGCGTTACCCCATTTACCATCCACTCCCTCCCCTTATCTCTCTTCCATCTCCCTCGTCGTCGTTTCCCCTACGTTTTACCTCGTTCTGCTCGGCTCGCCCTCACGGGGATGACAAAACTTACGCGAGCGCCCGACCGCGAGGGCGTTCCTCGGCACCTGAGCCTGAACGCGGTCTCCAATCACAGGGACGGAATTTGCGGAGCAGAACTCGTCGGGGTAGGAAAAATTATAACTTTTGGTGAAATACGCCCGCCGTTCTGCCCGGTGGGTCTTCTCCGCAAGGGCTTCTGGAACGCGGCCAGTGAAAAAAAGTTGTATATTACAAAACATCAGCCACGGCCCGGGTATGACCTCTGCTTAGTGGTTGGTACGGTACCTTAGATGTCGAAACTATCTTTACGGTGGCTAGGAAAGTTTTTTTTCCACCGAGCAAAACTCTGCCAGATAATCTACACAGTTGCCGCATGCGCGGAATGACCGTTTTAGTAATGATCGTTGCAGAATTCGTCTCACCTGCGGTCATTTCTGAAACGAGACCAGACAGCGTGATGATTTTAGTGACGCTTCGATATTTTGGTGGTTCTTTCGTAACAGGTTCCATGATTTTTATTTTTTTTGACATTAGCTGTAACGATACCTTCAGGAAGTGGATATGACACAACTTCTAAATTCATCGCAGCTCAAGTTTCTATTTCTATTATTATATTCCTGAGAATCATTACCTGGTGGGAGGCTATTTTTGCAACATGTTTGATAATTATAATTTGCATAAAAATTGTGGAAAACTTGAAAGCCTTCGAGGATATTGGAGAACGATTAATAAGATTAGAAATTGATTGAAAAGTTTATTGACGCAGCATTAAAAATCTAAATATTGAATTTGTCAAAACAACCATTTGTCAAAAACTTGTATCCAGAACGATGTTCAGCAATTAGAAACATCGATTTTTTTCAATACAACAATAACCAGAGCATCTGGTTTTTGATTTCGTGCAACCAGATTTCCATCAAGTACTTATTAAAACCAACCGAAATGACCTCGTTAAGTCCGCAATGTGGCATCAAAATTGAATCCTATCAAGGACAATTAAGCTCGGTATATTTTAACGGTGGTGAATTGCCTGGGAAATGATTTAGATCAAAAATTGATTAGCCTCAGATATATTATCTCTTCCTAGATATTGAGTTGGATCAATTCCATTTTCGTTCAGCTTTCATTTTCAAACATTTCAGACAGCTCTTCACCGTTACGGAATGACAGGCTTCATCGTTCTTGACAAGGTTCACTTTTCTCGCATCGTGGACCAAACAAAGTCCTTTAGATATATTTTTTTACCCTGAATCTGAATTTGGCTGTAGGATTTTTTTTTGTCAAACGTTCATTCAGATCCAATTTCTTCAGTTATGTGATAACAAGTTTCAATTTAACAGATTGTATTCAGCATCAAACACCATTGTTGGACGGATATGTAGCACCTTAGAGATTGTTAATCGTAATTCGAACAAGTAGTTTTCAGGATGCTGCTTTTCTAAAATCTTTTTTTTCCTGCAGTTATAGACGGTGTTAGCTCGGTCGAATTCGTATTTCAGCTGTAATGAAACTTGTCTATCATTGGATTGGATTCGTGTCTCCAGTACGATGCTGATCATTGTTTCCTTTATCGCAACCGCGTATTCCATTATTTCTAATTCTGTGCTCACTTTCCACTTACCGTGAACTATGAAAACCTCGTTCGAGGCGTAGGCAGGTAGATCAATAAAAAAAAATGCGTTTTTTAACTTGTATATGTATATTCACAACAAACCTCCGCAGGAAAGTTTACTGAAAAAGAGGACCCCATGCCCAGTAGTCTGCTTTGTTTGTTAGCAAATTCTTCGCAAAAGAACAATAAGCATCAACTGCGAACAGAACGGCGAAATGCGTATAACTGAAAAGCAATCGCTGCAACGACACTATCATTTGACAGGGAAATTTTTACGTTTAAAATACACCCTGCAATTACTGCGCCGCAGCCGGATCCAGTTGATGAAAAACGTCGCATTCGGAGCAAAAATCATTACAGAGATTTTAAATACCGCAAATACGATTGGTGGAAGTAACGGTTGACGCCAGTTTGAAGCTACCACTGTAGTGGTCAAGTCTGACCACTCTCGACCATAAGCGAGGAGTGAGTGTCAGTGATAAATTAACAGCCGGTCGGTCGATCATTTTGGAGTTATCTGTATCGAATAAGGGGCGGCTCATGGCCACGAAGCGTCTCAAGGCCAGTCGGCAGAACCGTACCGGTTCCAAGATGGCGTCGATTTGAAGTCCGGGCATTAAGACAGCTGCATTCCTGGCGACGCTAGCCCGGCCAACATCGACCGCCACCCCCAGCGCAGGCGCGACTGTTGCCAGAATATCAACTGTGCTTCAATACCTGATCGTCCCCAACCCCAGATCCACCCCCGAGTCTACCTTCCCCTTCCAGGCCAACCGGCGAGACCAGCCAGTGATCCGACATTATACCTCGATCGTAGCGAAATCACCGAGAAGAGTGAGTCGTCCCGATTTCACCCCGGAAATCCATTGATATCTTCGGGTGGCAGTTATTCGACGGTTCAGCCGAAAATTTACTACGCAGGGTCTCTCTACGCGCAAGCAGTTATCTTTGGGAGTTTGAGTTTCTTTTTTACTGTCCCATTTTCACGTCGATCTTTTGACTTCGGTTGTCTCCATAAACTTCTGCCGTTTGAACTACCCTTGCCGGAATTGGCACGATTACCGAAAGCGGCGTGTCCTTAGGGGACGATGCTTAGCGAATGTGAGTCTCTCGGCTCACCCTGTGACAGTCGCCGCCTCCTGCGGAGACTCTGACGGAACCCGTGTCACCGCTAATCATCACTCGACACACACTTACCCTGGTGGATCCAATGGTTCGTTGTAAGCAACGCTCGAATGCTAACGTATCGTGGAAGTCGAAATTGCTCCACGTTTCGTGCTCGACACCTTTGAAACGGAACGAAAAATACGACCGAGACAAAATCTGATGTGGCAAATGAAGGATAGAAGTCAAGGTCCGCATTTTCCTTCAGATAAGAAATGAGCACAGGTACCGTCGATATGTTGACCTACTCTACGAATATGATATTTAGCGAATTGATGGAATAGATCGCGTATGAAACCTACTTTTTCACGATGTACAGAACCCGGCTTTGATTGAAATTAATTTATTTTGTTAGTAATACCCTTCCGAACAAAATATATTTATCCTTACGGTCGATGTAACTTATTTATCAAAAGCCAAAAAAATGTGTTTATAGTCAGTTACACTAAGTACGGGGAGAAGCTGCCTCGAGAGAAGTGAAAAGGTTGTACCAGCTTTCGGTGTGAAGTAGTAGAGAAAGTACCGAGTGTTTTTTTCGTTAAGATGAATGTGTGATTTGAATCTATTGAATCTAAATTGGTAATACGCGCATGTTGATCGGTTTCATTCTGCCCAGCAATAAATCTAGGGAAAAAATAATGCTGCATCATATCTGTGTTTGATGCATAGATCTAATAGAAAAATAAGACTGAAAACGATCATGGAGCTTGTCCAACGCGAAGTATTGAGTATTACACAGGAGGGAAGTTGAACCTACACTCTAACTGGCTAGTTCCAAGTTGTTAGTGCGAACATACGTATAATACCAAATAGCTTACGTTTGGAATTTTAAATGGCAACACTTTGAAATTGTATTCCTGATGTGGAACGCTCCGACTGCCAGTTCTCCCCCATAGTCTCAGGTCTACCCATAGGTATGTAGCTAAGGATTGCTCAGGATTGAAACCCAGGTCATCGTGAAGTAAAGGTTAAGAATGGATAGAAAAATAGTAACATACCTTCGAATGCTTTCATTTAATTTCTTTTGTTCATACTAAAGATGAAAAAAGTTTTACCTATCCAAACTTGGCGATCCATATCTTTTTTTTTTTTGATCAGGCACACTTCACACTTGTGCCACGTCTCTACTCCAATGTGCTATCTTACCTAGATGAGTAAGATAGATGGTTTAAAATCATCGTTTTGAAAAATCAGTTACTGATTTGCACTCACAGTCAGACCAACTTTGGCCTAATTCCATCGTTTTCTGTATGAAATTAAATTCTTCCCCAAGGTTTTCACAATTAACTTGCAACTTCATGGGTCGAAACAAGAGATTAATTTCTCATTTTTGTCAGCTGCAAGTCCAAAGTATACTGATCTCAAGTATGCGAAATCATAAATGGAAGAATTTCGTACACCCTAACAGAACAGAAGTCAAGAAATGGAATTAAAAATGAAAACAGACTCAGGTATATTATTCTTTTTCTCTTTACACATATACATATTAATACCAAAACAGGAAGTTTAATAAATCTCTAAGTACGCGTCGTCGTAAAGATAAATGAAAGTTATAATAGCCAGACGTTCAATGCAAACTTATAGCTTAAAGAACAAAAGTCTTTTAGAAGTGGATAAAGTAAATCGATAATGCGAGGACGGAAAACTTAAATTTGTTTTCACCACAAGTCGGTGCATTGCAGATAAATTATATATATACATGCTTCCGCAGTTTTGTACAAACAATGCAACGCGTATTTAGATATCCTTCACGGACAGAGTAGTCGTAGCGAAAAGTTTCCTAACTACCGCATCCAGCGATAGTCCAAGAAAATACAACAAAAGATTAAACGGTCAAAGACAGTCCTCGCTGCTCGTTACTTGGCGCGGTATGCGAACGCAACCGGAAGCCGCCATCTTGCCGCTGGTTTGGAATGAAACTGCAGCAGCATCAGCAGCAGCAGCACCGGTGAATGACGCGATGGAAAAGCCGGGTTTATTGTGAGGGGTATACAAGTGCCGTTGCAGAGTTTTCAGAGCTCTGCTATATTATAAGCGGTAGGTGGGTATTAATTGACGCTTAGAGGACACGAAGGGCGGGGTGCAGGGCAGTCCACTTTACATCACGAGCAGGGCTTCCCGAAACTATGAGACGTTTAATTAACTGTAGTGTTCCGCAAGGGAATTCAGATGCAAATGCATACCGTGCGTGGCATGGCGCACAGAGCTGTGAGGGGGGTGGGGGATGGACGTGCAACTAAGCTCGTCTGTTCTATTAACCCTCGAATTGCGAATCTCCTTTGCTCGTTGCTGGTGGCCGATCATTGTCACTGGGAACTATATTTACGTATCGGGTGTTCTGTTTTTATTTACGTCAGACGTTTTTCCTGTGATAATACATCCATTTGAACACATACGAAAAAAGGAAAAAAAAATCGTTATTGACCAACCCGTTTTCAGATTGCGAATCTTTTTACCCAATTCTCAGCAAAGTCCAAACCAAGAGTGTTATATTCCGGGTGGGGGTAAGAAATCAGAAAAATCGAAAATCAGAATGGCCAGAATTCCGAATTTAATAAACTCGAATAACAAAGATAAGAGAACGGATACTGTTGGAAATTTGAAGTTCCGAATGGTGTCCAATAAAATTCTGCAGTTTACCTAAAATTTATTTAGTAGAGGACTCTATTATCCGAACCCACTTACTGCGGAAAACGTTAATCCAAGAATTCAGAGATGCAGAATTTAATAATGTATACAGTCAATATTCCAGAGAATAAATTTTTAGAAAGTTTCATATTCTCAAATTTCCACATATTATAAAAATAAAAGTTAGAACTTCATCATATAGAAATGGCGGAAAACAGATATCCAGAATGTAGAACGGTCATTATTCAGAATCGTACAATTCAGAATGATCAGTATTCCGAAAGTAAACGTACAGATGGCGTATCACCAGAATTTCACATTCTCAGTCTATTCAACTAATCTATTTTGACTTGTCAAATGTTTTATATACAGAATCAAACAAATCCTTTACTCAATACTTGATAAAGAAGAAAGAACGCTATGAAAATGGACAACTTTGAGTTGTTAAAGCTGTTGGGTTAGGACTTTAGAGTGTGGCCAACGATGTGCATGACTCTTCTGATATACTGCAATTCTATATTCTGAGCCTTCTATGAGATCACTACTCGGAGTTCTGACCGTTCCGATTCTTGATCCTTCGCATTTATGAATTCGAATAGGAAAATTCTACTTTATGATCCATCCGAAGGTTATTTATTTGTGAATAGAAATAGAATTTTTCAAATTTAGATCTCCAGTTATTTATTTGTGTTTGCGAGCAATCTCTTTTACCCTCGTTCTGCTAATGGCGTTTCGGAATTTTCACCAGTTGTGTATACAAAATTCTATAACTTCAAATTTCGATACTTTTATATTCTATTCCCATTATTTCTGGCTTGATGAAGATTCACTACTTTGTTCTTTCGTGATTGTGAGTTTTCGATATATTTATGTTCGGAATTCTGACCATTCTGATTTTTGATTTTTCTTATTTTTTACCCGCACCCTTATATTCCACGATTTGATACTGTAATTTATACATCAGTTTGGAATTGTATGAAATCATTCATTTGTAAATTTAAAAACAAAACGGGCAGTCCAATAACAATTTGGACACTTGCAGACTCCCACTATTTCAGATTTCATCGCTGATTCTGTCTACCTATTGTTGTTCAATTTCTAAAACAGTCTATTTCTAACAGTCTAATTTTTAAAACAGATTAACGACTTTCCGATTTTCTATTTTCAGAGATAAAGAAAGTTATTGTAACCACCCCGAAAATGAGAAGTCGAAATTTCACTAGACCTCGACGTTTCGAACATTTTCGGCTGGACGTATGTATGTATGTATATATGACGTAAGAATGCGTATGATCAATTTGTTTGTTCAACAATATCTCGAGAAAGAGTTACTGGAATTCCATGATTTTGCTCTCTATTGATGTAGCTTTCCTAAACTTAGAACTTATTAGATTTTGGCTTTGGTCTGTTCGGTACTTTGTGAACTATTTAAATAAGAAGATTCTGAAAAATAAAATGAAAATGATAACTTGAAAATGGATGACCGGATTTGAATGATAATTGGTCTCACAAGGTTTTTGGAGTCGCTGATCACGAATCTCAGGTCAGATTTGTAGAATCCAAAATAGCGACCCAATGTGGTGGAAAAAAAATCTAAAAAATTACAAGGTGGAGGTTTCTTGGGTTACCGATAACAAATACAAGACTACCAAAATTTGTAATGGTGGATTCATCATACTAGTTCAAAATAAAAAAATCGTAATATTTTTATGTAATATTACAAATATTTCTGAATTTAAAAGGAAAATAATATCAAATTAAGCCTGTCTTTCAAAATCTGAGAAAAATAGTATATCCGAAATAAGAAAAATAGAGCAACACTCGTGTGTGCTCTAAAGTTTGTTTGATTTCTAAACCGAATACCAAATAATTACATTTGTGGCTTTTGTTAATGAATTAAAGACGTTTCTGAGGAAGGTTCGAAAATTCCTAGGATAAAAATGAGTCGTTCGAAAAAATCTCGAACCTTTTTGGGGCATTTTCAAGGATTCTACTATTATGAGAGAAATCTCCGGCAAAAATGAAAAATATCTTGGTCAATCGTTCACTGAGTTGGCACGAATCACTCTATATGTATAATATTGGCCAGTTTCTGGTGTCTCTAGTGAGATAACAATTCTTATCAACACTGGTGAGAGTAAAATGTGTTACTGCGGGTGTGCCTCAAGGCTCGGTTAATGGCCCGGAATTATTTATATTGTATGTAAATGATATACCTGAAGATCAAGATACAAAGTTAGCTTTATTTGCTAATTTTGGAAAAATGGAACATCTAACCTGATATAAACAAGTATATACGCAAAATTGAATGTAAAAGAACAAAGAACAAGAATAAATATAGCCGTTATGCGCATGGTGTAGATACTCCGACCAATATCACTTTTCACTCCGTTTACTCTGGGTTACTCCCAAGGTTATGTAACGTTATGTTTGTGTTGCGAGTGCATACATTTTTTTAAAATTCCACACCAACTGAATCATGAAATCGAATAAAATTTTTTTCCACCAATTTCATACTTATTTTCAAAGGTTTCAAGAATTTTTCATCTTTTTGTTGTGGACATTTTTTAGAAATCGTACAAATTCCACAAAAACGTATACCATAAAAATCATGAAACGTCATAGTAACGTAATGTTAAAACCAGAAAATCGACTAAGAATTTCACCGGTTGGTGTAACAAGTGTTAGTATACGGTACCCATCGATGCAACTTCTGGTGTAATCGAGGATCTGGTATTTGCGTAGATGCAGTAGGCTAGAATCCAGCAAGCAAGTGTTTTATCAGTTTCACATAGAAACAGCTTCACTGATTACTTCTTTGACCGTATCTACCTTGGTTTGATTCCATTGTATACGATGTCTTCTGTTAGGAGGATCTCCGCGTTCGTGTCTCCTTTCTTCCGTGTCCTCGACGGCAGAGATGTGATAGAAGATTGTCAAAGCCGAAGGACCTGCCATGAGCCGGTCACGTGGGTGGATTTCAATTTAAAAGTTCGAAAATTACCCGAGGATTCTGTTTGGCTTGTTTGTTCTTCCAAGAGCCAGATTGTCTCGCATTTTCAGTTTATCAAGATAAAAATTGCGGCTAACCGAGAAGACTGGCGCTTGCGTTCAGTTTTCGGGGATAGTGGGAAGAGAGGGAGGGGGTGTGCACTATCGGGTGGGTAGCGTTGGACCGAGAGAAGAGAAACAGAGATGGGGGAAGGGGGAGGAAAAAAATGACCAAATCCTATCTGAATCGGTGGACCGTTGAGTGGCGATTTGATATCGGAGTAGGATCTATCCACTGAAAGGAGTTCCCCGTTGGATTTTCAGCCGCATTCATAGAGGGAGTGGGGTTCTGAGACGAAGGCGCGGAGGTTTATCCTGACAATACATCCTCTGAGCCAAAAGGAGTCCGGAGTTTAGGGAGCATTGACTGATAGACAAGCATCGCGGACAGCCAGTTCGATTCTACATATATATATATACTCACTAGGCCAATAAAACGCGAACGAAATCACCGAAAAGATGTTGCATGTGTGGGTAAGACTTGGATCCATACCTACCACGGGTATATAATACAAGTCACATCACTCCTTCACCTCGAATTATATCAAGGTCCCATTTTTTGGATAAACTAAATCGGAACGAATCCTAAACATTTTTATAATTTTGCAGACGAGGCAAATGATCGGGAGGTGGCCACTAGTTATTTGCAAATTTGCAACGGTTTGTAATATTGAAAAAGAGAAGCTTAGTGTTATGGACAATTTTTCATCAAATTAAGAAGCTTTTCCAGTTTTGCAATTTTTCGACTTCAAAAAGCATACTTTTACTTAGACTTGTACTTGGCGAGCCCGCAACGATGCTGTGTGTGACAAATGATGTTTGAGGACAGTGAAGATTGATTGTAAAATTTGAAAATCAGAGGTTTTCGAGGTCATTTATTACAAACTTCAACTAAAAATTTGAGAATTCAAAATGGTAGATCCAATATAGCGGTCGAAAATGCAGCGTATCAAATTTCATTCGTACTAAATTACATCTTGACTTTTCGTTGGCCGTATCGAATAGACCATTTTCAATTCCGAAATTGTGAGTTCAGGTTAATATTTTTTTTCAATTTCCACATTCCAAGTCAGTCAGAGGTTACGAATAACGTATAACTTAAACAGGCAGGGGGCTAAAGTTAACAAGAATAAACTGCAAGAGCGCGTTCATCTCTTTAAGTAAGAAAAAGAAGCGGATGATGCCATCGCGAGGCGCTGAAATCATCCACTTTTCTCTTCTGCTTGAAAACTTGTTTCTGTTACTTTAAGCTCCGGACTTTCATGCATAGTCACCTTCGTTGCACTTCATCAATTAGGTGTATGCGCCGTGAAGGAATTTTGAATTTATTGTTTACTATCTTCGTTTTTACATATTACTAGTAATTGTACAAAGTTCATCATGCATGATAAATTGAGCGTTTAAATATTCGCATAAATTGCAACTTAGGGTAGTCCTTAAAATGGTCATTTTTTAAATTCAACCGGCTCACCCCCCCCCCCCCCCCCCCTCAAATAGGTTCCGAAAATTTCAAAAATAATTCCCTACTTTTTTATCTCAACTCTAACCAGTGCACGTAAGAGGATGGATTTCCCGATTTAATCCTTTCAGGGCAACATCAAATCCACCGAACGGATTTCGATAAAATTTAGTCTAAGGGGGTTTCTTGAGACGCTGATTACGAATCTGAACTCGAAATTTGACAATTCAATACGGCTGTACAACGTGGCGGACCAAAAACCAAAAAGTCATTCGATTTCGATAAAACTTGATGCTCGGGGGTTTTCGAGGTAGCTGGTTACGAATCTGATCTTGAAACTGCAAAATTTAAAACGGTGGATCCAACATGGCAACATCGAGTGACTTTTGGGATTTTGGTCGACCATTTTGAACTGTCAATTTTCGAGTTCAGATTCGTAATCAGCGACCCAAGAAACCCCCGTACACCAAATTTTACCGGAATCCGTTCGGTACTCCGCTCTTTTACGGGCACTAGTTGGAGTTGAAATAAAAATTTTACAAACAAGGGAATGATTTTTTAAATTATTTAGAGTCAGTTTAGGTGGTGAGCCGATCGAAATTCAAAATTCAAAAATGACCTTTGTAAAGATCATCCCATTGCAGCTAGATTGATCGACGGTTGAGATTGTCAAAAATTTCTGAGCTTCTTTTGGGGCGAATTTTTCCTGATGAAATATCTTTGATTTCGAGTCCAGTGATACATAAAGCATCGAGATAACTTGATTTTTGAGGGGACGCCCTATCGGCCGTGTATTCGTGGTCAATGGCGCGTGTGCGATGGATTCGGAAGCCAAGACAGGGGCGTATATATGTATTATTGGGCGGGGAGGTTCCCTTCCTCTTATATTCAGAGGGGTTTAATATCACAGTCTAAGGGGTGCTCCTGGACCGTGACAACCCTCCATCAGCTACGCATCGTCGCCGCGGTCGTAGAGTTGTCCGTTCGTCGTTCTCAATATACCGGGTGTCTAGACAACCGCCGTTTTAGGTAAACACGGCGAAAGCGATAAAACAGGGAGGAAATGACGTGGCGTATTTTCTGCTTTTTAGTATCGGCTTAGGGTTTTTCCACCTCTGATTTTGACTTTTGATAGCTGCTAATGATAAAAGAAGTTTCGCTACTGATTAACGGTTTTAGTATTGAGAGATGCTAGTTTTTTTTACCTGTATTTAGAGTTTTGAAATTTCAAGAATGGTTATTGATTGTTGAAGTTATGTTCAGCAGATAGCTTGAGAAGTCACATTTTTTCACGTCATTATCATGTCTATTATCGGACACTAGATTGGAAAAAAAAAATAAAAATTTAAACACAGGGTTTTTCAGGTTTACCACACTTTGTAATTATCGCTGGAACTAAAAACTCTAATTTCATAAATGTATTCTCTTTTCAGTACTATTTTCGTAGTTATACTCAATCTTAACACCTCATCTTTAATTCGTAATTCACGGAGTCTATTTCAGAAATCAATCATTTTTTGATACCTACGTATCAGATTGAAACGTGTACCAAATTTTATCGAAGTCGTACAAACTGTTTCGAAAATTTCCTATAAAAAGTGTTAAAGCGTGTTTTAAATGAAATGAGTGGAAAATCGAGCGATTGTGAACCACTTTTCAACTTTCGAAACCTCAAATAAAGTTAAAACTCCTGCCTGTGAACTGTACTTATTCGTTGGTAAGCTTTTTGGTCTCAATAAGCAGCTGTTCAGAGTTAACTTAAAGCCCAAGAGCAACATAAATACGTTAAAGTTGTTACTAACAGTGGTGAACAAGCAGTTGCGCTCGCATAGGTCGAGAAGACATAAAACGAAAAATGTCTACCCGATGGTCGTAAATCTTGATAGTTAAAACCGCGTATAAACCTTATGGGTGTGGCAACTGTGATAAGGATTTTTTCCCTTTTATTATTTTTTTCTAATTGTCGACCGACGACGAGTCAGGCGATGCCTGGCAAGGTGCCATTGCGGTGTCGACGGTATTCACTTCCGCAGGTGGTTCCTTAGCGACTGTAAGCCGTGAAGGTGTTGACTAATTCTCTACTTCCGGAATCAATTACCCATACTGCAAGCTCGACCCAATACCACAAACTCTTTGCACGCTTGCGCACCCCTGCATGCCCCTAAACCTCAAATAGCTTTTATCGTTAGTATTTCCACACTTACCGTAAATCTTTGACACCAAACGCTCAGCCATTTGATGTCTCTTATTCGATTTCCCTGCGGTAACCTCAGTATGATGTCACTGTTGTTATACGCTTTCAAAACCGGCGGGTCCCTGCAAAATTGACGTAGGGTTAGATTCAGGTTTCGATGCCGGTGGAAGGAATCGGTGAAAGTTAATCTTGAGAAGTTTGAGATACACAAATTCAGTTCCACTTCGTTAAAGGTACATAATTGTTTTCTCAAAAACTTGGTCTTTGAAAACATTTAGAAAAAGTAACTCTTAAGTAACTGTTCTTTAATTCGTTCAATTTATTTATCGACAGTAATTGACGATAATTTTACTAAAATCAAAAAATTATAATTTATCGGTAAGATGAATATTTGGTCTACAGTCGATCGTTGTGCTGGTCTGCTTTCGATCGTAATTCTTCACGAAACTTAATTTTCGCGGAAGAGCTGGTTTCATTTATAAACCATCCACGAGCCTGTATTAATTCAAATGATCCCCCCGCCCAGTAATTATTTGGAAACCTCACGATAACCGAGTCTTTCTATTGAAAAATTATCATTTGTTCCTTTCTTTTCGTAGTTACTGTCAGTTGCCGACAATCACGAAATATGCGAATTTTGAAAACGTTTCAAGTCTTGAAAATCTGAAAATGTGGCTTGTTAGAAAAAAAAAACGCTGACGATAAGAATTAAACTGTAGGTATTTTTCCCATCTATCAAAGACTTGGAAATTTCAGAAAACAACAAATGAATCCTTTTAAAATCACACCCATTATCTCATTACGCGAGGAACAAACCGATGGCTTTGTGTGGAAATTCATGATTAACAGTGTGGTTCGAAAACTTGCATATTGATCAAAAATGATTTCTAATAATACATTAAGCGTGATCGGAGTACGTTTTCACCGACTATAAGGAATCCTCGTACATTATGTACTATGTGAACGCTCCAGCCGCGATGAAGCGATTTCAACAGAATAGCAGCCCGGTTTCGTGCGTGGGACCACCCCCCGCTTTAAAAATCTATGACCGACGCATGAGGTTTGAAGCGGTGTTTGTGAAATTTCTGCGGTGAAGAACTCGACGCGGAGAAAGCATCGCGGTCAGGACTGCAGAAGTGTTAGAGTCCTGAAAGCGCACGGGTAACGGGGAATGGGATACAGCGCAGCAGCCCGTGGCCAAGGGATGAAATGAAACTCAATGAAACTCAAAGGGCTTGTTGTGAAGGGGCCCGGGAGAGGGGAGTGGAGTGGAGGGAGAGAGATTGAGCCGTAGGGTGAGACGGGCGATATGCTGCAGTTAATAAAATTGGAATTACGAGCCTGTTCCCACTCGGAGTTCATCTTCCCGTTATTGCGTTTTGCTCGATCGCCAACTAGGGGCTGAGAATCGCGGAAAATCTACAAGCAAAAGTGGCGGGGGTCAGGGTTCAAGGTCCGTCGTGTTCAGACCCACCTTTCGCTGTAGTCCTCGGGGTAAGGGACGATGAAGCCGTCTGGACTAGGCCTGGGGCTGTTTCCGACCCAGAAGTAAGCGGCAGGACCCGTTCCGTCATAGCTGAAGTCTTTGATGAATATCGTGGTGTCGTCGACCGCGTAAACGGTGCCTCTGGTTTGATGGGCGTACTCCTGCAGAGGTCCGATCAGTCGTCCGTAGTAGTTTGGTCCGTACTTGGCGTGCCCTGAAGCACAAAGAGAACACAGACCATTTGATTTATTCGCTTTTCACTCATTGAATGTTTCGAAATCGGTATTTCAGGGTAATACTGATATGCAAGTATGACATTCGTCTTTTTCGACAATCATTCCATGTCGTTTTAACCTTGGCACGGCGTTCGTCCGCGAAGTTAATACCTTATATGCGTTTGCCTTTGCGAAAAACGTCGGACTGACAATGAGAAAAGATTCTGAAACCAAGTTGGAAGGATGTTTTGTCACCTACGCGATTGTTCACAAGTATTTTCGAAAACAGTGTATCGAATTTCGTGAACTCAATACTCAACAAACCACTTGTCGATTTGGCTGAAATTTGGATAGAGATCGGTCTACGTCTAGACAGTGTTGTCGCAACTTTGTCAGACATTTTTCACACCAGACTTCGAAATGGGAAACGTTGAAACTTTTTTCAAATTCGCAATTTTTGATTCGTTAAGATGATTTATTGTGCTTTGATATCAAACTTTCCACAATTGGAACGTGAGGTTTTTTTTTTGTTAGAATTTTTTATAGGACGGTGTACGAGTTTTTTGCTAGGCAGGGTTTCCGATGAACCGCTGAAACCATTTAACCTAGATGGAATGAAAACTGAAGTACGAAAGTGAACAGTGCAGATACTGTGTGCAGTCGATCCTCTCGCAAAAATGAAATGCTTTTCGGCGAAACTGAACCATTAGTCTGAATTATATTTTAAAGAAGTGTATAAAGCAACATTGCAATTATTTGTTACACACGAATGTAACGTTTTTTTCATTAAGTGAATTTCAATTTAACGCTGGATTCCATTCGCTTCAACTCGGGAGTTTATTCGTTCTGATACGTACTAGCAAAATACCTGAACAACTCCCAAGATCTTTTTCATTAGTACCATGACTGGATATTTGTATAAATTTCAACGTACATCTTATTCGTCAAAGCTGATAATATCAAAATGCATGCATTGAATGTATCGACAACTTTCAGAGCGAAATTCTCAGACCTTTCAGAGAAAACTTTGAAAATGACTTATTCTTCAATAACCATACAATGTATCTTTTCATGGTGAATATTGGGGGTAATCACGAAGCTACGTTGTGTAGGGTGAGTAACTTAATGAGAAAGTTGAAGGATCTTTGAAACGTGGCGGGAACCCCAGCTTACGATGTCATCAAGCATCTTACTCCGCAAATTTACATAGGGAAAGTTTATATAATACATGTAATATATATACGTTAATTGTGAATGATGAGTCCAATGCTTGAGACGTTTTGGAAGGTATGTGCAAGTCATTAGTACCAGTCCATGCACCCTTCTCGAGTTTGGGACGCTCGGGAGGAATAAAGCTATATATAAAAGCCCCTGCAGAAACGCACATATGTACAAGGTATACATCTTTATACATGCAGCACATCGACGTTTCCAATTTCCTGTAGACATTTCCTTTGGAAAGGATCAAAGGATGCACGCGAAATAGCTGTGAATAACAACAGCATCGTCGTTGCCTTAACATCCCTTCAACTGTACAGGGTGTCCCATTTTAAGAGGAATGGTCCCATTACTCGAGAAAAATAAGTTGTACAGAAAATTGTTTCAGACGGGAACTAAAGAGTTTCGAGCGGGACATGAGATGATGCTACCAAGACCCTTTTTAGTAGTTGTAAGAAGTCATTGCCACCTTTAATTTCTTGATAAACGAGCAATTGGTTTTATTAGACACTAGATCATAGCTGAATTATTTCTCGTAAAGGATCGTTTACCTTGCCTATAACTTCGCGCTCTTATACTATAATACGTCACGAGCATTAATCAAGAACCATAATAATATCCGTAAGGAAGTACAACTATTAAGGATAAACGCTTAAAAAAAAATGTCAAAGCAACAAAAACCACGTATAAAATGAAGGTTCAACAGTTAGTACTGAGGTCAATCAAGTCGATTTCAATTCAAACGATATTCTATTAACATAGGAAAAAAACATAAAGTTCAAGAATTTCAACTAAAAAAAGAAATATGTTTTATGCAGAATTATCATCGACCAATAGCTGGATTATCACAAAACATATTAATATGATTATCAAATTCATTTCAAGTGATTTTCAGTACATAAATTTAAAACCTACAAATAATCACCGATTGAATAAAGTTATAAAACCAAAATGGTTTTGGCATCAAGAAAATTGAGCGATACCGTAGTTTTACTGAATTTAGATATTGAACATTCATTTTTGCCGTTTAGAGGATAATTTTTTTCATCAACCTATTCACTGAAACCAATTCCAATTTCGTATTTCAAACCTTGAATCATCACCTTCAAAATTGTTCATTGACTTTCTTTCAATTCCACTTTTCATAACACCCAATACGTTCTCAACATTTCACGTCTCGTCTAACTCTGACCAGGAAATGAAATTTTCTAAAGATTTTCTGAACTAAACTCACGACCAACACCGCCTGCGAAACTCACACTAAGATTTAGTGGAAACCTAACGAATACAAATCTTATACAGCTGAAAGTCCCACCTTCTAAACGGTCCGAGGCGTTCGCGAAACCTACATCGTTGGTATTGGGCCTGTTGAGTTCCGGAATAGATTTGAACGACGTATTTGCGCGAGATGGCCAAAGCGAAATGAAAGGGGACGGTGGCAGAAACTCCTCCCTGGCTGCACAGGTTGAACGCATCAGCACCCCAATACAAAAACGATACGCTGGGGTTCCCTTTGATTTGCATGAATTTCATTTCATTTGCTCTACAGAGCCGTAAAACCGCCTCGAATTGAGATGAAAGCAGTAAAGATTACCGAGTACACCACCTAAGCGTATTCCTTGCTCGTGAATCTTCACGTTACGTCCCAATTTTCGCCTTGAAAATAAATCAAACCAATCACTTTTTTGGAACGCTGCAAGGAACATTCGGCCGCCCTGCGGAACGTAACGCTTTGATTGTTATTCACAATCCATATTTTTGAAAAAGGATCTTTGGCATCACTACATAATATGGCAGAACTTATCGCCAGAGCTACGTCATTTTCGTTTCTGCTGAAACCACAGGTAATAAAAACTTGGGATTATTCATACTTACAAGGAAGGTATCTCAGGTCGATATCTCTGATTCTATTTCTTGTGTAATATGTTACAGTAGACTGAAAACTAAGCGACACGTATCTTTTTTCATCTTCCATTAAGCTCTTTGAGGGGGTGAAACTACCCTCCGAAGTAAGACACGTCAGGGGGTGATTTGGCAGTTTCACACACAAGAACATAACATTTTTTAACCAATCCAACTGGAAAAGTTTTCTCGTAACGAAAGATGAAAAATTTAATTTCCTCAATTAAAAAAACAAAAAACAAAGAAAACTGCTAAATCACCCGTTGACATGCCTTACTTTGAAAAGTTGTTTCACCCCCTTAAATTGTTTAATGGCAGATAAAAAAACAATACATGTGGCTTAGTTTTTGTCCCTCATTATTTCCATAAATTTTGGTGTTTGAGAACGAAGAATTTAGGAATAAAATCATAATTATATTAGAATATATCCCCCCACCCTTGCCCCCTCTTTTAATAGTACAATAACATCAAAATTAGCGCTAATTTAATATAATGTGAACATTCAAACTCATATTACACCCAAAGTTTTGATAGTTGTTTAACATTTCTTGGACAATATTTCCATAATTAGGATCATTAACGTTGCCTAAAAATTTAGAAACAACAGTTTTCAAGGAATTCAAGGCATGCTTTTCTGAGCTTGTCATGATATTTTCAAAGTCTGCATGTTCATACCAACGAAGTAAACATGAATTTACTAGATTACTCCTCTGAAATTGATAAAAATATTTCTTTCAATAGAGTTCTTCTGAGACAAGCGTCTCTCTATACTTATGCTAATAAAAAAAGATCGTCATGTGATATACGTAACGACAGAGTTGATATTCTGAATCAGCAGACCAAAATCTGTAGGTATCATATATGTACAAGTATCCAGAAAACTTTTTCATCGCAGACCTGTGTAATTGTTCACGTAATGAATTTCGGAATTCGTAGACTCGTGATTGGTTCATTATTATCAGACCCTGATTATGGGAAACTGCTTCTTCTGAACCGTTCTGATCAACGGACTTTGATACCACGCAATATGTGACACCTGTAAAGTCATTATTCCCAACAAGGCACCGTTTGAAAACCTGAACAATGATAAAATTGTTGAAAACTGTCCATACGCAGTTGAGAAAACCGTTAATCAAGAATTAAACTTCATTGTGCAAGTTCCATGCATGACATTCTCCGTCAGCGAGCAAAAACCGTATGAAAGAGTGCCTAAACGACGAGCGGAGTTGAGCGTTGTCGCGTGATAATTGTCGCACGCGGGTCCTTATCTGAAATGCGTTTCAGCTTTTAGCGAACCCCTTTAGACGACGACGGAGTCCGTGCAGGGTGTCCCGTTGAGGTCCCTTTCCCTTTCCCTTTCCCTTTCCCTTTCCCTTTCCCTCTCCGCCGCCCCATTCACCGTCCCGCAGGATATTATGGCCATGTGACAATGAATGCAATGATCACTATCTAACAGGGGTTCTAGGTGCGTCCCTATAACACTATAAGACACTAAACTACCCCTGACTGGTACCCAAACTGCCCCAGCTATATTATGCCCATCGATGTTTATTGGATTATACGCCATACTATTTGTTGGGAACCAAGCTAATGGAACTGTAATTACCGCACGCGCCTGACACTGGGGTTCCCACTACTGGCTGACGTCGCTGTACCGTTACCAAAAACAAACCAGCACTTATAAAATAAACATTTTCTGCACCTGTTCGGTCGGCCTTTCTCCCCTTTCACTGCAACGCGAATCATGCAATATGATCCGTCACTGCGACTCATATTAGCTATGGCATTTAACCGGTCATTTTCAATAATATCGGGAGTTTAATCAGATTTTAGAAAACGCTCAGTCAATGAACTCGTAATAAGATCATCGGTAGTCCGCATTTCCATGCTATATATTGTATACGCATGCCATGTAAAATTGTTCCTCCACCGAAATTCAGTGTCATTTACTTAAGATTACAAATAAATAAGAAGCATTCGTGATAAGTGACATTCGTTACCTTGATATCATGTACGTACATCAGGTACTTCAGTAAAAGTCTCGTATAGAAACTAAGGAGCACCAGGTTACAGTGAACGTCACATATACTTTTCAATATTACACATTGGAAACTTGCCGATTCAGTGCATAATCACTTATTTCCAGCTATATCTATGTATAAGTACGCAGTTAATCTTGCACAAGGTACGATAGACGAAAAGCTAATACTTGTAATTTGATTTCTCTTTTTTCAATCAAAATAGAACTTTTCAAAATTATGCGGAATCACTTTGAATCGGTAACCATATGTATAAGATTCAAGGCAAAAGTAAACAACCTGGATATCTGGACTCAAATGTAACTAGGTATTATATTACAACAAGACGTTCTGTTCACGTCATCGAAAACGAAATCATACTTTATAGCCTGTTCAATTACATGCAATTAGCTTCTGCAACGTATATAACATCGATAGCGTTATGGTACATGAATCGTGAGACGATTCATTACGACATTTTTCTCTCCGAGTGTTAAACGATCGTGTCCGGAGGGTGTAGAGCCAAGGGTGGTGTGTCCGGGTTCACGGACTAACGCCAACGACCCATCTCACGCCTACTTCCGACGTGCTTTCTATTTTCGGGTCCACAGCCTGCAACGTTTCCTAACACGCCATTTGCGTCTCTTTGGTTATTTCGATGTGACGTATCCTTTGAATATTTCATGTAGATCCTCTGTGGAAGTTTGAACGAGCATAATTGAAATGATTCTAAAAGGTACACAATTATGATACACGTGAATTCAAAGCTCAACCTCCTAGGAGATACGGTTATCAAAGAGAGGAATAGAAAATTGGGAATATTGCAAACTGTCCGCTGTGACCTAGTTTTCAAATGTCTTTACTTCATATCGATCGATCTGATGGTAGAAGTTGGAGATAGTTTAACTGTATGTTTATCGCAAGTACTAAGCGATCTTGTTTCAAGATGACCAACACGGATATGACTGCGAATTGTTGCAAGGCGTCAACGGACCACTGGTTCAACTGTGTAAATAACTTTGTTTGCAGTAGAACAAGGGCCAAATCTCATTCTCGTATCAAGCTGAACTTTTTTTTTAGGCGAGTAAGAACCTCCGTGGTAACAGGAGGAATCCCCCGAGAATAGAACGAGGCATAGAGTGTATGGCGGCACGTGATAGTTCCGTGTTTGGTTGTAGGCTGAAGAAAGAAGCACCCTGCACCACTCTTCAAGAGGTGATCCTGAAAGCAGGATATGGTCTTGGAGTGGCGGTCGGGTGGAGGAGGACAGTGCGATGGACGCAGAGAAACGAGAGGAGGGGGTTGGTCAACATTTGAGCCCGGCAAACAGCTCTCTCTCCAGACTCTAGCGTCTCCATCGCTCCTCAGGGACCCTCCTTCACCCCCGCAACCTCAGCGTATCTCCGGCGAGGCCTTTGCTCAGTTTTGCATCTGCACAACCCGGGCTGCTGGACCCCCACTTACACTGGCAGAGGACCTGTCGCATCCCCAACTGCAGTGGACGAGGCGCATTATGCAACGTGGTGGATATAAAGGCACTCGCAACTTCATTAAAATCTGACTGTCGCGTCTACTCAAATTACCTAGCGAGTGTTGCTACACTGCCGTGTAGTTACCCGAATAGCGAGTCAAGGGATCATCAACGTTGGCGTGTGAAACATCTTTAGGAAATTAAAAGACCTACAGATCTTTCATCTTCGTACATCATGGAAAAAACGTTTCAATTATACGTGCTATAATGTGGTTTGTTCTGTGATTATATTATATATCAACACGATCGTCAGTTCAGGTTAGAAGTAGTACATTGCGTCACAAGTTAGGAAAATATTGGGCTCATACCACAAGCCACACTCGTTGTGATGTCACCTATCCGCGCATGTCACACGCGATATTATTTGTTGCATTTTCCCGTGAAGTTTGTTTTGAGAAGCACGGCAGATGCCACTGATGGGGAGTAAACTTAAGGTCGTGTGACTTACGTTCAATGACATAGTGCGGAAAATTGACTTACTCGAAAGTACGCATGCATCACCGTTTTCTTCCGCACTGACCGAAAATGGAGCAGTTTACTCACGCCTCACAGGTTTCGAAAAGCGGATTTTTGAAGCAGGTATTGTAGAAAAAAATTCTTCGGCATATAGTATGTCACCCTTTTTGCAAATAGTGCGGAAATAAAAAGTTTACGCATGTGTACGTGCGAATGTTCTTCTCTTCGTTGCAGGGCTTTTTGATAATATCCGATTCGTGTGATCATAGTACTCGTTGAGAAGTCTCCTATAATTAATTTCCGCACTTATTACGCAATACAGCCGGTTTATTATTTTAAACGAGTCATTATGATATCTCGGAAACGTAGCGTGATACTTGACAAAGTTTCGAATGAAAGTTGCTCAATTTTGAGGATGACATCTATCAGAGGAATTGATGTAAATGTAAGCCATGCTTCATTTGAGAAGTCTTCATGAGAACCATTTGTTAAAATGAAAACCGATTTCCTTCGAACCAAAGTTGTAGTTAATATCAAAACGCTTCAGAAGTTTTAGTATTTTGTCTGTAGAAAGACTTTCCGCCGACTTATAGCGTTTTGATTTCCCGTACAGGCTCGAGGTTGTGTCCCATTATTTATTTATTTTTTTCTACAATCGAGGCATCTTCTACTGCCAATCGAATACAAATAAGAACAAAAGTGCCAATCCTTATCTCTACATCTGGTTAAAGTTCTCATTCAATGCTGTTTCAACCTCGGCTTCAACGTGGGTATGTTTGCAATTGGTAAAAGTTACGCACTCGCAGTGCCTTGAGGAATTGAGTCATGATATAGAGCAACCATTATCCAGAATTTTAATTACGAAGGTCCCCAAAGCCCGCATACATTCGATCTTAAAATTTCTCAAAGATTGCTCACCAAATGGCCCCTTCTATGCTGTACGACTGGGCGTTCACTGTTCAGGACCGCGAGGCAATGTGTTGGAGACTGACGTTAAAATGAAGCGCGGGCCCTTATATTTTTCAGAAAGCGGTGCTCTTCAATGCCGCCCGAGGAAACAAAGGATAAGGGTGGCCAAGGGACAAGCCTGCAGGCCGTGGTGCTGTGCCTTCCGATGCGTTGTTTTTATAACGAACTCTTTTCTCTCTCTCTCTCTCTCTCTCTCTCTCTCTCTCTCTCTGCATATCGCGTGGACGATATTACAATCGGTTATACGTACGAGGACCGTTCGCGGCACTATGGCAGATAACGCATCAACCGGAAGCTAAGTTCTATTGTCTTTGGCGGACGGGGGAGTGTGGAGTGGTGGCAGCAGGGGTGGCTTAGACATTAACGAGACTAACCGGATTCATCAGGGGGCGTGCGGCTCGAAAGAGAGGGACGTAGTGAAGGGATGCTGGGTTGGGAGGCGCTGATTTTAATCAAGATATGGGCTGGCAGCAGCCAACAGCAGATCAAGCGAGTCGGGTTATCGATCTTCCAAGTGCCGTAGCAAGTACACCGGCCTGATCGGATGCTCAATTTTTAAAGATTAAACTCGGGTTCTCTTTCAAATACGAACGTGCACTTCTGCAGGTTATGGGCAGGATCGGTCGGGTGAAACTTAGTCAAGTGTAAAATATTAGTACAATGTAAAAATGAAATCTAAGATCAGACTTAAAAAAAATCTACAAAACAGTCTTTTCACTTACAATGCAAATATACGTTTTTGTTACGTGAATTCCTTGATGATCTCTTCCAAATTCAATTTTTCAGCATAGGCGTAATATGTGAAGAAAAGCTAAACCTATTATTGAGGCACAGATTACAAACCTTCAACCATTTCGATGCAGAAAAAGACCTTTCAGACGTACATGAGGATCCAGGGATAATTAATTCCAATTTTACAAGCCTTAAGAACTCGGTTAAAGACCCAGACCTCGATGGATTCTGTTTGAGAAATTAGAAAACATCCTTTAAAAACTCAATTTGCATCTTTCGGTCAGATAATACAACGAAAGACACGCTACTTTGAAGATTCAATCTCGTCGGGTCTGTCATGTAATCTTTATTGCCAGATTCAAAGAAGGTTCATGGAAAATATGTGCATTACTACCGGTGCTGTTTTTAAACCTTGCCACAATCTTTCGTGGGTGTTGAAGTTCGGGTTCATCTGCAAATACGAAGTTCGACCGCATAATTGAAAAATGAATAAGTATATAAATACGTTTTATTACAATTTATCTAAACTATTTCGAGCAATTATTATTTTTAAGCTATGGAATTCAACACCTACTGAATTCCGATTTATGGAATTCTCTTTCTATTGAATTCTGAGATATGAAGTATTTCCCCAAAATCACGGTTACTTTGTGGTTCTGGATATGTGTTGCCGGATCTCATGCGTGGGCATACGATACGAATAGTTTATGTGCAATCCAGGAGTTTAAGGTTACAGAATGAAAATATTAGGCCTCCGGATCATGGATTCTAACAAAACTTCTCAAGGCACTCCCTTGGCCCATAGTCTGGAGCTTCTGATGTGCAGTTTTATCTGTCAGGCATTCCTTTGACCATTTTACAATCAATCACGTTGTCGGAAATTCTTAGTTATCGCTTTACTAACGAAAACATCACAAACCTCATATTTTACACCAAGGAAACGAGTCTAGAAGCTTGAGCAGAATTCATGGTTCCAAAGGGCTGACGATTCTTTCTGTCAATATGATCACCATCTTACTGGCTACCTACACATTGTATGGGCACAGTCTGTAAGTATCTATAGCAAATTTATTTCAGGCAGTTTAATTACAAACATACCTCTTCTGGATTGTCTGTTCGTATATGAAACTCGTATTAGTTTTAGAGCTGATACACTGTTGAACGGCTCAATATTGTCCGTTGGGAATTGATGCATTTGGTGAAGCAGGTATACGCATCACTAGACACCCTTTCCGCAAGCTCAGCGCTCTTCTCGTTCTACTCACTGACTCCCCCGATCCCGGCTTTCCCGTCTCACCCTATGTTTTACTCTCGCGCTCTCTTTCTCTATATATCATGAATATATATATATATAAATATATATATATATATATATATATGTGTGTATGTACATATTTCTCCGTCTCTCTCCCTCTTTCACTTTTTGGCTCTATCTCTGTTCTATATGCTGCCATCCGAGAATATAATGGCTCTAAAACGAAGCCCCGACCATCCCTCGTCTGCTTTAATCTCTTAACGGGCAAACGACAAAAAATATCATTCATATTCTTCGTTAGGACTTAGCCAGGCTCTGACGATGAGTGGTGCAGAAGATTGGTACAGGGTTCAATTAGGATATTGCGCTGTTTTTTTCAATCACATCTATTGCGAGGCGCTAATCATTCAGACTAGATCCAAAAAAATGTATACGTACCGTCAAATAGAATAAATTTTCCTCCTGCGGAAGTAAAAATGTAAGTCGTACATGGACCTTGTACGTATCGGTTTGACACTGTATAAATTGTTTGATGAAAATTGTTTCCTTCTGACGAGGTTGAATTAGTAAATAGTAAAACTCAATCAAAGTTTTTAGTTGCCGTAACTAAATTGTTCAATTATCACACAAAATATTAATCTTCTTTCGGCAGTCTTCCAGTCGCAACGATAACTTTGTTATTCGAAAGAAATTTTTATAAACGAAATGCCACCGCAAAAAACGTTAGATTAAGAGTAAATTTTGAAACTATGTTGGAAACACGTTTTGTTCTTGAAAAAGTATTTTCAAGTATTTTCAAGAACGGATGTACCTATAAATACATGTAATTTATGTGTGCGTGTGCGGATTTTTATTAGTACGCGAACCGTCCTATAGGTATATAAACGACTTGATCGATTGAGAGAAATTTGGATAAATAATTTTCTACATTCAGTCGGTATTCCATTAACTTTAAACTGGCCTTTTCCACATTCGGATTCAAATTGGCGAAGTTCAAACCTTTAATAAATATGTAATTTTTTCATTCTGCAAGATGATTATTTCAATTTTGAAATGAAATTTTTTGCCACTGCAATGACATTTTTTAGGAATCCATGTTTCTTTTTAAATCACTTGGGTCAGTGTACTAATTTGTTGTAAACAGGATTCCAGGCGAACTGATGAACCGATTTTACTAAATTTAGAATGCAAAATGGTACATAGTCATATGCAATAGACTACAGTGTTGACTTGGTTGATTTTCACGACCTGAAGCCAAGCAAGCTTGCCATTGTCAAGTAACACTGCTGTTAATACTGGCCCCTTGACACTGACAATGAGAGTATCAGGCGCCTAAATTATGGATTCTGTTCAAACTTCTACGGTTGTTTTTTCGCCCTAGAATATAAAGCCTATGATATGCATTTTCGTCTCCAGTCCTGTCTTTACTCTGGGTAAAATTGACTGTATCAGTAGTTTAATGAGGGCAATGCCATAGTAAGTGAAACCTGCGGTGTATTCATGCTTTAAACATTAATTTTCGTTATTCTCCAATCATGTTCAGATGACTGAATGTCGTAAATTCAGGTATAAACGGATGTATAATTATTTTTAAAGCCCTAGTTAAGGATAAACTACGACTGTTCGACGATTTGATCTAACAAAAACTGAGTGAAGGGAATCCCAATGGATGGAATTACGCATCGGAAGCTCAAATTTTCAAATAATATAAACCTTCATAATTTCTCCATTTATGTATATCCCCATTCAAAATTGTTTCTACGATATTAGGAGAAGAAAACTAATCATTTCAAGAATAGTAAAGCATTTGTACCCATTGCTATGTTTTATAAAAAATTAAAGAGGTCGGACAGGTGTAAAATTTTGTTATTCCTGGCTGCAATCGAGTTGTGACAAATACGAATGAAAGATAAATATTGACAGACAGTCGATTCAACAAGGAAAAAAGGCAAATCAGTGACAATATGTTCAAACAGCAGCTAGTGGTCATCGCGAGTGTTATATAAATTATATTTCATTACCTCTTATGTTCCTGAAAGTATAAATTTCTATTTATCGCTACTGTACACTCCTTAACTAATTTTATTTTTTACCGTGATCAGAAAATACATATGTGAGTAAAAAAAGAAAATGAGATTATTAGAGCTATATTTAAAAACCCTTGCATAGATTACTATTCACTCGTATTGAATTTACTTGCAACTATTGCTACGATATGATGTTGGTGCAGAAAAATTTGATATAAAGGCCTTATCTGACTGAAAAAGTGTAGTTAAATAAACAAACAGATTGAATGTTGCAATAACCAAAAAATATGTATAATTGACAACTGCAATCCAAGTAAACAGTTAATCCAACGACATTTTCTTGTAATTTGAATAATATTTAAGCTATTATTGTAATTATAGCAATTTTACTAGAATTTTCTAGTAATATCAACAAATTAAATTTTTCTCGATGTACTTAACAAATTTTGCAAGCAACCAAGTACGACGTACCCATAAATAGGAGGTGGCGGGTAGAAATTACGATGCCTGTCACGTGATCAGATAATTCTCGATCGATACATAATTCATTGATCGATTCTTTATTCTAGCTTATGTCCCACAGTGAGCAGAAGTCTATAAATTACATCTCGTTTATGTCAACTATGAATACTCCAGGGATAAGTTTCGTAAAAAATGACGTCTCGTATAAACTGGATCATGTGTATAGTTCAACACTTCCAGATGGTGAATAAGATTCCGGTAGGTACTTTGACAATTTCTTTATCTCTGACAATTATTCCACTCATGTAGTATCTAAGAATCCACTCCACCATACGAGCAAGTTATTGCACCTAATTTTCATCCAACGGGCTTTCTGCGGTAAGCAATTGTTGGTGCGAAAATTTCCTCATCCCTCTTTTGCCGAGAATGCAGGTATTCCTTGACCCACACTCCCACATACCGAAGCATCGAAACACGATTCTTTATCCTACGCGTGTTACACACGCCACATGTGTATTGCAGGAATGCATCGATATTACACGTGTGAGATCCGCGTGAAGGGACAGAGGTGATCAGTGCAATAACCTTGTACCTTTAATCTGCAGCAAATTCTAAGAACGTAGGCTGATTCCAATGGCTGCAACGGTACATTTGTCATCCCTAAAAATCCCAATCGTTGTAGGCATCGCGTTAATTTGCTTGGTTGGCAGCAGCTCTCGGGCGAGTTCATAACCACGGGTTTATCCGGTTGTTTGAGTTCCACTGCGATGATACGAATGTCTCCCCATGGGAACAGCCCGTCACATATTGATTGTAGAAGGCGCACCACTGTACATAACTCGTACCACGCGCATAACATGAATTTCATGGAACCTCCCATCATCGCCCTATCCCCCTGGCTCTGCTCATCCCGCTTTTGCACTCCGCGCAGTCGGGACAACCCCAAAACCGTTAGGCATAGAACACATCCTAATGATATCAACGACCGCATTTGTCACGTGCATTATATATAATAGGTGCTATATCTATGTGTCCATGTATGTCTGTATTCGCCGTCGACGAATCGCCTCGCATCTCGACGCTGTGAGAGTCGTCCATGGTTCTTCTAATTTTAAGTAACCCAAGGTAGAGACTTCAGTTTTACCTCACCGCACGATGAAACGACGTCTGTCGCAGGTTACGATTGTTGATGGCACGTTGTGGCGAGTACTTTCTCTCAACATCGATCGAGACTCTCCGGTTACTATCAGCATATGTATGCTTTTGATCGGATCGTGTGGTATTAATCAGACTTCCTTTGTCCATGAATGTTGAGAACGAATGATTTTGCGATTGGTGGATTGCAGCTCTGCTACATGACATTGGCACCTAGTAACCAGTGAACAAAGGATTTGTGCTGATGTACGTGTAGGAAAGTACTTTCACAACACGGTTGCGGGCGCCTATCTACACCTTCGATATCAGTGTGTGAGTGCAGTCTGGGCACCGGAGAAAGCCTGTTCCCTTCCATTAGTTAAATTGTACGGTTCGTTTTCTCACGTATACATGTAACCCAGGTGTTTAAAATAGGATAGACTGTCTTCGGCTTACCTGCTTTATCGACGTGATATAGCGATAGATTTTTCACACCAATACCAATTCTACTACTGACATTTAAGCATTGAACCTATTCCCTCGACAAAGTCTGTTGATCCATTTATTGTCGTTTACTGAATATTAGAATGTACTGCTTCTAGCCTTCATCAATATAGTTCACGTTGCGAGCATACTGAGCATTCATGAGAGCGAAAAAGCATCCTGAATAAATATTCATATTATATACTTAATCGCATAATGTATGTTACGTGTTTTAATTACAAATTCTTTTTATTCTTATTGAGTATACAGCATCGCTTGAAAAAACGTTTTAAAATTCGAAAAAAAACAGCATTATTGTGATATTTCTGAGAATATTGTGTCTAAAAAACTTTGAACTCAGAGATAATAGAGTATAGACACATCATAGTAGTTTCACCCACAAGAACATAATATTTTTTAACCAATTCAACTGGAAAAGTTTTCCCATAACAAGAAATCAAAAATGTAATTTTCTCAATTAAAGAAAAACAAAAAACAACTGCCAAATCGCCCCTTGAAATGCCTTACTTTGGAGGGTGGTTTCACCCCCTTGAAGTGTTTAGTGGCAGATAAAAAAAATACATAACGCTTAGTTTTCAGTCTACTATAACATATTACAAAAGAAATCGAATCGGAGAGATCGATCTGGGATACTTTCCTTGTGAGATGGCCATATCGTAGAGAGACCGACGCAGCGTTGTAACCAACAGGTAGACAAATGTTAGCATAACCTCTAACCAGCCATGCTCGCATCTCGCGAGATTTAATTCAAAACTGTAATACGGGGTGAAAAGAAGGGGTACGCACACTCCACATGTGACGCATGGTACTTCGGGTAATTGGTCTGACCAATGGGTCTGTATTTAATATGTACTTGTTGCTTGGACTCCAGATGTGCAATTCCCACAGGGAACTACACGGCGGTTCTCGATAATGTAAACCGTCCCTAAATTTTGTGGCGAGCCCTTAATTGGCGCAAACTACTGATTGACGCCCATGGTTGGGGAGTCCAACGTTCCACCCGTACGTTTAGATTTAATTGTTTAGCAATGATTAGGGTAGAAAAACGGCCTGTACCGTCTGAACCAAAAATAGTGTTAAGAGAAAAAGTTTTTCAAAAAATTTCCACCAATGTTGTCATGCAAATGACAGTGAACAGAAATGAAACAAAATCCCTAACGCGTAGTAGGAATGTATCTAAGTAAATTCTAGTAACAAACACTAAAATCTCAATAATTTAGAAAAAGGTTTTATGGTTAGAACAATCAAAACAAATGAACTCTAGTGTTTTAATCCGATTCTAATGGTTATTTGGGCTCATGTTGATCATTGAACAATTTGCCACGAATTACAGTCAAGAAATTTTATATTATAATATGATACTTGTAATTTGTTAATGTAATTGCTGATGAACTTCTATTGTAATGCACTTTCAAAATCTATTCTTATCGACTTGAGGGATAACTCTTTGTAAAGATCATTTAACTGATTTATAGAAATCTTTATGGTTATCAAAATTAGATCATAAACATCAGATTTGAATCGAGAGCATTAGGGTTTAGCATTTCGCACGGTCTAATTATAAAAGCTTTTCTCAAATCGTTAGTATCCTAAGGCCACGTAATACTTCTACCTTTACCGACCGAACAAAGTCACCGTTTTTCCTCGAAGAAAGAACGAATCGTCAAAATTTGAACCCTTTCCGTTCATTTGTTTATTTAATATAGGCAGAAAAAGGGTGAGTTTGCTCAGTCGGTAAGTGTACGAGTACTAAATGACCTCAACTTGCCGTGTTACTCAAAATTGCTCAAATTCATACCGATTGCATAGTAGTGATATTGTTTCGTCCACCTTCACTATTATTAGTGAAAATAATATTTCTGGAGTTTTTTTGAACGGGTTTTTCTTTTTTCACAAGTTTTGATTCAAACGGTACGGCTGATTCACCCCTGATCCAGAACTATAAAATTTATTCTGCTACTGTGTAGTTACGTTGAGGCCTGTAGGATAGGTAGATATTTATAAAGTACTGTTAGGATTTTAAGCGGTTATTATTTTGCAGTGTGAAAATTTACTCAAGTTTTGCATAACTTTATATTTAAATTTGCTGAAGAAATTTAAAAAATGTCTGGCTAAGTAATTTCTTCTGTCGAAAAATCACGTACTTCAAATGGAGTGTATCGAACATTTTGATCCTAAGAGAGAACTAAACAGCCTGGCATTTTACTAAATCTTTGCCAATGTGATAGTTCAATGAAAGTTTTGTAAAAAAATAAAAAAAAAACCATAATGTGGTTGGTTGCAGCTAGTAAAAACTTTTATTTACACTGCAACGAATGGATCAGAATCAGTGGCGCAAACTTCACTGAATGCGACATTTCAAAAGAATTATAAGTTAAGGAATAATACGTATGGGGAATCCAGTACAACTAAAGCACCCTCCAAGTCTTAACAATTTCAATTTTTTTCACTTCTGGTATTTCACGACACCGTATAAAAATAACATCACTGATTTTTTTTTTTAATTTTAGACCCCTGTTATCCGCAGTTCTCAAAAGCAAAGTTTTGGCAATTTTTGTAATCCAAGAATGTTTAATCCATGATACTTCGAGACTGAAAATACACATCGACAAGAGCAACGTGCGTTACGAAATTTCATAATTTATCGCTTAGACTCTCAGACAATGAATTTTTCATCTGTAGTTGTGCCGTTTGTTGTATACATCAATTGTTTGGAGTACGGTCTACTGACTGGAGAATTGATTCGATTTCATTTGATGCAAAAATCACGGTGTGCGTCAGGAAAACTGAAATTTGGTATAATCACGCGTTCCGATATGCATAATACAATAATATGTATACCTATGTGCTTATTACTGGTTACTTGATTAAATGGTGGATTGATTACACGGCTCAGCTTCGCTAAATTTTGAAGGGCACGAAATTTAATGAACTGCTAACAATTATCCTTTTTCATTATTTTTTCGAATGCAATCCTACCCGCCGAAAGTGAGTCGTAACTAAATAAGAACTGTAACATAAAGTTTAAGAAATTTGTAGCCCAAGTAAGATTCTTAAATAAATAAAAATGAATTGTACAAGAATCATAACAAAAGGCAATATACCTATATAAACTGGAAAACTCAGAAGTTTGTGAACGCTGCAATAAAAAGAATTGAAATCTCGTTCATTGGCTTGTAGATTGTTGTCTGCTGAGAGAAAAAAGGATATCCCATAATCTTAGATTAGCGAATGATGCCCTCGAACTGAATTACTATTTAATTAATCCTATTATTTTAGATATTAGAAATATTATGAGCTTTGTGTTGTCTTTCCTAGAATCTCCTACCCTCCAAGAATATTTAAACGCTAAAAAGTTCTGATGTACTTGATAAGAATTTATAGTGTTATTACCTCCTCCTCTTCATATTGTACATTTACGATACATATAAGGGTAACAATTTGGTAATCCAAAAGGTGAAATTTAAGAACGAGACCCTTTTGTATTATCCAATTGGATTGTGAACAAAGAAATAAATTACCCACTCACTTATTTAATCAGCTTCGCTATGAATTTTGGTTTGCGCATTATCCTCTTCATCAAGAATGATAGAATTGTTTGAATGAATTTGATGAATTCGGCCAGTAGATAAGAAGCAGCAAGCCCCATTTCTGATTAATTGGAATCGAATCCATTCGTCAGTCAAAAAGCAGTACCGCACCAATTAAAAAATATGCCACAAATGACGAAACTAATAAAGGCATCTACAGTCTGAAGTACTCAAAAATAAATGATGACCCTTTGACACTAAAAACATTATAGCTTTCGAATCATTGAAGATTGTACCGACTTTCCTGGAACAATTTTGTAGAACCAAAATTCGAACATTGCCAAGTAATTGAAATAACAATTTTTCCATCTCAAATCCGTTTTTTAATAGCCAAAACATTGTTGAGAAATCGTGAACTTTTTTTTGTCAAAAAATTGGATTGATAACTGTACCAGTGACTTGAATTTAAGTTATTTTTGTAGATACGATTTTTACATGCCGGGGTACCATTGATTTGAATTTTTTGGATCTTAAAAATTACCACATTATGATTATTGAAAGCTCTGAAACAAGGGCCCAAAGGGTAGATACTCTTACTGTGGTACAAAAAAAGTCCCAAAAGGTTCAAAAAACCGAGGGAGTTCAGTTCTGGAGTGTGGTCCTCGAGTTGATTGTGACCTGGATATCTCCATACACTCCAAAGAGACGAAGTGCTTGCTCACGTATCGGTATACTTTACTTTAAAATCTTACAAGTCCATGTACGCAACCGTATATGAATCTTTGTCAACATGGTCCTCAGTCTCGAATCTCGAATTTGCACTCGTAAGAAAGGTATCTCAGGTCGATCTCGCCGATTCGATTTCTTTTGTAATATGTTATAGGAGACTAAAAAACTAAACGACACGTAATTATTTCACCTGACAACAAACACTTCAAGGGGTGGAAACCACCCTCCAAAGTAAGGCATGTCAAGAGGCGATTTGGCAGTTTCACCCACAAGAACATAATATTTTTTAACCAATCCAACTGTAAAAGTTTCCTCATAACGAGAAATGAAAAATGTAATTTTCTCAATCAGGGAAGTCCAAAAAAAAAACTTCCAAATCCAGGGTGGTTTCACCTCCTCAAAGTGTAAGTTTTTAGTTTACTATAAAATATGGCAAAAGAAATCAACTCGGAGAGATCCGTTTGAGATACCTTCCTGGTCAATTGATAAATCAGATAATGGTTTCTCTACCTCTTATCGATTTGGGGGGTGGGGGATCGAAGAGGGGTAGAAGTTGTTCTACACAAAAACGCATTACGCTTGGAGATAGGCCCATGTCGAACAAGGACATGATCCTCTTAGCACGAGCATTATACTTTTCAAGTGTATTCCGCAAGGCAGCCATCATTCCTGCGTGTAAGTATGCAGTGTCTGCGCACATGGGCATGCGTATACAAGCTGTACCTTACGTATATTATCCATCAACGTGTAGATACATGGACGTATATCTATATTCGGGGACTACAAGTGGCTGAAATATTTTCTACCGTCCCGAGTAAGCGGGATTACTTCCATTTGGCAACACCCGCTGAGTTCGACTTCCACGGGTTCCCGTACCGTCGATCACGCGTTATATTATACGGAGGAGAAAATCACTCCTTCCCGAAATAATCGAGTAATAATGATATATAAGGGGCTCGACTTTTCCTTTTAGTCACTGAAATCGAACGTTTTCGTGACTAGACGTCATCGACTTTATGTTTTAGCGACCCTGGAATGTAATAGTGCAGATAGCAGATATAATCGACGTAACACATAACCTCAGGTCTCCTTCGAGGCACCAAAACTTTTGTCCAAAACAGTTTTTGACTATGACTTAAGGTTCCCGAGATGTTTGCTCATCACACTCGAAATGGAACACCCTGTATACATGCATAATATGTGTTGAAATACTGTTAAATCGTATAAATTGAATTCGACAGGTCACATGCCAGATTCTGTCAAAAATTTTTGAATATTACTAATGAGATTCACGATCGTATTCTTGAGACTATAAAAATTTTTTAAGTTTGGACAACCTAATGGTTAGTGCAATCATGCCTAAAAAGTTATAATATCACAGACAAGCGTGGCAGTAATTTTTATTTCACGAATATTTCACATAAATATCCCCACTATTTTCCAATAAATAATATCAATACTTCCGATCTTGTAGATTGGGAAGAGTTCTTCAGCTACATATCTATATGGTGTGGAAGTTCATTATTAATCAACCTTGGAGATTCATGTGACAAATTTTTTTTCACAAATTCAGCATTATGTCGAAAAATATTAACATTCGCTGAAAAGATCTTGGAAACTAAGACTTTCACAGAGCATTTTGTAGCTTCTTGACCAGTTATGAAAATTCCGGCTTCGCAGAATTGTTCGTCTACAGGATTACACAAAAATTTCTTTCAAGGAAAAAAATTTGGAATTTTAATTACAGTAATTGAACATTAAATGTTTTTGCGCAGTCACAGTACGTGTAGTTGAATACATACGCAGTGACTCGACGTTTTTTCCCTGTATATTTCGTCTTACAATCACTGTTTCCATTATCCAATACGACTTTCGCTTCTTTTGATAAGAGTAACTGAAAGGAAAAAAAGGTGAAGTCAAGACGACCTGCGGCCGCAGTTCGCAAAGAATATTGACACGTATCCGGTCTTTCGTACAGAGACTGAAGACTGTCGACTGGAGACCTCTCAGCTGGGTTAACAAAAAGAGAGAAATCGCCAAGAACTTGGACGAAAGGTACACAATAATGACCGGCCTCATCGATACGGTCATAGAACGAAGGTAACAGTATAATAATAGAGTTGCAAAGTTAAACGAACTAACTGAATTCACTGGGATCAAAGAGATTTTTACTCAAAGGTTCAAGGAAGTTCCGTAAAGACTGCATCTTCTACGGATAGAAATTTTCTCTGATTATTTTATCCAGTGTTTGTTTGTTACGTGCATAGATAAGAGTGTAGACTACGAACCAATAACGATTGATATAATTCAAGAATGAGAAAGCGAAAGATAACGTAGGTTGAAAGCATCGATTTACTATAACAAACTGCATGATAGTACAGAAAAGAACATACCATGTTTTGATGGATCTATCGTGAATTTATTTTTTATGCCGATCCGTAAGTGGGTATCGATTATCCTAGCTTCGGACTACCGTGCCTTCTCGTCGTTGCGTCCCGTTGTAAGCCCCTACTGCAATGTTTTCACAAGGACCCCCCGGAAGCTGGGATCCAACTGTAAGCCCGATAAGCTGCTAAATGTGCGCAATTTGAGTTCGAGGATCTGCAGAAACAATATTCCCTACTTGAACCCAACTAATACTGAGTTTAGTTTGCGCTTGCTATCAGATCCACGTCGTCGAAGGGGCAGCGTTATAACTGCTAAGGGACGTGGGTGTATAACCCAGAATAATTACGCCGGTGATGATGGCAATTTGATGTGATCCATCATCTCATTTTACCAGATTTTACAATATTGTTATAGATTAAGGTGACCAGGTCAAGTTTACTTTCCATCTCAGTCTTCCTGCCCGCAAACAAATTACTGTTCTTTTCTGCGATAAGAAAGAATACGGAATATTGCTCAATGATTATATGAGTTACCGAGACTTAGCTTTGCAATTTATTTACACTGGTTTGAATTCGCATTGTTACTTACGGAATGGATTCCTGAAATTGCAGCTCAATACTTCGGGGCTAGCGTATGAACAAAAGTTACTAACCTACACGAAATACCAGTTATTTTTATAGCTTGACATCGGCTCCAACATCAGAGTTTTGACTGCATTTAATCGTTTTCGACGAAAAAGTGGAGTTCTTAGAGATTTGTCCTCAAGAAAAACACTGTGCAAGTCCTACTATTCATCAAAGGGTTACCTAATATTGATGCAGCTCTTAACTGGTACTATCCTTGGTCCAAAAGACTCGTAAACAGCTTTCTCGGGTGATGGACTTGTATTGATCGGGATGGATGATCTTTACTGGATGAAAGAAACTCAGGATTGATGTTAAATTCGGAAGATAACCGTATAACGGCAAGCTCAATTGTGTACAATGACACAGTGGTTACATAGTGAGTATCATGATGGTACAGTATCACGACTGCAGTTGAAACCACTGTAAGGACGGTACCATTTTGTGCCTGTGCACAAGATTTTTAGAGAACAACCAAATTCGAGGGTTACTTACTTTTGCCACCTGATAGCGTATTGCTAGTCATCAGAAAATGTGAATGTGAAGTAAAAGAATTGTGAATCTTGCGAGTGATGAAAGTTTACCACCTTCAGGCTTTCGACAAATGTGTTTTATCATGAACGAGCAATAATTTGATTGATCAAAAACCAACTCGTGTATTGTTACACGGGTGTAATCTGTGCAAGGCGTGCCGAGCAGAGGCTTTCGTTGGAAAGTGATGGAATCGGTCAAGCGTGCAAACGATAAGTCGGAGTCTTACACATGATCTCTTGGTCTCGGGTCTACAGTTAAACAGCACGTCATTGAGCGCGTCACATCAGTGTAACGTTCTATTGTAGATCAGTTAGGTCAGTACAAGAAACACGGACGATGGGTGAGAGTTCTTGACGTAGAAAAATCAGGCCATGTCTCTTGCTATTGCAGGGACTTCACTGAGATTGCTTAACGAATGCTGATACGCGCTGTAAAATATTATTGTACATGCGGTACGGTTCGTAAGCTGCTATTACTTCAGTGAGTAAATGATAGAGACATGAGAGAAAAACTATATCGGGTACAGTTTACACAGTCATAGAGAGAGAGAAGACGGACAAATGGTAAATCAAAATTACCGTATCAGCAAGACTTGATCGGGCTCATTGATTCAGAATATGTATCAAATTCTATTGTGCGAAATTAATTGCCATTACTTCTCCGTTTTTTGTACTAAAATTTGAGGTGCCAGAAATTTCTAGCTTGTTCATTCCATGTAAATCGTTTAAAGGGTGCAAGGGTTGAACGACTACCTGCTTCCATCTATGAGAGATGATATAGAACGTAGAATATTACAAATTTCATCATTCAAGAGTCCATAAATCGGTCAACTTTCAAAGTAGCATTCAATACCAATTTCCAGGTTATATTTGCTATCACAACAAATTTAGCGCCCGGCATGTAAATTATTCATGTCAAGTTAAAAATAATTAAATCGCCACAGCATTGTGATAGCTCCTTCTCAAACGGTACCATGAATTTAGAATGCAACGTTGTCAAAGTTTGGCAGAAAAATTTCAAACCGTTTCACGAAACTCGTGCAAGCGTTCACTCTTTACTGCATCAGCAAACTATGGTGATAAAATTAAAACTTCATAATATCTATATGAATAAATTTACCCTCAAGAAGAACCCTCTACAACTGTCCTGACGTCTATAGATTAATACTTTAAAAGTGACTAAGAGCATAGCGAAGGAATGAAAGCGAGAGATAGAGAGAGAAATCAAGAAGGATAGCTGGTCTTAATTTACCTCTCGCCTAATCTCGACGGCACAGACGTTCCGGAGTAGCTAGTAAGTTTGAATTCATCTGAAACAGCGAGCGACGAACCTGGATCCCCAGGGTAATAGTCGACGTTGCATCAACTATCGGAAACTTGGCGGAAACTATTCGCCGTTGTAATGGTCTCGATATAGGGGCCACAGTGTATTTGATTTAGTTGCGAGTGAGGAAATGAAAGGGTAATAAGTTCCCGGTGTCTATGTTTTGTCCTTTTGATCGCCATTAACAGAAGCACAACACCATCTTTGTGTACAAGTTGAAGAATAGCTTATGCACCCTATTTGCCAAATGTCCCGAGATAACTTTATACGGAAAATTAGCTGAAAAGTGACGTTTTCCCGCCAGTGGACCAACAATACAGCCTCGCTACCATTTCAACGTTAATATGCTCGAATCCGATGTCTGCATTCTTTAACGTATGGCTCAACAAGAACTTGAAAAATCGTGAGATTGCATATAACAGTACATGATACTGTTACTGTTGGGTGTTTTCATTCGACGGGTATACTATCTGAATCCATCATAGAGGTCTCACTGCGCGAATATATTTTGGCACACATCACTGTAGTGGTGACGATAATCATCAAGGAAAAGAAGAAGAGGAAGAAGATATTAATGAAAATAAACTCCGAATGCAGTGACAGTGATTGTTTTATGTTTCTAAGTTTCTGACACAAGCACCAGTGAACTTTCAATGAATCTGAATTCAAATCGGACATACAATCGGATCACAAAATCATCGATATCAAAGTGATAATTTAGAGTTTCGAAGGTGCAGTTAAAGCTATACTTATATCCTTCACGTAGGAAAAATGCACAAGCCACGAAATCGAACCGAGAAAGCCGAGCTATCAACAATTTTAGTGCAACCACATTATTTTCTTTTTACCTATGCCAAATAATATACCAAGTCTATCAAGCTGATTTATTATTGCTTAATTTGTTCGTCAAAAAATGGACTGAAAGCTTTCGAACATTAACTTGCCTTCAGATTCCCTTGCAGTTACTCGAAAAAGCACTGTAACGTTATACATTGCAAGTGATTCGGAGTATACTTTACACTTGTAAACAAAATGAAGTTCATCGTAATTCACAAAGTATAGATAAACACTTACGTTGGTTTTGCAAAAACTTACAATGAGTGTTATCGCTACTTCTGGAATTACTGATAAATTCAAAACTAAGACTAACATTTCTCGTGTTTGTCATGTAACGTCAGTGGGATATTTTTTGCGCCAAATTCTAAAGGATAAGCCATATTTGCACTACACACAACACTCGGCATGTACTTGCACAAACGTTGATGCTGCTTGCTCTGGAAAAGTAGCACGTCAGTCACGTAATAGATATTAAATGTGACAAAAGTGTAAACAATTTTGGGTCAGTTAATTCACGAAAATTTATTTGAAAAACACAAAAAAAAAAATAAATAAATAAAACAAAAAATCCGTAAAGCTGTACGGCTTGTTTTTAGATGTTCAGAGTTAGAGGTCACAGTTTCAATGTAAGACTCATTGTTGATCGCCGAATTATGGGTACTTACCCAAGTCCGGTATGAAGAAAACGCAAAATATAAGGGCAGAAGTGACGCGCAACCCCGTCGCCTCCATTTTCTGTTCTCCAGTTCTCCGCCACTACCACTACCAGACTCTGATCCCGTTCCCGTTGATGGTGCACGCACACACACGAGGCTTACCCGCGCACTTACATCGATCTGTAATCGAAAAAGTCACCCATTCGTTACCATTGAATTAGTTATTCTTGTTTTTTTTTTTTTTTTCTTTATAACTATTTTAGTCGGTTTTATTCATTTTTACTTTCATGTTCACAACCGGATGTATCCGGATTTTTATTATACTCATCCTCACGAACTATATACATCTTATCTGTACGTTGATGGAAGTTATTCTACCATTTTCCCGTATTAAGTATGTCACAACAATCGGTGTTCTGTAGCCAAAACTTTGTTCTGCGAGTATTTTTCACACAGAATTCATGATGCTAAACAGCTCCCACTGCTCAAAAAGATTCTACATATTTTCTTGCGTTTAATTACCTTTACCAATTGTTACGGTAACGCGACTGAATAATCATTAGTAAATTTATAATTTTTATGGCATAATTTTTTTTTCTTTCAACAAACAAATAAACAACAAACTAATATTTTTGTAGACAGTGTAAAACTGTTGAACGTAAACGTTCAGTGGCAAATAGGTTGAGCCTTTTAATTCTCATTCTCTACTCTGACGACAAAACGCCGATGTAGATGACGATTTTTCACCGAGACCGTAAGACTTCTCAGCTTAATTGTAGTAGCACAACATTTTTAACAATAATACAGTGGTTTAATCCGATTGTTATTTTGAAAAATCGATCAAATCCATTTTCAAACATTTCGGCGGTGTTCTTGAGGTGAATATATATTTCTGTTTTTGTTTTCACTTTGACGAAATGGTGAAGAATGAAAAATGACGGAAATAAAAGAAAATTAAAACAAATCCGTTAACTCAGGAAAACTGCAGGGATACTGTCAACAAGGCTGTCAGACGAAAGTGGCGGGCGATGCGAGCAGAGCCGCTATACCTAGTTGTTCCAGAAACCACTGCGCGTCACGCTACGAGCTTCGGCCAAGAAAGGACTGAAAACGGTAGACGGGACATGTATTGGCTTGGTGGAAAGCTCCGCCCTTCTACTGAGGAGTGGGAGGACTCTGCGGAGGGCGAGCTTGCGCCCTCGTCAGAACATCTACGCGTGGCACAACCCCTTCTTCGCCTTTTTTCCAACTGTCTTTAAGCTCTCGCTGGTGCTCGATGCAATATAAGCTCTTAGGCCGAGTTTCCACTGCATTTTGCCCAGCCAGCCCCACGGTGACTCGACGCGCCCTTGCGGCGAGCGAATATTGTTTCATACATAGGTAGACAGGTAAGTATAACGCTGCACAGTTCGCATTTCCGTCTAACGCGCATATATTACCCGGTACACACGTGTGTCTACTCTATGTAATACGCGTAGTTCTCGGTTGGAAGATGGCCGCCGGCGTGCAGCTGGTCATCGCCAAGAGATATCCGGAAGCACTTTGTGCCACTTGAGTTTTCTGCAATTTCTCCAAAAGCTGTCTCATCGATCCCTGAAGCGCGTATCCCAGATCTTTTTCGGGCGATTACACCGCTGGTGTTAGAATTTTTAACCCATTTACAGGGCGACACGTAATTTGGCCTGCGTGTAGTGAGAGTCCGTAGCTGAGTTGTGCATGAAAAATGACAAAGCTGTGATGCAACAAAGCTGGCGACAGCGCATCCGTTTGGTGAATATATCCTTCCTTACCGCCGATTGATTTAAATTTTGAATATTGGAAGCCCAATTTTAATGCATCCGAAAGCGAAATTTAAAAATTCAAAATGGCTACTCCAATATGGCGATCAAAAATGTATAAAGTTACTTGATTTTAATAACCCTTGGAACCCCGAATATTTTACAAACGCAGATTATGGCTACATGTTTGAATTCGAAATTTGAAGTAGCGGATCCGAAGAGTCAGCCGCGTTAGAATTCTGAATTTCGATTTCATATCGTAATCAAAGACCTTAAATATCCTTGAGTATTAAGTCTTATCCAAATCAAATAACATCTTACATTTTTGACCACCAAATTGGGATCTGCCGTATTGAATTTCCAAATTTACAATGAAGCAATCGGTGATAACGTAATATAAACATATGACACGAATGGACGATTTACTGCATCAAAGCTTCGTCATCATGCGCGATGAAGAAATTTATACCTACCATCTTCATTATTCACGTGCAGAATGCCGCTACGGACTTACTATTCGCGAGTTACGGGACATTTAGTATTTACACAGCGCGTGCAAAATGGACAGATTACGTCACGTGGCAACAGCCAGGTATGGCATACGACGGCGTTTTTCCATTTTTAATCGTAATTATCTTTTTCCTTTGACTTTCTCGTCGGCTCATTCGTGCTTGACAAACTTCAAGGAGAAAGTGTGTAACGAAAGTGATCACAGTGTGTATAATCGATGGTGAAAAAAAATTGAAACGCATATTACGATTACAAACTCGTTCTTACATTTTCACTGTTCTTGTGCGAGGGTAAAAAAATTATATGAGAATAGGGTTTACGGAAACGGCCGTCAAGATGACATGGTCATAATATCATAAAGAGTATTATGCCTATACGAATTACCAGCAGACCGTTGTGTTTCCACCCAGAAATATTTTCAAATGATTTGTCTGGCAAAATTATTAAACTTAGCCATATGCTGTCACGGAGTTTTTTTTAGAGTTCATCGAGACCTTGAAAACTGTTCAACATAACTTTCATGTATTTGCAAAAGTTTAGTCAGCGTTCGCGTAATTGTATCTCGTTCTGACTTGGTTTATAAATATCGGTATGTTTCCAAAACTATCAATCTGGCTGTAACGAAAGATAGCCTAAGAGTTGTCCAGACGCTATAGTTATCAAAAAAAAAAAAAAAAAAATTAAAATCGGTTCACTAGTTCTAGAGTCTGGAATTGTAAGTAAGACAAACGGTCAGACAGGCAGAGATATTGAGTTTTATACCGAGAGATTTTCTTGAAATGACATGCTAGTAGCATGCGCGATCCAACTTGCTTAATTTTGATTGGCTGACGTCCGTGCTCGCTCAAATTCCCTAGAATCGACTGGTTGACAAGTTAGAATCAATCATAACCTCTCGCCTTTTGAGAACGTCTGTTTAAAACCTTCTTTAACCTCCAGCTAAAGGATTAGAGACCCTACTTTAAGCCTAAACTTGGTAAATCGAGAAATTTCGGACATTTTTAGCGTCAAAGTAGGGGTTAATATTGTATTGAGATAGAACCTAGTTTACTGTCTTTAAACCCTACGTAAGAGCTCCTTAAAGTAGGCGCTAAACTTCAACTCAGTCATTCTGTCTACCGTGTTAATAACATTTTTACGAAGTTGGCTACGATTATAAACTAGACCAGTTGGAATTGTCGAGTAGGTTCTTTCCAGAAGAACACTCGGTATATGTAAAGATATACTTAGACCGGAACCAAAAATATTTCGTCGGTTCATCGTTTATATCTAAATGTAACATTGAAACTTATATTATCTGTTAATTTTTCGCATCCATGAGTTAGTGTATATAATATTGTTTTAGAATACTGATGGGTAATTTAATAATTCAATGGTATGCATAATATATGATAAGTAGGCGTGTAGGTACTCGCAGTCCATAAAATTTAATGACAGTGAAAACGGAAGAGTTCCTTGTTAACACAAAACGGATTTTAACTTTCGTGTGACATAGTTCACATAATGGCACAAGTTGCTGAAATAAATATCATGTTTATTTTAGCTAAACTCACCAGTGAAGCTCATTATCGCAGAAATGATAAAACGAGTGATTCTATTCTCAAATATCTGATGTCATTGTTTATGTTAAAGGTTCAAGATTACCTGATTCTGATTGATGCGAAAAATTAATTACTGTACCATTGAATCTTTGAGATTATACGTTGAAACTCAAACGGTTCATAAGATATAAGCCTCGGTTTAGAAAGCAATTTCATATAAATTCGTATGAAAAGATAAACTATTAACTTTACAACAAAAATTAAAATGACACTTTTGTAGAGAATATCATTCTCTTATAAAATACTTTTAGGGTCAAGTAAGTATAATTGTATGCATATGGATGGTGAATTTTTCTTTTCTGAAAGTGACAATCTCAAGTAATTGAAAATGGAAATATTCTAATTCCAAGAACAATCATTTAAATTGGATCAACATTCATAAATAAATCAACTTTTATAATTACGTATTACATCGTTGTGTTGCGTCTTCACCTTCAGTCAATACTTTTTTTCAATTTCGTTCTCACATTCTTCCACAGATAAAGAAAATCCCATTTTACAGTTCATGCTTATCTCAAGTTAAATATCATAAAACTTTGGGAAATGATAGGGCTTGTGATTCTGCTTATGTGTTGACCGAGACAAGTATGGAAAATTGAAGAAAACTAAAGTGTTTGCAGCTAGTTTTCACTCGATTCGAGGTTATGGTAGGATGCTGCAGCTAATTCAGATATTTTCGTTGCATTTTATCATCAAGTTTCAGTACTTTTCTTAGTCAACTCACAAGTGCAACCATAGGCCCTATCATTTGCCAAAGTCTGAAGATCTTTCATTACTCAGTAATTAAAGATAAAGATTTGTAAAATGCGATTTACCGTAACTGGCAGAGGTGTGATATCCCCCCTAGTCACCCATTCGTCCAACACTCTCAAGACTCCAAACATCTCTTGTTCGATATCCAAACTGAAATCTTTCCTCTTTCCTTCAACGAACATCTCCTACTCCGCATCTCAGAACTATACTCTTGATATCCTTTACGATAAATCAATCATACAATCAATGATTCAACATCAGTTCCTTCCATTTCCCTGCATTTTTTTACTTTCGCCAATCACTTTTAAGTGCGTGTATAGGTAATGGATCGTACGAATCCAAAATAGGCTGTAGTAAAAGCACGGCTCGGTGTGGACGACAGCCATCTACCCCGTAACAGTTATATGAATGGAAATTGATTACGTGCAGGCTTTCAATTTTCCTTTAAATGCACACAAGAACTCTGGTACCAATCCAGTTAATCTGCCATAACTGACATATGATTCAAGTCTACACCATTGATTAATTCATATACTTGATATATTATGGCATTACAAGAATACTCTATTTCACAATATTTATATTGTACATGAAATTTTGAATAAAACGATGATTTCTATGAAACATTCGAAATACTAATCATTTTATCTCAAATGAATTCCTCATATGGTCGGCATTGTTGTTTTTCAATATTACGCTCTCAAATGCTGCCCTAAAATATCGCTGTTGAGTCATGTGATGGGTCTAATGCATTACTACTCAATATCGTAACCACTTACTTAATATTTGTATATTTTAAAATTAGCTAATTTGAGTTATCCTTCAAAATTTTAAGTATACGGTTGTGCCGTGCAAAATGTCAATAACCTTATACGCAAAAATTGTCAAACATAACGGTAGTTTTCGTTTTCATGAGCTGAAAAGTCTCGAGCTCTTCAATTTGATAGAACTTTTGAAAATTGAGAATGTAAAATTTGTCGTTACAACGATTACGCTATTTTTACGTTAAACCTACGTTTTTCTAAGGGCTAAAGACCCCTCTGAATGATCCACCCGCACTTTCTCTTTAACTTGAAAAAAGTGTCCAATCGTGCCGATAAAGCCTAAGATGATTAACATCGTGTCGAATTTATCGCCTGGTTCACGTGATCAATCATGAGATCAGATTTTTTCGAGCTGTTCCAACAGCGTCGCTGCTTGCTTGGCGCTCATTCACGGAAGGTTTCATGCCAAATTGCCCAGCCTGTGAACCTGACTATTTCGAGAAAAAAAAAAAAAAATTTCTCAACACACGACAATCTTCACCTCAAGAACAACGAAAACAAATTGTCCCTATTTTTTGCAATCACTTTTAAAAAAATTTAATACAAATTATCAAGCTCCGTCAAAACCTTAATGAATACATTTTTTTTTTTTTAATCTAGACGAATTCTGGATTCTAATCGATGATTCCTAGACCAAAACGGGAGTGGGACACCAGATTTTTATCTTCGCCGGAAGTTCTCAAGTTTTTCGTCTCAATAATTTCAACATAATTATGGTTATTACGTTTTTTTCTGGCCTATCATTGTTTAATTGTGAGAAATGCTAAAAAAAATCCTATCATATACAATATTTTCTTATTTCTGTTAATTTCTTTGTTCCGATTAAAGAATGTCGCATTGTACCCTCGACAAGGAAAATATATGAATAAAGTCGGTCCGTAAATGCAATTATGAATCGGCAGTATCGCTACAACTCAGAGTACGTGACGACAAAGAAGATTACAAAGTTCCTCGGTGGAACCAGCGAGTAGCGTACCGTGCCGCAAATTTTGCAAACTTCGCTCGCTCAAATCACATCAGTTATATCACGGATCCGCGTTATTGGGCGGATCGTGAGGCGGCGAGGGGACAAAAAAGATCGCTACTGCTGGTGCACGGGAAATTCTCAGGAAATAAGAGAAAGCTCGTCCGTGCGCTGCGAAATAAGGTGGCAATGCTGAATTTCAAATTAGTTATTCGGTACTTCACGGCTCAGGAGTATCCCTTTACAATATCTCCCTTTCCCGTCCCTTTTCGCTCCCGAGTATCGCCGACGTGCCGGTCGAGAAAAGAAAGCTTTCTTGAGAACTCGAAGGGCGAACATGATTGGCCGAGAGCTTTGCTTCTTGGGACGCTGTGTAGCCCTTGTTGTCCGTGATAGACACAAGGAAGACCCTGCAATTAAATATATGTATACATATACCAGCCGCGATCAAGTCAGTTCTGCTCATTTGATCTTTCAAACACCCCTCCTCGCCCAAGGTGAATTAGGTCTTGGAAGGTAGAGACAAAAAAAAAAAAAATGGTCAAGTTTTTATCAGTCTTCAAGAATCGATAGATATTTCAGTTTCCTGATCTTCAATTATTTCTACACTGGGCCATTCTACCGATTCTTACCCGGACATCGGGCATCAAACAATCGATTCTCCTGCAATTCTTGTAGATGTATATGGTATAAATTTTATATGTGTGGGGCATTCCACGTCAACTCAGTAAACGGTTGGCCATGACATTTTTTATTTTATCAAGGATTTTTTCAACGTCAGTACGACCCTTGAAAACCTTTCAAAAAAATATTACCGTTTTTTTAATCACTCGTCTTTACTATACAAATTTTTAAACCCATGTCAAAAACACCCGAATTAATTGTTATGAACCAAGAAAAATAACATTCAGTTTAAGAAATGGAATATTTTCACGCAAGATTAACAATGGAAGGACAATTTTTTGTGTTTTTTCGTAAAATCATTATATTAATACTTTTGTCCTGTTTTTTTTTGTCTTCAAATCTGTTCAAAATCTATTCTAGGGTCTGACGAAAATCGTTACTGTATTTTAGAAATAGAGGAGCAATTGAAAAAATCAGTAATCAAATTGGAGATGCGATATGTATTAGAATTGCGTTCATTTTACATAGTAAGATGATCTGTAAATTTTAGCCCTTCAACTCTATTGGTCATCAAGGAAAAAATGATTATTTATTTTGTGTGAATTGCAATTGTGTGGTTAGCCAAAAATAGATACTTTTGAATAATTTTACCAAGCGATAATCATATATTGAATATTTATCGAGTTATTATATTCGTAAGCTAGGAAGATTCATGTAAGAACACAAAAATAGAAAAAAAAGGAATTATAAACAAAATTCTAGATGCCGATGCTTAATTTCGAATCTATACGATGGCTCATTTTATTCAAAAGAATATTTTCCAAGAAAGAAATTTCAAGACAACATCACGTTGGCGTGGTTAAATATTTTATTCTAGAACATTGCGTCGATATAAATTATAACAAACAAATTTCTATATTGAATTGAATACTGAAAACCCATTTGTATCCTAGAAAAACGGAAAAACGGAGTGCTGAAGGCAAATAGATTTTTAGTTGCATTCAATTCAATTTGAAAAAACTTTTTATCTCAAAGAAATAAAGCTAAATTTTTTCAACGAAACGTGCATTTGTAAGATTGAGAATCTTCATCAGATCAACTAAATATTTACCAGCGGCAGATAAACTCTCTACTACATCAATATACAACTCAACTTTAGTTGCCTCTAGCACTTCATTTTTTTGCGTATACCCGATTTTTAACCGATTTTGAAGCGATTTGAAACGAAGTATCGATATCTAGGCTTTTGTTAATAACCACGATATTTTTTGCATTTATATTTTTAGAGAGATCTTTGTAGCTAATACAAGTATAGTATTTCAATAAATAGTATTAGTTTTGAAAAACCGGTAGAAATCACTTTCTCATTTCATTGTCAGGTATATTGCGCAAAATTCACTTCTATCATTTCGGGGTGATCAGAACGCATGTTTTTTTATATCTCAGAAGATAAAAATTGTCCAATTGTTCCATACTCGCGTGCGGAGTTTTATCATCGCATCGAATCGATATAAAGTGAGGAGCATGTTCACGGACTCATTACGGGCTGTCAAATTTCGCCCGCATAGCCTCCGGGTCACTCTATTGTCTTGTCAATCTTGAGCAGGATATGTGGTCGAAGAGTCTGTGAACTAGAGGAAAGTCGACTTTACTCTTAGAATCCATAGTAAATATCACAACATAGCTATGGTGCGAACATATCAAATTTTCGCAATAGGTAAGTGCAAGTATATCAAATAATATAATCCGGAGCCTGGCAGTTTCGAAACTCGAAGCAATTCGAAAAATTCTTGCTCGATCAAACGAAACCCAAAATCACTTTGTTACAAAAGCAGGATGCAAAATGCAAACAAAATCAATATATCGATCTCTGATCAAATTTACGTACAAATTTTTCTAACAAATAAAATGCTTCACAATCTGCTGTTATAAGATCAGACATGTTGTTGTTTCGTCCAGAATTTTTTCGGAAACTACGTTGAACAATTTAACGGCTTGTGTATCCTCGGCTGAAGCCTAAAATACCTACTGTGGAAGAGAAGATTTGTCTAAACACGGATTCGAACGGATTTCATAATTGCGTACAGTCAAGAACATGATAACATGGCCATGAAATTAGCAGTGAGCCATTACATCGTTACAAGTATTCGTATACACTCAGATATGACCCGCCATGGTCTTAGATTTTTTCAAATTTTCGAACTCAACGCATTTTATGGACAATCCGTACAATTTCCTGCCTTACTCGGAAAATTTTCATTTCGAACAAGCAAGACCATTCATGCTAAAGCCTTTCCTTCCAAGACATCCTGTAGTAAACAATACACCGACAGACAATTTGATTATGTCGATACTCGATATGAAGCACAGGTGCAAAGACTGTTCCTCATAAAAAATGGAACAAGGCACCGGTGGTAAGAGGCAGGCAAAGATTAGTGTCACCCAATTTGAACCGAGTATTCTGGTTATATACATGTATAGGGATATCAATTTGCCAACCATTAGCGACTCGGTCTAACACCGGGGCCATCCACCACCTTTAAAACGTTTTCTAGAAAATAGTCGGGTCGATATGCATTAGCATGTAGTGAACGTGGAAACGGATTGACAACCAGTCAATAATGCCGCGCTATGGTACAAAATTTTAATCTTCTCTTTTTGTACATTCTCTTTTCTACTTCCTATCAACCAAAGACGATAGACGTAATGTATTGGTCTCAGTCAAAAATCGATTTTTGTAATCCCAATCAGTTCTTACATCTTTGGGTCTCTGGTATCCGAAAACAGATCTTCAGAAATACTTCGTACATCGGTTTGTCCGTCGGAAATCTGTTTGACTGTCCCGACAATCGTCCGCAATTGTCTCGGAAACCGCCTCAATTTTACAATCTTAAATTTACAGAACTTTACGTTCAGATAATAGGCGTGAAAATGTGATAGGCGCACATTTACTGTACAAAAGAGTTGTCAAATTACGAAATCAGGTTGCGAAATTATAAATTTCGTGCAACGGAGTAAAGTACTATACATTTCCCTTAAATTGAAAATAAAAAAGTTTAATTTTACTAAAATTTACAAGAAGAACACAATAAACAATTTTAATTCGCTAAATTGTGTAGTAAATTTGCTTTATTGGTAAATTGAATAAACAGCCAACGTATGATGCATTCACTTATCCACGTCCGAATAAAACTTCCAATACAGTGTAGGAAGTTCCATAAAGAAATTTTCAACAGTATAACCTTGTGACGTTACAACGCCACAGCACAAACAGCGAATTATAACGATTTCTAACTTCACCTGTATCTTTCTTGTGTCGTGAACAAACAATATTACAATACCCTGAAGTGAAAATTTCTACCAATGATTCTCGTTCTGTTAATTTCTGAAAGAACCGCGTGTAACCTAGCCTAGTGTGTAATAGTTGAACTATTAATATACATAGTAGGAACTGTCAAATAAGTACCATACCATATAATACGTTCTCTCTAGGCAGCAATTTTATACACATGAATTGTTTGTTTCACGGGGTGACTCACGTTGTTCTATTGTTAGATTATACCGGGTGTCCCATTTTAACGTACCACCTGATTTGTCTCGAAAACACTGCTCCGATCGAATATTAAGTCGAATAAAACTTTTAGAGTTCGAAGGAGGATGTTCAAAGAAAATTTTGGTTTTTTGTCTGAAATTACACACATACGCACACATTACACACACACATTTAAACATGGTATGTTTAGCCTTTACCTCCTCGTGGTACATAAGTACATTCTGGGTAGCGCTAATATAGTCGAAAATAGTGTCCTTACTTAAAAATTACTAACTTTGTCGGAAAAAATTTCATACAAAAGTTGTTCGCTGTGATATGATTAATTTTTTGGTAGAACAAAAACTTATTTTTCCATTTCAAACAAACGAGTCTGCCATCTTAACGCCGCCATTTTGAATTTTGGACCAGAAACAACATTTTTTTTCAACATCCCCCTTCGAATCCTAAAAGTTTTATATGACCGGAGCAGTATTTTTCGAGATAAATCGAGTGGTACATTAAAGTGGAATACCCGATATTGTTAGATTTCTCTCAAAACTGTTTTGTGTAGGGCTAATCGTAACTATTTATCTATAACTAATATTTGAAAAGAAACGTACAGATCTGCTGTTCAAAATAAGTTTTTCAACGGAGCAGATATAAATGTCGCTACGTAACTGAACACCTTTGTAAGCATAATTTATATTGCACTCAGAGGTGCCGAATACATTAATTACACGTTGAGTGAGGGTTTGTTTATTGCAAATACTTGTACGAAAATTGCAGATGAGCGTCAAATATTTCCGGTTACCACCTTCTCGTTTCACCTTACATCTGGCATACCACGAGCATGCTGTTACGTACACTTTAACGCGGCACCTTTTGCGTGCTTATTTCCATTCCCGAACTTGACTTACTCATTCCTCGATTTTCATTACAAATTACCTCATCCGTTAGTCTGTTCAACCTACAGATATACATTCAACGTATTGATATTTTTCTTCCACGTTTACATCATATTATTTCAGAGCAGTAGTGAAGTATAACTATGAATTATCGACTATGTGATATACTGTGAATCGAGCAGGAAAGGGTCGAGTTTGATGAAAGTGCATCAGGAATAAGCTATGTTGGTCAAAAGAAGCAACCTCTGGTATCGGAGTTAGTAGAATCCATAATTAAGCAACTGGATTTGGGAAAATTTTACTACAATTATGAATTCTTAACTTCAAATAATGTTACGACGATTCCCATTTTGTCACAATTTCTGTTTCCCAAATGTTGCAGTACCTTGGGACTGTAAGCAGGATGGCCACACACCTTAAAAACCTGGAAAACCTGGAATTGTCAGGAGATTTTAAATTTGGTCATGAAGAAAACTAAAAATATCAGTTTTCTATCATGGGATTTAAAAATGACCTTTTGACGTAACAAGTTTACTCTTTCTCGTCGAGAAAACAAATTGGCTTAAACTGATTTTTTTTTGTACGTAATATTTTTCTTCAATGAGAATTGAATTTGATTCGAATATAGAGTTGATAAGCTGAACGATTTAGGTTTTAGTAACTTACTAGAACTGGGATAATGTCAGGGAACACTAGGTTTGAAAAAGAAAAAAAAAATTGTGGCCACCCTGATAAAATCAATTTTTGGTGGGCAGTTGAATTCGAAAGATTCAGATTCGGATTAGCCGAGTGTACGTCTCACCAGCAGGGTGCTTTGTGTTTTTTTTTTGAGGGACTACTTGGATGAACGTCAAAGGTATATATTGCGAATCTCACAGTGTACCCGCGGCAGAAAGATACATAGTTTTTTGTGGACATTCGACGTTGAGAACCACGACTTGCACTGCGATCGTTTCTATTGTGTTGCGAACTTCAATATCCTTTAATACAACTGGGCTATTGACGAGGCAACCCCGCGTCTATGACACGTGACCAACAGTTTTTGTATCATAGACCAGTTGTCGGAGGGTACCGACATGTAATATTTTACAATATTCAACATTGGAGACACCGGTTTATTTTGTATAAATGCTTTATAGACAATTTAATGTCTAGGCTGAGTCCGCCAGCATTTGTGCGATTAGGAGTACATTTTGCCAGAATTCGCATGCATTTTAGCAAGTTAGCTGTACGTTTTACCAATCAGCATCTCTATCATAACCCACGATTAGAGAGAGTGAGGAATCGGCCAACCGTAGACGATAAATCAATTGTTGATCAATAAAACGTAATTTTCACGTAGTTAAAATGCACGCAGATGTGTAACGCATTTTCCTGAGACATCAAAATTTTGTTTTCACCAACGTGCGCAGCTTTTGGACTAGTTGCGGAGATAATTTAAATCGAAACAATAAGCTTGTCATTCGGAATGCAGGTCTGTAGCCCTCGTCGCTCTTTTCATATTTTATTGCACGTGAGACCTTACCGATCCCGCACATAACAAGACCGTGCTAAGATTTTCCAAAGGTATGACCGAAAAGTACTGGAAATGTGTCAAATTCATTTTCTATGGTGAGCTAATTACGTGTAGGAATGATCCTAGGAACAGATTTTAGATCGATTTTCACTTTCATAATATTCTGCAAGTACAATCATTCATTATTATACCTGAGAGTGGGTATCATTCAAATGATGTTTCTTCTCTTGAGAATCTTGTTACCCGAGGATAGAAAAAAGTGTAACTATTCAAAGTAAGGCTATTGGGAAAATAGTTGCATTACGTTTAGCCACGGATTAAAATTTCTACAGAAATAACCGCCGATCGATGGTGTGAGTCTGAGTTTGTACGTAAAGTAAATATACCCGGTGGCGGTGAATGTGGAGCGAGACTCTTGTCAAAAAATTGATAGGGTAACTCCCTTCTTCGACTATCCTACTAGCTCCCGCGATTTGTTTGTACGGAGATTTCTGCGCCCCCTATGTCCACTATGCAAAACTGGCAATATACGATACGAGTGAAGATGCATACACATGCTTCAACGCGTGTATATCAGAGGTACGCGAGACACGAAAGAGTATTGAAACAATTAGATTTTTTATAAAAATAGAATTGTACTGATCTCCTAAACCAATAATCAAATCGCAATTAGACCGATCGAGCGAAATAGATTGTTCGGTGAAAAAATAGTGGACCAATCCCCGGTGACATTCTACTTATACACAGTCAGGAGGCCAAAAAAGTGATTTTTGAAGGATTTTTCATGCAAAGACGTTTCAATTTATTAACATAACAATTTATAAACATATAGTGGTAATATTGAACTTGATTCTGACATTTTTTAATGTTAAAGAAAAATTATATTTAAAGCTGCTATAGCGGATCTCTGGGAGCACCTCTAAAAAAAGACGGCTTGCGGTGAACAAGATTTCTAGGAAACGGCTGAACCGACCAGTCTCAAATTTTTACACAAGTTTTATAAATATATTTTTAGCTCCTTAATCGAAAGTTTTTTCTCATCGATAAATATTTTCTATTTTATAAACAAATTAAGGCGGCAATTTTTATGGAAGATCGATTTTTTTTTTTCAGAAACCGCCGTTTTGCTAAACATTATTATTTTGCTTATTCCTTTGCTTAAAGGCCAGATAGTACCTTATTTTAACTAAATCTTTTTCGTTTTTTCATTTCCGATGGTCCAGTCCAGAGATATCTTGCTCAAGATACCGCGAGACGCCTGTTTTTAGAGGTGCTCCCGGATATCGGCTATAGCAGCTTCAAAAACCATTATTTTTACAAATAAAAAATATCAGAATAAAGTTCAATGTTACCCTAATATGTATATAAATTTGTACATTAATAAATTGAAATGTCTCTACATGAAAAATCCGTGAAAAGTCACTTTTTTCGGCCACCCGACTGCGTATAATCCCTTAACATGCCTCTAGTACCGACAGGTCACGGTAGAAATCGAAATTCAACAACGACCTGGTTACCAAATAGCTGCAATATGGTTTTTTGACATGGCGATGGTAAATTCTTGGTATTCTTTTTCGGTAGCTACCATATACATGGTTCCCATGTACACTGCTACTCATCGTCAGCGCTGGATCTAGGATGTTTTCTAGGGGAGCAAGACCTTAGGCTGCCGCCCCCTACTACTAACTTAACCTAATTGTTACCTCAATTTGCTTCTTTAAGAACTGGAAATACATTCAGGTATTTCAGAAAAGCAATGAAAGTGTGAAGTTAATGAAAGAAACAAATTATTTATTGCACGAGTAAGTCACATGATAACATATTTAAGAAATCAAAAAGGCCGATGATTTGTAGAATTCCAGCTTTTTCTCAAATATATTTGAAAAAGCGGCATGTATCCTAAAAAAAATATCCTCTTTAACCTGATTTGTTTGAAATCAAAAGCCAACCTACACAAAAAGTCTGGAGAAATATGTTATGGGTTGATATGTAAACAAAACATTCTTCCTAAGAGAACTCGTTTTCTCAAATCTATTCGTTCATGAGTGATGGCAGATGAACAATGTCACGAAAGAACCTCTAGGAACATGTGAAGTCAGTATGTTTTTTTTTCTTTCATATTCTATTATCAGGTAAAATATCTTGGGCAAATGTGTTCGCAATCCGGCAGTTCGATTTCTTTCTTTTTGCCGCCCCATGAAGTTGCCGCCCATGGCAAGTGCCCCGGCTTGCCCCCCCGCAATAGATCCGGCGCTGCTGCTGCTAAATGGCACCAGATAGAATTTACGTCAGCATAACTGGCAATGTTTGTATCCCAAGCACGCTATGTAACGATTGAATACACTAGACGTGATGACTCGATACACAGGATTTAAATGGCCAGCCAATAATATCACCCTATCGCCGTTTGGCAGTTTTTAGTCGTCGTGTAGTCGACAACAATATCCAACATATCGGGCCTAAATGTGGAAACAAACTACCTGGCCGCCTACAGATAGGCAACCGGGCGTTACATTTCGTTCATAGGTTGGCACTTTGGAAAGCCGCGTAGCGCGGCAACCCGGCAAGATGACTCAACCTCAAGTTTGAGGTGTTATTGGCACTACGGCCGTATTCGTAAATTGACTGATAGTACTGAAAATTCCCTAGGACAGAGTCAGAGCTATTCGCGAACTTGGAAGCGCAAAAGAAATAAAAGATTGCTGATAGTACTGTTAGTCAATTTTCGAACACGGCCTACGCAGCTTTCCAGAGTGCCAACTCACGAACAAAATGTAACCCCCGGTTGCCTATCTGTAAATGCGAAGGTTGCTTCCTTCCATGTTTAGACCCGGTAGTTGACTCCGAGATGGTTGCCAAGCGACTATACGTAATACTGCGCAATATTTTTAAGGTTTAGATGCGGCAGCTGGGAACCAGAATTGCCAGTATCGTGGTGCCAATTACTGCACAACAATATAACGTCGTTTTATGCAAGTTTGCTGCTTCTTTGGCGATAGAAGCTAACGTAATCTAGAAGCAAATTCAAAACCGACGCTACATAACATGTTTAGTTTGCCATTGCCGAATACATGCCACGGGTGCGTTCCGAAATGAGCCGGTAGCGTTAAAAACTCCCTAGGACAGAGACAGATCTACCCACGATCTTGACAGCGCAAAAGAGATAAAAGATTGTTGACATCATTGGGAGCTAATATCGGAACGCATCCCAAGATGAGTCATCAATTGACCACATGGCAGTTACGAACCTAGACGGATTATCGGCCGCCAAATAGTCTCCACATAAAACTGATAGTTATTTCTATGATGTAATTGTTGGTATTCACAGTTCAAATTTACTATTTCCAAATTTTTCCCTGCACCAAGAGGAATTTTTTAGTTAGATGCAATTAGATTAGCTTCAGTGTAATTTTTCAAACTTTTATTTCATCACTTTCTTGTTTCAAAACTTTTCTCGACTCAACTATACATCCCGTATATTCTAAACATACTCGTGATGTTGATGTACTTGGCGTAAAATATAGCATTCCGTGATTTTCAAGAACTGTAACTTTCAAATGATTAGAACATTCGAATATCGAATTCAATTTTCATATCGAATTTTACTATTTGCTTAGATTTGATTTGACCGATATTTGCACACTCCTAGTCTGGACACGTTCTATAAGTGTGTACCAGCAGGGTTGATCCGAAGTTATGTCTCGTGCCACACTGGCGTCATGGTGCGACGGAGACCCGATGATTATCGTAAACTGTTTGCGAAAAGGAAAACAACCATCAAACAAAGTAAGAGTTAGCATGGATCGGGTGTATTCTGAACAGGGGAAAAGGAACCCCTCCGGTCATGGCTGGGCCAAGGGCAAAGGTAAACAGTAAATTCATTTCGATCAAAGCGCAGAGCGTGCGTTATTCTCCGCGAATTTTTCTCCTCGCTCTATACCCGGGGGAAATCTTCAACCTCCGGATTAATCGCATTTATGCGTTTTCTCTTTGCGTTCGTTTGTAAAGCTTTACCTCTACCCAAATTATAAAGAGAACGTATACCAAATCAACTACTGAACAGTAGAACACATGACAAATTACGTAATTCAGTTGGAACATCGTGTCTCCCGAGCTGTTCGTGACGTACGATTTATGTCGCATACCTATGTGATGAAAGCTGCTAAATCATGTTGTACAATAGGTAGTGTAATTCTGCAGGAGCATCATAGGTGTATTTACGTTAGAATGTTTGGAATAAAAATCGATTTTTCAACGGGCTACACGTAGCTAGTTTAGATAGAAGAAAAATTCTGTCAAAAGATGAGCATTTTAGTTTGAGTAGAAAATTGGGCTTATTAACTTTTTAATTTTTTTTATTTTACATTTTTTTGAAGTCATGAAGAATCAAGATGTAGCAGTTCTATTATAGCTCTTTTTAAATTTATATTTAACCCAAAGATCACGATCCATAACATAGCGATATATCGAACGGGAGTTTTATTTCCCTAAATTAAAGGTTCATATTTATTATAAAACTATTTTATGAGATTGAATGAATATTAAAAAGCTGTCAGATAAACTTGTCAAACATCAACTGGAGACTAAATATTACAATTATGAGCCTTTTTCACGACGCAAGTTGATATTATGATTGTTTCAGAAATAAAAAAACTTTTTTGTTCACTATTCTTCATAAATTCATAAAAATGTAAAAAAGTGAAAAATCAAATGCGCCCGATCTTCCGCACTGGATGAAATTTCGGTTACACAGTTTGATAAATTAAGGGATCGTCTCAGTGTGAAATTTTCGAAAAATTGTTGTTTTTTTTTGCATTATCGTATAGTATGCACTGTTCTAAACATTCTCTCAAATTTTTAAATCGGAATTCAAATTATTACGGTCGCTACAGCGTTTCTTGTAGAAAGGGAACGGGTTTTCTACCTGCGCGAGTACTAAGGTGCTTAGGTTCTATAACCTTGCAGAATAAACTGTCCAAGCATTTCAGTTCGTTTTTGACATCCACCACGGATAGACGTACGAGAGAAACCCCCAAGAAAAAAATCAAGACCTGGCATCGCCGATTGATCGTAAGTAAACGATTTATATAAACTTTTCCAACTTCAATCTTTAAACGCGTTTTTCTCAGAATGGTGTTTTTCAAAACGGTTTCCACTCTCAAAGGAAGAGTTTTAAAGATATCTAGTTCCAATTTCAGGAGAATATTTTAAACGTCATTCTTTATCGCGCTATGGAAGCTTTTTTTTTTTTTTTTGAAAACTTCCTATTTTTTTTACGAAAAACTGTCGAAAAAAAGGGCCACATTCGACACTTTTTGTTCAAACCACCGCCATTTTGTCAAATTTGAAAAAAAAAAAAACCCCTCCATAGCGCGATAGCGACTTTCCTACAGATCAATAATCTTTTTGAAATTTTTTTTCAGATCAAAATTGGGGCCGTCATCGTGGAAACCGTGCAGCACCTTTTTTTTTCACGTGAAATTACAACAATTTATACAACAATGATGCACTCAATAAATAAACTTTAAAAAAATCATTTTGTATTCTTCATAAACGTATTTATTTATGAAAAAGAAAACCGGACCGATTAGTTTATTTGAACATTAAAAAAAAAATTCGCGAAAATCAGTGATTTTTCGGAGGGTCACACTGAGACGATCCCTTAAAGTCGAACGCAATGTCGACAGATAAAAAATTTAACTTACAGTTGCTAGGAAATCGGAAAAACAGTGACTATTCGCCTGAGATGTGGTAATAACTGTTAATAAGCCAAAAGTCAAAGCTGTACCAGCCGTATGTCAACGAATCTCGTTAAGATCACTCCAACCCCAAAACAAAAATTAGATAACACATAGAACTCGCTACAGGGAATGTAATTATCGAGATTTTAAAGTTTCGCTGTACTGTTTTTTGATAACGACAAACACTGGTAAATATAAATTGACAACCTAGTGGACATTTTTAATCGTATGTTTGACAATTAATCAGCTATTGTATTCAAATACGCCATCTTCGGCGGTATCCGATTAGTTGATTTCATTTTTACCGGTATCGTATAAGTCAAATATGCGTCAACTGTGGGTCACTTCAGGATTAGAATAAGTTTCCAATTGCGCTGTCTTACCACCATAGCTGCCAGCATCGATAATGCAGAACGTGGAGTTATCACTTTTTCGCTTATGCGAAGTGTTCGCTTTTTCAAAAACGGATTGAAACTACGATCGGAATGCAGGGGCGGGAAATTATTCGTCAGTGGAGTTGGATAGTTGAAAACCTTATGTAACTAGCCATTATTGATTTCTTACCGACCTTGAACGGCAGTGGACCGGACAAATGCGAGGGGTATTCATTTGAAAATCCTTATTGCTAGTGTGCAACGCAGTTTCTGGAGGGATCTGCAATACGTATTTGTAAATATTAAGATGTTTCGTTAAGAAGCAACATTTTTTTCGCTTTCAGCCGATAAACTTGTACGTAGTAAAAAACGAATCCTCACGGAAGGATATCTTTTAAATCGGATTTTCGAAGATTTTTAAGTTGTTAATTCTCTACAAGAGATTACAAATACAAATTAATAAACTTGACTGTTTTAAAATTATTTAGAAGAAATGGTCTTTCACATTATACTCTGAATAAATATCTACCTAATACGACCAGGTGATTGTTGAAAAAAAATTCAAAAACCAAAATATCAGTTCATTTACTAAAAACATCTGAAAGAGGTTTCAAAAACGTATTACGTAGTTTTGATCCAAAACAATGTCAACGCTACAGGTACGTGAATCCACTGTTGATTCTGAACTTAATGTACGAGACATGCAAATGTTTAAATTTTAGTAGATTGTGAATAAAATGAATGTGTATCCCACGATCCTTCGAAATGCAGAGGTACAGAGATTTTACCAATGTGTTTCCGAGTATAATAGTTGGGCGTCGGTATGCAGCTAAGCAGGGGCGTACCAATCGAAAATGGCGCCTAGGGCAAGCATCGAAGTTGCGCCTATTCATAAATTATCTAATTACAAAATAAACAGATACACTAAATAAAATGGTCGTAAATCTTCCAAAACATTTTTATTTTCTGTCTAAGGGCAAAGATTAGTCAGTGAAAGTGCTTTTTTAATAGTCTCAAACTTCAAATTGCACCTTTCTTGCCTTCTGCTATGCGAATAGATTTATAACATTTTCGAAAGTCTACGGATGGCCGTTGTTACACCACTAATCCCCTCTCGCTCGTTCGCGGAAGACCACTACACGAAGTAAAAGAATTATTTGAACCAAGTGATATTCGATTGATTCAACTAAACGCTATAGTTAAATGCGGCGAACACTCATTCAGCAAAATACTTTTGTCGGACGAAGTACTTGTGGTAACTTAATGTAGAATTGAATCAAGCCTTTGAATGATCTAGCTGACTATCGATTTATTCAAAATAACATGCGCCGTGAGTTTCTTATGATAATGTGAATTTTGTATCAAGAAAATGTGTGATCGAGATGAAGAAAAATTCGATTAAACGTGATTCAATGGTTCTGTCTTAAAAATATGAAATTGTTGTATGTACTGAAATAAATTGAGCTTCGTATTTATGTGTTGTTGAGTCAAGAGTTCAATGGTTGAAACAGGCCAGGAAATTTGTTGCTACAAAAATCTTCTGCGTTGACTGAACATTAGAGTTATTCAACCGCACAAATCGTATTTTTGAACTGAAATATTCTTATAATACTGTTGACTCAGAATTTTGTGGGATTTATCCGATATTTAATGGGCCTAACCCGAAAACTTAGGGTTGTAAATGTAGAAATGTAAATTGAACATATGTCAACAGTTTTTGTTTGTGTCGTCAATATTAATTTCGATAATTCGGAACTTGGTATTGTGCTTTCTTCGTTTGTACTTTGTGACAGGATATGGTGACAGATCTATCTTACGTTGTCTGAATCAGAACTCATAGCCGACTACCCGTTTTTATAAGTATCTCTGAAGCTACTTCCTTAGCGAGAAAGTTTACCGCCTAGCGGCCGTTTATAGTACGAGTATACCGATGCTTACGATCACTACTACTTGTTTCAAAGCATGTGGTGTTTCTTTTACCTCGTTAACAAATTTGTGCATCTGATTCAACCAGTTACGCCAAACAAACTCCGGTTAGATCAACAAAGTGTGTCATTCAATTAATGTAAATATTTTGTTAGCTAGATTCTTTCTTATTTTATGTGAACCACTTCATTTCTTGTCAATGAACATGCGATTTGGAGGAACAATATATAAACCTCGAAAGTCGAAGGAAATGATATTTGGTTGACTCAATTTCGGAAACACATCGAGAGGTTCATTCAAATGAATATTTCATTCGATTGCGACAAGAAAGGCTTTTGTTGAATCAAGGGATTTTCAACTAAATCAAAATTGTTCAATCGAAGTCATCGTATTTGGAACAAATAAGGGGTACTAGATTGGAGTGAATTGACTCCAACAAAATGAGTTTTGTTGGTTCAAGAATTTCTCTTCTTCCGTACACGTGCAGGAATCACGGTATTATTTTAATATGAATTATGTTGTTGGTTTATGTCGACTTTTAAGTTTAACAATTTGCGAATCGTGCGCCCCACACTCTTTGAATGGCGCCCAGGGCACGTGCCCTACTTTGTCCCACCCCAAGTACGCCACTGCAGCTAAGGGTGGTAAGTCGAAGCGCGGAAACGTGACACTCCTGCACAAAAACGTGGGTTTTAAACACGGAGTTAATACATCGAAATCAAAGGGTATAACAGTCACTCTTTTCGCACAACATTTTCATTTCCAACTCATTAAAAATAACGAGCCATGAGTCGGTGATGTTTTCCACAAGTATATGATATCCTGCATATTATTGTTACCAGACCGAAATGCTAACTGCACAGCTTTATTCTAGCCGCGTTCAGCCCGAACGAGAGACGATTAACTCATTGAGCATTAATTAATCGATTTCGACGAACGATTGGTGTTCAAATATCGTGACCGGATGTTATTTGGACTTTTCAAATACCAAAATTTGTGTAACCCAACGTCAAAACACAAGCTGTCCATATAATTACCGTTGCATGTAAATCAAAGGATTATTAAAAATTTATACATTTATAAAAGTTCGTTTCCACGATAAAAATTTAATTCCGATGGGAAGCTGGAAGCGCAGAATTGCTAACTGTGACTAGATCATGGATCGCTAGTCCATCCTCACCGTTTCATCAATGTTCTTACTTGCTCGTCAATGAAGATTTAAAATTTGCTCTACATCGCTGAGAGTTAAAAAAAAATTTCTAGGTTACTGTAAGGCATGGCTTTAAACATTTCTTTTGTACTCAACTTTAAATGGTGTATATATTGTTGCATAATGTTTGTCACTTGCCTTGTTACAAAATTTATTGTTCGTGACAAATGTGAATCAAATGAAATATTCGTTCTGAGGAGGTCTCTCACTCAGGCCGATAATTAAACTTAAAAGTTGTTCGTCTCACCGACCTTCACATCCAAGAATCCCCCAATTCATCAAAGGATTATTCTCTTTCTGTGAGGAAACCGAACTTTCGATGAGCTGACTGCTTGGATTGATGAGAAATGATTAATTCACAATCAATATTTGACCTTCTATCACAATTTTAATCAAAGTTAATGAAGAAATACTTCATTTTCTGTATTTATCCGATTTCTTCGTGTACATTGCAAATGTGGCCATAAAAAAATTTGACGCATCAAAGGGCATTGGAGTAAGCTAAATAATATTTAATACGTAACTCTTTCTTCGAAGTTTGAATTGTAATAATCAAATGAAACCGCTCCTAAGTTGGTATTTTGTTACGTATCCTTCAAACCAAAATTATAAAAATAGCGTTTATTGTTGTTGTACGTCGCGCTATTTTTATTTTTAATCTAACGGTGCGCCTCATTGGTAACTGATCATTAATATAATTTTAATGATAATTAACGCTAATAATTTTGTCTTACGTACAATATCAATTCCGCAAACGATGATATGGAATCTTTGCATAATTGTTTCGCAGTGTTTAACGTTATTTCCAAAGTCCACCACCGAAAACCCTGAATCAGATATTTTCGAAAATTTACATATTCTCATTTATCCCACTGTAGTCAAAGTGATACTCGGTTCTAAGTTCCGATGCCATAAGTTTCATGTTGTGATCTAAAACATTTTGAGATTTTTTTGTATTCTGTCTCGTTTGAACGCAGATTTGTAAACGCGGTTGTTACGTCCGACTCCCGTCCAACTACAACAAGTAAAACTGCGACAGGAGCACGAAATGGAAAGGGGACAGAAAAAACTCACGGTGAGAAAGCAAATCAATAAACTTCTCTCCCTCTCTCTTTCTCTTTCTCTCTTTCTCCCTCTCACTTTCTCAGCCTCCTTGTAGCTCCTTACGCCAACCCTCCCATCACACCATCCAGCTTGTACTGTGCAATGCGCTCGGGCATTCCCTTCACGCGATTAATGAGCCAAGCCTCTTTTTAAGGGGGGTGGTCACCCTTTCGAGCTTGATTTTTAAGGTAACTTTGAATAGTTGCTATTGACACGCGGAGATTTGAAAATAATAAACGATTATACAGCTGAAAGATACAGCATAGTTTGACCTTTATTTTTTATTTAAAATTTGAAAAATAATCCAATTTTTTTCAACTCCACTCATTTTACTGGTAACGAATCTTTCCACGCGATAATGTCACAACTGTTGGTGCGATTTTTATGAAAGTTGATACCCATTCTTTTCTGATAATACATTTTTTGCAGGAACTAGAATGATTCATGTCTGACAATGACGTAGACGATGTGAGTTGTGAATTGGAGACGTACTATTATTCATTGATAAAAGTTCAGCACGTCTCTCGTAATTTCAACGAATTTCAAGAGAACTTTAACATATCCAAAGTTTTCGTGTGACAACTATTGAAAAATGTCATTTCAAGTAAAATGAGTTCGGTTAAACAATTATGGACTGTTTATCAAATTTTTAGGTATAAAATGAAGATAAAAACTAGCATATTTCAGTCGTATAGTGATTTATTCAAAATTATTATGTTTTAGCTCAAAAATCAAGCGTGAAAGGGTGACCGTCCTCCCTAAGTAGCTTTCCTCCTTGTGGGCCACGAAATCTGACTTTGTCGATTACTAACGCCACTAGTTCATTAGATTGAGATTCTACGGCACATTAAGGGCTACTTGAACTACATTTTTCCAACTGCACTGCAGCGAACTCGGAGTTCGTTAACGTAATGACTACAACACATTCTATCGTTACCTCTAACTGGCGAACCTCAAAGCGACGAATACCGTTGACCTAGATTCTTAGTTCCTTGCGTGTCCATTATCATGTTGATCACTTGTACAGTTTTTGTTCAATGGACGTAAAAATTTTCACGCGGCTTTTCACACAAACAAAATGTTTGTCTCATATGTTATTATTCTTTAGTATAGATTGATGCTTCTTTTTCTTGACACAAGCATCTTCATTTTGTGAACTAGAAATCTATATTTATTTATCTATATCTGATAAATCTATCCGTATTCTGCGCTAGACACTGTTACGATATGATGTAGCGCGTGACCGATCAATTTCTGTGTCGAGGGTTTGTTTTACTAGTAACGATACTTGAAAAATACAACCATTATGTTTTTAAAGTTCTTTCGTGATTGTGGCGAAAATACAGCCGTCTCAAACTTTTCCAGTTAAAGAAGACAGGTTGTTTGTCGCAATAAGTCAGTGATTGCAATAGAATGAAACATTTAGTTCAGCACTATTAAAATCCTGTTAATCAAGTACTGAAATACTTAGAATCATAAATAAAGAGGTTGACAGGTCATAAACTACTGTCAAAATGATCGGAAACATTTAAATTCAGCACTGCTGACAATTAATCGCTATGACTAGGTACTTAAAGAACGATGATATGACATGCATCAAAAAGCGTGACATGTCAATGATGCAGATCCAGTATTGGTATAATATAATGCAGGATGATAAAAGCTGCACAAACTTGCGTAGCTTTTTTCTAAACACCATCATACAAAGTTCTGATAGTAATTAGCACGTAACTACAAACCGAGAAGTAGTCAAGATGAGAGTATAAAAATAAATTTGCAAATATAGATGTAATAGATTGTTAATAAATAATTACTGAGCCAAGAGACAGGTCTCCGACTTCTGATTTCTGAGCTTGCAAAGAATAAATTTACAAGCCATCGGGATGAGTTTGAAAGTTCACTCTACGCATTTGCATATCCATCTATTTGTGAATTTTTTGAGCATTTGAAAAATATTTATTCATTGCATCATCTCCAGTCTGTCACTTTGCTCGGTAACATTTTGCTTGAATAAATTTTTTTTCCAAGGATTCGAAAAATAAAGGAATAAAATTACAGGAACTTAGGTAAAGACCCCTGCGTATAAATCTAATTCCATAGGCCAGTTACAGCAAAGGAAAGGCACAGGCAAGATGCAGCCTAATTGTCATTCTCACCCTAAATTGCATTCGAAATTTGAATAAAGTCATTTGTACACTCAGCAGAATCTAATTTAGTTCCCCCGCTGCAGACTACTCGTCTCTCACTACGCAAAGCGGTCATAAATCAACCAGTTGCTCACCCGCTAGAACGCCACAGTCTAGCACGCCCCTACGATGTCGGCAAATGGGTTAATTTCATTCAATTGTGGTGTGGAAAAATCCATAAAGACCACCACCCGCGGTGAACTGCGACTCGTGGTAACATAGGTATACTACATTCTTTAGTTTCGATATACTGGAAAATACTGCGGCGTTAGCTATGTAGATGAATGATTTCACACATTAGTTATATTATATATATATATAACGTATGCCTTGACAGTTATATGAAGAAACTTCAATCTGTTTCTAACAGGCTCATTCGTAGTTTAATTTCACAACACAATCAAATTTCCGTTTATAAGCTCATCGGTTCGCACAATTTTTATTTGCAAAGAAAATTTTTTATTTCGGTAGGTATCCGGGTGTCGAGAATATTTCTGAAATTCCTTCGATTTGACAGGCAAGTGAGTAATTTCCATTAATATGATTAACGAACGAGATGCAATTAAGAGCGGTTTATGAAGTGGTTGATTGATCTAAAACCATGTATAGGTTCACACAGACACTTATTGGAAGGTTTTAAGCATTGTAAATAATGATAACTTATATATTCTTCGTTAATATACATATCATACAGATATCATAAAAAATGTAATACAAATTGACGTATTACTGAAAAAATACGTTTGGAAAGGTAGACAGAGGAGAAGAGGCCTAATGGAAACGTAGAAGCAATAAATAAATAACTGAAAAAAACAGTCCAAGGCAGGTGAGACAGCTATTTCTAAAGATATAATGTATCGCTAAACACCCAACAGCCAGAATTTAAAACATCCAATCTCTTTCTCTCTATGTATGTATGAGCATGATATCGTGTAGCACAGAAATTTATTTAAACATCCATCGAACATGTAGACACCAGACAGCCATCTCACCCCCCGCCTGCACACTCTCAGAATTTCACGAGTGTCAAACTTGGTATTATCACTTCCCAATACGAGATTATTATAGGTATGTGTATGTCCTCACTCGGATGCTTCAATTTTATTATTTAACATTACAAACATATAATATATATTATATTATATAAACATATTACGCAGAGAGATCGACGAAATCGGCAATATAAATATATTATGTATATATCAATTTTTAAAAATACATATTTTATAACCTATAATGCGACACTGCTCTTAGACCCGTGCGTGCTACGCTGTGGAGCAGCCTTACAGACTCCGGGAAATTCTAGAAAATAGAATTTCCTTCAGTCATGCGCGAGTAGCGTGCTTTTAATCGAATTCCACCCAGCACCAGCGGCAACAATAGGAACGCACGCTTGAGTTTCCCGAGCGACCACCAAACGCGCATAGAGCTTCTGCATGCAGAGTCACAATATATCCGTCGGTACAGTCTAAAATTTTGCCCGTAGCATGCATACGTATCACTATGTCGTCTTGTTCAAAGGAAAGCCTGGTTCCATTTCTCTTAAAAAATACGTAACAATGCCTTCGTATGGACGGTTTCAGATAGCACAAATCATATACCTCGGTATAAATATACACTCGAATACACACCAAGGCTGAATCACGCGCCTGCGTTTATGTATATAAGCTTCACGCGCATGGCTGCCTTTGAATTCCAAAAAGTAATCATGATAATAATAACAATAATATAAGGTGTTTGGTTATAATGCCTCATTACCTCTCTGTTCAAGCCACAAAAATATATGCATCGAGTCACATCTGCATGCCTGTTTTATAGCGAAACACATTGCATTGATCGTTACGATTCTTGTATTATAATTTATACCATACCATTCGCACCATTTTATTTACGAATAAAAAATAACTCCGTGCTTAATCCAGCAAGTTCGCTCAATTTGAATGGGGTCAGCGTTATTCTTACATGTATTCGTTTTTAACGGACAATCAAATACTTTGTTTGAATTTTGGATAACGTTCCAAAGGAGCTTAAAATTGCCGCGACGCGACTGAAACTTGGCATATTTACAGGTCAGAGACATCGACCAGCGTTGCCAGTCCTAAAGAAATTTCTTTAAAATCAAAGAAATTAGAGAATGTTCAAAAAAAAAAAAAGTAAAGTTGTTTTCTTGTTAAGAAATATTGTCATTTAGGCCGGAATCTGACGAAATCTCAAGATTGATGACCAAATTCTTTAAATATGGCCGCTGAAATCGAAACAACAGACTACAAATCAACCAATCGTGAGGTTCCTGAAAAAACATGCGACAATTAGTAGCTTCTGCAATATTTAAGTATTAAAAATAAGAACACATTATATAAGTAAAGGTTGTTAATATCTTTATACTTGAAATTCCGATTGTAGGATATATTTCTAGGAAAAATGTCCATGTTATAATGCAAAAAAATTAAATATATTATATATTCCTATATTTATTCAGGTTCAATCCCGTCAAACATCACTGTTGAAAATGAGAAATATGAAGAATTATTGTGGCGCCATTGAGACATCTGAAAAATTATTGTGATGCCATCTAAATAAGAAATCTAAAGAATTGTTTTGGCGCCATTGAAAAAAGTATTTGTCTGATAGGTTGGTAACACTGATATCGACCACATCGATTCGGAGGTGAATTGCGGGCCGAGAAGCGTGAAGCGCAAGCGCCGCATCCGTCGCCACGGTACAGCGAGCAAGGATTACACTATGGCTGCGCCAACAAAAAAACGTGAGATCCAGCCGAGGAACGAGAATATTGGCCACAATGGGGAAGAACACAGTTCGTCGGATGATCAGAGTGATTGCGAAAATGAGGACGCATCGGAGGCTGAGCAGGTTAGCGAGATTGCACATTTTTTACTCGTTATTGAGCAAACGAAGTGATCTAACCTCCACGAAGCACGTGGTCGGTTGCCACATCACTTGTCAAGAATTTTCAAAAAATGACGAAAAGTCGAAACAGGCGACGACTGGTCATCTGCTCTGTTCGAAATTTAGAATCTACTCGACCAACCGTTTACACTGATTCAATTAAATGATCATATTGCAGTTTACAGTTTGCTACTTTGTATAACTTGCGAGTTGCGCGCATCCCATTCTCTGCAACACATGTACGTATTGACGGTTGCCGGTACCCAGGCGCTCACGGTTGAATTTTATTTGTAATAAATGTGAACTCAGAATTTTCACTCGTTTTAAGACCTTTAATGCGAGTTTAAAAAATGAAAATGAACCATTCAATAATTATGTATTTGTAATAACTGTATAATTAAAATGGTCCTATGAAATTCATTTTACTGGAAAATGTCATTTTCAAAGTAGAATTGGCAATTTGAACGGTTTGAGACAAGTTTCACCCTTTGGCGATTACAATTTTTCAGAAAACAAATGAACTAACTGATAAAAAATTCGATCACATTCATACTTTTTTGTGCACTCCGGTATGTAGTGGATTATTTCCAACCAAACCTAGAGTTAAATCCTAATATAACTTCCAATGATATCTGTAAAACCCAGATTTCTTGGGATTGTCTGATAGGCATATTAAATAAATTAGCGATCACCTGGATCGAAAGCTATCATGTATTACTATGTAACAGACTATTATAGAATCTTGGTGATCGGTCAATTAAGTAAACGTATTTTTAGTTAACGTTTCGACCCGGATATGGGCCCTCCTCAGAACGATTTATTTATTTAACTGTCAAGAACAACAAAAAATTTTTTTTAAATAATAATACTAGAAGTACAATCAGACATTAAATATTGTAGATGTAATAGCCAAGACAATTAATTCATGGCTCACCACTAATATCACACCTCCCACCTCTAGTGTTAAAGATAGCTTTTCCTTAGTTGACACAATAAAAACATTGATTATCCCAGACAACTATACTTTAATATCGCTAGATGTAATATCACTTTTTACCAACGTTCCGATAGATCTTGCATTGCGCGTAGTAAACAACTGTTGGGCTTCTCTTGAAAATAAGATCCCAATTCCTCTTATTGAACTAGATAAAGCTTTAAAAATATGTTTTGATTCTGCAATATTCAAATTTAACAACGATACGTATGCACAACAATTCGGGTTGCCCATGGGATCTCCTCTCTCCCCAATCTTGTCAGACCTTGTCATGGAAGACTTGGAAACGTCTTGCATTAACAATCTTGATTTTGATTTACCGTTCTATTTTCGATATGTTGATGATATTCTTACTGCTGTTCCTAAAGAAAAAATAGATCACACTCTTAATACTTTTAACCGATATCATCCACGATTACAATTTACTATCGAAACAGAAGAAAATAACGCCATCAATTTCTTAGATGTATTGCTGATACACAACAACAATAATATCAAAACAGATTGGTTCCACAAAAAAACCTGGTCTCGAAGATATCTGAATTTTAATTCTCACCACCCAATGTCCTACAAAATAGGCACCATCATTAACCTAGTTGACCGAGCCATCAAACTTTCTAGTACAGAGTTTCAGGAAAAAAACCTGTCGCTCATATACAATATACTAAGATGGAATGATTATCCTTATAATAATATTGACTCTGCTCCCGCAGACGATAACAATAGACCTGCTACTACATATATCCCCATCCCATATGTATCTGGTCTCTTTGAGTCACTGAACCGCCTATTTGCCAAACATAATGTCAAGTTTGTTGGAAAAAATTCAAAAGATTTACAATTAGTTTTTGATACGGGAAAAGATAAGATCCCCATTGGCAAACGATCCAATGTTGTGTATAAAATACCTTGCAATGATTGCAACCAAGTTTATATAGGACAAACTGGCCGCCACCTTAACACCAGAATCAAAGAACATCAACGCAATGTACATGAGATTGAAGAACGTCACACGGCTCTAACAAAACATAGTATCAATAAACAACACACTTTTAACTACGACAATACAAACATCCTTTGTGAAGAACACAATCATTATAAAAGACTATTACTAGAAATGTGCAACATTGTAGGTCGCACCCATTCCGTTAATCTTAGACAAGATGTTGAACATTTAAGTAATATTTACAAACCTCTAATCTCCGCCCACACAACAAATATTGTTTAACCTTAACTAGATACAAACAAATTTTTTTCACAAAATATTGTTTGTTTTTCTGTATAATTGTTTATATTAGGTTCACCTTCACTCTGGATCATATTTGTTTCTCCCATCAGTCGTTATTCACCTGTTGACCCAATCGGTTCAACCAACAATAATTTTTGGTTAGACATGTGGAACATAGTCATAAAGAGCCTACCTCCACTTCTTGGACACTTGCAAATTAATTTTACTGCTAAAAAGACTTTCTTTAAAAACCTTTTAACACAATGACATACTGACTGTGAAGAAACATAGTTCTTTAATCTTTTTAATTAATGACTTCCAACTATTAACTCCTACATGTAAAATAACTAAAAGATTGACATTGACTACCGTCACTCAAAGAACATTGTCTCCACTAATTGTAAATTGTGAATTTGACTACATCTTAGTCCACTTACTTATAAAAAAAGGTAAATAACACTTAAAGCCATTCTTTTTTCAATTAATCAAAATGTTCTTACTAACCAATAATATATAATAGCCCTAAGAGTATTACATCTACAATATTTAATGTCTGATTGTACTTCTAGTATTATTATTTAAAAAAAATTTTTTGTTGTTCTTGACAGTTAAATAAATAAATCGTTCTGAGGAGGGCCCATATCCGGGTCAAAACGTTAACTAAAAATACGTTTACTTAATTGACCGATCACCAAGATTCTATAATAGATTATATACGAGGTCGAGAATTCTTATTCATCACTATGTAACAGAGAGGCTTGCATCATTATGTACATTTTATAAGAATTGTATAGTAACGGAAGAATCGTGTTATTTTGTATTAATTTCCACCCCTACTTCGTCAACCATTAATGAATAGGTTACAGTTATTGTTTATCAATCAACAGTGTTGGAAATCAATGTATCTGCGATTAGAATTTCAGTATTCGATAAAGTTTGAATTTGAACTCTCTGTACAAGGAACGTACAGCTCTGTGCTATTAAATAAGGAAACATGTTTTTATGACTAGATGTAACATATTTGCCGTAATGAGTCTAAATGTACGATGGTTATCATATCATTATAAATTTGACCAAAAATCACGAAAAATATTCCACTTTTAGGGAATGGAAATCCAGGTAGATTTTGAGGGACGTAATCCGCAAGATCCTGACTTCAATGGCATTAAAATACTGCTGCAGCAATTATTCCTCAAAGCCCACCTCGACCTCAGCGGGCTCACAGACTTAATTATTTCTCAAAATTACGTGGGATCAGTCGTTAAGCAATCATCCAATGACACGGAGGATTCAGACGAGGACGAGAACGAGGACCCAAACAACGTTTTCGGAATCACTACAGTCGTCAACATATCCGACAGACAGGTAGATGTATGACTGGATTATATTTCTTCACGCATTCAAATATAATTAACTTTTCAGCCTCGACAGACTTAAATCAGATTGACATAATAACTATTCCCTGAATTACGTGTACAGCATATTGTTTTCTTTGCTACGCACGTGAAGGAAGAAAAAAAATCAAATCATAGGAAATTGAAAAAATTATAATTTGTGAAAGCTCACAAGAATTGTAAAACAAAAAATGATTTTCTAAATGATCTGTGCAGATTCTGTATGGGCAGATGTAGATTAATTTTGAAATTGTTTTCAGAACCAGCCATGCGTGAAACAATTGAGAGATTTACTAAAGCAGCTTGCAGAAGAGCATGCAACCGACGCTACCAACGCCCTGATTAGAAATGTACTGGAAAACGACGCAGCACCGTTGGGTCTGTTGATCAATGAAAGATTCATCAATATTCCCGCACAGATATCAGTGCCGCTGTTTGAAAATTTGGTTTCGGAAATTGATAGGGCAGCAAAAAAGAAAATGCCATTCAAATTTTCCTACTTCATACTAATATGTAAGGTGTACGAAATCCAGAATCCTAAAAAGGATCCACAAACGAAGAACAAGAATAACGCACCTCATGTTGACATACTCTGGAGTAATCGTGAGGAGGAGATATTCGCCGAAGAAGCAGACTGCAGCTTTGAATTTTCCGTTGAAAATGAATCCGATAGTGGATTAGAAGGGACCTGGACTGAAAGTGATAACGAAATGAAGCCATATCGAAAAGTTTTACTTTTTGAATCTTCAAAACTCCAGAGTATCATTGACAAAATCAAACTTCACGTTGCGGGAGCTAGTAGTTAAGACTGGACCGAAAGTTTTTAACTCTAATGGACGAAAAGTACTCCTTAACGAGCCTTCTGGCTGCAATTCGTATTCGAGACATGGAAAAAACGTTTGCTTGGAATTAAGCTGGACGATGTTCTGTTCCACCTGATGAAATGGAACGTTTAATCCATCCAAAATACTATTGAAGTACAGTTTGTCTATTTGGTTTAGGCGGGGACCATTAAAATTACCAAGAATTATGAGTAAATGTGGATTCTCGATATATATTGATATTATTAATCTTGCCGTTGGGTCGTCATTTCGGCCGTTAATGTACTTTTCTGAATTTTTTTTTGATTAGATATGATTTCACTTTATACGACGCAACCTGCGCTCAAACGAAATGGTCAAACTGTACAGTGTAAGATTGGGATTCTAAAACTCGGGACGAAGTGACTATTTCCAGTAATATCTGAACAATTTTGTTCCGTTTTCGTGTCGGCGTGTGAGACTAAAAAATTTTTCTTCAAAACTATTTCGTTAAAGTATACGAGAAGTCATACTTTTGTTTTATATTGCTACAAATAATTTTTTTTTAATAAAATATTTTTGTCATGAAGCCAATAACTCCCATTTCCGCTGTTTTAAATATAATGAAAACCTGTTGATGTATTTGTTCCTTTCTTGAAATTAAATTTTATCTACTCTGATGGCAATAAGATCAAAACGAAAATTCCAAATATAAATATGAATATGGCTTGCATAAATCTTGATTTCCCTGTGGTTTTCACCCTAGAACGGTACACTTTTTCGCCATCGCGTGGTCCTCTTAGTTACAAAACACAGAAAAACACGATTTATTTATCACGATTCGTTGCGAAACTGGAATTTATCCTACTTTCTCGCATACTCAATCATTCAACCGAAAATTCTGCGTTGTATTTATGAAGAAATTTTGATTGCAGCTGAAACCACAGTTTTTTTGAAGTCAGCCGGGTGGCAAACACCCAGGTGTACCGTTAGTAATCGGCTGCACAAGTGTTCTAAGATTGAAGACGAAACTCACTACCTCTACATGCATTCATCATCCATCCCCTCTCAACCAACCATACAGAGGTTGAATCATAACATTTATAAGAGCAAGAAATACCGAAGAGTTGAGTTAATAATTCGCAATGACTCATCTGTTGTATCCACTTAACACATAATGAAATAATTTTGTAATATGGGATGATTGATTTTGATCGCCCCAAGTGAACATTCCATAAACAAAAAGAGATACAAAAAAAGTCTTACACAAAACGTGTTTGGTTTCAATGGAGAAAAATGACCTTGATATCGGTTGACACGTGAATAGTTTCATTTTTGAGATTCTGCAAGTGACATCCGTCTTTAGATAGAGAATGCATATTTTAAATATGAGCAGTTGATAGCGAGATCAAAAACGAATTCAACGACGTGAAAAAAAATATTTCAGTGTCTTTCTTGCACGTCAGCTTCGAAATGTATATATTGACAAAAATTCTTGCTGATACAGAAAGGTTGAAACGATGTAATATTCTTTGCAATTTTTGTTTGAATCATAAATTATGGTCACAAATTTTTTTAGCGAGGGTGAGGGACAGTGCTTGAGTGCGAAATTTAAGGTGAAAGAGAGTGACGAAAAAATTATATAAAAATAATGCATTGTGTTATAAGTGCGAAAAGCGAGTGATTTCCCACGAGTGTGAAGTTTGCATCGAGAGTTGCAAAAGCGAGTGCAGTAATCACACGAGTCAGATATGACTTGTACGCACGTGTGACACACTATTTTTTCCAACATATGCGAAGGTAAGTTTAATTTGAGAAATAAACAAATCTAATATAATAATTTAAAAGAAGTTGGTCAAGGTAATCGAAAAATCCAAAAGCATGTGCCCAACTTCATGACGTCTCATCCAAACGCACAAACTTCACATTGAACTCACCTCAATGACGTTCCCCCAAACGTAAAATTGAATTATTCAAAAGTGCGCATGCGCTGAGAAAGCCGTAGTGCGTAAAAGTCAGAATATCAATTAAGCGCATGCGCTAGCGTCGTTTCACCGCACTGTTTAGAAATGGGGCATCTTACGTACGCTTCACAAACTTTAAACATCCAACTTTTTAAGCATGTGGTGGAAAAACATTATTATTTACAGAAAACAAGTTTTCTCGAAATGTTTCCTCATTAAAATTAAAATTATTTGTTTTGGGCCAAGACGAGGCGACATATGTGATATAAAACTGATCCATTCTCAGGGTAATGGAATTTATCTTACGGTAATAATAGAGTTTGCTGAACAGAATTTCGACAATCATTTTAGTACGTTAGATCGTTATCAGACAAAATGAAAATCAATAACCCGATGAGAAAGGATTAATAAAAAAGATACTTTATTTATAAAAGAATATAATATGGTCATCGCGAACATACTTAAACGCAACGGCATTAATCTATATCGTGTTTAATACATCGACGGCAATTTCTTTCGCAAACCAATACAGCAAGAAGGCAGTTTCAGGATGTCAATAGCGCTACTTTTAAAAAAAATTCTTCATCACTTCGACTTGTGTTTCAGTATCCTATTTTCAATTCTTAGGAATCACACGCACGCAATTTTCTTTCCTTTGATCAGATCATTCTTATCCATAAAAAGGTCCGCCGTTACTAAATTGAAACAACAACAACAAATATATCGCACATATTCACAAAACTCAGTAGCAAACATAAGTTTTTCTGCATTCGCGACATTTTTCACATTGAGTAACCATCTTAGGATATGGTTACTTGATGTTTTTAATGAACATGTTACAAAAAATGTTAAACTCCCGTGCTTTCGGGACCAATATTCTCTTGCTGTAATACGTTTGTAACACCTATAATACTTAAACAAGTCTCAATGGCCCAAGTACAATTATATGTTCCGATACAAATACCGAAAATATCTTCAAGTAAATTAGTCTCATAGCGCGAATCCCATTGGCAAGCATTGGAACGTATCATAACTCGAAAAACGAGAGCGCATAGCCTTGACGAAAAAAAGAAATCATTTTTTCAATGACCAGAAAAGTGCCCTCGTTCTTGGTGCTACGCGGTTGACTCGGAAAATTTAAATGATTGTCGGGTGGGCTTGGCTCTCCGCCTCATCGTTCCCAAGATGGTCAGCATTTCTGAGACCGCAGGGGGAGCAGCTTCAGCTTCTTGCCTGCGTTTTCGCTCTTCGTCACGCTGTTTCTGAAATAATCATCATGATAATTGACCTTACTTATTCAAAAAAAAATAATTCATAGTTTCTGTATCCGACGTCAATATAACATAAAGATTCACTGAGGGTTGACGACGCAAACGACGCTTGTCGGTAGATAGGCAACTGAAGTTACACCTGGGGTACCTGTTGCGTGTGAGATGTAACTTTGATTGCCTATCAGCCGACGAGCGTCGTTCGGTTCGCTAACCCACAAGGAATCTTCCAGGTATATATTTATATGTATGTTTATACTTACGTCAGTCTGTTTTAACGTGAATCTCCCGCCCTTTATCTGGCTAATTACGTCGTCGATGGCTGGAATAAGCAGAAAGAAATATTATGATAGTGTTGCATCAGGGCGTGAAAAGTTCGTGCAAGCTGCTCAGCTTTTAATTTGCTGCTCTGATTGTGAGCCGACATAAAGTGAAACACCTAATAAGAAATTATTTTTCTAATTAAATACGGTGATCTCCAATTCGTGTATTTTCCATCACTTGACGGCGTCCGCCGATAATTCGTAGTTCCATAATTCTTTTCAAGCATATTACACATGGAATAGTACAGTGTTTTGTTTGAAAACGACATGTTTTTCAACGTTGATGAATTTCTTTCAAAATCAACTATGATCTTATTTAATGAGAACGATAGGTTTCCAATGAAACATTTCAAAACCCGACCTCTGCTTCGCGCACTCGTGAGTTATCAACAGCACCATTTTACATCCCCCTTTAAGTTTTAAAATCTGTCGCCGAAATATTTTTTTTAAACCTACGTTCCTCGAGACATTTCCAGGGCATTCCATTCGAAATGGAAGACCTCGTATTATATTGACGCATTAATTGAAAGACGCATTAATTTTCAAACTCTTACCTGGTTGCTGCGCGACCGCAGCTGGTCTCTTATTGATACCAAGCATATTCTCCATGTCCGATAAGGCCGAATTATTACTGTTTGTGTGGTTTTTCTCTCGCGTGAGTAGCTTGATCGTTGCGTTAGCCGATTCGAACATTGGCGGTGGGGGCGGAGGTGGAGGTAGCGGCGGCGCGGGCGGTTGTGCTGCTTTGGTCTCAAGGTCCTTTATCTTCTCCTCAAGTTCCTTGACAGTTTGTTCCAGTCTCTCAACCGAAAGTTCAGCACACTCTGACCTCTGTACCGCAATCTCCAGCTCAGTGTCCGCTAGCTTAAGTTTTTCCTCCAATATTTCGAACTCTACGTTTGATTCTCGCTCTTCAAGTTTCTCCTGGAGCGCCTGGACCTGCGCAACATGACGCTGCTGCTCCTCCTCCAGCGAACGCTTCAAGGATTCAACCTCCAAGAGGACGGCCAACAATCGCCCGTCAGAATCCGTCGCGATCTCCGCCAAGAGTAACGAGCTCTGATGCGCGAGAACATTGCGCTCTTTCTGCGCCTGTGCATTCAAATCAAATATGATTAGACGTGCTGTGGAAGCCTTCTTCGAGAGAAGAAAATTCACCATGAAATGTTTGGCTATCGCTCCAAAGTGAGACGAAATCAAAAATATTATACAATCGGACCACAATTCTACGGAGTTCGATTCTCCGCACTCTCCATCCCTATCGCAGGAGTAGGGGTAAGTGGGTTCTATGGAATATTTGTTCCTCGTCAGTGGTTCCTCGATTCTGCGGAATTCGGTCCCAAGTTATCCGTAGAATCGAGGTCCGACAGTATTGTGTAACAATGAAGCAAACTCGTTCTTTTCGGGCCGAGCGTAAGTTTGCAACATGAGTCGTGGGTGAGCACGCATATGAGTGGAAGGTGAGTATGCTTGTGCGAACCGGAAAATTGAGGTTAGGATCGCATAATGTCAGATTTGATTGCGACAGCGCATGCGCGTAGTACGGAAAAGATCACTTTTAACTTCTAGGACTTAAAAGTGGTCCTTTCAGTACTCCGCACGTGCGCATTTACTGATTCACTTTACCGTTATAAAAGTGGATACTTCAGAAGCGGAAACAGACATGAAAAAGGCGTGAAATATGCTCGTCTTATATAAAAAAGTATTTCGTGAACTGATGTGATTTTGAGGAAGAACAAAAAAAAAAAACTTTAATATAATCTTCAGTAATGTTATTTGCTCCAGTGATGGTGAAAACAAATGAAACGACATCCTTACGAATGTGCAATGACTGAAAAACATTTCAACAATTGAAGAGAACGTTTGGTAGTTCTAACATTCAAAATACTTGAACTCTTAATCCAATCCTACTGTTTTTAAGCTTTTTTTCCGCAGCATAAAAATGTCTAGAGCATTCTGTCGTATGTTGGATATATATGATAGCTTCTCCCACATTTTACATAACGAACAAACTATGGAGAGGTCGGATATCGATTTGAATCGAACTATTTAATGCTCTTTAGCTCTCTTCAATCCGATTCAGGTTTCTCTGTACACGCGCAATAACATATTTTCGTCATGGCGTAATGTTCTATCGGTACGTGGCACTGCATTCGGCAAGATTTTGGCAATTTATTAGTGGTCCAATTTATGCCCTTGGATTAAACATGGATCACTCGATAACATCACTTATTTACTCAGTTGATAATTGATACGCGTCAATTCTTACCGGACAATGAGTCTGTACTTTGTGGATATGACATTGTGCCATAGTATAGCGCATGACGTCAGAGGCAAGGATATTTAAATTGCAAATTGATATAAATCATATCTTGATTGATTCAAATTAGACGAAGCGTTGCAAACTTTGGCTAGCTCTAAAATAGCAGCCAAGTAAGAATTCCAAAATATAGTTAGCAAATCCTGATGCAGTACCGTAGGTGGCATCGGGTGGACAATGAACTAACGATAAGCACTGACAAATTTGACAAAATTACAACACGGGGAAGAAAATCTTTTGAGGAATGCAAAAGTTTTGAATTTTAGGGTGCCTAGACGAAAATTTTAAAAAACAATATTTTGACCAAAAATTTTTCAAAAAGGATTCGTTGATTTTCGATTAAGAGGGAATAATTATTGCTGAGATTATAGCAACGAAGGTAACTCGTCTAATTACACAAAGGAGATCCTAAATTTTATAGACGAGTATTTTCTCCTTTTTTTTGTTAATATCATTGCTTGACTTTATTTACTATTACTCTATTACCGGATGGGAAGCAACTAGTTGATTTTTTTTTTTTTTCGGATTAGAACAAATATGAATGGATTTGAATTTTGATGTCATGATTCTTTCTTGAAATCTTTCAAATGATCTTCTCCATGCACAGAAAATCGGTCTGAATTAGCTGGAACAACCCACCCATAGACGCTCGAAATAGAAGGGGGAAAAAAAGGTTACTGAAATTTACTTTCAATGATTTTATCCAGCCGTTATTATACTTCAAATAAATCACTCGAGCAAATCATCAATAAGGTATCATGCTGTGAATGGATCACTGGCAATTTGCAGTCAACGCTACTTATGGTGCAACATCTAGATGTTACTACATGCTTAGAGTTGATATTATTCGTTACTTACCTTGTCGGCTTCGATCTTCATATTCTTGGCGTTTTCTCTTTCCTTTTCACACTGCTCTTTCAGGGCTTGAACCTCATCAGCGACCATCCGGGTCACTCGTTCCATGTTTTCCCTCTGCTTCTGGAACTCCTTAATCTTAGCCTCACCTGCAATAAATGAATAGTCTTAGTTATTCACAGATTACCACGTTCCCTAAAATGTAGATGCATCATCTGATGGATCTCAATCGCACCTTCCTCTCGAAGTGCTCTTTCCTCTTCGAGTTGTGAGGAGAGCAGGGTGACCTGTTCCTGGGCTTCGAATTCCTGAAGTTTTGCCGCATTCAACTCCGTCTGCAATCTGGCAACGTCCTGGCTCAATTCTGAGAACACAATCACGATATTTTTATTTTTATTGCAATCCTGTCTTCGCTGACTTGCGCCAAATCTTAAATTTTTAATCCAGATTCCTGTTGCAATTATTACAAATTACGTATCGACATTCTAGGTACTCAAGGTCAAATCAAGGGGGAGAGTCAATACTTAACGTTTCGGCCTTGAGAAAACTAAAAGAATACATTTATTCAATTATAATAAGCAAAAAAGAAAATATTGTAACACAATATTTTTTCCTTATAAGCGCTAACCGACAGATAAAACATCAAGAGAAATACAGTATGATAAACTTACAGTCGTTCAAGTAGAATCCGCTTAAAAACGGTGAAAACTTGAAGACCAAATTCAGGTTTAATCTGATGAATAGAACTCAGTTCTCCTCGACATTTGGTAATCACTTCAATTTAGCAATGTTTGGATTATAATGGATTGTGATGTGAGAGTACCACTAATCTGCCATTCATTACATTATAACTTGGAATCCAGTGGATTTGAATAAGAGATCGACTTTTTCTGTCGTAAAGACATAACATTTATAAATTTCACAGTCTGTTTAGTAGGCGGTTTTTTTGTTTTAGAATTTAGTTTTGAAGTTTACACCGTTTTTAAGCGGTTTCTACGTAAATGAATGTAAATTTATTTTACTGTATTTCTCTTCAATTTCTGATATCAGCTTATCGCTTATGAGGAAAAAATATTGCGTTACCACATTTCCTTTTATGATTAGCGCGATTGAATAAATGCCTTCTTTTAGTTTTCTGAGGAGGGCTCCACTCAGGGCCGAAACGTTAAATTTTGACTTTTCCCCTGTGTTTGACCTTAGACACCGAAAATATTTGTACATACTTCAAGATGAGGTCGACAAATTTGTCAAGATTACAAATTATATTTGCAATACCTCTGACGGTTTCTCGCAGCTGTTCCGTGTCATCGGAATTCGAATCAACTTCATCGGAGATATCGATGTCAATATCGACGATACCTTCCGGGTTGACTTGGAGGAACTTCTGCGCGAGTACCTGGGACTTTCTTTTGAGCTCTCTGTTTTGCTTGTACCACTGAAATGAAAAGTGAATGCACGCGGTGTTAAAAAATAATAAGTTTTCAGTATTTATCAATTACCATTTTTGAATTACGTGTCAAATGCTGACAGGCACAATGTCGTGGATGTAATGAGAAAAATCTTATTTATTAAGGTGACCAAAATATACCAATAAAATAGATATCGTTGTAGTAATGGTTTAAACATTGTCGGAATTACAAGAAAATGTGGTACAAGTAACTATTTAGTGTGACATTTATAGTTAATAATACTACATATTCTTGCTATACTCAGCAAAGTTTAAATCTGTTCATTTAGTTTATTGTTTTTTTTTTTTTCAAAGCAATAAGGCCTCAACATCAATCTATTGTTGTAACAACATAAACTTATCGTAATAGTTATTAAGAAATACACGGAAATGTAATCAATACGAAAAAGCCCAGCAACACATAGTAGATTTTCTGCATATAATATCAGATTTCGTCACCATTGGTTATTGTTGATGAACGTTTTTTGGCTGAAAATTGAACCGAAGATGACTGAACGGACCCAGCCGAAAGCTCGAAGTAAATAATGAGAACAAAACATTCATCAACAATGACAAACACTGACAAAATCTGAAATTATCACAAAACCCAGGACACGAACTCATACGCATCATGGTATTTTTTGGTTACCATTACTATAAATAGTACCAAAAACTAGTCATTTCTTTTGATGCAATTTGCGCACATTAAGGAAATCGAATGAGTATTGAATCGCAGAAAAGAATAAGTCTACGACGCAAAATCTAAACCGATTAACCCTTTGCGGCATGGCATCTCATATATGAGACACCTTTTTTAAATCAGTTATTCAAGATTTACATTCAACTTTTGAAATATGGCTGTAATTTTTATTTTTTAATTTTTTCTGCATAAATGGACGTCTAAGATGTCAATGTTGATGTTTTAAGAAGAATTATGACGATTCCGCAAATATAATGAGCGCTACAAATAAACAAAGTGTTGGAAATGCTTGTTTTTACAGAGCACGTGTAATTGTCAAAAGCTCATGGGGACCAGAAAAGTGGAACTCGGTAATCTTGAGTTTTTTGGGTCGCTAAAAAAGAATCTGATGTCGAAGTTTCAAAATTAAAGATGGCCGATCCAATATGCGGGTCTGGAAATACAAAAATTGATCCTATTCGCTTGAAATTTGTGACTCGAGCGTTTTCGGGATCGTATTTGGTGACTGAGAAAACCCCTCAGTGTGCATTTTCGAGCCATTCCGACCACTTTCACATCTCCAGTCCGTCACGTTAGATCTGCCGTTTCAAATTTTTTTTAATTTCTCAAATCTGACCTCATTTTTGAAATCAACGACCTCGAGAACCCTTGTATAGCCAATTTCAAGAAATTTGACTACAAGAAAAAAAAAATGCATGCTTCAAAGCGTTAAATCCTTTGTAGCGTCGTTGATGCTTTATTAATTATATTTTTTACTTGTGACGATGATGATTCATAGGTGTACCTGAGTAGCCTGTTGCATCGCTCGGTGCATCGCTCCCGTCTCGATATCATATTGCCGTTTCAGTTGTTCGTATTCCTTGCAAACGGCTTCGGACACTATTCGAAGAAATAAAACGCACAATTAATTTGTCTGCGAAGGTCGCCACGTCAGTTATACGTGAACTTTTGCCTCGACATACTTCACACGTGTAAGCGTGCATGTGCAATACGTCGTGCAATGCATTTTACGCGCGCTGCACGGAACGCGTTAGTATTGTCGCAGGCATAACAACATTCGGATCGGACATATCAGCGAAGCTCTTGAATAAAAATTATGTACCTGTTCGTAGCTTGTTCAGTTTCTCTTCATTGTCTACAACTTGTGCTTGCAAGCTATTGTTTTGCCTCTGAAGATGATTGTATTTTTTTTCCAAATCAGCGTGATCCCTCAGATCTGCAAAAATAATGTAAATAATCTTTATTTATATTACGATGGCGTCGCGATGGTTGATAAACACATTGACACGTATTATTGGTCGGACAGCTTGGTGATGAAATACATATATTAGTGGTGATTGCAGACAATGAAACTCGTCTCTGGCCACACCCAATGCATGTCTTTTGACCAAGTCATGGTTACGATCACACGTTATAAAACTCGAATCTCACTACCATTAAAACATCTCTCTGCACTTTTTTTCCTACCTAGAAAACAAATCCATTGTCTGCTGCAGTATTTGACATTCTGCAAAATTTCGAATTTCCAATACACGCACCATGTACAAAAATAAAATGAGCAGGTTTCTAATTTTTAATTTTACTAAGTCTATCTTACGCAGTGTAAAATCTTGACTAAACATGACAATTGTATTTTGTTTAGTTACTATTTCAAGATTGAATCAGTGATGCATCGAAGAAAACTTTTACAGTTAGTGTAAATTATACAAAGTAATAGCGGCGTGTCGTTTTCATTTTACACACATTTTTGATTTACAATCAATTTTATAAATACAGACTACAGTTATACAGTAAACATTTTTTCAATGTATGGGTATATTGTTGATTTGGTCAAGTATATTATACTGGAGCAGCTGTAAAAATATGTGTCATTCGAATACACCCAACTTTTAAAATACCTCTCCCCCCCTCCCCCCCGCCTCGCCTATTCGTCAGTCACTCGTACAATTGTTTAAATCTCGTCTTATGGTAGTCAGCACAGCGGTTGATTATTTGCAAAACAAATTGAGCAAAGAATTCTTACGATGGATTATAAACAAAATACCAATGAATTAAGGTATGCCAATTATGCAGCAGTAGTCAGTATTTACACTTGCCTTATTGATAAAAATATTTTTGCTGAAAAGAAAACAAACAATGTAATAACTGTATTTGTAATTTCATACTGGTTGAAACCATCGCACGTATGGAGAAGGTGTACAACGTGAGTCAGTTTGGTAGCTACATAACACGATTATATGTCCCCGGTTTTAGCATATTTGGCATGATTCACCAGTACTCGAGCCCAACGGTCTGATTCAAGCGTCCGAACGCCAAGGCGCCGTTGTTTACACCTTCCAACTTTTAAAATTATTAACGCTCGAGTCTGGTTGAGTCGTTGTGTGCCGGACCACAAAACACCAATCTGTCATGAAATATCTACGGAAGAATGAACAAGAGAAAAACTGTTGTAATTGTCCTTGCTTTGTTGTTTTCCTCGACATTGAAGTTGGCAATGAAATATTGAACAAAAAGTTTCGATTTGAAGGAATTTAGTTTGCAGAACATGGATGAGCTTTCCTTTATTAAGCCTTATCAAATTTTAAATTATTCCGAAACAGCGAAATAAGGGGATTTCCAATGGCTGTACCATTACTTTAAAGTTTCGAACTTCATCCTCATGGTATCAGCTCCACGGCGATTAACCTATACTTTCATGCATACGATTTCATACAACACAAATATTGCTACCACACGATCTTAAACGTGGAGTTTTGGGATCGGTAAAATCCTTCAAATTTTCCCGAAAATTGTCCGGTCAAGTCAACGATAAAAGAGTAACTGAAACACGGCTGTACTGTTATTTCGACCTTATAGGGATCATCGTTCGGTACCCACGAAGATGCAATCAAACAGTATGACAAAATGAAATTTTCGTTCCTTGAAATTCGCGTGTTTATAGTTCCTCTGGGTAACAGTCTTGATAAAAGACGCGATAATGACAATATACAACGAAAGCATTTTATTTTTACTTTCAATCAAACACAAGATCGGCTACTGCATGAAACTTTTTGTTAAACATGCTTTCCACGCACGTTTCGACATCCACTTAAATTGATTGACGTCACCACGACAGAAACGGACCATCGTCGCATCGAATTTACAATTAGAGACATAATGATAAACGACACATAAGGTTCGATTTGAGGCAGTCTGTGTACCACCGTGACGTATTTTATGAGACTCTGAATGAGGCTGGGGATCCTCATTCAATTCTTTTTATCACCTTTTTTCTTTCTTATTTGATAAAATTCGCGTTCGTGACGTAACGTCTGAAAGTATTCAATCACTCGAGCACCGTTTAATTGCAATGCGGTAGATGCTTAAATATTCGTCCGTTTGCACGCGTAGCAATATTTGTGTGTCGTTCTACAACTAAGAAAATAATTCTCAAGTTTCTTACTAGATTCGCTCTTTTGCAGCAGCATCTTTCTCCGTTTTTCCGAGTCCTCGTACTTGGACTTCCACTTGCTCTCCATGAAGCTGTTACTTCTGTTTAGTTTCTTATCGCCTAGTTCCAGGGTACTCCTTATGGTCTCGACCCTCTTACCCTCCGTCGAGTTCGTTCTCCACATCGTCTTTTCCTCGGTATTTCTCGACTCGATTGGTGAATTTGAAGAATACGAACGAGACTTGTTGTTAGCCTGGACCGGTGAAGTATCGCCCTTTTCGAACGATGCTCGCTGAAGAGCGACAGAGGTCGTACGAGCTGGACTTCTCCGGTTTACCATCTTCTCCGGAGATTCTCTTCGTGCCGGTGGATATCGGTCCAGGAGTCGGACCGTAGAGGAAACCTTCGGCAGGGGGATGTGAGAGTGGGACGAGTTGCCAGATGGCGAGCGTGGCGGCTCCGTCGCCAAGACGATCTCTAATTGAGTCTTGTTCATCGTATCTGCAACAACGTTATACTTGAGCTTCACTCTACCGGAGATCGCGATGAATAGGGCAAGCACTGAACAGGATAGAAATAGAGAAAAAGATTTGTTCGCTCTTTCCGGTGTCACCCCGACAGTTTTCACAGACAGCTTTTCACTTCAAGCTCGTTAATCACTCGACAATTTTACTTGACCCTTTCGTTCATAAATTTTTTCTTACGTGTGATTCACTTGAAATTTTGCATACATGGGCTCATGGGGTCGCCAATTGCGAATCTGAACTCGAAATACGAAAATTCAGAATGGCGGATCCAAGGCGCGGACGTAAATTCAAAACTTTGTTTGATTTTAAAAAAAAACTTTGTCTATCGTGGTTTTTGCGGTCGCCGATCTCAAATCTCGGATCCAATATAGCGGATGAACAAAAATTTTGAAAAAATTTACAGATGTTTTTTGGTGTGTATTAAGTTTGTGTAAAAATCGGTATTCCGATTTTCATGGTCAATTAGCAGAAAATGGGTTTTTCGTGGGAAATCACGAACTTCGACCGTTTGTTTACACGTTCTACTTTTGCAATGAATAAATAAATGAATTTTGTGTTTTTTGTAGACTTAGACGTATTCCAGGGGACATCCAGGGACCAAAAAACTCGGTGGTTGTTACCAAAACAGTAATAAATAAATAAAGAGGTGCAAAAAAACAGGTGGAACGCTGAACGACCTAGCTTGAATTGCAGGGTTTATGGAACTAGAAATTTTCACAAAAAACCCATGGATGGTTCTGACAATATTCGCATTATACTCATAATTTTGAAACAAAAGAACCAATCACTTTTGAAATTTCAAAAATGCTGCTCATTTTTTCAAAAATGTCTAATATTTATACTCTAATGTTTGAATACTCCTTTCAGTTTTAAAACATAAGCTCTAGATAATAATAGTTTTTGAAAATTTGGAAAATGCTTAAAACATACTTCAGAGCTCCGGGAATATTGCCCATTAATATTTTACCACGGGCTACCCGAAGAATGACATTGATCATGTGACAAGCAAACACCAACGAAATCAGACCTTCTTAAAACAATGTGTGGCAAACTGATATAAGCGTAAACACGCGCCGCGACAAAACGTCTCACGTCTTGGAATTTAATCAAGCCGTTTGTACTTCCAAGAATTTTTCTTACGTTAGACCTGGACATGGTCGTTGTCAGGCCATTGTTTTATGCGCAACTAGTTTGACTGATCGTTATCAGCAGATGACAGAGCTCATTTCGTATGAAATACCGTAAGCAATTATCCTCACGAGTGACGTAATAGATTTTTCCAACTGCACTTTCACCGAATTCACGACATCGCAGATAAACGTCTTCTTATCTGATTAGATTACACGGAAACCCGGATGACTTTAGAACAAGCTGATAACGGGCATTGCAGTGAACTCAAAGCCTTCCAATTTTTATGTAATGCGGACCGTGAAACCTCATTATCTGAAAGTAAACATTCATCGAAACACAATTACGCGCCTTGTAGCGAAGCTAAGGGTTAATAACTTTCTGGGACTTTTCTAAAAATAAGCTTAATAGACGGCCCCCTATGAGGACCTGGAAATAGCGCGGTGTCAAAGTTTAGGAGCAGCCCCACGTATATAGTAGCGTAGATATTCTAAAACCAAAGGAATTGCTTTCTCTGCTTTCCGGTTTTCCCTTCGTATTCCAGACAAACTCAATATTCGTTGCTCAGGTGTTCCCACAAGTCCAATATATGATTTCCTTGTACGATGATGAAGTTAGCAACGATGCATGTTTAGGAAAAATTGCTACTTCGCGTCTTTAGGAATGTCCGAAATTTAGTAAACCAGTAAAAATAGAATGTACTATTATTTTGAAAAGTCAACTCCTTGAAAGTCATTCTAAAATCGCCTATTAACGACGATTTTTTACCCTAACGTTTCGTTACGTTAACGCTACCAACTCCAGTCTCATTTCCTTGTTTCAATCGCCAACTACAGATTACATTGTCCATTGCTTACCGTCGTGACAAACGATTAGCTCACCATCAGAGCATTTGGAACGGAATTTTAATAAATTAATTATACATAAAAATGTTGGAGCCAGTGATACGGAGTTTGACTTCCGTCAAAGATTTCTGAAGAAGAGATTAGTAAAATTATACCTAATTAATCCTTGTCCCGTACAGTCGTCAGAGTATTCCTCTTATTCCCGATATAGTTTAGAATTTTCTAGAGTACCATGAACCGTGTTGCACTTTGTCCAAAACGACGAATACAATACTATCATTCCGGCGTTTTCAAACAGTAGAACATGATCTACCCGACAATTCCTCGTGGCGGGCTTACAACGTTATAAAATAGTCTGTCACTGACGACATCGGCTGAAATCTACAGCACGTGTTACGCAGGTAACACAAACGTTTTCCTTTTCCTGCCTCGCAATCGTTCGCAATGCCGAATTCCAGTAAAATCAAATGTCTGTATACAAGGATCACACTGCACTCGGTAGTACTTTTCAAATCAACGATTACCCAAAATTGGACGTGATTCAGCCGCGGCAACGGATGAGATCCGACTGTCCGTCCTCCTTCGCGTCTCAGGACAGACTACACACGACACCGAGCAATATCACTTCACTTTATCTTGGACACTCCACACCGCTGTTCTTGACTCGGTACTTTGCTTGGCAGTGTGCTGAGTTAGTTAAGCTAGATCCATGAACGCTGAATCCGACTTGGGAAGGGGGGGGGCTCGTACGTCCATTAGTGTTGGTTTGTACCGCTATCCTTAAACCGCCGACCAAGCTGCTTTTTCTCCAACACACATGCACCAGCGAACAGTACGTACGACCTTCGATTCACACGACCTAACGACACAACGAAGAAACAATTTGCAACAGTGGGACGGCAGGTGTCTGCATGTGTGTGTTACACGTACATGTCCGTGTTTACATGCTCCACGGGATCGCCTCAGCATGGGTCTGTTATTGATATTAAGGTTTTTACGTACTAACCGAGCAGAAGACTTGAACGAAACCCAAAAAAAAAATTGGAGATTCCTTCTTTGCTTTGATGATAGATTTTATGTAGTGGTAATATTCAAATTGCAAACATTTTATACGTATTTAAGATTGAACTGTCGCGTAATGATGTTAATGTATAACATAACGAGTGAAAGGATATATACAATTATTACGCAATTAAGCCTGTTCGCAACATATCCCTCCTTCCAACACTTTGAAAACCATCGTAAAACTACAGACAGCTGGGTTTCATGACAGCAGATACAAGAGCTATAGCGACTTGGTTGGGAAACTTTTTAGAAGATTTATAAAAGATAATGTCTACACGAATAGGAATTATTTTTAATAATTCAAAGAGTAGAAATAATTCATTTTTCCAACACCTGCTTGGAAAGTTACATTTTCGAACAGTGCGCTAAAACGACGTTGGCGCATGCCCATAATTGAAATGCGATATTTAACAAACTAGAGCTTTCTCCGGTGCATGCGCACTTTCGAATAACAGAATTTTACCCACTACATCGTTGAACATACGTTACCTAATCCTAACTTTACATTCTGTAAGCTTCGCTGCTCCTCGAATCAGACTTTCCTTTGTTAGGTTTCGGAAGTAAATAGCGTGTGTCACACACGTGCGGATGAGCAATTTATGACTCGTGTGATTACAGCGTTTACCTTGCTTCCATAGCAAACTTCACATCCATCGAAACTCACCCACTTTTCGCACTTGTGACACAATATACTAATTCGTTAACACTATATTTAAAACGGCACGTTATATGAAACGAAAAAAAAAAAAAAATAGACCGGACTCTGCGGGATTAAAGAGCGTGGAATGGAGAATATTAATCAGATCTCAGTACATCGACATAATCTTTGAAGGGACTTCCTCAGATTCTAACATAAAATCGGGATTTAAAGGGAATGTAAAGAAATTTGACAGGCGTGTAATATAAGTGTGAGTATATTTGCAGGTAATGTACTGATACAGTGTTAAAGGGAATATCAGAATGGATTGCGTTGTTGAATGAAGTGAAGGCAGTCGAAAGATTGTAGTCCACCTCTTAATACTTCATATTTCTGGTTGCCGTGACTACTGGTGTAGGTCAGACATGAAAATTTGAGAAACCCTTATTCTAATTATGTTATAATACGAATAAGTAGTTTTCATTGAATATCGTCACTAAAGTTCTATGTACTTTGTAGATATTTCCAAACCACAATACCCACATAGACATGCTCGGGGTGATTTATGTCATGTGTACCTGTAACAAATATGGCGAAAATTTAATATTCTTTTCATTTTAGAAATTTTATTCGATAAAGTAACAATGAATATGGACGCAGCGTCATTTTTGTTAATAGAGAAAGAGTCTACAAGATATGAAAATTCGGTTACTTTATAGGTTTTTGAATATATTTTTGCCTCATGACCGGTTTCGTGATGCGATGCTGATGCGTCTATGTCACCTATAGCCTTTATGTTCTTCCGTATGCTTCTCGATCAACGTGCATGAGGAAATGGAACAAATCATTGCTTAATTACGCACATTAGCTATATTAAGTGGGTAAAAGTTTCCTGTTCGATTTTGTGTGTAACATATAATATATATTTCTTACTAGTAACGAAAGCGTTGAATGTTGGATTTCAGTAGCAAAGTCATGCAGTATTTATTACCAATAACCATACGTTTGTTCTACATTTTACATAATCACGCAACATGCCATTGAGATTAATAAAAGAACAACGGTTGATAAAAATGGAAAAATAACAATAACAACAAAATATTCATTCGGATTAATTTGAATCCCAGTGAAATATTATCGTGAATCGGGTAAAACTCTTCACCATTCCATAGTTATATTTGCAGAAAGTTATTATTTATAAAAGTTGCCACGAGATTTCGGTAAAATTATCTTAAAAAGCAGAAAATTTAATTTACCCAACACATTACTAACACAGAATTTATAACCGTTCAGATAAGTATGCCTGTTATCTTTGACATGTGTAAAGTACTTATAAAACAACAGTTACTCATGTCGCAAATTGAACAAATGTTCACAGATGATCTTATGTCTAGATGTTATTATCCTACAGTGTACAAATTAAAAGACACATCCTGCAAAGAGTTTGCTGCACAGTTTATAAATATGTAATTTGACGGGAAAGTCTTCTTTCTGCAGTTTAAATCTTTCAAAATTCTATGAAGAATTATCCCTTTAACTATCACGTTCCACAGTTGGTTAATAACAGACATAATATGTTTAGTAATAAACTGGCGAAAACAAAAATCAGGTGATTTTCACTTACAATTAAAGGTACCCTGGTCAATTTCATTTACTTATATATCGTCAAATATCGAAATCCACGAATTTCAAACGTGAAAAAGGGCTTAACAGTCCCATTTTATAAGCGATTCTGAACAAAAACACTCTAATACATTTTCATTTCATGCTGAAATAATGAAATCGCATGTATTCTACGAAATCGCAATAGTAAGTTAAGATTAAAAAACAAATTAAACTAATGCTTGTTAATTAACTATGGTCTAACCATAATTTTTGCAAGAAATTAATATCCTTGTTTGTATCAATTGTAATATTCAAATACAACTGACACCTTTATTCGATCCAACAACAACTTTTGAAAATAATCAATCACTGCGTTAAATGCTAAATTTCTATCATGCAAGTATCTACGGAAGCATGCGGATGTGTACGAAAGTATCTAAATAAGTATCGCATACTTATATACTGAAATATTTTGAATTTTTGGGTCCATAGCTACATAATTAAAATCTAATTTATAACTTGTAATTGTCTAACTATAATGGTTTTCATTGCTCGAGGTATAGCAATATGGAAGTATGTATATGTCTGCATCAGGTGACTCTGGTGAAAATTTCCACTACGAATTTTTATTGAAATTGGAAAATTTTGTATTATTTCATACAAAATTGTATACATGCATAGTTTTTTTTTAAGAAGAATTGGTAATTTTTTTTTCAAAATCGTAGTGTCTTGTAGATTTTTTTCATTGAAACGATACAAATCTTTATGAAAATATACAAGCTTTTTATGAGAAAATATGCATAGGTATTTACAATTTTGTACAAAAAATTGTTTTCGTACGAAATATCTCAATTTCTCTAAAAATTCGTAGATAATTGTGGAAATCACTTAGACTAGGCAAACCGGGGTTACGTAATACACCTATTTTGATATAATCCTCACGTCATCGCTCAGATTGATCATAGCTGAAAAACAAAATTTCTAACGCTGTGCGGACTAATCGACTAAGGGGCTTCGCGTCTTGCCACCACGACCCACGCGATCTAGGTGGATTTCAATGAAATGAAACGTGAGACTTCGTACAAACTTAGCCGTTATATTCAAGGAATGAAGATTTCATTCAGAGAAATTATACGCAGCGCATGATATACCTACAGCTATATTTAAAATGTGAGCCATTGCTTACACGATGATACATAAATTACCCTTGTGTCGTAGTGTTTCACTTCGAAAGAAGAGAAATTCACGGGAAAATCTGTAGATGTATCTGCGTACGAGGTTCACTGTCACAGCCCGCAATGAACGCGCATAAGAATAACATGCTTATAACAACCAGACCGCGCACATCCTCCGGAATATTGAAATAGATAAGACGTAGTCGGAGTCACTTGGCTTGAGTCATGCTCTTATGAATAATGAGACTACTTGGATATCATTTCCCATTCATTCTTTGTTCAATAGCTTACGTAGAGAGTCTATAGCTTTCTGCTATCCGCAAAGATATTCCAAACATTTAGTAAAAAAATGTTTTATCCGGGCGCGGTTGAAAATCCGAATTTGAATAACTACGACAAGTCAAAGTTCCGAAAGTGCGAAAATGAAATAATTTGATAACCGGAAGCATCGAAATTCCGAATTATAGAAGATTTTCAGTACTGTGAATTTTTAGCTTCCTGAAATTTCACCACTTTGATTTTTCTTTGTTTTGGATTTTCGATATTTTCACGTTCGGAATCTTAGTCATTCCGATTCTCGGTTTTTCTAATTTCCTACACCAACTCGTTGAGTAAACTACTCTGTGTGAGTGTATTTTATATTTCGAAATTTTACTCTATCGGAACTTTACTTTTCGGAACGTTGCATTTTGAAACTTTGAGCTGTCGAATTTCCGACCATTGCATTCGAAACTTCGTTGTTTCGTAGAAATTTGATTTCTTTACTTCAAGTTTTGCCATCAAATAATACGAAATTAAGCGCTTTCGAAACTTTTCAAATTCGGAACTTCAACCCCGTCCCGTTCTACCCGGCGCTATAAAAAAAAACTCGAATATAGGACGCATCCGAAGCTAGATAAAAAAAAGATGTAGGTCCATATTTATACGTTATTTACTTAAAAAAAAATAAAAAATTCTTAGTCCTCTGCAACGTAATTTATTCATACTGATTGTGAGCTGTATATTATTTTGTGCTTAAATACATGTATATGTATACCTACACTCACTACTTATAAGTCGTATTAGCATCGAAAGAAAAATCGAGAATGTCTGAGCAAATGTTGAACATGCATAAATTATATGCATACATACACCTACCCGTAATTGCACGGACTGTGAAACGCGCAACGGTGAATTGCTAACCTGCATTGTAGACGAATGCAATCTTACTTTCACGACTCCTACTGCAACACTCACGCCTCTAGCCGACCATGATAGACGCGAAGAGGCGTGCTATTTCACCTTTACCAGCCTCCGGCCTTCCTGGACAGATGAATTGTTATCAGAAACCCGCTGCATCGGCTGCAGATTGCACTCTACAAATTAGTAGCGTATCTGAGAAAATGCAGGTTTATCATGACTGGGTAATCAATCTTATCGAGCATCGCTTTTATTTATTTCTTCATTTCAAGTATAAAGATATAAAGAACAACCGATTCTCGTGAATGGTTCGGGGTCGTAAAACCAATTTCACGGCCGTTTTTGCCACTTTTAGTGCCGACTCAGATCTGACAGTGAATCAAATTTTATACTTATCATACTCTTGATGTATCGGAATAGAATGCTATTACAAAACGGGACTGAAAAAGACGCTATCTCCCTATACATATGTTTTCTTCGAACATTCGTTGGCATCACTACGGCGCGATAGGTGTTAATTTAAAAACCTGCATGTTAACATCCAGTAAAACATTGACGATGCGAAGCATAGATAATTCCAATTCCTTGTAGTAACTCGGTGTGAGGAAAGTTTGAGGGTTGCAACGATTTGATAGGCATGTTTTTTTTGTTCAGTTTAAATTTGTTGATTTTCAGGTGAAAATGAACAATCTTTTCGAATACCATACCAGTATATTTTCCAGCACCTACGTGAAAGGAATTATTTTTGATATTTTCATTGAAGAATAAAATAATGTTGACAAATTGGCCTGCCAATTTTTGGCAACCTTGCAAATTATTATGGAAAAATTGAGATAATGTTGAGTTTGATAACGCTTATTGGAAAAGTCGGTGTGCTTGTTCGTAAGCATTTGACACATTCGTGAGTAATATTACGTGCTACGCATCGCGCGATTCTCCATGTAATAGCTGCTTGTATAACTAGTAGGCTGTACTACAGCGGGCTGGCCCCACAGTTTAATCACTTCATTGTTTTAAATTACACATGTACAGTTCCCTGCCCCTACTGAGGAACTAAGCTACATGAGTCACGCTGAAATTGTTCACTTAGGTTATAACATCCTAATCATCCTCGTCCACCGCAATTAATTTTCACGTCTCTTGCAACTGCGCGCAAAACGCTTTTCATACGTCCTGGAAAGCTACCTGCATCGCAGTGAAATATTGAAAGACTATTACAAATAAGGATAATTCTTTACTTTTCATCACCTCTGGTTTCGGTCAAAGATCGCTTTTTTTTTCTTTTTTAATATCAGCGAATCTTTACATTTTTGAACCTCTAGAATCCGAAAAATAGGTTTTCGTCACGTCAGTCCGTCGGCCTATCGCTTTGTCCGACAAACTCCCGCAATGATACCGGAAAAGGCGTGAAATGATAAAGTCTGAAACTTGTAGGATTTTACCACCAAATAATGGGCACAAAAAATTGCCAAGTCCCGTGCAATTTCACCTACCGGTTCTACCGGAAATGGACCAGTTTTCAATGTTTTACCGACAAATCTATACCTTTTTCTCCTTATTGTGTGTATTGCTAAGTACTTTTTCTAAATAAACAATCACGTTTTCCGAAGTTTATAGTTTATTTTTAAAAATGTCGTGTTTTTCAAAATTTTGTTTTTTAATTTTTCTTTAGATATTTTGTCGTTTGGCTGTCAGTTCCATATTTTGTATTCAGCCGTTTTTGAGATCGTCGCGGAAATTCATCGGATAAACCGACAGACGCTTCCTTTTCATGGTGATGAAAAGTGTCGCAAAAAACGGGGTTTTCCGGCTTGTTTTCTGCTGGAACAAGATCTAAACATTCGTTTTTGGCGTGCAAAATATTTTATTAAAGTACTGGATTTTACCTCAATATTTCAAGAGGCGTCTCACAGAATTTGGCTTTTATCCATACATACAACATAGGTATAAAAACATACTTGTTGGAGCTTCTTCGCATAATTTTTTCAAAGTAATCGTAAGTGCGACATAGATATTCTATAGATATAATCGTATAAATAATTCGATTATAGCTCAAAATAATAATATTTTTTATTTCCGTTGCAGTAACCAGGAACGAGGTATTAGCAAAATTAAGATTTTTGTACCTTTTGTTTAAAATGGTGAAATGAAGCTGACATCCTACGGTCTGAAAAATCTAATAGATTATTAATTAATTATACGAAAATGCAACCAGTCCAAATGTCAAACCGTAACACACGATTATTTCAGAAAATTCTATGAAAAAATTGGAATGAGTGTATTTTTTTACAGGTTACGAATGATACATAGCCTCTTAGTATATAAGGCACCTCCTAAAGGTTTAGATGAAAAACCTACACCTCGGGAGGATTTTGAGCTAGCGTAAATTAACGTTAGAACTTATTCCAGGACAAAAAAGTATTGCCCTTATCTGAAAAGTCCACTTTACCATATCGATGTATGTTAGTATCCACATCAAATAGGCCATTTTTTTGATCAACAATCACCGATTTTGATCATCACCAGGTATTTTGTACTACTATGCCCGGTGTCATTCATGAGTGAGAGTTACTCCAGGTTAACCTAACCCACAGTTAGCGTGTGCTCGACTTCACGTAACAAAAAAAGGATCACTGGATTTCGGATTAACCCGTTGTTAAAAGCTGGAGTAGCCCACAAAAATATTGTAGTATCTGCGAAAAGTTAAATTGCAGCATAGATAACCCAGGTTTAACTCTCGTGAAGCCATATTTGCGCAGGTTATTAACGGCGTACCCGTCACTCGGAGAAATAATACCGATTTTCTAACTACTGTAACTCAATGAATACCGCGGGAATAACGACTTCTTGGATCGATGCGTGTTCTAAGGTTAGATTCGACGATCATGGGTCGTATTATGTTTGTGAGATTGAGTTAGTCTCGCGCTCGGCCGACTATGGCGCTGCAAGTTCCTCTGTGGTGCCAACATAACTGTCTAGTGTAAAAAATTAGCCGTCTCAGATTCATTGTCCCTAAGTGTACAGTAATGTTCATCGATGCATGCTTCGTGGCTAACTTTATTCTTTATACTTTGGTTTCCTTTCTACTCGTATTTTATGTGCCCATGGTTGTTGGACACTGTGTCGGATTCATTGCTGCCAATTTTTTATTTAGAGATTTTATTTTCGACGCATGGTATTGTTTATATTTATTTATTAAATGCAATGATAATCTACACGCGTTTCACTTTTTTTTTTTTTTCCTGGAGTGCTCAATGATCCTAGATTTTTCGTATAATGCATGAGCGGACTCTAGTGACTGAATTAAGAACCTCAAAGCGTTCCAACAAGCACCAAGGCACAGTGATCGTCCGTGTAACGCAGTGTCACACTGTGTCTCCTTGCTGGAAAGCTCCCCTCAACTCTGCGTGTCCGTGCTGCCAACTGTTGAGAATTGAAGAGTCAAGATATACGCAACAGCTGATCGACCTAACCTGTCAGTGACACAAGAAACAGCATAACGATGCGTTGACGGTAGAAACGTGGAGTAAAGTTTTATTTAGATTCACTTTAAGCTTTGCAAAGAATCAAGGTGAATTCGCTGAAAAGGAGGTGACAGCCATGGGTAACCAGCTGGTGGGGATTGCTCCCAGTCAAATATTTCCTGTCGAGCATTATTTGACAGATCACAACGATCTCCAATTTGACATAAAGTAAGTACCAGTAGTTGATTTACATGAATTTCGTTCTTATTCAATATTTGCTTATTACAGTCTAGGAAGTACCAGATTTTTCAAAGTCGCTCGAGCCCGCAGCCAGGAAGGTCTCATAGTGGTCAAAGTATTTGCCATCCATGACCCGACGCTGCCATTATCCACGTATAAAGACAAACTGGAGGATATCAGGTCGAAACTCGCATCAGCTGTAAACTGCCTACCCTTTCAGCGAACTATTGTGAGTAAAAATACTAACTTTAATATTCCAGTGTTAACACATTATGGCAGGAGCTTAAGTTCTTTGGTCGTCAATTATTTCTTCCATTTTCAAGTAACAATTTTCACTAGTGTTTGGATGATCTAATAAGTGAGAAAATGTATTTTTTTAAATTTACTTCTTTAAGAGCTCCAGTCTATTATTTCTGATCTTAGATTGAGCTTTTCAAAGTCCTGGCGATATTTCGATACTACTTGAATCACATATTTCCTCATAACCGATCTACCATAACATTACAATCACAAATTTGGTAGATCTTCAATCAGAATAATGAAGCTGCAACCATACAATACACTGTTGTTTTAAAAGCTATTACACTACTTCTAGAACAACTGAAATCGTGTTGAACTGGTTTTAGTCACCAGAAATTGTTGATAGAATAGAATTGAAAAACTATTTTGTTCAGTCACTTTGTATATGAGTAATTTTTTTAATTCAGAGGATTGTTTCCGGCTCAATGACTCTGGCCAGCTAGTTCAGTAGCTAATAAATGACCTGTATGTTGTTTTGCATGAAAAACATTTGGTATATTTTTTTCAGAATTTTAAGAACAACTGTAAACCAGCTATTTCCACAGCATTTTTAAAAATTTTTTGAAAAATTCCCTCGACACATGTTCCTTATATAAAAAACTTTTAGCTTTCTGAGCAAAATATCGATTGTGGTAAAACTATTGCTAAACGAAAAAAATACGATTTGAAGAAGAAATATAATTTTTAAACTGGAATACCCATTTTGTTTAATAAATTAATATTTTTTTTGTCGGTAGTATGGAAATTTCAGCCCTAAAATTGTCAGAGTAGAATCTCCCGGTGATCATTGATTTCAATAATAGTATTTAAAAAGAAAGATTTAATAATAATACGTTTATTCATAAGGCTTGAATTACTGAAGAGTTCTGAAATATTGTGTAATAATGGGTGAAAATTCCTAGAGGCTAGAGTTTTTGCAAGCTCTGGTTGTCTAGGCTGTCTATTATTAAGAGTCATTGAATTAAGTAATCCCATTGAGGTTCCAGTCCGAAAATTACAGATTCACAGTAAAATGACTGACTATACACAAAAAAAAAAAAAAAAACATACTGCGGAAAATATCTGTTCCATGTTATTTTTAAGCACACTAATAAAATGTTGATGGAATAATGTTATAGAATAATCGAAAATCATCCCGTCGGGAACTACCCTAAGAATTGGAAGAATGATTCATATATTTTTCTCTTCTTGCAGTAAACTCTTTGAAAGTTTGATTCACATTTTTGTAATTAATTTTGATGTATTCCGCAACTTTTCAAAGCTGTATATATATTAAATTCACAACTGCAACAGCTCCTTTTTCACGTGTTCTTGATGTTTCTGAATGGGAAAAATAACAAAAGAAAATTATTTTTATCAAGTTTGACAAATTTGCAAAGTCGGAGGTCAAACGATGTAATACTAGTATGGAGTAGAAGAAAAAAATTACACGGCTTATAAACTAAATTCGGTGATGAAATTTATACACGTTTTTGTACAGTGACAGAGGAATAGTCTTTTAAATTAACAGTGAAAAAAAAACGTACGTTTCTGTAGAAAACTGAAAAGCTCAAGTATTTTTGATTTTTTGGAATGAGTTTTAGAAGCACTTTATAATGTAAACGACATGTGAACCTGATTCGGTTCATGATGTACAATAATTTTTTGTAATCTGAATTGTGTAAAAAGCGCCGTACTTGTACGAAAGATGACAGGTATCAATAATGTTATCAATAATGTTTGTTTGAATTGTGAATTGAAATAAAAACTTGTGACGAAATACAGAATAAGAACTGTCTGGCTTTGTATAGAAATGTAATATATGCTGTTATTTCTTATTTTCAGCTAACGGAAAAAGCTGGATTTATAATGAGAGAGTTTGTTAAGTGCTCTCTCTATGACAGAATTAGCACAAGACCTTTTTTGTCCAGTATAGAAAAAAAATGGATCACTTTTCAAGTGCTTTATGCTTTACATCAGGCTCATAAGGTGTGTAATATTGTGAAACTAAGCATTGCTGAATTCTAAAGTATACGATTGAAAATTATATACAGTTCCCAAAATGTGTCTTTATACAATATTTCAGTTTGGCGTATGTCACGGTGATATCAAACTTGAAAATATAATGATAACTAGCTGGAATTGGGTATTGTTAACTGACTTTGCAAGTTTCAAACCAACCTACTTACCTGAGGACAACCCAGCCGACTTTTCATACTTCTTTGATACTTCGAGGCGGAGGTTCGTTCATTATAATTCATCATATTTGAGATTGTTATTTTTAATTTATGAGTTGGATTAGTTATGACTTGAAGTGGTTCTTCTTTATCTTCTTAGGACATGTTACATAGCGCCGGAACGCTTTGTCAAGACATTGTCATCAGAATTGAGCAATACAATGTTGTTACCAGAACAGGAAGTCAAAACAGGAGACCTAAATCCTATGATGGATATATTTTCTGCTGGATGTGCCCTAACCGAATTGTTCAACGAAGGACACCCCCCCTTTGACTTTTCCCAACTTTTAGGTACATGACATGCGATACATTAAAAGCTTGATATCTTGCCAGTAATGAGGCATTGAAATAAGAAAATTCCCGAGAATAGATAATAGAGAATAGAGAAGCTAGACATAATTGATGCCATTGTATGTCTGATTGTCAATGTACATTTCTATTAAAAGTACACGCTTTTAAGTGGGGATATTGTGTTATGAAAATCTGACTCAGGTTGCACATAAAAAAAAGCAAACTATCAAGCTTCCATTTTAAACCATTCGGAAAATAGCAGTGTTACTATTATTTATGCTGATAATAAATGAGTAACATTGTTAACTGAAGAAATTCACTGAATTTGCTTTAATATTTTGCAATTTATTAAGTTGGCATACGTGTTTTTAAATTCTCATTTTTCTTTTTATGATTTTTTAAGCATATAGAAACGGAGAATACTCAGCAAGTAAACACCTGGATAAAATTGAAGATAGTGAAATGAGAGCGCTGTTGGCATCCATGTTAGAAAGAAATCCTGCAAACAGAAAGAGTGCTGAAATATACTTGGCTCAAGAACGTGGCAAGATTTTTCCAGAATATTTTTATTCGTTTCTTCAGTCATACATGCTGATATTTTCAGCTGCACCGATACTTTCACCAGATGAAAAGATAAACAGACTCAGAAAAGATATAGCTAATATAATAAATATATTAAAGACCGAAAGCAAGGAGAAATCAAACCCGAGCGAGTCTTCTGCATCTGGTTGCCTCAAACTAGATGATAAAAATTCGGCATCAGTGAAAGAATTGGTTAATAGAGAGAACATAGCAAAATTCGTTCAATCTATTGAAGAAAAAGAAAAAATCGATGAAGAGAAAGCTATGAAGGATGTAAAAACCAGTGAACATCTGGAAGGACTTATTATAATAACTCAACTAGTCACTTCTTGCATCCGAGGCTTACACCATTCACAATCGAAACTACAAAGCTTGGACATTTTATTGGAACTCGCAGAAAACACTACTGACGAAACGATTTTGGACAGAATTCTACCTTATATAGTATGTAACACATTAAATGTCCTTAGAATAATAAAGTAACTCACAAAGCTCACGAATGCTCGTGAATTACGTTCTTATTCTTAGTAGTAGCCAACATATTCTCATCGTACATTGGTATATGTTTGTCGAGTTAATAGTTGATAGGAAAAAACATTTCTTATCATTTGCAGTTCCATTTGGTTCACGACCCAGCGCCTCGTGTAAGAGTTTCTGCACTACACACATTAACGAAATGTTTATATCTGGTCAAGTCTATCCCCCCCACAGACGTAAACATATTTCCAGAATACATACTGCCGGGATTGTCTCATGTAACGCTAGATGACGCTGTGATAGTTAGGGCAGCATATGCAGAAAACATTGCACACTTGGCTCACATAGCTCTGCGGTATTTGAAAAATTCTCATTTGACGAATTCGAGTAATAAAGAAGGACTAAAGCCGAGCTACGAGAGTGAACTTCAAACACTGCATGAGATGGTACGAATATGCAGTTCCATTCTTAGACAGAAATTGCTGCTGAAATTACCCTAAGAGGGTACTATTTGGACTTTTAAAAAAAATTTTTTTTCTCAATTTTCAGGTTCAACAATCAGTTGCAATGCTGGTGACAGACTCTCAGAATCTGGTAAAACAGACCTTGATGGAGAATAGCTTAACAAAGCTGTGTGTATTTTTCGGAAAACAAAAAGCGAACGATGTGATACTGAGCCACATAATAACGTTTTTAAATGATAAGGACGACAAACAGCTCAGAGGGTCGTTTTTTGACTGTATTGTCGGGGTCGCAGCCTACGTTGGCTGGCACAGCAGTTCCATTTTGATGCCTCTGCTTCAGCAGGGTCTCACCGACCCTGAAGAGTTTGTCACTACTAAAGCTATTAACGCTATGGCAACACTCACCGAGCTTGGCCTTCTGCATAAATCGGCTCTGTATCAATTGCTTTCAGAAAGTGTAGTTTTCTTGGTAAGTTTTGTGATACATAAAACGTATATTTACATAGTAATTATCAAACAAATTGTGGTTAATATCAATGCTTTCAGGATTCTTTTTAACAATATACATTGGTGATTGCATTTATTTGAAAATTAACAAACAGGATAACTGTAATACATTCACTAGATGGTTCCACTAGATGATTTACTGTTGAAATTTTCAGGTTCATCCCAATTTATGGATTCGACATGCAATTGTGGGTTTCATTTCGGCCTCAGCAAGGACTTTAAATCTAGTCGATGTCCAGTGTAAAGTTCAAACAATGATCCAACCATATTTAAGACATCCATTAATACAAATTGAAAAGGAGGTTTTGCTGTTGGAGGCTCTAGTTGCTCCAATTCCGCGAATTGTTTATGACTCTGTCATTAAATACAATGATATAGATGAATTATTCCGAGTTTTCGAGCAGAGGCAGAAGGCTCGGGTAAAAGCAATCTCTGGTATTATTCCACAGTACAGTGATATGAGTACTACATTGAAAAATGTAAGTGAAACGACTAAAAATTTTTTATACAAAGTATTAAATTGAGTCAAATACATCGATGCTGGCTGAAGGTTTCAGCTGGGAATCTAAAACTTGTACTTTTTAATACAAAAAGAACGAACTTTTTTATCAACTATTTTTGATATCTGTCTAGTTGTTCAGAAGATTAAGTTCAGAGGCAATGACAGAAATGGAGGAGGATCAATTATTGATGATGAAACCGCATTTATTGAAAATCAATAAACATCGACAGTCAATAGAAGCAAAACAAGGAATGAACAAGTCTTCAGTCGGGAAACTTGAGTTGAATCTTATAAAGGACAAAGTGCGTCATCACATGGTTGTCCTATATCCTGACACAAAAAGTGATCTCGGCATGAATGCGTTCAAAAAAATTGATCGCAGAACTCCCGATAGTATTGTTACACACGCTACTATGAATCAGGAATGGCGTACGATGTTCGCTGCACAAGACAGTGTACAGGTTGGCCTTATCATTTCTTACCACCATATAATGATCATTTACCAACCTATTTATTATCTTGGGGGCGCCTATGGATAATATTTTCTCAAGTCGAAAGCATTACAAATTATGACTTTCATGTATCAGTAAACATTTGTTCTTGATTTACTTTTACCAACGTAAATGTAAACCCCAAAGCATTTTTTCTTTCTTCAGCACTTATTGATTTTGACCAATGAATAATAAAAAATTTCGAAGAATTAGCAGTTTTCAACTTACGACGTTTTGTTTCTGCAAAGTGACTTGCTATAAAAAAAAAAATATGCATGTCCATAAAATGATCACGTTCACTCAAAGTTTGCGAAAAAAAAACAACTTCAAACTCCCATTACAAACAATGACAATACATTTTCAAATTCAAACACAAAATTGACTATCACCAAAATACATCATTTATAATTTTGTTGTTTTGTTTGAAAAAAAACTAAAATTTTCACCCCTGAATGGACATGGGACAAATTTCCTTTGATGTTTTTTTTATTAATTTTCAACTTTTTAATTAGGATCTTCTGAAACAACACTGACTGTTGCATACAGAATGTCCAAATATGTGAATTAAATTTATTTTCAATGGTTCTGTGATCATCCGCACTAAATTCGATTAAAAATGACCAAGAAAGTAAAACAAAAGTAGAAGTGAAATTTTTTCTTTAAAAACAGTTTTATTTTCATTATTCACCGTTTAAAAGAATGTTGATGAGTTGAAGTTCGTGACTGTGGAGAATAATATTCTAATAAAGATCAAGGATGGACTGATGCACATTTAGCAATAAATTTTATTTTCTGTACGACGTTTCAGCAGGCCCCGCCTACCATCATCAGGTTTCTTCAATATAAATAATAACAAATAGTTACATGACTTACACTTGCTCACTAACTACACAGTTGGGTAATTGTTTATCTCTATTGCATCTAAATACTTTTTAGTGTTTTCAAATTTCATATTTACTTCTTTAAAGTCGAAAACTGCCACATTAGAACAACCAACATTGTATATAAAATTGAATGTAAAGACTGCGATAAGTGTTACACACGCCAGTCGTCACAGCATCTCAAAAAACGAATAGCAAATCATAAGTATGGTTTAAAAACTCGTGATCCTGATAGATCTGCTCTGGCTCAGCATTCATTGGTTGAAGGGCATAGTTTCGACTTTGAAAATGTAAAAATAATTGACAAAGGAACCAGCTGGCATAAGAGGCTTATCAAGGAAGTGATAGACATATCTAAAAACCATACAGTCAACAAAAGAACTGACATACAAAAACCTGAGTGATCTTTATTCGCACATCATCTAAACCGTCAATAAAAATTGGCGTGGACTGTTGTGCAAACAATTAGGCCAGTACACAAACAAATATGTAAACAGGTACTTGACTTTCAAATATTGTTGTTAAATTGACTATTAAGAGAACAGTTCGGATAGTATAGTCAGGTTGGAATTCACTTCCTTCTCGTACGCCATGCAATAAACATCGCAAGCGTTAAGGAATGTCAATTTATGTAAGTGTTAAATAATTAATCTTCCATAGTAGTTTAAATAATAAGATAAAAATATTAAATGTTTGCATTTATGTACACTATGAAATTTGAAAACACTAAAAAGTATTTAGGTGCAATAGAGATAAAAAATTACCTAGCTGTGTAACGTTCTTATCGTGACAGCTAATGAGCAAGTGTAAATCGTGTAACAATTTGTTATTATTTATATTAAAAAAACTTGGTGATGGTAGGCGGGGCCTGCCGAAACGTCGTACAGAAAATAAAATTGATTACTAAATATGCATCAGTCCATCCTTGATCTTCATCCAGCGAATTCAAATCTTCATAAATATATTATTTGATTTGACGTTGAAAATTACGATTAGTCGTTATACATACTGTCAAAAATAAATTTAACTCCCATATTTGGAAATTTTGTATGCAATAGTCAGCTTCATTTCAGAATACCCTAATTAAGAGATTATTAATAGTTCAAAGAAAATTTATCCCATGTTGATTCAGGGGTAAATTTTTGTTTTGATAATTTTTCTTTTTCAAATGAAGAATATCAAAATTAAAAAAATGGTGCACTTTGGAAATTTCCAATCTTGCATCACGATTCGAAAGTATATTGCTATTATTTACGATGGGTGTTTGAATAATTTTTTTTCGTAAATTTTCAGTGAAAATTACTAGCTTATGTCGCGATAATTTTTGACTTAGAGCAAGACATCCTTGAGAAACAGAATGAAGTGGTGGTTCGTTAATCTAGAGCAATAAGTGCAAAGAGAGAAAATAAAATTCTTTGAGGTATGTTTCTATGTTGAACAAGTAACAGATAAAATAAATTTAAGTAAAATTCGATAGTCGAAAATTAGAACGCTTTACACCTTAAAAAAAATAACATTTGAAGGGTTATTGTGGTGTAGTAGAATATTTCGACAATTCAGTTTTATTATAACAGTTACTAGTATTTTCCAATAGAATTGCTCAAACTTCAAGATTGATGCGATTCCGTCTTACGGATCTATCTAAAGTTGAAAGAAGACAAAGTCTTACAGATTTTACTGTGAAATACTAGTAATCCGCTGTAACAAAAATAAGTTGTTCAAGTATTCCATTACAACATGCAACAGCCCTTGGGATATTATTATTTTCAAGTAATTTAGGAAAGCGGTGAAGAAATAACCGCAAGTTTTTCTGCTTCCAGCATACAATTGTAAAGATGTCGGATATGACTGGAGGTGGAAGTAGTCCCAGCAACAGTGTCCATGGTGGGGATATACATTTGTCGCCACAGCACAGCCTGACAGATGTAAACAGTATGAACGATCACTCCCTGCATGAAAGATCTTATATTCAATGTGAGTTTTTGAAACTTTTCCTATGTCGTGGTAACCAAACTATGAAATTTTTTTCCAGAAATTCCAACTATAGAAAAATCTGACTTAAGATGCGTCTATTTCTTGTGTCATAGTTTACATTCTGCGTGCACGATTATTAATCAAAATTACCTGAATTTGCGATAGTCGCAACCCTCTATGGTTTTGCAGACCGATGTGCTCCATGCAGACTGGAACTGCGGCAGTTAACATTTAGGAAACAGGAACAGCACTCTGCTGCACTAAGAGCACAACACTGGGCTGATAACATTGCGTGGCAAACTGGTGAGAGCTAATATTCTTTTTATTTCATTGAAAGCTTCATCAGCTTGGTGTCAAAGAAAGCGGCAGAACGATTAAAGTCTTATCAACAATATGATTTTTTTTTTTTACTAATCTCCAATAATACGAAGGTTCTCGGTTGTTGGCGAGTGGCTGGAAGCCGCGTGGTATCCCTGTAGCTTACTTGCACGAACATCGGGCAGCTGTCAACAAATTGGTTTCCATCCCTGATACAAGCCTCTTTGCTAGCAGCGCTGCTGATGGGTGCGTCAGAGTTTGGGATGTCAGCAAAATGGAAGGCAGAAATATTGCCAATCGTTCAAGGTACTTGCAAGAACTTCATTGCGCATACGAATTTCAGAGTGAAAAGGATGCCTATAATCAGTAGTTATAAATGGAGAATACAAAAAATGTTTGATAAAATATTTAGCGTGAGTCGTTAGTTTACAATTTTGTAGTTGAACTAAGAACAAAAAACAGTGGTAAACAGATATAATTGGTGAGGATATCATATACTGCAGATCCTTAAGGGGGGATGGTTGCTCTTTCGTGTTTCAGTTTTAAGGTAACTTTGAATAGCTGCTATTGATGCGAAAGGGTTAACAAATCACCAACACTAGAAAGACACTAGTATTGTGTCTATTTCAATTTTCTCACGGACTAGAGTGATTGAGGTTTGAAATTGACTCTGTGAGTTATAAAACAGACGTATTGAAGTTCGATAAAATGACGAAAAATGTACTGAATTTAGCGGATTTTAGCAGCTCTTTGGTTTATATCTCACCGACTACATTTCAGATCTGAATCATTCTAGTACGTGTACAAAATTTCATAAATGCAGTAGTAACAGTTTTGACATCGTTGTATGAAAAATATTTTAAAGTTTTGTTGCAAGTAAAGTGAATGTCGTTAATTATATATGAACCATTTTTCATATTAGAAAGCTTATAATCAGTAAATATAGATAAATAATAGTACACAAAATCAGTATTCTTCAGCCATGTAATCGATGGTGATTTACAAACCTTATCGTATCAATAGTAGATATTCAAGTTAACTTAAGTATCAAACGCAAAAGGGTGAGCACTCCTTAATTTTCGTAAATGATAAACTTTGATCAATAATATTTTTTCCAGACAAGCATATGTCCATAGAGGCGGTCCGTTATTCGGCCTAGCAGTGTGTGATCAAGGACAGTCAATAGCAAGTTCAGCGAGCCAATCTGGATCTGTCTTTGTTTTGAGAATTGAACAAGCATCGAATAAAATGAATGTTCTCTATACGAGGCAGCTTGATTTACAGGTATTTGGGTTTGAGCTTTAACTATAAACTTGACATTCAATCCCCCATTGAAAAATTCCCCCTATCCAAGTCTGTAAAATGTCTCTGTCAATGTCCGTGAATGGAAGAAAATAGGGATATTTAGAGTAATTCTATACGTGAATTCATAAACTTCTGTCATTAATCCTACATTTTTTCGGTTAGCTTCGTCATTTTCCTGCATTTCTCATGATCTTTCTGTTCTTCTTTTAGAATATTTACGTCAAATTCTAAAATTTTTTTGCGTATCATATAATGTTTTTTCAATTCGCTGTTAAATCATACCTTATTTTTTCACATTTTCCTGGAGAACTGTAATCGAAAGATAATGTTTCATTAGCTTAAGGGGTAACAAAACTGTAAAAACCTAAAAAATGCACGATTTTTTTTGTTTTTTGTTGGAAGAAAAGGTAATAAGTTGATAATGTTTGAGGAAGTTATTAGGCATATATTTAAGTTAATACGAAAGATTATTATCGAGAATTATTAAAAAATGGTGACACTGAAGCCATTCTCGCGAGACATGTGACAAAAAAAAGCATCACTCAATCTACACATTATTATCTACAGAAAACGTAGTAAATTTAAACATATTTATTAACAAATAAGTGCACTTTCTATGGTCGAAAATTGAACATTTTCATTCAAATACTCGCGAATTACACAAAAATTAATATTCTCAAAATCCCCTACATATTCCTCTGGCTATAGACATGTCGATTAAGTAGTTTTTTTGTTCAACATTCAAATTTGCACTAGTTATACTGCGTGCCACACAATTCAACATGTCTCGCGAGAATAGCTCCAGTGTCGCCATTTTTTAATATTTGTTGACAATAATTTTTGTATTTTCCTTAAATATATGCCTAATAAATTCTTTGAATATTATCTTATTTCCTTTTGTTCCATTCAAAAAAAAAGTGATTAAAAAGTTCTATTCTTTTGTTTTTACAGTGGTGTTGCCCCATAATTCAATCATTACTCCAACCTTTTTCTTTAATAACAATAAATATTTATTTGATTCACATCAATATGAGTTCAGGTATCAGCTAAAACCAATTAAATTTTAAATACCTGTACTAATATTGACTCGTAAGTACCTGTACATAAAATATTCACTAGATCATAAGAAAAGCCATATGCTTTGATTGAGTGAATGAAATTCTATTCTATAGCAAAAGATAGTACAAAGACGAAAAGATGTTCGTAAAGAATCGAAATTTTGCAATTCAAACAAATTTATGATATTTTAGAACAAACAAAAATTCTAAGAATCCAATTTTGGGCAAATGTAGAAGATTGCAGAAATTTTTGAGACAAATTTATACACCCACAGAAATAGTGTTGAAACTTTTAAAGAGTTACAAAAATTTATAGAATAACTTAGATCATTTCAGATAAACACAGAGTCGGATAAACGGAAAAATCTGTAGAGATTAAATTTGCAGAGAAAATATACATTTTTTTTATAAAATTGTGAAATTCTCTGGATAGTTTTTTTTTTAAGAAGTTCATCTCTGAAATCTTGAGAGATTAACAGAGTAAGTTTTCGCTTTTATTTTTTGTGTTTTGAGCTATTACACAACAGAAGGACTGACGTACTACTTTCTTAATTATTTCCTATTTTTTCGTGACATAATTTTTGCGTTTTGAGTGTTATTCAGATTGCTTTCTACAGTTAGCTGGTTAACAAAGATTCTTCTTGCCTAAGAACTGCTCAAAATTCATGATTAATTCATATTTCAGGAAGAGGGTTGCGCCGTCGATCTACAGTACTTAGATTCTGGTTCTCAGTCAGTCCTGGTCTATGCTACGTTGTACGGATCTCTGATAGGGTGGGATCTGAGGTGCCCTGGAACAGCATGGCGTCTAGAAAATGACCTGAAACATGGGGTCATCACCTCTTTCTGTGTTAACAACTATCAACAATGGTTGACATTAGGAACAAGCTCTGGAGTTCATATATGCTGGGATCTAAGATTTCAACTGCCAATCAGTAGCATAAAACATCCCACAGGTAAGCTACTGAGTGAATGATGCAGTTCCGAAGACTTCATATAATCGACAAAGTCCTCTATTCACGTACTTATTTTTAGGTGCAAGAGTTAGGAAAGTGATTACTCATCCGACGGAACATTCTTGGATTCTCTCAGCTGTGCAAGGAAACAATGAAATATCAATGTGGAACTTGGAAACAGGATTTCGACAGACGGTCCTGTGGGCATCAAGTGCACCACCTTTGAGTCACACACAGACTGGTCACAGCATTTGTGCTATGCACTCAGGTGCTATTGATCGAAACGGGTTTCTTCTTGCTGGTGGAACTGACATGAGGCTTCGATTTTGGGACTTACAGAATCCTAATGAATCATATGTTGCCTTACCTGCCGCTAACGACACAGTGCCTCCAAATTCCTTAGCTTATGAGTAAGTGTGCAGCAATACAAGTGCAAATGAATATTCAAATCCTAAAGACAAATATACCCATCAGTTTGAAAGTTGGTTTCAGAAACATGCACAAAATATGCATCGTTTTGAGAATAAATGGGTTGTAAAGATCTCTAACAGTATTGTTTGTGTCAATGACAGTAAACATAATTGAAACAATATTCCCACTACGCGATAGAAATTACTTTGAGCAAGTTCGAATAACACAAGTTCAGATATTGACAATTTGAGTAAGTGTTCTTTAATCGAGATGCTTAAAGTCTGGTGTTTTTGATATGATTTTAATGTTTTTGGGCTTATTTTATTAACATAGAAATCTTTAGGGATCACTTGAAAAAAGTTTTACCTATAGTCACATTTAGAGTAGATCAAAATAGATTTATATGGGTACGATGTACCAGACGTTCATCAATAATTGAATTGAATTAGATCAAAAACCGCTAAAATTGAGCACTTTGAATGTTCTAATTAGTTTTATCAAATTGTTGATATCCCAGCTTGTGTTGCTAGAGTTTGCCCAGATTCTTTTTTATTGCACAGAATTGTTGCTTCATTCGTGTTCACCGTCATTAGCACGAATAATGCTACTGGAGATATTTATCTGGATCTGATTGGCGTAAATTTGAAAGAACTATATACTCAAGACCACCAGAATTGGCAAAATTCCACTATAATTTTTACACTATAGTATAATGAAAAACGTAACTTGAGTCTCCGCCAGAAACATCTCTCATTCAGTTTGTGGAGTTGCGAATTTTCTATGTGATAATACTCAGCTAAATGAGTAACAATTGATGTAATCCATTGTTTACTCGATTATTTCATCACACAAATTAGAAATTAGAAACTGTATACTTTTAAAGCTAATGAATTACCTACTTGCTAGGAATTACAGAACAAAAAAATTTTAGTTCTACAGATAAGTCACAAGAATGTATTTTCTGTTGCAGGCAACGACTTATTGATGGAACCAATGTAGTACAAGAGGTATTGGTTGGCGGCGTTACGACTGGAAGTGTCACCGGAACTACTGTCCGAGGTAGAGGACACGAAGAAGGTGGTCAGGGCCAAGGGCCAGATTCTCCTCCAGCCGGTCACCACGATGCAATATCTGCTGTCGCTATGTCAAATACTTGTATATTAACTGGTAGTACAGATGGTTTAATACAGGTCTGGAAATAAGCAGTTATTGATCTAGGAATTTTCAAATTTAAGTAAGAAAGTAGAAAAGTTTGAAATACGTTCAGTTTTGAAGCATTTGGATCGAGTACGACAAATTCTTTTTATTGTTTCATAGCCACCTTCGATATGTCGTATTTAACTCTTTTATCATTTTTGTTTCACTGCGCTGGTCGTCAATGTGCAAGTGTATGGATATTAGTTTGTCAATACGATTGCTATGCTGGTCCCACATTTATCGGGATACATTATTCGAACTCACAGAAAAGTGTTGTCAAACTGTCAAACTTAGTTCTGGACAAAAAAAGACTATCGAATTCGAGCAATATGGAAAAAATTAAATATAATACTTATGATTAGGAAATCTTAAATTTATACATGACTATATTTTTGTAAAAATTCTTACGTTATTGTAACGTATTGCAAAGTACGCTGTAAACAATTGTACATAGCGAATTCAAAATTAATTTACCACTATATAGTCAAATTTTAGTATTCCAGTATTTTTAATGACCACATATGTTATTTGTATGGAAATCGAGGCTATAAAAATAAGAATGATCATTTTTTTTTTTATTCCACAAAATTATGAAACATAAATGTGGCTGATGTTATAGTAGTTACGCAGTAAACGAATTAAAAAAAGTAACCATCAGATAATACAATAATAATGTACTGTAAATAAACTAAGCTTATTATATTATAATTGGTCGTAGTTATATATACCATATATATCATTTTGTTTATTTCTATAGTTTTTCTATGTTTATCAGATAAGAGCGTTCGTAATTCGTAAAAATTATTCTACATATCAGCATCTCAGTTGATTGTGGATACAAAAGTCATGAAAGTATATCCAATAATGCATAATTATATTTATTTATGGCAATTTCGTCTGTATATTAATCATTAGGTACACATAACACAGATCATAGTTATTAGCCATACATTTATATTAACGTACAATGATGATTATCGTGGTCACAGCTTTATGAGATTTCCTGAAAAGTGAGCAAGGGATAAAAAAAGGGGAGAAACGAGCATACTCACTAATGTATTCCTATTCGTATATTCATATTGTCAAATTGTTATAATATACGTAATACATACATACGTATATACATGTATGATATACATAAATGTGTATAAATAAAACCATTCTTTTTTACTGAAAACGTACAGCAGGCGCTAAAATTGAGTTTTGCTCTACAAATTCGCAATAATTGAGATGTTTCTTTATAAACGATATCACCAAGGACAAAGAGGCCCGGCAGAATGCGGTGTCAGTTGTCCCGGGAAAGCCCAGTTATCGGGAGTAATTGTCCTGCATATTTCCTTCCAACGTTCCCCGCCGCTTTTTCCTTGTCTATGCGGTCTTGGTCGATGACCGCCGTAATTGTAGCCCGGGTTTCTTACGAACAAATCGAACCATGGCGCGGTTAAAACGTATCCAGCCATCACGGTTAACAGTCCGAAAATAACGAATATTGCTTTCATTTTTATATTGCTAATATAAATACCCTGACCAATGTTATTTTCTCACTTCTATTCACTTATTTATTTTTCATTTATATTGCGACGTTGACTCGAATATCTTCTCTATTATCGCAGCTGCAGCGAACACCAACGACTCAACTTCTCGGTTCGATCAAAGTTGTCGCCTGCTTTGTTGTTATTTCGACTGGTTCGAAGAATTAAGCAACCGTGTTATACATTACTTATATCGGCGTGCCTGCAACATTCAATATTACGTCCTAAATTAGTATCGATATAGAAAAATATCTTTCGTAACTTGGTAAATTTTCAAAATTTTTATTTTGTGAAATGTCTGCTTGTTTAGTTTCGTAGAAAGTTGAAATTTCATACCAAATTTTAGCCTCCTAATTCTATTTTGGTCGAAGTTATCGCATAAAACGTGATTTTCAGTTTTTGACAATAACTCCGCTATTTCTATTCAGAAAATTTCGAAAAAAATCGTAGATCCAGCAGACATATGTGCGCTTATTGAGGATTTTTTTTCAGTAGGAAATTCCACCTGCTACACATTTTGGAACATTTAGATCGGTGGTTTCCGGTAGATTTTGAAGAGGCACAACCATCTTTTTCCACAGCATAAACATTTGCATTCACCGGATTTTTCGTAATACTTTCAGAATTTTTCCAATTATGCGTCATTGTTAAAAACATCGAAAACTGACATTTTTCACTATTCAAAAATTTGTAGACGGTGGAGTTTCTTACCGAAAAATCGGAAAAAATTCTCAAAATGTATATATATATGTCTTCTAGATCTACGATTTTTTTCCAAATTTTCTGAGTAGAAATCGCAGAGTTATCACGAAAAAACTGAAAATCACGTTTTATGCGATGACTTCGAGCAAAATGGAGTTACACTGCTAAAATTTGGTATGGATCAGTCATTTGCCAAGACAAAACAGCTGGTCACCAGCAGAATCCATTTCGAGAGAGGGCACTTTTGGCATACTTCCCCGGCTATGTATGCCCTTCCTTTCCCATTCCAACGTAGGTATAAATTCGCTGAAACTTTTTTCCTATAAAAGCAGCCGTCAACAACTTTTATATAGCTTTATCTGCGCTTTTAAAGCGATGAACAAAGTTGCGAACGGCTGCTTTTCTACAAAAAAAAAAGTTTCAGTGGATTTACACCTACGTTTGGAAGAGTTAAAAAGATGTTTTCATGCTATGTCAAATGTTTCGGAAACATTAAAGTACATATTTTGTTAAATCACGTTCAAGAATGTGTAAACTTTATCCAGGCCGGTGAGTCAATTCACCACGAGTTCAATAAATATCCGCAAAAACATAAAACAAATTCCATAGACAGTGATAGAGTTACAATTTGAAACTTAAACATGCTGTTGTTGAATGCTCATCAAGGTATGTTCAAACTAAATTAAGACAAAATAGAGTTCAATGTTTATAACTTCAATATGATTATTGTTAAATGTTAATAATTTACACAAAATTATTTTTAAATGTTAGTAATGGGTGACGCTAAAAGTAGTTATAAATTTTATAGATCTATTTACTACTTGGATACGTTGAGTGCGTATTATCTGATTTTTTTTAACCACGTATAACTCAAAAAAAGGATCAGCTAGGATTTTCGTTTCGGTGGATTTTTCAGAAATGATGGTGCATCAACCGTGATGAACGTTGATCCGCACTGTGGTGGACTCATTCGTAATCAGTGAGCAAGTAAATAATGTTGTTAGATCAGAACTTTTCAATTACAAATCTCATGTAAAACTATGTACAAATCGTCAATCGTGTAAAAGTACGGTAGAAAAAATAACCCTTACGTTTCGCCTCATTGTCAGTGTACGTGGAGAACGATAAGTCGTTAGAGAAATCGTTATTGCTGTAGATATTTTTAAAATCCGCTGTATCTGCGTTTGTGTACGTTTCCCATTACACCATCTATTAACTTGGAAATTTCAAGTTTCGCGCTTTCAAAAAATGCTCGTAAACGTAATCTCCCTAAATCCAAAATTCCGAATGATTTTCCAAACAATTCAATCAAACGACAAATAAGTGAATTTGTATCAGTGTATCAGCCAGCCAGCCTATTCACGAAACAACGATGATTTAAAAAGTGTTCTCTTAAGCGATTAAATCATGCGCACAACTGCAGTTCGGAATAAAAACCAAGAGCACAACAAATCATTTCAGCGCGTCAGTGGCTTTGGTTTTGTACGTAAACGAAGTGTCCAAATAGAATATAATTATTCACCTATTTCAAGCATCTGTGGAGCAAAGCGCTGTTCTGTCGAACCAAATGAACACCCTATGTGAAAGGAAAATCGAATCGGACCCACATTTTCAAGCGTAAAGTTAGCCCTTCTAAATCTCGACTGGATTGATGCCTTAAAATAAAAATCAGCAGGGAAATTCATACCACAGAAGGTGATCTTCACGGCAAAATTTCAAGCTGACTACAAAACATCCTATTTGTTTCTAACTTAGACGATCATTTCAACGCAAACGGATTAAGCAGACTCGATAGAGACAATACAACAGAGATAATCTTATTGCTCTATGCAGATGACCTCATCATCCAGGCATCCAGCGCCATAGACACGAAAAGAAAATTGATGGTGCCAGAAAATTGTTGCATAGTTAAATAAATTGAAGGTAAACATAGGAAAAACAATAATTCTGCACTGCAAGAGAGGGCGTATTGAGGTATAGTCAATATTATATAAGCTACACTAATTATCTAGAAGTGCTTTTCACGAGCTTCGTCGAGCAACCCAATCTGCAATCCGTAAAGCGAAGGTATTATGGCATCTGATGCGATTTGGTGCACTGATCTACAGTTCTTTAAACGAATAACTGTAACAGCATTATTAAACTTTGTTATTATATGGTAATCTGATTAGTGTCTCTCTAGGCATGCGCGTTACACCCAACTGTGTCAAAATCAGCGTGTCTCCAAACAGTACCCCAAGTAAGAAAAAGAGCTTAGCAGCCCCATTCTCTAAAAAATTCTGACCAAAAAACACTTAATCAAATACATTTTCATTTTACGCAAAATTAAAGCAATGGCATTAATTCTAAGAATTTACTATCGCAATCTCGGAGAATCCTCGCCATTTCTTTACTTCGGCGTCAAATGAAAATGTATTGAAGTGTTGTTGTTCAGAGTTGGGTATAGAATCGGACTGTTAAGCCTTTTTTTTGCGAAGCCCTGTACATATGCTCACGTGCCATAAATCATTTCTGTGCAATCTCCTGTCAAAAACGAAAATGTTGTGAAGTTTTTATAAACATTAGTGCGTAGTAACAAACCTTTAAGCACTAGTGCTCGTAAAAACTACAAAGTAATCGATTTGTTGAGGTAATGTATAAATATTAATAACCGACGGTCGGAACGATCAACGCAATATTGAAACACGATTTTCCAAAAAAAAAAATAGCGTTACAAAAAGTGCTTTGATGTTAAACGAATGAATATATGACGCACATCGAATTTTAAACTTATATTCGTTAATCTCTATATTTTATAAAGTGAAGTAAGAGATACGTTTATACAGGACTACTATTTTAAAGCAATAAATTTTGACTCTGTTCTATACTTCTTATCAGAGGCCATAGCGTTTACATCCACTTGGAAGGTTATCCTACCCGCTCTGCACTTGTTCTTCTTCTTCTAAAATCATAATGGTTATACATATATGCCGTTAGGGTAAGTGCCAACTTACTCTATTTCATTCAGTTATTAAACTATTATACGTCAATATGAGTACTGTAATTTTCTTACAGTGTAAAAACTAAGATTTATGAATATCATAAAGGTTAGGTATATTGATTTTTGAAAGCGCCATTTGGTAAGAATCCATAACAGAAAGTCAAACCATGATTTAATATATCGGAAGTTGTGAGTGATATTTTTTTATTGTAAATGTAATGGGAGGATTTGATTTATCAATCATGATAATCAGCCAATGCTTCGAGGCTTCGTCGAGTGTACCTAGGCTGAAAATTGTACGGATGATATTAATATGATGATCTTTCCGTTTCGTCGGTACGTCTATTTAGCACTCCTGCTCCATTACTCCGTACAATATTTTTTAAGAACTTAGATTTCAGAGCTCAAGAATCATAAAAGCATTGGTATACATCCAAGGATTTTTAAGATTGGCGAAAAACAGCAAGAAATTAATTTGCACACCTAATATATCCGGTAAAATATCAGGATGTGAATATTTTTCCACAGCAGTGAACTGCGATCACACAGTCGTTCGTTATTTATCCGCTGTTTTTAATATAAATTTTATTTCTCTGAGTTCCGCAGACGTAACTTAATTTCATCCACGTCTGTGAGGATTTGTGTTCGGAGCTGCTACTTCCTCGTATCAAATTGAAGGATCTTGGAATGTCAGCGCCGCGGTAATCTCCCTATTTTCTCAACCATAAAGCACCAGTTGGGGGTCTACTATCAGAAGCCACTGCGACTTTCGTATCAACTAATCTCTTGTCATAGATAAAGTGGTTAAAGATTTTGATTGGTGGACGCATAGTTGTCCGGAATGGATAGCTGATGACAGCAATGGCGACATCGCTTGTGACTCCTATCGCATGTACAAAGAAGATGTTAACTTGGTGAAAGAAATTGGAGTGAGTTATTTCAAGAAAAACCACCGTAAAATTCAGTTCAAGTTTTATCGCTTCTCGATCAGCTGGTCACGAATTCTTTCAACTGGACTTACTAACGATGTTAGCAAAGATGGTGTCACGTACTACAACAATTTGATCAGACAATTGCATATTAACGGTATCGAGATTATGGTTACCACATATCATTTCGACCATCCACAAATGCTGGAAGACATGGGTGGGGACCAATGAAATAATGGTCAAATGGTTCGTCGACTATGCCAGAGTAGTTTTCACGGAATTCGGGCCCAGCGTCAGAATGTTCACGACTATCAACGAGCCGTTGAGCCTGTGTTCAGGATACTAATGCTCATTTTCAGCTCCCCGTACGGCCCAACTCTATCGCCGAGCACAATGCCACTTTATCCGATATTGCTGATAATTCCAGAAAATTCTAGAGCGTAATTGTTGGATTGTTTCAGAAAATAATTTCGGCGATGTTGGATATTACCTGTGCTTGCACAATGTTTTGAAGTTTTGTACAATAAAGAATATCGAACGTTTCAGCACGGTCAAATTAGCCTCGCCCTTATCTGCAATGGATACATTTTAGATGAGAATAATGAAATTGCTTCTGCTGAAACGTATTTTCAATTCAGCTGTGACATCGTTACACATCCAATTTTCATCGGTGATTACCCATACATAGTAAAGGAGATTAGCCCTAGTTAGCAAGTCGCAGGGTTACATATCATCTCGTCTTCCTACATTTTCCCCAGAGTGGATATCGTACATATGTTAAAGTACGTACAGCCACCAGACTCGACAGCTAATTATACCCTCGTTTTTTATTAGTTCGATCAAGAGTTTAATATATTTCTTCACTGTTTCTATCATTAGAGGAGCAGTTGATTACTTCGCTCTTAATCGCTATACATCCCTAATCGTGTCGTCGGACCCAGATTAACTCCATGGAGTACATAATACCGACTCTGGCATATTAAGTAAGCCGCATTCTAGCTGGCCCAATTGAAGTTCCTCTTGGTTACGAGTAAATATTGAAAAATAAGCCTACTCTACCCATGAGTGTGTTTGCGTATTGAAACTCATTGTGTGATTCTTGTCGAAGGTTTTTCTCGAGGGTTTCGGAAATTTACTGGGAAAGGTTAAGAAGGAGTACAATGATCTCCAAATATATCTTACTAACGATAAGAACGGGGTTTTTGACTACGGTGAAATGAAGGACTACGATGGAACAAGTTACTTTCGCTCGTACTTGAAGGAATCGATTATCGCTGTAAAACGGGATGGTTTCTGCATTTCAAGGTACACAGCTTGGAGTCTTCTTGACAATTGGCAACTTGCTGCTGGTAACACGTAAGTCATTTTTACACTGGTCAAAAGGAACGTTCATTTCAAGGTTCCCTCTCACCCCTTAATGGAAGTTTATATTTGTGTCTTCATATTTCACCGATAGGGTGCCATTTGGAATCATAAAGGTCAATTTTAATAGTATCAACAGAGAGAGGACACCCAAACTTTCAGCAACTTGGTGGAAAGAAGTTAAGTGCGGTTCAGGCTTACTCTATTATAACCTTTAGTCGGAATAACGGGCATACTTCGATTTGAACGGATATACTATTCTCAGTTTTTACTTCAAGTGAAGAAATATTTACATTATGTATAATTATCTACCGAAAAAAACGGCTCTTCAATTCGTTGACTAATGTCGACACGGACGTTTTTCTCTTCTCTTTCGAGACGACTGTAATCTGTGAATATAAATCACTGTAAGAATACAGTATATGGAACATTGACACTTATTTAGGTGATTCATATGATATCACTCAAGTTCCACGTGAATTCATCTAAGTTATTCATGAGATATCCTGTACGCTCGTTCTTGCCCAGTGATGGCCACTTAGCTAAAAATTACCTAAGCGTCGATTAATCGAGTCCCAAAAAATAATCGAACACGATTCAATTGAATCGGGAAAAATTAATCCATTTAATCGACTATTTTGTATTTTTTTAAAACGGTGCATTTGAAACTAAAATTGCGTGAAATTCAGTATTTAGTCTTAACAGCCTGAAAGGTTTTTGATAACTTACAGTTTCATTTAAAATATTTTTCAATTTCAGCTGCAAATATTCACTAATCTTTCATTTAATTATATCAAATAGGTACTTAGTAAGAAAGACAGTGATAACAATTCATATTTTAATCGCATAAATTGATATTGTGTTGTGTCGTTCAAGGGACTGAAAAACAAAAACCGATTGTAAGGAAAAATGATCGAGTTTGAAAGATAATTGACTATACTCGATTAATAGGGAAAACATATAAAAGAAGAAAAATTATCCAATTTGTATCCGAGATTTTTAGAATAGCGTGTTATAATGCAATTAGATTTAAAAGTTGCACAGTGTAGGTACTTTGAAGTGCACATCAGCGTCTTAAAAGTTTTCTTTAAATCTAGGAAAATGTTAGCTTCTAAATTGTTTTAAGAATGAATTTTTGAAGGAACGCATAACAAATTTAATTTATTCTGACGTATTTTTTACAAATTTCATTTCTAGGATGTCATAAATTCAAAAATTTTCGTCTAGTATTATCAGTGGCGAAGACAGAAGTTAGTAAATTCGTAGAAATAATGGCATTTTTTTATTTCTGCGTCAAATAAAAACGGATTAGAGTGTTTTGTTCAAAATTACGGATAGACCGGGGCTCTTAAGCCCCTTTTCGCGTTTGATATACGTGACTGCGATATTTGGAGATATCGGGACAACCTCTTGAAACTTGAAAATCAACTGCGCATGCGCGAGATTTATCGGCTGTTTGTGCAGGCTGGCCATTCCGAGTTTCAACTGTCAAACTGTTTCTGGCGTCGATATAGTTGATACGAATTTTCGAGGTTAGAATCTTAAATAATTGAGGTAGTGACTCGGAAAGGTTTGGGAAGCATTTGTTATTTGGTCAAAAAGTTTATTCTTCAAAGAACGGTCGGAATTTAATCCTTACGCTCTTTGAAAATTCAAACGTACACATTTTGTGTAAGTTGGCCCGCCTGCATCGCAGACAAGAATATCGCTGCGGGAAGATTTCGCCGACCAATGAGATTGAATTATTTTACGCATGCGCAGTTGATTTTCAAGTTTCAAGAGATTGTTCCGGTATGTAACGTCTAACGTCGCAATCGACCAGGGTAAACCCTTAAACCCGTTTTAAAAAATCCCTATGACTAATGCCAAATTTCCGAGGTGTAAATCCTGCAGCGTGCCTCATTTCCCTTAAAATTTATGGAAATTCAATGGCGTTTCCGAATTATTATGGGGAATTCTTATGGAAACTTTATGGAGTATTGAAAATTTCTTTGGAATTTCAATCAATTTCTTGGCGTTTTGAGAATCCCTGTATTGGTTTGGTTCAGACTGAACAAAACACGGTATTTGATGTTATACGTAACATTTCGTGCATACTTATTGTCAGAATATAATATGATTGTTTTATGTTTATCGACCCGATTAGTCTTGAATAGTACGGACCCGGTGAATGCATGGACTAGTATAGTGATATTTATACTTCAATTTCGCACGTTTACGGCATCGTTTTTAGAAATATACTTTCAAACTTCACACTTTCTGAACAGTATGAAATGTGAAATGACTCTGATTTATTTGACCATGCCTCGTTATACGATACAGGCTTTGATTAAACACAGTTCATTCGCGATTTGAACAAACATTTCAAACACGCATTTGCTGCAAAATTCTTTCATGGGTGGTTTCATAATTCAATTGACGAGAGTCAGAAGTAGTACTCATCACACTGTTTCATGGCATGCAATTTCATTCAATAAAATTGATATATTTCGTATAGAGTGATGCAATGATGCAAAGTTCGAAATTGTATGATTAGTTTTGATTTACTGGTGAGAGATTGCATAGCTTTCAGTGAACGCGATTAAACTTTTTATACGTACGAAACATTAAGTAAATAGTGAAAAAAAAAAAAAAATAAATAACACGTTGAGTGATAACAAATGAATTACACACTGTCCGGCTCGAAAGTTTGAAAAATATTTCTGGGGAATAAAGAAATAGTAGTAAATAAAAAATAAAATATTTTGGAGATGATACTGGAAGGATCATTTCGTTAACTATTGCACGTCTTTAGTTAGAAGCATTTTTACATAAATGAAAATCAGTACGAAGAATACTTTGGTATAGAATTATGTTTGCTTTCACTACATATAAAATTAACTGCGTATCTCGTAAATAATAAGTATATCTCTGAGAGATTAATCTTATGACGAAACATATTTCCTTGTATTGATAAAACTTTTATTCGTCCAAGACAATTCTTATCAAATAAAATCGTTTCTGAGATTATAAATTCAATTCTTGTGATGCGCATATTTGCGATATACTTACTTTTACGTGACATTATGGAGTACCAGGTCAGACCGTGTCGAGTTCACTAATTCGCATTGCCAATTGATCGCCAATTATTATTGTGGAAATCTTCGAGCGTGTCTCGATGAACTATTCAATGATCGCGTTAAGCCAAGACTAACTCGAGTTAAAGCCAGAGCACTTGCACTCTCGTACTCTATCTCGTAATGGTCAGATGCTGGATGCCCTCTCACATTTTATAGAGGAAACCTCGCGACGAAGTTTCCCTCGGAAAAATCCCGGATCAGAATAAGAGAGGGAGACGGAGAGAGAGAGAGACAGAGAGAGAGAGAGAGAGAGAGAGAGAAAAAACAATCAAAAGAAACAACAAAATAACGAGATGCTGAAACGTGGTATGATCTTCTGTACCTACTTGCGTATCACGTTTGAATGGATGTTTGCGAATTCATGCCATATTTTATTCTGCGCGTGTCATCAACGTTCTGCAGAATTCTATCTTTGCTGATACGGACCGGCCATGTGGTCCATAGGCTCTATCCTGTATTACAAAAATTATAGTACTTGCACACGTACTTCTTCATTTTCTATTTCTATATATTTTCTATATATATTCATTTCATAGACGAAATCTGTTGTCGCTTTGTCTCTCGTATTTTTTTTTTTTTTCTGAAAGATGAAGACATGGAGCGAGAGAATGGGAAAATTCGACTGTTGACGTATTATTCATAATTAGGGTTAGAAACTTGTCAAGCACTATAATTAAACCGGTCTAGTTCGTCTGGCCAGATGCGAAGCACGTGTATAAATAATATTCGCTGGTATAAGATACCTACAAACCAACTCGATACACTCACACATTTTGATGAAAACTCGTGGTTCAAGTTAATACCGATATGATTATTAACATGATAAGCTATGTGATAGAATTAGGAGATAATATAACATTAAAAAAAAAAAAATTATTATTGCTAGGGACTATTGTTAAAATGATGGAAACTAAAAATACGTTCAATTGTGTCGGAATGTGAACATAGAAGAGAGAAGTTGCACGTTGAGTGTGCAAGCGGCAGGAATCTTTTCGTACTGATGAAAGTTCTACTGTAACATAGTAACTATTCCTAATTCTTCTATACGCAAGTCAGGAGATTCAGATTTAATCACGTTCTCATCGTGTCGACGAAATATGCATCTTACTTGATAAGGCGCAAGGTTATTGAGTTTTTAATTAGTTAATTTTGTTCAGATCTTTTGATAATTTAAATAACCGATAACTCTAAACTTATTCGACTCTCAATCATTTAAAGTATACGATCGAATTTCAAACATATTAACTTCGAATAAATTGCAAATTCAACGCGTAAGGAAAGTATATCTCTGTAATTGAAAAAGATAATACTAAGAAATTCAATAATTCCGAGAGCTTTTTTTCCAGAGAACTGGAAACTTTTGAGACAGGAATCAGTTCAACATGAGATATTGATGATAATTTTTATTTACACAAAAGTCTTAAGAAAAGAACTTTTGAGGCCCTGAGTATAAAATTCCTTTCGTCGCTGAAGGAATACAACGAGTTATCTAATATTCGAGAAATTATTGTATTTCCAATTTAATCTGTGCTGGTAATTAATTATTTTCAACTATGTACCCGATACTGTGTAACGTGTTATTGTAAAATGTACACCTTATTTAGATATAAATTTTTTGAATCAAACATCTTCCAAGCACAATGAGTCACGAATCAATCTCTTATTTGCACTTTTGCGCAATAAATATGTCTGCAACACTGGCGTGGAAGTAAAAGATATGAAATAAGCATATTTTACATGACTTTGCGAGTCAGGAAATTTCGGTGGCGTCGTTATTTTATACATAGTAGAACATTATTATTCCTTACTTTTACTGAATAACGAGTCGAATAATACTAGCTATTTAAGTTAAAAGTGTAAAGAGAAAGATCGTTTAATCGTTTAAGTTAATTGTTCTGGAATTGTGAGCGACGAGGCTCGTCGAGTTCGAATCAGCGTTTTTCTTATTTTTTAATACGTTTAGGAGATCTCATAATCTAATTGTATTCTGAGGGGATTATTAATTCACTTTTTACTCAAACGCGTACCTTGATCCTCTGATATTTTGGCTTATTCGAATTAAAGATACTTAAAGAATTAAAAGGCGCGCAAATTTTCACGTATATTATACCAGTCAACGACCTTCACAATCCATGCTGAGTGAAATTGCAGTTCATCATAGTTATTGCCAAAAATTTCAGCAGAATGAATATCCATACGACAAGGTTATCAATATTGTTAAAATTACCAGCAAATATCGTTACACAAATAAGGATTGAGGTAACTGTGTTTGAAAAATTATACTGTGTTTTTCTTACGTAAAACACAGAGGCACTTTCAAGAGCTACAAAAAAGTATAGTATGATTACCAACTGTGAACTAGAGAAAAGAAAAATAAAAATAATATCATCCATATTACTACACAATTTGTGTAAATAGTTACAGCACTTATTCGCAAAATGACGAAAAATTATCATTCGTCAAAAGATTTTTCCAATCAAAGCCCGAAGTACAGACTTGGTATAAATACCAACCATGAAGAGGGATGATATCAAGGTACCTGCCCGTAAACTTGGATCAATTGCCACTACACGGCAATTTTCCTATTATCGTAATGACCGGTTCGTCATGTCCCAGCTATTAATAGCGATCTGCACTGGGAGAGAAAGTCCGTACTTTACAGGGCTCGGGATAAATGTGTAAAAGACCGTAGACTTCCTAGCTGTGGCTCTCTAACGACTTCCACTGTTCGGCTTAGAATAGCGAGCTTATAGGTAGCCGTTCACGTTTGCTTCTCAGAATAGATCTAATTTGGCATTCCCACATGCGCTAATTTTCTGCCACTTCGAGCCGTTTTACCTTATATGCAGAGTCGTTACAATATTAACTAATTTGTAATGTAAAGGTTATTTATTATGTAATATAAAGGTAGATTATATGATTACGTCTGAGGTTGAGAATATTCGCGCCTCGTTATCGGTCATCGAAGTGTTGATCTTGATACCGCTCGTTTTCAGTATTACCTTCGTGTCGTTGTTGACAGGGATTTAAATTAACCCGTAACTATAAATACGATCTATGTAATAGCTGCACAGCAGAGTTCGCAGAAATAGACTAATTGAAAAGAAAGTTATATTATACGAGTACAGCGTTAAGTTTCTTACATATGAACGTTGTAAATTACTTTCTGTCTTGCGCGTGTTTATTACTTATAATTGCTTCTATTACACGTTGACGGCGACTCGATGAAATCATTTGATTTACACGGCAGCGTGACCGATGTGTGCGTGTGTGAAATGATTATTAATTTATTCAGGATTTATACCCTCCATTCGTGCTTTCATTCAGCAAATGTAATGTTGCATTCTGCAAAATCAATAAGGCATCGGTAATTGTCGGTTTAAAATGGTCCGAATAAAATGTAAAGAAAAAAGAGCACTTTGTTATCTTTTAACTCGAAAACTAATATCTTTAACGACCTTGTTCCAAATAATCGAGGAAATCACACTTGCATGTGTACAATATACGGCATCTTGGATAAGAAACGTACATATGTAACGTTTGAGATACGAGAAGTTGGTCAAGGCTCCGAAGCGCTGAGAAAGCGATTAATCATTATATTGTCAACTACATCGCTATATGTTAACATAGGAAGAAAGTTGGGAAAATTATGTATATAATTATATATACATGATAGATTGTAAGTGAAAAAATTTATCCGTGCGCATTGAGGTGTTAATTCGTTTGGAAGCTCATTTGAAAATCTTGAAATATGTAAAGCAAAGAAAATTTTTTTATTCAAACTCCACGCCGAAGAATATCTGATACATCTAATTTTCATAATTCGCGCCCAGAATTCGAAGTTTATCTATTCGAATAACGTGGAAAGATCTCATTAGTTTTGCAAATTGTTCACGCTGAATTTGTGGGGGCTTAGATTCTCTTCTAAAGTGTCCGTCAATTGAAAGTCAATTTTATGTAAAAATTCGTCGTTAAATGTCTTTTAAGGGCTGAACTATTCGCTTTACAACAAAAATTCAAACAGCACTTTTGAATCTCTGGAATATACTTCCAGATTAAAGTTCGTGTGATTGAACTGAGTGATAACAAATGGAAAAATGATATCTTTCCTTGCGTTACTTATCGTAGTTAGTAGGCAAAATTGGAATTCTGAGTGCGACCTTTTGAATTTGGATTTTAGAAATATTCTTCAAAGAGGATTTTTGTTTTTATAAGTACATCAGGTTTTTCAGGCTGGAACGAAAAGAAATTTTTACTTCCGAATCGAAACACCTAAAGACCCATCTAATATACGTTCGTTTTAATCAATTTCTACCGGAAATGCCTGTATAGTCGTGGGGATTTTATTGGTGGATCAACATAAATGTATAGCTAAGCTCCAATACGTTACTCTGATTACTGCCGGAGCTAACACGTATTATATTCGAAACGTTGATTTTGTTCTCCACGTGACCATCACGTACATATGGCGAATAAATCGCTGCGGGATAAAGATAGAATTGCAATACGTGAGGTGATTTTCGCAGGTTTATTTCGTCGATTATTCCAAGGTGACCGAGCGAAAAAAATGTCCCAAAAACAGGACGAAAGAAAAAATTGACTCATTACAATCGATTTTATTCTTTAAATTTAAATCTCCAACCATCGTCCGGAACACATTAAACGACGTGATTGTTGCTCACGACAAGTATTCAACAATAGCCAAGAGAAAGTGGCGCGAGTTCTCTGACAATCGCGATAAAAAGTGAATATCGAATGAATTCGACGATGCTGTTTATCGTGTCTGCGATGATCGGAAACAGAGTCGTAATATCAGCGTGGAAACGAATAGAATAATAAATATATACAAAGATCGGAAAGAGTGTGAGTACATAATATTGTGGCGGTACGTGCAGGAAAAGGATGAAAAAAAAATAAGAAAATAAATGAACAGCACGTGAGTTGACTATTTTATATATCACGCTCGGTACACTGCCATCAGGTTTCCCCCGAATGATGTCGATAATAAATTGTCATGCGTTCCGCACGCCGCTCACTCAGATAAATGGGTAAGCACCCACCTGCAATCCACTCGCCATATGAAACAGATGTTAACCAAAGTTTTCAGAATTCAGGATCTTGTTCGAGACCGAAGGAACAAAGGAATAGTCGGACGTATACTATTGGCAAAAAATATCTGAATGTATACTGGCAGCTCAACACGCGAATATTTTCAAACGCTAATTTTGTGAAAATATTAGTAGACTTTCAACATTCTTTTATTTTCTGTGAAAAATTTTCGCGTATTGGAAAATTCAGTTTTGTGATCGTTCTGTTTTACCAATTCTTCAACATTTGTACAGATTTCGGGCAATGTGGCAGAAGGTTGCCCGGGGAAGCGGATTCGGAGTATTAAAAAAAAAAAAAAAAAAATAACGATTATCGAAAAAAGTCCAAAATCGAAATTTGTGTCAGCTTCGTACTTTGTAGTTCACAAATAATCTCAATCTTCGCAAAAGTAACGCGAGCGATTATAACCACTCGCTGCCCAGGGAAACTCAAACTGCAAATATAAGTATTCATGTGGAAAGTTCGAAAAGTTCAGCAAATAGGAACATATTTTATCCTTAGAATTGAAATGAAAATAATCGAGGGCAGAACAACATCGTTACTAAATTTGATTCAAGAATATCTTGTCTCAGAATTTTGTTCAACAACCGGGTAACTCTGCCATTTTTTTTTTTTTTTTTTGTTTTACGATTTTTGTTTACAACATTATCTGAGGATGTGCTACCGATGGTAATTAAGATATGATTGTTAGATGAGATTGGTGCTAGTTGCCTTAAATATTGTGACGAAGTTTCGTTGATGCGATGTCAAATATAACGCATCTAAAGACGATTCCAATAATCTTTGAGCTTCGGTATTCGTGACGTTCAGTTGAAAATAGTGACTTATTATTTACCACTGATGATGAATAATTCATGAAAACAATTGAATATGTTAGGTTACAATTGCAGTTATAGTTGTGCCCCAGAATTGAGTTATGACACGGCAAAGAATGTTAAATTTTAATCGCACTTTCCAAGTTAATCAGTACCGATATCACGCAATAAATTTTCATCCCGCAGTGACGCAACTTCTAAAAATTTAGGAGACGGAATCTTAATTTCAGATACGATGTTGTTTAACAAAATTCAGAGAGACGACCTTTTTCAATCAAATTTTGAAGCACTGTGTCGTTGAATCAAATTCTCAGATCCGATGTTACTCTGCTCATGCTCAACCACCGAAATGCTAATTTTTCGGTTAATATGATGAAAAATTTCTACAACTCACTTAACTTTGTCTAAAGCGATGAAATAAGTTGTTAAACGCTACGACTCGTGTAATACAACTCGAATTTCATTGTCAAAAAAAAAAAAAAAAAAAATTGACAACCTGCGAATTTCAGTTTAAAAACCACTGTTACTCATAGTTTTTGAGCAACGGCACAATTTCATGATTTTTAAGATGACAAAATTATATATACAGCGTTGATGAATATTTGTAATTCATTTTGTTCGAATTTCTTACCAACCATCCTAGAAAAACATTCTTCTGTGTCTTCAATTGATCAAGAAATCATTTACTACAGAAAATCACCTTAGGTTATGATGAACAAGTTCAAGCTTTGTAAAAAAACATGTTAATGTTATTAAAAACTCATTCTGAGCCATTTGTAAAGAATCCATTCGCGCACAACATGAGCTCTGATCCGTCACAATATTCGATGAACAATATATATAAAACGTTGGCACTGAAAGAACGAAATAACAACACAATCTTCCTGAAATTATTCGAAATAGCATTTACATCAAATGAATCACCAGTTGCACATTCTCTGAAAAAAAAAATCATTTCAAAGAACCATATGTTAAATAGTTTCGCATTTGAAATCTTGAATTTACTATTTTGGCGCATGAGCAATTGGCTTCTCAATTTTGTCAAACTTGCACAGCAAATGCATAAAATTTTTTTTTGTAATCTCTCTAGATTTACTCAAGTCATTGTCAGGAAATGTGCTGTATAGGTACGTCCGGTTAGTGCATAAACCAAGTGATATTATACATACATACATGTGTGTCTTACTTGAAAATCTTCGAGAGTACAAAAATTCTCAGACGTACACAATCTTGCAAGGCTACCGGAATTTTCAAGTTGGATGAAACGAAATTTTGTTACCGCATTAAGGTAGTTGATAAATGGTATAAATATTTAACTCGTACGCAGCTTCGCCCTGCGAACGACCGACAGTTCTCCCAGTTTCATCGTCCCCTGATATAGCCGCCGAGTTTCAGTTGCTCCATAAACGTGTTTGGGACAGCTTCGTGCGGAACTATCTGACTGCGGACTAAAACCAGTGCGGTGGCTGCACGCTCAGATATTTCAAAACTTTTTTTTACATTCTTTTTTTCTTCTCTTCCTTTGATTCCAACGTCCAAACGCCGGAAGGTGTTGGCTCTTTGCCAAACGGTAAGGAAATGAACGTGAGATGACTGAACGTTGGATGCGTTCTAGTATTTCACACCGTCAGAATCACCGCGATAGCAAGAGCGAACGGTTCTTCGATTTCAATTAGCGCAATTAATATTATGCAATGATTCGCGCGCGGAATGAATGATCTGTAAAATCGGTAGAAAAATGTACTAACGGAAGAGTAGAACGAAAAAACTGAGAAAGAAAAGTAAAGAGAGAGAGAGAGAGAGAGAGAGAGAGAGAGAGAGAGTAGGAACAAAGTAATGATCAGTAAGGAATCTATTGTACACGGTGTCTTCGACGTGTTTGACAACGGCTTACACCTATTACCAGTTTACGATCATTATTGACTGTATGTAACGACGCACGTATTGTACGAACTAATGTTTGTGTGAGGCTATTTAAAACTATTACTCTTCAAACTTCGACTCCGATATAAACAATATGTCGGACAGCGAGGATGCAGGAAGTGATGGGAGCCAACAACGATTGCACCGTCCGAGTCTCTCGAGAAAAATGCGGAGGAGCATCAGGAAGGTCAAGAAAAGCATCCAAAAAATGACAGGTGGGCAATTCGAATTGTTTTTTTTTACGTATAATTTCGTAGATCTGATGTATGCGTGGGAATCGTTAAACTTCCGTGATACAATTGATCGCTGTGTTTTTCACCCCGAAATAAGAATTTCAGTATACAGCTCGATCTTTTTGCGAATAATACATCGTATAACGCGAGAATGTTTTACGTACGCAAACTACCCGTCTCTTTGACGTTCGAGGGATTTTGCGAACGCGCATGCGTGAAGTGCTGAAAAGACCACGTTTTAAGTCCTAGGCGCGTGCGCTGTTGCGAACAAGTTTGACATTACGCAACCCTAACCTCAATTTCGTGCTTCGTGACAAAACGGGTAACGTACTCTTGTGTTATATAAAGAATCGTGTGTAACATGGAGGGCAACGGTCTTTTTGTCTCGCGTATTTGCAGAATTCAACTTCGGCTCGTATACGTGCTCAAATTTCATAAAAATCATAAAAGCATTTTCACCTGGGTTCCTGGTTTAGTAAGATAACAAATGTTAGTTTTTTCAAGAGACTCTCTTATTGAGAGAAAATGACAAGGTCAGTCTTAGGACGTAAGCCTGAATTTCGCTAGGAATTTCTCTGCTCTGTAATAAGTTTTATTCGTGAGTGAGATGCGACATCTAGCGGTAGTTCAATAATAGAATTTCATACTTTGTCATACGTATTCGTAAACTTATCGATTTAAATTGACTTCTAAAATTGTCGATTATCACAATTTTTCGTAAAAATTTTTACTGTTTTATGAGAATTCACGGAGTTTACGAAAAGTTGTACTTTTCGACATTTCGAATTACAAGCGTAGATATATCGTCATAGATTTGTTCTGCTCAATCGTGATAAAGTATTTCATGTAATTACGATTTTAGTTTTTGCATAGACTTTCATATTTCTAGATTCAGTGCGAATTTGAGGCTCAGATTTTCTCAGATCGTCGTAGTTTTAGTCTGCTCAATCGAAAGAAACTGTTCCGTTCAACTGCGGTGGTACTTTTTCACAGATTTTCTGTTTTATTTTCTCGAAATGTAAGCGCAACTATTTCTCATAATTTCAATTGTAGATCTTCATGGATATTCATACTTTTCTACCAAAATCTACGCGAAACTATTACGCTTTACGGAAGTTGCATATTTTCGTGAACTTGCGTTAGACGTTGTTAATTTTCACAGTGATTCATGGAGAGTCTTAGTTTCATATGAAAAAAAGTACGATTCTTGATGAATTTTTATTCGCCCTTTTTTTTAGTTTCTCATAGAAATGATTTTCACCAGGGCTGCGACTCATACTGCAAGCTCAAGCTCGGTACTAAAGACCGAGTTTGCCTCCACGTTACAAAATATACTAAATTGTAACTTACAAATGTAGCGAGACGAAAAATTTTGCAATTTCCACCCAATAACGGGCAGCTGAGAAGCGACGATGCTATTAGCCGCCGTTGGGCTGGTTCGATTCCGATTCAAATAGATTCGTATATTTCGCGGGAGAGCGTGTGCATCGCAATCGAGCTTCTCGTTTCTGAGACTAAATTTAGCACTCGATCGGGTATCGAAAGACGCGAAATGTTTTCATCTAAAAATAATGCAACTGAATTTACAAACCGCGATAAGCCTAACCTTAGAAGAATTAAGAGTCAATCTCGACGTATGATGAGGGCGAAATATGCTGATCGATAGCCTGAGTGGTTCAGCGCAGTTTCGCAAACTCTAATTCCTCGCTTAAACTGATTACGTTTTTTCTGGCTAATACATCGATCATCCTCAACGACCGTGGGAGAATGTTTGAATACACGTTTCAAATATGATTACACTGTAAATCATCACATCAGTTTTCTGGACAAGGAATGTTACACACGCATATATTATACATACTATATATCCGCGTGCAATAGCGATCTTCGTAACGTTGGAATTACGTGTAAACTGTCGGGAAAAAACGTATTTTTATACGTCGGCTTGTGTATACCTACGCGGCGCTAGTTTTCTCGGCAGCAAAATTTACATCACGTGTCTAGGAAAAAATTTATTACACACCCATCTTCGAGCCACACGATCTTTCCATCATATACGTACGGATGCACGTCAAATATAGGCATTATATGTATGTGGTTAGTATTAAAGTTCGGATGCAAACAATCGCATCGAGCGAAGCTTAAAAAGATTTCACGCTATCACGTTTTGGAGCTTATAATGCAGTATTTTATAGAGAGCATTTTTCCATCACGTTAATATAAGACTCATTGTCAGCCTCTCTGATGAGCATGATAATTTCAAGAACAAAATTTTAATACGTACAATTTTTAAAACCTCAACTCGAAGCTCGTTCACAAATAAATTGAATTAGAAATTTATGTCGTGGTTGAAGAAATTGACCCTCGTACAAAGGGCGCACACAGTTTTTCTTTTTTTCTCTTTTTTTTTTTTTTTTAAATTCCTGTTGATTTAACTGAAGTTGATTCTACAGCACTCATTTTACTTGATGCAATTTGTTGAATAGATTTTAATCAGCATTTTCCAGTAATTGCGATTTGTTATTATTCTATTTTGATTGAATGAGTTTTGTTTACTGAGAAATGTTCAGCTTTAGTTGGAGACATTTACTACAGTGTCATGATATATAGTTACGGCTTGTCATCTTAGCAAGCTTCATTCAACTTCTGATTTATTTTCGGCGAGGCTGCTTGCACCCTGTGAAAAAATGTATACAGATATGCGGTAATAGCATAAATCAGTCTGTACAACAACAGGTTTATCGTTTCAAGTCCGGGAAATAATTACGCACAGTTACGTGATAAACAAGAAATAGTGAAATCGATAGGGCGATGCCTTGCCAGTTTGTTTATCGCACGTCTTTATACTTTGCAACCTCGGAAGTATAACGTGATTGTGAAAAATTTATGGTTGTGGTAAACGTAAAAGTTAGCAACATTATACACGTGTATTGTAATCGCTTTTACGGTTACCACACCATAAATTTTCCTCGACAATGTGCAACTTTCATGCCAGTATATACGCGCGTCATTCAACGATCTTATGTGGCATTTGAGAATCGAGTTTACTCGACTGTAATCGATTTCACGTTATATTTTCTACAATAATAGCTCGATGAACTGTCGCATGGGCATCTCGCAGTGATAGTACGGTAGATTTTGTGCATGAATAAAATCGGCAACGATACTTTGGATTACAAAAAAAAAAAAAAAAAAGACCACGTGATCCCTTGCACAATATAACTCGCGAGGTTTTGGTTTGCATTTACTATCTTTCCGAAAAATTATTACATCAGATATTACGCAAAAACTATCAAGCAATATTTGAAAAGCTAACAAAAATGTACGCAATCAAAGTGCATAGCGAGATAATAATACTGTAACTGTTCCCATCAACTATTTAAGCAACATTCAACCCTTTGTATTCCCACTGAATGGAAAGGAATTTTCTGAAAATTTCACTTCTCTAGCCTAATTATTTCCCGAGTAATCGTAAAATTTTTATTTTCAGTTTTTACTTTTTTAACTGGGATATTTGTATAGTCTTATGCTGTTTTTTTTTTTTTCTTTTCTTTTAATACTTGTCGACAAAAATGATCAAACAAACTGTTTTTAAAATATTTCGGAGCACAACTCGATTTTTACTAAAGAAAAAAAGTTGAAAATGGCCGTTTCACGTATTTCTCTCCAAGTACAATTATAAAACTTTCAAGGAATACTGGTTTTTTAAGTGCCTTCACTCGCAATTTTTTTTAATTTCCCAAAGTTTGTGGAAATTTCATTCTTAGGCAAAAACAGAGTTATAAACTACGATTTGCCCTATTTGATCAAGGTCCAACACCACCTTTTTGATAAAAGGTTTCATCATTGAATGTTCGAAATAATAAAACTCTGGTGTTTTTATCCGGTTCTAACGTTGTTGAGCTGGTTTTGCGTACTGACCAAATCCCCATAAATTTTTTGACAAACATTCAAGACATCTCACTTTGTAGTATATCGTTATAACGTGCAAATGTAATTGTGACGACCATTCGTCGTACCCTAGTTACGAAAATCAATTTTTATTCACTTCGCAGACAAGTATTTGTAAACTTGTTCTTGTCCAATCTCTGAAGATCTTTATGATGAACGAAATAATCGGTCCAATAACATCAAAAACGGATCAGAAAGACCAAAGTTTAATTTTTTCCGTCAAATAATCTTTATGTCAAATTCATGTCGGTTACAAAGCAGCGACGTCGTATCATCCACGTGCTCTGTAATTGGTGGAGATTATATTGCTCGAGATCTTTTAAACCGTTCTCTTCTCTTTTCCAAACTTATGATTTAGACGATTCAGTCGATTCATCCTTAACCCTTTGAGTCATTGTGGTAAGTATTCGTACCACCTATTTTATATCCATCTTTTCAATATTTAGAGAATTTTTCAACATATTTCTTTACGGTTTTTTGCTATTTTTGATAGTATACTAATAGGTTTTCAGTATTCGAGAGGAATTATTGCGATATAGTGTAAATTATTATTGTTACAAACAAATTGATTGAAAAAATTGTGACAATTTAAGAAATAATTCGTTTCGGAGAATGTGACCCTTTTATACGTACACATGTTTTACATAAGTATAGGTTTCTGGAGTCGCTGATTATGAATTTGAAATTGGAGTTAGAAAAAAATCAAAATGGCGGATCCAATATGGCGGTCGAAAATTTCAAATTCGATCAAATCCGGAGAAAAACTTCTGTCCAGGAGTTTCTGGAGTCGGTGATTAAGAACCTGATATCAGATTTTGAAAATTCAGACGAATTCAATCAGCGACGCCGAAAACCCCCGTATAAAGTTTTTTGACCGTAATCGATCAAATTTGAAATTTTCGTGCAACTTATTGGATTCACTATCTGGAATTTTCAAAATCTGATTTCAGATTTGCAATCAGTGACCCCGAAAACCCTTGCGTAGAGTATTTTGATTGGATTCGATTGAATTAAAAATTTTCCTCCTTCATGTCGGATTCACCATCTTGAATTTCTTAAATTCCATTTCAGATTCGTCATCAGCAACCTCAAACATCATGGAATACTATCTTGTTATAAAAGTTGACTTAGCATAACGATGCGTGACTCAAAGGGTTAAATTGCACAAAAGTATAATACCGTTATCGGGTCAAATCAGAACCACCATTACTCTATCGTCTTGAGAAACATGTAAACCTTTCCAATTCACCGAAACGGTGAGAAAATGCCAACTTAATCGTAGTGGCTTGCAGTGGACGATGGCGAGGAGGAAACCAAGCCAATCCATGTGGTACCGGAACGATTGGCAGCCCTGTCGATCCGCACTGGTTTTTCAAGGAATGAGATCTGCAAGATTTACAGGGCTTTCAAGCAGCATTGTCCGGGCGGTGCTGCGACCCCAAACGACCTAAGGCCGGCTTACGCGAAGCTTTTTCCACTTGGAGATTCCACTAAGTACGCTCAAGTAGTATTCAACACCTTCGATACGAACAAAGACGGCCTCGTGAGCTTCGGCGACTTTTTGACTGGCCTGTCTCTGATCGTGAAAGGAACCGCCGAGGAGAAGTTGTCCTGGATTTTCGGGTTCGTTCACCGCATATTCTATTCAACTAATCTTATTTCGAGTACCACGTGCTGGGTGCTTAAGCGTGACTCTTTAACGACTGGTATTGCGATCCGATGTTGGTTCATTTTTTTTACGTTACAGATTGTACGACATGAACGGCGATGGTCACATAACGAGGCACGAAATGTTGTTCATAGTATCGGCGATTTACGAGATGGTGCGAACAAGTCAAACTATACAACGCGCGGTGAACAGACACGTTGACAGACTTTTTGAGAAAATGGATCTGAACAAGGATGGCGTGATATCTCGGGAGGAGTTTATGACGTCATGTATGAATGTACGTTATTACAAGCAGAGTTGCAGTAACTTTCCATCAAAATCAAAAACAAACTCGTATTATTATCTATCCATGGATCACCGACATTTATATCGAACTCAATTATCTCACGTGTATAATCGTTTCAGGACCAAAGTATATGCACGCAGCTGACGGTCTTCGACGATCTTTGGTAACATCATCGATGAGACGTTTGTTTAATATGCAATAATGTACTCGATTCTCGTTTGCAGATTGCTATAAAATATATTTATTCACTTAACACCGGGTTTACAACCTGGATACTGCACGTATAAATATTAGATACATAATATACTAGAATTGATGCTGTAACATTAACCACAGTGCACTGTCACGTACATTATACGTTTCTCCGTTAACGTGCAAATTGCATTGGAATGTTCAGTGACAGAATTTTTATTCTATGAAACGTTTTCAACATTATTTTTAATATTGAAGTATGATTGTAAAACTGGTTGATTAAAGTACTTCAACGCCAAACTCGTAATATGCAATTTTCCTACAACCACAGCACTCATCGCGAACTTACGTCAGTTTCGGTGATAAAAACATTTGCCTGAAAATGTACAAGCTGTACACAAAACTATTCAGCGCTTCGAATGATACAGTTTTATCAGTTCTCTGAGCACGGATTACAGAAGGCCGGGTGTATATAGTTTCAGTTACAAGTAAAAACCAATGAGCTTTATTGCATTTCTCTGCTGTGTAATCAGAGCAATCGTTTCTGAAGAATGTAAAATACGCAGGCTAAGAAAAATGCAAATGCTAGAACTAGCAACGCTTTATCGGTAAGTTCGCGCCGACCATATTTTCCCAGGAGCTTTCCAGACTGCACTATTACCTGCTGCTGATGTTCAAGCTCATCTTTCGTCCCGGTCACTTTCTCCGACGACGTAACTGCAAGGAAATACATGACAATGTGTAATTAATACGCTAATGTGTAAATACCAGTAATTTCCACACTATACGTTTTACCTACATAAATGTGATTTTACAGGTTCGAGTTCGTAACGTTAGTACAAAAAAATATTTTCGAAAAATCCTTATTTCGCAAGTTTACAATGATTAAAAATACGGCCAATACTATACATAACATAAATTTAAAGATAAACGTATCAGTTTACAACTACGACCTCTTACAGGGACAAGATAATTTTTAACAAGCAAAATATAATTTTTCATATTTCACTATTTCGTTACGTTAACGTTACGCAAAAATTATTTGCGTTGATTTTTCTGATGAATACTGTTTCCGTTGCGAAAATAAATAAATTGTCAACCTCCTACACCGCAAATTCAATCTATTTTCTATCGTAAAGGTTCTCTAAAGATGGGAACGGAGCAAATAATAGTCCAAAAGTGGAAAATTGAATACAACGGTCTTTGTATCGATCGACGATACGGTAAAGCTTGAAGCGTCGGCTGAAACTTTAGATTTCCTCAATACATTGTATTTATTACATTGTTGAAGTTATTCATCGTCTGGTAATCTAGTAACTACTTATTTTATTCAGATATACAGGGTGTTTTCAAGTAAACGGTGCAGTATGTTGGGTTGCCTACTACCGAGGGGAACGAATATCGGTAAAACAGACCTGCCGACTCACTATCATTTTAGTCAAATCAAGTCATATAATCACTTTAACGTGGCTTCGGAAGGCGATCACTGACCGCTTCGGCATAGGTTACAAACCACGGAACAACTGCTTGGCCAAATCCACACAACTTGGCAATATGGGCAGTTCCAGCTCACTCGCGAGGACTTTAAACGTGCTACCTACCGATGACTCGTACCGATATTTGTTCCCCTCAGCGACAAGCAACTCAACATACTCCGCCGTTTACTTGGAAATACTCTGTATATGTATATCAGATTATGCAATAAAAATACGCACTGAATTATTTCTTACGGAAAATGAATGCAACAATAAACCATTTCTAGATTGGCTTCTTGTATTTGAATTTCAGATCACATATTGGCTTTTTGAAAATATTATTTAATTGCAGAACATCTTTTTGATGAACAACGAACGCAATTACGAAATTGTTATAAAGAAATAATGATGCCAGTAATAAAATAATAATGTTGCGCTGATTACAGAGTAATTTTAACGTGTGTGTATATATATATACACATATTGTATATATATATATGTATAGAATACCTAGTTTACCTTGCGAGTCTCATCCAAAATATTGGTAAAAAAATGTTGGTTATAAGTTTTTAATTACAAATTTTTGTCAAGCTGACTGAATCCTGTGATAAAACTAACGTATATCAGAGAATAAGGGGTGAAATATAAGGTATAAAGTACGTACTTAGGGTGTCTAAGGTGTAAGCGCTTTTTTGAGTGGTTTCCGCCAGATGCCTAGAGATGCCTAACAACTTGTCGGTAACGCCGCCTGACATATTTATCAGTGCTTGTTTATCTCGCCGTTTTCGTAATGCACTCTGATGTCCGTCGGGCATCCCCAATAATTCATCCTTAGCCATTCTGTCGATAACACAGGCACTGACAACATTAGCGTTTCGAAAGGCGGCTAAGGTAATAGTCAACTGACTTTTATGACTCTCTATTTCTGAATAAATCTCCAATTTCCGTTTATCGCTGCGTTCTTGGAACGCTAAGCTCTCCAAACGCTCAATACTTGATCGCAGGGCCGCTATTTTTGCTCTGCCTTTTGCATTTAGCTCGTTCAATAACTCTGTCGATTCGGTGCAATTTTGAATATCCTGAAATCAGGTAGTTGCGATTGGATACATATGAATAGTTAAATCAACTACGTTGAATTAGTTTCATGCAAAATATATTATTAATTAGATAGATAATTTAATAAGGATAGAATTCGATTAAGCTGGAAACGATTAATCAATAAAGCAATTAATTGAAAGAGCATATTAAGTGATTAATGGAGAAAATGATAATAATCGAAGTTTACAATTAATTGATGAATCGCACAGTCCTGATAACGCGGGTTAACGTGTATGTATGTATGTATGGTAAGATGTACGGGCCGGTATATTAATAAAAAATTTAAGGGGGGGGGGGGGGGGGGGGAGGGTCGCCCATCCTGCAAATGTATCTATGAGAAGTAATGGGCGTCGAAATTTGCCAATCTTAGTTTGAATACTTCAAATTAATGTAATATCATACGTTATAGCCCTTCCTTGAAAACATAAAATTGATTTTGATCGGTTATTCAACTCTTTAACAATTTGCATCTGCATTGGTCATAATGCAGAAGTTGCATAAATTTTTTACATTTTATATTTTAGTAGTCGAGGGAAAATAATTCGACAGCTTATTTTTGTTGTCCATTTGAAGAAAAGTTAAAGCAATTTCAACAAGTTGGAAAAGGGTACGGTGAGAAATCATCCTTACTCAAGTACACAATATCGGTAGACATGTATCAAAGAAATGGAACTAAATTGCGCATAACTTTCGCAATTATCGTTTTTGGTGGAAAATAACCGACTCGTCCATGGAATTATCAATGGAAATTACAATGCTGATCAAATCGGTAATGATAGGAAACTTCTGTACCGATCAAGTCTACGAGTCAAACTTGTTCTGTGACATGTGCTACCCTACCCGTCAAATTCTCCGTTTTTTAAAGTACCAGTACGGCCACCAGCTCTTCAAAATTCGTATTCCACCATTTTCGCATATAATTCAAGTAAAATTTTTTCAACGCTGATGGAGTTACCTGAATAATAGCTTTCACTTGTAGATTGTTATTGACAATTTCCTGTCGCACCAAGTCCAGCAAATGTTCCTCAGAATTCATCATGTAAATTATGTACGGCGAATGACTCAAAAAATTAATTCACTCGTTACCAGGTGACAGATATCCGGAAATTTCTCAGCAGATTTACCGGAAAAATTCATAAGCCCCGATGATTATAAGATTTTAAGAACCGGCACAAGTACGGAACTCTTCACACCACCTCTCTATATCCTAGAGATTTTCAACGTTTGAGGTTGTGTTACACTGACAAAAACAAAAACGGTGCTACATAAATTTCGAGCTAGCAGAATACAACTTTGCTCTTCTAGTTCCGATGAGTTAGCATTGGCGTTACATGTCACTCCTGCCTGCAGTGCCATCTGGGAAAAATTTGACTAACGAAAACTATTTGCTTACCCATTAACGCGTCAAGAATTCTGCAATACCGACACTTGTTAGATTCACGATAAAATGTCTCGGGAACTAGCGCCCTCTCGATAATTTTAATGTAACGTCTGCAGTCATTGCGTTCATAGGATTCGCCAAGTTTGAAATTCATTCCGTCGAATCCTAATTAATTATTGATCCTAGTCAAATTCATGATCACTATCATTTGCTTTCATTTTCAGCACGCTATCATAAAAAGTTAAAGGCATGATGTAACTTTGCTTGGTTTCACCTGCATAGATTTATCGTCTTTTCGTAGCAATGAAGTAAGCACCATACAAAGAGTAGTTCCTCTCTGGATACGACGGTAAAAATCAATCGAATTTTCATGATACCGTATTTTCTTCCAACATTTTTTTGGTTTCTTACGCTTGTCCCGTAAAAGTATTGGGTAATCAGCTTACATCATGTAGTTAATGTTACGTGACCCATAAATGCGAACAACGTAAGAAAAATGCGGTGTTGACTTCTATACAATATTTTTCGGTCTTAGTCTAACGCTATTTCATGTCAATCTAATACTTCCTGTTGCTAATTTATCATTCTCTGACGTTGAAGTTCTGAATTGATCATGAAAATTGTTCGCCGGTAGTTCATACCGCTCGTTTTAGCCAATTTTAATACCGCCCAATTTTAGAAGGTAGAGTTAAATCGGTCACGCATTTTATTCCGCAGCAAGAAAGTGTCCCCTGCACTGCACGTACGACAAAATTATTAATAAATAATACTTCCACTCGTGCATCACATCTATTATATGGACGCATGATACATAAGCCTGTATCATAAACGGCATTTTATCGTAGCGAAAAGCCCGAAAAAATATCTTCTTAGGATATAAGAACGACATAATATTTTTCACCGTAATCGGTTTATACTTACTGAAAGCGGACTCAAGCTTGTTTGTTTTCGGCGGTTATTTTTCCAATGAGAAAAACTAAGAGATAGCTGGAATCGAGCAATACGCGTATTTAATCGGACGAGAATCTGTCCCTCCATAAAGCTGATACAGTTTACCCCAGAACTCGTGTAAGGGTTTTAATTTTGTTGAAAATGAAACTGGTTTCGGAGGCAAGCATTTTTTTTTATATATAATACGTAAAAGTGGCACCTGGTTACATAACATCATACGAATGCTGAAATTGAGCAGGTTCGTCATACCATTCTGTATGATAAACGTATAAATATTAAAATAATACACTCTAGTTAACATAATTAATAGAACTGAGAAATAGAAATGAGATTGCGTACATAATATAATATATGTCAAGTTGCATATTTAACGATGCCATTTCAATAATTATTTCACTACAAATAATAACAATAAATATAACTTATAACGTGCAGACTGGGACTTCCCTACCAAGGAGCAATATGAAACGGTAGCATTCGCTCCAAATCGTACAGGAATGGAACATACATGTATATAACAGAGTTAAATTATAAGTCATTCAAATGCAACTATGTATTATATAAATAAAACAGATGCAGTGTTGGAAGTGTTGATGGATTCTTTACCCGTAACTTGTACTTTAGCTTCCCAAATATTATATTATGCCGGTTACAAAACAATTTCCTGTCTCTCTACCGCATTAGCTACTTCTATCTAGCAATACTGTATTTGTATTATACAAAAATATATTATGACGTTAAGTGATAGTTGGAGAATAATTACAAAATCATTTCAGTCCAATGTGGGCATCGAGATAATCCATAAAGAAAAATTTCCCGTTGTAGCGACAAAATTTCGGTCTATAAAAAAAAAAAAAAAAAAATTGTCCATTATATCCAATTCTATACATCACAAAAAGCATAAAATTTGGCAAAATATTTCATTGATTGGGTAAATAGAGTTTTGTTTAACGTATAATAATTTCTTAAGTACCGTATCTTTGAAAAATTCATTTGATTTCAAGTCACGGATTTTAAGTGATTTTAGAAGATTTCACGAACGATAAGAATAGATTCCAAGGTATTACATATTTGCGCAAGACTTGTTTTTTTTTTTTTTTTTTTTGCTTTTCGGTACAGAAGTGCGTTGTTCCGGGTCTGAAAGAAGCACGACCGATTCGCCATTTCTATAATCTATAGGTAAACGAAATGCGAGTAAAAGTGAAAACAAGGCAGCTTTTTTTCCAACGTATTAATTTGTCAGCACCACTGCTCTGTGCAAACAGCGTCCCTGACAACCCTCTCTCAATCCTGGCCATAAAACACTTCTGATCTTGACTCCGTTCGGATCCGGCGATCCGTGATGTCTGGCGTGTAGTTCTCGCTGAAAATCGACACCCTGGGCAACGTCGAGTACAAGAGGAGTGGACCTGGCGAGACAGGCCCAGGCCAAACTGGCGCAAGAATTTGCGTAATCCCTGATCTCCGGGCAGCTCCGAAGACAGGGAAAATCGTAGAGGGTTCTTTCCAGTTGGCTTAAAACCTGATCGGACACTTCAGATAGCCCAGTTCGGGCTCCGAACGTTGCAAGTTGCCTCCTGATGCAATCTTCGAATTCCGAAGACGGAGCCGAGCTTCCGGTTTGCTGGGATTGAGATCCGTTCAAAACGTGTATCGCCTCAAAACGTCGTGCCGTTTGTATCATTCCCGCCAGACGCCACGAGAGCTGAAAATCGGAGAAAGATAAATGTTTGTTTTAGAATTAAAGGCAAGTATCAATTACTTAGCGGCGTGATCGATGCGGCGAAGCGTAACGCGAGATTACTTTAGAGTCGTACAATGTAAGAAAGTGCAACGTCGGAATCGGATCTGATTAACGTAATTGAAGCATGATAACTAAAAAATCACTGCGCTCTTTCACATTAGACTTTGGTTTCTTGTCATTGCACACTTTCACGCAATTTTCATGCGGTCGTTGACTTTGACTTGATTTATTAGGATGAATAGGCCGCGCTCGGCTTCACCAGCTTTAACAGATGCTTATAAATGGATTCCGAGCCACAAATTCATGTAAGACATTGCGTTTCATTTTAACTTTTCATTGCGTATTTACGGTATTTTAATACTTATGTCAAAAATCTGTCACAAATAAATTTTTAGACCGTCGGTACTTCAGGTTTCCTAGTTATGAAGGGAATTTAAAAATATTCGGTTCTCGGTACCTCCTTCACAAATTACTGCGAAGAAATTGCGCTCGTACAGGACAAATAAAACTTTCAAGAACACAAATTCTACAATTTCAATGGAATACTCCTCAATGTTAAAGAAATTCTAATATTTTCGAAGTGCTCTTTCTCGATAGCAGAAAAAGGATGAGAAAATGTTATTCAGCAATGTTATTCCAGTCAATGATATAAGTAGGTATATACTGTTACGCCCCGACGTACCGCCTTGGCGTACCTTTTTCAAAATTCCATTTCATTTCATTTCTTTAATTTCTTCACTGCACAGATATCATTTTATCAAAATCTCATATTCTAATAACGGCGAGTTCCACCCCTCCTGGCAAAAGTCACGTAGAGACCAACGATGATCCCTAGTATAAGGTTCAACTTTATTCTATTTATCTGGTACCAAGAACTGAGATGAGAGACTGCTGAGTTAGTATCAGTAGCGCTCAGCCTGGAAATATTCCTCTTTTTAAATTAAAATTATAATCAATAACTAGGATAAACCACTACCTTCAGGACCATCAAATTAAAATAGATTACTCATTGGACTGTATGAATGAATGTGTGAACATTGCATGCAAATATCTTTTGTTCATATTTCCAATGTGTCACCGACGAGATTGAGAATCGTCGGAACACCGTCGAAGAGCGAGAAGTAACGCTGACCACGTGGATTTGGGCGCCAGGAGGACGCCCTCGCACCTCATTGGCTAATTACCGTTGTAACTAATTACAACTGCAGCTCCTTGGACCCTCGGGCCCAAGAAGCCGCGTCTTTCGTCTGTCAAGTCGCGAAGTGCGTGGACGTAAACCCGGATTAGCCCTCCCGAGCAAGAGTAGCGTTTGGAAAATCTTAGTTGTGACCGACCTAAAGTCTCGCGCTAATTCGTTAAATTCGAGCATTCAGTTATTCTGTTAGCTGCAAAAGACTCACTATCTTCTACATTTCCATCTTTTCTGTTCTTTACTAAATCTCGTCATTTCGCGAATAGACATTTTTATGATATTCCATTTCCCTTAGTTAAAATTGAGTTCGGCCCTGATTCAAGCGAATCAGGTAATCTTAAGTAAAAATAATAATAATTACACTATCATTTTTAATAAATAATCGTTCCAATCAATTTTAACTTATCATCAAAATCACAAACAGACACTTTCAAACTTTCGATAACAAGATATCATTCTAAATTCACAAAGACTAAGTGACCAACGTTCAACATCATTCGATTCATCAACTCTTCCAAATTTGAGGTGAGGCCCCTGGTCCAGCATTCTACCGACGCAGACCGACACGATCCGACGGCTCTCAATCTCGTCGACCGATTCACCAAAAAGCTAAGTCAATCCGAGTGTTAATCTTCGAAATTAGACGAATTCTTGTTTCACCTTGATAATCAAAACTACTTCAGTAAATTCACAAAAACCAAGCATAGAATTGGTGGCTAGCTTCACTACCCCCAATTAAATTCCACTTATTGTTTCCAAGAATTAACAAATAAGACTAAACGATTAAATATATATATTGAATATATATATATAATATTAAACGATTTAAGATAATCTAAAAAGAGAGATACAATACAATTATCACGACCAGCTAGTTATAACCATCGTTCAGAGTAGATGTTCCTGGTACCAAATAATATTATCTTCTAGAATAGTATAACACGCGATTTTTTATTCAATTTGAAACCTTTATAAATTGTTATTTTTGGCTCATATATATAATTATCACCATCGATTGTTACCAGATATTTCAATAACTAAATTGAACCAGAATATACTTCATCTTTTACCAGTTAAATCTTTTTAAACATTTATTTTGAGCGACCTTCTTCCCATTTTCTTTATTATAAAATAGCCTCAACTATTTAAACAAACCTCACAGACCTGTACAGGTCTGTAGCGACACGATCCTACAAATTACCGGCTTACCGAAAGGTAAGTCTTTTCTTAGATTTAATTATTATTCATTGTCGTTACGTGGGAGCTAGATTATTCGATGAATCATTAACTACCACCGCTCAGTACACACTCACCCCCACGTAACAATACGAATGAAACAACGTCCCTACTCTGTAATAGAAATGGTTCTGAGCAAATTCGAGTGACACAAGCTTACGAGATATCAACGATTTGGGCAAAGTTATATAAATAGAAAAAGAATAAACTCTGTTATTTTTTATCCGATATTAGTATACTTGGGCTTGTCTCGCCCGCAAACCAGATCCCCATCTATTATCAGAAAATTATCCCAGAAATTGTACATCATATTACAACATGCCAATGAAATTTTCGATGACCATGTCTGTTGTTATCCATTCTGAAGGCAACAATAATTTATCAATTTTTTAGTTGTTCGTCTTCAACTTGGTCTTGCGACTTTGAATAACCGTGTTCGTAGTAGAGGTCACCCTTGCATTCGTCGTGTCTGCGTCAAGTACGTCTTCTGTCTTTATCATGCAAACCTCTGTGATGCTAATCCTTTCTCTCTCACGCTCGGAAATGCACACTCTAAACCCTCTCACGCGTTCTTGGGTTTCTCTGAAGGGTCTGCTCTGTATCACAAATCTATAGGTCTTTATGGCCTAAAAGCTTTCCCTTACACATCTACTCGTACAGATAGTTTAAAACTATGCCTGATACTACACTTGTGTTATTAAAAATCGCTCAACTTTATTTCTCTAACATAGTAGAGATTTTACTCATTCGTGTTTACTATAATTGGGGCAATTAACATTTCTGCAGATTTTTTAAAAGGTTTTCTTTCCCCACCTTACTTTTCACTCAGATACAATTATATAAAAACTACTCGTCACTAAAATTCTATCCCTCAAGGTTTCTTTGGACTCACTTTCGATTGTATAAGACAATTGGATAAGCAGGTGCAATAAAGGATTGCAAAATATAAATTTTTTGCACATCTATACAGAAATGACTTTTGACTTTTGGAATATCTGTATTTTTATTTCCACAGCATTCAACTCCGAGGAAAATTTTACTACTTCAATTCTTATCGATGTCTGTACTTGAAATACGAGGTTTTAAAATTCCACAAGGTTGATAGAATTACATCGCATGTGCATTTCTTAACAATTAAATTTATCAAAGAATCCACGTATACCGTAACTTTTCGACAAGCTCCAATTTCCTATGTAAGTCTTGCGCTTTTAGTTATACCTTCATACGAAGTTTTACAGACCATCCTTTTGTAATCATCGTATATCGCAAACTTTCCTTGTGAGCTGCGCATTAATTGAGGATCATAAACTATCGCGAGCAGGTGTTAATTCGATAAGAAAAGATTACACAGGTCTGCGATGAAAAAGTTTTCTGATTACTTCTACATGATACCTATAGACTTTGTTGTGCTGATTCAGAATATCAACTACGTTTTTGCGTATCACGTACGTCACGATTTTTTGCTACTCACATATACATGGAGAGATACTTTTCTCAGAATAACTATATTAAAATAAAATTTTTTTACCAGTTTCAAAGGAGTAATCTAGTAAATTTATATTCACTTCGTTGGTACGAAGATGCAGACTTTCAGAATGTCATGACATGCTAAGAAAAAAATGCTTGATACATGCATATATACATAAAAATATTGTGCTAAAAAATGTTAAACAGCTATGAAAACTCAGGGTGTGATATGAGTCTGAAAGTTCACTCTGTATTAGATTGGCGCTAATTTTTGTGTTATTGTAGAATTATAAGGGGGGGGGGATGGTTTCTAATATAATCATGATTTTATTCCTAAATTCTACGTTCTCAAAGACTAAAATTGAAGGAAAAATTGATTGCAACGAAAAAAGAATTTTTTTTTCGGTTGAGCTGTATAGTACTTCTTTGATCAACTTTAAATGTTGAAAAAAGTGAAATTTTTCATCTATATATTGCTTCTTCAAGTCACGTATAAAAATGTCGATAAAATAAATAAGTAAAGCCAATTTCGAAACACCACGCTTACTTCTAGGGTCGATGACATCAAATCTTACTAAGATTATTCAAATATGAAGGACAACAAAACCACTGTTGATTAGTGCAATGAAAACTTTATAGGTAGTTTTATTTCATTCAACCAGTAGTTTGCACCTATTTACCATTTAAACACGGTTTCATCTAAATCTGCTGAATGTGACGTTGGTGTATATCATACGAGTGTCGTTTTATATTACACTTAAGACTACTTTCACGAATATTAACAATCCAGTAAAAGAACTTTAAATAAAAAAAAAAAAAAAACCGCAGGCCTGTGTTATTCTCCGTGAAATCCAATATCTTAATTAACGTAAAGGCACTTGCCGTGTGTGTAAGATTTTCTCCAAGCTGACAATTTGGATACGAACAATGACGTGAAGTGGCCAATACCCATAAAATCGTACATGTCGATAGTTTGAGAATACGAGTCGCACAAAGTTACGTTAGATTTATTCGCCACCAACATGCTATCGATTTCTTCGTACTGTTTCTGTTTCGTTGCTTTATTTTCCGCTAATTCTTTCGCGTTAAAGGTTGATTTCACTACAGCGTATAACTTGAGTTTTGTTCTATTCCCAGGGATTCGCAGACACTTGGGAAATTATTGGAAAAATTTGCGATTGAAAAAAAAGAAACGTACATGAGAATGCAGCGGGCGATAAATTTTTATAAAGTGACTGCGTAATTCGCATATCGCGTGAGGTAATTTATGAAACTTTTCTTACCTGTTTCACCGTTAAAATTAAAACCTGTCGGCATGTAACAATCCAGTTCACGTCTGAGTTTATTTATTTTAGTTTATCGATTTTCATGGCTCCGTGCTGTCAGCTGTCTGCAAACTTGGGTATTTCCCCCTAAGGCTGACACTTGACTGACTTATACGAACCTCACCTTATATATATATATATATGTGCAGTATGGATATGAAGCACGCGGTATGGATGATGACAATTGCGCTAAGAGTTCTCAGCTCAATGGTAGATGGAAATTAGTTTGGCTGACTAATTAATCAGTCTTGGAGAGAGGACCAGCTTTGTTGCATGAATGTTTACAAGAAGTAGGCTGATTGTGAGAAAAAATCTGTGAAAACGAGCCAACGCCATCTAAAGTCATTCAACATCACTAATTGTAAATCTCGTGCACGTATCGTGAGAGAAAAAAAACTATATCTTTCGCAAACAAATGATACTATTCGATCTCCTGAAATGGCTCACCTTCAACCGTACCTTATTTGATCTGAAGATACATTTTTTTAAGACTTTAATCTAAGCTAACGTCACGTTTTGAATTAAAAAAAAAAAAAAATGAGAGCGCAGGCTTCTGACTCTTAATATTGAGTGGATACATACACTGAAAATCTGAATAGTATTCATATTACGACAGAAACTTATTAGGCTGCAAGGTGGGCTATATTTACTTTTCAGACCTCTCCGAATATCATTTGCATCGGCGAAAAGTTAATAAATATGCAAAAGATTCGAAGAGTGTGCAGTAAATGTCTGCAGACACAGAAACATATCTACACCAATAATATTTTTACAATTTAATCTTCTCTACTTCAGATACTTGAAAAAGTACGCGATGGGATTTTGGAAGTAATCTCAATCACTTCATTCCGTCGACTTGTTCATTTTGCTGCATAAGAGATCGACGAAATGTGCAACTTGCGGATCAAATTTATAATGATCATGGTTTACTAAGACAGGCTGTTTCCTGAAGGTATAAATTACAACGTATATCTGAACGCATGTAGCCTAGATTAATATCTTATTTTTTATATTTCAATAAAGTCTTTGACGTCAACTTTGTCACGGTCATCAACGTATTTTCAATCAGCATAAGTGAAAATAATCAATTGACGTACTCCAGATTCTTTTTTAGGAGCCTAACATTGTGTTTGAATTTGAAAATTATAAACCAAGAAGTGAAAAATAGGATTGGACTGACATTCGGATTCCAACGCTTCGTATTATGATTCACTATGATTGACACATTGATACATTGAATAGTTCACGTAAAAACAAAACTTTTATCAATCTTCCATGATATAACGGGTTAAAAAAAAACCATTTCCGAAATGAGTAAATTAAAAAATCTGAAAAAATTCACACAGAGTACCTTTAAGTAGTACTACTACATAACAAATTATGGAACAGATCCGAGAGGATAAAAAAAGTGCCTGAGTTGGCGAAGACCGCCTCATATATTAGGGAGGTTTTTTTTAAAACTTTTTCTTTCTCCCTTGCGCACCCTTTGAAAAGTTAGTTTCTAGCTTCAAACGAAGCTTCGCGAAACCGGAACTCGGTAGCAAGATTCTAAAAGGTGCCTCATCCGGTTTGAATTTTTCAAACACTCTATCCGAAATATATCGAAAACTATACAAATTGAACAGCTGTTTTTTGTTTCGTTTTGTAGACAGTTGAATGTTTTATAAAAAAGATCGAGCATTACTATATACGCAAATGTTCATCTTGTATTCCATACGAACGTTTAAAGTTGAGCTCATTGAATAAATAAACGAAGATCTTCTTACCTTGTAAAATTCTATACCACCCGTGTCCTAAGCTCATACAAATAATGTCACGTACTAGTCACGATATTTTTCAAAGAACATTTGATTATCTACAAAATGAAACCAAGAACAGCTTCCTAACTTCTACAGTTGTCGAGATATTTCATTGTCATGTTCGAGTGTTTGAAAATTCAGACAGAATCAGGCACCCTTTAGAATTTTGCTACCGAATTCCGGTTACACGAGGCTTGGTTTGAGGCTAAGAACTAAGCAAGAATGCGTAAAAAAACGTTAAAAAACCGCCTTAATATATATATATATATATATGTGTATGTACATGATTATGGTTCAGGAAGTGAGATTCACTTTGGTTAATCAAAAGTTTGGAGAAAGGAGGGCTGTTGTTGGCAAAGCAACCCGAACTTCTGGTAAATAATTATCTTGAGTTCGAAATACACATTGAAAACGTTTGCAAAAATTGGTGTATTCCGTTCAAAGCCGAGCGTAGTTAGATAATTTGGCAAACTCTTTTTGAATTCCGGAGAATCAAAGCGGTGCTAAATTGCATCGTTATCGCGGGTTATCGAGGCCTTAAACTCAGTTATCTGGATCAGGACGCCTCATTTCGAAGTTTTGAAACTCACGAGTGCCTACGATAAAATTGATCTATATTCAGGATAAAGCTCGGCAAGATGCGTCCCCGTCTACCGACGCCCGGAACTCTACGGGGACAAGAGTTTTCTGAAACCACTTCAAAGGCAGGCAATTCCAGAAATTTAATTCCCACGTCTACCTCAAAATCCAGGGAAAAATTGCGCTCGCATTCAGTACGCAGGTGAAATTTGTCTGATATATATATATATATGCGAACGTATGCTAGTCACGAAGGACACGGTTCCATTTAATCCTTACTAAACCGGGAAATCAGGAAGTTTTTGTGTGCTCCAGGAAATAATTGCACGAGGGAGAGATAAAAAAGCGAGATGAAAACGTGGCGTTGGTTCTTCAAGGGGGGAAACTCTTACAAGCGACGTTTTTTCAAGATTTTTTTAAACATATGGAATAGTTTATCGAATTAACGTAAAGTATATCTCTAAGTACGCGATGTGAGGTATATCGACAAATTTGTTTAAACTAAAATATTCCAAAATGGCAGCGCTACAGCTGCTGGAAGTCGGCAGCTCAGATTTTAGCTGTGCACAGTAGCTCGACGAATTTTCAACCGATTTAGGTAAAACTTTTGAGAAATATTTTCAACTTACCATGACCCATGCTTGCCGTTCGGATTGTATGGAAGAACTAAACAATAAATATTGTTTTTTATCGATAGTTTACACAGAAATGAGTGATGTTTTTTTCAAAATAGCCCAAAATTTTTTATATTTTTTTTTCTCTCTGTTATGCAACGCGTATCAATGTATTATAACCATAAGAATTTGACTTGTTGATTTTGGTTTTGGCTAGATTCTGACTTCCAGGAGCTGTAGCGTCGCCATTATAAAATATTTTAGTGTAAAAACATTTGCCATATATTGTGAGATATGCTTTGTATTAATTCGATGTATTATTCCACTTCGTTATAAAAAAAAATCTTGAGAAAATGTACGTTTACAGGAGTTTTCCCTCTCAGGGTGCTTTGTGGCAACGAATGTGGAAGGTATTATACCATGCGGTCTACACGCGAGTATAACCTGGGCGGTAAACTCTTGAAATCCCAGAGACTTCCTCTACCTTGAGGTAACTTAATTTCGCGTCTTTTGCTAGAGTTTTCTAATGGACGAAAGACACTGGGGAGCCTGACTGGAAGAACCGGAAGAACAGGGAAGGCAAGAAAAGAATAGGAGTCTGTTTACATGGTCGTAAACTTATACAGGGTGTCCTATTTTATCTCTTGCAAAAAATTGTAGCTTTTGAAGAAGAATGTTTCATTGTCAGATGAAGGTATTAGGGTTTTGAAGGTACTACGAACAATTTTCTTAGAAATTATAGTAGGGAGAAGTTGAGGTCATCTTTGGTTTGTGTACAGGTCATTTTTTATTTTGATTGAATACGCTTATAGCTGACCATGAGATATATTCGGAGGGATAAAAATGCGATTAGCTTCAAAAACTCAGAAGTTATGGCAATTTTAAATTCAAAGAGGATTCATGGTAGAGTTTTCACTTTACGTATGGTTTATTGGACAAACGTTGTCAAAAATATGATCATTGTTGTTAATTCATATCAAACTTATAATCCATAACACAAGATTTTGGAAAAATTTTATGATTTAAAACCTAAAATCAACCGAAATTTGTATACTGACGTTTAGTGGCTCTCCTTTTTCATCAATGTTTCTAAGGGCTAAGGTGAGTCTGCCACTAAGCAGTAGGTACTTATTTGATGAACCAGATAATTTGAAATATGACATAAATGAAATTTGATTCTCACCGTACAGGCGTTTAATGCAGGAAACTGAAGATTTTACGTTATTTGGTATAGAGACAAACATCTCGCTTCTTTCTTCTCCCCACCAGTAAATGAGGTTTATATTTAAGACCTCTTCAAAGTCAGAAGTGCCTAAATATCCAAGTCTTTAAAGCTATTCGCGTAAAACTTTTTCGTTATATTTCTCTCAAAAGCAAGATATGATTTCGTTTTAAAAAAATGTTAGGTTTCTTAAAAAGAAGCCTGAAGTCCTCTCAATCTCTTCTTACCGCATTCATTCGGAAAGTTGTTAAAAGCATTACCTTATGCCCCCCTTTGAACTCTCAAACTTTTGTTGAAAACATTTTTCTATAAAACCCATGTATTCTTGCCGAAAAATTTGTGCATTTAAATTAACGCTTTAAAGCATGCATTTTTCCTTGCAGTCAAGTTCCTTAAAACTGGGTATATAAGGGTTCTCGAGGTCGCTGATTTAAAAAAAGTGTCAGATGGTTGGATCTAATATGAGCGAATATGATCAATTTTTATATTCTCGGTCCACCATATCGGATTCGCCACCTTAAATTTTGAAATTCTGACGTCAGATTGGTTTTCAGCGACCCCAAAAACCTCCGAGTAACAAATTTCAAGCGAATCGGATCAACTTTTATATTTTCAATCAGACATATTGGATCCACCATCTTGAATTTTGAAAATTTTACCTCGGATTCGTTCTTAGCGACCCCAAAAATCCGAAATCACCGAGTTCCAATTTTCTATTCCCCATCACCTTCCCGCAATTACATTTATTCTGTAAAAACAGGCATTTCCAACACTTTGTTTTTTTAGAGTGCTCACTATATTCGCGGAATTATTATAACCCCCCTTAAAACATCACCATTAGCATACATCTTAGATGCCCAATTCTAGAAAAAAATTACAGCAAAATCTCAAAAATTGAATATCAATCTTGAATAAACGATTCAAAAAATGTGTCTCACATATGAAGCGCTGTACCGTAATGGGTTAAAACGGGACACCCTGTATGTAGCTTTCACGGATGGCAACCATGTTGGCGTGCATATATGTATGGGTATCGGTAAACTGTTCCCACGTGAGCCGCCCTTACTTTCTTCCTGCTGTGGACGTCTTTGTTTGAGGTTATGTTTGTCTTTAAATGCGGAGACTGCAGCCCAGAGGGATGATTTATCTCCTGCCGGCTGCCCACAAGTGCACGGAATTCAACGCACAACCACCTCTCGGTGGCGTTGTAACTACTGTACTGTAAACGATGTCGACGTCGAGTCAGATCTTCGTTCTTACAATTATTACACTGTCTCGGCGTCTTGGCACCCAGTCTCTCCAGTGTTACCTTGAACTGCTTTAATTTGACCTGCTGAATAACGCTCCCGTGACGAGCGAATTATACGCGTTGGCAAAACTTGACGCCTTGACATTCCGAGAGAATTGTTAGTTTGTGTTTCGTACCAGGTAAGAATCTTGGTGAGAAATTGTTCCACGATTTAATTTTCTCGACCTTTTGTACGTTCTTAACTATTGTGGATTGGTATAAATTGGGTCAACGTAACGCATCTTTGCTTGTTTAATAATTTCGTATAATATCGACACCAGGGTGGTCCTTACTTAAGGTGCTGACGAATTTTTTCGGGGCTGTCTCGCGAATGAATTTCAAATAGTTCAAAAACAATCTTGTAATATTTTCAGATTTTTACCTCCAATTCCCCGTTTAAAATACACTTGTTTCGGACACATTCTCAGGATATTTTTTATTGTAAGAGTAATAATGTTCAATCAAATCTGTAACTGCGAGGTTTTAGTGGGCATTGGTGTTGCTATGTGATAAAAAACTCACGTCATCAAACCAGGTAATCTATAGGAATTCGAAAATCGAAGGTGTCACAATTTGATAAAAAAAAAAAAAAGAAAACAATTGTTTACTACGCTAAAGTAACATGTTCACATTTGCTTACTTTATCCTAAACATTAGTGATTAATCTGACTTTGATCGGGCAGCCTAAGAACTCGGACCTCGTGAAACATCATGAAATTAAATTTTTTTGTACGATTTTGTTATTTATGCAATTGAAAAAATATCCAAAACCTAGTTACTTATAATTGAAGAAGAACCCCGTATATCCCGGAGACATCGTCGGGAAAAAATTCATCACATACGCAGACACAACTTTTCATTTGCAGGGTGGTCACAGCAAAAAAACTTTTTTAATCAAAATAATGTAAAATAAATAATCCCTATATTTGTAAAATGAAATAAGCCTTTAGATTTTTGGTTTTCATTTTTAAAACTCAATCTTCTTAATATTCATTTAACCAAAAGAATCATGTTAAACTAACGAAACGTGTGTTTTCAATGAAAAACGAAACTCTTCCGTATCATTCTGTATGATTGAATGGAAAGCAATGATCTTTGCCGCTAATAACTTTTTTGTATTCTCTTTTTCCTAAAATCAAAGAGAAAGATTTCTACTCACCACGACAACGGAATACAGAATCTTTGCTTTCAAGTCTGGGGCATCCTTGAGGGGTTCAAGGGCGTCCAGAGCATCGAGGGTGTGAAGCTGGGCCTGAGCATAGAGGGATCCGTAGCGCTCGACCAGTTGGCTGACTGTCATGTCCGCGGGGAACGGAAGGCCTTGATAACTGCAATCGCCTCCACTGGGATCCCCCGGCTCCGGAGTCGGACTTCCGCTTTCGTCGGTGTGGTACCCGGCACTGCTGGACTCCTCCTCGTAGTCGTCCAGGGTGTTTTCCTGGACGATAGGAGAGGCCTGCACCTCTCTCGGTATTTCCTCACTCATCAGCTGAAGGGCAAGACCGCAGCCTCGCGCGCACTGAAGAAGCCGCGCCGCAAGCGGAGGATTCTTCGTATTGGTCCTGAAATTTGACTTCCGCAACGCGGTCCATTGCCTCAGAGCTTCCTTGTCGTATTCGACCCTGTGCTTCAGTTCTCGCAATAGATTTTCCAGGGCTGGGCTCGTCGCCTTCTCAAGTGTGTTTAACAGGCCCTGATTGTTTATCAGGCGTTGCTGGATCTCGCTGTACTTCAGCGACAGCTGCCTCTGGTGAGACGCTGCCTGAACTCCTTGGCCTCCTGGTGTAAAAGTTTCGAGGAGAATGATCAAAAGAAGCCACATGAATGAAACTAGTAATTGGGAATTGGAACCGTTTGTTATAAGGAAAGTATCCCAGGTCGATCTCTCCGATTTGATTTCTTTTGTAATGTGTTACAGTAGACTAAAACTAAGTGACAGGTATTTTTTTTTTTTTTCATCTGCCATTAAACAATTTAAGAGGGTGAAACCACCGTTATAATCCCTTAAAGTGTTTAATGGCACATAAAAAAAAAAAAAAAACGTGTCGCTTAGTTTTTAGTCTCCTATAACATATTACAAAAGAAATCAAATTGGAGAGATTGACCTGGGATACCTTCCTTGTTAGTCAAGAGCCATTGTTATTTTGTATTAACCTTGCGGAAGTTTTCAAAATAATTAACTTTTTCATCAATGCAGCTGTACACCTTTGCTGATAGATGATGAAAGTATCAGTTTTATCATGTCAAACAGTTACGCTTGCTATCGTTATCGGATTTCTTATGAGGAAAATATTAGCTCATTATTTTTTTTTTAACGTTCGTATTTTACTCTCACACAATATTAAATAAGACAGCCAGTTCAATTTTGGACACTTAGTTCCAAACATTTCCAGTACAGAAGTATGCAATATTGATTGAAATAGGATCACTCGTTCTTGTTTCAAATCAGAACGAGCCCTCGCACGCTACATTTTTTCATTTTTTACTAGAATAGATGAATAATATTTCATGATAAATTATTTCCTCATATCAGGCGATCTGACATTATCGGGGCTAACAAAATTTCACTACAAAATTTTCATCGAACCCATGTCAAGGCAGTTTTTTTGTAACAGAAATTAAGTTACTTTAGAGAAATTCCCAATATTAGTTTTTTAAAATTTGCATCGCTATGAAGAGAAAATATAAAAAAATACATGCGCTAGACAATCGAACAAGGAACAAAAAAGTTTCGCAAAAAAAGAAATACTAATCACAATTGTGATTTGTAATTAGAAAAATTCAAATTACAAATTACGAATCTAATTCGTATTTTTTTTTAAACTAATTTTAAATTATCAACCCAATCAGAAATTTGATGTAATTATATAGTTACACAAAGTATTTAGTAGTGCCCAATACTGCTCCTAATCTATTCCTGCTGTGTACTCGGTTAATTTACATATGACGACGTTCTTCGGGTTAATTTACTCGACTCAACTCCCTTTATTACCCATATTATTTTTTATACTTAATTCTGGGACACCCTGTCTGTATAAAAAAGCACAATCTGAATTTTTGGCCTTAAAATTCAAGATTTCTCTGATACTGACCTATACGATAATCCATTTTTTCTAAATTCCTGTTCCGGAGAAACCTTGAGCATTTACGTTTTATTTGATAATAATATTTTTTAAAGCAAATCTACGCGTGACAAATTCAAATGTAAGAATCCTTTTTTCATATTCGGTCAATAATAGACCCTCAAAGTATTATGTTGAAATAGAGTTGAATATTCTACCGGACATTCAAAGAGGGGATAGTTTTTGATATTTCAAAAAATTCCGAAGCGTCTGTAACTTGATTGTACCGGCCATCGAGTACAATTCGAATATCGCTTTAGGCGAAGAAACAAATTTATAGGCCACACTGGAACGACTTCGGAGTCGTGTTTATCTCAAGTCGGGCGGTTAAGGTAAAACCCATTTGAGGTGATTCCGCTGAATTCGTGATTAGTTTACTTTCCGGGTGAATCGGTTGATTCGTTCCTCACCTTTATTGGTTCCGGTGTGCTTCTGGAAGTTTTCTATCTTGTGCAAAGCGAGTTTATATGCCTCGGATCGGGCCTCGAGCTCCTCTTTCAGCGCAACCGGAAGCGAGACGAGGTTCTGAGCGTTCGTATAATCGAAGCCGTTCCCCAGCTGGCTTGAGGGTACCAACCCATGTTTTCCCAGGCCCTCGACAGCCCGCTCAAGGGCTCGCTTCCTCGTTGCCAAAACAGCCTTGGATCCAGGAGCTACCTTGGAGAGCGCAGCCAGGAGCTTTGTCCAAATCCTAACGTGGAAGTGATCCTGGGATGTGGATATAAGGTAGACTATTTTCCACAGGGCCGGTTCAACCCTGATGACCTTGAGTTCGTCGCAGCTGAGCTCGGCCAGTCTGGAATAGAGGGTCTCGAGGAGGGCGAGGCTGTGCGGGAGTGCGTCGACCAGGAGATCAACGGGTATGTCAGGAAGAGCGGCCTTCAGGGTGTAGACCGGTATCCGGGACAGGAAACTGGCTGCTTCCCGATACTGCCGGCCTTCGTAGAGCTTGAGAAGCCGGCGCAGTGCCATCCGCGGATTCGACGCCTCATCTTCCAGAGAACCGAATGGGCCCACTTGAAACTGGGCCCCGGACCAGACCAGCCGCTGGATTGGGTTTCTGGGCCTTTCCGGCCGTATCCTTTCGCAGGAATTTAGCCCTGCCAACGGCAACGTCCGCTTGCTCATTTTCGATGCCTCAATCTCGCGCATGCGGGCCGCTTTACTTACTTCAATCGGACTCCCATCCGGTCCACCGGCTGAATGCCACGGGCGTCGGCCCACTTCACACACGCGTATAATATGTATCACGCCCGGCACAGAATCACATCACCGATTCAAAGAGCCGCACTTTCTACTCCGCCTTTCGTCGTTAGCGCGTCTGTCTGTCTACTGTCGCTTCTTCCTGGGGAACATTTCGTTATAGTATTCTGTAAACGTATCTTTGTATAACGCGAGCATGTTTTACACATTTTTCCGTACGCAAATTACCTGTTTCTATGAAGGTCGAGTGAGTCTGCGAATGCGTATGCGCGGAGTACTGAAAAGACAGCTTTTAAGTTCTAGGAGTTAAAAGTGGCCTTTTCGGTAATCCGCACATGCGCTGTTGCAAACAAATATGACATTACGCGACCCTAACCTCAATTTCATGCTTCGTGAAAAAACGCGTGACGCACTTTAGTTTTACAGAGAATCGTGTGCAACAAGGACGTAACGGTCGTTTTGCCTCTCGTATTTGCAACATTCGTCTTCGGCTCACCTACGATCGATATTGCAAACTTAAGCTTGGGGCCTGAAAAGACCAAGTTTGTCTCCTCGTTACAAAATATACTCTTGTATACTCAACCCCGCGTCGGCAAGGTAGGTCTTCTAGGGTAAGGTGCTTTTCTATGTTGGAGGGACAGCAACTCAAATAAAAAAATTTTCTTGGATAAGATTGTAAGTAACAAAACAAAGTACTAGAAAATATCCTATGGATCGAAAAGAGTGCGAGTAAATTTATTCAGATATCGCCTCGAGAAAAAAAAACAAAAAAATTATAGACCTAAGGATCCACCTTGTCGACGACGTTAATGAAATCCACCTTACCGACTGGGGGTTAACGGAGAATCGGCCTAACCGTCTAAATCAGAAGTCAGAAATAGGGGAAGAACCGTTTGAAAATCTCCAGCAATGTTATTTGCGCCAATGATTGCGAATGCGAATGAAACAAAGCCACTGTGCTAGGTGGCAGACATAAATCTGAGAAAATCAAACGACATAAGCTAAAACAGTAACAGTTTCAGAAAAGGTTTCATCATCAGAAAGGTAAAAATGATTACTTCCTGATATTTATTAAACAATTCTAATAGTTTCACGCTTATTTTGCTCGCTGACCACAAAGTCATTTTCATCCACTCTGAAGATGAACATTTGTAACATTTTTTTCAGGCTATTTCTGGGTAATTATTGAGATCTTTGTAGCGAATAAAATAAGTCCACAAACGTTATAATTAAATAAAAAATACTAGAGTTCAATCGTTTCAACGTTTTGATTATAAAGCATTTCCTCAAAATTCTAATATTTTATACAGTGTCACAATTCACCGAAATTCATCTCTATCATACGTGTAGTGGGGACTAGGGGTGTGATTTGGATTTGGAAATTTCTTCAGTGGCTTCTTCTCTTTTCTGAACTTTTGGCTCAGACGGTCCGACCAATTTGAATCCGTAATTTTGTACCGGATAACGGAGCTGGAGGGCGTAGACAAGCGAATGAGAAGAAATCGAATAAACCGAGCTTTACGGAGATTCTCATTCATATCTAGATTATAACATCTTCCTATGAAAATATGACTCTAGGCTGTTTCACTCACATTTATGTGTGTGTGCATACCTGTATTATACGATAGCGTACTTGCTTTGCTCATTGCTACAGAGATATATATACAGTCGATTGAATTATGAGATATAGTATAATCCGTGTATATGGGTCATACCACATGAATTGTGACACACTTTTCTACCTATACGTCGATTCACGTCATGGACTGTTCTGTAATTTTATCGGTAGGTAATTAGATTTTATTTTTTGGAATTTATGAGTTCTTTTGCTGAAACTTGAAACACCGCTGAAACCGATTCTTATAATTTGCTAAACACTCGCAAAGGATTCGTCACGTTGAAAGATAAAAAAAAACGCTATTTTTGTATTTAGAATTCTGCCCGATTTGACTAACATTCCTCAATTTCGCAAGGAAGTAGCTTTTTGTTTTATGTCATTTTAATTGTTAATTTCAAACTTCTTGGGTTTCGTTATTGAAAAATACTTCAATCGATCACATATGCCAAGGCTGAGAGAATGCGGACGAAAACCATAGATGTTCAATTATATCCAGCGCGTCAGTGAGAATTGGCATTGGTTCTCCTCAAAAATTAATTATTATCAAAGTTTTCACTTCGTGTTGAAAATCATTTTCGAATATGTGAGGGGGCTGATTAGTCGCGACGGGATTTAACGGTGAAAAAACTTGGTTTAATTATCGTAATAGCAGCTAATAACATCTGGAGCGTGGAAACGGATCTCCATTCTCGTTATCTGGAGGTCTAATTAGACAAATGAACATTATACCTATGTGTGATACTTGAATATTTATGACCGTATTCAATTTCGAACGTTTAGTTTCCAGCGAGTTTGAGCTTCAATGTTTTCAACTCTATCTATACTCATGTGTACGAAATTGCAAATGCAATATTTCATGGCTATCGTTGATTGATTGAAAACTACTGCAGTATATAAGATAGAGTCAAAGCGCCTCGCATGAGAACCGTTTTCATTTAAAAATAAAATTGCATTACATTTCAAAGTGACGATTAGGGAACAAGAACTCAATATTCGCGTCTAACGTTCGGCATATCAAAGAAATTCCATCCATAAGGACTCGACTCGGAGTGAATCATATTTACGATCAACTGACAAATAAAGTACAAAATTTTGTCTCAAGTGTGTCACAAGAATGGTTTGTCTTAGAAAATCAAAAATTTCAGCTCACCGAACGGCTTAAAACTTTTGACTCGTCTGGCCTACTGATGAAAAACAATCGGTGTATGATCCAAGGAACCATAGAAAACCGAATAATTTTCTTTAAGTCGGTTTTTCGAATCCCCTGAATCTGAAACTAGGTTTACTCACAGCTGAAGTTTATCTGGGAATTTGCTCCTCGTTTTTATGCCGGATCAAAAGAAGAAAAAAACGGAGAATCAAAGGAACGAAGATTGTCAAAGTCCAGGCTTGCTGCAGACCTATACCGATTAATGAATGCGTAAATCTGTGTATCTGGTATAAACGTCAGTATGAATTTAGAAACAACGTCCGTTACTTCGATTCGGATGGCAGGAAATGGTTCAAAGCAACGGTTCTGTATTGAAATCACGTCCGTTCACGCGTGCAGTCGTAACTTTACGCTGAATTACAATACGCGTTGCATCTTCTGGCATTTCACACAGCTGTGTTCTGATCGGCTTGTGAATCTTATTACCAGCAGTATATGCAAATGTTACGTTATACATCCTACGGAAGTAACCGACACCTGCATACATTGTACACAAGTATTAATCTCCCATATCTCAATCTAATTTTAAAGAAATTACTAATTGATCACCGCGATCTCGAAATCTCGGTTTTAATCTTAATTGCGATTAGAAAGAAAAGTTTACACCTGACGGATAAAACTGAAGTTTCTCAGATTAATAATAGAGCTCGCTTAAGGTTATTTACCTAACCAATAAAAATAAAAATACAACTAACTTATGACTAACGCACTGGCGAGAAAAAATATGTATAAAAATAGTAACAATGTACGTGCAATATACGATCGAGTGTGCAATAATAGATGCTGCTTATTCGGAGAAAATGGATTTTTGTTAGGATAAAATCATTCGACGATCGTACTTTTTTCATTTTATTTCGTTTCTAAAGACCGCAATAAAATTTCTTCAACCAGTAATTGTTATTCGGGAGCATTTTTGTTTGAGGATCCTGCAATATCTTCGATAATTGACTAGAAAATGATACTGGCCCGAGTTTTTTTCTTTACTTTTTTATATGAATTGTGCACGAAAATATGTATCTTCAAATTTTACGCCGGGCTAATTTGCAAATGTACTTTTGCAATGTTTAATTTTCATACCACACCAAAGACCTTGTAATACATAATGCAAGTGTATAAAAGTTGAAGTAGATGAACCACTTGTGAAAAAGTACGTCGTGCAACGCACTATTATTTATTATTTTAAGTTATTCACTGAGTGTAATACGAGGTGGGGAGAAAGACAGCTTATTTATCGATTATCGTAACGAAGATAAATAGAACTGTATAAGGTACCCGTTTTTCTTGTATCAAATTATGTGTAAATAATTTTTACATTTTCAAGGCGCGAACTCGTTACTGGAATACAGATTATCGGAAATCAATGAAGATTGCATCAAATACAGAAATCGAATGTTATTTTTTGACGCATCCACCTATACATACGTATACTACGGAACGGATAATAAATTCGTTCGGACATAATTTAACCTTGTGAAATATTTTAATCGCTTAACGGTACGTCTCGATGATTGGAATTTGTGTAAATGCAAATATATTCCAGTTTGCGTACACAGTTATAACGTGTACAATCAGCGAATCTTACCAGCTGATACTTTTTCTTTCAATCGGTATAACGAACTATCACAACACCATTTATAACAGAGTAACAATATTGAATTACACGCAACCGCAGTTTCAGAACCACATTCACGTATTCTTTTTTCATCAGGTACCGTAATTACCGAGAACCCGTCTCTTGTCTAATCAACGCTCGGTTCGCGCAAATTGGATGCTACTAATCGCACGACTTCCCGGATAGATCACTCGCACATTTCACAAATCACAATTTTATTTCCAGTTCCGTACCGCGATGCGACCGGTGAATTAGACGCGGCGACGCCGGCGACAAACTCTCGACACTGTATTTCGACATCTCGGAACCAAAGCAGCGAATGTGGGTCCGAAATCGCGCGCTTCGGGGTCTATAGACTCTCCCGAGAGTCGGCTGGAAGTGGTCCACGGGCCCAGGCGAGACGGCGAGGCGAGGAGAGACCCAACGACGTGTGCGTTATACGCGGAGGATTGGGCCCGATGAAGATGCGGTGGCGACCTACTGTCCTGCATACCGTGGTAACAACCTGTCCGGGCCCGAACACGTTTTAGCGTAGGTAAATAAGACCCCAGATCTTCGATGCCCTCCGTATCCCTGCCCCAATGTCCTTCCGGGCACATGGCTCGTTGAATTCGACCCGAATCCGCGGAGCTGATTTTCTCAATCTTAGTGTGTTCGTTATACCTAGAGTTAGAGGCGCGAGTCGGGCTGCAGCTGGAATTGAGTGGAAGATGAAATGTTGAAAATAAAAGTGAACGCGATCTTGATATTCATTCGATGCAAAGCTTATCCTGCCGAGGGAGAATTTCGTCTAACTTTTTGTTGGATGTTAGGCGTTTGGAGATAATTTTAATGAGATATAATACATTAGACCTGTCCTTAAGAAGGGCAAAATCGAATTTTAATGGTCTTACCACTCAAATTGGTTCGAAATAATTTTAAAAAAATGTCGGAATTTTTAAAAAAATTTCCCTCCATATTTACCCACGCCTAGGAAGCCTTACTTTTTCCCATAAGAAAAGCATTGGTTTTTCGGGATTTTGAATCGTTTTTTTACCGCTGCCATAATTATCAGCTAAAAAATCGAAAATTCTCAGAAAATGTTGACAGTTATGTTACCTTCTTGTCCAATTTTTTGGAATTCGATACAAGCATTTTTGGGCTAGGTCGATCACATCTTTATCCTCTAAAAACGCGGAAAAAAGTCGATCGATCTAGCCCAAAAATGCTTGTATCGAATTCCAAAAAATTGGACAAAAAGGTAACATAACTGTCAACATTTTCTGAGAATTTGCGATTTTTTAGCTGATAATTGAATAATAAAAAACGATTCAAAATCCCGAAAAACCAATGCTTTTCTTATGGGAAAAAGCAAGGCTTCCTAGGCGTGGGTAAATATGGAGGGAAAATTTTTTAAAAATTCGGACATTTTTTTTTTAATTATTTCGAACCAATTTGGGGGGTAAGACCATTAAAATTCGATTTTGCCCTTCTTAAGGACAGGTCTAATAATACATCCCAAACCACTCACATTATACGTCTAACTCTACTGGCTAACTCTATGTCATGGGATATGGATTACACATTGAATATGGTTCAAGTTTCAACACTTTCGTTTGCAAAATAGCCAAACCGAAAGGAATGGCTAATTGTGGCCACTCTACACTTGCTAACTATTTTGGCTATGACTGAAAATATAATTCTGAGCACAAAATGAAAATGAGTTTTGTAACCCTAACCGAAAAATCTAACACGTCTTACGATTCTGTTTGACTGTGGCCGGTTGTGCTATATTTTCGTGTAACTAATGTGAGAATGCGATGTTGATTTTAGGCAATATTTAATTCCAAAATTATGTAAACTTAACAAACAGATTGGACATTGCTATGACTGGAAAATATAATTTTCAGATCTATAATCACACTGAATACTTATACAGTCAGTTACACAAGAACGTACGGGCTATAACTTCAAAATTAGGGCTCGGGGGTAGCGGGGGGTGATATTTTTGAAATCAGGAGACACAACTCTATCATGCATCGATGTTAACTCCTAAGCCGTCACGCTCGACCCATCAGAGTGCAGTATCTGCTGCACGAGTTGCAGCGTAACGCTTATATCTGCACGTCGGTCCGATGCACATTCAATGCACATGCAGCCTGCTAGCGGACCGATCGAGACCTAAGCTCGTACAGGTATATACGTGAGTTGGGATGCCTACTGGACGCAGTGTCGCGTCGGCTTATTCCATGTCAATGATACCAAGAAGTATTGCATAATAATTATATTTTCAGAACAAATAGCAACACAATAAGGCCAAACAAACAAATACTAATAATGGTAATAATCATCATCTTTAATTTACGTGCAAGCCCTCCCTCACGTGTAAGATTCTCATCGGCCGGGGGGGGGGGGGGGGGGGTTCTCAAGGGGGTATGATTTTAGTTGAGTACCAGTATCTTCAGCATACCGCAGGGTCTTGCGAAATGCAGCTTGATGATGCAGGCGAAGTGTCAGAGTGTTCAAAGCCTACGAAGATGATGTCGATTGCATCTCCTATCTACTTTTCATAAGTTAACCAGCTTACCATATGTTGGATGCATTTAATACAAACCCACAGGAATTGGGATCACCGGAGGTGCTTGCTAGGGTTTCGATACCCATTGAAAAATCACAAACAATCGGAAGGGAAAGGGTAAATAAAAAGCAGAGATCATCATTGATACATGTATTGATCTTTAAAACTGACGCTAGCAGGCGAGTATACCAATACGTTAGATGCACCTAACGAAACCTGATGCTGCCTCATCGTGAGGTACAATGAGACTCTTATACACCATAAGATAAAATTCGAGAGAAAACTAAAAATGAATCAGGTGTAGATTGGGATTGTGGAAAACGTCCATCACTAATTTTCTGAAGAATGCTGTTGCGGTTGCAGCCACAACAGCTACCACCACCCCTGCTTGAGCCCACTGTGCTTGTCTTCGAGCTTCGATGGCACGTAGCTCGGCTGCTTCGCGTTGTTTCGCAGCTTTTTCTTTCTGTCTGCGACATCCGGCCGCATATTTCGGCACTTCTTTTTCTTGTCGGCGAAGCGCATATCGCCAATGCTCATCAGCTTGCCGATGCTGCTCCAGAGCACGTCAATGCTGCTGGCCTTGTTGCTGCTCCTCTCCTGAACGACGGTCGTCATCTTGCCGGAGACTATATTCGCGTAGCGAGATCTCCTCCGGGTGGTCTAGTGAATCAGCCATTATGAATGTGATACAGGAGAACAGCAACTGGTACGTGGTTACTCCACAAGTGTTCGTCACAAACTGAGCCATTCGACTCGTTATCGTACTATACCGTTGCGCTAGCGGAAATATTCACGAATGATTGCGTCATCCGTTATCGAAACTGTCGTTTAGTTTTGTGAACATCGAGCATTTGATACACAACTAGTGCGCACTCGACTAGTTTGGTTTTCTGTCACCAGGCGTCATGGCGTCATTGGCCAGATCCCATCGTTTAAACACGGCGAATGGATATAGTGTCTGTATTTATAGTGTGGTTGATCAGAGAAATCTTCGTTCGAGCTTCCCAGCGTTTCTCCTATACGGTGAATTTTCTTAACTCAGTATTTTCTTCAAGCTCTACATATAATACGAAAAGACTTCGTGCCGGAGTGCTCGCACCATCGAGCTACCGATAAGACCGCGGCGCACGTGACTCTCCAACGCCGCATGGAGCTCCTGGTCACACAATAGATTGAGATGCAGCGACTGTGCTATCTTTGAAGAAAACACCATGTATTTCTACTCAGGCGTATCAACAGTAGCTTCAGCCCGTTACAGAGCACGTTGCAACATACAAAAATTTGAGCTCGCAACGGATTTTTCAACTTTGTATAATGCAAGCCTGAAAGCCCGTTGCACATAGCAACGCGCGTGTAGACATTCTTTTTAATTAATTAACCACACGTGACGCACACGCGCTGAACTTACGTGAAATTCTCAATAATATTATCGAGGACAACCACTAACATTAATACCGATCGATACGGTTATCGTTATCCTCATTTTGCATCGGAACGATATTATATTTATAAAACTCTCGTTAATATCATAGTTGACACTAGCCTTAGGATCGACGTTACGTTACTAGAAGTCAAAGTTTTGCGCCAAGGTGTTCGTTAGCTCTGCAACGTTTATCTTTCTATCTTTCTGCAACACCTGAGAGTCTTATTTTGCAGAGATTCATGCCTAGACCTTATCCAGAAGCGTGCCAGAAGGCTGGCGACCATCGTTTGTGGTGAAAAAATTCAACTGCATTCTGAGCCAAATGCATCTCATTGCATCAGGTTGACATTCCAATGTCGAAATTCCTATTCTCACCTGGTGCTGCATCTAGGAATTATGCACCGTACGTTATTGTGTTCCAGACTGTACTTGTTCCACATTTTAATGTAATTCCAGCAAAATCTAGATCGTCATTGTAAAGATAACGATTTCACTATAATTTTCTATAGTATCTGTGACAAATGATTTTTTTTCCAATGTAAACATATAGCTACTTACGATGCTTGTATTTCTTTATTAGACTTCAGGGCGTATACGAGAAACAAACTTGAGTTCTTTCCTGCACTTCCTTAATTACAGATATTCAACGTCACTATTTACGCAAAGTCGTTCAAGGTCTTTAAGGATTATATTAACATTGGATCTCGCTAGAAGTTTTCCTTAAAACTATCAACCATCTTGATCACATGGCCGAATAACGAATACAGATTGATAAAAATAAACTGAATGAAATTTGACGACTTTTTTTACATTTCGGAAGCGTATTTTTTCTGTAGATTACACTGTCCAGTGAAAGTACAAAAAAAAACCAGATAAATTTACCTTGTTCGCTGGGTGCAAACTCGAACATGAAACCCCGAGGGCCTGGATCAACATCGAAACTGCGTTTGACGCCGTGCTGTCTAGTTTCTTCGGTATTTCCGATCGTTTTGAAAGGAAGCGTAATTTGCGGCTAGTGAAATTCATGTGTAAATACAGCAGGAAGAGTTTCACACTGAGCATATATTAATTTTCAAAATTTCAGTAATTCTCCTTTCCCGTTCTCATCATTATGTAAAACTGTTTGTAAGTTGACGTGTACAGAATATTTTGAATTTTTTTGGTCGGAGTATTTTGACCTTAAATTTTGACACTCTTCGTTTCAGCTTTTTAGCTTTCGTTACCGAAAGTTGAAGTCAAATGGAGTGTTTTAAACATGACGTTAATGCATTATACATATTTGACTTAAAAAATTGGCCTATAAATTGTTTAGTACTTATACACGACATGCGATCTCTTTGCTTTTTACTTTAGACTCGTGTGGCCGGAACGATAACTTTTATCCATGGATTTTCGGATTTGGATGTTTTCGCTATCAAAACCAAATGGAGGATGAAGTGTGAAGCTTATACATCCTCCAGAACGAAAAATCAGAAAACCTGGCATACTCAGATTTGCAGACTGCAAGAAATATTCACCCTCCGCATATCTCAAGTAATACGGAATCCTTGCACGTCTCAATCCGTGTAGAATTCATTGCTCCACACGTCAAATATATAATATCCTGCGTATCAAGCTTCCGTTTCTTTAACGATGCATCGACTTGACTCGAAAATACAACTGGATTAATTAGAGAAGATGTGAGCGCATTCAATCTAAATTAAAATAGTGTAAACGAATGTCGACGAGCATAAAATTTTGTGTGAAGCGAGAAACTGCCTGATAAAATGATGGTAGAAGACTCTAGTCACGTTTGATTAACAGCTATATATTATAAGTCACACATACTGTCAGTTTCAAAACCGAGAGTTCACCTCGAATTCAATATTCGCGCAGATTTCGGAGCGATGTGGATGATTTTCTCAGTCAAGGAAAAAGTTTCGACGTTATCAGCCAAGCGAGTAAATGCTTGATATCGAAAGTCAAACTAGGGGCGAACGAGTCCTCTGGCAATTCAATTTTTCCATCTGACTGCGGCTTTGGAGTACCTGTCTTCTGTCTCCTTGATGCCTACCCTTCGGTTGAACCCTTCCAGTCACAATGGGATGTTTAGCAACCCACTTCCAGAATTTCCATATCCTAGCGTTATCAGAGTTTATTTACAACTTTAAGTAATCTTTGTTACTTCGTATAACCCCAAAAACCCCCGAGTATCAAGTTTCGGCTAGAATCGTCGAACTTTGACAGTTTTTCGATTTTACATCCGCTGTATTGGATCCCCCATCTTTGATTTAGAAATGATCTAATTCCGACTTCAGATTTGCGATCTGCGATCCCAAAAACCTTGGAGTAAAAAATTGAGGCAAAATATTCGGTTGAAAAATGTACCTATAATATTTTCAAATGCTTCTTACGGCAAAACTATCGCTCATTGAGACCTTGAAGACTCTTGAACACGACTTGTCTCTATCTTGGCTTACAAATATCATCGTATCTCCAAAACTGTCGATCTGACTGTAAAGAAATATAGCCTAAAACCTGGTCAGACGTTGCAACTATCTACAGAAAAAAAAAAGAATCAAAATCGGTTCACTAGTTCCGGAGTTGCGAGCAAACATACGACAAAAAGACTTTTCAATTTTATATACAATGTAGAGAAGAGGTAACTCGAATTTTTAACAATCGTCTCTTCACAGCCGAGCGACTTTCTATCCTCTCGTCTCTTCCTCCACAGCGAAACAGTATCAAGAGGAGCTCGGAATTGCTCTGAAATTTCTCGCCCCATCACAACGGAATCGACAAGCGTAACGAAAATCAACCGTCTTCTTCCTTCTATGAGCAGAACAATTATTTGTGTTACAATTCTCGTGTCCCGTTCCGCGTCAACGAATTCATAAGCCGACTGGATTATAACCAAATGCTGACTGTTTGTTTTTCGAGTACCTTGAACCTCTCGCACGGTTCTATTTCGCCTTTCGGAAAAATACATAGTCTTGATCGCGTATTTTTTTGAATTTTTTTTTTTTCCCTAAGAATCCGCTTATCCACCGTATACCCAAGTGGGAATTTTTCTCGAGATTTGCGCTCGGATAAGAGAAAAAAAGAACTTCGCGACTATGAACACGCTCAGAATTCCGGGATGATAATGTCCGCCTTATCTTCGCATGCACGGAGGCCAAATTTTCCCGTGAAAGATGTTTCAAAGATTATTACGGGACAGGATTTATTTCGTGGCACACTTTAACCGTTACAATATATTTATTGCGATATAACAAGAAACAGAACTTCAGACAATTAGCATAGCTTCTATTTTAGCTTCACCGACGGCGTCAGTTGCAATAAATTAGCGGCATGAGCTCTCGAGAACAAGACCACAGAATAACAATTGTCCAGAAGGTTAACTCAGTCTGTGTCTTAATTCTGTCTTTAAGGCCTCTTTCTGATTGGTTTATTATATTTGAGACAAGAGATGGGACTCTGAAATAATTGTTCAAAAATATTCCACTGATAGAAATTGACGGAGACTTTGTCTTCAGACGGGATACCAAAATCTGCATTATCGCACTAACATCAACAGGGATTGCGTCTCATAATTAGCATTTTACGATCACTCAAGCTATTCACTGATACAACTTACGTCAGTTTAGGTATCATGATACCTATAAGCATCATTGTATTGCCTGGCGATTTACTACCGATTGTGAGCAATTTATTCGCATGTTCCACTTATTCGGTTTCTAACGGTAAACAATGAGTGATTTGCGGATGCTCGACGAGCGCGAAGGCAGCGCCGAAGTTTCTGGATATCTTCATATGTTTTCAACTAAAATACTTGCTATTATTTTTCAAAAAACCTTCAGTCAGTGTCCTAATTTATAGGCCTTAAAAAGTGATTTTCGGCAATTGTTTTTTTTTCAACAGGGAGAGAAGTAAGGAAGCTTCTTAAAATTTGGAGTGTATTTTAACATACATTTGATAAGTACGAGATCATTTTTTTTTTTTTTATCGTCAAATAGTCGCAAAATGGCGGAGTTGTTAGCTAAATTACACTCAATATTTTAAAAAGCTTCGTTATTTCTCTCCCTATTTGCCGAAAATCACTTTTTCTAAGGTATCTAAATGAAAGCACTGTTTCAAAGCGCAGAATCGAACGTATCAAACTTTAACGGCGATCCGAAATTTCAACAGACGCTTAAACACCGAAGAACTCGCAAGTTTCTGCCACTTCCGAAGCTGGTTATCTGCATAGATTTCTAAGAAACTATTTGTTTCAAGAAATCCGTTTCATAAACCGATAGAAATACTCGTATTGATTGACACGAAAGTCGAAACAGATGGTAATTTCGTACTATAGCATGGATCGGAGAAAACGTCATGATCCTACTTAAAAGTGGGCTGAGTAAGATCGAGAATCTGAATCCAAATCTGCGGCACTATAATTCAAAGTAAATGTTCACATCTTAAAAATCTGGTATTGGAAAATAATGATCTTTGACATTTGATATGTAATACATCTACAGATCTACAGAGGAAAGAAGAAAAGAAGCTACACTTAAAGGAGAACGTGTCAACGATCCAATCGTAGGTAAATTTCACTCCGAGAGCTTCTAAATTTCAGTAATTACACGAGCATTGGTAAAAACACTTTCCCCCGCCTCGTTAATTTTATTCATATATCGGGCATTATTTTTAATATTAGAAAAGTCCGGTTCGGAACTGGAAAAACTTCTTCCTAAGCCTGAAACACTTCTAGGTGAAATAAGACCTAAAGTACAAATCTCAACCACTGACGCATTGATCAAGCCTCAATTAATGAAACATTCGTTTTTTAAGACAAAAAATTATGAAAGAAATCAATGAAACACGTCGGCTGGCACGATTCAAGGGGAGTAAAAAATCATCATTCTTGAGGTACCAGCTTGAATAATCATAAACATATTGTAGGTATATTATGGGACAACACCACTGTGACCCTCTGTTTTTATACATTTTTCAACCATTTTTTTTTTGTGGGAAAAAAAAGAGATATTCGAAAAAAATTTTTTTCGTTTTTTTCCTTGTTTATTAATTCTTCAAAAAACATTTTTTACACATTTTTCACGCCGCATGGTGGCGCTGGGGAAGTTCACGCGTCAGGTGCTGTTGTCTCCGCAGTGGTTGACGGCGCGCAGAAAAAATCGCTTCAACGTCGACTTAAAAAAAAATACGCAGTGTTTTCATTAATAATATGATATTTTGAAGAGTAGTGCGTAGGGATTTGGAACAAAATTGATTTTTAAAAAATAGGCACGCCTCTGAAATTAAAGAATGATTTTTGAGCAAAATTTCTCGTCGAAAATAGACTATAACTTTTATTATTATTGAGATATCGAAAAAATCCTATGCAGTACATTAGATAATCTATTTTCATTGATACAGTAAAAATTTAAAGTCGATCGGATAAAGATTGCTCGAGTTTTGCTGCGGGCCGCACCCAAAAAAGTGGATTCGAGAAAAACGCGTTCAAAGTTTTAGGTTTGTTAATTTGTCCCACTCCGGAGGCAAAAATATCGTTGATATTGCAACTGATATCGCGGTATTGGTGTTCAATGATGGCCTGAGAAGCCTCATGAAAGTTCTGGAGACGTTGGGGATAATCATCGGCCCAAATTGTTTCAACTTTTGCGGCGAGACCGACGCACCGCTCCACAAAATATTCAATATCTACGAAAATGATTATTTTTTCGACCTGGGTCCAACGGCATTTTAATCTTGAAAGTATTTTAGATTTTTTTAAATGGTTTTCAAAAAATCGATTTATGAAACCGTCACAGTGGTGTTGTCCCTTAAATCAGGTCAGTAATTGGGATATTCGCGTTGTCTTGTTGATTTTTTTCTCTAGTCGCGTAGTTGCGATCACGATCCAAGCAGAAACTTCGATCAGACGTTGCGGAATTTCGTAAAGTGTAATGCGAGACCTGGCGTGGCTAACTCGGCTGGACTCACGTCTACTCCGAACGAGCAAAACCGCGATTATGCAAATTCTCAGCCCCTCGAGTCTCCTGTTCAGCTTTTATGAACCATAGTAGGTATATCGAGCTCAACGTGGTTTTCACTTTCCATAAAATTATTCTACACGCGTCTTGAGGAGCACTGAAAATACTGCCGAGCTATACATGCCCGGCTACCGAAAATCCGGGAGTCTATTACGACGTGATTGCCTATTTGCTTGTCTTAAACTCGTTTGTCGAGATTTCAGGGAAAATATGAGATTTCAGGAGCGATCTGTGTACCTTATCGATCCTTTCCAATTTCCACTGTGTCTTGTCCCGCAATGCCATATTACCTGGGTGATTGGTGACTACGGTGTAACATTGCGTTTCTTTTTAAATTATCGAAAGATCTTTGAATTTAACCCAGGACTGTGTGTTTTTCTCGATTCATCGATTTACTTTCAATAAACTGTTTATTTCGATCAGTCGGTTACTCTTTCCACAGTCAGTCGATAGAAGGCTGCGATTAATCAATTAGTCGGACAACCGTAATTCATTCGTCTTGGGGGATAATTTTCACGAGGCAGAAACGCGCGTTCAAACTGCCAAGTACCGAAAAAATCATCGAATCCAACTTCCCAATGTTCACGTAACTGGTTCACTTTCATTTTCACACGGTTAGCGTTCAGGATTTTGCATATAAATTCTTAATCTATTTATATAAATTATCAATATGAACGTTTTAATGACAAATTACATGTGCAGTTCGTAATTAATGCGGGACAAGTTGCAGATTATACTTATATTTTGTAATTCAAAGAAATTGAATGACAAATTACATTTTTGTTTCGTAATTAGGATGAAATGAAGTGTATACCTACATTGAATCGCATGATATTCTGTAATTAGGTTAAAATAAAATACCATTTAAATGTGTAATCGGTAATTAATTTATATTGCAATTTTGCAAGGTATTTAAGGTGTCTTTACTTTCGTCAATCTCAATTATAAATATAAGTAGACATATTAAGAACGTGTAGTTACTCGGACGTGCATACGTACCATGATGTAAGGAAACAAAGTGAAACAATGCGCGCACGCTTTAGTCGAACCAATCAGAAAACATATCCAAGGTGACGTCATATAGGCTTGATATTTTGTCCTTCGGTGTTTATGTTATTATTTTTGCAACTTTTGACTGCGGAAACTCGCATTTTCAGCAAACAGAATATACGGAAATAATTAAGTAATCTCAAGCAACCTAATTACGTGATTTCTGTGACTTCATCTTGGATACGCGCAGACTGATCGAAAATCGATCTTGAGTACTGACGCACCTTGTTTTCTTTCATAATGATACATACTACTAATTATATTATACGTCTTTTGTATCTTATTTTATCCCGTGTACAAAATAGAAATGTAATTCATAATTTATTTCACCTCAATTCGAAAGTATAAATGTAATTTTAATTTTATTCACCTTCAATCACGAATTACAGATATAATTTGAATGTTTATCACGTTCAATTCCAAATTCTACTTTCCTGTCGTACCAATTACAACTTAGACTTGTATTTTGTAATTGACTAATTAAAACATCTCCCATCAGTGCTTTGGCGGAACTCTGGTTTCGTAGAAAATTCCCTGCTATAATAAAATTTGACAATTAAGATCTCGAGATGATGCGAAAAGTTAAGTAAATGCCAAAATTCATTAGCGCAAGGCATGTATCAGGAATACAAACTGATAAAAATAATTCTCACCACTTAGTCACGACGTTTTTTTCACCGATGTATAAATCTAGCTTGTTTCGTGATTGCAATATCGATAAACCTTGAAAATGCAAGTGTAAAAAGTTGTAAAAAAATATTAATTCGTGATTCCCGGTTGATATATCTTTGTGTTATAAATCGTGATCCTCGAGTTGAATATGAATGTGAGGAAAGAAATAATAACTGAAATGCTACAACCTGTTTCTTCACAAATTCGAAAAAATGTGAAAAAAAAAAAAAAATGAAAAATCGAACGAACGCGACTTCACGTAACGTAGAATGCTCATCTTCCCACAGACTCTTTCTTTCGATCCAAACAAACTTTTCAGGGGGTGCCATGGTGGAAAATTGCAAATTATTTTTTTCCTCAACACTCTAATACACGTCTGTGCAGAGAGCTTCCGGTGTTGGGTCAGCTCACAGTACAAACGAGATCGACGTCCCCCAAATTGCTAACATTAGATTGATTAATTAACAACGCTCCCGAAGAAGCGAGAATCTCGATGGGGTTGTGTTAGGGGGAAAAAAGAAAGGCAGCGGAGTTCACGTACGGATAAAGTAACGCGAGAGGGTCGGCACGATGGAAATGAAAAAGCGAAACAAATAAAAGGTGAGAGAAAATTCATCCGTTAGCCTCGTTGTGACTCAAGGCTCCGAGACAGACGACGATCCGTCAGAAGCGAATATTTCTGTTCTTACAAAGACACTCCCAATACGAGTTACACTGAAATGAATGAAACCTGCCGAGTGGCGGCTCAATTTTGATTACAGTGTACATACCTTCAAGATTGGAATGTCACCGAGAATCGGGCCTTGCGTCGTAACAGCCGCTTGTAAATTGGATCAATGACAATTTGATGCGCTGCACGGAAAATAAAAGTGATGTGAATTTTACATCTGTGTGGTGAATGTACGGACAGAACTTTTTTCGAGTCGAACCTACATCAATTGTGATAGATCTACCTAAGCATATTGCAATTTTTACCATTGACTTTCTAACTGTTATTATCGGAATTGTAAATCTTGCCATAATTGATGTAAATTTGACTAAAAAAAAAAAAAAAAAAAGTGTTGTTCATACATTCACCACGGGAGATGTAAAATCTACAAAATTCGTCTTTTCGTGTGGTTCGTAAATTTCTTTGTCAAGTTGGTACAAATTATCGGATTTCAAGCGCATATCCACAGTCCGTGAGATAATTCTTGATTATGCAATTCTGAATTCACGGTAATATGTCCCAATAACAGAAAAGCGATTTAAACTGCGACGCGATTGGAGAATCCATTGAAAAGTTGAACTTAATTTTTGTAGCTCATTAATTCGCGTACTGTGTATAATACTGACCCAGTGAACACAATTATGTCAAACTGATGTCAGAATGACGTCATGTCACGTCATGATTTACGTAAAATGTGAGTCATATATGAGTCACATATGACTCATAATTTCCCACTTCCTGACGTAAGAATCTTACGTAAGATAAATGACGTAAATATGACCTCCAATTGACATCATTATGACTTGACTGGCGTCAAAATGACATAACTCTGATGTCATAGAGAAGTAAAGTCGGTACCGGAAGCTTACAAAAATATGACGTCCAGCTGACGTACTTGTTATTTAGCTGACGTCAAGATGACTTAAATTTGAGGTAAAATAGTGATATAAAGTTGCGTCCAATGCTTACAAAATTGTAACGTCTGGCTGACATAATTATAACTTACCTGACGTCTCGATGACATAACTCTGATGTCATAGCGATAAAAAGTATTTAAGAATGCTTATAATAATATAACTGTTACAACAGACCTGGTAAAGTCAAAATGTTTATATTTTTCATTTATAAATAGTGATTATTTTGTTACTGTACCTCTATTACAATATAATAATTGATTTTGAAATTAGTTTATATATTTTATTTATGACAATATCCTAATATTTTCAATGTTAAAAATATATTTAATGTTTGCATTTAAAGAGAATTTGCGGTAAGTTAAATTTGGACACTAAATATAAAAGTAAAAATTAAGAAATGTCATATGAAATTCCACTTACGAATTATTAAATCAATATACATGATACAACATAGAACATAAATAGAAAAGTATCGTTGATCGTTTTTTTTTATACCGTCGTGACATTAGTATTATGTCACTCGTATGTAAAAGAAAGACCGGAAGCTGATCAATTTTACGTAAAAATATGAGTTGTTTCTTACGTAAGCATATGACGGTATTATGATATTCTTTTGACGTCAGAATATGACTTGTAATTTATGTAAATGTATGATTTATTTCTTACGTAAATAATGTATAAATTTATGACTTTGATGTGACGTCACACATATGACAGGGATAAGACATAATATTTACATAATATTTAAGTCACAATCATGACGTCATATAAAAGTCAAATTTTAGGTCAGTACTATGTCATAATGATGTCATACTACATGACATCATATCAGAGTCATCGATAAAGTCATTTTTATGTCATATCTATGTAAAAATTCGATGATCTCTATGTGACCTATCTATGACGTCATATGGAGGTCATGTGTTCACTGGGGATGCTATCGTCGCGAAAATTGTATTTCAACGGTCATTCCGTTGCGTAAATTTGTAAATAAATCGAAATTGTCTGCGCTACAATTTAACTTACGCCATCTATTGAAAAGAGCATAAAATGTACTCGTTAAGTCATTTACAAGTATTGAGCGGCATTAAAAAATTGTAAAACCTTAATTTCGGCTCACGCTTATTTAATATAGGAAAATGCACACGATCGGTATTTTGTGGCAAAAAATCGGTGAGTATTTTCACGGGCATTAAAAGTATTTTAGTTTGTTTCAACTGCAGGCCATTGCACGATATTCTCAAATTTTCGTCAGTTGATTGAAGAAAAAATTAACTTTTCCTTCACTCGCTTGTGCTTGTCTTGAATAAAGGGATCTTATCCAGGATCGGAACGACGGTCACGAACTTTAGGTTGGAGAGTCAATAAATGTTGATACTTTATACGCAGTACAGCCATGTGTATATCTCTCGTGGGAGAAGGGGCTTGATGTACCACAGTGTCGAAACTTACGGGAGGCACAGTCTGAATAAAAAGTTGGGAAGGGAGAAGGTACAGTTTGAAACATCCCCAGCAACGTTATTTGTACCAATGATACAGTGAAAACGAATAAAATACATCCGTACTATCGATATGCGATAGAAATGAATCTGAGAAAATTCGATCAACACAGCAAAAATATTAGCAATAATCGAAAAAAGATTTTACAGTTGGATTGCACACAATGATGAACAATCGGGTGTTTTTCATCCTATTTTCATGCACTCGGACGAATACCGTATTTACAGATGCACATTCATTCTTGTCTACTACAAAGATAACTGTTTGTAAAGTTTTACAATTATTTTCGGGAGGTTCCTATGGTGAATAAATTAAACCCGAAAACATTTATAGTGGGATAAAAGTCTCCGGAGTTTAAGCGTTTTGAACTTTTTTACCATAAATTATTTTCTCAAATTTTTGATAACTTATTGAATTGGTGAAAATAAAACAGGAAAAGATTTTTTAAACGGTTTTTGCTTTTCATTACGTACGTTGGAATAGGAAAAGTATTGGTTTCGGTCAAAAATGACTTTATCTAATTTCAGTGAACCTTCACGCTCTCAAAACTCTAGTATCCTGAAAAAAGGTTTTTAGAAAAATGTCGGTCTGTCTGTGCCGAGAAACTTTCACGATTATCCCGAAAACGGCTGGATGCAAAATTTGGAAATTGACACAATTTCACATCCAAATGATGAGCATGAAAAATTGCCGAGTCCTGGTTTCCTTGGAAAAAGACTCGGACTTCGACACAGTTTATAAGACGTTTAAAGAAAATTGTACAGAAATTACTGTGAAACAAATAAAATAATGCAATAACAAAGAGTTTCACGAAAAATTAAAAGAGAATTTAATGAAAAAAAAGGAAATTTTAATGACAAAAGGTTTTCCATCATTCTTGATGGTATTTCCAGTACTTCAATTGGTTTTTATAGCGGTGAAAAATACCATGAGAAAATACTATTTTTCCGGCTTGTTCCTTTTCTTTTCCCGACTTTTCATTCGGACTCGACTCTCATTCCTAAGCGGACATCCGAGAGGTGGAGCGAATACGTATCCAAAGTTTCAGAGATGCTTGATCGTCTCGGTTAATTCCCAAATGGGAATAGAAGCTTGGGAATGCGTAAAAACTAACTACGATAAGCCCGGTATGATATCTTACGGTCGACCGTCATATCTCGTAAGGACAGAAATTCGTCTGCGAAATTTCTCCAAGCTTAAGCCATGAGCAGGCCGAAAATCCTTCCTTGCGCCGACTATTGCTGCTCCCTCGTTATGCTGCTAATTCATTGTGGCAAGAAATGGTACTTCGAGAGAGCGCGAGAGAGAGAGAGAGAGAGAGAGAGAGAGAGAGAGAGAGAGAGACTCGTCTCTTTTCATCTTATCCTCAGAACCGCCTTGCCCAAGAAATTTTCCTTTATCTCGCTCTCGACGTTCACCTCATAATATGACTTCTGCCTCCCTTTTCTCTGAGCACATAATGTTCAACCTCTAACAAGGCTCGCAGGATACGCAGAAGCTCCGGGAGATTTTGCATTTTTCAATGAATTTTACGCTCGTACCGGTAACAATGAGATTTTGAGTGTATTTTTCCAGGATTGGGCCTGTGCATAGAAGGACACGTCGAAATAATTGCGTGGCATTTCGCTGTGGAAGGTTCTAAAGATGAGTGCAGAGTATACGGCTGACTTTGAGTGCCTGTAAAAACTATGTCTTAGATGGCAAAAAAGGATAAACGTCACGGGAAGTCATAGTAAAATAACAAAATATAAAAAGCTCTGAAATCAGGAATCAAACAAACCGTATCCTCTCAAAATTATGTTTTGTTCAATCAAGCTAATCGAGAGCTGATACATGGGTTATATTAAACACATGGGATTTCATTGATCGTTCGGTGAATAATTTAAACTGTTGGCACTGCCCATTACTCGACAGTAGGAAGCATCAATTTCCTGCCATGGTTTAGACAGTACAAAACTTGGGAAATTATTTTGAAATGAATCTTCGGTACCACTACTTACAAAAGCAAAGTACAAACGATTAAATCATATTTTTCATATGGTGTGGTGTGCTTAGTGCCATATCTTTGATACCGGGTTTTGTATAGCTTTGAGAGCTTTTTGTACTTTGTTATCCAGTAATATATGTCGTACTTTTTTGGTCGTCTAGGAAAGTTTTTAATATTCAATTCTGAAGTCGGTGGTAATTTTTTACATTTGCAATGTTGTCGCGTATTTCAGTTTTCTTCTGTATAAGCATATTGACTTACGACCGATACACAAGATTTTTAATAACCGAAAAACTTTGTTATCCGAATGAACGAAGTGATAAAATGAAATCATTCTCTTCGCTCGTGAGTGGAATCTCATCGTTTTGCTCCATACTCGACGTCATTTTCACCCAATAACGTAATTCTCAGCTCAAAGCATCCAACTTTGGCACACAGAATCTCAAGAAACAAGTTTTCACATACAAAGTCTAACAAAACGGTGAATGAAATACGCAGCAAATTGTCTGGACGTTGGAAACTCTACGAAGCGAACGATCTAGATTTCGTAAACTGAAAAGCGAAAAATTTCGACATTGAAAACTACAGAACGAACGACTACCTTCCACTGGACATCGAGAACTATGAATGGAATACCCAGACATTGAGATCTCTGGAGCGGTTACCCGAATATATTTGGATAACATGTAAAATAATTTTGGAAGCAAACGGATATACACATCCCTGATTTGGAAGCGATGAGACTACTTCACGAAATATGGCAACTCATCATTAACGCGTCTTGTAGAAGGTCTGGATTCCATTTCTTTACAGCAGGGTGGTTAATTTATTATTAAACGTCATTAATTAAAGTGGCTATATGGTATTAGTCCAAGTGCTTGTACACTCGGTGTAGGTACGACAATTTCGCTCGACGATCATCGCGCAGCGTCTTGCAGTGTTTTGGGGGTACACCTAATTAATTCAGGCTAATTTATACGGAATTAATGTTCGGGACTACTTTCGTGCCATGGATGAAATTTATGCGCGAACATTTCTTGTCCGTATCCATGCCGCGGATATTCCCAATGCCAGCATAGACATAGGCGTAGAATTGATTGTTCGCTCTGTACGCGTTTCTGGGTTGGTGAAACGCACACGTGACACAATCAGCAGATGCTGTAACAATGGTTCGCGGTAAAAGTCACCGAACGTATATCAGCGGCAGGTTGTTACGCCCCGTCATTACATTTCCCACGCAGGTGTGAGTGACTCTTGAAAAATGGTGTGATGCGCTCCACCCTCGAACACAATCGCTTCACGGGCCTAAAAATTTGTAGGTTACCTTAGCTCATGGTGTAAGGAATTAACTGCGCTACAGCGCAGCTTTTCGGACGAACCAATCGAAAAGTTCCGCCAGTAGACGTCACAACAGGCGGTCAATTCAAAACTGTTAAAAGATTCCAAGTTACATTAGAATGTTACACATGAAACGTTGACCGAATACCTCAGTTCGGGCATAGCGGATTCTTACATCCCTTAACCGAACAGTTGAACATTTTATTGAATTCGTGAAACGATCCACAATATTTGTTTATACGTTTGGCGAAGTTATAGTTGAGGTTATGTTGTAATTTGTACGTGCGCATGCGCATGCGTTGTAGGCTTATTGTGACTTGCCGTGACGTCAACTGGCGGGATGCGCGAACTTGTACGAAAATTGGTCCTCTATTGAGCACATCTCTCTCCCAACACCATGCCTTAGCCAATATACTGCACCTGTACCGTAAGAATATATTTTAATCAAACCCTGCGCAATTTCAATATTTCGCTCGAAATCTAGGGTCTAATCCTTGTCCGTTGACGACTCATTACCTTCCCGAACTTATACCTCTAAACAACGCATTTCTTAATCCTTTGCAGAACCGAGTCTTTATCATTATAAAACTCAAGTTTCAAGACTCGTAACGTCTGCCATCAATTGATATAGAAAATCCCTTGATAAATATGAATATTATCCTCCTATTTTTCTACAGATGCAACAACACTTTCTTGACTAATTTCCAAATCACAACCCGCGTCCTTCTATTTTACCAACCTCGCCCATTCATCCTCATTGGTAATTCGTAAATAAAGTTTCCTCCACAATTCTTGCCCATACATCCCAATAATTTTAGATTTTCTGTTATATTTACTCAGTTGTTTTTCAACTTCAGACTCGAACACTTCTTTCTTTAAAGCAGACCAACGGTATTTTACACTAAATAAAGTTCAATCGACGCAGTTCCATATAAAACCCTCTATCTAATCATTACAAATGGGTAGATTTTCTTGAAAATATCCGGTGAACAGAGTTTTAAACTCGAAGCGTGTGTTTTGGCTCTAATATTACAAGAAACGCTTCATCGTATGTAAAAAAAAATCTAGGAGAATTTAAAAAATGCCAGAATCAAACTTCGATTGACAATTGAAGGTGGAAATTGACTTGAACACCCTTTAATATTAATTTTTTGCATCCTCCCAGCGACTTTTTGAAAACCCGTTTTTCGAGAGCGTATTTCTTGGCAAGGAATAAAGAATTTTCAGATTTTGGAACGCGGAACGAAAGGATCATTCTTTTAATTTTTAACAAAAAAGTTCTTTAAATTCGGTCGAAGCGTTCTGATTTTATTCACGTTCCAAGTTGATCCGGTTTTTTAGCCCGCCCTGTATGTCCAATTTAAATAACTGAAATTTCACGTAGGAATTTATTAAATTTAAAACACAAATATTCATCAATTGTTAAATGTTACATTTTAAAATTTTTGTTGTTAATATTAATGAAGTGAAATTAATTTAATCTACATCTCTATATGATGTATACACCGAGAAGTTCTCTGGCAAAGACTGGCTCGACATTGCATTTCGTCTAGTTTACAGGCACAGCCAACTTCGTAAAAAATGTTACCAGTATTAGGTAGGCACTCCCGTAGAAGACGCTTGATCATCTCGAAAACACGATTTGTAGTTTTTATAAACCATGGTGATTGATGCTTCATTTCGAGGGAAAATGGTCGAGTATTTCGCTCTTTGAAAATTGATAAAAATTTCGAAAAATCTGGAAATTTGCCTCAAAATTTGGATTTTTTTTTAACGTTATCTGTTCGTCTTGAAACCCGCTATTAGGCAGTCATAGTCGATATACAGTTAGGGTCAAAAATATTCGTACACTACGTGCACACTATATGTACGAATACTTTTGTCCCTCACGGTATGTCTTCTCTAAATAAAATCACGAAGTACTAGAAAAATCGGGAACGTAGCGCAATCCTTAAATCAACGCATATCAGAATTATCTTCCCCCTCGAAACTCGTCAAGTTTGGTATAAAACTTCTTTTCGTATCGCTTCTGGTTTCCGAGATATTCGCATGGGCCGATTACAAAAGACCACCGTGTATACTTATTACGTATACATATAAATAAGAATCTAATTTATATTTGATTTTGTCCTAACTAGACAATAAAAATGTGTATTTCTTTATTTTCGTTTCAATTTAAAATTATATTTGTGACTTGTCATTGACCAATCACACTTTTTGAAAGTGCCATTTCGGGGACCACAAATTTGACCACGGCCCTCGCAAAAGCGATCAATTAAGTTGCTTGGAGACCAAATTCCATAAAGATAGGTTAGGCAGTTATCAAAATACCAGGAGTACCACTGAATGTCATCAAAGGCTTGTTCCACCACCTGAAAAATATGCATCATACGTTTTCAGCCACCCAACACTAATACAAAGTTCGATGAAAATCTGAGCCCGAGCCCTCGCAACTGTATCTTGCGAATCTGTTATAATCCTTGGTTATAATGCCTGTACAGAGTATCTTTTCACGGCTTCACCCACTTTAGCCCTGTCTCACCTTTGCTACATCTTTATCTCAACGTCTAGGCGTCTGCCCCTCCTCCTGCGGTACCTACCCTTCACATTCCGCACTTTGTCTTGCAAGTAACTTCACTTCTTTATACCTACCCCGTCACTATACTTCACTCAGCGTCTAATCTGAACTCGCTGTATTATTCACACATCTCTCCTCTTTGTCCCGTGGCAAGAATTGAGATTGGTACGCAGCAGGGCATTTCGCCATCCCTAGGTTACCTTTTTCCTCTAGGGTCACCCGATGCTGCCGCAAGCACGGTATATTTTCTTTAAATACCATCCTCGGGGAAACTAAACGCCTCTCGCGAACTCCCGAGACTGAGGACGATGGAAGTTCAGGGTTTTGTAAGTTCGGTCTTATCGTCGGTTTGCAGGAATTAATTAACGCCGGTAATTTCGTCTTACTCGCCTAATCCGTGTCGCCCTACGTTAGGCTCGTCGATTAGTTGCAAAATCAGCATTGAATCGCATTGACATTAAACGATACGAAGTCTGCGATATGAGATATCCGTTATAGATACTGTACACCTTGTCCTTAAGAGAAAAGAAAATTACTTTATCGTGTCCGTCGAGTATGAAAACTACAGACCACGACCTGTAAGCATATTTTAACATAATAACCAAGTAATTCTGGTTCGCGAAATTGAAGTGATCCTGACAGATTAACGCGCCCCTTCACCACAACAGTGGATTCCCCTTTAAACTCCACCACTGTAGCCGTAACGAAGTATCCGTCACGTGCAGAATATCTCGGAGTTGATCTTGTATACGTGTCTTTCACCCAATCCTAAGTGGTTAGCAAAAAAAAAGTATTGCTGCCATTTTCCGAAATGGCGTATTCCCACCCCACGTAGGAGATCAAGGAAATCTATCTGGGATGGTAAAACGGATCGTCCCGAGGGGCTGATGATTTATGTCAGTACATTAAGGGCGATTTCGAAACTCTCATGTACGAAGTACGTGTGCTCGCCAATGTAAATTACAGGTACAAGGGCCGGTGTCGTATATGCGCATAAATCAGGCTTCGAATAGACAAACGGACAGCGAGAGAGAGAATCCTAAGGCTTGTGAAAAAACAGTTTGCCGATGGTTGGATAATTTATGAGGAAAAGGAAGAGGTTGTTGGTTTGAGTGAAAAATTCCGCGGAGAAAGCCAACGCGAAAGCGTGTTTTGTGGTTCACGAGAAATCACTTTTTCTCGCCTGCAAACACGAACGGTGTCTATAGACACTGACGTGATATATCTATGTACACGCGCTTGCCTATTCAATCTTTTCAAATTTATAAACATTCATTTCCAGTTATCGGCTTGAAGAGAGTAGAATTTGATTTGCGATACGTTTTCATCGTCTGGTCAAAAAGTATACACGACTCCTCAGAATGGTGGAATTAGAAGGAACGCTTTTGAACTTGCCATCCTAAGATTCCGTTTCCTTATCCGGATTTGATACTATACTTTTGGCTATTTACATGGAAAGGAGGCGAGAAGGTGATTGAGACAGTACCCGGAGGTTTCTTCTGGGTTCCAGAAACAAAGGCTGAGATTAGGGCTCGATCGAGGGATTCGAGAAAGCAGGCAAAGGGTCTCCGAGGATCAATCTCAGGCTACAACAACGGACTCGGAGGGTGATGGCTGAAAAGAGACTGAAAATTCCTTCTCTCGGCATCTTGGTGTGGGGTGTATTTTCACAGACACAGCTTAAACGAGGGGAAAAACGTCGAGGGTTGTTGAAGACTCCCGAGCTGCTGAGAATCGATTTGCAAAGTTAAATTATCTCGTATCGACTGTTTGGAATATTGAAATACTCTTGAACCGTTGAAGCTTAACCACACCCAGCCAAAACCACCACGCGTTTCTTCCACAGCTGTTTAATCAACCAGAAACACTCGAGGCCTGAAAGCAATGCCATGGCGCGGTCAGTTTGCATTCCGTAGATATTTCAACGCTTCGATTAAATGCACTATGAGAACCATTGATCCCTATGATGCCATTACATGTATAGGAGTACGTGGAATTCTTCGCGCACCATTCGCGAGATTATTTCCTTTGATGAAAAAAATTTGAAATGAAGGTGGGGTGAAAATTCTCCAAACATTTGTCCTTTGACGATATCTCGAAAACTTTTCAACCCGCATATTTAATCAAAATCCTAATTAAGCATCCGTAGAGATCTCGACTACATGATCAAACAAATATTCAATCAGAACTGTGAAATCATGTACTCGCAAGAGCTCGTATTGAATGTTTATCTTATCGCTACTGACGGATGTTTACTTTTACTTAAAACCACGTAGCAGTCGATAAATAAATCCTCAGATTTAAAAAATTCTGATTAAAATTAATATTACTTCATAGTGACCTAACAAAAGCGTATCAAATTTTTACATATTCAAAATATCTGCACGCCGTGATACGGAGTGGTTTATTTACCTTTACCTACAGAGCTCTGAATGTCGGTTTTCAAATCGATTCTTGGTGTAACATAAAATGCTCTTAAGAGATTCACGTGCCTCTTTTTAATCAAATCATTTCGAGGAGAAGACAGAATCACTTTCCCCTTGCTTACCTACTTATGAATATTCATTTAATTATCATCGTTATCAATAATACTCGCTAGCAGATATCAGTTGAAATCAATCAAAAGTAGAGTTTCAATGCTTCGTCGAAGGCTTGCCCAAATATTGTGCAAATCCCACTAAAAATACGAATCTTGCGATGAAAAACAAGTGGAAAGTGCAACGCAGGGGAAAACTAAGATTTTCAAGTAGGTAAAATATTTGCAGAGACAAAAATATTTCGATACAGAATAAATAGAAAAAATAAACAATTCTAAACTAATCAAAGTTTGTTCTAAGCAAGAGAGAAACAATAACGCAGGAAACACAAATTGAGTATTTGAATGAAATTTTTATATTTCATATTCTTGTAGATTGGAAAAAAATATTTTGGACGTGTTTTTTATTTTTTCGATTGAATCGAAATTGCCATTAACATAACAGATTGAAAACTATAACATTGTGACACCACCCATGTTAAGATATTAGATACATATTAAAATCAGTGAAATTCAATCACCTGTAACATGAAAAATTATCATTTTTAACGATAAACAAAAAATACGTCCTCATTATTTTGGCTTGCACTGCATTATGCACCCTTAAAAATGGAAAAAAAAATTTCATTCAAATACTCAATTGCCTAAATCTTGGCCAGAGTGTTAGAGAAAATTATGAAATACTTAGAACTGCTTTGCAAAGACAGCAAGAGAAAATGTAAAAATTTTCAAAGAGCGCAATACTCGTGTACGATAAAAAATGATTTTGAAAATTGTCAAGTACTCTGAGTAATTTAGAAATCTTCAAAGACTGAGAATTTGAAAAAAGTTTTTTTACTTCGTAATAGTAGATGCGGTTACGGTTACGAATGGTTACGAAGCGGTCGGTGACCAAGACGACCCGAAAGTCGAAATAGCGAGATAAATAGACGAGCAGGCCACTCGGGTACAGATGAGGGTGCATGGGGATGGGTAAAAAGAGTCCAGCGATCTCTCACCAAGTCGTACCGAGTGTTATTTTTTCGTTATTTTTGACATTGGGTGAGCTTTTAGAAGATCCGATTTTTCACGTACAAAATTGTTTTACATTTCATTCTGCCTGTGATAACGAAGCATTCGTAATTCTTTTAAAACTTTTTCTCGATTTCTTCCCGAGTTATGTATTATCAAAAAAATAAAAAACTCTGTTTCAGTTTATCAAATTTAGAATATAACTCGAGATGGAAAAATAGAATAAATGATTCATTTGTTTCAAAAAATGAGTTTTTTAAAATTCTTTTGAATCGTTTCGTTCACTTGTAAAAGATGTTCTCTGATTTATTGGTTATTTTGATGAATCTGAAGCAAAGTATTATCATAGGCTGATCACTTATTGCAGATATTTTTATTTACTTGAATGTGAATTTTTTTGAGTTCGTCTCAATAAAAAAGAGTTCAGTTTTTGATAGCTGAGAAATTTCAGATAATTTTTCTCGATTGAGCTGTACTTTATAAGGCAAAGTTTTCATTCTATTAACGAGGATGAATAAATTTACCTAGAGATGAAAAAAACCCGCCTCATAAAGTATCGTTCAACCGCTTGTAAATTTCTTGAAAAGAATTTCCAATCTGACGAATATGAGCTTTTATCTGAGACAAACTCGGTGAAGTTGATATCAAAATAAATAATAAAAACATAGGAAGTTGTCCATCAGTAATGTTCACTTGGCTGAAATTTCCTAAACATCGATTATTCTTAAGGATATTTTCAAACGGTCACCAGCGTAATGGAAAAACGATAACTTATCAGAATTTGGAACATTTAGTGATTTTTGAAGAAAAAAGAAAAACATTTTTGTACTTTTTTTGTGCACCCACTGTGCTCAAGACGAAAAAGTAGATGTGGGTACTAATTTTTTTCAATACCTCATTTTATTTTCAAGTGGTTTTATATTTTATTAAGATTCGTAATTCACGAACAAATAGAGATAAAAATTTCTACTTTAATTGTAAATGCCGTTTCTGTTATATCGAATGAAATGGAATTGAAATGGAAAGAAATCACGTGTGTCAAAAATTCAACCGTAAAATCTTGTCTGATTTGAAAACTAACGTCCCTAGTACATCCACAAAGCCCATTCTCAAATGTAACACAAGCCTTCCTCCCGGTCTCAGAGCCACAGTGACCCTCTTCCAAGCATCGGGAGATTTCACCTCTCTGGGCTATAAAACTCGCCGCGGTCCCGAGTGAGCGAGAGACGAAGAAGCCGTAGAGAGGCTGCGAAGTGAGAGCGCGACGGAGAGGGAAAGGGGAAACGGGAAACAACCGACCGACCGACCGACATGACACGAATGTCTCATACACCTAATGATTCGGATGATATTCGGTCGTTGCTCCGGCCCGTTGCCAAAATCAAACTCCATCCTGTTCCCCCACTGATCTCTGTACTAACTGGATGGCTGACTCCTTACAGCGTTGCCAATTCGGATTCCGCCAATATCCCGCCAAAAACCGCGAGACTCGTCGCATTATTTCCCAAAAAATTATCACCGAATTAGCGACGTTTATAACATGCTAAAAAACACCAAACTTTGAAAACCCAACGAAAACAATACCGAACATGATGGCAAAACCAATTTTATCTGTTTTTGTTTTATGACAAGAAATGCTGTATCTGATGTTAAATTGGAAAATTTGAATATGAAATTCAGAAATAATTTTCTATGCATTCGAGTTTTTTTGTGGCCTATTTGTGGTTTGATCATTTGTGATTATATCTGGATGTTCGGTTTGTTTATTTGAGATAATATTTGACTGTGGGTTTAGTGTACTTACATTTGTGATTGTTCGATTTTGTTCATTTAAATTTTTGGAGGAACAAAAAATGGTACAGCAAATCAAACCATCAAATTTCCCGTTCAGAATATAAAATTGGCGAAAACCATCGAATTTCTCACTAAAAAAGGCAAATTACTTTAAAAATCGACAAATTTCACGCCAACCGCTAAACAGCTAAATATTCTCTCCAACAATCGTTCAAATTCACCAGATTTAGCGACAAAACTACCAAGTTGGCAACTAGGAGTCACTGCTAGGCTTCCAGCACACTGCAGCTTATGCCTGGTCTACACATACACTTTAACTGGGGGTCTTAAAGTCAGTATGTTCAAGTCTGTTTGGGATAAGGTGTGTACTCAGCTACACACAGTCCTTCAATGACAAAAATTTATTTCGAGTTGGTAAGCCTGCAACTGTGTTGGGTTTAAAATGAGAACTGTGTGGCACTTGAAGGTTAGAAAGCCTTGTAGCCATCGAACGGAGTAACGAGAAGAACTTACGAACTGTCAGTTAGTGTTTATAACCTCAGTAATACAATATATGAAGCAATATAATGCAATGTTCTCCGTAATTTTATTCATTAATTAATAATCACCTATCTATCTTTTATTTTCCATTTTTTGAATAGCTTATAATCAACATATCTCTCATCTGTAATTCGAAACGCATTTTGTTTGTTGCAAACCCTGGTGATACTTCAACATGGATTATATTTTCATATCAATAATTGTTCAAGTAATAAATATGTACCAAACTTGGTTACGGCAAAATGCCGACCGAAGGAAAGAACAGAGCACAAAGAACAAAAAGAACGGGTTAAAACCACGCGAGATTTCAATATATCTGTCATGTCGGTACGGTTGGCACTACTTCTCGCTGAAAATTGAGCTTAAAGTGGCATTCAGAAAATCTTTAAGTGGGAGGCGGTTGAAGTTCATATAAACTCGGCTATACATCAGCTTTAATGGAGGCGCATTTTAAGACCCCCACTTAAGGGGGAATATCAGTGTCACAGGCTGAAAAATTAGGTATTTTTTGGGAATTTTTTTTTGAAAATACGGCTTGATCGAATTATTTGGGATTTTGTGCATTTATTATTGAAGCATTGAAGTATACAAGAAATTTTTTTTTTTTTTGCTTAAATAGATAGTTTTGACCTTTAAGAATATGCCTACAAATTTTCGACATCAAATCGATTTTTTTTTTTTTCACCCTGATATTCCCCCTTAAAGCGTATGTGTAGACCAGGCATTATGCCAATCAGAAGCCCCAAACACCGACACTAGCGATGCAATACCTGAAGCTCAACTAACGGGTCACGTGGGTGATAGCCTATGAGAAACAGATTTAGTCACGTGGTATAGCGTGGTAAAGTTTGAATCCATGCGCCGCGTGAACAAAATTACGATGCTTTTCTCTTTTTCATTATATACTCACTTGAAGGAATGCCTTCACTGACCAATGTGTTTCCTCGATTTTCTTGCAAAAACCACAAAAACCGTTTTTGCAGGAACATTTACGAGTTGTCAGTTCTGGTGAGCCACGTGATTTGTTAGTTCCATTTAGGCTACTGAAGCGCTGGTGTCGATTTCGTCGGCTTCTAATCGACTCAGGCCGAGGAAGCTACTTAGTATACATCCACTTAGTACAGAGATCAGTGCAATGATGTGAGAAAATAAAGGAATCGATTCTGAAAATCGATTAATTTTATTTAATACTCCGATTCCCAGAATCGATATATCGGATGAAAATAGCGACGATTCCAACGAGCTAATTCAAAGTAATGAATATTACGTACGGTAAAAATAAAATATAAACGATGTTTTGAAGTTTTCTATCACCATTTCCACGTAATCAGATAACAGGAATAGCAAATGACTTCATATTATGAATTATTAGAGGCCGACATCATTTATTAGAATATCTCAGCTCAATACAAAAAAAAAACTAGATATAACATTACATTTTATAGGAAGTCGTTCTTAAACGACTCACATTGTCATAATTAATCAATTCGTACGGGAAAAGAATCAATTCGATAATAATCGTTTCTTTGAAAAATCTAATAATAATCGATTAATCTAACGCCAAAAAAATCGATTCTTCAAGATCGTTGAATAATCTCGCATTACTAGATCAATGCCCCCCCCCCCCCCCCCCCCCCCCCCCTCCTTCCCGTCCCATCTCTCTCCCTACTGACCAGTTACGATCATTCCCACCAGAATTCATGACGAGCGCTATTTTAGCAATATTATACGTGCCGGGAGTTATAACTCTTTTTGTCCTCAACTGTAACTAATTAATTTCAAAGATCGAGGCACGTTGTCCAAAGTTGGAGGTTTCATACCTTTCGCAGCACCGTCTGAAAATTGTTCTTGGTACGGTTGAGAAAGTCGTTGATTAAAACTTCTGTTTTTCCACCTCGTCGCGTCGACGAGACTCTGATTAAAAACGTGTAACGTGATTCGAAAGGTATTCTTCTGGGAAAACACCTGCAAGTAAAGGAAAAACTTGTACCAATTTAAATTGAACGAAAATAAAATTTGCATCTTGGCTGTAATCGTGAATAATGTGGCAAATATATCGGGGCCTTTCCGATGACGTTTTTTTTAAAAAGCGTCATTTTGGGCATTTCTCATTTTCCGTGAATTTATGTTATGAGAAACTTTTACTCCTGTATAACGGTTATACATTGGTCACGCAGCGTTACTGGTACACGAGTAAATATGTTAATTCATTGACTCATCTCTCGTGATTACTTTCAATTGATAATTCATGCTTAGAAACCTGTTTACAAGATTTCAGAGAAAGCGTTAAAATGCTCGCATCTGAGTGCCATCGTACATAGAGTCTCGATCCTTCTTGAAATGAAAACGAACAAGCGGTTGGAACAATAAAAAATAACCCCATTAATAATTGTGTCATATGAACTTTTTCGTTTTCGCATCCGTCTTTTCACGAAAATAAGCTATCTCATATTTTCAATCAGTTATTTATATGTTGGATCGACCGGTTCAAGTTTAAATGATGTTAAATGGCATGGCTCTGAATTATCCGATAGCTCCAACTTTCACTATAATATCAAGATATCCGTTCGTAACACATATTTAATATTAATTTCCTGAAGTGTGTGAATTATAGCCAGTATCACATCGACATGCACTTGTACCGAAACTTCTCGATAGGTATGGCATTGCAGATTTCACCCTAAACTAAAATATGACAGGACTTACATTTTGAGGTATATCTGCGATTCTCGAATTTTAACAATCATATAATACCTCTATGATTTTAACACGAAATGGAATTTCATTACCAGTTTCCAAATGTGAGAATACCTTTTGGGTATTAGATTTCTATTCCAGAATAACTGATGGTAAAAGCTAGGCTGAACTCATTGTCAGTACGGGTTTAAATAAGTTTAAATAGTAATGAAACTCACTATAGGCTGGTTCCATTTCAAACCACCCAGCAAGGTCGGGACGAAAAATTAAACGACTTGTAAATAATTTATATAATTCTTTGGTTAATTTAAGGGGACCCACATTTGGTTATTTTGTTCTAAAAAACTTTCATCTCTCTGCACGGCTGTTACCATTTTTTGTCAAAAACTCGTTTTTACAGATTCTGTAAATTTACTGTTTTTTTTTAAAGTGCTATAACTTTTGAACGAATTAACGGAAAAAAGATATAGATACGAACTGTATCTTTACTGCAAGAACAAGTCAGTACCCTTGGGTTGAAGAAGCGATAATTTAAATGAATTGACGATGTATGAGATGCTTCAAACATAGTTATAGTAAATTCATGTTTATTGTAATATTGAACTGTTTTGGGATTAATATAGCCTTATTTTTGAATGGATTTTTTACACTTTTCCTACCCACTTATTTCGTCGTATATATGTATTAAACAGAAAGAAACAATGTAGCGACATAAAGAAATCGATTTACAATACAAAATATAAGCTACCTGAAAATATCAAAAATTCGTGATATTGAAAAATTCATAACTCTTTTTACAGAACTAATCCGCTAACGAAACTTGTGCGAAGAGTTGGTATCTTTAAAGAACTATTCGAGAAAAAATTGGTGAGAGAAAAAAAAAATATGCAATTCCCGAAAATCGGGGTTGAATTTTTTCGGATTATTTTACATTACGTTGAATAACTCCGGCGATTTTGTGTCGATCTTCCTGAACTTGGAATTTTCTGAAAGAAGGTAAAAATACGCACATTTTGGAAGAAAATCACTCAAATCCGTTAATTCGTTCAAAAGTTATAGCACTTTAAAAAAAACAGTAAATTTACGGAATCTGTAGAAACGAGTTTTTGACAAAAAATGGTAATAGCCGCGCAGAGAGATGAAATTTTTTTAGAGCAAAATGACCAAATATGGGTCCCCTTAAATTACCCAAAGAATCATATAAATTATTTACAAGTCATTTGAATTTTTCGTCCCGACCTTGCTGGGCGGTTTGAAATGAAACCAGCCTACAAGCACAATCTTTTAAAAAATTCCAACGAAGTTAATCATATAAAGAAGTTAAACGAACCAATCACTTTTGCAGAAACAAAACTAGACGAAAGGCCCTTAATTGGAGATGAAATTCGCGTGAGTAAATTAAATTGAATCAGTAAGCTTAGAAAATAAAACGGTTTCTTGCGAAACAAAGAACAGTCAAGATTGTTAACGGATAAATTATGTACGCAGATAAGAGATACGGTACCGAATGTATCGCAAAGACTGTAGTCGAGCATTCTATTCAGGTTAATTGACGTAATTCTCATTAAACATGGAGCTGGGTATATTGTATTGTTTAAGTACTGTTTGTTTTTATTAGAGAGAGTTTTACATTATTATTAATATTTGATTAAATATTCATAATAATTTATTTTTGTGTACACACTATTATCATTATTATTTAATTTAAAAAATTTAATAAAAAAAAAGAATTAAAAAAAAAAAAAATTACAGGTGCAGGGTAGAAGTTCTATTTTATGTATTCAATTATCGATTTTCGTCTTTTCACGATTATATCACCTGCAGACAAATATACGTTATTCCATTTTCATTTATTCACAATGAAAATGATTCGGACTTAGTAGCAGTAGATCGATAAAGTGTTCTGTAGAACAGGTTTCCGATTTCTCATTTTGAAAAATTGTTCATTAAAAAAAAAAAAAAAAAAAATCACAAGTCTCGCAGAAAGTAATCGCAACGTGACTGAACTCCTGTCTTCCCCATTTGTAAAGATTAACTCGCACTGGTTCCAGTGAATCTCTCAACGGACTTCAGAAGAAGCCTTATTCCATCGCCTGGTTGTCAGCTTATTTTTTTCCACGAAAAGCTTTACTCAACGTTATTTCAAATGCTTACGCAGATTCTGAGGAATTCATTAAAATTATAATGTATTTAAGGTTGACAGGGGCAAGAAAAAAATGAACAGAAATTACTTTGAATTATTCAATCTCGCCACCAGTATTCGTGGATCATGAGGTACAATTTTTTCCCTGTATAGCGGTGCAAATAACACGCACTTAAATTTATATCACTTCCAACAAGCCTAACGTTTTTTAATATTGACTTGGTTCATTGCCATATGATTTATGGTCACTTTTATTCATACTGGCAGTTAATTATACATCCCACGCAAGTTTGTAAGTTTCTTGGCTGGGACATGCTGTTCTTTTATGCAAACGGTCAGGTTTATCCAGAAAACATTCAACTTTAGTGCCGGGATAATGGCCCCGTAAAACCGAGAAGCATGACTTCTTGGAATTCACGATGTTATAGTGACGTTTTAAAGGACGTGAGCACAGGACGACGATAGTCCATTGTGTGGTTACTGAAACTTGTGTGAATGCGTAGCTATGCGATGCAGTAAAACGTCGATGTGTTTTGGAAGCTACGAGCAAAGTGTCACTGGTATCTGAACTTCGAAGATATTACAATACGTATATAATCACTGCAGGTACGTTAAAGAACGCTAAGTGTGTAGTTGAAGGACGAATCAAAAGTAAGGAAACGTAGGATGGGGTATAAAAATGCCAAAAACCAAAAACTCGACGGGACGAAATCCCGAAAGTCAAATTACGAACGGTTAAAAACGTGTAAAGACCGTGGAAAAATAAAAATTGAGAAGGCAAAAATGTATAAATAAATTTATACACACGTTTTTTTTTTTTTATTGTTTAGAATGGGTAAGATTGCGAAGGGCAGAATATTAAATTGCGAAAATGCCGAACAGTCAAAAAGTCCACCTGACAAAATTTTCGAAATTTCACTTTGTGAATTGACATGAGGACGCGTACGCGAATGTGCAACAGGATTTATTGGACGAATGCCTTGAATAAATTGAAAGTACGGGGAAAAAGATGTACTATTAATTGTTATTAAGAATTTGTTGCATATTTATTTGCTTAGGTTTTTTCTTTGATGAACAGACGATTGGATGATGCAATGAGATAATCTTGATAAAATTAGCAACGAGGCGACAAATTTCACAAATTTCGAATTTCCAGGACATTCGGTATTTTGGCCTACCGATATTTCGTCCTTCCAAGATTCTGGTCCTTCTGCATTTTGTGGACCGAAATTTTGCTCCTTCCGAACATTGAGTTTCATTGAATAATTTTTTTTTGTTTTTGGTTGTTTGAAGTATTAACCACTCTCAATTTTTAATTTCGAAACTTTCATTTTTCGATATCTCCACATTCTGGGCTTTGCTCGTTCCGAATGCAGACTGTTCTGAAAATACTTTTTTGGATAAAAGAGCGTTCGGTTAACCTTTTCAGTCATGCATTTTTCATCTGCGCCGATTTCGATGAAAATTTGGTACTCGGAGGTTTTCGGGGTTGCTGATTACGAATCCGGCATTGGATTTTCAAAATTCTAAATGGCGGATCCAACATGGCGGACGTAAAATTCCAAATACTTATTAATTCTTCTAAGACTTTGTACTCGGGGGTTTTCGGGGTCGCTGATTACGAATCCGGCATTAGATTTTTAGAATTCAAAATGGCGGATCCAACATGGCGGACGTAAAATTCCAAATACTTATTAATTCTTCTAAGACTTTGTACTCGGGGGTTTTCGGGGTCGCTGATTACGAATCCGGCATTAGATTTTTAGAATTCGAAATGGCGGATCCAACATGGCGGACGTGAAATTCCAAATACTTATTAATTCTTCTAAAACTTTGTAGTCAGGGGTTTTCGGGGTCGCTGATTACGAATCCGGCATTAGATTTTTAGAATTCAAAATGGTGGATCCAACATGGCGGACGTGAAATTCCAAATACTTATTAATTCTTCTAAAACTTTGTAGTCAGGGGTTTTCGGAGTCGCTGATTACGAATCTGGCATTAGATTTTCAAAATTCAAAGTGGTGGATCCGATATGGTGGACGTCAAGTTCTATATCTTATATCTTTCCGCTCCATATTTTGGCCTGAATTTAGTCATTTGGGGGATTTTGGAATGGCTGATCACGAATCTGAATCATAACTTCATAATTTCTAAATCCAAGATGGCAAATGCCATCTTATCTTTCTTTATCTATATCCGTGTCTCTCTCTTAGCCCTACCCGGAACTAACAACGAGGACGTGGAGAGCATCTAGTTCTACTTTTTTGTTTTGTGTTTTTTGTTACTTTTTTCTGTTTTTTTAAATATTTTTTTCTTCTACTTGTTTTTTTTTTTTCAATAACCCTATTATGACGCACGCACGCACATATATATATATAATGATAATGATGAGGAACCACGGATTTTAACTATCTCAAATTTCATCTCAAATTAACTGAAATATTTATTTCTAATGGGTACAATTTGAAGGAATATTCCTGATAAAGTAAGATTTTACGTGATTGAAATTTTTATTGTCACATTGCCCAATTGGATCGACTATAGCGGATCCACCATTTTGAATTTTCAAAATCTGACCTCATATTCGTGATCGGCGACTCAAAAAACCCCTAGATACGTATTTTCAGAGGCCTTGGTTCCATATTAGAGCTCTGAGGTGATTTTTTAAAAGGTGGGACCGTAGAGGTCCCACTATGACTGAAAGGGTTAAATGAATTTTCGGGAAAGAAGTTATTCTACTGAGTGATTTATCGAAAATCCCGATATCGGTACACTAATCACACGTTATTTAAAAATTTGTATCTTAAAAATTTGAGTTTCGGCCAGTCAACTTTTTCGCCTTTCGTGATTTTGTCCCCCGCCCGAAACGTGGAAATCCAATTGGAAAAATCTCCAGCAATTACTATGTAATTTACGTACAAATCTTATTGAGTTCTTTTCTTTTCCTAATTCTTTCCTTTTGTTTTTGGGCCATCATAAAGATATTTACAGATCGTATAGAGAAATTTTACAAAAACTTATCTCCAACGCCGATAAAAATAAATTGGTACGAGTACATCGCAACTGTACTGTAAAGTAAGATTTGCTGAAAATTTTTCAGACAGCTTATGTGGATCCAATCAGCAAGAAAAATGAGTTCAGAAACATTAGAATCGGATCAGAAACGTAGAGTCTATAATTATTTTAAAAGTTTTAATTATAGAGCCTCTTCTCCGACTATTGATATCTCGACTTGTATTATTGCATGCACGAATATTAATGTTTTTTTTACAGTAGGAATGTCATTTTGTTCACGTTTACCACAATTAGCACAAACAATAATGGTAGTAATAATGGTAATAATAATCTATCGCTGTAGATTTGTTTATCGATTTTTTCCCCTTTTCTGATTGTCGATTCAGGTGATCTGTGGTAGCTGATTCATCCTTAGTTCCAAAACTGAATTAACAGCTTGGGACAGAGAGAACCGAGGGAGGACAGACTTCAGTTTTAAGGAAATTTCCAAAATCTATTGTCATATATTTCTTACCTCAATTCAAGCATGATATAAAAGAAGATATCTATTTATCTCTCCAGTGCATGACGGTATACGTATATTATACTCCCGATAAAATCTTCGATTCGGTTCAGTAAATCAAATGTTTAACCTAGCGAATACGAGGGAAGTAAAAAATGACCCGTCACCAGTGCTTGTATATTTTCGTTTCTTTCTCTTTTTCACCATTTATATTTTGCCTTCTCTGTGGGTTGAATAATTAATCAATACAACGTGTGGAAGAAGGTTTCTGTGAAAATTATCTTAAAACTCGATTGGACTTGCATCGGATACGAAAATAAATTCTCGCTATCAATTTGTACGTGTCTCGTATTAACTGATGAACTTTATTCGTTCCTCGGAGACAAGTCAAGTATTAAGTATAGAAATCAATTTGGTACAAGTACTTCAGGCAAACACGAGTCTGCGAACGCGTTACGTTCAAAATTGATGTAGGCATTCATAGAATATGTGGATAGAATTTTCCTATTGATCAGAAGTGAGAATTGGACATGTTGATAAGTGTTAATACCGACGGAAACGTTTCGACGAAAGCGATAAAAATGTTGTGGCAGCGACCGTACTTAAAAACTTTGGCATCACGAGGGAATTTTATAACGTCACAGGATTATTCCACATTTTAATACCTCTTTACAAAACAAAGTAAAGTCTTCCACAAAAGTAAATTACCACAAAGAAAAGTTATACTAGGTTTCATGATTTAAATCGATGGGTGAAATTGTTTGATGAAAATTTTTGAAACTTTTAATTCGGTACGCTTACTTTATACATGTATAATATTAACGAACCACTAGTTTGATCCTGGATTTTTATATTCATCGGCTTAAATTTATAAGAAGCATTGCAATCACAACCTAATTACGATCGTACTTGTCTCCTGCATATCAGTATCACGTGAATATTTGTACATGTGATGTCTTAGTTATTATTGTTCTTTGAAAGCAGCTTTTAATTACACGAATAGGTACGTAAACAAAAATTATACTCGTGCAATTTTTTTCAATATAATTATATAATTGGTTATTTCTCGAGCGAGATTATTTCCCACAAAAACTGCCCTTCTTTATAAGAAACTATCCGTCAGAATATTGTCTGAATTGATGTATGGTTCCACACATTTTAGTTATTTGAAAATATTTTAATATCAATGTAAGGCGAATAACAGTAATTTTAAGCAGTTTAGAACAACAGTTAAACAGACTTTTATCTAATCGCCCAACTGTTTCGATTAAATTTTATGATTTCATCTTTGTGTGAATTGATGGGTAACAATATTTTTTAGTAATCGAATTACTTTCAGTTAAAAACGAGATCTTTCTGACTCGAATCATTTAAAAATACATTTCCTCAACAATTATCTCATATTCAAACTAAATTCGATGTCGATAAAACGAATACAACATTTCGTCGGAATTTTGGAAACTAGCTTAAAGTTATTGCTATCTGAAACAAAATTTCTGGTATTTTCATCAAAGCATAAAAAAAACACGAATAAATCACAAACGCGGTAAAGTCACGAAGAACAAGAAAAAAAAAAATAAAAAATATGAATACGTTTTAGAGTTGTAACGGCCTCGATATTTTCAGAGTTATACAATAGCCGAGTCAGAATGAAATTCCCAATATTATGTTCTCCCTTGAAATCCTTACGCCAGGCTCATGCGGTATCGAAAAGGCCAATTAGACCTGTAACCTAATGGGCAACGTACTTTTCCTGACTTCCAACGATTGGTTCCGTGCAGAACCATTAAACTATTGAAGATGAGTGAACATGTACCAATTTGGCAAGGCAGCAGTAGCAGAAGCAGCGTGCCTTGTGCGTCAAAGATTCTAGCCGACGGTTGCAAAAGTGCGCGTTTCGCGGCCAACGATAAAAGTAATTCGGTTTTTACAAGGGCTGCAATTCGTCGGTGAATTTCAACTCCCTGGCAATAATCTCGCTGACTTCAATTTTTCCCCCGTTACCAGATCTGGCTACCGCGAAATCAGGAAAGAGGGAAGAGGGATGAGCTGGGAACGGGAAAGAGAAGCACGTTCTGTCTCTATCGGGTATGAACAAGCGGATTAGAATATCAAAAGAGTCTATCGGGTCACGGGTTAATGTGAATCAATTGTACAGTTCTCGTTTATATCGCGTTATAATTACCGCGGGATTGTAATAACTGTTTGAATAGATATTTGTACTTCACTCCTCCGCACAACCAGGGAATGTATTCAGTTATAATTGGTCGGCGAGCTCCGTTTGTTAATTTTGTTTCATGTACAAGGAGTGTTCCATGTTAATTCGGTATACGATTGGGTATTACGTTTCTCATTTTGACCGAGGATTTTTCCGTGATTGTATAGTCTCTGAAAATCCTGCGAACATAATAACGTTAACTTTTTTTTCCTTGTAAAGCGGGCCGAAAGTGGCATATTATTCCAGCGTAGCATTTTTCCCTCACTTGCAATCTTCAACTTTTTTCCCTTGTTACGTAACGTACAATTAATTCTTCTTAATTGTCAGGATTCAGGCTATCAATTTTTAAACGTATCTCAAAAATCACCCCCCACACTTTGACGAACCGAAATTGGAAATACTCGGTTTTCAGTTTGAAAACTCGAACAGAAATTCAGGACAGTTGAGGTATTTTTTTCTACTTATTAATTTGGAAGTTTGATGGGAAATTAATATTTACATACTTACGTTATTTTGCCGATAGTGAACCACACAGTAACTCGTGACGTCAGGTATCTGAATTAGGTGTATAGTATTACTGTAACAGGTTCACGGATCTGAAAACAATCACAATTGGTGTCCTTAACTTATGTAAGATACTAAAATATGGTAGCTGTCTCTCTGTCTATTCAATACGGACTTGATCCTGAAAGGATTTTGTAAAGAACTTGAGACTATACAACTTCCAGGTGAGTGGAAACAATATAAAAAAAAATGACATCTTTCCCGTGTTATTTAAATGAAAATACTTCGAAGTTCGAGAGTAATCTTTCGATATTTAGTTGAATAGATATTCTTACTCAAGGATTATTCTTTCTTATGTAGTTCTTCGGATGTGAGAGAAAAGACAATGTCGTTTTTGAATCATAAAATCAATCTTCGGGGAGACCATGGATAAGTAATGCATTTTCAAATTTTTTAGCTTCAGAACTTTTCTAGTCTAAGTTTACCCACTATCTATAATTCTATCTTGAAGAGTTAACCTTTCACTGCCAATATCCAGCGTTTGATTTTCTTAATATTTCGTAGGATAACGATTGTTCAGTTTTATATTGATTAACTTTGTATTCAGAACCTGTTGGAACAATGCATGGGGATAAATTGGTGTTGGAAATGCCGTTACCGACAGGGTAATGTTTAAAATACGTAGCCACAATAGTTAGACATAGAGATACTATTGTGAACCATGCCTTACGTGACACATTTTGTTTTATAGCGCTCCTAACTGACATTGTGAACCCACGTGAAATTTTCTTCGTTACAATAAACAAAAAAATTTACGTTAAAAGAATACGTGAGAGTTTTTTTCTTGTTTACAACTTCTCTAACAATTGGCGTACTTGTAATGAACTTGGTAGTTGAGCTCGAATTTTTCAGAAGTTTTCACGAATTATTTAACGAAGTACAGTACATGCAAAGTTTGTGAAGAACTGTTCGATGGCATTTATCGATTATAAAAAATTACCTTTCAACGGGCTATGATTATAATCATTGTGCAAAATGCAATTTGGGCAATCGTGGTGAAAAATCGGGGACTGAACCATTCGTAACGTTTCCGCATGAGGAATTTCTTATAGTCGCACAGTGACCGCTTTATTTCCGACAAGATACTAAGCATAACTCAGATCATTACGACCAATCTCTTATGCGAATGAATTCATGGAATGTGACTTGAAAATATCAGTGAAACAAAAGTGGGGCAACAAAGATTCAAGTTGAGCAAAAATAAAGAAATAATAACGCATTAGGAAATATGCAAAATGGGTAAATTACTGATTGTTTGTAGAAAATAAATGTGAATACAGATAAGATGAGATTGGAATTTCTACGACCAGTGAGACCAAAATTAACATTATAAGTAAGGAGGCAAGAATAATGAAGCAAAGGAAAAGTTAAGGTAATATCGTATTAAGAGTAATAAAGCAATCAGGCGGTAATAAGTAAGGTAGCCCAAATACTGGATGTAATACAGAGCATCCGTCTGTTATAAATAAACATAAGCCGTCTCAAAAAAATTGTGAAAAATCGTGCAGAAACAAATTATAGAGAAAATATATGCGTTGTTAAAACATGGAAAATGAAATCTTCGCACGATATTGGAGACATATAGCTGAATTATATGTTTTGGCTGTGGTATATTAGCTATTGGTAATTTGTTTTGCTGACGAACGGTAAAAATGTGAAATTGGGATCAATTTAAGGTCATGTAGTGCTCGTACCTTTACCGACCGAGCAAACTCACCCTTTTTTTTCCTACGTTAAATGAAAAAAACGAACGGAAAGGGTTCAAGTTTTGACGTTGCATCACTCTTTTGTAGCGTAATTCGGGAAAGTTACTCATATCCCGAAAATCATCGTAAGAATGCACTTTCTGGTCGCTGAAATACGGGAAGTGTGAGAATAGCAACACATGTCAAAAAACCACATTTTTTTTTAGCGATGCGTCGTCGAAATTTGGAAAAATGAAGGAAAAAAAAGGACAAGATTGCTCGGTCGGTAAAGGTAGGAATACTGGCCACTAACCTGTAAGACCGAGAATCCCCGGAGGGAATGCATTTTCAGTGCAGATTATACGATTAAAGCGATAAAAAAATTGCTGCTCTTTTATTTTTTCGACACAAATATTCTTCGTAAATCATAATCATAAAGCAGCTGTTCTTAATATCATCCGCGGTGTACACTTTGCTTACGATACTTTCTCGGAGTTATGGATAGGAGTTTTATTTGAGGTAAGACATAAAGCATAGCTTATTTACGGTCTAATCCCATTCTTTCGGTATAATTGACTTGATGTAAACGTGCAAACTGCAATTCAGGAATGAACTGTCGTAGAAAATGCATACACATCGAAAATAAACATTTTACGTCAATAATAATCGTAAAAGATTGAACTTGGCAGTATAAGGTCTAACACAAAAAATGTACTGTGAACAGCTCTTATTGCCTTAACCCGTAGTCAAAATGCACCACCTTTCGCATTTCTTACTGTCGTGCATGATATTCATGAGCTGGTAGTTTTTTAACGAATTCTATACATGTTTCCAAACAATTACTCATTTGGAATTTCGTGTAGGTTGAACCGTTCGAAAGTCATAATCTTAAAAAACCTTTGAAAAATAGTTCAATTTTGGTTTGACTCCGGAGCTTGTGCCAAACACATTGTGACAAAAAAAAAAAAAAAATCAGCGATCTTCTCATACAGGTGTTCAAAGGGGTAAAAGATCGGCCAGAGCCTTCGGCAAAAAGTCGACACTTTTTATTTTATTACGAGATAACTGTACGTTGAATAGTTGTGAAATTATTATATTCAGAAGCCACGAAGATCTCATAGAAAATGTAAAAATATAATTAGAAGGAAGTTTGAAAAAAAGCTTAGATATTGGTGCTTCATTTCAATTCGCATAAAAATGGTTACCAATATTGCAGATTCGTTCAATTTCAATGTATGTATGATGGCTCGTTTTATTCAGAAGACAAGTTTATTCCAACTGACTGAAACATATGTTTTTGTCATGCTTGAATTGTGATATATTTCATTTTGCAGCATTGCAAAGATAATAATTATGATGAAGAAATCGTATATGAGGTATTCCATGCCAACTGAGAGGACATTTTCCCTGACCCCCGCCAATTTGCTTCATTATTTTTTATATGATTCTACAACCTAAAAAAAGCACTAACCATTTTTTTCAGATTTTTCGTTCCAACCATTCTTTTTTAAAAAATGTTACAAACCCTTTTATGGTCCTAAAAAAAAACGACATTTTTAATTTTTTTACAAAAATTAACATAATTTCTAGGTCCCAAAACAAACATTTTGAGCCATAGTTCAGAGTGGAGAACTGATTTTTTGTATTTTTTAAATATTTTTTTAGAGGAATAATTTTTCTTATTTTGTACGTATACAAAACATATGTTATGTTTGTAACATTTTTTAAAAAAGAATGGTTGGGACGAAAAATCTGAAAAAAATGGTGAGTGCTTTTTTAGGTTATAGAATCATATAAAAATTTATGAAGCAAATTTACAATTTGTATACATACAAAATAAGAAAAATTATTCCTCTAAAAAAATATTTAAAAAATAAAAAAAGTCAATTCTCCACTCTGAACTATGGCTTAAAATGTTTGTTTTGGGACCCAGAAATTATGTGAATTTTTGTAAAAAAATAAAAAATGGCGTTTTTTTTTAGGACCATAAAAGGGGTTGTAACATTTTTTTAAAACGAATGGTTGGGATGAAAAACCTGGAAAAATTGTGAGTGCTTTTTTTAGGTTGTAGAATCATATAAAAAATAATCAAGCAAATTGGCGGGGGTCAGGGAAAATGTCCTCTCAATTGGCATGGAATACCTCATATATAATATTGAATTGACGACTGAAAAAAGCAAATCTGTTTCGGTGATTTTGTGAAAAATAGTTTTACCGATAAAATAAACAATTAACAAGTGAAATTGAATAAATCTGCTAGATTTCTAATTATTTCGAAACAATTTAAATTCAAGTGTCGATCTTGTAAAAGATTTTATTCATAGATTCAGCACTTTAATATTTTTCAGAAAATTCTTTGTACTCAACTGATCTAATAATATTATAAATATACTCAATTTACGACTATTTCGTAGTGAAATTAACAAGAAATATCAAGTTTTGATCAAGCAACTTCATTTAGGCGGTTCAAAAGTCCGTTTTGACCATAAGGTCAAACGTTGATCTTTCAACCGTTTTATGGTTTTAGTAACGCATGGATCGTTGATATTCTTCTTGCAACGTTGCAACGAGGTTGCCATGTATGGCCGTGCAGAGCCGTATTTTTCATTCGAATTTTACAAAAGTCGTAATCCTGGCCAACGAGTTCGGTCGCGTCATCGGGCTATATCAGCGGCCATAAAACCCCATCGACACACTCTTTTCAGCGACAAGTCACGCGCAACAATTTTTTTATTCAAACATCAAAATCCAGCGCAAGAGGGATTTCTGCGTTTCATTTATTATTTACGAACCCATAGAATGGGTAAAAAATCGGCTCTGCTCGCACGGTCGAAATGGACTTTTGCGCCATGTATCTTAAGGGTGGGGGGGGGGGGTAAGGTTTTCAGCGTAAAAAAACGACTTTTTTTGTAAATTTTTTTTAAAAGTATGGATTTAGCAAATTTAGTCAAACTTTTTGTACATTATTAAGTATACTTTTAACAATATTCTGTAATTTTTTCATGCGGAAATATAGAAAAACAAGCCGGTGACAGAGCTTGCCCCAGAACGTCTCGGAAAAAAAATAATTTGCGGTGTTCAATATATCTCGGTCGGAAATTATCTGATATCAAAAACCATTAAAATTTAGTCAAAGTATCATCAGATCCTCCCCCCAACGTTCTTTGATTATTTTTTTGTTCCTTCAAAAATTTTTGGTGGCCATCTCAAGTGTAAACTGCTATTTTCCACGAAAAATTCCGCCATTTTGTGGGTGGGAAACCCCCTTGATGTAAAAAAAAAATTTTAACCAAACGTTGGGGGGAGGTATTTTATATGTAGAAAATGTGTACCAAGTTTGAAATGAATCGGTCAAGTAGTTTTCAAATGGCAGCGAGCACGGACTTTGAAAAAGTAGTTTTGAGAAAAAATCACAAGCGCACGATCGAACGTACAACGACAAACTGACGCTCGTCTCTCGTTTTAAAATATTGTACAGTGTATAGTATTATATACATACGAATATAAAATATGTATTTATGGCTTTGCTTACCTGTCTTTATTAAATAAAATATTCTCGAAACAGGATGATGGATCAGAACGATAGAAGTGAATAAGCTGTATACCTGCTGTCAAAGCTATAGTGTTAAAGGGCAGGAGACTAACTAGACAATAACTTCAAGAGTTTTACTCAGATCGACTTAAAATTTTGGGAATATATTCTTGAAATGTTTAACAATAAGATAAGTCAAAAAAAAAAAATTCGATTTTTCGAAAGTGCAAAACCTTACCCCCCCTCTTAAAGAAGCATAATTAAATGGCCACGAAACGAAAGTGCTTACATCAGGCAAACTAAATTTTTTATCGGCGTGAAAAAACATTGTACCACTTTTAAATTTTGACGGAAACACTTTGTTTTACATAGTCTTTCGATCTGATCGACTGTATCGCAACGAGATTTCTAAAACCCAAATCTAAAAGCTCGAAATGCAGGCTACAAAACAAGCTCCTACGTTGAGGTAAATAAAATTGTCCAATTGCACCTTCCTAAACACCCGGACTTATTCCTCTAACTTTAGTAACGTTAATGCAACATCGCTTATAATCTCACGATACATCTTGGCAAATTCGATACTGCAATATTTCTTGTTAGCTATTGGTTATCATCTTGTGTTAATGCAATACAAGTAATATTGAAAAACTAAGTCAACGGAAATTGAAAATTGAACCTTCCTCAGTCACGTGAAGTTATCGGCAATACGACTAAGGCAGTAATCCTTGAAGGCTTGCACGCTTTCACACATGCTCACACGGCCAATAAATACAATGGAAAAGGACGACCGGCTATCGTATTATTTTATTGGAATTCAATTAGTGTGGACGACAGATTTCCGATGTACCAGTTGGTATTGAAATTGAAAGCATGAACCACCAACGACAAGAACTAGTCGGATTACAAACGGATATCATATCGTTCTGATATTGGGAGATTGGTATAGCTCGATTAGACCTCTGATAATCAGATTTAAACAAAGAGCATTTGGTATCGTATGCAATACGACTTCACCAGTGATCTACGGCGTTTCGTAACCGAAACACCTAATCCTTAGTCGTGGACAAATCTTGATGCAAAGGGCTTCGAATAATTAATGCGAGCGATGTCGTAATAGTCTCCACTGCCGATGTGTGGGAGGAAACCAATTAGAGTCCACAAAGCGTGAGTGCAAATCAACAGGGATTCAGGAGGCTCGAGAAACAAGGTACAGTACCCTGCGATAAAACTGTAGTAGATTATATCCAGCAAATGGGCCGTTAGAACCAAGAAAAAAACTCTTGGAAATCGATTTATTTCCAAAACAGCGCGAGCCAAGCTTCATCGCAAAGTTATCTCCGGGGTTAAAGTAAAGTTGCAGTAGTGCTCAAAGTATGAAAATGTAGAGAAACTAGATTGGTGAAAAATATTCACAATGACGAGTTGAAACAAGAATGATTTGATCAAGGTGGTTCAAAGCACATCTTTATACATTGAAACGAAATTATTGCTTGCAGGAATGACAAAGCATTTGATTCGAAATAACCATTTCCTTTGGTCCTTTTCTCATAAAGTCATTTTAACACAAATAGGAACTTAGCATTGAAAGAATAAGAAAAGAATTTCCGGTGCTTGTAAACAGAATTTCAATGATTTTTACTCGTTGTTTATCGTTCTTTTTCAAAGCTTATCGTTTCGTTGACTTCACGCGAGAACTTTGCACTGTTTTCTACGGTTGAATAAAATGTCGGGTCGAAAGTGATCGCATCTGATTCAACACACTGCGAACAAGCGCACGGTATCAAATCCTTCAAAATCCTTCAAAGCCCTCCTCAGCCGTTAGGATGAGTTCCGGACCATGGGTGTCTTGTCTCAAAATGCTTGCATAAGCAGCCTCTACACACCCTGGAAGCATTTCCAGAGTCAACATAAACATCCTGTACTTCAATATCTTGGCTACGGGGATGCCTGAATATCTCAGGGGGTGTCATTCGGCTACAAATGGCGTTAATGCCAGACTCCCGCGCATCAAAAATCATTTGTACCATTTGTTTGCTACTTGTGGAATCTACTCCCGGCTGCCGTTACAAGCTCAATAGCTTCTTCATACTTGAGAAGAGTATGTTTGCACATGCGCTCTACTTATAAGGGCGTAGGGCCTTTGACTCCCTTGTCTAACTCCATTCTCACTTTACCAGATCCTTATTTTATTTTATTTTATTTTATTTTGTCTATTTATTCATTTGTTTACCTGTTATTTCTTTTTGTAAATATTTGTACACAGGATAGCATACTTTGCAATTTATATGATATATTTCACATTATACTTATGCCGTTTTACGTACTTATGTTCTTGTTTACACGTATTTAATGAGTGAAGTATGGTGAGCGGTTTATGCTACTTTGCGCTATTTTATAAGGGTGGGGACTGGCTGAAAACTCAAAATTTCGAACATACGAATTCTAAAACAACGAAAGATCATTGAAAAAAAAATTTTGCTTTCGATAAATCACTAATTCGAACTAACTGTTTTACCGACAGGTCATTTATCCGAACGGTCTTTTATCCGAAAAAGGTTTTTCAGAATAGTTTGTATTCCGAATGAACAAAGCACAGAATGTAGATATAGAAAATTGATATTTACGAATTTGAAAATTAAGAACGGCCGATATGTTGAAAAGCCAATGAATCGGTAAAAAATGAGTCGAAAACAAAAGTTCAAGAGAAGTAAAATTTCGATCCGCAATATGTGAAATGACCAAAATCCCGAAGGGCCAAATTTTCAAATGACAGGGAGCATTTCAGCCTAGTAAAGTCTAGCTGATACGCTTTCGCTATTTTGGCACTTCTGTATAAATAAGGTTCGGTATTTTGACCTTTCAAGTTTTTGCTCTTTCGCTTTGATAAAATTCGTGCTGGTGAATTTCCTTTAAAAGTATTACATATTTTTGTCAGACAGAATATTTTCCTTTCGTAATCTTGCTTATTCTTAAGAATTCTTCACGGTGTGAATTTATTCACACATATTCGCGTTCTCAGTTTTTATTTTTTTATTATACAGCTTTTCGTATCACTTGCTTTTCTACGTTCTGAACTTTCGTTAATTCGTCTTTCGGGATTTCGACCCGTCGACCTTTCAGTCTTTCGGAAATTTGACCTCTACCCTTTGTTCATTATTTATTTATTATATGTTCACGATTGCAGTCACTAATTAGTACATTTATCTACTTCTTTTTTAAATGGTAGCTGACCGAAGCCATGCCGCGCATTTATTTATTCTATTTTCCATTTACAAGAGGGCTTAAAGCGACGCTAACAAATCTCTCTCTCTCTCTCACTCTCTCTCTCTCTCTCTCTCTCTCTCTCTCTCTGTCTTTGTCTTACTTCCTTTTTGGACCTGCACCTTCGACGAAATGATTACCCCCGAGTTAAGGTCGCAGAAATGCGAAGATCGAGGCGACAGCCTGAAACCCAGCTGCTCGGAACCGGGGTTGGTGTTGTTCCCCATTGTGCTGAGTTCTGATCGATAGATTGCAACCCCTACTCGTACAATGCAGAAGGCGGGTGGGTTCCATCGCGATCTCATAGTTTAATTATACAAGCAGAGTCTTTTTGAACATTCGTTAGTTTATTCGATATTTGCAAAAAAAAAAGGTTATTTTCACGACAAGTTTCGACAACAGTATTATAACCGGAAAATTATTGAGTAATTTCTTGAGTAAAATCGTAATTACATGCACATATAGCAACATATTTCATATTTTCTCAAATAAACCCAAATCGAGTTTTGAAGAATACAGAATATCTTATGATTTTGGAAATGCCATTCTTCTATTTTCAGAAACGTTTGTTTCGATCTGTACTGAAAAATACTGTAATTTGAGAGGTAGTTAGATCATTCCTGAATTTTGGCATCGATCACAGATTTGTTCTAACCTTTCTATCATACATTTCACCCTCTCAATTTTGACGCATGAATACGAAAGACTATATGGGTCATGTGACTCGATTCAGGACACGTAAAAGCGCGATTGTACCGCCATTCGAGTAAAGTTTGATTGATACAGGATAACGATCTTTTCGTAAACTCGTGTCAGGTATATGGGGTTCGGTATGTATAATGTACGTTAGGGCGGTTCAGAAAAAGGCATTCTTTAAGATTCCACTCTTCTCCGGGATTCCCGCACTTTTTCACTAAAAAAATAGCTCACGGTAAAGGGCTGGGCTGAAAATAATTTCTTACTACTGCCTCAACGACGTTGAAATTTCGAAAAAGGTTTTTTTGCTCTGTTCATATACATAGCCATAGATTTTTCGGTACTAAAAAAAAATCGCAAGTGTCTTAGGTTGTACAAAAAATTTTATTTCGTCATACAAAATATAGCCACCGAAGGGTTCAAGCATATCTCAATTTTTAAATTCCCGACAACATCCTTTTTTCGAAATTTCAACGTCGTTGAGGCACAGGTGAAAAAAAAATTTTCACGCCCAGCCCTTTCGCGTTACCTATTTTTTAGTTAAAAAGTTCAAGAATCTCGGAGAAAATCAGGAGAAAAAAAAAGTCCCTTTTCTGAACCACCGTAATGTACATATACATATATAAGAATGTAAATTGTGTGACGGTAATTTATTCCCGGATGAAGGCACATAAATATATGCCAGCTATACATCTCCAACGAGTCGGTCGAGGCCTCAGGACGCGAATTTGAACGTCACTTTTTCAACCCGCTAGAACGAAACGAAGGTGCAAATTATGCTCATCAAAATTTATCAGCGATTTGGTGTAAAAGAGGACAAAACGCCGCAGATCACCAGTTGCCGATAATCGACCAGCAGCCTGGCAAATTTGATTTTCACGTAGCAGTTCCAGTGATGCGCGACTCATTTTATACGTCTCCTTAGACATTTCTGTCAGGAATTGCGGACCTCCGTCGCCAGGATGCGACCACTGAAAATGCAAGACCTGAATCTGCCGCAACTCGTCAGTCGACGAAGTTAAGAATCGATTTTCATTTAAATTGATAATTTTTTCCCGATAAGTTAAGTATAATCGATTATTTTTCAAACACGATTAATCATCCGATTCGATCATTTTTCCTCACAGTCGATTTTTGTTTTTTACTTCCGCGAACGACGCGATTCGATATCAATTTATTTGCTTAAAGTACCGAGTACTATCATTGTCTTAGTTACTGCGTACCTATTTGATATAATTAAGTGAAAGATAAATGAATATTTTCACTTCGAATTGAAAAATATTTTCAATGAAACTATAAATTATCAAGAAACTTTTTAGCTGTTAAGATTACGTACTGAAATTTACGAAATTTTTGTTTCATATGCACCGTTTCAAAAAAAAAATGCTAAATAATCGATTAATCGATTGATTTTTAACGATTCAATCGAGTCGAGGTCGATTATTTTTTTGGACTGGATTAATCGGCGCGTCGATTACACTTTGTGACACGATATCGGTACCTGTAAAGATAGCTGTAATAGATTGCTATTAGTGACATTATGTAAGCAGGGCTTATCTTATGTTTCTATCACGTCTTGTTTTTGAGGTACTCGCTAATCACTTTTTTAACGACCCTCATTTTACGCATACGGTAGAATTTCGATTAACTGGGCTGCTCGGGACCAAAGAATCCACGGATAAGTGAAATCACGATCAATCCGAATTATCGATCGACAAGCGATTTTCGAATATGAATTATATATGACAAGCGGCTTTAGGCTGACCGTGAGCCAGCCTTCGAACTATCCGTTTTCACACTGCAGGTTCCAAGTTCACGGAACGAAAAAATATTAATATCCAATTCGAATTTCCAACTCCGAGTTCAAATTCGTCATTGACGATTCAAAAGCCCTTGGATACCATATTACTTGAAAGTATTAGATTTGTTTCTACTTTGAACCACTATAATGGGTCCACCACTATAAATGTTGGAATTCCGACCTTGAATTTGCTATCGGTGACACAAAAAACCTCCGCCTATTAATTGCCACTAAAATCCGAATATTTAAAAATTTTTTTCTTACCATATTGGATTCTGCATTTTGGATTTTGAAAATCTAACCCCAGATTCGTAATCAGTGACCACAAAAATTTTACGTGTCCAATTTTTATTTCAATCCGTTCATTCGTTCTCAAGATATCATTTTTTTTTTTTTTTTTTTTGGAAATTTGTTATTTATGTAATTAAAAAAGCGCCGATCCGATCAAAGCCAAAATCTAATCAGTTCGTAGTTTGAAAAGTTAGCCGCGTCGATTGAGACGAAAATCATTGAAATCCAGTAATTCGTTCTGAAGATATCGAAAAAATTGATCACATCCATACATACATGCGCACAGACGACTGTGAGAAAATGGTCAAAGGTGATGTTCTAAATCTCAAAACGTCGAGATCTAGTGAAAATTCAACTTTTCATTTTCGGAGTGACTGCAGTAACTTCCTTTTTGAAAACAGAGAAACGGGAAGTTAGTTATTAGTAACGAAACCTAAAAACAGTACGTATTAAAAAAAAAAAAATGACGTGTATACTTTTATTAAGCGGTAAGTATAAATAAATAAACAGGAAATTTTGATGAGGGTACTCAACTTTCTTTTTTATTTGTAACTCGGCGTTATCTTTAGCCAGACGAAGTCTATTCATTTCCACTTTCATCGCTCTCGTATCTCTCCATAACACGAGTTGCCTAGGTCTGACTTTGATCCGTTTAGTTTTGAGGTGGCTTTATTTATGATTAACTACCTCGTCTGCCGGTATTGTCTCCGAACTAGGTAAATTCTATTGTGCTTCAATCCTACCCTGTTACCACGTTCTCTCGGTGTCACAACCGTCAACTCGATTGATGTTGAGGTCGAGGCTGGTGGTGTATAATAACGCGAATAAGCATCTGAAAGGAGAATTCTACTAACAGTGCTAAAATGCGATTTACGAAAAATTTATTGCAGCAGTAAGAATTGTAGCGTATTTTTTTTTATCGTTTCTTGAGCCATTGTGTCGAACACGCATACAAGTAGATATAAACTTAATCAAACATTTTCAACGTTAGTAAAATAAATTTATATTTGAGTTTTGATTTCAGAATAGTTACTAATATTATTTGCTTTACAGGTTTTGACCGAATGGATGACTCAATATTGAAAAGATGCGACCACTTGCGAAGTCAGAAACTAGAAATTGTCGACGGCTATGAATTTGGAAACAATGAATATTCTTTTTCGTCAATTATCGTCTTTGCATAGGTATAATTATATGCGAGTAAAGACGGCCAAACAATTCAAACCGAGTTCTTACAATACTTAAAACGTGTTGAACAGAATCTAGCATATTTGCACTGAATAACCATAAGCGATCAATCACGTATATAAATGTAAGGTAAAATGACTGGCAAATTTTCACACGTTAATATTCAATTAAAGCCAATTTATTACGAGAGAAAATTTTCACCGCCGTGAACCCCGCTTGGCAGTAAAACAAAAAAAAGTTTCCTCTATTATTCATACACTTTGTAGTCGAGCTTGATCGATTTCAAGATACTGTATTTGTAACAACCAGTGCCCAAAGTAGGTCTTTTATTTTCCTCACGAATTCTCTGGTAACTCAAACACGTTTGAATGGAAATAAATTAGTTACACACTGTGGAATAGAATTCACGCAAATATTGAATTTCAGCGTTAAACTCATACGGGAAACGGTTCAAAAATTGGTAAGATAGCAACTACTCGTGTCAATCTTCTAAAACATGAGTAAAAATTTCAATAATTAAAATAGCTACATGTAGGTAATTTTCAAAATTAGAAATAGCTCAAGTTTTCATTAATGCACATTCAGATAACATTGAATCCTTAATGATCGGCAACTACTGAGAGAATTTAAAAAAGATTAATTTTTAGTAGCAAAAAAATGTGAGTCAAGCCAATTATTATTTGTAAACTAATAATAGATTAATCATATTAACTGTAACCAAATCCTTTTCTCAGTGAAACTTTGAGTTTGGAACACAGATTATCTTAAATAACCGAGCAAATACCACCGTTTACTTAAAATTGGACCAAATATTACCAAGCCTTGTCTCAAATCATGGTATAAATTTCGATCCAAGATTGAAATGACTAAAACGCCAATAATAGCTCAAATATTTTGCCATAGTACGGAGTCTATCTCGTCTTCTCGCTGTCTCAATTATTTGACCAAATGTTTATTCTACTATAAATTGAATTATCGCACGATTTTTGTTCTTAATAAAGACGGAAAACGCTGTTAGGCTGTTAATGAGCCTAAGTCGAATCTTGATCCTGATCCCTTTGTATCCGTAAGCTAGGGTAAACAATTTCCGAGTAGCAGTTATAATTCAACTAACAATATCACCAACAACGTATCATTATAATATTGCGCAGTCTTGGACATGCTGATAAACGAATTGACACTCTATTGCACGTACACTTACAATTAGTGGTTGATTCTTTTTCTCAATCTGTCGAAACATCCAACCGCCTTTCGAAGTGTGTAATCGTAAAAAACGAATGTCAGCTTGCACAAATCCACGACAAATGTGGTACCGGAAGATTCTTACTTTGATGTAAAAACGTACCATTCCGATTACAAGACAAATACCGTATACCAATAGAAAGTGGCCGTAAGTACAAAACAAATAAACTGATACACTGTTAAAAATTTCTTTTTGTAACTTCCTACGCTGTATTAGAAGTTTTATTCGGATACGGAACACTGAATTCAATTTACAACCACGATAAATTTACTACAAAATTTAGAAAATTCAAATAACTTTTTTTGTGGTTTTCCTGTAAATTTTAGTAAAACCAAAGATATTCATTGTAAATTTGATAGAAACACATAGTAATTTACGTCACTGCGCCGAATTTTTGAATTTGCAACTTTTTTGTACAACGAATGTGTAGTAAATTGACAATAATTTTTAACAGCGTATACCTACAAGTTTCACTCACCAAACTTGCCTGTATTCGATTGTTACAGGCTACCGAAACTTCCAATGACACGGTGTAATTTCTATTCAAGGACGAATATTGTGAAAAAAAAATTGGTCGGGCAACCTGACCCTGAGGTGACTGCTTCGAGGACACCCTGTAGGTAGCTCGCCACGCGCCCCCGGCCCCAGATCTCTGGCTGGCTTGGCTGGCTAGGCTGGGTGGCTGGATTGCTGGTAGGCAGGGTGTGACAGATTTCACGGGACGGTGAGCTAACGAAAAACTAGTCGGGTGTGACACCAGAGGGTTTACGCCCTCCCGTCCCTCAGCAGCACCTTTATCCCCTTCCTGCCCCTGCCTTCTTACTCCTTTAACCAGTCCCAGCGTAACTCCATCCCTTATACTCCTTTTATATGGTGGCTGGTGAATTCCGATAATAGAGTGACGTGTACTTGGTAGGGGAAAATTCCACGTAAAACCACAAATAACGAGCCAAAGTGCGCACGTGTTACGTATGCACGAAATCATTCACCTCGACTCTGCGAAGTGGGATTAAACAAAAATCTCGTTCACCGGGTCGATTCATTCATGATTGGCTCCACCTTTGCCAGGTTTGTAAGTCATGACCGTACCGTGTTGTTTGAGAGTCATGACATGTCGATGGATCGGTAAAACGACAAAACCAGTCGAAGTGCAGTGATAGCTAGAATCGACTTTTAGTCGAGTCAATGGTTGGTGTTCGATTAATTATTTATGTGCAATGTACCAAAGGCGCGTACCAAATAAAACGTACAAAAATATACACACATATATATATATATTAATATTTATAACGTATCAAAATTTCTTCCCAAATGGCGCACCTGTTTTTTAATCCCCATTAACGTCGCACCAAGATTGTGGTTTTGCGCTTATGAAACACATTATTACTTTAATTAAACAACATGTGCCATGTCTGAAAGTACAGGGTGGGATCCGAAGACTTTTTATTTCAATCAAGTTTCGTGCTCACAGTTACGTACCAAGCTTCTCGATCAGAGCAATGGCGCTTGATACGTACGAACACCACTCTGTGGAATAAACATTGTTATGAGTTTGCTTTGCATCTGATTTATGAGTGTGTTCGGACGAACGGGATTTGAAACAAAGCAAACTGTAAAGTGAATTGATTCAAAACTCGATACTGGAGTTAATGAAATTTCACTTAATTAAAGCAATATCTTCTGGACTTACAATCACGCAAAATTTCAAACTCACGAATTCTCAATGAATTACGAGGTGATTTTATTGATGTTCTCACGGTAAAAATATACCGATGGTTCAATTTTCATGAATTAGAACTCGTTTTGTTCGTAAATGAATTCTGCCTCAGCTCCCAACGATCAATTTTTTCTGCTCGATCACAAAATCGCTACATGTACAATCATTGTAAATGATAAATGATCATGCACTTTATCAAAAAAATGTCAATTGCAGAGAATTAATGCTCAGTCACCAGTGCCTTTACTCTCCGAGAATTTTGGTGACAGTAAGGATCTCTCTGTTTTTGATATTATTTTCGCCCGGCAAATGGAATATTTATGATTCGTCGAAACCGGAGTTGAAGCTTTACGGAATTTCACTCAGGTAAAAAGAAATTACGAGTAATTCATGTTACTTAAACACATCATGCGACGTTAGATTCGAATCGCTGCTGGATGCTGAACTACAGCACTCGCTTACTCTACCACGGTAAGCATCGGATGGATGATGAATATTTTTCATTATGAAGTTAAATCATTGATTGTGAGGATTCAGCCATGTGTCAACAAACAGGAAACGAGTAGGTTGATGACAAACCAACGAAACAGTTCCGCCGACGTGTTCAATCGTAACTAGACTAAAATGTAACTCGTTTCGAAACCGAATAGGACTCGGTTTTCCCAAAAAAGTGAATCCAATTTACTGCAGACTTTTTGAGGGTTAATTTCACCACATCACGTTAGCACAACGCACATACGACTGGTTTACCGGCATCACCTACTTGTTTGAGAATTTGAAGATGGAATAATTTGAGGAACGTTAACGAACGTGATAAATGTTTCAATAGTTGTCATTGCTTTCCGCTGTTACAGAGTTCGAAGGGTAGGCGTGGTCAACGATCCGCCAGGCTAGGGGAGAACCGGAAACGAAAAGTTTCGGCAACCTGTTTCACCCCTTCGCAATGGACCTCGAACGAGTAAGATCGGATCGTTAGCGCTGAGTTGAGCACACAAGCGGCCAAAATCTGGCACAATGGCCTTGGGCATGGCCTACGGTTGAATCTCAGCCGGAGCATGACCCCCGCACGCAAAAGTTGGATCATTGTACAATGTCTCTCCGTAGCATGACACGTTACTTTAAACCATTAGCAGGTGCCGAGTGTTGTTCAAAGTTCACCTTCGCTCTGCGGATCAGACAATCGTCCCACTCGTAATTGCTTCGCACTACATTCCTACTTTACTCTAATCAAGCTGCTAGCCATGTTTCCGAGCACGTACGAGGTGCAATTTGCTCCATTCGATTCCACGAGAATATCATTGGAAAATTAATTGGAGTTGTTTGATTGTCAGCTCAAAGGCTTGTATTCTGATTATTTCAGAGTATAAATGTGATGATTTGATCAATGTGTCAAGAGCATAACACATCAAAAGGCAGCCGTTTTTATGGATTCACATGTCTGTATTTTTTTCAACAAATTTTCAACAAGACTGGATCCTTTTATATGAGGTCAAGTTTTGACTGAAAATCTGAAATCCAAAAAGTCACGGCCGTTTCAAAACTTGGACTTATGAATGTGAAAAATGATTCCGTTCTACTGTAAAAAAGGCCTGGCAAAGACTTTGAGCTAAGGAAGAAAGTGATGGCACAGGTTATAAATTGTTTTGAATGAAACAAAATATAACAGAGTTGATTAGAGTATCTGTTTGGGCTTCGAATAAAATTACTCCCACTCCCATTATTATCCATGCTTGCAGTCAAGTAGTTTATACATGAAATGAAACGTCGAAAACTTTTGGTCTTCAAATTTTTGACAATGGACATACACGCGAATACGACAAATGTCAGCAAATGTAAATGTACCTGAAGTTAACGAGGGTTGTCGCTATATCATCAGTTCAGATCTGGTTGAGGGCTCTTATCGCTCCCATCATTCTCAAAAAGACAAAAAATTACAAACAAGATTCAGAGTAAAATGAGACGGTTGTAGAATGTGAAAATTTCAATCAATTCGTACTGCCAACTTCTTACGCTATTCTCACTTCACTTGCGTCATTTATATTCTATCTGACCAAAACGGTGTCTGGGTGGTTGTTATCAAGAATACACGGCATACAAATGCAATCAGTCGGATTATTTGAATGGATTCAGATTGCACGGTGAGTAATGAAAATTTGAAATTTGTAACCATAAAGCGTTCGTACAAAAGTTTGAACCACTTCACTCACATTGAGCCAATTTCTACTTGTCTTTCAAAATTAGGGTTCATTGTGGGACTTGGGGCGGGATCCTTGCAACTTGGAACACTTTGTGAATTCCACCAGCGCGTACCTACTATACATTCGCGCGTGAGTGTCGTTTGCAGAAGCCAAGATGCGACAGTAAGACGCCACATTTTCCGTATCTTGGGTCAGAGAACAAAGAACTAGAATATTATTTGCGGTTCGTCGTTATTATCCAAGTTTGACAAAAACTAATTCATCAAAATATGCTCACAATCAGAGATAAGATTTAACTCGAGCCTAATTCGCAATAATCTTTAGCTTGAGGTACAAATGTGCACATTATGTGCAACACAAATACTATGCCATTCATACAAAAAGCAATTTCTTTGAAAAAGTTCTTCTGTAATGGCATAAATCTAAATTGTTGTCGTTCAAATGCGAAAATGAAAAACTTTTGTCCAGCACCTGACAAATTATTGAAACATATTGATTTTTTGCCAACCAACCTCCATATAAGTGAGATGCTTTTGAATACGATAGCAGCTTTCAAATCTTTCTGATACATTTTTCCGTTTTTTTTTTTTTATTCTACTTATACTCCGTTACGTACATTATTATACGTAACTACTACGATGATGCATTTTTCGATGTTTGTCTGTACCATAATAATGGAGAGAATCCTGCATTAGCCCAAGCTCATAATTAGGATCCACGGACCACCACACGATTTAGCTTTCTCAAGAGGGAGCACCGTAGTAGAGCTTAATTCGTCGCAGAGCTGTACACTAGAATAAACCAACTCTATTTGGTTTGAGTCTTGCGGTAAGCCTTGGAGAAAGAGTTTCAGTTCAATATGTTAATCCAGTTATTTCACTACTAGCAAAATTAGAGAGGGTTTTTTGTTTAAAACATTGTAATTTAAATTTTCTCTGAAGCAAAGAATTTGGCAAATGAAAAGCATCCGCTGCATGATCAGCGATTAGTCTAAGGAACTCACGGAATTCAATAAAACTGCTATAATTGCACGAGTCGTTCCCTCCTGAAAGTGCATCGGTACCAAACTTCTTGGAGCCCTTACCTCCAGTTTCCACTCTGCAATTAACTAATATGTGCGATTAATCATACAAATCTGATTCGATGAAAATTGTAAAATTATTATTGGGAACTAGTTAAGGAGATACGGTGATTTTTTTTTAATAGCCCCAGGTTGTAATTTTAAAAACCAGGTGAGACACAAAAAAAAGTTAAACATAAAATATTTAGCGTTCGAAGTGGGAAAGAATTTGGCAGTTTTATATTCGTTGCAAGTGGAGCTTTTAACGTAAAGTAAGACTCAGCTTAGTTTTTTTCAATGGAATTGTATATTTTTTCCCTGGAACCTTAGTCTATCAAAGTTTATATTCATTTGATTTTATTTTTCGTCTCCACAGCGTAAGTAACCGTTTTTGTCCCAGAATTCATAATTCGAAATTATTGCGGTGCATATTCAGCATACCTCATGCTTATCTGGTCTGCTCCCACCCTGCTTTGCTTCGGGGATGAAAAAATTAATTCCAAGTATGCGAATGCATCAGTTATAGCCCAATAGAAAACTATGCTAAAGTTTATTTTATAGTCTTACGTCAAATTTGTGGTTAGGGGGGAGCTTTTCTTTAAATTTGGGGCTATAGTTAAATAATTACTCCAAATAGGATGATAAATTGTAGGTTCAAAACACTGAACTGCTTGAATAAAAAAATTGAATCAAACGAAGATCACACGGTAGTACGTACTCAATTCACAAATATTACTGTTCGATAATTCGCCACTTTGTGAGTGGATATGTTGAAATAATGTCACCAGTTCGACGTGATGAAAAAGATTTCCAGAATCCCTGTTATTTTCACCCACATTCAGAAAAATATTAGGTTGTGCAATGACCAAATTTTGTCCTTGAAACGAATTTTTCAGGGTTAAATATACATCCGACCAAACATTTTTTCATGCAATCAAAAAATTGATTTGATTTTATAGTGCACCAAAAACAAAAACATGTTTCAGTACAGTCTGAGAAAAGGTTCGGCACTACAATTCCATAGGCTCTGTTGCGATTGCGAAATCCTATGTACACAGTGAAATCATTTTGCACAAATTGAACAATGATTGTTTAATAGTTGTAACTGAAAAGATTATCGTTTGATCGTAATTTATACTACATACATGAATTAAGAGTCACATCAAACGACGATCACGAAATATGTCATTGTCAATGGACAGGTTAATCCAATGGTATGAGACCACGAATTATTTACATCTGCTGTTGATACTGGACAAATGCCTGGAGCCCGTACTAATGCCTGATCACCTTACTTCTCTTGCGAGAAGGGATTTCTTAATTGACACAGAGAGTGTTTTGCCAAACCAACAAAAAGAATTGTATGAAGCAATTTAGTTGAATCTACCCGATGGTATTCAATATTTCGATAATCCCGTGAAAAAAGTATTATTTCATTAAATTGACTATATCAAAATCGAGATTTCGTATTTATGAGTATATTTTGTTAAATGGAATTTTTTGGCAATTTTGAAATAATTGTTTCGTCGATTTTGGTATTTACAACAAAATATTGTGCTGCCATGCGAAATTTTTTTATAAAACAGCATCTACAAATTGAAAATATTTTTTTCACGGCTATCGGCATGGTTTTTCTACTCTTGGTAACTTTTCACCTCTGTTTAACTATCCAGGGCGAAAATTTTTCGAAGAATCTCATTGTAAACAAGACAGCGGGAATAATAAACTGGACAGACTCTTCGTTGTTTACAAACACTCGATTTCCAAGACCAGTAGTAGGATATTTGAGGTAAAGATTTATCGAGGTCTTAAGGTGCAAGTTTGTGTAAATAATCGATGAAAAAACACCACTGGAGTTCGGTTTTTCTTTCCTGTGCAATATCCCAAGCGGACAAGAGCTGTGGTAAAAAGATCGGAAACAGGGGAATTGCTGCTATCAACAACGTGATGTAGACACAAAAGAGTAGCAAAATACGACGCACTAAACAACGTTTTTACCCCAACACTCTGTTACATGGAGTTTTAAAACTTTCCCTCTTCAATTCAAACGCGATCGCGTTGCTAGTATTAGTCATGGTTCGCTGTTTAGAAACTTGGATGTGGGTGATCCCAAACGATGTAAATATTTTATCACTCGACGCGTACAAACATGTGCCCTAATCAAATTAGAATTCCATTTTTAAGGTCGTTTCCTCGACGACGACAGCCTTGCTTCATCGCAGTTGAATAAGTTTGAGGAAACTAGTCACCTTTAACCGCTTGATTTTTAAGTTAAATATGTATAGCTGGTAAAATACCTTCAATATATATCCCACCACCGAAAATGAAAAATAAAAAAATAAAAAAAAAAACAACATGTTTGAAGTGGAACACGGTGAAAATTGTGCTCAACCTTTATTTTAAGTCAAAGTGAGCGATTGAAAGCTTCATCGTGATTATAAAAAATTTCAAAGTTATCATATTTTGGGTAAGTCGTACCGTCACATCCTCGATGTCCAATGATCCCTGAACATTAAACTCATTTTGCATTATTTACCGCTATTTACGAAATCATTTGACGACTCTTTTGATACATATCTACAACTTTAATAACTATGAATTTGTATTTTACTTTAAGTCGTGGACGCGGTATTTGTATATCGTATACGGCGTACCAAAAACATGTTTATGCTATCGGAGGCCAACGGTCAAAATTTTTTACATCTCTTACAATTAGTAAAATTTGTTTAGCGTCAGGTAGCAGTACATTCAAGATAAACGTAGAGTTAGAATATCTTTTATGGTATTTTCAAGAATGCAGAAACTGACGTACATGTACAGCATAAGAAAACCTTTCGTTCCTCTGGTGGTGTCTGTTCTGGAGAACGGCGTCTCCGTGTTGGAATAAATTAGCGTAGACAGCACAACTTAATTTGTATACATATAAGACAAAAATGGAAATTCGTAGCACACACTTGGGGAGAGTTGGAGTGGGTGCAAGTAGTAATACAAGTGGGGCTCTGATTACAGAGTCGGTAAGCCCAGACTCAAACCCTTATACACGATGACATCACATATCATTCTTATTGCATTCTCTAGCATTTTTCGTCTCTCTAAAATAGATATGACGTATTTTCATATCATTTCATAGACGGCCAGGTCCGTCTTACGTGGCTCTTAACAAGTAGTGAAACACACTTGTAAACATGTCACATACATACAAAGATCTATACTTGTGCTTCTTGAGACGAATTTCATGATACATACTAATACAAGGCACACGAAAACAAAACAAATTCGAACTTACAGGTGATGAGAGAAATTTAAGACAATGTAGTCAGGGCGGCTAGGAGTAAGGCTCCGGCAAAGCATCTCTAGACACCAGGTTCAATTCCTGGCTCCGTCGTTAATTTTTCAAATCACAAAATTTTAGAAATTGCATTCTCGATGACATCACGGCGATAGAACACTGTTGTACCGATCCGAAGGTCAAAATGGCGCTGCCTTACCAAAAATTTTATCTACCGGAGGTCAAAACCGCCCTGCCTTACCAACAATCTTATCGATCGAAGGTCAAAATCGCGTAGTAGGGTTTGAGTCTTGGTTTACCGACTCTGTAATTAGACCCCCCCCCCCCTTGTATCACGACCGGTGCAACTGACCCACTATCCTAGACCCAGGAGGCAGGAGTGAGAAGGGCAAATAAGATGGCCCAAAATACTTATTATGCGTATTAAACTTTCTCGTTGGCACAGATCCCATAAAATTAGGATGAATCAATTTCAAAACTGCAACCGAAAGAACTCACTCTAAGGAAAGTTTTGCACAGTTCGAATCGTAAATGGTAGTGGTAGTTCCTCAAAGTCTGCTAGTAGCGGCTGTACTTAGAAATATTCTAAAACCTTCAAATACAGTTAGTTTTCAACTTTTACAAAGAATTTATTTCTGATAGTAAACTGATTTTAAATAATTCAAGGTTAAAATTCGTTCAAATCAATGAATTCCAAGTGCTGCCACTTTAAACCAATTATTTTTTAATAAACTTTTGTTACTGTGCTTAGTCTAAATTGTGAGGCACATCAATTGATAATCTAGCCACCACGCGATGCGTTAACGGAGTTCTATTAAAAAAAACACTATCAAGCGGTTCATCTCGTATCCATTCGTCGCCGAGCAGGCAGAGCCTCCCACAGCTCAAAATGTTAAAGGTAAGTGATAAACCTTATTCCAGAAGTTCATTTCTGCTCAGGTTAAACAGTAAATTCTACAACTTTCAAGGGAGAAAAATGTGGCGTTGATCCAAGGTAAATCGTGTTTAGGGATTCGTCTTCGGATTTACCATTAAATTGTGTTATGAGTTGATTTTTTCCTCAAATAACTAATATTTTGATCGAATTTGCCACAATACCATAAATGAAATCTATACGGACCAAACATACACGATTCTTTCTCTTCCATACTATTAGTACGTAGTTATCGTTGGAAGTCGAATTTTGACACATTTATAGTTTATAACTCAAGGAGTCTGGCTCACACATCAATAATTCTATTTTCTACTAAAACTATGTATCAGAATAGTATATGAACGTCTTTGAAGTGTGAAGAGTGTGGAGAAGAGTATATTGTGTACCAACGAGGCAGACTCGGTCTTTTTAGACCAAGCGTAAGTTTGCAATATAAGTCGTAGGTACGTAGCACGCATAGGAGCCGAAGACGGATATTTCAAATACACGAGGTAAAAAACCGTTGCCTCTTTGTTGCACACGAATCTTTATATAACAAGAGTATATTACGCATTTTTTCACGAAGCGCGAAATTGAGGTTAGGGTCGCGTAATGGCAGATTTGTTTACCACAGCGCATGCGCGGGGAACTGAAAGGACCACTTTCGAGTCCTAGGAGTCACACTTACTGAAACGTCATGAAAATGGATAGTTTGTATACGGAAAACACGCATCGGAAAACGCGTCAAACATGCTCGCGTTATGTAAACGTAATTTCGAGTAAAATGAATGCAAAATTTCACTCGTGTGATCGCTTTCATTCCATCCTTGATACACAACGTATTATTTATTATTCCTGACATGTGTACGCTGAGGGGAGTTATATCGGGAGTCTCACAATTCAAGAGTTGACTATTTATGTAATTGATTTGATCATTGTACATAGATGATTTGACTATTGCCTCCGGTAAATGTTATATACTTTGCACACACACAGGGGTAATTACTATCGATATAGTTGATCACAAAATGTGAAAAAAATGGTCATCACGAATCCAAACTATGTTTTTTACGTAGTGGGTCATTCCATGTCAAATCTATCAATGGTTGTACTCGATCCCTTTTGTTTTGGATGAAATTTGGTCAGAAGTTTTCATTCATCATACAAATAAGTTCTCCCAAATTTTTTTCAAAAGTTATGCAATTTTTAACATTCCACTATTTTTCCTGTTTTTTAAACTTATGCCTCAAAGGTCTCGAAAACTATTATAATTACTCCAATGATCTGAGCTAGATATTCAAGGGGATACTCGAAGCTACCAAAAAAAAATTTTTTTGAAAATTTTTTTCAAAAAATCGTTTTTTTCCAGAATTTTGAAATTGACAACATTGTAAAAATCCATGACCGCCATTAAATTTTTCGCTCCAATTTTTTTCTGGAGTACCTCTAACTGATCTCAAAAGATCCTGAAATTTTTGAGATGGGATATTTTTTCTTTCAAGATATAAATTTTTGAATTTTGAAAAAAAAATTTTTTTTTCCTTTGGCGCTGACTGAATAAAACAATGATACATTCACTTGTAATTTTTTCAGAAAATTTTTTTTTGTTAGCTACGAGTATCCCCTTGAAAATCTAGCTCAGATCATTGGAGTAATTACAATAGTTTTCGAGACCTTTGAGGCATAAGTTTAAAAAACAGGAAAAATAGTGGAATTTTAAAAGTCACATAACTTTTGAAAAAAAAATTTTAATTTTTTTCCTTTGGCAGAACTTCATCCAAAACAAAAGGGGTCTAGTACAACCATTGGTCGATTTGACATGGAATGACCCTAGTATATGACTACTTTTATTAGATGCTCTGCTTTAGTGTACGAATAAATAGTTGAAGTCCAGTACAATAAAACCTGTACATGCGGGTTTTATAGCTTTGCCTTTAAAATTGAATTACCTAAGGGCTCCTTTCTCAGCACAATCAACCCCTTAACTGTCAATGCCACAAGTATAGGCAAAAAAAAAAAAAAGCCACGTTTATGTTATTTGACACATATATGGGTATTAGATATGACTGTTATGTGGTAATTCATCGTCTTTGAGATCGCTGAACCCGAATCTGAAATCAGATTTCTGAAATTGAAAACAGCGGATCCAATATGGCAGATGTAGATCGAAAAATAGTTTAATTCCGACGAAAATAAGTATCCAAAGGTTTTTGACGTCGCTAAATTTGAGTCTGAGATCAGATTTCCAAAATTCAAATTATGGATCTAATATGGCGGGAGAAAATTCGAAAAGCAGTTGCATTGTGATAAAAATTTGTACCTTCAGTATTTATAATATTTTTTATACTATGTTAAATATTTTCTGGCATTCAGGTGCTTAAATTCAAATCAACTGAATCAAATCAAAATTCAAATTGGCAACCGCCAGAAATCTGAATTCAGATTCAATCTCAGAAAACCTAAATAATGAGATTATAGCATAAATCTCTTAATTTTTTTTTTGACAAAAAAGTGACACAAGAATCTTATATTCACCACACTGCTAAGGGATTAACCTTTAACCGCAGGTGATTTTAATGTTTATTCAAATAACCCATGTTTATATTACCTGACTATAGCTTGGCCAGTATGCTTGGCCAAGCGGCAGGCATTATACCTTTAAATACATTAGGTACAGCAATTTTGCACAATCATGTCAATATTGTTTGTGACGTTATTGTCAACGACACATCGACAGTTAATATTAGTTGTACATAGATGCGAAAACGAAGTTGAACCGAACTCAGAAGGTACTTCCGGCAATACCAGACTCTCTTGTGTGTTTCTACCATAGTCAGCAAAATACATCTATAAATATACAAACAGAAAAATCCCAGGCAAAGACCGTGATCACGGTTATTCAAATAATATTGTCCCATTCCTATTTACCTACATACTGTAATCAACAGAAAAATTACTCTTACTTGTGACGAAAGGGCAGTCAAAGAAAGAAGTTATCGACAGTTCACTTCACACGTATGCCAATATACGGGGCTGTAAAGGAGCTATTTTCTCGCATCCAGATTACAGGAGTCCAATCAGCAGCCAGGGCTGACCATTCGAGGGCTTACACCACTTCCGCAGCGTGTGTATATATATATGTGCATCGCTGTCTATGTCATGCGACAGCAACCAACAGCCTCGGGGCATTGGCGCCAAGTAGTAATTCTCCTTACGGTCAGGCCGTGCCTTGAATTCCCACAACACAACGCGGCACTTCTTCAGTGTGTTCTTCTGACTATAAGGTAAACGCGGTATGGTCCACAGAGTAAAACCCAGACGATGTGAGGACGGGTTATACGTACATGTAATTGGATAAGCCGGCGGTGTTTGCGATATAATAAAGTTGAAAACGAAATGTGAGACGTCTCGGCGGGTTGAAAACGGCTTAGGAAACATGGGCGCGTGTTAATAACATGCAAATGGAGTCTATTGTGATGACGGTGGTGGTGACGGTTATTGTTATCATCATTCCCATTGCGGAGACGCGTCTTAGATCGAATCAGGCTCTCTCTAGAGCTCGGCTAGGGGTGTTCGTGGCATAATACGCAATCATTTATAATACTCGGCGATTCTTCTCAACAATCTTCTCCCAATAGGGATGAAAATTTTCTGATTGTAATGTCACTGTAAAATTGTTCGTGGATTGCTTCCGATTTTATAATTTACGAAAAGACACTGATTATTATGAAGCACAATTTTTTAGTAATCTTTTCTGAAATCTCGGATTCAAGCTGAAAAAAATCATGCAATTACTTTTATCAATATCTCATTTTGTTCTAGAGGTATATTTATTTCAAAAGTTCCAAGTTGTAATATTAGAAAATTCACAACTGGAGACCGTATTGAGGTAGATATTAAAGAAAAAAATATATATACACTCTGAGGAACTGGAAAGAATAACAAATTTGACCTTTAAAATTTGTCTTGTTTCAAAAATGATGCTTCACACGATAATAAAATAATGGTGGATGATGTGTAAATAAGCAATGAGATGTTTTGAGGTAATCTACAATTTTTTTCCATCTTCAAACAGTATTCCTCAAAACGATAAATCAGTAATGCAATTGAGCGCTTTACAATCGAGTCTGAAAAGATAGTAAAGAAGAGCGATGCAAAATGGAACACTTAAGGAAAGAACAGGATTGCAGCTATCCGAATGTATTATATTGTTGTTTATTTACAATAGACAAAAGTATTTCAGTTTCTAAACTGTGGGCAAAAAAGAAATTTCCTTACCGAACTGAGGTAGCTTTGCAAAACGTCAAATAAATCATAAGAAATAAGATGTGATTCAATTTTCGATCCAGCCTAGCTTGCCTTGGTCTCTCCAATGTAAATAGTTACCGATTTTTTTAAAAGTCTTGACTTTTCCAGCGTTGCACTTAGTTTTCGAAAGTATGAAAAACTTCTCACTCGACGGTGGTTTTATTTATGAGTGAATTACAAATGCACGAATGACGTGAATGCAAGAGCGACATTAGGGAAAGGCGGGGAGAAACGGGGGCCTTCGTTTTGTGTGATCAAGGCGGCGGAGGGTGAAAGAGGTAATGCCCTATTCACTCGACCCTATTACGCCTCTTGATCTATCATGACGCTAATGTAATTGCTCTGATAATCCGAGAATGAGGAAATAAATTTTGATTACAGCATGTGATTAGATCCTGTATTGCGCGCACAAACTTAACCTATCTGTAAGACCTGTGATTGATAATAATGAACACATAGGATGAATATTTTTTTACTGCATGTACTTCGATGCCGGAATTTCCATGGTGATTAAATGATTTCCGATAAGACTATAAGGTATATTTGCTTGTGAATTTGTTTTCTTTTTTCTTTTCGTAAGTTCACCTCACGGAAAAAAACCCACTTGGGTGTAAATTCGTACCTCCGACTCATAGATAATGCTAATTTCCCATAAGAAAAAAGTTAGGGGTACGAATTTACACGCAATTTGGGGTTTTTTTCCGTGAGAGTCCATAGACTGATGAATATGTCGTCATTACAATCTTCCCACCAACGCATCGGAGAAGAATGGAAGAAATATCCAGCAATTTCATTTATGCCGATGATGGTGAACGCGAAAAGAACAAAACATGCCTGATACTAATAAATAAAACTAAATCTGAGCGAATTGGAATAATTATACAAGCTACGATATCGACAATCGAAAGACGTGGGAATCGGATCAAAAACGTCAGTTTCGAACCTTTTGATTCGAATTTTTTTTGCAAATTCTGCACATCTCAACTTGTATTATTTAATTTTTATCACCGTTACAACGATTGCTATTGCATAATAAGATGACTGTCCCAGTTATTGACTCTATCCCAATTATTGGCCTTTTTTAGTTGTATCTGTTTCAGCCTTAGTTATAAAATTGCCAAAAAATTTAATTTGCAGTGTCTATCCCTCTAGCAATTGGTTTTAGCCGTCGAGAAATTAACAATTTGTGAGGTTAATTTATAATTTTGAAAAATAAAAGGTTGAATAATTGGGACTAAACGTGTCAATAACTGATACACCTACTTTAGGGGTGTTATTTTGTTCATGTTCACTGTCATTCGCGTAAATAAAGTTGCTGGATATTTCGGAAACGGTATGATCGTTGTCGAAGCATGAGATAGCACTCAATGGAAATAATAATTGATGTTTTTACTATACAAAAGTTTTAATCGAAAATGTATCGAGTATTAAGATTACTAAATTTTGATTGACAATGAGTCTGATACAGAAAACTCTGTCTTTCCGTATTGTATCGACTATCAAGAGGTCAATGCTGTTTTCGCCCAGAGCGAATTGCTTTACATGGCACGACATGCAGCTAATGTTCCTCTGCATTGTGAAACCACTCTGGGATTTACAGCAAAGCTTCACCACACGTCGTTCAGTAGAGATCATGAAATGGTTTATTATCCATTTGCATAACAAAATTTATGGCACATTCACGTAGACTCGCTATTGCTATTGTAACGAGGGCCACATTTTTGCTACTTTCACTTACCTGAATGGATAAATATGCGATGATAAATAAAAGACAACCTAATTACACTCCCGTTGCTCGTGGTGCGAACTTATTCGTACGGAACTAAGTTCTGAAGCGGGTGGTAGGTTAATTGCAAAAAGTTCTTTCATTGAAAAATGTGGGTGATTCCGTTGGTCTGGGAGAGATAAAAGTGCGGGACCTCGTTGCGCCCCCATTTCTCGTTTAACCACGAGTTTTGCAGACGTGTTTCGCATTCGGTACACAATCCCGGATTTGTTGAAATACACACATACACTCCGCACTATAGTACAAAACAAACAGGATCAGCAAGGTCCGAAGTGCACTGTAAGTATAATTAATTGGACTTCCACACAAGTGTCAGGCTGAAAGTGAAATATATTCTCTGATTACAAATTTTTATGAATCAATCGGATGGTCACTGCGGTGGCCGCCGGCAGAATATCCGCGTTATTATAGCCGTGTGAAGCATAAATGATAACATTCGACTAGATGGTAATTACAACGTATCTGATGAGAGGGTTCATACACATCTCAACGTACAATGGTGGGTTCATCTCGTTCGCCAAGGTAAAATGCAAAGCCTCTAGGTATATGGAATACGTATAAAAGAGGAGAAAAAAAACAATCAGAGAAGAATGCGGTCAACGCGAAGAAGAGCAGAAGAACCACGTCTGCTATTATTGCCTGTCCATCCACTTGTTCTAGGTGAAATATTCACTCAGGTTTGACAAAGTAGTTTCAAACAAAGATCAAAGATGACATCAATTCAGTGGCTTGTACAAGACGCGATAACGCGTCTCTCGCATCCGGGCGCAGTGCAGCAAAGTGGTGCCGTTCGGGCAGAATGTGCAGCACTTTGCAATTTGAACTCTGGCCCACAGTCCCCGCACCCCAGAAAAGGCATACACGCGATATGGACATCTGTGTATGAGAGAGTGTCGGAAACGGTGAGCGGAAATAAGAACGGTGCGAAATCACTGCGTCAAAGCGCCAAATCTTTGCGGAAGTCGGTCAGCATGTGACGGTCCGGAAAACGGAGGGACCATCATCCCCATACTATGTAATATCGCTCAGCGCAAGTTGAGCTCTGGATTTCCGTTTTTCGACTGCCATCAACCAGCCTGAGAGATGCGGGTCATGATTCGAAATCGTCGAAATCCAGATTGACTATCGCTTCCAATGTCATCAGTCCAGATACGGGAAATTCCTATTTGCACACAGTGCATTATTTTATATCAGCCTATAGCAAGTTTAGCCGAGGGTACGTTTACACAACGTTTGTTTGTACACAGCTTGTTGGCCCACAGCTCGTTTACACACAAGAACTTTAGCACACGGTGCGATGGTACACAAAAACTTTATTCTCTACGACGCTTTCGTACACTACATATACTTAGCACGTGGCACTATAGCGTACGACTCTTTTGCCCCCGATGGTGGTATTGCACTGTTGTAGGTGATAGCGAGGAGGTATTCACTCATAGATCGGGTAACAAGCGATTCCCATATTTTCAATGATATCAAGCGATTTTAAATGATTTTAAGAAATTTTAAAGGATTTTAAAGTGACTGCTTTCCAAAGCGGCTTACGATTGCGGTAAGTGAATACACGTACGATTTCACGCGTTTTCATGTGATTTCAAGGATCTGGTACGATTTCATGCGATTTCAAGCAATTTCAAGCGATTTCAAAGCATTTCGTGCGATTTTATGTGATATCAAGGGATTTTAAAGTGACTGCTTTTCAAAGTGGCTTGCGATTTCGACAAGCTAATACCCCCTCGGGTAATAGCTATCCCACCTCCGTAAACACTACGAAAAATTGTAGAACGTAACTGTGACAAGATTCAAGAGAGTTGGGCTTTCAGTTTACTGTGGCTGAAAGATATATTTAACCGCCAAACCTCTTATAAAACTTACGAAGGGTGACTGTGATAAGGTTAAATACGCATACATTTTCTTATGCAGGATCCTTCTTATCTTTTTAGGCTCCAAAATGCTCCGGCTTTACCCTGGACAGAAGCAATATTGTCGTGGGCAAAAGTATTATTTGCAATAGTGCCGTGTGCTAAGGTTCTTATGTGCAAACAAGTCGTGTACAAACAAACGTTATGCAGCAGTACCGTGGGCCAATGAACTGTGTGCAAATGATACCTTTACCCCGGTACCATAACCTCAAAATGAGGGAGGTAGTTGCATTCAAATTATTTGAAATTAATTTTTTCGTGAATTAAAAACAGTACGAAATTATGATCTTTCAAAGTATAGATCCACATAGTTGATATTCGCCGTAATCAAATAGGTCTAAAAATTTTCTGGACCCAACCTTCTGCTGCGGTCTACTGTGTGAGCCAACTTTGGATTCATAACGACCGTGTAATCCAATAAAGAGATGAGAAGGGGCGAAGAGGATAGTGATATTTGTCAACCCTCGAGTAGTGAGGAAACAGGATCGTGATGCCATCCAATTTGTCAGACATTAACGAGCATTGTGCCAGGATACGTTCAATTTATTCAACGTATAATGACAGTCTGGTTTCAGTCGAGAAGTTCCCAGCGATTATAGGGCTGACCCGGGTTGGAACTTGGCGGAAACCTTGAGGGTCAAGAGATGGCGACAAACTTACCATCGCACAGCCAAGCCCGCAGTTGCCATCGTGTGAAGTATTGATTCAACGCACTTCCAGACACCAGGTGCAGCTTGAAGTAGGTGAACCACCGCGATCATCAGTGAACGAGAACCAGACTGCGTTATTTCCACCTGAAAATCCCTGCCGAATTTCGATTTACTCCGAGATTAGATAATGCAGACCGGAACTGAATCAACATCGAGCTTCGACTCCGGGAATAATTAAATTTCCGTTCGATACTACAGTGCAATCGGTTGATAATCGATGAACGCCGCCGCACTATGCATCGCATTCGTGACAGCTGTAGGCTAAATCTCTCGTGACCACTGCACACTTTCGGAAAAATTGATCGGCAAATTGGTCCTGAATGAAAATTTATCCAATTCACTAATTTGATAACTGACAATTTTGTAGGCAGATGAAAAACTGACGAATTTTCACTGCTGGTACGTATTTCGTTCGGTAGCGAGGAGAGAATTACCACAGGTGATATCGGCGTTCATTTACCTCGGAGGATTCATTGGTCAAAGCCCGTTATGTATTCATCGATTCTGAAACGCAATTGCACCGAAACTAGTTGGAATATTGGAATATAAAATTTTTGTGCTTTGCGTTTATTCTCAGCTTTGTAAATTACAAAAAGTCCTTTACCATTCAATTGGAAACTTGTTAATTTTTTTACCTTACAATCTTGTGCCCATCCGTATGAAATGGATTACTAGAATGTTGACTTGGGCGCACTGTGTCTGCTGGCGTGTGTTTGCTTTCGAAATTGTACAAACCACTCAATCATGGAATGTGAAATTATTATTTTTCGATCCTTTCATTGGGTTCTCTGAAATGCTGATTTTCTACGCCAAGTATTGCATGGCTTTTTCTTGGCGTTTCAATGTGACAGATGCACCGATTGGCACGGAAAAGTAAACTTCGACCAACATGCGGAAGGTCTGAAACGACATCATTGAGTATTTGTTATCACCCCTTCGCCTCCCTCGTGTGCAATCGAAATTCAAATCTCGAATTACTCCAAAATTAGTAAAGCGAATTTTTATCTTCACAGAAAATCCTTTGAACATTTGATGTTACTAACTTTTGGATAATGTACTAAACACTCCGAGAAGTAACCCTGACATTTCTCGATTATTTGAAACTCTGAAACGCATTGAAAGTCGGGACTTTCCGTCAAAGACTCATAGAAAACACCGAGGGTCAGGCTGCAAGGATTCCTAGTTGCGAATGCATCTGTTTCCTGAAGGAACCCAGCGCAAGTATTAAAAGGTTTATATACATGTATCACCCACTTATCTAGTTTAGCTACCATTATGGCGCAGATGCTTCCTCAAGTCCGGAAACTTTACTCAACAATTTCGAACCTCAAGTTTCATTATCTGCTCGGATCATAAGCCGTAAATTGTGCATAGTAGACTCATATAAGACAAAAATGTTGTAGATTCAATTAAACGCAGTGAAGGAATACTGATGCCTACATTGGGCAAACCCAAGTCTCGCATATCGTCTTGTAGTTTGTCAACTTCACCGAGTGATCGAAGACTTGGGAAGAAAGGTTCAGGGGTCAAACGAGAAAGCCAACCGGAGCTTGTGCCGGGTATAAATATTTATGTAGAAATATTTCGAAGTGTGATTTCCTCCTGTTATATATACAGGGGAAAATCAATTTTCTCGCGGTACTGCGACGCGACGTGCTTGATATACAGATACACGCATACATATTAATTTATACGCACACTCAACGGCCTGCGGTAAACGCATAGCACAGGCATACATATACATGAGAACGTTTGCCAAGTAATTAGGACTCCAGGAGCACGTTTACGAAATCTCTGGAACACCCGAATTGGAGTTGAGTTGACGTTTGAAGTTGAAGGAAGCAAAATTCTCATCCCACATATTGATACGAATGATTAAAGAGGATTCTGCAGGATACAAATATTTGACATCCAATTGCAAAAGTTGCGTAAACAACAATCAAAACGTGGAAGAAGCTTAATAACTTTCAAAACGTATCCCAGTCAAGTTAACAAACCGTATTGAATCAATGCCGGAATATTAAAAGTTTCAAAAGACTAGAATGATTTTACTGTTTTTCTGTAACGAGGTGGACATTGGTCCACGTTTTTTAAAACCTGTCAGTATTAGAGAATTTTATTTATGGTCAAAGAAATATTGTGCCATGTGTGTATTGATATTTAATCAAAATCGAAAGTCACTAGTAATTTTTGTAGAATTGTTGGTAAAAAAAAAAAAAGTATAAAAAACAGACTGTGTTATAAAAACATTGCGAATCCTAATATCTCTAACACATTCCGAAATTCAAACTCATGTTTAATTTCAGAATGATCAAGAGAGACATTTCATTTTGATTGTGAAACTCCTGGAAATGTCGGAGAATTTCAATTTTTGGATCTTCTAGTCATCTTGTACTATAATCACGTGTGTGTGCAATGAAAAAATAGTTCCGAAAATGTGTCAAGAGAAAAATCGCGAGCCTTGATATTACTATTATGATCTGCTCATTCCTTCAAAATGTTAAAGAGCTAATTCATTGGTAATATTGAGCACTATTAAGCTGAGTCTTTAGGCAGTCGACAGCTCATCAAAGAATTTTTCGAGATAAATTGCGAAAAACTGAAATGCAAACGAAAAACAATTGATTGAAGAGAAAATTGCAACCTCTATCACGAGTTTTCAGTGTCTCCATAAATTTTTTCACAATTATTATACATGTCCACAACTTCACAGACTTTAACTTTGTTGATAATTTTCTAGGAAACCTCGTTGAAAATGCATCTTGAAGAGAAAATTCTGACTTCCAATGTTATCTTTGAAGGTGCAAAAAAGGATTAGCATGCGATCCGTCAGATGAAAAAACGATAATCCGATCAGGCTGGATTCCATCTCAACATTTTTGCTATAACCATCTGGAAATTTAAACATGCATTTCCCTCAGCTGTTAAGTGTTTTAGACGTCAAATTTATTCAATATGTGCACAAAATGTGTCAAGCTGCTAGGCCGTCTATACATTTGTATAACATGATCGTTTTACTGAATTAGGAAAAAAAAAAATGTTACTGTCGAATAACGAAGCTTTTTATAGATTGTTACTCCATGTGACAAACTTTCCGTTTAATGAAGTTCATTATTCTCAACCATTATTGATAGAAAATAGAAACCCCCCAGTAAAGTTTATTCTTTCGTAGGCAAGCATCGAGGGGCTGTGAAATTTTTAAATACTTTATAGAATCTCTGAGACCGTTCCTAAGTATGTCAAACTTTTCAGAATTCAGATGTTTTCACAAGATTTTACAAAATCGAACAGGTATTTAAGAAGATTTCACGTCATTTTAAAGATTGCAAAGATTTACCACAAGATTTATGACATGTCAAAGGATTTCAAAGGGTTTCAGAGGATTTTACAAGATTTTATTGATTGTATGCCGTTTCAGATTTTACGAAATCTCGGAGGATTTCAGAGATTTCAAACAATTTCATCAGATTTATTAATTGATGTACATGATGTAAGTGAAATATACCCTAAATGAAACGCGGATCAGCCCATCTTGAGCATGCTGCTTTGGCGTGACTTTGAGTTATTCCCACTGTCAATCTGTACTCTGTAGTCACCAACAAAGATAAATCCTTGTCGCGTTGTCAAATTAGCGAATGAAAAGTACAGTAGACCTAAGTTGAACGGAGTAACGTGTTTCATAAAATATGTAATATCTACAAATATTAGTTTTACCCCAAATAAATTAGACAGGTCTGCAAAAAAAAAAATTATTTTATTTCAGCTGCATGGAATATTTTTGATAATTATCACGTTTTCGAGTCTGCTGAATCCAAATGTGATTTTCATTTCTCTCCATCTTGTACAGTATTTTTACAAAATACAAGGTGTGTGCATCAAAGTAACGAGAAAACCACCATTTCATTACAATGAACTAAACAATATTTCTTAAAAAGTGAAATAAATAATTTCTTCACGAAACGTACTCAACATTCCGTGTTCATTCTTTTTGCCTATGAAACCTTTTTTTCTTCACTTTATTTCTTCTACGACTACGCTTCCGCTTTCCATTTTCTGTTTCCCTGTTTGTATTTATTCTAGAGTCTGACTCTAATACATATTAAATGAAAGTAAGAAATCACTTTTGCATAGGATTCTTAGAATCAAGAATGGGATACCAGATTTCGAGTTAAACGGGAGTTTTACTCCAAATGAAACTACAATCACAAGTTCAAGAAAATGTCTGACTATAGGAATTTTTTGAGTATTTTTCCCGGTTTCGGTGATTAAAAATCTATAAAAAACATGTGCAATTTTGGGGTTGCAGACCTGTGTTATCCCTTTAAAGATTATGCCGCATCTCGTACATGCATATTTGACTTTGAAAACTCTTGAAGATAACTTTCCTCTATCCGCAAGAGTTTAGTGAGCGTTCGCGTAAGTGTGTGATCTCGTTTCGACTTACAATTAGCTTACAAATATCGTTATATCTCCAAACCTGTTGATCTACTTGTACTGAAATAGAACCTAAAACTAGGACAGACGTTGTAGCTGTCTATAGGAAATCAAGAATCAAAATCGATTTACTAGTTCTGTTACTGAGTTTTCCTTACCTGTGTAGAGAAGAAAATTAATCTAGAAAAATGTAGTAGCTTAAGAATCTGTCTATTCTAAAAACACTTTTATCGCACAAGAATTACACATGTCAAAGGAAATTTGTTTAACAGTGTTTATTTAAATAAATAAATATAGATTCTACAAATCGAGTAATAAGCAAAATCTTCATATCTTACTTGTAAAGTTTACTTCTGTCTTTTTTTACATTGATAAATAACACCGGTCAACACGAATGTTGAGTTTACATACGAAACTGAAGTTTGCTTAGTTGTTATTTATTACAAATGTTCGAGAAATTAGGTAATTTTTCTTAATATTCGAAACACCGTTCTGGTTTCTACAAAAGTAAAGTGTATCTAATGAAACAATTTTCTTATTTTATCAGTTACGTAGGAGAGATGAAAATTTGACATCGCAACATTCGCGTTGACCGGTGTTACGTGTCGACGAAAATCATCTTACGACCCTATTCGTGCTTACGAATTAGAGGTAGGGGATGGAACCGGCGGCGGCAGAAGGAGGCGGGATCGGGGGCTGCAGGGAGGAAGCAAGCCCAACTAGTGGCATTTTAATTTGTTATCGATCGGAACGACACCGGGATGTACAGGAGCGTATTACGTCGGTAAATTCAGTCGACGATTCAGCCATCGCGGCGCTCTGTAATGAATGTGTGACTCTTGCAGGGACTCGGGATTGAGGTTCTAACAGGCGGAAATGAGGCGTATGTCTCCTTTATATCTCGTTAACATCTCCTTCTTGTATATATCGTGAGCGTGAAAACAGACGCGCTGATCTGTCGCGTCAAACAAAAATCACACGACTCACAACGTGGTTACGGACATGGCTGCAGGAACCAGCGATGCTCGAAGTAAGAGCTGTTTTTGCTCTTTTACGAGGAATTAACTCCGAAAGTGAAATCAACCGAGCGCGATTCGTTTCCGTAAAGAAATTTACAGACGCAGATAATATTATACGTTTATTGTTTAATACCGCAATGATTTAGAGGGTATTAATGCGATTGATGAGTGACGGCGAATACAGACGAAACCGACATCACGGTAACTTTAAATTCGTTTGAAAATTATACTGTGATAATTGAATTGCACGAGTAAAAGAAGAAAAAAAAAAACAAGAACTTAAACATAATTTCCAAGTTCACGGTTGCGTGAATGTGACGCAATTCGTTCAATTTCAATTCCTGCGAAGGTACTGCCTGCGTTATTCAAGCTGCTGAACAAATGTCAAAGGATTTAATTTGTAATCCAACGACCACCTGGGACCAAGAAATTCTTCCAGACTTACCCTTTGATTTGAATATAATCCGTCGCTTGAATAACTTTGACGGAATTCGTAAACGAGTGATTCGAAATTCCTCAGGGAAAGAAGAAAATATTGAAAGTTACTTTGATATTGACCGACAAATTTTATTTCAGCAGTAATTTAAGCTTTAATACAAAGCTTTTCGTTGGCAACGCCCAAATAAATTCTTTTCAATTTCAAAACAAAACACTGATAAGGATCGATCCTTTAGGAATGACAATCATATTTTCACCTGTCATTGGAACGTGTTAACATATAAAATCTTTGAAATAGTCTAATTACGCAATTTAAAATACCTCAACTTACGATTAAGTGTGCTTCTTTATCATTGAACTGCTCACGTTTCGACAAAATTCTCTGACAAATTATGCTTTTCTATCAATTTTACTATCAATATAGATTAATGTTATCTCACGGTGTCTGTGAAATGGGGTGAATATTGTAGTATCATTCGGTAAACAATATGCATATAACGTCATCGTCATAATATTTCTGCCATCGGATATCGAATTCTGCTGTGAAAAACTTGTTCGCTGTTAAAGTCAATATTGTTCAACAGGTTAGAAATAGACACGATTATAACTGCGCTCTTACTCTTTGAAAAACAAATAAATTCACCTATAGTGCGTCAACAACTGAACATACGGTACCAAGTAGTGAACCGATGATTACGATAATTGTATAAGACGCATCGGCGGTTGATTGAATGACAGCCATTAACTCAACTGGTGGAAGTCTTAATTAAAGTGCAAAAAAGGTGAATGCCGAACGATGTGCATCTTTAGCCAGTGTATTTCGGTGATAGTAAAACAGGGACGGGGTAGTTGATATCTAATATCGTCTGAGCAGAAACCAAAACGACCTCCGGAGGCGAGAACTAATCTGGTAATCTGTCGTCCAGAGTTAGGGATCAGTTCTAAGCCAAGGTCTACACGCAGAATCCGAGGCCCATTCATTTTCACCCTCGAGAGCTAGAGAGCGAGAAACTCTGTCCAAAGCAGGATTTTACCACCTGGGAATTCAGTATGATACGCCACTGGAAAACGGGTCGCAGACGGCAAAGATCGGCGCAGGTGGTTTGAGATCCGAGTATCCAACAATCTGCCCCTCCTTATTCCATAAATAAGATTACGTCAGGAGTGACTATTAGTCGCGTTGACATGAAAGCTGGCTCGATTATTTATTTACCCAATATCTTGAGACGATGGGACGTTAATTTGAATTTTAGAACAGATTAGTCTCTAGAGAAGACCGCATCTTATCGTAACACCCGAAACTCGATCGTGGTAATTGAAATTGGAACGACTGGTCGTCACCTTTCGGATTATATGGTTCGATCGTTTATGACACAGTGCGTAAAATTAAGTTGTCTATGAGTGCGAAATCGCCAAAGATAACCCTAGTGTGTGATACGTTTTTTTTCCAATACCAACGAATTTTTCTCCTAATTGCAAAGTGCAATTTTTGGAATCCTTAGTTATGTATGCCAGACCTTTTCACCCACAAAAATAAGATCCAAAACAGGCTTGACGACGAAGCTATGTGATCAGGAATCGATATCTTAATCTGGTCGAAGAAAGGGTACAAACATTTTCAACAAAATTCAATTTTCTTCGCTTTTTCCGGAGAAAGGTTAAATTCAAAACCTCATTGTAACAAGTTGACAAGGCTTGTTTAACGGAAAATAAGAAGCTCGAGACAATACTGCGTCAGACTGACGTGTGAAGACAAAACAAACAAAGATTATATAAACGTATAATTTTAAACCACTGAGGTTCTTTTTTTTTTTTTTTGTTTTTGGCACATGCGCACTTTCGAATCACTCAATATTATGCACTGCGTCATGGAACATAGTTGATTGCTGACAAAAATTATTCAGATTTTATTTTTCTTCTTAACGCTTCAGCCGTTGATGTTAAGAATCGTATCAATAACTGTTATATAGGAAAATTTATCCAACATAAATGCTAAATGATTCAAATTCATTCATGCGGTTTCTTCGAAACCATTTAAAAATTGTTCACTAGATTTCAAACAGTGATAATTAGACAATGACAGACGACGAGAGTATCAGACTGAAACTTTTAGGAGTGTTTCTTTGTCCGGAAATATGAAGCTTCTAACATGTAGTTTCAGGCATTAGGCCCTCAAAATTGATTAAATTAAAGTCAATGAGTGCACTGCTTAATTAAACGAAAACTGTTGTTTATTTTTGCCTGTGATATCAATTTTTACCATACTGTCTTGAAGTTTTGCTCATTGATTCTCATGGATTCAAGTGTAAACGAATATATTATTATTTCAGATCCATGGTAGAGTATAAACCGCGAATTTCTGACGACCTGACGAATCGTAAATCGAGCAAAGGGAGCCCCAATGGTTGAAACTACACATAAAAAGTTCAACGTCTTAGAACAAAAAATCATTCCTAGGAGTTTCGGAGGTCTGATACTCTCCTTGTGAGTTTTTATATTACGCAGCGACTAATTGTGGGAAACTTTCCTTGCCGGTCGACGTTATACGAGAATTTCAAACCGCAACAACGTCCAGAGGACCATCCGAAACCAACCGCAATTTGTACAAATGCACTAGTTCAGACGTAATTGAAGCACGAAGACCGCACGTTCCTATTTCCAAGGAGTACATGGTATTGCCCTAATCAAGGTTTGATAAGGCTATAATAGGCTATATTGCTAAAATTTTCCACGGTAGAGCGTCATGACTGGCTTCTTTGTTTTGGCGATACAATACATCTCAAATACGAATATCTTGTGTTGGTTGTTTTCCTCGTCGAAGCTTCAAAATTATTATTATTGACATTGTGGTCTGTATCGATTCTGTGTTTTGTCAGTGCTGTACGTCTTGTAGGGTCCTCCATAACGTTTCTTTTCTTCTCCGATATATCGGTTTCAGATACATCTGTCGGAGAAATGCTGCAGAATGCTGCAAATATCTGCTGTACGAAAAAATCTCTCAAACAAAAGTGTATTGGGGTTGAAAGGGAGACATGAACAACTTTTTCTATGAGTGCACTAATGTAAGAAATGGTCCAGATGACTTCAGAGTTTTGAATAGGAAACTTGACGTTTCTACTACACGAGATCATGACCGGCTATAAGGCAAATCCATTGAAAAATTATCAAATTAGATTCGAAAACTCCAAAGTCGTGGTACTATTGAGTTCCGAGTAGTTTTCTTGTTTTTCTAAATTCCAAAGCTTTCTAAATCTGAAAAATTTCTCGTAAACTAAAAATAAAATATATTTCCAGAGATATGTGACCATTTCACTTAAAACGGGAAACCTTATATATTATCCTAATTCTCGAAGCGTTTCCAACAAATGATTTGACCGTAGTATCGGACAGGACTAACAATAAGTCAATTGCAATCAAGGATCTCAAATCAATCAGTCCATTTCAGATAAATTTGATTCCAACGATTCCAGTAAACCGACACTTTATCTGTTTTCAAGAGTAAACTCCGAGGAAACACACTTGGTTCAAATGGGAGGGAAAACATCGGTATGACATGCTTGGAATGTGAAAGAGAGTCGGCGGGTAATCAGCGACAGTGTGTTCGTCGAGGATTCTTTTTATACAGTTGTTGAAGAGGTAAGAGTGAACTTGGAATTGATGAGGGTTGTCACAGGTGTCGGCGAACCTCGTGACAAATATCTCTGATGGCTTTGGGTCGAGGGACCTAAGAAACCCCGGTCTTCCTTGGAGGAATGACAACGCTCACCGCTTGCCTGTCTCAGTGCAGGCTGGCCGATGATTTACCGTTACTCTACGAAAGTACCTAACGTAATAGCATATAACCCTTTTGACTTCTGAGCGATTCCCTTCGGCACATATGTATAACGACAAGCTTTCCTGTCGGTCAAGAAAATCGAATTACGCGTCACTCGCGTGTTCGAAGAATTTTCCCAAGTGGCCGTATCCGCTGTCATCGAGGTCTGCCGCAAGAGTCAAACCGTTTCGAATACCAGGCTGGAATTTATATTTACGTTCATTAACTTGTAAGGGAAATTAAAAGTAACGTGATAAGTCTGAGGGCAGCTTCTTCGAAACGGCGTTCCGGACACGCTGTCATAAGTGACCGATGCGTTATCAATTGAAATAACGATAGTGGTGAATAACATGAATTTGGCTTGTATTTGACATGTCGAAAGCGTCTGATTTACCGCTAAGTCTGAAGTTATAAATTGTTTTCTCAGAATTCGGTTGACTGAGCAATCTGGAATAACCGTTTAATTATATTTTTTTGTTCGATCGAAGTATATAATTTTTTATAATAAGAGATTAACGACAAGAGATTTCTTTTCAATATTTTTGGGTTATCCGTGCCTCAACTTAGAATTATATCGCGTTTCGTAAATATTAATTGTTTATCAGAACTTGTTGAGAAATCGTATGAGCTTTTAGTTTGTGTTTCGTGTACGATGTTCATCCAACCGGAATTAGCTGAGTTATTTTATCGCTACAGAGTTTGACGATAGAGATTTCGCTGGAAAGAAAAGGTATAAGGAACGGTTGTGGACCAGGTTCCATGCAGATTCGTAAAGATATTATAGGAATTTTCATTACATATTCCATAGCATTGTAATATGTAACTTGAAATTCTGCGATTGGATGTGAACGACGCGCAACAAGATATAGAAAATATCTGCGAGGAATTCTCTTCATATTGCAGCCAACTTCGGGCTGATTATTATACATCAACCTACGTATCATTTTGTTTGAAGAGACTAGTTATATGTAATAGCGTTGACGAACGGGGAAATTATAAAATCGATCATAACTTACATTTTTTGTATAATAAAAAAAGTCATTTTTGTTCCGCGAGAAAAATGTTCGTATAATACCGCAAGGAGTGATTTTTTGCTCGGTTCAAGATCTAAGCATTGGAATTAGACCATTCATCGTTAATTCGAAATGTTGCATTTTTCAAATCACTATGTTGAATAACACCAATTTGCTAATTATTTCTCCATCATTATAAAGTGATCATGAAACAGCAGAAGGAGTAATTTAATGTCCAAATGGAAGAGTGCAGCAGTTTTTTTCCGAGGCAACAATAACCTGGATTAAAAATTAATAAAAGACTAGATCTACAAGTTGTCCTATTTTAAGCGGGATGCCGAAATATCTCGGGAAAAAGACATTGTAAAGTGTGAATAATTTTCGGACAAAAGTTTTAGAGTTAAGAAGGGGTCATGAGATGGTGCAATTTCAGCTATTTTTTTAATGAATACAGTAACGAGAGGTTAAAGTCACCTTATATGTCTTGATATGAGATAGGATGTCCATCGTTTTCATTATATAAGATCATACCTGGCTTTGACAAAAAGCCAACAAAAAAAAAAAAAATGGGTGCGTGTACTTGCGTACGCGCGTGAGAAGTTATACTTCTTTGGCGTCATTAAAAAATACACAACGTGTCAAAATCTTCTGTCACACAATGATAAAGAAAAGAAGTATGTAATAAAAAACAATAAAACAAATAACGGATGTCTTACATTATATTTAAATAATTTATTAAATTTTTGTCACGAACTTCTTATTAAATGTTCTATTAAATTTATTTCTTTATTTTGTAAATATTAAAAAACCAATAATAAATATTCGACATTGATAATTTAATAATATTTAGTATTAATTATATTAAATAATGATATTTTAATTTATATCAATAAATAATACATACGGATAACTAACCTCAATTATATTGGAGCACTTGAAAAAGTATTTTAGCACAATTTTTTCACTAATATTCACAAATAGTAAATAATATTAATCCAAATATTCAATTTAAATCACTACTGAATATATTTTATTACCACATATATAATTCGCACTTGTATGAAATGAATGTTGTGACTGTAAAAACTAAAATCATGTGGATAAATATTTAGCTTTTTTTCGAGACTTAATGAATTCGGTTCAGTGGGCAACTTCATCCTGTTAATTTTGTGTTACAGTGATGCGCGCGCATGAATTCGGTTGAGTGGGCAACTTCATCCTGTTAATTTTGTGTTACAGTGATGCGCGCGCATGAATTCGGTTGAGTGGGCAACTTCATCCTGTTAATTTTGTGTTACAGTGATGCGCGCGCATGAATTCGGTTGAGTGGGCAACTTCATCCTGTTAATTTTGTGTTACAGTTTTGTGTTACAGTGATGCGCGCGCATCCTGAAATTTCACTCTCATCAGATTTTCATAACGCGCCTAAAGAAGTATAACTTCAAAAATAAAATTTCAATTAGCTTCCAAAACTCGAGAGCTAAGGATTTTTGAGTTCGGGCAGATTTTATAGCTAATGATTTAGTGGAAAGAGGGAGGAGGGAAGTGATGGAGGAGAAAGCATTTATCTTTGTGTCAAATAATGCGAAATCTTCGGTGCTTGATAATTTTAATACATTTATTGGACTAAAATCTGCAATGTTCAACGATTGAAAAAAATCTCGCTTATTTCCAATTTAGGATCTACGGTTTTTCGAAAAAATATCATTCAAATCTTGTATTGGCAATCATTAGCTTGAAATGAATTGAAAACCTATGTTTTTATTACCCCAAACTGTCGTCCAATTGACTGAACACATACGTGCGGGGGTTCTGCTTCTCAAGTCTAGCATGAATCCCATTTGTACCTTTTTGAAGCTATTGTTAATTTTTTTAGTGGTATTTGTCTCGTGGCCAGCTATCTTCTTATTTACCGTGAACGATAGGTTTTCTACGAAGAAGTCAAAGGTGTTTTTGACTTGTTTTCGTTACAATTAACAGCTAGGTGGATGAACAAAGAAAATCTTTTTTGTAGTAGGCATGATCGGATGATCACGTTTCTAATCCTCAAAAGCTCAGATTAGTTCGTTAGATGGTCGAACCGGAGACACGTGAACAAAAGTTCGTAGATAAAAGTTTCCCATGACCCTCTTTACACCTTACAACTTTTTTATGAAATGTTCTACGATGTAACTTATCACTTCTGAAATGTTTGACCATTTCGCATAAAATGGAATATCCTGTATATCATATATATAATACCAAAACCGTAATCACGGAATACCTAATGACATTTAAATTGAAAATGAAAGGTCGTGTGCCCAATTCTGTGAAAATTGATGAGAACCGGAAGTCGATAGATGTTCAGAAAAATGGTGTCGAATCTCCGTCGAAAGGTTGATTTTTTTGCAAATTTTAATTCAATCAATATGGCCGGTTATTCGGAATTCAGGTTTTACGTCACCGAAAATAGCACAAGTTTCAACATTTTCATGATGTGTTTCTACCGAATACTTTATGTATCATTACATTTTCATTCAAGTCAGTCAAGTCATTAAGATGCATAGAATTATTATTAGAAATTCGATAATTTGCCATTCCTTGACTGAAATAGGTAGAAGTTTGGAAAGTTCTATGAATGATCTTGTTGATTTTTCACCCCACTTTGATCCAAATCGATGAAGCCGTGATCCTAGAATTCAAGATGCAACATTTTCTGCGCACACACACACGCACACACATGTTAGAAAATGCTAGCAACGATTGGTAAATGATAAAACGTGATTTGGTGTAAAACAGAGTGTCTTTCACTGCGAGATGACATTTCTCACGATGATAATTACAATAGGCAATCCATTTCACAATCATGACCACGAAACTTGGATTCGAAAACTTCTCTTGTGAAACCTATAGGGGAGACCAGGGCACGATGGACCCCCTAAGCAGCTAATTATTTTTTGTGGTTTTTGAGCAACGGCGACAAGTTGTTTCGATCTATCTCGAACAAATTCATCATTAGTTTGCCATAATTAAGAAAAAACTAATAATTCCGGGGCACGACGGACCCCCACCGAAAATTTTACAAATTTTCTTCTTTAAATAACTTTACATCCTTCAATTCTACCTGTATTGAATAAATCATTGATTATCTATCAATATGCATGAGAAAAAATATTTATATTCCGCCGCAAACGGCCTTTATTTGAGATAACATTTTTGAAAAAAAAATCGTTTTCTTCTAAAACAATTTTACATGCTTTAATTCAACACGTATTAAACGAACCTCTAATAATATCGAAATGTTCAAGGATAATTTCTTTTTTTTTTTTTGAAATTTTTTTTTTTTACTCCTCCGGATCTTTGAAAACATTTTTATTCATTCGGGATACCCTGTATATTAAAAAAAAAAAAAAACTAAAAGAAATAATTACAGTGTACTCCCCGAATTGCAGTTTCGTTTTGAAGGCTACTTCCGTATATTCGTGATCGCAGAAAATGCAGAGCAGGTCTGATTGACGGCTGGACATAAACTAGCTCATTATCTTCATGGCACTAAACCTGCAAGGAGAAAATCTTAGAGGTGTGATCGAGCCGAGCAGGGCCACGATCCAAGATAAGCTCCACTGGGGATCCTGCATATGGCGGGGCTAGCGCGATATGAGAAATGAGTCCACCCTCGATCGGAGATAAGGTAAGGCTGTGGATGGGCCGCGTTGCCTGTTCCGAAGTAGTCGGTACACGGGATCGTCGTACACTCAACGTGTTGGATTCTGACCAATTCAGGAGCACGCGTATTTGGCTCAAATGGGAAATTCGATGAGAACCGCTTGATACGTCGGTAACGCGCGCACTGGCACGGTGTAATATCCGACCCGTCTGAGATATTGGCGCACGATTTTATCGACCGATTTACCGGCGGGTCAAACGGTTCTCATCGAATTTGTGTGCCTCTGAAAAGGTCAGAATCCAATACGTTAGGTGTACTTCGTACACGTAACGTGTACGCCATCCTCGCCAAGCGAGAAGCCAACTCTGCAGCATTTACAATGCCATGCAACACCCACGATGGTTAAATTAAATCTGTAATATCCAAGTCGCTTGAGATGTTGGCGCGCGATTTTATCGACCGGTTTACCTACGGATCAAACGGTTCTCATTCGATTTGTTTTAGAGCCAAATACGCGCGGCCCTGAATTGGTCAGAATCCAACACGTTAAGTGTACCTCGTCGCCCAGGTGTAATTTTCCTCTGCAATGCCACCCATCCTCGCCACACGAGAAGCCAACTCTGCAGCATTCGCTACGCCATGCACCACCTACGATGGTTAAATTAAATCTCTACTCTATTCAAAGTAGCGATACTAATTCACGTCCGCGCACCGAGCCTGTGGGTGAAGAGGAGGCTGGTGTTGGAACAGCAATGTCTCTCAATAAAGTAACTCACGCTTGGGTGGCCACTGCTGCCTTCGCCGTCGTGTTTAAAAAATTAATTTTCTGTTTCTAAGTCCTTGCTTACCAGAACGTGAGGGAGAAGCTTATACAATCTTAATAGGTACTGCTTGCTCGAAAAAGTTTTTTGATATTCACCGCGTCGGATTTATAATTTACAATAAAAAAATATAATTTAAGAACATTTTTTATGAAATGAAGGTATTCGTACGAGAGTTGATTTATTCAATTTAACAATTGATCTACTCGCTCGATTTATTCAAATACAGCACTGTGATTTCATTTACAAGTAAATTTGAGGCATTCTGTATGAAATCATTCAATTCTGCACGTTAGTATTTTTGAGTAATTTTTTTTTTTTTTTTTTATTAGGATTCACCTTCAAGTTAGAAATATTTAAATCTACTATACTTCAAATTTCACCTTGTTTATACTTCACGGCAAATTCTCAAGGATTTAATTACTTTGGTTTTATCACTTTAAGATTGATCCCGTGACGGAATTATTTTTTACCATGCTTTTTAACACTTGGAAAAGTTTTGAATTCACAGCAATCAAAGTTTAACGTAACGAAATTTTTCAAAACAAATTCTGCACATTCTCCAGTCTACGAAAAGCACATTGTGATGAAGGTAAAGGACAAAATTAATTTTCTTATGATTATTTATGACATTTTTAAACCAAATCGCTACTAAAAAACGGTGCCGAAACCTTGTTCAAATTTTTAATGCATTGACAAAAAATGTATTTTCTATTTCAATAATTTTATAACGAATCATGTTATAGATTGAATTTTTTATACTTTTTACATAACTTTGACGTGCTGTTCATACGGTGAAAAACGCTTCAGAATTTTCTAATGTTTTCAAAACGTCAAACATCGATCGTTATACCAATCAAGAATCATCAAAAGGCGCAAAACAATTGCTTTTAAATACTTTCATCATGAGATCAATCTTGAAATGTATGAAACAAATATAAAATTGCGAAAAATTCGTACAAAATTTTATAAAAGGTTGAACGTTGAAAAGGTTTGAATATTTTACACTCAAATTTTTTTGTTTGGAAGAGTTAAAAAAAATTAAATTGATTGTCCAATTGATTGATTCGTTAGCTATAATTGCGTCCAGGTTCGCTAATCAAGTTATATTAATTCTTCAAGAGACGGGAGCGTGGGAATTTTCAGATAAAACACGCCTTTTCCACGAACTAAATTGATCCAAACCAATTTTGTTGAATCCCGTAATAATTATTCCCGTGTTATAGAGAGTCCGTAAACGAAAGACTTGAAATTTTATAGAAAACGCCTTCATCTCCTTGATGTTATTTAAAAGCGAAGAGCTGACAGTATCGAGTAAAATAAATTACGTTAGTTATGACGTGATACTTTTTAGCTCTTCGTCTACCCAACCCGGATAAAATTGTCAACTATATTCAAACCCTGAGAGAGCGTAAAATGGAGCTGTTATTGTAAGTAGACTAGGAGACAATTACTCATCACGTAATCTCTGAGTTTTCTAGGGAGAATACAAGAAATGTAATTCGTTTAATTTCTCTCCCGTGGTTTCCACAGCACTCAAGCTTTATCTCGATGCCTGAAGAACAGAAGTAAAATTACACGAGCATGTTATGTGACACAATCTGTACCGTGAGTCAACTATGCGTGTAACACAGAAATGGAAATCAGTCATGGGGATGCGAAGTTAAAGTTCAAATATGCTTTACCGCCCATAATTGGAGTAATCTTGACAATTCAATGACCTCGAAATGAATCCAGAATCCAAAGATACTGGTGAAAAATAATTTTGAACCGAGTTCATAATGACCGATGAAATTCCTCCAAGATAAATATTAACTGGATACGTCATTTTTAAATTTTCAGGTTTCACATTGACGACTCGGTACGTAAATCTGAGAAATAAATTTGCTGTAACCTAAATGAAAAGTATTTAGGCTAAGATGGATAAGTTAGACACATATGTGTATGAAACGTCCTCTTTAAATAACAAACCTTCCAGTTTGTAATGAGACGCTCAATATAAAGAAATGTAAAAGTCTACCATTCATTTAATAAACTTTATTTGGACCAAAGAGACGAGTAACCTCTGAAACGAAACCACAAATTATTCGAGTGTTTTATTTGGCATCTTTCGTACTTATCTAAAAGGCATCTGCCGGGAAAAGATTTTCTGCGGTAGATGCGCGTCCATCGTAAATCTTCGCTCAACGGTCACGCGAACTCGAATTGTTAATATATTCAATTGACCTCACGTTGAAATGATCCATGATTTAATACTCAAGAGGATAAATCCGCCATCTCATTTACATCAGAGCTGTGATCATATTAAAGAAAGGAAATATAAATTGGGTTATCCCTTTTCCGGATTGCAAAGATAATTTTATTACTCAGGTGTATACCTGGTTAATTGTGTATTCTGAGATTACAACTGGCTGATAGAGTCCCGTGAGTTCGTCCAACGCTCACTGTTTACCCCGTCCTCTACCAATACCATGAATTACGGAAAAAAACTTATTAATGTATGATTCGGTCGTTATCTCGTACTTTGTCAAATTAGGAAAAAAATATATTCCATTCTATGTTGTTTTGTATTCTTTTATTGTATTCTTTTGGTACCTTTGAAAATTCGGCGTTTTATCTACTTTGCGAAGTATTAAACGTTACTCACAAGGAAAGTATTCCAGGTCGATCTCTCCGAATTGATTTTTTTTTTGTAATATGTTACAGTAGGTTTAAAACTAAGCAACGACTATTTATTTTTATCTGCCATCAAACACTTTAAGGCGGTGAAACCACTCTCCAAAGTAAGGCATGTCAAGAAGCGATTTAGCAGTTTTTTGTTTTTTTTTGTAATTGAGAATATTACATTTTTCATTTCTCGTTATGAGAAAAGTTATCAGTTTTCAGTCTACTATAACATATTAGAAAAGAAATCAAAAGAGAGAGATCGACTTGAGATATTACTTCCTTGTCAGTTGCAAGCTTCGAATAGTTTACAGGACATTTTTGACACGTTTACTCTCAAACGTGGCATCGAAGCTGTCCTACCGTATCACCTCATGGTCTCTGCGATGGGCCACGAAAGAACGAATACTGAGTTCATCGATACTTCAGTGATATCTTTGAACCTCATCTGGCACAACTAAAGCACAATTTGCAAACAAAATCACACATCAAAAGAAAATCTCCGTCTTTCAAGTTAGCCTCGCTTGTTGGCGTATTGAATTTCGTTCTTTACAATATAATCGTCTCTTAAGAGACTCGGTAGTTCGTTAGTTCATTTTTCCACGAATTCATTAGTCTTCTCTAACTTTCACGTTACAGAAGATCTACCTGTAACTGCCCAATTCTTGTACGTTTCGTTATCAATTTTATTCCTACCGAAGACTTTTGGTAGTCGTTTCACGAGATTTGTCACTTCGGGACACTCGTCACAGTTAAATAAGTTACACGATAAATTCGGAGGTTGAAATGTCATATTTGATAGAATAGTTTTGTATGGATTTGAAAAAACTTCCTCGTCCCGATCAATCCACAGTAGCATCAATTTCACTTTCCGGTCAACCTGACAAATGGAGATGGCATGTGTACCGGTAGAACTCGCAAAAATACATTCACGATGATTCACACCTCTACAAATTTAGAAAATCCAACTTTGCAATCAGAAAATTGTTCTTAAAAGCACTTACAGAGTTGATTTATTAAGCTAATATTAAAGCTTAATCGGCTTTTTACAAGTCGACGAGCACCTGCGTTCTTTAAAAAATCATCTACCGTACATTGGCGCAGCCACAGACAATATTATGAACGAAATGTTGATTTGAAATACGATGATGTTGAACCAAATTCTGAGATGCTGTCGTTTTCAAACAAATATGGAAGTACGATGTTTTTTAATCAAATTCTCGAATACGATGTTGTTCAACCGAATCCTGAAATACCGTGTTCTTCTGAGCATCGTCAGCCGTCATCTTGTGAGCTCTGAAAAAACGTTTTGCCATCCCAATTTTTTAGATCCCAAGATGCAAGTCTTGGTCGTTCACAGGAAAAACATGACGTGATTTTTTTCAACATACTTGATGGATATGTTGTAAAAGTATTAATTCCAATCTTTCCATTGTATACGTCACGTAGAGGTTGATTTACAAGCCGCATTTTCAACATTCTCGAATGTCCCACCTTTTTGAATGGGTTGCAACAACGCTCAACTTCGAGGATTACGACTGACAGGAAAGTGCTGACTCATCGTCAAGCTGTAGAGATCTATAACTGACAGTACACCTCCAATCGTAAGAACAAAAAGTTTTCGTATTTAAGAGACGAATAAAGAACAGGTTTCGGAACGATGTAAACAAACGAGTCGTTACGTAAAAACACGTTAACATCAAACATGAAACAGGTTTAAAGTTTAATAACTCATAAAGTGGATGAGACATTAAAGTTTTGAAGTACCAAAATGATGACAAAGCTACACCGAATAACACGTATCTCTTTCTTTCAATAAAAGAAAGAACATTACAGAACAATTAATTTTTCAATTTTTTTTCACAATTCATGCTACTTTTTGGATCCTGCTTTAATGAGATATCCTCAAACTTTGGATTTCTATGCGTTGAATGGATTGAAAAAACTGAAATTATGAGAACTGATACTCGAAATACGAATGTTTAAAACACCACCCATAAAAACTGTTGCAGTTCTAAAATTCGCAAACATCCTTTGGGGAAACTTTGTTTTTCCGGTCAACTCTACGACATGACCGAGTTTGAATGAACTCGTGTACTTTACGGAACAGATGTGAAATGATTGTCACGAACTGCACATTTTTGTCAATAAATTTTAAATAAGTAGTTTTCCATTTCGATCAAAGAAATAAAAAACCCACCAAACAATAATATTTTTCTGTCAATAAGGCCTCTCTCTGTCAATAATGTATTTTAAATTATATTTTTCAATGACCCATGTATGGAAGTTCAATTTTCCAAGTCAAGGATTTGTACGAGAGCTGAGATGATTCGGTTAACTAAACTTTATTTAAAAATTTTTTTTTTTTTGTATTTCAAAATCAGAAGCTACAGCCAATTGATAAAATTATATTCTAGGCATTTTAAAACACAGATGCATTTTAAAGTGACGCTGTTTTTATGAAACACGAAAAAAGAAATTGACTCCTTAAAAAAATTGTCCACTGCTTATCACAATGCAGAAAGAAAGAAACATGTGGTGAAATTAAGTGCTACAAGTAATTTAAATTCATGATATTATAGTATGTGAAAATAATTTCCACGCGCCGAAAAATTGCAAAAATGCAAGGAATCAATCGAAACATTCCCTTGCCTACACAAGCAGTATAATATAACGTTTTTGTGGAAACTAATTGTGAGCTTAAGACAAAAATTGTACATACCAATTAGGATTTAGTCTAGTACGTGAATATCATGAGTTTCGATTCGTACATTCTTGTGAACGTGATGTGGAATTACGAAAAGGTTCTTCAGGGTTTGGCGACATTTTATTGGGTGGCTTTGATCTGTAGCCATCGCGAAAGATTCGCGCATCCTTAGAAGATTTCAATCAGAGGTCTGAATAACGCTGGGATCTCTACCCAAACCCAGAGATGCCATGGGATTTCCGTTAAGCCTGAAACGAAGTAGAATCCACTTTGAATGAGAATATACGTCAACGGTGTAGATCCGTATTTGAATAAAATTGTTGAAACTCTGCAAATTTACAAAGTGAAAAAGAAGAAACTCCATACATCGTTTCAATAAAAATGTAATCAATTCGCTTAACGATGTAATATTACCCGCAGATCAATTGAAGTAACAGAAGTGGAGTCGTTTAGGCAATTTAAAAATGTCGAGACTCGTATATCATGAGAACATAAAAAAAAAGATCTATAAGTCCAGAGTTTGTTTATCTCCTTCGTTAGCGCACCACCTGCTGCTGATAGACGGCAGGTGATATTTCTTCAGAAAGTGAAACGAGGTGAGGGGGGTAAAAGGAGAGAGAGAAAAAACCGCTACTCAAATAAATTACAACTTGTTCAGCGCAACGCGAAATTTCATTTGGGAGAAATCTATTTAAATCGTCATTTTCTCTCTCTCTCTCTCTCTCTCTCTCTTCATGCGAGGGAAAAACGTAATTTCTATCCAGCTCACCGGTTGATTAAAAACTCCACTCTTTCTCCATATCCCGCCCCCCCTCGATTCTCCCTCCGTTGGATAAAATCATATCAAACTTTCGAAGAGAGACGTTTATTTTTAAAAACAAATCACAACCCGAGAATATTGGCTTGAATAGGCAGGTATACAAACCGTGAATATTTCACAGCGCAGGTGGGAATTACGACCGATGTACAGTGAAAATTTAAGCCACAGTAAAGAATCAGGCTCATCTCGTTTCTTGACTGAGATGAAGCTCAATTTATTATGTAAGGGATATATATGGTACTTTGGTGAATTTGGTTACGAGCCACTGTCGACCCTCGTCCGAGAATCTATTCACCCGTTATTCGCCCTTTTTCTGCATCATTCGATCCTACTACCTTTCAACATTTTATCAGATATATTCAGTTTTTCTATACGGATACAGTCTCGAAACCATGACCCGAATCACCAGTGAGCCCCATCTCGTAATTGCTTCCCGTTTTCCAAGATGCTCGTGTGTGTACAAATTCCGTTCACATCGACCCTTTCTCAACTTCCCGTTCCTCTAATTTTTGGTGGAAAAAATCAACTAGGCACGTTGTTACAACATTACCCCGAGAATGAAAAGTTCTATCGTAATCTTGGTCTCAATCGACGCTACGCTACTTAACTTTTTGTTAGAAGTAATTGGATTTTGGATTCGATCGGTTCAGTATTTTTTTAGTTATTGAAATAACGAAATGAAACGAGTAAAATTAATCTGTTTATTTAATAATGTATTATGAGAAGTTGAAGTATAATAACTGAGAAACGATGGTTAATTTTTTTCCGTCACTCACGATCGTCTGCAGACTTAATGCTGTATAACTTTTCTCCTGCATCACTTCTCATAATCAATTTTAATTTCTTATTTATTATACCTGGTGTCTATGTACATCTCATACAAATATACACAAAAAGCTCTGCTTCGCGTATTTTGAACCGGACGCCGCTATACAGCGGCAGTGATGAATAGCTGATGGATCTTAGGACGAGAAAGATCAAAGCCCTTGGAAAAATTATGATTTTTTCCCTGCTCATCTTCTTTTTTGTCCGCTTTTTCTCGTTACTCTTGTTGCTCTTCTTCTTGATCTTCTGCGAAATAAATTACGTGATTTCAGAACGTGATGAATGTTACGATTCTCTACCAAATATCTGACTGATCAAAAATCGATACCTTTTATTCATTTTATTACGGAATAGTCATAAATTGAGTATTTATCAAATTATGGCAAAAATGCAAAAATATAAAATACCGGTAAATATAAAAAAAAAAAGCTTTCAGATGTCGGTGACTAATTTGTTTCGAATAGTTTCAGAATAGTTAATAATATAATAAATTCATTTGATTTGACTCTACGATGGCTCACTTTATTCAAAAAACGACCTCTCACATAAGTCACTGAAACCGATTTTTTCAGTCGTTAATTCGAAATTGGCTTTTGTTGACTATAATCAGTAAAGGTGCAATTTTGTAAAATTGAATATTCACTGATGCTAACATGATAAGAAAAAGTGTTTCAGTCAGTTCGTAGAAAATAATCGTTCAACCAAAAAGAGTCAACGTCGAGTGAAATTTACAAATCTACTAGATTTTGCATTATTTTTCAACGATTTGAAGTGAAGTATCGATCTCCAAGCATTTGTTTGTAATTCCAATATTTCAATTTTTTACATCTGTAACGAGATCTTTGTAGCTCGCGAATTTGATCATTTTAATGAATACGCAATGTACGATTCACTAATAAAATGAATAAGAAATGTAGATTTTTGACCCCCGAACCTCTTTAAGAAATGAGAGATTTAACGGTTCGAAATATATTCTTTTCGTTTAGCATTAGAAACCTTTAGGCAGAGGCGTTCTGCGAAATGGGTATTGTCATCGTTCGCGAAAAGTTATGGCTACGAAGAGTTGTGCTGAATCGTTTGGGTACAAATCACGAAATTCAAGATGGCGTAGATGACACGTGCGATTTGTATTAAAAATGGCGGTGGTGACGAAATCAATTCGTATCCTAAATGGCAGTGATGACGGATGCGATTTGTATCTATCAACTTCTCAATAAAAACTTTCAATTGAATAAACAACAAGCTGCCGAAGACATGCAAATTACATTTCCAATGACCCCCAACGTTGGGAATTTTTGATATCATGTACATTTTTTACAGTGAAAAGGCATGGTCAGAAAACTTGAATTGTAAAAAAATAATTAAACTAATTACAAGTTCCCTAAATTTCTAAATTAAACTCGGTGATAACAATGAAGAAAAAAAAACATTCAAAATTGACGGTTCAAACCTTACTATAATCCATAGAATCAGGATTTGTTAATTTCTCAATGTTGAGTCGTACTTAAAAATTTGGACAAATTATAGTAAAGGTAAATTTATCTTTGCAGACAGAGATTAAATTACCTTTGTAATCCAATAGTATCACTCAAAAACAATAGTCACAAAAATTTTTTAGTTAAAAAATTAACAATATCGATATTGCCAACGTTACACTATTGACAACAAAGAACAAAAAAATTCAGCTGTAAATTTTTAGCTAGCTATCAAGTCTATGAAAATGATTCTATTTACACCCCGAAACTGCTTTCCGTGTGAGTAAATTAAATTTCTGAACGTTAATTCATGTTACGGGAAAAGAAGAGCCTGCAGACATAAATTGTGGTTGTCACCCAGTTATCATGTGCTGTTTTTTTATACCATCGTCCGTTCTCAAGTTACGCTTGCAGCACGCACTTTGGAATATAATCGTCGACTCTGAAATGAGGAGGTATAATTCAGCCCCTGAAAGGCGGGTGAGAAGGAGGAGAATAGAGAATTTTCTTTTCTTCCCTTGAGGATTTTTAATTCACAGTACATATAAACGTCTGCGCCGTTTGTGGTCGACTCGTAAAAAATGAAATTATTCTCACTGCGAGTACTCGTGCTGCATTTCTCTGCCCACACAATCTTCAATCCTGATTCAGATTCAGACTCGGAGCGCACAGTCTTCTACACCCAAAAATGGGATAAAGCAAATTAATGTGACGCTTAATAAACTCAGACATTTTTTTGAATGATAAATTCTTAAGAATCCAAGTTTATTATCTCTAGAATTATTTTAATAGGCGCGTGGCTATCCTGAAATGATCATTTCACCTTTAATAAGATTTCCGCTGCTGATAATCACTATGACTTCTTGAATTCCTAAGAATATTTTAAAGTGACCGTAGAGAGTATACGTATTTTTTTAAATCACATCAACAATAATTTTTGTATGTTTGACCCCAAAAAGTCATATCTCTGGCGTTCAGCAAAAAAATAAATAAATAAATAAATAAACGTTGTAACAAATACTTGAGGAGAAAAAACGAACGACTGTCTTTCATCTGGCAACTGCCAATTAGATGTATATTTTTGATAAAAAATGAATCAAGTTATGTGTGATTTGTTTATCTGAAACTATCAGACACCAATTTATTGAATATAACCTAATGTATCAGATAAACTTGAAAAAATCGTCAGTAACATTGAAATATTCTGAAAAGATCGTTGATAACAAAAAGTTTATCATTCTCCTAGCACGAGTATTTCTAAACGACAAGTTCCTGAAAATTCCATGGTCAATTTGTCCATGGGTCATCATATTAATCTAAGCGTTACTTGGACTTTCAAAAATGTAAATAAATACATTTTGTTTATTTATTTACTTTTTTTTTCTCAACGCAAAATAATCATTTAGGGAAATACATCCGGACAATAACCGTAAAGAGATCCAAATGTTTCATCGATGCGTCCGTGCAGTTTATGGAGCATTTTAACGCGTCGGGAAATCACCCTGGGAATTTTGGATCGATATCTGTACACTGCCGAGCAACAGTACCGTACTAAAACTTACCCCTGCAGCACTCGTTGAGCGCTTCGATCATTAAAAGCTTTCCGACATCCATGTGCCACATTAACGACGACGATAAATGGCGTCAGTCGCAAGGCCTCAAGGCTCATCGATGTGTGTGAGAAGAAATTTAATCGATGATTGTGATTAATGGGAAAATCGCCTCCTGGCAGTAGACGCCAAGCATAAGTTGACAAATAACGGCAATTAGCGTCGAACGCATTATCGTTTCCTCTACCCTTTGACTTTGTTCAATGTCTAAGTCGCTGAAAGCTTAAAAATTATTATTTCATATAGTTTCCAATTGTTATTGCAATGTACAGAACATTAATAACTTTTTTGTTTTCAGGTCGTCGACATTAAGGTCAATCACTTCCGCTATTAAATCGACACCGAATTAATATGCTTCGATTCCGTACAAATTATAATTTATACGGTTCATTATTAGCATAATCTTCGAAAAAATTATTCATTAGCTTTCATAAAATAATACAAAACGTTCGCCAGAGTGAGGAAAAATTAAAAATCTGTAGTCACCATGTAAGGAAGGTATAAGTGAATAGCATCAAACAAAATATCATTACCTTTGGTCGTAACAGCAACAAAGCGAATAATCCTTCACCAGTTTATACGTAGACAATATTAGAACGTTATTTGTCTAATTTTCATAACTATCGCGCAATTTTTTTTACAATGTGAGGACATCTCTTTGTTCACGAATGTAACAATTCGGTATCGTAATTTTGTGTTGAGACATACAGAAAGACAGAAAGTCAGAGATTTCTCAATCGCATTTTTTTCATAAAAAAGTATTGTTTGTCTGAAACGTTTGGTTAGTTTAACAAAATATTTTGGTGAATCTACCAAAGTGTTTTTTTGTTACTCTCCTCATTCTAAAATAAATTATCGTCACTAATGTCGTAAAAAGTTTCCAATACAATTGTGATTGAAATAACGTTAAAAGTGGCAATAATACTTTTCGGCCAAATATCTCAACCAATATTTTTGTCATGTGTAAATATGCATATAAATAGCGTCAAATTCATCCTCACGACGTATTTTAGCGGGTTTACTTGAATATAAGATGTTTGACAAAAAAAAAAAAATGATCACGTGTCCATAACTGTCACGCTAAGAATTGTGTACACATTTAAACAAATAATATTTATAACGGTTTATGGAGAAGCAAAAGTTCGCTAAGGCTTTTCCGCAATAAAAAGATACCCGCCATTTCAGTGGATTTAACAATATGATCTTTCTTCTATTCAAACCGGCTTTCAAAGGGTATTTTTGACTTCTTTCATAGAAACTCTTCTGTGACCATATCGGAGCCAAAAGGAGTCCAATGCTACAAAAGCGATTGCTCGTGTTGAAAACATCTTTGTAAGCCAAAATATGCCGGAACAACAATTTTCAAGTCAACCAAGTATTTCAGAATGTCTGAAACGGTAAATATTCAGACTGGTCGCAGCGAATGTTTTACAGCAATCTAATTATAAGTTGAATAAAGGGGGAAAAATTAACAGCGGGACGCAAAAAGCTTCTACATTCAGTTCAAAGAAAAAAAACACAAATCGTTCACACCTCGGTGAAAATTAAGAAGAATCGCCGAAATTATTGAAGTCATGCAATTGAATTTCTAAGAATTCACGATAGTACGAATTCACACAGATTATTAACATTTATGAAATCATGTGCTGGTGGAAACAGGTGTTGGGGCCGTCAATCGAGGCTATTCGAGCACGATTTGACATCGACGTGAATTTAGAGGTGAGCTTATGAAAAAAAAAACCACACAAGCCTGAACGAAATAGAAAAAGTAGGAATAAATTGACAATTGAAAAGTTATTATTGGATTAACTAGACAAAAAAATTCAACCATTGGCTTACGAGGATGCAAGAATTGATGAATGGCGTAATAATAACGCCACTAAAACACTTTTAAAATTGGTCAAACATAAACGTGAATTCTAATTGATGAACACGGAAAATTGTTGGCGAACGGGAATATAGGTATGCATGTAGTATTTTCAATAGGTACGATTATTTTATTTTCAAATTTGGAAGTATTGTATATAAAAAAAAAAATTATCTTACTGTTGTTCTACTTGTCTACTATATACAAATGTAATGATACTTATAAAAACCTGTGAATGAAAAAACTTATATATTCAAATAACTGGTATTGATAAACTGGGCTCGTTTCGAATAATTAACGGATTAGATGTCAAACATGTTGTAAATTCATAAATTTTACGAACACATAATAAACCCGATTTATTGCCAGTCTGAAATACCGGTCAAGACGATTGTTCCAAACACTATTTCACGGAAATCCAAAACTCTGAGAGCTCACGCACACCATCTGGGCGACTTAAGCATATTCGCATATTTCTACGACAGCACGCGTCGCCTTTTTCCAACGATCCTTATTCACGGGCGAGGATGAAACACACGAGGGTTTTTACCGTGAATCCAGTTCACCCAGCACCTCGGAAAGCCCTCCGCATCAACGTTACATCATTTCTCAAACCTTTCACGAAACGTTTCATTGAATCCACCGAAACCCGTCCACTTTGCGAAAACCTATAACGCTTCGTTACACAGGCCTTAATTCTTAAAGAGAGCCACGGATGATTGCGCAGATAATTCGTGCCGTTATACGATAAATGGCGTTCAAATTGCTCCCCGATTATGGGGGTACTTTGATTTTATCGAGGTCGCACGCTGCGATGGAATTCAATCAACAAATTCAATATAACAGCTAGGCCAGAAGCCACTCCGGACCCTTCTGACCCTGTGCGATTGTCTATGTAACGTACCTATTCTGAGGATAGTTGTTACGATGTTTCGTGAAAGTTTATTCCTGACCTCAGCATATTGAAAAGGGTAGTATTTTTGGAAATGGAGTTCGAAAGGTACGAAACAAATCTTGTTGCACTGGAAAACAAATGCGGTGTGGGCTTCTGTAAAATATTTTTTGGTGTCAATCCAACACTATTCGATGTCAATCTAACACTAATTGACATCCAAGTTCTGAAATGACCACGGAAATTGTTCCATAGTAGTAGACACTGGCTACTTTTGGTCAATTTTTTACAGTGTAACATTTCGGCCCAAGTGGGAGGGCTTCTCGGCACGAATTTATATTGAAAATCTCTTCACAATATAATGACAAAATTAAAAGTTATAGAGGAAAAGAAGAAGAGAAAACAAAGCATATAAACATTCTAACAACGTACTCAGGTCAACGGTCAGCGGCAAGTGGGAAGGGATAGAGTACGAAGAGCAAGCAGTGCCAATTATATCCATAGAATTATGACGTAGAGTAAAAGAATCATTAGAATCTAGTTATATTATCGATTGGTAAATCTATCGATAAGGGTGATTGTATTATCGATTGGTAAATCTGTCGATAAAGATAGCTTTATTATCGATTGGTAAATCTGTCGATAAAGGTAGGCAGTTATCGTTCGATCAAAGATGTGTATATATTGCTAAGATTTTCGATGCCTGTCGTTACAATGTTTATATGCACTGACTTTCTGTAAAGACAAAATAAACTCTGAGCACCGTTCTACACCCTTCACATCTCATGGCTTGAAATGATATGCGCATTAATGAATAAAAATCTAAGAGTTCCCAGCGAATATTCTGTTATCTCAAACGTATCTGTACCTACATCGGCAACTGAAAAAATAAACGTGAACTGGAGCGAAGGCATAAATATTGCGTCCCATTTTGGGAAGACTGCTTTGAAATTTATTAACCGTTATGCAATCAATTTCAGTCGTTATTCGATCGGCCTGTAGCAGGTTTTATTCTGAAACAATCGCTATTCTGGACTATTAAGTCGCTTTAAATGTAGTATAATCAAATATTAGATTCTGGATGCAATGTCCGGAATCTGGTCAACGAACGCAGTTAATCAAAACTACATCCGACCATTTCCATCGCTCACTTTTACAATCACCGATCAATACAGTTCATTGAACTATATTAAACAGTACGGATTTTTTCCAAACCATCTTCGAACGTGGCAAGTATCTCGCCAATAAAAATTGACGATTTTTAGCGTAACCAGCAGCGAATGCCGGATAAAAATAATGTCTTTGCGGGTTCTCGTCTCCCTCTTTAGCTGAACCCTTCTGCTCGTCGAGAGCAAGGGTCACTTTTTTTTCCATAGCGGAGGTGTCCAAGTAGATGATATAACAGTTTATGTTTTAAGTGTAACCTTAATGGGCTCGGTGAAGCTGTGGAGAGATGCAGACAAGTTGGAAGGAGGAAACCTACAATGAAACTCCTTTCTTCGATAATACGAAGTGGCACAAAATGCAACTCACAATCAGTTGACCTGCCAGTTTCTCGGTAACTATGCACCGTTTCTCACTTAGTTTTTGCATTCAACAATTTTAAGGTAATATTTCTATAAACGTTAGTGAATTTCTGGCTATGCATTCCATTCAAACTTGAAACAACAGTGCAGAGACGCCATATTGAATAGATGATATATTCACCGTGAATTTCGAACATATTTGAACGATTAAACGTTTTCACATATACATAAATTATTTACAAGCGGTTTGATCAATGAGTTGGCGCTCTCTGCTAATTATTGTCAGAGCGTGAATGTGTGAGTTTTAAGTTTAACGGACACACTTAGAGGCGTTTGAAACAAATTGAAATTACTTCCACAAATCATGCAAGTACACGGTACATGTTATTTCTGTTCCGAACTTTGCTGAACTTTTTTGAAACTTTTCGTTCGTTGAGGTCAAAGTAAATTCATACCGTATACAAACTTTGTCTAAACTATCAAAGCTTGGCGAAATTCAGTATTAGTTTTTACAGTTAGAAAAAGAATTTTATCGACGAATGTTCTTAATAATCTACTCATTTAATCTGATTAAGAAAGTAGCATATTTATCTCAACTTTTCCATCTGCTTTTCCTTCAATGGATCCACGATAAAAAAAAATTTTCTCGGGATTTAAGGAATTGATAAAATGGTAGTAACTAATGGGTCAACTAACCGGGAAAGACGTTTGGCGGAAGCGAAGTTTTCACGAGGTTGAAGTTAGTAACGTTAGGAAACAACGTTACTTTGCACCTTTAGGATTGTCTGAAAATTAGAAAACCATAATGAAGAAAATATACTCATAATTTGGAAATCCAATTTCTTGAAAGTTATTCTAAAATTTCACAATAATGAACTTTTCTCTGATGTTTCCTTATTTTAACGTTACTAATTTCACCCTCGTAAGTTTTCGAAATTGAATTTTCAAGCAGGTCGCATATCATTGTATGCAAGCGATACACGGTGCCTCGATATCTTCACTCAAACTGAAATCCTTGGTCGGTGGGAAAAATGTAGAATAAAATAAAACAAGACATATTCAATCGGCCACAAGGTGGTGATTTCGGAAGTTCGGATCACCCATCACCATTTCCTCTACAAGGATCCTATACTTCTCCGGAGGATGAAGAAAGAGCACGCGCGGCTTTGGCGCTAGAACTGTAACGCGGAATTGATAGATTGCTAGTGAGGGATCTGGCTTAGGTTCTGACGGCTCGTGAGTCGACGCTAGCGAATCAATATCTCGCACCTTGATCTTAACCCGAAATAAAATTTCGAGGTAGAGGCCTCTCACATACGACTATATGTATGGTAGTAGCAGTGTTTGTTTTACTATTTCTCGTGGAAAATTTTACAATGAATTCCTAGTTAGATTGTGTTTCTTACGCGTTAAAATAATGGTCATAATGATCCAATGCATAACAAACCAATTGGAAAGCATTTTTTACTAACCTTGTTTTCGGTTCATCAAAAATAGTATAATATGTTAAAAGGTACATTTAGCGGGAGAAGCAGCTTTAAGTATTCTTGCGTATTATCATTTACCCTTAACTGACTATGAAATAACAGTATCGACGATCTAATTCGCCTCTCCTCATCCGATGCAAAGAGGTAATCTTCAAACTCCTTCACTAGCGTGACTTCTCGTTTGATAAGATTCCCGGATGTCAAATCTTCCCACCATATCTATTCCATTGACTGGCTTAAAAAATAAATTCTTCACTTGTGTAACTCAGTTAAATTTTAGGTCATTTAATTTCAAGAATTATATATATACGTGACGGGAAAGGTATCGCTCGCCGTGCAGTGTATTCGAATACATTCCGCTCCCACTCGTTGTCAAATACGTGTGGTATGCAGGTGACGGCAATCATGTATACGAGGTTTTCATTCAAGCCCCTGCGGAAGATAAACAAACATCGAGAAAAATCGAATTACCTTCGGCACCCCGAAAAATACCCTCGTCTATTTTCAGGCTCGCACTCTCCTCCCTCGCCCCGTTCCTCCCCTTCTACCGCAAAGAGTAGAAAAAAGGAAGGAAGGAGGGAGGGGACCACCGGGGCCATTTCATTCAGCACGACTCGAAAGCGGCCGGGTAAAGGTAGAATGCGAACGGCGTTCCTATCGAGGTTCTCGGTCTGACGATGCTGAATGCTTAATCGATTTTCTAAGAATCGAGCATTTTCACCTGTGATTAATCGATTGCTACTGGTTTCTTCAAAGTTTCTATTATCACGGAATTGATTCATCTTCCAAAATTACCTGATTAACGATAAGAATCAATGTATCAGAATTTCAATTGAAATCTAATTAGCCGCAGATCGCGTGAATCGGTTAATGGCACTCAAAAAATTTCAATTCCCGAATTGACTGCTTAGGCTCATTTGTTTCTGTCAACTCCTGTAAGTTGGGTAAAAATTTTATTTCGCTACTACAGTCGAGTTCACTGTTTCTACTTCCTGTCACAGTACGTTTATAAAGTTCTTAGAGCGATTTCAGACACCTGATTAACGGCAATATTTTATGGGCCGATTCTCACATTGGTAGACATATTGCGTGTATAAAAGTGTACATACGATAAACTCTTTCAAATTACAGCAACATGTTGTTTTTTTTTCACTCAACCCGTTCATTTGCATAAGCCACCATAGTGACATCCTTTTTTTCTTTGTTTTTGCATTTTTTTTTTTTTATACTCCACGCAAAGTTCTGAATTTGGTTAATATCTAAAAACCGAATTACGTGACTGGAAAAGTTAAAAAAAGATTGTATTTTTTGTTTCTGAAGTCTGTGGGGCGTGCATAAAGTGCCTGAATCCTGAACAATGCGGTAAAGTAACGTTAGTGCACGCGTGCGGGTGAATTTCTATGTTTCACACACTGGGGTTTTCTTTGGCGCATGCGCAGTTCGAATTATTTAATTTTACGCACTGTGTCACTGAGCGTAAGTTGTCTAATGACAATTTCACGCGGTTTCAGTGCCTCTCAAATCAAACTTACTATCAAAAGTAAAATATCTGACTAGTGTGTTTACAGCACTCGCCTTTGCGGCACACGGTGCAAGCTTTACATTCATCGGAAGTTGCCTACTTTTCGCGCTTGTATCACAATGTGCTATCTCGCTACCAAGACGTGATCTTTTTTTGATTGTCGAAGTCAATACACTATTTTTTCGTATAATAAATTCTCCGGAAATGTAGAATTTTCAGCTCAAGTCTAAGTAGTGCATCACAGAATGTGACCCATTGAAATAACGTGTAACAAACATAGTTGTTCTAGTTTCTGTGAGCAATTTCCCAAAATAATTATGAATACAGTCTTAATTGGAGATGATGGTATAAGTAATAACATTATCTTCAAGTATGATAATAGTTTGTTTTTCCAATGTTGGAACAACCAGAAACCAGATTTCAATGAAGTAATAACTTTTTCAAGGTTTGTTCAAAATGGTGGACTGAAACCGATTTTTCGAAGTCTATGAAAGTAAATATGTCATTATTCGTTTGGAACCCAGGACGGTTCGACTGTCAAACTGTACTACACAGTTGTTTTGGAAAATTCTGAGCGAAGAAACTAAACTACGTACGTACTTTTTGACGCGTTATTTACATGGGAAAGTCATATGAAATAAAGTACATCTTAGGCTTGAGCTAGGAATCCTACACTTCAGGGCTTTCAATTTTCAATTTGGCAAAAACCAACGTTCAGGCCGTTTTCCAATTAAAAAAAAAAAACATGGTCTAATCCGAAACAGTCTAGTGTACAACAGCAATGGAATAATCCATTTCGTTGTGATTAGAATTTTTTTTATCAATTGCACCGGTCAACATGAATTTTGAGTCTGGGTTCTTGAAGTCAAATTTCAATTTCTTCCACGTAAGTAATGGAAGAAAAAATATGTTTATTCGGTGAAGTTTGCTTTTGTAGAAACCGGAACGATATTTCGGATTTTAAGAAAATTAACTTATTTCTCGATACACAAACTTCAGTTTCACAACTAAATTTTTGAATAAAAGTGATTCAAATACGAAACTGAAGTTTTTATTATTTGTTACTTACAAAAAATGTTTGAGAAAATAGGTTAGGTTAGTTTATGTTAGATTTATTTGTCACTTACGATAAATGTTTGAGAAAGTATGTAACTTATCTTAAAATCCGTAAATTCGTTCTGGTTTCTACAAGACGAAACCTTATCCAATAAAAATATCCTTCTTTTAATTTTCATGTTTTTACTAGTCACGTGAAAGAAATCAAAAAACTTGACATCAAGAAGCCGGGACTCAAAATTCGCGTTGACCTGTGATATCAATCAATGTAAAAAAAGACGAGGACAAACTTGGTGTGAAATAAATGAATTTTTTTTTCATCATTCGATGCAATGAAATGAAAATTCGCTTATGTAAGTACAAACTCAAAGAAACTAAAAAAAATTTCTCTCGTTGACCCGTCTGTTGCCTGTACCGTCGAGATTCTTCTTTACGTCGAAAGCACACATCAGATAATAGAATTTGATCGATTCCGGTTAGTTTAGGTTAGGTTTAATAGAATTTGATCGATTCCAAGGATCGTCTTTTTTTTTTCTTTTTTTTTTTTCGTCTTTTTTTCGCATCACCTCCTCGGTCCTGGGTCCTTGTCCTCGTCGCAGGACCGCCGGGCACGGGGTGCAGGGCGACCGAGGGAATGGCGCCGAGGGGCGTCAGGGTGGCTGCCTCGCGCAGGCTGCCGTCAGTGCGCGGTGAGGCGCGCCCGCTGCCACACGCCATGCTTCTACCTCAGGTGAGCAACTATGGTCATCGAGCCATGTCAAAGCATCCCCCCTGAACCGCTCCGTCCATGGATGTCTGCCTATAAAAGCCGTCCCGAAAGAGTAAAAAAACAAAAAAGAAAAAATATTAAAAACAAAACATTGTGTGTTCCAAGCATGAGTGTGCGTGTTGCTTTGTGTGTCTGTGCACGTGTCGATGGCTCCCGATAATTTTAGCATTTAGCAAAACATTTCAAATATTTCACCAAATTTTGGAAACATTATCCAAAACTCGGGATATTCTCCGTGTAACACGCAGTCCCATCATCTACAGGCATGCTGTCACCGTTTTTCCGCACACCACATGATACATTGCCACGTTTATTGTATGTCTTTACATGTACCTACCGAAATCATGCGTTTATTATGACCATTTCCGCAATCGTCTACACGTAGTGAAAAAGGGAAGTAAAAACACACAACACATCGTACGGTGTTCACTGGACGGTATATAATTGTACGATATTTGGTGCGTATCAAAGGCACGGATTGAGGATACGCGTCTCCGTGAGACGGTGCCAGAAACAATGGTGTTAGAAGCACCGGAGCCGTTCGCCAACAATTGCAAGTTGTACCGTTGTGACGAGCCGATTGTTCAATCAAGTTGATCGTCTGCGCTTACCGACAAACTCTGGGTGGGCCGACAATTTGTGGGATAGGGTTATGGGGCAAGAGAGGTGTAATTTAGGCCTACCTACAATAGCCGCGATTGAGACCATCGTTCCATTCATTCTCGGTTTGAATTCGGTCTCGATTAATGCCACGATCCTAACTAAATCTAACCCCGTGCAATCTGCCACGGAGAGAATAAAAGAGCAGATTTTACTCAATATTTTGCTGGAAAAGAAGGACAGATCCAGGTTCGTCGGTAAAACATACTTCATAAAATGCAAAAATTACTCTAGAATCAGTGAAAACTGCTACACTTACGGTAAAAAAAAAAAAAAAGTCGACGCGGGTATTTTTTACTAAAAGCCCTGATGTTTCCCTCTTTTTCGTTGCCGTTTTGAGTAAAATCTGCTCTTTTTCTTCTCTCCGTGTGACGAGTCTGAGTCTCGCCTACCGGCCTACGATCAACGACTCGAGCTTTTATCGCCGAGATTCGTTCATCGTTCCTTAAACCGACGGCAAACGAATCTGTCCCGTGCAACAGGCACCCGGCTCTGTGTTCTTTCAATTGGGTGAAGCCCTCCCTCCGCCCCATCGTTTCACCCCCATTCTGTCTCTCCTCCCCCTCATCCCTCGCCGTATAATCATACTTGTCGTAAATCACACTAATAAAAAAATCTGTCTCGATTTCACTCACCGAATTAAACTCGCTGTCCCACCGAATTCGTCGACAATCAGATCGGGATTATATATGACATATATAATACATAACATATATATATTTTTTTCCCGCACCGTGTGAATAAGCACGTTGTTGAGTGAGCGATTTCGATTTAATAAGTGCGAACAATAAATTGAAAAGGTAAATATAACTCCGAGTTGTTGACTTAAATAGAAAAACTGATCGATGTGGTTCTTAGTTGTTTTTTTTTTTCTTCATCCGTTTACTTCAACCGTAAGTAATTAGAAATATTTTTCCAACTTTGATTTTCAATTGAGAATAATTTGGTACCGTAAACAAAATAACGATTTCGAATGTAGTAAAAATAACGAATAAATCGTTGGTGGAATATTTTGGCAAACTAACAATTTGGTGGAGTGTCGTGATTATCCGGGAAGCTGATCGATTTTGGATTCTCGAAAGCCGAGAGCGTCGCTTCGCTGGAACGAAAATACGAACGGGAAAAAAATGTGTGAAATCGAGCAACGAAGTGAAATGATGTGAAATAAGTCGAGCGTAACTTGGTGAAAGAGTGGAGCAGAAAGAGTTTTACTGGAAAATGAAATATCGCCCATCAGGAATGCCGGCTCTACCTATACCTAATATACAGTGAATCTGGGATTTCGGTGCAACAGGCGATTCCGACTTCACCCCGGATTGACAACGACGATTTTTCGTTGGCTGCAACGATGACCAAGCGAATTATGTGCAAAACACACACGTCAATCTACGTGCCTGCGTGTAATCAAGCTAAACGGAATTCGATTATTCATTCTGACGTGCGTTTGCCCGAGAATCACAGCGAGGTTGGGAACGCGGAATATTGACCGAGGGCAAAAGTGTAACCGCTGTGAAAAATGAACAAATGAACAAAATTAGAAGAAATAAAAATTAAAATTAAAGAGCAGGCGCGTAAACTTTCCGCGATTCCAATTAATCTCGTGCCCGTGAAGCTCGGATGTTCAGTTTGTGCGAAAAGTTTCACAGTTCAAATGATTTGCCCCTCGAGAAAGGCCTTTTCGAAACGTCGTTGTTATTGTTTTTATTGTTGTTACACCGTTCGCTGGAGAGAGTTGTTAATACACTGGGTGGCTCTGTTGTACGGAATCGCAAGGCTTAATTAAGGTTTAGGAAGCTTATTGATTATTGTGCGTCGAGCAACGAATCAACATCTGATTAATTAAGTAATCATTTATATAGTCCATCATATGTAGTCGTTATTATTAGTTATATTCTTTCTTTTAGCTCGCATTTTCTTGTTAGATGTTCACTCGAAACTTATATCATTCAAACATTATCCCACAACAGTATAATTCCATATCAGATCTAACAAATCGCCAGTGAATGTCAAAAAAATAACGTAAACTGTTTTGCCAACTGGTCGTGAGCCAATGACGAGTGAAAAAATGGCTCAGTACTCGTGGCGTGAATTTTTCGACGTTTGCCCGATGAAACATCGGATTTAATCGTATAACAATAATGTCATAATCGTTGTATTTGTACAGTTTTGTGCAAAGGAATCTGGCGTGATAAAGCTCGAGCAGCCCTTTACTACACGCGATAAACCTCAGAACAAATGTGCCGTGTGTAAATACAATTGATAATTCAGTCGGAACGCGTGATAATTTTACGAATACTCATCATTTTGCTTATCAAGTTTATTCTTTTGCTGAAAATGTTTTCTGCATATCGTTGTACGTGGTTTGAAGTGAAATAATTTTCTACAACTAAGATGAAAATATAAAGTGAAAAGTGCACGCAGTAAAACCCTGCTAGAACGTATAATTTCCAGTCGATTGAAACGTGGCTGAATTAATCCACATATTGTCCACTGATCGGGATAAATTTTCAAATAATTTAGATATTTAGATCAAAGAGCGTTTATTGTTGAATGATTTCGTGTTCGAATCGACTAATTAATATCCTCTCACAAACGGACTATTGTTGAGTTCATCCTAGAATTTTCATGATTTTGGATTTAATGTAGGGAATAATTAAGTAGAATTTTGATGAGATGCGCCATTATGGTTGAACAATAAGCGATAGATTCAATCTAGTGAAAATCGGTTATGCATATTTCTACGCCACTTTAACTACTCGAAATATCAATATAAATATTAGATCATTTTTGGGGAAATCAGGTTTTCTACATTAACCCTTTCAGTCCCAGTGGGATGTTTAGGGACCCAGCTCAAAAATTTCCACTTCCCATATTTATCCCAGTATATTTGAAACTTCAAATGCTCTTTATTACTTCGTATGACTATCAAAATATGGAAAAATCTAATCTTTTCCACATTATTAAACCCACGCACACACAGATACGTGCTATTTTGGATCCGCCATCTTGGATTTAAAAATTATCAAATTGTGACTTCAGATTCGTGATCAGCGACTGCAAAAACTCTCAGTAACAAATATCGGCCAGAATCATCGAATTTTTACAGTTTTTTCGATTTTACATCCGCCATATTGGATCCGCCATCTTGAATTTAGAAAATATCAAATTTCGACTTCGGATTCATGATCAGTGACCCCAAAAATCCCCGAGCAATCAAAATCAGGCCTAAATATTGTGTTGGAAAATTTGTGATAAAAGGGTTAAAGGTGGTACAGAAAATAATTTTTCAAAGTTTTAAATCCGATCTTGATCCAAATCACAAAATATTCAATTAGTTTTTTGAAGAGGGAGAGCCAGTTGTGATCAGAAACACACTCCACCCTTATATTCTGTACGTAAAAACCAAATTTTAAGCCAGACCGGGTGATAAAATACCTAGTCGTTTTTCGAACGTTTCTAGAAAAGGTAACAGATATTATAGCGAAGAGTGGTATCAAAAATAACCCTAATTCAAATTTTTTTTTTTTTTTTTGTCCTCTATAGAAAATATGAGTGGCATTGGGATTCTTATGGATTAAGAATTAATACAATAACTTGCGGTAAACTATAAACTTCATAGTCTCAACTGTACTTACATTAATCTGTTTTTATCCACTGTGGAGATAACTTTTTATAAATGTTTTTTCAAATCATCCCTGGAGATCTCTAACGCTTATAAAATAAGCCCGAGAAGATTAGAATCAGAAAAAAAACAACAGAGTTCAAGGACTTAAAACATTTTAACGATAAAACCTTGTCTCAAGTCGTTATGATATCTTACGTAAGTTTTGTTATTCGAATTTCTAAGGATATTTTTTCGTTTGTGCTTACCGTCATTCGCGAAAATAACATTGCTCGAAGTTATTAAAAATTTTTTCGTCGTCTTCTCTTAACTTTTTATTCAAATGGTACGGCCCTCGTTTAATCTTATAATTAAGCAAGATGTTTTAAATATGAGGAAAAAGCCTCCGGACTTTTCATCCCGTTAAAGAGAGTAGATGTTCAAAAATTAGATGATGGGTGTATAAATTTTGTAAAAGACGGATTTTGCTCCGTACATCTCGAGTTGAAATAGATTCTTTACTCACCGAATTATGTATTAAAGAAAAGGATACATTCAACAACACGTTTAATCTTCCTTACGAAGTTGAACATTTTTCGAAGAAGCTTTGAAAACGATCGAAAGATATTCGGAAAAGAAGCTGTTCAGAAGCTTCGGCAAATTTTTGTATTCATATATACTGATTTACGAAAAAAATCGTACGTAAATCTAATTAATTTTTCGAGTGACTGAAATTGCACTGAAATAGGGAAAATTCCTGAATATTCTTTTTAAACTGATCAATATATATATATTTTTTTTTTTTTTTTCAAATCAGGCAGACGTTTATTTCGATTAAAGTGAGAAAATATCCACCCCTTCAAAGATGCCGGGTTCAGTCAAATAAACACCAGCTGCCTCGACAAATCTCTTACCTCCCCGGAGAGCGTATTTCGACGTCTAAGGATACCGTATTTACGTTTGAAAGTGAATTTATCGTTTGAAAATTCGAAAGCCGAATTGGGTAAAAATTAAAGTCTCAGATTGCGAATGGGGCGGCTTATTCTTCGTTCAGTCGTGTAAGTACGAAATTCGTTTCGCGTCCAAGCGCACAAAACGAAAGGAGAAACTTGTATGAAAACGGTGTTCAGCACGCGTTCAAAATTCTTATTTCGTTCTTTGGAATTTAGCAATTTTCTTCGACGATTCGACGATCACGAAACGTCCGATACCTTACACCCGCCTATATTTGTTCCTGTTCCCTTCTTTTGTGCTTTCCGTGATTTTTTTCTTTTCCTTCTTTCTTTATCCACTCACTGTATACGTCATACTGTACCTTAATACCACCAGCATTGTGTCGGAGCAAAGAGCATGATGACGTTACTCTGACGGCAGTCGATTCACTCGCAGCTTAAAGACACTCGTCACGGCAATTATCCAGAAAATTGGTTTTCACGTTTTACTTTTTCACGAGAACCCGATCCGAATGATGCGAATCAAATAATTCCAATTTTTCTAATAATTCAAACCCATCGAATAATTCAAGACTTCGAGTTTCGAGTTCGGACGATTTTAATTTCTCCAATCGTTCGGTCGAAACCTCAAATTCTTTTCAATACCTTGGATAAAAGATACGAATAATTCAGTCACAATCTCAAATATGCCTTCTTTCTTTTTTTTTTTTTTTTTTCGAAACCGTCCAAATTTATTGATTTTTTCATACGTTGTGTTCATTTTAAGAAATTAGACTTAATATTCTGTCAAACAGAATTTAACGGCCGCGCGGAGAAAGAAGAAAGGTTGAAAAAATTAACATTTCTAAAAAATCTTTAAACGTCATTTCGCTCGGGATTTTTCTTCAGACAATATTGGATACGCCTCTGTAAAATACTTCTAAACTCTGCGAATCGGTACTTTCTTAGATCTGGTGATAAAATTACGGAAAAATTTGTCCGATGTAAGTAATGTAATTTCAGGCCATTGAAAAAATTTTCACAGAAAAATACTTACAAAATGCACAACAGTGTTTATTATGAACACAATTCGTTCAATGCCAAAGTTGGTGAGCTTGATAATGAAACTGAAACTCAATATTCATCTCAAAAGTTTTTGCAGCTGGATTTTATCAAAGACTTGAAGTTCAGAGCGATATGAAATACTTGCTACTCAGTTTAATGCAATTATTGCAATAATTAACAAATAAGCTTCCTATCTTATTCTTTTCAGCTGATGTAACTCAACCGTATTACTGAAACGCAAAAATAGAGCCTAATTTTGTTAAAAGAGGTTGAAAAAATGCAAGCTTATACGGGGTGGGGTTTAAGTTTGAATTTCTCGAGTTCCGATAGCGCCTAATTCCGAATTATTTGGTGGCAAAACTTGGTCGGAATGGTCGGAAACCCGATGACTCAAAGTTCCGAAATGCAAGATTTCGAAAGTTCAAGTTCCGATAGAGAATAATTCCGAAAAAATAAATTTTCAATAGAGTAAAATTCTGATAATTAAAAGAAACTCGCACAGCGTAGCTTACTTAACGAGTGGGTGTATAAAATGAGAATGACCAGGATTCTGAACGTAAGAATATCGAGAATCCAAAACAAAGAAAGATCAAAATAGTGAAATTTCACCAAGCCCGAAATCCACAAGTCTGAAAATCTTCGATCGTTCAGAATTCCAATGCGTCAGATTTTTTAATTTTCTTATTTTCGTACTTTGGGAACTTTGACTTATCGGAGTTTTGCCCTTTCGGGAATTTGTCCTCTCGGAACTTTACACTTTCGCAACTTCGAGCGTGGGGTTTTGGCCCGTTTGAAACTTTGATGTTTTGTCAAAGTTTGATTTCTTTACTTTAAATTTCGTTATCAGGAAACTTGGAACTTGGTGCGTTTGAAACTTTTCAAATTCGGAATTTAAACCCCGCACCGCTGATTCAAAGAAACCTCTTCAATTTTCTGCAAACGTCGTCTGTTGTGCCGCGGTGATATTTAATACAGACTTCATATTTTGGAAAAAATATTTAATCACGGGTACGTGTCGTACAAAGGTTCGGAACTTTCATGCTACAACGTAAAATGCTCGCTCGAATTGACCGACAACTTCGTCATGTCCTGTTTGAAATGAAACTCAGCTTTTCGGAAACGAGTTATAAGCCTTTTTCTTGAAACTACCGATGTGTGACGTGCACCACTTTCTACCCCGATACCGGACGAATCGCCGGCAAATTTTCGGTTCAATTGATTCGCCTCTCAGTTTCGAAGATCTTTTCGTCTTTTCTTTGCTCTCTCTTTCTCTCTTATTTTCTCTTTTTCCGAATACGTACGGATTTCGGATCCCCAACTGTATAATATCGGCCATACGTACGCCATCCCATCCTTTCAGCGATCTTTTGTTGTAAGTGAAAATTGAAAGATTTTCCACGTATATGGAATACGCGTGAAAGTAATTCAGGGGAGTAGACATCGAAAAATTTATATATATATTTTTTTTTCTTTATCTTGTTCTATTCCGTATACTATAATCTCTTCCGAACATGTTGGTGCAAGAAAAACTGAAAAATTCGCAAAATTGAGCTCAGGGGAGGCAGGAAGGCTGGAAATGTGATAAAAATTCGGATGTGACGCATATACACGCATTTTTCTCTAAAAAACGTTTTTCACTAGTTTTGCCACGATTAGTCAAGAACGCGGTAAGATATCGCTTTGTCCTTTTTTTCTCTAAATGAAGATATTAACTTTCTCTACAAAGTGAACCAGCGTCTATGGCCAAACAAAAATGTACTATTATTGGTATTATAACAAATGTCACTCACTTATCGATGTTTTTTAAATTTTAGCTGTCATTTTTTAGTTTTATCTTCATGTTTTTTCAAAAATATTAGGTTACGTTTACAGAGGAACATCCTCTGAAGAGAATGGCGCTTGAAATTGCCAGAAACTCTAACCGTTCACTCGGAATCGTAGCAATAAAAGAGCAGCGCATGAGACGCGTTGTCTTCTTTATCCGCCAGTATCTCCCATAAATATTTATATTTTTTAAATTTTAACTACCGGATTTTATAGGCAAAACTCCAATAAAAACGTTGTAAAAAGAAAGTGTACGCATGTTGTTTCAGTTCTTCACAAATGCCATTTGAATTTTATTCCATTTATGGCCTATTTAAGAAATGAGTTTATCTCTAATTTTTTATACATAAAAATTAATCAAAAGAGTTTGAACACTCGTTTGAACACACGAAACAGCTTGATCTTTGAGAGAATCAAAAACAAAAAGTGGGGCGCATAAACTGAAATTACAAAACCAGCGGATAAGGATCCACTAAAACTTTTTGTCCGGACTTCTACGGTGTCCTTATAAACTGCGCGATAATTTTATGCATAACCTTCTCGTGGAATTGTTAATATCCAAGTCGCACAGATACAGCAACCATGCTGTCAGAGGGGAATCTTTTATCCAGCTTTTTATAGTTGACCTCCTCGTTGGTAGCGACTCTTTTATTTTGCGCTGCAAAAATCCAGGTTGCGGAAGTGGGCAGAGAAAATTTATGAATTCCCAAGATTATCTGGCGGCGAAATGTCTTCCGCGGTTTTTTATAACGTTTCTCTCGTGAAAACCAAAACCGTCTTTCCTAATCCTAGAAACTTGTCGAATTATAAATTTTCGATTGATTATTAGTCAGATTTATTTACTCGGGTTGGCAATAAAACAACAACTGAGTAGTCGTGGGCAAAACTGTAATTGGTAAATAACAAAAACGATTTCATTTTCCAATTAAATGAAAATGAAATACATATTACAGTTTTGTTCTGTAGTTGCAGAAGAAAAAATTGTAATTAGATCACGATCGATACTGTAACAGAGAAATACTTTGTGCAACGCAGTGACGAAAACCCATGTTGCATGAATTTGTCATTGACATTTATACTTAATGTCATGCAGTACTCCTATCTTTACCAACTGAGCAAACTCACCCATTTCCTTCCTATATTAAATAGCTAAATAATTGGTGTATCTCTAAATGTTCGGTCGGTAAGGGTAGGATCACCACATGGCCTTAAGATTCAAATAGACAAATATGCCGCCATATATGCAGAGAGGCACGTACGCCCCACTTATGCAATTGCTTTATGTACGAATATAATGATGCAGAGTATGCAGACATTGTCTCTAATGTGTTGACAAGTGAAAAACGCCGTCCTTCGTGTTTGGGCGTGATCGTTTTGCTTTATTTTTATCACTACTCGTGACGTTCGTCATTCGTAAGCGTATAATAAAGTTTAGTTTAATGGCGGGAAATTTGAAGAAGACGGAGATTTCTTTTCATTAAAATACTCTTCCTGCAGCTGACAACACACAGACAAAATCTGCCGGTAAAATATCTTGACGCCGTTTGCGAGCGTGCAATAAAACAAAATGTCGACGTCCCGCCAACAAATATTATGGAAAAAATAGGATGTTTGTGCCTGAAAAACATTTGACGACACAACTTGTCTGTGCGTCGATTGGTTTATTAATATAATTAAATGGTAGTCCGGTATTGGTTTGTCAATTACTTAAACGGTAGTCCGACCCTTGGAATCGTTAAAAAATAAAACCCTTTTCAACGCAACGACATCGCAAAGACGTTAAAACTCACAATCAGTCTAAACTAGAGATTGTAGAGATGTGATATTTCAAGTTGACGCGATTAATCGAGTAGGTAATAATTTACAAAAAAGTTTCACTTAAAAACAGAAAATGTGCAAACTGAAACCCAGTGGAATTATTCTTTCTACGATGCATTTTGGCTGGAAACTGGTATGAAGTTTACACGATACACGTATTGATTTCAATGCGAAATTCAATTCTGTTCCAGGGACATTTATCGTGTTGTCTTCGCCAATATGCACATCTCGCAACTATTTTCTCAAGAATTTGATTGCAAACGATCGCAAATTCTACGGACAATGAATCGTTACAACTAAACTAACCCAGAACGCGCGTGCCTGAAGCTAATTTCATAAATCTTCACAAGCACAGAGTAAAATGTATAACATCGTTGAAAAACTGTTATACCTGGTACAGAAATGCAGGTGGAACATTTAGTACAAACAGATTTGTTTAAGGAAAATTTGATTAGAAGCAGTGTTCATTGGAAATGGAAGTAAGAAATTTTCTCATGAGCCAAACAGATAAGTAGCAGAAAAAATGGATCATTAAGAATATTGCTTTTCCTAAACGGTCGAATCGGTACGTAGAAAAATATCGATCTAATGTTTTTTGCTGCACTGTAACAAGTCGTAGAATTAAAAAATCGCTCAGATACACCTCGGGTACTTTTTTTTGTGAGGATTTCGTTAATACGAAGAGCGAATCTCCTATGCAACCGATTTACGACATTCAACAACAATCTCTAATTTTTAGAGGGTGATCGAATTGCCGTGAAATCGACCGTTGAAAAAATTCTCGTTTCTTATCCCGTCTTTGCAGTGTAAAAAGTAAGTGTTGAAAATGGACATACGATGACAGTGAATAGCTAGTGGAGGTAGAAAAAGTGGGAGAGAGAAAAGCAGTGAGGTGAAAACATTGAAGTAAGGAAAGAATACTTGGGCGCATCGCTCAACGTGGCCATCTGATTTTTCCAAGAAGTTCTTACTCCAACTTTCCTCCCCAATGTATTCGGTTTACATATACAGGGTGTCCCATTTAAGCTATCACAGCAGAATATTTTGTGAACAACGCATTTAAGAGAAAAATGGTTGAAATAAAAGTTTCATAGTTCGAAGGGACGATACAAGGTCATTTGAAGGTTAACATTGCTTTTTTGAATGGGAACTTGTACTTTTTTCATAGATTTGGATTCTACGTAAGAAAAAGGAAACTTTTGTTTCAAACTGTTTCTCTTACGACATGAATTTTCAAGATATATAATAATTAGTCAATGAAACAGTAAATTCGGAAAAAAATTTATCTCGACAGATACTGAAAATTATGCCCGTTAAAGTTAATACACTTTTCAAGACGCTTTCCAAAAGATGTATGACATTGTGGTAAATTTTCTCGTTTGATGTCTCTGCATGCATTTCTGATTCGCTCCTTCTGATATCCTCTAGAATAGTTGCTATGAAGGAGCCACATAAAAAAAAAATGATGAACTTGTAAGATGTGATGATGTAGTAGGTCAATTTATGTACTGGTCCGCCTCTGCCGATTCAATGATTGTTGTAATCATTGTTGAAGAATTGATGTCACAGGAAAAACAGTTTAAAATAAGAATTTTCTATTTTCTTTTTTTTTTCTGTGCAGAATCCAAATTTGTAAAAAAAAGTATGTTGTGCATGAAAAATCAGGATACAGTGAAGTGTAAATGAAATTTAATTACTACCGATTACGAACTCGAACTGAAATTTGGTAAATTCAAAATGGCGGTTGCAATATGCAGCGGTGTAAGACATAAGAAATTACTTTACGGAAGAAACTTGGTACCTGGGAGGTTTTCGAGAATACTGCTTACGTGTCTGAAAATTAAAAATCGCGGGTCTAAGGACAAAGACAATTTTAAATTTCGTGAATTTCGACTTCAGAATTGTAATCAGTGATCACAGAAAATCCCGAGAACAATGTCTCATCCGAATGAAATAACTCATAACTTTTTTGTCAGCCATATTGGATCCGCCATACTGAATTTTTAAATTTTTAATTCAAGTTTGTAATTCAAGATCCCTAAAATACCACCAAATTATGTGAAAAGTGTAAAATCGCTTAATTATCTCAAGCAACGTAAAGACTCTGAAAATGTTATAAAAACTTTTATTATCTTCTGTAATCTTTTGAAATCCTGTGATATCTTGTGAAACCATCTGAAATACCTGACTTCTCTGAAATCTTTGAATCCGTAATGAATCTCTGCAAAACTTTATGAAATTCTAGTAAATAGTTTGCAGCCCTTTAAAATTCAGTAAACCCCCACGAAATTTTTATTAGAAATGTTTTTAAATAATTCTGTCTTGCAATCCGGACAATTTCATGATTTTTTCCCAGTTAGTGGTTGACCTTTAATTCTTTTATGAAAGTTTTTCAAATGTGGCCATAATTGAAGTTTGGGACGCTCCATTAACTAAACAGAAAATGATAGGATCAATGAATTTAATACGTGAGTAATTTGGCCAACCTTGATTGACAAGTCTAAAAACTTTCCACTCACAATCAGATGTGTTTTGTGCTTATAGAATAACTAAAATCAGGTTATTCATTTTTTTTCTTTTTTTTGCCATAAATCGAACACACACACAGATTCATTTAAAAATGGACAGAAATGATAGACCTTAAAACGTCGTGATCTAGTGAAAAATGAACTTTTCATTTTTGGGGTGGTTATAATAACTTCCCTTATTCTCTTTTTCTCTGAAGTAGAGAAAACGACTTTGCTCAAAAACAGAAATCGATGCGCATTAAAAATACACTTTCCTTTTGGATACCTCAAAGTATTGTGATTGCGAAACCTTCCAACGTTTTCTCCGAACAAATTTTTCCGAAGCTCGAAGCTTAGTTTGCCAAATACACCCCAGAAACGACGTTTGAAAAAGACACGACCGACCAACTAACGTACTAATGATTAACATTCGTTTAATTAAATAGTTTATTTCTTCGATAAGAATACCTCACGATTTTTTCAAGTTTTTAAGTGCGGCGCTGTACGAATAAGTGGAATAAGCAATTAATTTTCACTTTTTTTCCAAATATCTCGATAGGGGTTTGAGACATCGAATTTTACGCTCATACATTATTTATAAATCTTAATAAAATACATGAACTTTATTTCTACGACTATTTTGAATAAATCGCATAGTCATCGATTAAAATGCAGTGCTTTACTATATTGAAATATTTTATGCGGATTACGTATCGCCTAACTGATCCAAAGGATTGCAAATCAGGAATTTCTTTTGGTGTCACTGAATGAAATCTAAAATGAAAATTGTATATGAATTCAAGATTATTCACCCGAAATGGTGAACACCATCGTAATAGTGTCATCGGATTTTCATGACCATTCTCAAGCATGTCGTTTTTTTTTTCTACTTATTTTGAACATGATGTCCAAAATTTTATCATCAGCTGTGCAAATATTTAATTGTAGCTTTCATATTTGGCTATTAAATTATCTTTAACAAAAATCCAACTAATTTTGAATTTTGAGGCGACTAATATTGGGCCCTCATTTTGAATATATACAAATAAAAAATATATGAATCGTTATGAAAATTCAGTGACATCCGGTACGATTGCGTCCGTAATTTTGGATCCATCATTCTGAATATTTATCCTTTTTCCATCATAGATTTCGCGCAGTCACACAAAAAGAAAACCCTGATAACTTTCAATATTGGAAATAATAAAAGTACGTACTCCGGGTTAAGTGTTTCAATATAATAAATAATTACATTTTTCTTGTTAACCTTGCGATTTATCGATAAAAGTCATGGAAGTAAGTTAAAGCATAAATAAAATATTGATTAAAGCCAAAAGTCGGACAAGTCGCAAGCATCGGGGTTGTTGCAGAACGTTATACGGCATTGGCACAAACGAGTTCAACGCATCGTGTCACGAACGAGGGTTGCAAAAGGGTAACAGACGTGTTGCTCTCGCTTTTGCGGCGATCATGAGGTTCGCTGTACTTTCGCCCATATCTGCGCCTTGGAAAAAAAGGAAGCGGGTGAAATTATTGCACGACAGAAACCTCCGAGCAAATAATACGGCTACCCCTAATTAGCGAGCTTTGCAGACCCTACCTTGCTATTTTTCAATTCCTCTATTTTATTTCTCTCAGTTTGCTTTGGGACGGAGTACTTGTACCCCTTTTCATTCCCTTGGAGACGGTTCGAATGCGTGCCTATGTACGTACAACGTAGTAAAGCCACCTAGTGGTGAATACTTGTGATGTATTTACCTTTTCCCTAGTTATTTCCCTGGGATACCCTTAAGATGTGTTCTCATCGCTTCTGTATTGACTGTACGGTGTTGGAAAAGCCTGACGAATATAGTGTATTATTATCCTAATCTCAGAGGTAGTCAACCCCTTTATTATTCCCTGCTTTATGTATGGTTGATGGATACGTTAGGCGTATGGCTATGGGAATATGAACCACATCTCAGGTTTCGAGTTATTCATAAGCCAAGGGTACCATGGTTATGTGCGAATATTGAACCTGTCGATCAAGGCGTCTGAACTCAGCTGTATTCGGTACATTCAAAGCCATTGTGCCGTTCAAGGTGTGCTATATTTTTAACCACATATAAAATTTTCAAACGCATAAGCCGGTACAATTTATGTGTTAGAAATAATCATGGATTTGGTGAATTTTTCTAATCTGTTTAGCATTTCGCGGGAACTTGGAATAGATACATATTGATTCTTACGACTTGATCTGATTTTAATTGTGATTATCCAATGCTGTATAGTCAGATCTAGTTGATTAGAGGCAGATACAAAGTTTGCGCATACGTTGAAGTTTCAGCGGTCATTCTTATCCCTCTCGATCCGAGTGAAAAGACAAAAATAAAAGGAATCGTTATAAAGAGCACTGATTTACTGTTTCGGAATTTGCACTCCTTCTATACGATTGAAAATTGAAAGATAAAAAAAATCGCATACAATGGGGTGTAAACTATATTATTTTACTGTTTCGCGTGCGTTAATGTATTCCCGAACTACCGTCTCGTGTAATTGTGTACGCACTTGCCAATAATACGTATTAACGTATGGAAGCGGAGCGTTAATTCATTTAACGGCCGAAACCACGTGGAGAGATTTATCATGACGAAGCATGGTTGTAAATTTGGCCTATTAATAACAATTGTGAGTCCGCGCGTATCTCCATAAGCTCATGACACAATCTACAGTACAATCCGCTTATCGACGTGGATACTCAGTGATCAATCACGGAATTAAAATGGTATTGTTTTCAGTGTCAATCCTGTGCTCAGCCTAAAGTTGAATTAAAATCCAGATCCGTCGAATTATTTATAAAGATTAAAAATTGCTGACAATGATAATTCGTTCGACAGCAACCAGTGGATGAGCGGCAATAAACTCCTCGAATTCCCGATTCGAAACAGTACCAAATAAACTGCACCAACGTTTTCACATTCAAACGCAGTTTCACGCCAAATAATCTATCGATCCCTGCCGTTCGAATCCGAATTCGTATCCAAAGGTATCAATAGTCCAGTTTCGGACTCAATCAGTCTGCACCGGCATTCAGTGCTGCAGCGAAGACTAGGCCACAAGTCGAGGCGATTACAAGCATATGATAGAGTGTGTAGCGTGAACCATTCGTGCCCGTTGAACACCATACAATACAGGGTAAAGTAGTTCCTATGGGCTTTGCGTATTGTGTCGAGCACGAGCGCAATATTTGCTTTCACGTTCACGATGTAATGGATATATTGAAAGGGGTTTCCCTGCCCCTCGGAACAGCAAAATGTGACGGGCAATTAAGATTGCGAAGTGTTACGCTTCTTACCAATTCACGGGGTCTCCCTCAGTCTCCAATAAGATGGCAGAGCCGTCTTAAGGCGTGGACTAGTGGAGCTATGGCCCAGGGTGCTCGGTGCCCCTTGGGGACAAAGCGCAGATTTAACAAGGAAAGTATCCCCGGTCGATTTCTCTGATTTCATTTCGTTTGTAATATGTTATAGTAGACTGAAAACTTGGTGACACATATTTTTTTATCTGGCATTAAACACTTTATAGCGGTGATACCACCCTCCAAAGTAAGGCGTGTCGCGGGGAGATTTAACAGTTGTTTTTCTTTTTTTTTTGTAATTGAGAAAATCACAATCTTCATTCCTCGTTATGAGAAAACTTTTCCCGATGGAATGGTTGAAAAATTTGATGTTCTTGTGGGTGAAACTGCCAATTCACACCTTGACATGCCTTACTTTGGAGAGTGGTTTCGCGCGCTTACAATGTTTAATGGCAGATAAAAAAAAAGTACGTATCGCTTAGTTTTTAGTCTACTATAACATGTTACAAAAGAAATCAAAGAGATACCTTCTTTGTAAGCAGCGAAGACTTCGATGTGCCGAGTCCAATAACGACGGTGACACTGTTTTCGGGGCTGATAACGATATGCGGATCAATACGTTTTTATTGTTTATCGACCAACTTTTCACAGAATTGGTGCGCAGAAGTGCTGTATGTTCTGATTTTTACGCAAAATTCGGAGTCCTCGGTAGACTATCATCGGTTCCAGTATGTAACATCAAGAACCAAACAGCTCGGATCGTTAAAATATACCCGAATGATCGAGAAGATGAGTTAGTTGAAGAGTGCGTTGATTTTCACGATTTTTTAAAAGTATCACTCGAGAACAATTTGCCGGAATAACTTCTGAAAACTATTCGTAGTAAGGAGCTCGCTGCAAGTTACCAAAACGTAGAAGCGGTCCTCCAGCTATTTCTGTTCATATTACCAACAAATGCTAGCGTAGAGCGCTTGTTCTCGATGCTAAGGAAAGTAACAAATCATTTGCGAAACTCGACTGGTGAACAAAGGCTCTCTCACCTGAGTTCCTTTACAACTAATTCAAATCTGCTTGAGCAAATTTCATTTGAGAAGCTTATGAAGAACTTTGCTGTAATAAAGGCTAGAAAAGCCAGCTGTTAGCCATTTTGTACGATACATTTATCACGTTTCAAAGATCATCGACTTTGCGTTGTTTTCTTGAAGGCCATTGGATGGGGAGGGGCGGGGGGCGGAGGGCTATCTTGAGGGTAGCTTTAAGACACCTTGATAAGAGACACGTACACTCGGGGACAATGAATCTGAGACGACTAATTTTTTACACTAGACAGTTATGTTGGCAACACAGAGAAACCTACAGCGCCATAGTCGCCCGACGGCGAAACAAACTCAATCTCAATAAACATAATATAACCCATGACCGTCGAATCTAACCTTACCGTAGAATACTTGTTGACGTGTCAATCCATGGTGACTAGAGTACAGTAGTCCGATCTCTATTGGGCAGCATACGAAAAAATCGGCCTCGACAGTTCTTCGTTTAATAGTTTTAGATGTCATCAAAAGCAGCGCTGTGATCGTAAAGTTCCAAAGTGAAGTTGGTAAGAATTGACTATATATATATATATAAACATCGATCGTGACAGAAATAAAATTGCCCCTCACCTGAAAGGGAATATCGTTAAGCACGCGTGCCTGTGTTAATTATTGTGGAAAAAGTTTTTATTATCGTCACTATATCAATGTAAGAAATTAAATTGATCGCATATCACTTAGCAAAAATAGCAAAAATACAATGCTTATTAATTGAGTATCTTATTAAAAAAAAAAATAAGTAGAGGTTGAGGATCAACATAACCTCACAAACTTATTATAAATTTTTGGCTACGACGGCTTCGTGATAGAAAAAACGGATGGTGTGACCTCTGCGAAATAGGCCGGAAATTGCATTATTACGAAGACTATAATTATTATGGTGACGTTGAAGCCTTTTGTCTATGAAATAGATGCATTATAATAAAAATGCGTATATCCGTCTCGGTCTAGTCTTCCCACCACTCTTCGGATCTTTGCGATATCAGCGCCGTTCAGCCTCAGCCAGCGCAAGCCTTATTGTATGGATTTTTGATGCCGGATCGAATGTACGAAGATCGGATTCCTGTACTCTAGTCTCCATGCATCAATCCAACAAGTCATTATCTCCGCGGTATTCTAAGGTTAGATTCGACGGTCATGGGTAATGTTATGTTTATTGAGATTGAGTTTGTTTCGCGCTCGGCTGACTATAGCGCTGGAGGTTTCTCTGTGTTGCCAACGTAACTGTCTAGTGTAAAAAATGAACCGTCTCAGATTCATTTTCCCCAAGTGTAGAACTTAGATAGATTCTGACACTTTCGGTATCCCTAGAAATTCTATGACCCGTGATGTTGGATGACCACCGTTTGCACTGTCGGTCGCGCACCGCAAGCCGAGATGCAAACAAAAGAGCCTGCGGCGCGCTGCTGGCAGTACAAGTGGTGCTCATCCAAGATCATGGATCGTAGAATTTCTAGGGATATCGAACGTGTCAGAATCAATCTAAGTGTCTGTATCTATATCTCTGTGTGCGGACCCCCTTAGGAGGTTTCAAAGATCCGATAAACCGCTTACGCGTCGACCGGATCTCACCCGAAATCTCGAAACATCTCAGAAATTCGATTAGGCACCCATCTCCAGGATGTGCCCCGGATATAAGTATAACATCGTATGCAATCCTGCCATTTATATTACAATTTTCTCAACACGGATTGAATTTCAAGTGCTCCTTCAACTCCTGCATTTTGATCCATGCATAAGGAACTCGAGGCATTTCCAAACCCCCGGGCAACTCGCTCTAATTGAACTGCCGGGACTCCCGATGGTCTGTTCTACCACTTATTTGAATTACTTGCATCGCTCTCTCTCTCTTTCTCTCTATTATATTCACCCGTTATCTTCACTGCGCGCCAGCTTTATGATTATTCGCATATAAGTTTAACTGTCGCGATAAACTACAAATAGTTTGAAGAATCATCGCTGAAAATGTTACAGAAATCGCTGTGACGGAATACATGCATCTTTGAGTCCATTACCTTTCACATTCTAATACATAAATTTTTTATTGGGTATGAATGAAATTTTACGAGTGATTCGATGTTAAGATGAGAGGATAATGTTTTCAATCTTAAAATTTTGCAAGCACTTTTTTATAACTCCAAAAAAATATCTTTGAGTTTCCTTTTCTTATCTCACAGACTATTAATGTATAATATTATGTGCAGAATGATATGGAAATGTATGTTCATAAAAAAGTTTTTGTGCAAAAAAAAAATCGGTGTGAAAAAACCTCTTGAAAAGCAAAAGCTGCTTAAGCCTTTCTTGATTCTCTTCTTGAAATTTCTGTACTCGTTTTTATCTCAAGTTTACGTAAGAGCAAGCTAAAAAAATCTCCTTAAAAAACAAGAATAGATGATACTGGAATTTTCAACAAAAGCCTAGCTATCGATTTTTCGTTTTAAATCACTGAGAAATACTCCAACGTCAATCAATTCAATTAGACGAGTGACGACTATTTTCTCCAAAATCATTAAAACAGATTTTCCCTGCAAGTGTTCGATTCAATATTACCATTGAACGATCGGTATCGCCAATGTTATAAAAAAAAAAATTGTTACATTGAATTTGTAGAAAACAGAACCCATAATTAACGGACCGAAGTCTCCGCGTGTGTGAACTACATAAAACTGAGAAATTAATTACGAGAGAAGGCAAAATCGGTTATTACGAATTCGGCTTATCACATTACCGAGATGAGTTTCAGTTCTCACTCACTTTGAGGTGATGGCACCGCCGCTTGTACCTGAATTCAATGTTTTCCATATTGTTTTATCAATTTTCCAAACTTTTATTAACCGCCTGTACCCAAACACGCAACAGCAAACATTATTATATTTCAAAGTATGAAACGATTTCATTTCCCAGGAGAAAAGTAAAGAGTAAAATACAATTGGTTCACTTCGTCGGCACCCCGACATCCTCTTAAAGCCGACATCACCGTTGGCAAAATAATACGTAGCTGAGAAAGCCCCGTGCAGAAATTCGTCCAGTTTGCCTGGCTTCTAGACAGAGCCAGATGAGTATATACTGGCCGAATCGAACTCGCCAAACCCGATCCTGATAGTGAACAGATTTTTTCCAGATAAACTAACCAGAGCGAACTCGTCAAATCTCGGCACGGCACTCTCAGGTTTTATTTGAAACTCCCGGCTAGGGCGAACCAGGCAAAGCCTGACTTGGCACTGGCCACATTGCACATTACACGTACCCGATATATCACAAGTACCGATAGCAGCCACCAGGCGTCATGGGAGTCTGTAGCGTTCTCGTGATAAAAGCATCAGATGATTTCTGATAAACCGTAACCATCCACATCTGAGTTACTACAGAACATTGTTACAATGCATATTGTTTTCATAGACAATTTTGCCAATAAACTACAGATACTCACTTTCGGTAGTATTTACTCCCAACTATCTTATGATGGCCCAAACTGACGAATAGTGTTTTCGATTTCGCATTAAAGTATGTTCAGTTATTGGGTTTCAAAAATGGTCATCCAAAATCAACTCGATTAAAAAATTTCAAGACGTGGTTCAAAATTATCAAACACTTCCAAAATGATCAAAATTAGAGTCTTTATTTCCGTTCAAGCTTATACTCATCACATGGTTATTTTCTACGTTCGAAATTGTAAATATTCTTAAAATTTCAACTCGATATATAAATTTATAGAAGCTGCTCAGGATTTTTTTAATCATTTAATTGAAGCAGTGTACTTGAGACGATTTAGAGTGACCTGTAAATATAAATATTAAAAAACTGTGCATTTTGTTTTTCTTGAAGGTGACATCTTAAAGAACAGAAATGAAGCACGAGACACGAAGAAAAACCGCAAAAAAAATTATTACTGCTGCACATTAATTAACGAATATTCATAATTTCAAATTTTATCTAAATTTATTTAGTTTTCAACAATTATCATTTATTTGTCATTTTTATAGAATTCTAATCAAGTTTGAAGACAGAAGAAACTAAATTATTATTATAAAATTATGTAAACGAAATTTTATTCTTGATTAAACCTATTTCTTACATAATTTATCGAATCGAATTGAAATTTCGTTTATATAAATTTATATTAATGATTTCCTTTCTTCTGTCTTCAAACTTGATTAGAATTCTATAAAAATGATAACTGTTGGAAATTAAATAAATTTAGAGAAAATTTGAAATAATGAATATTCGTTAATTAATGTGCAAAAGTAATAATTATTTTTGCGGTTTTTCCTCGTGTCTCGTGCTTCATTTCTGTGCTTTAAGATGTCACCTTCAAGACAAACAAAATAAACAGTTTGTTATTATTTATATTTACAGGTCACTCTAAATCGTCTAAAGTACATTACTCCAATGATCGAGGTCTTGATCCCTGTCTCGAATTGAAGCTTCTACTCGGATACTGGCGACTTCCTTGGCTAACAGCTGCTGAGTTTTCTAACCAGAAACTCGTCAGTTTGTCTGGTAACAGTGCGTTACACGCCTAGTCTGGAACTCGGCAGTTTTCCTGCCCGCTAACTGGCTAGAAAGGAGGAAATGTGGAGAAGGTCTGGCCAGCGCCTATTTTAAATTTCTACATATTTTCTCGTAGCTTTTTCCCAAATGTTAAAACGATCCATCCATGTTCACTTTGGCACGCGTGCTCGTAGTCCTCGATCAAAGGGAATAGACGCATTGCCGATTTAATGAGAATGTGCCCGTGATGGACCAACACATACATACCCAGCCAAAAAATACCGTGCTGTGAATTGCCAAAGCACTCACTGCAGCCTCTGTACCGAACGATCGAAATTTATTCACACCCTCTCAGAGGTCGAGGATTATAGTTATTATCGAAACTGGCTCAGAGGGAAGCGCACAGTGGTAAAAAATTACTAAAGCCTCGACAAAACCTGAAAAAGTTGCCGATTTTCAATGTATAATACTTCCGAGAGGGTAACTGGTAACGAATCAAACGTCACGATGCCTAAAACTCACAATGTCGGATCAAATATGAGAATTTTAGCAACAAAAACCACCATCACATTGTATTCAGATGGAAATTCCCTTTTAAGATTTTGACAGTCACTACAAGATGAAGATTCGATGTTAAAATATAAGATTTGAAACTCGCTGGGTCCAATGTGAAACATTAGCATACGCATTGCTTTTCGGGGTGATCGCGAATTCTTCGTCAACTTAAAATATTCGAACTCCTATTTGCATTTAAACCAATTATGAATTATCCACATAACGTAAACGAAGTCACTCGAGATACGATGACGTTGAACCAAATTCCGAGGTACGATGTTTTCAAATAACACTCTTAGATACGATTTCGTTTAGCTCAGCCGCAGAGTTCATAAAGTTTGACAACTGTGCAGGGGGATAGATTTCGACCCCTTGTCCCGTGAAATGACGGTGGTCTGCTAAGGTGCGACTGGGGTCTAAAATACAACATAGTTGTTATAGCTGTTGGATCGCGGAACGAAGTCTACGTACCACATTGGCCGTGGCAGAGGCCAATAACAATCGGCGAAACTGGCCAAGTCGGAGTTTATTCCGGTCTAAAATGTACAACTTACTCCCAAGGGTATAATAAATGCAAGAGGCTCGGACGCTCGCGGCTCAAGGTGGTTTATGGTGTTAGCTAAGTGCACCTATAGCGCCGCGAACTTTTCACCCTGGTTCTGTGACCCCGTGACAAGATGGCGCGTCTTATTCTTAATAGCCCTGTAAGGCTCATGAATTATTCACACTTTACATAATACTTTGAGTATAAAGAAGAAGGAAAAAAAAAAACGAAGTAAATGAATTTCAATGCGTCGAGTGCACGGCGCGTTTCACACCTGCAGGCGGAGTTTTATGTAAGCGCTCCGGGAAGCACAGTTTTCCCCGATATTGCGCTTTCTTCTGCGAGGTAAGATTTTCGCAGTTCGAAGTCGAATTTACTTTACCTGCTTCACAATTCTCGGAGATATGCTCAATACACTTGACACTTTTTCAAGTTGAATTAAGAATACATGACAGTGTGATCCTTTTAATATTGTTAATAGTCGGGTTTATTTGAGTTGTAATTCACTCTGTGGATGGAACATTGTTTTAATTAAATTCAGTCAGGTCTGAGACACACCTTTCAATGGAATATAGATAGAAAGAAATGCCTGGCGTAGCTTCTCTCAGGAATCCAAATGTTACGGTTAATTCATTTTTCTTTTTATAGCTCTTACAATTTTCCTTATTATACGCTGTGGCGAGGACTTTATAACTACTGAATTTTTTTCCGAGACTTTTCTAATCAAACGTGCTTATTTACACACCCTAACATAATCCACACGCGCTATAAATCCAGGGAAATTTTGAAACAGATCTTTTGTATGAAAGAAACGCTGAATCTGAGAAAAAAAACGATGATATAAGAAAAAGTAATTCTATTTTATTAGGTTTATCGCGTAATGACTGAATAATTTATTCAGTCCAAGAACTTACGAATTATGAAATCGAAATGAAATTTGTTTAAATCGAATAATTTTATACCAATCAATTGATTTGTGATTTGATTTTTACCTAAAAATTACGTTTAATGATCGAAATAAATATCTACTTATAATTTTTCAGTGGAAACAAATATTTCCGAATCGAATCTAGTAAATGTGTAAGTTGTTCGTTTACGAAGCAACCAATATTTATTCGTATAAGTCTCGATTAAAAATTCATCGTGCTGACTTTGAGGGATAGTTTTGGGATAGTTTTTAGTAGTTAACCGGTGTTAACTGTTAGTAAATATTTATGCACCTTAAAAACTCCTGCTTTCAAATTTACAGAGTATTTGTAGTTAAGATTTTTACGTTAGTAGAGAATTCATACTTTCAAATAAAGTGAACAAAACTCATGATATCAAAAATTTGAGATAAAAATATCTGGTATAGAAAAAAAAGTTGTCGCGTCATTCCCAAAGAAGTGCGATTCAGGCAAATGTGGCAGGATAATTCCGTTTCAAATCGACCAATTTTTGACCTTTGCTGTTTTTAATTATATTGAAAAATTTTCAGATAGCAGTATCTGTAAATCACAGATTGGATTAATTTTTTTTACTATATCGCTTCCAAGTTACGGATATTCAAACCTTATCAAAGTAGCACTTATTTAATTTTCTCAAAAACTATTTAAAAAATTTCATGTTACGTTCCGCGATGGGTTTGAGATTCTGCTCTTTATAGGATAATTTTTTTAAACATTTTTTGAGCACTAAAAATTTTGCATTGGCGCGAAACAATGTTTAGCGTTTCGAAAATACGATCAAATACTCAAATATTCTTAATCATGTGAAAAACACGTTTAATTATACAGCAGGTGAAATTCATTTTTTGACATTGTGTAAAATTTTGAAAAGGTACAAGTTGAACTAGATTGTAATCGTTGAAAATTATCAAGGTGTTTCGAAAAATAGAAAACTAACCAAGCAAATCTGTCATAATTAGGTTCGAGTAAAGCTAAATGAAACTGAGAATACAATGTTTGGGCCATTTATTTAGAATTTTGATAGCTCGAGTTGTTACGATTTTTTTTGGAAATTTGATGAAAATTAGTGATAATAATAATACCAATTATAATAATAATTACAACCAAACGATCCACCATTTCTGACTAATCACATTGTGGGCTTTCATGATCTTCGTATAATTTCGATCGAACATCTCTCACAGTGAGGGAGGAAAAAGTTTTGGGTGCCGGGTATGTAAGGCACCAGGCTGCACTCTGAACCGCAGGGTGTGTTATCGATTTCACCTGAATTGTGCCTAACCAACAGGTGCCGCTGCAGCCAAAGTGAAATGCGAAACACAGGCGAGCCTGTCTGCCCACGAACTGCAGGTAAACCGCAAATTCGTTGTCAGAGAAACACGGCTTAAACGGAATTTCCGATGAAATATTCCATTCTGCGAGCATGGTTACTGGTTTGGATTTCATTTTACGTGTGAGAAACTCTGGTAGGAGAAGGCACGCATATAAGGGCAAAGATCTAAAATTCTACTACGGATCTACAACGGAAATACTACCTATTCACGGAGAAAAATAAACTAGCGTAACAAAAATAATATTAAAGAAAATACGTTTGAAAGTTATTGAAATAACGAGTTTTTTGTTATATTGTTTAAAACTTTCGTCAATATAAAGTATAATTATTGAATACAATTATTTTATTCTTGGCGTTGATTCTTTGATATTCGAGCTAGATTTAACAATCTTTCATCGTTCATCCGATACATTTTTTTTTTTTTTTTCTGAAGTAACAGAAGCTACGGTATTACATTCAGAAAATTTGGCTGAGACAAGAATTATCGACAGCGATGTTGTGTTGTCAATTTTCTGTATTGTTTTTAATGGATTGTTTGATACAACTTTTTGCAAAGGCGCTTGGTTTTCACCCGCCATAACGTTTTAGTTTTGATATTTGCCCAGTTGCCGGCAGGCAATATTGTTAGGGTTCTGCGAAAGGGTTCCATGTGTAGATTTTCGGGTTGTTCAATTTTAGATAAGCCGCTATTAGTTAGGACGTGTTTGAAAATTACTGTATCTCGATGAAATGCGCAGTACATTTACCATTTTGGCAATTCGAAAGGAATCGCTTGCTTGTTATATTTTTTGGACGCAAGTCCAGCACTAGAAGAAGGTAAAGTAAGTCGTCTTGCGTTGAGTTTAAGTTTGGAATATGAGTCGTACGGGGACGCGTGCATGAGCCGAAGACGAATATTGCAAATACACGAGACATAAACAAACTTTGCCTTCATGGTGCACACGATACTTATGTAACAAAAGTATGGTTTGAATATGTTTTTTATCACGGAGTACCGAAAAAAAGCACTTTTTGTAAAACCTGCTGGAAAAGTTCGATTTTTGAACTCTGCAGAGCATGCAGAAAGTGCCTGTTTTCTTAACGGTGCGGTAAAACAACGTCGGCACATGCGGACGATTAAAACGCTATATTTTACACAATAGGGTTTTGTTTGGCAAATAAGCACTTTCGAACAATTAGATTTTACCCACTGAGTCATTTCAAGTCAGTGTCACCTTCGTTGCTTCCCTTTGTCAAATCCAACGCACCTTGTGTTGCAAAATAACTTGTGTTACACGTGCGGATGGGTGATATCTAACACGTGCGATTACAGCGCTTACCTTGGCTCACATTGTAAACTTCACACTCGTCGGAATTCACCAACTTTCTGCACGTGTAACATAATATACTATCGTAGTACTAGAACGTGAAAAGTGCACTTTTCCAATTGTCGAAGGAATGATACTACTTCAAGTACAGAACTCAGGAAAAAAAGACGCATCAACCTCACTTGTGATACATATTAGTATATTATGTTGAAAGTGCGGGAAGTGGATGTTTTCCGATGAGTGTGAAGCTTGCAGCATAAGCCAAGGTGATGGTGGTAATTACACGTGTCACATACCAGCCGCCCATCCGCACGTGTTTCACTCGCTATTTTTTCCAACACCTTTGAAGGAAAGTTTGATTTTTGAAGCAGCGAAGATGCCGCTGATAGCGCATAAAATTGGGATTAGGTGACTTATGTTCCATAACACAGTACGTAATATTGAGTGATTCTGAAGTTCACGTGCGCCAAAGAAAGCCCTAAAGTGTAAAATCGATTATTTCAGCTGTATATATGTGCTAAGGTCGTTTTACTACACCGTTTGGAAATGGGATACTTTCTGCACGCTCCACAGGTTTCGAAAATCCGACTTTCCGAGCAGATGTTGAAAAAGGTGTTTTTATGTAATGGAACCATGTTTTCCTCACTTTTTGATTCGTGTAGAAAAACAAATTTAGGGCGGTTAATTGGTGAAGAATTCATTCACAAATTATACGTGAACTACAGTTACTTTAAATTAATCGCATCTTATTTATAAATAATTTGTATTCTGGAAAGAGATAGGGTATTGTGATTCCTCTAAAATGACAGTTTTTGTACCTTTTATGTCACTGATTTAATTTTATCCTCCGACACTTTTGTGTTGACAATTAGACCGTACGCTCAATAAATCTGTCTTTTCAATTTTTTGTTAAGCTTTTCTATTTCTTAACAAACTAAAGCGGAAACATGAAAATATGCAGTAAACTAACAAGAGACGTTCAATGCCAATTCGAGGTTGAATACTCCAGATCATAAGGGATTCTTTCGGACACGATGCCCTTCGTTTAACTTTCGATAAACTTGAAACTTCAAATTTGAATTCATGTTGATTGCTTCGTTTTACAGTTTGTTGAAATATCATAAGATGTAAGTCCATGAAGGAAGGAAACTTAACAGTAATAATAAACTGTTAGGTATTTATAATCTCGATACCATACATGAAATTCAAAATGAAACAATACGCTGATTGTTTTTCGAGGGAGATGTAACAAAATTAAACGCGCCCCGATTATGGGCACAGACTATTGTGAATTTCAAAATACAAATTTTCTTTAGTCCCAAGACGCCATATGCGAATATTTCACATTTTTTATTTTTAGGGTTCTTCATAAACAGCTGAAAATCGACTGAAAACTTTTTGCTGAGCTCAGCCTTTCACTGTGCCTGCACCTAATCCACCCCCTGGATAGAAAACGCGCGCTCCGTTTGACGCTGAATTATATCGAAATGTACGGTTCGATAAATACTTTTTTCGGTTCACTGTAAATTCGACTTTCGCGCAGTCTGACTTTTAGCTCATTCCGCTTCGCTGCTCCGCAGTTACTTTTCTTATAACTTTTAACGTACCAGCTACTGTGCCACGAAGCTATTACAGCGTCAACTTTCGCAAAGTTATATTTTTTATCACCTGTCACTTGGCTTTATAGCATTTCTTCATTTGACGTAACTTTTGTTCTTTACTCCGCTTTCACGTTCCTCTAGATATACTCTCTCAATAAAACATTTGTTATACAAACATGCGTTGTGTAATCTATTTACGTGTAATTAACGTAAAATTTAATTATTAAAATTATACAAGGATTAAAAATGCATATTTCATCTACTTTTCATACCAAGTAATTGTAGCTTCTGCGAGAGTGATTATTAAAAACGGGTGGAATTTAATCTCACGGTATAATAAAATATCCCTGAAAACTCCAAAACAGAAATTCACACCGTAAAATACTGTGCATGAAAATTGTATGTCGGGTTTTTCTGTTACCAACGCTCAAAATTATTTATCATCAGAAATTAATTGAATTGAACAGCAAAAATATTCATAATAATCCACGTTTCCCAGAGTTTAATTCACATTTTTCTTCAATATTCACTGAGAATCTGCAGCTGTACACACCTGTACATAAAGGGTGTTCATTTTGAACGGGGAGCCTAAATATCTCGGGGAGAATATATTGTATGGGACAACGCTACGGACAAGAGTTTAATTGTTTTTACAATTATATCATCGAATGCATTAAGGGGTTACATTCGATCTTAACGTCGAAAAACAGACACATCTTAGATATTCTGTTACACGCAAAAGTAAGGAGTATATTTAATTGACATTCGGTCAGTGATTACATAGTATTTTTATCTACGTTAGAGTCGTGGAAATGCAGGTCGATAGAACAACGTCAAATTGTTTTTAATGTCAACGTTTCGGCCACAATTCGGGCCCTGTTCAAAACAAATTTCTTTATTATGTGCACATACATTTTGCATTAAAAACCTCGCTATTGCAAACGTGTTATCACAGGCTAATGGCCAGTTATTGGGGTCTTGATTTTTTTTTTTGTTTTTTTTTTTTGTTTTTCAACTTCAAAATAACTCGAATCAAGTGTTGGGAAAGAAGAAGGAGAAAAAGTGATTCGGAGCGAGCTGTTTGTTTTATAATGATTTGACCGTGCTCTCATTTGGTCAATCCTTCACTGTTTCCTGTTTTTGTACGAGGTTAGTTCCCCTTTCAATCACGACTGTCTGTTCTCTATTATGATATGTTCGTTATTCGATTAATATAAAAAAAAAAAATTCTGTAAGACAGAGTGCAGTCTACATTCCTCTATTCGTGGTGTACCCTTAAACTTTAAAAAAAAAAATTTGATCTGATGGTGGATGATCAACGAATCTTACGCACATAGTTTGTAATTTAGAAGGTCAGTACCGTAATTGAACTGTGTAGATTATTTCGAATTTGTATGGTGAACGTGTTTGACAATTCTCTTTGTGTTCGTGTAGATGTGCGTATAATAAAGAAATTTGTCCTGAGGAGCCAAAATTATGGTCGAAACGGTGACATCAAAAACAATTTGACGTTGTACTATCGACCTGCATTTCCAAGACTCTAGCGTGCATAAACTAAGAGACCAAGATGAATTCTGCTGACTGTTTTTAAGTATTTACAGTTAATTCTTTGGTTGAAAAGACAGGCGTTCAAGAATTACAATCAAAATTTGTCTTACTATAGATGAGAATATTAATGGTTTGTGGATCGGGATATTGAAGATTCGAAAAAATACGATATACACGACGATTTGAACAAAATCATCGCATTGTAAATCGCTTCGCATTTTCGGAATATGTATGCAAAGTTTGAAATTAATTCATCGAACGGTGTTTGAGTTGGGAGATCTACCACATTAGAAAATTTAGTTTCGAGATAAACGCGTTTACAGTTAACGCGTTTAAAGTTTTGACCTCAGTTTCCAAGATGATTTTGTATCAGATGAAATGGAAATTTCTCTTACCCTTAATCGGCAATTTCTTGCACATATATGTAGGAGGTCTTCTCCCGTATTCGCAGCTTTCGGCTGATCTTTCAAGCTCTGGACTCGGCTCTATTGAAGCGCACACCATTGAGTTGTTTCACTCGAATGCTTATAACTTTTTCAATTTTTGGAAATTCGACATCGGCTTTGGGCCAAAATATTCTTGAGAGTCGTAGCTATAATAATGCCACAGCAAAAAATCTATTTCTGAAAATTTGTGACCGAATGTAATTCTTTAAGAAGAGGGTTGAAAGAAACTTTAAATTTCTTGATAAACTTGTTCTATTGAAACCTATCGTTCTTACTCGTTGAAATTGTGGTAGAGTTTGAAAAATATCTGTTAAAAAAAAATTTTTGCAATGGGCATCGAAACTACAAGGCAATGGCACTTTTGAGTTCGGTGTGGTTTTAAACCTGGTTCATTGGCAGAAAGATCAGGAAAATAAACGGAGTACTTAGCTTTGCACCTATTAACGTAAAATCTTCAGTATGATGTTTTAGATGCTTTTATTTGGCTATAATCTATAATAATCTAGATTCATTCCAAATCTGAAATTTTCCAGTACTTCAAAAAAATTAGTATCTGGCTCATTTTACGAAGTGGGTTAAAAACGAACGGTCACCAAGCAAGTTTAGATTTCAGATCTAAAATGATCAAAGTCTCATCAAATCTTATGCTTAGAAATTGTAAGCTTGAAACAAATCCACAGCGATGATCTCATTTTTTGGCACCAAATCGCCCTACACTAAACTCTAATTACATATGCGGGCATCATTTATAAAATTTCAGTGTCAAACCTCTTTGAACTTCAAAGTTTTTGAAACCATTCGTAAAAATTGATTCTATTGAATTTTTGTCAAGGCCTGCGATCCTACGTAATAAAAATGATACGTTGAACTATAAAAAAAACTGGTAACACTATATCACGTACTCTTCAAAATCCTAAAACTTTCACCGAAGATGTATGTCTGTCAAATCTTGTTCTCCTGAAATATTTCACCATTGTATTCAAAATTAGACACTTTATATTGTATAGCTGTTACATATGATTGTTATTTCTGTGCCTGTATGCAGTCACATGACCACAAACCTTTTCTTACCCTGGTTTCTCGTGGGTATATCGGAGCACAATGAAATACATAAGAACCTAAAAAACGTTGGGACCGCGCGTCCGTTCTTCGGAGCACAAAAACGCAAAGTTATAGCTTTTCATATCTCGTTTTTGCAACATCCTTTGTTTCTTTACGACGTTATGAATGATTCGCAATATGAAAGAAGTGACCATTTGACGACTGACTTTCCACCCTCGCTTTTCAGTGCTGAATATTATACGTGTTAGTAAATTCTTATTCATCCACCTTGCAGATGCCATACAACTGTAGGGTTGAGAGAATCGCGAAAACTTGCCATCTGAAAAGGAACCGTTCATAAATGACGTCACCGTGAAATTCACCTTTTTAGACCCCCGCCCCTTCCCATCAAACATGAAAAAAACATTAGAAACTTTCATTATTTCCAAAAATTCTTTTATTAAATATTTTGAACACTGCAACTGCATACACTAATATTAAAATATTTTTACTTTAATACGAAATGGGTTAAGATTCAAGACTAGTAACCGCACAGGAACCTTCACTATAAAACTCGTGACAATTCAAAAAATACAACAACAATAGATATCAACAGGGGAATCCCCCACAGTCACGCAGTAACGCGTAATTTAGAGCATGTAGATGAACGTTCGATGCGTTACATCATCGCCAGCTGGTGGACGATCAGGTGAAGTAACACCGCTCGGCATAAAACGTCACGCGCGGGCTTTTCAAACTCGAGTTATGGTTCTTCGGGTGAATGTTGAGAAAGAGATTGAAATTTCGAAATATGACGTGACATTTGGCTGTACGCCCATTACCCCCATTGAGTGGGGACGTCGTCTATGCACAGGGCCAAAAGTAAATAACAGTAAAATAGATATTACATTTCAATTTGCTGGAACCGCTTTAAATCTGCGTTCAATGTAATAAAATGTTTATAATCCGTCAACGTTAATTAGAGCAGTGAATATATCTGCAGGAAATTTTATCATATGCACTCACCTTAATTTGAAATACTTCAAAGAAGACGTTATTCAATTAAATACTGTTCAGGGACACGGTGTTTGATGGAATAAAACATGTCCAGGTATCTATTTCTCGCGAACCGAGCTTTGCCACGTTTGAATAAAAGGAAACAAGCATTGCCGGGTTTTTTGTCGTCTCTCCGTTTGCTGTGTAAAAAAAATGTAGCTGCACAGAAAAAGGAACAGCAAGTACATATCGTTGCAATTGAAAAAGTTTTACCGTTTATTTGTTCTTGACTTTCAATTCTCCACCGAAGTTTTAAACAGTTTAAGAGAACTTGGGTATGTTGTTCTCTGTAATTTCACCTCACGCTGGACAATTTACACTGGTTTGGGGAATTTTTTAAGCTGAGAAAACTAAATCTTTTACACGGGTTGATTCCGATCAGATTTACGCACACGCGACTGAAACCTGGTCGGTAAAAATTGTTGATTAGACTTTTTAAAAAGGATGTAACCAGTTTATCAATTTTAAGTGGTCTTTTCTTGTAACGAAAAGGAATTAGATGTGTAAAGTCAACTCGCTTAGCTTTCTAACTAAACCTGAATGATGTATGTGCTTTCCTTGATCTTCTCTTTTTATTCCTACTCTTTCACTTCGCTTATCTTAATTCTCTTCGCGAGCGACCTGCCTAAGTAGGTGCAGAGATTAAATGCCGCAGTTTTATTTGCGTATATATTCTTACGATGTTACTTTAATTAAATCAAGCGGGATCTGCAGGTGATGCTGTAATGCCGATTTTTTCAAAAGTAGAAATAACAGGGATTGCGCTGAGAATTACTTATCAATATGTTGAAATTGCATACGCGAATGTTCCTTAAGCTTGTCAAGTACAAGTACAAGTGATCTGAACTCTAAGAAAGTGCTGTCCATATAATTACCGTCACGCTTGTGAATCGAACAATCTTTTTCTTTCCAGTACGAGGAGAGCGATGGAACCATTTTAATTTTTGTGAGAAAGAGTAGTGGCGTAAAGAGTTTTTCAAAGAATAACAGTTTTCGCGGTTATTTGAATCGATATCTAGGAACTTACTGAATACCATCAATCGGCAAAAGAAGGAAAATACTTTTTTCATAAAACTTTGTCGATAGTTCGAATTTCATATGAACAGAACGTGTTTTATAATTTCACGAGGTGCCCACTTGAATCTCCTCTCATTTACTCAACATCAAAATTCATTGTTTTCCCTCCATCCTTCGAACACTCGTAATCCAACTTTCGTATCAGTCCTTTCCCTAATTCCATCATTCAGATTCAGTCGTTACTAATTCGACTCAGTGTCTTCATTGTTATAATAAATCTAAGTGCCAATTAAACGCCCTTTAATAAAATCCCCAACATCGCAAAGTGGCATTACCGAAAATAGTGACAACTTGTATTATAGATTTCGGTCATAAATCCATCTACACGAGCATTTAATGTATTCCGTTTCTACAAATCCTATCAAATTTCGTTGAAAATATGCAACACGTACTCGAATTATATCGATCGTATCTGCGTGAAGAAGTTAAGGTAATAAGTTCAAAGTGAAGTATCGATTCTTCAAACTTTCAGGAATTCAATTTCCGACGTCATTTAAAAAGCTCATTACTTCAAAGAAACGCAGACATGGCTTTGGTGATTATTTCAATTAATATGAAACGACCCAGACCACGGTTTTTCTGATCGAGTTCCAAATAACGCGCACGAAGTTCAGACCATGGGTATATCATCAACCAAAATCGCTTTGATATTCGCGCAAGAGAATTTTCAATACGAAATTTCGAGTGAAATTCATTCATACCAAACGACTGAAAAACTTCGAAATCAATGTCAGCGTATTGAATGTGCAAGTCGTTATTCGATCGACGCCACGGGACAGTGTAACATTAAGATTGTGACGTCAACGAAACAGCATAAGACTGTTTCTAAAACGATTACGCACGATTTTTGAATTGTCAGCTTCAGGTTTAAGGAACATGTTTTAACTTGGGCGTCGACAGGCTTTTTGCAAGTATTCTATACAATTATGAATTAGCATTTGAATATCCTCAGTACTCGCTGAGTAACGCAAGAAACATAAATTTACGAACACGAAATTTCCTACTCTTTCTACTAGCTTGATTTTATCGGTAGATATGTAAGAGGTATTCTCAGTCCAACTGCTTTACCGACCGAGTACGGTCTGGACGATCGTTACGCTCCTTACATATATACTTTTATCGTTTTGGAATACAACTCTCACACACAAACGTGTGAATTTTGAATGATGTTTACAAAAACTTACTTCTGTGTGTGTTTTCCACAAATATTGATTCTCACTGTCCTGTGATGAAGCTTCAGTGATAGGATCTCATAGATCGAACTGTCAACGGATATGTTATTTCGGATCAACAATGAAAAAACTTGTACAAATCGTCGACGTACTGATCTCTATTATGAAGCGAGCGAAGGAAGACACGTTATAACATGAAACTGGAAATTAGGAACTGCAAATTTTGGGCTATGGAACACCCCTCAAAGTTTCATCAAAATCCATGGTCCGGAAGATTGTTACTTTGGAATGGTGGGTGGATAGTTCCGCGTTAACTAAGTTTCGTAGTTCGATGATTTCGAAAGTTTCACCAAAAGTTCATCACCATTCGTGAAATGACATCTTAAGCATTTTCTCAGAGTGCCTCTGTTTCTCCGTTTCGTTGCGTCGACTGGAAAATCTCGAGTAACGACTCGAAGAGAAATAGTTCGAAGTGACTAGGTCAGGAATTCCTCGGAAGATATTCCGAGGTGCTGTAACGATTGATGATAAAATTTCTAAGAGCTCGTACTGAATTCTTTCAAGAATAACTGAAACAAAGATTAAAACAATTGATTTAAGGAAATTTTATTCAAAATATCCGCAATCGAATAATTTATCTCGAAACTAACTATGAAGGAATGTAGACGAAAATTAAGAAAATTGCAATTCGCAGAACAAATTGCATAGACTTACATCATTCCAATGGTCCTTAACAGACATTCAATTATTTAAAATGGTTATTTACTTGTAGCAAGTGTATTTGAAACGTAATTATTTTTATTGGATCAATCGAATGTTACTTTCAATGGATAAAGCATCTGCCAAGGATTATTGGAATAAATGTTATCTTGGAACCGACTATTTTTTCAGTTCAAAATACTGCGCCTAGAATTGAGAGACAGAAAACCAGCTTTCGATTGGCTTCAAACACAGCGCTGAATAATGTGATGCATAAATTTTTTACTCCGTCACGTGATGTAGAAGACAATTGCGATAAGCATTTACAAAAAAAGTCCCGACTGAAATAGTCGCCGAGGTGTAACGTCTCTTTTAACCTAGACAGTATCTAGTGGACAGTCTAGACTCCACGCAATAACCTCGAGTTTAATGAACAATGCCGGCAATAGTGCTCACAGAATTAGTGATTCCAGACACGCACTGAACCTTCCACGTATCGAATGTTTTCAAACTATATAAGCTGCGGATGTCATCATGTTTGGTCCTTAGTATTCACGTGGTATGATCGTGATATTTCAAGCTGCTTCGGAGTATCGAAATTGTCACCTTTTCAAAGTTAAGTTTATCGGAAACTGAACTTGCAGGTTTCTGGGTTTTAACCCTTTCAATCACATATTTTTCAACTCAATATTTTGGCCTGAATTTTGTTACCCGAGAGTTTTCGGGGTCGCTGATCACGACTCTGAAGTCAGAATTTGATAACTTCTTAATCAAAGATGGCGGATCCAATATGGCGGGTGTAAAATAGAAAAAACTATCAAAATTCGATGATTCTTTCGATATCCTTGTACGGAATGAAATTATAATATGCGTTTTGGGTGATTTTGTACGATATGCATACCCAACCTATCCTTGCCTTGAGAACTCGTGACACTCTTGTGTCTTTTGGGGGACTTTTGCCACGTCTATCTTCTACCATTTCCGCATCCCCGAAGCATTTGAGTGGCTTTTTCGTGTATTACCTCAGCACCAACAAGTGGAGACTTTCGGCGAGGGGTGGGGGTTAAAAGTTGGAAGGGTCGATATTGCGAATAACTGATATACCCAAATTTCAAACATGTGAAAATAAAATAACGCAAGATTTTTAACAATTCATTTCCAAGTTTTGAACCCCACCCTCAACGAATCGTTCTGCCGATCGTACTTGGTGTTTTATTTCCTCGAAATGCGCCCTTCACATTACAGATATGTTGAGAGTAATACCGGAGGAACATTTTACGTTTGAAGGGATTCGTAAGAAAGTTCAAGACTTGAGGATGTATAGTTAAGTCAAAAATGTGTCGAATGAAAAAAATAAAAAAACGAAAGTGAGACGGGACAACTAAAGCTGATCAAGTTGAATCTGATTAAAAAAAAGCCTCTGCCATCTAAATGAAAACGTTTCAACTCTGAATTTCAACTGTAAAAATCTTATTACTCATAATTTCGGAAAAGTTACATTATTTCACAATTGTATCACCAAAAAGTTTGTATAGTTCGTCTGATTCTATTAGCGAATACCTTACTTTATTGATTCATGAATCGCCTACAAATTATCTGAGACAGATTCTTTTTTGAGTTCGTCAGCTGGAAAAAAATCCAATATGTATAATCAAATCTTGATAATTTCCAGATTTTGTACTTGTGCTCCGCTAAGAAATAGGTACCTTATTGTGAATCACAATTTGACTTGTACGATCTTTGGAGAATTTATTTACAAATAAAATTAGCTATTGTTCATGAAAATTGAAAACATGATATGTATATTCCGGTGAAAAAATTATAGAGTAATGAGATTTCTCTGATGTAGTTAAAACGATGATGTTGAATTTCCATGTTTCAATATTTTATACTTTTATAGTTTCATCACACTTTTCTTTCGCCATTTTTTCAACTCGACTGTACATCACATACACGTCAAAATCTTAATATAATATTACGCACCTAGATACTGAGAAACAATTTAAACCGTTGACTGAATCGTATTCCCAAGTACAAAGTACAATAGAAAAATATTACCATACAGCTGTACCAATTTTTGTATCACAAGATCGAAAACTTAATCACATTTTATTTCTCTTCTTCGAAAGAAAAATTTTTCAGACTTAGAAAAACTTCATCAATGCGTCGAAAAGATAAATTTATCATGCTGATCTTTGACGAATTTTTATTTTTCAACAAAAAAAAAAAAATTACCCAAAGTGCGTGTGGATTATCAGCCTGCGATGAAGTCTTTTTTTTTTTTTTTTTTGTTCGATAAATCAAGATATTGTAGGTGAAAGATGCACGTGTGTAAATTCTGCGATATTGCCTCAGAACTTGGTGACGTGATATTCAAATTAAGTACATTAAGACGCCGCTGAACTCGCTTGTCATACATACATATATATTTCGTGACGTCATAATCACTACGGCGCTTCTGGACATTATAGACGTTGAACCAAATGACAGACTTCTTGTGGACACTAAGTGATTTGATTGGTTGGATCTAACGGAATGGGCCAATAAAATCACTTAGCGTCGTGTTGCGCCAGAAAATTGACGTAAATCGGAAGTGACCATCATGAACGGGCTTCTGTCACGTGAAATTTCTTCATTAAAGTGTACCATCTTTACGGACGACAAACTGATGGAATAGGTTTTCCCGGATTACGTGTGTGCTTTTATATGTCTCTAACTTCCTGTCGAAAATGAAATAAATTCTCAAATCGTAGAAGCGGTGAATCAAATCGGCCATGTTTTATGCCACGTGATTTCATTTATTCATCATCATTCAGCGATCTACGTTAGCAATGACTGAGTTAAGGACGTACGCCTTTATTCAAGCTATAATATAAAAATTTTCATTATATTCATTATACTTTAACGAGAAAATTCCCCCGCTTGTGACATCACAAAATATATACATATATATATATACATGACAAGCCAATTCAGCGGCGCCTTAAGATCGAGCGACGAGCAACTATCCGTATTCATTAGACCGACAAGTAAATTTCGACCCCGATCAGTTCGGTTGAATACCGAATGGAAATGGGATAGGTGTGAAAATTGTGACAACTTGTCGTCGGTGTGAGGGAAGGATTAACGACTTGCGCTAAGTGGGTTTAATTACGATTCAGCGGAAAATACATAGTTTCCCGTCGATTCGCCAGCTCGTACCTTACTTCGCCCGCAAATTATCGGATCGATTTGTAGAGGATTCACGTGCGGGATTCTCGTTAGTTCTAAATTTATGTGGCTCTTAAACCGTCAGACGGCAGTTTACCCGAGATCACAAGGTCAGAAGATTCAGACAAGAGACTGAAACTTGAAACGCAATGCGTTTCAAAAACGTCGCGGTGTGGGATTTTATTTTTATGCTTGTTTTTTTTTTTCTTTTTTTTTTTTTTTGACAAAAACTTTTACAGACTCGTTAATCTTACAAGCACTGCAGAGCGTTTAAAAACAATTCTCTTTATCGGGTTTCGTGACGGATAAACAAAATATACGCTCTGAGTTGGAGTCGAAATTCCATTTAGTAAGTAGAGGAAACTAGAGCCACGCTCTTACCTACCTCTTTTTTATACCAAGCCACATCGCATTGCCTTTACAACCCCGCTGCAGGGTACTCGACTTAATTCCATCAGCAACAGTTGGCTCTGCTATACTTTCCGTGGCAACACACCAAACGCCAATTTCAGTTGCTATAACATTGCTCGTCCTGGTCATAGAGAGACGTACGGATAAGATTAATGTGCAAATTGAAAATTCTAATTACTCTAAAAAAACTGTTAAACGTTTTTACTTGAAATTATTTTTTAGAACACGTTGAAAGCTTACTTCAAAAAATAATGTAGTTAATATGGTCACAAATTGAAGTATACTAAAAAAAAAAGAGCAATAGAAATAAAAATAGAAAAATGCTATTTTTACAAAAAAATTCACAAGTTTTTGTTATTTTTCAATATCAATGGCTCAAATTTTGGCCGAGGAGTTTAGGTAGTTAAAATTAAGGAAAAAAATCCTGCGGTGGCGTACACCTCTAGGTGGCAAGTAAGGGTTAAGGGTCCTATAGGGTCGCATTCACTCCATTTTTAAATAAAGAATCACGTGGGTCACAAAACTTTTTTTTACTCTCGGACTCGTCGGTGTCTCAAGTCGAAAACGTAAGCTGTTCTCTTCGGACGGAAAACTTAAATAATTCGCGTGGGTTGTTTTTAACCCCCCCCCCCCCCCCCTCCCGCCCTTTTTGCAGTTCTAGGGTTAACATCGCGTGCTTCGCACTTAAATGCAGCAAACGACGAAGGAGCTGTCCTGGCACATCTGCTCATCATCCGTTATGCCGGACACCGATCCCTCGAGCCATAAAGATCCAATTACTCCATTCAAATGTCTTGCCGTCGCCGTTTCCACACCTCGAGACCAAAATTTTCCTCATTTTCCTCAGAGCTGCACGGAATTAGACGTGTAGGACTTTTATCGTTTTAATACTCCGCAGCCCGTGCAAGGGCTCTGGGAAAATACTCGTCTCATAAATCATCCCCAGCAGTATTTCTACGCAGACGGGGAGGCATTACGTTTCTCAAATTATGACGCCAATGGAGGGTGATTCAAAACGACGGTTTCATCGCAGTTTGGTTATAGACGAGCCGCGATCGAATGAAAAAAGCTCGCTCGAGGCGCCTGTCTTCGACTATCCACGTTTTTCTCAGCCGGAGAAGATAAATTATTCTTATCATGGCAGGTGAAAAAGTACGGTGACAAAAAAATGAGGACGTAAACTCTGTTTTGCTATTGAAGCTTTGTACTCTCACGGTGTGCAGATACTCGCCTCACTGCTAACGGATCATTCCGGTACTAGACGCAGAGCGGGCAGAATTTTATTGAACATAAAATTCTCGCTATATCCCCATCGAGTAATTTATAGCTACCGTTTCATGTATCGGATAAATACAACAGAAATGAAAAACAAGCAGAAGCTCGAGCTCGGTAACTCGGTAGAGAAAACGAGCAGAATTTTCACTACCCGTGTAAGGGAGTACCGTAAGGATTATAACATGGTCGAAGATGAAACTTGAAGTGAAACTCAGCTCCGCAAAGTTATTTTGAAAACACGTACATACACCAGGGTCGGTCCTCCGTATAGTCATTTTAAAATTTGCTCGCTCCCTTGGGCCAAGATACCAGAAAATAAATTTTATAGAATATATTCACAACCCTAGGGTGATAGCTCAATTTTCAGTTCTACCCCAAAGCCTAAGAATTTTTCCATACAAGTGACACGAAATTTTCGGCATTTCGTGGTTAGTTTTTTTTCCTCTGAATGTATTGCGTCAGAAAAATTGAAACTTAGTAAATTTCTTACCTCTGGTCTTGCGTGATTGACAAAAGATTGTACAGATCATTGGGAATTGAAAAAGATGTTAGAATTGGGACAGAAGCCTAGGACTTGAAAAAAAAACGACCACCATTGATTTTACACGATTCTTCGCTTGTGTCGAACTCTTTTTTTCTTCGAATGATCTATGCAGTTGGTTCCTCTTACGTGTTATATTTTCTCTCGTTATTTTTCTCTTTAGGGTCCAGCAAAAATCGGTCTTCATGTTGACGTTTCACCTTCCTTGATACTGATTCTCCATTTCACTTATGATCTTACTTATGATTTCACTTGTATATCAATGAAGCTCGTTTTTTTTTGACATTTTAATCACAATCTATAAATGTTATAGTATAACTTGGAAGTAATCATGTTTAGTGTATTGCTGTGGGTGAGAACAATACTATTACTTGATATTTTATGCTATTTCATGGCTATTTTTTACGATTTTTTTCTATTTTTTCGAAATTTACTCAAATTTGGAAAGTGTACCGATCCAATGAACTTCAGATTTGGATTCAGCGTATCGAAATACACAATTCTAGATGGGTGTGGTCAAATGTACAGACCACTTTTTTTTTGTGTGCCAGTGTTATCAAGTACATAAAAAAGTTGAAAAAGATACGTTTACGGAACGCACATAAGCATTATTATGCGAAGTCTGACACCGGTGTCAACTTCAACCCTTTCATGCATATACTTTTCCTTAGATGCAATTCGCTTGAAATTTTACATACATGCGCTTTTGGGGTCACTGATTACGAACCTGAACGAAAAGGCAGATCCAATATGGCGGACAAACAAAGACAACAATTAAGAATAAAAATCTTGTAAAACATCTGTAAAATTTTTTGTTGTGTATTAAGTTCGTGTGGAAATTGAGACTCGGATTTTCATGGGAGATTAGCAAAAAATGCTTTTTTCGTGGAAAAGTACGAATCCGACCATTTGTCATGTGCTATTTTTGCAATGAATGAGTAAATACATTTTATATTTTTTTTTAGACTTACAAATATTTTAGGGACCATGTAGAATAAAAAAAACTTCACACGTGTTACCAAAAAAATAATTTAATAAATAAAGAGTTGCAAAAGAAGCGTCCCAGCGTGAATCAAAGGGTTACATTGATCAACCCAAGATGCACTTAGTCTGCGCGTAAGCTGCAGAGACTACAACCATATAAATTGTCATTTCGACAGTAATTAAAGACTCCAAACCCTCACTGTTTGCTTCAAATTTGCTTTACCAGTAATAAGGAGATTTTAGTCACGCCTTAAGTGATCAAGTACCTGATTTATGCGAGATCTTAGGTCTTGAATGTTTATTACACGACATCCGGAACTGTAGACTATGGTGAAATTGTGGATGGAAAATAGTGAAGCATTGTGGCACAAATTGACGCTGCGGTAATTTCGACTACTGCTTACCTGTGACTTTGAAAATAGTTTGGCTAAGCATCTCTAATTAACTTCAGCAACCAAAAGTCCAAGTTTCAGGCTAATCGATCAAAAATAAATACATTCTCCTCGATTAATTTCATGGAAAAAAAGAAAATACTTCTCCAGGAAATCGTGTAAGCAGTATTTTACCTCGCTTCGTCCAACAATTGTCATACATTTTTTTTAACTCTACAAACGTTTTACGATTAAAACGGTTTCTTTACGAACCACGGTTCGAAAGAGACTTTTGATCCCCTCGATGAGCAAAATTTCTAAGCTAATGGGAATTTGTCACCCACTCTGGCTTTAAATATGTGGGTGAAGTCAAATGTGAATGTTCTTAAAAAGAAGTGATTTTTGCCGATTTCAAGGTAGAAAATCGCCTGACGATTTGACAACACAACATTTTTTTACAGGGTCGTTCAATGTGAAGCGGATTAGTCATGTCAACGATTCTAACGCCATCTCGCTAGAATGTAGTATTCAGAAAATTTAAGTTTTTAGCCAAACAGTTTGACCAAATTTTGGTCACAATCACGTGAAAATAATTATGTGCGGAACTATATCATCCGAAAACTTTTTGGTTACATGCGAAAATAACGCTAGGAAATGTATTCCTGCAGGAAGTGGTAATTTAATTACAGGATTACATCTTTTGGCTTTGTTGTTGCATAACGTGAAACTTTTTGAATGTAGATTTGCGCTAACTGCGATAATTTCACATCGGTGCTGCGTATAGAGATCTCAGAAAGACAAATTGTGAGGTTTTTTTTTTTTTGTGAGCATAAAAAATGACGAACTAACAATAAGAGGTTCGAATATTGATGACCGATGAGAAACGGACACGCACCAAAAAAATAAATAGTACCGCATAAAACAGGCAGTTTCAACTATCACCTGCAGAAGAATTTTAAACAAATGAAAAATGATGCCATCAAAACCGTGTCGAGTTCTCGTAGAATTCCCCATACATAACTGATGTAGAGTAAATTTGCGGCGCTCTTCAAACTTTCGTTCGTGCGAAATAAAAAATTATGCTCCCAGTAAGGCCAGTCAAATTCAAAAATGTCGCCCGCACCGAGCAAGCAAATCTTTCGATGGTCGTTTGAAAGAAGCAAAATTTTCGTGGAAAGATCGGCAGGAGTCGAATTTTCAATGCATCATTTAGAAATTTATATTTGTATAGTGTTTTTTCACATTGTTACAGACAATCTGAAGGTCTGAATTAATCTCGAGCTTCGTGGATTTTTTTAGCCCGAATGACAGAAAACCGGTTCAGGATTTTTCTTTTTGTTGTTGTTTCTTAGTCAAAGTTCAAATAGTATAATTTATGTTTTTTCAAATTTTTCGAGCGTCTATAACAATAGCGAAAAAAAAAGAATTGAAAAGAAAACAAACTTCTGAACAAACTATTGAAATTTTAGCTTCTTGGTAACAAACGGTAAGAAATGATCCGTCTATCGTCTATTGTTATGAAACTATGAGTTTTTCAAGATAAACTGACATAAGTTTGTTACACGAACTTGGTTAAAAAAGTATGAAAATGTAAAAATATTTCTGTTCAAAAGTTTATGCCGTCTCAATTCGTCCAAATTTTTTGGATCATAAATTTGTTCCTGAAATTGAAACAAAGTACTGTTTAAAATTAAATCAACGTTTTTTTTTTTCACTAAAGGTTACCCAAGATTCACATTAAAGTGATCGTAGTATAATTTTCACGGAATGACCCACCGCGAAGTATTTAAGGACAGTAAACGTTTCAAGCAGGTGTTCTTTGGAAAAGAGATCAAACGGCAAACGTCTCTATGCCGAACAAGTTATTTTTACATTTTTTCACGAAGCTGAAAAAAATTTCGCGGTGACCGAACAGCAGATCGACAAATATTTCACGAAGTTCTTAATATTTTCAATAATTCCTGGAAACAAGGAGAAAAAAAGACCGGGAACAACCAATTGCCAATTCCACTGAGAATTTTCATACCAAATTACTTTGAATTGATTTAAAAACTTTTGGCCATCCCGTTTATACATTGCGGAAAGAATAAACTCGATGTGAATAAAATTTTGTGAAGTTTCTCGTGTAAATTCGTCGGATGCTTAAACAAACTCGGACGTAGCTCATGTTTAATAATTAATAGGCACATCTTCACCTTACAGAAACGTCAATGACGCTTCGCGACGCTTTTTTGAAAAACGCGATAAAATATATGTAATCGGACAGGTCTCAAGGATGAGTAAAATTGTCTTATGGAAGTATTGAAAATAAAAACATAAAAGGTTATTAAATTTTTATTGCGAATACAAATTTGGAAATGGTTTTAGTTTGGTTTGGCACAGTAGATATTTTACATCAATGACAGAGTTAAAATTGATACCTATACAATTTAGAGTGGTCCAAAAAAAAAAAATTTTTTTTGCTTATCATCTCAAAACCTTCCTCTAGGTATAAAAAAAAGCTTAATAACTTTTTACCCGTTAGGATTACGAAAAAACTACTTCCGAACTTTTTTGTAGAAAATTAAATTTCCTACAAGAATCATTGATGAGAAATTAAAAAAAAAAATTTTTTGTAGATTTACCGGATGAAAACGAAAAAAAAATTTTTTACGTGTTATTTAAATGGGAAAATAAAAATTCATTGAGCTTAATGGAAAATTGAGATATCGAGCTGCGCTTTGCAGGGAATTTTTTTTATACCTAAAAGAAGGTTTCGAGACAACAGCACTTGAAAAAAAAAAAAAATTTTTTTTTGGACCACTCTACCATACATGCTTGAAACACCTACACCAATTTCATGTTTGCAACCGCTGGGAATCAATTTTAAATATTGGCCGGGAAATTTCTGCACTGCACGCAGAGAATTTCTGCATCGCACACATTTCTTGATTCGAAGAAATATCATTTGTCCGAAGAAAATCGATAAAAACCGCAATTTGGATTGTCAAGTTGAAAAGTTGAATTTTTTTACATGCCGGTGGTGTGTGTAAGTAAATATGAGAACCATTCAACGTCTCACAACACTAGATAAATTTATTATTATCGTAAACTAATAAGCCGAACACTTTTGTCCGTTTGAAATATGAAATGTAATTTCTTGTTCAAAACATTGTAATGGAAGAAAAAAACTACAAGGTACAAAAACGTACACTTTGAATACAAGTATGAAACATGCAATCCTATGAAATATCACTCGACCACGCTCGTCCAGACATGACACCTTAAGGTCATGTAGTACTCCTACCCTTACCGACCGAGCAAACCGGCCCGCTTTCAACGTTCAAATTTCGACGGTGCGTCACTCTTTTGTAGCGAAATTTACGAAAGTTGCTCTTATCCCGAAAATCTTCATTAAAACGTGTGTTTTTTGACACTCGTTACTATTCCCACATTTTGCGCATTTCAGGACGAAAACAGTGCATAGCTGAGACACGTTGCACAATTCTGGAAAGAACGAGACGTAAAATGAGCTATGGTGAGACTGTTTTCATGCAATATTGAAATCACTAGACGAGAACTAGGACTTGTTAATTCAATTAATTCAATATAGGCAGAAAAGGGGTGAGTTTGCTCAGTCGGTAAACATAGGAGTAGGGGAGACCGGGGCTAGAAGTCGCACGTTTTACAAAAAATGAAATTTCGCACGATGTATAAATACGAATTCATCCCTAATTGATGTGGCGTTAGGTTTACTATCAAATATTGTTTCTGCGACAGAACTAATTGGATATCGAAAATGGTTCTTGAGATATACATTTTTTTTTAAGCCCGAACAGACTGTCACATCTTACCCCGGTCTGGGGCAAGAAGTTACGGCCCTGGGGTAAATTGTTACATAGTTTTTTTTTTCTGTGATTTAAGAGGAAGTCAACCCTGTTCTTACCTTCACAATAAAACGCAACAAGTATGATTATGAATAATAATCTTTATTTATTAAAAGTAATGAACACTTGAGATTTCGAGAAAACGAAGCTTAATTCGATCAAAAACAAAACATTTTCTTCGTTTTACTTTTGAATCAAAAAGAAAATCGAGTTTTACCAGGACAAAGTTTCTTTTTATTTTATTTTTTACTACAAGAAGCCATCTTAGAAAATAAATTCCATAAAGAACTGTAATAAAAAGTAGTACACGTAATCACTGCAGCGGCGCAAAATTTGTTTTTTGCGTTAGAACATAGCGTTTTTAGTTTAAGCCTTGGCACCATATTCCATAGTTTAGAAATAATAACCGTTGTAACAACCTACCCCTGTAACTTCTAGCCCCGGTCTCCCCTGTTACATGACCTTAAAGAAATAGAATTCGTGTAATAAGAGACGCAAAAAACGAATATTTTCTGCAGACTAGAAGGACCACTGCAAATCCGACACGTCTGTAGAAATTCAATTATCATCCTGGATGGTCCTTAAATTCCCCTGCGATCTTCCCGATGCGCGTGCAGATCAATCCGAGCATGAGAGTGTCTTCCCGCTCGACGGATTCACCCAGAAACGTTACTGAGAGGTTGTTGAGGTAATTAAGAGAGACTCTGGCCCTCTACCGAGCCGTCTCGCTCGCCTCTCTCCCTCTCGATTCAGCTACAACCCTCAAACGAAACCTTTCCACGTACGCAGGACCATGATACAGAACATGCCGGTTCGAAATACCCTAGAGACGACGGTTAACCACGGCTTCATGCTCGCGCGATCCGACTCAACGTTCCTGTAACTGAGACTAACTAGCTGTTGCATGAACTGAGTGAAGCTCTTCGCTTGGAAGGAGCTCCTGGACTCTGTCTGTATCGGTGCAGTAGCCAAACGACGATTTGACGCTGCGTACGCCGGTTAATTTTTTTTGCTGAAACCAGTGATGAGCAATATTGTAACTAGCCGATTGAAAATCACAAATCACTAAATGTAAACGCGAATATTTGAATTAGAAGAAATTTAAATCCATGTACGCCTCTTGGATATCATGGCGAAACGACGGCAGCGCTATCTGTCGGTTAACGGCGGCAACTCGAGGACGTTGTTTTCATACCGGTAGACATATGATGCACAATTATTGTTTTATTCAGTGCAATATGAAATTAAAAGTGATATTATGAGCCAAACTGTCATCGAATGTGGATTTCAGAATATCCATGCAGAATTCTTTCGCGGAAAATCTGTGTCGAAAGGTAAGTAAATGCACGAAACATATGAGATATTCTTTCAAATTCATTGTGATTTTTACTACGTATTTATTTTTAGGATTATCGTATTACTAACAATACGATGATCGATTAATTAAACATTGATAGGGTATAAACTATTCCGAAGCCATCGTGTTCAGGAGGTCGTCGAAATTCATGATGAAGCTAGTGGAGAACGAATCGTCCGTGGGAAAGTAATACCACATCCGCTGTACGAAGTGAAATTAGAGGTCTGTATTAATTATGAGACAAATGTATAGTTCAATAATAATGTGATAAAATATATTTTCAGGAACTTTGCATCTATACATGCAAAACAGAAATGGAAAATGGAGATGTATCTCCTTATCAAAAAAATATAAATAATAAAGGAATAAGTATATTGGACATTGAAATTAGATTTAGAAAACTACATTTTTTATTTCGGTTTATAACAACATTAACAAATGACACATTTTCTTTTCAGAAGTCGCTCGTGTCTAGCTATGGCCGATTTTGGTATGTTTTTTTTTTTTGGATACAGACGGAAAAATTGTTGGAATATACGCTGGGCTGTTTTAGATGTTAGACCGCTTGCCACCAATAAAATGAGCACTGCAGATCCGAGTGTTCTTATTCGGCTGCCATGGCTTGTTATCCGGTGTACTATAAAAATAAAACATTACAGAAAATCTGACGTTTGTATATTTTCAATACGTTTATTCCTTGTATCAAATTGTTATAATATTACTTACATTCTTCTGACAGCTTTTATCTACTCATTTCTCGTGCTAATTTCCCAATTTCGTCTCGGAAACGAATAAAAAGTTAACTCTGGATTTTTCGATTGGGTATTTTTGCAATCCACGACACAACAGTACCTCGTACCACCCATTTTTTGTTTATTTCGGAGAGCACTTTTTAATTGAATTAATACATAAACCGCACAGCTGACCGCACTCGTACGCCACGTGTTGTCCAAATCTGACACCAAGCCGCGCCACTAGAGTTATCGAAGAGGCGTATACGTTTGTATCTTGTAATTCGACTCATTCGATTCCATACAGATATGAAATTAGAGGGTAATTTATCGGAGAAAAAAATCTATCATGAATGATGGCTCGTTTCAAAGGTCTGATTAAGCAAAATGTAACCGACCTAAAAAAAAAAATTTTTTTTTTTTTTTTTGATTCCTTGATTTTTTCCGCGACTTTTGGTTTTCGAGAACGTAGAATCTACGAATGAAATCGGGATTATATTATATTGACTCTAGTTTCTAAGTTATTGTAGCATTGAACACTACAACACTACAGTAAATTCAAAAAACGGCGATAAACAAAAAATTTATTTCATGAAATTCAATTTCGCCTTGAGTCTTTAAGCAGATTCAAAATTGCGTTCTACTCTGGGACGTGGATTTTCACTGCACCTCACCGACCAACTCGGAAAAGTTGAGTCAAGTGCCTGTGCGGTGCACAATAATTTGGCACCCCGTAACGATAGCTGGAATATTAAGAAAAATATCGCGAAGCCCAGTTGGCCGCCTGGCGTGATCAACACGCCTCGTAATTTTCACCTTCGCGATCCCTCGACTGTTGCTGCATTCGGTAGTAGCTCAATACCACTAAGACCGGTGGGGGAATTTTTTGAGGGATGAAAAGCAAATACTCGCTGTCGCCACAATTTAGCAAATTGAAACAAAAATCGTATATTGCGAACGAATAACGATACAACAATAGAGAGGCAATAAAATAATGCTACACATTCGCTCTCGGCGATTCGAATCGAAATCAGATGTCAGATCTGACGGAAGAAAAAAATCGGAATTCGACATTCACATCGGAAACCTATCTGCTCTAATCCAAGGAACTAATCACTACGAATTCAAAACTTGAGACTAATACTAATCTGCAACGTGTTCATCGCGCTACAAATCATAAGGAGATCTTGTTGATTATCCGACTCGAAACGTAACGTCGCGTCGTTACCAGCAGTCTTAAACTCACTCATCTACACCCAATTCAACGCAACCGTAACACATCCGGAATTCGAATTATTCTACTAATCCTCAACTATTGTCCACGTACGGATTGCACCGCAAACACGAGGAACGCTTATTAATAGTCTAACTTGACATGTCGTTAGGGGGGGGGGGGGTAAGGGTTTCAGCGTAAAAAAAAACACTTTTTTGTAAATTTTTTTTTAAAGTATGGATTGAGCAAATTTAGTCAAACCTTTTGTACATTATTAAGTATACTTTTAACAATATTCTGTAATTTTTTCATGCGTGAGTATTGAAAAACAAGCCGGTGACAGAGCTTGCCCCAGAACGTATCAGAAAAAAAATTATTTGCGGTGTTGACTATATCTCGGTCGGAAATTATCTGATATCAAAAACCATTAAAATTTAGTCAAAGTATCATCAAATCCTCCCCCCCAACGTTCTTTGATTATTTTTTTTTCATTTCAAAATTTTTGGTGGCCATCTAAAGTGTAAACTGCTATTTTCCACGAAAAATTCCGCCATTTTGTGGGTGGGAAACCCCCTTGATGTAAAAAAAAATTTTAACTAAACGTTGGGGGGAGGTATTTTATATGTAGAAAATGTGTACCAAGTTTGAAATGAATCGGTCAAGTAGTTTTTAAATGGCAGTGAACACGGACTTTGAAAAAGTAGTTTTGAGAAAAAATCACAAGCGCACGATCGAACGTACAACGACAAACTGACGCTCGTCTCTCGTTTTAAAATACTGTACAGTGTATAGTATATACATACGAATATAAAATATGTCTTCATGGCTTTGCTTACCTGTCTTTACTAAATAAAATATTCTCGAAACAGGATGATGGATCAGAACGATAGGAGTGAATAAGCTGCATACCTGCTGTTAGAGCTATAATGTTAAGGGGTAGGAGACTAACTAGACAATAACTTCAAGAGTTTTGCTCAGATCGACTTAAAATTTTGGGAATATACTCTTGAAGTGTTTAACAATAAGTTAACACACAAAAAAAATTCGATTTTTCAAAAGTGCAAAACCTTACCCCCCCCCCCCCACTTAACAATCGTCAAGTCAATCATCGACACTCAACTTAACTTGGCCGAAATTCTAATTGGTCTACTTAATCGGCTACACTCAACTTAACTTAACCGCAACGCATCCGAATCCGTATTATTTCTCGAAACTCCCAAATTGTTTAAAAGCTCCGCCAAACGCTCACCCACAGAAATTCGCGGCCTGAATCCAATCCAACATTGAACGACACGTTAACGCGACTCGACCCTGCGTAACAAAATTTGGCTGTACGGAAGTTTGTTACAAAAAGTGCTTACGCATTTGTGAATAGCACCTAAAAGAAAATACAAAACTGCAATTTTTCGGATTTTATGCTATTACTTTTCACAACTAACCATATCGTATTTTACGGCAAAGGTTTTGGAATCAAAACTCGACATCGGAAGACAGTTACATCATAATAGAGTATCCATCGTTATCACGCGCGAAATTTTATTTTAAGGTTATGTAGTACTTCAATCTTTACCGACCGAGCAAAGTCACCCTTTTTCTCTCTGTATTAAATAAACTAACGAACGGAAAGGGTTCAATTTTCGACAGTGCATTGCTCTTTTGTCGCGGAATTATGAAAAGTTTCAGGGGTCTAAAAGCGCAAGGCTGAGATACGTTGCGCAATTCTGCAAAGAATAAGGATTAAAATGAGCCATTGTGAGAACTAGGAATTACAATAATTTGATAAGTAATAAAGAATATAGGAAGGAAAAGGGTGAGTATACTCGCTCAGTAAAAGTAACAGGTACATCGCTTTAACAACTGGTCAGACCGATTCTGTGTAAACTAAAACCGATTCTTTACAGCTGCTTCGGAGTTCGCTAATTCTCTCTTAAACCAGTTGGACTTTAACCTTCGAAACAGATTTCGAACTGCACAAGTTACAGTGACGCGTTCTTTATTACAGGGATTCGGATTCATCGAATAGCTGTAGAAATACGGATATGGCATTTGCAGAGGTCGAAGGGTGGAAGTTTAAAGAACGAAATCCGTCCCAGTAGTGTCCGTGCTCACCCGCGATACAAAGACTGATGATCTTCCTCCGATCCTCTATTTATATCTAAAGAGAGATGAACAAAGAGAAGCCTAATCTTAGGATTAGCGATCCAATTACAGGATTTTAGGATCCTTTCACACAGCGGATATACACTTGTTCCATTCCACTTAAATACACAGCTTCCCAGCAATGCTCTTACCAAAATTTTTATAGCAAATGGCCTACAGTCAGTGTAAAAACAACGAACGTAGATAGCGGAAAAGAATTTTAGATACCTGATTAGTCAAAGATCATTTAGAAATTTAGGTCGACTATATAATGCGGTTTGGCCACTAATTCATTCATTATTTTTCTTTTTTTTTCCTCAAATTCTGAGTAACTTGTGAATACCGGGTTGAAATTGAATGGCACCGAAAGCCAAAATGTTCTTCAGAAATCTTCAAATTCAATCGCAGCGCAAAAGGTAATATTTTCCAGTTGAGAATGAATAAATGGGTATACCAGTGTTGGGTTATTTTTTAATTTTGAATTAAAAATTGAAAGTAATTTCATTCATTCGTATTTACAGATTAAAGTACTATTGGACGGATATTCCCAACCAAAAGTGAGTCTCGGTGAGAATATTAATCTCGTGACTTCGTGACGAGATAAAAAACTGAAAAAAATCAATCCTAACCAAGTTGATAAGATAATTTGTTTTGAATAATAATAATGCCAAAAGTTGTTAATAAATTACTTAATCAAGAATTTGTGTAAAAAAGCTCTAATAAATTAATTTTTTTAATTCATACAAAATGAATTAATTGCTTTCTCTGAGTGAATGCTTTGTAATTTTTGGCAACTTTGAATAACTCCGTTTTCCAAAAGTTTCTAACGCTATATCCATAAAACTATTCGTTCCATGCCTCGAAAACTTTTTCCGTGTAATGAATAACCATTTACGAAAATCTATCCAAAAACCGAGGACTTTTGATCTATTTTTCTAAATTTTTTCAATTTTCGAAAACGGGTTTTTCAAATCGCCAAGAATCCCCAAAAAATTCATACGTATTCAAACAAATCAACAATTCATTTCGTATAAAATTAAAAAAATTTCAATAGACATTTATCACACACATTTTTGTTTAAAAAATTTATTAACAACACTTTGGCATTATTGTTATTCAAAGATCTTATCAACCTGGTCATGAATCATTTTTTCAGATTTTTATCTCATGGCAAAGTGTTCAATATTCCCACCGAAACTCACCTCAATTTAATTTCTCGAATTCAGAAAATTAATAATAATAATGACTAAGCCATTATTCCGAATCAAACGTTAAAAACAATTCTCAATTCCGGTGCGTTGCGATTCAGCGCGGAGACTCTTTAACATGGGAATATTTCGGTACAACATTTATAGGCCGCAGGGTGATGAAATAACCAAAATTCAGTAGAACTTTTGATTTTTTTCTAACGTTTGCCGGTAACAAAATTTTTCTCGAGATAAAAAAGCAAACAAATTTCCATTGTTTGTTGTTATTATAATCAATGCTGTCGCTCTTACTAGTCAATTTCCTTTTGAACGTTTGTTTTAGTTGATATGGTAATAGAATGTCAGAAGTTGCCAAGTAAGAAAGTGAAAGGAGTACTTGTGTCACTCGCTGCTTATGGGTACGCAATATTTTAAGAATTGCAGTGCTGGTAACGCACAAATTTCGGGGTGGCGCGCGAATGTTTAAACTGGGAGCAGCCATTGCGATCGAAAACGTGCACCGCGTCAGCATCGAAAATCGTAAAATACCTATCACTTAAAATGCGAAATGACGTCACCGGGCATGGTTGGCACAACTGCCTCGGGTCGATAGCCTAAGGTCTCTGACTCTGCACAAGTGCATGGTTCGCTTGTGAGAGCTTACGTGCGTTTCTATGCACCGTTTCCATGCACCGTGCCGTACATGCATTCCTCCACAAACCTCATACTAGACCGTGTGTCGACAGCGACCGAGATTCTTACGTTTATGTAAATTTCATTTCAGAACCAAGTTTCTGCCGACGACGTCAAGGTTTTCCAAACACGCGTCGAAGCAAGCTTTTTTTTTCTTAATTACTCGCTCTTCGTATTCACGAACAGATATTGATCCGCTTAACTCGCTTTAACACACCTTTGAAACAAATATATAAGTGCTTGCATTTTTTCACGTCCCAGAAAAGGGCGGTCACCCATTTAGACTGATTCAACTCACATTCAGGTGCATAATGATGTTGTCTGTTAAAGGGGATATTAATTAGAAAAGAATGGATAATTATTCAAAATTTTGATCCTCTTATTATACGAGGACAGGTTTCACGATTCTTTCTTCATACTTCAACAGAGACGTTGGTGGAAACTTTCAATTTTTAATTTCAAATTCACGTTAACTTCTTTCCAAAAATTTGATGATTTGATGAAAAAATGATAATTCATTATCCATACCTACAATTCATTCGTGCTTTTGTGCGCAGGTGAATTTGTTTATATGTGAGCCAAGGATTTGCAGGAATTTATTCGCAGTCCGATTGGTACGCACCGAGCGGATAACACTGCCCATGAAAATGGTTCGGTTCAGTTCAGTTAGTTGATGTTTTCCACATCCCACATTTCAGACAAATATAGGTATATTTCCTCGTTACCTGCAACCATATTTATCCCTCGCCAGACGGCTGTTATGTTACTGTAATTACACCGGCGCTGAGGTCTGACTGATTATTCTCACAACCAGTTTCTACCACCCATTAGGCCGGTTGTGATACCGGATATTGACACCCAACTTGAGCCCAATTCAATGCTACCTCTCATGATTAGTCTGTATCTTGAATGGGGTTTACAAGATACTCGAATTACTGAGATTCACTGATTTTCGACCACTGGTTTGCTGGATAATTGAGTCCTAGTCAAAGCGTAGATACCAGTTTTTATTGAGTGATATGCTTGACTCAATTCAAGTTTGAGTATTTCTTCTTTGTATTACACTGTTCCAATGTCAAAGGACAACACGTCGCAGTCCTCCAAGCTGCAGCCATTCATTCGTACTATATTCCCACCAGTGTGTCTATTTCTACACGTCCATGGCTTGTTATTTGACAGATGAACAAATTCTAAGAGAACCATATTCTTCCTGCTTCCACATTTTTTTTTGACCTTGTTCTAACTTGAAGTGTGAAAAGTCGTCGTATACGTATGTTCTTGCGGAAGATATTTCAGGACAATTTTACAGAAACAAACTTCACACGCACGTTATTGTACGTATGTAAATTTCTCCTATCGCCTGCATTATTTAAACCAATATATAACCGTCAACAAGTCTTCAGTAGGTCTTGGAAAGAATCAATTCGGTATCAACGATTATTTCTTCAACCATTTTTCCCTACAAATTCGTATTCATAGAGGCTTTTATTCGAAGAATGAGAATCCTGTAACTATATAGGTATCATTGATCAAATGAGGAGTTTCATACACGCACCTCATCAGCTCGTGAAAAAAGTAGGGTACAGTCGTTTTTTCTGAAACGAATTGGCAAAATAAGTAGCAAAGTTTGGAATAAAAATCTTCCAAGGCTCCCAGAAGAAGTTCGTTTTGGGGGGTGTTGCTTGGCGTCACTCCCACGCACTTGGCCTAGCGGTTGGCCGAGATAGGACTGCAAAATTTAGAACCCTCGGTCCCCAAAGCCCGGTCGCTTCCCAAGTCACTTGAGGGGCGTTTCTCAAGCCCCTGGACAAGTCAAGGAGCTTATTACATGAGGAATACTTGCAGTTTAATAGTTTCGTCGCAGATACCCTTGTCTACGAAAGTTACGCCATTCGACTCATCTGCAATACGTTCATCATCGCGGATAAAAATCTTTGTTAAACAGTTTCCGCACAGAGGATCTAGCCGAATAAGTATGTCAAAAATGCCCCCGAAGATTTTCAACTGGGAATAGGGGCAAAAGATATGTCATCCAAAGGAACACATTTCGGCCAAATTTGAACCTTCTAATCTTCCTATTTATTGTCAAAAAAAAATAAAAACCGCATTTTTTACTAGTTTTCCGGGGTTGTTCAGTGTCTGGGTATTCTATGGTTGATTTATTTCACTTCCAGGCACGCTCCTACAAATACACAACAGACAAAAAAAAATTGCTCCAAAAATGTATCGATTGGCCGATACTACTCATGGAGATTCCCGATGTAAATTTAGAATCTCAATTCTGTCATCATTTTTTGTAATCATGCGAATGCGCCAATGGATTACGCACTGTTGGATGCTGCTCACACGTGGCCGCCATCATATATTGTCTCTCCCACGCTAGGTATCTTTCAAAAATTATAAGACCCACAGAGATTTTATCGCGTCTTTTTAATATCGAAAAAGTTAATCCGGTAATTAACGATGACAGTGACGAAGATTGAAACTATTTGGTACGCATTTTATAAATAAATGAAATTTTCAAATACATGTAGGACTATTTATTTCCAACCTCCCACGTAACATTAATACTAGAATGTGAATTTGAGTGACCTGCGGTGTAAATGTGATACATAAATATAAATACTAAAGAAAATCATTTACCGTTCCTGCTGATTTGATATTGGGTCACATTAAAGGCTAGCTAGCTAGCTAGCTCAGGGTGAAATCTCGAGTTTCGTTTTGGAACAATCTGTCCGTACGTGTATTTGTAGAAGCGTGCTCGGAAGTGAAATAAATCGACCATCGAATACCCAGATACTGAACAACGCCGGAAAACTAGTAAAAAATGCGGTTTTCATTTTTTTTTTGACAATCGCGCACCAATGCGAAAAATCTGAAAAAATTAGAAGTTTTGTACTTTGAGCACATACTCTTTCTAAAACATAATGATGGATGCAAGTCTATTTTATCATAGTGAAAACAGGAAAAGAAAACTTCTTCATTTTTTTTCTTCTCGAAATTGACGCCAAGATGGGTTAAAAAAGACGTTTTTTACGTATTCTGACCAGATTCGCGTTTGCGATTTTTTTTAGTACGATAGCTCCAACAAGGTCAAAGAGAAAAAGGAAAAACGCCAAAACGCAATATTTAACAGTCCGCAATAAATAGGAACATTAGAGGGTTCAATTTTGGTCAAAATGTGTTCCTTTGGATGACGAATTTTTTGCCCCGATTCCCCGCTGAAAATCTTCGGGGGCATTTTTGACATGCTTATGCGGCTAGACCCTTTAACCCACAGTTTCTTTTATTTTCATACTACATCCAAATTCACCAAAACCCATTCTACTCACCTCGAGTCAGTATCAAATTATTTGACTTGTCGGACGATTCTCATATCTTTACCGGTCATAGAGGACGAAATCATGCGGCCAAGGAAATAAAATGGCGACACAAAAACCTGAACACAAAACATAGAACGTTCATAAATCTCAGTGAGTGGTGTTAAAAAATAAATAAATTGCAGTCAAACCCACAATTTTGTATCCAGATGTTAAATTGATCTGATAGATTTTCAATCTCAACTTTTCATTTTCGGGATGATGACAATAACTTGCTTTCTTCTCTGAAGACGGAGAAACGGAAAGTTATCTAGTTTTTATATGGATTAATGGAATGACATACTTAAACGGCAACATAACCTATAAATAGTTTATTCTATCAAAGACTCATGACGCTATTCCGGATCATGTAGCCTCTCCGTAACTTCTTCCGTGGTCTTCAGCTTTACGATTCTACTGTAACATAGTTTTGTTATGAAAACAATTTAGAGAGAGGCTATATATTATGTCACGGGAACTAATAAAATTGAAATGAAATGGAATAATGAAAGAAAAATTCTAACAAGAAACCAACTCATTGTCAGACTTAACAAACAACGAAATGGATTCCCTTAGAATCATGACAATTGCACATGGAGCGATGTCAGTAATTACGACCCATCGATGACCTTCACAATTTTTAATTTTATTCATCTGTTAGATAGCATATTATAGGGCGTCAAAAACATGATATTCAAGTGGGTTTATACGAAAATAAGCTTCCCAGTAACCGCACGATTGACGAAAATCATTGTTAGTCATAATCGATTTTGATAAAACTTACACAGCGTAAGTATTTTTTGAGATCGACAAAATAGCAGAAAAATATTATCCTGAATTAAAATCTGTTTTTCGGTTTCAATCGAATTTCCGCATTTATTTATAACTGATATGCTCGTACCTTCCAAACTCGAGGCACAACCATTTTCTCTATCGAAGTACAGATTCGACATTTTTGTTTTTCAATTTAGAAAGAACAGACTGTGTAAATTTTGTAAAAGTCGGTTATAGCTAAAAGTAATCTTGACAATTTTACGACTACTAAGTTCTGAGAACTGTAAAACAGTGCAGATCACATTATTTGTAAAGCCCAATAATACACTAACGGAAAAATAAAATTTAAAATATTGAGTATCATGGCAAAATTGACATGGTTTCCAACGCTCCGTATACAGAGGTGAATCTGAAACCATTGTCGCAGTACTCCATAATGGTAATTACTTCAACCATCGGAGCGCAGATAACGGGCAACAGCAGCTGCACAAAGCCCAGAGCTTGGTCAAGGATATGTAACGTGTACTGCGGAGCGAGAGCGTCTATTCTGCACCACGGTCTTAGATACAGCTCTGGGAACTGCAATGCTGGAAGCCACGATTATGTGCGTCGTTTAGCAAGAGCAAATTTCAGTTCTAGCGGAGCCACTAGGTGTCGTTGCGGTTCTATTACTATGCTATACATAACCTCAATACTGACGAATAGAAACATGCATGAAGACCAGAGTACAAGAGTCCGATCTTCGTACACTTAGGGACAATGAATCTGAGACGGATAATTTTGTACACCAGACAGTTATGTTGGTAACACAGAGAACTCTACAGCGCCACAGTCAGCCGAGCGCGAAACAAACTCAATCTCAATAAACACAACATAACCCATGACCGTCGAATCTAACCTTAGAATACGCGTCAATCCAACGAGTCATTATCCCCGCGGTATTCTAAGGTTAGATTCGACGGTCATGGGTTATGTTATGTTATTGAGATTGAGTTTGTTTCGCGCTCGGCCGACTATGGCGTTGTAGGTCTATGTTGCCAACATAACTGTCTAGTATAAAAAATCAGCCGTCTCAGATTTATTGTCTCCAAGTATACATTTGATCCGGCATCAAAAATCCGTACAATAAGGCTTGCGCTGGCTGACGCTGAACGGCGCTGATATCGCAAAGATCCGACGCGTGGTGGGGAGACTAGAACAAGACGGATAAAAACACACACGAGAGCAAGAATGAGGCACTTTTAATTTTTAAGTGATCTTTCTCCCAAACAACTCTATTAAATAAAAAAATGAATATTGAGGCTGTCTACATGTAACAATTTCACAGAGGTCACAATATCCGTTTTTTCTTTCATGAAGCCATCTTCGCCACAAATTTATCATAAGTTTGTGAGGTTATGTTGATCCTCAACCTCTACTTATTTTTTTAATAAGATACTCAATTAAAAAGTATTGTATTTTTACTATCTTTGCTAAGTGATATGCGATCAATTTAATTTCCTACCTTAATATAGTGACGATAATAAACACTTTTTCCACAATAATTAACACAAGCACGCGTGCTTAGCGATATTCCCTTTCAGGTGAGGGGCAATTTCATTTCGGTCTCGATCGATGTTTATACATATACATATATATATAATATATAGTAAATTCTTACCAACTTCACTTCGGAACTTTACGATGACAGCGCTGCTTTCGATGAAATCTAAAACTACTAAACGACAAATTGTCGAGGACGATTTTTTCGTATGCTCCCCAACAGAGATCGGACTCCTGTACTCTAGTCGCTATGGAAACATGGCTGACTAGTGCCGTCCTTTTCTGAACCACGGTCTTAAGGGGTTAGGGTCTATTAGGAGGCGAAAAAAATTGCCTTCCTTATAAATTTTTGTACGACTGGTTTCTTTATTGTCATACCAGTATGTTTTCAATAAGATAACACATGTTCGAAGAAGTTCCAATAATTTTTCCAAGACAAAATATTAATTTTCCACCGAGTTGTAAGCGATCTCCGAGATGTCGAAAAAAAAGCGTTTTGCCGTGTTCACAGGTGCTCAAGACTAGATCATCTGTAATAAATTTTTTTTATCGAATTATTAGTTAACTGCACTAGCTTCCGGGTGACCGAATAACTGGGACTAAAATTGATTTTTTACAAAACAGCGTATGTGCAAAAAAAAAGATCTATGTTTTTTCGCTAAAAAGAGTCGCTCATGTATCGGTTTAAAAAAATACTCATCGTATTAAGGACTCCTTCGTTCACTCGTGAGATTATTGTATCTCAAATAAGTGATAGAAATTTTGAAAGCAATTGGATAAACAGTTCTCGAAATAACTTGAACACCGCCTCAAAAATGTTGTTTTGAGAAAACTGCGTTCAAAGTTGTAAGTGGATTTTACATGCAGATGAAAAAATTTCTCTTGTACTTACAATATGTCATCGATTCCAGGATATATATCTCAGTATTTAACAACAGATTCACCCTAGGTAGGCCGAAAGACCCTTATAATACCTTTCGGCGTTGAGCGCCGTCTGCCGCTTTTATACTTACTCGAGACCGCCTCGCTTGAAATCGTATATCACCATACATTACGGTCGGATCTTTGTGAAATTTACAGAAAATACTTTCGAGATATTTTACTTTCGAAATTTGAAATAAAAGAGAATCGAATTTTGAAGTTGCTAATTGACCCTAACCCCTTAAACATGGAGTTAAAGAAGACAAATCTGTAGGAATAAAAACGACACCAGAATGTAGGTGTCACTGTTAACAGTGTGCGAAACCGCTTACTTTCAGTTGGCTGTAGACATCGCACTTACGCGTACTGTACCTATCTCGAGGCGGCATAATCGCACTAAAGAAGGTTGAATCGTAATTGGATAATGCGATATGAAGTGTAAATAAATGAAACTTTTTGGCAGTAAAAATGATAAAGCTAGACTGTTAGGAAAGCAGTCTAGACTCACCTAGCATATAAATACAAGGTAAAATATATTGCGAATTTGAATAAGATATACCTTTTTCACGAGTATATTTTACACAAGTATATTTTTATGCATCGATAGTAAATTAATTTAATTTTTCCAATCAACGCAAATTTATTTTCATTGACTCTTTTGAGCCACAGCCGACAGAGCCTCACAAAAAAAAGTAGATCCACATTGAAGCTAGCTCCTAATTTAGGTTGACACCGGTAACAAGCAGTTACACAAATTATCATAAATTTTACGTTATTCACGCGTAAAGTTGCGTGTTTCATAGTGAGTAACTATTTTTTTTACCATCATCGGAAAAATGGATAAAACAAAAGTCGGTATATTTGTTACATTATAAGCTTATACGTAATAAAATTGCGTATTATATACCAGTTGCGTTTTATACTACCTTTCGCAAATTAAATCAATTCAAATGTACCCGCTAGTTGGGAAATAGCGTTTCTACTCTGTCAACAGCGCCACCTTTTTTCCGAAAAATGGGACCACTTTCTGTTAGCGAATACGAGGGAAATTTGTCTCCATTCGCCCCATGGCTTAAATATGACCCCCCCCCCCCCTCCCTTGTCAGTGCCACCAAAAGTGTAATGATCGCAACGATCCTAGCGGCGTTTAGTGAACTAACAGCCAATATGTCTTCAAACCGTGAAGTTTAGACCTGTATGTAAGACCGTGTTCGGTCTTGTTTTTTGCACAGAGCAATACCAGCGGTTCAAAACTCTAGTTAATCGCGTAATGCGTACCCAAGGGAATATTCGGAATATTCTGAGGTAGGGTTCTTATCGCAAATCCGTGTCGTAATGAAGTCCAAGCTGCCCGGGCATGAACAACGACCGCAAGGATGCATAAACTCATAAGTTTAAGGGGTTTAAATTTCCGTCCAAGCCGATACGAAATATTGGACTGGAGGGGGAATGTGGCATATTTCTGTTCACACCCTACAAACCACACGAACAAGAGGCAAGGGAGTGTGCTTATACGTACCTGGGCCGTTTGGCCCTCGACTTTATGCTCGGCCAGTAGTAAACCCGAAGTATGATCGAACGGTTAATAGAAGATTTTATTATCGGGCGTGTGTTTCACAGGTGCGTGGAAACGAAGCGGTTCAGTAGTCCAACGATCATATCGACTCCATTTCGAATTACAGATGTATGTATTTGTATATTGGTTTTGTTTTACGGGAATATTTTGTGTAAACTGCGATAAGCTCACTTTTTGAAGCCGCATAATTGTCAAACGGATAAAATTTTCTGCAAACTGTTCAATCGCACAGAAAACCTATACCGTCGAAGAATGGGCCACTCTTCACTGCAGTTAAAGTTGATTATAGCAGTTTGATGACTAAAATAACCTGGCAAATTAAACCTGTGGTGTATTTTTACCTTGTATACATATGAATCTTTTATTGTCCTCTGAAAGTTCGATATCAATAGGATCTCACAGATTTTAGTGTGAATCAATGTGTCATTTCAGATCAGTATCGAAATAAATACGAATTTTTATGACCTAATTTATTGTAAGTTAAACGAAGGGAGGCCCATCAGATGAAACTACTCATCAGGAGTTTTGCATATTTTGGGCTAAAGAAATACCTCGATAAATTTCAAGAGAATCCATGATCTGAAGGCCTGATACTTTCTTTGTCAATGAATTGGAGGCAGTCAACGATCTAGTTCCAAAATTCGCAGCACACAAACAAGCTTAAGCATGCATTCCATTTGTATGTGATATGGTCAACAGATTTCACAGTACATTGACCTCGACCACAACCAACTTCGACTCGCTATCCATGGCTTTCTTGAAACTCCGAAAAGATTAGCGAATTCTACGTCTCCGGTTTTTAAAAAATATAAAATTTAAAAAATCAATCATTAGATGCGATCCATAAATTTAATCAGCTTTTCCTCTTAGACTTATTTAACGTTTTGAGGTCATTAGGTAAGCTGTTGAATGTTCTAACAGCTGTTAGACAGCTGTACTTTATAGCAATTGATTTTTTACGTTCAGGAATTAGTATACTCTTAAATCTAGTAATCCCGGAAGAAGTTTGAAATTTGTCTATTAGTAAATCATAGTGGTACAGAACTGAGTTGAAGGTGAATGACTGTTCCAAATTTAGAGGATTATTATTCAGGACAAAGTTATTTTTGCTGACAATTTTTATCAGTCTATTTAGGAGCCTATATATGGCAATTTTACTCTTTGCTTTCTTTTGCTTAGGTAGCTTACTAAGAGTTTGTGTGTAATTCCTGTGATGCCATACCTATCAAGTTTCACCAGTAAGATTTTACGATCCGCTGTATCAAATGCTTTCGCAGGATCTAAAAAGGTTATTGAAATGGCTTCACTTTTACCAGTTTTATCTACGATTAGACCTCTGTTTTTTTATGAGACCTAATAGTTTAGGTAACAATATTTAACATTTGACACAGAATTTGGATATTCTATTAAAGATAATTCGTTCAAAAATTTTTGCTAGATTGGATATGAAAGATATAGGCCTATAATTAGAAGCAAAATGTTTATCACCATTTTTGAAGATAGGCATGATTTCGGCACATTTTAGAGCATCGGGCCAGGCAGCTTGAGTAATGCTCATGTTTATTATATACACCAGCGGTATAATTAGAAAATTCGATGGTGTTTTGAGGGTTTTGATATTTATGCCATGAATACCACTATTTTTAATCTTCTTTTTTTTAATGAATTCAGCGGCTTCAAGGTGATTTATAGGGTTAATAAGAATCGATTTATTATTAACAGATGCCAGTTCCAAATTAGAATTGGGGTGTTGTTGGATTTTATTACTTAAAACACAATACTGCTGTAATTGGTTTTCATAGCGTTGGCAATATCGACAGGCTTACCGATTGTAACATTATTTTTAACAGTATTATTCATATCAACAATGTAATAAATTTTATCCTCTTTTATAGTGTTTCTACCAAGCAAACCATTTATTTTGTACCATCATTTTCTACGATTGTCGCTATTTTTGAGAATCTCATTTCTGTCATAAATTATCTTGGCCTTACTAATCACTTTGTTCAAAATCTGTGCATATAGTTTGTATTCACTTCCTAAATATTCACAACTTTGATTAAGATTCCATGTATTCCGTAGTAATTCTTTCTTATGACTAGATGACAAAATAGCTTTTGTTATCCATTTGTTTCTGGAAGCCATTTCGTTTTTCCTTTTTTTTTTTTTTTTTATTATTGTCAATGGCATAGATTAAACAGTAAAAATTAACAGCATAAAAGGATACCTTAAGGTTTTTACTTCTAAATTTGCTTAGTGATATAAAAAAAAGGATAGTGATCAGTTCAAGTATAAGTTAGGTTAAATGTATTTAGTATAATTGAGCTGTTTTTAATAAAAATATTATCAATGCATGTGCCTCCATGATTATTGTCAGATGGTCTCGTTATGCCTTTGAATTCTGGATAAAAACCAGATTCAAACAAGTTATTCAAACGTTCCTGACTAATGAAATGAGTTTCGAGAGTATCAATGTCAAAGTTGCCCAAGATCAAGTTATTTGTGGCATTTATTTTTCAATATCGAGAATTTTTTTGAACTATAAATGAAGTCAGTTCTAGGAAAATCATGACATCTGTAAATTGATGACAATTCAAAAATTTTGCTACCTTCAAATTTAATTCATGACCTTAAAACTTTCGATTTACCAAATACGATTATTTTAGTAGTCTCAGATATATTATTTGTGTTATCAATAACGACACCATTTTATTTATTAACTTCACTGAGGTTGTAGTACATTGTATACCCATCTAGGGAAAATAAATTTCAGTATTCAAGTTACCAACTTTCAGATCAAACGATAATAGATGATGTTAGCAGAACAACTAATTTTCCGTAATTCGCGTCAAAGTTTCTAATATTGACTGACAGGATATTTTCATTATTGTTCTTTTTTAAATATTTGTTGAGAAAGTCAGAGGTGTAAAAAACTTTTTCTAATAGAATAGAAGAAGTTTGTATACTTTCGATAAAATAGTAACTTATATTAAGTTGTATTAAAATATAACTTATGATTTTTAAGGGAATACGTTACTGTTATTTACAATCAATCTTTGGTGATCAAAGAGGATTCATTGACAACCACGACGAGTTATTTTTCACCGAAATTCGAGATGATAAAATTACACGAATTCTGCAATGTCTGTAACAATCTGTATTGTTGTTTACAATCGGGGTTTCTCATAATTATTAAACATTCGTGGCGTTTCGTTTTATCTGTATCAACACAACGTACACGTTTTTTTCCTTCAAATTCATGACAATTAGCTTGAGCTGGGCCCTTCCAACTTTAGCCTTTGATACACTTTTCACATCCATGAACATAAAGAGATTGATAAGAGTGATCGATTTGCACGACCACATCGCCCAGTGACAGAATCTCCTTCTCTCATACGTACACTTTTTTCCCTTACGAATAAGAAAGGTATCAGAGAAACGTATACCCGAACACTGGAATTCCGGTAAAATCGAATCCAATATTTGAGGCTGATGTGTATGGACATCTCCATACGAGTCGGAACCTCGGGACATAATGAATCTACGCTCCTGTATATTCTCTTGGAAATATATTCGGTTCGAAAAAATTCCTTGACTATACCCAAGCTACATCACGTATTGCACACGAACTGTACGGAGGTGTCTCATGAGCAAATGTTTAAAAAAAAACCATCTCATCACAATATCTGAGCTGCGAGTGTCATACCATTTTCATAAAAAACATTTCAAGTGTAGAAAAAGCCACCGAGCAGACGAATCTTATCCGTATTTCATAAGATACAGATATTATTATACCAGAGTGAATCCCGTTTGGACAATCACTGGATTCACAGACAATAATATCGTTATCGTTGGTAAAATATTCTTAATGACAATGGGGGTGAGGGGAAAGCATATGTAGACAAAAGAAATGCGTCCATCGTGTAGGTACGTAGTTCTCGGAACAATGTTTCGGGGGTTCTTGTTCGAAATTTTTTCTGATTTCACGACAAAAAATTAGGAGCAGGTTTTCTATGCTTAGGTTATTTCGGTAATTCCTGGCATTTTTTACATCTGAAATGTTTTTGATACCGGTTTGACTACTTTTTATAAGAATACGTCAACGTTAATACGGCAACGCATAAATCGAGCACCTACGATCAGCAAACCCCTACTTCTGGACTGTTAAGACATGGCATATTTACACTTTGCAGTCGGCAAACGGTGCGCACTACAATAACTCATAAAGAACTGAAATCGTATTTGTACTAATTGAATTTATGTATTATTTATGTATTCAGTAAGAAAAATCTATAGCCACCGCTAGAATATTGTAATTTAATTAACAGGTTTGCTAAATTGAGCAGCCCACTTGGCTGTACTTATAAAATATGCGCTATTGCGGTAAAAACTTTTGTTTCGACAGCTTAAATTCTCGGGGTGAGGTCGAAGTTCCGAATTTGAATAGTTCCGAAAGCGCCTAATTCCGAATTATTTGATGGAGAAACTTGAAGTAAAGAAATCAAAATTTTAGGAAACAACGAAGTTTCAAATGGTCGGAAACTCCGAAGATTCAAGTTACAACAGAGCAAAGTTTCCATAGAGTAAAATTCTGAAAGTTGAAATATACTCAAAAAATCAGAAAAACCAAAAGTCAGAACGACCAGGATTCCAAACGTGAGAGTATAGAAAATCCAAAGTAAAAGAAAGATCAAAGTGGTGAAAATTCACCAAGCCAGAAATTCACAGAACTGAAAATCGTCGATCATTAAGAATTTCGATGTTTCAAATTTTTTCATTTATTACTTTCACACTTTCGGAACTGTGACTTGTAGGAGTTGCGCCCTTCTAGCATTCCGTCCATTAGGAATTTAGCCCTCTTCAAACTTGGCACTTTCGGAACTCTTAGCGCCAGGTTTTGGATCATTTGAAACTTTAATGTTTCTTCAAAGTTTGATTTCTTTACCTTAAGTTTCGTCAAGAAAAAAAATCGGAATTTTGGCGCTTCCGCTGTGTGTGAAACAGGCTTAACACTATCCGATTCAACATTTATCATGTTTTCTGCAAACTTTACACCTCTATAATTCTTTTCTACAACAACAGTCTTTGCTTTTACTTTTTGACGATATCTCTGTTGAGATCCTTTTTCCTTCCATTTTCAGTAAATGGCATTTCTTCTGTACCGGCTGCTTACTTTTTTCATTTATATTGCTTACTTCTTCTATTTATATTCGAACTCATAGTAGTATCTTCTGATGAATTTATTTTTTAAACTCTTGTTAAGCAATGGTTTCGAGGTTATTCGACCTGTTTTTGTTGATTGAATACGATGATTTCTGTCCTTATTTATAGTTACACCCATTGGCGTTAAATCGCATGGATCACCGACATGTCGATTTCTTGCAGGAATACTGTTATTTGATAATACATGAGTACAATAATCGTATAGATTCAACGAATGAAAAACAAACGTCTCCGCCACAACACGAATTTACAAAATTATCTCTAGAATGAGAATCAAAGATCCAAAATTCATTGTAATCGTTAGCATACCTCAAGTAAAATTCGTAAATAAATTTACGTAAGGGTTTTCCAAATTAGGTATGTCAATTTCGACACTATCGTCGGATCGATGACTAAATATCATAACACCAAATTCTAACTCCTGACTGATCAAATTAATCACTAATATTTCGGGGTTGTAGTTCAGATGCGGCCAAATAGTCTTGATCAATTGTATTCGAGTAAACTTTTTCCGCTCAAAGTGGTCTGAATTCTTTTCGTAGTTGTACTACTTGGTTGGGTCTCAAATTGGGTAGAAAATATCAGTCTAGTAGTTTTAGATTTTTTTTATTTCCACGATATCTCTTAAACAAATTAGTATTTCCAACTAACAATTTACCGACGATGAGAACTCACTGATGTGTAATAAGAACACGATATATTTAAGTGAGAATAAAATCGGAGCGCAAGCATTTTTCATATGCCCATCGAAAAACCACCCTGAGCCTTAATTTATTGATTTGGGTTTTACGTATAGCCATTTATTTAACAAAAATGGCCTTAGCAGTCAAAATAATCTTTTGATAATATTTAAATTCCATTCATCTTTATCTCATTTTTACTTTTATTTAACTCGATTGTGAATAACCTTTTTTTCGTTCAAACATTTAAACTGTATGTTATACAAATACAATAAGTGCACATGACTCGATACGCTGCACTCGAGGTAATTATACTCATGTTAAATTTTTGTTTACCTTATTTTTTATGTTTATTTTTATTACGTTTTCTATGTATAATATTTGTAATATAACTGTTATTTGCATTTTCTTCAAGATTGTAATTTTATTTCGCGTATTGATCGAACAGATCCAATTATACATTTCGTTTTGCGGAGGACCCTCACCACGGGCCAAAACGTCAACAAGTTTTTCTATGTTATTATTACGACCTTCATATCCAACACATAGAGGTCAAGAACTAAGTTAATCATCTTATTGACTTTAACGTTCATCACATGGAACTTCTCTTATGATTTCCTATTTTCTAGACCACTTACTATTTACAGTGTACGATATCGAATATATGTATGCACCCATACCTACATCCCGATGGGTTGATGGAAATTATGTTGTATTTACCGTATTTTTGGAAACTTGACGTTGTCGTGGTGTAAAAAACGCTGACGTTAATACCATTCCGCCAACGAATAACCAACAGCATTTTTCATTCATGTCATATTCATGACAATGCCCGCACGATTGACTTGTCTCGAAATGCAATCACCGCGGTGATCGACAATTTTTTAAAGAGGTTCGGAATCTCTGAACATCTGTTATCGACAGATGCGAACATTATTTTTGTCGCATTGCCGCGACGTTCGACGTTCCACGGCAGTCCGTTCTTTTGACAACTCCGAATAAACAGCTTGACATATCGAGGTGTATGCACGTGTACAGTTCATATTTCAAATCGTAACAATTTAAGCACCATCGCATCAGTGGTTCGGTGATTTCGTAAAAATAAAAATATTTTACCGGCGTTAATAAAGATACCGTTCCGAATGTCTCGAAAAAGTTTGTGAAAAATGTCTGAATATATAAGAGAATCAGCTGTATTTTTTTTTTTCAATCATATCTAATTTACGTTCGAACTTTTCAGTCAACACCTTTATTGAAAATCGGCGGGATGCTTTTGAGAAATTTCTCTAATTTTATCACGAATTATATACATTCCAATCAAAGAATACGCGCTCATGTGTTTGGGATGTAAGGAAATGCATTTGTCATACAAATATATTTCTGAGCATACAAGATTTTCTGAGAAATCCATAAGTCAGCAAAGATTCACAGCAAACGTTCGACGACTTGTTTTATGGCAAATTGCGACAGACGTCATTCAAAAACGTGTCTACGTCGGGCGAGATGTGAAATCGGTCGAAAAATCGAGTAATAAGAGATTTGTTCGGAGAGGAGAGGAACGAGGCGATTGGAGAACTCGTGAAAATTGATTCGGGGAGTAATGGTATCGTGCGATTATCGGCTGACGACTAGAGCCCGCGTCCCACGGGACCAGGACACCTCGGCGATAATACATTACTCTAAAAAGGAGACTTTTCCATCGTCGTCGTAACCATCGCAACCAAAGGGTGGCCGACGAGACTGACTCTTTGACGTGACAATTACTCCTCGGCGCCGACCTTGCTTTCCCCAATTCCCACCTGCGCCCTCGAATAAGACTGGCGACGAGCTCCGCCTCACTTTTCAATTTTTCATAACCCGCGACGTCGCACCCTTGTTTTACAATCGTGCCGGCATATGAGGCATTCCACGTGTATGGGAGACCGACGCTAGTTGTTTTCTCACAGTTACTCTCTGATTTTTAGAATTTTTTTTTAACAAAATTGTAAACGCATCCTTTGCGATCCTAGAGAAAATTCGTGGTCATTCCAAAGCAAATCTGAATAAAGTGTGTTTTTTTTTGAATTTTCACAAAAAGTTTCGAAGTGTGACAACGTACGCTGAGGTGGGTCAAGTTGTCCCAAATATTTTAAATGACAGAAGTAGGTCAAAAATGATGAATAATTTTTCTTGCACTTGTGTTTTCTTGTTTTTGATGTGACGTAAGTCGACTTGGACGCTGACAACCCCGAAAACATTGAAAATTTCGAATTCAGAAAACCACGTTATTGTTACCAAGCATACTTTTGACCTTTGTTTCAGCCTTAGAAGTCACGTTGATCCTAGACTTTAACATATATTTGAAAGTAAAAGTTCCCGCTCTCGACGATTCTTGCACCAAAGATGAGGATACCCATTTTAAAAATCAAAGTTGATTTCAAAACGACCTTGGAGATGACGTTCAAGGTCGTATCAAAGGTCACAATTGAATCGCTTGTTAAAGATTTAACTTCGGTAGTTTATTTTTTCACCAAAACCCGCGAGATTTCTAGCGATTCCCATACTTTTTTCTCACCCAGTATATCATATCACACACAGGTAGACTTTATTGAAACTTCGAAATTATCGATCTTCGCGTATTATAGGTTCGCATTTTATCGGTTGTTAACATTGAAACTTTGCCAAATGAAAGTCTACAAAAAATCATACGTTCTAGAATGAACAGAAAAAAAAATTTCACAAAGTTTGCACTACTTCTAAAAGGGTTAGGGTTTTGGTTGGTACGATTGCACGTGGAATCCCCCATATGTATACATAACTACCGTCGTCGTAGAGTGAACAATTCGAACCCCTTGGTAAAAACATGCCCTGTTCACGACGCAAAAGCCTCGTTACAAATTTAAACACCACCCTTATTCTCCCCAACGAATAATCGCAACTTGTAAGAAACTGCGCACCTGACGTTAGGTATAAAATTTTCTGATTTGAAACCCGTGGGACCTTTTATAAAAGTTTAACTTCCGTAGGCAGTTATGGGGTCTCGATTATTTATCTAAACGTTCTCGACTGATTACTACAGTTTTCCAAATCTACCGAATAACTTCTCGCATTTGCAACACGGTACGTAGAATGACACGTACGAATAAGAAATCGAGTAATGCCTGGTCCTGTAATACCGAAAGCCCGAGGGGCCAATCGAATAAAATATCTATAGTCATTTACACACTGAGAAAAAAAAAATCATCGGATTTAACGAATATTAATTAATCGAAATAATCCATGCGTTTGTACAGCACTGAGAGAACATTTTGTTCAAAGCGAAAATTTATTTGGCTTCCAATAAAAAAATTCCGTACTTACGACCAATACAAAATAATTTAAATTAATTAAACGGCGATTGAACGACACGACTCACTGAGTTGCTCTTCTGCTTTGATATTTTTTTCCAAGTGCTACATGCTTCGTGTTGATTAAATTGTTCGATCACTCGAATAATATTTACAAGGCCCAATGGCATATTTTTTATCGTACTAGATTTAGGCAATGCGAAGTGTTCGGGAATATAAGCATTTTTGAAGTTACCTTTCAAGCGGGAAAGCCTGCCATCTATGGTTGAAATTGCAACCGCTCCGAATGAACTATTATTTCGTTAAAAAACACGAAACATGCACATCAAATAATCGGAATATTATCGAGTCAAAAAAAAATTTATTTCAATAAAATAATATTCATTTCGTACAAACTATGCGTTATTTATTGTAAGCGCGTATACGTAGAATGGTGTCGAGAGTTTTTGCAATCAATTTCAATTGTATGTTTGAAATTTTGAACTACACGCGATTGTTTAAAACCGAGAAAAGTTATATTTCATTGTATTAGTCAGTTCCTTGAATTAAATGTGGTACATTTAGCAACTCAAGAACTCTTTCTTGGTTCCATTCAGATATCCACATTTGCTTCGATGAAATTTTTTTTGTTTTGAAGTAACTATACAATGTAATGAAGCAGATAATTTTCTTAAATGAATATTGAAATCTACCTTGTGAAACAAATCCTTGTTCCAACGTATAACACATTTTTTTGATTAAATTCATCATTGATTATGGTGGAAAAACAGCCTAATGTACTATCTGGCGGTAACATTAATATTTCAGCAAGCGTGGCATTATTGTTTCTAATCTCTCGCTACTTTTGAACCGACGGGTTCGGCGGTTTAAGCACTACACGAATTAAATGAGCTTAGTTGATTCAGGCGAAGTTGTGATTCCTAAAGTTCTAGTTTAATCCTATGAAGTGAATACGTACTTGTTTGAAGTACATTAAACTTGAAAACATGTAGCATTCAAATTAATGCATCGATATTTTTGCTTTAACTAAAAAGTGGTTGGTATGAGTGAGAAACTGTTCACATCAAATGAACTGGAAGTCTGATAAATTAGCTGTTTGGTTCGATAACTTTTTCTTCTCAGTGCAGCAAAAGTCAAGTTGCCGAAATACGGTGATATCCGATTTGGACAAACAAGACGAACCACTCCGCGGAAAGATGCCGGGGCACTGACAATGAGTCGCCGTAACAAATACTCGTAGTATCGTACCGTCGGTTGTTTTCTTTTGTTCAGTCATTATAAACGAAGTCTACAAGTAGTCGACCAACTTTAAAGTCAGAACGACGTTAAACACACCGAAAGCATTTGAACACGTTTAAGCCAAGCGGTGTAGTTCAATAGCTATAAGAATGAGTCGTCAATGAACGCATCGACGTTTTACATGCGTTCGTTAGGTGGTCCTCAATAAAGTAATTTTTGAATTTTGACCAGCTCACTCCCTAAACCGACTTCAAATAATTCACAAATAATTCCCTAAATTTTGCAGCTTTTCATCTCAACTCTAACCCGTGCACGTAAGAAGGTGAATTTCCCCATTTAACCCCTTCAGGGATGCATTGAATTTTCCGAACGGAAATCGATCATATATAGTATAAGGGGGTATCTTGGGTCGCTGACTACGAATCTGGACGCAAAATTTGAAAATTCAAAATGGCGGATCCAATATGGTGGACTATAATTCAGAAAGTTACTAGATTTTGGTGAAATTCGGTAGCCATGAACTTTTGAGGTCGCTGATTACGAATCTGAAATCGAAATTAGAAAATTCAAAATGGCGGATCTAATATGGTAGAGCAAAATCCCAAAAGTCACTTGAAGTTACCGTACAGGATCCACCGTTTTAAATTTCGTAATTTCAAGTTCAGATTCGTAATCAGCCACCTCGAAAACCCTCGAGCACCGAGTTTTATCAGAATCCAATAACTTTTAGGATTTTGGCTCACGATATTGGATCCGCCATTTTGAATTTAGAAATTTCGAGTTCAGATTCGTGATCAGTGACTCAAGTGACCCCCATATACGAAATTCTATGGAAATTCGTTCGGTGGGTTTAATGTACTGCTGAAAGGGTTAAATGGTGAAATCCACCCTCTTACGGGTACGAGCTAGAAATGAGATAAAAATCTAAAAAAATTGTAAAATTATTTTTGAATTATTCGGAACTGATATGGGGGTTCTGCCGGTCAGAATCAAAAAATCACTTTTTTAAGGACCACCCTAGTGTCCATCCCTTATTCTGTTATACAGTCAAGATTGTGAAAATTGAGCATTAGTGTCCATTCATTTGACGTGCTCATTGATATCCTCTTAAATAAACGGATAAAATAATTGTCGAGATCCAAATATGACTTAAAATAATGGCATAATTTTCTTACCTAATCTTTAATTATGAATTTTATTTATTTTAATTATGATAATATTCTTTTTCGTTAACTCAACCCTATGCATCCATGAAAATAACTTTGTGACGAGAAACTTGGCCCACCAAACAAACGTCACACATTGTCATCTACCATATTGCATATGTCATTTTAAATTTCCAAATCCTGAGTTCAGATTCGTGATACACAACCTGTATGAAAAATTTATACTCCGAATAGTAAATAGTCAGCTTTTTGCATCATGTACCTAGCTTCGTCCAGGTAGGTAATAAATAAATTTCACTTCATCAGCCATTGAACTCTTGGCTCAACAAAACACGAATCAGAACAAGCTTAATCTGTTTCGATACAAGAACTTCATGTCTTTGAAACAAAACGACTGAGGTGTATTAAATCAAATTTTCAGTCACTTCAATCAGACATTTTCTTGACGCTAAATTCGCATTATCGCAAAGAACTCGCACCGTGTTGTATTGAATAAATCGATAGTCAGCATGATGATTCAAAGCCTTGATTCAAGTCGTCACAAGTATTTTACCCCAGAAAAGTATTTTGTTGAATTAACCCGTTGAGGACACACATCGAAAAAATAACGTTGAGGACACACGGGGTCCAGCGCACCCCACGCAGAAAAACAGTTCTCATTTGTGTTTCACGCTATGTATCGACTTAAAACCGGTGCGAAACTTTAATTTTATTCCATTAGACGGCTGGCGATAGTTCGAGGTCGAAGATTATAAGACATCTGTATATATACACACATATATATTTAATTAATAACCATTATTTATTGCTGAAAAAAAAAAAGTCAATTCATGCATAAATACTTACGTTTACAGAAACAATATAACATCAATCAACGATAAAAAAAAAATTGAATTTTTTTAAGATTTTGCCACAGTACGGCCACACGGGGTCTACAGAACCCCAAAAAAAAAACACGTGCGCACTAATATGTCTCTGCAGGATGACTAATGCCAAAGAGACCTTCGTAACGTGTCAAAACTTGTTGTGGAGACTTCAAACAACAACAGATGGTGCTATATATCTAATTCCTAAGGGTCTTTGTAGATTTAAAATTGCATTGAAATTTGTCTGGGGTCCGTTGGACCCCATGTGTCCTCAACGGGTTAAGTAAGTATTGTGTTCGCTGCATTTGACGTTAGCATTTAGTTGAATCAAACGAATACCACTTGACTCAAATAATAACTCTTACCCTTCGTGCATCAGTCGCTTGTTACTTACGATAATTCTCATTAACTGCGGAGTATGAACCAAGAATTCGGGAATGGGATAATTTTCTAAGAATCGGAGGAGGGGTGGTTAGGCAGTTATCGGCTTCGCGTGCCCCACTGAATACGTGGCTAAACTTCTATGCACGACTATATATATATATATATATATATATATATATATATATATATATATATTATATGTACCGGTGTGCTGTTCTGCGTCAAGCCCTTTAGTGGTGTTAACGGAAGCCACCGGCAAGGATTAGGTGGCACCCTAGAGACCTCTCGACCCTGAAAGTGGATTTTGGTACCGGAATATTGAGGGCTAGATGTAATAGGTGGGCGTAGGTACAGTAGGTGAATTAGTACAAACAGTTACCCCGAAGTATCGTAGCCCACAAATAACTGCATGGTGGATTTCGATATATCCTCAAATGCATGTAAAGAATACAAAAATTATTCGTTTTCTACACTCAAAATTGTACTACCGTGAATAAAATTTTGAGTTAATATACAACCCACCAAACTTTGCGTCGACGCAACCAAAAGAATTATTTATATTATTTTTCATAGGGAACTAAAATGTTTCATTACTTGCCCGGGAAATATTTGGTATCACGGTCAAAAAGATTTTGTTGCGATTGGTGAATCAGATCTGCACAGTAACATCATTTTGTGAAGATTGCAAAACGACTTTTATATCATTTCAATTGTAAAAATTATCGTTCTGTCATATTTCGGTACATGAAATAAATGCAACACCAAGTAACGACAAAAGAATCTGCAGGCATTGTTGATGGTATAAGGCTAATTCAAAAAAGTCTTATTTAATCTCTGCGACGAATAATTCAAAAGAAATAGCCGACAAATGATCCTACGATTTTTTATCATTTTGTTTCTTGAGTTTCTGAAATTTCGAATATTCAATAACGTGGCTACGAGCTGATTCTAGGACGAAGAGTTTGTGTTTCCTGGAAATTGCAAATAAGTAATCTCGTCGACAAAAAAGTAATCGAAAAAAGGCCAACGGTGAGTGTTTAAAATGGATATAGACGAATTTCGATCGAATTTCTGCCTTGCAATTTATAGATGAAAATTGGCTCAATTTTCAAAGCTTAATCAGGGTAATCAATTGAAAGCATCATCCGGGAATTCTTTAAAGTCATCGAACCATCCTCTTTGCATAAGCCAGTGTAGAATGACAGAGAAAAGAAATATTATGTGCAAATTCGACTACTTAAAATGAACCAAGTACACATGACCTCACAGCTGTATTTTGCGATACTTGCTTGTGAAATGTCCTCCCTTAAAGCCGATCTCTTTTTCCACCATATGTACAAATCAGGACCATAGTGATATTTCACGTGTCCTATCATCATGTAAACAATTTTTTTTGTTTAACACAACCACCTCACAGAAAGTTATTGCAGATTCACCTTCGGTTATTGGGATCAGCTGCGACTAGGAATTGTAAGAAATCTTTGGTCTCATACAAGGGAGCGTTATAGAGGAATGCACTATATGTGGTTTGCTGAGCCGTCAAGTTGTTCTCAAGTCGTAACATACGTATAGATAGAATTAATTATTTCTTACTTTTTATGTTTGTTGTGCACGTCTTTGCGATAAAAATGTTGTTGGGAAAGGATTTCTGTGACGAACCCTGGGACCACATGTGGATAATGAAGGACTCACCACCTTGAATTTTGATTATTTAACCGCGGATTCGAAGTCAGCGACGAAAAAAAGCCTCGGCAGCCAAATTTCATGCAAATCCCATCAATTTTTGCGAATTTCATCGGTCATTTTAAATCCGCCCTTTTTGAATTTAACTTTTTTAGCTTCCGATTTGAAATCGATGACCCTAAAAACCTCTGTGATACGAGTACGAGCACGTCTAATCGTAGACGGGGGCAGAAATCTACTATTTTTCAGCACTCTCCTTTGATGGTCACTTAAATATTTGTTGTGCAACAGTGAAATTCGATGTGAGAATATATTAGGATTGGTTTGAAAGCTTCAAAATTTTTGTGCCAAATTATCTTCGCGACAAGCTTTTCAAAACGATTAGTTACAGGTTCAGGAGATATACCATGTACAGAATGTTTATGAATAAGTGCATCAAACTTATAAGGGTGATAAAGTGTGACTGAACAAGTAATTCAAGATAGGCAACCCATAATTAGAGACATTGCGCCGAGTCTAAAACATCGGGTTTTCATTTAAATAACTGCAATCCATTTGTTTTGTTTATTAATAATAATTATTCGAGGGTGCCGAAAATTAAACTAAATTCATTCTAGATACGAACTAAAGAAAAGAATGGAAAGAAAGGAACTAATGAAGGAATCAAACCGGATGCAAGCTGTGTAACGTCCTAAGATATATATTGATAACCAAACTTATAAAAAAATTCTGGCAACTAAATTCTTCCCGGTTTTCACTGAAACTTCATCCAATGCTCAGGCTCTTTACCTGCGACCTTCAATACCTTGTAAGCTTTTGAACGCAACGCCTCCGACCATGGGTTTCCCACCTAAAAATATATACTAGTTTACGAACGCTTTATCGCTCCTTCAAGTTTAGCTCACTTACTTATTTACGCACTGTATATATGCGTATTAGAAGTGACGAAGTGCTCGGTTTGAATGGTAGAGAAGAAGTTTCCAAGGTAGACAAGTAGAGTCTCGGGGGGAACGGAACGAAGCGTAAGTGAATGCTCAAAGCAACGAGGTTCTGAAAATGAGAGGGGATCTGGAAATAATGTGGTGCACATAGGATGTGCGAGGGATCATTTATAATGTTTAGATACAATGAACGGACTTTTAGATAGCAGATATACAAGGTGAGCAACAATGGATATCAGAGCAGTGTAAAAGAAGAATGAGCACGTGACACTATCATCAATTAATTGGCTGATTATTATCACAAACTCCTATTTTCATTGAGAAAATTGAGGTCATTTCATTAAGAAACAAAAAAAAAAAAAAAATACGATTTCCTTTAACTTCAGAAAAAAAAGAAACACATAAAATAAATTCAGAATCGTTTCGATGGACAACGAATAGTCACAGTTGTATACCTTTGTAAGAAATAAACTATCACGTTTTTTCTAAAACTAATCGCACCCAGGAACTTTCTTAAAAAGAAGATCACTTTATTTTTATCTAGCTATTTGAGTGACAATTACAAGATGAAAATACTCGAGAATAACGCTCAAAATTGGTGAAATTATGAAACGTGTTCTTTCCGCGATCTGGTATGGTTGTGCAACTAGCAAATAGATGATTCTCACGAAATAGGCATTTTGGCTGAAAACACATTTTATTTCTTAAATCGCAATGATTTTTTTTTTTCGCAGGATATATTAGTTGATAACATTTTCAGATAATCCTAAAATAGAATCGTATTGACTGTTTTTTTTTTTTGTCTTTTATTTTTCAGTCAGTGACCCTTAAGTCACTCTTCTGGTATGAAATAATCATGTCATACCAAATTACAGCAGGTCACAAGGGCTGTTAAAGTTTCCAAATATTGACATCATACACATTTTCTGAAACTCATTGATATTTTCAACATTCCTCTAAAGCATTCAAAAAATAATATGTCACAGTTACCTTACAATAGAAAGCCGCATTTTGAAATTGGGTTTCTGTGCCATTCGTGAGGACCGACAAAAAATCGTTTATATTTGCGTGATGGGTGTTGCTGGTTGATCATGAAATACTAACAACGCCATCTAGATCTACTTTACCGAACATATTTATTTATGTATCATCACGTTTATTGATACTACCAGTTTTTGCCAATGTTTAATGTTGAATACGTACATCACAACCGAATGCGTCATTCGTTTGCCTAGTGCCAACTATATATTTTATAGTGGAATAAATCATTAGTTATGCTTTCGAGTAAAACTATTGAACACGAACTTAACACCGCGTTTGAGGTTAGAGAAACATCGTACACCGCGCTGAGCACGAAAAATCGTAAAAATCGTAATTTCGCTGGACGTTCTGAGGTCCAAAAGAATAATAAATTCAGTTTACAATAAATAAGTTTTTTAATTATTGCATTTTCTACTATGAAAAATAACCACTTCGGAACAATCACTCAAATACATTCAAATGCAATCCGGATCGTGTCATCGCGTAGAATACGGGCTGATCAAAGAACTCTTGAAACACACGCGTTGCATGTATTCCTTTAAGCAGTTGAAATAATCTTATTAATAGAAGATATACCTTATACCATCAGAGGTTGGCACATGTGAGTTGAAACGCTGTGGGTTAGCAGTATTGTGAAACGTCAAACGCACAAGACGCTAAACAGGATTGAAAGCGCTTCAAAGACGTTCCCGATTACGACGAGCCTTTTGCTCCGCGTCTATTACAGGCACGAGGGTTATGGGCTTAATGAAGTTGATGTAAATTCCAACGCACTGGCGAGGGAGAGTCGAGCGGATACTAGAATCAATCTTTACCGACTGAGTAAAATCTCACTTATTTTTATTGTGATCATAGCCTACCCAGCACTGATACAAAAATGCCACAGTCAGCGCAATTTTGCGCGCAATGCCAAACAAAGCGATCCAAAAACCATTTACAGGAATACATTTCTTGGCATTATTTTTACTTGAGATAAAATTCTTTTTGGATGTTTGTATTAGGATTAATTGTTTGTTTCACGTAGAATCGTGCGATATTTTTACATCAGTGTCGCGTGGCTTTTCATAAGACACAATTAGATTTAACGCGGTCGGTAAGGAGTGACTGAAGTTTTTTTTAAGGATAGAATTTATCATATATTACATAAGAGGCAAGACAGAAATTGACGGAAGACAGAAACACGGACGTTATTATCGGCATGGAGTACAAGGTAGTATGTATGTAGGGAGTGGAAGCTTTCTGAAGAAATTCAGGCCTGGTTCACCAGGCTCCCGACTCACGACGCGCGCTTCGTTCTCATGTGAGTTACCCTCTTATCTAACTGCGGCAAAGGGCAAACTTCTCCTCGGTAACTTCCAAGTTTTAATTGGTTGGTCCCGTAAGAGGATGGTCGAACTACTACCTTACACCGACCTTTTAGACGCTACAGGCATGCATGGAGTATACGTGAACGCGCATGATCACTCCGATGTCCCGAAGAATTAGAACCCCCGAAGAGAGATAGATAAGTAGGTAGATGGATAGAAGACGAGTCAAGAAACAGAGAGGGTATATAGATGGGCAATTTCGTGCCGAACCGGAAAGATATTACAGTAAAGTACAAATAAAATCGCATCGGCTAAATCAGAAAATAATATCTCTGGTTCCATTCATCACAGAGCCGTTGTAATAATCTCAAGAAATTGGGGAATGTTTGAAAATTTTTTTCTGTTTTTTTGAAATTTTGATTGCTTATATAAACATTAGACCTGTCCTTAAGAAGGGCAAAATCGAATTTTAATGGTCTTACCTCCCAAATTGGTTCGTAATAATTCAAAAAAATCGAAAAGTATCTTTCAGAGGTCTAAATGTAGAAGTTAAAATCGGTTAAGTCTTCGCACATTTTATTATTATTATAGAATAATAGAACAGAACTTCTATACTTAGACCTCTGAAAGATACTTTTCGACTTTTTTTCTATTTTCAGCGATTTCTGAGAATTTACCATCTTCAGCGAAAAGTTTCCTATTTTTTGTAACCTCTACCATTTTATTCCTACTATTTTTAGCTCTCAAAACGACGTTCTTCGACTTTTTTTGCTTTTCTCCGCGTTTCTTGCAACATACAGAGAATAAAGATGTGATTGATCTAGCCCAAAAATGCTTGTAATCGAATTCCGAAAAATTCGACGAAAAGGTAACATAACTGTCAACATTTTCTGAGAATTTACGATTTTTTAACTGATAATTAGGGCAGCGGTAAAAAAAAGATTAAAAATCATGAAATAAAAAATCAGTGCTTTTCTTATGGGGAAAAAGTAAGGCTTCCTAGCGGTGGGTAAATATGGAGGGAAAAATTTAAAAAAATTCCGATATTTTTTTTTAATTATAACGAACCAATTTGGGGGGCAAGACCATTAAAATTCGATTTTGCCCTTCTCAAGGACAGGTCTAATAAACATATTACGAGGCAGATGGCTATAATCATGACGAGTGGCTGACCGCATCCATACCCAGCTCTGATGTTGCAGCCTATTTTGGGTTCATTGCCCTTCGACTAGGCGCACTTATGAACGATAAGGCGACAATTCATTTATTTTCGAATTGATGTAAAGATTACAACGATGAGATGTGAACGAGAAATCGTACGTTTCAGGGAAAAAGGAAGGGTTCTGCTCAGGTGCAGGATGAGAGATAAATTCAGATTTTGGTCCAATGAAAGACGAAGACATATTAAACGTACAGTACAGTCACAGAGCTATGAAGACGGAAATATGACATAACGAAGATTTGAAGCGCAATTGAGAGCTAATCGAGTTGAATTTAGTTGAAAAAATATTCCCTTAACACGGAATAAAATTAAAAAACCACAAATTTCAGGTAGTCCTGTGATGAAAAAATCGCATCGATTTGCCGATTTTAAAATACGAAGATTCATTTAGTTGGTAAATGAATTCTTTACAAATTAACAAAATCAGTTTTTTGAAAATGGTGTAGTATTTTTTATATAGATATTGTTTTACTATTTATCATTCAAAATGATTGCATAATCATGTTTTTTTGATAAATTAAAAAGTCAAGTAGAAAATATGTCTCTGTTGATTTGTGGAGAATTCGTTTACGATCAAAATCAGCCCTAGTCGATTGAAATCGTTCAAACTCTACGATTTTTTCATTGTAGACATGATTGAAAACTGGGACGCTTTGGGAATTATGCTATTGAAACTCTATGAACTTTCTGTCGCACTTTCAAACCTTCGTTACCTGTACGGTATTTCTTTACAGCTGTTTCACTGGATTGTATGTTTGGTACCACCCTAGCATTGAGTATCAGGAAAGCAGGACATCTATGAAACTGATTACACAGCGCTGCAAATTTTTTTCGAGATAATGTTAAATAAATAACTTAATGTATTTCACACGTATTTTGTTACACTGAATACAATGGCATTACCTCCTTTTTCCCATCGCTTCAGGATATCAGGGTATTCAACAGAAAGTTACCTTTTTTGACTTGTATTATTTCCCAAACGGCTTCATAAAGTACGGTGAGTAAAATGAACGTTACGTATTATGACCCATAGAACGGGATACTATTTTTTCCTTAATTAAAATGATAAATCAAAAATATTTTTAATCCGAATATTTCATAATTTTCACGTTTGTCAAGATATACGTATTCTTCCCTGTTTTAAACGTTTCATCCAAGATATTAATTTCAATATGACGAGGATATCTTCGTTTGACTCGAACAATAGCTTAAGCGACATATTTTAAATAAACACAAATTTTAACCCCTAACATTATTGTAATAAACATACGTGCTATTATAATATGTCAAAGAAAGCAATGTTAGCGAGTTCGCAAGAATTGCAAAATAATCAATGGCTTTCAAAAGATTGCATGTAAAATTCAACAGATTTAAATAGATATACCGTGATGTTGACGCGTAGTTTTGACGATTCTTTGAGATTTCAAAGTTTTAATGGGGATCCAAGAGATTTTGAATGATTTTGCAAGATTTCACTACGATTAGCAGATTCAAAGGAAATGATAACCCTTCGTGTCATGTTTTACTTACAGCAAGCACAAGTAAGAAAGTAGTCTTATAAGGCAAATTCTGGCAGTTTAAATGAATTCTTTAAAAACAACAACTGCATAGAGAGACGTTCGAGAAAATATTTATATTTGAATAAATATATTCAATAAATTACTCATGAGAACAAATCAGGTTCACCGTAAACTAATAATTTTTATCAACTGTAATTCATCTATACATTAAATCATTTTTTTTTTATCACAAGATAAACAGGTTCTTTAGAGATCCCGGAAAATATTATTAAGCTTGGTGTTTAGCACTTTCGGAAGTCCACGGATATATTTCCTAACTTTTCGAGCGCATCCTGCAAATTTGATCGAGACTAAAAAATTCATTTGACACATATACAAAATATCTGTATTAAAAATACTCTTGAGTATCCTTGATATTGCTCTTTAAAATCCTTAATGACCGAAAAAAACAACTGCAATTCAGAGAAATTTGGAACGAAGTTACATAGAATCGATTAAAAATATCTGACGAAAGCCGGTGTGAAAAAATACTCTTCCTTGACTTGAAGACGTATGTCAGAAGTCGCTTATACTTTTTTTACCATACTTGGGCTGTCATCAGTTTGCGCAATACGCGGAATCCATTCTGTACCCTGAATCCAGGAAAAATAACTTGACGGATTCTAACAAAATTTCGATTAAAATATGCCATGAAACTTGCGTATGTATTGACGGCAACCTAACATTTGCAAGTCCTAAAATTTGGACGCGAAATGCTTGATGAAAAATTGCATTCCACCGGAAGTAACTGCAGTTCCGCAGTGAACAAACTTTGGAATCGTTCATTATCATTTCTAATTTCAACTTTTACTTAATTAATAACTTCATAGGTCCCCGGTGGATTATTCACACAATCTCCATGCGGAAAGGCGGAGGAAAGCTTTTCCAGTCTTTACAGCCCTACCTGTTTCATACCCTTTACATGTAAGAAAATTGGAAAACTTCTGCCCAGCTCACCCTTCAAAGACGACATTTAGCCGTACAATTTAGCCCACGTTTTTCTTACCTCAAACCTCCGCGAAGCTTCTCCTATTATAGTATCGGACTTGTCAGGAATCACGTGCCACACATTCCGACTCGACTTTTTCCCGCTTGGTCCTTATATATCCTCCTCCACTCCTCCAACCTGGGGTTCACAGCGTAGCTCAGGAATTTCAGGAGTAAATAAATTGCGGCAATAACCATCAGCCTCCCACTTGTTGAAGGAAATCAATTGATCCTATTCATACAAAGACTAAACAAACAAGGAATCTAGCATATAAAAAAAGAGAACAGACACATCGATAAAATTTGGTCCGTTAATGCTTGTGATTCTCAAGGTACGATGGATTTTATGATTCACTACACGACCTAGGGTGAACTGCACTTGCAAACGGTAAACTAAAGTCTACCATTTTAACAGACACTCACCGTACGAGTGGAAAAAGGAAGACTCATTATATCAATAAGTAGACTAGAGCATTAAAAAGAAACCATAAATTCTCACAGCTGACCGGTCACGGATATTAAACCGTTTATCAGGTAAGCTAGCTGCATCGTACAATTGAAAGTATAAGCAACCTATGAGACACACATGCACTATGAAAAAAGCTGTAGTGTATACATTAATACGATCGTCGTTGATAGATTATTGGCAACATAGTTAAAAAGTGTCGTTGCATCAGAAAATTGTATGACTTTGCTCGAAAGTGTGAGACTCACGTGCATATTCGCGATCATAATATTTTAACTTCATCATCATTACTTTGTAACTACACTAGTTAGATTTGGTACAATCAAAAATTTCTATATTTTCAATATTTTTTTTCTCACAAGCAGTTGTAATACCGCTGATAGCATCAGGGTACATGATTTTTTTTTCTGTATCGGATGGGTTAATCAAACAGAATACAATAAAGGTGTCGTTTCAGTATGAAACTCTATAAGCCCAAGCAGGCGCTTTGTATTTACCTTCTTAATTGCTCGATTTTGAAGATAATCCAAATATGTTAGACGCGTTTTAAAGTTCGAATTTGAATCTGTGTTTTAACAAATCCCAAATTTATGTATTCTGAAAAAAAACCAATCGTAGCTTACGTTTGCCTTGGCTTACAAGTGGAGAAAAAATTTTTGTCGACACTTGGCTGAAACCAACTGGCAGAGACGTCTTTCGCCACTAATTTCATGCCAACGATAATCCGAATGAACTTGAACTAGCTGTTGGCAAGTTGAACGGCTAAAATGACTTGAATCAGGAACCTGTTAATATCGTACAACAAGATCATCAAGTAAATCCTCTTTGTCAGATAATTAAATTTTCCTCAAAGTCAATAGGGCTGAGATGTGAATTGCGAGGTTCCACCTTTGAAACTTCAAGCCCTTGCGTGTGATGTTTCGATTAACGCCATGATTTCTTAGCATGGTTCAGCAACACGTTTGCACAAAGTTATAGACAACTTCATTGCGCATCATTGGATTTCACTCAAAGTAAATAAGAGTTGAAATCTCCGTTACAGAACCTACCTGTAAAATAAACTGGTATCGTTGGGTCAATGATGATTAAGGAAAAATTCTGTTGAGCTTTTCTTATTATGTGAGGTTACGTTCAGTCGGGCCAACCACCTTCAGACAAATTTTGACATTTCTAAAACCTAAAATGTTGGTGATTACGGAATTTTAGTAGAAAGGGATAAAATAAAGAGAACAAAGAAAGCTCAACATAATTCTTTCTATTTATATCTTTATCAATCACGATTAGATTTTGCTTAAATTAAATCTGGATAGAAAGTTCAATCACATTTCAAATTTAAAGATCGATTGTTGTTGCGCTTCTTTTTAATGGCTGCGAGACAAGGCGTTTTGGGAAAAGTATCGATAGAGCTGTTGTGTGTGATTGGATTATGCTTAAATTAGACAGAAGTGAAGATTTCATCATAGGAAACTCCTCTGAAATTCGAAGATCACATATGCAACTGATCGGTTAATGTCATAGTTTTTCGCAAAATGATCAATAATTTGTTTTCATTGGATCTCAACGGATTTCATGTTTGTGCCAAATTTGCATGCCCCTCAATCTTTTAAAATCCAACACGTTAAGTGTATGTATTCAATGCTTCGACAGGTATTGTTCTACCAAGGTACAGTAATATTCACGAATGTCTTAACTTTCCGGCTAACTTGTTTTCGATACGAAATAAAATGCAAGTTCGATTTCATGTGGATTACATGACAATGACTGGAGATGCAGCCGACATGAGAGATTGACCGTCCAATTTAAGAAAGGTTAGATTCGACGGTCACGGGTTATGTTATGTTAATTGAGATTGAGTTTGTTTTGCGCTCGGCCGACTGTGGCGCTGTAGGTTTCTCTGTGTTGCCAACATAACTGTCTAGTGTTAAAAATTAGCGGTCTCAGATTCGTTGTCCCCAAGTATACCATCGGCACAACGATTTGCCCACCGTTAAATCAATTATTGAGCAGTTTGTCCAACGTAATAACTACCAATGCTGCATGGCCCACTGTTGGCGATGATAACGTTAGGCTCACGATGGCCGGATTATTACGCCATCAAAAACACCCAGCCGATATTGTTTAATTCGTGGTAAAATCCACGATAATGAATATATAGAGTTGGGGTTACAGAATAATAGAATTATAAAGAGGGTAAAACTAGTGGGCCAGCGATAGCCCGATTATACAGCGTTCCTGGTTCCCGAATTTTCACCGCCGTTAATTCTGTGTAATATGGATAACTTCAAACTAGGTGCAAGTTTCATTAAACATCGAACAGACATCATTCCCAATCCCGTTATAACCTTAGTATATGGTGGTAGTACTACTCTCAAACAAACGCACCCGTATTTTCTTATTTCTCGCTATCACTCATCATTCCAAAGTTCGAGGCTGTTAAAGTTCAAATTTTCGAGCCAGTTCATGGATCCTGAAAAAATTATATAAAAATTTAAATAAAATTCCAATGTCCGATTTACATTTTAGATTTTCCTGTACGCTTTGGAGAATCTGAGAAAAAAGTTACGAAACATTCGTGGCGAAATAACAGAGATTTAAAAATAATGATAGAACTACTTTTTACAGATGCTTAAAATCTTTGAATGTTTTCCTGGAATTTTCTGCAATTTGTTGCAATTTTTTCAGAACGTCTTGATGAATCTAGAATAATGAATAGAATCATAACGATAGTAAATAGTTCAGCATCTCCAAGCCAACTAAGGCACCACTTTTTGCAGGGCGCACAATTTTCATAATTTGGCGTTGGGTTTTCTGTTATTTTCTCACATTCTTATGCGTAAACCCGAAAATTCTAAGTTCCATGGCTTCTATCTTCGTATCGGTGAGCAATATCGAAAAAAAATCAAGTATCGATGTATTCGATAGTACTACCATGTACTATAAAAGTTACCGCCGAATTGGGAATTGTAACTGCCGACCCTCAAAGGTGAATTAAACCACTTGAAATTCCCCATATGTATCGTACAATATGTAGTGGCCAGAAGTGATTAATTGCATCCCAGAAATTTCTGACACATATGGATCCTTAATGGCGAAGGAATTTGCACACATTCCATGGCTATGACTTTTGTTTAAAATTGACTAATCAAATTCTTGCTTACTGTGATAGTGTTTAATCAAATAAATGAGCAGGCTTCACTAGCGTTCGCAATGTTTTATAGACATAAACTTATAATTGGGGGCTAGCCTGTGATGCTTAGCGGCTGACTCGTGAAACCTCACCGTCAAATAGCCATATCAAGCTGGAACCGCCACATTCGAAAATCGAAAAATCTCCTATGGAATAATTAAGGGCTAATTAAAGGCTAATTAAATGCTCCGCGTTTTTAAAAAGAAACCTGTGGCGGTGCCAGCTCGACATAAACCTGGAACCGCCACACCGAAAGAAACGGAAAACACGTGAAATTTCGGAAAAGTTTTAGGGTCATAATTAAAGACTAATTAAAGGCTCTTGGAATTCCTCATCTTTGAATTAATTGCTCGGCGTTTTTTAAAAAAAACCTGTGGCGTTGCTAGCTCGAGACGGACCAGACTTAAAAAAAAACCGGAACGAGGTCAAGTTTCAAAAAAGTGTGACGGGGGGTGAAGCAGTTAATTCGAGCGGATAGTTTTCCAAGAGCCTTTAATTAGCCTTTAATTAGCCTTTAATTAGCCCTTAATTATTCCATAGGAGATTTTTCGATTTTCGAAGGTGGCGGTTCCAGCTTGATATGGCTCCGTCAAATCAGGTTTTCATATATGGCCGTTTCTACCCATGGATTAAAGTCATGTAGTACTCCTACCTTTACCGACCGAGCAAACTCCCCCTTTTTTGTCCTATATTCAATGAACAAATGAACGAAAAGGGTTCAAACCCTTAGACCGGTCTAAGTTCAAATCTTGCTCGGTCGGTAAAGGTACGCGTACTACATGACCTTAAGAGCTGTCCTGAAAACCACTTGGAATCAAATACATATACTATACAACATTATTAAATAGAAAAATGACAATGTCTCAAATACGTTGTCGCGTTGCAATAAAGACCTGCAATTATTCCTGATTCATTGCAACTGCTACGGTGGATAAACACAGTATAGGTATAAGCTGAAGAATTTGTCAATACTTTTTCTCCCAGAACTTACGCCTATACAAGTCCTGAACTTCGTGATGAAACATAACATGATAATTTTTTTTCCAAATTTGGTGACTGCTTTGCGAACACATTCGACACTACCATTTTCTGTAGCTTCTTGAGAGCGCAGTTTCAGTAAGCTGGAAATTATAAAACGTCCTCTCCGTTCAATTATGTTCCAAAAACGACCACAATCAATTGATTTGGCAACGAGTCCCATTGAGTCAGCGATGCGTGAGTCGTTGAATTATGAGGACCTCATACTGTACCTGAAGTCGCCAGAATTCAAGCTAGAAGTGTTCAGTTCAGTAGATGAAATCTAGATCTACCACCAAAGAAAAATTAGTTTGGTTTTTTTTTTTTTAATAATATTTGAAAATAACAGCACTACATTTTTTCGCCAAAGCTTTCACATTTCAGAATCCACAGAAAAAATAAAATTATCTCTTGCGGTTAAAAAATTACGACTTTTTTTATTTAAGAGTGCAAGACTCACGTTTTCACTTGAGCGAAGAATTTCAGCCTACTTGAACGATTTTCTCAGGTATACTATGAATCGAAAATACATTTCGTTTTCCCAGATACCTTCCTCGCAATTACCTCTCTCATTTAGAAAAATAAACATCCAAATAGACCTAATTTTGCCGAAACCACCACATGCGGAAATTGGCCAGGCTTGTTAAACCCATTGCGTGCAACTAACAAGGTAGGTCTAGGATACCTTCGTCGATCGATCTCTCCGATTTAGATCTAGTTCATATACTTGAATTTGACCATTTTTTGTACAAATGTAACCATATCTGGGGCTAGTTTACGCTCTTGATGTCTTTTTTCTAATTGAGAAAATCACATTTTTTATTTTCATTATGAGAAACTTTTTCCAATTGGTTTGGTTAAAAAAATTTATGTTCTTATCGGTGAAATGACGAAATTTTATACATTTTTTTTCTTTATTTACAAAAGTGACGAAATTCATGCTTGACACTTCTATCTTTGGACGGCAGTTTCACCCCATTGAAGCGTTTTATGGCCGATACAAAAAATACTTGTCGCTTAGTTTTCGGTGCACTACAGTGTATGCAAAAAAATATATGTGATTGCTTCTAGGGTGAGGATGGAATTATTTTTTGCCCTATGCCCAACAGCGTCATTTTGATTCCCAAACGGTTTATATTTTATTATTAATGGTGAAGTCGAGAATAATCAATGAAGCAATCAAACCGGATAATCGAATTCCTGACTGATTTTCTTTAATTCAAATTCTTTGTCAAAAACCATTCTGTGTATTGTACATTCACTTGGAGCCAACAGACAACAATGATGCTAAGTTGGCGATAAAGGAGACAGCGTGCATTTCCGAATAGCTTCTATAAAAAGAATCTAACAGAATTCACGACGTCAGTGAACTACAATAACTTCGGTCAGTTTCCTATCGATCATATATTATATCTGTTACAACCGCACAGAATAAAGCTGACTAAACGTCGAAAAACTTTTATAAAGACTAGCGCAGTAAATAATATAATTGAAATTATAACACAATTTGCAACAATAATTTATGATCATTCTGACCAATTTCCACCCGCATGAAGTATACAGTAACTCTGTTGATAATGAGATCATTATGATCACGCTTTGCCGAGTTCGATGTAAAGTGTAGATGGTAATCTAATACGCCAATATTATCTACAGTGACTACAGTGTGCTCTGATTTTACAACCTCTTACTGTATGACTCAGACCCATTATTTTATAAATACAGTTATCACTCACCACGTGAATTATGGTTATTTTATTTCTAGAGAAACCGTACGTTTGAGTTAGACATTTATTCGTAAGTGAAAGGTTTTCCAGTTTGTTGATAATAAACGTGGCGAGGCGTTGATATTCAAGTAACGAACCGGAAGCAACTTTTTTTTAATAACGGGTTCCCGAAGTCTTCTCAAGATTCTTGCACTCTGGAAGTTGAATATTCGAATTTAATAAACAATACACTGATTTATATTTTCGCACGTGTTTAAGTTTTCTGCTTCTCTTTGAAGTATCGCTTCTTTGAGTTCAATATGAGAATTCACCTGCTGCAATAACAAAATTGACAGAAATTGAATAAAAGTAATATTCTTTACCTTCAACCATGAGAGTGAAATGATTTTAGAAAAAAATGTCTAACAAAGTAAAGAAAAATCTTTTTGGGTCAAATATCAAAAATTGAGTGGCGACTCATCCTATATTTTCATGACTTTCCGCTAACATGCAAGACGAAACCGCAATCTGAAATTTTGCAATGCCACTAAGGTATTTGCCAAAAACACTTTACAGCGCAATAACAGATTTTCTCATATATTACACGCTTGTCGAAAGAATTTCGCTGATTGTACTAATCGTATGAATTTTCTGTTTCAGGGGAATATTACAGATGGTGACGAAGTACCGGAAAACACATTTTCGTTACTGTCGGTGATTCTAGTTGGTTCGCCATAATTTCTATCCATTAAACTCAACCAAGGCGTAGGAGCTTCAGATATGTTCTAAAAGAACTTCTTCTCCTTCTCCATTTCAGGCCTGCTGCTGTTCATTTTATTTTTCCTGTCCGTTGCGGGGAACATTTTGGTCTGTGTCGCGATATACACTGACCGAGGTCTCCGCAGGATTGGCAATCTCTTTCTTGCCTCACTGGCGATCGCTGACCTCTTCGTCGGTTCTCTGGTGATGACCTTTGCCGGTGTTAACGACCTCCTCGGATACTGGGTATTTGGACCCCGATTCTGCGACACCTGGGTGGCGTTCGACGTCATGTGCAGCACCGCTTCCATTCTAAATCTATGCGCCATATCACTCGATAGATACATACATATCAAAGATCCATTAAGGTAAGAATAACACGCACATTGTACATATAAATTGTCAAATTTCTATTTCTGCACGATACGGGGAACAGACGGCTATGTATACGGAATGTCATTAGTCTCACAATCACCTTCGTTACCCGTGGCACAAAGTATCACGCAAGTTGGCGTGCTGCAGGTGTACACTTTCACGGTCTTCCTTTGTGATATTGTGGTATTCCCATGTGCATACTATATTTTTCATGTGGGACACTTGTCGAAATGTTGACTATCGTTTGACTAATTAAAACCAGTGCAGTGTCCACCGATGAAAAATTTGTCAGAATGTCGAAACTGCGTCAACCATACGTCGACGAATGTATTCAAAAATTCCGAAACCGGGACACCGCCAGAATAAAAATATCGTACAGAACATGCCATAGCGAATGTAATAGGATCAAGAAAACCCGACAATTATCAAAATTTCAAAGTGCCGTTTGACTGTTTTTTAATGATTACAAGTCGATTTACAGTTGACTCTTACACTAGTGACTGAGTTTGAACTCAGTCTGGTTACACCTGGGCAGGATTTGCTGTAGTTTTCTTGTCTCTTGTGCCATTGCATTGAACATCTTAAGACGGCTGCAGTCACATATAATGATGGTCACTAATTCATCACTCCCTCCCTATCCGTTTGGGAAATGGGAAACCATACCCCGAAAGCCGATGGTGGAACTGGCAGTGATTATTACGATTATTATTATTGTTTATCTATCCTCGAGCGTACTTCAATCTACAAGTTACGTATTTTCGACTGCTGCTAAAAAAAGAGGGATGTTCATTACTTACCCAGGAGAATACTGACTTATATATCAAACATCGCCCACAGTCTATTTTCGTCCTTTCTGCCAAATTACTTTCTCGGTAAGACTATTTCATTTGAATTCTTGGAAACAAATTTCCGTTGTGGTACAAATGAAAAACTTACGCAAATTGTTGGGATCCTGAGTTGGCACAAGCGAATTTAACCTGCAAAATGAAAATAATCTGACTTCATAAAGTACGATTCAATCTACGGACTTATCGTATTCAAGTTTCATGTCTACCGAGTCATATTTATAATGGTGGGCGCTTTTCATAGGGATAATACAAAAGTTAGCATGAGTCGAAAAGTCCTACGGATAGAAAGAGAGAGAAAATCGAGGTACCCCATCCATCCTTGTTTTCACAACCGTTTAAACATGCGTTAGAAGAGAATAAGAACGATAGCCTATTCAAAACTGCTTGCGTTAATGTTGCAATTTTCCTTAATAATTTTATTCAATTTCATACATTATTGTAAAATTTAGCTATTAACCCGATCACTGTATCGAGGGGTCGATTCGAGCCAGGCCGGAATCGCAAACCTCCCCTATTGTGAAACTAAGCAAGGGGATGAGCGCTTACCCGAACCTAAAAAATTGTACTCTCGGGTAGAATTCTCAGTCAGAATCTCGAGTCTCCAATACCTTTCAAGTTTCAATCAGCCGTAGCGAGCGGTCAAACTTTGGTTTGGGTCGATTCGACCCCCCAATACACTCTTAACGTTGACATTGTGACAGAAAATAGTCCAGGTAAGTTCATCATTTTTCGCTTTCTTGTACTCTTTGGAATACAATTTCACTTAAGATTATTCAAATTAAAAAACTACAATTTGATGATTTACAATTAGATCGAAAACGGCGAGATGCTCCGGGGACGATGTGGGTCGAGTACTTCGTCCGCGTGAAGCTGTTAAGTATTTTGAAGATTACGGTGACTCAACATTGGAATATAGTAACTCTGATAAGTCGAAAAGAGAGGTAGAAGAAGAAAGAGAAGAAGAGGAGGGAAACGCAGCAAGAATAGGTCGCAAATACGTATACGGGAAAATGGGCATAAGTGGTGCGAAGATGCACCAGAAAATTCTGGTAGAAGATTTCGCCTTACTTAACATTTACCAGGAATAAAACATGGATGCCAAGCCAACTCGCCGTTGGAATTTTGGAATTTGTTATTTTCAAGCAGTATGGTTGCTATTATTGTGCAATACGCGAACAAAGAAATTGATCGATACAAAGATACTCTTGAGCAAGGTCCCACTGGGACTTTTGGAAACGTCGTTAAAAATGTATTGTTACCATTTTTCGGTTTGCTCTACTTTATTGAGCTTCAAAAAATTGCAAATGTGTCGATTACTGAGTTGTGGTCGAATTAATGTAGCTCTTACTTATATTGAAGCGTTATGTCCGAACGACGTTATCGATATTTGGCAGCCTCTTTACGTTTTGATGAGAAAGAAACTCGTTCGGATAGGTGAAAGATCGATAACTTAGCTCGAGTTAGAGAGATATGAGATCGGTTTATAAAGAACTATCGATAAAACTACATTCCGTTGGAGACCATGACGATTGAGGAGCAGTTATTGGGTTTCCGAGGTTAATTCAATGCTCGTGTTTACATTTGCTCGAAGCCAGGAAAGTAGGGCATAAAAATTCTATCTTCTAAATGATGCGAAGACTTATTATACGTATAATACGATTCCTTATCGTGGTCGCGTACATTCAGACCCTGGAGAGAGTGTGCCGAAATATACTTCTCGCAAAAATTAAGGGAACAACAAAATTTTCGCAATTTTTTGGTGATTTTCAACAGGCTGTATTTCAGTGAAAAATGGTCGTGCAAGAAATGAAAAAACAAAGCTTTTGAAGCTTGAAGACTCTAGTTTTTGAATTTTTTGGTTAAAAATTTTTCGAAGCACTATTAGCCATGCAATCCTTGGATAAAGCACGAAGAAAAAATTTTCAAAATTTTTTACGTTTTTTCTTTCGCTCTACGGGCATGGAAAAATTTTTCCGAGCTAAACCAATGCATAGGTCGCATAGCCTGTTTATTCAGCTTCAAGATGCTTTTTTTTAAACCTCGATACGACCATTTGTCTTCGAGATATCGAATTTTGAATGCCAAAGGATCCTTTTTCACTCAACTGCCGATATCTCTGGAACTACTGGTCGCACAGCGAGCCGAAGGGCAGTTTCTTTTTCTGCAGAAAATTTCCTACAAAAATCTGTCAAGGTTAATGTCAAAAAAATTTTTTTTCCACCTGTAGCGTTAACGTGAAAAAAGAGCAAAAAAATGCCATTTTGCCTTTTTTTGGATAATTGACTGTATCTTCGTCAATATTGGGGGGAAAGCTTAGGTTAGAAGAAAATTTTGCAGCCTAATGTACCCCAAAGGTCCCCCTAAATCGGTAGATTGATCGGTTCAGCGGTTTTCCTGAACCGATTGATTGAAATTTTAAAAAAATCAAGGGAACAAGGTTTTTGTTTCTTAAGGAACCTTGTTCTCTTAATTTTGTCAAAATTTCAATCAATCGGTCCAGGAAAACCGCTGAACCGATCGATCTACCGATTTGGGGGGACCTTTGGGGTACATTAGGCTGTAAAATTTTCTTCTAACCTAAGCTTTCCCCCCAATATTGACGAAGATACAGTCAATTATCCAAAAAAAGGCAAAATGGCATTTTTTTGCTCTTTTTTCACGTTAACGCTACAGGTGGAAAAAAAATTTTTTTGACATTAACCTTGACAGATTTTTGTAGGAAATTTTCTGCAGAAAAAGAAACTGCCCTTCGGCTCGCTGTGCGACCAGTAGTTCCAGAGATATCGGCAGTTGAGTGAAAAAGGATCCTTTGGCATTCAAAATTCGATATCTCGAAGACAAATGGTCGTATCGAGGTTTAAAAAAAAGCATCTTGAAGCTGAATAAACAGGCTATGCGACCTATGCATTGGTTTAGCTCGGAAAAATTTTTCCATGCCCGTAGAGCGAAAGAAAAAACGTAAAAAATTTTGAAAATTTTTTCTTCGTGCTTTATCCAAGGATTGCATGGCTAATAGTGCTTCGAAAAATTTTTAACCAAAAAATTCAAAAACTAGAGTCTTCAAGCTTCAAAAGCTTTTTTTTTTATTTTTTATACGACCATTTTTCACTGAAATACAGCCTGTTGAAAATCACCAAAAAATTTCGAAAATTTCGTTGTTCCCTTAATTTTTGCGAGAAGTGTATCATGTTCGTAAACTTTGCGAACTAATCTATGAAACAGGCAGAAGCGTCGCTACCGATAATTGGTTCACGTGTATTGAAACATTCAATAAAATGGGTGAAAAAAACAAATTTCTATGGCGAACACGATTCGCAAATAAGCGTGAAATACCATTATCTTACAAGGTGACAAGGTGCTCGATCAAGGATCTGTGAATAGCTGCATACTGTACAATTTCGCGGAAACAACAGCAGAACTGAGCAGTCCTCGTGATTTCCTGAAGCTCTTAATTCGGGAGATGATATTTTCGCATTTGAGAGATAGATTAGAAGCGTCAAAACTTTCTTGCAAAATTATAATTCACATGAAAGAAATTATTATCAACGAGCCATGTAACGCGACGCGAGGATGTGTACCTGTCAAATTCAGCAAAAGAAAAAAATGTGGTGAATGCCCGAAAAAAAAGACAGTAAAACGCTGCACTGCTGCATAAAGTACCTGCTACCGCTATGCGAAGACCATCGCCTAAGCCTCTGTTCGGCTCGTTTTTAAAAATAAAATTATAAGGTTCATTCAATTACCGAACAATAACTTACACGTTATATTGTATCAATAAATAGTTTTACATCGAAAAATGTACATATTTTACGAAAACCTCCTACACTTACACCTTCATATGTTCATGTAAAAAAATAAGGGTTCCAATTTCATAACACGATTTTGAGCTTTAAATTGTTTTTTTCAATTGTTCCATTTCATGCCTCTAAATTAGTCTCAGAGTTATGAATTTTTTAAGAAAACTACCTTCTTCCACTACTTTATGTGTATATTCTATTATATATATTTATATATTCATCAGTTTATGTGTATATTGTTATTTATGTAATAGATTTTTTTAAAACTTGTACTGGAAAATTCTATCGTATAGTATAAGTCTTGAGCGTAACACACGAATTTTTTTAGAATTTTAATAAGATATTTTCGAGACTTTTTGAGCATGATGTTGATTAATTCGACCCCCCGATACACTTTAGTGATTCAAAAAACAGCGGTACCGTGATCGGGTTAAATGTACTAGAGTATTTTGAAAGAAATCAATTGCCGATACAATTGAACAATATTATAACATTGAGAGACTGCAGGAGGCGATAACGTAACTTCTACGCACGAACACACTGCGCATGTGTTGGTAGAAAAGGATTGATAGGATATCTCGATTTTTCTCTTTTTATTGTCAAAAAGGCTATACCATCCACTTGCCCACTTTAACTGTATTATACCCATGGCCCTTTCACCCTGATCGCACCTAATTACAAGTCGTATCTTCTAGCTTCTAACTCACAGCTGATTTTACCTAATCAAACAAGATGAACCGTTTGATCCAAGTTCACATACCCCTTGTCTCCTATCTCTACTCCTTTTAATATCATCACATTACCTAACTAAATGCGGAGAAAAATTGGATTTGACAAGTTTTAACGTGTCACTACTCTTCAATCATTGGAAAAGAAATGGTTTGTAGAAATCCAATTGACGTTGGTAAGAAATCGCGATTGAGTTTTAACGTCTAATACGCCAGAGCTGGGTTGATTTTAGAAATGACAGTAAAGTCCAAAGTGTATTAGCGTCGGCCATGGGTATAAGAAAACACCTCGTCCCACAATTTGGTTAGACAATTTTTGTATCGTGGCTGCAATGCCTCGATCTATTGACTTACCAACTTATATCTGCATAAAGCTGCGCGAGCCGGTTGAAATTGAGAATCACTCCAAGCCGAGATAGGTTTGAAGTTTCTAGCCTGTAGTTGACCCAAAAAATGAAAAAAAGAATGCAAAACGAAGACGGAAAGCAGTCCATTTTTAATCAATTTCTCTTTCAGGTACAGTAGATGGGTTACTCGAAGAGTGGCAGTTGGCAGCATAGCAACTGTTTGGCTACTCGCTGGTCTCATCTCCTTTGTGCCGATCAGCTTGGGTCTTCACAGGCCTGCCATGCCGCTAGTATACAGCGACGGAGAAAAGGTACATCGCCGAAGGGTGCGTTCCGAAATTAGCTGGCAGAGCAAAAAAAAATTTTGAAATTTTGACAGCATTGGGAGCTGATTGCGGGACGCGCCCGAAGTTTGTACGGTCGTAACAGGAAGTTGCCGTGTTCCAAATTTTATCTCTAGCCGAAGCCCGGCAAACTGATCGAAAAATCGAAAATCCATTTTTTTGCATTCATATTTGTAGGCTATCGAAACGTTTGTTCGTAAAGGTCAAGCGATCGTCGGAAAATGTACAAAACTCCTAGTAACTCTATGGCCAATTCCACGTCAAGGTGGATAGACTTTGAGATTCTTTGACCTTGAATTTTTAATCAATTTTGCAAATTTTCAAAATTAAAAATACAGATTATTGAAATGTCCATCGAAATTGTAAGACAGACATTTTTTCAGGGTCAAATGTCGATGGAATCTACGTTCTTTCGTTTTCATTAAAGTGGCAGTCGCGAACTGAGTGGACTGAAGTTCCAAATTCGTGGAAATGCTGCAATAACTATTCAAGCTTAAGTTAAAATGCAATTAAAATCGACAATTGAAATATTTTTTGGCCACTGATTCCAGATATAATCTCAATATTTTAAAATTCAGAATGGCGGATCCAAAATTGCGTTTGTTAAATCTTAACATTGATGCGATTTGCATGAAAATGGGCATACGAAAAATTTGAAGTTTGCCAGATACGAAATACGGATCCAAATTTTCAAACTCGGAATGGCAAGCCCAATAAGTAGCGACCATAATATGAAAACTATACAATCCGAATAAAAATCAGTATACACATTATAAGATTTTCAAGTTAATGGTTTCAAATGGAAGGTCAGTTGTGAAATCCAAAGTGAAGGATTCAAAATGGGCTGTTTTCCGTGATAACGGTTTCATTTTAGCTTCAGTTTTTTTTTTACCGTGGCAGAATTTTGTATCATGTTTTTACGAATTTCACAATCAAACCATTTACGAGACGGATGTTTTTTTTTCAATTCACAGCAAACTTTCCAACAAAACGCAGGTTTGAACGGAATGTTTTCTTTATGTTATGCTATAAATTAATTTTCAGTTACTTGTTTCGTTATCTCCAAGTTACTTTCAACAAAAAAAAAAATTCAAAAGCTATATATTATTTATTTTCATCTAACCATCAATATGGACAAACGCTATAATGTACGGTATATAAAATTACAAATACATGACCAATAAGAATTTGCATAAATTGATATAGAAACATGGAAATTATTTATCAATTCAGCTCGGAGCGATGAATTCGAACAAACAGAAATTACAACAATTCAGAATACTGCAGGTATATGCACGTGAAACTTTGGTGATAAGTACTTCAATCTCGATAAAATGCAACCTGACTAGCGGTTTTTTAACTCAACTTGAATGTTTGTTGAAAGCTCTGCTGGAAATCGCATTTTGGTGGGATTTCAGGATCGATCTTTGATGCAATCGAACAATCAGCAATTCTTCGAATTTGGGTGAAAATAAGTTTTTTTATTATGTTGACGATAGCGCAATTTGTATCAATTTAACCTCATCTCGTTACGTATAAATTGAATCTATTCAAATTTAACCGCAAATGTGTCTTCTAAATGTCCGCGTATTTGGTATTTCAGCTCACTTTGCGCCGGCACGCAGAGGCACTTTACTTTTTCAATTATTAAAAACAGAAAGAAAAATACATTCCATGCGAAATTGCATGCTGAAAGAGTTTATATTCTACAGTTTCAAGCGGAAATTACGTCATCATTTTATTTCCAATCTGTAAAATGTGAAAATCGATGGACAAAATATTTAAGCATTTCAACTGTCTACAACAATTCAAATTTTTAATTTTTCTAGAAAATGCCATTTTTCCAAAATCACTTCTTTCAGTTTTGGATCCCAAGTTCATTCATTGCTCTACTTTGGTAAAACCGGAGATATATTTAATTATTAAGTTGATCTGCACTTGCTTCGCCAAAGCATCAATATTCTGTAATTGTCAAAACAAAAAAGTTTTGTCTGACACCTATGGCTTTTCTCTTTTTACATATGAGGTGTTCTACACCAACTCGGCGGTATTTGACCCCGAACCTCTACGATCTGTTCCACTATTTTTGGGGATCAGCCGGTGTCTCTGAAAAAATTGATTAACCCACTTGTTGGAGGAAAAAACGCGAATTTTGGAAATTATCAAACAATTCTGGAACTTTCCTTTCATTTAATTTTACAATTTAGGCATAAAATTTGTACACTGCGTGTAGCAGCACGTCCGTATGCGCATGTATGTGCTTTAGAGAGGCCAGCTGGTCCAAAAAATCTGGAAAAAACGTCAAACACGTTTTTCTGTAGGGTAAATGAGATAACAAAACAATATAACAGATCGTAGAGAATCGGGACCAAATTCCGCCGAGTTGGCGTGGAATACCTCATATACTTGCAGGCGTTGAGAGAAGTTTCAATTGAATTTAAAAAAGATTTGGTTAATTTTCATCCAAATTAACGCGGAATTGTCCATATAGGTAGCTTGGATAAGCAAACCCACATACACGACAAATATTCCCGTAAACATTCATCTTCTTTACCAGATAAAAGAGAAATGAACGATGCCAGCTGTCAAATCTGCATTTGAAGAAGAAATCGAACCCTTACAAAGCCTTGCTTCCGCCTTTCCGTCCGAATCGTTCGATTTATAACAAATGTCGTCCGTCAACAAAAAGACACGGATAATACCAGGTGTCAAATCGCTTGAAGAACAAATTGCGCACACTTCTGAAACTAAATGACTTCCGTTACAATCCCACCATTAGCACAGTTTCGTTACATTTCTAAACGGAGGAAAAGGAATTCTTAAACCAAAAAAATAGATTTTGTTCGAGTCCATTTACTTCAATATACTCGTAGTATTCCCGATTTGTTCCAAATACGATGACTTTAATTCAATAGTTTCAATTTGGTCAGCTTGTCAAAATGATTTAGTCAAGTGAATTCCTTGATTCCATAAAAGCCTTTCTTGTCGCGATCGAGTGAACCGTTTGACGTGTTTCCGTGATTAAGTCAACTAAATATCATTTCATTTGAAGTTTATGTATTGTTCCTTCAAATCGTCCCTTTTTCGTAGCACAAATACTTAGGTATTTCAAATAAATTAAGTATAACATGAATCTAACGAACAGAAAATTTACACCGATCGAATGTCGTACTTTATTGATCTTACCGGAGCTTGATGGGCGTAACTGGTTGAATCCGTTACACTAATTTGTTTACGAGGTAAAAGAAACACTGCATGCTTTGAAACAAGTAAAGAATATATTAATCGTAAACATCGGTATACTAGTACTGTAAATGGTATATAGTAAATGTAGTAAATGGCCACTAGGTGGTGAACTTTCTCGCTACGGAAATAGGTTCAGAGATTAATAGTCATAAGACCGGGTAGTCGGCTAGGAAGTCAGATACCAATAATGTAAAAAAAAGTTTGTCATCAGACCTATTGCAATCGAAAAAAACACTACAAAGTTTTGATGCATCGAAATTGATATTGATATTGATTACAATAAACAAACACTATTGACACATTTTCGATTTATACTTCTACACATACAAAAACAAGTTTTCATGTCATACCCTTGATATATCGGGTAAATACCGTAAAATTTTGAGTCAATAAGATTATAAGTGATATCATACCAAGACTTACGTTTTGTGCGCTTGAATAACGCTAATGATCGGTCAATGTGAAGGTTTGTTGTCACAACAAATTTCATTACCCGCTTCAACCATTGAAATCTTGACTCAACAAAACATATGTATTGTGAAACAGGCTCAACTTATTTTGATACAAAGATTTCATATTTTTAAAACAAAACGATTTCAGTGCGTTCAATATAATTTTTAGTCATACCAATCACATATTTTTTTGTTATAAAATTCATATTAGTGCAAGGAAATCGCGCCGTGTTATCACGAATAAATTGATAAGTCAAACGCTTGACTCAATTTTATGTCAAATTGTCACAAGTATTTCGTCCGACGAAAGTATTTTGTTGAATTGAGTAAGTATTGTATTCGCCGCATTTAATTATATCATTTAGTTGAATCAAACGAATATCACTTGGCTGAAATAATCCTTTCCCTCCGTGTAGAAAATTGCCCGTATAAGTCGTTCCACACTGCGGAGATGTAATCGTATTGTAGACTAGTTACTAGACCATATTGCATAATGTGAGAAATTTTTCTTGCTTTCGAAGGTCCAATGATTAAACACATCCAAAAATGTTTACGTTTCAGCCCTTTGGTGGGAGCCCTACTCAGATCTAAAAAACATTCATTGACGTTACTTACATTACTTATAATCGATTGATAGCAACCGTAACGACGAAGAATCACTATGGCCTTGTGGCCCAGCAATTAACAAAGAACAATACGGATATACCTTAAAATTAACAATTATTGACGACGAAGTTAAAGATAGAGAGATTGACAGTTCTATCCCTCTTACAGACGACGACCTTGGCTCGCAAACAGACGATATATGTACAATAAACGTGATGGATATTTATTTTTTTATAAATTAAAGAACAGCGGAATAAGTTCGTCAATGACCTCAAGCGGTCCTTTTATGAAAAGTCAGTGAGTATCGGATGTTTAATTTTATGGTATACCCATATTGTTCTTAATTGTTGATTGTTGGACCACATGGCCATAGTGATTCTTCGTTATTGTGGTCGCTATCGATCGATTATAGATAACACAAGTAATGTCAATAAATGTTTAGTAGTTCTGAGGAGGTCCCCCACCAAGGGGCTGAAATTTAAACATCTTTCGATGTGTTTTATTGTTTGACCTTGTAATCGTATCGTTTCAAATAATATACAACTACAAAGAATGATATGCGAGCGAAATCGTGACGTGCCTTCACGAAATCGGACATAATCGTTGTATGAAACTGGTGTATTTATCTTCCAGCAATATCCCACCTGCGCATTGGACTTGACGCCCACCTACGCAATGGTTTCCTCCTGCATCTCCTTCTACGTGCCTTGTTTCGTTATGGTGGGCATTTACTGCAGACTGTACTGCTACGCGCAGAAACACGTGAGGAGCATCAGGGCGGTGACAAAATTGCCGGAAACTTCGCTGGCGAAGAGCTTTCGCACAAAGACCAGGAGGACCAAAGCTCCGAAACCGCAGACGAAGCCGAAACCCACGAGCCCGTACCACGTGTCCGACCACAAGGCGGCAATAACTGTCGGTGTAATCATGGGGGTCTTCCTGATATGTTGGGTACCATTCTTCTGCGTCAATATTGTCGCTGCGTTCTGCAAAACCTGTATTACGGACAGAACCTTTCAGGTATGTTGTAGCTTGCTGCTCTACTTATAGGTCTTCGTCCCTACAATGCCATGCGTGCACACCCTCGTGACGTCAGATTTCCTTTCATGGTCCGCCAGTCTGAATTTTGCAAGAAAACTAATTGCATGATACAAAATCCAATACAAATTAATCGTTTTGTTCTTTTGAATATGTTTACGGATTTTGTTTCTTACCAATTTTTTTTTATTTCGAGATGTGTAAATAAATTCACTTGGAATATTCCTGATCCATTTGTACAAACGAATCGAATGGAAATGGATAGAGACGGAATCACGTATGTGTGCAGATTGGATTTCATTGAAATTACGCGACAAATCGAACTGTATAAGAACTTGTGAAAATAAAAATAACAAACATAAAACGATTTATTTTATCATTCCGTGGTGTTAGTCTTCTTATGAAATTTGGATTCAATTTGATTGTTCTTGGCCCTTCTGTGTACGTAGACCGAGGTGAGAAATTCATGGGTGTGACTGTCAATTGTAGAAGTAAAGCCTTGCATTGAACATTTCGATTTGGAATAGTAAAATGCATAAAGCATCAATGAACATTACTGTACATGGCCGGTCATTATCAGATCTTTACAATTTACGCGATAATGCAATACTTACGAGTCTCAAAACATTTGGGGGTTTATATGTTGACTTAAAATTTCCTGTTCTTTGATGTCTTCGGTATTGATTGCTTAGACGGGGCGGGATTGAAATTTCGAATTTGAAAAGTTCCTCAAGCGCCTACTTCCGAATTATTTGCTGGCGAAACTTGAAGTAAAGAAATCAAACTGTTACGAAGCAACAGAGTTTCGAATGGTTGGAAACCCGACGGCTGAAAGTTCCGAAATGCAAGATTCCTAAAATTCAAGTTACGATAGAGCAAAGATCCGCAAAGTACGGTTCCGATAGAGAAAAATTCTAAAAAACAAAATTTCGATAGAGTACAATGCCAAAAATTAAAATATAATAATAGAAAATTATAATTTAATACACAGTGTAGTTTACTCAATGAGTGGGTATAAAAAATCAGAAAAACATGAAATCAGAATGACCAGGATTCCGAACGTAAAAATATCGAAAATCCAAAACAAAGAAAGATTGAAGGGATGAATTTTCACTAAGCCAGAAATTCACAAAACTGAAAATCTTGGATCATGCAGACTTGCGATGTTTCAGATTTTTTAATTTTCTCATTTTTGCACTTGAAAGTTTGATTTAAGGTAAGACTAGCTACAGTGAGAATCGTTGAGTCCTTATACGGTGAGCTGCTTCCCATCGAGTGCATAATCGGGGTAGCCCGGAAGGTCCAGCGAAAGGAAAGTTGTCATAAAATTCGGTAGACCATTAAGATCGAATAACGGATTAGGTTATCAATACACCGATAGCCGGCATTCGCCTTAATCAATCGGACAGAGATCATAAGCTTCGGTTGAAACAGCTTCGACACGGAATGAAATATTCGAGGGGGTAAAAACTCGTGAAATTGTCGGGACAGTCGACTATGAAATACAATGAAATGCTTTTCAAATGGTACGAAATTCGTGTGATCACGATCGAAATATTCTGAAAAAAATTACTAATACATATCGTCTTTCGACTGTAAAACACGGTCCCGTTTCAATTTTGGCGTAGCGCTGCTTTGTTGATTATTAATTAATTAAAATATATGCACAAGGAACCGGTCAAAGGAGATTCTGTCCACCGCAGTCAAAAATTCCTCGCGCATACTTTCACCGTCATACCAAGAAGCTGAAATTTTTTTTTTCAAAGCCTATACTATCGTAATATGAAAATTGGTGGAATGATTTTCTTACATGACAATTTTCGTTTGACAAGTGAAATTTCACCAAAGTCTCACCTTTGGGGGGGGGGGGGGGGGGAGAGCAGGGGGTTAATGCGAAAACAGACGAATGAATAGGGGTCTATAGCATCGCAATATTCCTGACTAAATAACTTATAATAACTAAAATTGGCGACTGTGGAATTGAGGAAAGGATGCCTGATATTTTCACAGGGGGGGAGGGGATGTTGCCGATGAAAAACTGTTTTATAGATACAGTGCCGGCTCATTATATTGCGGTCTTGGGGGCTGTAGGAGAAGAGAACCGTAATGTAAATGGTTCTCTGACACAGTCGCGAAGTACACACAGTAATCAAGTGAGTGCGATAGTTTGCAATCAGAAACTTTTGACAAGGGCAGCGATTTCCAGGCACTGTATGCTCTAAGAATCTAGCCTAGGAAAATCTGACATGCAAACATACGCACACATACATCTATTTTTCAAAAACTTACAAATAATTCTATATTTGACTAAATATGTGTTTCCGACGTGGTTTTAGAATTTTTTGCAATCCGAGGTTTTTTGCGAGAGTGAACGTATCGAGGTAGTCCGTTTACAAACTGTCGTGTCTAAAAAGGGTAAAACTGATGTAACACCCTGGCGAATTACTGCCTACATATGCTTTTAGACCTGTAGCAACAAAAATGAAAGCCTCCCACTTCCGTTTAATTACGGTTGATTGTTGTTATCTACGGAATGCATGCGCTCATTCCAAACTTTATTGTTCCTGCGTCTAGATGGAAGTATATAAACATTGTTCTCAATCATCCAATTAATTTTTTTAATCCATTTTAATTTATGAAAAAACAATTATTAATAACCGTTAAAAATTTCTGTGTATTTTACATTTGAATTTTCAATTCCCCGTTGGCACGTGTTAATATTATCATAAAATGTTCATGTTTAGGAGAGATTTTTATTTGTATGAATTCAGCAGTAATTCTGATGTGAGATTGACAAAATTCCAAATGACCCAAGTAACAGTAGAGCAGTAGGGTAGGACACCCTGACATCCATGCCTTGCAGAGAAAAATCACAGCTCGCAGTCAATATAGGAATTAAACTGTTAAGGCAACGCGAAGGCCAATAACGTATTGTTTGAAGTTTCGATTCGGAATCGTTTCATTTGAAATTTTCATGGCACGCACATTTTATGCTTGGTGGTTTGTGCTGTGTCAAATTACTCACTTCAAAAATTTGCACCGTTGTTGCTTGATATTTCAACACCTCCGCGAACGCTACGAATTGGGTCAATTCTATAATACCCAAGTTTATGCAACCATGCCTTCGCCATTTTAATTACAAGTTTTAATCCACTAGATGAAGATAAATTTCGAAGGGCTGAACATAATTGAAAGCAGACCGTTTATAAATTATAAAGCATTGATATTATATGCGCCATTTAAAATAAACCAATTTCAACCTTACTGAATATTCTTCGTCTGCTACAAACTTTCACTCGATCCGGAATTACGATTCGAATCAGTGAATGATTGACGTATCTAGGCCGTAAACGAAAATTTGATCATTATTATTAACGATCCAGATGCAATAATGTAATGAGATTAATTCAAAGTAATAAGGTATTCATCTGCTTTAAGGTTTTCATCATTGGTAAATCAGAAAAGAGCTGGGGTTAATCAGTATACAAAAATGACAAACACTTTTTACGATGACAAGGATGACCAAATGATTACAGAAATTAGAGGAATTGTACGAAGATTGCTAAGATTATAACAAGATTACAGAGATAACAAAAATGACGACGAGCTGTAAAATTTAGTGACATTATAAAAAAAATCCAAAGATTACACGGGATTACAGTGAATTACAAAGATTTCAAGTGATTACAGACATTACCAGTAACTCAAAGATTACAAAGATAAAACGTAGAGTACAAAAGAACTACAAAAAAGGATACAGGATCACGAAGATTACAAGTAAACACAAGGTTATCAGGGTTATAAGTATTACAAAGGTAGCACGTAAATACAAATAAATTACGAAGAAATTGAAAGGGACTCCAAAGATTACAAGTGATTAGAAAGATTACGTAGAGATTACGAAGGGATTACCAAATATTACAAAGGAATTTAGGTGTTTGTAAAGATTAAGCATGCGTGTATTTGTGTGTGTGATGTGTGATCAACTTTTTGGCCAGCGATGTCTTGAGAACGAATAAAGGAATTTCAATGATTTTGATATCAATCGCGACCTGGTGCTGTTTTTTCTCGTTCACAGCTGACTAGACACTTTGAACCAAATCTGACGAAGATGACTCGAACAGATTTAAATTAAATTTAGTTCATTCGTTTACCTTTATGCAACTTAGAACTAATCGGATATTAATGAAAATTGCTTAGGTCGTATCTGAATGTCTTACGAAAATAAAGATTCCTTCATCCAGGATGTTTCGCACACGATGGGAACGGCAGAAAGTTGTTGGACTGATATATGTTTTTTTTTTTTTTGTTACCCTGAGTATCCCCGGGGTGCCAGCTAATGAAAAAATGCATAGTCTGAACATCTTTTGTATTTGCCAGCTGATTTCGAAAAAACTGAATTTTGTCAACTCGGCCTCTTCTATCAAACCCACGGTTATAAAACAGACGTGTTAAATTAACTGTTGAATTCAATGGTACGCCATATCTCAAGCCATTGTACATAGTAAGAATTTCAAAGACTTTTTTCATTCAGGTACTAACGTGGCTCGGCTACAGCAATTCAGCTTTCAATCCGATAATCTACAGTATCTTCAACACCGAGTTCCGAGAGGCTTTCAAAAGAATTCTGACGAGAGGTGGAAGAGGTCGGTGCAACCAACCGTCAACAAGCGAATGTGGTGAATTCAGATCAGTCATCGTTCAGAAACGAAATGGTTCGATCGTGGAATGCAATATCAGTCCCAGATCGAGTGCCGACAGTTGCCAAGTGGCTCCAGGCGCAAACAAACATCGTGACACGATCGTCAGCGCGATATAATCGCGTCGTAAAAAACAGTTACCATATTCTTCGGATGCGTTTCATTTCCAATGTCAATATATACTCCACTCCATGTATAGATATGTACAGTAAGTATGTACGGGCACTTGAGTTAATTCTGCAATGCGAAAAAAACTTTTGGTAAAAAAATGTAGGTGCAGTTACCATTTTTCATTTTTAATCACCTTCTTCCTTTTTTTAATTGTATCATACATTAGCTCACGCATGTTGTAGATATATTATCAATCGTAGAATACTTAATAAATGTAATAATAAGTACATGTGTGACACAATAGATATAGCAGTGAAATGATCGTGTCGCAGCATTTGACATCTTTTCAACAGCCAATGAAAATTCCCTTCGAATTTCATTTCTGATAGTTGTAGACATTATAAATAACATACGTGTGTAATATCTTTCATTAAGCTGGATCGTAACATCTCATTGTATACAGCCAATCATATAACAACAATGTCACCTCATTTCGATTTTTATACGTTCCATTACCTATGGTGGTATCAGAAAAGTATTGGCTGAGCCTGTGAAGTATTCGGAAAGTACCCCATTTTCGTACAGAGCAGAAAAATGTCGGCGCATGCGCACAATTGAAATGCTATATTTTACGTATGCGGACTTTCCTTGGCGCATGCACACTTTTGAACAAGCATATCTTCAGTCAGTTGTTACGCGCTGTAAAAGTGAGATGTTCAATAGTGTGCGTACGCCAAAGAGAGCCCTAGTGTTTAAAATAAAGCACTTCAGTTTCGCCCATGTGCTAATGGCGCTTTACCGCACTGTTCGGAAATAGGGAACTTTACGCACGCTCCACAGACTTGAAAAATCGAACTTTCCGAGCAGGTGTTGGTAAAATGCTATTTTTGTGACTTGTTTCCTTCTGGCTTGAGAATTATGACGAATACTAAATCATTTTTTAATTTTCACTTTTTACCCGCATGAACTCATTTGTGAACAAAAACCAATAACACTCGACTCTGAACGCTGTCAAAATGACGATGATTAATTATTCACGTAGCATTTATCTCTCAGTAAGATACAGAGGTCATCATATGGCCTTTACTTCATGCGAATCGATATCTTATTTAATTTTAGATTCTGTAGAGGTAAAGATTACTCACGTCACACTTTTTTTCATGACGTTCCTGTTGACTTTAGCGCAAGAGTTTTGTCGGAACAATAACGCGAAGTGAACCTATTTTCAACATAAGAGAAAAAAATGGAACACAAATTCACATTTTCTCAGCCAATCAAGAAATCAATTAAATTAATCCTTCTTTTCACACTTTTTTAACATTTATGAAGTTGACAAGTAAAAGATTTTGAGGAAAAATACGAGACTCCATACTTGGATACCTAGATTCAGCCAAAAATATTTACAGACCGTAGAAGTGTTTAAATTATTCAATTGAAATGTTTGATATGATGTTACAATAGGCTGATAGTATGTAGATGAAAATTGCTCATATAGTTACGCTTCAACGACTTTACCCATCAGTTTTTGCGAACGTTAAAGAAATAACTTGCTTTGCTTATCAGATAAGAATTTTTGCTTGTGTGATGCAGTTTTGAAATGCAATAGATGACACTCGGAGGTAAATTATGATTATAAAGACAATCATGTAAAATTAGTTTGAGACATATCCAAAATCAGACATACAAATCACAGAGTACCCATATATATATATATATATATATATATATATAGGTATTTAATTAAATTATTCTTATTGAAAATATATCATGTAATAAACATTGTATGAACACATACGTAAGTGAATAGAGGCTATACCTTTTATAGCGTATCTATATTCTATGCAGCTAGTTTTATTATATGGATACGATTCAAAATATGAAACGATTATAATGTAACAAAATTAGTAATAACCCTTTTTTTACGACGTATACAAAAATTCGACTCGTACAGCAATTTAATTAAAAAATATGTAATAGCTGCCAACTTTTCTTTTATATGCTATACCGAGTCATTTAGCCAGAAATATAAATCAATAGTATGAGACGAAAGAAAATTATTCTTATTTACCGTCTATACTTTACATCGCAGTATTAAAATAATCGCATGTTCATTATTCTGTACATGTTGTTTATAGTATTATTTCAATTTATGGTGGACAGTGAAAATCGACAGCTGTATAATAAATGATGAGACTCCGCAGTTGTATATTAAATTGACATGTAACAGTTTATTAGTTACTACTCCAAAGGTGTTATCATATTATAAGATAATTGATTAACGCTTGCGAGAATGTCACGAGCGGACGTGCGAGACAGATTTATTCCGTGTATCTTGTACATAAACATTTAATTATTTTTCTATGTGGTACGGCGAATGGGATAGAAGGAACGCATAATCAATAGAGCAATATTTCATTTAGATAATAAAGAGGTATTTTATATGTATTGTGTATAATCTTGACATTTCAAAATAATCTTGACATTTCAAAATAATCTTTACCAATAGGTACAGTACAGAATATTATAGAATGAAGTATAGATTTTCTTCATGTAAAATCATGTTGTTTGCTTTCAACATTGATAAATCAACACTCTCAGTCGGATAATAATCTGACGCAGGTTATTTTGAGAAGTTTCAGATTATAAGCCCAGAATAAAATTTATTAATGCTGGCACTTGTCGTCAAATTAAATATTTCAATCAGCTGTGGGGTGTTCAATTGGAAAAGATAGATTGAAAACGACTGCTACAATAAAAATGTATTTTTTATTTAACTATCCAAACATTCCATTTTCCAAATCATTCACACACTAACTTTTTACGGCATCGTGTTTCCCATCTGGTACCGTGTTTCTCTGAAACATGGAATAATTAGCATAACATTAGTAAATAAATTTCGTAAAATACTCTTGTATGTATAAAATTCATGATAATGTATACTACCAAAATGCAAGAAATTGTTGCACTCTGTAAATAGTATGAATATAAGACTTCCAGTTCATGTGAAGAACTGTAACAAGCACATTCACCCTTCTGAATTCATTATCCTCTTAAATAGTATGGGTTTATCAGTGGCCAATGTTCCTAAGTTCGATCCCTCATCACTGAGAAACGCTGGAACTGTCTCCTCCCATGTTCTCTTACTTTTAGGCACATTAAGTAGGTTTAATACGGTTTCACTTAATTTTGGTACAATAGGATATAAAATCAATCCGCATATTCTAATACTCTCCAAAGCCAATGATATAGTGCCCATCAATTTAGTCTTCGATTCATCATCAGTTTGCTTCCTAAGTATCCAAGGCTTGTGGTGTTCAACCATTTGATTGGCTAGGTGTAACGTAGTCATAACTGAGTCAACAACATGATGAAGGTTACATTTTTCATAGCTAATTTGTGCCTCTGTACGCAAAGACTGTAATGAGATCATCAGACTTTTGGCTGCTTCCGTTTGGAGCTCTTTCACATATATTGCTGGGTGCGGAATCTCCTTGCCAGGATTGATGATACTTCCCGTACATCGACTCAACAAATTTCCGAAAGTGTCTGCTAACTCAGAATTAACCACATTGATTGCTTTGGTTTTGCTATAATCTGTGGAATAAAGAGGTCAGTCAAACACTAAGAAATGATATTGACATTTTTTAATACTAGAAAGATCTTATCACACGAAGCTAAAACACTATTAAAGTAAATCATGATTTTATTAGATTAAGCAAGTTTGAAAGTCTAATTCAATTTCACAGTAGGCAGTATTTTTTTTTTTTTTTTGGAACTCTGCACTTTTAAACTTGAATAGATTAAACGATGTTCACGTAAATGTTGAAAAAGAACATGTGTCTGTAACTTTATTGTTTACATCGCAGTGAAGTCAATGGTTTCATGCCTCACTGCCTAATCATAATTGGTAACTGTTATGTCAAGAATTTCCAGGAAAATGATGCAAACCATCTTCCCGTAACAAACAAGTTAGTTAATTAATTGATATGCTTACTTGCATCACTATATGGTACGGCTTCTCTCAAGAGGAAATATCGTAGACCATCTGCTGTGAGAAAATCTGCCGCATCAAATGGTGAAATGACATTACCCTTTGATTTGGACATTTTCTGACTATCAACAGTCCAATGCGAGTGGCATAATATACTTCGCGGTGGTTCAAGACCTGCAGCCATCAAAAACGCTGGCCAATATACTCCATGGAATTTGAGAATATCTTTCCCAATGACCTTCAACAAATAAAATTTTAATTGGATAATGCAAGGAACTAACTATAACTATCTCAATCAACAATCAGCACCCACCTATAACTATATTACATCACATTTTTGGTAGTCTTTGCAAATATATATCTCACACAACTATTACAGAGTTTAGAATAAATAGGACTGGCCATTTAAATCAAAAGTTTGGAAAGGAGAAAATATACTTTTTGAAAAATCTCCAGCAATGTTATTTACTCCAATAATAATGAACAAAAATAAAACAATATTCCTACTATGTAATAGAAATGAATCTGACTAAATTTAAATGACACAAGCTGAGAATATAAACCATCTAGAAAAGGGTTTTATACTAAGAACGTTCGAAATGATTCAAACCCGGTGTTTTCGGTCCGATTTCAATATTTTTAGGCTGATTTTTCTAACTGGTGAGACCTCCACAAAGTGTCTGAATAATATTCAAGAAATCAGATATTACTGTACAGTTATAATACGTAAATATAATTGTTAATGAATATCTATTATTGTCCTTTACTCACACAAATCTATTTTTATGCATTCTGGAGATATCTATTTCTCAAGTTATTTCAAATGGTCCCTGGAATTCTCTGCGGTAAATAAAATAAGCTGAAAACATTCCAACAGAATCAAGAACACCAGTTTTTAGTCATTTTGAATGTTTTAATTGTGAAACCTTTTTTGCCTTGTACCTGCATGGGATGTTTGACTTCTTACACTCTAGAGCGTGTATGACATGGCCGATTCCTGAACCAGACGAAAGCTGTACAGCAACATACATTACCGCCGGCACGCTCTTGATATATATAACACACGTAACTAACGCTATCGGGCGTGATGAGAATAAAACTCTGCAGAGATGCTACTCGGTCAAGGGAACCAGGAATTATTTTCATTTCACTTCACTTCTCTTTGTTCAGCCGAATTCCCCATCACAGGTTTTGCGATAAATATGGTTAATAACTGATGCGGGTTGGCAGATCATAAATCGTACAAATGCTGCACGAGCCTAGCTTGTACTACAAACTTCACACTCGTCAGGAATAGCCAATTTCCCGTACTAACTGCAAAGTACATTATCCTCAAATTGTTGATATCTTAGATTGTATCATTCGAATTTGCTCATATTCAAATTTATCAAATAGTAGATATGTTCTTTCAGTTACGTTCACTGTCATTGGCGTAAATACCTACTGAAGATTTTTTGAGCTGCCTTTACTTTTTTTCTAAATTTGATTTAGACGGTGAGGATTATTCACCTTTGAAAGCAATTTTTGTCTTTAGTTTAACTTAGAACACTAACCTGCATTTCAGGAGGCCAAAATTTCTTATAACTTTTCTCAGGGTATCCAAGGGCTGTTAAATAATTTACCAAAGCATCTAACCACACATATATACTCTGTGATTCATCCTCAGGAACTGGAACACCCCATGGTGCCCTATTAATTGGCCTGGAAATACTAAGGTCTTCCAAACAAGCACCCTCTTCAATCCAGTCTGACAAAATCTTATGGAACTTTGCTGGTCGGACTACGCTATCTGGAAATTGTTGAAAAAGCCAATTCAAATTAATTATTGAACTGAGTTATACATGCTTGGAGAAATATCTCTAATGTAAGTTAAGACCATTAAGTTTTCTTAATTGGACATTGTGGTTAGAAATTATTCTCTCAAATTTCCTTGAAAAAAGATTGCAAGAAATATTTTTTACTCTCTATAATAACAGCTGACTCTCACTGAAATTCTTATATTTTACAAACCTTTTTATAAGAACAGGGCGTGAAACCATAATGTTAGAAAAAAAATCAAAGATAATAGAAAACTTTAGATAAATTAGTAAATAAAACTAGGCAGTTCTTTCCGATAAAAATACAATTCTAGGCTCCAAATCGTACCTACTGAATTAATTGATACAGTTGAAGACTGTTTCAAAATATTTATTTTGTAGTGTTAGCTTCCCACTTCATTACAAAAACGAACAGAGTTGAAATGTAACCAAACATTAGCGTGTAAATAAGTTAACTTTGTGTTATGTGAACTACATATAATATGTAATATTTTTCACAAATCAAGCTTTTGTTTATTACAAATTCCACTTAAATGAAAAGTGCACAGAATACGATTTCTCTAGTTTCCTCGCCTTTCCTTTCCTTATTCCAGGGGAAAACTAGGTTGAATTTCTGTACTCGACGCATAATTTTTCTATGGGTCGGGTTTACCATTAGTTAGCGTATTCAAAATCAAGATTCCATTACTTTCTTCAATGACTGGAGCAAAAAAAGTAAACTTTTCGAAAACAGTAGCGAATGGTAAGTGATCAAAAAAACAGTAAATTAAAGTGAAAAAAGTAAACCACTAGGAGCTCTGTGAAAATAATTTGAAATAAAGTTCAAATCGATATTATCAGACTTTTACGTACAAAATCCTGATTTTTACATGGTGGAAAAAGAGTAAAAAAATAAGATTTTGAAGAAAGTTAGCCAACAATTTTAGTTACTTTCTAAGAAAACTCTGTAATTTCCTGACTTTTTCCAAGCATAGAAGAAACGTCTGACAGAATTAACAAATTTTTGCAAACAACTTGCCAATGTATAGATAAGTTCGAACAAGATATTTTCTCTCTGCTGTTGTTAATATTTTTTTGTCATACCATCCTGGAGCCAATGTTTCAAATCGTCTTGAAATGCACTGAGCCCAAACTTGTAATTATCTTCCTCAACCCATTCGACTGGATGGCTAGACTCAATTGAGACTTTTATAGTTTTCCCTTCACTATCTTTGATATCTTTTAATTGCAAGGTAGTTAAAAATGCTTCATCTGCTACACAATACCACCCTGAGTATTTTCCAGAATAAATGTGGCCATTCTCCTTCAACACGTTCTAAAATGTGAGAAGCACATTAAATAAATTTCAATCTTAGTCTTGACGGGTTGCCACTATTCTCTTATTATAAAAGTTCTTTATAAAATTACTGTTTCAAAAATTTCCAATGTAAGATCTGTATTTTCCATGAACATATTAGTCTTACCCACAATATCATTATCATAAAAATAATAGCTTTGTCTTGATATTTGAGATTGATATATCTATCTATATTTGTATGCATTCCAGAACGTTGAGCACAGATTATATAATTGATCATGATGATCATGAATTGAACGTGATCGTGAATAAAACAAGAAGCTTTCTACCCAAAAATGATGTAAAGCTTTTGAATGACGTGGCTCTGTCGTTCTGATGTATTGTGTATAACCAACGTCGAATGAGTGGCACATATCTTTAAAATGCTGCGATATCTGTTTACAATATTGTTCAGTAGGAAGTTTTGACGCCTCAGCAGCTCGCATTACTTTATTTCCATGCTCATCTGTGCCAGTACTTAGCTGCACAGAGTACCCAAGCATCGACTTATATCTGGCCAACGAGTCGGCTAATATAGCACTGTAAAGGTGGCCTATGTGAGGTCCTGGAAAAATGGCAAGTATTAGTAATGTAAGCTTTAAATACATGTATGTATGAACAATTGAGCTTGACTCTATTTAAAACATGCTTACACCGATATTGAAACATGCAGTTGTTTGATATAGCGTGAATAATTATTGTAAGCAGTTATAGATCATCAATGCAAGATAAGTTCCAATTGTCGGCAAATAATTTTTTTGCAAAAAACTGTTATTTTTAAATGTTCAAAATTTGCATAGAATCGCATTTTAAACCTGGCACTTCTAACATATACAAAGACGAGAGGTTATGTAACCTTACCGGCATTTACGTAGAATATTGGTGTTGTCACGTAAAAGTTCGATGAGGTTACTTTCGAATAATGTCTGTTTAATCTTTGCTTCCATGTTTTATTCAAATTAAGTACTAATAATTTTTGTATCAACGGACTCGTCATTTTCTCACACTTTAAGTTTACGTGAGTTTACGCCGTTTACGAAAAATCTTTAGGCTGGGTTTACATAGTGCGAGGCTGCCCCCTGGCACTCACTACTGCTCGTATGCTAAAAAATTGTGCGCGTCGTGTCCCCATTTTTTAGTTCCTCTACGTGGCGCTAGTAGACATCTGACACGCTCGCTGCCCTCGCTGACCGCGCGCAAGGTCGTCAGGTAACTACTAGCGCCACTAGTGGTCGAAATTGGCGGCAGAATCGAGGGACATTTTGCGAACCACTTTTCACAGCGTGTGTCAGGGGGCTGGTGCGGGGTGAGTATGACACATGCACTGAAATGTATAGTGGGTGTATTCCGCCAGGGAACTGTGGCAGTCCAGTAATAGTATATTTTGAATTTTCTAACTAGTGGTTGGTACTATTTACTGGTCATTTACACTAGGACCTCGATAATTACAACTGCGATAACTGCAACAATACCCACTATGCGACCCATATCGATCGATGTGGCGCGTGGTGGGAGAGTGCCGGCCTCAAACCGGTAGTCTCGTAGCACGATTTTTAAAATAAGGGCGCATTCCGGGGCTCCTCAGAGGTTACGTGTATGTAGAACTCGTTGTTATTCTCGGTTTTTTCGAGGGACAAAGGTGCAATTTGCAAAGGTGCAATTTCATCGCTCCAATTTTCGCTAATATTTTCCGATATATATAGGAATATATATATACATGTTCGTATATGTATATGCAGGAAGGCGCTAATCGTGACACCCGACCTTAGTACGGCACTGTTAGTGACTATGTGCGCATTGTAAGCATGGGCGGGGCTTGCGCACCTTCGATTTCTGCAAGTGTGACGCGTTTCCGGTCCCACGCGGTTGCAATTATTGAGGTCCTAGTGTACTGCCAAAGGCCGTATTCGTAAATTGACTGACAGGACTCAAAATTCCCTAGGACAGAGTCGGAGCTATTCACGAACTTGGAAGCGCAAAAGAGATGAAAGATTGCTGACAGTACTGTCAGTTAATTTTCGAACACGGCTCAGTGTTCCACCGCGCTGGACACATTAACAGTGACGGATTTGATCTTCAATTTCGGGTGAGAATTAAAATAAAAATTAAAATAGGTTTAACACAGAAATTTAAAATTGTAAATGAAGATAATGATTATATTTGAATTATAAAAGATTACAATAAATTATGTTTATTTAGGATTTGTTCGAGAGGCTATTCTAACGACAATTAACACTCGTTTACTGTCCAGCACGGTGGAACACTTTGGCAGTAAAGGACCAGTAAATACCACCAACCGCTAGTTAGAAAATTCAAAATATACTATTACTGGACTGCCACAGTTCCCTGGCGGAATACACCCCCAGTATCAAAATGCCTGAAATATACTATGCACTAGATTTCATGCATTTCGATTGGTTACCGGTGAACCGCGTGACCGCGCCTATGAAAACTCACCCTTAGGCTGAGTTTTTATCGTAAACTTATAAAGATAGACTGAGCACTTTTATGAGCCGCTTGAAGCAAACATTTGAAGGACAGAAATATGCCGGGAGTACTCCTTTCTCTCTCTGACGAAATTTGTGGCGGGGATCGTGGCGGTAGAGGAGAATGAGGCGAAATTATTCGCCTACATCTATAGCTGTTCCACTTCCCATGCTCCGTTGTCTCCCACCATGACGCTGATTGAAAAGAGAGAGCAGTACTCTCGGTATATCTCTGTCTTTTATATGTAATTGTCAGTGCCTCTTATAGGAGCGCTCAGTCTATCTTTATAAGTCTATGGTTTTTATACATTTTTAAGGCATTATCGCAGCGTTGACTGAAGATATAGATATACATATATATATAGGTATAGGTATACCTATTTGCTTGTAGTAACTTCAGGTAAAATCGGAAAAATTTTGGTGGATTTTGAGGGTGGAAAATTTTTAAAGTTCTAAGCGGTCTATCACTGAATTATGATATAAATTTTAAATAATAGTATTAAGCTACAATTACCGACTCATTCATAAACAACCAACAAATCCACGATATTGTAGTTTGAAAAAAACTTTATGCTAGAAAAGGTATTACAAAAATGTAAAATGGTATAATTTCTGAAAGCTCGTGAGTATTCTATTGAAGGAAGCTTGTAAATCTTGTCATGAAGTTAGACGATTTCAAAATTTTTCATCTGCTTCTCTTGAAGTGAAAAAGTCATTATGCTTTCATCACTTTTCTAGTGATTATCATTATTAGAATTAGTAATTTCAAGTAAATTATTCTTACAGAAAATCTTTAACAGCAAAAGATAAAAGTCTTATCATTTCACTTTTAAGCATATTCTTCTGTACTCTAATACTTATTTTAATCATTTTAAAGAGTTAATACAATGATGTCAATAAAAATAGATGATGAACATTGTTTTGAATACCTTAATTACTTCATGATCTGTTAATATGCTATAGACCCCATTGCGAATTGTTGGATTCATCTGTCAATCTAAGTTTCGGCATTTCATAGTCGAAACTAGTCCAAATAAGTTTATTAATTCTCAAAACTTACAAATTTCCATAGATCAAGTAATATGGAAATAACTGTCGTAACGAATACCGGAAGACGCCGGAGTAAAATCAAATGGATGTCATTTAAATGATTGTGATATTGAATTATTAAAAAAAAAATAATAAATAACAATTGAAAATAATCTAAAAGATAACAGATACGAGATAAATGTGTAGGGGTATCTTACCCCTCTGATGTAACTTTTTGGGCATACTTAAAAGCATGATTCTATTTGTTTCATTCTTCAAGTTGTAATCGATTGAATGAAAACATAAGTAGTAGTTTCCAGATTACTGTGATTTTGTGAATTTGCATGCCTACAACTTTTGTAAATAATCAAAGTGTCATTAACATTTCCTTATGTTCTTCCAATAAGATTGTGTTTAAAAAGCTAAACAGGTCACTTTGACATCGTTGAAGTTATCATCAAAAATTGCCGGACAATTCTAATGCAACTAAACAATCCAATATCATGTGGCTTTGTTACTGGTAGGACATTGATATTCAAAACATTAACTTGAAGAAATAGAAAAATAAATTTATTTTCCACAAATGTAGTACTAATTTGCAAGGGTTGCAACTGTAAAACAAGTACATTTTGATTCATTGAAATTGTGTAGTTTCCTGTAGTTCCCACAGGTTTAAAGGTGAAAAGTAGATTGTTTTAAATATCACATTGAGCCAACAATTTGACGTAAGCCTCATGTATTGGTTCCTTATACTATTTTCCTATTTACTAGGTACTTCTAGTAGTTGGAAAATCAAAACGTCTGTGATTATTGAAAAAAATGTTCGCTGACATCATTTTTAAAAAGAAATTGTAAAGGGTTGCTGAAAAATATTTTGTACGAAAAAGGTTTTGTACAAAGAAAATCCAGTTTAGATACCTGTGTATCATCAAAATTATTAGGAGTCAGAGCAACTTGTCTACTTATTTCATGAAGTTAAGCATTGTTCATAAAAATAACACAATTAGTAATCCCAAACCTAATTTCACGGTTGTATAACAATCTCCACATGTAACAGACAGCATAATTTTATTCAACTATATATGTTACCAAATTATATACAAAATAAATATAAACCTGTACAGTTTCTAACTAGTATTAACTGCTTCAGAGGTGGGAACAAGCGAAATCGTTTCTAAATTTGCTATTAAATCCATATGCTTGAAATCGTCAGGTTTCTTAGTGAATTTTTCCAACATTCTTAGCCGATCAGAATCATCGGTAGCATAATACAGCTGCAATTCATTTACCAAGCACTGAGCTTCTTGGACGTTTATTGATTTTGTGTCAAATTCTCCTCTCATCAACACTAGATCTTTTGTCTCTGCAAGTTCGGCGTAATGCGTCATTGAGAGACACTCTGGAGCATTTTCTTTGTGAACTTGATACCATAATAACGGAGTCATGTGTATCTCGGTATCGTAAAATTGAGAAAGGATAAATTCGTACCCTTCTGAACGAGGCAAGGGGAGCAAAAATGTAGGATATTCTTTCCCGCGCTCAAAGAGTTTCTTGTATTGTTGCGCAGACATCGCTCCCGATATGCAGTCTTTTTGTCTGTGATATTCCTGCCATATTTGAATAATCTCGTCTCTGCTTTTTCCCTCTATCAGTTCAACCTTCATAACATCATTAAGACGAGCATCTTTTTTTTGCAAGCCAACATTGATGCCTGGTAGAGACGGTTTTGCCTGAGAAGCTTGCTGAAACTTTCGCGCTTGCTCACGTTTTTCTTTATCGACTCGTAACTTCTTCTCTTTCTCCGCAATTTTTTTCAGAAATTCTTCGGGGCTTGTTTCTTGCAGCTTAGATATTTTCTCGGCATACTTTTCAAAATAGGGATTCGTCTTCAACTCGTCTAAAGCCTTTTCTAGCTTTCGTTCAGAAGTCATGATCGATCTTCTCGACCCCCTTGCTGATTCTTTAATCGTGATATTCCTTGCGACACCGGTCAGAGTCAGCCTTCGTCCCGCGCGAAACAGAACTAATGCCATTTATCGTCATAAATTTCAATTCACAACCACCTACCAATTGCGCAACCACGATTTATAGTTTAAAAATTACGAAGCGGCTACCTGTTTCGCACACCACGAATCGCCATATTGTAACGGGGACTACCGCGCATCGTTTACCTTCTTTGTTATCAGTGACTGATTAGTTTTTCTGCAGAAATATTCCTCTAGAATCGTATCATAATTATAAAATAACATTAACTTTCTGATTTCGAACTACGAGAACATCTCAGATTTGAATTGTTAGTTGTCAGTTGTTTTTAAAATTTATTGATTGACCTTGTCAGTACGATCATTGCGAAGTCAAGCGTGCAACCAAATTTATAATAACTTTAGGTATTTGATTAAATAAAACCTCTTCAGGTCATATACCCGATGTAAAAACAACGTCAGAAGTATTTTATTGACGATTTTGGTCTGACTAAATGGTTAATCACGTTGTTTTCATTCATATAGTCATTCGTTTGACGGAGTAACTGTTATTCCATTTCCCAGAATGCATCGTTTCCGCAACGTCAGTAATCAGTTGTGACTGTCGAGCGAAGGGAAAATGTCGGCACGTTGGGGGCTGCTGTGCCACTAGTGACTGTCGCCTCCATTTCCCGTTAATTTCCTATTATTAGTCATTATTTTGAACTCTTTAGTTACTTCGTGAAACCTTCCTTATTCAGAAAATTTTCTGTACGAACATTTATCAACCAACTGGACGCGGGACGGTATTATTTCTGTGGCGTTTTGTGCGTCTTCGTCGCGTCGTCGTCGTTGTGTGGTAACTAAAAAGAGTCCAACATGTCGCTCGCCAACACAAAGATTGAATTTATCGTGGGTGCAAAATATCGGCTGATGAGGAAAATTGGATCCGGATCATTCGGTGATATTTATCTCGGGATCAACATCTCAAATGGCGAAGTAAGACACTAGTAAAAAAAAAAACCATTTTACGTTAAACTCTCCTCTGTCAAAATTCCCAGTTAAACTTTCCGTTCCCCGCTCGGTCATCGCAACAACAAAAACCCGACACTCACCGTTATGTCATGACAGAACCAGAGAGATAATCCACTAATCCACCTGTATCAAAACTCACTTTACCATTTGGTCACCATTTTTTATTGTCAAACCTAATGCGCGACCTTGTTTGTTGCTAAGACTGTAGATGAAAAAAAAATCAAGCAATAGATGGTTGTAGATGACGGGATTGACTAATAGCATTTTCTACGATTCGCTAAAGTAGGTTACAGGCTGTACAGTTATCAGGAAGAGTGACGTGATACCTCCTTGCACTGTTACCATAAGCAAATAAGATAGACATTATTTTAACGGTGATCGTGAAAATCAATTTCCGAACTAAAACTCCGTCCTTGACGTCCGACCTCAAATTGAATAAAAATTTTCACCTGAATTACCACGTAATTTCCGTTATTTGTAATCATCTTGCTGGTCTGGTATGCCAAATAAAGTTGACTAATTTTCACGATCAATGACGAAATTAGGAATCCACAATATTGCAAGTAGGTAGAGAAGAGAATTCTGAATAGGGTACAACCCTGCACAAAACACACAAAATGAAACACTCATATTTGTAATGGTCAAATATCCATTTGCAATTCTTTCGCTAAAGCATGTCATTCGTTGTAGTATTAAGGCATCAGATACACTTGAAAATTTTATAACAAATGTATTTCCAACCTTATATTTACTTTCAATTATACGGGATAAAGTAATCAGCAACCTACTCAGAATGTGAAAGCAATTTATAAATGCAGCAGCAGTAGGATTGATTCTGTAAAAATGTGTTGAAGTTCACGAAACGTTATACGCAAAAGTAACGATAAGCAAGGTCAATGGTATTTATGTAAGCGTTAATTCATACACCAAAAATCAACTAGCAATTTCAGAAAAAAATTGCATTTGAAATATATATCATTCTAGTTTTTCAGTCTTACCATTTTGCAAAAATCGTACCAAATTGCTGTACTGACAGGAATTTTTCTGTCAATTAGCTTACAAATTTCAACTTCAATGTCAGCAATTTATAGATCAAATAAAATGAATACTTATAAATAGACAAAGGTTGCATTGTGTTTGCTTGTTCCTCTGACAAATTGCATCAGCTGATAGTATGTATAATTATGTATACGTCAAAACTGCGGATATATTTTTGAAAATTTATTGGATTTTTTCTGGATTTCTGTAAATAAGAGCATGCTCACACAAATACCACATCAAAATATCAAATATGAGTATTATCATGATGGAGTCACAATGATAATGGATATGAATTGGTATAATTAGGGAAAAATTGACACACAACAAGGTTAAATTCAATTCACATAAAAGTTTGTATTATATTTTGTTCGATAATACTTTAGGATCTTATTGATTAAACTTTTAACAAATATTGCAATAGAAAAAAAAAAAAAAACTTTGAAACACATTAAGGTAGTTGTCGTGAAAAACGCGTACAGTCAGAAAATTCTGAAATTTTGTATATTTATTAACGACATGATAATACAATCACTCTTAATATTTGAAGTCGATTGGCCCTTTCTAACTCGAGATACACTTAATTAAAAATCAGTTCATTAACATGGAGAGTATAGGCACAACATAGTGCTTGTACCAATTTATCAGTCTTAATAAAAAACTAACTGTCAGAAATTTTCAAAAAACTAACAGTCACTTAATGTTCGTGTTCTGAATTTTTAGAAAAAATGAAATAAAATATCGTCCGTCTCATTGTCAATAAATAATAATGTAAAGTTTAACAGTTTATGACAAAGTATACGTCCTAGCTAGTTGGACAGAAACAACTTGTCAACGCTATACGTGAGTATGGATATTATTTGCGCGGTAAATTCAAACGGACGGAGGGACAAATGGATATACAATAATATTTTCAGTACTCATATATTTATTGCTGATAAAATATTTAAAATTTTAACTTATACAAGAATAATTTCAACACAATCTTTGTATTAAATATAAAGGAAACACAGGATACAATAATACAGAAGCATCTGAAAATTAAACTTGTAAATATTATTAATAAATGATATAAATATAACGCGACATAAAAATTTCCTTTAATCATATGTGTTTTTTATATTTTAAAAAATGAACATTTTTGTAATTATATACTTATCCGTAGTGACTTTTTCTAGACAAGAAAGAAATTAAATATTAAATAAAATTTAACGTGAAACTCACATAGTCATTACAAATAAAATATACTGTATATTTTTGGTAACACAATAAAGAATATTAATATAATCTTTGTGTTAAACTTAAATTAAACACAGCATATAACACAACTGAAGTTTTTTAAACTCAGATGATATAAATAATAAATGAAAGAAATATTACGTGAGTTACATATATTGCACTTGATCACATATATTTTCGGACTTAAAGTAGGTTAGGATTTGCGCAATTCATTACAGAAACGTTCACAATAAAAGAAAAACATACCGAATACAACTTTTGTGTTGAGATCCGAGTGTTTGCCACTGTCTTCGGTAACATGAACTTTACCTGTTTCAACTATATTTAATATACAACACTTCTTACATTGTATAAAAAACGTGGAATGAAGACCTGAACGGATTTCTTTTTTTATTCTCTTTAAAGATAACGTTTCATGACAAACTTTGCACTCTAAATTATCTTCAATTTCATCGACGTCAATTATACGTTTCCCAACTTTCACGTTAGAATCATCCTCAGTTTCATTTTCCACTTGTGATTCCATTTTTCGTATTCGGCCTTTATCAATTGATTTAATCAGTCGTAGACGTTTATCTAACACTTTTTTTTAATAAAACTTCCTTTATATCTTAAATTTTCTGACATTATTTCACTTATTGTAGACGCAGTTAAAAACATAAACACAAATCACTGAATCTACGTATCAATCTATACTGTACATAGACTTAGTCTCCAATATATCAAGACTGTTGGGGACTAAGTAACGTTGCCGGATTGCAATGTATAAAAATGTTTAAGAGCATTGGTGTATACGTGCATATAAGTACTGTGTGGGTAACGTCTCCATGGGTAAAGTCTTACACGAAAATTATAGCACATTCTGCTACAAGCTCGTGTGCTCTCTAACCGCGCGCATGATACAACACTTTCTTACAATATTGTACCACGACAACTACCTTAACTTGATATTTTGACACAGTCCAAATTATTATTGAGTGTGAAATTCAGTAGGATAGGGAAAAAAATAAGAAACTTTCAACAACTTTGAAACTGATGTCTATGCGTGAGTCCTTTTCAATTCATCTTTATCTGCAAACCTAATTCAGAAATAAGTATCGTATTAGTTAGTAAAGTTATTATGACGATTTCATGCTTAGGAAAAACCGTTATTTCGCGATTTTGGAATTGTCTGAAATTCAGTAAATTGTCATAAAACGAAACACACGCATATTTCAAAATCTCAGTTTATTCAAAATGATTGTAATATTAAGAAAGTAGTGAGCTTTTCTCTAATATTTCATTGCGATAACGTTACTAACTTCAATCTTGTGAATAAGTAGCAGAGTAATGAAAAATTTTTGCAAAAATCACGAAAACTGCTCGAAATTCATGCCCACAAATGTGAATGTTCCTTACTTAATTAATAACGACTTTGTTTCAGGTGTACTAACTGTACAATGAAAATATTTACATCTTTTATTCTACCTCAGAACAAGTTGTTAAAAGCCATTCAATTCATAGCGATAAAAGATTTGAAAAATTGCTAACAGTCAGGGAGTTTTGTGTGTTAACCAAAAGTAGAATATTATGCTTAAGCATAAAGAAATCACACTTGCCAGTTTTTGAGCCGAGATTCAATATCCCATAATTATCATCAAACTTTTACTAATAATTATGTGTTATGTGTTGTGTTAGAATCATCGAATACTATTTATAATGATAATTGATTTGAGTAGCAGGAAATAACAATTTATAATATTTACAAAAGTGTAGATCGTCCTTTCGTTATATGATATAAAAAATCTTTCCATACTAATACTAGTGTCTGAAAGATGATAATAACCATGGTTAAGTAATAAATATAGGGAAGAGTGGGTAAAATGGGCCTCGTTTACAATTAAATAGGATTTCAAAAAATGTCAATAACGCTTGAAATGTATTTTTAGTCCAGAGATAAAGGAATTTTGTTCTCGAAATTGGTCTAACGTTATTCCTTCCTCAAAGGGCTCAATTTTTCCCCTCCCATCAATATAATAACATTAACCGAAGAAAAGAGTACTTATACTATAACTTTGCTACCTGAAACTGCAGTTTCAGAGTGGTACAAAATGGATGAGGTTGATGTTAGCTGAGATATTTGTAAAGATATATTTTTTAGGAAAATTGACTGTTATTTCGCAATCTTCAGACTGTTTGAAATTTAGTAAACTGTATAATATAGCATGAAGAATCTCATATTTTGCTTCAAAATTGTTTTTAAAATTGAAAAATGGTATTTTCTATTGCAATCTTTCCTTACTTTAACATTATTAACTGCAAACTCATGAAAATGGTGACTGTTATGGGGAACAGCAGATCGTTATCTGGTGATTAGTCCTAGTATTAAATTCTAATTTATAATCCCCGGATAAACTCTACACCCTTACACCTTTTAAAACCCACAATTCATGTTCTTTTTCTGACATTCATAAGTTTTGAGGTATTGTTTGGACAATAATTTTTTGATTCCTAAAATCGTGATAATCAATATCGGCCAATTCTTGGTTTCTAAAATCCATTGGAATTTATTGTTTCCATGTCACGGTGATGCAATAATGAGGCTAGAATTTTATTCGCTTGTTATTTTTCACTGTGTGACAAAAATCGTCATAAAAATATATGGTCAGTTTAAAAATCTATCGAAGTATTTATTCTTAGAAGAAATCTGGGGATAACATTTTTTCTCCACTGCTTAGATTCCACTTGAACAAGCAGCAGACTGGTGCAAGAAATTGTACGTATATTTTTTCAAAACTTAAACCAGTCTAAGATTAACCTGCCTATAAATGAGGGAATGGTCAAGATATATATATATATATATATATCGAGTAGAGAAAAATATGAATAACAACTATGCTGCAAGTTATTGCCTCGTGAGGCTAATTCTGTAGCACCTGAATATGACATTTTTTTGATATACTGTCAATTATATTTATTGAACGATGAATGGTGCTGGCTCAGGCTTTTCATCTTGTTCATATATTTATTATTACATTAGCTTTCCCAATTAAAACTTGTGACATTAACAACTCATGTACTATTTTATAACTCTGCTATAGGAAGTTGCAGTGAAACTGGAAAATATGCGAGCGCGCCACCCGCAGCTCCTCTACGAATCCAAATTATACAAAATCTTACACGGAGGAATCGGAATACCTCACATACGATGGTAATTATTATACTAGATTCAAACTTATGCATAATAAGTGTAAACTTATTAATCAGTATTAAGAAAAACGAGTTGAAAACATAGTCGTCGCTTACAGTAAAACATAGTACCTTTTTATGGAAGGATTTCTTACAAACCAGGAAAAACAAAACAAAATTGGGGGATATTAAAATTTTGAGACATTTCCAAATGATTGCAATACGATGCAAAATATTTTCTACCCAATCAATGTTAGGCGCTAAAATAAATTCATGCTACAAGGTGTTCAGTGGTTAAAAAAAGCCTACATACGTGAAACAGAAGTGGAATGTACATTCATACAACTGTAAAATTAATTATAGTCTGATTTGCATGCATAAAGTATTTATTAGGCATAAATGGAAGCCAGTCTACGAATGAGCAAAAAAACCCATTTCAAAGTTTTTACAATTTACGAATGATTAAAATAAAATGTTGATTTCTTTGCTGTATAAAGGGTCCATGTCGATTTTAAAATCTTAGACTTGTCAAGGAATTCTAAACTGTTCAGTTACTGGACACCTTGTGTTGCAATTTAGTGATAATTCACTTTACTATTAATGAAATTCATTACATGATCAGAAATATAATGCCGAAATTTTTTTAAGTAGATATTAATTGGTATTAGGAAGTTCGTAACGTTACTATAACTATACATTTTTAGCAAAACTTATTACTTTGCAAATTCAGGATTTTATGAAATTCACTAAAATGCAATACAGCAGCATAAACAATATAGAGCATTACTTCGTTCATCCAACCTAATATCCAGAGAGCGGAGCTTTAATCAATCGAAAACCTGATGAACAAGGTTCTACTGTACTCATATGTTGTAAATTTAACTCCTCACTTCCAAGATATTTTATAGTTACAAACTGCTGGTTTTTCGTCCAAAGTTTTGCTGTGCTAACGTTACTAACTTCATCCTTTACATTTTATTTAACTCTTCACAGTCAGATTAACAAATTATTTCACAGTAGCCACACTGGATCGAGTACCCAATCAGTTTGGAAAAATGATTGTGAGATAACTATCCGTCCGATGTGAATCAAAGAGTTACAGAACATGCCTTGAACATTCTAGACTGTGGACGAAAATTCGGTTCATAAGAAATCAAATTGCATTATGTTAAAAAATATTCATAGAGGAGAAAATGCTCCAAAAAGACACTTTCACTCAAAAAATCATATCTTTGTCAATTTATTATATTATCAACTAAAACTTGGAGGTGATACCCCTTACATGTGATACTTGTGAGAAAAAAAAAGTAGTGGCATAGTGCACGTTCCAAAAAAGCTTTTTCCTGCGCGCGATGCTGCTTGATCGGCTGTCTGGTCAACACTGACACTTCATTGATGATTCAAATAACTAACAGCTCGTACTTATAGGGGATAGTTCTAACCCCCGGTATATAGCTACTGAAGTCTCATTTGAAGCCAAAGACCATTAGATACTTAGATGAAGCTGAAGGTAGCAGCCAGAGTTAGCAGCGAAATGTGTTAAACTTTTTGGAAATAGAAAAATGCAGTTTAATTTTATCCTCATTATTCTATCAAAGTATTTAGGGTTCAAGATATTTCACAAAATTTTGATTTTCAGCCTCGACTAACTAATTCGAATGAACATTAGAACGTTTGACTGCTAATTCTGGCTGCCAGCTTCAACTTCGTGATATTTAAGCCGAAAGTTGATAGATGCGTCGATTCTACTCAGTGTGAATACAATAGCTTAAATAATGAAATACCCTTGTGTTACAATTTTCTAGCTGTCACAAACTGTATAACAATCCTTAGAACATAAATCCATTTTAAAAAATGTATATTTCTAGTTCTCGAAGCGTTTTCCAGTTGACAAGATGATTTTCTAATTGTGGCACTTTTTGAAAACTTTGTAAAATCAAACACTCTTGCTATTCCAGGTATGGCCAGGAACGTGAATATAATGTGCTTGTTATGGATTTGTTGGGACCTTCCTTAGAAGATCTCTTTACATTCTGTTCGCGAAGGTTTACGATAAAAACAGTATTGATGCTGGCTGACCAAATGATTGGACGAATTGAATTCGTCCATTGCAAACATTTTATTCATAGAGATATAAAGCCAGACAACTTTTTAATGGGAATCGGGCGCCACTGCAATAAGGTGAGTCAAAAAAACAAAGTCACTAGGCGTGTAATGGTATATCTCTAAATACTAGTACATGCTTATACTGGTACCAAGGCTTAAATACCTGGTTATTCAGATGTAGCGTCGGTACGTGAAATACTTGTCGTTTTTTGTATACAAATGTTTGTTTGATCAATAAATGCATTAGCGTTCCGAAACAAAATCTAATTTAAATTCAGCATGCTGCAGTCTTATATTTTGCACATCTTTTTATCACTATTATTACAGTCCCTAATATTTTTTTCCCAATCAAAGTTCACGGTACCTTATAAATTATTTTACAGCTCTTCATGATAGATTTTGGACTAGCAAAAAAATACAGAGACAGTCGCACCAGGTCACATATAATATACAGAGAGGATAAGAATTTGACGGGAACAGCAAGATATGCTTCAATTAACGCCCACCTTGGCATTGAGCAAAGTCGCCGTGATGATATGGAATCATTGGGTTATGTTCTCATGTACTTTAATCGAGGATCTTTGCCTTGGCAGGGACTCAAGGCTGCTACCAAAAAGCAGAAATATGAAAAGATCAGTGAAAAGAAGATGTCCACTCCAGTTGAGGTCTTATGTAAGGTGAGTTACACGATTTGAGATAGTCTCTTCAAGTCTCAATCCGGTTTCTTCGTTGAAAAACAAATTCAGGACCAACAACGAATTCGTTTTCTCCGAAAACACTTTTCAACTTTTTTTATTTATTTTTTTTCCTAATAAACAAGTCTCGTAATTAAAACTGTATTCAGATATTCGGATCAGATTGGAAAGGATCTGAAATAACTAGGTTTTTTTATACAATATACAAAATTTTGTATCGGGTTTCTAAAAAAACTCTGTAAAATAATGGAATAATTGATTCATTCAATCTAGAATATTATCTTGTTAACAATTTACGCGTTTTGTACTGAGGAAAACAGCCTATGAAACAATTTGCAAATAAATTAATTAAGTATAAGTCATTGTAAGTATCAGACCACTGAACAAAAACACTAGCAGTAACTCCTGTTGTAAAAAATGTGAGGTAAATATCAGTTACATGATTCACTTTCCGACACAGAACCTAAGTCTGTCAGTTGTGTTAATTCTCTTAATAAATATTGACACAATTATTTATTTATTTATTTATTTATGATTCTAGGGCTTCCCAGCAGAGTTTGCGATGTACCTGAACTACACACGAGGGTTGCGATTTGAAGAGAGTCCTGACTACATGTACCTGCGACAATTGTTCCGCATATTGTTCCGGACCTTAAATCATCAGTATGATTATACTTTTGACTGGACAATGCTAAAGCAGAAGGGGGCCAACCTGAACTCTGTCAGTGGTCCATCTACGGGAGGTCCAGGCATACCGAGCCAAGGACCACAAGGTCAGGGCCAAGGTCAGACAACTACTCAAGCCAATGCCCAGACAGGTGCGTCCATTGGAACACATCCTACTGCATACAAGTGACGATGGTTACCTGGTTAATACTCTCATATGAAGCAGCCCACCTTGTCGAAACATTGAGGTTTCTTTCAACAAAATTCAGAATTAAACAGAGCCTTATCCATGACCATTTATCGGTTATCAATCGATATCCAATACATCCAGTCATATTCCGTGAATCAAATTTTATACGTTTGAAATTTATTGAACAATTTTCTTCAGAATTATGTTTTCCGTATAAAATTGGACTTAACCTTTTCAGAACTGTTGTCCCTTTCAGTGGATATACATTTCAAAAATTCATAACTAAAGTTTCACTCATCCGATTTTTCTTAAAAGATGGGTTTTGTCAACAGTTCCAGTACCTATCTGAAAAAAAATATATTGAAGACTGTCCCTTCATTTAAGTATGTTTTCTAGTCATAGAACTGGAGCTGAATTTTATGGGCTATTTGAAATTAATTTTTTCACTGGAAAAATAATATTCATGTTTTTAGAAAATTCTCAAGTGTTATGAAAGATATATAATAAGCTCAGCACCTATTAATGCACAGTTGTAACCTTGAAAAACATTACACCTCCACTGTAATGGACATGTGTATAACTTTTGATATAGGTTTAAGGAAAATCTAAAAAAAAATGAGATATAGTAGAAAAATGAAAATCGAAATATTAAAAACAAATAATTGCCACCGTTAGATTTCATTCAGTTCTGAAAGGGTTAAATAGAAGACACTTACACATTGAGTTGAGCTGAACGTATTTAGACGTAGAATATCGACGATGAAGTATTTAGTAAATCAAGCATAAATGTAGTCCAAATCCTATCTTAAAGCATCGATCTTGCTATGCCTCTCCTGAGATCTTGAATGAATTCTTGAAAGATGAAATTAGTCAAAATCATTATTACGTTGTAAATTTAAGTCAAATTTTGCAATAAAATGCCAAGGACAATTCTTAGGCAACAACCTATGATAAAATACGTGTAATATAATTCAATGATTTAGATACACATCTTCTCACCAGAAATTCTTGGATTTATTCCAAAACATAGATCACATAATTTAAAAGGTGATTTTTTTTTTTTTTTTTTAACCCCATCTTGCTCCAAAAAGGAGTGAAACAAACTAAAATTTGAAAAATATGAGAAATGCTGACTAGAGATTAGGTTTTTCTCTATTCCTCAAAACATCACGATCACGGTGTTACATTCTAAACCCCTTTTTGATTATTGCAATACAATTACTCTGCTTCCTTTTACTTACACCAAGGCTCAATATGCGCTTGATGTAATCTGTAAAGGGCCTAGCCGGGGTTGCATATGAAATATGCCCCTGAATCGATGTGGATTTACTATATGCCACATTTTAGAGCTACCTCCAAAACCTGGTTCACCCAAGTTTAAAACCTCTATCTATATTATTACGCTGGAAACTCAGAATAACGTGGATTTCCGTTTTTTCGCAATTACTACGCCATTTTTACTGTAAAAAATATGAAAAAAAATTGGAGATCTGGCGGATATCGATGTACATACTCCAGAATTTTTTCGAATTTTTTCGGACCAAATTCGAGCTATGAAAAATCTTTTGAGGTTTAAATTGTCGATCTCTTATTAAGTTTGAAGAGTGATTAGCTTCTTTTTTTTTACAGTATGTTCATTGCGTTATTTTTGATTTTCTGTTTTTTTTTCAGCTTTTTCGGAAAGGTGCGCCATTGTTAAAAAAATCAAAAACTAATTTTTCAATGGTTTTTTTGGGGGGAAAAGTAACTCAATGTCAACTCAATCATCGGGGGAACACATTTCCGTGATCTCATGATTCTTTGACATAGTTAAAAATATTCCCTTATTTACTGAATGAATGAACAAATTCATTTTTGGTTTTATAATATTTTAGCTTTAATAATTTTTCATCTGTTTGAGAAGTATATCAAACAGATTTGAAATTACATAATGTAAAAAATGTATACAACATAATGTATTCAGTCTTCATCACTACCATCATTGATAACAGGATTGACCTGCTAGGTTTCGAAAATTCTACTTAATACCTCTGCAGGCCTTATAATTTTCGCGAGATATCGAGCATTAGATAAATAAGAAATTATTGCTGCTACGTGTGAACAACACCCGACGGTACGACTCCCGTTCGCACATTCGCAATAATAGCGCTTGATGCCAGAGTATCCAGTTGAGTTGGGGACATAATCGATGTAGCATCGATAAGTTTTTCTATTTATGTGTCGCGATCTGACTTCGATTTTCAGTATATTGCTCTTTTCTTTGAGATAATGAAGACTAATCTTATTATCGTCATCGATAATTTCTGCCAAGTATGACACTGCTTGACTCAATTGGTACGATCCAGTGAATGCTCGATATTTCGCGAAAATTATAAGGCCTGCAGAGGTATTAAGTAGAATTTTCGAAACCTAGCAGGTCAATCCTGTTATCAATGATGGTAGTGATGAAGACTGAATACATTATGTTGTATACATTTTTTACATTATGTAATTTCAAATCTGTTTGATATACTTCTCAAATAGATGAAAAATTATTAAAGCTAAAATATTATAAAACCAAAAATGAATTTGTTCATTCATTCAGTAAATAAGGGAATATTTTTAACTATGTCAAAGAATCATGAGATCACGAAAATGTGTCCCCCCGATGATTGAGTTGACATTGAGTTACTTTTCCCCCAAAAAACCATTGAAAAATTAGTTTTTGATTTTTTTAACAATGGCGCACGTTTCCGAAAAATCTGAAAAAATTACAGAAAATCAAAAATAACGCAATGAACATACTGTAAAAAAAAAGAAGCTAGTCACTCTTCAAACTTAATAAGAGATCGACAATTTAAATCTCTAAAGATTTTTCACAGCTCGAATTTGGTCCGAAAAAAATCGAAAAAATTCTGGAGTATGTACATCGATATCCGCCAGATCTCCAATTTTTTTTCATATTTTTTACAGTAAACATGGCGTAGTAATCGCGAAAAAACGGAAATCCACGTTATTCTGAGATTCCAGCGTAATAATATAGATAGAGGTTTTAAACTTGGGTGAACCAGGTTTTTGAGGTAGCTCTAAAATTTGGCGTATAGTAAATCCATATCGGTTCAGGGGCATATTCCATATGCAACCCCGGGTAGGCCCTTTCGAATTCGACTAGACTTTAATTTTTTATTATCACTCATGCAAGTATGGTAATATGTGGTTTATGGGAAATTAGTGCTAAATAGGCGAGAACGTTTCCAGGTGGGTCATTGATTCAAAATAATTATCACTACTCTGGTATTTTTAAATATTTTTGGTTCTAGAGTAATAGAACTATGCTTAAAAAGCTAGCTCTATCTTTGACTGAAGATTCGCAAAAATGGTCACCCATGTGTAAATTAGTGTGATGCTCTGTTGAGACTAGATATGCCTGGGAATAATAAAATCTTACACTTACCGACGCTCTTGTGGGATTCGGTGGGATTCTATTATAAATGAATCAGTAACTACAGAAAAGCGCAATTCCCCCAGTCCACTTCACTGCCTCTTGGCTGTCTTTTTAAATTCAAGGGCCCCTCTGTCTTGCTAAATTGAACAAATTTCACAAACTCTTGAGTCCATCTATTTATATTTCACAAATTTTATAACACAAATATGTCACAGCCACATATTTATATCAGCTCATAGTTTTTCTTTGGACTATATTGGTCATACCATTCACATTCGTTAAAATTGTATAATTTTTATTACAATTGTGTTCAACAAAACCAATCTTTAGAAAAAAAAATTCCTTACGTAATCGATATGGAATCAAAATTTATCTAATTGAAACCCAATTCTGATCTAGCATTTACTTGAAGCATTAAAAGTAGTCACAATGTTTCTTAAAACCTTACACGTTAAAAATGTGAGATTTATTTTACATAGAAAATGAAAAATGCTTACAATAGTAGAATTTGCCATAGGTTTTGTACTTAAGAATCAAAAGATTTACTTTTGCACGCGTAATCATGGCTCATTTCACGTTGTTACTCTGAAGTCTAACAAGTTGGATAAAGATCTGTTATATTCTTCCTCTTGAATACCAAAACCGTCCTCACTGTATTTCTATCTGTCAGATCACAGAAATATTATCTATATTAATTTGGTAAACTGTGATTTGAACTGTTTAGTTGATTAGTTTCGGACAATAGAGCAGCGAGTGGTCCAGCGCCTGTGGAGTGGAGATCTTCTCTGTGTACAGCATGGCATTTAACTGTTGATTAGACGAAAGAACTAATTGGGCTAAATTCACACCATCTAAACAATGAAACTTCATAAATTCTGAACTCTGTTTGAGATTTCTTTTTTCCTTGGTTTTTTTAGTAATTACTATTTTTTTATATGAGAATATGAAAAAATACAGATACTTTGAAGAAAAAAAGCCTTAGTTTTACAGAGTATCATTGTTTTATTTGTTCTTGGTGTCAATGGACTTATTATTGAAAAAAAAGAACTAGCCATGGGCGAGAGCGAAGTGATCAAAAAGTTCCGAGCAGCAGGCGTCGCCGTAGTTCTTCATGCTGAAAACAACTTAACGAAAAAGGACTAGCTACACCGTCTTCCTATCCCATTTACTTCATAATAAACCAAACCCTACTGTTGAAAAACTTCAAAAAACCTGTAAAAAAAAAAATATACGAAAATTTATCTAAAGAATGCAACATCCCACACAATTGTTTGGCGAAAGCTGTACTCTGAGTTTGTAGCTTAAATTACCGTTTTTATTATATAAAATTTGCCAATATCGTCAAGCACTTAATTTCAATGGATTAAATTTTCCCAAAATTTACTCACTTGAAATTTATATGTGCCCTGAGTACAAGAAAGGTATTACTCGATTATATTTTATCTCATTTGACAAAAAAAAAAAAAATGAATTTTTCAAGTCACTTACAGAGGTGGGTGTAGATTGAATTTTAGACATTGTAAAGGTCTTGAGTACAGGTATAATCATTGATTTCCCTAACTTTTGTAATGATTGATTGTTGATTTCTCTTTAACGTTTGCCTTTACATCCGATCGTTGAGTAAATCAGGAAAATTTTTTCGTTGAATGTTGCTGCTACTACTACTACTGCTGCTGCTGCTGCTGTTACAATCACTACCGAAGCATATAGTAAAGAATAAGAGACATGAATAAATAACAATAGTCCTGTGTAGCTGAGATCATACTTGTAATATGCTAACAGTGATTGAATATTCATTGCAATCGATTCTTGTAGTTGTCGATTTAAGTGTGACCAAACAAAGGTGTACCAGAATAAAATGATACACTTTTCATTTTTAAGAAACCTGTCTATGAATTGATTGATATGTCTTGCTTCGATTACGTTCTCATACGTATGGGACATCTCGATCAAGATTCTACGTCGATGACTCAGATTGGCTTTATAATGTTTTGTATGGAAGTACATGAAGAAAAACACAATCTCAATTTTTTTCACAATTTTTCGACCCAGCGTATCTGAAGTATGATTTGAAAACTTGGAAAAAAAAAAACCCACTTTCTAAAATCCGAAACAATTTAGAAAACATCTTTTAAAATATAAGAAAATTTTTGATTCCTATCAGAAAATGGAGATTTCATAACTTCAAAAAAAAAAAAGATTATTATTGGATTGCATTTTTGACACAAAAATGAACATAAAAGCTCATTATAATATGGGCCGAAAAATATCTGATCAGAGATGCATTTTTGACACAAAAATGAACATAAAAGCTCATTATAATATTTCTGATCAGATATTTTTCGGCCCATATTATAATGAGCTTTTATGTTCATTCTTGTGTCAAAAATGCAATACAATAATAATAATAATTTTTATTTTTTATTTTTAGAAGTTATGAAATCTCCATCGATATATTTTCGACATAATAGGTGTCGAAAATTTTGATATATTTTGAAAATTTTTTCTAAACTTTCAGATTTTAGAATCTGGGATTTTTTCAAGTTTTTAAATGATGTCTTAGGTACGCTGAGTCGGAAAATGCTAGAAAAAATTGCGTTTACGTTTTTGTCATGTAATTGTAGAATCTCGATCGTGATATCATAAAATGCCCCGTATACATATGTTTCATATACGTATGAGAGTAGAACAATATATACCTATGTGTGTGTACATTCTTTCTTTATTTGAGATTATTATGAACGTGGTGCACTAATTGTCAATCAACAAAATCTTCAATATTATTTCTATGTAGTAGTCATAAAGTATGCCATTATGGTCGCGTTTTCGTGCCATAAAATTGAACTTGACGGATAAGTGTTCAATTGGACATAAGTTCAATTTTACGATTGGGAAACGCAACCATAATGGCCTACCTTACAATTACCATATTGAAAAATAATGTTACCACTATGGTCGTGCAATTTTCCGACCTTGGTACGAGAGCTGCTATTCTTTCAAATCATATTAATTCGAATTTTTCACAATATTTATTATGTTAATTATATCGCTTGAATGAAAAAACGTATTGTTTATTCATGTTCACAAAATTTATAGTCTAAATGCAAAGATTTATCGAAGAATTTGGATTTAATTATTTTAATGTTTTTTGCTTAACTGGAGTTGATCCGCTGTAATCTAACACTCCAAACCACGCTTCTACTTGTGACTAACTGATGCTAACATTTCAACAAGAATTTTTTTCTCGTTTGTTTCAGGAACGCGTTAAAGCTCCGAATGCCCCCTGATAGCCCTGAATCAGTTGCGATTGCTAAAAGTGCCCCGAATGCGAGACTTAACATAAAACTGACATTGAATACAATGAGCTGAATTACATGTAAAGTATTTGGATACTAAAAAGACGACATTTTATTGAATGAACAAAACAACGTTGTTCATAAAGTGAAAAATTTAGGGAAAATTTTTAAGTAAAATATAGAAAAAATTTAAAAAAAAAAGTGAATTAGCATTGGACCATTTTCAATGAATGCTTATCAGAAAATTCAGAGCTGAAGCAAACTCAATTTCCTATCTTTCTAGTATTTAAAGCTTTCCTCATAATTCAGTTCGACGATTGATTACCCGGATGAGAGATTAGGCGTGAGGTTGGCTTGTTCTCGTACCATTGCAGTGATTTCCATTATTCATACTTTTGTGGTAAATTACAAAATTAAATATTCAAAAGATTCCTTACACATTTTCATTCAATACACACTGTTGATTTTGCAAGTTCAAAATCTTTCATTGCTGCAAAGGCTGTGCAAAAAAGTTTAGTATATATATATATATGTATAAAATGTAAAATGAAGGAACAGCACTATTATATTAAGATTGTTCCTTATTACCGTACAGGGAAATGTTTTAACTTTTATTTTTCTCCATCTCAGTCACCTTGTTATTTTAAGCCAGCATATTGTTTAAACCACAGCTTTATTCTTTAGATGAACACAAAAAATCTCAACTTTGATGTTGTCTGTGTCTTCTTGTAAATGTTAGAATATGAAGTGTTAATTTGGTTAATGAGTGAAGGGTGAGGAGTCTTTAAACAGCATTGTATTCGAAATACCATCAATGCTATAATAAAGGAAAAGGTTTGCAGGCCGACCTCGTACTTACTCTCACTATTGCAACCGTTTCTTGTGTTTCTCGCGTGTGTCGAGAACAAATAAATAAGTGGCCAGAAAGCCATTGTTCTGACTGCGCCAGGATAGAAATTGAGAGTCTGAATGCAATAGGCCCAACAATTCACAGAACAATTTTAAAATTAAGAAATAAAAAAATGAAAACCATGCTCAATAAAGCACGTGTTTATTATTATAATGAGTCGAAAATTTAAAATAAATAATAATTAATGAACAAACGAATGAATGAGTGAGTGGAAAATGTGTAAATGTATTATGAGTGATAAGTTAATTAATAAATTAATAATACATGCACATGATACTAAATGGTATATTATAAAAATACGACAGTAACTAAGATATGAGTTATTTCATAAATATTGAAGGTTTATTGCTCCCTTTCTCTCCGTAAATAAAAAAACAGAATACTGATGACAATTTAATATTGTACTACGTGTCTGATCATCCTTTCAGATAATTTGACCACTTCCCTCCGTTCTCCCGTATATTTCCTGATATCTAAATTCAACTGACTATCAACAAATCTATGTACAATACATACGCGGTTTCTCCGTGTGTACTTTTCGCGGTTTTTAGAATTCCCAGGTATGTGATTTTTACTACTGTCAACAATATTCCTACACTACCGAAAGAAGTGACATTCATTATGCTAAGAGGATTGCTCATGCGACTAGATATATTCACTTTAGGAATAACTTAAGGAATCCCGTTGACAGTAGTTTGGCGATCATTGGAAATCAGCAAGAAGCTGTTAGATGTGACACCACCTCACACCGTAAACAGCATTGAAAGTTGCCCGAATGTATTTGCTGACTGACAAGTATTTTGGCGAGTTACTGGGATATGGTGAATTTGTTCCGATAGACAATCCATGGAAAACTATAACAGAACTCATTGAGAATTGCAGAAATAACTTTCTATATAAGTTCAAAGACACTAGCCTCGGGCAGGTCCTAGAGGTTTTCTCTTGAACTCTGGAAATGAAGTGAAGATGTTCACTTTAATCAAAAAATACCGTGGAGTGTTGGATTATAATGGCACCACACTGAATACCTCAGAATGATTCTTTATATTGCGTTCTGACACATCCAAATTAAATTGGTTCAATTCTGTTTCATGAATGAATCTTGCCGTCTATGAGCTGTTGAGCTTCCGTATCTTATAAATCTTAATCTGTCTGCATTTCAATGTTATCTTCTACACTTTCTACATTATTGACTTCCTTTAAGACTTAACTTCTTGGAGAACCAATCATAATCAGAGCATAAACCTACGTGTTTACACCTGTCGTCATCTTAACACCTCTCATGACCTGACTCATTAAGCGAAATTACTACGTTAATGGTTCATGAATCCTATTTAAATCATCTTGCTTACTTGCTCCAAATCATCCTAAATATTTACAAGCTCTATCCACTTTTTGTTTCCGGTGAGTCATGAATAAAGGACAAGATTTGGTGTCAGCATAACGATCTCTTGAGTAGTTGGGGTACTTCCCCCTCGATCTTTCCTCTTCACCATCACATGGTCTCCCTGGTAAAAATGCTAGATAGGCGAGGCGGTCTGGTCGTTTTAGAGACCAATTATTTGGACCCTATCGTCTTGCTATAGTTTGTATCTGTACCTATTCGTAATTTATCCATACGCATAAGATGCAAAGAAATCCCTATACTTTTTGTTTCCGGTCTTTATAGGCATCTATTTGAATCCTACGCATATCAATAAGTTACGAACAACGTTAACTCAAGATATATAATTTTCAGTCAACATGTTCTACTAGTTACAATTCATTGAAATGGCTTCCAAATAACCAATGCCTTCTCAATCATCTGTTTAAGCTACTAATTCCACTATCCACTGACTCAATTTGCCTCTTTTTTTGACATTAACTGGCGATTCTTGCATCTTAAGTATAAAATATCTGATAGAACAGGTACGCTTACGACAAAGAGAAGCCACTCCAATCACGACCAAACCCCGCCAAGAATTTCAGATAAGAATCTTTCAAAATGTCGACTCTTAATTTTGTTTTGTTTTCTTTCAGGTTTGAGCTACAGATTTCAAATTAAGTTATCTTTGCACCCAGTAAATGAGAATAATCTCTCGAAGATCCGTCGTACGTTCACACAAATTTATTTATTTATTCATATTTCCACATGTCTCAATCTTGAATTCACAAGGATACTAATTCAAAGCTCGTATGACTCTCAGACGAGGAAAGACATTCATAGGCAGCTGAGTTCAGCTTCTGAATCCCGATTGGAAATGTATAGTTGAGGGTTAATCACTTTTAGTGGTTAAAGTTACTCTAGACCACCAACTATGTTTATAACGCATTTTTTGTTGATTTTTGGTACAGGAATCAATTAATATAATTAGGTCACCTAACATGATGGTACGTTGTGACGATTTGTAGTGGAAATTGGAGAAGAGACAGAAAGGGAGAAAGACGAGTTTGGATCGAGAGAGTTAGTAGATCTACGTAGCTCGAGAATATAAGACGTGTGACAATAGTAAGTTGAAGCGTAAATCCTGGCCAGGTAGAAATTTTAACAAAATATAGGACTGAAAATACAAAGACTTTAATCACAAAACTTTTTTACTCATTTTTAACGTCGCCACCGTCTTCTGTACATATCTGTATGTCCGACTTAAAAACCTCTCTCGTCTCAATTTTATTTTACGGAAAATTTTCTCCTTACTCATCATTTTATCTTTTTATTTATACATCTGTGTTATTTGTTATTATGTATTTTTTTTTAAAACTATCAGCCTAAGTTTGTTAGACCTGCGACTAGTAGTGTCCCTTTTATACTGTAACCATAGAATAACGAATTTAAGAAAAAGTGGAGAAGTAAAAGAAAAAAATCGAAGTTCCAAAAATTATACATAAGACTCAATTTCTCTTGGTGTCTGATTTTATGTGTTTATGTCTTTTTCTTATTTTATTGCGTAGATTGTAGAATAAACTAAAATCGTTACAACGTTTGTTGAAAAAACATGTGTTCGGCGAAACTTGTAACAAGAAATTGTTGAAGGCAAATATCTTGAGAAAGTAGATAGAAGAGGGTGATGCGATACGAAGAAAAAAAATCAATAAAGACTAGGTTGATGCACCAGATGTAGACTCATTACAGAATAATCCTCTATTGACTTTGCGACAAAAATCGGCTAAATTAATGCATAAAGATATAAATTTATTGCATGCAAGCATTGAAAGCCATTTACGTGCTGATGGCACAGCTGTACTATGAAGAATAGAAAAACATTTGAACATAGAGATTAGAGACAACAATGGCGAGTGAGCACACTACCTACCTATATAAACACGTCATAATACTAATTTGTTTAAATATACTGCAGAAGAAAGACAAGTTATCATAGTTTCGTATTGAATGTTCAGAAAGTTGCGCAAATCACGCTATTATTCACCAAACTGTAAATATTTTCGACTTTAATTCATTACCAGTGGTCAGAATTTGGTAAATAAAGAGGTGACGAGGAAATAGAACAAGATAAAAGAGAAAATTCATCATTTATGTTAGTATATCGAGATATTTTGATATAGGAGTGTGTTTTTATAAGTCTTACAGCTTTGGTGCACCAGTCATCAGGCTGAAAACGCAAACTTACTCTGCAGTCAATAACTTTTCATCAATGTAATGAGAACACTGAATGGTCATGGTTAGCACTTCCTATATAAATAATCGAAAGTTTGTGTTCATAGAGTTGATTGTCGTAAATGATACCAGCAAAGTAATACAAAGCAATCAACATACCATGAGTAAGAGTAAAAATGCTGGGATGGAAAATCTATTAACTGGAAAAAACCGTTTCTTACATCATTTTTTGCATTAAGATCATCATGATGAATGTTACTTCTGATACATAGAAGCTCCAAGGTTCATGAATGATGTTCCAAAATTAAGATATTCCTCCGTAATAGAATTAGAGACTAATAGACTATAAGGACTGAATATGATAAGAGAGATAGAGGGCAAAACTGTGTCAGAGAGAAAGGCTGCGATAAAGAGATTTGCACATGTAACGAGCAAATGACTAGTATTTTGCCATTGTACACTGAGTCTTTCTCTCACGAGCAACCGAGCAAAGGAGATCAAAGCAACAGCAGTTTCGGAATTCCAAGTTTGTTGACCTGTTTTCCAATCCTGTTTATGACGAACCGATACGATTGGCATGACTATCAAATCTGGGACTGGGTCATATATGGCAAACTTCAGCATGACCAGTCTTGCCCTCTGCCTCCCCCCCCCTCCCCTTTTTCTCTCCCCGGCAACTTCATTTAAGAAAGTTCTACAGGTTTATTTTGTTATTTTTTTGTTTGATCTTTCTTTTACATCCATAAATCTGTTAGTGGACGAGTATATAGTGAAGAGATTACGTTAATAGCGAAAAATAAATCTTCTTTATATGAAACCTCTTTTTGACCAGCCTAAAGAGCAGTTAAAAAAAAACTTAACTTAAACAACAACGGAAACCGCATTCAATAATTAGTTGCTAAAGCTTTTATGTTTGTGCAGCCTGCAAGCAGGAGAGACTTCATGTTGAACTCAGTAGAATTGTTGATCACTTGCGAATCTTGAAGTAAAGATATCATACAGGATCATTTATTCGTTGCTGAACAAAAGCATGAGTAACACAGCAGTTTCAACTGTCATCCGCATAAATGGCTCTCTGACCCAAGTCTCGCATTCAGCAACGCATAAATGAGCCTGTGACGTATACGTTTTTGTTTCATTCCAGTGTGATTTCAGGTAAATCTCATATTGAAATTTATCTACTTGTTTTACGACATAAACGCTGACAAAAATTTGACTTACAATGAAATTACATTTGTGTGCACTGGTCTCTCATTTACAGTCACATCATGTAAAGACTAGCTATTTACTATCTAAAAATACAGTCAATTGGTAAGCGAGCATGTCTAATAGCAAAGAAGGGAGTGTATTTTTCTTAGTTCCGGAACACCTAAGTTTATAGTTTGGTTTTGCGAGGGACCATTGTAGGGAATCTTTATTTTAGCTGCCATCAGATGATCATGGCCTGCCATTGCTGCTGCCATCTCGAGACTTGGAAATACTGCAAAATCTGCTTCCGCTCTACCGCCTAGCCTCCTCTTCACTGCCTCCTCCCGTACTTCACTCTGTATATCAGAATATTGTTTTCAAACATTTATATTGATCAAAATACAACTGAAAGATAGAATGGATGAAAGTTCACAGGCACGGTCTCATACACAGATCTGGACACTCTTGTACCAGTTACACGCTTTCAAATGTGACTTATTTATTATGCAGCATCTGCAAACGTAGATCAGAGACTCCGAGCGTATATACCATGGTACATATATTCGGCGAGCTGAGGACTAGTAATAAATCTACCGATTCTGACCACTACAACATCCACTTCATTTTGGTCACACTTTTTCTGATGGAGACCTATGTATGATACTGTGGAACGTTGAAATTTTACTATTAAGCGTATCAAATTGACACTCACTGCTAGTTGTTCGGCGCGGTCTCCGAGTTGCTTGACTACTAGTTGCTGATGTAACAATTGATAGGCAGGATTTGCCTTCTCCAAAATAGTTCCTTCTCTGTTGATATCCCGTTTACGGGTCAAATCAGGTACAACCGGGAATAGCATTGCATGTTGCACTTCCTGTGTACAAAAAGAAACGTTTTGATTTTATGATTTACCCATTCTAAATTTATTTGCATGTTTGTTAAATTTTTTTGAACTTTAGTAAACATTCATGATTTGAAAGAATATAGTCATAATTTTACTAGACTGATCAATAGAAGGTGAAAAATTTTATTTTGGTAAACTGGACCTAATGTTTTTTACCAAATAATTAAGACAATGGTGTAAATCACTACCGGCTTTACTTTGTTTTTACTACAAAAGTCTCAATTTCAAGTGTTATAACTTTTTAACACTGTTACAGTCATATTGTTGAACTTGAGAACTGTGGTTAAACATCTTACAATCGTTCCTAGCCAAACATAGTCGAAGACTGATATATTATAAAAGTTGATACTGTCTAAACCACTCAGCAAAACTGTTTTAAATCCAAATATTTCTGCATCTTACTAGATACACGCATAAAATAAAAAAGTGAACAAGCACAGCCATTAAAAGTTGGCAATACAGTAAAATGTCTATTATCCGAACTTCAATTATCCAAATGACGATTTCGTTTATTTGAATGGTTGGTTATCCAAACGACTATGTCTAACATACACTAAATTTCGAGGTTTTTCAATGAATTTTACATTTGATGATAAACGAGCTTGCGATCTGAAGTAGGCGGAAATCATCTACTTTATCCCAAAGGAATATAAAAAATGAAGGGTGCCTATTATATTCGGGAGATTAATATTTTCGGGTAAATACGATACTTACTTTGAGGAGATTATTCTTCTTCAGCTGCAACTCTTCTAACTTTGAATCTACAGATTTTTGTTTCGCTACAACAGGCAAAGGTGGAAGAGCATTCAGTTTTTGTTGCAGAGAGTCTGCCAGTAATTTGGTCTTGTGCCTGTGCTCCGTAGCCAATGCTTCCCTCAATGCATTCACTTCTTGCAATAGGAATTTATTCTCCGGTGGTGCACTAGCTGATACACCTGAAATGCCTATAGTACTTGCAGCACTTTCGGAACTGGCGGCAGTAGCAGTTGTTGATTTTTTTCCATAAGACTTAAGCTTCTCTTTGAGCTGACCCCTTTCATTTTCTAAACTGTCAATATCTGTTTGCAAATGGTCCATGGTCTCTTCAAACTCCTTCTCCTATTGGTAAGAATAGAAACTATGAAAATATGGTATGTATAAATCCAATATAACAAAGTTGAAAACTTGAAATTGCATGGAATAAGATATCTGTAAGACTTAGTGTATATAGGGTACGACATCAAAGTTGATTTTTAGGAAAAAAAAGATTTTGCCCCAAATGCCTTACGCCGATGCATGAATTCAACAGGATTTTAGAAGAAGGCATTAATGCCCAAAATACCACTGCATTGTCTTCAAACAGCAAGATTCACATTGTTGTAAAGGGACAGCGATTTGATTCAAGAATTGTGAAAATCTATCAAGAGACAATGTACTCAACTATTTATCCTACAATCTCATTAGAGTGGTGTCAACCACGCAGCAGTAACTATGATTTATAATTTCTCAAAATTTTCTGCTGTAATATGAAACTGCAAAATATTGTTTTGCGAGAGCAAAATACCAAGTTGATCATAGAAACTTGAGGAAAAACAGCATCTGATAAATCAATGTGATCGTCAAAGAAACGAAAATGTCTTGGGTTGTTAGTAAAAAAAAATGGTAAGTGCATCTACATAGAAACAAACGTAAAGTGCAACAGCAATTATGTTTTTCTGAAGTTGATATCCATTTTTACGTTTATCTCAATCTCTCAAAAATCTTAAAAAGTCTACACACGGACGTGGGTCCAAAATGAAATTTGCGTATCCATTTCACTGGCCTAAAAGTGTACCTTCCATAGTCCTAAAACATCTAACTTATACGAAATAAATACAAGATTCATGCTGCGTAGATGATAGACAGCAGATTGAGGCATGAAAATTTTCTGTAGACTCATGAATCTAGCAGCGCCAATATTTCACATCACGTATAATACGATGTTCAAAAACAAGTGCTCAGAAAGAAAAAAAAAGAAATAATAACGATTCTACTGCTTGCTGCATCTGCGAAACAGGCGCCAGCGGTAGCCTTGTATGTGTCAAAATTAATCTAAGGATCTGTACATGTATAATAGAAAGATCCAAATGAGAAGTGGGAATAAATCTTCATAATCAAAATTTGCCAATGTACCTCGATACACCTACTTTCGAATAAAGAAAAACACTTTAGTTGAATTGAATAAATAATTGTAGAGACAGATATTCACCAATTTTTTGAATACTTTTTTAGCTTTCTACTGGCTTGTACCCCCCTAATTATCGAAAGATTACTATTAGTAATAAAACAAACCTTTCTCTTGAGTTGGTTTTGTGCTTCTTCCAACTTTCTTTTTACTTTTTCCATGTTCAATTCATTTTCATGTTGTTGAGTCGCTAATCGCTTCTCAGCCAACTCCTTTCTCAATATCATTTCAGATAGCTCTTCTTGCTTTTCCCTGAGTACAAGCCTCGCTTCCCGAAGATCACCTTCTCTCGACTCAAGCTTTCTGCTCACAAAATCCAACAATTTAAGTAATCAAAAGAATGATGACCAAGAACTGACTTGGAATTAATTGAACGAAGTAAATCAAGTGACAATTCGATTTGTTTCTTTCCAATTTTTGGTAGATAAATAATATTTATTGTTTAATATGGGACCCTTTGTTCAACCCGTTTTTATAAATTATAAGTCTATGTTTAGAACTGCTTTGCGTGAAAAAAACGAAATACTCGAGTCTATTACATTTTATTAATATTGGTGTCATATATTTTATTAAAAGTCGAAGGTACCTGCTAAGAATCTTAGTTTCTTCAGATTCTTTCTTAGTGGCATGGGCACGGTGCAAAATAGGTGTCAACACGTCACCACCTTCTGCTCCCAGTTGTTGTTGGGGAATCTGGTTAGCCATAGCCAATTCGTTCTCGCATTCAGCCATTCGTTGTGCGAGATTGGCTGCCATTTGTTGTATTACTGTCAAGCTAGCCTTCAGTGTAGCAACTGGTCCTAAATCTTCCGTATCATAAATTTTTTCACTTGACATTGCCGCCATATCTTTCAACTTTTCCGTGGTTAATCCAGCATCCAAATCTAACACGAAAGGAAAAATAACCAGACAATCAAAAAACTTACAATAAATTGATAATTTTTCAACGTCATGTCAGCAGCCATTGAACAGTTTTCACACTATTGTCCATGTTGCAGCAAATCTCCTAATAGGGTATCTGAATATGCAATCAAACCAACTTAAATAACATACTTACCACCACTGGTCACAACAGCTTGTAGAGCGTTCTTCAGTAAATCTTGGAGCGTCTTCATTACTTTAACAGAATGTTGAATACACGTGGATAATTGTTCAGGCCAGTCTTTGTCCAATCCTAAATTGACATTCGAAACAACAGAAGTTAACTGATCACGTGGTACTCGTCTTTTGGCTGCCTTAAGATGCTGCTGAATCACTTCACAGATTGTTTCTGCATGCTGACAGAGCAGACCTGAAATTCAATCGAATATGTCATGAAACATTAAGAGGCGGATCTTGTATAATCTTGCTGTGAATCTTTTGCTATCATAAATTTTCGTCTCGAAGTGCATTTGTGTTCAAATTCAACTTGAAATTCAGCAGTACTAAAAAGCTTCTAACAAACCGAGTTAGATAACTCTATCAATTTGTTAGTCAAATAACAATCAAACGTTATTATTACAGTATTAAAGTTAAATATAAATATGAGTGTGATGAACGATTTGAGCTGTGAGATTGTACAGAGTACTAATTAGGTACTTTGATTCATGTTGACCACACAATTTACTCTCCTTGATTATCTCATTATGTTTAATGTAAGTATGTTATGTAGATACAGGTTGCATAATTTTCAAGACCACGTATGACTGCAAATATTACTGCAATAGATCATGTTAAGATTAGAAACTTTTTTTTAATTGAATATCCGACATCATTTTTTTCCTCGACGAAACAGTCACACCATTAATCATACGTCTTGAAATCTGACTACACAAGTTCCACATAAGAATTTTTATTCCACGGTAAAAGCGTTAAAAACTAACAACCGCCAATAATCGAACACTGTATCCCGGTGATGATAGCTCGATGTTTCGGCCCTAACTGCCCCGAATATAGATTTCAAAGTATGTCTTTAACAGTATTTGAGAGGCCCAAAACTACCTAGCAGGGAAAAATTTGGTGTTGAAGGCCGTTTGGCGTACCGCTGATTTAGAGTGGAGCCAGATGGCACTGCTATATTCATATATCGTTTCTATGCAGCATAAAATGTTAATGAATTAAATACAAACCTATATCACCACCTTCGCCATCTATAAGGGCTTTGATAGCAGATGCATCAGTTGCAATAGCATCACAAGCGCTTGCTAACGTTCGTGTTCCATCCGTAACAAGCCGAGCTTGATTAGCCATAAGATCTTCTCCAAATAAAATTGAAAACATTGTTGAAAAGTAGCCACTACATTTTTCTATTGCATCCATAGGTAAATTTTCATCTAATTGGTCACGTTTTGCTAGTTCAATAAGTGAGTCGAGAGACTTTTCTTGGGCTGCCATTTCGGGATATGCGACGCCAACTTTTAGCAATGTTTCAGAACTGCACATGTTCAATGCAGAGTCGAAACTTCCAAGAGCGCCCTGAAGAGCATACATATGAGAACACAGACGTGATCTGAAACTGTACTGTGCCACTGAATGTCCTTTCACGACCGATGCCCTGAAAACGTCAAGAAAACAAAAAAGACAGGTCAAGTCAGAGTTTTTTTTTTTTAATTCGAGGTCAGATCTCAGTAAATTTATTGGTGGTCTGACGATTTCTGAACAGCTTTGAAACTTTGTTTTTAAACGAAAAAATTTGTGATACAAATGACAGCACCAATAGAAAATGTACCATTTCAAGTTTTAATCATTTGTAGATACACTTAATTCTATGCGTAAGCCCTCTTAATACATAACGATTGTGTATGGAAATCAAACAAGTTGTGGCCTACACCAACTTTCGGTTTTTGGTCAAAATAATTTACAACACCAAGAAGTGGATTTATACTAGTATTATATACCTCAATACTAACCAGACAATTTCAAAAAATTCTCATAAGTATTAAAATTTTACTGTTGAGCCTATTAGTAATTAGATGAGTTAAAAACAAAGATGACTGTACCTGTCAATTTTGTTAATCGGTTGATACTTGTCTCGTACTTGGGAAATTAATATTTCCGTTTTTCTAGTCATTCTCGGTATAAGAAGAAGCGTCAAGATGGCATCATGATCACCGCCACGAGCTAAAAATTGTGGTGGCATAAACGCAAGCAAATAACGAACATGAGATCTGGCCTCCTCGACATCCAGACGTCGCAGTTCAAGATCAACAGCCTTAGTTTGTGCTCGTGTCTCTGCAAACGTCTTCTGGAAGTCTAATATCTCCGCAAGTTGTTGTTCTGCTCCTATAATTCCGGAACGTGAAGTATTAATGAATGTTTTTCACAGCAAAAACAAGGCCAAGTAAGCATATTTTCAGAGCATCTTGTTTTTGCTTACCACCTTATTGTTAACCAAGTTGTTTAATAGTTTCTCATGTATTACCTCGTGTGCCTGACTTAGTGGATTCAGTGGTCTGCAATCGCTGCTGTAACTGTAGACATTGTTCCTGTAGCTGCTGCGTCAGATCGCGAAACTTTGTAATTGTTAATTCTCGATCTGCGAGTGTTTCCAATGCAGCATCACGGTGACGTTGAGCATCACGTGTAGCTCCTACTGCTAGATCCAATTCTTCACGTAATTCTAGCTCCAATTCCTTAGAAGACTCAGCCAACTGGTCCGACATATCCTTTAGAAAAAATAACATAATGAATAAATTATCGTTTTTTTTACTTTTCATGAAAAAATACAAATCGTTTACTTTTCAAAATGTGTTTTACTTTGTGCAAAAATTTTACACAAAGCAAATAAAATCACCTAATTCATTCTATGAAGGTACCTAATACTCAATGTTAAGTCTTCTGAGCACAATGTGATGCTATTGATCCATTTGGGAATGGTTGGCACTGAGCCAAGATTTTAACACAAACGTATTTTAAACTTACATTAGTTACATATAAATGAATGCTGGGAAACTTCAAATTAAAAGTGGAACCAGAATATAAGAAAGTAGTTCTGCATTGAACGTTTCAGTACCTGCAGTGCTTCTAAGTCAGCCACTGCTTCTTCTAACTCAGCAACCTTCTCTTCAAGTACCATTTTACGCTCGCCCAGAACCTCCACCATTTCTTCGGCACCAAGTGCTGCATCAACCTGTTATAAATTGGATGTAAAAAATACACAACTGATCAGCTCTTGAACTTTCTCATTCTCTATACACCTTATAAATAAATATCAAGTGTTAAAAACATATCTTACATGTTAACAACATTCCTGTAATCTTAATTTAGCAATAACTGAATGAATTCAATTAATGGACATGTCATTCAACAGCATCACTGCAATTGTTCTTTTTTGATAAAAACTATACCAAATTTAGGTGATATTCATGGCAAAATTCTTACCTGTTCCTGGAGATCGGCAATTTGGTGTTCCATTTCTTCTACGCGTGAAGACAGTTTCTCTTTAGTGCGCCCCAATTCAAGAATTTCGGATTTCTTTTGATCCAAATCCTTTTGCAGTTTTTGAAATTCATGTTTTTCATGTGCTGAAAGATCTCGCATTCGTACTAGAGTTTCCCTAAGTCGACTGTTTTGCTGTTCCAGTTGTTTTATTTCATAAGTGGAAGGCCCAGATCCAGCAGCGCCACCTCCAGTCTATGATAAAATACTCCCGTCATACAAAATGACTAGATATGGCAATCATTGACATTTTGTTTTATGCTTTGACGTTTTTTTTTTTTTTAAGTTTAGACATATGATCTGCAATAGTTGCAGAATTAATCATCGAAGGAGAACAAGGTTCGGATTCTGAACCATACTGTAGAACGAGGTAAGAGTCTGAAAATTGTAAAAACGTTAATAACACAAATAAATGAAATGCTTTATTATTTATTTAAGAAACCAAATGACAACAGTGTAAGACACTTTCACTTCCATGAAAAAAGTAGATGCACCACTTCAAATTTGATAGCCTCAGCTGTTAAATATGACAATTGATATTTTCATTCATTTATTTATACATTTGTTTATTTATTTATTTATTTATTTATATATATTACGCGAGTCGTAAATAACTCCAATAAATGGCACATCTTTGATAATTTCACTAATGTTAAGGTGAGGAACTTTCTTGCCAAAAGTTATGTTATAAACATTTTTCTATATTTATGATAAAGCCATTTTGCCTGAGCCAATTACGAATGTTGTTCAGATCACTTTGAAATAAGATTTTATTATTGGGGTGTGTGATGGAATAAAACATTTTCGCATCATCATCAAAAACTAAACAAATTCTACAACAATATGTATGTCGTTTATTAACGAACAAAAATGTTCAATATAAATCACCACCTGTCCTCGTTACTCAAATTTATTAACTTCTTTAGAATTAGATATTTGATTTTATCGGTTCAGCAAATTTCGAGTGAGTCGTAGAATGACATTTTGATTGATGATATCTGGCGAATAGATTGTTGTAATTTACTAATGTTTTAACTTATCAATAGGATTTGCTCCAAGTTGAAACTCAGTAAATTTTGAGATCAATAGATGCAGTACTTGTTTAGTCAAAAAAAAAAAGCCTCACACCTCATCACCAAAAGTAAACTGCTTCTGATACTTCTTATTACTCACATAGATCGTGATATTTGTATGGCTCGTCTCTTTGGTCAGCTTAATAAACTTGTTGTTCTCAATTATTGTGTCTAATTTTTCAAAGGGTGTAAATTACAAACGCAATTCTCATGAACAACGCCGATCTACAGAACGTGTTCTTGATTCACGCTATAACCAGGCAAAGAAATTCAGTAGGGAAAGGAAAATGCAGAGAATTTTTTTCAACACTCTCCACACGATTGTAAGGATATACCCGAAATATTTGAGAATTATCATACACACCGTTCACTTAAAATTGAACGAGAAAAATGTATTTTTAATTGAAAGTAATTAGTTACAAAGACGAAAGACGAATTGAAAACTATCGATACTACAGAGTACAGATTCAGGAATTCGCGAAAAATTTTGGAACGTTTTGTCTGCATCGTTTATGGGTAATAGACAGAAAAATAAGCAAATGCGCTAGTTTTCTATCATCTGCGACCATTTTCGGATGAACTTCTACCTGTGCGTATGCACGTGTGTGTGTGTGTGTGTACGCATATGCATAGGGTATTCCAAGTCGAATTTTACCCCATTTTAGCCCATTACGTCACCCCCTTCGATTGTGATAATCTTTTAGTATGATGTTCTTAACAACACAAAATTGGCTCGGGAATTGTTTCAGAGTTTCTTAAGCTACTGGTGAAATTCAGACAAAATCGTTAAACCAATTCGAAAAACACGATTCTTTTAAATTTTAAATAATTCAAACTGATTCTATGATTCAAAATGTGATTTTTGAGCACCATACGATAATGGGATCTCAAGTGTTTAGTTTTTCTATGTCGGAATTGGTGTATTTATTTTTTTCATTTATCTCGATCTAAATAAATAGCAACGTCACATTATGTTTATCATTCCGTGATCTATTTAGATCGGGGAATAGATATAAAAGAGAAAAATATAAATTCCGTCATTGAAAAATTAAAGACTTGCGAAAAAATAGTAAATATCGCAATCCCATTATCGTGTGGTTCTTAAAAATCACATTTCAATTCATAGAATTCGTGTAAGTTATTTCAGATTTTAAACAAAAGGCGTTTTCGCAATTGATTTTTCGTTTGTTTTGAAATTTCACCGGAGGCTTAAAAAGATTGAGATTTTTAAAAATTCCGAAGACCTTTTGGCTCGGTAAAAACATCATACTAAAACATAATTGAAATCGAGGAGGGTTAGATACATGGGCTGCTAATTTGACGTGGAATGATCCATATATATGTATGTGTGCATCTGTATATACATGTGAGTGATCAATTTTTTTATCCGACAATATCTCGAGAACAAGTTACAGCATTTCTATGATTTTGGTCTCGATCGACGTAGTTTCCCAAACTTAGAACTGACCAGATTTTGGCTTCGATCAGTCCAGCACTTTTAGAATTATTCAAGTAACAAAAATTATAAATAATAAATGAAAAATTGTGATATCTTAAGAACGGAGAAACGGATTCGAATGAAAATTGGTACCGTGTGGTTTTTTGGTACACTGACCACGAATCTAAAGACATATTTTCAATTTTATTATTATTATTATTATTGTTGTTGTTGTTGTTGTTGTTGTTGTTATTGTTATAATTTCATTTCGAAACGAGTTTGTAAACGGGATATTCAAAGATTGGCCCATGGTTAGTTCAAACCCGCTTGTTTTTTTTCGTTATTCTTGCGCGTTTGTGGACCGGTGAACGGTCTCGAGAGGATATAGGGAATTTGCGATTTTTTTTAAATGCACGCCGGTTCCATATGAACAACACGATAAAAAAAAACGGGCATTCTATCAGCAAATTATCTCTTAATTACTACAGTAGTACTTAAAGTAGAGCAGTAAGGCACAAGCTATGGTCAAAAGGACTTTCTCCTCTCATTGTCACATGTAAGCTCTAATAAACGTGTATTAATCATACCTGACTTGTGAATCCCAAAGGTCCACAAAGAAAAAACGTGATCCTTGAGTAAAGAGCGCTCATAATGTGATAGTAAAATTGAAGTCAGTACTTCTGAATGGTGACACGAAAACTGGATTGAAACTTTCTTGGGTACACGAACTCTTCAAAGAAGCGATTATCCAGAAGCTATAGAGAAGGAGCTGTCCAGCTTGGCAAGATCAAACAACTGGACAACTTCGTAAATATCTTTGAGAAATTATTGAGATTAGTTCTAACAGAGCAAGGATGTCAAAATTCAAAAGACCAGTCAATGGATTATATACAACGAATAGTCGAATACCGAAAGGCCTAAATCGACGTGAAACATCAAAACAAGACACAGCCTAGAGGACACGCGGATTCGCAAGAAAGTAAACACATGGCGAATTGAGCTAATACGCGCAACTTTGCTTCAAAGTAGTTCCGAACAGTCCGGACACCTTTGTGCAGACACACATGCGAGGCGCCCGTACACTAGGCTGGTCGAAAAAATCTAATATTTTTTTCAAAGTCACGTGTTTAACAGTCGTAAGAAGAGGAAATAACAAGCCCGTTACAAACTGAGCCCTTAATATCAATATTTAGTAGTTTCTAAACGCAATTTTCCGTCTTCCTTTTAATCGACACAAGAAAATAATTTTGATCATTTCTGAATTTTGTAGGTCAGTAACGAGGCAGTGTACTTAAATGTCCGATACATAATTTTGTTAGGAATTTAATGCTCTGCGAAAAAGGTCTGGCATGATTTTTTGACAGTTAAGCTTTTTCAAAAGCTATTCAATTGATTTATTTGTTATTCAAATGGTTTGTTGATAACTAAACTTTTTCGAAAGTTATTCAAGGTTAAAGTTAAAATCATGTAAATATTCTTTTTTTCGATATAAACAGAGAAAATATTAGAGTTATCACAAAATATGGTGGTTTTTTTTTTTTTTTTGTAAAGCATTTCAACCGCTATGAAATCATATCATTTAATTAATTTTTACAAAAGAACGCCACCGTATTTTAAGATAAGTCTAGTATTTTCGCTGTTAATCTCGAAAAAGGGAATTTTTACATGATTTCAACTTTAACCTTAAATAACTTTTGAAAAAGTTTAATTATCAAAACATTATAGCAGATCTTTTTGTAGAGCATTAAATTCCCTACAACGTATGTATCGGACATTTATGTACATTATCTCGTTATTGATCTACAAAATTCAGAAGTAACTAAATTATTTTCTCGAGTTAGTTAGATGGAAAACGGAAAATTGCGTTTAGGAACCACTAAGTGTTGATATTAAGGGCTCAAATTGTAAGAGGCGTGATTCCCTCTACCTAAAACTATAAACATAACTACCATCAAATGTTTAAAAAAAATTGACCGCAACCCCGAATTTGTCCGATTAGCTCTAACACGCCCCGACAAGCAGTTACATTTTTACACGAATAAATGCGTGCATTTGAAATTTTCTTCAGAAAACTATTAATTACTTTAAAACTATATGTTATAAAAAAATTTCTTGGGGCTATTTTATAGCAAATTTAACGCTCTACAAAAAAGATCTCTTTTTCAAAAATGTTGGAAATCTAATAAATATCACGTGTTTTCGAGAAATTCACCAAAACGTAAATCTTTATCCTACTGAAAATGTTCCCGTGTTGAATTCTAAAATGTTTTGAAAGAATTCGGCTTGTAATTTATTACACGCATTTTCCTTGTAAATTCGATAAAATATATAAGAAATCACATAATAAATTATGAAAGTACGAATCATCAGATATATTAGATCAAAATTCATATAGTTCACTATATAGTTGACTATGTAATGCATGGTTGTTCGGATAAATAAACATTTGGGCAAACTGAATCATTATTCAGATAAAGGATAATTCGGATAATTGACGTTCGGGTAATCAAAGCTCTACTGTAACTGAAAAAATGAAATTGAAAGACAGAAAAAAAGTGTCACAAAACCTAAAGTGAAAACCACAGAAACGTGCAATGAAAATAAGAAGGTAGCGGAGAAAGGGAAGGAAAGGAAATCCAGTAAAAGTTTACTTTGGGAGAACGCGGGTAGTAAGAAAGTGAGAGAAGTGGTAGAAGGTGAAGAGAAAATATGAGATCGGAGACAAAGAAAATGAGCGAAAGAAGAGAAGGCATATGTAAATGCAGAAAACCTTTGGTACAGAGGACACAAAAGAGAGAAAGCAAAGGGAGGATGCGAAGGTGATGAACAACAAAAGCGATAACATAAAAGTTAGTGTACGTTTTAACACATAGCAGAGGTGGGTAAAGAAACAGGAGTTTTGAAAAAAGATAATGAACTGGGACGTAACAAGACTGGTAGAAACATTGATTAGAGATGGGTTGGAAGATGATGACCTTGAAAATGCAAAAGGGATTCCAATAAGGACAACATTCAATCAAGAATAACATGAAGAAATGTATGGAAGAGCAACACATTAACAGCATTGAGAGTCGGGTTACCGGAAAAATAAGGAGGGAGTACAGCAGGAATGCCAAGAAGTGCGAAGTCGGAGAATGGGGATGAATATGGAGGATGGTGGATATTGACGAAATACGTAGATGGCAGTGTAGAAAAGAAAGTGTAGGAGTTGATGGAGGCGTTAAAAAGTTCCATAAAATAGTCAAGATTTCCGTAGTGGAAATTTTAATCCGAGGAGATCAAGTAGGTATAGCTGGTAGTGGAGAGAGCTAAACAAAAGAAGGAAAAGAGGGAGTCAAAGGACGAAAAGTCAGACAAAAATGGCGTTTAACTGATTGAGCTGATAGAAAAAAAACAGAATATGCAGGGTGACCCAGAAATATTGCCTCATAGGCCCGGATGTACTCCTCGTGAAAACCTGCGACTGAATTGTTTTTTACTTTTGATAAGAAATTTTTCATTTGCGAATTACTAATTTGGAATGGCCAATTTAGAATGGCTGTAATTCGCAAATGACAAATTTCATGTGAGAAATACAAAAAATTTCGCTCACAGTTTTTCACGAGGGATACATTGGTAACCTATAAGGTGATAGTCCTGGGTCACCCTGTATGAGACTTGCAAAGTAAAAGCGACAAATGAAGAATCCTCATTACCTCTGTTTTAATGATAAACAATTTTCTGATCTTTTCAGATTTTACGTTCAAACGGTTTTCGAGTTCTGAAATTTTACATGTTAAGAATTACGCCCTTACCGATAGTCTTCAAAAAATTCACAAAAATTTTGTGATCCAAGACTAACATGTTTTGTCAAAATTAAAAGTGGTAAATCTTTTTTGTGTACTTCATTTTGATTTTTAAAAATCAATCCTGCATCAACGGGAGCGATACATGAGAATAAATATTCCCGATGAAAAGAACCATATTAGAGAAGAATAAACGATAGCAATTGAACGTTTTCCAAATTAATTATTTTTTTTAAATATTACTTTAATAATAGCATGTGACATATATGAGTCATACCATGTCAAACCGCATATTTTTGTGGCCAAATTTACATCGATATTTCCAAATACAACGTAAGTTTGTCAATACATTGTGTTTGCCTCGAGAGAATTATTTGCTTTTTTTTCGAATTTTAATGTTATTGTTTTCAAAAACGACAAAACAGTCGTGCATGATGATCTTCAAACACTCTTATCTCCGAACCTATTTTGAAACATCGGAGTAGGGATATAGGGATCGGAGGAGAGTGAGCGAGTAGAAGTCCGAGAAAGATACGTACATGAGAAGAATGTTAAGTGTCGACTGGAGGACACCAGAGTACATGATCAGAAAGAGAAGCAATAGATATATAACGAGGACGTAAGTATGGAGGACAGCCCAGAGATTCGAAAAAGAGCTCAGACTAGGGGAGGCAGCGAGACAGTGAGAGAGTACCTGGGAGAGGCAGAAGATAAAGGAGTTATGTTGATGGTGAAAAGAAAAGAAATCAATGTAAAGTAGAGTGAAAGAAGGGGTGAAAGGGAGTAAATGGAAAAAATGGTGAAAGAACAGGTTGGATGTCGGATAGGAAATAGTGCATAAGAAAGATAAGAGAGATAAGTACATAGAGCGAAGCAGACTTGTTGAGAATTAATGGGACCCGCAGTATGAATAAAATATTAGAGAAAAACGAAAAACTATTCAAAACATGTAAACGTGGCATTGTTTATGAATCAAATGACATCTCTACTACGTAATAGAGGTGAATCTAATTGAACAATACAAGAATATTAACAATTTGAGAAAAGGTTTTAATATAACAATTTTATAAAACGATTAACTTTGGTGTTTTAAATCTGATTTGAATGTTCTTGAGTTTATTTTGTTCACCGTACAGATTTTCAGAGATTGTTTGAAAAAATTTAACGAATAGTTATATCTAGAGTGGACAAAAATATATTTGTGCAAAGCGATACAGCAGATCTTTATCAACAATTACATTTGCACATTATGACTTTACTATCATATAAGTTTTCTTTAATGTTTTTCAGGAAATTAATGGAGATTTGATCAGGGAACAGAGCGAGCCCGCAAACAATAGGATCGGATCAAAGACACCAGAGTTTAATTATTTTGAACGTTGTAATTGTGAAACGTTTCATTAAATTGTTGATATTTCAACACGTGTTGCTAGAAGTTGCTCATATTCATTTCCATTAAATGGTATGGATGTTGTTTCATTCGAGTTCATTCTTATTGATGAAACTAACATAGCCAGACATGTTTTAGGCAGAATTTTTTCTTTTTCTAATATTTGATTAACTCTCCGACCCATTCATCCTTGCATACTAAAAGCAACTAAGGACATGGAGCCAGTTGATGCAGAGCGAAACAGATGTACAGAATGAGGCAAGGATCGCATCGAGTGAATAGGCAGATTATAAGGGACAAAGGCGGAGAAATAGGTAAGAAAATTGGGGAAGCGAGGCATCAGATTTGGAATGAGAGTGGGGTAAGCACATAGAAAGTAAAGTTAAAAGTAAAAAAAATCGAAGGAACAGATACGTCCATGTAACTCCGAAAGGGAAACACAAAAAAATATGTAGAAGCACACATCCCACTTTTCGTTAACTTCACATTCAAATTTACCTTATCAGATATCTCTGCACGCATAATTTCCAAATCCAAAGTCAGCTCTTCAAGCTTTTCTTTCGCTTGATCCAATTCTATTTGCAGGGTCTCCGCTTTCTCTTCAGCCATTTCTTTATCTAATGTAGCCATCTCTACAGTTTCTACAAGGTCTGCCATCTCTTCTTGGTGCTGATCCCTCGCCGCTTGAGCATCACGAGTTTCTTGCCGCGCCCACTGAAGTTGTCTCTGCAGACTAGCCTAAAATCATTAAAAAATGTAAGAAACTTGCGGATAAACTACATATGCCATATCTATAGGCAAAGGATATTTTTCTGCAACAAGTGAAGAGTAAGTAATTACTCAGTATGTAAAATACTCCAGTGATATCATATTGGAATGTAATAATAAAATAAAAAGATTCAAACAATGAGTTGCAATGCTGGCTCACTCACAATAAATCCAAAATAAATTTTTTTCTGCAATACACGAATCCTACAGCATTTAAAATTTCAAATTAGTATTTCTATATTGCAAGAATGGTGGCTGGATTCTCGAAATACATCGTCACGAAATTAATACAGAAATTATATGTAGCTTCCATGGCGCTGGTATTAGTTAGAAACGCATTTTAAAACTGGTTAATTTCCATTCAATTAAGCTTTCCGATTCAGACTATATTTTCTCTTATCGATGTACCTCATGGACCTTATCGATTTATATTTTCTCTTACCTGACTCTCCATCACTTTGGTCTTGAACTCAATTAGCTGGTCCAACTGCAACTTGGTCTTTTCATAATCCTTCATCTTTTCCTTCTCCTGGAGTCGTTTCATTCGTAGAGTCTCCAATTTTTCATTAAGATCGCGCACCTACAGGCCAGTTTTTAATTATGATCGGGAAATCGGAGTGAAAGTGATTGTTTGCAGGTTGAAATAAAAAGTTTATAACTTGAATAATTGTGCTTAGACTTGTAAAACGAGCCAAATACCTGGGCTTTAAGATTATCATTCTCTTGCATCATTTGCATGTGTGATAATTTCTCTTCAATAGCACTGCCAAGCGCCGTCACTGATTGGCTTGCGATTGCTTGTCCTGGCACAAATTGTGGCTTTAACGTCTCAACGAAACCTGTCTGTATTAAGAAAATTTTTTTATCAGAACAAAATGTATTCATCATAAGGGGTCTTTTTTTATTATTAATGCAACCAATGAATGATACTATTCAAAATTAGCATATTTGTAGGAAATTCGAAAGAAAATACGAAGTGAAAGAATTTATTTACCATATTGATGTAAAGGGCAAGAGTGCAAAATGTTGATTCAAAAATATGACCACATTGTTAAAACAATTGTGATAGATCAAATTTTTTATGATATTGTATAACTATTTTCAAATATGGAACGTAAACAATTACAGTAATCGTTTTGCATACTGACTGTCGAATGAATTATTTTCGCCATCATACGTTAAGCACTTATGTATACCTTTCAATTCAATTCCTTCTTAACCAACTTGAAATTATTTCTACTTGTTTTTGAACATTTTTCTGCGTTTCTCACAATTGTGGATTTTTAGCCAGTCTGTGTAAAAATCATAAAAACCTACTAGAACCTCTAATAACATGGCTTTGGAATGGACCGACATATATATGGATAATGTTACGTTCAGTTTCATTTGATAAACGTATCTACAAAACGTAAATAAGATGATCGATTCTGAAAAGATTAATTATTACAAAACCGAAAATGCTGTGCTAATTCGTTTCCGGAATTTCTTGCAATAAGGTACTGTAGTAATTCATGTGAAACTTGACCTGTTACCAGTAATGAAAACGCAAAAATCCTTGCATAAGAGCAAAAACGCTGATGTTCAAAGTTTCAAATAGGAGTATACTAAATTTTCATCAGCTGTCAATTCTTTTAATTGAAAAATCGAATCGATAACGCATTTTTTGGCCATATGAAGCGTAATGAATAATGAATAGTCTCATAAAGCTCTAACATAAAAACATGGAAAATGTAAGTGGAAACTTTACATGTAGTACAGATAAGTCCGCAATTGATTATCGGCAGAAATGATTTCACATTTTTCATCATTTATGCAAGTGTTATTTAATTTTGACCCAGATGAAATTCATTGTGCCGAAATATTATACCTGCAATAATCTTTGCAATGTATATTTCAATTGGGTAGTTACGGTCAGTGTGACTCATTGTCAAGAAAATTAGCTATGTATGTTTATTGAAAAGTATCTGACGGTAGCACTCTTCGCCATAATATGATCATAGGTGCAACCCATGCAACGTGCTGTATTTCTGCGCACAGTAATTCCAGTTGTTACCATTAAATATAAAAAATATTACACCGAACAACAGGCTTAAGTGGTACAGAGGTTTCTGAATAATTCATGGGCTGCACTAATTCAAAAACGTACCCCGTTGATTGATACCAAAACTGTGTATTATAGTGTTGTTGTGTACACCCAACAAAGTTAGTATTTGTTAAATTAATTATGTGAGATTAAGTTAACGACAGACACCAAGAACAGTTGTAACTACATCTAAATTCGTTCTATTGATTCTAAGAATTTCTAAACTAATATGATTAATTAATTAACTTGATCGTTTAAAGGGTTGTTTAGAGTCAGAACTTTCGGTGTGTCGATTCTCCATGTCCTACAGACTTGTTATCTCCTTTCTCCATAGGAGGATCATAAGAGGTTGTTCGAATGCAAACAACGAACTGGTTCGCTAAAAATGACATACTAAATAATATGAAACTAAAATATTATATTCTGATAAGGTTAAATAAATAAATCTTTATGATCTCAGTTCAACTTGAGTGCAGCGACGTACTGTGACATAATTTTATGCCGTGAATTACATACATTACGGAATTTATCTATTTAATTTTTCACTGAAGGAAACCTGACCTATATGAAATTCTCTAAGCATCACAGAACTCAGTCAAAGAAGCGAATGGCTGATATATGGCAATGGGAACGTAGAGGATGGAAAGAATCTACGAATAATTGTTAATTAAAAGTGAGTCATAATGTAATGTTACCAATTTTTATGGAATGTTATGTGAGAGGTAATGATCAACAAACAGCTATCACAAGAAGCACGAGACCAGAGGTAATTAAAAACTGAGAAATTAGAATTATTGAATAATATTAATTACATTATTCTGATCATCTTGGGCCTTTGGCTTTTTGCCCGGAGGCGAGCTCGTGCTAGGGGACTTCTGAAACACGTACGTGCATTCCCATATGAATCCCTTATTAGATACCATCATTACACCTAGTATTGACATTCGATTTCCAAAACAGCGAGTAATTTCCTGTCCTTCATGACTTGTCATCGGACATGTACAATGCCATTTGAAAACAGTGTGTGTTTTGCCTCTGTAATATGCATATATATATGGGGCATTCCATGTCACTTCGCCGGACCATTGGCCTGACCCCTTCCGATTTTGATGTCCAATTTATTTTGGGTTCTGTTTGGCCCAAAATACGACCTCAAATTTTTGGAAATTTTTATTTCATTTTTAAGGGGTTGCACGAGCTCAAAAATCATAAAATTGTGAGAAGACATGAAGAGGGATCGTTTTTAAATTGATGATTTTTTTTTCACAGAAACTAGGACCCAAAACATAATTTTTCGTCCTAGTCCGAAATTGGGCCGAGAACTAGCATTGTTGATTTTTTTTTTTCAAGAATATTTTATTTTATTTCGCGGGCGAAAAACAAAAAAAAATAGTTTATAAAATAAGGAAAGAAGCTCTACTTTTTACTAAGTTACTATTTTATATCTACTTTTAATCTAAGAAAAAAAAAACAAGTTTCACAAGAAAAAACTACTTTTTTTGTTTTTCGCCCGCAAAATAAAATAAAATATTCTTGAAAAAAAAATCGACAATGCTATTTCTCGGTCCACTTTCGGACTAGGTCGAAAAATTATGTTTTGGGTCCTAGTTTCTGTGAAAAAAAAAATCATCAATTTAAAAACGATCCCTCTTCATCTTTTCTCACAATTTTATGATTTTTGAGCTCGTGCAACTCCTTAAAAATGAAATAAAAATTTAAAAAAATTTGAGGTCGTATTTTGGGCCAAACAGAACCCAAAATAAATTGAATATCAAAATCGGAAGGAGGCAGTCCAATGGCCCTGCGAATTGACATGGAATGCCCCATATATATGTATATACATACATGTATACACATTATATGCATATACAGACAACATATATGTCTTAAAATATTCAGGACAGTAAATAATAACCACCTGAGATAAAAATAACATTTAAAGAAATTGTACGCTTTATAGCCGTCACCAAGTCAATTAATTATTTCTTGATTCGCCATAAATTATTCACACAGGATATAATGGCAAATGAAAGTTTAAGTAGAATTATTAGTATTCTATTTTAAATCTCATTACCCATGCTCCGCGATGTATACCATAATTAATAAAAAATACGGTAATAAACTGACGGAATCTTCAATACCCTGGCAGATGGCTGTCAGTTTCATTTCAAGCAGACCATATTGTGTGAGTTTGGCAAATGGGAAAAGTTCAGATTTGGTAGTGTTGTAATTACTCTGTTTAAAGAAGAAAGCTCGATTTTTCAAAGAAAATAAAAGATATCAAATGAAATGGCTGAAACTTGTCTCAATACATTGATCTTCAGCAATTTATTACAATTTCACAGAAATAAACAAATGACTGACTGAAAAAAAAAATGATTTTACTGTCATAAGGTTCCGAATTCATTGTTCATAGTGTTAGAATCTGCTCTTCAGAAATAAAGTGTGTACCATCTCAACAGAGGAAGAAGTGGTCAAAAATTTCTATCGACAAAAATATCTCATAGATGGCATAGATGCATTGATAGTAGGAATTTTTCCCATTCTGAAATGAATGATAACAGCAGGTTTCTCCAAAACATGGTAAAGTTTTCAATTTCTATATAACTGTGGTCAGTTTCTGACGGTTGAATAACTGAAATGTATATCAAAAAGTCTGATCCTTCATTGATATTACGGATTTTTTTCGTCGGTCTAACAATAAGAAAACGAGATTTCCAGGAAATCATTCGAATGTAACTGAATCTATATCTTCTTTAACCATCAAGGTTCACACAAAATAACATGTCTGACAAAATAATCATGTGTTCATACAATCAGTACATCAGTTGAAGTTCTAAACAGCAAATAATTACAGACGGTCTGAATAAAAATTGCAAAAACTACTGAAGTACATGATGACCCTAAAGAATACAGTGAACACCTGTTTATACGTGTCACGAAAAAAACTTGGTGTGAAATAAATGCTCATCTTATGGGTTTTTCTGCTAACAATGATAAAAATTAAAATATCAATAATAATTTCAATAGAAACTGAGCATATTAGCCAACCTACAACGCATAATACAATATTTTACCATCTACCTCTATGAAAGATGCGCGCTTTGTAGATGTTGGTGCTGGTATATGTGATTCCCCGACCTCTTTGCGCTCATGTTGTGACCCGGTGAGACTTTCGGTGCTTGGAGCGCTGAGCTGTGTTTTGCTTCCTCCCAGAGATAGACGTGAACTGTATGGATCCACAAAGAAAGCACGACCGTAAGCTTCAGCTTTTCATAGCAATATATGAATGAGGAAATGCAACATAGATATCTCCATCTGTGCTTGTTTCATTGCATTGTCAAAATGCAGTATACAATATTTATTACTACTGAAGTGCTGAATTATTTTATGCGTTAGTTATCATACATGATCAGTTATTCGTTGCTGAAGTGTTAATTACACTCGAGTGCAACTGACACAACCGTTTTAACCTGGCACCTGTATAGCATTTCTCTCTCACCCGGCTCCCGTGATCAGCAACGAATAAATCACCCTTCAAACTTAACTAACTAGGCTATGACAATCTTAAACATCCTAAAAATAGTTCGAAACCTTAAATAGCGCTAATCATATAGCATTTATGTAATATTAGTCAATTTAAACATCTGTGAGAAATTATTTCTTCTACCAAAGAAGCTTCAGTGATAGTTTATTTTGAATTTATTTTAATATTGTATTGAAAATGGTAGTACGGGATGAGTGAAAAAGTTTCCTTCCACTACTTTGATCTGATATTTGGATAAATATACTAACCCTTAAGGTCACAAGGTAAGATTTTGCTCTTCAACTGAACGGGTTTTACCTTAAGAGCAAGGTTTTGGTTTCTTCAAATTTTGAGTTGTTATTCAGGTCATGGCAAATCGAATCGAGATTTGAGCTCCGTAAACAATTTTGTTGTTAGGTTAAAATGAAATTTTAAAACAATCTGGTCTCCTCAATTTTTGTGTTCGAGTAGTCAGCGGTAAGTGCTATTTGTTTATAAAAATTATACCTCAATGTCCTATATAATTGTACACAGATGTTTCTCTACTGCTAAAAAGGAAGAATGTCACTTGACTGTGGACGAGTTATGTTACCAAGAAGAAGTGGTGCTAATACTAGCAAGTACACAATAGCGGTGCACAAAAGGATGAAACTTATTTTTAGCAATCAGCATGCACAGGGATATAGAATTGGAAATCAATATTTTGGAAGATAAAACTAATTGCATATATTTTGATTACAAAACAAGTTTTATCACTATCTTGTAAGCTGTGTGTGTATTTTTAAATACGGAAGGTAGAATTATTATTTTGGATTTAATTAGACTGATAGTTAAGTGTTCCCAGTTTATTAAATTTTGAAACGCATTCATGTGCTATTAATAATAAATATACAGTAACCAATGGTTGATGTTCAAATTTTGTGGAGGAAAAGTAAACTGAATTTTTTTGGAGATACAAATTGTTACAAACGGTGGTGTTCATTGATGACCAAAAGGTCATGAGAGATGATCTGAAACATTGGATAATAGCGTATGTGTCATAATATTAGAACCCTGGTACAATGTTAGAAACATAATTTTAATTACTGCGCTTAGCCTACGGGTAAAACAATATTCTGCAGTGGTGGGAATAATAGCACATATGGACAGTTGAATAGTCTTAAGCACGTCAATACAAATTATAATTACACAATTAGTTACCACGTTTGATTTGGATGTTATCCTTACCCTGTCAGCTTGTCCGGTCGCTGGCGTGCCGATTGTGCCGGAGATGTTTTTCTCCTAACACTTTTAATAAGCAGCATTTCAAGATCCAGCAGTGTAATTAAGCATTATATGTTTGATTCACGTTATATTACCAGAAGATCTTAAAATTAATCCTGAGATGTGCGAAATTATCCTTTGATTCTCGAACGATGTTAAAGGTGAGAACACACATCTTATAAAAAATTATTGATCAGTACACCAAATCAAGGCAATATCGTTTCTATATTAAAAATTCAATTTGTATAATAAGGGTCATTACACCAAACTAATAGAAAATTCCAAACCTTCATATAGTGATGGCAATCACAAAATTCTACAGATTCTCTTTTCATGAACAGTGATTAACTAATTGATTGATTGAATAATATTAATCTATCATTTAAGGGTCTTATGCAGGATGGGGTTATAGGTATTGTAACTTACGCAGTTGGTTCATTCCGTCGACGCATGCTGATGCTAGCATGAAAACATTATTCAGAACTTATGCTTCAATTAACAAGAATTTAAAATATTGACAACACTGTTCAATGGAGGGTTTGTTATATCTATTAAACACCTATTAAAAAATTTACTTATGATGTGCTAGACACAAACCGATTTTATTTAGATGTTTGTCAATCATTGTAAACAAGAATAGGAATGATTCTATCACCAATATCAGATAAAATATCAGAATTAAATACCAATCAAGGTGAGATAACTTTTGAAATAAATCGAGTGCTTTACAGATAACTGTAAAGTAAATAAATATTTATGGTTAAAACTTATCAAAATATTCAAAATGGAATTCGAAGTCACAGTTAGTAAGATTAGCGTGAGAAAACTTTGGAACAATATTCAGCATTTTAAAATTTGAACACAAGTTTGGAGGCATTAAGTTTCGAAAATCTGAGTATATTATGCTTAGGGATGAATCGCCCTAAAGTTCTAATTCAAATACTAGGAAAAGTTAAAAAATCATTCATGAATTTGAGAAAATTCTAACAAGAAAAGCTCAGATATTGACAATTTGAGAAAAGGTTTTCTTTTGTTTTATTCCTGAAACAGCAAAACAACAATTTTGCCGAAAAGTGCATCAATGCATGCATGGAATGTCATAGTCATTGAGTAAATTATACAAATCAATTCATGTTTAACATTTTTACTAAAATGTCTATAAGAATCATTCCATTCAAGTTCTGTAGGTGGAAGTTGCAAGTTCCTTCTAATTTCATGACTACCTGTTTTTTTATTCACTGTATTTATATCGTAATAACAGACGACTAATGCTTTACTCATATTATTCGTAGCATGTTTTTGATCAATCTGGATACTAAATAATCTGTAGCTCGTAAAGTTGCCATATATACAAAAATCAGATGTTAACAGTATAAGTGCACAGTATGTCAAGCTCTTGTATGGCAAATAGAAAATGCATTAACTGAATTAATGAAACAATCTGTTCACCTGTTCAGACGACTTCTTGCTCTAGCAGCCCCGCTATCATCAGGAGTTGTTGGCGCACTACCGGCTGAAGAGGGACTTGCCGGTTCCGCTCTATTACCAGACTCATCGAGCAGAATCAGCTGCGTTTGCCGAACAAACATCCCATGATTCTCCCTGCACTAGAAGAATGTTAAAGTTTTTAAATTCTGAGCCACATAACCAAAACAAGTACTTTACTACGTACAAACAACATAGCAGAAAATGTTCAGGACTCGGGATCAAGGTTAGCTCTTCATAGCATTGGACGATTGTTATATTCAAATTTTTAACTTTCCTATTTGACATGGTTTAACCCTGCACTATAATGAAAAGTAAAAAACTATGTAAATTACTTACTTGAAAATAGGATTGTCCTTTGACAGTGCCATTATTTTTGCCTTTCGGTTCATCGAGGATAACTCCAATCCATTTTCCAGTAGCGAACGAAGGATGACCGATGTACGCAATCACACCTTGACAATCCTTGCCAATAACTTCAACACGCTGACCGTTTTTGTACGACATTTTCCACTAAATTATAATGCTGAAAGCACGTCGATAAATGATATACAATAAATAATGATAATCGCAACACATGTGATAATTACACCCACGGTGGTGAAAGATTTTATTTTTACGTAAATAATATTAATAAATTTGTGCACTAAATATTGAAGTAATATTCAAATAACTCGAATGATCGTACCTAATGAAATATAAATAACTTCAACGTTAGGAGTGTAACTGTTAAGACCAGACTGCACTGTCAACGACCGCAATAATGTGACAGCTTGACGGCCATCTTAGGAATAACGTCATTATGATCACGTGGGTTGGATACTAGTACCCGATTCGTTGTAAATTGCAATCAAGTGCATTTCGGGTTTAGAATTCATATTCGAACAAACAAAATATTTCCGAGAGAAGTTGACGATTTGTAAATTACAAGTTGAAATCGACGCGTAAAAATACTATTTTTTACTATTTTTTTACATTTATAAATTACAATCACATTCGTGACAACTTTTCCCTTTTCCGTGATATTTCAGAAAATTTTCGGAGGTACGACAGGAGTTTAAAAGTTTGTTGAATTAGGACATTGAATAGAACAATAATGAGTCACAAATTCCGTAGTTTTCATGTACAAAGAGAAAAAAAAGTGCCAAGCGCTGCTAAAGCAGTTTTCACTTCAGAAAAAAAAAAGGAAATCCCCACTTTATTTTAATGTCAAATAAGGAGAAAATATTTTCTCACTGATCGAATTATTGGCACGTTATTCGAACATCGAATAGAGTTGGCGGATTTGCTAAGATTTGAACAGGTTATTATGCATGCTGACCTATGCGAAACCTGTGGGTCATAGACCTCTATGGTTGCAGATTTAGGAGATGTTCGATCCAGAAGTTTCCATTTCACTCCTTCCATTTGATCTTTTACAATATTACGAATAGTGGAAAATTCTCGAAAAAAAACTTACCGCGAGAACTCTATTCTCTCAAATGCAAAGCTTACTCCTTTCCCTTAAGGGGGGAATTGCCGTCTCGAGCGCTGTTTTGAAGGTGATTTTTAGGATGGAATAAATTTTAATGATTGAGTTTTCTGTCTTAAATTATGGTCACATGTTTGTCGATCCTTCAAGAATAAGTGCAAATTTAAAAAAAAAACCTTTTTATTATTATGTACTTTTGTAGGGTTTTTCTATACGGCGCACGGAAAACCGCTTCAATTGGCAGCCAGTGTGGCGGATGTAAATGAATTTGAAAGAAAACCTAACATATTTTCAATTAGTATAAGTGTTATGATGGTTGGTACCAGTCAAAAAAAAAATTAACGAAAGGGCGGCACTCTAAGCTTCGATTATCAAGTTATTTTAAAAAACTAAAAAAAAATTATCCAACTCAATTTTGCTACTAAGGTTGAAAAACAATCTAATAAAGGTGCATGCTAAATCTGAGCCCAATTGGCCAATTCTTTATTGAGATATCGTGACTGCCGATTTGAAAAACATAGTTTCAAGAACAACCCGTTTCAATGTTTTACATATACCCTTCGATGAGGCTTAAATGAAATTACTGATACTTACTAGTTAATCAGCCAACTCAGGTCCATAAATGGCTCTTTTTGTCGCATTCTTAGAAACACATCGATCCGCTTATATAGATACGAATGAAATTTTATTTTGTGTTATCATTTAGCATAATTTTTTGTTTGAGTGTACGCGATGTTATTATTATGCCATGTTATTTTGGATGTGCTCCGTTTGAACTTTTGAATAAATAAATAAATACGTTTCAGCAAAAACTTTGATTTTTTCCCAGAGGTTCATCAATTTCCCGAGAAAGTTTAACCGACAACGAAGAGTGTATGAATGCGAAATAAATTAACGATTATTATTTCATGAGATCTTACTTTCACCACTACTTGTGTTCCTTTAGACCATGTATGGTGGTCCAAATCTAGTTTTCCCATCTTCGGGGGTTCATTAGGAAATGGACTTATAATTTCAATAGTTGTTCACTCTCTATGTATCTGAAATTTGTTGTTTTAATTAAAGTTGCTGTTTATTGTAGTCGAATCAAATAGTTTATACTTGCTAATAATTTGATACTCCTGAAGATTCACTTACGTTACTCCTACATCTCATGATTTATAATTGTCTAGATATTTAATACGTTAAGTTCTTTTTTTTTCGTAAAATTGAGCACTAAAAAATCTTCAACAAATTCCCAAACATAGAACTTGTGAGATTTTATTGATATACCACGTCCTGAAACGAATAGGACTCCCATAATTTAAATAATTTGAAAGTTACTTCATAATACGAATTTGATTTTATGTCATGGAACTTGGATTATAAGAACAGATCATAACATCAAATGGAATTTACTGCATATCTACTGATTGATGATATTTTCGATCATATTGTATTTTAGCTATTTATAATCATATTTATTACGTTCATATCACACGTTATTTGCAGTCTAATTAAGAATAAACAATTAAGTAAACATATGAGTAAACAGAGTATGACAAGAAACGTTTTATTACTTATCGTTAACCCAAGAGTACAAGAATTTCATTGACTCAATTTTCAGTTGCTCTGAGTGTGGTTTTCATACATACATTACGATTTGTACTTTTGTGCTGTACCCGTTCCATAAGTCTGATCCCACTTTACGTATGTAGTCAAATCCGATTGTGAGACACTAGATTTAACATAGCTTAGCGCATTTTTAAAATCGTCTGCAGTTACTCCTCGAACATCATCCTCTCGAATGTTTTCCAACTGATGAAACGGTATACTTCTGATTGGCCCCATACTGGCTTCTTTGCAAAGATTAGTCATGTCAGCTCCAGAATATCCTTCCGAAAGTCTCGCAATTTCTGATATATCGTCAAGCGTTAAGTTATGCCGCTCGGAGTGTAGTAGATTTTTGATTATCTGACTTCTGGCACCAAATTCTGGTAAAGGAACGTACAAACGTTTAACCAATCTTCTGCGAGCAGCCTCATCCAGCTCCTGAGGTCTATTCGTAGCACCAATTACCAAAATACGGTCTTCTTCCGCTGTTGCTGCGCCATCCAATTGTACCAAAAATTCAGTCTTCATTCGTCTAGAACTTTCGTGCTCTGTCTCTGATCGTTGAGTCAGCAGAGAATCTATCTCGTCTATGAAGACAACTGAAGGTTGATAAACCCTTGCAACAGCAAATAAAGCTCGGACCATCTTTTCTCCTTCTCCTATCCATTTAGATGTTAATGAACTTGCCGAAATTGAGAAAAAAGTTGACTTGCTTTGAGAGGCTATGCATTTTCCTATTAGCGTTTTACCTGTTCCAGGTGGTCCGAAAAGCAAAATGCCCTTGGGAGGTCGGCGCAATCCTGTAAAGATGTCAGGCCTTAGTAGAGGGAAAACAACAATTTCTTTAATGGTGTTTTTAGCAAACTCCAGCCCTGCAATATCATCCCAAGAAACAGTTGCACCCGAGTCCATAATGTCGTTTTTTATTAATTCCACCATCTTTGGATCAATGTTTTTCAGCCTCTCATCTTCACAGTCATTCATTTCTTGACTTCCGCCATTACTCTTATTTGCTTCATCTTCTTCTTCCTTTCGCTTAATTGGGCAAATAAATTGACTGTTGACAGGTCGTTTGCCACCCAAGGTTTTTTTTTGAGGTAAGACCTTGTTCTTTTTCAACTGTTGTATGTGAAGTTCTTCTTTAGCGGTCCTAAATGACTGAGGATTTCCCTTTTTATAACATGTTTCATCTACTTCATCCTGACTTGAATTGGTTGCAGTTTCATGCCTGGAATAAGCTGAGTGATTATCATGCTGAAATTCTGGCTCATTATAAGCATTGTAATTTTTCTTGGTGAGATTTGTATTCTGATTGAGTGCACTGAAATTCAATTTATTTGTAAAATATGAAGACTGATGTTGATTATCTCTGTTGGAAGAATTTGGTAAACTCAAAACATCATTAGTATCCTGTTTCGGGTAATCCTCGACTTTACAGGATCCAATCTGGTTTTTACTATCATTATAAGAGCCGCTCTTTTCATATTTGAAACTTTGCTGCTTTGAGGCAATAAAACTTCCGATTTTTCTACAGCTTTTGGGGAGAACCTGAGCTGGTACTTTTCGATTCCTTGAAACTAGATCCTTGGTATGCCAAATATCAAGAATATCCTTAACATGCCGATCGGTAAACTCATTGCTTTTGCAATCTAGCAAATTATCTTCCCGACACACCAAAGGTTTTACAAATTGCAGAGCAGCCTTTGGATCTTCAAGTCCAGATTTCCAATTCACATTTTTCTCAGATTTGTTACCTCTCAAGGTTTCAATCTGCGACCAATAATTGTTTATTCCTGCCTTATCATCTATGAGACGATGGTAGGCTTCCAGACTATTTTTAAGCAAAAGGTTGGCCATATCATCACTGTCACTGGAACAAAAAATAATAATAAATGTACATGTGAAATAAGCATAGGTAGTCATCAATTTTAATCACGGACTTACAATGTCTTAGCACCCAGGTACTTAGCAGCCAGGCACCTACGTTCAGCTGTAACTGTTTCAAAAGCATCTTTGGCAGAGGTGGTGAACTTGAGTGTGTGAAGCGCAGATAAAAAGTTATCTTCAATCAAAGAATCTACAGTTTTTAAGTCACAGCTTTCATTTAACATGGCCATCGCAGGTTGACGGGCAATGTAGAATCCTTAGTAGAACCCAGTTTGATTGTTACTGACCAATGTAAAATATATTTCAATGCAAAATTAGAATGTGCAAAGCTATGGGCATAAAAAGTTAAAAATACGTCTGTAATTAGATATTTTACAGAATAAGCAGCTGGGGCCGGGAGATTTAAAACATAGAATAGCTCTTGCTTTACATAAAGATTAGCGGGTGGATAATTAATTATTATTATTTACTACCTACTGTACCCACTGCACAGTGCTGGGCCCGCTACACGATACCTCGTGTTTGGCATACATATACACATATTTATACATATGTGTTGGGAATAATCAACAAGTTTCCGAGGATAGCGCGATTTATCGGTAACTAGTTCTCTTTAGATGCCTGTGATTGCGACTTAAAGCAATTCTCTAAGGATTGTGTATCGTAATTACATTGTAATACAGTAATTTCAAGGATATCCGACTGCTAGCGATCTCTAGTTGTAATTCTAGAAACTGGTCACGTCTGCAAACGTCACGGTCTTATACCTACAGGAACGCTGCGCCATACATATTTATGACGTCGAGGCTCGAACAGCATTTTTTGGATGCTATTTGGCAGCTCAGAATCCGATCTGAGTGATCCGCTTAATTAATCTACCAAATGCTCGGGCAAATCCATTCAATGTTTTCGTAGCAAAATGCCAAGTCAAATTATCTCTGATTTGTTAGTTGGTAAGAACACATTTTCTTTTATCTTGTCACATCCTGTTCACGCCGTCGGTAAGAACTGGCTGTACCCAGATAGGAAAATACTGCATTTTTTTATGCAGCCTTCGTTTGTGATCAAAAACATGACAAAATAAAGTGTCTTTATGCGCTTGTAGAAGTTGAGATTGATAGTAATCTGCAAATAGCAAAAAGTAAACGTATCAAAAATTCATCCGTAGATTGACAGAAACAATGATTGTAATGTACCGTTAGATCCACGTGATCCATAGTTCTGGTTTCCTACATATCGCCACATATTTGCTGTAAGCTATCGTTGAACTCGCGGTTGAACCTCAAACTATTTTACTGAGCATAAGCGTTGACTGAAGACGGCGGCATAAGTTTGCAATATGAGTCGAAGGCAAGCGCGTGCGCGATCCGAAAAAGAATATTACAGTTACGAGAGGCTAAAAAGACTGCCTCCATGGTGCATACGATACTTTATGTAACAAAAGTGAGGCTTACAAGTTTTTTTCATATCAGACTACAAAATGGAGCACTTTTGAGGACTAACAAAGAATAGCCGCGAAATGTCTACCTCCGATTTTGACGAAACTTGGCAGGAATGTTAAGTACGCTAAAATAAGAGATACGTGTTTTTTTTATATCGGCTGAAATTAATTTTAAGGGGGTAAACTACCCCCATGAAATTCTATTTTTAATAATTCCCATGCATAATAGGGGGTTTCTGACGTTGCTCTTTCCAAATCTGAAGTCCAAATTAAGAAGTTCAAAATGGCAGATCCAGCACGGCCAATGTCAATAACGAAAAATCGATCGATTTTCACCAAAAGTAGGTAGAAGCTATTTTCGAGGTCACTGACTGGCTCTGACTACGAAAATTCGAAATTCGAAGCGTCGAATTTCAAAACGGCGGCAGAAAATCATTACAATATCCGCCATCTCTACGAAAATTGGTATCCATATTTGTTTATGGAGTACTTCAGAACCCATCTATTTCTAGTTCAATGAATTTCTTTATTTGCACCACTTGTAACATTGTCCCAAAATCTTAATCGTGTATAGTTTTATTTGAACGGTACAACTGTAGTCAATTCCTACATATACAATGATGGCTATATTTTTTGATTTCACCGTAACAACCCTTGCTGATATGAATGGTTTCTCTATGGAATAAAGTCATGGCAATAATAAAATTCCGTAAAAATGTGTTTTAAACAAAGTGGCTTTCTACACCAAGTACACGTGAATAATGCGACGTCGCTACATATATGACACTGTAACATCGGGTCTCATAAGAAAATTCTACTTGACTTTGAAAATGAAGCGGTCTAGTATTCACGAATCCACTTTTGCGCCATGAATATTTGAATAAGTTTAAAAATCGTGGAGACAAAAACTGGTCGTGCTTCAGAGATGGTAGCTTGAGAATATTATCTCGAAGGTGAAGATTGATATCATAGTCAAGAAGGATCACCATGTCGGAAAAAACGTCTTACGAAATTTTTCCACACACGAAACCTATATACGGCCAACGATTGAATCTGCCCTGTAGTCCCTTTTGGAATGGTCATCAGTTTCAAGTCTGGATCATCCGGTACTGCTACCTGAGGACTGCGCTCGCATTGTCCACTCCATGAATCAAGTAACAAGACGCTTGCATTACCTGTATTGGGACGATAAACTCCCGGAAGCCAAGTTTGCATACGATCTTCAGCAAGCTTTCCAGACTTGGAAGCCATGATGTAAATATTAGGTGATCTGAACATAGTTTCTCTCACTCTGAGAGTCCTAATACCCCACTCGTTTCTTTCAATACTACAAGAAGAGGAGATAACAGCGGTCCATCAGCAGATATAGTAGGCTGTATAGTATAAGTGAGTCGCCAAAGATATTGATTGTGCCACAGTTTCAATCTTTTTTCTGACCGACGGGAGTTAACGTTCGCCCGGAATGTATCTCCAAATTGAATATACTTCGATCCGAATTGAATACATTCTGTGGTCCACATTGTTCGATAAGTGGCTTCAATTCACAAACGAAACTTTCGTACCGCTCATTCAAGTTCTGCTCTTGGGCGATGCTTGTCCTTGTTATGTGCTTTGTTATGTACGGGAAACGATTCGGTGCGCTTTTTTGAATTCATCACTTCGAATTTGGAAATTTCGTGGTCAGATCCATGATCAGTTAACTCGTAGACAGTTCCCACCTACTTTTGGTGAAAATCGATCGCCTTTTCGTTATTGACGTCGGCCATGTTGGATCTGCCATTTTGAACTTTTTAATTTGGACTTCAGATTTGGAAAGAGCAACGTTAGAAATCCCTAGAAATCAAGTTCCCGTGGAATCTGTACAGTAGGCCCTATTAATATTATGCATGGGAATTGTAAAGAATAGCATTTCAGGGGGGTAGTTTACCCACTTAAAATTAATTTCAGCCGTTATAAAAAAACTCGTATCTTTTATTTTAGCATACTTAACATTCCTGCCAAGTTTCATCAAAAACAGAGGCGGACACTTCGCGGTCGTACGTAAAAGTATACTTATTCAAACTACGATGCTCTTTTTTTGTACTGTTGCGGAATAACTATTACTTTACGTATGGAATGCAGGTGAAAGAGTCGTGTAAACCATGCTTGCAGTACGTAAAATATAAGACAACGCTATTTTACAGTAAACGACTGATCCTGTAAATGTGATTTGGACTATAATTTTCCCGGCGTAAATATTGCATGAGAAAAGTGCTGTAATGCACCCTATTATTGTCAGCAAACATTGTCTAAAAATGCGTGCAATACCAAAATAAGGTTTCATCGGTAAAAGTAGAACTGAACAACACACCATTTCATCCGGCAACGGTAACATGTAAACAATTTGTGATTGATTGAAATCAACCCCATCAAATAATACTAACACCTTCGAGTACGATCAAAAAAAGATTACCTCACACTTTTTATTCCTATTTTTATTCATATATATATATATTCATATTTTTATATACCTTCACGTTGTAAGTGTTCAACAGCGGAGTACAAAATAAATAGTGAAATTAAGATTTGAAAAGTAAAAGCCAAATTAATGAACTAGCATTTATTACAAGAACATCTGTTTAATACAAACATAACTTTGTTAGAAACCTCAAATGTCAATCAAAAAACTTGAGTTGTGAATAATTTGATCAAGGCTGCATTATTTTTCTTTTTCATGTGGTCAAATCACACTGCTTGTTCAATTTCAATGAAATATTTTCTTTAAACATTTCACAGATCGTCTGAAATCAATTTCGAATAAGGTTCATTTGTTTTTCAATAAAGCATAAGTTCATTAATTATAAGCTAAATAATGATTTTGTATACAACGTTTTGAAGAACTGAATGTCTTACATGGAAAACATCACCCAGGCGGTACCTACTCAGATGGCATTCTGTTTCCGAGCAAGAAATTGTAATTATGTCATACATTATTGCATTCGAAGCACCTGAAAAAGACCTAATTTGTCTCTTTGATGAATATAATGCTGTTACTCTTTTTATTGCTCATAAAACTAATACAAGCACCTGAGTTATGGCTACAATTTCCAAAAAATGCGTACATTACAAAAATAACTCAGTCGGTAAGGCGAACACTCCGACATGCCTTCATTGGACGGGTTCTATGGAGGACTTGAAGTTTGAAAGCTTATATTTCAAAAATATAGAGTTTGCAATTATTTTTATGTAACACTAGTAAGACTTAAGCGTCTTTTTTGCCTACGTTTTGTACGTAAAGTGATCGTTTTAGCAACAGTACAATACAGAGCATCGGAGTAGGTAAAAGTGCGCTTTTACATCCTAATATCTAAAGTGCTTTTTTTGTATTCCGCTATAGAAAAAACTTGTGGACCACACTTTTAATACATAAAGTATTATGTGCACTATGGAGACAAAGTCTTTTTCGGTTCGGGTAATTGCAATATTTGTCTTCGGTCAGCGCATATGCTTGCCTACAACTCGTAAGGGAAACATACGCTCGGGGTTAAAAAGACCTACTTTGCCTCCTTGGTTCACAATCTACTATTCGCACTCTGGCGATGAGAGTGACACAACTCAAAAATAGTCATTTTTCAGTAGAAGTAAATATCTGTGAGTAAAAGCAATGCATGCGGAAGTTACTTGTTGTTCTCTGATCTGTGACGGCCAATTTTTCAACTACAGAAATATCACTTTTCACGCCTATAGATTCGAATTTTGCAAATCCGAATATGATCTCGACTCAAAGATGCCAGTTTTTGAGTCGTGTTACTCTCGACGCCGGTGTGCGTATTGTTCTTAAGCTATAAAGAATGATCTGATTAGTTGATACTAAGAATTAGTTAGGTAGTGGGAGGTTTCTCTCGAACCCTAAGAATTGAATGGAAGCTTTTGAAACAAAATTTGAAAAAAAAGTTTCATGCAAAATAGTGATTACAAACTTATAAATCTATCCGATTCGTTTATTGTTAGAATAAAATTTTATTAGGGTAAAAGTCATAGTACTCATTGTAGGTTAAAATAGTACTCGAGATATGAAATTTGACAAAGTTTTCATACCTAGATCAACATTCATCAATTCAATCTGATGTTGACGATTTATTATAATTAAAAATCCGATCAAATCCGTGATAATGCACTTTTTGGAGTATCAATAATTATACTAAGTAAACATAGTATGCTCAATATAAAGATAATATGATCGAAGTTTAAAAATGTAAAAATTATTACAGAATTGAATTTTGCAATAATGCATTGTTGCCGCTCCATTCAATTACCGATAGAGAAAAATGTCATAAAATGTGAAAATATCTTTTATTATTTTGGTAGGCAACAGTAATTGAAACGTTGATTTTTATACCTACAGAATTTTTCACATGACATAGAGTTCATTTTTATATCAAATGAAAATAGGTGCAACGCTTTCCGAAAAAGCTGATGAATCACTGCTAATAATCTTGAAACAAAACTCATATCAATGCACAATATATTATAAGATGGTAAAAAAATTATATTGACGTATTTCTGCAAATACTTAGTATTATTTAAAAAATTATCGATTAAGGAGAAACAATTGCATTGAAGCTTATTTTGTAAGATATATTATGCGAAAATTGTTGGATCATTTTTAGTAAAATTTTAACGAAATCGATAGAGTTATTTATCCGTATTTTATTTATTTATAATTAATTATCGATATAGTTGATTTGATTTTTTGGCATTTAAATACAGGACTAGTGGCTTCTCAAGTTTCAGGGTGCATGTGAAGTGAACTCGAACGGGGGAGCATAAAATCGACGTATTGTTAAATTATACATGTACGGAAAATTGTGCACGTGAAGCGACAGCAATCAGACTCAAAACCGAGCGCTGGTTGTGGGCGGTCACTCGTCTCGCCCAATCACATATCACGTCACGAATAGGTGGGAACGTGCACCACTTCAAAATCTTACGTTTAAATCAGGACTTTAAATGTGTGGAATTTCTTGCGGATCATATTCTACGAATTGTACAAGTTTATTCGGAAATTATGTCAGTGTAGTCGATATAATATACATCTATGTTTGGAACATAGGTTAGGTTAGGTTTTGCATGAAACAACCATGTAAACCATTGCGAATGTTTTTTTTTGTGTATCAGTGTGTATAGATATATACCTATATTTATTTGCTGTGTATATTGAAGAACTGCTTCTAAAAATCTGAAAAAATATTCTTTGCACTTATAATATACGCTTTCAAGGCAAAGAAAAATAATTTTTTTTATCAAGCCATATAATACTGTTGAAAAAAAATTGCGGAAAGAGTTTTGGAATGGTCTCTTGTTTGGTCTAAAAATGAAAATAAAAGCAAAAAGATTCAAAATTTTTGCGGAGCCCTTGAAGGAATGTTGGAGAACAACGAAGAAGTGAATTATATTTTAAACTCTTTCCTCTTCAAAGTGATGAAATCGTGTTGAACTTTGGAAAATGATGACGTTTGCGATTGTGCTTGTATGATCGTGGAAGGAAGTTAGATAAATTGACGAAAATACTATGAATACACTTGCAGCTGATTCTCACTGATCGCTTTGAGGTTATGGCAACCTACTGATATCTATTTGTCGCAACGCGAAAAAAGGCATACCAGTCCAATTCTAAAAGCAATCCCGAATAAAACCATTTAAAAACATGTTCATTTGGGGCAAACATGAAGAAAAGACACGTAAAATACGAAGTTGCGTATATTAAAGAATAGTGAATTCGTTATTTAAATGCCATTTTTTTATTCATGTACATAAGCCAAATGTTCTGGTATTTTTTGGTCAAAATCGCATATAGAATGGGGTTGGTAGGCTCTGTTTTGCGTTTGAAATACGTGGACTTTGATATTTGGGAGATATAAACGTCGAAATCGACTACCCTAGTAGTATTCTGAAGTAAGTCTGCCGATCCAGGCTGCTAATGCAGACACGACGTGTCTACTTCCACATTTGAATGCGGGTCTGATATCAGAATTTGCATTATTCGAAATCTTGCACAAGTTTGTTGTCAGGTGGCAAAACACCGCCGTCAGGGAAGATGCTGTATTGACTGTGTAGAAAGACTTCCCGTAGAATCTTCTTAAATTTGTGCAACCGAAGGCAATGCTACTAGGGTAGGGCACCCCCTTAAGACGGTTTCATCACTCGGGAGATGAAAAAAGTGTAAAATACGATTTGCTCCCTGGGTCAGCAGTTCTGAAGGAAGTGAGCCAGCCGATTCCAAACCATAGAGGACGGGTATGAAGAATGTCGAAGGTTGAGTTAGGTCACGCGGACGTTAATTTCAACGGTGCAAAAATTTAATTACGTGTGTTTCTTTGTTTTGGAGGGTGCCGGGGCGGGAGGGAGGTTTCAGGGGAGGGAAGACCTTCAATTTCCGATGAGCTTACCTCTGGGAAACCCTCTAAACGCCAAACGTCGATACGCCTGGCGGCAGCCATCTTGGGGCTGGTTATACTCACATAGGTATACAGCTATTGCTTTCTCGTTGAAACTGAAGTTTGGCTGTTAACGTGCCGATCCCCCGCGTAAACCCATTTCGTTTTTTCCTACACTCTTCACGATATATACGGTGCGCCATGTAATACATTATATGTTGAACATATACGATGGTTTCGAACGGAAATTTTCTTGCCTTGGTTCACCCTCCGATCCCTCTGTGATGTTGGTTTTATTCCGGAATTGAGCCTCCTAGAATTTGGGCTTCAGTCCGAGTTCCTACAAAGTATAACCGTGGTTATTAGTTTTTTAAAACCTTGTATTTCCGATAGAACAATTAAATTTTTATCACCATCCGCACGTACTTCAGAAAAATAAATACATAACGAGATTAGACAGAAAATATCTGCAGAAATCTGAAAACCTTACCATCAAAATAGTCTCGTTGACAAGATTCACATTTGATGATGATCATTAGTAAAATAATTGCATCTTTCATTCCTCGTGATAGACATATATTTCAAAAGTAATTAGCTAGAAGAAGAGAGATTTCTTTCTACCAAGCAATTTCTCTGAAATATTGCTGTACCTAACATATTTCACCTGGGTGAGCTGTGGGAAATTAGGGAAAGAGAGTGAGAATGAAGTTGACCCAATCCTTGTTCCATTTGGCTGTATTTGATTAGCTATTACTGTCCGTCTGCTGCATGAGTTAAACGGGAAAATAAAAAACATATAATTCTCACGTTGAAACATAAAGAATGCATGTCCAATTGCCGTGATGGCCCTTAGAAATAAAAACAGATCCCGAAGATCGATTCGTTCCGCATGCGATAGTATTCGTGTTTCGGAATAAATCGGCCATACCGTCTAAATCAAAAGCTAATGATGAGGAAAGAGAAAAATCTGTTGAAAAAATCTCCAGCAGTATTATTTTCCCAATGATAAGTAAACATGAATGAAAAAACAGTCTAAGTTTGTAACAGAAATGAATCCAAGAAAAGTCGATTGAAACAAGCAAAGTTATCAACAATGTCAAGTTCGTGTAAACAATATATTCTAAATGATTAAACTCAGGTGTTTTTCGTTGGATTCAAAAATATTCTCATACGAATTTATTTTTAACCACGCTATACATGACATTTTAAAAATAAAAATTTTCTCAGGATTTTCAATTGGAGATCTCTATGATATAAAAATAATCCCAAAAACATTAAAATCGGACCAAAAATACTAGACATGAAACATTTTGAACGTTGTAATTATAAAGCCTTTTCTCAAATTGTTCATATTTTAGCTTGTGTTAATCGAATTTTCTGAAGTTCCTTTCTATTATATCCATACAATAGGGAAGTAAGATGATTGATATTTTTCTGACGGTTTTTTTCTGTATTCCTAAATTTTGATTCTGACAGCTCGGTGACTGCACACTGTATTTCATAGTTTTCTTTTTTCCAGAGTAACGATGACATCTCGAACTCTGAAAAAGTTACGGTATTTGTTATTGCGTTCGTGTGTCGGCTCGTAAAAAGTTTGAAAACTTAATGAAAACACCGAACTTATTCACTCACTCTGAGCTCATGGTCCGCTACTGATATCTGAATCCTACTTATTACGTACTTTTACAACAACTTTCAGAATTCTCAATAACCGCACAAGCATAGTAGCAAAAACTATCATTTGCCAAAATTGGAAACAATTCATTGCCCTAGCAAAAAAAGGTTGTAAAATACGTATCGTCGCGTCATCGGCACTCAGACATCTACTTAAGAGGTTGCTACAGTCAGTCTTTACCGATCGTGTTGAATTATCTTGACTACTATCAGAGCTTACGTACTGATCTGAAAATGCCGTAACTACGAAATTCTACATGCAACTTCGAATACAAATATGAACGTAATAGAAATTTTGTATTAAGCAACAACAATGCCAAGAACTGTATTCCTGTAATTGAATTACCATTTGTTGTAAGAATACATTTCCTAGCCTTATTCTCGGATGAAATAAAAAAGTTTTTAGATATTTTTTGTTCGGCGTTGCATGTAGAATTGTGATAACTGTGGCGTTTTCGCGTCAGACGAGCTGCGTAAGCTTTCATAATGCGGTCAAAAAGAGTGACGTCTTACTCGGTCGGTAGAGACCGAATACAGCATTCTCTTAAGAGGAGGTCCGAGTGCCGACGAAGAGAGTAACTTGTATTTTACAATTCTTTCCTAGTAACTGAATCGTTTCAAAGCGTGGGAACTGATAGTGTTTAAAATTACGCTTGTGGGTTGGCATAACAAAATTTGCAGATTGATCTTAAAGTAGGACATTAAATATAGAATTCAGATATCAGTGGCATACCATGATCATGACTAAATTTGTCACGTCAGACATAAAATTTTGCCTGTATCTATAAAGTTTTATGAAACGAGTATTTTGCCGCCAAGTTTAACCGATTGTATTTGCAGTCAGTTCCTAGATATTGGTTAAAATGACGTAATAAATTTGAAGTTTCACCGACGTGTTTTCTTAAGATTGCAATTCTGAGATATTTGCCTATATACATAGCCTAGTTATAATATAAAAACCTATGTACCCTTGATATATAAACCTTGGTTCGAAGTATCTAAGGCGCTTGTATCCGGAAAAATTACAGCCAATTATTCATAAATTATGAGTGTCTGGAAAAAGAAGAGAAAAGAAAAAACAGATCGAGTTTCTCGACTTAAGAAGGGGTTAGGGGTTCACGTGTCGTCGAAGGTGCATATGCATGTTATTGTCGAATGTTGAGGGTAGAACAGCATCTGCCTCCGAGGGCCAGCTAAGAAAATACAAGCAAGATTAACTCCTTGGTCGTTGCAGGCGTTTGTAACAGTTTTTCAAGGCTTATGGCCCCCTTTTGTCTAAATACCCGATTAAATTACGCGCGCGTGCCACCCGGCCCTCGTGGTCGGTAATAAGCCCGCTGCGGTTGTCGGAAGAAAATGATAGAATCGGATTTGTTATCTGTTTTTCGTAGCTGGCGCGTGTCTCCTGCGGCTCTTTTCATTCTATCCCTATACCCGTCGATTTTCAAAAGCTCACCCTCTGATTTTCATTTCTTAGCATCGCGCTTGTTGCACGCGAATAGGTTATAGAGTATAGATAAGAGAGAAAAGGAATTATAACCATTGGCAGTGTTGGTAAAATGATAGTAAAATCTGTGCCTGTATAGATTACGAATAATATCATCAGATTTTTGGTAGTTGAAAATTTCACGCATCAATCTTATCCGATGCATTACAATTATACTGTTTATCTCTTTCCCTCACAATGCAGGGATGCTCAGTGTCCAACCACGAAAATCTCCGTGCCCTATCCTTATCACAGTTTGTTTGCAACTTCAAATGATCTTTGTTACTTCGTATAACCCCAAAAACCCCCGAGTAACAAGTTTCGGCCAGAATCATCGAATTTAGATAGTTTTTTCGATTTTACATCCGCCATATTGCATCCGCCATATTGCATCCGCCATATTTGATTTGGAAATTTTCAAATTCTGATTCTAGACTCGTGATCAGCAACTACAAAACCCCCGGGTAGGAAAATCCAGTCCAAGATGTTCCGTTGAGAAATGTGTGACCGAAAGGATTAATAGCCCGAAAGACAAACGTAGACTTCCTATTTTAACGGGAACTTAAATGTTTACTATTCACAATGGCGAATTTGCGAAATCATAGATTTATACATGGGCAACAAAGAAAATTATTCCTTACCTATTTGTATCCAAGGAATTACTTTTTTTTTGCTAAATGTCTATTATTTTTAGGCGAATGCAATTACTCTGATTTCACGCGAATTGATTTAATGCTCTTTAGAGAATCACGATGTTTCAAGCGAACTGATTCAGCTTATTTTCCGGAGAAAAATATAATACTACATTAAGAAGGTTACACCTTCGCTAGATAAAAAAAAGACGTGAGTATTTTTCTAGTTCACTGTATGACCTGATCTGTAGAGAAAGCATCTCTTATTTTGTACTGTATCCAAAATTCGACGGAATTCTCACGATAACTTAAACTAATTTAAATGTAAACTAAACCATTCCTAATACTCAATTTTTAATTGTCTATCAATGCCCACGACACGACTTCTCACTACCTATACAGAGAAGTATCTATCTAGTATAGTAAGCTTATCGTGATTGTCATACGACAAAAAAAGTATCAACTCTGATGATGGAAATTGATTAACAAAAATTTCCTACGAGTAACATTGACTGGTAAAGAATATCACACATTACTAGTAAATTCTTTAGCCTTCTTGAAATCGTAGCAATTCTTTTCTAGAGTTACATTGCAGGTTTGTAATCTTCAATTTGTGGATAAACTCTATAACAGCCCTCTATTGTAAAAAAAAAATATTTTCAAAAACGACTCAGGCTGACCAGTGCCCTTAATTATTTAGAATTATCTGATAGTTTCAATTCTAGCTCGACTTCAAAAAAATCTGATCACTTGTACGAATTTTCTCAACTTTGTGAACTAAATCGTTCTATTTGCATGATTTCAGGTTGGTTCTTCAATTAAACTGCCGCGCTGGCATGGGAATGCGACTAATTTCACATTGGTAGACATGTCATGTTTCACACTGATCTGAAATGTAATGGGTCTTGCATTTTGACATACCTGAGAAATTCTGAAATTTTAACATTACTCCAAAGGTTCTGATAATATAGTGGTATGTTTCAGATCAACTTGCCTCGTAACTTTTAGCTTTATAAAATCTCTACAGTTGTTAGTTGTAAAAAATTTACATTCAGCGAAACATAAAGTTGGAAATCAGTTCGATTTGACGTCAATTATCGTGAGATTAGATTCTCTGGAAAAAAATATTTGACACTCTACTAAAATTCATGTATAATTCCGAAAACTGATCCAACTCTTGGATAGAAATGTTGGTATACTTTCAGAGTGATTGGGAGAAGAAATTTATAGACCAGGATATCACTGAAAAAGTCATGCTCGTCGAAAAATGTACACAGGCAAAAGAAATTCTAACTACAGTAGATGTACGTATCGTAAATACTGTGGTTCAGCACAATTGCATTATACCGATGAATGCAATTTGCAGTAAATATGGAGCTCTAGACATTTTGCTGCTAAAAGAGTACAGATATAATAAGGATACTTTCAATGACTGTTGTTCTGATGATGATGTTATCCTCGGAAATATATCGATTCCACTGAAAAGGTCGTTCTGCAAAGATATTCGTTTAATAATAGTTATTCCAAATGACCATTTTTTTTTTTCTGGTGACTTCAAAATTTCTGATCATTATGAAAATTTATTGTCAGCGTGGGCTGATTCTAGTAACACTGAAATGACTAATTCCCCTTGCTAGTTTTCGAAATAACTATACACTTACAATTAGTTCAGCAAGGTGAGCTTCAATTTCACCTCGTAGCGATAAATGTTGGTAAAAATTAATTAAGTCGTTCTCGTACACTAGTGTTAGACGATATCCATCGATATTTACTGATAACTGCCCAACAATAAACTGAAAATAATTCGATTTAGAAAAACTTGAAATACTAATATTAAATGCAGTTTTCTACCTTAAGTGTATCGTTGTAAGATAAATGTATACATCGTAACCATGCAGTTATTATGTATTCTACTTAGATAATTATAATAAATATTCTGTACGTTAAAATGTTGTAGAGAATAAATAATTCTAACACTAAAGTATTTGTCGATATTTTGTACATCGATATTTGAGCAGCAATATATTGATAATATCGATATTGCAGCGCACGCTACATATCGATATGAAATATCGATACTACAGCGAATATAGTCCGAAACTATCGTACACGGACCCCAGCATACAGGTTGGTACAGGAGAAAAAGTTGGCATTACTGCTGGGATTGTTTGGAAAATTGAATTTGAGTAGGTAGGTTGAATGCAAGCGTACAGTACAAGAACAAAGATTATCTACGAGGGAGTCTGAAAATGTAATTAAAACCCGTGGGAGGTGGGGAAGGTTAGCAATAGGACTATTCCGTAACATCTCTATTCGATAAAATCACGGTTTAGCACGTGTGCGGATTATCTATTCCGGCCAATCACTTAACGTGAGCTCAGAACTACGTCCCTTACCACAGACAATACGAGAGCTGTCATCTTTTCTCCCTAGCCAATCATTCAGGACAAAATACTATCTGTACACATATTTCTAATCGCCGGTCGAAGGCACGATGAACACGTACAATGCGTCCGGTTTAAATCGACCCCGAAATTCACCACAACTGACTGTGAGCCGATCCTATGAAGCTGCTCTGTGATGGTACATTATACAGATACAGGTACTTGGTCCTATCGCAAGACAGTGTTTGCCGGTCTTATTACGCAATTCTATACCAGCGTGGATGAATGAAAAGGGGAAACTGCCCAAACCTAGGGCCGAAGGGGTGTTCGAAAGTCCCACTTTGATTTCAGGTGCGGACAAACACAGGTGGGCCGACGCCCTTTAAGTATCCGTTGTGTAAGTACATCTGCGGCAATCGAATTTTTCCATTCTATTCAGCCCTGTCGCCACAGCGGTTGCGGGGGACGGGATCGACGAAGTTATTGCCTAGTTTTGTCGGCCTTACGCATTTCGCTCGGGTTGGGGTGAAAAACTAGAATTGCCGATTGATAAAAGGACCGGAATATTCAATTTTCTCAGGTGCGAGAATCTTATTCGTACAATTTAAAAATGGGGGAAGTTTCAAGCAGAGAATATTGAAAATATAGAAAGACAAAATATAGAAAGGTCAGAACATGGAACAGTAAAATCGAGAATATGTATAAGATTCTATATTATCGAGAGAAATTCTGACGATTCTACAGTTTGGCATTCTATGGTCTGACCTTTCTGATCTTTTACTTCTCCGTACTTCGACTTTCAACATTTTTAAATCCTACAAATTGAGTTTTCGCTTCTTTAAAAATTTGATATTGTCGCCCTTCGAGTTTTTCATGTTTCCATATTTTTACCCATTTTGCTCTCCTGAATAAGAATTGTTAGGTTTAATACAATATCTGTTTTATGTATAAATCAGAAAACAAGCGTTCGAACATAAGCTGTTCGTCGAAGGGGTCGTTATCGTTTCGCTATTGATTTTTCAATCCAAGTTTGATAAGTATAAATATACGACATAATGTCTTCTAATAAAAAATCTTACTTTAATGAAACTATTGCCTACAATAAGTTTACAACTAAATCTAGTTATACATTATTTATGCAGTGAAACTTTTCTTAACGGACACCCCCAATAACGGGTTCCTTCTTACAACGGACCACTCACAACCAAGCACTCAAATCGTACGTTGACCGGTGTCATCAGCGATTATACGGCTGTAATATCCTAGTTTTATCTTGATCTTAAGCTTCGAAATTTTAAAAATAGTAATTCATTGTACACTCTTTCGACTGGAAACAACGTTTCTTAGATCTTTTCGCGTACTACATGGCGATAACTTTGAAATCGTTCCTAAAATTTATTTGATTGGGAAGCACGTTGTATTCTGATATGTAGTTTTCGCAGGAACTACATGCAATGCTTCAGGTCAGGACTGAACTCTGAGAGTTATAAAACGAAGACGTATTAAAATTCCGTAAAGTAAAAAGAAACGTGATGATTTTATCAAATTTTGGTACGTATATTTGCTTCACGACTCGCGGAAACTATACAACGAAGGAAAGGATAGCTTGGATTAACAAAAGTGTTTTTACGGGGGACGAAGATAATATTTTATTTGATCACATTACCTTAAGCCTGTTAAGAACGAAATTCTGTAGAAAAAGCATAAAACAACGCGATTTGATTGATATGAATTCAATAATGCTACTATAACACACAAATACCTGAAAAAACGTTGACTATAATGGTGTCCACTAGAAATACAACCGTTCGTTCTAATTTGAATGGTAACGAAAGAAGGTTTCAGTTGGCAAAATAAAATGTTCCAAAAACCAAATTTGTCGAATGAGTGATGTAGTTGTTTCGGAAAAAGAAGGGCGTTCACCTTGCAAATCCATCGGCAGTCAGATTAACATAATTGTTCGCCAACGTAACAGAGAATCGGAGACCTGCATATTGAACGAATATTGAGCACAGCAGACAAACCGAGGGTGGATAACAATTATTCCTTATTTTTTTGTAAAACAATTTCCGACCGGATGATCCAGCGCATGGGAACATTTGCTACAAAAATATCAAAGCCTTAAAGCCGTTAAATTGTTACATTATATATATACACAGTGGCGATGTAAACGTTGTTAAAAAAATGTGTATAGTATACGATACATACGGGACGTATACATACAACAGAATACAATGGCATATAGTGGTTTTCTACGTGAATACCAAAGGTCCAATCGGTTGGAAGTTGTAAGCCAATACCTTGGCAGGGACGTCGGCGGTATCGGATCCGAATTAAGAATTTGATCCTCATTCGTTGGATATAGCCTAGCCACCAGTTAGAACCAGTTGACTGGCGTGTAGAAAAGGCACGGTGTGGCTGACTTCCTCTTCCTGTTGGCATCGGAACTACAGTCAGGTGTCAGCTCCGGTCCCTACCATCCCCTTTGCTCCGAGCCCTGAGCCCTGGGCCGATATCCAATATTCAGCAAGGATGGAAGCAGAAATAGCCGGCTACGTGCAGAGTTAATCAGGTTTAAAGCAGCAAGCAATGGCTCGGGAACGTTTTGCCCAAGCGCGGTCGCAGTCACGTCATTCATATTTTTATACCTACGACAAAATTTGTAGTCTCACATGAAACGCGTAATGTTTGCCTTTCGTAAATCGTTGCATCTTACTTCAGTCGGTTGTGGAATATCGATAGTTATAGGATCGATGATATTCCGGCCGATGAGTTATTTCAATTCTCAATATTCTACGACATGGCTCAAGGTTGTAATTTATTATCGAATTGGATGGGCGTGAGAGTATGTATATTATATAGGTAAAACGAGTTTTGGTGAATGAAGTATGAAGATTTTTATCTGAAATACGTACGGCCGTTGTGTAATCAGAGATTTGGTCCATTCACCCTTACTCGTTGACCGCATGATTCGGCGTGGATATGAATTTTTCGAACGATTCACATTGAAATGAGAATGGGGAAAAAAGTTGGATCACTTTTCGAATAGCCAAACGAACCAGACGTTTCACCTCGGTAAGGGAAGGCATTACAAGCCAGTGATCTTTCGAGCGGGGTATCAGGGTGCAGGACCACCTAGGTGGTGTCTAAAGTATAAAGTAAACAATATCCGATCTTGCATGGATCGGTGAGTGAGCGGTTCGATCGCTGATCGCTGAATGGCCGATTAGTATCTCGTGTCAGCCTGCAACACTTTTACGCACACGCAGGCAAAAGAAGCTAAGGTTGTAGTGAAGGGGTGAAAGGGAAATGAGGTGGAGGAGGAGGCATGGGGAAGAGGAGAAGGAGTAGGATACCAAGAGAACGAGAGCCGAGGACACGTGTGTGGACGGACGAAGGAGATGGAGACGGGAACATATGACACGGGGCTTGTAGTGGGGTGGTTGGTTCGTCGCTTGGTTCGTCTGTCAGTGTGTCGGGTGGGGGTGGGTAGTTGGCAAAGACACACTGTCAGTCTATCATGCCAGCATGACAGTAGCACCTAGTTGTGTCCCTAAGATGAGTGGCGATGATCGTTCTTCGGGAAATTGCCAGACTTTTAAACCCGAGTGTTAACTTTCGCGAGCTTGTCTTCTGAACATTTGAAAATTTTCGAACGATCATGGAGGGTGATAACTGTGTGTCGGAAAATTCTATTTCAAAATAGACACCGTTGTCCGTGTTAAACTTTTCAAACATACGTTAATTCTGAAGATCGACGGGTTTGGCTACAGACAGTTTGACCATTCATTGCTGAAAAGTACAACCGGGTAAAAGATTCATTATCAATCGTACTTTGCGGGAAATTCGATGAAATGATCAAACTTTAAAGGCGGTCACGTCGATGGAAGATGGGATGAAACTTCGTTTGACGGGTAGGTCGTGATAAGTGTTGTGATTAAGTGATTACTCCGACGTTACAAGGTTATGAAAACTCGAAGGAACTCAACATCGTACATGAACAGGAAGAATAACCAAATATCACAGTAACGATGAATGTATTTTTATAATTCGCTCTTCAACGGTTACTTCTAGTGATGAGCAGTGTTGAAAAATATAAAATATGCAAGAACATCTGTGGAAATATCGAGTTTCCGAAAATTATTCGTAGTCACCGAATGTTAATATTAACACGAAGCAAGTATTACGTATGAGGCTTTCAGTGGATGACATTTATACTTATAAATATCCAATTTTTTGTGATTGTAAAATATACGTGAACTCAAAACTTACCGTCCAATCTGATACAGCAAGTGAAATGATACACTTGACAACACGTGTAGACGTCTATTTTTGCATCAATTTGATGTTCGGTAAAGCTCGGTTGATTCACTTTGTTTTTTCCCTGTCCATCTGCAGTTCCTCGCATATTGTTACGTAAACATTGCAAGGGTGGCGAGTTTTCAAAGTGGAGATACAGCGCGCGGAAGCTGACAACTCGAGTAATCGAGTGTATCCGAGTCAGTGTAACGACTCGCGGAAAAAGATGCACATGGTTCAAAATCCATGAATGGAAATATCTGGGAGGTTTCCAGAAGCCCTGAGAAGAGACCGGCGGGTCTTCCAAGCCATAAAGGTACATCTATACCTACGTTCTACATACACGCACACGTGATTCATTCATTCATAAACGGATAACTCCGCAAGGTAGCCGTACCTGCCACATGTGAGTCCTTCGAGCGCAGCATCCTCCTAGAAGAAGGGAGCCGCGATACGACGCATGACAAACGATAATTGGATAATTTGTGGATCTTACAACGCGTCGGACAAATTCTGGTGCAGAATAGCTCGTCAACACAGCCAATAGTGAATTTGTATGCACAGATTTTTCTACGACATTAATGCATAGACTCGTTGACCACGTAACACTGATCGTGAGACGAAAAATTTAAGGACCGTGTTAATTTGATTCTACGAAATAATTCGATTTCAGCTGACTCGAAATCTCTTTATTTAACCTGAAGAAATCTCATCTCATTACTTCTATGAAAGCACTCAATGAATTCTACCACTCGATCACACTTTTTTCGGTATTATAAAATTATTTCACACAACGGTATCTGTAATGTTTTTTCTTTACCACCATTCTAATGAATTCGTTTCAACGAAAGTAGTAAAACTGATCTTTTCTATTCGAGAAAATTACGTACTGATTCTTAGAAGTAATAAGCAATTTTTTCGAGGCAAATAAGATTTTTTCGACTCTGGTAAAACTAAATTATTTCTTAGAGTTAAGTGAACGCGCCAAGATAAGAGCCAATCAAGTTTGAGATTATATTTATCATTGTAGTTTTGCGTAGTTTATGCGTTGCGATCGAGATAAACAGCTGATTTTACACAGTAAAAGAAATCAAGTTTATACGTGCAGACGGGTGCTAAATATAACAAAACTTATTTGTAACTAATATTAAAATGAAATATGCTCTGCCTGGTGCAGTAGATGTTTGAGATGGGCTCACAATGCCTGTACCAGCATTAATGACGATTCTATAACAGAGTTAACATTGCAAGGTTATTACGTTAAAGATCTGCTGGCAATAGATCAAATTGAATGTAAAGACAAATCTTGAAGAAAAAAAAAATACAAACACTGCGTTATATTGAGAACTGTCTGTAATCAAATAAATATTTCAAACCGTCAGGTATGCATCGATATCACGATATTATTCAAAACTAAAAGTCACGTGGTGATCATTTTAGTCAAATCATCTTTCGTTACATTATCTTCGCATGTTTGAAATTTCGATACATCAGCTATTCAAAATATTGACCCTTCTAAGTTTTGACCCCTCTCCTCTAAAGGAGAATACATTTACGACCGATTACCGTAAAATAGTTTGAACATTAAAGATTTGCAATCGGTATAGCAAGTATACAGGAGTACAATACATGGCAAATATTGAGCGTGGGAGTTCGAAAGCGAGTCGTTGTATAAAAACGTAGTAAAACATTATCGTCGATATTTTCAATGAAATTGAATCCCCAGGTAGAAGTTATGACACAATATGTCGTTGTCAGGGCAACCGGAGGGTCGGTCCATATCTGTACAGCGGAGGGCGGCATATCAGAAGAGAAAGAGGAGGACGAAGAGGTGGTGGCGGATGCGGCGTTAGAGGGGGTGAGGGACGGGGTACGGATACGTTTCCAAGGGAGGCTGGAACCTGAAAATTTGCAGAGATGGAGTTTCTGCAGAACCATCATTCGGCGAACACCTCCGAGTCGCCCTATACACTTGGCACAGGTGAGCTCGTGGTCGATTCTATTACCGTTCGATCGACATATTTTCCCGTACCGCAGTACAAGCCGTAATGTTAAAATATATGAAATTAATAGTTACCTAGCCGCACATATCGTACTACTGATATACGTTCAGTCCCATACAGTGCCCATGATCGAGGAACAAAAATTCACTCCCAGAAATGCTTTTCGCGAAGTTACTCCATAACCCAGGTGTATTAGGGGTGTTAAAAAGTGAAATTTCGTAGTACACGATACCGTCGGTAGTTGAATAATCTATCTCGTGGCATTAGTTCTCAAGAAAAAAGAATTATCGATACCTAATCATATCACCCTAACACTATAATATTATTTTGTAGTTTCGAAAAGGATCACATAATGTGAAACTTGAGGTGAATATTACAAATTATTATAAGTATCTGTGATGAACGGTTGATGAAAAAGTCGTGGCGGTTGTTTCGATGCAGCATATATTAAAATATATAAAATATATTAAAATATTATTATAAATCGTAAAACATGCTAGATACGGCTTGCATATATTGACTTGTATTAATACAAATCAATTTCAATTTGAAATTTGTGGATGTATCAAGAAATATCGTTACAAAAAACAACAACAGAAACACGAATACTTACAGTAATCGAACAGTTTTGTGTAAGTGTTACATGTCTGTTTTACCAATTACAACTTCCTTAAATTACCTCGAGCTATGAAAAAAGAGACCGCAAGCTACACTTGGATCCTCAATTTTTACAGTCATATTTTTCCCAACAATTAATATCATACTGAAAGTTTAAATACATTTGCCTAAAATTTCCTACAATTGAGAAAAAAATGATCATATTCTTGGATATCAGCACGAGGGAATCCTACCCCAGCACTTTGTTATGATTAGTGTAATTCTAAACGTAGTACTTTTTATTACTTAAACGCCCGGACGTGTAGCCTGGATGCTACTGCAATTCAAGATCAAGTATAACACTCGACGTATTTTTCTTGTAACGTGAAGCTACCAAAAGCCTACTCCGGTGACATGTTTAAACTGGGAAACGATGAATCCGGTAATTCAGACAATTCTTTTGTAATTGTTCTTAAAAAATTTACAATTGTTAATTGACTGTGGATCGGTTAGATATTCTACTTATATTCAAATTTCCACTTTATCGGTTCAAAATTACTGACTTTTCTCGAAAAATTCTGATAGCTCTTGATATTTAATTACATTTTACGTTCGTGTTTTCTTATGCATGATTCATAAACATTCTGAGTCATCAACATTCTCCATAAGGTTTATTTTCGAATATTCTGGATGAAATATCTTGACTGTTCACTAAGTTCGAGGAAAAAATATCGCCCATAGTTGAGCCAGTTCTTCGTGCAAAAACTTGTGCTGATAAAGTTACAAATATAATTTCAAGTATCTGTTAAAGATTTGTTACCCTCGCTGTAATGCAACGAGATTGAGCGCAAATAATCGTTTACTTTTTGGGCGTGAAAAGAATTTTGCATAAGCACTCGATCGGCAAATATTTGATAACGTTTTCGATTCCGTTTGATCCCAACACTTAGCATCGGTGAGCAGTATCGAAGCAACAATCCCATCGAGTCTGTGCAGCGGACCTCTTGGCGTTTTGTCGAACGAAGACACGCTTGGCGAAAATCAAAATGACGAAGCCTTAGGCGCGTTGCAGGGGACCTTGCAGGATCTCCAGAATTCAACGGATAACATCCAAGATCCGCATAATCAGCAACTGCATAACTCGGGACAAAATCAAGTCGTGAGTGAGTTTGGAGCCAGTTTTTGGGTCGATGACATGGCGGGCTTCCCGCTACCACCCTTGGACTTGGATCCGTTGCCACCAGGACTCTTCAGTCCATGTTCCACCACTTACAAGTAAGTCTTTTTCTAAGATCAGAAAGAACATTTTCTTTTTCCGATATTTATACATACACTTAAACTGCATTGATATCGAGGTGAAGTCCTCGATTTTTTCTCAATCTTAAAAGTGACGGGCTTCGACATGTTATCCACCGGAAAAAGGTGATCAGCGTGAATAAAAGAAGTTAGGGAGGTCAACTGGAAATTCCAAACTCCTTAACTTTTTGATGTGATCCAGGGCGCACGCACGCTCCACTGAACAAACGTAATATTATATTTCAACACCTCGCGCACGGAGACCGTTAACTCAATCGCATGAACCTGGTGCCGACAAATTCTTCTCCGCACAAGATCTCGGAATTTTTTTTATTCGACGAGTAGATTTTCTCTGTAAACCAAAAACGATTCACCGTGATTCAAAATTTTTCCCGGGAGGTGCTTGATCATTGTTTATCACGTCTAATGGGGCGTGGTGGAAAAACCAGGGTGTCAGAAGATACCAATTTTTATCTTGAGTTACCGCACTCAATGTAATATAGTTTCTCACCGTTATCACGGCAGTGGATAAAATAGATACGCACGTACAAAAGATTCACAGGTACCCGGTATATAAACCCTTTCATGCATACATTTTTCTTTACATGCGATTCACTTGAAATTTTGCATGAACGGGCTTTTCGGATCGCTGACCATAAATCTAAACTCGAAATTTGAAAATTCAAAATGGCGGATCCAATATGGCTGACGTAAATTCAAAAAGTTAATCGATTTTGATAAGACTTCATATTACGTGGCTTTTGGGACCACTGATCACAAAACCGAACTCCAAATTGGTACGTTCAAAACGGTGGTTTCAATATGGCGGACACAAAAATAACAAGAACATTTTTTTTTTTTTTAATTCTGTAAATTTTTTTGGTGTGTTATTAAGTTCGTGTAAAAGTTGGCATCCGAATTTTCATGATGGATTAGCAGAAAACGCTCTTTTCATGGAAAAATGCGAATCTCGACGATTTGTTAACATGTGCTATTTTTGCAACAAATAAATAAATAAAATTTATATTTTTTTTTTACTTAGAAAAATATTTCGGAGGCCATGCGGAACCAAAAAACTCGGGAGTTCTTACGGAAAAAGTAGTTTAATAAATAAAAAGCTGCAAAAAAAAAAAAAAAAAAAAGGTGGGACGCTCAGCGCTCCAGCGTGAATTAAAGAGTTAAGTCCATGGGTAGGTACATCGCATAATTTCTCTTCTTAGCTGGGGCTGTCCCAGAGGGGATTGTATGCCCAGGCCTGGAACAGGAAACGGGGAAGGTGTTGCCGACGTTCTGTTATCGTTGAAGCATGCAGTGGTGCACCCCGGAAGCCCAACCGGTGGCTATTACGCTGGAGGACCACCTCATCACTATTCCCAGGACTATACCCAGAATTTGGGTCCTCCGGTACCTTCATCCCATTACGGGTCTGGACCGGCGATGTCCGTCAACGTATCGATGAATATGACCATGAACATGAACATGCACCCAGGGTGAGTTTTGACGTTTCTGTTTGTAAGAACCACCTCAATTCATTTTTCCAACTGTTTGTGCAGAAATCCGATTACTGAAAGGATATAAAATAAAATTGTGTACCACTGACAATGAGTGTATGATAGCACATGAAAACGAATAGAGACCGAATCCACTTATATAATCTTTCTTTGCAATCGTATCCGAGAATCTTTTACTCCTTGTCTTTGCGTAAGGCAAATGTCGGATTCATGCTTTACCTTCCGTTATGGCAGACTGTTTCATTTTCTAAGATTTAATAAACTGTCGATAGAATCGTAGTGAAAAATGCAAGCATACAAGTCAGTACCTGTAATAATAAAGAAGAGAAAATTGAAGTTTTGCAATTTTTACCTCGAATGATTGAGAAAATACATTATAAGATGCCATTGCACAATTAGGTGAATTGAAGTTCGTGACCGTGTTGGTAGATATTATACCGATTTGATTTCGTTGGGTGACGATCTGGGATAGAATAATGCACTTTTATTTATCATTTATATTTTTAAACGACGTTTCAACAGGCCCCGCCTACCATCATCAGGTTTCTGTAATATAAAAAAAATCACAAATTGTTAGATGAATTACATTTGATCACTAACTGTCACGTTAAAAACATTGCACAGCTGCTAGGTAATTGTTAATGTATACTGTATCTAAATGCTTTTTAGTATTTTCAAATTTAATACTGTACATAAATGCCAACGTTTAATATTTGATCTTATTATTAAAACTACTATGGAAGATTGAATTATTTAACACTTACATAACTCGACATTCCTTAACACTTGCGATGTTTGTTGCATGGTGTTCGAGAAGGAAGTGAGTACCAATCTAACTTTACTAATCGAACCGTTCTCTTAATATTCATTTTAACAACAATCTTTGAAAGTCACACAACTGGTTACATATTTGTTAGTGTACTGGCCTAATTGTTTACATAACAGTCTATGCCAATTTATAATGACAATTTCAATGATGTTCGAATGGAGGTGACTCAGGTTTTGAATGTCAGTTCTTTTGTTGACAGTATTGTTTTTAGAAATATGTATCATCGCCTTGATAAGCCTCTTTTGCCAGCTGGTTTCTTTGTCAATTATTTTTGCATTTTCAAAGTCAATACTGTTCCCTTCAACCAATGAGTACTGAGCCAGAGCCGATCTATCCGGATCACGCGTTTTTACATCATAATTATGATTAGCAATTCGTTTTTTGAAATGCTGTGACGATTGGCCTATGTAACATTTATCACAGTCTTGACATTCGATTTTACATACAATTTTGGTTTATTCAAGTGTGACGGTTTTTGACTTTAAAGACGTAAATATATAGTTCAAAGTGTTGTCCACCTTGCCATCTGTGCAGCTATTACAATGTTTATGGATTCTTTGTTACTGCAAATCCCTGAACAATTTTGATTGATACCCATTTTATTCTCCAAGTTTCACGTACTATTTTTGAATTTTTCTTTCTAAATTAAGCATTAGCTAGTACTAAGCTTCTGTCGAACAGACCTATTGCTACAATTTTTTTGAATTGAAGCGGATGTTGCGAATGAAAGTTAATATATCTGGCAAACCATGTTTCTTTCTGATACCAGTCCATCAACGCTATTCCGTTGCAATTAATGATCCATGTGTCTAAAAAGCTAATTCTATTGCTTACTTCTATTTCATAGGTGAATTTGATGCGTGGATGATACTGATTAAATATATTTAGTAATTGCTGAATGTCATCTTTATGAACACATGTTATTATATCATCTACGTATCTTTTGTAAAAAATCAATTCAAAAGGAAGCGCATTGGTTACTGTCTGTTCTAGTTTTTCCATTACTAAATTAGCTCCACTTGGACTAATTGGTGAACCCATAGCTACTCCATAGATTTTTTGGTAAAAACTGTTATTATGCATAAAATAAGTTGAGTTCGCAGAAATCTCAACCGCTTTTACAAATTCCATCTTAGGAATGGCTATGTGTTTGGCTACCAGAGCCCAGTTCTTCTTAATGATCGCTATTGCTAAATTAGTAGGTATATTGGTATATAGAGAAGATACATCTAACGATATAATCACCTGGTCTTGAGGAATTTTAGTTCCTCTAATATCTTTGACAAAGGACCATCTTTAACGTGAAATTTGGTTTTTCCAACAGAGAAAACAGAGAAAACTTTTTCTACGATCTTTAAACAATACATAGATTTTTTTTTTAGATTTTTAGAACTCATTGTTGGAGCAGGATATCACTTTTTTGGAACTGGGGCAAATTTCATCCAGTGACCGTTATGCGATTCTACTGCATAACTTCATTTCAATCAAGAAAACATTTCGACAAAATTGCATGTACGGTCAATTTATCCCATATACGGCCTTTCATAAATCACGTGGCTAGTTTAAGGGGTGGGGTTTGATGAAAAAGTACGCTATGTTAAATTGGGGTAGGATCATAGTCCGCGATCCGTGCTTTTATAATTTTCATGCATTCTAATTCATTTTTCTGCGCACAACATTATCTCTTGTTTGAAACTGACAAGCTTGATTATCACGAAAAAGCTGCGAACAATTCTTTTCGGGCTGATATTAATGATTTGCATGTATGGCTAGTATCGCCATTTGTTCTTTCGGATGGCTTGAATTAATAAAAGTTTTACAAAATTTACTTGTTTAATAATTTCTCGATGTATACAAATTTTGTTTTTAAATACATGGCTATTTCTGGGGAGTAGGGAGGGTCTGGTAAATATACGCGATAGACTACATGAGGGGAGGGCGGTTCGAAAATGTCTAAAATAGGAGCCACGTAGTTTATGAGTAGCTCCATATATGAAATTTTAGAGCCAAATGTACGGTTCTTGAGTCAAGTAAAATATGCCTGAGCCATAGAGATATTTTTTACCATTGGTACACCATCCCTGTAATCTTCTAGTTTTGATTGGAATACTTAGTTATTCCGTAGGTACCCTAATTTGATAGTCAACTCCGGAATAAGAATACTTGGCCACATCTGGTGTAGGTAATGCTTATTGAGTGACGAAAGACGTTGCACTCGAAATATTGGTTAAACAATGATGTTGACGCAATGGGATCAACGGTTATTCGGTTTCATTCCAAGATTGCTCGTGAGCAAACAACTTTCTGTATGATTCATGTGATCGAAACAGAAGAAACGTTACGACTTATTGGTCAACATTTTTTTGAAAAAGTTTTAAAAAAACTAATGGTTAAATTCGCTGACCTTAATAGGCTGACACAAGACCTTTCCACTCGGATACGTTTTGAGCTCATAAATTATAAAAAATTGAAAAATTTTATTTTTCTTTAATTTTTTTATTTGAATTAATCAAAAATTGCTCGACCGATGATATTAAAATTTCAATCAGCTCGAATCGTGAACTCAGAAGAGGCATGTCGATTGAAACCAAAATCACGAAAATTCACTAACCATTCCTCAATGTGTCATCAGTTTTTTTTCATTTTGAGGACCTTCCGTTTTCTGTTTATTCGTTTAAAAATGAGCCGCAGTTAGAAATAGAAAGATAAATAAATTGAAAGGAACAATGAATTAGGTGAAATTGGAATTAGCAGCCGGATCTGGTGGATGTCGATCAAATAAATTTGTTGCGAGATACAGAAAATGCTGTACAATAACACTTTCGGTGCTGTTATTTCAGGACATTCGAAGATACCGGAAATTTGACACGTAGACTTTTTGAAGAACTTTTTGCACTCAACAAATTCGACGAGAAGACAGAATGTCCTGTGCTGCTTGATTCCAGAAATGACGAATTTTTTCTCTTACCCTTTGATTGCAAAAAAAAACTACCCAACAATTACAGATTATTGCAGATTTTGGATATGTTATTCTGTAGATTTTGCTAACAATTTAAGTGTTAAATCACGCTGATGCTGCAATCTTATCTATATAAATAAGCCTCTTCTTCTCTGTATTTTGACTGGACTAGGGATGACTGAGTATTATCAAAACAAGTTCGAAAAATCAATTTTTAGTGAAATTGCTACAACGGAAATCTGATCTTAAAGATTGCTAAAAAAAATTGTCGGAACAAATCACACGAAGATTAAACAAAAGAAAATTACGGTAAGAATTGTGGAAGAGAATGGACTTTTAACTGCTAAATTCTAAACACTGCAGAAATTCATCACAATTTCAATTACACCGCTTACATCGCTTACATGAGGTGATATGAATAAAACACAAGAAAAATAAGAAATAATACAATATGTGATCAATACGTAACAGTTGGAGATGTGTATAGACTGATGTAATCATATGTGGGAATATTATCAATTAGGGTAACTATTACTTAACATAGGTATAGAGTCAAGAAAAATTATCACGGAACTATAAAGTATAGTAAGTAAATGACTGAGAGTATTTGATATTTGTAGAAAAATATCAAGAACTTATTATATCAACGTTGAAAATGTGATGAAAATTGTACAGCAAGAAAAATTAATGAATAATCTTTGACTTATTATACAGATGCATTGGTAAGGGAGAAGTTTAGCACGAGACATATTGGAATAAAACAAATATTTGCCATAATCGATCATCCGAAAAATGCTGATTCAAAGACATTTGTATTCCAAATCTCCCGGCACAGATTCTCGACATTGTAGTTTCTCGAAAAACAGACTTTGTGAAAATGCGATAAAAATATTCAACCAACGTTGAGTTTTTATGACAAATTCTATGAAGAAATTCTCAATAATCTCAGAAGTATGTCAGTGACGTTACCTTCCCCAATTTCTCAGGATTGTCTGAACACCATATTTTTCGATTTATCACCCCTTTACCCTCCATTGAATCGTAACAATAATTAACAGCATAACAGGTGCCCTTTCGCCGTTTCGATATCTGTACTTCGATTGTTCAGCCCTTGCCCTTCGGCATTTGCGTTACAGGTACGATCAGAGTTATCCCACTGCATGGGGTGTTGAGCCCCTACTCAGCCCCGCCCAGCAATACAATCCCGTCGAGGTTCAAGCGAGGGTGAACCAACCGGCGCCGCTGATTGGTAACCACCCGCACCACCCTCGACTTCCTACGTCCGAACACGCCCTTTGCATCGGGGGTGGCGTCACCACTGACGACAATGGACGACCCAACTTGTGCAGGATCTGCGGCAAAACGTACGCGAGACCGAGCACTCTAAAAACGCACCTCAGAACGCATTCCGGCGAAAAACCATTTAGGTAAATTTTTCATCTATTTTATACTTAAGTAATTGGGTATTTGAGCCAATTAAACAGGTATTTCGAATGGAAATAGTTTTAGAATATCTCAGAAAATGTGAATAACATTGTTGTTATAAATGAACGGTATAAATATTGGCGATCCATTTTTTGAAAATTGCCATCTCGAAAAAACTATCTGAAAATTCACTTCGAAAAATTTTTAAAATTGTTGTAAACAATTTTTTTTACATCAATCCGATTTTAGCATTAGCAAATTTTTCGTAATTAATTAAACGGTAATTTCTAGAAATTTAAACATACGAGAAAAAATTCTGCTGAGTCGATATTTGTTAACATTTTGTTATCATAATCGTTTAAAACAATTTGTATTACAATGGCTTCGAGAAGTTAAAAAACTGAGATGCTCTCAACGACGCGAAAAATTATTGTGGAGATTATAAAACGATGATAAGTTAATTTAAATAACTGTTGCAACTGTTGTACAAGTGGCAACAATGAGGGTGGCCATAACAAGATGATTATATAAATGATTTGTCCCGTGACTGTAACTGAAAATTTGACTACACTCAACCCTATTATAGTTTAGATAATGTGAATATTATTTGATATGTATACCTACGTACTTTTCTTTTTGGTGGTGACGTCTTGAAATTCCTGAAATATTGTAAAGGGCAACCTCTACTGTTTGAACTAAACTTCTTTCCATTCAACGGCGAATCCATAGAATGTATACTAGGATACTGTAGTAGAGTGGAATTTTATAACTTTCAATCCCTTCTTACTTATTAACGATCATTAATAATAATATAACCGAGTTTATCAACTATGATTGTAAAAGATACCACTAACCATAGCCTTGCTCAACTGCTTATACTGTGGTGAAATTTTTTTCTGCAAAACTTTACAGATTTTGTAAAAAACACATTTATTCACACGGCTATTGTTGATTTTTTCTAAAATACGTGTTGGCGCGAAAATCTTTGGATTTTCAGGATCCTTTTCTGTGATTTAGTCTAGAACGGGTTGAGTAATTGGACATTACTTTGTAATTCATCATATAATTTTACAAATGCCATCAAGATTGATCGTATTTTTATTTATTTCAAGTTTTGCAGTACTTCAGAATCTTTGTTTCGCTTATTTTTAACCTATATTTCAGGAATTCTCATTGTCAGTTACATACTGCGTGTCTCGCCGTCTAAGTGTCTAAATGGTTGTTTTGGAAATTTTTTAATTTTTCACCTACATCTAGTTTTTTCGTGAAAAAGACTTTTGTTTCATGAATTGCTCTCGATTTTCATTTCAATTTCCAAGAAGGTTAAAATAATAAATAAGAAAATCAGAAATGTACATAATCAAACTTATTGTTAAACATAATCAAAAGGTTTCAAAGGTATCTCGTTCGTTTGATTCAATGACATCTGCAAAAAAAAAAAAAATGGTAATTCAGTCACACCGTAAATATTCGTCGTTTTTTTTTAAAACATCAAGGAAATTAAAATACGTGCAAAGAATTCCTCTGAATATCTCTTCAGGCAGCGTTATGCAGATCAATTTGCAGGGGAAAATATCACCATAGTAAAAATTTGAAACACTCTGCAATTATTAATCAAGAACATATAAATTATTCTGGCAACTAATAACCCAGCATGTTGAATTCTTACGAAGGTGTCACGCATGCTCAAAAGCATTTAGCCAAGCTGCGAATTTGACGGCTCACGCAAGAACACATTCTGGTGAAAAACCATTCCGATGCCCAGTCTGCGACAGAAGATTTTCACAAAGCAGCTCCGTAACCACTCACATGAGAACCCACTCTGGAGAACGACCTTACAGGTAAAGCACATCATCACTGCGTATGTACAATAAAATGTCACCGATTAATCAACTGCATAGTGTACACAACAGACTACATTTGAGAGGTTGCTATGCTCATATTCAACCAGCTGAATGTCCTGCAAATGACTTTTAAGATTACACCCAAACAGAGTTATAAAATGGAATTTTCCTCTATTTAAACCCATTGGAAGTGCGCTTGTGACAATAATTGACTGGAATTTGAAAGATCTTGGTTGCTCTGTCGATAAGGTAGTGAAAAAAGACAACTTTGATTCTAATCAATATACATATTTATGTACAGTAATGTTCATTAATAGGTTCCCAGTAGCTCACTATTTTTTTGGAATCACAACTAGAACAACTTTTATTTCTAATTTTCATGTACCAATGACTAGCGAGTGCGTTCATCATAGATATGTAAAATTTCTATACAAAGAAGTTCGTTTCAGTTTCGATTTCATCAAAGTAGTGAGTCACTGGGAACCTATTAATGATCGTTACTGAATGTATTGCCAATCTCTAATTGTTAGAAGATATAAAGACAGTTTGTTTATTAGCTTCCTTTAATAGTAATCCGAAACCCTGTTTGGTTGTAAGTGCTCTACAATGAGTATAAAAGGACGTTTCAGAATTTTCAGATTTATGTATGTATGTATGTATGTACGACAGATCTTCGAGCATATACAGTATACGGTTTGTTTATTCGGTTCTGTATTTATAAGAGTTTAGAAATTCTAAATTTTGTACTTAAAACAGAGATGAGTTCTCAGCTTAAAATATTAGGCTTGACTTTTGATGCATTCAAATATAAGTACCAAATTCAATATATTCAGATGAAAATTTATGTTCGACTAGGCGCTCAAGTGCTACGCTCGCAAACCTCACTTGCACCTCATTATCAGATGTGAATGAGCCCGAAAGTGTCGTCTCAAGATTGCTAAAGACAGCCAATTAGATGGGGCGTTTTGAAACTTGTCGGTATCAGGCGAGATATAGAAATCTCCTAACGTACCGACTCAGGTAACATTCTAACCCTCATTAGCGAGTCGGTGAATGTAGTGTACTGCCATTACCCTCGTGACTGTCATGCTTTTTTGCTTGCTTCAAAATGATACCCGTGGTAAGCTGTCTTCAGCAATCTTCAGTGAACGACGTAAGTCAAGCAGCGTTGTCTCCCGGTAGTTGTTAGTACCTCCGAGCCCAAAAGTGTTTGTACACTTGTGGACAATGAATCTGAGACGGCTAATTTTTGACACTCAACAGTTAAGTTGGCAGCACAAGAAACGTACAGCGCCATAGTCGGCCGAGTGCGAAACAAACTCAATCTCAATAAACGTAACATAACCCATGACCGTGGAAATTAACCGTAGAATATGTGTCAATCCAATAAGTCATTATCCCTGCGGTATTCTAAGGTTAGATTCGACGGTCATGAGTTACGTTATGTATATTGAGATTGAGTATGTTTCGCGCTCGGCCGACTATGGCGCTGTACGTTTCCTGTGCTGCCAACTTAACTGTCCAGTGTGAAAAATTAGCCGTCTCAGATTCATTGTACAAAAGTGTACGTACATTACAGTATTCACGAAAGTTTGACATTTGCATGTGTAAAATCAAATCTGCTGCTGAAAATTATATGGATACATTAATATTTGACAAAAGAAAATGCCCCACGTCGCGAACCGCAGTAATCGCAGCAGGAAGTAACAACGAAAACAATGACGTCATATGATCACGATAACGAACTGAAAGCTTACTGCGGCATGTATCGGAACGGCATTCGTGGTGCTCAAAGTACCGCGAGTGAATATCAGAACACACCCTAAATCGATGACTTGGCGGGGGACACATAAATCATACAAGTATACCTCCCCACTTACCTTCTTGTTTTCCCCGCCGGCGGCTGCTCCCCACTCTTCCGACCGTGCAACAGAGAAGTCTCCCCCCGTTGCCTTCTCTTTTTAATTAGGGCTTCAGCTCGGTGTACGGACTGCGAAATCTATCTCTATGAGGCGATGATTACTATCGATGCAACTTTGAATTCGTAAAAATAAACTTACCTTAAAATATAACTTCAGCCAATCATAGTCCAAAACACTTGAACTATGATGCACAAACAAGCAACTAATTTTTCCCTAATTATTTAAATATCCGTCATTACGAACGAAATAGAATATGAAACAATTTGATCGTAAGAATAGTAAATATAAGTAGTAAATAACAATTCATCATTGCAGATGTCGATTCTGCAAGAAAGCATTTTCCGACAGTTCCACTCTGACGAAACATTTACGAATTCACTCTGGAGAAAAGCCATACCAATGCAAGCTCTGCCTGCTGAGGTTCAGTCAAAGCGGAAACCTGAACAGGCACATGAGGGTCCACGGAGGTTCCTTGACGTGACACAGTTTCGTTTCACCGACAAGTGACACCTGGTTGCAATGTCGTAGATTACCTGTAATTCGAGTGGCTGACAGCTTACAACGAAAACAATATTTCAAACAGAACATGTTTGGACTTGTTTAACGGCGAAAAAAAGTTTCGTGGGAATTTTCATAACGTCTATTGTACATCATGTTTTAATAAAAATGACAAAAAAAAAACATCCGCGTAGTTCAACTGGTACGGTAACATCACGGAAGCTTAAAACTGAGAATTGAGCTTCAAAAATTCAACTGCATATAGGCCGATCCACGAACCTTCAATCAGATTTTCACAGTAAGAATTTCGATTTGGTTGATATTTGGATATGTTAGTATATACCGAGGTATAAAAATGCTCCAATTCTTGGACAAAAATTGAAAGCCGAAAGGTCAAAATCGAAAAAATCATAAAACTGATCAACGACTTTCTCGTATAAGCTATGACATATTGAAATTTTAGGTAAATCAAAAGTGGTATCTTAAAAAGCTGACGGAAGGTTTGTGGATGGACCTATATACGTGCGTACATCAGTTGCTCCTATGGAGCAATATTAATAATCCTAGTGCAGCTTCAGGAATAATGGTGCAACGAAATATTTTTAATTAGCCCTAAAACAAAAAGGGACCACATGCGAACAAATTCGGAAGCACTAATTACGAAATTTCACCACCCTCTGATTTACATAATGCAATCTGCAGATTTGCAAATGTTGTTTGATTTCACATTGGATAAAGCACTATAGATATAAGAAATTTTCCAAGCTTTTGCTTTTGCACGTGATCAATCAAACAATGAAACACTTTCGAAACACGAAAGCTGACGCACAAGTGGACCTTAACCATATCTCCAGACTTGTGTATGCATTGTATGGTTAGATAATACATGATGACAGTCTCAAACGTGACTGTTATATGTTGGCCAAAAGTGATGAACCTCCTAAATTCCATGTTAACTGAAGTTGTTGTTCCAACTAAATTTCTACAGCACCAAAAGTAACTCGTATGGAGCCTCCTGCTTTTTAAAGGGCATTACAACTATATGAAGCTATATTTTAGTCGGATTATTGGAAGGGAATAGGTAAGAGTAGATAATACCATTGTGAATGTTGCTCATTGTTCGTCTCGCAAATGGGAATCATTTCTAAATACTGCAACAAATTTGTTTAATAAGCAAAAATTGAATTCAGATTTTAACCATCAGGCAACCAACATGTCAATCGTCTGTAGCTTGTTTGGGACAACTGACCCATGCCGAATTCAAGATGACGACTAGTCTGAAACGAACAAAAAAAACTTGTAACATGCACCCAAATTATTTGTTCATCAATTAATGACATAAAAATAACTCACAGTGAAAAGAAAAATAATTTACCGCATCGTCATATTGAGTTTGACTTAAAATTAGTAGCCTCTAAGTGGTTAAATACTATTCTAGATTTTCAAATTATAGTACGATACATTATTAGCGATATCAATATATAAATAAAAAAAAGAATCAACAAACATGAAGTAACGAAATGTGTTAATAAAAATAGGTCAGGATAGGTGAGCAGGATTTCGTAGGCCTGCAGCAGCATTCACCACAGCACCGTTGATTATTGTACAAATATTGTATTTATTATTATTATTATTATTGTTGTTGTTGTTATTATTATCATTATTATCAATTATTAATTATCATTAATATTAATGTTGCTGTTTTCATCATGTTCATTTTTCTCATCTTAATTTCATTTTTTTTTTTTTTTTTAGTATATATGGTTTTAATGCAAAATAAAAAGAATATTTTGGCGCCGTTTCTGTCAATTCGAAAAGAAAAGAATGAAAAAAAAAAGAAAATGAAACTGATACAATGTAATGTCGTATGGAAAACAAATAATTGAAATCAAATTAATGAATATATCTAATAAATTTTTTACTCCATTTTTTTTTAACACCACTGACAAGCATGAAGCTTAAAAGCAGCGCTAAGTACCTGTCTGTAAGTTCAATATCGAAATATCCACAAAAGGGGTTGCGTGGATGGGACGATGTACTAGTTTATTTACTGTAATTAGGTTTTTTTTTTCATATTAATTTGCTTTCGTTTTTTTTACAATTCAAAATAAGAACAACTCCTTTGTTTTTTAATGTATGTTTTCACTTAGCGAAATCCTTTCTATATATAATGATGTATTTATAAGTAATAATATTCTGAAAAAAAAACTTAAAAAAAAAAGAAACAAAAATGTATGTATAATGTTTTTACGTTACGAACTTTGTACCGATCTGACGTAATAAGTTGGTCCTGTCATCTAGATTTCTAAATAATCATGTGATTCAGAGACCATCTCGTCACGCACAGACTGCACGTCGTGAATTTCCGTTTAAAAATGTATATGTGCCTCTGTCTCACGGTATGAATGGGTGTGAGAGTGTCTGTGTACCTGTGTACGCATGTCCCAGGAGTGTGTATATGTGTGTGATGCTTCATAGTTTATTTCATTCTACAACTCCTCGTATATCCATAGTCAAACTTTTATTTTTTTTTTTGCGTCAGATTCTCATGCCACTTGGAATGATATTATTTTATTATTATTTTTTGCTTTCATTTGTTTTTTTTTTATCATTTTCTCTAATGGTCGAAAAAAAAAAGGTATAACATAGGGTGGATCTACATGAGTTGAATTCTGTTAATCACGTACCATAAATACAAACTTATCTATTTAACACTCAGTTTGACAATCGAGTATAATGACAATTACACCTTTTACTTTGAACTAACAACTAATTATAACCGTTGTCGAGATCGTCATACTTTTTCCAAGATTTCAACAATATATGAATGCATTATAATACTATTGATGATATTCTCAAGGTTTACCACGTATACGTGATAAACAGAATTATGTTAAGTGATAAGCATCCAGATAAGCATCTACGCATCCATCGTTAAGTCGATAGTATTCCCCAATTTATGAAAGCATAAAGTAAAGTTTCGAGCACCTGCTAATTCCCGATTTCATTTCTTATCAGTGCACTTCATTTGCGTAAAATAGTTTCTTAGAAAATATCAACAATATACACATTAAGTTTCGAAATAAAACCAACTTATCATGCTGAAATTTCAATCAAAACGCAATAGCTATCAAATTGTTCAATTAACTTCGAAATGATTAATTTTCGGAAAATGCAGAGCAACATGAAAGAATAAAATTCATATTATAAAACGTTTGTTGGTATCAAATGTTTTATCCGTGTAGCTACTCGAAATTTTTACAGCTCACTCATCAACAAAGTTGGTATTCCTGCTTGGTATTAATTTCCAGCTAGCATGTAACATAAATTGATACCGATTTGGGTGAAAACACCTCTTTTAGTGTTCTGAGAATAGCACTTTATGTTTTGAAACCGCAATATGTCGATCTACTTCAAGCATTCACGTACTTTGCAGCTGCCATTGATAGCTCAATTCTAAAAAGAGTCCAGATAGATAAAAATAATCTGGAGGCATATCACATAACTACATTTTCTTGCTGATCTACCCTAGGAAATGAATTAATTTTAATTTCAGTGATTAAAATTGAAAAACAGATCGAAACAACTGAATAGATATGTGTATGTCTCTAAAATAGATTTTTTAATATTTTTTTTTCTTTTTTATTCAATTATTATTATCATCGCTTTCCATAATTATTCTCAAAAAAAATTTCCATTTTTATTCATGGATTTGCCTCTCGATAATAGAATCAACTGTTCGTAATATCGCATTACTTTACTTAATATAATAATTAATCATATTATAATTATCAATTAATAAAACTTGTTTCTGCTTGTTCTATATCTCGTTCTCTCTCGTTCATTCATTTTCTCGCGATCTCACTTTCTCTCTCTTTCTCACTTTTGCTCTCTCGCTTAAATTCTTAATCGATAATATTCACCGAAAAGCACAAGTTGCTGTTTTATTTTTATATATAGTATCAGTGCCAAAAGAAAAAAGAAATACTTCGACACAAAAGTTCTCGATGTATACTCGAAAATTTTAGAGATTAATCTGGCTTTCGGTCAATGTTCTTTTCATGAAAAATAGAGATAGTAACGATTGAACTTCGTGGATAATGGTTGATGACAAACGCCGGTAGAATTGCAGCGAGTATGCGGTTATATTTTTTCCAAGTGCAGCCCGAACGCTATTAATCTTCCGAACAATGTTTAGCTGCTATTATAATTGCTATAGAATCTACCGCGGTTTCGCTCATATTCGAGACCATCAGACAATCAACGCTCCATAGACTAACAGCAGTCACACTGCACGCGAATAAAATTATAACGTCTCCTGACTGCAATTTCACGGACGTTTTGGAATCCTGGTGCACGGCATCCTTACCTCTATTTTTCACGGTTCTGCTGTTCCGTAACCCTACAGTTAATCAACTTGACTTGCCGTAGCTGTGACTTTACGCACTTTACAGGTGTGAAAAACTAGAATGGTCTAATATTTTCGAGAATTATCTCACAATCTTTGAATTGACGTAAGGAAAAAAAAAATTCGTACAGGCTTTCACGTTTCATTCAATTACAAATTTTGTTCTTCAAGTAAAAAATTAACTGTATTTGTAGTTTGGAACTTTTTTTTTCGCCTCAATACGATATTTTTTTCATTTGCGGTGCAGCCCCCAATCAGCCGTAACAACTTTAAGTAAATACTCAGTATATAAAATTTTCGAAGTAAACATAATATGCCTGTTCGAAATACAGAAACTGCATAGCCACACTACTGTAAAAATTGGTATAGGTCATAATGTTAACATCATTTTTTCATATGACAGCTTCTTTTTGTTACACAGGCTTAAATTTGAGAAAACGAAACGTTTCAATTTTGTAAATACAAATACTAATCATGCATTTCTCAAATTTTTCACACAATTCAACTTCTTAGATGAGAAAAAATTGTATTTACGCAACAATTGTATTCCAATTAATTTCCCCCTTAATTTTGTACAGAATGTGCCACAAGTAAGTAAATTTGGTAGACATTGGGATTAGTGCTGTGTAACATCTGAAATACCAGCGCAGTAACGATATTGACTTGTAAATGTTTGACAAGAACTTTTAGGCCATTTACAAAATACATACCAAGCTTAGTAACCATTTGCAAATAGCACAAACATGTAAGCCGAAAATGCCTAATATGGTACATTTTTGATATAGAAAAATACGTGATGCTCCTGTGAGTTTCCAAAAGTACAATGGTTACTGATAAACACGTCAGTGGATTTTGATTGTATGCTAAAACATATCCCAATACATAACAAATTGGCAGATGATAATGTATTCTTGCAAACACAATATCATTGGGTGCAAGCATGATATATGTCAGTCAGTCACCCATCCTTGTTCAATGTGCTACTATCGATTTGAATTTCCATTAAAACAGCTACACTTGTTGCAATTGTCATGTACCGATCCATATAACGTTCTGATTGGCTAGGAGAGGTGTTGTACGTTTCAATGCGCAATAAAAGATCAAAAAATCCACAAATGTAAACAGCAACTACAAAGAGATGCTATTATAATAACGTAGTTTGAGTAATTTTTTTCTCATTTTGTTTTTGCTGACGAAAAATTTTTCAAAAATAATGGAAAGAATGGGGTTGCCTTGCATAGAACCCTTTTGTTGTTGCTTGTTTTTTTTTTCTTTCATGTTATGATTTTCACGTTTTTTTTTTTCTTTTTTTTTTGTCAAGGTCAGGGGCAATGTGAATTGGTTAAGGAAATGTGATGGGATGGGAAAAGGGTAGAGCAAAGTGGAGTGTGAGGATTCCAAAGATCAGGGGTTCAAGGTCAACGTGGGCTAGGGGCAGAGGGACTAGGTCGGGGGTCAGGATCGCTTACTATGCTGTGGGGTAGAACGGGCAACCCACCGGCTGAAGGCGCGGAAGCTGGACCTCCTGCACCTCCGCCACCGACTGAGGGGCCAGTTGGTCCCGTGGGTCCACCTCCACCTCCGCCCCCTGTGGAAGAATTAGGCCCACCGCCTCCTCCACCCCCTCCGACAACTGAGTGACCACTGGGAGGCGGCGGGGCCGAGTCATGAGGGGTCGTCGAATGCGCTTGCTGTACAGGCAGAGTTCCTGCGTAGTAACCACCGTTAATCCCTTCTGGATAACTACTGAAAAAAAGCAAACGAAAAAATGGTTTGTATCATGCGTATTTCACAGGGCTAAAGAAATAGAGAAAGGTGGGACGTAAAATTTCTGAATATAGGTACGTTTACTATTAAACAGGGGTTTGCGACAATCATTTTTGATATTACGAAATTTTTCTGAACTAAATTCAGCGAGAATTCGAATTTTCTTTACTATTTAATATCGTATTTTTTCTTCCTTGTATGTTTTTATTGCGTTATCAAATGCAAACAATGCTGTTCTTTACTGAAAAATTCGTATTCTCTGTAAATTATACAACAATATTTTCGCAGTATTTGTTCTCAACCAAATATGCCTGAGAATGTAACTTTCAATATATTTCTGAGGTTTTCATTTTTCTTGTTATAATCATTTATTTTTGTTTTTGTTTTTGTTTTTAATTTGAAGGCTATAGCCTTACCTATTTTATTTGGGCAAAATTCTCAACCCCTTTGGAATTAATCAAGGGATCTATATATGACATCTTTTGACCTGTAGAATTGAAAAATGACAATTAAATTGACGAAATTCAAATAACAAATAATTCAGAGCTGATTTCATACAATCTGACTTAAAAAAAAAAAAAAAAATATATCTCACAGCTTTGATATAATGAATGATATTGATTAAAACCAGTTAGTAGTACATTCAGCTTGCAAAAGTATGTCAGACATAGTCTGAAACAAAAATGATTTTCAATAATGAATTAATTTTCACATTTGTATATCTTTTAAGATATTTGATTAATTGAGATTTTTTCTGAAGCCCAGATTGAATATATTCCCGCATGCTGAACTCCATACTAATAAGTAAATAAACGCAGTTAAACCAGAAAACGGCAGAAAACTAATTTCTATTCAATTATTTCTGTTTTTCATCAGGAAAAGTATCATGATTTAAAAACCCTATTAGGTACAATTGGAAAAAGATGTACCGTTATTATCAGATTGTGTAGACGAAAATGCATTTCATAAAATCTTGGAGAACATGAGTCACCTCAAGTTAACTGAGATTAGGAAAACAGAAAGCATAAAAGCAAGACTATAAAGTACACCCAAGTTAAGTCGATTCTGACCGCCGTCTTAGTTTAAGCAGGTCAAAATGAGGTTGGCTCCAGCAGCTTGTAACCAATCGCATTGGTACATCGAGCAGATATGGCATATGATATTCAATAGGTATAAGTTAGACGCTAGTGCTGCCAACCTTATTTCTGACCCGCTAAAATTAGGAGGATCAGAAATGATTTTACTCGGATGTACACCGGCTGTACGAAAGGTGTCATGGACAATTGTCAAGCAGCTGCGTACTAAATATTTGCATAGTTTTTTAAACCAAAAGTTAATCGGTGATCCTTGTATTCCAGGCAAGCATTAATTATATTTGGAAGTAAACTAGAAAGATTAATACAGCACAAAAATTGGTTCCAACATTCTGGTATAAATTACTGAAATATTCGTGTGATACACTTCGCGCGCGGTAAATTTTTTTTTCTATCTATGTTCATTGAATCTCAGAATTGATACTGTTCTTTGTTCTAAATGCGAAATTTTCGATTAGAAATGCTTTCTTCTAGGCCAAAAGTGATCGTTGTGGCCCATACTAATCTAAGAAAATTATGTCATTTATCATGGACATTGCTCTTGCCCATGCATTGGCTCCATCACAACCCTATTAAAATATTTGACAATAATTACCATATGGTAATTGCAGAGATTTTAATTGCAACGCTGATCTAACAATTTGTATAAAATTCAAAAAGAAACATTTGGACTTTATAAGAGCATTTTCACAATCATGCAAACAATACAGAAATTGAATTTGACGCAAATGGCGTGGTAATGACTGCAAATCTGGGTGTATTGGGACTCCGAAGTAAACAATAAAATATAAGAGATGTTATAGTATTACAATCCACATTCAATAATCAGTTACTTATATTAAATAAAATTCATATAAAAAAAGTCGTCTGAATTCAGTCATGTTTTGATAATTTCCTCAATTTCCCTAAATGGACAGATCAACTACAAACCGCGCAAAATCCTAAAAAGTGCAATGTGCATCAAAATATTCATATTGCCATCAAACCAGTAAGCATAATAATACAAGCACGCCTGGTCTGTCAAATTTCTCGTCAAATGAAAAAAAAATAATATTCACTCAATATAATGTGGAAATACGTGAAGCTGGATTTATAAAAAATAAATATACGTAACAATGTAATCTTCTTTCAATTACAGATGACGATTTTTCTCAGTAATAAGTTACGTTATAAGTTGTTAACATTGTATCTTAAAAATAACGATACTTCAATCACGAAATATAGGTGAATAATTATACAAGTTGAAAGATCGAAGTATCATTTGATTTACTTATGATCTTTAATCTACTTGATTTCGATCAATATACTGATTGTGTATGAGGAAAGAAACCAAATTGGTGAACACCAGACAGGTGAAACATCATTGCAAAAAACCTGCGTTCAAGTTTCGAATGAATCATACATATTCTTTCAAGAATATCAATGTTCTAACTGCACACAATACAAATTGTGAAATTTGAAATACAAAATTTAAAGACAATTAGATGACTTTTCTAGTAATTATCCAAATTAAAATACATTTTGACCGCACATCATTTTCATTTCAAGATATTTAATGATACGTTAAATAAGCAGAAACATAAGATAGAAGATTGAAAATACAGGTGTTCAAGATTCGTTAATTTGGAGTTGACGAATCTTCAGAATTTCAAAAACGCCATGTTATATACAAAAAAAAAAAAAGCATAAGTATTACAAAATATTAGGTAACATTAAGTGATGAAATGAATTCATGGTGAAAAATAAAAATTGTATAGAAATAGAAAAATGTTCATTAGTTGAGAAATTCTGTTCAGTTCATGAATTCCAAATTTTAGACAGGCGTGGTTAAGGTTTTAGTATTCAAAATTTGAAGCAAGTACTCGCACACCCCTAGGATTAATAGTGAATGCGATAGATTGTGAAAATAGTTAGAATGAATCTTCAGCAATATAAAAAAAAAAAAAGTTAACGAGACAATGACATTTTTTACCCAATAATAATACACTGCACTTACTGGGTTATGTTGAAAAAGTGAAAGTTATCTGAATTGCGTAATTGGTTCAAAGTGATAAAATGCGTAAGATATACCAAAATTATTCTTTATAAAGGTGTACTTATTTTTCATAGTTAGTACTGAGAACTCTATCCCTATGGATCGCACATGTACAACCATCATTAGGTTACATTAGAACTGTAATTCTGGACAAAACTTTCCACTATACATCAGCGTATTATATTATTATCAATTTTGGCGTCTCATTCACTTTTTGTAATTATTATCATTGTTCTTAAATTTAAACCATTATTAAACATACCCACATACGTTTTGAGCAACCGTCACAAGCTGTTAGCTGGAACTTTTCTATATCATGACTAGAACACCCTTCTCTACACACTATGCTGACCATAAGTAAATAACTTACCCAGTAGATGAGAGGAAGTACTCCTTATTCACACAGTTGCGTAGACAATCCGGAATGCGACCGACAATAGCACGTCGTATTTCACTGGCAGCCATTTCGCGAAGTTCTGTGCAGCTTGCGTCACTATAGAACGCAGCATGTGGTGTGCACAACAGATTTGGTGCATCCTTCAACGGACCTAAACATTGAATTTTCACTTTTCCATCAAATTCTCTAAAGCTTCGACGACACACAGTGATGGAACTTCATTCACTGTTCTATATACAGATATTTTTCTGACACTATGGATACGATTTCCATGCGATTTAGGAAATGTTGTTATAATTGCGCATGGAATTTTCAAAATCGACTATTGCATGAAATCGACTATTGCATGAAATCAACCATATTTGGGAAAATAGTATGGCTTAATGTGGAGGTTAGACGTTGTTTACATAAACCTAAAATTATTATTCTTCCAAATAAAATTAAAATAAGACTTCATGAACAATATTCAAAAATGAAAAAGTCAGCAACACAAACTGAATTACAAACATACGTGCAATAGGGGATCTGAAAACTTTTTGCGAATATTGTTCAAGCTATTTCAAGGAAATGCTTAGCGTGATTGATGAAACAATTGCTTAGAATGCTTCGGCAAATGATATAAATCAAATATCCTACGTTATTCTGATATTCTTGTGAAATAGATTATTGCGTAGAGAAATTCGATGTATTCGAAAACAATGCTAACCAGAGAACAAAAAAGCTTGGCTGTTTTTGCAATGGGCACAATCACACAATTGCATTTATAGCTTCTAAAAATCGCTCAGTTTGATTTGTAGAATGTTTGGATAAAGTAGACCAGGGCAAAATGATATACTTGAAAAATTGCGTGTAAAAGTGGTGAGAGATATTGGGACAAATTGAAATATAAATAAAAAATTCAAAGAATGAATTAAAACCTATTTCAATTGTTAATTATACGTACATAAATCACTGTATATTGTAGTAGAATATCAAAACTTGAGAATCGTTCGTTTCATTCACCAATCAATATATTTTTATTAAGTGTTATCAATTTATGTCAAGTTTCAACGGCCACTAGATGGTAACCCAAAGCTGCAAATTACTGAAAAAAATGGTGTCCATGATCACATACTTTATGTCCTTTCAAAATTTCATTCGAATCAAATAAAGTGTTTTCTTCGTGACTCAGCACCTAAGTAGCTGGTAGTAAAAGAAGTTCCAAAAGTTTCATGGCTCGTCTCTAAAAAAATAGCTAATGCAGCATAACATTTTATGGGAATTGGTTCAGCCATTTTTTCTAGAATTTAGGATACACAATATAATTATTCAAAAGTAAAACAATTTGCCGTTTTATAATTGGAAGTGTTGGAAGCTTGAATAATTTCATACATCATGCTGTCCAAGGTTCATCCAAATTCGACAAGCAGTTCACCTGTAATTCAGGACTCACAAGGCAACGTGTCATGCAATTACATATTGAATGGGCTCTCTGCTTTGCAATCGTGCCCAACAAATAAACCAAGATTATGCATCATCGATATTAAAATCATAATCTTAAATAATTAATCCAGTCACGATTCTAAAATTTGATGGTAGAAATATTAGATGCTAGGTACAGCAAACCGAAAAAGACACTAAAGTTAAAATACTATAATGTTATTGATATTGTAGACTTTTTAATGAAACTGTTGAGCCATCATAGAAACAGGGTATTAACACAGCTTCAGAAGTTTTAGTCAAAGCAAGTTATACCGAAATCAATGCACTTTCAGGGTGGTGAAAGAAATCAAAGTACATTTCCTAAGATCTCATTGATTTCCAGAAGCCATTTTCCCAAAGTTCCCGGCCATTTTTTGACCATTAATACCTACTATCATGCTTCAGAAATGGGCATGTAAATTCTGTTCAAGGTAACTTGTAGAGAATGATGCAATAAAATCAAGCAGATGTTACATCAAAGTGAAAATTGAAAAATGATTCGTTTTATCTCAAATGAATGAAAATTTAACTTATCGTTCATTATTATTGATAACACTGAAATAGTTTTGGTAGACCACACAGAAATATCTTTCCAATATGTCCCTGAGTTTGATGAGGACTCGACTAATTTCCCGAAGTTTTCCAGAGCCCAAAAATTCAGTAATTTCCTGATTCTGTCACCCGTCTGTGTTTGAAAAAATTAAATCTGTGACTTGTTTTTAGAAAAACAAAACCCAGTAGCAACAAGATTACTGATTAAAGAAATATTTGTCCAGCAAACATTACATCCCACTGTTGTACAGCAGCAGTGCTCCGATAAGAGACTATCACTTGTTTTCAAAGAAAAACGTAAAACTCGTACAATTGTTGAAGTTGCAGAGTTACAACAATCAAATATTTTCAAAACTCTGAATGGCTAGACGTATTGATTGATAAAATTCAAACGAGGCTGAAGCTAGCAGCCAGAATTAGCAGCCAAACGTTCTACTGTTCATTCAAATAAGGTAATGAAGTTTGAAAATTTAAATTTTGTGAAATACCTTGAACCACTAATTCTTTTCTAAAATTGTGAGGATTAAACTGAACTACATTTTTCTATTTCCAAAAAGTTTAACACGTTTGGCTGCAAACTCTGGCTGCTAGCTTCAGCTTCATGAAGTCCAGTATTTCAATTCAAACTCAGGAATAAGCCTCCGGATAAACATAGAATTCTGAACAATCGGCAGTATTTCATTGGTGCGAACATAAAAACAATTTTGATATAGTTGATCACCGATTTGATATAGAGAAGGTGATTTAGTTACTTCAAGAACTGAACCTCAATTCACATTTCCAAATGTATTGCAATAAGCTGTTCATCTGTTTTGAAAAATGACAATTACTAATCAATGACAATAGAAATAATTTGAAGTAATAAGCTTTATGCAAGTATATACATCAAAGTAAAATTCATTAAAAATATAGATTTTCAAAGTTCAGCAGACATGTGCAAACAGCATACAATATTTTGAAGTGGCAATAAATCACTCCGCAATTAAAAATTTCGAATTTCCTGCACTGCCTTGAATTCGAAACAGAACAGATTTCATACATGATATTGTTGGATGCACATACATACAAGCAGTAGGGTAAAAAAAATGTTTATTCAACAGGATTTAAGGATGAGGGATCATGATATCTACGCAAAAAAAGTGATCTCATAGACACAAGAATCTAATTACCAATTATGTAAATGGAATATAGTTATCACCAATAATTGTACCCATTCCATTTATAGATACATTGGAGCACAGATTTCGACTTAAATTTGACTCAATCAAGCAAAGAATACATGAAATGGTTCATAACTATTTCAATCTCTACATCATGAGCACAAAAACTTGAGCATCGTAAAATACGTAAGGCAACATATCAAAATGGGCAATAATGCGCTAGTGATAATTAACCATTATATGGATCAACTATTTCGTCACTTTACACATTGAAGAACTGAGAAAACACTAAATAGGTACCATATTGTTCTGAATATAAGCCAGTTTTTTGTCGTTGACATCACCCGCCAAAATTGTCCTAGTCTTATGCGCGGACCCGTTTTATGTGCGGGTAACTAAAAAAAATACCCTGAAATATTGTCTCAGAATTGGGGGTCGTCTTATATGCGGGGCCGTTTTTACTCGGAGCAATACGGTAATTGTTTGATGCATATGAGTAGAGTGATATTGGATAGTAGATATTAATTGGGTAAGGTTTTGTTAGGCCAAATAGAACTCACATTGGGCGGACTGACCCTGAAAGACATTGTAGGGTTCGTTCTCATGGACATCTAACGCTGCAGCACGAATACGCTCTTGTTTAAGTGCTGCTGCGAGCGCATCATCATCAACTAAGCCACCTCGCGCTGTGTTGACCAAAAACGCTCCTGGTCTCATCTAAATTAGAATAAACATTACTATTATTCATATCATGTTATACATTCTGCAACATCAATTGAATAAATCTAAACATCGCAGTCATTCTTAATTAAAGGGAAAAAATTACATAATATAATGATTGCAACAGTTTTCACTGAATGGTGCTCATTTTTATCAACAATATCATTGGTGACTGGCTTTGTATGAAAAACTAGTTTAATGTAGTTTCACAAGACAAAAATATTCATATTTTTTCAATTTTCTTAGTATCAATAGTGAGTCTGTATCATTGCGCGTTCAAATTTCGTGTAATAGCAGAAAACTAGTGCTAAAAATCAAATCCATCTACAGTTCGAGTATTTATCAAGGATCATTGACATATATTATTAACGATGAAGTAATCGACAGTTTGACATCAATTATTCCATTACTCTAGCAAGATCCTAATACAAAACAGAAAATATGTAAGCCGACTGCTGACTTCTGTTACAGAAGGGCGCTGTTATTCGTCGAAACTGAAACTGTGAGATGGTATCTCTTGAGGCTTCACTTAAACATCAAATTGTAACAAGGCGCCGTACCTATACGATACATGGTTTAACGGATCCCCATACTATTGTTAATGCCAGTACAGTTACTTCACATGGGTCGGAACAGTGCCTCAAAGTGTATAATTCCTCAAGTCCATAGCACTTTAGAGCAGATTATAGTCCGAATTAAAGTAGGATTTCACATATTTGCCAACGTACCAGTTTTGTAGGAAAAAAAAAAAAAAGAAAAAAAAATGTGTTCCAGCATAATTCTGTGATCACATTATTGTTCAATGTCAAAAGCGTGCTAAAAATCTGTGAAGTTTGGTTCCTCGAAAAGATCATCTCTTATCTCATCAACGTTTATTTAACAATAGCTAGTCATTAAATTTCAACTTCTTCTCATTTACCCGCTTAAAATAGTTAATTACCTGTTTAATCGTAAATTCGTTGATTAGGTGATGATTGTGTTCGTTCAAGGTACAGTGTAGAGATACACAGTCTGATTGAAATAGGAGGTCCTAAGTACAAAAACGAAGATATATTTAAGACATGGATATTAATAATTTATGGTGAAGTGAAAGTATCGAATATCATAACATTCATTGTTGAAACAATCTGGTAGATACAAGATGACAATACAAGCAAGCTGCTGGCTAAATTACCTGCTTTGAATAATATAATGATTATACGTCAGTTGATAAATTTACCTGTAATGTATAAACCCTGGTCAGACCCAGAGATTTTTCAATGCCATCAGGAAGGTATGGGTCATAGAAAATGACATTGAAACCAAAGGCTTTGGCACGTAGAGCAACTGCCGAACCAATCCTACCAAGCCCCACGATACCGAGTGTATCACCACGTATCCTTGCACATCCTTGCGCTGCCTCTCTCACCTAAATTATTACCAACCACAAACATTTATTATTCAAGTTTTTGATATCAAACATTACATTTTTGTATGTCATAAGGGAGGAAGTTAATTGAAATGGTAAAGAGAACCTTATCGAAAACTATCCTCCAAATAAAGTTTATTTATAAACATTCAAATTAAGTCCCAATTATAAACTAATGGTAAAAGGAATGTGGAACATTTTCAAAAACATTATTTCTTTCTCGATAATCTAATTCATCATCAATATCAATTGATTTTAGCATCTGAAGGCGCATAAGCTGTGATTAGTGGAAATGGAGTACCATAAAAAGGGCTTCTGCATATTGATGTTGCAAATCTAGATTAACTATTTTGAAATTTATTTCCATTTTCAAGCATGATTTAATTAAATTTTAGAGTGTGTAAAACATGACTTGTCGTATTTAAATTGACCCAATGTATCAGGAATTATCGGAAGATACAGGTAACAAAAAGAAAAATATTTCAACAAACTTTTGTGATACAATTCTAATTTCGTCACAATAATCACCTGTTCAGGCCCTGTGAATTTCTTGCCTTCACGAACCATGTTTGCAAGCCAATAGGTACGTCGGTAAAGATTTAGAATCAGACATAAAGTAGTATCTGCAACCTCTTCAACTCCGTAGCCAGGTACATTGCAGACAGCAATTCCAAGTTCGCCAGCTGCTTTAACGTCGATATTGTCCACTCCGGATCCAATCCTCACAATGATACGCAGAGTTTTAAATTTTTCGAGGTCCTCCTTTGTCAGTATGATAGTGTGCCACATCAGCGCACCCACCGCTTCGTTTAATACCTAGAAATAAAAATATTATAGTGAACAAAAACATTCGATTATAATTTGAAATTGACATGATTACTTCAAATTTCGTATTTTCATTTTCGTACTGAATTTCCAAGTCGGGCAGATAAGTACAACTAAACTTGCTCTCGTGCCTTCAATCATGTTCAGTGTATAGCAGATTACCAAAGTTAACGCAACGTTAGTAGAAGATCGGCAGCTGTACATCACAAGGGAAGAGAAGTTGATTTTTTTTTTGCAGTTTATGGAGTACTGGCTATTTTATAATAAAAATGATTAGGTCACTCGAGATGCACTAGAAAATTTTTAATGCCAAAGGAACGTAATACGTACATTAGATGTTTGAACACGGCTATGTAATATAACACTCCTTGCAAATTCCGAGTTTTCTATAATCTAATTGAGTTCAGTTTTTTAACGAGTAATTGAATCTCTTCTATTAATTGAATCAGTTATTTGTCTAACATAATGGAGGCAGCCAGGTTCGCACTGATATATTTATTATTCTAGGATGAAAGTGATTCAAGGAAGCAGAGTGCCTGCAAACTCTAGATAAAAAAATTGCCGAATGAAACATTTTTATTATGAAAAGACTGGAAAATAAAGAATTGAGAAACTCCTTACACAAAACAAAGGTCCCTGACAATATTCTCACTATTCCAGAACATGGAAAATTCTCATTATTAGATTTTCCCTAAGCAATAGATACCCTCAACTTATATTCAAAAAAAAAAAAAAAAAAAATATGCTATAACAAAGTGGTCACCACTTCAATTTGAAAAAGTCTAACAAAAACAACGGAAATTTAAATCTATCCTTACCAGTATTACAATAATATTCCACAATATTTGATGACATTTTTTTACCTCGCCAAGTAAATTCAATCGAATTCAATTTTTTTGAAATAACAACAATGACAACAACAACAATAACAACTATCAGTCACATTATACTCTTTCGGGTATGTCCCCATAAGCCGATAGCTTGAGCGGGGTGAGAGAGAGATATGATTAATAACAATTATTATGCGTCTGCAGCTGTCTCAAGATATTTAATGAAAACACCCGCTTTTGCACATGTGACAAGGACATCTCTAGAAAGCCTTGTCAAGGTGTAGCTAGACCAAATTTGAACCTTAACTGGACGATTTGCACCTGAATGATATGACCCGTCTTATGATTTTGGCGAGTTACCGCTCAGATCCTCATTGATGCACTGGAGTTTCGTTATGAAGCACTCCTGTTCCATAATCTCGTACGCTGTGTACGATGCTACTATGGTCGGTTGACCACAAGTATACAAGATTTATATAAATATTTTTGTATTCACGATTGAAGAATTCAAGATTTAATTAGGCAGATAAAAATATTAAAGTGCAATATTTTAACAACCATAATATTTGTACATATTTTCATTTTCAGAATTTAGTGACTTTTCCAAGTTTTCCAAACCCGTAACTAATTTTTTTTACTGCATTAATATACGTTATGCATTTGTTTTTAATAAATAAAACTTAATATATCACAAGAATGTTATCTCCTCTGATATTATCTTGATGCAAATCTATGGAATAAAAACAAACTTAATTTAACCTTGGAAAAATAAACAAAGCATAATGTTTAGCTGAAAAAGTATAATTTCGACATCACATACAGCGCAGCATTACTCCAACTTACCTTTTCGTGAATCTCTGAAGTGGATTGAGCGTCGCAGAAGGCCACTGTTGCAACATCTTTGAGTATAGGCATTTCAATGGAACAGTCTCGCCCATCAAGAAGGGCCACGAGCGGTCGTGTCTGAATGGGTCCATTAGCAATTGGACCCCGCAGGTTCTCCATACGAGGGCGTTTAGGCATCATCTTCCGTTTGTCCATCGGTCAAACAGCCCCCCCTATTTTTATTTATTTATTTATTTTCGATTTCTCTTTCTTTATGTTTGCCAAACTCCTGTCACCAGGAGTTCCAGGATAACTGCAGTTTTTCTTGGATTTAAATTGAGGTTTAGTATTCAATTTGTAGCTGTTTAATGTTTTTTTAAACAAAAGTCTGTAACGATAGTCTTTCTCGTTTTGTTTTTGGTCCTTTTCAATCGTTTTTGTCACACAAACTGTTTTTGCAAAGCTGACTTCCGGTCGGTTTTTGGACAGGGACCGCCGAACCTCCAACGCATCACGATTTTTTGCAGAACTACACCTGAAAAAATACAGACAAGAAAAGAAGAATAAAATATTGTATTAGAGCATATTCTCAGACTGCATGTGGTAGCACTCACAAAACATTAATTAATTCGATATTTTATCATAAAGAAGTTGTAAAATTGAGAAATGCAACCTAAAAATAGGTCGAACATTTGAAGAATGAACTAAACGTAAATTTAGCGATTAACGTACAATAGTGGATTGCTTAGATTTTTTTTAAAAATAACGAAAGATTAAGGACTCGAAAACTTCGAATATCAATTTGAAAGTTAGCACGGTACTCAGCAGAACGAACAGTATTTGCGTACAAATATCGCATATTTTACTTGATTAATATTCTAGTCTGTAGCGGAAAAGATGAATTCACTCGATAACGTGTGTCTTAATGATACCTTAGTAGTGATATTTAGCCAACTAAAACGTAACCGACTGAAATTTTTTTTACACATACTTATCCCGATTACTGCTTTTACCTTTTAGGTTACCTCGGCGCGCGCCGGGTTCCCACTAGCTGAATACACAAAACTATTGTCTTTCGAATGATCACAATAAAAGCACGAGGTTATCAAAAGATTAGAATTAACGCATGTAAGTCGAGAGCGGATGAAAAACTTGGTAAAAGTATCGGAATTAGCGATGAAAGACACTGAACGCGACGAGAGTCAATGGCTGGGGCTGATGTATTATGAAAGGTTAGTACGATGGCGTTGGTCAGTGGGTGAACGTTTTCTTCCTCAACATACCTTCGTGGCATGGCCCGAACACTCGCTGCGCTCTACTACCTACCTCGATGAAAATCTAGTTGAATTTAAGAAAAAAAGGAAATAAGGGGAAACAAAATTACGTTCGACTGAAAGAGAAAAATAGAAAAACGGTCTGCGCACTTTCAATAATTCAAAAGCTTACCATCAATAGTCTCAAATTAATACACAGTGAATATTTTTACTTTTACATATATACATAAATCAAAATGACGAATATCTGAGTTATTGCTAACGCGGTATAGACTACTGGTGCGTTTATACGGTAGAGCGGGAAAACGGTGCACTAAGCATGTCCTGAAGAAAAACCACAAACTGTGACTAGTGGCGCCCCTCAAATGATCCCTGGCATCCGTGTGCGTGTACGACACGTATCTGCATTCATAGTACTATGGGAATGTTCTCTTTCATTCCCCCAACCGACAGAAACGTAATTCGTGAACTTGTCCGAATCGCATGAGACACACGAGCTCTTTTGCTTTTATTATTCCTGATTCAAGCGTGCGGCAGAAGGGAGGGGAGATTTATAAATGTGTCATCAGACTTATATGACACATAATTGTCCGTATAACAACCAAGTGAAAGAAAAATAAGAAGAAAGAAATTTGACCCAAAGAAATTCGGACAATTAGACTTGATTTACACGAATAAAACGATATGCCCGGCGCGGGCTATAAAAGGGGATCAAGTGCTCGGCTCAGCAAAAAACGTGGACGCGATAGCAGTGTTACTAACACGAGAGAATGCAACCCCAGCACTTGGGCACATGTTGTGCCAACTCAGCGAAAATATAAAGCTCATATCATCTCAATGAAACGGAGGCGTAGAACAACGATTAAGGTCTTTTTGGATACTGCCAAGTGCCGAAGGTTTGGGTGATGTGAAAAATGCTCCAAGTGATCATAAAGCCGTCATTCCTTCGTTCCTTCTCTCCCTCCTTGCTTCCGTCCGTCCGTCCGTCCGTCTCTCTGACCATCGGGCGCGCACGGCGCATGTTGGGATGAAACCCATTGAATCTCCATGTTTCTATCTTATTGAAGTTAGTAACATTATCGTAACGATTCATGTTGCGGAAAAACCGTTATTTCGTTATTTTTGAATTGTCTAAATTCAGTAAACCACAATAAAACGGAACACACTCATATTTCGAAATCTTTGTTTCTTAAAAACCGTTGTAAGATTAAAAAAATAGCGATTTTTCCCCATTGTTTCGTTACGATAGCGTTACCTACTTCAACATCGTACGTTTCTTGGATACGTGCGTCGTAACCGTATCAGCAAAATTGACATTATCGTGCATGAAAATGAAGTTCACTCGTTACAGTAGCCACAGCGCATATCGATACAACGAAAAATGAAAAGTTATAAATTAAACGGACATGCTGGAACGAAGCAAGCCCTTCGTAAAAAAAATATATATGGCATTCTGTGTCAAATCGCCGACCAGCCTATGACATTGACTATTTTGGATTCTTATATACATATTATTTGTTTTATTATATATCATTTTTTGCAAACATTTATTCTTGTTTTTTTTTTTTGAGAAATTGTCAAGTTATTCTATTCAAGAAACATAGCGATTTAATTTTATTAAAAGTTAAATCATTATTGTTTTCGAGATAGCATAATAATTTGTAGAAAAAATGACTGAATTCCAGTATTTCGTGATATGTATATAAATACATTCAATAAAATCGAAAAAATGGCAAAGGTCACGGGCTGGATGATTTGTTGCGAAATCGCCCATAATTGTACATAAATATAGAAATATTTCAAAGTATACAACATGATATGCATACAAGTTTTTTTTCTATCAAGTGCCTGACGTGTACGTATAATATTTTTTAAATAGCGATCGTGCATATACAAATTTATCATCGTACTAAACCCTTGCATTCAAACTATGTGCAACAGAGTTTTTATACTTGGGGACAACGAAGCAGAGAAAGTGGCGGCGAGCAGTTGGCGAGGCGAGCGGGCGGCGGGGGTCGGGGAAGCCAGCCGAAGTTATCCAATTATTGTCTAACCTGGGAGCAACTTCACTCGGCAAGCCCGAGGAGCGGCGCGGCAGGGCGCGACGTAAACTGGAGGGTAAGCTCACCCCACAATCGAGCCATGATAAAGTAAAGTTTGTTTCAAAACTCGACGCAGGGGTGCCCTTCTTCTCCGACTGCTATTGGCAAAACGTGAGATTTAAATTATTGTCTCAATCTGTGTAAATATGACGGATATACTGCAGGGTTTAGTTAACTTATAACCAGTGCTGTCCTCGTTTGACAATAGAACTGATTCTACTGGAATTTATCCCATGCCAAGTGTGACGTGGCATATACGTACGATACCTGCGCATGCATGCATGTTTTACTTGTATGTACGATACAATTACATTCTCGGGGCATATATGTATAATGTAAATATCAAGTACGCGGTGTTAACATGAGTCTGACGTGAGGAGCGTGGCGTCTAAATAACTGGAGTATATAGAGGTAATACGTGTCACTTTTACAAGCAAATCTCATGCTACATTTATATGCATACACAGATGACTATACACACCGCGGTGTTTGTGGTTTAGCTTCCAAACATTTCTTATTGTACATACACGAGTACGGCTTGCGTGGGTTTGAAAACAAGCTTGGTTAGCCATACGAAATGCTTTAATTAAGTTACGAATATGTTGCGACGAATGATATAAATATATTATAGAAAATAAATTGAGTAATTCTATAGTTCCATGTTCAATATTACAGATTTGTTGTTTTTTTCAATATCCCTCTGCGCTGAATTGCTTTATATCAGGCAATTGAACTTGTCACACATTGATTATATATTTAAATAGTTCAACTTCTAATTTAAGTTTTTTTTTTTCATTCAGAGACTATTTTGTTTTATAACTCGTTAAAATTTTTCGAGAAATCAGAGAACTCTACATATAGATAAGTAGAAAATTTCCCAAGTTTAACTGTTCACCGAATCCAAATTCTAGCAATTTGGCATAACTCGAATCATGTTCGCGATCAACACTGGAAATGATGCAATGGTTTTCGTCCCTCGACATATGTCAAACATGATCTTGATTTTTAACAAGAATTTATTTTTCGAAATGTCATTTTTAGTGTATAATTTTTGATTAGTGAAATAATATCGCATATAATTGTAGTTCTCTATGATGTATCCATTTATGTGAACATTCTGAACAAAAAATCCATCTACAGACGAGTTTTACGTAAAATCTTGTAATCATTATACAAAAAAAATTGATAGCCGTTACATCCCCCTCCCCCCTCCCCCCGTTTCATACGTGATTTTTTTAATGCAGTTATTTTTCGACGTTTTACAACAATAATGTCAATAAAGACGCAGGTCATCGTTGCAGAGGGACAAACCAGTATAGGTATACGGTCTATAAAGTGATTAGAAACAAATAAAAAAAAAACATCAAGGCTGTTTAAATTCAACCGAAATAATTCAACAGCATATTATAGTAACACAAGTACATGGAGTTCGTTCGCCAGATAGTTCAATGATAAACAAGAAATTGTACCTAATATACAAACGCGTTACGCGTCAGATAAGCCTTCCCTCCGTCTCCTGACTTAGGTATCAAACACAGTGGCGTAAAAGTTACGCGCGAGTATGCGAGCATGTGTGCGTGTCGGCAAGCATCACTTTAAAAGTTAGTTTTATACTACCGAAGAATCTACCAAGTTGAGAACCACCATATCGCGGGAAATAGTTCGAGTCGAGGCAAGAAGTTCACCGCGAGAACTTCGACTCAGAGTTCACTTTTTAAAAACTTGCAGCGAATTTTTGACGCCAGTGCGACGACCGGCCGACCACCCCTCCGACATTTTACATTTCCTGCCTTTTTCGTTTTTCATACTACTCTTGTCGCTCTCTTTACTGAATGAGCTGTAAGATCGGAACAGAAGTTTAAATTTATCGAAGGAAAGAATCCAAATCTAACCCTACAGTGGCACTTAATAAATTGTGACGTCACGATACTTTGTTACGCATCTGTAACAGAATCGTTGAGCGCCTCGTTTAATCAAACATGAAAAAATAGATAATTGGAACTATACTGCATATTTTTACTTCATCTACAAAATATGGGTGCATTGAAAAAGCACTAGTAATTTTTAACAAATTTGAATCAATATCGACAGTAAAGGTTAAGTTCGTAATCACTGATACGTCTCCGAACAACGATTGGATATCGGTGACTTGGAATCAGGCTTCAACGTATCAAACAAGAATTAAGATTTATAGTTATACGTAAAAATATCAAGATTAAAGAGAAGTAGTTGGTATTACGTGATAGTCTAAGCTACATATATCTACCCACAAGATATTGAAACGAAAAATGGGAATTGCACATTGGTAATATAGAGAGGATAAGTCTAAATTTCCACGCTAGCAGATACTTATAAGTATATAGTCAAAAGTAGTTGAATCGCGTAAACTATGCACTATGCATACATAGAGAAAATTAGTAATACGTATGAAAACTATTTTGGGCGAAAATTCACAAATTATATAAGATTGCACTCATTTTTACAGTTAATATTATTTTCTACTAAACGTAACATTCTACAGTCATACTAAATCTTGAAGCACATTTTTTGGAAAACTGAATTTGGTCATACTATCCCATATGAAATAAATATTTGAATCATTGTAGCGAGACTATAAATTGCACATTTCTTACAGTCGTAGAATATTACCCGTATTTTTACGTTAATCTTATTTGCATCAGATTTTACACTCGACAATAATCGTCAATTGAAGCGAATGCCTGTGAAAACGAAAAAGTTGATCAGCACTGAACGTATAGCACCGAAAAGTTGATGAAATAACTCAAGAGGTGGTTTGCTGGCGTGACTCAAACTCCCCGCCCGGCAGGTAGGTAGATAGGTAGGTATAACCGTCGAACATTAAAAGAAAAGAGGGAGGAGGAAATATTTTTCCTCTCTGTTCGGTTGTGGCGTATGTCATTCTTGCTCTTTCCAACAAAGTACATACAACAGGCCCCCGCGGAGAGAAGAAGACTACTTAAAGTTGGCCGAAAGTTTTGGCTCGGCAGCAAAGTTAACTCAGTTAAGTTCTACGCTCCTAAAGAGAAACTTGGTCCGAACTCTCTCCCCCCTCCTGCTTCATGTGAACGAACCTCAGCCGAACGTTTCTCCCTACCTTTGGCACCGCCTCGCCATAGTGTGTATATATATATATATATATATATATATATATATATATATATCCGCACATGTATTAATACGTACACCTGAGATATACGCGTATGCATAAGGGCAGAAAACCTCTTTGAAGTTCTGCCCCGTATTGGATGAGTTGTGTGTTCTTGGATTACCCCATTCAACTCATATAATACATTCATTTGCGGGATGCACGCGCGCTTGTAATGACATGACATCGCGTTTTTTATAAACAGCCGAGTACGTGAAACCTGTTAGCGTTTCTAGTTTTGTTATTTTCATTCACCGTATATCGTCGCTATATTGTTATACAAAGAGACAACACCCGCCGGTCTCGTACGATTACATGGGGGTCCATTCTCGAGTATCATTTCTCTGCATGGACAATGGACATTTGGTGACAGAGTGGGACATTGAGTAGGACATGATGTGGGTCTCAATGCGTATATTACTGCAAGCGTGCGGTCCCGTTTCTCATGCCTAGAGACACATTATAGATCCATGTATAATACGAAATTGTGCGGGCTGGAAAAGAAGCATTATAAAAGAAGGGTCATTACTTTACCGGCATCCGGCCGGCATCAACCCCATTTCCTCTTCTTGTTAACCGCCGATCAACTATTGACTGTACCGTACACGCACACATGCTCGCTCCGCCGTATATATGTACATACGTACGTATAATAATCATACATCTAGACGTTTATTATACCAAGCCGAGTCCCGATCCCACCGGTGTCCACTCACGGTCTGCCAGCAGCCAAAGCAGAGCTCCTCCGTAGAGAGACGCGAAGATGCATGCAGCAGAGCTACGACTACAACATATACTACGAAGGAATGCGCGCCCGATTACTCGGCCTTGAGAGAAACGCCGAAGAGACCCGCGCAACTTGCCGATGCGCACACGCCTGTACGAGAGTCGGTCGGTAGCGCATTCGTTCCTTCGCAGCTTCGGTACGTTTCTCTTCTTCTATCCATTCTCGTCCGTTCGTGCAATCGGCCCGTCCGCATGGGTAGACGGACGGATGGACGGACAGACCTGGCAGACAAACAGACGGTCGTTCGGTGGCGGCCTGCCGTTGCGTGTAAAGGAGGCACGACTTGTACCTGCGTTGGTATAGTATAACAGTGCGAGAAACCAGAGTTGTGTCGGGCCGAGTTAAACTCGTTGTCAATTGTCGGAGCGGCGTGTCTGTAAACGATTGAGTGTACGGAGTTATGGTAGATACTTAGTCCGGTAAAGATGCATGAAAAATAGTACTTTTTAGGTATGAATCCGGAAACTTGATCCGAATGTGATTCGATGACGCTGAATGGAATGGTGATTATAATTTTGCAATTAACCACCGAGATCATTATAAAACAAAAGGTTAAACCGTTTAATTCGAAACCTAATAAATTTATGAAAGAATATCGTAAACACAAGTTGTTGGGGATATATAAAAAAAAAAAACCGTATAAAAGTATTGTATATTCATCTTCGTATCTTCAAAAGTAAGAGAGAAAAAAACGAAAAACCATTTAAACGGGCGGAGGGGGCACGGCAAAAATCTCCGCTTAAAATTATAAAAAATATTAAATTCGTATATATGTCGGTTTTTTTGTTGTCACATGTTGCTTTAGTAACAGTTGATCTAACTCTGTTTGAAACTAAATTTTCATTCGTCATCGTCTCTTATCTTTGAAGATACGAAGATGACCATAGGATACTTTTTTACGTTTTTTTTTTTTTGTGCCCAACAACTTTTTTTTGACATATTTTTTGATGATGTTATTACGTTCCAAATTAAACGGTTTAACCCTGTTTTTTATAATGATCTCGGAGGTTGGTTGCAAAACTATTATCACCATTCGATTCAGCGTCATCGAATTACTCTTCAGATGTATACTTAAAAGGTACTACCTTTCAATTTTTTTTTTCTTGACCTACTTAGTCTTATATTAGAGTTCAAGGCCCGACGCCAAGATGATAAGATTAAAAATTTCACAATATTGTAATATTTTTCTCTCAATTTTATTTATCTTTATATGTTGCGGTAGGGAAGCTTCCGGTTTTACTTTGTCTCTGTCCTCTTTTTAGAATGTATTTCAATCAAGCCATGCCAATCAGAGCTTTCTCGACCGACGCTTTCACAGAATGCACAGTTTGTGCGAAGTGCTTCGAAATGTGTTTTCACTGTGAGTTGAAAAGACTAAGTTATCCGGAAATGATAAGTGCCACTTCGAAGATTTTGAGCGTTATTAAACGACTTTCCGGAAAACTTAGAATACAGGCGTAATCACCTCCCAATATTTTTGGCTTGGATAAACAGTTTCCGTAGAACACACATGATGACGGCTGAATCAGCTACCAAAACAGGTTAAAACGGCAATGATTAAAATCTTTCATGGCTAATTTTAAGCATTATATGCAACGGTTTAGATACATTCTATCACCCTATCGTCACAAATACACACGTCGCAATAGACAACGTGTAAACATAATGCGGTCGAATACACTAATTGAAGATGAATGGGTAGGAAAATAACACTAACGAGAGTTTATCAGACGAAGACAAATTTCTGTCCAACTTCCGAAGCAAATAAAGTATTTCTTTCCAGAATTGAAAGTATGAAAATCGAATAATATGATATAAAATAGTTTTTCAAGCATGATTCGTTTAAAAAAAAAAACCATTTCAAGTCTAGTGTTCTCATGTCTAATGCAATGATCTAGACTCTCGCTGTATGCCGCATGGTAATACCTCCGTATGTATAATGTATCCATCGTCTACGGATACAATATCGGGCGTAAAACTATTCAGGCACACGTAATACGTATGTATGGGAGATATAAGTGAAAGACCGTTGATAATACTATATTCTCTGTTTTTCCTCCTTCTTTTACTATGTGCAATTCTCTTTGTTGGAAAGCTTATCGTCATGGTTTCCTATAGATAACTGTCCAGAAATACACTTGGGATAGAATCGCTGTGACTTGAAAGAAACGACAAGATTGTCCTCGTGTACATACAAACAACACAATTGATTGCATCTCCGACATGTGTAGATTTACGTCTAATGATACGGCAAAGATCCGCGAATTTCAAGATGCATTCGAAGGTGACACGAAGGAAGAACGCTAGTGGAGTGGAATGAATTCGAAATTGTTATACGACAGTTTTATCATCTTCTGTGGAGAGTTACAAGTTGCACGCCTTATTACGTATATCTATAATATGCATACCTATGTGGCAACAGACATAAATTTTCAAATGCGTGTTAGTCGTGCCATCGTCGTACGATGGTCGATGCGGAATAGTAACAGCACTAATGATGTAAGTCATGGTCGAACGGAGGACCGCTTTCCGCGAGCATACTGCATATGGCCCCGCCGATAAGAATGACAAAAAAAAAATCGATTTCCGATTGAATCGATTATTTTTCCTCACAATCGGTTTTTGTATTTTACTCCCATGAACTACGCAATACAATATCAATTTTTGTGATTAAAGTATGAATTATTATCACTTTCTTACTCACTAAGTACCGATTTGATGTAATAAGTGAAAGATTAATGAACATTGTCACGTGAAATAAAAAAAAAATTTCGATGTAACTATAAATTATCAAAAAAATTTTCCACTATTGACTACATACTGAAATCCACGAAATATTGGTTTCAAATGCACCGTTTCACAAAAATACGAAATAATTGATTTAGTCTGTAATCGATTTACGCGCGGAACATGCTCTTGTTATATAAAGAATCGTGTGCAACAAGAAGGTAACGGTCTTTTCGCCTCGCGTATTTACAATATCTGTCTTCGACTCACCTACGACTCATATTGCAAACTTACGCTCGACCCGAAAAGACCGAGTTTGCCCCCTTGTTACACAATATACCATTCCCCGATACGACGTGATCAATACACTCTGCGACTCTGCATATTATAAACAACCAATTTCGACAAAAAGTACTAATACTGGTGTTTGCCCTAGAATTACGTAACAGACAATCAACTCACAACAAACACTGGATGCAGATTCTGACAGATTCAAAGCCACCCGTGTCGTCCGCTGTGCAGGTTGAATACATGGCCTTGAATCGATCAGACTTCATTTTGCCACAGGTGTATACCTTTGATTAGATTGGATAGGTATCGCTTTGTCTCGTATACTCTAGTGAGACGGATTTTTGTGTGTTTTGATTTAATTGAAAAGTGTCGAATGTCGTTGCGGATTGCCAATTAAAAAGACATCCATTCTGAATTATGTAAAAAGCATGTCAAAATATTGAGTATTACAAAATAATTACTGTAAATCTTTTATCATAAAAATAACTCTGTAAATTATCTGCTCAAATGCTACTACTATGTATTACTACAAACTAGCAGCTATAAATCAACAAGACTATTGCAAGTTCTTCGAAACCTCGTTCGAAACAGTATGTATAATTCTAATTTGGAAAAAGTTTTGCAGTTTATTATTGTATCAGGCACGGAGTAAAATCACTTATACCCAGGGATATTACATTTGCATTATTCGAAGAAATGTATATATTAGGACATTGAAACAGTATACTCCGTAAGTTGCTGCAGACTGGTGCACTCTGTAAATTATTTAAACTCAAAAGAAATTCGTGCGTAATCCGAGTATGAGAATCGCATCGCAGCCCCCCCCCCCCAAGCATCGCTTTTCTTGAATAAACACATGCGCTGTCTACGGTTGTCTCGACATAGGAGAAGATAGACAGTCAAACCAGGCCAGAGGCAGTCAGGCAATCATTGGCATGCCTGAAGGGAGAGCAAACGAACAAACCGACGAACCAGACGTATACCGACCAAAGAAGAGTAGCCCACTCGCTAAAAAGGGTGTAAGTTAGAGCTTTCTAAATGGAAGATCAATCTATCGAGGCATATATTTTTGTCACAGCTTCATCTTAAAACTTGTAATATAATTTTTAAAATTGAAATTAGTTACCTACAAATCTATCTTTTTTTTTCACTATACCACAAAGGCGTTAAAAGTTACAGCGTAAGAGTTTGAAAGATCTCCGGTGCATCACTTCCTTCCCATTCGCATCTCTAGAAAAGCAAGCCAGCCAAGCCAACCAGCCAGGCAGCTCCTGCAGAGTCGGTAGAAGAACCGAGCGAAGCAGCGGCGATGTAGTTAGTTTCGCAGAGAGTTTAGTTCCACCGGTCCACTCGGGATGACTGGGAGAAAGCCCCCCCCGGCAGTGGAGGGTGGCATCTTGACTCCTAGTGGAGTGTGGCAAGCAATGGCCGGTCCGATCGATGTCTCGCCAACTTCCCCACACCCTTCCTGCGGCACAGTGGCAAGGGACAGAGACAGGGCCGCAGGAGGGGGCGAAGGGGCGGGGGCACGGACCAAGCAACGACGGCTCAACCTTCGGTGGCTTACGAAGGCCGAAACACATGAAAAGCCGTGTGCCGTTTGCAGGAGCACCTACGGGTCATACATAGATTTACTACCGCGCGCTCGATTGCTCGAGGCCAAGTGTGAGTGAACGTTACTGCCTGTGGGTGATCCGACAAACGGAAAACGGTTTGCGTGTGTTTCGGCTTTGAGAAGATGCTATAGTCCGTCTTTACCGACCGCGTTGAATGCCACTTATGCTTACCATTATCATAACCTACGCATCACTCGTGTGAAAATACTGCAGCCAGCGTAATTTTACATGCAATGCCAGATAGAGATTACAGAAAAAAAAAGCTTTGTTTGAGTGCAACAATAATGACACGAAATATACGAATGTAGATGAATTATCACTTCTTGCAGGGTTAAATTTCCTGACATTATTTTCGCATGAAATCAAAAGATTTTTTAATAGCGTTGTTCGGAAATTGCATGTAAAATTGCGCTAATTGCGGCATTTTCGCATCGGTGCTGCGTAGGCTTCATTAGTAGTAGAAATATGTGAAATTTACTCGGTCGGTAAAGACTGATCATAGCATCGACTTAACAGAGCGCAAGTCTGTTTACAGTGGTGACGCGCATCCTCGATTTGTATATTCGACAAGGTATGAGCGTCAATATATACAGTAAACCACATGTACGATGTTGTCAACTGCGTAACGTACAATACGCGTTATCCACGAGGGTGTAATTTGGGTATATACGATTGTAAGCGATATCTATTTTGATTTTCGGTATTACTGGAGTAGGCTGTGCATGTATGTACGTACACAAGTATGATTATTTGGCCCGGAAGGTACGCACGTAGCGTGCGTAACTTATACGTCACCTAAGGTATTCGATTCATAAAAAAAATGTACAATCCTAAAAGTATATGTATTAACACTACGAGATTTGTGTTTGTTGCTTGGTGGTGTGATAACACTCATTCAACTCTAACCTAACCTTGTTTGAAGTTCAGTAGTAATGGTGTTATCATGCATGGTATTATTTGTTTGCTGGGGGATAGCGGGGAAGGAGGGCCCACCCTTATGGTTCCTAACCCAACCTAACCTATTATCCTGATCAAGGTACAACTGTGAGGGAAGAGGTAGTTTTAGCACGTACCTGCCTACCTATGGATATCGAAAACGTTAATTACACTGATACACGTTAGCACTGACATAATGGCGAGTGATTTTTCTTACGGTAAATGTATATATTTATTGGTGTCAGTGTTATACCTTTATGAACCTATATTCAAAATAACCTACCAAACTGATGTGTACAGAAATTAAAATAGAAATAAAAATCTGAAAAATTTGAAATGATTTTTTGAATTGGGAAAACAATATACGCTGACCGATTCAAGGGGGTGAGGATTACGCTCTAGTCGAATCGACGTGGAATGTCCCATATACAGACAATGGAGTTTATGGGTAGAGCGCAAAGTAGGGATGGGCGATATGCATCGATGTTTCAACTATCGATTGTTTTCGGGGGAAACATCGATATTTTTAGTCGATATTTTTTCTAGGTCGAAATATCGATAGTCGATGGAATAATTTGAACTATCGACATCGTCGAGTGATTTACCTGCAGAGGGTATACTCCATCTTTTTCAACTCCATTTATGATAAAATTACTTATGTTATAGTATAAATGCTTTTAATTATTTGAATAAAAAATGAATTGAAAATTAGAATTATTATTTTTGTATGTTTATTTTAGAGATAATTATAATTTTTTTAAATTTTTGCGCTCATTTTCAATAACGATATCGACAATCGATGTTTCGATGTTTTTCTAAGAATATCGATGGTTCGATAGCGAAAATTGAAAAAATATCGATAGTTCGATGTTGATGTTTTTTACTGATATCGCCCATCCCTAGCGCAAAGTGAGTTATGAGCGAGAGTATAAATCTTGGGGGGAGTTACGTGAGGTAATACTTCGGCCATATTGAAGAGCAATAATGGCTGGTGATTGATCCACCTTCCATCTTTCGCTTCACCCATGGAGACTAGAGTAAAGGAGTGGACACAGCGTGCTTCAGAAATGTACACGAAATCCCGGCCTAAAACGGCGGCGCTGCGATCAAAAAGATCGTAGTCATATATATATATATATATAATATATATATATATATTTTTTAAATCAGGCACACTGTTACTACTTATTTCCTAACCTCAATGTGGCAAAATTCGTGCAGTGTTTATGTTTACATGTGTAAAACTTTTTCTTATTGATGTGCAGTGTTAATTAATTTATTATGTTTATTAAAATGGGTGTATCAAATTTCGTTGAATAAAAATAAGCTGAAACATTAGGATAATCATCGATGTAACGCTCCCAGACAACAAACGAAAAGAACATACGAACACACAAAAATAGTCTCCTTAACCTCCGATATACTATCATTTAGGTGCGTCACTTTTCATTCTACCGCGGATCGGTCACTTTCATCGCGTGGACTAATTTTATTACTATATTTACGATCTTTTCGACCCATGCGATACTAGTGGCAGAGCGGAGAACTAATCGAAGTCTCCATGGCTTCACCCATGGATGGGATGTTTCCATCCATAAGTCGTTATACAGTCCAAGTGGTTATACCGTAACAGCACGGTATAACATGTGGCAAAATTTTTCAACTTCTCAAATCCTTTTTCAATAAAGTACAAAAAATTTGCATCGTATTAAATTGAATTTTGCTGTCAGCTTTTGATTACATACCGGGAGGATTCCTTGAGGGTTAACGATGCGAACGACGCTCCTCCAGCTGATGGGCAACCGAAGTTACATCTTACACGCAGTTTGTACACCCCAGATGTAACTTCAGTTGCCTATCTGCCGGAGAGTGCCTTTGTTCGCATCGTTAACCCTCAAGGAATCCTCTTGGCATGGTCAGCGTTGTACAAGAGAATGAAAATTATTATCTAGACAAAAGAGTATCTCTATACAAATCCACTTAGATAAGATGAAAGTTAGACGAGCAGTAATTATCTTTCTGGGATATAAAATTATCATCATTTTCATCGAGATAATCGAAAAGAGAACGATTATAAAAACCTAAGATTTTTATAGTGAAAAATAGGAATTCTTGATTCGATGATGAAATATTTCTTTACGACTGGTGAAAAGAATATGATGTTGTTGCGGACAATTTTTTGTCGATGCGAAGAAAGATTCAACAGAATTACTTTACCCGCCACGAACAAAAACATCTTACTTTGTTTTAAAGAATACTATTTGTAATCTAGTAAATTACGAAGAGTTTCTTTCAGAAATGAATTTTTCTTGAAATATTTATCTTTGCAAAATTACGGCAGACTCTTGACTTTGTGTAACGTTTCCTATATTTCAGTAAGCAAATTATTTTATCTTTACCGAAAAAAAAGATAAAGAAAAATAGCAGACTTATCGGGATGAAGATGAATCATATTATACATTAGAGTCGCATTATCTCTATTAGATAAAAAATGAAGTGTATCTATCTAATTGCAGGTTCATTATCTTAGATAAAATTATCCGGATAATTTACAACACTGCATATGGGTATATTATGTTGTCAACATTATTATATGTATAGTAGCCACAGTTATTTGTTCCAATGCATGAAGTTAATTTCTGAAATTCGAAGCAAAAACTACAACTTAATCGTCACAAATACATTTCCTCTACGAATAAACACGATTTTCTGACTTGTCTTCTGGTTTTTCCACGTCCATCAAATTATACCTATTGGATAACAGAAAATATACATTTCACCAGGCGTTCTCATAGCAGAAATAACAGGATATCTGTGGGGGTCAAAATTATTCTATTCAACAATAGTAAGGAATTTGATTCAGGATATTGAATTGATTTGGCAAAGTTGATTAAATTTGTGGTGAGGGCGGCCACAAATTTCTGAGAAAAAAATTCCATGATGTTTCCAGATTTTCCAGGACCTAAAACCTAGTTTTCTCCGACATTTTCCTAGTTCTAGTAAGTTACTAAAACCTAAATAGTTCAACTTATTAACTCTATATTCAGTTGAAATTCAATTCGAATTGAAGAAAGACGCGATGTACAAAAAAGTCAGTTCAAGCCAATTTGTTTTCTCGACGAAAAAAGTAAACTTGTTACCTCAAAAAATCCTTTCTAATTCACACGATAGAAGACTGATATTTTTATTTTTGTAACGACCGAATTAAAAATCCCCTGACAATTCCAGGTTTTCCGCGACCCCTTTTAAATTTATCGCCAAGAGTTATACGAAAATAAATAATTCGTGCCACCAATCCACTGATTACACGCGTAAGTTCTATAAAAGGTTTACATATTACATGTGTGCACTTGGTAAGCGTAGGAGGTGAAAAGTTGTAGCTTTATTTCCTACAGCCACATGCCAGGCGGTTGCTCGCGTACCTAAACAAGTTCGAAACGAACTTTTAGTTTCAGAAGTCTTGACACGTGCGGTTCAAAAATCATTTCATCTTCCCCAAGCATCTAATTTTTCTTTGTTTTCGTCTGTTCCGTTTGCTTAATTTATTTCTTCGTTTAACATATGCTCTTTCGTTTTCCTTGCCATTTATCTATAATACACGTACATGTATACGTATGACGCATACTACCAAGGTGTCAAATCCTTGTACCAAGTTAACCTACGCTATCCCCCCTCAACGACCGATTTATCGCGTAACAAATCAGGACCGCAGGCAGCAGCTCTGCTCACAGTCAGTCAGTGGTCATAGGTGTCAGTGTGTGCAGGGACTGAATAATGTATAATGCTAACGTAGGGAGTGTTGAGTTCGGAGTCGATGTTGAAAGGGGTGAAATACAAGAGTAGTTGAGTGCACCTAGTTACACTCAATACTTTATTGACTTATCCAATTGTATAACGCAGGATGACAAGCATACGTACCTAGCTAATTACACATAGGTATGAATGCCAATTTAACACGGGGTATATCCGCGCTTGTATAATTTATGCAACCCAGCGTACATTTTGCGGATGGCTATTTGTGTCATGGTCCTTAAAATTCGAGATAGCGGTGAGTCGTCCAACCGTAAACATTCGAACAAACTAAACTCGGTTACACTCAGTTTCCACAATGCAGGCGTATTTACTCTACGTTAAATTTTTTACGTAAAATTTCTATGATAGAACGCGGATATATTAAAATTAAATGCTTAACCATTTTGCTGGGCAATTTCCTTATAAATATAAATACTTCACTATAAACAAGCCGTAAAAATATTAGTTTTCGTAGGACTTTTAAAACCAATTCAATTACTGGCAGTGCCATCGAGTGTGACATGGTGTATTGTGTTCCAAGTCCGGAAATTGGACGATTTCTTACAAGTATGAAATTTGTAGCATGAGCCGTAGGCTAGCGCAGTAATCACAAGTAAAAATTGCACATCCGTTCAATGACAGTGCTTAAAATGGAGCACATAAGTTGTACATACGCGCCGAAGGCATTTTACTTCACTTTTTGGAAACGGGGCACTTTACGCACGCTCCACAGGCTTCGAAAATGGAACTTTCCGAGCGAGTGTTGAAAGAAATCTTTTTTCGTTAATACTACCTTTTTTCATGAAACTTTTGAAAACATGAAAGTCTTCACTTTTTATAAAATTGTTTCCTATTGCATTGTTTCATTACTATTGGATGTAAAGTTGTATAAAATTCAGATTTTTTCAGTTCAAAAACCAATACTTTTTCTATAATATATTATGTATGTCACCATAGGCTAGGGGGGTAGGGGTAAAAATATAGAAAGATCAGAAATTTGAAGGGTCACAATATCGAATTTTTAAAGAAGCGAAAACTTAATTTATAATATTTTCAAATTTTGAAAATGAAGTATGTAGTCTGGACAGAGAAGTAAAACAATAGAAAGATCAGAACATAGGATACCAAACTGTGAAATCTTCAGAATTCCTCGTGATAATATAGAATTCTATACAGATTCTCGATTTTGTCGTTCTATATATTTTGAGACCTCTCTATATTTAATCTTTCTGTATTCCGACATCTCATATTTTCAATTTTCGATATCGATATTGCACATCGACAGGTATCGATATATAAAATATCGGTTCACTTAAATACTGTGTTGATAAAATCCATATTCGATATATAAACATGAATTTCAAAATTCAATTCTATGAGCTGATACGAATTTTGTAGTCTGTGGTACTGAAAATATCGTAAAAATACTCAAACAGCCTTTACAATCAATAAAAAAAGAGGTTCAAATTTTTTTTTTTATTAAAATAAATAAAAAAAAAAAAATGACGTCATACAGGTCTCAAAATCACTTGTTGAAATAAAAAATGTCGAGAGCAGCTCAACTCGATCAGACCAAAAAATGCAACTTTTTTTCTTCGAATTCCGATTTCCCATTTGAAAATAAAACAATTCATCTTTGCGTGTGATTTCGTAATTTATTCACCTAAAATTTCGTCAACGCAACACCTCTAGCAATTGCCGAGAAAGAAATATTAAAACCGAAAATACAAGATTTGAAATTGCAATGGGGGATGAATGAAAGCGGTATTACGGGATAGAGGTCTAGTATCGACAAGCGGTTATCAAAGCTTCGATCTCGTCGCTAATTTAAACTCAAAGAATGCAAGAAGGAGAAAGACCTGATATGAGGATACGGAAAGTAAAGGTGTTTGTTTGCGTGAAGTGGATTTTAATTATTACGGTCGTTGGACGTGATACTTGGAGAATAATTTAGGAATTGGTTTGTTGAGATTTGGAATTGGAAGTTGGAATAGAAGTTGACTGCTTAAAATATGGAATTGGAGTTGACTGATTGGAAGATGGGTTAGAAGTATACTTGATGAAAGTCAAAATACAAGTGAGTTAGAGACAAGGAGTGTGAATGCAGAGAAGGCGCAAGAATTCAGAATAATGGGGGACCGAAGCACCTGAATAAGAGTGATAGCGAGTGGAGTGAGCTCTCAAAGGCCCAGCCTGAGGCCGGATGGGAAAAGGACAGGTAAGGTACTGTAAGTTTACGAGGTAGAAGTTAGTAACGATATCGTAATGAAACATTGGGGAAAAAATCACCATTCTCTTATCTTTACAGTGATTTTGCACGAACTAATATTTCGAAATATGAGTGGGTTTTATTTTATTACGGTTTAGTGAATTTCAGACAATATCGAAATCGCGAATTAACGGTGTTTCCGCAGCATGAACCGTTAGGATAACGTAACAAACTTCAATATAATATAAGTTTACTCTAAAAAATGAGTGGGGGTGTCAGTAAGTAATGAGTGGCCGAAAAGGTGAGGAAAGGCCGGCCAGACGCAACAGCGGTAAGGTCAAGACTTGGTAAAGAGTCTTTTTTGTTATAATAAACATTATTCTTCGACTGTCCGTTAAAAAGCTTCTAGGGAATTTTTACCTGGCTTATTCGGATACGCTCGCTGAGTAGACCAAACAAAGAATTCCTAATATTTTATTCAACATCGAAATCCGATATTCGCTGATACAGTATCGACACAGGAAAATATCGGCACGCCGAATACCGTCTTTAACTATCTTGATATTTTTTCGATATACCGATACGACATGTATCGTCCATGTCTACGACAGGTGATGTAAAGTAAAAAGCTAAGGTGATCGAACTTGTTGCAGCTCTTACTAAAGAACGCGATTTTTTCGGTTTATTCAGATTTGGATCATTACACCAAGTATTAAAAATATATCGTATATACATCGGTGCGCGATCAAATTCACCAAAATTATGATAACGCGCACCCTGCTATACGTAGTTGAGTGGTGGATGTTGAGGATCTACTTGACGAGAACGAAGTGCCTCTGGGAGTTCCCCTTTAGTTCATCGTGATGTGATATCGTCTGGGGGGAGAATGATTTTTCCTCAATTCATTCCACGAAGCTCATTTTTACCAACGTCAGTTTGTGAAGAATTATGTGGTGAATAAATTGATCGATCAACGGCATATAATGAAATCGCGTCTCTTAAGCTGGACCGACCACATCATTTTTTCAAAATAAGACCAAAACTGTAATTTGGTCCTAATTTTGAGCCCAAACCCCGATTTTGGTGCGCCAACCCCTTCCGAGATATGTGTGGTTAACCTAGGTTTACGGAAAGCTAAAACGACCATAAAAATTTTACAGTGAAGGAATGCAGGTATCGCAATGAAACAAGAACCAAAATTTGGTGCTAATTTGATGCTATTTTTGTACTCTATTTTTACAACATTTGTAGCCGTACGAATTGTGCTTATTTTGTACTTGAGATTTGAGCGTGCTTTTATCACTAGAATGATGGTTGGTTCAAATTCGCACTCATGTATTCTCAAAGCACCAAAATAGCACCAAATTTACACTGTATTCCAGTTACGATATTTAATCGAATTCAAGAAAAAATGTTGTGGTCGGTCCAGGTTCGCATGAGGCTACATTACCTGTGAATACCTCGAAAGGGGTTGGAGCACTGAAGTTGGGGTTAGAGTACAGAAATAGCACCACATTACGGTTTTGGTCTCATTTCGAACAAATGATGTGGTCGCTCCAGGTTTAGAGACATCATAAAATCGGGTGTAGAGAGAAGAAGGTTATCTTGATACATCACTCCAGCTGTTATTTAATATTCTAGTAAGGTTTAGAATTGAATTTTTTTTTTAACTATATCAACTAATTACTCAATCTGTAGAAGATGTATTAAAATTGTAAATCTTATTTACTGTTACAGAAGGCAATAAAGAAAATTTATTTAGTCGCCACAATGTTGTGATACGATCAGGTCAAGACAGTTCTTTATGCTATACGTCCCTGCAATCTATGCTGAAACAAGAAATGTTGTATTTGCTTGAAAATATGTTTATATACGGTAGATAATGCAATATTTCATCGTCAGTTCATGATCCGTATAAGAAGTCATGAACCAAGAAGAACGTCGTTCTTCGTAAAACGAATGGAGGAAATTACACTGATTAGAACAATCTCTACTGTAATAGTGATCAGTGAACAATACCGAATCAAAAGAACATTTGATCGATATAAAAATAATGATCATTCATCGATATTGTGCTAATTGAAGTTAAGGAATTCGTAAATTGTTTCTAATCTGTACAACGTTTCGTTTGATATGTTTAAAGTTTCAGTAATTAAATATCCGGAAAAAGACATGATCCAAGAGGAGAATGCGTCGAAATTTCATTGTCAGTATGAAAAAATTACTGGTTAAAATGAAAATCAATACAGAATTGAATTCTCATGGATTTATTATTCACTCCTAATGTGGTCAAACGGGGAAATGCAATTTATAGGTATCTTCAATCGCGATTGTGAATAAATCTACATCCTGGAGTTAGAATAAAGAGACTCTCCATCAATTATTGTTCGACTACGCGAGTATGCACAGCTGCTGTAGCTTTTACACGTATAACACACCTATATGGCTACGTGTACATTCGAATAAATTAAGTGTTTTTTTTTTCTAAATTATATACGCGGGTAATTATTAATACAAGTGTTGAGTACAGATGGAATAAGAGAAGGCCGAACTTCTTTTTTTGCCGTTTGAATTCGATGTGCAAAGTGAGCGAAAGTTACCACGTTGCTACTGCACACAATTCTCTTCGCGGTGACATGTCATGGCGGAAGGAGCAGCAGGCAGTCATAGCGTGACCTTAATTCTTTCGATCGTAATCGACTTCTGACGGTAGTTATATCTATTCGATGCCCATCGCATCCGCGCCAAGCAGCGTTATATGCGAAGAATAAAATTTATCACGAAAGTGATCGCCGCTTTCACCAGGCACAGGATGAGAGACTGAAGTTGTTAACGTTAACGTAACGAAACGTCAGGAAAAAAATCGTCGTTGTTAGGCAATTTTAGAGTGACTTTTAAGGAGTTAGTAACGTTACTATAACGATGCGTGTTTGGAAAAAAGCTCTACTTCGCACCTTTAGGAATGTGTTCGAAATTTAGTAAACCGGTACAAACAGAATATATTATTATTTTGCAAAGCTAACTTCTTGAAAGTTATTCTAAAATTGCCCAATAACGGTGATTTTTCACCTTGACGTTTCGTTACTAACTTCAGCCTCATAAAAATAAACCGTAGTAAATGGCGCATTATATATCGTTGTGCAGAGTCTCGACCTTCATTTATGGTTCGACTTACCCAGAAAATCGTTCTTACCATTTTTATGGACACGATGACATTTTTCATGCTTTATAACACATTAATTTAAGGTTAAGGAAAATTTGTATGATACTCTTGTTTTACTATATCCTATACAGTGTGTATATATATTTTGTTTTCACCTGCTGGTACTGCTATGCGTATTTGTTGACGATGACGATGACAACGATGATGAGGATGATAACGATGTTAATCATCGTCGTCACCGTCATCTTCTACAAACACCAATAGCATCACCAGCAGGTGAAAACAGTCGATATAACATAAAGAATCAAAAAAACGTTTGGTTTTGCGGATATGGGTCAGCACGTCGCCGAATGAAGCAAACCTTCGCACATGTCCGCAGAATTACGCAACAACAACGCTCACGAATCACGATCAACGAGAGAGATCCCGTTTTAATATATATATAAAATACATACGGGTCATTCCATGTCAAATCAAGATATAAATTTTTGAATTTTGCAAAAAAAAAAACAAAAAAACCCATCTCAAAAATTTCAGGATCTTTTGAGATCAGTTGGAGGTATTCCAGAAAAAAATTCGAGCCAAAAATTTAATGGAGGTCATCGATTTTTACAATGTTGTAAATTTCAAAATTCTGCAAAAAAAACGATTTTCTGAAAAAACTTTTCAAAAAAATTTTTTTTTAGTAGTTTCGAGTATCCCCTTGAAAATCTAGCTCAGGTCATTGGAGTAATTATAATAGTTTTCGAGACCCTTGAAGCATAAGTTTAAAAAACAGAAAAAATAGTGGAATTTTAAAAGATGCATAACTTTTGAAACGAACATTTTAAATTTTTTTCCTTTGGCAGAACTTCTTTGTATGACGAATGAAAACTTCTGACCAAATTTCATCCAAAACAAAAGGGGTCGAGTACAACCATTGGTCGATTTGACATGGAATGACCCATACGTATTTATACATAATATCTAAAATACGATGTGCGTAAAATGGGGAGGGAGGGGAAATCATTTCCGCTTTAACGAACAAATTTCTGATCGTATAAATTAATCGGTCCCACGTGGCGGCATCAGTTTTACCTATTTTTTCGTTTTCGCTTTATCTGTGAACACGCATCGACATTATTCTTTACTAGTAAAAGTTCAGCTCTCAATCAAATATTGTTATTTTTTCAATTCAGTCTTCCCCTCGCATTATTATATATTTCTAAAAAAAATCTGTAGTCATATGAAATATACGTATTGTTTGGTACGATAAAAGCAAAGCAATAATCCGACGGAGGGTAAACTTTTTTTCTCACTTATGTATACGTACAACTTTCATATACTGTAATATGAATATTGCGATATTCAAGACGCAATAACATATTCAAACACTTTCTCAATTTTTGCACGAGGAATTTACGTTTCGCTTAATAGAGAAAAAAAAAACAGATATTAAATTTTAAAATCAGGAAATTGCTATTGGTTTCACCCCCAAAATGTGTTTTCCGACATCATGACGAAGGCGAAGCGTATAAGCGTAACCTAGTCTAGCCCTGTCTGACCTACCTACAGCAGACCGTTTAACCGTATATATATGCCTATATCATATACGTACACACTTCATGCATTAATCCTTTCGAGTCCATAGTGGCAAGTATTCTTACCAACCATTTTATATCAATTTTTTGTATATTTAGAGAAATTTTCCAACACATTTCTGATAGTTTACTACAAGGTTTTCAATACTCGAGAGTAATTTTTGCAGTATAATGAAATTTAATATTGTTAGAAACAAGTTGATAGCAAAAAATCGTTGAAATTGCAGGGATGATTAATTTCCGAGACAGTTACCCCTCTACACATGTTATACGTAAATCATAAGTTTTTGAGGTCGCTGATTACGAATCTGAAATCAGATTTTTAACATTCAAGATAGTGGATCCAATATGGCGGACGAAAGTTTCAAATTTCATCGAATCCAGAGAAAAAAAACTCTGTCCAGGTGTTTTTGGGGTCGCTGGTTATTTCTGAAATCAGATTTTGAAAATTCAGTATGGAAAATCCAATCAGCGACCCCGAGAAGTCCCGCAGAGTTTTTTGGCCGTATTCGATCAAACTTGAAATTTTAGTCCGCCATATTGCGTCCGACGTGTCGAATTTTTGAAATCTGATTTGAGATTCGTAATCGGCGACCCCAAATACCCTGGAATACTATTTTGTTATGAAAGTTGACTCAGCACAGAGACCGCAAACCGTGACGCAAGAACAACAATTCAAAGTTGACTATTTGCGCTCGAGTTGACTATTTCCCTCCTCGAGGCAGGCTTTACACTTGCAATCGAAAGTTACGTGGCGTTTAGGATACCGGGTAAACTTCTTTTATTAACCATACAACGTGCCGCCGCTTCTTTCATGCATATTTTATTATCCGCTAAGCCACAGCTCAACGTCATTACATAACGAAAAATTGCAAATCTCTATATTTGGATTAGCATTGATATTGCGAACAGTCGACTCGCAATATATGTATAATAATGTATGAAAATGTGATAGATCGAATAATCTAATCGGCTCAAGGGGATGTCAAACCTCTGTCAAATGAGACAAATCGTTTTTTTTTTTTTGCTTTTTTTTTGCAATACTTACTCTTTCTCAGTACGAATGAAATATCTTCAAACTTTGGCTAATTATAGGACTCCTTGTGATGGAGCTTTCGTTTCGACTAATGAAAGTTCATAAAATTAATGAAACACGAGGTATGTGTAATGTTGAACCGTGAGATAGATTACCGGACAAAAAACGTCACATCTAATAGTCACAGGTTGAAATAAGAGGGGGAAAACAGCTGCAGCAAGCACGCGTATATAATGTATACCTGTATATATATTCCTGTAATACGAATACGTTTATTATATTATACTCGTCATATAGTTATCGCTACAAACTACGTATAATATAAAGATGTATTCCATATACATATAGAGGCACGCATTATACTTCATCAGCGACAGTACGAACATCACATGCATCTGCACGTGTGTACATAGAATGTTTGCAAATGAGGTTGAAGTTCGTAACGTTAATATATCGATGCATATTCAAGAAAAAACGTTACTTCGCAACTTCAGAATCGTTTGAAATTCAGTAATCCACAATTAAAGCAAAACGTACTCACGTTGTGCAGACTAAACGTTTTCAAAATCTTTCCGAAATAGTAAATTAACGAGTTTTGTGTCGATGCTTTATTATCTTAAAATTACTAACTTCAATTCTGTTGTTTGCAGATGAATTATTTTTTGGCGCTAATCCGAACTAATCCGAAAGTCAATTACACTGCACTTGTTGTCACCGTACAATGTGAAAAAAAAAAATTCAAAGTTTCGGGTCAATCAGTTAATGTCAAACTCAAGACTGAAGATTTTTTTTACGCTTATTTTCAACAATGTATCAACATTTTGTTTTAAGTATCCGATATAAATTAAATATTGACAACTCAACTTTTGACAAGATTTATTCAATTTTTCTTTAATGCAAAAATTTAGCATTTCTTTTCTTTACTCTCAAAACAATAGAAAAGAACGCTCGAGCATGTGAAGTTCGTTGAATTTCCATTGGTTCATTTTCCATGAATGAAAGACAGCAGCTTTTGAGCGGACTTCAGCTAAAATCGATTTTCAGTCGCACTAGTGGCCAATATTCAATAAATTACTGTCTGTGTATCAGAAAAAATAAAGTCAATTTCAGTAGGAAAACGTAATATTCATAATCGCAGCACGCATATCTGTAGGTGATTGCAATATGAGCGTATTTGTGTATAACTACGTAATGCATGTATACATAAGTATAATGTATAAATATGTATACATACATGTATGTAACATACGTAATATGCGCCGATCGCATCATCGGAGCTTCGGTCACTTCTGAACAATAGAAAGTTTCATTCGGAAGATTAATACATTGATGAAGTAACGATCAACGATGAATAAAACGAGAACGAGCGAGCGAGTCATGACTGGATATGAGCAGCAATAAACTTGGCCTTTCAATTCTCAGTCGTATATGTATAGTTTTCGGGTACGATTGTATAAACGTACGCGAGTAGCAAATATACCTAAGAAAGTCCAAAGTCCTGAAGAAGAAATTGTGAGCCTGAACATGCTTGCACACCATGCATGTAAGGAATTCGGAAATATTTAGTTTTTCCTCTGATGTGAGAAATAACGGTTATACATATGCGTGTATTCATTTTGTTTCTCGGCATCACAATATTTGATAATAATTATTATTTTTTTTTCATTCGTGTACAAACGCGTTGCTCCGAGTTCATAAAACACGCCAAAATTATATAATTATACAATACCTTGTCTCTCAACATACCGGGATAATACGTATGTATTCATTTTCTCTCCCGTACGTTGATTACAATTATTTAAGAATTATTAGCCGCAGAACCGAGAAGACGAGTTGACGAGCAACGCGATTAATAAAAGAAATCCAGACCGAGGGACTGAAATGTGGTGATATTTTAAACGGAAATCCAACATCAACATACATGCTTCGTATCTCAGAATTATAAACTAGTTCTGATATTTCGAAAAAATTGTGCACCGGAACAAAACACACGGCAATTGGTTGGTTATTTTTCAACTTATTATAACATTTTAATAACTGATTTCAATAATCTCCCGATCATCCACTCGTCCAATCGAACGTTCAATTTTTTCATCTACGTTTAACGGAACGTAAAAAAGAAGAAAAACTTTACGTCACGAGATTTGCCAACACGACGACTCTTGTGAGTAAATGTAGTAAATGATTACCATTTATTTTTATTATATACATTCGGTAAACGTATTCGTTCGGTAGATTAAATTCGTATCAGAGATGAACTACGATGTGTGTAGACATACGCGTAACTTTAATCACGCACACAACTCGAACCATGCGTTTAAATGATTGTACACATATGCTCCGTGTGGTATATTTTTAGATGTATAAAAACTTTTTTTCTCCGGAAAACCAAACTCAACGATCCTCGGCAGCAATGTAGGTATGTCAAGTATTATTTCGCACAGTGCGAAAATGATCGGACGCGACGAACGAACGTACGTACGTTTAATGAATTATAAATGAATCATTTCTTCGGTAAAAGTGTTCTCTACTCAGTCGTACAATTAACGGTATAGTGTAACAATGAAGGAGGCACGTGGTGTTGGTATCATACATGCGTTCCGAACTCAAGTTTGAAATTCAAGTTTCAACAGACTCGTTTTTGTTGTCCGAAATTAACACAACTAGAAATTAAGGAATTAAAGAATAGAACAAATGATGAAAAGTTATGGCCGAAATAGTCTGATCGTCATTGTTGAGAAAGTTGCCACAATTTCTTCTTCCATGGTAACGCGAATTAAAGACGTCGATTGGCCCGATATTAAAGAAGCCAGTGAAGTCGTGTTTAACGAGTAAACTACGGTGTAACAGAAGCAAAGATAGAGAGAGAGCGGGAGAGAGAGAGAGAAACGAGAGGGGTGGAGTGGGAAGGGAGAACGGAAGGAGGGGGTAGATAAGAAATAAATGTAAAAGGTAAAAGTTTGGCGAAGAAGGAAAGCGACAAGTGTAACGTAATGGCGATAGCTGGCGGTTAGGCGATGGTAGAACGCCGCGGCCGTCGGTCGAATAGCCGACAAGTGCGCGTATTAAGGGGGAGGAATGAAATAAATGCGCGTGGCTGCCGAAGCGTCTCTACTCCCGCCATATCAGCGACGTAAACCACGCATCTTTTCACGAACACGTAACACCCACGAATGAATTGGAGCGCAGACACGCGCGCTTCGGATATTCTTCGGCTATAGCTAGGCCACCTATCTGTGCATCTATCTACCCGCCTGCTTGCCCGATGCTTATTGCGTTTGCCTGCGAAGAAAGACGCATGGATGGCAGAGCGTAGGCATCCTAGCCAGGAACCCGGTAAAACTATCGCTGATTATGCACCGGAATTATGTAGGGATTTGTCTACGTACCTCTTTCTAACGAATCAATCATTCGCCGAGATGAGTGACGGTGTAATATTTCGCCGTTGGAGAATCACCCTTCGAATCACGGCACACAATGTTAGTTGGGCGCACTTGGCGTTTCGGTGTTTGGTCCCGGTTTAACCCGAGTTTTTCTTGTTACTTTGGGCTTTTGGTTGCACAATTTGGGCCCAAGGGTCCCGCGCGCCCACCCGACACCCCGCACTCGCGAAAGTCACTCAATTGTCAACCGAAATAAGTAATAATTAACAGAGAACGCTTGCGAAGCACGGCCGAGCGACTCTCTCCCTCACTGGAGGAAAATGGCGGCCCCCCCGAGCGAGTAGCGCGCGCCTCCGATCATCGCCGAAATAATACGAACGACTGAATTACAAATGTTGTCCAATGTATTTTCACCGTTCGAATATCCGCCGATCGTCAAACCAGCTATGGATGGATGTTCGCCGATACCCCTTCCGACACGTTTCGCAAACCACGCGATTTTTATTTCAGAGTATTTTCAAACAGGATTAGCCTCGCTCACGTCAAAAGCTCACTCATCACTCGTCGTTTATATCTTCGTAAGCAACGCGCTGTCGTTTCGATGCATCGGGAAGTTGTGTCGTACGGATTTGTTCCTTCTACGTGTAGTATGTATAGGTATGTACATACCTTTCGCTTGACCGCAAAACTGTATTGTTTTTAATTGATAATTAGTATCACGCAGATTGACAAATTGGTAATTGCATCACTGAGCAAGAGAGTTAATTCAGCGGCAACAATTAACACGTTTCAAGTGACGATACAAAGCAGTTGTACAACGTGGAGATGTCGACTGGCAATCTTTCGAATGGCGCCATCTGTTCGAGAAATACAAATGTTGCAAGTTCATTATTTACTCGCGTGTAGCACCAAGTTAGGCGAAACTGCAGTCAAGTCTTGTATAAACGCAAATCCGTAGCATAGTCTGTTTGGAGTGTATGGTCCGAGGTCTGTTTACACCAGTCAGCTGGAAGATAATGGACGGGTTTTGATTTCAGCTACTAATGCGTAGTCCGTCAAGGCGTTCCACTGGCAATTCTTTCACACTACACGACATCAGAATAATTTGAATCAAATTGGAGCGATTTAATTCGAAGAGAATTGAACATGTCGGACGTTAAGAGCTTGGAGCACCCAACTTTGAAGGTAAATAAGCATGTTTCGTCACTTCGAAACGTCAGAATTTATTATGATGGCTGAACCTGAATCCTCTTCGAATTCATCAAACTCGGCTACACGATGGGAAAATTTTCTTCTTTCAGACACTTATAATATTTAGGCAAACAAAAAAGGTTTCCTTTTACAGCCGTTATCTGAACTTCCCAATATTGTTATCGTTTTTTATGAAAGTATGATAAGATTGACGAATAATTCTTTGAATAACTGTCATACACACCCGCGTAAGAATTTTTTTTTCTCGCCCAAAGGCAGACTTCATCTTTGCATTGTTTTTTGTGTAAATCACTCGTTTGTAGTTTGTAATGGTCAGTCTTACGGTAGTTTTTCTTTCTTTCTTTTTGTCATTTCTTGACAAGTAAATACTACTTTCAATTTATGGTGTATCAAAAACATGAAGAATACTATTTGTATTCACTTACTCAATGCCATTTCTACCCTGTCTGAATAATGTATTCACAGTTGATGATAACGCTATTGTCGAAGTACACATGGCAGATCTGATTTTTTTTTTTTTTCTCCTATTTATAACTGAAACAATTTATTCCCTGCTTGACCTTGGATTACTACAGCCGATTACAATTCGTACTGTTCTGTATTGTCAAGATATTTTACGCGCCTCGTATATTCTTATTTTGATGTAAAATATCAAGTCCACAGATTGCAGACCATTTAATATTAATAATACTATTTTGAAATAGCTGAATTATAAGACATTTAGAAATAACACCAATTATAATTATTTTTCGCTTTACACTCAGCTTATCCCATTTTTATATAAAACTTCGACACATTATCATTTTCATCGTTAAAACACACTTAGAATAACAACTATTTTCTGCATCCTACATTAGAACTTCAAGCATGAAAAATATTAGACGTACTTCGAATGATGTTAATAAAAAAATTCCGGAATCTCTGTGGTACTGAGCATACCTTTTTTATTTAATCCAAGATGATTTTTTATTCATTTTTCCGAAGGATCGATTTTTCGGAACATTTCACGCTTGTCTATCGTTGTTTCTTCGTCCACACCTTCAAGATGTTTCTCAGAAATTTGTCCAAGATTAACGAGAACTAGAGAACAAAAATTTTCACTGGCTTGTGTTATTTAAATGACAAAGCAATGATTCAATTAACGCATAGCTTGACTTTCTCCTCTAGCTGAGATATTGTCAAAATTCAGATATAAATATGTAAGACATACAAAATGTAAAAATTCACAAATAGCATCATTTTATTCCCATCAAATCATGTACCGCATGCAATCTCACGAATTATAATATCCTGCACTGATTACAGGGAGACGACACAATGGATGAACAGTTTTTGTCAACAGATTCTTATACAAAAATGAAAAAATCTGCATTTAACAATTGGTTTGGCTTGTAATACTGAAAAACAATCGATTATTGTCAAAAATTGTCAAGAGAGAACTTCCTATAATTCCACACATCACTCCAATATTTTCAAAGATTGATTAAATTTTGTATTTAGTTTCCAATTATTGAACAAAGTTTACTGAAAACCGATATCAACAATACAAGCTGTGTGAATATCTGATCTAATTTACAATTAATTGTGTTCTAGGTGCCGTACGAGCTATTAAATAAAAAATTTCGATCAGCTCAAAAGACTTTGGATCGTGAAGTTTCTCATGTCCAGACAGCGGCAAACGAATTGGAGAAAGGATTAGTGGGAGAATCAGGGGGGGTGGCCAGCGGCGAAATAACTCGTCTGTTAGGAGGTGTTGTAGCTAGACTTCAAGTGCTCAAGCGTAAAGCACAAGAATCAATCGCAGAAGAGCTACAGGCTGGTATGGTCTGCAAAAGACGACTGGATCACTTGAAGGAACATGCCAATACAGCGCCAAGTGCTGTCAACCAGTGGAGAAGACAAAGACTGGACAGGATGCTGGTTGAATATTTCTTACGCAAGGGATACTATACGACTGCCACCAAGTTGGCTGATAATAGCGAATTAAGGGATCTGACTAACATTGGTAAACAGTAATGTTGTCTGAAGGATAATTCCTGACTATTGAAACACGTACTGTAAACTATCTTTTCCTTTCTGAAAAATTCGTGCAATTATAAAAATACCTATGTAATGATAATCATATTTATTTTGTACTTCATTCATTCCGCATTCTTTACCAGTTTAGGTATTAGCTATTTTAAAATGACTCAATCGTACAGAGGTGACATTCTTGATTTTACCTATTAGTAGAACGTTTTTTTAAGAACATCTGTAATTTTTAACCCCATCATTTTGATATCAAAAAAACGAAGTAAAAATTTTACTTTTCCACAATTACTCAAGGCCTTGTGTGGATTGGTGATCAAAACATGCCAACGAACTAACTCTAATCTAGAAAGAATGAAAGTTAAACTTCAAGATTACATATTGATCTTTATCACATCTTTAATATAAAATCTCATTAATCTTTTAACTTAATTTTATTTTAGTACTTTTAAAATTCCCGTCATACCAGACTTACCTTACCTCTTCATATTTATTCCAGATGTGTTTATGGTATCAAGAGAGGTGGAAAAATCTTTGGCCAATCATGAGACAACAAGATGCTTGGGATGGTGTCATGATAATCGGTCCAAGCTGCGCAAGCTGGGCAGCACTATGGAGTTCAACGTACGTGTACAAGAGTTTGTTGAATTGGTACGAGCAGATCGTCGACTAGATGCGGTAAAACATGCCAGGAAGTGCTTTGCCAACTATGATGACTACCAGCTTCAAGAAATTCAGTGCTGTATGGGGCTATTGGCATTTCCAGTAAACACAGAATTGAGTCCTTATAAAGATTTGCTTGACGAAAAAAGGTGCGATTCATTAATTGGTTCAATTAGATTCTAGAATGTATCTTGTTTTAATGTTATTTTAGTAACTTTTCGATAAATTCAGTTTTATATTACAATTTGTGTTTCAGTTTATTCAGAGTTTAGATTATAAATGATTGTATTGTTATTAATTTACCTAATTCGGATTGATCGTAAAAAAATTTTTTTAAATCTGTAAATTGAATTTGATATCGATGTTTACATGTAGAATTCTCTTCGATGTCTTATATAATGTTTATATTTGCCATCAAGTCAAGGTAGTAATCACACGTTTTTTTAATCGATCATCCTCCAATATTTTCACTCGAACTATGCGACTCCTTCCGAGAGCATGCGTTAAGCATCTCTATTAATAAAATCAAGCGACTCCTGATATAGGAAAAGAAAAAAATTAAGACTTCAAAGTTATAATCAGGCTAATGTAACATAAGTAGTAAATACAGGGACCCTTACTTTTCGTAGCACTTGAACTCGAAACAGGTTTTGAAGTTGGGGCCTTGATTCGAAAGGATAACTGGCCAAGAAATTTGAGTTCGTATCTGAAGAATAAGTGATGTTTACATTTTTTTCCACCTCAAAACAACTTGCCTCCCCTGATTAAAATAATGTAAGTTTTGACTAGTTTTTGTGTTCTTGTTTGTTTGCCTATGTGAATCCTGAATATTCCAGGTAATTAATAGTACTTTTGTTCCAAAGGTGTGAACATTATTATTCGTCATAATAAGCGTAAAGTATCCACGCAAAATGTTCATGTTTTGCAGGCGTCAAGTAGCACTTTATACCTGCTAAGACGATTTCCAAAAAATCTGAACCTTTCAGCGTACTTCACACTTCCTATGGTGGAAAGTAAGTTTCTTGAAAAGGATTTGCAGTTTAGGTCGAATTGTTGTAGGATGATCGACTAAGACAATATATGCTAACTATCCTAACTCAGTCCCCAGTATGAATAAACATTTTCATCAACATCGACGTTTTCTTCTTGTTTCTTTGCAATAGTTTTAATCACAAAAAAAATTTGTTCTTCAGATGGGAAAGGTTGATTGAACAGTTTCGCCATGAAAACTACAGGCTATTTCAACTGGCTAGTCAAAGTGTATTCACTGTGGCATTGCAGGCTGGTTTGTCCGCTCTTAAAACTCCACAATGCTACAGCGTTAACAGGGAAGGCAAAAATCCGAGTTGCCCAGTTTGTAACGAGGCATTAAACGAACTTGCAACTACTCTACCTTTTGCTCATTGTTCGCAATCTCGACTTGTCTGCAGTATCAGCGGCAAACCACTGAATGAATACAACCAACCAATGATGATGCCTAATGGATATGTATATGGTGAACATGTGAGTTACCCCGGTTTTAATTTTTTTTTTTTTTTTTCATCCATAATATAGTGTACTAAATTTTTTTCTCGATTACGAACATTTGTAGCAATGTTTTCACTTTTTGGAACCAGGTCAAAGCTTTTGAATCATTTCAGTCAGTGAAGAAAAGAAAAGGTCGAGTTGCGGAGACATGCAATAAATAAAAATTTATGGCGGCAATTGTTAATACAAAAAAAAGTGTAAAGTAGATTTAACCAGTATCGTTGCTAAAAATGTAATATTTACAGGCTTTAGAGAAAATGGCACAGGAAAACAATGGAACTGTCATCTGTCCGAAAACCAAAGAAGTATTCCCATATAAGAAGATTGAAAAAGTTTACGTCATGTAAAATACTCGTACTATAAATATTTTCAAGTGTATAATATAAAGTAGAATCTTTTTTTTCTCTATCTCATTCTCTCATGTGAATTTTGAATAAAAATTTATCACTTCTTGTATGCTACACCTTAATCGTAAAATAAAATCTATTTTCAGTGAAAAATTATAGTTTCTATTTCAGCGAATTATTCTCCACGACATACAGCGTTTATGCTGTCACTATATTGGATATTTGTGTGTACAAACTGTATCACATGTATTGAAGATTCCTGTGTTTGAATCACAATAATGCAGAGGAAAATGCCATATTATTAATCCCGAAGAGTGTTGATTTCGGTTGGGAATATTTAATTTGATCAGAAATTCGGTATGAGAGTACTTCAGACTGTTTTCGCTGAATAGCATCTTTATGTTCAATAAATATGTAAATCATCATGAAATTACCGTAAATTTCATTTGTTATGAGTCATCTCTTCCTTCTCTTAACTACATATGTACATGAAACTCAACATCCTTCTGTTTGCTTGTGCGGATGTTACCTTATAACTCCAGAATTACTGAACCGACTGATTCTTTTTTCCTATGCATAGATTATATTTTTTTACAACCAGATCAATAGCTTTGGCGATATAATAACATTCGTAAGCCAAGGCGGAACAAGACTACACACTTTTGCGACTGCTGACTGAACTCTTACAGATAAAAAACATTATACTCAAGTGTTTTCAATGTGTCAATGAACTCTGTTAAATAGTAGCGAGAGCATGTGTCTATGTCTAATAGTTTTGCCACAAAACGCATTGGAAAATATTCGTGGGTGTGGCCGCAACGTGTTGCTACTTTATAATATCTTAGACAAATGAGTCACAAACTCCAATATCTAGTTGAAGAGTACAATTTCGAAATTTTCAGGTGAGTTGAAAAATTAACGACGGAGCCAGGAATCAAACCTGGTATCCAATATCACCAATGAACCACAGCATGACACTCAATTGTCAGTTTCAATTATGAATTCTATACTTCGTTCATCTTTGCTAGATTTGCTCGAAATCATGGTTCGCAAAAACTTTGTATATTTTTGAATTCCAAACGGTTTGACTCAATCTTTTGATTTTAAGTACAAATCAAATTTCAAAAAGTCTAAGCAGCTCATTACATTTTATACACATCTTGGAATAATTTTTTATGTATTCATAATTACCAAACTTGAGACTGTTGTTTAATTGCCGAAGAGAGTAGGAATACTAAAAAATGAGAAAAAGAAGTTCAGTGAGAAAATGTAGCAACAACGATGCCAACCTTACATAAGGCAGATTACATGTATTCAATGTTATTTACAAATCGGTGATTGAAGCTGGGTATAAAACTAATTAGGTTCTGGAAACAGTTGTTTTTGTAAGTTTAAGCATGAAGAATGTAAAATACGCCGCTAAAACGTTTCACCGTAATGTAAGTGGAGAATTACGTGTTTCAATTAGAAGGTAAAAATATCTCTCTACATGTTTTCACTTAATTAAAATGTTTGCTTACACTTCGCCATCGATTGTCTTGACTACATTGCAGACTTTGCGATATTTTGGGTCATTGATATAATCTATTTCACAACGGCTCAAATCAATGGTTTATTTCGTGGTACAAACAAATTACTGTCACAATGCCGAGCTGGCATAACTACAATTCAATGTTCCGTCGTAAAATCTTAGAACCAGTTTTTCTCAATTGAAGTACGTAAAAAGCAATTTGGACAGGCACATCTGAAAACGAATTCTATCGTTCTTGTAATAAGGCAAGAATATGACGTTAAATATAATTATTGATGATAAATTACTATACATACTAATAAATGTTGATGACTGACAGATATGTCCTTAAAGAATGATAATATATGCGATGACATTCAATTAAATGATGACAATATAAAAATATTTGGCCTAAATGAAACTGGTTACTAATCGTACACTGTACACATACACATATTTCAGTAATCGAAGTGATTCAAATTCATCCATCAACAGTTCTCTCGTTTTTCTTTCTTCATTTTTATTGTCTCCATTGCTTAATATGAAGGATTGTCCCCCACGAAAATTAAATCCATTAGAGTTTAGTCCTGAAGTGGCCAGGTGTAATATGTAAAAAGTAAGCTCATATAAAGTTGATTGAAATAATGAAAAGACAAGGTGTATAATTGTATACATAAAAAAAAAGTATTATTTTACCAAGTATCAAAGGTCTGCTACTGCAGTTTGTAGAGTATATTAGTTATACGTGTAATTGTACATATAGTTCACAATAAAATATAATATTGTCTGGCGCAGCCAGAAGGATAGGAAACATTGACGTACTCAGTACGATATAACCGGTGTCTGATAATTTCAAATGATTATTCAAACGATTTGACAATTTTTAATTCAAATTTGATCAAAGGTGTTATTATGATTATAGTGATGGACTAGATATACATCTATGTATATTTACTGATCGAACTTCAGTAGACGTAATTCATTAGATTACTCAATCTTTCTAATTAACACTAGAACTACCAGACCAGTCAAAATGACTGGTTTTTTTTACAATTTCATTTTAAAATTTCTACTTCATTTAACATTTTTTTTCCCGCAATGACGTAAAACGATAACTACAGAAGTAATATCATAAATTTTATTTTTGTCATATTAGACTGGTTTTACAATTCCATTTAAAAATTCCTACCTCATGTTACATTTTACGTCGGTAGTTCTTGTGTTAATAATCGGAAAATTTACAAGTACCAATATTTAACCACAACACGTGAAATTGAAAACTGTGATAAACGTTAAATTTCATTGAGTAAAAGATTAATAGTTATATAAATAAATCTTGCTATTATGCATCCTACTGTAATTATTAATTTTTTTTTTTTAGCAGATACAGTCGCATTTTTTGTGCTGAAACACTGCTCGGCAAATTGTAATTTAAAACTTTGTTAAGGGTAGACCCAGTTGGAATTTTGTAAAAATCGAGTTTTGTTTATATCCATTTTCTAAAAGTACAATATTTCAAGAGTATTTTCCGACGAATTACTGGCAAATCGGACCGTTATTCGCCAAGATATATAATTTTGAAGGGCACCGTGTTTGACAAAGCTAACCGGCGCTTCCTCGAAAATACTCGAGAGACAAGGGTAGCTCGTCGTCAACGAAAAATTGCTGCAGGTGTAGCTAACAAATCGGAGGAAGGCGCAATATATGGCCCAGGAATAGACAATTCAATGTGAGTTACAAGATAAATTTTTATCTGCATGCAAATCGTACGCAAAACTTTAAACGCGTTTTTCTCGAAACCATGTTTTCGAAGTCGGTGATCACTGTAACTCGAGAACGGCTTTACCGACCGGTTTGAAATTTGTCTCACTTATTCTATACTTAGTTGTCCTCCGGATGAACGAAGGATTTTTTTTTGACAATTATTTTTTTTTCGTAGTCAAAAATGTCAGTGAAATTTTGGTCAAAACAATACTTTTGACTTTCAACGTCCGCCATTTTGTGAAATTTTGAAATTTTTCAAAACCCTCCGTTCATCCGGAGCATTATATCATTAACTAAAGATCCCCTCTCTTTGGTTGGTTTCAGATGATCCATTGCAGCGCGAAAGTGATCACCGCAACACCCTTTTTTTTTGCAGACGAGACCCATTGCCTCCTACCGGCTTATTTTTAAATATTTTTCTTTGAAAAAATTGTAATGTATACTTTAAATATATATCATTCATATGGAAAAACTGTTGTTATAAATTATTTTGTCGTTTAGACAAGAAAAAATTCGGAAAAAAAACTTTTTTTTGGACGTTCTAACTGGGTCTCCTCCCTTAATATGCTACATAGGCTTTACTATTGACATTTGTTTAATTCTGGTGAAATGCAGCGTGATTTAGGATAAAAATATGAATTCACACTATAAACTAGAGAGCCTCAAACTGTAGATACAAAACAAATAATATATGGAAGTAGATCGGTCAGGCATCATATATTTTTTCAACTTGGCACGCTAACAGTTCTCTGGAAACTAGATTCTTAAGCCAAAGCATAGTCTCAATATTGTAAAATTCATCAGGGTATTTACAAGCTAAACTTGAAGCAAGGTTTTGTTTAAAAATTAATATTTCCATAATCATTGATATTAGAGTACAACTTTTCTTCCACTCAGATCGGAAAATGCCACAGATTTGTAAGATAATGTGAACTGAAATAATAATAACAATAACAATTATAATAATTAGGAGTGAAATGATTTTCAGAGGATGTTTAACAATTAATTTTACTCATCTGAAAAAATCTGACAGAAACTCTAAGGCATATTAGAGCTCGAAAATTATTTTCAGAATTGTATTTTACCTCACTTTGGAAAGAAACTGAAAATTCGTGGAGCACACGTCCAATTATAATTGACAAGCTCGGGGCGGGGAGGCACAAAGTTCGGTTGCTCTTAGAGTGTTTTACATTATATCAAATTCCGAAAGCAATTATAGATCATTCACTGTTCATTAAAAAATTTCTAAATTTCGAAAACATGCTAATTTCCGTTTTTGAAATGCTGCAATCACAGCACGTCACCAAAGAATCGATGGAATTGATTAAAATATGTTTTTAACAATCAAGGGCAGCTGATAAGTACGTAAAGAGGGAAGTTGGAGATTACAATACTGTACTCAGCCATGAGAGAGGTCCTATTTGTCAATATAAGTTGGAATATGAAATAATATATTTGAAGAAAGTTGATCTATAAAAATACACAAAGTTATAAAACTAAAAATCAAATGAAAATCCGTCGTGGACAGATTATCCGACATGCTATGCAAAGGAAACCACTTAACACTAACTGGGTAATTAGATTTTCCTAGAACATACAAAGAAAGTACGGGAAATGACAATGATGACCAAATAAATTGAACAATGATAGAACATCATACAAAAAATGGCACAACTAGAGAGAAGTATGATACTGATTGACCAACTTGAATAAAGATATTTACAAATGTAAAGTGCAACGTCTCATTGAAAGTTTGCAACACCTAATTTCAGAGATACAATATCCTTTCAAAATTTTATTCATTGCATATATGTGGTTTTAAAAAATCAAAACCATGTTCAGTTATGGCTGTTTGCAACACTTGTTTTATTTACAGATCTGGTGATGGCTGATGCTCTGACTAAAACATTGCCAATAAAGATATATGACAGCCATTACACGTGTGGTTTCACCTATTCCTCAATTGTTGAAAGTACGGAAAAAAGGTTATTCTACTTTAATCTTTTCTGTTATGATTCAACAATGTACCTAAACTCGTCAAGAATATTTCAAAAAGGGGCATATCATCCGACCAAGACAGGTTGTTTTCTATTGACGTTATGAGACTAAAGCTAGCAGCCAAATGTTCTGATGCTCATTGAAATAATGTAGTGAAGTCTGAAAGTCAAAATTTTGTGAATTACCTTGATACTCCCGATACTTTTATAAAATCATGAGAATAAAACTGTACTATAATTTTATATTTCCAAAAAAGTTCAATACGTTTGGCTGCTAACTCTGGCTGCTAGCTTCAGCTTCGTGTTAACATCGGGTGACGGTTCAATCGCAATGCTTCAAAAACAGAGTGGAACAAGTTCTTGAAATTTTGGAATTGCCCGGAATGGTCATTGAAAGACTTACGACTTTCTTCAGAATTTAAAACAGTTAACCCTCTGTAGCGCCGTGTAACATTTCTGTCACAGACCGATTATCTGCCTACTAAAATTCTAGTATTCTTTCAAACGCATTTTGCATCAATGTAACTTATCTGTAACAAACTAATGTATTGACTTAGTTTATGACAAAAAATGTAGATGGCATGTTCCTCCAATGGCAATCAGGCAAGATCAAACAGGACACTGGCCCGTTTGGACAGAAAAGAGAACACGCTACAAATTTCCAAACTGCTCTGGTATCTCACAAACAATGTGCGAGAAATGTGGCATTGCTCTATGCTACAATAAACACAACAATTGTTTCAGACAATTTCACCCAAGTTAAGTTGCACTTTTGATGCAGTGTAACATTTCCGTCACACTCTCTTTAACCCTGTTTTTTTTTCGAATAAATAAGAAAAATAAGATGTTTCCAGAAACATGTGTATTTTTATTTCATTTGATTAACATGTTTCAGTACTTATTTAAAAATTTTAACATCTTGCGCTACAGAGGGTTAAAAGGACTCTTGAAATTAAACGATCTTTCTCGAAAAAGAGGCATGATCTCGAAATAAATTTTCGAGTTTTAATCCATCTCAAAATATGCGTTATATTTTCCAAACATTCTTCTAAACGAAATTTTCATTTGCAAAGATCTTGATGTATTTGGCAATATCAGTTCAGTGGTCTGGCTCAAAAATCTAGCTTACCGAGAGCTATCAGCATGCGAAATTGAAAAGACATTAAAGGCCTGATTGAACCACTTCGCCTAGAACATTCCATATTTGATTCACTGTAAATACAAAACAGTAATGTCGGTTCTAGGACCCCATGGTTTAACCATAGAACAAATAATTTAAAATATATTAAATTATGATATTTTGATTCTGAAAAAAAAAATGTAAAAAGCTAACACACATAATGAAACTATTCTAATAACAAAATAAACGGAAACTTTTTTAAAAGAACAAAATATCACAATTTCATAATAAAATGTTTACATTCTGTCATAGAATATTATGCTCCAATTGATAATTCAATAACTTTTTATGTGTTGTATTATTAAATTTTATTACGAATTTAGTTTGTGCAGAAATTATATGCACATAGAATGCATTGCAAGCAGCTTTAATTGTCCGATGTAGGGGTATAATTCATGTGCATAAAATTTGCTTATAACTTTGTTCGGACAACTGGTATGGCTAGGTGTATATTTGATAAAAGTGTTATGTTACGTTTATCAATTTTTTTGTAATATTTTCAATGTCAGTAAGTTTTAGATCCATTGGGATGCAGGCAAGCACTTGTATTTTCATGAATGATAGTTTTGTAAATTATGCAATTGATTTCTTCTACTGGAAAACCAATTCAAGTGCCAAATATGTAATTCCCACGTCGTGTCCCCTTTACAGTTTTGCAATAAAAGATGAAGCTATTTAAAAGCATATGCAATAATACTCTAAATAAATAATCTCCATATAATGTCACATACGCGCAGGATAAAACCATGGTATGTTCAGAACACAGAAGATTGATTTCAAAACTGATGTATATATCTCCAAATATCAAAGTCCACGTATCTCACAACAAACGCAACAAGGGTTTAACAGCCTCATTCTATAGACAATTCTAAATAAAAACACTCCAATACATTTTTATTTGCGCGGAAGTGAAGAAATCAGACGGATTCTACGAAGTCGGATTAGTAAATTCGTAGAATTTATACCATTTCTATATTTCAGCGTCGAATGAAAATGGATTCAAATTTTTTTGTTCACAGTTGCGTACAGAATGAGGCTCTTGAACCCTTCTTTGCGTTTGAGATACGTGGACTTCGATGTTCGGAGAGCACCCCCTTAAATTCTCAGTAATTACTACGTTACGGAGTGCCTCCGTTTTTAAATGTAATTTCCCTATCGATACAGATTTCTTAATTATTATGCAAATAGTAAATGCAGTTGTTTAATTAACTATCATGCAGGGTGACTCAGGACCATCGCGTCATAGGCTATCAACGTATTCCTAGTGAAAATCTGCGAATGAAATGTTTTTTATTTCTCATGGAAAGTTTGTCGTTAGCAAATTACAACAATTTGAAATTGGACAATCCAATAGCATCTGACACGAGAAAAACACAAATATACCGAATACGTCATCTGACTCATGTCTCAGAATAAGTTGAATGAATTATCACTTCTGAAAAATATGTAAGTTTCCACTCCGTTCATACTTTGCTTTGTGGCCAGTTTGTATTGGTGCCACATACCTTTATCAAATATTCACCTGGTTTTCAAAATTAACAACCCAATTGGCTGATTTTTCTATCGAGTTGTTTTTTTAAATAATTTATACAAGAAACAACCGTGTTTTTTCACATTATAGATTAGACGATTAGGTTGTCGCATTTGATAGAACTTTAGCTAATTGTGAAGAAATGGTAAAGACAGCCAGCCTTATAAAGGTCTTATTATGGCGAGTATGCATGCAAGAATTATTCGTTATAATTAAGATCTTTGTGTTTCCAATTGGATATCGAAGTAACTAACTCAATTTGCATAAGATGTAGTCAAATCAGTATTTATAGAATTTCCACGCCTCCTAGTCCACATAGACCCACCAAACTTGTCAGAGGATTTTGCTCGTAGTTGCTGAATTTTGGTACTAGAGTTTCAAATGCATTGCAGCCAAATACGTAACTCTCCGATTTGGATTTGTCGTAGTAATTTTAAAAAGTATCATAAACGATACATACGATTCTGTCATTTATTTCTTTAAAGAATGTTATGAGATCTAGGATCGGGCAACACGGATCGAGTGCATGGATTGGCTATAAATAATGTAGTTACGAAACAAAGTTATACGTACTACTTGCACTACAAGACAAATTGAATGGACATAAGAGTAGTGGAACATATTATCATACGACAAAATTTCGAATGCAAATGCACCCGAAGTGCTGCAGAAATTTTGTACAACTTTGTCTACAAATCGATCCAATGCACATGTAAAGAGCAAACCTTCGTTTCGTTCTATGATCAAAAACTTACCTTCAAGGTGACAAGATTGAATTCCCTTCTGAATTAACAAAAATTCATACGGAAATATGTAATATTCCGATTTCTGGCATCTATGTAATTGTACAGTTACATGGAAGCACAAAATCTATTTATGTACTTCTAATTTGCCATTCGTTTGTAATGGTAAGTCTGCATTATAGTTTGATACATTCAAATGCAGTACAGTGGGCGCTAGATAAATAGCCTTTCAGTATAAGGCCTTGCGAGCGAGTGCCCCTCCACAAGCACGGTCAAACATACAAATGCAGCATCTCTCACCGCGCACGGCTCCTGCTTCCGACGCCAGCAGTGGTAGCGGTTAGCAGTTAGCCATTTTAGAGAATTTTCCTCTGCTCGGGCCCCGCGTTTGGGTATTCTAGCACGGTACTAACACAGTATATCTAGCGTCCACTGCAGATTATTTTTATAAGGTTTAACAATCTTGTCAGGTATAAAAGTGAATAACAAAAAAGCATTTATTCATTTGGTCGACAAATCGTCCCGAAAGTATTCCAGTCTTAAGGATGCATTAAACGGACAGTGCAGTCAAGCAGCTGTAAAGACAGAAATATAATATATGGATGGTTTAAAAATAAAACTCAAGTTAATCAAGTTGTATTTAGTTGAAACAATATTCCCTTAACACAGAACAAAATTTGAAAACCTTAAGTTTCAGCTACAACAACACAATTATTCACGACTTTGAGGAGATTCTATTCTCATTTATTCTATTCGCATCGTTTGGTCGATTTTTATGAACTACGGTTCATTTTGTTCGCAAATGAATTCTCTACAAATCTACAAAATAATATTTTGGATAACGCTGGAGTGTTTTGTTTCTATTATTAAGGCATTGGCTTACTATTCACCGCTTATAATGATTTTACTAATTATGTTGTTTGATCAACTGAGGAGCCAAATACAAAATGTGACTTTGTTGATTCGTAGAGAATTTATTTACGATCAAAATAAGCTTTAGTTAATTATTATCGTTTAAATGATGCGACTTTTTACTTGTAAAAATTATGTAATACTAGGATCTCTTTAAAGTCATCAATAATTATGCCATGGTTTTGAGATTAATGATCTTTTAAAGGATTTTCTATTCGAAGGGAATGTTGTAACAATTAAATTCAAGTCCACGAATATCAGTACCACTTTCAAACCTTCGTTATATGATATTATAGTCTTTGCAACTGTTTAACGTACTGGACTGTATGTTTGGTTCATCCGTAAGAAGACTACAAATCATCCAAAAATCGATACAATTCAATTGTATGTGAAAAGTTTATAGAAAAATTGAACTGGAAACTATCAAAGGCATTGCTATTGCAAATACGAGACCTGCGACGATACCAGTTATTAGAAATGCAGCACCAAACATACCAGCAGTTGCTTGATGCTGAGACTCTACCGTTCTGAAACATAGAAACATATTTATCACTACTAAAATATCAAATACAAATGAGACCAGCTATTTTTTTTTTTTGTGACAACGTAGTAGATAATTTATTTACGATTGACAAAAGCAACTGCAAATTAACTTTGAATGGGACAAAATACAATCGTGTTTTTTCTGAACTTTAACTTTCCCCGTAATTATTAGACAAATATTTTACATCGGCATTAATAGTTACGGAGTCAGGCATCTCTGTAAATAAAGACTTTGCTCAAATTTTTAATTGCAAGCCAATGAATTTTTGGTTATTTAAAAAATTGGTTGGCATAAAAATCTGACTCCTTGCAGACTACCACTATATGAAATTAAGAAGACCTCTAGGAGGTGATGGATCCACCTCACATAAAATGTCTGATGTAAAATAATAGTTTGCAAGCATCTCAAGAAGTATTTCAAAATCCATGATCGTGTTTACCTTGGACAGTGCATCATAGCAGCTGATGAAAAGTAGCCACTGGTCAGACCCATTGTCATGGCTATCAACCAATAAGCTGTATCATCTTTAATTAAAACTGGTATTGTCCTGACAGCTGAATTAGGTTTGTAGTTGCATAATAAAAATATCGGTATGTATAGCACCCTCAGAAGAATAGGAATGACAAGGTATTTCCTCCAGGGCTATGCAAAAAATAATCTAATTAATGAATAAACGGACCTAAACCTTGTAGTGATTCAAACGAGCAGATAGGTGAATCATAGTTCAACATTTCAAACATTTTTGAAATACAAGTAAAGTACCTTTAACAACTAAAAATGAAGAATTAAGATTACCAATCGAGCTCACCCATTGCAAAAAAGAAGCGATCAAGCTCCCAATCATTGCCGTTACGTTGAATGTCATGAAACACATGACATTCATATAATATGTCTCTTCAATGATGAAATCGTGTGAAATCTGTTGAATGCCAGACTGGACACCGGGAAATATTGAGAGTGTAACAAAGAAAACAAAGAACACATTGAAGCATTGTGGCCAACATTTTTTAAATATTTCCCAGTACGGTGGTCTCGATGTCTGTCCTCTTATACTATCATTTAAAGCTTTTCTGTTGGCTGCTTTTTGGTTTATCAGTTCATGATGCCGATAAAATCTCTGTAGAACATGTAAGTAATTCTCAACATACAGAGCAAGATACAAATATACATTTTAAAATATTACCAACAGTGATTACTTAATTTTGAAAGATCTAGCATGCTTATCACGTGTTCAAAACAAAAAGTGACAGACATAATTGTACCTATGCTGCGTTATGTATAGTTAACTACCACAGCACAAGAATTTAAAAGATTCATTCTTCCAGCAAGAAATCACGACACTTCATGCGTTTGGTCGATGTTTGAAATTGACTGAAGCACAAAATTAAAATAACTAGTGCAAGTGCGTTTTCATAACAAGGAGATAGATGGTTTGATAAATGTTTCCAAGTTATTGGAAAACATTCATTTGTAAAATAAATTGTGAGCTTATGTACTTTCAACATATCATTGAACATTAAGACATGTGCAATCTTTGCTATTAAATTTTCATCATTTTCGTACTCACATTCAAGGGCAAAGCAAAATATGTATCAAAACAAGCCAAAAGAACTAATAGGGCTGTTATGAAATAGTATATCGCTGCAGTCCGTTTGTTCGGAGACATCATACTGGATAGTAATTCAATTATAGCAATTATAGTCCCACTAATATTCTGGAACAGAAAAAAAAATATATAAAAATTAGCGACATACAAAATATATAGTATCGCAGTTACCAACACAGTTTGATACAATGAAACCCTGAGAATAAGTGTCCTGGTGACACAGAAATTTTTGTTGCACCAACTTTAGCAATAAAATCCTAATGAAAAAAATTGTACCATTGTTGAAGTATAAAATAATGTGCACATTAAATAAATCATTTAATTCAATATACTTACAGAACCCAAAACAACCATTCCTGTATACTTGGCAGGCAGTTTTGCAGCCATTCCATACACTGAATTCTGATATATACCGCTACCAGCTGAAATTTTCAGAAATTTAGCATTAGATTTCTTCAATTCAATTACTACAATGAGGAGGTAATGTGTGTGTAACATATTCAAACTGGGTTGATCTATGTTTTTTACTAAATGTACATTCAGAAAACTATACTCCGTCCAATGAGAGAGCGGACTTGCTTTGCGCTTTGGTGATCAAATAAGGGGAAAAGAGAAGTGCTTGCATAATTATGCTATCCAATACCTTAAGCTCTCCTGTTAACTTACAATGATGCTACCCGTTCATTCCATCCTACCAGATTCTACTAAAACAGATGAGTTTTCTTTGAATTGTAAGTCTGTTATGTCACTGAACGGAGTGTAGGGATATTCAGGGTGATAACAAAAATTGAATTGAATTGAAATTGATACAATATTCCGTGAGATTTCCTTCATTCCCAGAGAGACTACAATCATGCTTCAAAACTGGTCTTGTAAATGCTGCTCAAGGTAACTTGTAGAGAACGATGTAATATAATTAAACAGATGTTACGTCAAAGTGAAAAATTATTTGTTCTATCTCAAACGAATTAATATTTAATTCGTTTTTAATTATTACTAATAAAACTGAAATAATTTGGACAAACAAAACAAAAATATTTTTTCAACATTTCCTCAAGTTTGATGAGAATTTTTGAAATTTTGCTGTGTTTTGGCAGAACTCAAAAATCCCTTGAGAATCCTCCGATTTCTCGATTCTGTTGCCTCTCTGGATATGTCATTCTGGGAAATAGATTGTAGACGTGTGTTGAACCGAATTTATGCTACATGATTGATATTTGTTGAGCATAATATGAAATAGGAGAATGTATATTGTAGTGGTGTGTTCTAATTGTTTTTTTTTTTTTTCATTCATTCATCATTCCCACACAGTGTCAATATACTAAATTACGAGAAATTTGGAAGTTTTTTGGAACAATTCAAATGAAATTACGCTGTTTTAGAATTGATAATATTAGAGCAAATCTTCCCAACTCTGTAGATTCCCCCACCCTCACCCCAGATCCTCGGTAAAAGAAACGTTGAATCTTTCAATGGTAATAGATAAATACATTCTGTGGAAGATGAAGAAGTCTGAAATACAGATGTGGATTGCTCTAATCATGCAAAATATCTATAACAATACCTCATACACACTACATATAGATACTTTAATCGATAGATGACATACTGTTCAAAGCAACAATAGAGATCATGGTAATCCAAAAGAATAAACCAGGCCAGGCAGAGCTGTTTGTCATTGCTAAAACGATTGTCAGCACAAACATTGCGACTTGTATCAAGAGTCCCCATACAATTCGTGCTGTTAAATTGTCCCTGTATGACAAAGAAAAGTGTATGTATATACCGTAAGTCGATGATCATAATTTGAGATATAATAAAGAGAAGTAGTCCAATCAAAGCTTGAAATTGAGAAATAACATAATATATTAATATTAATTGTTATCTGAGGGAAAAAAGGGTTATTACTTGCTGCGATGAAACAATTTTGAAGAGTTCATATTTGAGAAAACTTGCAGTGACAGAAGATTGTTGACTATTGAAGATTTTGCACTTAGTTAGAGGCTAATGAAACAAGATTCATTTGATTTTGAAGAATGGGTCAAAGAAGATTCTTTACAGCTCGAAGCACTATTGACTGTCGGCATTTCGGCTTAACTGGGGTTAAAGCACATACAGCCGCAGTATACACGATGATTATATTTTATGTGTGAAAAACTCTAATTTCACATGACAGGGCAAGTTTAATAAATAAACTTTTAAGTTTCATTGTTCAATAACTTATAGTAACAATCACTCGTAATGGAAAAGTTTTCCGTAATGATGTAATATTTCTATCACTTTGTAAACTTAATTCTGTTATAGCATGTTATCATATCGTTTACAATAAAAAAAAACCGCGTCACTGGACTGATTTTTGAAAGCCCTATTGTTCGTTTACACAGCTAAGGCCTTCATTATTCACTTGAGATTGATTGGATGGTTACTTTGAAATAACGTGCCTATTTCTTAGGGTTATTATCTATTTTAAGAAAATGTTGTAGTGATCTTTCCAAGGCTCAAAGAATTATCTAAATACGACAGAAGTAAGATTTGTTAAAGAGGTACCCTAGTCGATTTCGAGGTTGTCATATATAATGTATATATCTACAAATATCGAAGTCCATTTATCTGAAACGCGAAAGAGGGCTTGTTCTAAACACAACATTTCAACGCATTTTCATTTGAAAAATAAATAAATTTGCTAATAAACAAATGGCATGGATTCTACGAAATCCCAATAGTAAATTTGTAGAATTCATGTCACATCTTTATTTCTACGTCAAATGAAAATGCATGGGTGTGTTTTTGTTCAGAATTGCAAATAGAATGAGGATGTTAGGCTCTTTTTTGCGTTTGATACACGTAGACTTCGATATTTGGACATACTGATAGAATATCTTGAAAGTTAAACTCGGTCACCGCCGACTCGGCACCACTCACGTTCTTCGTCTGTTTTTCGCAGACTGGCCATCCCATATTTAATTTCAAACTGCGAAAGGCCGAAAATCGAAAAAAGTCCTTGAAGCTTATCACATTAGGTGTGATCATCCATAAAAATTTCGATGGAATCAAAAACTCAAATTATGATTCATGGACGATTTGACAGGGAATGACCCATACATAAAACGAAAACATAATCGTCGTCGTCGTCGAGGCAATCATTTTTCGACCTTTCGCAGTTTAAAATTAAATATGGGATGGCCAGCCTGCGAAAAACAGATGAAGAACGTGAGTGATGCCGAGTCGGCGGTGACAGAGTGTTAACTTTCAAGATATTCTCTCAGTATATGCGTCAATGTCGAAATCGTCCACGTCACTCCCTTGAGATACTATAGAGTCTTCTACTTTATGTTTTAAACATACAGATGATCAAAAAGAAGAATAATTATAATTTATTTTATGCAATGGTTTAATAAAACGATAATGAATCAATTAAATTTTGTTAAGAAATTTGTTAATATTATAAAAATGTTATTGATCCAACAGCCTATTCGTACTTAAAATAAATAGTCAGTGACCTTTTATAATCTGTATCAAATATTATTAAAGGTCAAGCTTCTCAAGAATGCAAGCAATTTACAATTATGCTTAATCAAAGTATTTGTTCGGACTGGAAATTTATTACTCACGACAGAGTTATAGAAGTTGATAAATTATAGCACTTGAGACAGTGAAAAATAAAATAATTGAATCATCATGAGTGGGCAGAAATAAATATAATGAACACTACTGTATTGGTTTGAAAATAAGTCGAGATTTTTTAGGAAATCTGCTGTATCGCCTAAAAAAACTTCGTTATTGATTAACTGTTGTAACATTTGACTAATAAAATCACGAATCTTGAAAAGAGTAGTAAGTATAAACAAATTAAGAATGAGATATTTATACAATACGCTCGAGTTTCATTGATACAATGCATGCCGAAAATGCAATATTAATCAAAAAATACATCAGTGATGATAGATACTTTTCTCATAAAATTCAACCTACATTCGGTTTATAAAAAAAATTCTTGAAACAAAGTCGTAAAATTGTGGGTCGCCTTATATTTAGACCAATACGGTATTTAAATATGGCATGTGATTATTGAGAAAATGGGTTGAAGTAAATCTAGCTATTTTATTCTTATCAAATAGATTTAAATTAATTTACGAACCCTAGTTGGATAAATAGAGTCAACCAATTGAAAATTAAATTTGGAACTTGTGCAGCAACTGGTGAATAAGTGTCATAATCCGTGGCGTAGTTCGACTTGTAGCCTGTGTATTCCTTTGAAAACTTGTATTCAGTAAAGTACTGTGCAAAAATCAAAATATGTTGAGAAGATTGTAACGGACTTAATCGTATTCAATCGCTCATCTACATTTGAACCTTTATTGTCTGACTAAAGAGAAAAATATGATACATAGCAACTCTGTAGCTACCCATCATCAAAACTTCAGAAACTAACTTGCAGCATGAATACTCGATTAAGAGTTGAGATACTTTGAACACATCGTTAATATAAAATTATGACCCAAAAATATTGACTATTATTGTATAGTACAAAAAAATAATGATTAGAATTTATAACTTATATAAAACAATGGTTCATAGATAAACGATTGATTCTGTTTTTGTTTCACTTTCAAAATTGAGATAATGATATTCTTACAAGTTTGGCAGTAATGAACATATTCCACGGCATCAAGCTACCAATTCCATGTAATAAAAATACCATGGCAACCCAATTCCACCTGTAAGAAATCAATTATTAGTCAATCATTCATGCTCCCAGTTTCATAAATTAAAATTTTTACTTATTAACCCTAGAAGGAGCATATGGGGTCCACATGTGGGGACCCCATTTCCATTTTAAACTATGGGGGTCTGGAACCGCTTCATAATTTAATTTAAGTATGTAAAAAGTGAGCCTAGTCGATACAGCGTCAGGCAGCTGCCAGGTTTTGATTCAGTGTTCAGTGAAAGAAAATTCGGGGTCCAAGCGGACCCCACGTGCTCTTTTGTGTTAATTTTTTGTAGTGTTAATTCGAATTCGATTATTTTCTTTACATTTATTAATTAGACTTGTTATTGCAGGATTATAAACTATACATCTGCTAATGGTGTGGTGCGATGTCCTTTTTGCCCTAGATCTTAAGTCAGAGGTTTTCGCGACATCTGCCCACTAGCTGTATGTGATTTGCACAAAACAGCGACGTGCTGTTTGCTTTGCTTGGGCTTAAAAAAAAATACGGCATTGTTTATTATTTGGCTTGTATTTGATATATTTTTTCAATTATTGAATAAATATATATCGATAATAATTATAAAAAACTTTTTTGTACCGAATTACCCTCAATTCATCCCATTTCTGAATCTTGCTAAACTGGCCGCATTCATACACTTGAATAAATATACTCTTTTGAGAGAGCGCAACATTGATATTTTTTTTCTCATATGCTGTGTCGAATTTAATTCCCTGTTTGAATTTTTACAATCAGTTGAGTAGAGAAAAGATTAGGATTTTTTTGTTTGAAAAAAGTCACTCTTTCACGTTTTTTTAGATTTTTCTTCGTCAAAAATGGTTTTTTGAGAATTGACTTTCATATACGTAATTTTATTCCTTATTGAAAAACGAAGAGATTCGTCTATACATGAACCCAATTATCGTTTGTAGACAGCATTTTACATAAGAGAGACACGCCGGTCACACGGAACCCACATGCTCCATAGAGGGAAAAAAAATTAGATGCTCTGTCTAGGGTTAAGGAACTTTTATGCATAACAAACCACTTACCCTTGAGTCCGACCATTTCAATCTGAGCAAACTTTTCACATATCTCACAGATTGAAAAATGGTTGGGGTACGTATCACAATTCCAAATTGTCACTATTCAGACAGACCATTACACTAAATAATCAAAATTCCGAGTAGTCAAGACTTACTTATCCATTGGTGGATTCATTTCAAGGTCTGCTTGGTCCATAGTAACTCCCTTAAAATTCAACTCGTCCTCAGGCCTACCCGTACCCTCCCATCCTGGAGAAAGTCGTACTGGTACAGTGCCTAGAATTAGAGATGGAAAAAATTTCAAACTCAATCCTCTCCCAGTGAACTATACAACGATTTCTAGACTCATTTAAAATTCGAAACTCCACCATAATGCACTCAAAGGGTTAATGGTAGTTTAATGAAAATACATGACTAATGAATAGGGATGATAGAGTATACCAATCAGAATAATAGAATGTAGAAATAAAATGCACTGTGTGATGAGGGAAATATTTTTGACCCAACTCATAGTATTTGCATCAAAACAGTCATCTACACAGGTATGTGAGTAATAAAAAAATCTTTATTGAAATTGAATCGACCTTTCTAGTTATATTTTTTCCTGTACTACACTATAAATGCGTCGGTAAACTTGATTCGCCCTATAGTTTTGATGAATACGATTTTATAATAATTTTTTCACCTTTGGATGGTTAAATGCTGATTAGATATGGTAAGGTGAGGTGATTGATATGCACATACATACATTTGAGAATTATGTGATTGAAGTTAGTAACGTTACTGTAACGGTGCATGTTTTAAAAAAATTGTTACTACGCACCATTAGAATTGTCTGAAATTCAGTAAACCATATTAAACCTAACACCCATGTTTCTCAAAAAGCAACTTCGCGAAAGAGATTCTAAAATTGTAAAATATGGAATTTTTTCCTTATATTTCGTGACCTTAACGTTACTTACTTTAACCTCGTAGAGAATTATATTATAGAAAAATGTGCAGTGCATAAAATTTAACAAGTTCCCATACGCAGTGTAAATGCAGCAGCAGAGCGAAATTCAAGAGTTCATAATACGAGAATAGATATATTTGCAAAATTGCAACTTTCGTCATACGATATGCATGGCATGCAATTTGTAACCAAGGTTGTGTAGCGCAGTTCTGGAATCTCGCTCAAAATTAATGATAATCTGATCTAAGTGAATATAAAAAAAAGAAATAATAATTACCAGAAGTTATTGGATGACCAAATGTTGCATATGACATGCAATTAGAGCAAATGGTTGTTTTGTCTAGAATAACCAAACATGTAAACGTCGTATTCAGGTGAAAAGCTGGTATAAATATTGATTGGAAAAATTTGAAAAACGCAGTAATTTTGAAGCAGTAAGCATAATGCATAATTTCCACACGAACGGCCTTTAATACAAGTGTACAAGGTAAATAGAGGAAATATTTGTTCGACCTTCTTGTATGTGTTTTTTAAACGTCTTAATATTGAACATTCAATAAGTATATAAAGTTTCACATTTTGTTGACACATGGTTTGAAATCTTGTGTTTTCGGGACTTCCGCCATCCATCCCAGTCTAACGAAATGATATCACATGTTTTTATGGCAACATGTTATTAGAGGAGATATGCAATGGAGATAGGACAATCACTATCTAGCAACAAGCAAACTAAAGCCAAATCATCGTTACACAATGATATAATAATGCTGTGGCATTATTAACATTCTCTTGTCTTTGTTGTGCCCAACTTGACCTCTATATCGCTTGAAAAGTTCTTAAAATATAACTGGAAGTACGATGAGAAATTTTTGTTGAACATATTATTATCTGGGTCAGTCAAAAAATGACTAATATAAACAGAGGTTTGAGCTATGGGAAATTCACCGTAGTTTATTCATGTTGGTTATCGATGCTAGTTACATAGAAATAAACGAACCCTAACTTTTCGGCTAACTAAATGATCTGGGTACCACACGACTTGATTGGTTTCGCTTTAATTGCGAAAGCCATTCACTACTGAACGGAAATTATGTATACAATTTTTTTTTGATAGGATTACCCTTAACCGTTTCGAGTCCCAGGGGGTATTGAAGAAACACTGTCGAAGAATCCCAAACAGCGCAACCGCGCTTTCTGTAAATGTACGAAAAGTCCCAAGCAGCGCGATAGCGCTTTGTTTATTTTATGTCGAGAAATACCAAGCGGCACGATAGCGCTTTGTTTATTTTATATCGATGAATCCCAATCGGAGCAATAGCACTTCTTGTATGTGTTAGGTGATGTGATTCTCGTCTTTTTTCATCGCTCCGTCATATTCATTGCAGTTTGCAAAGTGATTGGACAAATTCGACTGCAAGCGATTCTCATTGTTAAAAAAAGCTGTGTGATGTATTTGCGGCAGTAAATCTGAGCACGCGACTTTCACAATCGGTAGCGCACTGTCAGTTGTCCCCTATACTCGAAATGTGCTGGGTTTTCTGAACATAAAATCTCAACAGCGTGATCGCTTGCTTGAATCGCGCTGCTTGGGCCTCAAATGGTTGATATAGTTAATTTGCAGCTTCCCTTTTGTGTGTTTTCAGAGAAAAAACGATATCTCAAGAATGAGTTACCCGATTTCAATGGTTTTGATCTCAATCGATGCAGCTTTTCCGAAGAAGTGATTAGATTTTAGCTTTGATCTGTTCAGTATTTTTGGCATTATTTAAAGTACAAAATTCCAAATGATTTAAATAAAAATATTATGAGAATTGATGAATGAATTCGAATGAAAATTAGTACCGTAAAGTTTTTTGGGTCGCTGATCTGATATCTGATGTCAGATTTGCAAAATCCAAAATGGAAAATCCAATGTGGTGGAAAAAGAATCTAAAAATATTCTGTTTCTGGTATAAATTGGTAGGCGCAAGTTTTTTTTAGTTACCGATAACGAATCCAGATCAGACTTTCAAAATTGTAATGTTGGATCCATTATAGTGTTTCGATATAAAAAAATCGCTACATTTTCACATAATATGGTACATGAGGGTTTTTAAATCGTTAATCACAAATTTGAATTTGTGATTCAAAATTCGAACTGGATATCAATATATTTTTTTCTATAAACCTGCAACTTGTACTGTGAGTCTGTAGCCACTAGTTTCTCTTGATATTTTCCTAATTTGTTTGCAAAAACCTTCTCTGTTCATACTATGGAGTCTACTTATCTTGGGAACATCATTTATTTCTATGTAAAGATCAAAAATAGATTTTAAAAAAACTGAACCTCAATTCATTAAAAATAATCATTTGACAAAGCTTAAACTTTTGCCATTTTTCAGTCAACTCAACTCGGCTTTATTTATTATTGTGCTGAGAGAGCAGGGTAAAAACTCAATTTCTAGTTTTTTAGAAGAAAACGACACGGATAATATTTGACTGCCGAACCCCCAATGTGATTAGAGTTGCGTATTGGCTGTTAGCTTTTGTGTCATAGGAAAATATATGTTTTTTGCTGATTAGTTAAAACATGACTATATATGTCTCGGGGATTATAAGTTTTAAAGTCAGCAAAGCTGCAATTTACAAGTACCAGTCAGCGCTTGGCGATGCAGAAAATCCTCTTCTTATCTTATATTTCAAGTGACAGAGATAAGAGCTGTACGTTATAATTTTAAGTAGCAAAGATCAGCTGATATGCTCCTACTATTGCTAAGTAGAGTCGTTTAGTTTCCTGAGTCGTGAAACTTGTTCATAGCTCCTCATTGTAATCTGAATGATTCAAAAGGTTATCTGTTCAGTCCAGCATACCAACATGAAGACATTTATTGAAATCGTATTTTAACTTTCCAACCCATTTAGCCAGTTTGTTTTTCTGGCAGTAGGTAAACATGAGGGCAATTGCCTCCTATACAGCAGTCGTTTGTCATTGATATTTGGGTCTTCAAAGAGTGGTCAAACGAACAAAAATATCGCAGGCACTTCCAGTGATATAATTTACAAAAGCAGAAAGCATAGGGACCATGCATAATCACACAGATACACTGAGAATGGTCTATGAGTCAATATACATATGAATGCTTTTTACCGCTGCCTGTGGCAAGCATAGCACACGTGTCACACAACTTGATTTCGGTACTCTTATTGGAATGCACGACCCCTTGAAAATAGCCCGATAGGATTGGGTGTAAATTGTACGGAAAATGTTAATTGAACAATCGTAAATTACAATTCCTGTTACAAAGTAACGTAAATCGACATATTATGACAACGTAAAGAAGGCTGGTCGTAACGGAATGTATGTGGGTGTAATCTTATTGTTAGTTTGATACCTTTCGCTAGCAGCGTTTTCTCCTCGTGGTCCACGCCAAATTCCTTTCTCGTGTAACTACCTGACATTTTTGTGAATACTCTGTATTATTACAACGAGGTTTCAATGAATTTCGAACTCGAATGAATGATTTGAAGAGCAGTTAACGTATGTCAAGTCGAAATTAACATTTGTTTCTGTGGTTTCAACTGAAGAAAATGAGGATAATACACTGGGAATAACGAGAGTTCGCGCGCAAAAATGTTGGGTGGACCCTGCAGTCAGAAAAAAAACTAAATAAATATTGTCTTGTGTTACGATGTACACATTCGGTATGGATTATTTTCGCGTTTTCAAGGCCTAATATGGGTTTTTGTATACAAATATTTTAAGGCTAATATTATAGAACGCTCGTGCACAACGTGACCCACATTTTTAAGTATGTACTGTGCAGCGCAGCCTCGCAATCCGCACTGTCTCAGTCGTCATGCGCCACTAGCAGGATTACTAACTGATAGAGTCGAGATTCCCCTCCTCGAGATTCTCAACTGCAATGCAACAGGGTTAGCACCAGCTGATGCCAATACAGTTTTTTTTCTTCTTTGAGTGATCATTATCTTTCATCGGATAGCTATTCTAATCCAGTCAAGTGGGATTTTTGCCCTACAAAAGGTGTGTAGTGATGATTTTGATATGTTATTTCGTTCCGGGCCCTGATGACAAATTCAAGATTTCGTCCGTGGAACGGAATGGGGGGGGGGGAGGTTCGCTCATTGAACTCTGTAAGTTCAGTGGGTCCTTCGTGGTGGGTCCGCTCAGCCCGCCATCTTGGATTAAAGGTACAAAAAAATGCGTCTTCGAAAATAATTCCTGAACCGTTGATCCTACGATGAAATTACAAATTTAAAAAAGACTAAATTCCTTGTATTCTTCATCAAAATACTTTTTTTGTAATTCTGATGCCAGAAATCGACGAGACAATCTCGTCGTAGCCTTACATAAAATATCCGATACAGACTGTCGGATCTCTATCGGATACAAGACAATACGACACAGATCAGCTACATTTTGTACCCTTACGATAAGACGGCGAACCACGTGCCCCATCCCCCCCCCTCGTACCACGGGTCGGATCTAAGTATCATGGGACTTATTACGGTTCTCGAATCAAGTGAAAATGACGAAAGTGAGTGGTTCACCCTATTACGGTGAATTTCACGAGGTGAAAAGACGAGCTTATCCACGTGAATAAACTGGACACGAAATTCGGTGCGAGAATCGTTCTGCGCATGGTCGGGGAGCCGACCGCACCATATCTTCCCTCATCGAACATACGGTCAAAATGCATATGAATCGATGGGGAATATAGTGGTCAATAGGGTGCCAGACTTTATAGAGAATGGATCCTGTCCGGAGTGTCAAAAAATATGTCACTTCCGGTCAGTTTTTTCGAGGTTATCTTCCCTCATCGAACATATGATTGAAACTAGTACCAATCGATAGGGGAGGTCGAATACTTGAAAAAAAAACCGGAGTGCCACCCCCAACCCTATCTAGGGGGGCGGCTGCCATCCCTAAGTGTATGCTTTTTTGGTCCTTAACTTCCCTCGTCGAACATACGATTTTTTTTTTTTTTAAATTGAAGATTACCCTCCCCAAACCTGAAAAAACCGGGGTGCCACCCCCCACCCTTTCCGGAAGGGCGGCAGACACCCCCAAAAGTCAAACAACTTTACTTACGACTACATTTAGGGGTGGCTGCCGCCCCCCCGGACAGGGTGGGGGTTGGCACCCCGGTTTTTTCTTCAAGTAACGAGTAAAAGTTATTGATACGTGGAAACTTGTACAATGAATAATTTAGTGATCGTGATTATGCAAAATCGGGAAAATCGAATGCTCAGAATACGACAAACACTACGCGATGCCTCAGACCCATTCCATATAATTTACATATATTTATATTATTTATTATATATTTTATATATTGTACTTCTGTCACGTTCATTTTCTTCAACAATTCTTTCTGACATTCACAACAACTTTTATAGGTTATCTGACAAAATGGCGTCAACTTTCGTGAAAATGTGAGATCCCTATAACGGAAGTGCCTAGTTACTTCACATGTTCACTCAAGAGATCCGTAATAGAGTGACTAAACTCACGTGAGATCAGAATGTGAGAAGTGAGTAAACTCGCTCGAGAACCGTAATAAGCCCCCATATGTCAAAATCATTATTACACCACCTTTTGTAGGGCAAAGACTATATTTACTCCCTACATATTAACTGGAGTATTCAGTCAACGGCACGGTCTAATAGACAGGTTTGGCACTCCGGCTGTAAAACCGTGCTCGAAAATGAAACCGTTGTTGTGAATTTTCGCCGCTAGCGCTAGTGAGGGAGAGGCCTACTTAGTACGCATACACTAGCCTCGGAGATCGCAGCGCTCCGGTCTTTGGTGCACAAATTGAGAAACACAGGCTTCAAGACGGTCACGCTGCGTTATTATAGGAAGGGACTTGGAGTGCCCAGACCTGTCTATAAGACTGTGGTCAACGGTGATAGTTGCGATAGGTATGCATACCGGGTGTCTTTGAGTGAACGCCGCAGTTTGCAGGGTTCCCTACCGCCGAGTAGCACAAATATCGGTATGAGTTATCGGTATGATGCGCGTTTCAGGTCATGTAGTACGTTTATCGACCGACCAAGCTCACCCTTTCTTTATCCTATATTAAATAAACAAACGAATGGAATGGGTTCAAATTTCGACGGTGCATCACTCTTTTGCAGCGGAATTCAGGAAAAAGTTACTCATGTCTTCGTGTACTATTATCTCCCACATCTCCCGTATTTCAGGAGCCAAAAAGTGAATACCTGAAATACTATGCACGATTCCGGAAAGAATGAGGAGTAAAATGAGCCACCGTGAGAGTGTTTTCATGCAATATTAACGTCGCTAGGGGAGAACTAGGAAATACAAGAATTTCGTAAATGAAAAATACTCACGATCAACTGGGCGCACGGCCAAGCGTTTCTTGATTGCCCGTGCGCCCAGCTGATTGTGAGAGCATTTTTGCAATGAGCAAAGACTGCCCGTGATGCCAAGTTGTATGGATTTGGCCAAGCAGTTGTTTCGTTGTTTATAACATATGCTGAAGCGCATAGTAATCGCGTTTCAGAGTCAAATTGAGTGATTATTGGGAGCGAACCGAAATTCGCTGGCAGCGCTAAAAACTCCCTAGGACAGAGGTGGAGCTACTCACGAACTTAGTAGTGCAGCAAAGATAAAAGATTGTTGACAGCCCCAGGAGCTAATGTTGGAACGCACCCTATATCACATGACTTGATGAAAGTAATTTTGACTGGACTTCTGTTTTACCGATATTTGTTCTTCTCAGCGCGCAGCGTTAACCCCTTGAGTGCCGCGGACAAAGATCTTTGTTTTTCTCGACTTGGCCCAAAGTGCCGAGAAATCACGAATCTTTGTTCAATGAATAAGTGCCCTAGCAACGCCTGATGATATGTCACCCGTAACTAAAGCGTATTTTCCTATATTTTGGGCTATGCTGAAAAGGATCACATCAAATCTTTGTCCTGACATAGTAGTCAAGTAGACGGGAGAAATGATCACCAAATGATCAGATATTGGGCACTCGGGGGTTTTCGGGGGCGCTGATCATGAATCCGAAATCAGATTTGACAAATCCAAGATGGCGACCTACTACAGCGCATGAGCATTAGTATGACTGGTATATAAATGAGGAATTGCTCCGAAACTGGTCACTCGGGGGTTTTCGGTGGCGCTGATCATGAATCCGATACCACATTTGCGAAATTCTCAAACGGAGACCCACCACTGCGCATGCGCATTAGAAAAAGACCTTTACAATCGAGGATTTGAGCTGTCTTCGAACTTGGAAGTTTTTGGGAGTGCTGATCGCGGGAATGTAATCGAGTTCAGAAAATTTCAATATCCTGACCCAGTAATGGACATATGCGATAGAATATTCCGTATGAATGTGACTGGTATACCTGAATTAATGATTCAAAAGTTTGCGGGCACACAGAGGGTACAATTCCACAGCGAATCCTGAATTCTACATGAGCCATACCAATGCGCATGCGCAGTAATCGGTCGCCATCTTGGAATGTTGTAAATCCGATATCGGATTTGCGACCAGCGCTCTCGAGAACCCCGAGTGACCAATTCCAGATCGATTCCTCGTTTATACGCCAGGCATACTAATGCGCATGCGCATTTGTGGGTCGCCATCTTGGGATTTTTCAGATCTGGTTTCGGATTCATGATCAGCGCCCTCGAAAACTCCGGTGTGACCAGTTTCAGAGCTATTCCTCAATGATACGTCAGTCATACTAATGCGCATGCGCAGTAGTAGGTCGCCATCTTGGAATTTTCCAAATCCGATATCGGTTTCGTGATCAGCGCCCCTGAAAATCCCCGAGTAACCAATTCCAGATCTATTCCTCAAGTATAGATCAGTCATACTAATGCGCATGCGCAGTAGCGCGTCGCTATCTTGAAAGTTTGCAAATCTGATATCGGATTCGTGATCAGCGCCCCCAAGAACCCCCGAGTGGTCAATTTCAGATGAATTGCTCTAAGTTTGAGTTTTAGCACTTTGGGCACATTTCATAAAATTGACTTGGCACTCAAGGGGTTAAGACTGCTAGCCTTATGGAGTTATGTGAAGTTGGCCTGAATCCTTCGAATTTCTTAAATTTTATGTCAAAAAATTTTTCCCAAATTGCTAGGTATTTTTTATTATTTGCTCCCAAGTAGCTTTCGAGAAATTTGAAAAAAAAAAATGAAAACGTATATCTGGCAGTGGCCAAGTGTTTCGCGAATTCTCGAAAATCATGAAATTCGTGGGTAATTCGTGTACCGTATAATTGCTCTTAATCGCTCCGTCATTTTTTTTGTTTACTCCCACACGGTTTTTGGAGAAGTCCACAAAACATTGCAAGTAACGTGAGTCGGTAACGTTTCCAGTAAAATGCCGCTAAATTCAAACAAATGTTGGTGACAGAATATTCGTTATTCCATTCGTTGACTTGTTGACTGAAGAATATCCAAATCAAAAACATCTGAAATGTAAAAAAGCCGCCAAGTGCCATAATTACATTATAATGAAAAACTCATCGTCAATCTTTGCCGTAAAATCAGGAAAAATAGCAAGCACGACCTCCCCGCACGTACAGGTCGTGAAGTTGGACCTCGCTTTTCGTGTCGTGATATCGAAACATCATTCCAAGAGCTACGTACTTGGCGGGCACACTTTTTCTTTTTCACCCATACTCGGCCTATGTGCCCTTGTAAATTTAATCAAATTGCACAAGCAATGATAATATTATTAGCTTTGAATCAAATAATTGAGTAACGATAAAAATTGTATTTATATATGGTGATAATGATATGTTTTCTGTGTTCTATAATTACTGCTTACGGAAACAACTTAAATCGATCGTTGAGGGTTTATTCATGAGGTGAGAATTGAATATCAAACTAACACAATTTAATACAACTTTATTTTAATGAGAGAAAATAAAAATTCTTCGTCACCGTCTTAGTGCAGCCTGTAGCGGGTAAATTCACGAACTGCCTGGAAATTGCTATGTCATCATAAGGATTTGACCACAATTAAGAAAGGCTTATCTTTGAATTGAGAATCTTTTCTGTAGAAAAATATTTTTGCATATTTAGTAGGATATAAGATAAACTACTGATAGTGTGACTTTTGTTATTTATACTTCCGGTCAACGGCTGTTTTGAACTGCTTGATGTGTATCGGGATAGGGAAAATCGCTGCGTGCGAGCGCACGGACGCAACGATTCTCCCATTTTCCAGTAACAGGTAGATATTATTCATTGATACTATGTCGTAAATATTAAAGCGAGAAACATTGACAATGCGATTAAGTTTTTTTTCTAGACAGTGACGTATTATTTTTGATAGTAGCACAAAACTTTGAGAAAACAATAGGAAAGTCAATTTTTATTTGGCCCGTAGTATTTAGTGACGCTGCAGATAAAAAATTAGAACTTATTATCTCCAGAGTGGCAATATTGAAAGGTGTACTTGCTGTGTATGAACATAAGAAATATTACACAATAATATCCAGTCAGTTTTCGAATTTGCCGGATACGGGTTAAACTAAGAAGCTACAAAGGATTTTTAATTTCTCTGACCAAACTAAAGTTATGCTAGGCTGGCTGTTGGTTTTATTTCCCTCCCCTTTCCACGGTAAAGTTATATGTTCGAGTAATGTGTTGACAACGAGACAGACGAGAACGTGTTTAACTATAACGTATGTTTAATAGCGATTAATCTAAGTACAATGATCCTTGTTGGTAGACAAAACATAAGGTTTTACCAAATATAAACGTAGACAACAAAATTGAAAATAAAATTAAAGAAATAATAAATCTATCAGAATTCGTCGGTGCTGCTCCTAAACTTCCCTACAGCTCAAACGTTAAATACGCGGGTCTTCTCAATATTTCCTCAAGAAGTCCCGGGCTATCGTAGACTCTAATTTCTATACTCTTTACTAAATTTCGGACTAAGCTCTATCCTTGAATTTCCTCTATAAATCTCGTGAAGCTGAATTCGATAACGTTCTCTAGATGAGAAACGCCTCGTTACAACATGACGCAGCTCGGCGCTATGCCGGACAACTGGAATAATAACTTTGACTATCCTTCTCTTCGGTGACGCAGTTCGGCGCTTTGCCGGAGAACTGGTTACCGCTCTTCGTGGTCCTCCAGTTTTATACTCTCCCGGAGCTGTTGATGGATGATCCTGTCGACGTCATTTCCCCATTCGTGTGTCCTGTCGTGGGTCGTCGTCCTGGTATGCGTTGGTCAGCGTTGGTCAGCGTCCGTCGTCTTTGTTTACTATTTTGGATGCTAGCAGGTCACGGTCGCTATCGATGGTCGTCTCGATCAGCTGTCTGTGTCAGTTGTTGATATGTTTTGTATATGTCACAGGCACTATTGGTATTGATGCGACTTTGAACAACTGCCCGTTACAACATATATCATTCATAATAATTATATCAACTACTTTCATTTATAAATATTTATTACTTGTAATAACAATAATAATATTATTATTAGGTTGGTGCTGCATTGCGCACGCGTTAATTATCCAACCCTCGATCACAACGCCGACCTGGCGGCTACAAAGTGAGATAAATAACCGGCCGTGAAATTAAGCACCCCCACTACCTTCGTTGCCAGACCTGTATGTAAGACCGTGTCCCAGACTACTGTGACGTCGGAACGGTACCTGGTGGAAATTTCCAGATCCCAGACACTGGAATCGTTCACACAGCTACAGCTAGACTCACATCAGTAGTTTGGGTCACCAATTACCGATAAAGTATTGAAATACACCGGACAACGGGCATTCTGTCGCTCTAATCGAACGAACCGAGGAAGGAGTAATTGTTAGATGAAAGATTTAATTAATGGGCTTACCTTTTGAGAATAATCTGGACATGATGACTTGCAGCGTAGATTGGTAAGAGGGTTTAACGGAATGACTGATTTTCATATATTTGGATACTTTGATTGATTTGGATTTATTTTATAAGTTCAATATTTCAAGTCACAAACAACGGGGTTACTTAGTGTAAGATCTTAAATTAATATGACAAAATGGAGTTGAAAGCTCGCTGGATTTTTGGGTAGAGTAACGTTGTAGGAAAAGTTTAAATGCAAAAGGCAAAAGGATTTTACCGCAACACTGTACCGGAATAAGATGACGAATCTGGTGGTAGAAACCAAGAGGACGAGCCGATGATCGTTCGCCGTTTTTATAGGTGTTGATCGTTGCGCAGAACGATCCCCTTCTTTAGCTTTTGTTAACTTTTGCGCACCTTCCCTTTTTTTCTAGGAATTAGAATTAGGGTACAACATCTTCACCGCATGTAAGCCTGTGATCTTAGTTCTTTAGCTATTACTATATTGCAAGCTTTTACACATGGTATAACGCTGCGTTGGTGCGGTGGTGTAGGTGTAGGGTCGTTGCGCTGTAATTTTCCATTCGGCGTGGGCTTTAGTGTTGGGGCAACAAGCCCCCCTTGGCCCCTCGGCTACCATGCTTCTTCCCCCCTGTCGGCGTTAGGACCCGGGCCGATTTTAGCAGCTATTTCCTAATATGGTAATCGCAGTGCGTATGCGCTAGAGGTAACCCATGTTTCGTGGTGTACGTTAGTGCCGTGTGCATTTTCGGGGTCACGATGCGCTGGATTCTAGTCGGAGTTTACTTCTTAAATATTCTTACTATCCTGTTCGTTACAAAGTCTATATATTAAGATTGCCATATCGGTTACTTGTCGTTTTATTAGTTTTATAGCGTGTAACTATATAAAATTGCATATGTATTATAATTGATTACTGTCGTTATTCACTTGAAGTACAATAGCGATTGCTTATGAAACATAATTGCTATTTGCTTAACATTATTAGGATCGCGCTGCTGCGAATATTCTTAGGTGTTTGTGCTATAACTATCTTAACAGATTTAGGGTATTTAACAATTTGATAATTCGCAGTTTTAGAGCAGGTTCACATGTGTGCTTTCGTATATAATTCTCTTCTGTAATTATTAATTCTTATATCGATATAAATCGGCTTGGAAGCTACTAGAACGTTGTTCTTATGTTTGTCGGTTGCCTGTTACTGGGCGTTGCCACGTAAGCATCTTTGAGTCTCTTGCGAGTTGATTTACTTTCAATCGTTTCGTCGTTAAGTTTCCTAATGTGCTCTGTAGATGGAGCTCTGTATGGCTCCATATTGGAGATCTGTATTGCCTTCAAAACGCTGCGCGTGTTGCTTACAATACGGCGTTACGGAGGAAAGTATGATTCATGCTGGATAATTGGTATTCATAATTTGATGGTTTTGCAGTCTCTGGTTTTATTGCACGGATTATTGCAGCAGTGCATCTATCTTTACATTATGTCGGTTACACACGTATCTATGGTTTTACAGTCTTCTATACTCCAGGCTATATGGTATGGCGTAAGTTGCTTAAAGTGTAGCTCTCAGCTCCGAATGCACAAATGGCATTGTCGAGTGTTATATAATAATTGGATATAATGGTGTTAATATGATAATGGTATATAATAACGTATAATAATATTATAGCTCTTTGTAGTGCGAAGATCTCGTAACATGGTTCTTAAGCTTTGATTAGTGAATGTCATAGTTATTTCGATCTAGGGATATTTCAAATAGTTAGACAGTTGATTTAATACCTTATGGTTACAAGATTCTCGTACTTTGAGTTAGGTTAGTTGATAAAAGTAACATGCAGTAATAATAGTCGATAAAACATACGGACGTTCCGGTCGGATGTTACACACTTCTCACATCTTCATCTCACGTGAGTTTAGTCACTCTATTACGGATCTCTTGAGTGAAAATGTAAAGTAACTAGGCACTTCCGGTATAGGGATCTCACATTTTCACGAAAGTTGATGCCAATTTGTCAGATAACCTATAAAAGTTGTTGTGAATATCAAAAAGAATTGTTGAAGAAAATGAACGTGACAGAAGTACAATATATAAAATATATAATAAATAATATAAATATATATAAGTTATTGTATTGAATGGGTCTGAGGCATCGCGTAGTGTTCGTCGTATTCTGAGCATTCGATTTTCCCGATTTTGCATAATCACGATCACTAAATTATTCATTGTACAAGTTCCCACGTATCAGTAACTTTCACTCTTTAACCAACAAATATGGAGTGATCTTCGTTCTCTGATGAAACCGGTGGAACTTTACCTCCGTGAAGTTGGCCCCCCGAAGTTATTATTTTTAAATCTAATTAATGCAATTCGTTTGAGAATCGTTTGAGAGGGTTTGAGAGTAAAGAAAAATCGTTTGAGAGTTAATAGTTTTTCCGGAAAATTGATTTTAATTTTGGGTGTGAAGTTGGCCCCCATATTTTCCATCTTCTCAAAAAATGGACTTAGACGTTTAATTTTTTTGAATCTTTTGAGAATCGTTTGAGAGGATTTGAGAGTAGAAAAAAACTGTTAGAGAGTTAATATTTTAATTGATATTCCATAATTATTGAGTGATTGATTTCCCCATGATTTCCCCTAGTTTCCGAACACTTCCGGCCTGCGCAATGGATATGCGCGGTGTACATGCGTAGTGTATCTAAAAATCAGCTGGAGGCTGGTCGTGAGTGTTCTGCGCCGAAGAAACTGGCGTTTCTGTTTCAGCGTGTGTTCTCCAGTAACAAAATCAATTAATCCTTCAAAAAATTGAGCAACGTTCCAACGAGAGCAATAATGTTCAAAGAGTTGAAGTTGAATCGAGGTTCCCGGCGGCCAAGAGCAGCTGACTGACCTTGGGAACGCCGTTGGCGATGGTGAAGCCTGAAAACGATCGAGCCAGCGATAAAATTGAAAGAAAATGTCGGAAAAACGATTAAAATGGTTTTTTTTTAGAAAATTGCGAATTACCGATCGCTCCCGGTTGGTACATTGGACTGTTTTTTATGCAAACGTGCGTCCCGTAACTGATGTCCGTCGAGACGACCATCGAGGGTCTGTGTTTGCGATATTTCGCCTCGTATTTGTCCCACAATTTTTTTCGCTGCGCAAAAGCTACACAGCTACAGCTACACAGTTTATTTACCTTGTAAATGCGACAAGGGATGGTACGCCTAGCCGAGTAACATGGATCGTTCGCAAGGTCGTTGCAAGCACGATCCAAGATTTACAAGATCTGAGAACACAGAAATCTTGGGATAGACGAACAGGAACATCGCTGACATATATTATAAGCCCATCGACATTCTACGTTTCTTCCAATTATGAGTGCATTATTCCTTATCTGCAAGTAAATATCAATTTTGGCGTTCTATAAAAGATTTCACTTTCTGTTGCACTGCGTTAAAAAGATTTCGTCAAGTTTCCCGTTTTCGACGCTCGTGTCTTTTTCCAATAGTTTCATCCAATTCTTCTCTTACCATTGGTGTCATTGACAGAAAATTGCTCAGCTTCGTCTCCATGTCCATCTGGTACCCGTTCGATTTACGATAATCCGCATCCTCGAAACTCGTATTCCTTCGTCAATATCGGTCGCTACAGCTGATTTCAGACGCACTGCGCAGACATATTGCGCATATATAGTGCGCACACACAATGCGCACACACAATGCGCACACCGAAAGTGCTCTAATCCTAGGGGAAATCGCACATTGAATAATTATTTAATATCAATTAAAATATTAATTCTCTAACAGTTTTTTTCTACTCTCAAATCCTTTCAAACGATTCTCAAACGATTAAAAAAAAATTATACGTCCAAGTCCATTTTTTGAGGAGATAGAAAATATGGGGGCCAACTTCACACCCAAAATTAAAATCAATTTTCCGGAAAAACTACTAACTCTCAAACGATTTTTCTTTACTCTCAAACCCTCTCAAACGATTCTCAAACGAATTGCATTAATTAGATTTAAAAATAACAACTTCGGGGGGCCAACTTCACGGAGGTTGGAACTTTCAGGCAAATCCAAGCAAATTACGCTCACGAGCATGCGCAGAACGATTCTCGACACCGAATTTCGTGTCGAGTTTATTCACGCGGATAATTTCGTCTTTTCATCTCGTGAGATTCACGGTAATAGGGTGAGCCATTCACTTTCGTCATTTTCACTCGATTCGAGAACCGTAATAAGCTCCCTAACCTCAAAATACCATGTTGGATAGACACGCCGATTCGTATCAGTTTGAGTTTATGGTTTGTTCAGTGATGACGTCATAACCCCGATAATTTTATAATTTTAATAAATCAGAAGAAGGGGTTTACTATCAAACATTTGCAGCAATAAATTATTGCCCTACAAACGATTCTCTAACAACACGTGACAGAATTTATAGAACATGTTGAACTTTATATATGATTGTTGGCTAGATACATGTAGAATTTTTTATTATTTTGTTTAAAAAAATTTGTTCATATCAAACAATTTTAAATATACTACAATCATCTACAGACGAACTACAAACGATTACGTTAATTAGAATAGATTAGATTGATGGTTTGTCGGCTAAATTCATATTAATAACGAACAGAAACAAATTAAACGAAATATACTGAAACAGTTATGCCAAAATGTATTAGCTGGTGGGAAATATCAGTTATTACAGGCTGAGGTTATTATTGATGATAAAATCAGCCAAAACTAGGGAAACGTGGGAATGATCTTGTGCTAATGCAACAAATCCTTGACTTTAACTCTGGGGAAGTTAAAATAGGGGCATTCCCAAAAAACACAAATAGCTAAGGCGACAGGGTGACTGCACGAGCATACCTGTCAAGACACCAAGATCATTTTGGCCAGGTGCTCGTTTGCTCTAGCATGGTTAGATTTAATGCGATCAAATAGAGTAATCTTGTTCCTGCCAAGCTCGAGACCACTGAACCATGGTCAGTTTTGAAATCCATTAACTAGGTAGCAGTCAGTAACACCCTTGCAACGACCTGACTCAAGGATATACGATTGGCTGGCGGATGCAGTGGAACTTCTTGTGTGCTGCCTCAAATCTGCCCAGTAGATTCAGTTATTAAACTCATTGATCTGGTCACCCACCCAGCGGGCAGCAAGGTCGACTAGTTGATATCCCGGGATGCCCGTGTGAGCGGGAACCCACACTAGATAGCACTGTCCCCCGAGATTATACATGTCAAATAATTTCTGCTTTCTAGTAATTAAAATGGGGTTAAACATATTTTTTGTTTGCGGAGCCTTCAGGGCGGTGAGGACACTTAAGGAGCCTGACAAAATTAATATCTTCACGTAGCCCTTGTCTTTGACTAGGTTTAGGACTTCAGAGATTCGAGGGTGAGTTCGAAATTGAGGAACCGTTCAGTTGGATGTGTATTGACTTGTCTCCGAGGGGTCTCCTAGAAAAGATGCAGAATTGAATTTTCTTTGAGCTTACCATTAGCCCCCTGCGAAGGAGCCAGGTGCTCATCAATTCCAATGAGGATGATACTTCATGAGGGTCACTTGTAGGTCCTGTTGAGGAATAAATTACCACATTACCAGTGTAGGTGAGGATTCTTGTGCTATGGCCAGTGTTCTAAAAGATGCATTTTAAGTAAGTTGAAAAGATGAGCACTCCGGGCTGAACCCTGGGGCAGACCCACGTTCGTTGTCCTGACGCTAAGGTCAGCCCCCTGAGCCCTACCATGAACCACTCTTTGCCAGATGACATGCTTCACAAAAATTACGATCCGGTCTGGAATGCCAAGTGCAGTTATTTGTTGGATGAGAATTTTCGAAATGACATTGTCAAATGCCTCTTAAATATCGAAAAATACACCAGCAAAGTGCTCCTTCTTGAGAAGATTTAATCTGATGTCCGTTGTAAGTACAGTGGCATTGTCGCTAACAGATTTTCCTTTCCTGAAACTATAAAAACAGTTTAGCAGAATTTGCCAGTTTTCAACCCACCAAAGCAGCTTGAAGTTTATTATCCGTTCTAGCGTTTTGAGGATTGCTGAGGAAAGTGAGATGGAAAATCGTGTGCTCTAAGGATTTTTTTGAAGAAGGATAAAAGAAAATATAATCCTTCGGGAGGGAAGCGTTTGAGCACTTCATTAATTATGAGGTCTATTTTTGGAGGTATAGACGGACCATTTCAATTTCTCTAGAGTTAGTAGGTCGCTATCTAATAGCTGGTCAAAATTACCCGTATCGGAAAATGAAAACTCTTCCGCCATGTAGGGATAGAAACATCGTTGGAGGCTGAGACTATGAACGGATCCTCCGGGGAGTAAGAAGTTATAGACTTAGTTATAGGAAAACTTTGTTCACGAGGTCAAGATTACTTCTACGTAACTTCTACGTTATAGACTTAGGAAGGTGGAATCCCTTTTGGAAGGGTTTTATAGACCTCTGGATTTAGTCCAACTTCGTCTGTGGGCCAAAGGAAGAAGAGAATTCTTGGAAGCTTTTCCGTTTGATATTTCTGAGGTAGTTCTTAACCTCCTTTTCAAGTTTGTTACATGCTTCTAGGTTTTCGTTGTTGGGGTTATTCCGGAAGCACTTAGCTGCTGCTCCGCGAGAGACAACCAGTTTGGTGCACTCATAGTTCCACCACAGCGCTGCAGGAGGTCAACCTTCGGGTGTGGAAGACCTCTTGGAACCTTTCGCCCGTGCTGCCAGAAGGAAGTCATATATAGAATTAAGAAACGAATTATATACGATATCGACATTTCCTTCTTTGATAAGAGTAGTGAGGAGTGTGACTTAATGAAATTCCCAAAGGACATTCACTCCACGTTGCCGAGAGAAAGTTTTTCCCTGCACTGGAATTTGATTTCCTCCAGTCGTAAATGAATAGGAAAGTGGTCACTATATAAAGAATCTCTCATTATAGACCATGAGGTCTCCGTGGAGAAAGCGGCTAACACAAAGGTCAGATCGAGAACACTCCATCTATTTAGCTCAGTATGAATCCTGGTGGCGGACCCGGTGTTTGGTAGAACGAGGTTGCTATCTTTAGATGCTTCCGCTAAAAATTTACCATCCTGGTTAAGGAGTTGACTGCCCCGTAGGGCATGTTGTGAATTTAAGTCACCAGAAACGATAAGCTTATTAAATTGGTGTAAAGTTTGGAAGAAATCCTGGAGTCCTTTTACTCTGGCGTGTTAAAAATTTGTTAGAAGGATGGTAAACGTTTAGAATATGCAAGTGTGAGTCAGAAAGCTTGATTTGGACCATGTCCCACTCTAGTTTGTTTGGGAGAGGGAGATGGTTCAACTTATGATAATATAAGTCCTTGGATATGAGGAAGGCCAGTCGGCCCCCCTCCCCAGGATGGGAGTCAACTCGTCCTTCGTCACTGTGTTAAAGCCCTTGTGGGTTAAAAGTTGATTTGAGTTAAGTTAGATTTCTGTGAGACAAATAACATTAAAATCATTGATGAATCCTCTAAAATTGTTCCACTTACTGTAAATACTGTGACAATTCCACCGCAGTAAATTAAGTGTGGTCACCATGTAGCTGATGGCGTTACCGCCTGAAGACCTCTTCTGAAGCTTTGATTATTGCAATTATTCTTTCAGAACCAGGGAATTCTTTGGCAATTCTTTGGCATAGAAAATTAGAAATGTCCCCTAGTGAGTTTCGAATTTCCGCTTTTACCCAGTCCATCATCCTCATTTTAGATTCATATGGGTAGGGAATGGATTGAGATGTTTATAAAACGTATTCGGTTTCCGTGGGGTCACTGGGGGCATCGCACATCACATGCGGGGTGAGTGTAGTTGAAAAACTGCTCATAACTGAAACAGTCACGTCGAGTTTGGTTACGGCAAATTTTGCTTGATTGGCGTTCTTTTGTTTAAAGTAGATCGGACAGTTCCGATCCGACGCTCTGTGCCTGCCTTCGCAGTTCACAGCGAAAATTCTAAATGGATCTATGAAGCCAACAAGACCTTTCATTATGAAAACTGCCGCAGTTTATACATTTGACTTTTCTCCGGCATTGAGATTCAACGTGTCTGAAGTAGAGGCACTTTCGGCACAATTTAAGGGATGGGAGGTAAGGGAGCACGTCCCTCACGTTGAAAAAAATAGTCAACTTTTCAGGAAGGGCTACCGTCAGGAGCTCGGAAAACCCACGAAATGCTTCCTGTATACAATACCTCCGTAGTTAAGTCACCTAAGACCGTACAGTTTTCTAAAACTTTTCCCTCCAAAAGCGAGGAATCGACACCTTTAACTAAAGCGATTTTATAAATACAGCTGTCGAAGACGTATGCTCCTAAGGTTGGGTTACCCTTATAAATATCCTGGTCCATGAAGAAATTCGCATCCTCGATATTATTAAAGATACTATATTGGTTGATGCCAGAGGCTTTAATGCTAGTGACGCCTTTGAGTAGGCCGTTGCCCTTGACAATTTTCGCAAAGCTCATGGCACCTGAACCAGGTATGGGGAATGGTCACCCTGCCTGTATCTATTATCCCGGACCCTGGAGGATGGAATCCAGGGAGTGATCAGGTCGGTTCCTCTTTTATTAGGAGGCGAATTAGAATTAGAATGTGCCTGGCTCGCTTTCACTCTACGGTTAGTTGAAGATTAGACATTACAGTAACACAAAACGAACAAGTAACAAAAAAAATTGGAATCCCTTACTGAGACCCGAACAGCGGGAGGGGGAGGAATAGCCAGTAGATTCACCCTTGACCATTTCTATCAGTGAGATCCCAGTTTTTTTTGAAGATTGAAATCTAGTGTATGAATATTCATCCGAGTAGCGAAGAGCGAGCATGTAGAGGATAGGGTCGAAGCCGTTGGCAATGACTGTGTGGGCCAGCAGCGTTTGGTATAGTACCCTGGCCGATTGTGATAATCGAAAAAGTAACCCGTGGGTTATAATTTTCTGAGTTCCTGTCCATTGCACTAACTGCGAGGGGAATGCAAATCTTGATAATATAACACTAGGAATATGAATCAGTGAATTCTTGAAACTAGGATTTAAAGCCGTCTTGACCAATTCGGCCATCTTGAAGCACTCAGCCGCTAGCACGCAAAGCATAGGTGACCCTAAATCAGTGCAATTATATGTCAGTTCGTTTAACACACGATCCTATAAAAGCACCCAAATCTTAATTAGCGTAACCGTAGTCAATATTCGTATCAAAGGGCACTACGAAATCAAGCCACGAAAAACATAATCGTGGGTTTCTTTCAGGCTTTTCTGTTAGCAATTGTGATACATCTTGAGTCAATGCACCAGTGTTTAAGTATAGTTACTTGCTCATTAAGCACAATATAAATTTTCAAAGAAAACTGATGTGGTTCCCATCAAATTGAATCAAATTAATTATTTTACTGTTTCCAGTGTATGTCTACGGATTCGTTTTCCATCCATTTTTTTTATATTTAACTTGTTACGATAAAATCACCTAGAATTTTCTAAATTTGTACGCAATACAGAAGAATCAATTAGGAATGGATAGACGGAATTATGTGTTGCAGATTGGATTGAATTGAAATTGCTCATTACAATTGAAATATAAAAAATTGGAAAGAAACCAAATCCGTAGATGTAAATATTTAAAATAATAAAACGATCAATATAGATTGTTTTCCGCACCATGCGATTAGTATTTTTACCAAATTTGAATTGGCGGATTATTAAAACGAATCTGTTTTAAAACGGTCTATTGGTAAGTGAAAAAATGATTCTAGACTCAACACTTATCTTACTATAGCGCAAGAGAAACAAAAAAATTTTACCCAAACAGTAAATATCTTTGAAATAACAAGAAACTAGAATTTGTAACAAATATATGAGATTTGGTCCATGAATCATTAATGTGTCAATCACTTAAAACAAAAGTTTCCGTCCATTTTGACAAAAGTAGTGTATGCTTATTATATGAATGATGAATTGCATTATAAAGATTATTTTCACATAGTAACATTTTGTCAAATTTGACGTTCCACTCCTGATGACTTTGGATCACAGTCGATGGCATTTAAATTAGAGCAAGTATTTGTAGATCGTGAAATACATGAAAAAATTACGCTACTCTTTTAATCGTCAATATTTCAATACAATTTCTTTGCAGAATCAACTTTATCTTTGTTTCATCTACGTAATTCTGGAATATAACATTCATTCTGCATACCTGTTCATCTTGATTCTTTTATAACGCTTTTTCATAGTATCTCATGATTTTCTCTTTTAGGAATTGTATTAAATTAATTTTCCATCTGTTCTGCTATTCTGTGTTTCACATTTTCAAGGTAGGTAGGTAGTTCTACAAAATATGGTTTATATACAGTCATCAGTTAATGATTTCTATTATCAACACTTTTGTTTGATCCAATCTTCGATGGTAACGATTCTAGCTCCAAGTCTCTGTTTGATAGCGTCCAGTTTTCTCCAATTTACTAACATAACTTTCAGCATCAGCATCTGTTAATTCACCGAATTTTTTCACCAGTGAGACAATTTCTTCTCTAACATTGCCTGGCATATTCTTCGAGCTACCAGCTAAATAAATATTTGCCCCGTTTGCAAGAAATTGCCAAAAAATATTCCTATGCTCGCGTATTTTGTGCTGGACATATCTGAAATCAAGTATAGAGTACAAACAATCCTATTTAGTCACGTTTCATATTTGATAGTGAGACACTTACATTTTGTGATCATGATCCCTTGAAAAGGCACAAAACATTTTCAACTTGTTATTTTCTATCATCAATTCGAAATCTTTTTTACAATGATAATCCTTAAGTTGGTTCCTGCATCCAAAAAAAAGCAGACAATCCGATAAGTCGTTTTTCATTATTCTTTTTTCTAATAGAAATGCTCTGAATGGTGCAATACCAGTGCCAGGTCCAATCAAAATGGCCGGTTTAGAGTAATTGAAGTTGAAAGTTCCTCTTTGAACCCAAAGCGTGGTTTCGTCTCCTAGGTTCAAACTGGCAAGCCAATTTGAGCACAAACCCAGCCTAGGCTCGGCAAGTTTTGTTTTGTACCGCACAACAGCGACTAAAATATCAATTTCATTTGGCACATGTTTCAAGCTAGATGCAATGCTGAATGCTCTTGGTTTTATTGGGCTCATAATCTCGAATAATAATTGAATATTTAAATTCTTTGTGGCATTTGGAAAATCATTTAGAACTTCAACAATATTTCGTCTAGGCCTATTAACATAATTGTATAATTCTTCTTGCCCATTGGGTGTGGTGAATTCTATTAATTTCTCCTTTTCTAACTCACTTTCAGTTATTAGACTCAAGATCTCCATTGCATATTTTCTTGGCTTATAATTCAAATCCCAATATTGTTCCACAATTTGTCCCAGAGTTAATTTCTGCTTCAATATATTAGGAATTTGAATTTCTGAAGGACTTACAATGACAGTTATATTCTGATGTAAAAAAACTCCATTATTTTTTAACACATCAAAAAACTGTTGTACTTTTTCAGCAGAATTCTTTGGCCTCAGGTAAACAACATCCCCAGGCTCATACTTGGCATTTTCGACATGAAATTTCAGCAATCTAACATCCTGAAAATGATCGATTGAAGTCATTCTAGTCGTTTCAATAACTCTGCCGACTTTGATGGTATCATGATTCGTATATAATTCATGTCTATATATATCGTTGCGTGAATATGCATCTTCTGCAGTAACAGAGCTGCAATTATCAATGAGAGAGACATTAAATTTGGTGATGATGTTATTTTTATCACTCATTGGGATTCTTGTAGGAATATCAAATAATGTAGATAAATTAGTCCATAATTGTTCAATCCATGGTACTGTGACAGCATCAATACCAAGATCGTGTTGATCATCGGCCAATCCAATGGATAGAATCTCTGTTCCACCTAACTGAGCTAGTCTTTTACTTAATTTTTTCGCAGCAAAGTTGTACTTGACATAGGAACTATCTCCCAGTCCTAGTACTCCATAATACATATTGTGCAGCGAGTTTGCCAGTAAGTTTTTCCGCAATAAAAAGCGCCAAAATTTTTTCATGTTTGTAGGTGGGTCACCTTGACCAGCTGTGGCAACAACGAATATAACTATTCGTTCGGAAATCAAATTTTTTATATCATAATCGTCCATTGAAATGACAGAACAGTCCGCACCAACTCTGAAAACCAAGGATGGAATTAAGATTTTCATAAGTGTATGAGAAAAACTTTAATTCAATAACGCAAGTATCATAATCTTATGCAAATAATTGTAGCTACAAATGGACAAAAGCACGTTCATCTTGAACAGTATATTGAGAAAGACGTGTTTTTTTTTTTTATTATTAGTAGTTGTTATCAATTCTATGCGAAAATTGAAATACTACGTACACATTTGTACTATGTTACATTTCGATTCGAGTTTTTTCTATCAGACATAAGAGTATACGAATTAAACCTTTTGGCATCTCTCCAAATTTGTTCTGCCACGTCCTGAGCCGTTCCAGTTTCACTTCCATATAATATTAAAATTTTCGATGTCATTTTAACAATTCCTATTATTCATGAGATATATAAGTACTGAAATGGACCGACCAAAGAGGGAACGACAAGCTACTTAAAAGACGATTTTTTAGGGTTAAGTTTTCAACTGGCTTAATCTTGCGACATCATTTTGTACCAAAAAATAACAGCAGACAACGCGCGAGTAGGGAAATAGTTCCTTGGTTATTTACTTGCATATTAATCATATCTTCGACGATTGAACAATAGTGATAGCTGTTCGAGAAGTTGTATGTATTATTTGACAAGGAAATGTCAAGGTCAAATGTCTAGGCTAAGACCCATATGGCGTAGAGCCAGAAATATATAAATAAATGAATTAGACATGCACGGCACACAGTCATTCAACTAGCGCAAATTGTCTACGTTTGGCTACGTTTGGTTTGACATCATGCAATGTGAAAGTGTCCGATTCACTGATCTCTTGATACTGGCGATCCAATTCGCCTTGAGATGAGGATTGATAGTTTTGCGACAACGTTGAGAATTGGCTGTAAGGATTTGGGGAAAAATATCTAATAATAAGTAGCGAATGTCAGATGCAAAGTGGAGGTAAGCGTCGAAACGTTGTTCAAAAGTAGGATACGGATATCGTCGATTGTAACATTGCCAATCTAAAAAGCCATATACCGGGTGGTGAGTAAAACGCTATGACAATGTACTTTATTTTGTTGTACTGACATTGCGTTGTGTAATAATTGAAAACAGACAAAATATTTGAGAAATATTCAAGCACTGCATGATTGAAAGTTGCAAAATACACAGAGGGATAGACCGACTGCGTATAATATTATTGCAGAATTGGAATATTTGTTGATGAAGGTTGGCACCACTGGCTGTTTGCGAATGACTGTCAAAACCTACTTTCCCCATAGAAGTTCCCGAGGAAATACGATGTCCATCTCGTAGACGTGAGTAACTCTCGTGCGAGAAGTGAGTCTTCACTGATTTAACGCTCCATTATTCGCGACATGCTTATTTATCATTTTTGTCTCGCAACGTGAAAAAGAAAAGGCGATAAAAAAAAGAAACGCACGACGCAAACCCTTGTCAAAGTGCACGTAATACGTTGCAGTGGGGTGCTGGCCCAGAGCAGTGTCTTTCGTGCCTATTCTTTAACCAGTTTGAGGAACGAATGGAGTATTCTGGCATGTAACGAGATATTCTACCAGGATCTGGGGTATCCTCTCCGAGGCGAGGAATTACGCAGAACCAACGTCTCTTGAAATCCATTCGGTAGTGAAGAGAACAGGTCAAGGTTAACCGTTTTCCTCGTTTTTACGAATACTTTTTCCCCAGACTGTTTTGTTTTGATTTTCGATACATGTACATAATTTTATTATTTTTTGATAAAATCTGGTGGGAACTCTTACAATATATCTTTTTTTCTCCTGTTTCATCTTTCGGCAACTTGATGGTCATTATTGCTTTAACACTTCTTTTTTTTTTTTTTTAGCAAAACATGTATCGCCATAAATTGTTCACTTTTCTCTTCCTTTACTGGTTTTATTCGGAGTTAAAGTTTAGAGAAAAAGTCGCACTGTCTGTCATACTTGATTATTCATATGTACATTTTTTAAATCTTTATATGTCAAAGTGTTTTATCATTTTCTGCTGTTGAGTAACTAGAGAGTTATTGATGTTTTTTTCTCTCCAATATTTCAGATAACTGCAGCTGCTGGTGGTTTAATATTCTCGCAGCAGCTTCTACCCTGTCAAAATCTGTCAAAATGTTCATCACGTGACATCAGCCGTCAAGAGATATGGAAAAACAATAAATTAACAATCCGCATAATTCCCAAGGAACAATTCAAGAAAAAAGGCCTATAGAAAAAAAAAAATCATCCCATTGTACTAACAAATGCTTTCTTGGTAATATAAGCAGAGGAAAAACTTTTCTTTAAAGAATACAACTTTGATCCATCTCCGTTAGTTAGTGACAGAAATTACCAAATTAAGATTTTAAAGCAATAGTATCGATTGATTAGTCGAATCATTTTATAAGTTGAAAAAAGTTGAAGGAAAAAAAAGTAATAGTAACAATCATAGGGAATTAAAATGAATAATCAAGGTGAGCAGACGGAGGGTAAATGGAATTGCGAGTATTGTACATATGAAAATTGGCCCTCATCTTTGAAATGTACAATGTGCAGAGGGGCAAAGCCTTTATTCGGGGAAGATATTTATCGTTTGCGCGATCCAAGTCCACAGCGATCAGGTTCTAACGTAGCGTCTGGTCCAGTACCTCAAATAAGTCAGTCAACAGACTTTTGCAACCTAAGCCCTCAAAATTACAGCCAAAATTTGCCTTCAGGAGGTAAATGGGCCTGTGACTTATGCACCTACCTCAATTATCAAAATACAAATCGGTGTGCGCAGTGTGGACACAAGAAACTGGTAAATCACTCCACATCTATACATTCGACAGCCTCAAATCTACACGAACAACTAGCACCATTAAGGCTGGGCGATCCCCCGCCTAACCCAGGGTCAAACCTACAGATAAATTCTCCGTTAATTAATTTACATCCTGAAAAGTACTCCTATGCGCAGCTGAATATGCCGTTGTCTAATACGCAGCAAGAGAAATGGTCGTGTCCGTCGTGTACCTATGAAAACTGGCCAAAAGCTACGAAATGTATAATGTGTGCCCATCAGAAGGAAAAAGAAAGAAGAGAAAGATCCATTACTAATCTAGGACTTATCCTACCCAGTCCTGACCGGGATCAGTGTCAGAAAGGCCTTCCGTCTCCGTCTCCGCCTCATACTCCGTACATCCATCAAGCTCATCGAGATGAAAACTTGGCAGTAGCCAAAAGGTACATGTATTGGCTTGCAAAATCGTGTTTATAAAACTTACTAGGTATAATTACTACACAGCTGTTGATTTACTATATATTTTTTCAGCCATTTATTGCAACAATAATTGAGACATTTACAGTAGTAATCCAATAGAAGATGATTAAAATTACGTAAATATGGATTCTTCAGTATTTATTTCGTTTTGTACATACTTTTAGAATACCGTGTGATAAACGAAGAAATAAAAGAAATAATTGAATGTACAATGAAATGAAGTATTCTTAAATTTTAATCAAGTTGTATACTTTATAATGCATCAGACTTTTAATTGACACGCTAAGAAATCACTCGTACTGCTCATTCAAGTAAAGAAAAGTAAGAAAGTAAAGATACTATTTCGAAGTTCTAGGATTGTGAAGCTTATGAAATAAAATCACTAAGTCAATACATTATGAGATGCCGTTCAAACTGATGCCATATTATATCGATAGTGATAATGATAGGTCGACTAAAAAGTGAAGTCAGAAAGATGAAATAGAAAGATAAAACAGGAAATTAACGCATTTGTATTTTATGGTTACAGAAGTTCTCATAGATATGAAAGAAACGATACTTTACCGGCTCCACAATCACCCAACAATTGTGAATATGAACGCAGATTAAAACAGCTTAGGCGTCATACAGACTGGTGCTGGTTAAACGCATGCCTCGGCATAGTTGAAGGTGATAATGCACCAGTCGAAGCTTATTTGGCAAGCGGTGGAGACCCTGCTCGTCAATTGACGCATTCCGAAGTTCTCCTTTTGAACAGAAGCAGCGCTTTTGACATTGGGCATACTCTAGTTCATCTGGCAATTCGGTGAGCATGGAAATTTATGTTTGCATATTGTATTAAACTGCATATTGAGGAAGATTTTGAATTAATTCAATATTTAAATAACAAAAGAAAAAATGCACAAGTGCTAAACTTACAGACAAAAGAGAGGCTTTTCAAACAATAAAACAAGAGGGACAAATATTTTAGAATTTATAGCAATACCCATCTTTTGAGAACGAAAAACGTGACAAATACATTCTTCATGTTTACATTTGCGAACGGCATTGAAACAATTTATTGCGTATTATGGCTACGAGTAACTGATAGCAGTATTGAACACAAATTCAATCGTACTGCGAGGCACACCAATTTGTGCAGGCATTCAACAACTTCTAATTTCTGGAAAATTTCCAAGGATTCCAAACATGCAGTAGTAATTTACTACAAAACTTTTACTATGTAGCTATGAATCATTTCCCACACAGCACATTCATAGGTTAAAAACATTTTAGATGTTCAGTATGACACAGGACTATCGCTCCATTGACTACCAATGTGTTTGTCTTGAAAATCTATGAGGTTGAAGTTAGTAATGTTATTGTAACGAAACATTGGGGAAAAAATAACTTTTTTTTAAATTTTACAATGATTTGGAAGGAACTGAGATTTCGAAATATCAGTCTTTTGTTTCATTACAGCTTACTGAATTTCAGAAAATTCCAAAATCACAAAGTGGTCATACTATTATGGATTGTTTCGATGATTCTTATTGACATTTTATTACCATTGCCTGCATGTAACTTTGCTGCCATGTAAATAACTGGGTAGAGACAATTCTTCATTTGTACATTTCACTCAGTAGTTGTTTTTATATATGGTAGTTCATAGTTGCAGGATTTCGAAAAATGGATGAGTGTTATTCTATAGACCATCATTGGAAAATATGTGTCCATATTTTCTGGGTTATACCCAATTCCAAATTATTTAAAGAAACATTCGATACTTCACTCGATATTTCATTCTTCATTTATTTCAGGTGGTATATTTTATAATTGAAGATAATTTTATCTTCAGATTCCAAAGAGAGGATATTCTAGCTACACTGTTGGCACAGATCGAAGGGTCCGGGTCGGGTGTGAAGAGAGTACCAAGTTATGTGGCACCAGATTTGGCAGAACAAATTCGTCGGCATGTAACAAATAGCATTGGACTCCGAAAAGGTTCTTTTCCATGCTGCTTTGTTATGGACATGGCTACCTTCGCACTACCTGCTGAGGTTACTATCATTACTAGTTGTTATAAACTCAAGTCAAATTTTCGTAATTTGGGAGGCACTGTGTTAAAATTTTTACTCATTTTCACCGCAACCTTTGATTTAAGATTCGAATTCTTTTCCGTTAGACAGAAAATGTCTTACAATTTTTGCTATTATTGAACATTGAAAAAATGATCTATAACTTTGACAGAATTATACATTATGGAGATCTATCAATATGTTTTGTCAAACTTTAGTTTTTTGAAGCTAGGTTGAATCTGAAGAATTACACATTTAAGGGATATGTTTTTCCTGAATCTCATTTTACTAAAAGTAACAAAATTCACATTCTATAATAAGCACTTTGAATTCACAATTGTAAGTTTAATCAATATATCAACAACAAAGTTACTATGAATGACCTCCAAGTAAAGACTTCTTGAATAGTTGTTATTAATATTTTGGGAACAAAAGACTGCCCATGTTTTGTGAAATTGCTGTATTGTTCTGAATATGAGCCGAGGTTTTTTGTCGTTGACAGCACCTGCCAAAATCATGCTCGTCTCATATGTGGACCCGTCCAGGTAACTAAGAACAACACCCTGAAATATTGTCTCAGAATTGGGAGTCAGCTTATACTCCGAGCAATACGGTAATATCACACCTCCGAGACATGCGTGACACAACTCAAAAATTGTCAATTTTTGAGTTTGAACCAGGTTTGAATTTGCAAAGTTCAAATCTATAAGCTTAAAAAGTGACATTTCTGTAGTATAAAAATTGGTCGTCACAGAGAAAAGAAGAACAGGTAACTTCCATAAGCATGCAAGACTTTTACTCATAGTCATTTGTTTCTACTGAAAAATGACAATTTTTGAGTTGTGCCACCCTTGTCGCCGGGGTGCGATATGACTAACAGAAAATCCACAAAGTCCTGGATCTAATCGTAGTATAGTTTGAGCTAATTTTATCTGTTTTTCTTTCGAGATTTTGGTAATTACATATCTACAGTAACAATTAAAGTTAAGAAACAGTTTGATCAATTGAAGGTTGAAGATCTACCTAGTATAGTTCAGGAGCAGATGCTTGAAGAGTTACTTGACAGAGAAGCACAACAACAGCTGGAAGGTGGAGGTGGAGAACCACCGGCCTTGAATTGGTCATTAGAAGTAACTGAAAGACTTGGAAGTAGATTACACGCTCTGTGGAATAGATCTGCCGGTGACTGTTTGTTGGATTCCGTAATGCAGGCTACATGGGGCGTATTCGATAGGGATAATACGTTACGTGGTGCTTTAGCTGATTCACTGCAACAGGGTGGACAATTGTAAGTATGTTATCGTTAAACCATACCTATGCTGAAGTTTTGTATGTTACATTTTTATACTTTAAGATTGAAACTCACTAAATGATGATTTTAATGAATTCATTGGTATGGTTGGATTCCTTTTCAATATTGAAGTAAATATGTCAATTTACAAATTTATCCTATGCTAGGTTCAAGGTATACCTAAAGTTTGTATTCCAATGTCATAAAATCTGAATGATATAATACGAAGGTAAATGGTCATAGAACAGGGGCTTAATTTCATGCACTGTGATAAGATAAGAAACAGCACTAATTTTGTTTTTTTTCGTGTTGTATTTATTAGGAGAACAGTGAGAATCTACACCAATATTAAGTTCAATAAAAACAAAAATGCCACTATCGACTGTATAGGTTTATTTTTTTCTTAATTGCTGAAGCTTTTTATTACAATAAACATATTGTTTCAATGAAATATCTGTATAGCAAAAGAGGCCACTGGGAGGTGCGTTAGACTTTACTTTTTATTTGCTAGTATATGCATTTTTTTACAGTGCCTTCAGGTTAAGTGTATTGAAATCTAATTAAATCTGCAAGATTTACGTTATATGAGCTATTTGAAGCAAACAGTAATGTCTGAAAACATATGGCATGTATCAGTTTCCTGTCGGTTTTAACAATGTTTACAAACTTTGATGATCTCTTAACTGTTAGCATTAGATATTGTTCACAATTCCATACTGGAGTAAAACACGTTCTGTTTTTTCACAGTTCTACAGCTTAAACTGATAATTTCTTACTTCAACAATATCGTACAAGAAATGTAAACAGGTAACTATTCAGAATATCGTGGGAATGTAATAATTTCGTCTCATTCGCCAGTTTTTATCCTCGCTGGAGGGAATATGAAGCATCGCAAGCAGCGCGGATGTTAGACTTCACTCTCGAAGAAACTCAATGGCAAGAAGATTGGGAAAATCTACTAGCAACTGCAGCCCAACCTGGTAGCGCACTTGAGCAATTGCATGTCTTTGCATTAGCCCACATATTGCGAAGACCCATTATTGTTTATGGTGTCAAATACGTCAAGAGTTTTCGAGGTGAAGATATAGGTCAGTTTCATCAGATCGAGTGGAATATAAGATCAAATTATACATTTAATAAATGAATTTATCAAAAATGATAATTTATCACGACATTTTATAAATTCTTCTCGGGGGCTTTTGAGATATAAAAGTACTTATAAAATCACAAAAAATGCACATTCTTCTTAATCAAAGTCAATCTTAAATAACTTAGAGTTCTGTTAAGTAATTATATCAAAGTTCATACCTTTGCATCACCCTTGCCTTGTTCACAATCTCCCATAATTTATTTTGGCAATGTTACCTTGTATTATTTAATTTGCAGCGGTTTTGACTTACTTGCAATGAAAAAAGTTTATTAAATATCTATAATTACAGGTTACGCAAGATTTGAGGGAGTTTATTTACCATTGTTGTGGGAACCATCGTTTTGTATCAGATCACCAATCGCTTTGGGTTATACCCGTGGCCACTTCACAGCTTTAGTTCCAATTGAGCCATACCCATCATCAAGAATCCCACCATTAGCTCCACATGCTAATGTCGGAGTTGGCGGTGTTGGTGCCATGCCACAAATGCAAATGCAAACAACATTTATGCCATTAATGGATCGTGATCGTAAGCTTTTACCGATTCACTTCCTAAGTTCTGAAGAAATTGGCCGTGAGGAAACCATATTAAAACAGTGGCTCGACGTTTGCACAACAGAGGGCGGTATTCTAGTAGCTCAGCAAAAACTTCACAAAAAACCCCTGCTAGTCGCGCAAATGCTTGAAGAGTGGCTCAACCATTACCGAAGACTTGCGTGAGTATATGGAAACTATTGAGTTACACATACTGACATATGGAAGTAAATTGTGATAAGAACGATGATGGTAAAAAATGATAAAATCTATTATGTTGAAAAATATTAATTTAACGTGTGTTTTCTTTCAACTTTTCCTTTATTATGGTAACGAATGACTGCGATACTTAGAATTAAACCACTAAAAAGTAAGGCCAAAGTATTCAAATAATTGGATAAACTAAAAATTAATATTTGTATGTGCCCACAATTTTTTCCACGATATAAGTTCAATCAGTTGAAAGTATTTCAATATTATTTTCTGTCTATTTAATTCGGGATATTGAATAAGGTTTAATTTTTTGCCGTAATTATTAAACGTTTGCTACTAATCCATAAGTGATATAATTAGTACTTGGAAATTTGATCTGAGGTTCTGTTTGAATGCAGTAGAATGTACAAAAATTCTATTCTTGTTTCTTCATTCTATTCGAAAGAAATAGTCCTCAAAGATACAAGAAGTGAAGAAAAATTCGCAAAGGATTTTCAGCAATTGTGAAATTAAAGTGTTTAACATTGACTATTGTTGGAAAGTCCAAGGAACGTGTGAGAGTTTAGAGATTTTCTTTATGCAATATTTACATCAAATCATAAAAATCTGCTTCATTTAGTAAAAATTTGATAACATCTTGTGATTTATAGTAATTTTTGACTGAGGATGATGAAGTGTGACAATTTAGGTAGTTATTAAATTGTATCCTATTTTCTGCACTTTTCATTTATTTCTAATACCGTTCCCTTTTAATTAACATGGATATAAATATACTTTCGGTATAATCTATAATCTTGTTATAATCATGAAATTATTAATCAAGTTCTTTCATTTAAATTTTATGATACTACTTATAATAGAAATGTAAAAAGCAATTATGACGTATAACTTAAGATTATGAAAAATAAAATTACAATGTTTAATGTTGAAAAATAAGTAATTGCTCCATCTGTTAGGAGATAGAGTTAGAGTATACAGTTACAGATGCTTAAATTTCATTATCCGTTGAATAGTTGATCAGTAAATACCTATTGTGCCATTTTCACTTTGAACAGTTTTAAATGGTGAATCGTTAAGCAATACCAGAAAAAAACGTAATAATTATTAATGATGGGAAGTTTACCAACAAGAAAATCCCGTATTCTTTCAGACAGATGAACAATGCTCCATTTTCTCGACCAGCAACATTACAAGACTACAGCAGTGATGGGGATACGGAAGATGAATAAGAAAAGCTCAGATAATTGATAAAATTATGCAACTTGGTGAAAATACATTTGTTTCTCTCCAGTCAGCAAATTTAGAATGGTAAAAACGTCTGCACGGGTGCAGCGATATGGAAATACCAAGTCACTGTGCCTAGAATCATAGAGTACGTAATATGACTTGTATACAGTGCAAGTACGGAGTTTAAAACTTCAAGAATTACCCTCTCATTATGTATTTGAATCCTTATTCATTCGCAATAGCGATTATACAATGAATAATTACAAATTAATATCTCATTAACTTATTAACTTATTCGAATTACTGTCAGCGAAGGTTTCATATTTCTTTCATTTACCTGCATAGTTTAGTTGTATATATTGCCAAACGGCAATAATAAATTGAAGAATATTTGATCGTTGGTGAATTTAAGATTTTTTTACATCTTAAAATATGAGAAAATTTTATTCGTTGTTGAACTAGAAATTAGGTAATTTCACCAAATTACGCACCACTTTGTGGTATTTCAGCCGTCCTAGAGAAAACGTAGTATCTATGTATACAGTATCTTGGACATAACTTACGCTTTTTTCTTTATAAATATTGCGCAATCAAGAGCATGAAAGATCATTGTCTTTTACGTCACTCAATATCCTGTAATGCAATACTAGGTTCGTACAGACTAAGTAATGAGCAGACGTACTCGAGTGCTTGCAACAAATGCATTACTCCTTTGAACTCGTTTTATTTTCTTTCTTGCACTGATACATCGATTTGATCCAGTTTTACTAGGGGAAGAAGAAACTAAGAACTCGATGTTTATACTTTTCTTTTAAATCATAACGCATTTTCAGTTTCTTGTTACATCCTTCTGATTTGACTATTTCGAACCTAGTAATAATTGGATGCCAATTTATGGTTTTACTATTATTCATCTCAAATCTGTCATCTGAAATCGGATTTTTTAATATCTACGGTCATGCCAAGATTCTCCGCTGATTGATGGACTTTTGAATGGTATTTGGTACAAGTTTTCGATACTTCAAGATTTATTCTTCAAAATGAATAATCTGTAATGATTCTGAAAGTTCAAATGAAGTATAACCGTGCTCGTAAACAAAATATTGTAGAAACAGTATTAAAAGAAGGCATTCTGAACGTGCAAGTTTCAAACTTTGATCTAATGATACTCCAAAGATTCATTTGAAAATGAATAAATTGATTTGTTGTAGAGCAATAGGCACAATTTAATATGGCATCAACTACCTAATAAACTTTGTTTTGGAAAATTGAATAAAAATAATAAAGATTCGACTTTTCGATACTTCTTTCGGAATACATAGCGAAAGAAAGGTATAACTTAAGATTCTATTTCAGTAACAAAATAAGAATTATACGTTATTAAAGGTTCAGTTTCAGTACTGGTACTGGCGAAGCGGATCCTAGAGACGAGAAATGGACAAAAATGATGATTTAAAGTCACGTTCAATATACAAGGCATACTGATCTTCCCTTTGGGCAAGATATTAACTGATAACTGAATTTCTTGGCTTTTTGTTTATTTTACGTGAATAGAATCGCATATTTGCCATGTATACAGATTGTACAGGTGAACTAATTCACATGGGTTTATAGTCTCATGTTTATCGGTGGTGTTAAATACATAGCGATTATAGAAGGATGGAAGCAAAAGATCAGCACTAAGTAAGAATAAGAGATGATACCTGCTGTGGTCGTATTGCTTGTATACCGGCTATTGAACTCGTAGTACAAGTGATCACTTATTCAAATGATAACACTAATCAAAAAAGTACAAAAAGCGCAGAAAACGTGGGTTTATTTACCAAGGTTTGCTTATTTCGTTCTTCGTTTTTACTAACTAATGTAGGATCTAGTCTTGTTAGCACTGTCGTTTTGCAATCACAATGTGATCTAATTTAGTAATTTTTAAAAACTCACGAATATATTAATTAAATAGAGAAAAGTATTAAAATAATCATTCATTTCTCGATTATTACGGTACAATCTACGAGTATAGCAACGATAAAAGTGCTGGAATCTGTATAATTTTTGTGATACATACATTGAAATTCCTGATCTTATTCGGATATACTCGGTTTCGTTAGTTAATGGAAACTCATCTAACAATACTGATTTTGTTGGATACCTCCTGTCGCATACCATTGGTGGTGTCTACGTTGAAAAATTACGAACATTATTATTTCAAGTTTATTTACTATCCAGAGTGTAAACTTTGGAGAATATGACCTGTGATGGAGATTAAATGAAATTATATATTTCCAGAGCTATTGTCATAGTATAAGCTATCTCGAAAATTATGTGATTTTTTCCTCTTCGGTGTTGCCGATGAGATGAGAATTATATTAAATGAGAAATAGAATTGTAAAATATGAAGAAAAGAAAAACAGATTTGTTAATCTTGTATTAGAGTTTGTTTATTGCCGTTGAAATTTTTTGGCCGAATAAAAAAACGGTAAAAAAATTATCATTTGAGTTGTTGCACGAGAGAAAAAAAATGTCATTTTTATATGTGCATCAAGCAGAGAAGCTTAGAATAATTGGATCGTAGTTTTTCTTATTCGTTGAAAAAGATGGTTGCAAATATTACAAACAATTGAATTTCACTGATTTTGTAATATGCAGGGTTAAATTCACTCTGTATAGATGTATGTACCTTAGAATAGGTAATGTCATATTGTTTTAGTTTGGAACCAGGCGTAATATTTGTTCAATTGAAACAAGAAAAAATATGAATCATCTATTTTAGGTGTCTCTAGTTTCTACACATATAAACATATTTCGCGCAAAGACCCGACTGACAATATATAACGGTATATTAATATAGATTATATGAAATGGATTATACTGAATAATATATCGATGTAAAATAATTCTATATTAAATTTTATTATTATTATTATCGTGAATAACTAAGTGTAAAAGAGAAAAAAAAATCCAGAAATTTTTTCATGGTGCAACCCAAAACCACTCAATGTAAATTGAACAATGCTAATCATATAACCATTACTGCGATACAAATACGTAGAAAATAAGCTATGGATAAAATTAACATGAAAAATTTTACACTATTTCCATCTCCTGTGATTTTATCTTCTTCAAAAATAGTATATACAGGACTCATTTGAGGCTTTTTCGAAAATTTCAAACTTTCAGTGTTTTCAAACGTTCAGTGTAAAACTGTATTTGTGTTTTTACCAATTGACAGTGGAATATCACTCACAGTGAAAGTTTTGTTCGATTCAAGCTAAATCTGAACCACTGCACAAATCAAGAAATAAAAAAAACTCAGGACCGAACGAACACAAATTCAGAAATGTCGGTATAAAAGTTATGTTATGAATACGTGCCTTTAGGCTGTTAACCGTTGAGACGTTGCTGTACATACATCACACAGATGTAAAAATTCAATACAATCCAGAAATGCCCCTTCTTCGTTACAACTCTTTGGTGGTATATTCTCTCTGGACTTTCCTCGTCCATTGGCTCACAGAATACGTAAAAAAAAGGACAACGTTGTTACTTTTATGGATTTTTATAGACTGAAGAACAGATTTAAAAAAAAATGTTTTCGTATCGTAAGGTGATTTAAAACGGTATTTTTTAAATATTTTTTACGATTGTCCTATACAACGACACATGCAAGGTAAGCTAGCAGGAAAGATTTTTAAACCGAAATTTGATTAATGATTTTATGGAATATTGATAGTAAAATTGCAAAATGCACTATAAATAATCGATGTTTGAAAAACAATGTGCAAAATTAGTATTCGAAAGAATTTATAGAATTGTTTCCCAACCGAATTTACAGTGAAACAGTAGTTGATTTTGTCTCTAACGCAAGTGAAACAATGGTTGCGTTAAGTGAACGTCAAATAAAATACACTCATTTACCGTTAAAAGTTAAAATTATATTAAGATTGGAGTAGGCTCATGTTGGTAAGGATATTGGTAATTGTCGAATACGCAATTAACATGGTGAATGAATCTAATAATTGGTCGAACCTAACAATGATTATTTCAAATTTACCGGTAAGAAACTTGCTCACCGGGGTTCACACGAGTTCTTGAAAAGTGTGCCGACTCGTCACAGGCGAACCCCATTGGCCGTCAGCGGCGTCACCTATGTGTTTAAAGGTAGGGGTTTGAGGTCGAGAAATATAAGACTAGACTAGACGGGTACATGCAGCATATTTCGTATCGCATTATGCAAGCGATAAAATTGTCACTTCCGTCGCCCAAGACCCAAGCGATGGTTATTTTTAACAGCTGTAGAAATACCCTGGAAATTTCAATTCTCATAGACGAAATCAAAATTCGATTGAAATTATGCCCGGTGACACATAGCTCCCCCCCTCCCTATGTCGCCCCCCTCTATCGCAGTTGTCCCCACTCGCCATGCTGCCTGCGCGCTTCTAACTGTGCAGTGATGTCGGACAACGAACGTGCCGTGAAATGATTGTTCTTCGACTTTAAATGATTTTTCTATGTGAGATTAGAATATCTTTTTACATAATTGTGATTCGTGGTTTGTCATGACTATCTGAGATTTGTGGCTGATTTTTCTTGGTGTCTCGACTATTGTAAAGGGTTGAAAAATGGGTAAGTCCAAGTGCCGGCTTTAACTGTAGCCTGCATACGCCCCTACAAGATTGCTTGTACTAACATTCCTACCTATTATTCACAATATTCTGCTACTGAGACGCGTCAACGGTGACTGATGTTTTTACTATATCCGTACCAATACTGTAATTAGGAAATTATCTTGGATTGACCTTCCTGTGTTTGTTATTTGTCTTGGTTTACCCAATTCCCTATTATTTATCCCCTTTTTACGTTAGTATTGCTATTTACGTCTGACCTGCATTCCTATTCCAAGGGTTGGGCACATTTAATTCAATTTCTTTCACTGCATTTTCTCAAAGATTTTCTTCAGTTCGTAGTTGATTCCACGAATTTATGCATTAGCTGAATTATATCTTTTTATTCATATCATTCATTACAGTCGTAACCATGATTATTATCAATTAATTTTTCTCACGGATTGCGCGTTTATATTTGTGAGCCGTATGTATAGGAACCTAGATACGTGTATACACGTAGCACTTACAATAGAGGTCTCGGAGTCCTAATTGACCCGAAATAATCGTTACAGTATGAAAAACTTTGAATCAATATTCAAAATTGGCTATTGATTTTTCGTGCCCTATGTATCTCCAAATGTCTATGGCACAAGGGGTGCACGTATGCCATTGAATCATTATAACGCTGTATTGTCGCGATGTAGAAATACGGCGATTCTGGATCGCGAAACGGGTAATATTACAGATCTGGTTGGATTTCGGTGTATAATGATATTTGACGAACCACTTTATTCGCAGTTTGCGAACACGCGATGCTTCCTTGTTTTTTTCGGTTTATCCTCCTTACGTCAAATGCCCCATATTAAAGATCGAAAAGTTTAAAAATGTCTGTGCTAACAAGTTGCAGACGTTATACGTGTAATATACACGATACAAGCCATTATAGACCCACGTAAACGTACCTACCTACCTACACTTATGTACATACCTTATACCATTGAAACGGCACATTACGTAACGTTCAGGCACAGTGGACGACGGGTTTATTTAAGCTATATTTAAAATTGCTTTATCTAAATTTCGAAGAATCTGATAAGATAAAAGGGTTTCGTAGACTTTGCCAATGGCATGTTTGTTGGCGATACATAGTTTTAGTTTAGTATGTGCCCAGTGTAAACGTGCTGGTTATTAACCTCCTGTTTATTATTATACACAAATACATACGGTATGTTATGATCTAAAATAGAGATTTCTAAGTCTGTAGAAAATGAATCTCTGAGCCGATGTCTTACCGAATGCCACAACCATTGATACCATTCAGCACGATGTAGTTAGATGTTCTTGTAGTGGTATACGCAGATGGTTTCAAATTCGCTATATTCGCATCTTAGGACGAGAACCGAACGGACGCTATTCATAATGACTGGGTTACAGAGAAAACCACATGAATGTTACGATTCGTTCATATTCAAGTTATTACACACTACGCTCCGAGAAGTTTGTAATTCAAGACGTTGCAATCTTATCTTTATTTAGAGTCAGATAGCGACTGGATATTTTATACAGTTCGTTATTAGCAAGTACTATCAAACTGTCGATGGAACTAAGAACAAATAGTGATTGATTTCGATGTGAAATTGTTTTCATTTCAAAAGAGAATAGCGTGTTACATTTTTTTTTTTCAACGTTTCACCTGTAAAACTAATGATTGCATGTAATTTTTTTGTAATTGCATCTTTCGTACAGACATTTTCATCGAATTTCTATTTGTGGTATTTGTAACGTTATGTATTTGTAAAGTTATATTTGCAATCCCCTGTCCGGGGGAGTTATATGCTACGATATATCAGAAAATGGTAAAATCAACACGAATGATGTCACAACTAGGAGAAATTTGCTTATCATCGCATATCTCAAAATTTTTTACTTCCGACTGATCACGAAGACTCTTGTGATTTTTACCGTTAGCCGAACTATAAATAATCCTTCCCGGTGTAACATAGTCGAAGGTCAAAAACTTGTATAAAAAAGCATACGCAGTCTCCGTCAATCAATCATGTCTAATGGCGAAACGAAAAATGTCCATACATCCAGTGCCTCGAATGAGATGAGGTTGGAGTTCTATGTGACGTGGAGTTACACGTTACGTTAGTGTAACAATACATATTTTGCTGATTGCCTGAGATTTGGTACACTGTAATCATGAAAAAAATACTCATATTCTGCAAACTTCAACTACTTCTGTCTCATTGTAATTTGCGATATGGCGGTTATGTCTGAACGTATCGTCATGTAAAACAAGTCGGTTGTGAAGTCGCGTTATGAAATTCTGGGACTTTGAATGAAGAAGGGTGGGCTGACGGATGGTGCGCAGGCCAACCGTGTTTATCCTGCAGCAAATTAGTTGTATTACGAAGCAATTGGACATTGCACGAAATTGAGGAGGAAGATTCGAGTGGGTATTTTCAGTCTGCAATTTTTGCTGCATTCACAAGAACGGTATTAGGTAGTGCGAGCTTCGTACATCCTGAGGTAACCTCGAGTTACCAATTATAACAGTTAATCGTTTGGATTGTTTTTCACGCCTTTATCTTATCGCTAGCGGGTTAGAGCCGAGGCAGACGAGGTGTGGAGTCGCCGCCGCACCTCGAGAAATACGTGCGTCCCTCACCTTCGGACTTACATAACTGCCGTAGGATTATTGCTGGAAACAACATATAAACCTGCGTGAATCATGTATATATATATGTATATATGTGTATATCATCCATATATATATTTCTAAAATAAAATATAAAATCTCTTATTCCTGGTGCGTGTGTGTGTATATATATATGACATGACATGACACGATTCACCTAGGTTTATATGTCATTTTCAGCAATAATCCTGTTGCACTTATGTAAGTCTGCATGTGTGAGCGTGCGTGTGTGTGTGTATACCAAATGAAGACCAAGATGGACGAAAAGCTTACCTCGATGGAGAGCAAAAATATAAAATCTTCTCCCGGTATAGGTGTGGCTGATAATAATAATAATAATCAGACAAAAAGTGCCGAGGATACAAGGAAGCTTTTCAAAAAGCGTGAGAATTTCTACCATTATCATCCGTGTGTCAGTGCAATGTTCAACATAGTTTTAATACTAGGTCTGAGCTTACGATACGCTTCGTAGACATGATTTTTTTTCCGTATTACAATTACCATTTTTTGGTGGAAATGTACGTAATGTTACGGAATATTCAAGTACCTTGGGTATGATGACGAAACGCCGTAAAGGTGTCCTTGTACTGATCATTTAGCATTATACGAAATTTGTTAATATGCAATTATAAGAGGCTACGTATGTAAGAATCGTACACAGTTGCTAGAAGCTGACATTACAGCCGACCTCAGAAGTGCATTAGGTCATTATATTTGACCCCACTTGACAGCATCCTATTTAACTCCATGTCTGAATTGTATTAACATATCATTAAGAATTATAGTGGCATTCGGTCACATATATTTCGCATGTGTTAAAAAATATAGGAATGAGTTCAGGAACGAGAAAAAAGAGTGAAAACGAAAATAGCAGCGCGGAAACAGTAATTTAGCCAGTCCGATGAAGAGTTCAGCGTTTACAACATATGACGTCATGTTAAGTGTTATTATGATGTCACCATGTATTTTTAAACCGTTGTAGCGAGAAGGCTTAATACATTATACATAGATATATATTACCAACAAGCATATACATGCATATACTGGATACTTATATGTGTACGGTTTCGATTGTTTACGCAGTTATGGATATTTGCTCTCGATTCGCTCCTTCTTACTTGTTGCACCAACAATTGAAGGCCTATTGCAAATACCGAAAACGGGTAAAACATTGATAATTATCCACTTGAAACTCGAGTATATGCAATTTTACGTATTACTGAAACTTTTAAAAATATCAGAGGTCAATTGTGCCACACTTGTAGAGTTCGTCAATTGGTTGATGAATGAATCTGCGATTTGATTAATTAAAAGACGATAAAAGTACGTAACAATGAAAAATATTGAAAGTACACCATGTCGGAGTATAAAGGCAGATCACTCTGTGCCAAATTCTATGAGCACATCATGAACCGCAGAATTGGTAAAACCACTGTATAATCACTCGTCAATTTTATTTTGGAGACAATTTACTGCTGCATAATTTGAAAATTTGTGTCAACCGCCAGCGATAATTAATACAACGGATGTCGAAATCCTCTGCGAATATATAGGAACTTGAACAGGATCTTGAAATCGACAAAGTCCTGATTTTTATTGTTCAATATCGTCATGAAATTCTTCTCCCAGTGTCGTCGACTGCCTTGTCGACTTTCACGGTGTTATATCTATAATGTCGAATGTTTTCTCTTTTTTTGTCGGATGTGGCCCAGTACGCCTGATCACGGCGTACGCGAGCATTGAAATTCTCGCGGCTGTTCAGAATAACATGACATACCTGATTTGTTAAATCTTTTCCAGATACATTATACTTTATTTATTCGAAAAAATTTTCTATACGAAACCTTTTTTACGTCAAGGTGGTTGTAACGGAAATTAAAAAATGAGATAAGTTGTTCATATTTACAAGAGGCATTCATCCGCAAAATATACGTCATCTATTAAAAGTTGATATACTTTTACTATTTCATTTCTGATAAAATAGGGTTCGGAGTTCGTATCTTAAACATATGCTTAGATAGAAATTGCAAAAAATAAGTGAAATTGTCGTACCCCTCCTTGAGAAAAACATTTGACATTCATATCAAAACCTATTAGATCATGTATTGTATTTTTTTTCATAATTAGATAACGTGTTCATAAGTTTTCATCGTGCCATATATGAAAAATATTCTAAAGTAAGACTGTGAGGTATAAGCGACTCTGTACCTCTTTTGCTCTCTTAGAAGGAACCTTCACGCGTCACCGCGCGTTTCACTCGCACTATTTCACCGCGCCGCACGCTGGCCCGCTTACGTAGTTGTCATGATTTTGACGTTACAACCTCCTTAACTCCGCGGATTCGACAACTCTATTCACATGGAAGATTGGGAAAATTAGAGAAATTTTCAAACTAATGATAATATTGGATAACTTTGATATAAAGCCTGTAATACAGTTTTATTGTCCTAGTAATTTGCCCATTGCAAAAATTACTTGTTTGGGATCCACTGTATACAAGGTATCCCGTTTTAAACGAGTCATGACGACATCTTGAAAACTGAGCGTGGTTCACGAAAAAGTTTTAGATCAAAGTTGTTCGGTTTCAAATGCCAAAGCTGTTGAATTATTATATAAAACTATTGAGAAGTTGACGTGCTTGTAGGTCGTGCCGAATTTAAGAAATCGAAATAGGGTTGGCATCGTATCTTGCCAGTCATCTCAAACGTCAAATACTATTTGCTTTGAGAATGTTGAATATTATTTGTTTTGATAACGTTTGGGTTGGCTGTGACGGTATACGATCACTGAACTCTCATACGATTGTTGCATTTCAGCTGATACTACAGCGGATACGATGCTTAACCTAAAATGCGAGCTGTAACTCCAGTTACTTAAAAAGGCGCATGTATCGTTCCGCAGATAGAGAACCTCACTGTACACGTCCTTAGTCAACGTTGAAATCAACAAAATAAGCAGTTCTTAAATACAATAAAAACGGGCACGTGACATATCGTGAAAAACTACAGCAGTGCTAATAATAACATATAAGGGATACAGCGATACCCGAATTCCAACTTTTCAAGTTCCCAAAAAAATCTATGAGGTTGAAGTTAATAAATTTACTGTAACAAGGCTTGTTTAAGAAATATCGTTACTTCGCACCTTTAGGATTATCTGAGTAGACCACAATGAACAAAATATATTCATAATTTGGAAAACCAACTTCTTGAAAGTCATTCCTACTTGAACTTTAATTTGTGAAAAAACCAAGTTTGATTTGCGAAAGGTAGTTTACTAAATGTGACGTAGTACATAAATAATTTACTGCTTTCAATAAATGTGTATTGTTACACGCAGTATTTTGTCAAGTAGTACGCACTTGTCACAAATTTTATAATTTTATTAATGTAAATGCTTCAATTAAGTCCGCATTATCCACTGAGGTTTTCTTGGTAACATTTAGTCAGGTTAACTTACGGTTAGGTTATAGCATTGAATGATTTGTTATTGAAGTATACCGTGGAACTGTGAAGTATATATATTACGTGTCAAGACTCAATTTGCTGCTGAATGTTTCCTGCACTTTAGCAGATAACTGTCAGACGATAGACTGAAGAATTTAGTCAGCGCATGAGATTTTCTGTGCATTCAATGTGCCTAGTTATTGTAGACAAGGAAGTATAGGTAGGAGATCCAACTTGGCTTATATATACATCGAGTAACTACATCCTATTCAAGAGAGTCAGCTCTGGGCAATATTCCCTGCAGCTTCAGGGGGCTAAGTGGGCCAAGTGTTCGGTGGTGAAATACATAGTTTATTGATCAACGAAGACTGCTGTGGTGCCTGGTCGATAATAGTACATTTACTGTCTGTCAATACATCAAACAAAGAAGGGTAACATTATTATCGGTATGGCAGTTAGCTGTATCGGCACTACAGATCGCTTACTGATCTACAATCGTTGATGTAGGTATAGTAGCTAGCCGTACTGGCACTATAAATCGCGTACTGATCTATTACAATCGTTGATGTTGACAGGTTACCCGTTACCTCTCTTTAATAGAAGAAGAACTCAATAGCATCTAGAAGTGGGCCCTATTGCGGTGGCTGCGAAAACGCCGCTCGCAACAAGGTGATACCCAGAAAAATGCAGATATTGTCTGATAATACGTCCGATGAACTAGCAACACACAACCATTTTGTTTTCTTATTCGACAGTCTTGTGGTATACGACTCAATTCCTGAATCTTCCTTGCACAGTAAAATGCATAAATGCCTTAAACTTTCGTTTAACTTGTTTTCGGTCCGAAAGAAAATGCGAGTTCAATTCTATACGAATTCTGTGACAATGACTGGCGATACAGATGACGTGAGAACATAGTATGCATTGTCACATGTATATTATATTATAATTCGTATAAAATTGAAGTCGCATTTTCTTTCGGACCGAAAACAAGTTAGCTGGAAGGTTAAGACATTTATACATTTTACTGTACAGCTATGTTGTGAATGGCGTTTCCGGAATTACCGAATTCCATAACCGAAATCGGTCGTATTTTTTTATGAGCTGAGGCATTGGATGGGACCAGGAGTCCAGCCTCCTTAAGAGTCATCCAGAGTGGTCGCCATCTTTGTTAGTTGACGGTAGAGTTGACTGGTGGTCAACGTAAGAACTTCCTCGGTCGGGAGCGTACATATGTGTAAAATAATTTATGGTGCCCATGAAGTATAGTTTTTTACTTCTCTTTGTACCCATGTTGTATTCTGGGATAGAAAGCTACTCTACATCTAATCAACACATGTAACAGCACGAGCAATGCAAAAGAATCAGTCATTAGCAAACTTGTTGATCATTCATAGTAATATTTGCTTACACAGGGTATTATTTGACATAATAACGTAGCCTTACAATGGTCTTTAAAAAGAATAGGATTAACAAATAGATTCATCAATATTTTGAAATAGAACAGAAGTACGCATTTATGTTTGTATCGAAGTATGCAGGATAATTACTTGTAATTTGTTTTATTCTACTACATATCTTGCAGAGATCACAGTCTTTTTCATAAGTTATGATTAGCAATAAATCTCATGATCATTGTCATATCATAGTTTAAAAAATTTGCGAATAATATTTTCAAAAATAGATCCACAAGAATATCATATATCATTAGGGAGGTCCTTCAAAAGCTTATCTTGAAAAGGTCGACTCAAAAAAAAAAAAAAAAATAGGAAAAACTGACGAATTTCGGAGATAAACAAAAACACTCGGCGACGATGATCGATCGCCAACTTCTAGTAATACTTAATGAGCGCAAGTTGGGAATAATGAATAATTGCTTTGTAATTAAATTATAAATGATTTGTCTCTTTTTTGATCTACAATATTCACAGTATTTTTCTGCCAAGTTTTGAATTATTTCAGGAGTGTCAACGTACATAACTATGATTTTTTTTCTTTATTTCCCCTCTACATTGGGAATACTGTTCAAATAGCTGATGTAATATTTCATTTTTGACATTGATGATTCGTCGTCAGTGATTATTAGCGGTTTCTGCCCAAATTTGAAACTCAAAATGAATTTATGCAAATAAGCGCCCATTCTTGTTTAACTAGAATGCTGAAATTTGTTACCAATTTTACTAGTTTTTTTTGGAACCGATCTAGGGGGTGCAGAGCCGGTTCAAATTCAAAAATGACTTTCTTAAGTATCACTGTAATAAATATACTAAACAATGCTACATGCTTTTCTTCTTGTACTGTCAAGCTGGTGGTCCTCTTAAAATCAAGCGTGTACGTGAATAAGAAACGATTATTTCGAAAATTGCTCTCCAATATCTGATATGAGTTGTAATTTGAGTTTGAAAAATAAGACGTCACTGTGGTTAACTCTTAATCTTATCTTACTTCCTGTTATAGATATTCAAATTTGCCGCATTTCGAGTACCTTTGTCCCAGAGTTGCCCGGTGGATTTCTCCGGAAACCACCTAAAAATCATAGTGCGTTCGTTGACTGAATGCTTTCCCACCAGTGTTTCCCACCTGTGAATTTTTGTAGTGTTTTGGCGTTGCGTCGCATTGGTAGAATATGCGCCAAAGTGTGTAGATAATCGGAGATGAGAATATGTATGCTTTCACAATAGGTTGTGATGCCAAAACCTCTCCGGAGTTGATGTGTACAATTTCAGTTAATAGACATGCTTGAAGATGTGGCAAATGTGTTGCAACCTTTAGCCGTTACCAAAATTCGGAGCGCTATGACTGCGAAAAATCCTGCATCCCTCCCTCGCCCCGCATAAGCTATCCGAGAGACATATCCAAAAGGGTATAGCGGGACTGGTAGTGATTATTGCTATCATCATTCTTGTTGTTATCGTTGCAGTCATTATTATTATTATTACTGCTACTACTACTCCTACTAATACTACTACTACTACTACTACTACTTCTACTATTATTACTATCATTAGGTGAATTGTTTTGTAGCAAAAATAAACTAGATATTTAGGAGTATTTTCGTTTGTAGAAGATCGGTATTTAAAAATATCGTAACGTCACAGCTGGATAATACGAGTAGCTCTTGCTAAAGTTATGTTTTCCTTGAGGGTAAATGTTTCTTTTCATGTCCTGAACTTTCGGTCCATCAGGTTTGATCAAACGGAATTCTGTGGTAAATAATTAAAAGGTCAATACAATATTTAGCCACAATTTCACCATTAATTCTTATCATCAAATAGCTGATCACGTATAATTTATCATCAGAATTTTTTATATTTGTAGCAACCCAACTTTTCAATTAATTGTAAGCCTGATCGATTGGAATTATATGTACATTTATTTGAAGAATAAATGACGAACTTTGAACCTTTAGAAAACACGGACTTTCATTTTTTTCCTGTAAACTTGAAAATGTCTGTATTATTTGCTGTGTGAAATTGCATGGAACAGAATGAAATTTAATTTTGGAAACTATGGCAAATTCTGTAAATGTCGAGCATATTTTTGTAATTATTACGTTATGCCATTTTTGTTTTACCATTTCGTACTTAAAAACTACCTATTGGAGAGAACTATTTCAACAATATATTCCCTTTTTTACTGTTGATTATTAGAGGCAGATAGAGCAGGATAAATTATTATGGTAATAATTTTGAACTTGCATGATTAATATATCGCATAAAATAACAGTCACATATTAAGGGACTAAGAATATAATGTTTCGTTTCATATAGCACTATGTTATTATCCCCTTGTTATTACTTTTACTAGTATACCTACCTCCTCTCTAAGCTGAAAACCTTCATTTCTATTCATATGAATGCTAAATACCTATGTCGAATGTACTAATCAGTTCCAACCAATGATATATTTGACGTTACAATTACTAATTACCGACGATTACGAGTGATGGTTGAAACACCTGTTCATTAAATACTTGGCTGTTTGATACTCACCCCAAGTATTAACTAATCGTAGGTCGATATAATACGTTGTATTATTATAATTTCGCTCGTGATGACAGTTGATTGTACAGGGTGTAATTCATAATGTCATCGTTTGAAATTCATCCGCCGAAACGATCAGAACAAGCTTTTGTTTATACTGCATCTACTACAAGTCATCTTTCACAGGTCTTTTTTCTTCTCGTTTCATTCATCAAGGCTATCGTGGAAAGTATAAATGCACTATTAAACACCCAAAAGATTGGATTTTGGAAACCAATGCTTCAATGTGGTGCTTCAATTTACTCCATTATTGATCCATTTGAAATATTACTAAAATACTTCTTAAAGAAATACTTAAGTTTGTTGATTTTTCTATTGTTTTGTATGATGTTCATCATGACCTTATGTGAGGTCGACAAAGAAGTGTGTTGTTTCATCTGTATTCAAATAGGAAAATACTTAATCAATTCCAGACCCCGTCACTTACAAAATATCAATATTAGACCGTGAACATCATATTATCTATAATATCATATTTGAGGGTAGTAAAAAGGGTAGATCAAAAGTGAAAAGACAGTTTTCATTTTTTGCATAGAAATCCTTCTCTATTTGCAGTAAATCTACTTAAATAAATGACAAATTTGTTCAATCAATCTACGTGTAGTAAATTGAGTTTTATACTACTATCAAACTACAGAAATTTTAAATTGCGATTTTTTATGAATTTTTTCTTCTAGGTAAAACTCTCTGCCAAGCTTGTAATAAGAAGTGTAGCGGAGAAGTTCTACGAGTGCAGGACAAGTACTTTCACATCGGTTGCTTCAAGTGTGCGCAGTGCAATTCCAGTTTAGCTCAGGGTGGATTTTTTGCTCGTGAAGGCTCTTACTATTGTACTAAGGTAACAATTAAGATCACAGTATTTAATATCATATGGTTTGCTATTGTCTATAAGTATTGTATTCTTGGATAAAATAATCATAGGTCGAAATCACCGCTGGTTCAAACATAAAATACTGCAAGGTTTAAATGTATAATTATGTAATTAAGAATATTGGTGATACATTAAAATGAAGTTATTGTAAAATAATTGAAACCGTGTATACAATGTTTAACTTGGTCACTTTTAATCATTTTTTTGTATATAGGATTATCGCGAGCGCTGGGGCACTAAGTGTGCTGGTTGTGGCGAGTATGTTGAAGGTGATGTTGTAACTGCTGGAGAAAAACACGCATTTCATCCTAACTGCTTCCACTGTCAACGATGCCGGCAACCATTGCTTGGCCAAGGAGCTAAGGTCACATTGGTACAAGGTATGCCAAGCTATTCACTCCTCCAGCAGTTTTAATTATGAAGAATTAAGTTTCTGGTGGCATGATATGTAAAATACATAAATTCATAATTTGTACCTGCCTCTTGTGGCCTTATAATTGGTCAGTTGATAAACAACTGGCAATGCCGTAGCTACGGATTATGAAGCCTGGGGCTGATCAAAATGCCAGCACTCCAACTCTAAAAATGACAATAAAACTTAGTCCGTACGCCAAGTACGTTTGAGTATGGAAAACAAGATCATTCGATAGATCATTTTAGGGTAATTCCGGGTGAGATGGTCATAGGTAAGAGATGGCCCACAGTATTGTCCAATATAGTAAAGTACATAAGAAACTATACTGTGAGCCATCTCTTACCTATGGTTATCTCACCCGGAATTACTCTACATTTAGTTTTTTTGTTAGTAGTTTTCTGATACGAGAAACCCAGATCTAAAATATTTTTTTTCTTAAAATGGTCCGCTTGACACATGGTGTAAGTATACAGGGTGTGCTCTAAACGGAGATAGGTACGCATCAGTAGTCGAGCGTGCATCAACAAGATGGCGCTAACCGCTGCCCTGCTGTGTACTCGGTTGCCTACATGTTGGCGCTTAGTGAAATTTTTTTAACCGGTCACATCTCGCGAACGCGACTTCGGAGACTACATGTTCCTTGGGTTAATTTTTACATACCTCGACCGCCTCTATATTCCCTATCAGTTTGGTCACTAGATGCTGGGTTACCCTGTATAATTACACCATGGTTTCATACATTTTTTTGTTTTTCTTTTTACCCTCAATAGTTAGTGATGGAATTTATCTTGATTGTTGACTGCAGTCTGAAGGAGAGTAACGACTATAATAGTCAGTTGTTATACGAAATATTTATTTCTCTTCTGATGATTATCATATATTTTGGACTTCTAACAATCAACATGTAGTTGTTCATGGTTGGTGTAACAGCTGCGAAATGAATTCAGAACGTATTTCTCTACTGTCGAAAAACGTCAGGAAAGAAATAAATATTTCGTTTAACAACCGACCGTTATGCCTGTTATTCTCCTTTACACTTGATAGTTATTGAAATATTTGAAATCGAAATTTACATTTCTATATGCTTTCCTTACTTCACTTTGTCATTCATACTGCTACTGAATGTTTTATCATCATTATGTAGGTAACTATTAAAGATAGGAAAAAAGTGAGCAAATCGATATTTATTAAAATTCTATTAATAAAAACCAAAATTTTAAGTGTGCACCTTTTTGGATTTGTCAGTTTATCCGTATAGCACTTACAGTTGAACCACTATATAACAAAGAAACGGGCCATTTGCAGAGAAAACAAGTCTTAGATTTGAACATTCAGTTTGGACATCATTTATAGAACAACTTGTTCTTATTATGTTGAATGCAGTAGCGAAAATATTTTTTTGCAACACCTGCATGGAAAGTCCATTTTTATGCACCATTTACAAGCACCGAAAGTAGTCTTTTATACACATGTGCGGGAAAAACTTTCGCGCATTGCTAGGGGTGTCAGAAAAAAACCTTCGCACATTGCCGGCGGTATAAGATAAACCTTCGCACATTGCTAGCGGTGTGTGAAAAAGACGGTTCGCACGGTCTGTTAGAAGTCCGCTTTTCCAAGGTTTTCGGACTTTTTGATACTTTGACTGGTTTGATTTTATTATGTCGGACTTTCCATTACAGGTGTAACAAAAAATAGAGTTCGATACACGTGCGAAAGTTGGCAATACATATCTCGCGTGAATGCGCCACACTCGCCCTTCAACTCGTCTACGGGCTCGTGCTGCGCCTTCACGCTTGTGCGGGCATTGCCACCTTCGCGCACTAGTATCAAAAAACACTATTGTTGGTTTCGTTTCAAAAAACCTGCAAAAAAGAAGCAACTAGTAGTAATGTCACCACGTGATCCAGTCTGTTAGTTTAGAATCCCATAGCCTTAGTGCCTTTGCACCAACTGTAAGTACAGGGCATCCGAGTGTGTTAGCTAGTTCTACTTCATACCTATATATTGTACATACAGAAAATACATTTTGAGTTGTTAACGGTACCAGGCTAATCATATTTTTTTTTTTACCCTGGAGAAACAGTGCCCCCTGCAAAAGAGCACCCTGCTTGCTGGCCTTTAGCTATGGTGCTGATTGATTGGCGTACTGATTATCGGTAGCTGCATTACCTTTCTAATGCTAAAGAATTAAAACCACTTATTGCACTCTTCATATATTAGTTGGGAAATGAGTTAACGAAATAAAAATTGTGGAAGTGTAATAGAGTTTGTCTATTCAGTTCAGTTCTTGGGTAATTTGAAATGCTCAATACTTTCGAGGCACTTGGCAACATTCATTTGGTATATGGGAAAGTGCTATACAATTGCAGGATAGCTGTGCGTCTTTACTAGGAAAGATTTCCCAACAGACTTCACCTTTGTTTGCACATTTTCAAAGGATTCGGTCAACGAATCTCTGAAGTTAAACAAATGGAATTGATGTATTAGTAGACATGCGTGCGCGGTAGAATTTCAAGTGAATTTGCTCGACTGTCTGGCTGCAGAGCCTACCTGCGGGCATTGGTTCTGAACCCCTTTTGACGGGCTACCTGACCACGGGTTACCTGTTAAACATATCTTGTCTTGGCAACCCCTATAACCTTTTAAAGTTTGATATCACTACTCTGAAATACCTTGTATAACAGTTGGAACAAACGTGTACATGAGTCAAAATGCATCTAGCATGATAGCAATTTCAATAGTATTTCAACATAGTATATACAAAATCATTTTTTATGCAGAACGAAAATGTTTCACGAGCATGAAACAGTTTAGTTAATTCAATGTGATATTACACTTGAAAGGATTGTCACATGCGCCTTTTTCGTACCATAATATTGTGTTGTGCACTCTATATCATTAATTTCTTGGCTTATCCACCGAAAAAACTGCTATTTATTCATATTCAATAATTATGCTTTTCCTTAAACCATAAATATTTCTTCACAAATTCAAAGTAATATGTGAAAATTATTTTTACCAAAGGGCAAGCATTGTGTCATCGATGCGTCAGTATACCGGTACGGGAGGCTTCTACTCCAATAAATAACAGTGGACCCCCGCCAGGACTAGAAAGCCAGATTGATGCAGGTGCCTGCGCTGGGTGTAGACAGCAGTTACGAGAGGGTCAAGCTTTGGTAGCCTTGGATCGGCAGTGGCACGTTTGGTGCTTCAAGTGTCATAGTTGTGATACTGTATTGCACGGAGAATACATGGGCAAGTATGTATCGATTAGTCTTTTACCATCATTCCAATTTAACTGAACAGTCCGAAGATTAGATAACGTAGATTAAATTTCACTTTATTTCGTTGACGTGGAAGGAAATGTACACAGTATTTCTGAGTTTTTACAACATCTGAGAGTCTTTTTTCATTTCGATATCTAATTAGGGATGGGGTACCGTACTGTGAAAAAGATTACCAGAAGCAGTTTGGAGTCAAGTGTGCTTACTGCAGTCGATATATAAGTGGAAAAGTATTACAAGCTGGTGAAAATCATCACTTTCATCCAACATGCGCGAGATGTACGAAATGTGGAGATCCTTTTGGGGACGGAGAAGAGATGTACTTGCAAGGCGGTGCTATTTGGCATCCCCGTTGTGGACCTGGACCTACTGGCTCTAATGGCATTATTAATGGTCATGCAGAGAACCACGTTCATACTCCACATAGAGATTCAGAACGCATTTGCAGTAGTGCTTCAGAGATGCAGGTAAGTTGTTTTATTCTGTCGAGTTTTTCAGCTGTAGAGTCTTATCCGAATTCGAATAATTGAATTATGATTATCTAACCATCTGAAGGGTCCCAAGTAAAGTTTTAAGATTTATTTCTAAGAACGCATTTTACATTACGCTAAGTGTACAAGTTTTTACTTGTTATTGAGTTTGAAAAGCAAAGGGCCTAGCCGGGGTTGCACATGAAACATGCCCCTGAACCGATGTGGATTTACTATACGCCACATTTTAGAGCTACCTCAAAAACCTGGTTTGCCCAAGTTTAAAACCTCTATCTATATTATTACCCTGGAAACTCGGAATAACGTGGATTTCCGTTTTTTCGCAATTACTACGCCATTTTTACTGTAAAAAATATGAAAAAAATTTTCGCGAGATATCGAACATTAGATAAATAAGAAATTGTTGCTGCGCGAAAATTATAAGGCCTGCAAAGGTATTAAGTAGAATTTTCGAAACCGAGCAGGTCAAACCTGTTATCAATGATGATAGTGATGAAGACTGAATACATTATGTTGTACACATTTTTTACATTATGTAATTTCAAATCTGTTTGATATACTTCTCAAACAGATGAAAAATTATTAAAGCTAAAATATTATAAAACCAAAAATGAATTTGTTCATTCATTCAGTAAATAAGGGAATATTTTTAACTATGTGAAAGAATCATGAGATCATGAAAATGTGTCCCCCAGATGATTGAGTTGACATTGAGTTACTTTTCCCCCAAAAAACCATTGAAAAATTAGTTTTTGATTTTTTTAACAATGGCGCACCTTTCCGAAAAATCTGAAAAAATTACAGAAAATCAAAAATAACGCAATGAACATACTGTAAAAAAAAGAAGCTAGTCACTCTTCAAACTTAATAAGAGATCGACAATTTAAACCTCAAAAGATTTTTCACAGCTCGAATTTGGTCCGAAAAAATTCGAAAAAATTCTGGAGTATGTACATCGATATCCGCCAGATCTCCAATTTTTTTCATATTTTTTACAGTAAAAATGGCGTAGTAATCGTGAAAAAACGGAAATCCACGTTATTCTGAGTTTCCAGCGTAATAATATAGATAGGGGTTTTAAATTTGGGCGAACTAGGTTTTTGAAGTAGCTCTAAAATGTGTCGTATAGTAAATCCACATCGGTTCACGGGCATATTTCATATGCAACCCCGGCTAGGCCCTTTTCGTAAATGAATTGCATCTGATGCGAGTAATTCATACTGCTTGTTATTTTTCTTTAAAATCTTGAAAGGGCATCTGACTAATACATAAAATCGGTATTCTTCTATAATAATGTATAATCGATGTTATCCCATAAAAATTTACACATAAAAACAGAAACGTCGAATTCCGATTATACCATTTTTTAAATTGTTACTCATTTATATGAGAATATTGGCGTAAAACCTGACATCAGATTTTGAAAAATGCTAACCCTACTTTTGCAGTAGTTCGTATTCATTTTCGAGTTCTAACGAGTACTAAAGATTTCAAGTCACGCGCTATTCACAATATCTCAAATATGTTTCTGGATCATTTTATTTGAAGATTTAATACTTTTTCTTAGTTCGAGGTCCGTATATACAACAATTTGGGCGATGCAACTGCGTACAAACGGAGTATAAATGATTGCAAGAAAAATATATACTTTTTAAAAGTCGTGCGTAATGTTCATATACATGGTATCCCATTTTAAAAAACATGATCAGTCATAATAGAAAATAATTGTTTTAAGAAAAAGTGTTTTATCTAAAACTTGTATGGTTTTGAGGGGGATGTTAAATAATGCAATGAGTTGAAAGCCAGGTGACCCATCTTTCGAGAAATTTCAATCACGTTGTTGATGAAAACTGATTTTGCCCTCTAATAAAACTTGTAGCTAATAACAAAATAAATCATGACGTTATTGAATTTTGTCATTCAGGCGATTTTTCTCTGACTCATAGTGCATAGAAATTGCGTAGCGTCTCGAGGTTGCATTGCATTTGAAGAACACATGCCCGAGTGTGTGTGTGTAGACAGTCGAAGATGAGAACCATGAGTTGGCCAGTACCATGGTATTGGATGATTCCAAACTTTCTTCAGTATGTACGTGTTAAATTATAAATTTACCAAGTGTTTGAAGATATTGCAAATGCGGCGCATCCTCGAGCCACTACCAAAATTTGAAATGCTATAAGTCAGCAAAAAATCGTCTAAATAACAAGATTCAAAACCATCTGAATACGTTTTGCTAATAGCTACAAGTTTTATTTGTATTTCTTTTTATTTTGAAAAGCAAAGCTCATAAAAAATTTTTGATTGTGGTGCTACTTTGCCTCGAACTCATAGCACTATTTAGGGTCCTCTTCAAATCGTACAAATTTTATATGAAACCTTTTACGATATGACCATTATCTTCGGATATACATATATGACCATTTTCTTTAAGATGGGACACTGGGTATAAGTAGGCTAAGTTTGTTTATTTGGTTTTTCACATAGTCGGGCACCTTTGATATCATTCTTAATTCTATTTAAGAAGAAATCGGACCAAAATTGAGTCAGTCAGAATTTAATGAGAAAATTATATTTTTGACCTTACGTAATTGAAATTTTCGTCTTGTTACTCATTTTTCCACAGTCTACCTTGTACATTGTCTAAAAAGTAGAGATCAGGCTTGAAAATGAGATGCTATTTGATTGGAATTCCATATCACATTGTAACGAAATTGGCATCCGAAACCAGTGAAATATCACCTGAGCCGATATTTCTAACCTCGTTTTCGTCCGTTGATACGCATCTGAATGCACGTAAAAAAATGTAATACCATCCTCAAAGTCTTTTCCGATAGTCTACTGTTTAAATAAAAAATTGTGAAAATTAGGAAGGGTAAGATTGGAGGTTGGCACATTCAGCGCGAGATGCCCCTCACACCACGTGACATTGAATATATACATGACATTTGAATACATTTTTAATATTGGAATCTGGGAATTTGGGAATTTGCGACATTGTAGGATACCAAGTATTGGCGAAAGATATGGCTTTTGTATTTAAAATTGCTAACTTAAATTTTCGAAAGTTGTAAGAGTCATGTGTCCTCTCAGAGGATCATTTCTTATAATTTTTGTGGGTACCAGTACAAGATAAGTGAGAACACAAAAGTTCACTCGCATTGTAAATCATTGTAAATGGAAACTACTTACTTATTCCTAGACATCTGATATTTCTCAGCTGTCAAACGGGATCTATTTTTAGTTGATAATGCACAAGCAATTCCCACTTAAAGGAAGTATGTGTTCATAGTCTGCAGGCACCATCATTGATTTGAATCAATATAATATACCAACTGAATCACAAGATGAATGACACAAATAATGAGACTTTTACATATCGTTTCATGACCTTGAAGTTTGTAAAGTTATGCCACTAACATTTCAAGGTGTACATGATGAGGGAAAACAAAAAATTAACATAAAATTTGTCATTTCAGTACTTACACTTTTCATTTGTTACCCCCTCAACATTTCAGTCTCAAAGTAGTTGTATTTAATGTTTATATTTTCTTCCATTCCTGTAACGAATTTCAACTTTAATACGTATCCATCATTTTATAGACAATTTAAGATAATACAGTCAGTTTCGAGTGCGCATTATCATTTACAGTAAAATTTTCAATCTATGTATTACTAATATCAGAATAGAAATGAAGTCAATCATATATTCACAATGATTTACAGATAGCTGTGCTTTACTAACGATATAACACACTATTTTTATTCCTTTGCACGCTTTGAATATTAATGACCATCTTTATACCGAATATCATTTTATGAGTTATTTTACTGCTTTGTTAAGTGTTATTTATTTTTCTGCACGGATGTTGTGTGTAGTTTTCAATACGGTCACGCACACCAAGTCTCAATGGATCCCTGTACAGCCCTTACAACAGCCTGAGTCGCAAGGTATGGTAAATTTTTTTTGCACTGCATACGAGCCACGAAATATAAAAGTTGATTTTGTGATAATAATTAAACAATGCAATGAAAACAATACTTGCATTAGCTTTTCAACTATTAAACGATGTTTGTCATTTTTTTCCATAATTTTCATTTTTAACATTTTTCTATAAATATTTTTTTGTCTGCCTTTGTACTGATAACGCTATACTTTTTCCTTTTTGATGAATAGTAACGCGAAAAAGACTGTTTTTTTCTGCTTGTTTTCAATTTATTATAAAATTATTTCCATGGTACTGGAATCTTATGCTTTGAAATCCTGTAATTAAATACATAGTAATTGAAGTAAGATTCACAAACTGCATAGTTGAATAGTTAAACTCTAAGAGATTCATATAATATACAACAACAAATGTACTGCATTGCTTTTGATAAACAAATTAGAAAACTTACAGTATACGATCAGTTTCGATGTTGAATAGATTCTCCAAAACTACTTTTGTTCAAAATATATACCTTCGAATGTATAATACAAATGTCAGCCTACAATCATCTGAAATGTTTATGGATAAATAGATATGTCTAAAAAATTCGAAGAACTCGAGTATGTCAGGGTTATGAGTGATGCCATTGATCTAATATACATTAATTTGACATTTTATAAGACCAAAAAATTTATTCCATTCTTCTCGTGAGAAAAAGAAAGGCTGCGGGAACTCTAATTAATTATTATTGATGTTAATTATAGTACTATCCAACAAGAACTGGCAGTCCAGGATTGATCTTGAGAGAATACGGAAGAGGTGGTGAGGATGTATCTAGGATTTGTACATATTCTTATCTCACAGAGACACCGAGCCAAGGATACTTGAGGCGACCAATTCAGCCATATGATAAACCACCCACCAGCCCTCACTTCCATAGACCTAGTTGTAAGTGTTTGACGACATTTAGATACAGATTATAATTCAATATTTGTATCTATGTTCGAATAAAAATGACGTCCTAAATTCTACTGATAAAGCACAAAACAGAATGGTTGAAAATATTGAATATCGTACGATGCAAAATTACTCCAGAGAGAGCATAAGAAGAGATGATTCAATCAATGTTGAAATGAAATACAAAATAGTAACTAAACCCAATGAATCATCAGCAATGAAGAGGTTGACGATAAAATTGTCAAATTAATGTAATGTTGTTTGCAGCCTCAAGATCAATAAGAAGTAGTGGCGGGCGCAGCAGCCGTTCTGGAATGCGTGCATTGGTTGATGCACTCAGTGACGCAAGACCCAAGTCACCTGCAGCAGTGAGTCAAGCGGACAATGAGGAGCCAATTGAATTGGCTCATTTTCCTGATGCGATGAGGCCACCGCCAGGAACACAACCTCCTATTGAAAGAGACGATTTCCCTGCTCCACCATATCCTTATACTGATCCGGAAAGGCGCAGGCGTTGGTCTGATACCTACAAAGTAAGTTATGGGGAGAGTATTTTTACAACTCGTCGTTTTAGTCATAGTCAAACGTCACAAAAGGTGAGGTCATATTGAAAATGAATCACGATCTACAGACATCGATCTTTGCTGCGTATTTTGATATGTATATACTAGGTGAGTTGAAAAAACAAATGTCAACAATCTCCTGGTTTTAAAAAATACGTCAATGAATGTATTTTTAAATCGATGTTAAAAACTGTAATTAAATAAGATCAACATAATTGATGCAATGCTTTCTGGTTACCTCTAGTACTTCTATTTGTCTGTCCAATCAATTCTTACTTATGATTTATAATTTTTTGGAGTAATGTTAATATCTATGGGAAGAAATTAGCATCCAAAATGGTAGTGTAACAACAAGAGGGTTGAGTGTAATGTTTCAGTATGATATTGATAATTTGAAATTACCCATGATGTTTTACTTCACCTACAACTAAAACTAATAGACAAGCTGTAAGAACGGAATTTTTTAATGGCACTGTATATTGCCTCTAAGGAGAGATATAACAAGATTGAAATTGCTAAGATCAGCATTTCTCTATGGAACTAATAATAAATCGATATTCGGTTTCTTACTTTTGGGCCTTCAAAGGTGAGAACAATATTTCCATTCATACAACCATTCCAGCAACTATTCATAGTAAAATAACTTTCGCTTCTAATTTTTTTGACGTGTTTTTGTCAGTAAAAGTTTGTAAACAGTAAGAAGGAAAAATCGGCTCACTCCGGGTCTAAGCTTGAAAATTTTTATACATAATGCAGGATTTTTCAGAATTTTTTTAAATTTATAATTTTGGTCGGTCGATAAAATCGTTTCTAAAAATTGTAGAAAATTCAAATTGAGTCGAAAAAAATAAAAAATAAAAAACTGAGTACCTTTCAAACTGAGAACAATCATAGAAAAAATCGCGCACCAAATCTAAGAGGTCAAGGGTAAAACCCAGGTTGAATTGTCGTGGAATGCCTCATATATAAATAACAGAGATGAGAGGGTCTGGTTTCCTATCAAGAAGCAGCATCTAATTACTTTTGTAGTCAACTAACATTCTTTTCTGAGCAATAAATTTTTGGTGCATAGAGTGATCTGTAAAACTACCATAACATATCACCACAAAATTAAAAACTTTGTTTTGTTTTGTCAGGAAATGGTAGTGGATAATGTAATACTGTTTTAAAAATGTTTCAGGGTGTACCAGTCTCGGATGACGAAGATGAGGTGGATAACAAGGGATATATCCAAGAAGCTGAGCAAAAATTGAAGAAGGAGCAGGCTGAGTTGAGCAAAATTGATACAGGAATAGCCAAAGTCTTTTTGCAGGACCGTGAAAAAGATAGGGAAAATTTACGACATAGAGCAGCAAATGTCGACCCAAGGAATGCTTCGAGAACACCTTCTGCTGCTCGAGAACCGGCTTATCGGTTACGTTACGAAAGTCCCGTTGGCGCTTGTGAGTTTCTTTTGAATATTCAGTGTCTGCCTAAAAACTTTTGACCCATTTTGAAGTAAAGCATATTTGATCCCACTAAGGATTTTGTCTCCTTTCTTCCTTCTTAAAGTAAGAATGAAACAAATGAAATAGTGCGTACGCGCAACAATCCTTGAGTCTGTAAGCAGGTTAACACTATTTAAGTTTACAGTTACTTTCATTGAGATAAATTTCTAGAAACGAATTGGTATTAATCATTTCCAGTTCTTACTTCTCAATTTTCTTGTTTTTCAGTGCTGCATTGCACGGATCGGAAAGTGTAGAATCTGTTACATTCGTTCATTATTTAACGAGATTCATTAATTTATCTTCTATATCTTTATAGCAGAAGTTTGTAAACATCTCCAACGGAATATGTCTTAATTTCATTTTCAAAATACATCTGATACCTTGAATTCTTTATTATAAATTCGAAATAACTGAGCAATCTCAATAAATTGAATCATACTGTCATTTATTAAAATTGAAAAATCTCAAAACTATTGGGGACACGTATCACTGGTTGTTAGAGATATGATCTCTTAGTAAGAACTATAAATTTGTCAGGAAAGTCAGCTCAAAAAAAAAAAAAAAAGAAAGGAAAAAACAGTATATCGTGTTACAAATGTGGAAAGTGGGTGATTTTTAACAAGTGTGAAGTTTGCAACGTGTGCCAAGGCAAGCGTTGCAATTACATGAGTCCGATACCACTCATCCGCACGTGTAACACGCTCTTTTTTGCAACGGTTGTGAAGGAAAGTTTGTTCCGAGGAGTACCGAAGGTAGGGGTTAGGTAACTTATGATCAATGACAGTGCGTAAAATTCTTTCATTTGAAAGTGCGCATGCGCCACAGAAAGCCCTAGTGTGTATAATACAGTATTTTAATTTCTCGCATGCACCAACGTTGTTTTGCCCCACTTTTTGAATATGGGGCACATGACTCACGCTCTACAGGCTTCATAAATCGGACTTTCCAAACATCTGTTGTATCAACTAATATTTATAATACATTTTCCAGCACCTTCGAGGAATATAGATCATGCTCGTCCATGGGAGGATGAAGATGGTGTTAGTTACAGATCTAGTGTCGGGCCTAGTTACAATGGTGAGTTTTATAAACAGAAATAATAGCTAAAAATATACTGATAATCATGTGTTTAACCATCAACATATTATCATCTCATACATGTCCACACGTTCGCACATGACACTAACAACTCACTTTATTATTGGATGTTTTATAACTGAAAGTCAGAGGTATTGTTAACTAGCAAAATATGTTGTGTGTTTCTCCAAATGATTTACATGTTGGAAAAAAAAATGAATCAGAGAATATCGACAAAATTGTTATCTTGTGTGGCATGGTTATTGGAAAATTGTAAAAAGAGCAGAATATTCGGTCTACTTTGAGGTAGGTATGTGCCTTGGAGTTCGTAAAATGAGGCAAAACAAGAAGAACTGAATTCGATGCATACCTCTGATGATCAGGCCGAGTGTAACGTTAAATATAGACATTCAACCATCGTAAGTTAACAATGCCTTTAAAAAGGCAGTAGGGTATTCAAAATGATACGTAGATGGTATTAGACCAAGTCCAGTAGCACGAAAAACCACGCAGGTACGCCCAGTAAAAACTCACAGGTGATGTATACCGCCTCTGCATGATATTTTGCTGTATTTGTAAAATCTAATTTCACTACATAACAATGTACTCAGTTTTTACAGTCCTATTCACATTAAATCTTGTTATTTAGAATCAACAGTGTAGTAAGTTTTACGCATTATGGAGTAATCAGTTTCTATTCTAAATTGAAATCGGAATCGGCTCTTGACTTCCGATCTGTAAAAAGCATATTAATATCTAACTTGGCAATTTTATCAACGAAATTAATCAATTGTCATTATCAATAATACATTAGTGTTACAGGAAATTTGTTTTGGTGTATTTTAACCTTGAATAATTAAGTCGGTCAAAGAAGTTAGGGAAACAATTATTTTAAAATAACATTTTCAAATGTAACACTTGTATTAGTCGTTTTACGCTTTTACCACCATTCTTTGCTAGCACATCAGCAAACTTATTCTTTATTGTTCTATTCTTGTATCTGAATGTTTCATATGTTTGGAAACATTATCACACAGACGAAAAACATTTGTACTAGCATGCAGCATAACGATTCGCATGATAATGAAGTCTTTAAAATTTTTAGGAATTAAATATTTTCGGGTATTAAGGTTAATGCATTTCTGAAAGCAATAGTTTAGCGTTGTTTTTCAATTGTCTGTTATGTCTGCAGAAAAACCATGAACAATAGAGATAAGGAGGCTGCACTTCGGTATTCAAAAATGTCAGTAGAATTTCTGCCGATGGTTATACTTTCGGCCTGGTGCAGACCGCTGTTAAGTTTCTGGGCAGTGATTAGCTTGTGGCCTAACACATTACACAAAGAAATTGCGAAAGACTATAATACTAGATAGCAACTATAACAGCACCCAATCATTGCCTGGAAAACCAACAGCAATATCGTTACACTCAACGAAATTATACCTGTCTACTCACTGCAATTCTACAGATGATTTTCAGTGGCTACTTTCTATGGAGTTCGGCTTACTTGTTTCTATTTATCATGAAGAAAATTATCGTTTCATTATTTCACGCATATACAAAAGATTCAATTTTTAAATTACTTCATTTTGCTCTTTGAAATTTCTTGTCAGTCGATAGCCTATCTGCAATAGTTTCATGTACTTTTAATTTCATATCTCTTTTCACAATATGGTGGGGAAGAGTAAATTAAAGTCTTTAATCATACGTAAATCGACTGGAACTGACAACCAAAGCAGGGTGGCCACCCGTCTGGAAAACCGGGAAATGTCAGGGAATTTTGTATGTCAGGGAAAAGTCAGGGAAATGTCAGGGAATTGTCTGGTCGGTTAGGGACTTTTTATAGAACTCGCGGATTTCAAAAGCCTTGTCCATAAAATTGAGATGCTATCACCGCATCGTCCCAATTTTTCTTCTCTTCTTATTGACGATTATAAGCTTAGTTGTTGATTGTCACATGAATTCAGTAGTACGAGCAGACATCGGTCTGATTTATCTATGGCCATCACTGCGTGTGGAGACGCACGTTCACCGACGCCTAATAGTTTAGAAAAAACGAAGCCTCAGTTTTTTGGCAATATCTCAAACAGTAAAAGCGCTAGCGAAAATTTTAAAAAGATTCTTAAAAAGGAGGAAATTTCCAATAAAAAAGTATGAGCACTCGGAATTCTATCTTCAGTATTAGCAATTTTAATTTAACGCTGAACATAGGGCTCTGCGCAATTGTTAGGGCATAGACGCGCCGTGTCTAGACAGTACACCGCACAAAATAATTGTTTTGCTGTATTAAATATCAATTTAAAAATTTGGATAAATTTTGGTGTATTCTTAAAACTTAAAAGAAAAATGTCCCGTTGGAAAAAAATTTTTAAGTATATTTTTCAAAAAGTTACACATTCGTTAATTAGTCATAATTCTTCGAACCTCGATTTTCATTGCAAACAGCATAAATGTTCAAATAATAGCACTAAAAATATTTCGCTTCTCTGAGCCCCTTCTTAAATATATACTTAACAAGACCACGAAAATGGAAATTTTCATTTTTTGTCAACTTTCAAAAATCATAATGAACGGAATAAACAACTTTGAAAAACTTTTATAATTTTAATATATCTGGCCATACTTTACCTAGGTTACTGTAGGTTTTAGTGATTTCTGCACAAATTGTGCATCAAAATGTTAGGGAAAAATAATGATTTTAGTCAGGGAAAACCGGGAAATGTCAGGGAATTCCGTGATCGGAATTGAGTGGGCCACCCTGCAAAGTGAAATCATTTAATTTCACTGTATTATTTAATACAAAATCACTTTGGTTTCTGTAATTACAATTATTTACACCAACGTATTTCGTGCTATCTCTTGGAGTATCTTTATAGACTCACTATAATAATTATTTTATGTTAACCGATTTTTTTCGTCCAATTTACTGTAAAATCTCTACGCGCTATATTTTGTGTACTGTTTTGTCTCTATCTGTGTTTTTGTGTTTGTGTTGTGTGTGTGCGGGCAACAGCTGGGAGATCTTCTGTTCGCTCCCCGGCTCCCAGAAATTATCCACCTCTTGGTACTCAGCGAGCATCTACTCTGCCATCAGCCAGTAGGCATTACCATTCGGTAAGTTTGTACATTCTTCACTAACCCTGTCACTGCGTGCAACTCGAAATACTTTGAAATTTACCTAATTGGAAATTGATCAAAAATCATATTGTAGGCGGGTATACTACAATTGGAACAATAAATTGAAATCATTTGATTGATATAAAAGAAAGTGTTCAAAAAGTGTCAATTTTACCCAATGTGAAGAAATAGGTCTTATTATAGTAGTTTTGGAGTTTTAAGATGGTTGAGTCTAGAGGTCATAGTTGAATTGAATATAAGAAATGATGGAATATTCATGAAATTCATATTACAGTGTTACAAGTAGCATTTTCGCTGACATTTATGACCTGTTTGCAGAAGTTATATTTAGGTTTGTAACCGAAAGTGTACAGATTCTTGGGTATATTAAAACCTACAAGAATCTGTATCATTGATACGATATAATTATTAAGAAATCAACATGGATAAGTTAACGTGTAATTTACAGTCGCTCCTTTGTGAAAACATTATGCGTAAAATATTGCTAGTTCCTTTATGATGAACTTTGATAGAATTTTTTGAAGTATGTTTTATTGTAGTAAGTCAAGAGTTTGTTGAGGAAAATCATACAAATCTGGTAAAGCCAATCTAAATTTTTATAAAATTGTGATTTAATGTACTTCCGCTAGATTGACCTCAAATTATTACTATTTTTTTTTTTTTTTACCCACTCCAATGATTTTTTGATTTTTACCAGTAGTTACTTCATTACCGTAGGGTTTACTGTTGCATTTTTCACAGTAGGCAAATAATTAGCTTTTATCGAACCCTAGTATTGTTTTAAAAAATAGGTCATTGTTATCGCACCATTTTGTAGAATTGACACAAATTATTAATGTCTTCATTCAGGATTTGAGTAAACTTAAAAGAAAGTCTCGGTTGCAGCTGTGGCAGAGTTATAAAATAAGTATAGTTCAATTACATACTTACCACAGGATTAATGTCGTGTATAATAGCGCTATTTGGTTTAGATGCTGTAAATATAATAATTTCTCGACACTTATGCGAAATTTAAGTATACCTTGAGTCTTCTGTTAGTTTTGATACGTCGCATCCTGTAGCAGACCCATCATAGGCACTATGATGTATCTGAGCAGCCTGTGGCGCACCTACTGCAGCGCATCCCGTCCAAATCGAGCCTCGCGCATGTTGTCTACGCCCATGGTAAGCTTGCTACAGGATGTCGAGTGTTAGACGTCACAGAAAACTCGCAGTATAATATACGTAGTTGTTTGACTCTGTAATTGAATTGCATTTACTCGCACATATGCATCCATAATTAAATAAATAAGAATCGGCATGTATGATTTGAGAAACTACGGTGCAAGGTAACGGAAAAAGAGTTGCAGTGTTCTAAACTTACATCCGTACAGATTATGACATTGTCTCTGTAAAAATTGATTATACCTTGCAATTTGTTAACGAACAATTTTGGTAATACGAAAATTACGACATTTTTTATTGAGCTCCTTCTATACAACCAAGGCCCTTGGCATTCCTGGTTTTACCGTGTCCCCTATAGTTTCCCCCGCCACTACGTGACGCCAGTAGTCACCTGCTCACAATGCTGGGTCTCCATTGGTTATGTGAACGTTGGAAACAACGCAGAGAGCAGATTTGCGGGGGGCGGGAGGCATAGGGGGTGAAGCAGGTGACTATTAGCGCCTGGAACATTAACGGGATGTCCTGCTATACGAGAACCTAGATGAGTGCCAGAGGCCTGATACAACCACCAATTTATATCATTACAAATGCAGTAAACTTTGTCCATTTGATTTAGTGGTGCCATATGTTACAGAAAGTGGTATGTGTCAAAGGTACATATACCCTCTAGATGTGCTAAGAGTCGATTTGAATATTTTCAGTACGATGTTGAGAAATTCAAATTACTGAAGAACCCTTGCGAACAGTGCGATTACACCGAATCGATAACCCGTGCAACTTCTGCTATTACCTGCTTTGCCGATTTCAGTAATTCATGTGTGATACAGGTAGGCACGGAGCGGTGGGACAAATGATTCAAGGATGAATGGGCTGTATGCGCTGAATGAAAAGTTAGGAAACGAGCGGACATGTTTCTTATCTTTCCAACAATGTCAGGTGTGCCATTGACAGTGAACTCGAATGCAACAACATCTCTGCTATATTCTGAAAATGATTCTCAGTAAACTCGAGTAACATAAACTGTGACATCAACAATTTGCCAAACGCTTTTATAATTATAGAACATTGATAATGCCTAAAGTCTGGTGCTTTTATCTGATTCTAATGTTTTTGGACTATTTTACTTTGTGACCATATTCCCACGAATACTGTGAAAAATATTGGAAAAGAACTGTGAAATCGTAGAAAACAAACTGTAAAATCTTATATTATAACATAGTTCAAACGCCTCAATGTGGTTGTTGAATTAACAAAAAACTTAGCTACATATATAGGTGAAACATATTTGTATTACGTTTATTAAAAGTTTTACCATCCGAAGTCCGTATTGAGTTTGAAAACTCTATTTGTTGTTATTAAAGTTTATTGTTTTGAATGGATGCTTGGTATCCGTAAGTCGTTGTAAAAATTATATAAGAATCAAAAACACGAAAGCTATTTTTAGATCTGAAGGAGTAAGTTTTCGTGATGCGTGTGAAATTGCGAACGTTGGGACATTTGTATGGGAGATTAGGAATGAAACGTTGTTAAAACTAATTGCTTCTTGTGGTGATTAAAACCAGTTGTGAGCTCTCTTCGACACATTCCGAAGCCGGGATATGGTCTGGCACCGCGAAGTCACACCTTTTCTTCAACTGGTGGTTCCGTTTCCGCCCTCCCCGTAAGTCGCAACGCCGCTATAAGGGGCCTCTACATACAGATATTAATTGGGCAATCATTAGCTCAATTTTTACTTTTATTCTACGATACTCTAACCTGTTGCCTTCCTCATACTCCAATAATGCTGTTACAGAAAGTATTAGAATTCTACTATCTACCAACACAGTTATCCCTATGAGTAGGTATTATTTAGATGGTTGATTTGCATTATTAAACATTAATTCAGACACGACGTGCTTCATTATTTTATTTGAGCCTGAGGAAAACAACTTGAAGAATGTTGATTTTCTTTGCTACTGAAGTATCAGTAGAAAATATTTTATATTTCATGGAATATTTTGAGAGTCGAAACGAATGAATTATGTTTATTCTGAGAACCTCACCAAAAATATCTATGTACTCACACTTTGTGGCTAGAAGTCCTTTAAGCTACATGTAGCGTTACGTTTTTGAAAGTAAATAGCATGTGGATGACTTACATCAATTTTAATTGTTGATTGGTATTTTAATTGTTATTCAGGGTGACTATTCATTCAGTGGAATGGGCGATAAAACGCACAGCACAGATTTTTCGTCTGGGAAATCCGACAGTGAGTAAAAATTTTGAATTTTAATGATTTTTAAATTTTTCACTAATATTTTGATTTCATATCTTTTACCAATTAAACTACTGTTATTTGAACTTCTAAAACAACTCATCTGACGTTTGAAAATCTTGATACTGAAAATTCATTTACATGGGGTGATTGTGAGATTACTCAATAAGGGATTTATTGCTTTTTAACTATTTTCCAGCACTGGGGAAATTGAATGTTTCGCTGATATAGTTGAGTAAAATTAATTTATTAAGTATTTGTGTAAAAAATCAAGGTCCCTGTACTATAGAAAATTACAAAAGCAATAAAATTCCGTAAGATGATTGATTGACCTTGCATAGAATACCCCACCTTGAACATGACAAATATGAAATTAGAATCTGTGTCTGACAATCAGTTTATCAAGATTTTACAAATGTCTGTCCCACTGTATTTATATTTGGAAATTACATGCTTTTATTCATTTATTTTGCTGAAGCCTGACTGGCCAAAACCTTTATCTCTATAAAGCCTATAATGAAAAATTAAAATATTGGGTAGTTCAGAACTAGGAGCTAATTTAGTGCTAATTAAATGCCGTGACGCCGACTTTGGAGCTTGATCACTTATGGTCAAAACCGGTGAAAAATATAGGATAAGATTAATCCTCCACCGGCCAACATGGACGATATCGTCCACTCTGAGCTTCTCACTTATCCACATCTCGGTCATTTTTCATTGTTTAATAATTTCTACTAATTAACTAATCGAAAATTTCGTGATGCGAACTATTGGATTATCAAGTAGTAAATAAATGCTATAACGTCGATATAACATCTTCATTCCTTCAAAAATCGAGTTAATAATTTTTTTTTAAATAATGAATTCTCTTTCCGGTGAGGATAGCGATATTAAAAAAAAAAAAAAAAAATAATTAAAAAATTTTACCTCAAAATTTTATCTGATATGAAAAATAACGTTCCATGTATATCAAAATATTGGTCACATACTCTTGAAAAAAAAGTTGACTTGAATCATAAATTTTACCATGGAAAGATGGTGTAATTATCGAATATGTAAAAAAATGTGAAACATGGATTAACCTCTACGGAATTCAACATATAAATGTAAAAATTTGTGCGCATTCCAGATAAACATTGAAAAAAATGTTCCATTACTGTTGGAGTGAAATTTTTGGATAATACAAATGTTTGGATTTTAGAATTCTGACTCAATTGTTAATCAAATGCGGACATATTTTTGTTATCGAACAGTACATGTGCCATTTTATTAATTCTCACCCAGTGATCTGGCACAAATGGGGTATTCTAGTTTAGAACTTTCATGAAATCGCTGTTTTCTTCTCATTTTCTTATAGTACATTGTATAGTATAAACATATTAAATAGCTCTTGAGTTTTATATTTTGATTTTTGATTATTGTTAATTTTCAACAATGTACAGTGGCAGCTTAATCTCACCATGATCGCCACTGGTTTTGTTCATAAGGGATGGAGCTCTAACATCAGGGTCATGGCATTTAATTAGCACTTCATTAGCTCCTGGTTTTGGGCTAATATTTTAATTTTTCATTCGAGACGGTACTAGCTTTATAGAGGTAAAACATATTATAATTTAAAAAATGGTATTACATTTTATTCAAGAGATTTTTGCTTTTTAAATTAATTCAAATCTAACGAAATTTCTCTTCTTTGTCACCAAATTAATTTACATTATCTCATTATTATCTCTGTTCTCATAGCGTTTAATATTTTTAAAAGCTTGTATTAAAGCTGTTCCATGCGTAGCAGATCAATGAGGCCTTGAACAACTGTTTTCAATTTTTGTATGATGGTAGTTCTTAAGGAATAACTTTATTGAGCCAATGCTAGACCTGGTATTAAAAAATTCATCACAATATTTTTAATTGAAAACCTAAGTAAGATATTGTCAACAAATTGATATTCGTACAGTATTATTAATATTAGAAGAATTTTGCAGTATCGGGTCTGTGTTTTGACTTGAAAATCTAACTACTGAAAACTATTAGCATGCAAAATTGAAAAAATATTCTTAGCATGACCGATTCGATTTATGAATCTTAAGAGTTTAGCTGCCACTTTGTCAATTCTTGGAATTTATCATGAATATTAGCTCAACTATACACAGAGGCCTGTAGTTATTTCAAAAATATCGTATCCTACTTTTTCAATAATGGCCTCATGGAAAGAAACCCTGAACTTGGGTGTAAATGTGTACCCCTAATTGGGTGTTACGTCGAAGCGATTGAAGTGTCAATATCATTCGAAATCATTTCGCAATCTCTGAAATCACTTTGTAATCTTCAAAATGATACTGATATCGGTAATATTAAAATAAAATTCTGTATTAGTAAACATCAGGGTAATCGTTGGTAGTTATAAAAAATTATTCAGGATTACAGAAATCTCTTTGTACTCTTAAGAAACCATACGGAATGTTAGAAATCAAAGTAACATTTTGTCACAATTGTAACAATTGTTGTCACATTTAGAGTACTAATACCAATTTCGTCCTATAAATATTGCCAACACTATTCAATTTCGAAAAGGATGTATTTTACTCACTACTTATAACAAGTTGGATACTGCCTGAATTCATTTGATTTATATAGTTCTTATACATCCATATTACAAGCTCAATCTCTAGAATCAGAGGTGCAAAGAATGAGTTAGTCCTACCTTCTACCTATTATTTATTAACTGAATATTACAATCATCTCCAATTAGTTCTTCGAACAAGTATGGTTGAGTGGATATTCTTCGGTAATCAAAGAATAACATTAAAAAAGATTGATAGAACCTCTTTGTGTTTGATTTAGGGTTTGCTTCTTCAGTCGTATTTCAAATTTTACCCGCAGCTAATCTTAGAAACAAGTAATGTGACTATCAGCTTTTCGAAGATGGGTATAAGTGATGATTCAATTTAATATGGTAGTGATGACATGAACCGTTAATCTGGAACTGTATTTTTATGACTTCCAGTCACAAAAGTGATACAAAAAATGAATCCAATATGATAAAATTGGAGTTTTTATAATGGTTTGACATGATTTTCTTCTCCCATTTTTCCCATGCATTTAGTATCGACAGGCAGCATCACGGACGTGGACCGACGGGCATTGGTATGTACTACAGCGCCCTACTTCTCCCGGCGCATTAGCATGGTTTGTAGCTTGCTATTTGCACTTGCAATGTAATGTACATTTATTCATCAATATTTTACGTCAAACTTGAATTTAATCAATTTCAACATAGGGTTTGACATAATTATTTTTGCAAAGCTAAATGAGAGTAAATTTTCATGTAGGGCGAATATATTACTGGAATCAATTATTATTGATCAAGCCTTTTATACGCTGTCCAGTTTGATATAACTGATCGTTCTTTTAAGTTATTTATATAGATTACTTCGGCTTCACGCTTGCAAAAAATTTCTGTTATAGTTCTTGCATTGTACAAATTAATTGGTCTCGGCATATTTGAACACACATACTACACAAGAAAATGTATATTATCTATATATATTTTGCATGAATGGTGCTTGTAAATTCGCAAATATTAAGGCAATGCTTCGTCAAAAAATCGTGCACGTTAACGTATGATGTACATGGCATGCATAGCATGATATAGCACTTGAGTTGATGGTCTTTTTCATGATTCTGTTTGTGAAAAATAGTATTTGTAAATTTCACATTCTGTTAATCGCTATTTTCCGTATTTATCGTCAATCGAAGAAGTAGAATTGTTCGAAAAAAGACGTTCGTGAGAAAATAATGAGCATAGTTGAGCTCTAATTATGTACACAGAGATATGCATGTCCAAAGGTAGCGTACGAAGTACTAAAGTGATTCTTGTACGTATATATATAATTTTTTTAAATCACTGTATATCACTAATAAATCCATGTACAGATTGAAATGAACTTCAGGGCTCGTAGTGCGTCATTTTTCTCACTCAAGTTACTCTTTTTTCTCAACTCAATTTTTTTTTGTCACTTTTCCAACTATTTGGGGATAATGTAGATCAATTTTCAGAGAGTTCCCGGGAAAACATAAGTCCTATGTAACAACAATTTAGTAATCCATTTTTGTGTCAAACCACACGCGAATTTTTTTTTATATTTCCTCTGGTTTAAATATAAAAATATATATTATATCCGGGGCATTCCATGCATGAGGTCTCAATCGAGATTGAAATTTCGTATTTTAGATTGGTTCCCAAACTTGTTATGTAAAAGCACTTGTCGAGAAACAAGCCCATAATTTTGCAATGAGTTTTTCAACCAATCGCGTCCGAGATATGAATTAATTTGCTATTTCAGATGCGCCCATGTTAAAAAATCTGAAGTAATTCAGAAAAACCCAGTGACATATAACAACATCTTTGAGCCCCAACAGAAAATAAAGATTTCGTAACAGCAGAGGTTACATTTTAAAATGATATATATTTCGAAGGCAATAAAAAAATCCATCTCTTAATAATCATCGGCACACAAAACAAAAAAAGTGGTCTGTACATTTAACCAGTCCCATCTAGGATTATGTATTTCGATGCGCTGAATCCAAATCTGAGGTCCGTTTGGCCCGTACACCCTCAAAATTTTGAGTAAAATGTAAAAACCGGTAAAATGGCTAAAAATCGTGAAAAATTGGAGTTATGAAAATGGAAAAAATTTTCTTTAACCAGATCAAGTATGTTTCTTATGTATTTTGATGCGCTGAATCCGAATCCGAAGTTCTTTGGTTCCGTACACCTTCCAAATTTGAATAAATTGCGAAAAAACGCTAAAAATAGTAAAAAATCGTAAGAAATACCCATGAAATAGCAGAAAATATCAAAAAATAATATTGTTCTCACCCACAGCAATAAACTAAACATGATTATTTCCGAATTATACTATAAAATTTATGCATTGTAATAGAAATGTAAAACAAGAACGACCTTCATTGATTCTACGCTGTTCTCCGTTTGTATCGAACCCTTTCTTCTTCGAATGATCTATGCAGCGGGGCCCTCTTTCGTTTTGTACTTTCTCTCGTTATTTCTCTCTTTAGGGTCCACCAAAATCGGCCATCCTGTTGACGTTCCACCTTCCTTGATACCGATTCTCCATTTCACTTATGTCTTGATGAAATTGTTCTCCTTGTTCTTCACCGTAGTCTCCAAGGTTTTGAGGAAAGTAGTCGAGATGAGAGTGAAGAAAATGCAATTGAGGATTTCATCCAAAACTGTCTTCAAATTCACACAAATTCGGAGTTTATTTGAAGACGAAAATTTCTTTGTAAAAATGAACAATAGTGAGAAAGCCGCTTGGCAAAGTTTTAAAAATGTTTCTCAGAATTTTTTGGGGAATAAAAAAAGTGAGAATTACCAGAATTTGATTGGAAGGTTATTAGGAAATTTGAGAAATTTGGAGTGCTTGATGAATCTTAAATTGCACTTCCTTCACTCTCATCTCGACTAATTTCCTTCAAACCTTGGAGACTACAGTGAAGAAAGAACAAGGAGAACGATTTCATCAAAACATAACTGAAATGGAGAATCGGTATCAAGGAAGGTGGAACGTCAACATGATGGCCGATTTTGGTGGACCCTAAAGAGAGAAATAACGAGAGAAAGTATAAAACGAAAGAGGGCCCCGCTGCATAGATCATTCGAAGAAGAAAGGGTTCGATACAAACGGAGAACAGTGTGGAATCAATGAAGGTCGTTCTTGTTTTACATTTTCATTACAATCCATAAATTTTATAGTATAATTCGGAAGTAATCATGTTTAGTTTACTGCTGTGGATGAGAACAATATTATTTTTTGATATTTGCTGCTACTTCATGGGTATTTCTTACGATTTTTTGCTATTTTTAGCGTTTTTTCGCAATTTATTCAAATTTGGAAGGTGTACGGAACCAAAGAACTTCGGATTCGGATTCAGCGCATCAAAATATATAAGAAACATACTTGGTCTGGTTAGTGAAAATTTTTTCCATTTTCATAACTCCAATTTTTCACGATTTTTAGCCATTCTTAGTGGTTTTTTGCAATTTACTCAAAATTTTGAGAGTGTACGGGCCAAACGGACCTCTGATTTGGATTCAGCACATCGAAATACATAACCCTAGATGGGACTGGTCAAATGTACAGACCACTTTTTTTTTTGTGTGCCGGTGTAATAATCAAAGATTTTGTTTTAATTTATTCAAGCGCTAACAGAAGGTGAATACATATTTGTTATTTTTTCGATACATGTGTGTCGTTTTCAAATGTAACCTTTGCTGTTTTCAAAATTCCATCTTGTATCAAGGCTCAAAATCTTTATTATATTTCACTAGATTTTCTTGAATTTTTTCCGATTATAAAAAACTTAGCGCTTTTAAGATAGCAAATACAACCATATATCAAATGGGATTGGTTAAGAAAATGATGAAAAATGATTGGACTGTTTTTCGACAAATGCTGTTACATAAGTATAAAATTTTTTAGCAGATCTGAAATATGACCTTACGCTTGTTATTAAGATTTCGTGGAGTGCCCCAGCTATAAAGTCGTTTTCTGCATTCATTATTTTATTTGAATTTCATGAATTGAATAGAGCTGTACCGATGCAATTAATGATTCGATTATTTTTTGTAACCGAATATTATTACTATTATAATAATCTTATTAGTGCATGATCTGATTATTATACATGATTATTGTTAGAGTTAGACCGATATTAAATATAAGATGCAATACAATTAATTTGCCGAAATACCTAAGTGTTTGGTATTTTTTTATCACTTTTGTTGAGCAAGTAGACCGCTATGAGCTCTGGAATTTTCAACCAAATAAAAGCTATCATTTTAACTGTACAAATGGTTATTCTTATTAGCATTATGAGACTGTTTTGGGGCAATTTAGTGAAATATGTTATTTTCTTCGATTAATTAAAATCGGGAATGTTGGTTTTATTCTCCACCTAGAGTGGTCAAAATGTGTTATGCAAGTTCAGTTTATTCACTGTTCACAAATTGATCAAACTTGTAACTTTCTTATATATTGTACTGTATAAAGTAGTTTGGACTCACGTTTTTTTTTTGGTTTCCGATTCTTATTCAAAAATTGAAGCTGTTAGTGTTAAACTTGTCTAGTTTTATAATCGAGTGCAATATGATGCATGTGAATCTGATCAGATTATTTACAAAATATTTCGGTAAATTCATAATACACATTTATTTGTTTATTAATTGTGATTAGAATGACGGTGGGGTAATTCCATCATCCACTACGTACACGGGTGGTCTGGGATCCGTCACAGTAAATCATGGTGGACATCATGTAAGGCGCTCGTTACCAGACATGGGAGCAAATCCAGGAGAGCCACCGAAGCTTTATCCTTATCATCTCCTTTTAATCACCAATTACAGGCTGCCTGGTGATGTAGACCGCTGCAATCTAGAGGTGAGTTCTGAATGCAATTTCTTAATACTAGATTTGTTTATAATACTAGAATGTATTACAAAATATGCAAGTGATAATTGATATTTCTTTTTCTTGAGTGAAACTATATGAAACATTATCTACATGCCGCACCCCATTGTTGAATCAAAAGTTTTTTTTCTATAGATCCCATACTTCGTACGGGCCGTAGGGCCGTATGATCAATTTACTACCGACTACTTATAAATATCTGGATTACCAACTACATACTTATGGGGAAATACAAATTTACTTATTGACTTCGATTTTGTTTTTCTATCAAAATTTAACTATGGGATAGTTGAAAGTCAAGTAATTTCAACCCATGATATCGTGGATTCGAAAAGTCTTATGAACAGAAATAACACAGTCATAGGATTTGTTGTAAAACTGAAGTTTTGAAGAAAAATATTTTGTAATTCTGCAACGATGGTTTGGTTTCCAACAATCGATCTCAAACGGAAAATTTGGGTACATTTAATTTTTGTTTTTTTCTTCCCCGAAATTTCTTGATAAATACCGAAAATTTCAAGTGCCTCACAATTCTGGTATTTTTAACGGTCCAAAAGTGATAATTTTTTTGGTTCATGAAAATGCCATAAAAGTATGCCTGAAAATTTCAGGCGACGAATGTTTCATCGCTTACTGCATGTTTTCCAATTTGTGAAGTACAACTTTTCAGCTGTCATTCATTGTTTGAAATTCTCTGCGATGTTTGACGTTATCGCAGACGTCAACAAGTGGTTAATTTGGCTGAGTTTGATGGGCCAGCCTAAGAACTTCCCGAATTTTCGAGGTCACAAAACATTAACGAATGAAGTAGAAAAAAAATTATAGTGTGCATCACGTGTGGAGGGCGACTTTCCTTGTGTAATCACCACCTTTCCACTTGTAATCGACTTCTTTCCGTCTTTGATACACAATGTTCTATTTCATTATCCATGGTTTGGTATTTTGCCTGTTGCAAGGGCATTTATGAAAGGTTTAGGGTATGGCATGTGACACTGTTTTGTATAGTTTTATGTATAGTTTTGTAGCACTTGTATTATTTAATATTCGAATACTTGAAATGTTTGTTTTTTTCTTATTCAGCGGCACCTATCCGACGCCGAATTTGAAGCCATTCTACAATTCACTCGTGCTGAGTTTTACCGGCTGCCACAATGGCGTCGCAACGAGATTAAACGAAAAGCACGACTCTTCTAATTCTTTGAAAAAAATGATTAATTATTATTATTTAGTAATCAAACAATTTTTCAGAATAATTATTTGTGCAGAGTGTATTTTTGAGTGCAACAGTCTGGTTTATGTAACAATTAAAAGTTGATATCGTATTGTGCAGAACGTGTCAGGGAGTACTGAATGATAACTTTGATTTGTTTGTAGGTACATTAGATAATTATTCTCTACAACTCAGTTCTTCAGTCTGATGTTTCACAGTTATCTGAATTTTAGTGGACACGCAATACATTAACTATATTTCCATACTATTATTTGTATTTTTCGCTAATCCTTATTGTCAATTTCATATTACTTTCCACGTTGAACGTAAAATAATACGTTTAGTGTATATTTTCGAATTTAGAGATCTAAAGGACATGTTGACAAAAAAACGAAACGTATCAGATCCCTTTTAACCGTTGTAATTTTATTATTCACGCAGGTTTGCCCATATTGGAAATAAAATTTAACAATGCGTACATAAATACATGAATTAGTTTTTTAATTACGACACTTTGTATCAGGTAGACTTCACCGAGTGCTATAAAAGTTGAATTAGTGTCACCTTGATATCTTAATTTACTTAATAATACGAAATTCGTAATTTCGAATTGAATGCAGTACTAAAATAACCGTTTTATTGGGCCGTCACATTTTTCTGCTATAGTTCATATTTTTTTATTAACAAATTCAGAGGTATAATAATTACTAGTACCAACTCATGTATTTTTCATACTATTAGCACTCTATGAAGATTGTTTTACTTATAAGTTGTTAAATGCAGTTATCGATTTATCCGGTGTTGCGATTGCGGCTGAAACGCTGTCTTTCAATGACATGGCTTTGCAATTAATAAATAAATGAATAAACTAAGAGAAAATGTTACAATACAATTATTAGTTACTGTAAATAAAATGGGTAACGTAAGAAAGAAAGGGAATATGCATATGCTATGCTTAACCGGCATACCCAAACACACTCCTTCATGAATGATGAAATATATTATCTAAAAATTCTATTAGATAATGATCATAGTAATTATAGCTGATACTTTTAATAACTATTACACGTTACTGTAACCAAAATGAAATAAAATGTTAAAAACTGAAGAATATTGGATAGGAAACACGCAGCTTGCAGAATGATACTATAAAAAAAAGTGTTTAAACATCAATTAACGATATTGTCAAACCGCAAGCTAAGCGTACAAGGATATGGGTCATGCTTTAAAACTCATTTTCCGGGGATAAAAGAACTAAATTAATTATATAAATATTTGACTGATGAGTCAGAGCCACTTTAATCGAACGTTGAGGCTCTGGTAGCGCAACTAGTATCACATTTGCAATACAATAGTTACATAAATTTTTAAATAAATATAAACGTTGCATACATAAAAAATTTCATAATTGTCCTTTTGCAAATATCGCAAGTCGAAGACGCGAGCTTAATTATATCATTAATGTGCAAGATGATTAATTTTTGGTGTTGAGAGTTTGAAGGTTTAATTCTAAGATTTCGTAGACCTAATTTATTTGGCAAATTATATCATATGAAAGTTCAACATTTTACTCAAGGTGTTCCAGCAATGACGCTATATTTAACATTCTTGATCTCTGCGACCAATGTTATATAACGAACAAGTATTTCATTGCAATTTGGAAGATCAGCATCGTGGGTGAAGAGTTCAATAGCTAAATATAAGCTAAGACTGTGAGTTATTTTATTTAATTCTTTTGATGGACTTCAAATGTATTTTTAAATTTATTTCTGAGTCACTGCAATGTCAAGAGGTTGATTTTTTGCACATGCTACGGTAGCGATTTGCTATGAAATATTATTATTTAACACGATTTATTAGCTAAATTCTGACTAGAGATATTTTTGAAAAGCAATTATATTACATGTAAGCTTATGAGTAATGTTAAGAAATACATTCAAAATTTTTATGACAACGTTGATATTTGTACCATATTTTGTGGCCACAACCCGAGAATATATTGTATGTCGCAGTTACAGAGCAGCTTTTGCAGATCTTATTCTACCAATAAGTGTTCAGCTGCAATTAGCAAGTATTACTCAGCTATGTATATCCAGTGACAATCGGCCAGTTTATCTGTGTTTTACGCAATTTCGGGATTTTAGGGTTCAAACTTATTCCTGTTACGGCTGCCAGCTACATACTTATTTGATTTTGGATCATAACTGCGGCATAGAGAATGTCAATATGCTTTTACTGTGATGTTAACAGATGTAACATATCCTGTATAAAAGCTCGTCGCTTCTGCTAGTCCGTGAAATACAATAAAGGCAAAAATTACACAGGATTTACCTTAATTCTCTGTTATATCCTAAAATCACTTACGCTCAGTTATGGAAGAACATGTTTTAACGAACTCTGGGGCAATAGCATAACCAAGGAAACTACAGACCAAGACATCGAATTCCTATCCAAGCCAATATATGGCAGCCACTTATATAGTGGTACTTATATGTAACTTATGTACTTATAAGTCCAAGACACATGACTAATATTTTCATCGCCAGCAAAAACATGGCCGGTATCGAAAGTCAATTTTTCGTGTTTCAATTTATGTTAAATTTTCGAGCCTTATTTGAAGTCAGTGCATTTTTATCGGCAAACTCAGACTTTTTCACGTAAAAGTAGTAGTTGCACATATTTGTTTGAAATTGGGGAACATGCAAGCCAAGTACACAAAAACAAAAAGTGTTATTGATAAATAGTATTCAAAAAAAAGGTCTTGCGATGTAAAGTAAATAATAATTGAACGTAATTTAATGCACGTCAATCCCTTGTTCCACTCATAAAACTTTTTTGAAAAGTGATGTAAATTAATTATGATTCTAAATTGGATATAAGAAGTTAACGACTGACATCTCCTAAAGATGGATTTTTCGTATTATTTATAATCAAATTTTTATCACTTATCACCAATTATGGACGCATGGTGTTATGCACAGTTGATCGCTCGAATGAATGCGTCAAAAGTCGATGCAAAAAGCTTGGACACGTGCAGGCTTTGAAGTACGATATCTCTGTCAAGAAAAGATAGAAGAAAGGTTGTAACATCTTTTGAAAGCTTCAGGAGTGTTCTGCTTCCAACAACTCATTGGTCTTTTCTGAGTCAAGATTCTGACGTTAGAACATCACCGCCAATAGGTTGAAAACTGTCTTTTTCAATTTTTTTTTTTTTTGAGAATGTTGCCATAAGTAGAGTTTATTTCATTGGAGAACAACATGAAAACTTTCCCCCAAAAAAATCAGAGTCTTACCCTAGATATAACTTATTGTTGAACTAATGCGGTTCGAAGTTACGTGGAACTTACAGATAAAAAAACGTCCGCACAGTGCGCGCGTATGCGCTCTCATGCGTGCGGATTTACCTGCACTGCTCGTAAATTGAGGATTTTAAAAATGGGGTTATATTTCGCGAAACAAATAAAAAAATTTATGTAACAGCATTTTTTTTTTTTTTTTTATTACAAATATTTTAGTATATTATCACAAGGAAACGAAGCACTGGTTTTAGACCACCCTTGCCGCCAGAAAAATAGGCTTCTTTTCATTCATAAAATCTGAACTATGGAAAAAAACTTGTTAATTTCTGGCGAAACGATAGTTTACATTTTGATGCTTGTTTAGTCCTAAAATTATTCAATGTTGAAGAAAAAGAAACGAGCAGAGGCCCTGAAGCGCAGCCATTTCTTAATATTTTTCAATAACTTTTTAACTGAACATGGATCAAATTTTAATGAAGAAAAAATATTGCGTTCTGTTGGGATTAGGCAGGAAAAAAATACGGAATACGCGCGAAGGTATATATATAAATCGGATACTTCGCTGTGAGCCTCGCTCGTGCCGCCACCTAGCGGTTTCAAAAGCTAAACAGCCGGCGTGTTAATTTACATTAGAGACATACTGATAAATATCGAAATCAGCAAAATATTATCAAATAAGTGATATTTCCATTGTAACAGTGAAGTGAAAAGTTGAAAATAATAACGAGTTGAAACTCCAGTAGTATGTAGCAATATAATATTAATAAATACACAATGAAAACCACTACCTTTTACTAATAAAGGTTTTTATTATTCTACTTGATAGTTGTTGTTTTATTAGAAAAAATTGGTGGCTGTAAATTTACTAATATGCAGATAACATGAATAATATTATCGATGCAAAAGAACAAATTTTCTGGAATTTTATACAAAATTTGATATATTTTAAGTCGTTGCATAATTCTTTCTACATGAATTCGAACTCTTGCGATGTTGTAAGTCAGATCTGTTTCTTCTTTCGAAAATTCTGATTTTTTTTCCAAAAATGGTGGCATAATAAAAAATACTCGTTTACCACTTGCATCAATGATAGATCTGATTTGAGAAAAACCTTTATCTGCTAAAACCACATCACCATCTTCCAATGAATCTACGAAATTCGATTCAATAGTTAATTGGGAATCACCTTTTCTACCGCCAGCAACTTTCGATTTGAAACAGATGAACCCAGATGGTGTGATTCCAATCAGTACTTTTGCTGTAAAACCTTTCTTATAATGAGAGTAACAGTAAATACGGTCGTCAACACTTGACGGAACATCTATCTTGAATTCAGTGCAGTCTATGATAACCCGAGTATTAGAGTACTGAGGTTTAAAACATTCCGGCATAGTCTTCTGTACGGCAGCTCTACTTGGCCAAAACACTAAATTTGCAGTTGACGAACTCAAATATTGTAAAGTTGAAAAGAATATCTTGGAGATAGTTGACCGATGTAAACCAAAGAAAATTGCTATGGCTGAAAATGTGAGGCCAGTTTTTATTTTCACTAAAAAAATTGAAAGCCTCTGTTTTCTTGTTATTGTAGATCTTTCCGATGGGTTTTCAGTTTTAGATAATAAAAAATTAAAGTTCTGGAAGTTCACTCCAGCAATATCTAATAAATCTTCATCGGTCTTAATAGATGGAAAACCACAGAAACTACGCTGTTTCCTATTTTGAACTATTTTATGTGATGCAGTTGGAAACTTGTAAAATATACAATCACTAGTTTTACCGTTATTTTTGCAGTTAACAGCATAACAAGTGTAATTCCACATACCGTCTATTGTTTCTCATACAAAATGCTATCACAACACACGCTGGCTCAACTCACTACTCGCCACCCCGCGCGCTGCGGTCGTTTCGCAGCTCCCCTCCAAGCAGCGGCTCACAGCGATTGTAGTATACAGAGAGCTATGTTAGCTATTACGACTGTCGATCACGAGCGACAGCATGAGAAGTGTAACGTTCGTACAGACTACAGGTATCGCTAGGGCTCATGTACTTCGCATTCCTCAACACGTTCAAACTTGAATATTAAAAGTTTTAACTATATCCTTATTACATAATCTTATAATATAATAGCACGATATCAAACAGGCGAAACTGCTATTTAAATATTAATATTATTACTAAACTTAAACTTTAGCAACGATATAATGGAAAAATATGAAGAAAATTCTCCTATAGTACGTTATGTGATAAAAGTAGGTTACAGAAAATAAAATTTAAAAAGAACGTTATTTTAATGAAAATACTACGATTTACGTCAGACCTGTACGCTCAAGGGATACTACACCTAATTGTAATATCCGAGATCCTTGATCATTAAAAATACTACGTAGGCGATCTTTCCACGTACCGGTAACTATAAAAAAGTAGAAAAAAAAGTTGTCGGTCTTAAAATTTTCGGGTAGTTTTTATCGAAATTTTTGAACAACCTTAAAAATCGTCTTTGAACTACAATTGTTAGTGGAAAATGTTCGAAATTTTTTTCACATCAGCATAAGTAACCACCAGGAAAAAGTAAGTATCGGTTTTAGGATGGACGACGAGAATTATGAGATATAGCGGTTTTTCACCAAAAAACATCTGAAAATTTAAGGGTTGATAACTTGTTCCCCACTTTTTTACGGGTACCAATAAAAGATCATCCAAGTGATACCTTTGATGATCAAGTATTCAAGGAATTTTCAGTTTGGTCTTCCTTTCAACTTAGTTTTCACTTTGTTATGTTGCTCCGTAATAATGAAAGAACGTGAAATATACCCCATACATATGCATATAGTAAGGGGTTTCCAAAAATATCGTTTTCAAGGACCTAAGTGGATATAAAGAGTGACGGTCAGATTTCCGAAAGACTAAAAAGTTGACGGGCCGAAATCCCGAAAGTCAAATTAACGAAAGTTCAAAACGCACAAAGGCCATGAATACGATCAAATGCTGTCTCGTAGAAAAATAAAATTACGAACGCGAAAATGCTTAAATAAATTCAAACCAAAAAGAAATCTGAAGAATAGTCAAAATTACGAAGGGTAAAATATCGAATCGACGGAATGCGAACTATTCTCAAAACGTTTTTTCGGATAAAAAAGCATTAAGATAAATGATCTTGCGCTAAAACAGTTATTCGACATTGTGATTTATCGAAAATGAAATTTTCATTTCACCGATCTTTCGTTATTTTAGAGTTCGAATCTTCATAATTTCGAATTTTCGGCCAGCCGATTTTTTGATCTTTCAGAGATTTGATCCTCACCCGATATAAAAAAACAGATATGTTCATAAAACACGACACTAATGAACATCGGTGTCGTAGTTAGCATCGAAATCTTCCTCTATCATCTTGTGGACGTCTTCATCCTCCGAACGCATATTTAGCCTCTCTTCCAACTGTCTAATTTTTGTAAAAGCTGTTCGTCATCTAACTCGTCGTCATCGGTTTCATCTACTTGATCAGTTGCCAGTGATTTCTACAAAAGTTTGCGATACCTCTGTTTTGTGGTACGCAAAACTTCTAGCATATTGGTCTTGAATTCTGCTTTTGCATCAGGACCTCTGAACAAGGGACACATTTTTGCTGTCTCTAAGAGAAAAAGAGACCGTATATATATCGGTATTTTCACGCGTCACTGAGAATAATTGAACAATGAAATAAATTTTCAGAAACTTATGGTATAAGATATTGGAAACTTTTGTATCGCCAAGCTGTGCACTCTTTTTCGCCCTTGGGCACGTGAATGACTTCACTAATTCATCAGTCATCACCTCGTTCAAAGCAGAGTTCAAGAACTCTCGCACCCTTGATTCTCCTATATTACAGAGATGTAAATACTGGAAAAAAACTTTAATATGGAGTAAAGAGATCTGCTGACAAAAATATAAACTTATTGCCAGATTTATGTTACAGAGTTAATAAAATACTCTTACCAGTTTTTTACGAATGCTTTTCTAGGATTGTATGAAGTTGACAAATAATACGAACAAATAAAATTGAAAAAAAAACAATTTCAGAACTTGAAACAAATGAAATAAAAATGACTCAGGAAGTATTCAAACAAAAATTGTATCTATACACCGATACATAGATGTATACAAAGATCCCAGTGCCTTTACACACCAAATACTTACTTAATTGTCACATAGATATGCATCCGTAGTGGTCACATAAGAAATTTGACCAGTTACTGTTTGGTTACTTTTTAGAAACGATTAAATAATTCATCACATATATCCAGAACTATTCACAAAAATCATTAAAAATAATACGATTTTCGGGTACTTTGCAAATTCATAGCTCTTACCCTGGCTCGATTCCAAAGTTAAAAATTTCAGGGCTTGTTCGGGACATAATAGACCAACTTTCCTGAAAATTTGAAGCTGATCGAAGTTCAAAGAAAAAAGTTACAGCTATTTGAAAATAGCGCTTTTTGAAAAATCGTTTGGCTTTTTGTGGCTATATATTAAACAAATAAAAGAAATTATTGAAATTTAGGGCAAATATCGACAGAATAGACCTCAATGAAAAATATCAGCAGTTAGTCAACCTTCTACATTGAAAACTGTAGGTTTGAGAGCCTTTTAAAAACAGGTAGGTTCGCTAAAACGGTGACTCATTGTCAGTTGGAAGCTCCCCGCCAAGCCGCATTTGAGTTTGAACTGAAAATCTATTTTTTTCTTGAAAATATAAAGTCAACAGAGAAGAATGCCGTTTCGTACGAGTCTCTAAATTAATTAGAAGCTAAAATACAAATTTAAAAAATTGAATCATAAATCGACTATTCTTAAATTTAAAAAATTTCTCCATCGGCCAAATTTGATCGTATCGGGCTCAAATTTTGAGGATCGTCTACCTTTCTACCCTACTTTCGGAGAAAAAATCAGCATCAAAATCTCTGACCCTATTGCGCACACTTTCGTCGAAAAGTAATGGATCTGCCCATATATGTATATATATATATATTTATCCACCTTTTTTTTGTTTGTTGTTATTCTTCGGTATTGGACAATTGTAGAGAGAAGCCTTCTCGGAGATGTTTCCTTAGCAAGTGTAATCTCTGAGGAGATTCTTCCGAGCTGGCGTTTATGTCGTTCGAGGCGGGTAAAGATGTAACGGCACAAAAAAAAAACAAACACCGAAACAAAGACAAGTAATGTTTTAATTGTTTAGAAAGAAGGCGTGTACTTTATAAGTTAAGATTGTTTTTAGTTATAAAGTCGATCGTAACCAAAATAGCTTGGGTTGAACATTTTCAAAATAGTTCCTGCAAATTGCGTAGTCGGTGTCAACTGTAATCTTGTGCTTTTGGAAAAAGCTCGACTCGGGGGAAGCTAAAATATGGGCATGCCCAAAACAAATGGTTGGCTGAAGGGATAGGGTGACCAGTTGATCACACGTGCAAGGCTGTGGAGCAACCAGACCCATCCTGGCTAGGTGCTCATTGGAGTTTGTGTGATTTGATTTGACGCGGTTAATGAGCGATATCTTTTTTCTACGGAGAGACAAATTGGCAAACCATGGACGGCGAAAACCATGGAATCGAGGATGTTAGCTTGACTTGATATTAATGTAGAACTTCTAGATAGATGCCCTAAGTCAGCCCAGAATAAACGATTGTTAAGCGCCAACGGATGGTCCTTGGCGGAGGGAGCTACCAAATCTGCCAGCTTTTTTTTATTACCCGGAATACCGACGTGAGCTGGAATCCTGATTAGGGAGCATTGGCAGTCTAGGTTACGAAGATTGAAATGCTTTTGCTTAATTAAAATTAGAATAGGGTTGACCTTATTGTAGATCAGGGGAAGTGAGAATGCTACGAGAGCGCTCAAAGAATCTGAGAAGATTAAGGATCTGGTACACCTCATAACCGTGTTTAGCTCCAAGGCCTTGGAGATACCAAGAGCCTCAGCGGAAAAGATGGATGAATTTTCATTCAGGATGTGGCAAACTGGATCCCTTTCATTCGGTGGGATGACCGCGTCTTGGAGCCGTCTGTATAAAAATGTAAGGAGGTTGGGAACTTCGTACTGCAGATGGTTCTCAGCCTCGAGGAGGGGGAAAAATCGTTCCTTATTGTGTTACCTATTTCCATATTGATATTAGACTTGGTAAAAATTGTAAAGTAGTCTAATCTGAAACATGAGGGGACCTTGGAGGAAATTATCCAGGAGGCAAACGTCCGAATAGAAGTCCAGACTTTAAATATGAGTGCCGGGGAGCGACCGCGACCTCGAACGCACTCATCGATAATTGTTTCTATAAGTTGGAGCTTGGGGATTATCATATTCCGTTGGTTGGTGCAAGTTCTCTACACGAAGTTTTTTGTAAGTTTGAGCCTGCTGCTTTGTAGGGGCGGGATGCGGCAGAGATGGAGAGCGACATTATTAGAGGTGGTTCTTAAGCAACCAATGCAAATTTTCAAGGATAAGGACTGAACAGCATCCAGTCTGAAGAGGTGTGATCGGCAGAATCTCCAAAAAATTGCAAGCCTCAATTTAAATGGCTCTCACATATCCCTTGTAAATAAGGAGCATGATAGAATTGTGATATCCCCAGGTGAGACTGGAGAGAACCTTTAGTGTCAAATCTACTTGCAAGGCCTTGAGACAGTTGAATTCTATGTGGGATTTCCACAGCAACTTCTTGTCGATACAGATCCCTAGTAATCTAACTTTTGAGAAGATATGGATGGGAGCGCCATTTAGTTGCATTTGGACCGGGATGTTTTCAAGAGACCTTTTAGAGAAAATGCATTATTGGTTTTTGCTAGTGCTCACTGCCCTCTGCTTTTTAATCTCTATTTAAAAACTATCATTCAATCCACCGGTCCTAATACTAAGACCCTTATATATACGGACGACGTAGCCATCTATTCCTCCAACAAAGTTCTTCAAACGTCACTTAATGGAGTTTCCACCTCATTGAACTCCCTCAGCAACGTGCTCCTTCAACGGGGTCTCACAAGACCCCGTATATATAAGGGTCTTAGTATTAGGACCGGTGGATTGAATGATAGTTTTTAAATAGAGATTAAAAAGCAGAGGGCTTAGAATAAAACTCTGGGGTAAGCCCAGGTTGGTGGATCTGATGCCGAGGTCGGCCCCCTGGGCTCTACCATGAATCACTTTGTACCAAATAACATTCTGGATGAATAGAACTATCCGATTCGGAATGCCTAGTGCGACATGGCCGTGGATAAGTATCTTGGGAATAACATTGTCTAAGGCCCCCTCTATGTACAGGTAGACATAGGAAAGGAATTCCTTACTGTATTGACTAGCATTTATTGAAATGAATTAATATTCCTATTTTTATTTATCGGCCCTAAATCTTTTAAAACATTCTTTTCCCTCACTTACATTCTCTCATTTAAACTAATTACTAACAATATGGCAAATATACATTCATCCTTCCATTCAGTCATTCACTCATTCTTGAAATAAATAATGGACAACAGGTGTATATAGGGTTAAAATTGTAAATATAAAAAGTCTTCTCTCATCAGCGTCACTATATAAATAAATAATCTCTGTAAAATAGTGTTGACCGTGGCAAAGCGTCTCTTTGCTAATCCCGATTCACTTCTTGGATCCTCCATCGTCGTTCCGCTGCAGGCGATCAATGGCGACATGCCCATTCGTCGTTTTGAAGATTTGTCTTCTGATAATTTTGCACCGCAACCGGTTGACGGGACACTGTACCATTATCTATTTTTTGACTTTCACACCTGATGTGTTCTGATGGACGGTTCGTAAGTGAGTGTCTCGTCTCCCAGAAGAACGGTGGGATCACCCGCGGTGTATAACCCGTGATTCGGTGGGTGAGCCGAATTTCCTTTGGTCCTTACTTTGACTCTACCCGCGGTACATTTAAATCGTTACATTACGGAGAAATGCTAAATTGATATTAGTTGTGAGAACAACCACATTATCGTATACCGATACCTTTCTTGAAACCGAAGAAGCATCTCGGCAAGATATGGTGGTTGTCAACCCACCCATGCAATGTAAAATTCATTATGCGTTTCATAGTTTTGAGTATGGCTTTGGGATGAAGTAAACTGCATAATGTGACCATTCTGTCGGAAACTCGTGATTTTGCAAAATTGAGTTGTACAGAGCAAGCAGGAAGTCAAGACCCTCGGACGGGAGATGCTTCAGAACTTTGGAGATGAGGTCGACCCTCGGACGGGAGATGCTTCAGAACTTTGGAGATGAGGTCGACCCTTGGTGAGGATTTACTCTTAGATACCTCTATCGACCACTCCAGTTCTTCTCGAGTCAGGTCGCTATTTAAGATTGGGTTTGCTATTCTCTGGCATGGCATAGGAGAATTCCTCTGCGGCGTAAGGGGTGGATACCTTATTAAAGGCTGAGACTATGGCAGGGTCGTCAGGAGAGTCGGAGTTAACGGATTTTGGTAAATTGAATCTTCTCTTAAAGCACTTAAGGCCTCTTTGATTGATCCCCATACTTTGTCAATGCTCGTTAAAGGGCTACTTGAAGAGCAGAAGTCCGTAAAGCTTTTTCGTTTTGTCCGCCTGAGGAGGTTCTTTGCCTCCTTCTCGAGCTTATTGTAGCTTACCTAGTTCTCCTCAGAGAAATCATCTCGGAATCGCTTGGCCGTCACCCTTCTGGAAGCGACCATGTTGGTGCACTCCTCGTTCCACCATGGAGTAGCTGGAGGGACGCCTTTGGTAAGAGTGTTCTCCGGATTTTTACCGCCTGACAATAAGAGATTCGTACAGGATATCGAGGAATAAGTTATACTTTAGATTTAGATAACAAACGTCTGCTTCGTTAAGGATGGTGGAAACGTTGGATTTCAAGAACTTTTTAAAGGAAGCCCAATCTACTTGATTGAGGGAGAGCTTTTTTCTGACCTGTAGTTTGTGGAAATTTAGCTCAGTCAGACGGATATGGATGGGGTAATGATCGCTACCTAGGGGATCATCAAGGGTTGTCCACGAGATGCAAAGGACAGATCAGGCACACTCCTCTCTCATTCTACATGAAATATTGTCGCCGATCCGTCCTTTAATAACCATAAATTGCTTACTTGACACGCCTCGGATAAAAATCTTTCAACCTGGTTTAAAAGTTGACTACCCCAGAGGGCATAGCATGCGTTGAAGTTTCACAGATTAGTAAATTATGAAATTGAGATGTGACCTGGAAGAACTCTTTCCACTCAAGACGGTTAAGAAATCTATTCGATGAGCGATAAAATTTGAGAATGTGGATACTACTGGAATCCGAAAGCTTCAGGCGGACCATATCCCACCCCAGCTTGTTCGGGAGGGGAAGATGATTAATTCTCTGGTAAAAAAAGTCTTTGAAGATTAGGAAGGCCAGACATCCCCTTGGGGTGAGGGCCGGCCTGTCCCTTCTTACTGTGTTGTGTCCCTAGTGGTATAGAAGGTCGTTTGATGATAACCAGGTTCCCGTAAGACAAATGACGTTGTGTCTGTTACTGAAGCCCTCGATACCGTTCTATTTACTAAAAATATTCCGGAATTTCCATTGAACTGTGTCTAGTGCAAAGACCATGTTATTTGTGGCGTTGCCGCCGATAGAGCTCTTCTAAGGCGTTAATATTGGCTATGATGCTATCGGAATCCGGGAATTTTTCGGCGATGCGGCTACATAGAAAATTGAAGAAGTCACCGAGGGACTTCCGAATTTCAGTTCTCACCCAGTTCATCATCCTCGTGTCTGAGTTTGAATGTGCGGGGATGATTCGAGCTATATCTAGATACTGCTCGACTTCAATGGAAGTGTCTAGTTCTTCGTAGTTGAAGTTAGAAATTAGGGTACTTGAATAGTCGCTTTTCCCAAGGAATGAATCAGGTCTTGCTCAATGGGTGTCAGGGGAAGGTAAGAAGGCAGCCGTCCAGAAAAATTCCTCGAGGCTGGTCTAGCGTTGCGGTTTACGTAGGACGAAATTACTGTAGATGATGTAATCAGTATATTCCTAAGTCGACAGACCTGCAGAGAGGCAGCGGTGGAAATTCCATCTTGTTTAGTGGAGCGGCCTGAAGAAGGGGGACGAATGATAATATATTTGATATGCCGTCGAGGAGCTTATTGTCCTTTAATACTCTAGCGAAGATCATCGCCTTAGATCATACCCTCATTCCCCCCATTTTTGTCACAGACCTGTACTAGGTATGGCGGGAGAGCAACCTGTGTATATCTATTGCTACGGACTCTTTGGGAAGGAACTCAGGGGATTGGTTGTTTAGACCCTCTAATTTTATATGGTGGCGAATTTGAGTCGCCAGGGGCCTCGTCAGAGGGGTCCTTACTCCTTTTCGGTACAGGAGTTGGTAACATATCAGGCATTACAAAAAACACAAGATTTACAACAATCAACAATACAGGACAAACAGAGTCAAGGCGGCTAGGTGGTCTAGTGGAGTAAGGCTCCGGCTAACCATCTCTAGACGACAGGTTCAATTCCTGGCTCCGTCGTTAGTTTTTCGAAATCACCAATTGTTCGAATTTATATCTTTCAATACAGGACAAACCTTGCGGAGATCGAAACAGGGAGATAGAAGAGGAGTAGCGAGTTTCCCTTTGTCACTTTCCAATCCGGGTCAGGACTAGATTTGTTGATAATTGGAGATCCAGTAAATCATTTGACTCGAGCCGGGGCGAGCGGATTATGGAAGATGAGCAGGGCCAATGACCGGCACCTACTTGGTCCATCGGGGTAATCGCTTTAAATGCGTAGATGTCCGTAGACGCGTAGAATAGGTGTGAAAAATGTTCGCTGAGATGTCAGACAGTTGCGGGAAGGTGCTGAGACGCTAAGAGACACAAGAGGTATACAAGACACAAGAAGACACAAGACGACGCAAGAGACTAAGAGCACCAGGTTATCACAAATTATGTAAAAATAAGCTCTAGGTTATTTCACAACTGGGACGAATCAGCCATCTTGAAGCACTATTCGAATCTCTAAAGTCTGCGCCCGCACTGATTGCGCCAATCTCTGTAGCTCCCCAAGCCACAACTAGAGGAACATCAAGACGCCTACCGCGCATGAAACTGCCTACTTTCTCAGGTAATCACGCAGACTGGAAATGTTTCCATGACCTCTTCACGTCAATAATATGCGAAAATTTGCACGTTTCGGAAATGGAAAAGCTTCACTACCTCAAAACAAGTTTGACTGATGAGTGGTCGTAACTCATCAAAAACATCGCTCTCACCTCGGCAAACTTCCCTTGAGCCTGAGAAACTCTTGTATCACGGTACGATAACGAAATATTTTTGACAGATTCTTGCGTCGCGAAACTTTTCGCGATTCTTCGTGTCACGAACAAATCGTCTTTGGAACTCAAGAGCTTACACAGCAATACTTGCGAAGCTCTCGGTCCACTCAAATTTCTGGACAGTCTCGAGAATCATTGGGATCACATCATCATGCACGTGGCGATTCGCAAGGTCGACCCAAGATCTTTCGAAGAGTGGGAAAAAATTGTTAGCGAGAAACTCGAGCCTCCCACGTTCACGGAGCTCAAGGCTTTCATCCTTGGTCGCATCCACACACTGGAAGCTGTGGAACAAGCTCATTCTCAATCCACGCCGAGTAAACCTTACTCGTCGCAAGGAAGGTCTAACTGTTGTTTCAATCAAAGGTTTTTATCGAATCAAGTGTTTATTCAGCGATTAGATTATCGATACAGATACAGGCGTGAGGTTTTCAAAGAAGAAGATGAAACGTTACAGTTGTCGAGGGGTTCACAAAAGTAGAAACAGAAGGAAAGTCATAGACTAACTAAAGCAAACTAGACTAACGCACCTCATTAGAAGACTAACTTATCATTTAAATAATGATTGAACCACTGTCGACACAAAATAAAAACTGCTTTATCAACTTAGCCGACAAGGTCACATATGGCGTAATCAAAAGAACAATCGTGTGCTTGTTGCAAAGGCAATTATTATATCGCGTTCTGTTCGACCTTTCGCGGCAAATCACTCCGTCAAATAAAGGAAATGATTTCCTCGAAAAAAAACTCTACTTCAACTGTCTAGGTCCGCATCAGGCAAAGGACTGTCATGTCGGTCTGATAAAAATTGCCACGGTGCCACGGTCGACAACACTCTCTGCTACATTGAAGTTCGTTCTCAACCTCAGCATCTTCCAATACCGGTACACCTCGAGCACAAGGCTGCTGTAGCGCAATCAGTTCAGAACGCAGCCAGTTCGACTAGCACATTTTAGGTGACCAACTACGCAGTTCAGCCTACGATGGTCAAACCATCTCCAGTTCTTTCGCCATGGTTCAAGTTATAGCCTCTAATCCGGAGACTGAAGAAGTAACCATCGTTCGTGCATTGCTCGATCAAGGATCCGAAAGTTCCTTCTTCACAGAATCGCTGGCGCAACATTTGTGACTACCGTGATATAAAGCAACGATACCGATCTCGGTGTCGGAGCTCAACAATCGGTAGTGACTCGCGGCATCGCGATGCTGTAACAGCAATCTCGTGTTCACATCTCGTTTTCATGTGGGCTGGAAGCGCTCGTTCTTCCACGACTCACGTCGTGTCTTCTTCTTCCCGAAGTCTGGCCTCATCTACAAGGACTCAATCTCGCGAATCCAAGTTTCGCGCATCCCTGTTAAATTGACATAATTCTCGGAGCTGACATCTATCGTAACATCATCCTGCAAGGAGATCGGAGAGGAGCACCAGACATCACAATCGCTCAAGAAAGTCAGTTCGGCTGGGTCTTCTCAGGCTGCGTATTATCGGAAGCAGCAAACCTCTCTCATAGTGCAATCCAAGGTTTTCAATACTCTCTTGATTACGCACCACAGAGCAATATATATATTTGGAGGGTCAGCTTCCCCAAGAAAGACAGTTATTTCTTGTGCAAATGTGTGGCTAGGGTATATAGTTTAACGGGCCGCCACGGGAGTCAGCGACGAGTGGTGTGGCTATACTTTTGAATCAAATGCTATGCAATTCAATGGCGAATACACGTGTCGTATCGTTCAACCATTCTATAAAAGTGTTTTATTGTACTTGTGGTAAATTTGGAAGGTTACCATATCCTTCAATATATCATGAGTAATGTCATGGTAATGCACTGTCGCGGTAATCTTTACTACAAAAACAAGGGTAGAATACGTGTTCTTCGATAATTGGACCAACACACCATTTTTTTTGAAGATTTTAAATACTATCGATTTTAATAGGTAAGTGTATTGCTTTCATCGAGATTTTTTTTATATCAAAGCTCGAGAAATATTCAGTGGCTCAATGAGAGATTTTCTCTTGTTATTGGTTAATGCTTGATTGTCTTGAATTTACATAAAATGGCTCGTCGCGAAGACTGATTGTAAGAAAATGAGTATAGCTAGTTGTACTTTGTATACATTTCTGTCTTACAGCGAAAAATTAATATGGAATAAATTGATCTTCAAATCATTAAAAAGATTTTTCTACTTTGTCCTTTATTTTATCTCGTAAATTATCCAGTCAGTCTCATATTATTTTACACAGGGGGCCGTACACTGTACCTGGAAATCGGGAAAATCAAGAAAATATAAGTAAACTCCTCAGCGATTGTATGATTAGGGGATTTCAAACTCATTGTAAAAACAGAACTATCCCCAGAAATGCATATTTCACAAACTATTACGACATATTATGTGCAGGGCGCTGGTAAATTAAGTTTTTAAATATCAAAGATAATTTTAATGAGGATCAGGAAAATTTATGCGTGGATTCCAGTACAGAATGTTTTACAGGAAAAAAGGGGTAATACTATAATCGTCATGAGATATTTCGTGACCGTTTGTGTACCCTACAAAGAAAAGACAGATTTGCAAACGGTAGCTGACACAAACCTGATTTACAGGTCATTTCTCTTCCGTCGGCTTTGAGCTGCTTGTTAAGCTTCAAATTGCCAGAATGGCAGGATGGAACAAAACAGTACGGCATTCTCAAACCTTTCGCAAATTAATATAAATATTGCCACTAATTGTCACTGAACAAATCTTAATCACTGAGAATGCCACGGAATGCGGAAGAGGATTGGGAGTGTTGAAAAAATTAGATGACAACATCGCTAATTTTTACAATCATATCTTGCATTTATTTCAGTATGTAATTCTCGAAAGTATCAGTTTCAAAAATGTACAGCCATAGTTCATGAAAATCTGGAAATGAACCATCTGAAAATAATTCGAGTACATGTAAACATACTCTGATGTCCTTATACAAACGCAAATAATGTAACTTACTCGATTCTATCGGTAACGCGTACTGATTGGCTTCGCCATTTTTAGGAAAACGATCCCGCGAATTTCAAAATATTAGGTAAAATACATACCAGCTACAGAACGGTTCAGGTTGTGATACTTGAAATTCACTCGGAAACTCGCAGAAGAAAACTTGGTTTTTTTAGTATTTCTTTTTAAATTAATTTATTTCTGATCAACATTTATTCAATGTCACTGTGTCGACTATTTTACAATATTTTTTTATAATTGAGATTTATACAAAAACAAGTTTGTATACACGTAAATAATCGCACCGTGTCCATGAGGAAAGTGCGCACCTTATGCGCGTGCGTCAAGTCGTTCGAATTTTATTGGCTGACAGTTACCTTCTGATTGAGCAGCCGACGCAGTACCAGTCGCAACTGTCAGACAATGGTCAGAGCCCACAGATAGCGGTGGGCTCCTAAGGACATTTTCTGAGAGTTGCGGTTGGTATTGCGTTGGCTGCTCAATCAGTTGGTAACTGTAAACAATAATGGCGGCGATCTAGCAGACAATATTCACGAAAGTTTGACGTTTGCATGTGGAAAATCAAATCTGCTGCTGAAGATTACATGAATACCTTAATATTTAACAAAAGAAAATAATTGTACGATAAATGTATGTGACTATAGCGACAATATATTAGTGAAAATGAAATGCACGATGAATTGAAAGACGAAAGATTAAATAAAATTCCATCGGTACGCTTTCTTGATACAAAGAAAACGGTAGTCACACTGAATCAATCATGCAAAAGATGCACAATAATAAATGTGTGGGGTAATAATAAGGTAATTACGAATTATGTATAATATTATTATTATTATATTAAAATATATTTAAGAAATTGAAGGTGCCTTTTTTACGTAGTGCATAGTTTGGCTTGCTTTTTTTCACCCTACTAGTCTTTACCATTTCCCAATTTTTTGTGTTAGTTGATTGACGCATTCTCATGACTTTATAGTAATGTAGACAGTCTGCGATGAATTCTTCCTTATGCAAATCACATAGAAACGAGAACTCACAATTTATCAGAGCATCATCAACTGTCGCCTGATATAAATTAAGTACGCCATAGTTGAAGTGCTTTTCAAAAATAAAATGATTGAATTTAAGATCGACGCCAAATTTTTTCACAGCACTGGACTACTTTTGAAATATAATACGATCCTTGGACACGAAACAAGGAGATTGTTTGGTCAGCTCCTAGACATCCGCTCCGACAATCGGGCAAACAACGAAAAATTCACCATTTATTGTCTTTTGAGTAAACGACAGAGATCCAAACGTTGATCCCGGATTGCCTGTCAACTTTCGTAAATACTGTTTCGTTAGATCGCCGCCATTATTGTTTACCTCATCTGTACCGACGCATGAGGCGCCTGGTGGATTCCCACCGTACTAAGACAAAATAATCACAGCGACCGAGGGCCAGTCCAGCCCCCTGACCATATACATATGAGAATAGACCGCGTGACCGGGCTGAGAAATTGATAGCGGAATAGAAAGAGAAAGTTGTATATGGGACCGCTCTGTCTTTGTCTAGTCGCGCATGCGCGGACACATGTACACACTGCGAGGCCAACTTTTACGAGGTCAAAGCCAAAGAATACGCATGCAGAACAATAATCGCACGATTTCTAAAGGACAATAATTTTGTTAAGAATTTTCAAATTATTTATAAGTATTTAATAACCAAAGTCAAATGAGTCAAAAAGAATATTCGTGCAAGATAAAATAATATTATTATATATTATGAAAATATAACATATTTTTACTTATTGTTTTAAGTATAATAATATTCAACGTTTTATATCCCGTATATGATCATACAGTATGTACTTGTGTGCGTTATTCATGTTTGTTACCTAATAAAAATGATAAACAGCATTTTACGTTTTAATATTCAATTATTTAATTTTAATGTATTATTAGTATTATTCTTATTTTTGAATTATAACTTCTAATTTATGTTTTATGTACAATATATAAGAACTTCCGTCCCTCCATTCATTTTATATTTCATTCTTACTAAAAAAATGCTGAGCGCGCATGCGCGATTAGAGAGGAAAGAGGGGTCCTATATGCAGCTTTCTCTTTCTATTGCGCTATCGCATTCACCAACGGGCCACCTCCGTTACTCTCGCGATCTATTCTTATATGCCTACGTCCCTGACATACGCTGCTAAAAGTGGTTCGCAAAATGTCCCTCGATTCTGCCGCCAATCTCCGCCACTAGTGGCGCTAGTAGTTGTCTGACAAGCTCGCGCGGTCAGCGCAAGGTACCTAGATTCGGAAGGTCAAGACACGCGTGTTCCAGTTTTTCTCACTATAACGTGGGCAAAAATGTTCTATGCGCGTTCGCCCAAAAAATATAAAACTCACATTACCGCACTAACCAGTTTTGACCAATCTTGCTCAATTTTTTCAGGTTAAGCATTAACGAGCTGCGCCCTTAGTGTCCTGACGTTCACGAAATGAATAGAAGCACGTATATATTTTGAGGTTAATCATTGTGACAGGTCAGGCATCAGAACCAAACCGGCTGCTTCCCATTTAGAGCACAGTGTGACACAGTGTACAAATTTCTATTGTAAGCGGCCAATCCGGGCAAAGGAATAGACCAGATACGTTTACACCGTGTCATATTATGCTCCAAATGGAAAGCATCCATTGTCATACGAAATTTTTGGCGCATTCTCACTAATTTTTTTGCCCACGCGTGTCTTGACCTTCCTAATCTAGGGACCTTGGGCCAGCGAGGGCAGCGAGCGTGTCAGAAGTCTGCTAGCGCCATGTAGAGGAACTAAAAAACGGGGACAAAGCGCGTACAATTTTTTAGTACACGAGCAGTGGTATCAGGGGGCTGGGACAGTCGGACCACCTCTCATTTTTACACCGTGCCACGACGACAGCCTCTCGCCGCTGTCATCCATATAACCTCTAAGATATCGTGCTCTCGCTCTGGTTTCTTAGCTTTTGCTGTCAACTGCTTTGCCGGCCATGGGCACATAAAATACGAGTAGAAAGCAAACAAAAGTCGAAAAAATAAAGTGAGCCACGGTACATGCATCGATGAACATTACTGTACGTTTGCATTTTCAATAAGTATAAGCATTAAATTCCGACTGTTCATCGAAGAATTAACTTTCCGATCCAATAACAAATGCTTCGCAAACCTTTCCGAGTTACTGGTTCACGTAGCTTCCCCCTAGGCAATTTCTATTTCCCCCTAAAAATCTCCTAAATACCTCCACCCTTACTCCGTCAGAGGATTGTGCCGATTATGCCAACCCAGCGGCTGGATGTTGGGTTGTTTTGGATTCAGGTTTGGGTTGGGTTCACGGTCTTACATACAGGTCTGGCAACGAAGTCAATTTTCTACAGAGCGGCGTGGTTCTCTTGTCCGTGGTTTTAAGTGTTTGAAATAGCCATGTCGCAGCGCTGCTATATAGGGATGTACGTGGGGTAGGGATGTACGTGGTGGGGTAGGGATGAAAATGTGCCAATAATAATATTATTATTAGCTTGGCGCTGCATTGCGCACGCGTTGATTATCCATCTCTCGATCACAACGCCGACCTGGCGGCCACAACGTGAGATAAATAACTGCCGTGAAATGAACCACCCCCACTACCTTCGTTGCCGGACCTGATGTATGTAAGACCGCGGTTGGGTTGTATCTGGTTGGGTTGGGTTGTGTTGGGTTCAGGTTTGGATTGAGTTGTATCTGGTTGTGTTGGGTTATTTTGGGTTCAGGCATACGGCTGGCAACCTCGCTTGCTCGATTTGCTAAAAAAAAACGGGAATTTGGCTTCCCCTAAAAAATACCCCAAACATTTTTTCCCCCTAAATGCCCCCTAACGTTTCCAAGAAACCCCTAAATCTAGGGGGGAATCCCCTGATCTGGCAACACTGTAGCCAGCGATAAAACTCGCGAATGCTCGTCAGTAGATGTTCAAGTTTCAAGAGATTGTCCCGATATACCCATCATCAGCTCTTGCGTTGACGATTAAGAAACAAAAAAATAAACACATTTGTAATGTAATGTAATCCAAGAAATAAATGCTTCCATAATAATACATTGTGACAAATCAATAGAAGTATTCAAACCCCTGTTAGATATGGTGAGAGATAGATGGCAGCACATTGTAGAGAAAGGGTAATAAGAGTGCGAGTGAAAGGGAGGTGGAGTTTACAGCGAGGGCAAGTGAGTAGTAGAGCGTTGACGGTAAAGGTAGTAAGATGAGCGGTGGAAGAGAGGAAAGAGAAAATTAAGGAGAGAGTTATGCACGAATGTGAGTCGAATGGTAGACTTATGAGAACGAGCAGATCATATCCAAGTACTGTAGTCCAGCAGAATAAAATTAAGTTCTATTCTGGAATAACGTAGGTTAGCCGATTTTTTTATTGGTTCATTAGAGACGGACGAACATATTTTCACCTATGCCCCAAAAAGTTAGGTCCGGGTTTGTCCGTAACGATTGTTTAAACTTTTGAGACCCCACATTTTGTTAAATAACGTCTTTGTTATGGTCATACACGAAAACTGTTCAAACAAAAGTTGTTCGTCTCACCATTCTCGATAAAACAAGCTGTCGTGAGATCCATTTCCTCTATTTGTTTAGTTGCAAAATGTAAAATGCCGTGGAAAAAAAATTTACATTTCTTGTTATAAATTGATGAATAAACAACGTGTGGCTTTGAAACTCATGGTACAGGTAATATGAAGTGTCTTGAAAATTATCGTGCAAGGCTCTTTTGGCTGTGTTATATAGTTGAGCGACAATCCGCGACAAGCTAAAATCCGTATACCGTCTGCCCTTTCGTATGTGATTGGCCCACGGGTTGGCAAAAAATCATGGAGTCAGTTCGTTACTAGTACTTTCCATAAATGAAAAAAAAAAAATTTTTGTACTCGAGAATCTCAATTTTTGGGCGACTTGAAATTTTTTGCTTTTAAACAAATAGAGATATCTCTGAGAATAATCATATTATTGTAAATATCATGATGGGTTGTACTTGCCCTTAATTTTACGAGTAATTTAAACATAAAAAAAACATGAATATCTTGATTAGAACCAGAGATAACGGTGTTTAAGTGTTATTTTGTTTATTGTTGTTGTAATTAATATTTAGCGGGGAAAAATATCAGCTACCTCTCAATACCCCAAGAGATCACCGTGAATTTTTTCAGATCTCCAATTGCGTTATATCTAGTAAAAAGAAATTGCTCAACGTTCGTCGAGCGGCGTTGGTCGGTGGAATGAAGCCGGGCGTGAGGTGGGGGGCTCGAGGCTTCGTGCGCCCGGCTGTTCTCACCGCTTAATTAACAACTCAATAACTCCGTTAATAATTATCGTAAAACATTTTTTTTTTTTGAACTATGCTATTTTTTTTCAACAATTCGAATCTGTAATTAGATTTTTAATATTTATAATATTTTTTTTTCTTTTGGATTCTAGTCATATTCATAGGAAATATTGCTATAAATAACTTTAGATATATAATATCTGTGAATTTTAAGACAAAATAAAATTAAAAAAAATTTAATTACTGTGTTGTGAGTATGTGTACTGTAACGCTAAATTCTGTTACCCTCGGATGAGGACTTACCGTTGACACTTTGGCGCGATTCTCCACTTATTCAGAATATTAAACCATAACAAAATCAATTATGTTGGGCGCCAGACGGGTTAGCGTCGATTTTCAAACAATAATACGAATGAATAAAAATAATACCAAACCGTACGAAAAATGAATAGAGAACCCGTTGTATGGCTGGCTAGGCTCAGGTACTCACACGAACTGGTAGAGTGGCGGTATTCAAGGCAGCTAACAATAATTACAGAATTAAAGAAAATAATGAAATCAAGAATAAACTCAAGTCAGGAAAAATGAACAGGTCAATCGATCATATATTGTCGAGAAGGTTACATGGTTGAGACAGGCAAATGAAATGGTATCGACAGCGGTAGTGAATAAAATAAGCAATCGTTGTTCACAAAAATTTCGGTAGAATAGAATTAAACGGTAGCTTTGAAACGAGAGATGGTAGTTAACAGAGAAAAATGAACGTAGGTCGGGAGAAGCGATATAATGCAAGAATTTACTTAAAACTACACGTCACTGGGCGACGTGATCTTACCCAAGTTGCAAATGACGCTACGAAAATTATTATTCTGTCAATTAAAAACGAGAGAACTTTACTGCAATCGGTAGAAAATCAGGTAACGATAGCTCGGTAGATAATATGACGAAATTACCATAGATTATAACCGGTACGAAGGATTGACATTCATTAACAATTTACAAAATCGGTAGCGTAAACGATCGATTAGATAATTTTCGGTAGAGTTATTCATAATCGATAGAATCAATAATTTACAATAATTACGGATCTGAGGAATTAAACAATGAATTCCTAAACGTAACTTTCGAGAGAATACAAAATACAAAATTATGAGACAGTGAGAATTTCGGAGAGTTCACAAAATAAAGAAATACACTAAATACATCGCAGTACAAAAGAATCAAGAATAATACGCAGAACTTAACTTAAGAAGATACAGAGAAAAGAATTACAGGCAAAAATAATATAAAATTGCCAATAGCAATAACAAAAGGTGCGGTGATATTTAGAGGCTTATTCTACGCTCGGTTATACTCCAAGGAACTCGATATACGATACAATAGGCAGGAGATAAATGAAAATATAATACGCAATAACAGAAATAAAATATAAGGCACACTACTATTACAAATAATTATGAAACGAAAGGTAAAGCCACTAGGGCTCAAAATCAACTTCGACTCCTAGCTGGAAATTTTCAGCGTTGTTTGGGAATAGAATGAAGTATATTACCTGAAAATTTCAAGCGATTTCGAGTTGATAGAAAAAAGTTACAGCTATCTGAAAACAGCGATTTTTCAGAAATCAGTCAATTTTGCGAGGCCGTATATAAAAAGGAACGTGGTAATTAATAATAATTCGTGTAGGTAGTGATAAAGTATACCTAGACGAAAAATTTTAGCGGTCGATTGGCCGTCTACTTGGAAAATTCTTGACTTGGCAGCGTTTCAAAGTTATGCGAAATTTTGCTAGAATAGTAGTTCATGAAAAGGGTCCTAATTAAACTGGATTTTGCTTTGGAGCAGAAAACTATTTTTTTCCTCAAAATACAAGGTCAGTGAAAGGGAATGCCGTTTGATTCGAGTCTTTAAGTCCCATAGAGCTCCCATGAAAAAATCGTGAAAATAACTAAAAAATTGAATTGTTAAAAACTTCAAAAATTTCTATAGCCACCAGATTTTCTTATATTAGGCTCAAATTTGGAGAATCGTCTTTTTTTATAACCTACTTTCTTGAAAGAAATCAGCAGCCGAATCGCTGACCTAAGCCCGCAGGTTGCGGTCGAAAAATATTGGACGCACCCATTTATGTATGTATTGTAACCAATTGATTTGAGGGTTATATGTAGATTGATATGTAGAAGAAAGACAACCTCTCATAGTATTAATTTCAACTTGTCAAGTTCTAAAACCAAAGCCAAACAACTAGCAACTAATTTCCAACTATCTTTACTCAACCTAGAAATTAATGACGTTCATACGCATATTATCAATTCCGAAAAGATTTTGACTAACTTAACCAAACAAATCAACCATAAACTGGGGAGTACTTCAGGAAAAAAGTTCTTTGATACCCAACATCGGATGTTAAACAATAAGTTCATCGCAATCAAAAATCGTAACATCAAAAAATTCACCATGTTGCTTGCTCAAAAAAAACTTTCAACAACCACAAAGATTCGCTCTCAAATGGAAAAAATAATTGGTTAGTAAATCTAACGGATACTCTTATTCCTGACAACGTTGCTGAAATAGTACAACTTGGTCCTAAATTTGGACGTCCATATAATAATCGCGATCTTCCCGTTTGCAATCTCATCTCCAACTTTGAAGCAAAAATAACGAGTTTTCCAACCGACTCAAGAAACGAAGTAAGATCAGATTTCACTAACAGAGTTCTTAACTTCCCAAAGAACCCTAGAAATAACAACAATAATTTGGTTACAGACAAAAAAATCCGTGATACAATAACTTTTAAAAAAAACAACCCTAACATTATGTTTTTAAAAGCTGACAAAGGCAATACGTCGGTTGCTATGCATAGAGACTCTTATAACAACAAAATGAGGCAGCAGCTTTCTGACACCAACACCTACAGAATTGCTAAATATGATCTGTGTAACTCCCTACAAACTAGGGTGAATAAACTCACGTTCAATTGGTTTACCTCCAAACTAATAAACAAAAACCTACATAGAAGCATTTCTACTTACAACAGTGTCCCTCCACGCGCATATGGGCTACCTAAAATTCACAAAGAGGAAGTCCCATTAAGAATTATCGTCTCATTTGTCAATAGCCCGACCTATGCCTTAGCCAAGACAATTAATTCATGGCTCACCACTAATATCACACCTCCCACCTCTAGAGTTAAAGATAGTTTCTCCTTAGGTGACACAATAAAAACATTGATTATCCCAGACAACTATACTTTAATATCGCTAGATGTAATATCACTCTTTACCAACATTCCGACAGATCTCGCATTGCGCGCAGTAAACAACCGTTGGGCTTCTCTTGAAAATAAGATCCCAATTCCCCTTATTGAACCAGATACAGCTTTAAAAATATGTTTTGATTCTGCAATATTTAAATTTAACAACGATACGTATGCACAACAATTCGGGTTGCCCATGGGATCTCCTCTCTCCCCAATCTTGTCAGACCTTGTCATGGAAGACTTGGAAACGTCTTGCATTAACAATCTTGATTTTGATTTACCGTTCTATTTTCGATATGTTGATGATATTCTTACTGCTGTTCCTAAAGAAAAAATAGATCACACTCTTAATACTTTTAACCGATATCATCCACGATTACAATTTACTATCGAAACAGAAGAAAATAACGCCATCGATTTCTTAGATGTATTGCTGATACACAACAACAATAATATCAAAACAGATTGGTTCCACAAAAAAACCTGGACTCAAAGATATCTGAATTTTAATTCTCACCATCCAATGTCCTACAAAATAGGCACCATCATTAACCTAGTTGACCGAGCCATCAAACTAGCTAGTACAGAGTTCCAGGAAAAAAACCTGTCGCTCATATACAATATACTAAGATGGAATGATTATCCTCATGGCCTATTACACAAACATATTAATAAGAGACACACCTACATCAACAACTTACCTGACAATAATATTGACTCTGCTCCCGCAGACGATAACAATAGACCTGCCACTACATTTATTCCCATCCCATATGTATCTGGTCTCTTTGAGTCACTGAACCGTCTATTTACCAAACACAATGTCAAGTTTGTGGGAAAAAATTCAAAAGACTTACAAATAGTCTTTGATTCGGGAAAAGATAGGATCCCTATGGGCAAACGATCCAATGTTGTGTACAAAATACCTTGCAATGATTGCAATCAAGCTTATATCGGACAAACTGGCCGCCATCTAAACACCAGAATCAAAGAACATCAACGCAATGTACAAGAGAATGAAGAACGTCACACTGCTCTAACAAAACATGTGATCAATAAACAACATACTTTTAGCTATGACAATACAAACATCCTTTGTGAAGAACCTAATTATTATAAAAGGTTATTACTAGAAATGTGCAATATTGTAGGACACACTAATTCCGTTAACCTTAGGCAAGATGTTGAACATCTTAGCAATATTTACAAACCGCTAATCTCCGCCCACATATCACACATTGTTTAACCTTAACTACACACATAAAATTATTGTCCCCATGGCACAGGTTTTTTATATAATTTTTTTGTTTTTTTTATATATGTTTATATCTGGTTTACCTTCACTCTGGGTCATATTTGTTTCTCCCATCAGTCGTTATTCACCAGTTGACCCAATCGGTTCAACAAAATTTTGGTTAGACATGGAGAACAGGGTCATAATGTTCCCAGTACCACTTTTTTGGACATTGCGTACACTAATTTAACTGCTATAAAAACTTTTCTTTAAAACTTTTTTAATGCATTGACATATAGACAGTGTTGATACATAGTTTTTTTAATTAATTACCTCCATTTTGTAACTCCTACACTTTAAACAACCGGAGGAGCCGACAATGACTACTGTTACTCGAAGAAATTTAGCTCGCCAAATTGTATTTTATGAATTCGACTTGTATCTTAATCCCCTTCCTATAAAAAGGTAAATTACTCTCTAAGCCTATCTTTTTTCAATCATAACAGATAATCAATTTGTACTCACTAACCTATAATATACAATAGCCTTAATAGTATTACATCTATAGTAATTAATGTCTGATTGTACTTTTCTTATAAAAAAATTTATTTTGTTCTTGACAGTTAAATAAATAAATTAATCGTTCTGAGGAGGGGATATATCCGGGCCGAAACGTTAACAAAAAATACGTTATACATATAATTGACCGCTCACCAAGATTCCATAATATATTATCCACGAGGTCGAGAATTCTTACCCTTCAGTTACTAACCTGAATAATTAGATATTGAGAGATAATAAAGGAGAAAGATATGATTGTTGGGCGCCAGACGCACATGCGTCAGAAAATAGATAATTAGAAAATGGGAAATCATCCACTCAGATACGCTACCTGACGGATCAAATATAAACTACTCTATACAGGTCAAGCTTAAACTGCTGATATCAAATATAATATGTGAGAAATGTAGTTTAAAAGTGTTAAACTTTTTTTTAAATATTAAGTAATCAATTATTATCTATAAGCTTAGTTATTACTTCAAAACATCTTAAATTTCAATATTTGATCAAAAAATTTAATCATGGAGTTTCCACCACGAGAAAATAAAAATAAAACTTTCTGCTGCGTGTATGGGTGTAATAGCAAGTCTAGTAAGAACAATTCAGTTCGATTTTACACTTTTCCTTCGGCAAATTCTAGTTTTGTAGTAATCAAAAATAAATTTGGTGAAGATGAAGTAATTGATCGTCGATTAGCTTGGATAAAAGCATTGAAAATTGGGAATGAGGTTACACAGTCAAAAAAAGTGTTTTCATTACATTTCACCAAAAATGACTTCATACCAACATGTAAGTAATTACCTATAGAATTTCATTTCATAATTATTTGTTTATCATCAATATGAAATGAAATTTTTTGTAGTGTAATATTTGTCAGAAAAAATAAAAAACAATAAACATTAAATTTTATTTTTCATTGCAGCCAATGTTGCGATATTGCACCCACAATTTCATGCGGTGGATCTTTTAAACGAGAAGTTTGGAGACAGAATGCAATTATTTTATACTCATTATCACAACTAGTATCTGATTGCTGTAGGCCACATTTCATTAGATGTCCCGCATCAAGTATATCTTCACCACCAATAAAATTTTTATGACTAGGCTGAGTATTTGCAAACTCACAAATTTCTTGTATTGAAATTTTCATATTTTATTGAATTTTTTTTGAAAATTCGAGTTTAATAACTGTAAATAAATACACGCTTTCACATAAGAACACGAAAGCTGATTTAAAAATGCGTTTTAGAATAGTTACTGCTTCTGCCGCAAGGAGAAGCCACGCCCCCGGCAGATTTCCCAATAGAGAAAGACTAGATCAGGTTCTACGACGGTTTTGCACAGCTTGCTCAGTATAGACAAGATAATGGTAGAGGGGAGGGGTTGAATCCAATAGATAAAATAAGAAACAGGTGAAGCAAAACTAGTATCAGATGTATTGACCAAGAAGCGATAAATTTTAATAACAAGTAAACAACTGAAAAGATTTAGATACAGTTAAGATAGGTGAGATAATTAATTTACAGCCAGAGAAAAGTTAAGCGAGAGATTTAACAAATAACGGAACGTTTTCAGAATAAACGAGAGATAAGCGTAGGCTCGCGATACTATGATTCGAGGTAATAATTAACACGGTTTTATAATGAATAGGCAGAACAGAGAAAGATATACGGTACTTAAATTAAGCATTGATCAAGCAAGCCATAAAATATGAGAAGCGATTATAAGAAACATGCGAAATACAAAAATTGTAATAGTTATCACATTACCAGAATTATCAGAGATATAACAGAGGCAGGGAATTATTAATTACGAGGTAAATTCAAAGAAACAGGTCAAGTAGAGAATTATTATAAAATATACAAACTAACAGATAATACGTAGTCTCTAGTTTGCAGTAAGTGCGAGAAAAAAGAGAGATAATATTCGGTGCGGTAAAAGATAATTTCGGGATTAAGACAAATAATACTCAAGAGAATTAATGCGCAACATACGACAAACCAAAGAGACTACGGACAACTACGATCAGCGGTATTAGAGAAGAAAATAATGAAAAAGATGTTATTCGATACGGCGCAATACTCCAAAGTCAAAAGAACGACGAGCGAGACCGCGCGGCGATGTAAGAGCGCTCACGCGGTACACTCACTAAGATAAATTAATCAAAGATAATAGGTAAAGAAACAGTTATGAATTAATCAGAAAAAGTAGAACGAAATAGTAATGCTCAATAGCTAAGGTAAGAATTGATAACTTAACAGAACACGCTGCTATACAGCGATATTAGATATTTAGGTATTCTAGAAGAGAGAGATAATAAAATAAAGCAATAGTCACTAACAATGCGTAAGTAAGAGTCAACCAGTCGCGAAGTTTCTTGCAATAAGAAATAGAAGATAATAAGATGAGAAGTAGTAGAGAATAAGGTACGAGCCCAGGTGGCTTACGCAGACCAACTGTAAGAGAGAGAGAGAGAGAGAGATAAAGATACGATATATTGCAAGTAATTTCGTGGCTTCACACAATAGAAAAGGAATCTCACTTACATAAAAAGAAGATAAAACCGGCACCGAAGATGCGGTAAGAAAGCGAGAAACTGAATCTATTGATAACGATAATAATACTGGATACTACGAGGGCACGTCTTTATTAATCGAGAACTGAACGTAGAGTGTCGAGACGAGCGATGATCCTGATTTTCGTCGTACTGCTGTCACGTGATTCTTCCTCAAATTTGCGTGATTCTAATTGGGCCAGCAGGTCGCGTAGGTCTGGTCCACAGGTAGGCGGCGATTATCCCTCGCCGTTTGTTTTCTTCTTCTTCGCTGACAGGTATTGAAGTATCGGGACGTCGGAAGGTGGTCGGAGATGTTTACCCTCAGCTGTGCTGCATCATTGGTGAGAGGGGAGGTCGTACCGCTCATGTGTTGCGATATTGAAGTGTGCGATAATATTGCGTTACCGATCTCTTGGACTTTTGACCGATTGTACTTCACTCCTTGCTTTACTGGTACTCCCCGTTGTAGCTATTTCGTTGGCGCTGTATCCCGGCCCTCGCTCATCGGAGCCCTCATGCCGGAACGATCTGGTGGTGATGGCCCTCGACCCGGATCCCCACACTATATCCACCAGATCCACGTGGTCAGCATAGTCTAGCCTATTCCACGCCACAGCCCTTTGATAGGACGGTTCATTAAGAGAAAACCGTCCTCTATTTGATAGACAACGACTTAGTAGATGTCGTGGTCGGTTCAGCTCCAGGCTGATAAGTATCGTCGACGGGAGGCTTTGTTGTGTTTTTGACGCACAGCCCTGTACGCCGTCTGGCGATGCATCCGAGCGGTAGAAGCATTGATTCGTGGTTCGGCTCCTGGTAGATAAGTCTTAAATAGTTGGAGGTGCTGTTTGTGCATCACGCACGACCCTGTTCACAACTCAGATAGGCATCCATCGGGAGTGGCTTCAGCGGTATTCGTTTGTCCGTAGTCGGTGGTGGTCGGTGTTGAGCTGGTACGTGACCCCTGTCAGGCAGTGTCCTGGTATCTTGACGCGGAAATTCTCGTAGATGGTTCTCGTAGAGCGTTACAAAATTAGAAAATAGAATAGAATTAGCTTAATAAAGAGAATTTCACTTAAAGATAACTAGTCGTTCTTTTAGGAGTATTGGCCTCAGACGTGCTTTCGTTATTTTTAGCGATATTCCGTACGTAGGGAAGTGCGATAGTTAACCCATGTAACAGGCTATGAAATACCACGTCACAGTATACATACTCACAACACCGTAATTCAGTTTTTTTTAAATTTCATTTTATCTTAAAATTCACAGATATTATATATCTAAAGTTATTTATATCAATATTTCCTAAGAATATGACTAAAATCCAAAAGAAAAAATAATATTGTAAATATTAAAAATCTAATTATAGATTCGAATTGTTGAGAAAAAAATAGCATAGTTCAATAAAAAAAAATTTCACGATAATTATTAACGGAGTTATTGAGTTGTTAATTAAGCGGGGAGAACAGCCGGGCGCGTGAAGCCTCGAGCCCCCCACCTCGCCGCCCAGCTTCATTCCTCCGACCAACGCCGCTCGACGAACGTTGAGCAATTTCTTTTTACTAGATATAACGCACTTGGAGATCTGTAAAAATTCACGGTGATGTCTTGGGGTATTGAGAGATAGCTGATATTTTTTCCCCCCTCAATATTAATTACAACAACAATAAACAAAATAACCCTTAAACACCGCTATCTCTGGTTCTAATCAAGATATTCATGTTGTTTTTATGTTTAAATTACTCGTAAAACGAAGGGCAAGTACAATCCATCATAATATTTACAATAATATGAATATTCTCAGAGATATCTCTATTTGTTTATCAGAAAACAATTTCAAGTCGCCCAAGAATTGAGATTTTCAAATATGAAATTTTTTTTTTTTTTTTTCATTTATGGAAAGTAATAGTAACGAACTGACTCCATGATTTTTTGCCAACCCGTGGGCCAATCACATAAGAAAGGGCAGACGATATACGGATTTTAGCTTGTCGCGGATTGTCGCTCAACTATATAACACAGCCAAAAGAGCCTTGCACGATAATTTTCAAGACACTTCATATTACCTGTACCATGAGTTTCAAAGCCACACGTTGTTTATTCATCAATTTATAACAAGAAATGTAAATTTTTTTTCCACGGCATTTTACATTTTGCAACTAAACAAATAGAGGAAATTGATCTCACGACAGCTTGTTTTATCGAGAATGGTGAGACGAACAACTTTTGTTTGAACAGTTTTCGTATATGACCATAACAAAGACGTTATTTAACAAAATGTGGGGTCTCAAAAGTTTAAACAATCGTTACGGACAAACCCGGACCTAAATTTTGACAGATAAATCTTGACAGATTTAAGGCTGACGCCCACTACACCGCGGCGCAGTTACTGTGAGATGCGCCCACTATAGTCGCGTGACCACCCACCGATACTGTTTCTACGAAAAAGAGATATTAATCAATTATCTGATGACCACCATTTGTCTCAGTCGTCATGGGCACACAATAAATATTCATGCATATTTGCCACTACTTCTTGATTACTCAGTATGGATAGCTCAGATGAAGAAGTGTTTAACACGAAAAAAAATTACTAACAATTGTCCATCATAAATTCGATAAAAAGGTAAAAAGAATTAAAAATCAAATGTGCCCGATCTTCCACTCAACCGACAATGCTCATCTTTCGCCAGAATTTTTGTTTCTACCTAAACTAACTATTTCGGGTGTGGTCCGTTGGAAAATCGAAATTTTTTTTATTTTGAAACACCCTATTATACATATAATATATGTATAGTAAAAATGAAATAAATTTTAGCTCAAAATATACTCTCTCATTTCTTATGCATAAAAATTAATACGCAAAATAAAAAACAGTCTTCACGAAATCAGCATCATACCCGAACAATAAAAAAAAAAAAAAATTTTTCATACAAAATAATCCGTTGATCATAACTTGTTGTTCTAAAACTCACATTTACTTAAATTTCCTTAAAAATTAAGTAATTACTTACGTAACATTTATTTAATATCCGTAGGATTTATTTAAGATGTAAAAATGAATACATTTATTATTCGTAAGAACAGTGGAGAGAATGAAAAGAATCCTTGTAAACCATAACCATTTACATCAAAGTAACGCAGGTTACCCTATTTTTATACTTGGGATGAATTTCGGCATCGGTCGGGTGTTCACACTAGACGACGGCGATGCGCGGCGATGCGCGGCGCACCGCCGAAATATTCCCAACCTGGAACTCGCGAAAAATTGCCGCGGTCCGCCGCGGTCCGCCGCCGTCTAGTGTGAACACTTATATGGATAACTGTATGAGCGAAAATTTCGCCGCCGTCCGCCGCCGTCCGCCGCGGTCTAGTCGGCGTCAACCTTTAACCTCGAACCCACATATATGCCCTCAGATCTTGACAGATTTAATCTCGAACCCACATATACATATATGCCCTCATACCTTTACAGATTCCCTTCACCCTCCCTTCCTCCCTTCCCCGCCACAGCCATTCCATCCACCGCCCACCCTCGCCCTATTTAACCCTTCACCCTTTGATCTTCGAGCTTCAACTTTTGATCTTCGACCTTCAACTTTCCACCTTCGCTTTTCGATCTTCGATTTTCGTCCTTCGACCTTCGACTTTTGATTTCCGATCTTCGGTTTTCGATCTTCGATCGACCTTCGACCTTCGCAATGTAAATGCCTATATGGCTATGAAGATTTAACCTTTTATCCCACGTATATACAATCATACCTGTGAAGACTCAACACTTCACCCTACGTATATGCCCTTATAGCTATGAAGATTCAAACCTTTACTTTACGGATATATCTCTGAAGATTTAACCCTTTACCCTACATATAGTATACCGCAACACCTATGAAGACTTGACCCTTCACCTTCTGTATATACATCCATCTTGGAATCAGGGATTCAACACTTAACCCTTTATATATACATCCCTATACCTACAAAAATCTGACCCTTTACCGCCATCCCTCCCCCCTCCCAGCCGAACCCAAAAATGGAGGTTGGCACGCCAAGCGCGCGGGGGAACCAAGCCCCCCTAGTATACAGGGTGTCCCTAAATTGCCTCCCACGGACTAGCCAGCATGATACCTCGTTAAAATCCAACCGAGAATTTTTTTTCCGGAAGCTCGTCCGACGCGTAGTTTTTGAATTATAAGCGATAGCGCTAGGCCAATCAGAGTGCACCATTTCATCTAGATTTGCCGCCACGGATATTGCTGTTTTGTTCGTCTGGGTGAATTATTATTATTCGTTTACGAATTAAATATCGGCACCTCCCCTCTCTCCCTGTTGTACCCCTTCTCGAGCGCTGACCTCGGTATTGTTGCCGCGGCATACGCTGCCGGCCGCACATCCATGGGCGCACACTTGTGTGTGTAAACAGAAGCGCATCCTCAAGCATAAGGGGTACAGCAGCGAAAGAGGGGAGGTGCCGATATTTAATTCGTAAACAAATAATAATAATTCACCCAGACGAACAAAACAGCAATTTCCGTGGCGGCAAATCTAGATGAAATGGTGCACTCTGATTGGCCTAGCGCTATCGCTTATAATTCAAAAACTATGCGTCGGACGATCTTCCGGAAAAGAAATTCTCGGTTGGATTTTAACGAGGTATTATGCTGGCTAGTCCGTGGGAGGCAATTTAGGGACACCCTGTATATATATATATCAGGGTGCTTTTTTTTCGACTATTTTTTTTTTTTTGGTCCCATCGTGAAATTTTGTTGGAAATACAAAAAAAAAATTCCCTGAAAGTTTGAGTCCTTAATACTAATATTAAGTCCTAGACCAAGGCGTGTAAAGATTTCCCATTGAAAATACACGGAAACTCTGATTTTTTATCTTTAAATTTCTATAGCTCAGCGGCATTTCATGGCATTGCTTTGACCATAGACAAGTATTTCTCAGAATTAAACGCTCTACAAAAGTTCCCATTGCGGCAAAGTCGTAACTCACACCGGTGAGGTAGTACGGGCCACTAAACCTGATTTTTTCATGAAATTTGCGTGTTTTCGCATTTATCTCGTAAACGACAAAAGATACAGAAAAAAATGCAAAAAACAAACTTGTAGGAAATTTTGTTTCCTACAAAAAGGTCCATAGTACTGAGTCGCTAACATCAATATTTCTGAAGATAATTAATTATAAAGTTTTTGTAATTTCAAATTTTTATCGAAAATCATGTCAAATTATAAATATATCGTTCTTTCATTATCCATCACTAATTTTTTAACTAATTACTTTCTTTTAAAGGTGGAAGGGTAAAAAAATATAAATAATCAGAAATATGTCGGTATCAATTGAAAAAAAAAAAATTTTACATTTTCGATAAAAATTTGAAATTACAACAATTTTATAATCAATTATCTCCAGAAATATTGATGTTAGCGACTCAGTACTAAGCACCTTTTTTGTAGGAAATTAAATTTCCTACAAGTTTGTTTTTTGCATTTTTTTCTGTATCTCTTGTCGTTTACGAGATAAATGCGAAAAAATGTGAATTTCATGGAAAAAACAGGTTTAGTGGCCCGTATTACCTCGCCGGTGTGAGTTACGACTTTGCCGCAATGGGAACTTTTGTAGAGCGTTTAATTCTGAGAAATACTTGTCTATGGTCAAAGCAATGCCATGAAATGCCGCTGAGCTATAAAAATATAAAGATAAAAAATCAGAGTTTCCGTGTATTTTCAATGGGAAATCTTTACACGCCTTGGTCTAGGACTTAATATTAATATTAAGGACTCAAACTTTCGGGGAATTTTTTTTTTTTTGTATTTCCGAAAAAATTTCACGATGGGACCGAAAAAATAATAGTCGAAAAAAAGCACCCTAATATACACTCCCGTTCATAAGTATGGAAACACTCGCCCCAGATCCGAGCCACACAAGAAGTTGTATCGCTCTTTGAAAAATGAAGATATCTCAATTTCCCAAGCGGCGTTTTAAAAAGGACATATTCAGCTTCATTTACCTTCTTTGGAAAAATTTTTGCGATTTTTTTTGAGCCCGGTACGCACTTTGAAGGATGGTAATTTTTTGGCTTTTTTTGGAGGGTGGAAATTTTCCCGCATATCTCGTAAGAAAAAATTTTTCAACTTTTTTTCGTGAAAAACTTGAAGCGGGGAGTACAACCTTCAATCGCATTTTTTCAAAAATTTTTTACGATTCTCTTTCGCAAAGAAATTCAACTTTTTGCAAAAAACGACCATATTTATAAGGGGTAGTCTCACTCTGAAACTACTGGGTTTTCGTAAAATTACTAAGAGGGTAAAAAGTTGCATACAATCATTTTGGATGTATCACATTTTTTTCAGAATTAAAAAAACAAATTCGAAAAAAAAATTTTTTTTCAAAAGTCTCGTCAAAGCTGTAATCGCAGCGAAAGGTGGCTTTTTCGATGAAGCAGCCGTGTCGATGAAGTAAGAGATCCGATTTTTCACGATAAAAAAAATATTTCGTTGATTTAAGAAAAAATTTTGGAAATTTTTTTTTTTTCCATATGTATATAATATATGTAACGATACCATACATGTAAAAATAACATTATTGTCACTTTATGAGTTTTTATGCCTCATGGCTTTTCCAACATGACCCAATAAATAATATTACTATTCGATGGCTCAATCATCACGAGTGTTCTCTTAGAATTTAAACCCCCATCATTCGATCTTGAAACAAAATAAGGAAATCCGCAGTAACTTCAAATTGAAGAAGCTTCGGACCAGCCCCCTGACACACACCACTGCTCGTATACTAAAAAATTGTACGCGTTTTGTCCCCGGTTTTTAGTTCCTTTACGTGGCGCTAGTAGACTTCTGACACGCTCGCTGCCCGCGCTGATCGCGCGCAAGCTCGTCAGACAACTACTAGCGCCACTAGTGGTGGAGATTGGCGGTAGAATCGAGGGACATTTTGCGAAACACTTTTAGCAGCTTGTGTCAGGGGGCTGCTTCGGACATTACACGTCCGGTTGTTACGTTTTCGGCTGCCGCGCAATGACAATCTAATAGAGCTCGGCAACTTACGAATTTGCACGCATCAAATACTCCTTCGGTTGAAAAATAGCCTCGGCAGTGATGCAAAACTCAAGGAAGTTTACTCGAATTTCCTTCGTGAATATCGTGAATTCGGACCCATGCATCGCGCTATGAATGCACCTCAAGATAGATCTCACGCGTTTTATCTCCCGCATCAGGTGTAGTACGCGACAGCAGTTCTATAATGAAGTTACGCGTTGTGTTCAACCGGTAATACTAACAGGCTCAAAATAGAGCCTCGAGGGAGACCCTTTCTTATAATCGCTTCACCTATGGTATATCCTTCCGAGAATTCGAAGATTTTTCTGTTGGATAACGCCCGGTGTATGAATCTAACAATAGATGCGGGGATTTTGCTGTCAATAAGTTGGTTCGTAAGCAGTATGATTTTGACATTGTCGTAAGCCGCTTCTATAAACATGAACACCACCCACGTTTTTAGGTCCTGTGGCCTCACTATATCTAATTCCAGTCTGAATTCTGTAAGGTTGTCGTGACACGACTTTCCCCTCCTGAAACCAAAGAAATTTGAAGGAAGCAGCGTTCTTGCTCAAACCACCACGTGAGTCTGTCGTTTATGATTCGTTCTAGGAATTTCAGTAAGCAGCTAGATATTGCAATCGACCTGAGGCCTGTACCCCCTGGTTTGGGGATGACGACTGTCTTATAATTTCCCAATCCTTGGGGATTATTCGGGTTGCAAGGATACGATTGTAGATAGTATTCAGTCTGATGGTAGCATGACTGTCTGAGGGAGTTGCATTAGGATTGCATAGCTGATATGGTCTAGCTCTGTATTCGTTTTAGCCTTCCTAATGGTCAATTCTAATTCTTGTAGGGATATACCTTGGTCCAGGCCAATGTTCTGCGCGTAAGAAAAATTCCAATTGTGTTCTTTGCCCTGCCTGGGCTGATTCTATGTGAGCTTCCTGAATTCCTCCTGTAGCTTTAAATCCGCGTCTAGCCTGTTACTCTCTTTGGAAACTGGACCTGGGTTAACAAATCTTTTTTTAAATCCCTTGATATTTCTCCAAATTACACCTAAGTCCTTGGAGTGGTTCATGGATGTGCAAAAATTCTTAAAGCTGTTGGATTTCTCCTCTTTAAATAGCTTTTCCACCCTTTTGATGGGTGCTTGGTGTGCCAATTTTCATCTATACTATTATACAGGTAGGCTTTTAACGTGTTCCTCCTGGAATCTGAGGTCGCCTCACATTCGTCGTCCCACCACACATCGTCTGGAGCCTTCCTGATTAACAATGAGCATGAGTGTTCCCGAACTGGTTAATGTCTCACTGAAGGACTGAATTGATTTATCGTACTGCTCTATGAAGTTGTGTTCATTGATGTCTTCCATTCCGCTCAATCGGTTGGTTATCTGGACTATATTCCTTGCAATTGACCTTCGTGGTGTCTACCTTGGAACACGATTTTATTTTATGAAAGGATCCATTTCCGACCGTTACTTTCATGGAAAAATGGTCACTTCTTTTTGGGTCCGGTGGCACTGTGCATGTTCCATTCAGTATGTTATTGAAAGAGAAAATATTTGCGGGTGCACGCCTTCTGGCAAGTTCTGGATGGACCATTATAATTTGTCCTGTGGTTAGTATCCTGAAGTTCAGATTGGAAATAATGTCTGCTATGCAGTCCTCTCTGGAATTTCTGAGTCGGCTCCCCCAATAGGAGTGGTGTGCGTTGAAGTCGTCCGTGATGATAGCATTCGTCCATCCCTCCATTTTCTGGAGGAATTTCAATAACTATGATTTTTAAATCTTTAATTGAGGGGGAATATAAACGTTGAAAAGATGATATGTGGTATTACCACATGTCATTTCTAGCCCAGTAGTCTCTACCTATTGCGGAATTTGCTGCAGAGTAATGGTTCTGTACTTCAGGTTTTTATGGATAAAAACTAATAATCCTCCCTCGTTATCAGTAGGTCTGTCTTTTCTTACGGTATTAAGTCCCGGAATAGAAAGCGTATATCTGAAGGTGAGGGAGAGCCGACTCTCCGTTACAAATAAAACATCATCCTCGTCTAAAAGGTTGGCCACGTCGTGATGCTTGGAGGAAATATCATTCATGTTCCGGCCTATGATTTCCATTTATAGTTCGTAGAATATCAAACCTAAAATTAACAGCTACTTATTTTGAGAGAATTAATCTAGTGTTTCCGGGACAGAACCACTCGCTTTGCTCTCCAAAGGTGGAGGTCGAGAGTCTGTCAGATTTGTCCCACTGGGGCTATCTTGGTTCCACAAAATAGGCCAGCCGTGGTCTCTGTAGCAATTAGATTGTTTGGGAATTGGAGAGGAGGCGCGCCTAACATTCCGGTTTACCATCGCTTCGTCGAATGCCAAGACCTCGGTTTGATTGAAGAGTCTGAGGAGATCTGAATTCTTTTCATGTAGTTCTGTAATTCTTTTCTTCAATGTTTCAATGACTGCCTGAATTCCCCCTAAAGCCTCTCTTCTACTCTCTGCCACCTCGATTCTGGCATCCAGGTTCTGCGATAGTTGCTTGACGTCTTTGGATTTAGTGCATCTATTCTTTGAAGGAAGGTAGTTTGTTCCTGCTCCGCCTGGATGCAGGATAACCTCGGTTCCTGCCTCTGGATGAGGCGAGAAGGGTTCCTGGTTCGCGACTCTGGCATTGTGATGCCCTGAGCCTGTGTGAAAGTTTCTTTCGCCCATGCTTGAACTTCCTTGTAGTTGGTTCCTAGAGAATCCCTCAGCTTGACTACATCTTGATTAACCCTTAGCGGCCACACGGGGTAACTAGTTATCCCAGGCTCAGAAGAAGTGAAATTAGAGGTCTATAACCTTTGAAATTGATACAAGTAATGACATCTGCCGGTAGTAGACAAGTATGATAAAAATCATTAGAAATGTTGAAGAACTCTTTAACAAATATGAAACAATCGGTTAGAAGTCTTAAAACACCCATATATGTCTTGTACAACTAGGTTTTACAGCGTGGAGTAATGAGTTACCCCATGTGGCCGCTATATGGCCTGGCTGAGGTGTGGCAGATAAGAAAATCATGCAAGAAGCCTGCGAGGTTCTATGGGGGCTGCCACAGTTTACGCAGTGGAGTTCCTGATTACAATCAACCTCGTTGTGGTTAGCTTGACATCTATTACACCCGATAGGGTGGTTGCAATTTTCTCCAATGTGGTCGTTGCGCTTACAGCTGAAGCATAGTTTAATTTCAGGGATAAACTTACTTATGACTCCGAGATTTTCGTAAATTTTGACAGTGTCGGCAAGGCTTTGCCTAACATAGATTTTATCTGTGCCGGTACTTTCAAATCCGTAGTCGTGATCCTCTTCTTCAAACTCCGATCTTCTTTTAAAGAGTTAAATTTTTTCGACTCCCCTCTGTGAAGAGGAGTGAAGACTCTCCCATATGCCTTGTTTCATGAAATCTGTGGGAATCCTATGTATAATTTTCACCTACATCTACAGATACATGAGTTGGGGATGAACGCCACCCAGTTCGCATTGATTTCGAATATTCCCCTGTCAACAAAATAGTTTACGTCCTCTTCTTGGTTAAATTATATCAGGAATTCTTTTTGCCCTGCTTTATTGATTTCCCTGACTCTAATGTTATGGGCCCTCAAAGTTTTTGCTAGGTGCATTGGGTGTAAATTTCCCAAGTTTTTTTCCGGGTCTTTACCGAAAATATAGGTTACATAAGGGGATGCCGAGTCTCTAGTATATCTGTTGTTAGGTTTTTTCAATAATTCAGTCCTGTACAGTATTTGACTGGTGCGGCCAACAATCAGTACAGGCTCAATGTCGGACGGGTTATTCTGATCTATCCCCTCCGCGGGACTTGGGGAATCACTGCGGACAAGCCGTCTTACCCAGATGGGTGCAGACTCGGCGTAGCCATGCTGGGGCTCTCGTCTCACGTTTGCATACTGGAATTTCTGGCTGTGCCTATAATGTCCTGAATTTCACAAATGAATAAGGGCTATTCCGCGTCAACCGGATCAGTCATCTCTCAGATATTTTTTTAATTTGGCATGTGGATTGTGTGGGAGGAGTTACATTTTTGTGCCAAAGCGCGAATCTCATAATGCAAAATTCGATTTTTTATTAACAATAACAAATTAGACTCCCATTTTTTTCAAAAATTCATAACTTCGGCAAAAAATTAGATACAATATATTTCTTTTTTTTCAAATTACGCGGAAAGCTCCATAGAATTTAAAAAAAAATACGAAATGGTAAAAACAAGTTGTTATCAATTGTTTATTTAACAATTAATTTTTCAAAGATTTTTAAAACAGTGACTGACACGATCAAAAAATTTTTTTAAAATTCTGACATGTTCCTTGAACTGTACTACAACCTGTGAATTAATTCCAGAGGGGTGTTTTTCTTCGTTTTCGAGTAAAAAATCATTAAAGGTGTCGATGCGCATGAAATTGCGGCCCGCCGAGTCTCTACGTCATGGCGGGCGGCCGGTTGCCGTCCACCGCTACACCGCGGTGGCGTCGCAGCGTTATTTTAGAGTCATTTTCACGATGTAGGACATGATTGAAGAATCTGAAAAAAATACTGTACCTTCACAAGGCCTGCTCAAAGCGATAAGTGAAGTTTCAGGAATGTGTTTTTCACCGTTTTTTTATTACAGAGATTCAAAATAACGGTTACACACCATGAGAGTGCACATAAATGATAATAATTACATAACTTGCTACTTATTTTAAAATAAAAACACATTCTTGAAACTTCACTTATCGCTTTGAGCAGGCCTTGTGAAGGTACAGTATTTTTTTCAGATTCTTCAATCATGTCCTACATCGTGAAAATGACTCTAAAATAACGCTGCGACGCCACCGCGGTGTAGCGGTGGACGGCAACCGGCCGCCCGCCATGACGTAGAGACTCGGCGGGCCGCAATTTCATGCGCATCGACACCTTTAATGATTTTTTACTCAAAAATGAAGAAAAACACCCCTCTGGAATTAATTCATAGGTTGTAGTACAGTTCAAGGAACATGTCAGAATTTAAAAAAAATTTTTTGATCGTGTCAGTCACTGTTTTAAAAATCTTTGAAAAATTAATTGTTAAATAAACAATTGATAACAACTTGTTTTTACCATATCGTATTTTTTTTTAAATTCTATGGAGCTTTCCGCGTAATTTGAAAAAAAAAAATATATTGTATCTAATTTTTTGCCGAAGTTATGAATTTTTGAAAAAAATGGGAGTCTAATTTGTTATTGTTAATAAAAAATCGAATTTTGCATTATGAGATTCGCGCTTTCGCACAAAAATCTGACTCCCCCTACACAATCCACATGCCAAATTAAAAAAATATCTGAGAGATGACTGATCCGGTTGACGCGGAATAGCCCATAAATCAACCGCCCCGGCGGATAGCTCCCTGGGATGGTTGTTACGCGCTCTATTACTGTCAGAATTATTTGCGGATCTGTTGCATCTGTCCCCTTTCTTATTGTGATTCTTCCCACGCGTTGTGGACAGAGCTAACTAGGGTCTGATTACTGAGAGTGTCATCAGGGCGTCTCGCTAGGATGCTCTGGACAGTTCTCATACATTAGTTACTTCTACAGACTTAACTATATATGTATGTAGTTCGACTATATTTACATATAAATTTGAATATTTTTATTTTTATAATTTATGTTGTTATTGTTCCCCATCTTTCTGACTAAGTAATTGAAAGTAGCCTTATTTAGTATAGTCTTATTCTATGCTCAGTTTAGGGTTTAGTTACCGTTAGTACCACTTGGGGTGTTGGGGAAGATGTTTTTTGTTCTCTTATTGATTCTGCACACTCTTCTCTAAGGTCTTTCCCTCCGCGAGGGAGAATGGACCAAAGGTGGAGTCAGTTGAAATGTTCTCTGGAGCTCTTGCTACCCGTACTTCTATTCACAGCCTCTATCTTACTGCTGATACTGGAGTTGGTGTGAGTTTTTAGGCTTTGTGCTGTACACTGCTCTTCCCTACCCTTCTTTGTACGTAGGTAAGACTGACGTCTGTGCGTCGTGGCAATACTTTGACCGTTGGAGGTTATACATATAAAAGTTATATCATGTGTAATGCGCTATTTACACGCATTTTTAAATCTGGTATTACTACGCCAGCCATATTAAAACCGGAATAACGGCACCGTGTAAGCGTACTTTATGTGAGCCACTGTCGAGCTGCTGTAGGCAGAGAAACGAGCTGATTCGCTGCTGCTCATGTGACCTTCTTACTGGTGGCCTGTCCTCTCAATTTCACAAAATAATCTACTATTAAATTTGGCTATCTTCTTTCAACTTTGATACCGAAACTTCACGTTATCTCTGTTTCAAAACGCTTTCACAATCAATTAATGATTAAAGCTGTAGCAAGAGATATGCGGTATGTGGTGTGAGCTAGATAACGACTGCCAATTGCCGCGTGAGCGCTGTTCGCTCTCCCACTCACGTAATGGCTCGTCGTTAGCTAATTTCGTCAAAAGATATTACGGGAATCATGTTATTGTGGTGAACTAATTTAAGATAAAAATGACAGATTTTGAAAAAATTGATAATGATGAGAATTTGAGTAGCATGCATCACTTGCTACGAGACAATGCGACAAGATAATTTCACATCGACCGGATTATGCGAGAAACAGGCTCCAATCAGTTTAGATTTTTCATATCCCCAATAAACTTATGAGCATTTACATGGAGGAGTAGCATTCGCAGTAAACCAAATTCGGGTCATGGTGAAATATCAAGAGCAAATTAACAATTGCATAGTAATTCAACTTGTTCAAGTAAGTACCGATAATATTAACATGCAACGCTCTAAGTTAAATGCACTCCACATTTGGTTCAAATAGATACGTGTATTCTCTAATGATATATTAGTGTGACAGTAGGTTACAATTGGTATTGTAGAAGGATCATTTTCATGTACAATGTATTTAATTATTGAAGTTCATTATTTATACAAAATATTATCACAAGTATCTTATTTGATGTAACAACAAAATTTGCGGAGGCGATTGTATTCGCAATATGAATGTAAATATATACATTTTTACATGGCGTCACGTTATAGTACGTAGGCTAAGTTATAAGTCACTACATATTATTCTAAATTCTGTATTTGCCTTACAAGCGATACGCTATAAGTATCATCAAACACATATTATATTATGCTGTATTATATATATTACTTATATACACATAATACATTGATGCGATGTACAATATTGGATAATAGACTTGAAGTACTTCGTTGTACATCATGATGATAGGAAATAGCTAATAGTTAATGAACGATAATATCATATGAGTAGAATGGCAACTGAATACAACTTTGATCCTTTGCTAAAAGTAATGCGTTGTTGTATGCTCTTAAGCTTTCAAAAACTAAAAAATTATATTACGAACATAATTTATATCCGTCACGTCTATGGTAATTTTTTAAATGTTTACTCCATATCTGTGAAAGCTCTTTATGTATTGACTAAGCTGCAGATAACTGATAAGTGTGCCGCATACGATGTTACATGTCACATGCGATACCTATGTACAGTGGTGTTTAACTAAATACACAAATAAACAACAGCGAACTGTTTAGGTGTGTATAAATAATTAAATTCGGCTGAACTAGCATATTACGTACCATTTTTACCCGTATAATTTCTCAACGTTTTAAGTACGTATGTAGGTATGTATAAATATGTATATACGTTCTTCCATGTCAAGCAGGGCACTTCTGACATCATGTTTCGCACGTTTGTTGAATTTTTGTACAGATTTTATAAAATAAACAGACTTTACCATTCTGTTTGTGTGTTTTTTGTTTAATTTCAACCTTTTTCTAAGCTGATTTTTTCTTGCTAAACTTTCTAGCTTCATCTCTCAAGTTATTGTCGGTAAAACAATATTCGCATTAAACGTTTATTAATTCCGCAGAATATATAGAAAAGTGACAGAAAAATTGTAGTGAAGCAGTTGAATTTTTGATTTATTGCATTCCTATTAATGTGAAAAAATTCTTATATCCAAGTCTTATGAAAGGTGATTACTAGTTTGTCGTCGGTTGATTGTGAGACCGAGTATTATTATTCGAACCATTATTGTCGTTTTGTAAAGAACAAAAGCTAAAAGCTTAGAACTCTATGCGTACCCGGTAGTACAAAGGTCTTAGATCTCAACATTACCATTTGATACTGGATCTATATCATCTGCCGTGACACGTACATACATATACCAGACTACACCCATAGCTAGGGAAAATGTGTGAAATTAAACACATTTTAATTATAAGGAATGTTTGACTCGTATCACAGGCTACTGCAGTATTCGTAACGAACAGCAAAGTTTTTACTCATTGTTTGGTAGGGCTGGAACTACTAGTTGGAATAATATTTCTATGTTTAATTCCATTTAGCTCATCTTGAATTTGTTGGAGTGACTTGCCCTTGGTTTCGGGTAGCAAAAAGTATACGAAGAAGACGCCAGCGAAACTAATTACGGCGAAGATCCAAAATGCAGTATAATTACCCAGGCTAACCTCGATGTTCGAGTAAAATTTTGTTATACAAAATGCTAAAATCCAGCAGAATACCACGGTTAAACTTGAGGCCTTGGATCTCACATCTGAAGCGAAAAGTTCACCCATCACAGCCCATGCGAGAGGACCCCAGCCGAAGCTGTACGTTGCTATGAAGACGACCAACGATACCACAGGTAACCAAGATATAGCAGTCAGATCACTGTTAATATGTTGTAGATAAAAGTAGAGACCAAGCGTGCCCTGCAACGGTCAAAGTAGAAGCAAATTATTATTATATATATATATGATACATTACTATAAATTATGTAATTGAAAGGCGGAATAAGCATTTCTCAATCTGTAATTATGTACGGGAAGAATCACATATTTGTTTTTTTTTTCATTTCTAAGTACTCTGAATGTCAGGTACGTCAAAAATGTACTCAATGCCAAAACACAATCGTCTATACGATGAAGCTATTTGATGACCTTATTCGGTTAGTGACAGTTTCCTGACCTGCATACGGAATTGATTACCGGGAACTTAATATTTAATGTCTACAAAATTCCACTTTAATGTTATGGAGCAAACGTAACTTTCTTGCTATCACAAATACAAGTACTCTGTTCCACAAGAAGTTAGTTTATAGTTCACACATTTTTCTTGATGCGATAAGTATATGGCAAGCGCGGGTTTAAGCGTGAGCTAAATTTATGAAACAAACTTATTTACAACTAATATTACCAATGATCCGCTTATATAATAATACATTTAATTCCAGAAAACAATATTGCGATAGTAAGAAGCAAATTGTATGTAAAGGTATAATACGTGCAAATGCTTTAGAGGGCTTTATATCCATTATAGGCATGTGTTCATAATATGACGACATCGGTTACTTGATACAGAATGTATCTTTTCTAATAAATAATACATGTAACTTTGTATATTTTATATCACTATAATCTGACGAATGTGAATCGTAATATTCGAAACCGTATTTGTGAATTCGAATCTTTTCATTATAACACAGCTCAACTAAGAAAAATTGTGTGTGTGTGTGTGTGGGGGGGGGGGGGGTAGCTTCGGAAGGTTTTGCAAATAAAAACGATAGGTAGATGTTAATATTTTCACCAGGATTTGAGAGTGACGGAAGACCGATAACAAGTTCGGTAGGATAGTCACATGATGGCAGATTACTGCTGAATTCTACGACATAGGTCCCAAAAATCGTGTAAAAGAAAACCTTATCACAGAAGTTTCTGAAAAGTATTACATTTTCAATATATCTTTCACTTTTGTCTGAATAAATCAACTATGACTAAAACCATTGACAGCATTTTTTTGATAAACTTTAGATACCTACTAAAAACAATATCGAATTTTTCATTTAAATATCGCATTTTCACTGATATATGAAAATGTCGATGAAATAGATAACTAGAGTCAATTTTGAAAACCTACGTCTACTCCGAGGGTCGTTGACATCAAATCTTTCTAAGACCACTTAAACATCAAGGGTAACAAAACCACTGTTGACCAGTGTAATATTAATGTATTGAAAAAGTCAGTGAAATCTGCATCAGTGAAGGATTAAAAATAATGCCACATTGTCATAAGTGTCTTGTCATTTCGTAGCAATAAATACGGTACAATGCACGCTAAGTACGAATTTGGTGTCTTCCTGTAGACCGTACAGCACATATTATTGATAAGCAAGTCCATACATTACTTACTATTGCATGTCACGAGCAATTCATCACACATTTCTGACCATTTGTCACGGTGATATCACGATCTGTATTCACATTATTACATACCATATTGCAAAATCGAAACCAGGGTAGAACGCGGCTTGATTGAATGTACATTGTAAAAGAAAAGTTACAAGGATTGTACTGTATTCGTATTAAGACTGATACTTAATACGTTATACTTTGTGATTTCGAGTGACGATGTAGCGCATGCTATGTGTTGTGAGACACATGGCAAAATATTTGCATCAACTGTTAGTCCGATGATGATTTAGACTACATGTTTCATTAATATACCGTGTATCCATGAGGAAAGTGCGCACTTTATGCGCGTGCGTCAAGTCGTTCGAATTTTATTGGCTGACAGTTGCTGCCTGATTGAGCAGCCGACACAATACCAATCGTGACGGTCAGAAAATGTCCCCAGGTCCCCACCATTACGTGTGGGCAATTGCTGTCGGTGTTGTTACGAAAACCAGTTCGTCGATTCGGAGCTAATCCGAAGTAAAATAAATCAGGCACGCGTTAATCATGTCAATCAAATCGTCGGATTCCTTCGACGATCAATTTATTACTGTAATCCGGAAATCATTATTAACAAAATACTATACCAAAACTTCGCGCTTCCCTTGCGAACTCGGTAGAGGTTCATAAGGTTCATAACAACACCGACAGCAGTTGCCCACAGATAGTGATGGGCTCCTAGGGACATTTTCTGACAGTCACGATTGGTAGTGCGTCCGCTACTCAATCAGGCGCTAACTGTCAGCCAATAAAATTCGAAGGACTTGACGCACGCGCATAAGGTGCGCACTTTCCTCATGGATGCACGGTAGACGGATAACTGTCGAGAGTCACGCCATGTTTGAGCTCAACAAATGACCACACTAGTATTAGATTTTTATGACTAACTCGTTTTTCACGGTGAACCATAATGAGAGCCTAACACTCATCTCTTAGTGCAGTAAGTTCTGCATATATCGCAGCAGTATCTGAAACGCGCATACTTCGATTTCCATAGATATGGGAATAGCTTGATACATTAACGAATGTATAAGTATATGTATTGGTATCCACTTCTTGTCCACCGAAGCCATAATGCTGCTACTAGCACTTAGTTATCTCCGTGAAGTAGATACCATGTTCGGTTGCACAAACTGCTCATCATTACGTTTTGTTGGTTAAAATACACAAGTGTTTTTCTTTTGTTTTATCCCTACTGATAACAAGTCAGGTTACTCATGTTTAAGCAATTAACAAACGAATTAAACAAAATGTAGATGTTCAACTACTGAACTGAAGTTGTGACAAATTTAAACCCAAATTTTTCACATCATATAATAGGGGCCCCGAGTCTCTTCAAATTAAAAATTAAAGGCCCATTTTTAAAGTTGATACCATATTTCGTAATGCCGTTTTCCGCTAATGCCGGATTGTGCGAAGAGCTTTTATGGGGACTGAGCGTGAGTACCTGTAGCGCCGCGAGTGGCCAAAATTGTCCCTATCGACGGGACTTGCTTCAACTTTGACAAATGGTCTGGCGGTTATATGTCATCATTTTTTCGAAAGAACAAATATGTTTACCGAAAAAAAGACTTCTTCCGGTGTAAGAAAAGTGAAAGTTAGTTGTTGCGCTATCGGTTGTTACGATAGTCTCGGAAATACCGAGTAAACCGTTATTAACTGTCCCTATACGACAGGACGATTCAAAACGATTAGTTAATTTCGTGCCATGGCGTAGCGACGGAAGTTTATGATTGGTTGAGGCATTGGCGTAGACAGGGGAAAATGCCCGTCGGTTGGGACTAATAGAATCGATTTGGCGCTGCCGTGAATTTTGCGCACGGTCTCTATAGTCAATAAATTTCATTGTTTTATTGTAAATGATTCTGTTCGCGTGCATTTTTAACTTACCATCGATACTGTTTGACCGATCGACGAAGCAATAAGAAGCAATTTCCTGCCGAGTCTCTCAACGACAAGAGGAGTGATAAAAGAAGCAGCGAGCATCACGCTACCAACAATGATGGTGGCAATATCGCTGGACAAGTTGCCTCCTGCGGCGTTGAATATATCTCCGGTGTAGAACAAAACTACGTTGATTCCACTGAATTGTTGGAAGAACACTAGCGCACAAGTCAACAACAGCGCTTTGAAGTTGGCTTTTACTGTGAACAAGACGGCATAGGAACTTTCATTCCTGTACGCTTCTTCTACGACGACCTGAAATACAATGACAATATATTTATAGATACTTATCGACATATTGATATAAGGAAATGATTAATTCATCAAGTTTAAAGTGTCAAATCCGTTTTTGATTTGTGGTTAAGCTTTCGACTCGATCTTCGTTTAGCTTTAAAGAGTGAACTTGACTTTATTGAGTCTGATTGGAAAATTGTAAGGTCCGTACAGTGAAAAAACTTTTCTAGTCTAATCGAATGAAGGGTGACAATGTAATAATTTTTGTGTAACTGAACTGACTCCAACCAATATGATAAAACTACGATACGAACAATATGATATCAGTATGATAACATTTCACGCACCTGCATCTCATCAACTTCTTTTTGGACGCCAGCTGCAGATTTTCCTCTCAGTCTTGCGACAGACTTGATAGCATCATCTTTGCGTCCTTTGCTTAGGTAGTAATACGGACTCTCGGGTAAAGTCAGAAACAATGCAAAAAAGACGAGGGGCACGCAGATACAGGCGATCCATAAAACCGTGTATGATACGTAGGGTCCGATAGAATAGGAGTATAAGAGACCCACAGTAATGAACATTTGGAAGAGAGACCCAAGCGCTCCTCTGATCGGCGTCTAAGAAAGTAACAAATACCACTTTCAAGTTTCTTTGGTTTTGAATTACGTTTACGAGATTTTCTTAAGCAATAAGTAGAACGAACGGATGGGTAGCTTTACCTCAGCAATTTCACCGACATACATAGGGAGTGCTGTGAAGCAAAGTCCCGCTGCAAACCCGAAGAAAATTCGTGCTATGTAAAGTTGCACGACGTAAGCGGCGGTCCCTGTCAGTATCCATCCAATAACGAATGGGATTACACTGGCAAGAAGGGCAGTTTTTCGACCATATCTAAAATTTAAACGCATAATTAACTTTGTACCTGTTACTTTGTTGAAAATAGAAATATCTGTCATTGTCATGTTCATCCAGCACCTATTTGGTGTTGCATATATTTTGTAGTAGATTAATTTTAAGTATTCTAAATTTAAAACTTTCAGTGGACTGTCTGGGTTAATCAAAAAATAGATGTTGGTATTAACATGTTATTTTCAATCAACGTTAGGAGTTATTAATGGATTTTTTTTTGAAATCAACAACTTTGATGACGTTATTTTTATTAGTGGATCTATGACTCAGAAAACTATATAGAAAAATTAAAACGTAAATGATGTCATGGCAAGATTTTATTGTGTGCTACGAAACGAAGCCCCAAGTAGCATACCGTAAGTTTATTACCGACCTATTGCCAACAAAATATAAAGTCAACTAATTTCCGTCAATCAAAAATACACCTTTTAAGCCAATATAGACATGACTTATACGTGCTAACTACATGCGTGCGAAAATATGATGTCTAACAAGAATTGTGCTTATTTTATCATTTTTACGTATAGAAAGTTAGACTCATGATATCGGTTAGTGTACAAAGATTAACGTATTTCGATTCTTTTGCTGAACTATGATGACGGCTACACTATGTCTATTTTCGGCCCGTCACTTTCGTCCTAAATCTGCCGTACAGATGTTGCGAAATTGACTGGAAAATCGGGGCCTTTGTGTCAAGTTGTGGCCAATTCTGCGTCAGCATTTTCTGTGACGCCAATAAACCGCCTGTAATCGCTTGGATAATGCTACCAGCTTGGTCTTTCTACCGTAATTGATCTCAAGTCGAAACTTACAATTAGCGCCTAGTTTAAACCGTACCTAGGAGCTTCTAAAAATAGTAAAGTAGGTTGTATTTCCATGCAGTGTCGGACTCTACTTTAAAGCTAATAAAGTCCGTAGTTTCCCGAGATTTACCAAGTTTAGGTTCAAAGTAGGGTCTGTCTAGAATCTCCTTCAATTCTTCAGAAGTAGGGATAAATCTGCTTGCTTGAAACTTTCCTCAAACGCTCAAAACCCTACCCCGCTGATAAAGATCTATCGATTTTGATTGATTGCGATTGAAATACAAAAATTACGATTGAAACGATACAAGATGAAATTGAAATCCCAATAAATTGGGTTACACATGAGTTGAATCTTATTTTCCGTTGTTATATATAATTAATCCAGGTATGTAATAATTGATATATTTTTAAATTAGGATTCTATATTTATTGTTAGTGACACAAACTTATAGTTCATAACTATCATCTAATTTCAGTTAAATGTATGCATAAATTTTAGAATTTTGTATATATATTAAAATATTCAATAATTGATTATTTTTAATTAGGCTTCTATGTTTATCGTTAGTGATACCAATTTATAGCTTGTAACTATCATCAATCCAGTTCAGAGTATTAATAAACTTAAGACTTTTGTACTTATGTTAATTTGAAGTTCCTGTTGTTAAAGGGGTTTCTGTATTCGTAAGAGCGTTGAATAAATACACTTGAAATGCAATACTGAATTTTGAAATAATATTGAAACTTACCAAAATTATGTCGAAATAGTCTTTAGATTATTCATTGTTAACACTTGAATGCCACTATAATAATGTATCTATAGAGGACGAGTCACTGGTCCAATTGAAGAGCTGTAGATTGAATATCGATAACAAAGGATCCATCGTCTACTGAGACGTCAAAGTATGTAAGGTGTGCTACTTTAATTCTTAGGGGTTGGAGGTTCAATGTTGGGCTTGTTCTTAAATTTTTAGGAGTTTGAGGGTGAATGTAGGATTTCTAGGTTCAGTTTCCTTCAAAGTAGGTTAAACAAACCTTGGTAGGGTCAAATGTAGGTGCTAAATTTCGACTTGGGATATAATGATGAGTTACTTACTTTTCAATGACGAACCCAGCACCAAAACCACCGAATGCAGCACCCATTGCAACCAAAGAACCTATCCAAGATCCTTCTTCACTGGTAATTGGCCGGCCAAAAGGGTTGTTAGCATTCGTTGGGGATTCCTTAAGCATGGGTAAGACGGGGCTGGTCCAGCCCATTGCGGCCCCGGTTGCCACGGCACCGCAATTCCCTGAGGAATAAAGGTGACTTTACAGTCTATGATGGTGTACCATTCGTCCGTAAATCGATTTTATTGCTGCAGTATTTAGACGTACTCAATTTCAAAATCTGCATGAAGTAATGTCATTAGTCCAATAAGTATTTGTCAGCACCTTCAACTCCATTCGAAAACGAGACAAATTTGAAGGTTTCTTAGATTGAAAAAAAAAACATTACACTCATCGCATTGTTGTCAACTAACGTATACATGCATATATGTAAATTCAACGTGTCCATTCCTGTGTAATTACGGTTTGTTGATTTTCATGCACACACTTAAAATATACTCTTATATCATGCCTTATCATACAGTAAATGACGTTCAGTGGTTCTCAATCGGGCGATCTTTACAATAGGGAGATGATTTCCCAAAGGCGGTTTCTGCTTTTTCCAAATACTCATTTCCTACGCGTATCGCTACTTCACGAGTATACTTCTGACGACAATATATTTGACTTTCACTGTCTTAAAATCACGTTCTTTATACTTTCCACAATGGAGGTACGACGAGATATTACTTGTCGTATTTCAACCTACAATACAACCGCTTGGATTGTTTATCGGCAATAAAGATGACTGACTTTTTCCACTGAAACACGTGAATGAAATATACGATTATACCTACTCAGCTAATCGTCGTATAATCCTGAAATTTTCCATCCACAATGGATTGTGTGTTTGCTGCGCATGAGCATTCTGTGTTACTGCGATGAGCACATTCTCAATCTGATTACAACATGACCGTAGTTTCATTCTCGATTCGAACGTCACGATAACCAAGAACACATGTTTCTTTTTATCGTTGTGTTTTTTAATTTCATTTCGATTACGTATACCGAATGCCAATATGTGTATACTAAATGTTAGTAATAATGACACCATTTTTTATCAGTTGGTTAGTTTGATTTACGGTTTTTATCATTGCGAAACTATATACAATAATATATTGATGATGTTATCGTAAATTGTCGTCAATTTATATAGTAATTTGTAACGTTAGCATTCGAAAATCCTCTAAAGTTAAAAAAATCATTATATATCAATATCGCTGCTGTATTGATAAGCAAAGGATTACCGAGGGTTTAATAATAGACCCCAAAGTCCACTAAGAAAATTCCGTACTTCTACTCATGCACGCGTTGTTGAATTTGTGTGTTAGTTGGATTTCGTGGATCATTATTCCGTATTAAGAAATTTACAGGGTGAGCCATTTTAAGAATGTTTGACATCCATGGGTGAGGCCAGGCAGGTCTAATTTGTACGGAACGTTGTGTTATAAATTACAAGCTTAAAATTAATCAACAGCGGCCAGCTCATTTCTTTAACTTTAAACGGCCCATACGTTCGATAAACTTTATACTGCTGCGTGCAGTGCTTCTTACACCTAGTGTGAATCCTGTTCGAACTTAAAAGTGCCACATCTCTGTAGTATTTCAAGCTATATGATTGAAAAATGAAACTGGTTAAATTCATGTTTAAAACATTGTAAAAATTATTTTTCTCAAGATATTTTACTAATATCTGATCATAGTATCATTAGCGGCATTTTTTTTTTTGCAGTAAAGTATAGTCATGTAATTTTAAAATTAATTTTTTTATGCACGTACATGAAGTTGATCGTGTGTCGGGTATCTTGTTTGATCTGCATGTAACGTCAGTCTGTCGAAAAAAAATTATAGCCTATAGGTATCTTATGCACTGAAAACCCAGATATCAATGACAATGAGGCCGACAACTGTTGAGTTTAGATTCATGGCTCTCAAATTATTTGGATACGCATTATCAGGACGGAACAGCTAAGTATTGATAATTAAGTGGGTTAAATGCGTGGAGCAGAAACAGAGCAGTTCCAATTCCATTTAACAATTGATTTCAACTTTGCAACCTTGTTTCAATGTGCAGCTAGAAAGTTCATATAACATTGCAATGGAAGTCCACGGAAGTAAATTGCGAATATGTTTTGTCATGACGGCGAAAAATTTTCTGTCGTAAATCACAATAATTCTGAAAAAACATTCATAATTAAATATGACTGAAAATTACCGATAGATATAATTTCAACATAATTAGTAAATATTATGAATAATTTGTTTTCCTTGTATCTATCTTTCATTTTGGATATGATATCAGCATAATGTCTGGAACTGAATATTTATGGTTTGATGGTTGCAAATGGGTGTTAAGTATCTGTATTAAAAAATAATGCTTCGCAAATTCCGAAACCCTTCCATTCGTATGTATACGTATTTATATTTTATATTTTCTCAAAAGTGAGTATTATTTTTTATACTGCAATGTTTCTTCTGTGCGATTTCTACTTAACGCCACGTATTTTTTCAGGAATACTTGCTTATGTTCACTATAATGCAGTTGAATCCAGTCTGGATACGGAGTAGTGCAAAAACAACAGATTTGAAATACTATATCTTCAAAAGGTATCTGAGAAGTTCCACGGGCCTATACTCGTGTAGCACTCATGATTCGAAATGAATGTATTATTCATCATGACACTTTTATTTTTAATTATGTTGCGCTTGAATATATTTTTGCAATCGGGAAGAAAACTCGTTCTGATTTTTTCATTGTGTTCTCTATTTGATTTTTTATTTATACTTTTCGAAGTATTCAACTTGTTGTGTTCTGTACCTTATACAAAGTTAAATAAAAATCCCAATGCTTTTGATGGGAGCTCAATTGAAGTGAGATGTGTACTGCAAAGAATAAAAATTTTGAGCACACTGTAGCGAGCTGGAGAAACCCCCAATGGTTTTTAAAAAATATGAAACACAAACGGAACTCATCTTTATGTACTTCGCATATAAGGTGAGGGCCAACAAAGTAGATATTTTACAATCAGCTTAGTTATTTCTGAGGAGTTGCGAGCACGTGACCCTCGATTTGGTATGAATCGTTCATGTGGCTTATAGGCTAAATGAGTTGGACACACCTATTGTATACGCTAATGTATCACTACGAATTAATTTTGACGTTAGTATGTAGTGTACGCGCATAAATATTTAAAACGCAATTAAATATCTATGAGCTACCTCTAAACTTGGCACTTGTCCGTAGGCACTGTATCAATACGAGCAATATTCATCATATATAACTACGGAGTATTTATTTTGAATAAGCTTTTACCAAGTTCAAAGTACTACTCTGACGTGTTCATTGTCCGCAAAATGGACAGAGGAATAGTTAAACAAATTGATAATTGAAATTTTCCGGAAGCTCGTTTCATACGCGACGACTTATAGACTGGCCTCTGGCTATAGCTTTGACAATGTCGCACTAAAAGTTCGTTCAACCGGTACATAAAGTTCAAAATCCTTTAGGGACACTTTGATGCGTACGTAAACCGGTGAAAAAAACAAATTTTAAATGCAGACATTAACCTCCTCCCGCATGAAGGCACATTTGTAATCACGCAGCAAAACAATGATTGCGGCGTCAATCGTGAGAGCAGCGGTAAACCCTCTGAAATTCCTGCTTCTCAAAGGGTTAACCTCCGTTCCCAGATCGATATTTTTGATCTTCGAATGACCGAACGATTGTTATTTACGTCCGAACCATACCAATCATCAATACAGAGTTTTCGTACGTATTTCGGGGTGCTCCAATGTGTTCCACCTGTGTTTTGCGGTAGAATAAGGGAAGTAAATATTTTCTTTCTTATTTACAACGTATATAACCACCTCATCATAAATAGAGAAGTGCAGTATTGATTGGATACGCATGGCACTAAAATACATATGTGTCTTATGTGCATTTGAGGTTTATAATCGATGTAAGGTGAACGAGGGGTTGAGCTCACTCGAGAAATGTTTTCAAATCCTCGAAATCTCTAGAATGTTTAAAGTCTCCTACAATTTGAGATCTGTTTGAAAAATCACTCGAATTCTTCAGCAATACTTTGAAATCTTTTGAAATACTCTGATATTTTTCGAAATAGCTTGAAATATTTTGAAATTTATTGAGATCAGTTGAAATATTTCAAATCCCTCGAATTTTTGTAAGACTTAGAAATTTTAGCAATCTTGTACTCAAGTGTACAGCCAAATTTGAAGAGAAATGGGATATTTATGTGAACTTAACTGGGTACCTTATCTGAATGATATACACAAATGTAACCACATTCATATCTCTATGTGAAATTTACGGACCTGGACCGGACTTTTGTTTCATATTTTGAGACCACGAGGGCCCACGAGTGAATGGTTTTGATCACAGCATTCTTTTTTTTTCATACATGAAATAAATTCCTGCGGGTAGAGGTCAACGATGAATGATGAAAAAATTTTCTGCATTTCAAGATATCGATTTTTAACACAAGCCATGGCGGGCTAATTTTAGCTCATAAATATTTCACAAACAATTAAGTCATCATCCACGGTTTTGGCTCCACTCAAACATGAGTAACACGTATTTTATGAACTGCCTTCTTTTTAGTGGCAGCGTGAGATATCAGGGCATGGATTTCGGTTTGTGTGTTTCTTTTCATTCCTTTCTGTACCGTGCAAGGTTTGTAGCATGTCATGCATAGAACTGCATGCATTGATCACAATGACCTACACAAGTGAAAGTTTGCCAATATAAATATATTGACGAGAAGTTGCTAATTAATCGAATACGATTTTGTAACGTGGAAATAGTATTCAACGCAAAAGTGACAACGTAAAACAAGATCTCTGGCAGAGAACCACTGCAACGGGTCGGTATTCATCCTGTGATACTCTGTCGTGCAAGAAAATAATTTAATAAAGCAATGACCATTACACATATCTTGTAAGATAATAACGATACTGTATGCAGTAAACACCCGGATTTAATCCGTCATCTGATCGTAGTAAGTATCTGAGTATCCAGTGTTTCCTCGATGTATTACTGTCATGTGCCTAATCAACATTCCGATAATGCAGATTGTATGAATCTAGTGGGTTAGAAAATGAGAAACAAAACTGATGCCATCGCTTTGATGAAAGACCAATAAGATCTTGACATTACTTGTGAGGTGCTGAGAACTTTATCTCGATGAGTGGAAGCAATCAAAATTGAAATTGTACAAGCTGTTCCACTTCGCAATCACCGTAAAGTGTGAAAACTGAAACTGCGGATGAGAATCGATCCAACCAAAATCTGCTGGTGAATGGTAAGTTTTATACTGGTCCGTGAAAGTTTTGTGAAGCGAGCATTGCGAGTTCGCTTGTGTATGCAGACATCTATTTGTCGACGTTCTGAATGCTGCGATATCACATTGTGTGCAATTTCTCTGTTTTTAAGTATGTAACCAGTTAGTAGGCGTGTTCAATATCGTTCAATGTCAAAAGTATGATTGGAAGAGGCTTAAATTTGACCCTGAGAAAAGTTGATTAGCTACATCGAAGTCGTGTGCTCAAAGTTTTTTGCAAATAGTTGAAACAAAATCTCACCGAATTGCCGTAAAATAGAAGAAGATAGTGCCAGTAGTGGTACTAAGAAAAGTTTGATTGCTGACAAATTGAACAAAACTTTTGTTACTGCGATAGTTTGAGAGCGTATATAATTGGTTTGTGGTTTCACAGAAATGATTTAATCTGTCCTTGTATGTAATCTTGTTTGATTACGTATTTCCTGCAGTGCCAAGAAAGTAGCTTACTCGTTTCGCAAGTAAAATATTTATCCAGTACAATAATTTACAAATCAGGTTTGCGCAAACACGCTTGATTATGTTCACATATGGAAAAAACATTTGAATCGAATAATTACGGTAAAAAAGCTATTTCAATTTGTCGTTGTTTCGGGTCATTTTGACCTACGGATTGCACTGCAAAACTAGCGATCCTGACATATCGCAAAAAAACAATTTTTTCTACCAAAGAAAATTTGACCAGCACTTCGGAATTATTTCATTTGATTCAAAGAGTTGTTATAATCATCAAGAAGAGTCGAATCTCGGCCGAATAGCTGTTTCAATCAACGTGAAAAGCTATCTGCAGAATTGATACGAAGCGTTCACGAGAACGAAGTATCGTATGATTATCTTTCGAATATACTTGTGAATTGGCAGGTGATTATTGAGTAACCGTAATTATATCGAACTTGCCAAATGGATCAGATCTTAACGCGATAAACGTTTACTAAATATTATATGATATTTACAATCTCTGGTATGATCTGTAATTAAAGTCGACAGATTGGAAGTGTTTTGATAAATTTACTATTATAATTAACTGAACTGGCCAAAGTAATCTTAGAATAGAAAGTATCCTTGATATAATAACTATTTAATCGTATGACAATTTTGCATTTCATTTTTCTCACATATCATCAAGGTATACTGCAATAAAATGATAATGTATCAAATTTATTGACCCGACGTATCGCAGGGTCTTAGCATTGACAAGGAATCGTTCGATTATTTTGTGTCGCAATCAAAAGAAAAAAAGAAGGTCATTCGATAATCAATGAAGAAAAAAAGCAAAACCTGCATGTCTACAAATAAGTCGTACGAACAACAACAAAGAAAATCCGATGTACAATGATTCTCATTCCGTCTGTGTATAATAGCGGACGTTTCTTGTGTCTTCCAGTTATCGTATTTGCATACATTTTCTCGATACGAACTTGTCGATTGGTCAAGGAATAATTTTGATGGATTGAATGGCGGTAAAAGCGAGCGACAGTGAAAATACTGAATAAATACATAATAGATTCCAGGAACATTTATTTCTGGAACGAAGTATACATCGACATAAGTCGGAGCCTATAAGAAGTTTCGGACACGCGTCCGTGCAAGTTGGTTGCTAAAAAACGAACTGGCGAATGTCAAATAATGACATTAAGGAAATAGCAAAGTTTTTTGATCGCCACAGGATCTATCAGCAGGTTCCCGAACGCGTATAGTATTGTGGGACCCCAACAGCTGGTAAATAAGATCAAAATCTAGAAGTTCGTTATGTTCAGAGTATATATTTAGATCGAAGGTCCGGGGTGGCGCGAGAAGTGCGTGAACTTCGCGGCATGTGATGCGTCAAGAGGCGTGTAGGCCTACGCGATAGATTATATTTAGTCACCGATACCAATATACATTCTTTTGTCAACATACAATGGCCATTACCCATCGAATTGTTTTTCATTATTAAAATTTGTATTCATTTTAATACTGCCATCACATACTTCATATTTTTATCTAACGATTATTATTGTGATAACTCCAGGTGTGAAGTTGAAACGCTATAGAGACCGGTTTTTGTTTGCATTTTTGTACGTATTTTCCTCGTTCACGATCTTGAACTTAAGAAAAGGATAAACGAGCGCGGGCTTCTTCATAACAAGGATTAAATTTATTGTTTCCTTGTTTTCACAGATTTTTGATGAAGTATAGTATAGTAGTAACCCACTAACGACACACAAATAAAGAAATAAAAGTTATAATTGATTACGATATAACGGGCCAAGTTTCGGTCGGATAAAAATGTTGTGTCATTAGGCGATAGTGCCGACCGAAATAACTTAACTATTGGACTCGTATCAACTTCGGCGTAACGACACTTTTTATAACATAATATATTTAAACGACGTACCATGTCGAATAGTTTTTTCAAGTTTTCCTTGCACCGATCGAGTACTTGACGGTACTTGTAATTTGAATTTCACTCACTATTATACGTATACATACGGTGTAAGTATATGTACGTGATAAGCGGGAGGACAAACCCGCCGAGGTGAAAACACTTGCAACAGGTGGGTGATCAGTGAATTGTCGCCGAATGAGGGATCAGTGGATATACTAACCCGCGAAGGAACCGAGGTACTGGAGTAACCTTGAACCTTTTTCCGTCATCTCGGGGTCTTCGTAGAGGTGGCGACGGACGTGATGATCGATATCGTCGGCGGGAGAAAAAAATTGGGTTTCTTGAAGGGTGTCCGAACCGTTGGCGGTCTGCGAATCACTTGCGGGTACGGGACTGTACTCGTACTCTTTATGCGTCCGCCCCTCTTGGCCGCCAGGCGGCTGGTGGGAGTTGGCTTGTTCATTTCGCATCTCGCTATCGCCGTCCTGTACGAATTCTGTAAGAAGATGTCGATTTCTTATCAGCATCATATTGCCGAGTAGTGGACCTGCCACGCCTACAGGTTATACTTATCCAAAGCTATATCTATACGTATTTGTGCCATTTGGCTTCCTTCTCAAGATGATCTCGAATTATTATTGCTCAATTATCTCCCGCTCGAATTTTTAGCGCATGATACTGCGTTACGCAGATTTTTAGTACTTTTTTAAAGTATATCTACGTATGTAAAACATATATTACGTAGTACATACATACATTTGGTTGACATTCATAGGATGTTACTTAATTAATGACAACAGTTATAACAACGCCACTAGATAATGGGCATCGTACCACTTGATACGTATCAGTTATTGACACATTAACACCCAATTATTGAACCTGTTATTTTCCAAAATTACAAATCGACGAGACAAACTATGAATTTCTCGACGCCTAAGCGGAATTGCTAGAGGGTTAGACACTACAAACTTATTTTTTGATAATTTTCGAATTAATCGTCAAACAGATACAACCAGAAAAGGTCAATAATTGGGACTGGGTCAATAACTGGTACACTTGGGGACAATGAATCTGAGACGGTCAATTTTTTACACCAGACAGTTATGTTGGCAACACAGAGAAACCCACAGCGTCATAGTGGGCCGAGCGCGAAACAAACTCAATCTCAATAAACATAACGTAACCCATGACCGTCGAATCTAACCTTAGACTACTGCGGGCATAATGACTTGTTCGATTGACACGTATTCTAAGGTTATATTCGACGGTCATGGGTTTATGTTTATTGAGATAGAGTTTGTTTCGCGCTCGGTCGACTATGGCGCTGTAGGTTTCTCTGTGTTGCCAACATAACTGTCTAGTGTAAAAATTTATATCCATCTCAGATTCATTGTCCCCAAGTGTACATTTACTTTATGGGAATTTTAAAATAAGATTCATCATCCACATCTATAAAAAGAAACGCTCGTCAACAATCATAATCATATATGTACTGGGAATCTCCTCATTACAACTTTTATTAAGGAATGGTTTCTTGCTATTGCAAAATGTGCGGAATATCAAGTTAGCAGCTGAACGGATCACGAAAATAGAAACAGAATTAGCCTCGTCAATATACTGAAGGTACGTACACAGAAGTAAAATTTATTCGATTTTCATGTACGTGGCAATTGTATGGACAATACTTTTTGGAGTATCAGAAATCACAAGGGTCGAAGTAAGAATTACTCATTGGTACGATGAAGTTATATTCGCGAATATTCTTGGAACTTGTAAAATATCGCAATCGAAGTAATTTTTACTTCACGGAAGTATCGTCCTGCATATAATTATCACCACGTCTACAAATAAAACTGTTTTTTTTTGTGCGGACTCAAGTTCTGACCTAGGATAATTTTTATGTTATTTAGTCGGATACGAGTTAGTAAATCGATTAAGATTTGCACTGTTTACAATTTTCAACGCTTCTTCTTCTTACGCAACAGACTTTATGCGTCAAGTGATGTATGGTTGAGGCAGAAAATACGCACGCAATGACAGACATAAACATATTCACAGAAACGATACTTCGGAAATACTATTTCACTCGACATCTGTAAATATCAATTCTTCCGTTATATTTGTGCCCTTGAAACCATTTCAAGTTTCAACTCTCCTCATTTCTAACTTTCTAGCTTTTATATTTCTGGAGACAGGGCAAGTTACTTGATAATAACCCCGAAAGTAAAACGTTGAATGTTAACGACGCTGCGCGCGTTTATGTCACCAATTTTTGTCCGACGATATTTTGAGATCGAATCATCCGATTTTTATGAATTTTTTGGTCAATCATGCAGATTCCTCATAATTCAGAACCAATTAGATTTGCACCATAACTGGTATTCATGTTCTTGAATTATTTCTAAAATTCAAAATCTTTCTAATATTCTTGTTTTCGCATATAACACGAATGGCGAGAACTTCTAGGAACGGCTAATCGAGCTGGTCGATTTTCCCGGCTTGTTTTATGCAGTATAATACGGAGACTAGGGATATAGGGATTTTTTATATTTTACGATATTTGAGCTTCATGCTACTTTAAAGCATGTCAAAGTTTATCTGAGTTCGAACGAATAGAAGTACTGCGACTTTTCTTAGATTGGAAACGGTAGGGATGCCAACCCAATACTCACGCGGCTTAGGGGGATTGCGTTTAACCATACCGGGGTATGTCGGAGACATTCTGTCTCTCTCGCTCTGCGTTGTGATTGGTTTATGCAATTGCACTAGGCTGCGCGAGTATTGGGTTGGTATCCCTACCGTTTACTATTTACGAAAAGTCACGATATAATACAGTTAGGTAAACAATAAAATTGTATAACTGAAAACTCTTTGGAAATTATACATACTTTACGAAACATAGGAGGAAGAATCAATTTGCCTGATAGTAACAATTTTAGAAAAGACAATTGTGTGAAAAATGAAGATTTTGGTCGAAAACGTTTTCATTTTGGTTGAACATTCTGGAAATGTGAACGAAATACTTCTTGTTCAAAAATCATTCCGCTAGAAACATATTATTTTTCTTCTATTTATGCGGTAAGAATCTCTTTTCTAAACAGCGAGTAGATGAAAAATTGTTCTGTTCCCTATAATTATAACGAACGATTGCCGATGTTGAATAAACCAAAATGAAATCCATAACATTTAAACTTTTAGTTTATCAAACTGTTTTTGTTTGTTGAAAAATTGTCTTCTTTTTCTTCTCTTTCTTTTGCTTTAGAAGAAATAAAAACGATTCAAAATAAGTATCCATATTCTCCTCATTTTGAAAATTGCTTTTAATTGGTAGAAACTTTGCATCGATTGGATTACCTATTATTGGCTCTGAACTACTTGCTTGCCCTTGCACTTGACTTAATATTGCAATAGAAAACTGATAAAATTCGCGGACAGACATAAACAATACTTGAAATTGAGATTGTTCAGCGTGACAAAATATGTTATTCGCTGCTTGCAAAGTACTTCTACGCCGTTCACAAATTCTAGCATCCAAATATAAAAAGCGCGTGCTGACTAGAGTATTTTTACACGCCCGGTTGGTGAAATGCGCACGTAGGCTCTTGTCGTATGTTACTTATACGTGTGTGTACAGCGTACACATAAGCCCGATTGATCTTGAGTGCGCATATAAGGAGCGTACTAGCTTGAGCATTTTTCCTCAGACAAATGTTCGTAAGCGCAATTTTTGGCACGGGTGAAAATATACGTTGATGCGCGCGAACTGTGCTCTGTAAAATCCGCTGTACCAGTTGAATAGCACATGAATGTGGAACAAAGATATTCAAACAAATGTTCGCATATATTGTGACGCATAACATTAAACGTTCAAAATGAAGATACGAGTTAAATTCGGTAAAATGGAAATTTACCAATAATATAAGTGAATACTCGTCATGTCGTAAGAAAATTTTCACTGATTCACATTTTTAGAGTTCATGTTGCACAATCGCTAACCACGGGAGTGCCTATGAAATTTGTCATTGTGAAAAACATCACGAACCGAGTAAATTTTCTTGAACTTGAAAACACGATTCATCAGTTACGTGACAAATACTTTTCAACATGTATGTATGTCAGGGTGTGCCAAAAAAAAAAAAAATTCTTTTCAAATGCGCATTAAAATTTCGGTAGAACATCTCGAATAGAATATCTCAGTCTCAGTCAAATATGAGCTCTTAATACTCATATTCAGAGGTGCCTATTTTATTTTTTCTGTTTTCCATTTAAATATCACGTAGAAAAAATCTAAAAAATTGTGCACTTTTTTTCTCGGAAGCGGCTTGACTTATAAACTATCACAATACATATTCTTATAGGAAACATGAGAAAAAAGTACAATGTAGGGGAGGATATTTCTAAGAAATAGCATTCCCCCACCAAGGAGCTCGACGTGCATTTATGGCGTTTTGAACTGCGACTCGCGCAATAGGGTTGCCAAAAGTTCATAACAGCTACGCTATTTTTTTTCCAATATTTCACGTTTGTTGCCGGCCCAATTGCAAGAGTATTTGGCAAAGTTACGACTACGCTTTGTTTAACCAGAGTAGCGGGGAAGCCACTAAGCTTTCTTGCTTATTATAAGAGGCCCTATTGAGAGAGTCGACTGTACTGATAGAAATTTCTTAACTATAATCGATAACGAGATATTCAAAATGACTCAATGTTTATAGGCAAATATCTCGGAATCGGTTAGCGGTAAGAAACTTCTATCTCAGTACTTTTTTTTATAGAGCGTGAAATTTGTATAAAATGTGGGTGAAAAATCAAGAGTTGGGTGGCGTCGGTCAATCAAATTTTGCAAGCTTCCACCACTTCTAGTTCCAAAATGGCAAATTTTGAAACTTTTCGTGTATCGTAATCTTCGTAAGAATTACATAACCAATTCTGAAGAATTGCAGATAGTGTTAAATCAAGTATTAGACTAAGAAGTGCCACTAAAGATTTGAAACTTCTAATATTCCCAGTTACATAGATGCTGCATTACAAAAAAATGGATTGATCAAGTATTCGATGGAGATAAGGCACATTTTTTTCAACATTTCGCGATTTCTGGCTATCAAACGGCGGCCAGCCAAGCTTCAAAATGACTGTTGTACGTTTGACCTGATTTTTAAATTTGGAAATTTTTTGATTTTGCCATTTTTCCTTGGGCTCGGTTGTTCCAGAATCCGGCGAACGAAACTGAGCCACTGCTGGAGGCTGTGAATTGGACAATGAATTGGACGATTGTTCCTAACCTAAATATGTGAATTAAAATGAGGGGAAGGGAGGCTCATGTCTTTAGCATAATGGGAAACAGTTTTTTTTTCTCATCCAGCGTGAACAAAATTTCAATTGGCCCAACTCTAAAGAAGATGGTATAGTCCGCAACCTTTATCGGCCGCGTTGAATGTCACTTACTCCGACTATTATCAGAGCCTATATGCTTTAGCGAAAAAGTTGCAACTAGCGCAATTCTACATGATAATAATAATTTAGTTTTACTCAACTACATTGCTAGAATATTCATTTCTGTAATCGAACTACTACTAATTGCAGGAATCATTTTTTTGGTGCTATTCTCCCATGAAAGAAAGAAGTTATCGAATAATTTTATTCGCTGTTACATGTATAATAAATCGTGCTACATGCGGTATTTTCACGTTACTGATACGTAGGATCTGAGGATTATAAGAATAAGTGACTATTATCAGAGTCTTGCTCGATTGATAAAGACTAACTGTAGTATCCTCTTAAGAAGAGACCGAAAAAAGAAACAGTAATTCTCATATTTTCTACAACGCACGTTCCATGTGAAGTATGTCACACCGGCTAAAGATAATCTGTGCACTTGATATTATTGGCGTTTTATCTAAAACTATTACGTTATACAGCCGTAAATATAAGATATTGTAATTCGCTATTCACATAACAGCTCATTAAATCATATATTCTGACAAAGAAACAAGAAAGTTATGGATTTAAGCAATCGGTTCATTGGCAAACACAGTAGCTGATTACTTAATTATGTGAATAAAGTTTTCCACACTCTAAAATTTGGTAATTAACTAACTAACGACAACTAATGATTTAATGAATATTTGCTGTTAATACACAGCTTCGATATCTAAGGTATCTCTTGTGAAGTATCTAGCTCAAAGAATTAAAGAAAGCATACCGAGGAAAATTTATAATTGCGGCTACTATATATAGTCCTTGACCACACTGAGAGAAATTTTTTGTTTCGGTTACCGCTCAGTTCTTAACTATTTTCATTTTTTACCACAATCGAAAAATATAGTTCTAGGTACAAAATGAAAATTAGTTTTGTAGCTGTTACCGGAAAGTCTAAGATCTGTTACTATTCTTTCTCATTATGATCATTTTTACTATATTTTCTTGCGACTGTTGCGAAAATTTAATGCTTGTGCAACAATAAATTGATATTAAAGCCTTATTTAACTCAAAAAGTACAGTAAACCGAACGAACTGATTTTGCGTTGCAATTACCAAAAAAGGATCGAAAATAGCGGAAAATGGTTACGTGTACCTCGTTTTTCGTAATTCCAACAATATTCAAACGGTTTTTTAACGAGACCTGTTTTACTGAATTTTTCTAGTTACTATAACAAATGAAATTTTTCTCAGTGCATTTTTAGTTCGTACCATTACGAAAAATATAAATCTGGGTACTAGCCTTAAGCTAGTCATTGTCGCGATTTTCCTGTCACTTTTGAAATAATCTGTAGTATGCAAAAATAAAGCCAGAAAGGGCTTTTATATTCGATTTGTGTGCTAATTCTAAACTATTTTTTTGTGTTTTTTGAAAACGGCGATACGCACTCTATTGTCCCTATATGGCATTCTATAATTTGTGAAGAACAGATTTCAGCTAGCACGCAAAGATTACCAAAATCATGAAAAATGTACGTTTTTAAGACTGTACATTGAAACCGCGAAAACCAATTTTGACCATTATACCCTGCGTGGAATTCCCAACACGCTCAGTTTCAAATGTCGTTTTTTATACAGCGATAACATTGTGATACGAAAATTAACAAGTTGTGACAAATAGCGACGGTAAATTGCTTCCAAACGACGGTAATCTTCAGTTCCAGTAATGCCCGACAGAGAGCGATAAGCGCATGAATTCATCGATCCGAAGATTTACGGGGAATTCAGAGGATAGATTGATCATTATTAATCATTCGTTTCGACACTCGATGCTTCGGCGAAAAAAAAGTATCAAAGATACTGAAAAAAAACAAAGATCATGAGGATTGGATTGATGATATGGCATTTTTAGAGTGACTTTCACCCGATGCATTCAAACTCTTGGCAATTTAGATTAAATCGATACTTGTAAAAAAAGAATCGATTCCATGTTGATCAAAAGTTTGAACATTGCGTATTAAACGGTTAATTACACGTCAAAAAGATCGATTCTTCAAGAATTGATCAAGAATTTCACATCACTATATATAAAACAGCTCTGATAATGGTTTTTGAGCGATTCACGATTGGCAATTGTCATCAATCCGCATATTCATATTACAACATTATTATTGCATGAAATAAAGACGTTTTCAGATGGTCATGTATGACATTCCATGTACAGCATATTACTGTTGAGGTTTTATCACGTGTTGTAACGACTAGATTTCAATAATAGTGAGAATGAGTCATACAGATGTATTTGATGATGCAGAAAAAGTAAATGTACTTCGATTTTGGTTAATTTTACGTGCTAAATTAAACCTGTACCTCATAAATCATCGAATACCTAAGCAGCAATCGATTTGAAATCATTCGTTTGAAGAAATTTTTGAGAAAATTATTCGAGCTGTGAAAATTTGAATATAACATCCCTTTAGAGCCTTATTTGACTTAAGAATGTAGTAAACTAATCGAACAGATTTATGTTGCCCTTATAAAAACATGGAGTCTTGACAACTAAAGTTACACTAAGTACATATATTCGTTCACTTTTACGAGATTTTTTTATAATTCTTGCAATATTCACATGCTATTTTGACGATGTCCATGTTATTAAAACGATACCCAAACGCTAACAAAATTGAATTTTTCCCAGGGTATCAACTTCGTTATAACACAAAATTATTTTGAACAGAGTTACCTTACACGAGATCGTAGATGAAAGTAGTTCACGCATAATTTAGTCAGCATAACAATTGTTTCTCCGTAAATTTCACCTCTTGTGAAATTTTTTTAACAAGAAAAAATGTATTGCGCAATGCAGAATTACCTTAGTTAAAATTATTCAACACAAATTTATTGCACACAAATTATTCCGCTGCTCACCCTCTGCCGTTCGGTGAATTTACAAGTCGTTACTAACAATTATCGCCACCGACAGGTGTATGTTAGCCTATTAAGTCGCTGTTTGTACAGCTTTTACCTCTCGATCGATCGAAATACCGTGGCCGATCGTGTGAATACGAAAAAATGAGTCATAGAATAGCTGCACAGGCGCAGAAGACTGTCTCAATAATTGGGCATAACATAATTTAATCAGGCGTTGTAGTGATAAATAAAGGCCATTGAGAATGTGCCAAATAAATATACGCAGAATATTATTGTATAGATTGTCAATTGATGAAAATTTATTTTATACAGCATAATTTTCTGTTATACCATAATTTCGTGGATATAATATTTTTGTATTCTGTGGTCTTTTTCACCTTACGCAAAGGTGACTAGACCCATAATAACACTAACAAGCATACACATAGATCTTGATTCAGGGAGAAACAAGCGGCTGCAGGCTGGTCATGAGCCAGCCTAAAAAAAAATAATATCCAATGCGAGTTTCGAACTACAAATTCAGATTCGTGATTGGCGATTTAAAAGCCCTCAAGTACTAAATGAAAATATGGCAAATTTTTTAATGTTTTGAACCACTATAATGGATCCACCATTACGAATCTCGGAAGTCTGACCTTGGATTCGTTATCACTGACTCGAAAAATCTCCGACTGCTAATTTCTATCAAAATCTGAATATTTTTCAATTTTTTTTACACCATATTGGATTCGCCATTTCAGATTTCGTAAATCTGACCATACATTCGTGATCAGCTACCCAACAAACCTTCGAATACCAATTTTCAGAAAACTCCAAATGTTTTTAATATTTTTCAGCATATCGAATACGCCAAATTTAAATTTTGCAAATTTGACTTTAGATTAGTGATTGTGACTCAAAAAACCGTACGGTACCAATTTTCGAATCCATTCATCCATCGTCAAAATATCATAATTTTTATTGCATTTTTTGGAATCTTGTTATTGAAATGAGTCAAAAGGCAGTTGAACGATCAAAGCCACAATCTCATCAGTTCTAATCGTCGGACAAAAAAATTTATCACTCACGTGCACATATGCATTCGTTCGTACATGCATTCGTACATACAGCCGTCTATCCGAAAATGGGCGGAGGTGATTCTCCAAATCTCGAAACGTCGAGATCTAGTGAAAACTCAACTTTTCATTTTCAGGGTGTTCACAATAACTTCCTTTACTCTCTGAAAACAGATAAACGAGAAGTTAAAAAGAACGCCCATCTTAATAATCAACGATTTAGCCTTTCCCTTGTTTCTAACAATGGATGGGCAAATATAATCATCTTCAAACGGCCGTTGTGCAAACGTTTACCCCAGATCGCTTTGCTCGTTTCTATGATCGGGCACTTTGTCAAATTGGACACCTGGTTAGCGTCTGGGAATAAACATCCTTTCGCGTCTACATCAGAGTGTTTGGTATGTAAGGTGGATCTTTGATAATAAATGATACAAGGCATCACTTCCTTGAAGAAGCCGTCGCGGTCGCACGCGCCTTGCGCGTTTGCTTTTCATTATGTCACGCATCATAGTTTTCCTTCCCGTATATTTACAGTATCAGCCACTGGTTATACCAATTCAGTATTCAACTCAGCGTTCCGTTTCCAAGGTGCATCAAAACCGCCCATTGTTAATAGCACAGTCAAGGTATCGATGCCAAATTTTCAACCAGCATTCGACCATCCGTCAATGATTATGGTGCACCATTATTATTCTCGACGATCCATCTATTCTTAGATTAATGTTACCACCTACAATACGGAGGTGTGTTCGTATTTTATAACCTTACTAAAGTAATTTATCAAATCTTTACTTTTTTCCCCGTAGAATAATTATTTGGAAATGTCATTCATTTGTGGATCCTACATTTTGCATCGCTTGCGTTAAACGCATTTACCTTATACATAAACGCATCAACATTTATATTTGTACTAATTATTCCGTCGTATTATAACAAATACTTTCTATTGAATGTCGAGAATATCTTTTCTATTCTATTCTAGAATATAATTTTTATTTTATTAATTTGAGGAATTATAATTCTTACAATACACATATTCTAGAATAGAATAGTATTTAATATATCCACAATAATATTGGATGACAGAAGAGAGAAGGATAGAGAGAGAGAAAGAGAGATAATATTACGTTTATAGAAAGATGCGATAATTAATGAATTACAGTTTGGTTTGAATACGTGCTATATAAACTGTACTTACCACAGAGAACAGGTGTCAGTTTAGAAGTGACTTTTTCACCTAAAGATTCCTATAATATACTCTGTATTTCATTATATAATCTATAACGATGTGTTCCACGTGTGTCTACTGTACTGATAATACGATAAATTATTTCTGATAATTGATACAGTAGCTACAATAGATAATAGATTATACCTATAATGGTCATTTAATCCTCAGCTCTGTATTCGTGTCAGTTTGTCACTCATGAAACTGCTTTGATTTAGTTTATTGGGACTGATGGAACCAATTCCTGAAAATCCTAGGCTTCAAGTGGATTTTATCGCAATTAATGAGAAGACTCGAAAGAGAAGCGTCAGGTTATCTTATACATATACTTGTATACCTGACGTACGTAGAGAGTGAAACAACAAACCCCTCATCATTTCTGAACAATTTATTTCCTTGGGTTAATTTTTCTGAATCAATATAATTATTCCAGATAAAAGACGGGCGTGAAGAGGCGACGTCTGTCCGGATTTGAATCCTCCAGCAGAAGTTCCGAAGATTAAAAATAGGTTATTTGTATGATGTTATCAGGCATTAATGCAGTTATAAATAATGACCTCACTCGCTTTTTTTGTTCGTTGCCTGCATTCCGCAATTGTGTTTCTTCTTTCTTTCTTTTCAATCTGTTGGCTAACTGGAAAACGGCTTTTGATATTTAATTCTCACAATACACATACCGCAGCGCGTCAATAATTTATTATTGTCTCGCCAATTTCAACGATATAGATATACAGGATGTTAAATTGTTTGGATGCTTTGCGCATGGCAGACCGAACAGGCTGCACCATTGTTCAAGTCCCTGCCTATTATAATTATTATTGCGACGAGAAGCGTACAGCAGGTATTCGTCATAGTGGTTTAGCTCTATTCGTTTTACGTAATCAGCACATCATGGTTCTAAATACATATGCATCGCAGAAATTCTGTGATCGTACGTAACAGATACCATTAAATTCCCCGACTACTGTTGCTACAGAGGCATAACGAGTTTGCAGAATGATAATCATCTCGTTTATCGCCTTGACCTTCTTTTTGTTATGGTAGCGTGCGATTTGGGATAATTTTCAAACGCCCTTGTTGAATTAGGAGCGTTTACGTGGCTCTTCTGGAATCCCAATGAAGCGGGAATACGGAAATGACTAGGATTGCGACCCAGAGGCATGTAGGTAGTAGTGTGCTTTCAAAGAAGGTCCAGTGCAGACAGGGTCAAACGTGACTGTACATTGAGGAAGAGATTTGTTTTAGTTTAGAACGACTGTTTAGCGGGTGGTGAAAAAAAATGAAAGTAACCAACTTTTTCCTAAGTCGTCGTTATTGGTTTTCGTGATAAAAAGTATTTAGTATTTAGTTGTCTTAAGTAAAACGTTTTTTTTTGCTACCTACAAACTAGCCGTTCTAGATCTAAATAATCCTTTTTCGCAGTATGAAAGAAACGATTTGTTAAGGCATTGGCATTTTATAGTTGATTAAACTAAGACGAGTAGAACGAATATTTTTTCGAGCTAAAGGTATTTGTATTAATTAAAAAAATTGTGTGTATTTTTAAGTAAAATGTTATTCAGTTTTTCAGCTGCAAAATATTTTAGACAAAACCATTATTTTACCAAATTGTAAGGTGAGTGCAAAAGATTAATTTTCTGTCTGTATATTAGAGTGGTCCAAAACCAAAATTTTTTTGCTTATCATCTCAAAACCTTTTAGGTATAAAAAAAATTCCCTCAAACGCGCAGCTCGATATCTCAATTCTCCACTAAGCTCAATGAATTTTTTTGTAGGGAATTTTTTTTGTACCCAAAAGAAGGTTTTGACACAATAGCACTTGAGAAATAAAAAAAAATAATTTTTTTTTGACCACTCCACTGTATATAAAGGATAAAAAAATTTTATTTAATAAAATAAATATGAGACTAAGTGTTTGAATAATTTTAACAATTTGCAATAGTATCTATCGATCACATGGCATTCAATTGCACGAAAGCTATGCGAACAGACGAAAAATGATGGTCAAATTTTTTGTATCATCAATTCAGTGACGCATTGCTTTCAGTAACGCAGGGCCAGGAAGGGCGATTTTGAGTGTGGTATATGATTATGTGGTGCCCTCACAGCATAAATTATTTTTCTACGAGCTGTAACAGCGGATGTTCCTCGCAAAAGACAAACATGGTTCTCTCGCCGGAGATGTCGGAATAAAAAAAATTTGTCGCAGTTGATACTCAGTAATAGTGTGACGTATTTAATTTTCTTCCTGCTCGACCAAGAGTTGGAATTCACCTTGTGAAGTAGATGCATTCCGCGGTTTGTTGTGTTAGTGCTGTTGTGACAATTTTTCCGTAGCGCTTCATAGCGGTAAGCTCTTGCATCAGCGTTTTCCGGAACAGCTGTGGGTATGACTCAAGTTGGTCTTACCGATATTAAACCACTTGGTCAGCACACTTGTCTGGAAAGTGCACTTATTTTGGTGACAATTTTTATTTTTCATAGTTTATGGCACTCTGAGAGAATCATTATGAGGATGAAGTAGGAATGTCCGAGATTTAGTAAACCATTATAAACAAAATATACTCTTATTTTGAAAAGGCAATTCCTTAAAAGACATATTAAAATTATCCAATACTGATGATTATTTACCATAAGGCTTCGTTACGTTAACGTTATTAACTTCAGCCTGATGAATAACTGCTGTTTCAGTCAAAAAGGACTTTTTCAATGAATCTTTAATTTCTTGAATCTGAGCGTCCCAGCCTTATTTCAAGGGTTAAATAAAAGATGTGTTTTTCCAAGTTCTAAACAGATGTGGTGCAAACGATATTTTGCAATCACAGAGCATTATTGAATTGTATGGTGAAAAATAATTTTTTTGGCATGTGGAAACAAAAGGAGAAGTATGGAAACAAAATTTACAAAGCTTGATACGATCCAAGGTAACTTGATGAAGCATGGATGACTGATTACTATCTAGATTCTAATATCTGTAAGGTTGATTACCTACTAATTGCTTTCAATGAACATAATATGAAATGATAAGATCTGAGCATGCATGTGAAAAATAGGTAATTGTCGGTGATCGGATCAGCAGTTCCAGATAAGACTAGCTATCAAAAATGGAAAATGATAAAAAAAACTGTTCATATCATTGTGTTCCGATGTAAATCTTGATTGCACCGGCACACGGCTAGCATACTAAGATACAATCAAATTTTTAACATTGCGATGCAGTGATTTTCAAACACCTGTTAAGATATGAGCATGATTCCTGCGGATAAGTATCGATTATCTATATAACATTTCTATTGGACATTCTTGTTTTTGATACAAGAATCAGGGTCACGTATGTAAGACTTTTTTGGCCCATCGAGTAAAGCCCTGTTGAGACTTATCGAACATCATTAAACTATACATACCTGCAAAACCAGATAAACGTATTGTGAATACTAGCATCGAAAAGCAGGTAAGTAATCAGAAAACATACGAAAAATTTAGATAAGTAATAAACTATATTTTTAATGATGTAATCGTACAGTATTTTCAACAAAATTATTTAGACAAAGAAATTATAAAGTTACGCAAATGTGAAAATACAATGCCCGTTTCTTTATATTAAGATGAATTGAAGAGAAGAAACAATGCGGAAATAAAACTAAATATCTGAGTTATCACCTATTTTATCATCGTTTCTATGAAAATTAACCGTATCGTGGTTTGATTAATTTCGACACCTGATAAATCGTTTTCTATGGACTACGACCGGCTCAATTTTTGCCATCGATTGTCCTTTGTTCGCCAATGTTTGCCATATCTTTATTTTTGTTTGCTCCTTTTAACGTTCAAAGTTATCCATTTTCGAAAATTGGGGGGGCCACCTTTGCCAATTTGGACCCCAACATATACCGAATCAAAATTTTTTTTTACCATTAATTGTCCTTTGTTTGCCAATCTTTGCCATATCTCTATTTTCGTTTGCCCTTTTTTACTTCAGAAGTTATTGATTCTCAAAAACCATCTTCACGAATTTGACTCGAATTCGCAGTTCCAGTAAAATTTGTAAAGATGGCTTTTGAGAATGAACAATTTCTTAAGTAAGAAGAGGAAAACTAAAATAAAGATATGGCAAACAAAGGCAATCAATAGACAATGATGGCAAAAAATGCATGGGATTCGGTGTATGTTGGGGGGTGAACTCCGTGAAGTTAATTTTCGAAAACAAATAAATTATGAATTAAGAAGGGGCAAACGAAGATAAAGTTTTGGCAAACATTGGCAATCCAAGGACAATCAATGACAAAAATGTTTTTTGATTTGTCATATATTGGGGGGTCAAGTTTACTTCGGTCTGAAAAATTCCATACCGTTGTAATTTTCGCCGAGTGAACCCTTTTGCGAACTGGGAGAAGTTTTTGAAAAAATTATGACCGAAAAAAAATTAACTCAGTCCAGTTGAATATTTAGTTATTCCTTTTGAATCCCGTTCTATAAAAATCGGTCTCACTAAAATAAAAGCACACATTTTTGTGGGATATAATGAGAGAAACGGAATGTTTCCTTTTTTAACCTGGCAGAAAGTTCTTATTCATTAAATTTTTTACTTTTTTTGCACCGCAAACGTGTTATCCTTTTTTTACCAGTCAACTGTAAGTAAAAAAATTTAGCAAAGTGCAATTTGCTACGTATAGAAATGAAGAATCATTTTTTTACATTTACAAAAAAAATTTGTTAGGGTTGACTCACTGTCATTAACGATGAAAAAATTGCAATCGTAGTCGAGAAGTGATAATCATCACAATTTTTTATTTTTTTTTCCCGAGCTTCAGAACTTCTGCACTAACGATCCGGAAATAACGATGACCAATCGATGTATGTAATTTCTGTCCAATTGAAAAATCTATAAAGAAGTCGATAGCGGGTTTAATACGTCGCCATCACTAGAGATTATTTCTTTCGTTATGCTGTGCAGAGATTGACGTACTGAGTGCATGTTTCTGTGCTAAGCCTTTTCGCACCGCGTGTCGGACGGGTTAAGGTGCATCGGAAACTATTTCATAATAATACGTTTTACGTAAATTATGGAACAGCATTAGATTTTAACGCGTGCGAGAACATATTTGTTTACTCCTACCGAGCTTAGGAAATCTTATGTCAGGCCAGTAAAAGAGATGTCAGCATCTGAACATTGCGTCAGCACCTAAATAAGATAGAAAGGTTCGCAGCGTATGCTAAAAATATTTTCCTAACATGGGAAGGAAACATGGAGGAAAAATTATTTCTTGGAAATGAACAGAGCACTTCCTGTTTGTTTCGCGATCTCAACGATGAAGTTCTCAGCGTATGATTCGTAATTCTTTTTACTTTACTACTGCTAGGCGTCTAATCGGTTTAAAATTCTTCTAGCCGATATTCACGTATTAATTTTTGGTACGTGTAACGAAATACATTTTCGATTTAATGTCATATTTTTAGCACTCACTTGCGAAAGATAATCGCATATTACTGTTCTACATCAGTTGTTTTTTATTTGGCTTATCCAATTCAATTCCTTGCTCTTCATTTTTTTAACTAGCTTATGCAGAAAGAACAATTTTGGTGGAAATGACGAATAAAGCCAATACTCAATAATCACATTTGAAGTTCTCTATTTTCTTCGTTGTTTAACTTGGACCAAAAGTTGTTTATTTATTTTCCGATCAAGTTTATTGAGTTGTAAGTCTTGTCAAAAAATAAAAAAATTGTTAAATCAGTAGTGCACAAGTGAAAATAAAGTTCATCGAGTCGATTTTTGCTGAATAAATTTTTTTTTTCAGGAGGAAAAAACAACCGCAATTTGATACGAAGTAAAGTTACTGCTAGTAATCTTAGAAATTTTATGCATCAATGTTTCTTTTTTCCGAATGATACTGCTTGTTTGGTTTGCAGCGAATGTTTGTTCAGTGACGTTGTGAAACTTTTGGTAAAAATTTTTTTGTCATTGGCCGAGATGCTAAAGGAAAATTTCATCACGTTTGATTTTTAAAATATCAAATTACAAATTTTTTTTTCCATTTCAATTACGGGTTCCAAGGAGATATTGTTCGACGGAATTCAACTTGATCGTACTTAATCATACTTTCTAAACCGTAATTTTGTATTTTTCCTCTTATTTCTTGTTTACTCCACACTTATACGTTCCATCCGTATGCTCTAATAACTAAACAAATTTAACTGGCAAACATATTTGAAAGTATACGAACCGTAGAGATAATCTGGTAGATTTTGCAAGAGTAAGCAAAACCGAAAAGCTGCAGTTGATTGTTGTGGAAGTAAGAAACCTTGGTTCGCAGTGGAAAAAATTTGAGTAAAGTTTATTTGTTTGATGGTACAGATTATTGAATTACAGTCATATTTCACATATGTACACTTCACTGACTGAATGAGTTTATTTTGTTTATTTAATGCGAGTCAGAAAATGTTCTACGAGAAAGAGTGACAGCGATGATAACGGATTGAAGACTGGTTATTGAAAATTTTTTGAACACTTGATCTTGATTTGGATGATTGAGCCCAACAATCACGGCTTATCAGAGTACTACGTCACGTGATAAAGTCAACGTTATGCCACGTCCAGTTTTGGAGTAATCAACTGTCGCATTGAAAATTAATTGAGTCTTCGCATCTTTATTGCAAGAATGAGATGCATAATAAGTGTGGATGTAAACATGCCTATACTTCATATTAGGCCTTTTTTCTTAAAAAACTGATTAAATAAAAGTAACTGCACTTCCTTATTCATTTTTGGTATTTATTCTTATTTGTAAGTACACTGTATTCGTTGTAAATCACAACTTTAAACACTTTTAAGCGTAGGTTTCCTGAATGATCAGTAATTCTGGTATGTGTAGAGAATTCTCCAAGTTTGATAACCACTTCAAAATATCTTTAAAAATATGAAACCAACCTGACTGTGTATGTGAGTTTTTCACATTTACTGTATATCGAATAACGATCACTTTTTCTAACAGTTGCAACTTGTCAACCATTAATTTTTGAAGAAGTACGTTTTGTAAGCGTTTCGAAAAATATATTCTTTAAAATGATTGGATATTGAGGTTGTTTGTTTATGGATGTTTTCATTTCTATTAGAAAAATGAATTTTTCTTCATTCGGTCAGCGTAGATTCTGTCTCAACAAATTGGATCGTGGTTTTTGACCGACAGAAATAATGGCATTCTTTCACATTCGACGTCTTATCCAAATCATTGCTACAAGATGGAGTTAAAATTTACTCTAATGATTTTAAATTGTGGAAAAATAAATGTGTACGTTACGAATACTAATTTTTTTCGGGTGAAGTTTCGACTAAGTGTGTGACGTATCATGAGAAAAAATCGTATTAGCCAACAGTTTTGTTTGGAATACACACATTATATTATGGTGCGTTGATCTGAACTCTTTTGCGATTATTAGAGGGGACGTATGTATGAATGTGAGAAATTCAAAGAGTCTTCGTAAGGAGTCGATTTTTTAACTCAATTTAGAGAGGTGTCCCAACAATGTTGCATTTTATGTGTAAATTAATTTATTCGTACACAATGAATAATGTAACTCACTGAGAAGCTGTTGGAATGTTCAGGACTTTATCATTTCAATATCATGCAATAAGTACGAGTTCAAGTTTTTGTTAGCACCTATTTTAAAATAATCGGAATTTACGGTAAAATAACTAATTAATAAAGCGAGTGAATTCACACCTCATCATTTCACTTAGCAAGCAAAGTGGAATTAACTGAAAACGCTTGTTTCTGTTTACTCGAATTGATATGTATTCATCGTATTAATTTAAAATCTAAGAGCGAATTTTCATTGTTAGGGGTAATGATTGAAAGCTCGGACTCTACACCTGTTTTCAATTTCGTACAAGTTAATGTAGACATCCTTTGGCTACCTGAACAATAATTCCTGAATTGGAATAGGAAGACAATATATATTCCGACATTCGAGAGCATACTCTAATCCCACACCTACGTTGACATTCAAAGAAAGTCGTGCCAGCGGACTAAATATTGATTGAAGTATTAATTTATTTTTCATGACAATTTACATTATTCATCATGCACAAATTCAAAAGTAATACAGTTATTTATTGCATATTATTAGTATTGCATCATCACAAAAACTTTGGCAGTGGGTATTTTGGTGAATGAAATCACAAAAAAGTAAAATAATTGAGTCGTCTCTTACGGAATTGGGTTGAAAAAATGTTTTTTTGCGGAAGGATAAATGAATTTACTGCTAACGTTCAAATAATTGTTCATTTCGAAACACGCAGAAGAGTCCAAATCAAAATATCCTAGTGCATATCCAGGGTGAGTTTTTTATCTTCGCACGTCGAAATATCTCAAGAAATACGCATCGTACAAAAAAATTTTCAGAATCATAACTGTTTGATCTCGAGGGGGAAAATTTATTATGTGAAAATCAACCCCCCGCCCCAACCTCTAGGGGTAGTAACTTTGAAATTTCGAATGGGAACCTCTATTTTTCATTGCAGATCCGAATTCTATATGAAAAAATGCACAAGTTTCATTTGAAATTTTTTTAAGATTCGAGACAAATGACGCTTGAATCGCGAAACACCAAATTTTTGATTATTCCAAAGAAGGCGCTGCGGGTGCGCGCGCAAATTTTCATTGCAACAGACGAAACCAGCACTAGGAGTGGCACTCACGAAGTAATACTACTTCGTGGTGGCACTATCGGTACTACAAAACTTTGAACAAAATGAGGTCCATCTTTGCCATCGGAAAGATTACGGACATATGTCTCCTCCCCTCTTTCTTTCTGAGTATTGCTAAAATGTCAAAGACTGCGGCAACTGATTTGGAAATTTTGCATTCTGATGACGACGAAAGTCTAAAAGTATCCGGCGATAGCAACTGGAGGAAACCCGGACTTCAGTCTCTATACGTCATCGCATCGCTCATTGGGCACAACACAGAAAAAGTGGTTGATGTTATTATAAAATCACTTTACTGTGATAGTTGTAAACAATGGGAAACTCGTTCTGGCATTCAAGAATATGAAGAATGGCTGGCAAACCACGAAAACGAATGTCAGACGATACATAACGGAAGTCCCGGTAAGATGGAAGTGGACGCGATCCTATAAATGTTTGAAAGATCTTGAGAGTAATACGGAGTTAAATACAAGTGTTACATTGGTGACGGCGATTCGAAAACCTTCAAAGCCATTTTAGAGAAACAGCCATATTGAGAAGACTTAGTAGTATACAAACAATAGTGTGCGGGTTAGGAGAGGATAGGCTCTAGACTACGTACAGCGAGAAAAAAACGTCGGTCGACCTGGAAAATTAACAGAAAAACTTTTTGAAGAACGAGCGATATATTGTGGAATAGCAATAAGAAGTAACAGTGTCAGTTTCACAAAAATTAAACAAGGTTTTTATGGCCACTTATTACCACAAATGCTCGACAAATGAAAGCCTGTAACACAACTTTTACCCAAGCGGAATTGACAGTTGGTGGAGGTGGCAAAAAGCGAAAGCTGAGGGCTTATATGTACAGGATTATAAATATGAATCAGCTCTTCATGCCAATGTCCAAAAAGAAATTTTGCCTATTTATCAAAGCTTGTCTGAAGCAACGTAACTGACGAGGTGTATCGGTGGATTTACACAGAACGCGAATGAGAGTAGTAATAATATGAACAATCTCTTCTGGCCAATAACCCTTGAAAATAATTTTAACGGCATCGAATTTTGCTACAGCAAAATTCAAAGATGGATGCTAAGGTTATTTATCATTTTTGAAAGGGTTGGACGTCGAAATTGGCGAACCAGTAGTGACCGTTTACAAAGCCGAAAACGTTCGCTGTGTATGTGACGCGAGCATTCATATGGAAAAACGATCAAAAGAAGGTCGAATTAGACAAAAAATCATAGAGCAACAGAAGATTGAGGGGGACGCTGCACCAGAAACTTCATATTATAGCGCAGGGAACTTTTAACGGTCATACGCACTGGTAATTCTTACAAAAGGGCATTGAAATCTTAGAGACCGTTTTTCTCCGATTTCGTTTTTTCTTTTAGTATTTTTGCACGCTTTCTGATCGACTGAAATTTGAATAGCACCTTCATTACAAGCGTCATTTTCGGGCCGTATTCGGAAGTTATTGGTAGAACTGATTTCTTAATTATTAAATAACAAAGCTTCGAATTCCAGTGAAAAATCTATGTTTTTACAAAAATGTTCGAATTTTATGCATTCGTTTTCCTTTTCACTCCGCGCACGGTCTGAAAACTACGAGTCCAGGGAGCATCCCAGTGAAATTTGACTCCAATCGGACCAAGAAAACTCAAAATATCGCTGCAATATTACTAACTTTATATGATTAAAAACAGTGTTTTTCGATACTAGTGCGCGAATGTGCCAAGGCGCAGCACGAGCCCGGAGACGAGTCGGCGTTTGGGTAGGGCGCGTTCGGGCAATCGCCCGGGGCGCCAAATCTATGGGGAAGCCTGTGCCTGGTGAATAAAGAAAGCGAATAAAAAAGGAAGTAGATTAGGGAGCCGTTTCTGTTTCTTAGAAAAATGGTTTCTTTTTGCGCAACGTTAAAAAAATAAAATCGAACGAGAAGAACTTACAGGCATCTGTGTCTCCAACGAAAGCTTGCAGTTGATTCCGATTGTGACACAGTAAATTTATTGTACAACGAAGCTCATTAGTCTCAACTATCTTCCCAATAACGATATTACGCCAATTTCCGTTTCAATCTTTGTCAAGCAGCGTAATATTCAGGAACTGTATCCGAATGTGCGGATTGCGTTCCGCGGTTTGTACGCTAGTCCCGTAACGGAAGCCAGTGGAGAACGCAGTTTTTCAAAAGTTGAATTCAGAAAAACTTCCTTACGATCAACGATTGCACAGTCAAGGCTCACCAACTTAGCAAAGCTTTCGATTGAACATAATATTGCCGAAAAATTATATTTTGCTGATTTGGTTCTAGCGTTTGCTAACAGAAACGACCGGAAAGTAAAATTTTGTCAATCTATTACAAAAAAAAAGATACAAAACAAAAAAGAGCTACAATATTCTTCTAACCTAAGTTCTGTAGTAAACAAAAAAAGATTCGACGCAATAAAATATAAAAAACCCAATAACAGAAAAAAAATACAGACAAGGAGTTCCAAAAACTTTCTACGTCTTATTCGTTCGCTCTAGGTAAAGCTGAAGGAAAGTCTTAAGTATTCTCAAACGGTTTCGTCAATGTATATCCGCGTGAATGGATCCAGCAGAACGCTGCTAATTTGTCCTCTTGGAAAGGGGCGCTGTACAATCTTGGCCCGGGGCGCCAGTTATCCTAAGACCGGCACTGCGGCCCAATTCTGTACTGAATACCGAACACAAATACGTAACATGAATTGAGTTCCATGCAAAACGAGAGGTGTTCTGTCTATCGATTGTTGAAAACTCAAAACTGTCATTTACCCAGCCATAATGACTTATTATTCTATAAGATCGTGTGTCAATTACCAGCAATTGCAGGTTCTTCTTTTGCAGTGCAATTATTGCATGAAACTCAATTGTTTTTGCATATCTGTGTTTGGCGTTGAATATAGAATAGGGCTATTATCGTCAGAATCGCGCCAGTGATGCGTAAGCTTGGAGAATAGTCAAAATAACTGACACATACGAGTATACATGAAAAAGTTACTGTTTCGGGGTTTTGTTGATTTTCCTGACTTTGTTACATCCCGTTACTCATAAATTATCAAACTCCGAAAGAGCAATACGCTATGTTGCATCGCTTCGGGGATATGTTCAATTTTTGTCAAATTTAACTGGAACTTCCTATTAAGGGGGTATTCTAGTGTAGAGGCATAAATTTGAGGTGTTTTTTGAAGTGCTATAAACAAAAAACAAAAAATATTTTTACCATCCATTTTTTTATCAGGCGTTTATTATTATTTCACGATTACAAAAAAAAAAAAAACAAGTCAAAAAATACAAAATTGAAAGTGCTATGAGTTGTTGAAGTGGGGGGTACAAAAAAAATGGCGCGCCAATGTTGTCACGATTGCAAGCATTTTCAAAATCAGAAAAAAAAAAAAAAAAGATTATTAATCTACATAAATGCAGCTATCGTACTAACTAAAAAAAAGTCGAAAAAAAATTTTTTTTTGCCAAATTACGGCTGTCCGAAAAAAATAATACGTTTTTTTTTACTTTTTTGGACGTTTCTGAATTTTTTAAAAATAGTAAAAATTATTATTTCGTTATAATAATAGTTCGTGCGATAGAGACATGTATTGAGAAGATTCTCACCAAATTTCAAGTAAATCGGTTCAATAGAACTTGAGAAATCATGTCAACCGTTTTGAAAAATGTAGTTTTGAGAAAAACGCGTTTAAAGTTTCGAGTAAAATTCGTTCCAGCCGAGCCAGTATTGAAGACGTGTCACTAAAATAGCTATATCTCTGAAAATAATTGAAATTTTGACTTGTCCTTTTAAGGACACATTCTTGAAAGGTTAAGCTTTGAAAATATAAAAAAAAAAAAAATCGATTTTTTCAAATTTCTACACTAGAATACCCCCTTAAGGGAATTACAGCGTCGAAATAGCTGAAAATGCACTTTTTCAGGAATTAATTGAGAACAAATGTATGCCAATAAAAATTTGCTTCGGTCCAACGGCGAGATGACAAATATAAACTCGACAACTTACATTAAGTTAGACCTTATTCTTTACTCAACCTGAACGCAACTAAATCTAAACTGTCGTAAATACTATCCTAGACTCGACTCGATATGACGAAACCGTAATCAGATTAAAGACAATCTCAATTGTAACTTAATTCAACTAAAACGAAGTCTGACCGATACGCAACTCAACACAACACAAACTCAACCATAACTCAAACATAATCGAAACTCGAAATCGTGAAATTCGCAACGCAACCGCTACTAAACCGACCCAACGAAATTCGAATCGTAATCATGCTTTGATCAGAAATCACAAACGCTTACTCAATCAAACGCAATCGCAACGCATCCGAACTCAAAACCCTCAAAGACTCTACTCGCTAATTCGAACGAATTTCGGCAACTCGTGACCTACACGAGAGGCGACACTGAAAAATGCGATACCGCGATTCGACCCTGTATAGCGGAATTTGGGCAGTACGTAAATTTAAAACGAAAAAGATGCAATTCGAAATAGTGACTCTACTCAAAATTCCGAACACAGCAAAATTTTCTCAACTCCATAACGCGAAATTCAGGCTATGGTCACCAGGCAAAAGAATCGGCAAACGAATTTCGAGTATTTTAATTCCGGCAACGCAAATCCAAAATGCCTGTCCGTCAATCGGCAAGCTTTACTCAATTTCACTCGAAATTCGATCGTAAGAATATCAACAGCGTTTACCGTTCCACATCCAACGCACGAAGTCTTCAACCTCTTCAAAATTCCTTTTTGGCAACATATTCCGCAAGATCAGAAAAACGCAAACGCATTATCGAAAATTTACTCGAGCCACTATCTCGCGCAATCGCCAGAACTAGAGTGATTTCAAAATCGACGACCCGCCGCAACACCGATCTCGGTACGCTACTTTCTACGTGACGTCATACCCGCAAGAAGACGCAACAATTGATCTGTCATCGATTTCGTAGATTGCAGAACTCGACGCGGACCTATCAGAGCATCGCGACGCAGAACCAAACGCTAGAGCGCAATTTCGTCCTCCGCGCAGCTGTATGATGTTTCGGAGGTGAGCGGGGTGGTGCTCCCTCATCCCTAGTTGGTTCATCGTAAATTCGGTGGTCAGCTGTTGGCGGGGTATGCAGGGGAGGCTGCGGCGCGCCGGCCATCAGCGGGAATCGCGTCCGTCTTGGATTCCCGCGATGCACGAATCTTCGTTGGCTCCCCCTCCGCAGTCTCGACATCCTTTCTTCGAGATCGTCGCTATTTTGCCACTCCGCAATTTGCTTAAATTCGTTGCCGACTTCCTGCTTGATGGTGTTGAAACTCGAAAAACAAAAGAAACAAAAGGCCTGAAACATCTTATTCGCTACTCGCTATAGTATCCCCTCTCGGAATCTCGGATGCGTGACTCCAGTTCTGGCGCTCTTTTTCCAACAGTCTATGCGCAAGTCACATAGTGGCGCTGCCGTGGCCACTTTACGAACCTTACCCCCCGAGTTATATACAGGCCCTTATGAGAGCGCGTAGTTATTTGCTTCATATTTTACTGTAATAGGGCTGAAATACGGGATAATACTTGTAATTGACATATATAAATATAAGGGACGAACTTGGGATCTATTACTTCTCAAAAGCAGTATTCCTATTTGATATATAGATCTATAAGTCAAGTTTCGTCTGCTGTTTACAAACAAATGAGCGGTAAGCATCCGAGCGTGCCCCAGCGAACCAAACAGATGTGTCGATTGAGTGACAATGGATTTCAGAATTAGAACCGGCTTCCAAGGCAATACGCATTCCATAAATTTCAATCCACAATCTGAAGTAAAGGCTAAAGTGTTGTCTACGACTCATGTAGTGCGTGTCGAAGAAGTATCTGGAGTTACGGAAGCGTGTAAATTGATACGTGCTAGTGTAATCGACAAACATCCGTCACACTTGCACCATATAAAGTTCAAATAGAGGTAAGTAAAACATTGCGTTAATCTACATTACATAACAAGTCGACCGTGTCGTTAAACAGTTAATTATGCATGCTTACCCCTTCTGCATTGCAGTCGCCACGAAATTCAATTTTGTGTATTCTTTTTTTTTTAATAGCTCAACTACGAACGTCATCCAATTAATGTTGCATGTACCTGTGTCTCACAAGCTGGACTAAAGTGCAAGCACATTTATGCACTAATCCGCCGCATTAATACCGATAGAAGTACGTCGAAGCCAACAGTGGAACAGGAATGGGGAAGACCTTCAGATCTCCAACTTGGTAAAAAAATTTATGCCAAACCAAACGTTGTAACGGATGTCGTTGACTGAAGAATGTAAAGACGGTTACCCCTGAGTAAATTTTTGTGTATCAGTTTTCGGCGGGCAAGTGGGCCCAGGTGGGCTTGGGAGCGTAGCAGGTTTCTGCTCTATCGACTCTACCTAACGGGCTCGTACCGACATTCGTAGCAGCTAAAGTAGTGTAGGTACGGAAGCTTGAGATTGAGACGGTACGAAGTGAGTACGTGAAACTATGTATTGACTGTAAATGTTAATACCATATCTTTATCTACACGGTCGTTATTTTATTCCAATAATAGGAATACGCCTTTTCAATGTGACATAATCTCCCTAAAATCGCCGGCACTCATTTCTCTGTACTTTGTTGAAATGTGTTACCGAATTAAATACAACGAATTAATTTGAGACATACAAAAATTGCCATAAGTATCGGAATAATTATATTTGCTACAATCATTATATCAAAACAATAGTTTTGTGGTAAATTGTGCGAAATTGATGTAATGATAAATAGTTTTTAAGATTGCAGAACTAAAAAATGTAATTAATATGTTTTAATACTTCAACTGCTTTACCATCCTAATCAGACAGCACGTAACGTTACGAACACAACGAACATATGTGTGTTTTTTCGTCAACCGGAAATAAATTACGTAAATATAATAACGCTCCAAACATCTGCTCATATATTATGTACTATAGGAATTTATGTTTAAGATAGTTATACCTTAGGGTGTCCTTTAACAGGGGTGTTTCCGAATTTGTATGCTCTCAGGGGCTCAAACGCTTGCAAATCGATGAAAAAAAATCCTCTAACAATTTCAGCTCTTAATATTAACTCTAAGATAGTTCGCTTTCCCGCTAAACTTTCTAATGGAAGTAACATGTCAAAAACATGTGTTGTTCTTTTAAACTGTGTACGTTGGTGACGAATTGATCTACAATAGTGAGAAGCAGATATTTTTGTAGAAAATTCGACGCTCTATAACAAAAGTCTCTTACGATTTTTTGCTTAGTCTACTGGTTCAAAAGTTATTCGAGCTCAAAGTTTAATTTATATAAAATTATCAATATTATCGAGTATATTTAAAGTATTAGCAGTTGTATGATGAAGTATATTGCATTTTTCTTGCAGGTTATTTTATTTCAGATCAATTACAGTTTATATTATGAGCTTTTGGTATGATAACCAATACATATTTATCTTAAATTAATAAAATTAGATAAGTGTTGACACTGAAAAATGAAAATTTTTTAAATAATGATAAATTTTAAGAATCAATTTTCATATTTTCAACGATTGAACATTTTCGAGTATCAGTATAGTTTTGTTTATATTCTAATAAAAATTGGACTATAAACTGCTGCTGTTCTGGTTGTTTAGTCAGAATATTGTGATAATCTTCAATTAACTTAACTGCACGCTTAGCTATGTCATTAACAACCTTTAAATTTTTCACCAATACTAAACCTTTCTTAAAACTTAAAACTTTAAATATATTCGATAACATTGATAATTTTATATAAATTACACTTTGAGCTCGTAGAGTAAGTAGACACAGTAGACTAAGCAAAAAATCGTAAGAGACCTTTTTTATAGAGCGTCGAATTTTCTACAAAAATATGTACTTCTCATTATTGTAGGTTAATTTGTCACCAACTTACACAGTTTAAAAGAACATATATTTTTCAGATGTTATTTCTATAGGAAACTTTGGCTGAAAAGCGGACTATCTTGGAGTTAATATTAAGAGCTGAAATTTTTAGAGGATATTTTTTTATCCATTTGGAAGCGTTTGAGCCCCTGAGAGCATACAAATTCGAAAACACCCCTGTTAAGGGACACCCTATTCTACCCCCCCATGCATTTCCTTACAATCGTTCTAAAAATATTTATACGGGGCTTTCCATGTCAGATTGACCTGCCCAAAAGCCTGACCCTCTTCGATTTTGTTTAAACTTCGTGAAAACTTCTTTTTACATGTCGAGAGTGTTTGTAATTTTTTTTAGATTTTTACTCGACAACGCTTAGACGTTAGCATTCAGTATAATATGTGCGGAAATCGGAACCGTCCGAAGTATAATTAAGTATTAATGGGAAACTATTGATTGTATAAAAAAAAGATGCATATGAAAAAGTTTCGGTTTTGAGTGAACTTCAACGCAAAATTATGCAAAAAGTTATAGGGGCCGCTGAAAGCCCGTAAAAGCTCAAAGCATATTAGTTTTTAAGATTTCTCAAAAGCAGCATAATTTTTTTTGACCGAAATTTCAGAGAATGTTTCTTTCTTACTGTTCAGAAAATTGTGTAAACTCCGTCATGGGCCGAGATCTGGTTTCCAAGCTATGAATTTTTTTCAGAATTAAAAAAAAAAAATTATTTAATTATTAAATAAAAATTTCTCTTTTCTATTCTATGAAGCCATGAATTTTTTTCAGACTTTAAATTGAAAAAAAAAATTAATCAATTTGTTACGTTTTGTTTATCGTTTATGCCCGAGCGCTAAGGAACAAACGAGTTCGCCGTCGCCTTTACGTCCGGAGACAACCGGAACTTGGGATAGGGTTGAATAAAGTTTGGGTGTTTGAGGTATGAACTATATATTTGGTTGAATAATTTGTGGAATAATTTTGAGCGGAGTGTGTAGTTCACAATTGATGAGTAAAGTTGTACGTAAGGTTGTTGAGTGTTGGAAAGTTCGTTCAGTAGTATAGATATCAGCCCCAAAAACACCAAAAATGGTGAAAAAAACTGGAGACAAGTACATTTACGTAAGTAGCTTTATCTATATCGCCACAAAAAAAATGTATAATGAAAGTCTAAAAATTATGTACAAAAATTTGAATCAAGTCCGCTCTCATATAATAAAGTATATATAGTCTTCTACATATGCTTTGCAAAAAGTTGTGAAATAAATTGATAACATCTGAAGCATGTGTCGCCAAGCACATGTGGTTTACTGATTTAACATCATTCATTTTTTCAATCATACAGTGATTATTAAGCTGAGGTGCTTCAATTCAAAAACGCAAACATCTTATTCGATGTAAAAAATGTAAAAAATGTAATCAAAAAAATAAAAAGTACTAAGAGAGTTCAGCTTTTTCTCTAAACCATAAAATAATAGATATAAAATGTATAATAGAAAATAAAATGAAATAAAAATAAAATTTGTAAAATTAAAATTAATTTAAAAAAAAGAAATTATAACAAAATAAAACAAGAAAAAGTACTTGGCGCGACTGCCAATATAAAGTGAAGTTTATAAATTAGTGTATAAACGAACGTGCAAGGTTTCTTCCCTTATGTTTTTCTGCCGCGCTTAAATAAAACCCAAAATCCCCGCTTGGGCTCCCCTACTATTGTGTATCTTTAAATTCAGACATTTTATGATTATACCTTCTTTGGTTTTTCTTTTACATCATTCATTCATTTCATAATTAATCGTTTGAAGAATATACATTATCTTCTACCAGTCAAAATCATATTTAACCATTTATTTTGAACGATAATCTATCCCATTTCATTACAAATTAGCCTCAACCATCTCACAGACCTGTATAGGACTAGGCAACAACGTACCCACATTACCGGCTTAACGAGAGGTAAGTCTTTCTGAGTTTTAATTTTTATTCATTGTCGTTAAGTGGGAGCATCTTTGATTATTCGTAATCAATAAATACCACCGCTCTCTACACGCCCACCCCCACGTAACAACACTCACACCGATAGGACTCTCCATTATCGTAGATATATTTCCGAGTTGGACTGTACAGGTATCAAATTCTCTGCTACTCTACTCGATGTGAAAAAGTTTGAGAGATTATATAATTTGCGAATCAATGTATATGGGATAGAATCTCAAACTTTTTTACATCATGCAAAATCGGAAAAAAGCGTCATCGTGCCAATTTATTTGAGTAAAAATTTGCATAGCGTGAACATCAACACGATTCATCTTCTAATCCTTGAAAGTAATGATTGCCACGAAAATGATATGACTCGCGAGTTCACATCGAGATTCCACTTTATTTGGATTAAAGATCTTTCACGATTGGTGAGCAAACAATTGTCTGATTATAATGGTCACCTGTTTTTATGCGACAGATGTTTCGGTCACTTTGCGTGAAACACTCCTACGACAATCATCGGCAAGATTGTATTATGTTAAATAAAGCGCGCATGGAATTTCCCAAGTCTAAGGATTTAACATTTTCAAATTTTCAAAACAAACGCTGGTCTCGAATGTATATTAAAGTCTATACCGTTTGATGAATTCCAGAATCACATCTCAAATCGCAAAACACATGAATTTCAAAAACATGACCCACACAGTGTAACATACTATGTACATTGCGCGTACGATGAAACTTTATCGGAGTTCCCCAGTAGACGCGGCGCTGATTGCATAGATTGGTTTATGCAGCAGCTTAAAGATTTATCGATTCAAGTAGAGTCATCAAAAACATAATTCCGATGAAGTTTCTTACACAAGTGCAACGCGATCGTCACATGCGCGCAAAGAATGTTATATTTGTGGAAAGCCGTTTACCCCTGAGGAGAAAAAGTGTCACGATCATTGTCACTTTACGGATAAATATCGCGGTCCTGCTCATAATCGGTGTAATTTGAATTTCAGAGAGACGCATACAATTCCATAGTTTTTCACAATTTGTCCTGTTACGGTTCACACTTTTTAATAAAATCCCTAGCGTCAACTTTTCCCGGTTAATTTACACTGCGACCCATAAATAAGGAAAAATATGTATATATCCTTCACGAAACGTGTTGATGGGACAATGATGCGATTGAGATGGATCGATTCTTTTCGATTTATGGGTAGCAGCATCGCTAAGCTTTCGTCATATTTGGATAATGCAGATAAACATATAACGCGTAAATTTTCTAATTATCCCACACAGTTTAGTTTGATGATTCGCAAAGACGTTTTTCCCTATGAATACGTCGATTGTTGGGGGAAACTCGATGAATCGCGATTACCCGCAAAGAAGCAATTCTACTCACACTTCTGCGATGCAAATATTTCAGACGCCGATTATGAACACGCTAAAAATGTTTGGGGGTAATTTCATTTAGAGTCATTGGGGACTATTCAGATTTGTATTTAAAGACGGATGTTCTTTTGCTTGCCGATAATTTTCAAAATTTCTGAGTCAGCTGCTTCAAAACATACGATTTAGATCCATTGCACTTCTAAAGAGCGCCGGGACTTGCTTTTGATGCGATGCTCAAACATACTAGAGTAAATTTACAACTTTTAGACAAAACTGAAACGGTGTTATTTATTGAAAGAAGTATTTGAGGCAGTGTAGCACAATGTTCTAATCGACACACTCGGGCCAAGAACAGGTTTATGGGGAAAGATTTTGATCCGAGAACGTGGAATCATATCTCATGTATTTTGACGTGAATAACCTGTACGGTGCAGCTATGAGCGTGCATTTACCAATCGGCTCGTTTGTAAGTGCCGATGCCCAGTTCAAATATTCGCGGCCTTATTAGGCCACTAAGATGGCAAATTAGAGGAGATCGGTGACGCGGCGCCGAGTAGCGTTAATAGCCGAGACGTTCGCGGTAGTCGCTCGGCCAGCGAAAGGGGCAAGATTTTCGGGGACCACGGGATCTCTTTCTCTTTCTCTCCGGGGACGTTGAAGAGATCAGACGCGTGCCAATTTATAATAACTGGAGAAGGAGGAAGGGAGGGTAACGTGGGCTGGATACGGACGGCCCATCCCGATCGAGTTGAACATCGGAAGATTCCACAAATTAATTCTCCGCCAAATCACCATCCGAGAGTCCCCGGAGTCTAAAAGAAAGAGCCAACGATCAACGAGGCATCTAGAAAAGATAAGTTGCTCAGACCATTGTAATTTCGCCCTGTAGGGATTGTACGGCTAGTGAACCGATATTCTAATATCTAATTGTTGTAAAGAAAGAAAAGCGGACGTCGGACTGGTGAAGCTAGATTCCCAGAATTAAATATATTTGGTTATTTGTATAATCTCATAATTTGTAATTTCGCCCTGTAGGGATTATACGGCTAGTGAGCCGATATTCTATTATTTAATTGTTGAGGGACGAGTTTGAGAAAAACTTTTACAAACTCATGAATAACGCGGTGTTCGGCAAGACTATGGAGAATGTGCGAAATCACAAAGATGTTAAATTGGTTACAACATGGGAGGGAAGAGGTGGTGCGAAAACGCTTATTGCCCGAGCAAACTTTCACAGCTGCACCGTATTTGACGCGGAAATGGTTATGATAGAAATGAATCATGTCAAAGTTCACTTCGCTAAGCCTATATACATTGGCGCCGCAATCCTAGATCCATCAAAAATGATTCTCTACGATTATCATTATAATTATATCAAAACCAACTTTTCGAACAAACAGGCCAAATTGATGTACACCGACACCGACAGCCTTATTTACCAATTCAATGTGCGTAAGATATCGTCAAACGTGATGCCGACGCAATGTTTGACACTTCTGACTACCCTCCCGACAATGTGTACGGTATTCCGCTCAAAAACAAGAAATGTCTGGGCCTGATGAAGAATGAGAACAACAGAAAAATTATGACCGAGTTCATTGGGTTACGGGCGAAACTGTACACATTTACCACCATGGGTGAGGACGAAACGAAACACATCAACGACATCAAAGTGAGCAAACGTGCCAAGGGTGTCAAAAGTTCACTGTTGAACACAATCACGTTTGACGATTATAAGCGATGTCTGTTGGCTTACAAAGAGTTGGCCCCTCCTCAATGCTTAATACGTAGCAAAAAACATCAAGTTAGCACCATCGTTCAGAAAAATTTGCTCTGGCAAGATGACAAGCGGCAATTGATACCTGGGCAGACCGACATCGTACCTTGGGGGTCTGTCGCTGCCCCCCAATAGCTATAGGATAGAACTGTAGACATAGAACCGTTGTAAATATTTGCGTTTGACACCTCGGACGATCCTTCATCCGGCAAAAACGTTTCTTCATCAATACGATATTGAACAGATCGAAGTTTCAAATGTGAATACCATGTAAATTCATATACTTAACAATTATTTATTTGTTATTAATACATTGAGCAATTATTCATATTTATTCGTTTGCCACAAACAAAGTTTTCCAAAAAATAAAATGTGTATTAATCGTATGGAAAAATTACAGATTATTATTCTTATTATTATTATTATCACTTTTGTAGTAACGAGTATGACACATGTGTGTACAAAGAGAATAAATGTGGAAATATTTCTATAATTAAATCTTTTATTGTAATTTTGAAAATACATACAAATTATGCTACATGTCTGTTTTATTTATCGAACCATTGTGTGAACTATCAAAACCTAGCCACTTCACATAGAACTGGTTCCCTCGTTTGCGTAATATGTTTTTCACAAGGTAGCCGACAGCGTATTTTACTTTACTGAGCTCCTCCTCGTAGAAGCCTCCTTCGATGGGATGATCTTGATAATCGGTAAGTTTGTACGTTGGAGGATTGGTATTTTTCACCTCATCCACGGTGAATATTTTCGTTGTTCAATTGGGTGTATAGCCTTTTTCGAATACATTTTTGTACTTGCTGATTCGAACTCGATCGTCTACATTGAATTTCCGCTTTCGATTTCCTCGTTTGATTTGTCAAGGCTTGCATACGCTACGATACAGTTGTTTTTCATTGTCCGTGCTGACATCCACCGGTTTCATCCGAATCGTGCGGTGCTTGGTGTTGTTGTAGGACTTCATTAAATCACCCAAAACATTAATCCACTTGTCAGATCCTTGGAGAGTAAACCGCTTCCACATTTTATTTTTCAATATTCGATTAAAACGTTCGCATATCGACGCCTTTAAGTTGCTAAATGTCGAATACATGTTGATATTGTGCTGCTTCATGAGGGCTTTGAATTCGCTGTTGTAAAATTCTTTGCCTTGATCAACGTGTAGTTGTGTAGGTATACGGCTCTGGGCCAGTACAGATTTCATGGTAGCAGTCGCATCTTTCCTACTCTTGGACTTTATCGGCACCGCTCACGCGTACTTGGAAAATACATCGATGATAGTGAGTAGGTATTCGTATCCCTTGTTGTGCGAGCCGTACACCATCATATCAACAAGATCAGCTTGCCAGGTCTCATCCAGTCCGCGTACATCTACGAACCGCCGTGGATAATTGCGCCGAGTGGGTCTGTGAAGTTCATCCACTATTGTCGTCTTTATTTTTTTCTCGCTCTGTGCTGCCAAATTTTTAAACTTTCTTCCAGGCGCTTCTGCTCTTCAAACAGGATTGATTCCTTGCTGGTTTATTCCAGTGCTATCACTCTAGCATAAAGCTTCCTGTTACGCACGCGCACCTGTTTAAGGGCCTCACTGATTTGCGTTACTCTCTCGTGATATTTTTCGTCTGAACTATTGAGAACTTTGAGGGAAACAGCATCGTTGAACTGTTGTGGGTCGGCTGTGTTACTCAATCCTTTACCATCCAGATCATACTGATGTCGTCGGTGGTTTTGAATCCAACACCCGGAGGCCCACGAATAAATTGTTTACCCCCACCACGCTCCGAATGTCGCCCAAATATGTCTATACTCATCACTGGACGGTCACTGAACAAATAATGATTCTATGTCTATCCGCCGCTAACAAACGGTTCCAGCCTCGCGCAACTCCTCAATAATGGAGACTATTTCGTTGGAATGGTTGGTATTGCCTGCAGCCTGCGACGCCATAAGTAGTCGGAGACGATCTACAATTTCATTTGGATCATCCCAGTAGACGTAATCAACATCTTGCCCCTCCTTTCGCGCAATCTTATAGTCGGGTAAGCCTTTACTTGATTTTTTCGGCGATCTGACGTGTTGTGCAATGAAATTTCTATACTTTACGCTTTTTAAATCGTCTCGAAGACTTCCATCGGGTTGGTAACGTTTTCGATGCGCATTTGTCATGGTTACAATTTTTATATAATTATTCTTGTCCACGTCATTTACAATCGATGCATCGGGTGATTTTTTAAATAATAATTCAAGTAATCCGGGTGTTCTCTCGTAACCTTTATCTCTCACATTGATCAGATCAAAAAAATTCGTCGAAAATCCGGTCAGGAAGAAGAAAAATTAATACTTTGAAGAACGTGAATATAAAAAGAGTCGACGTTTCGGCCGGGCCCTGCCGACCAGACTGGTCGTCATTGTTTAATTTATCCCTGAGGATGGTCGGCAGGGCCCGGCCGAAACGTCGACTCTTTTTATATTCACGTTCTTCAAAGTATTAATTTTTCTTCTTCCTGACCGGATTTTCGACGAATTTTTTTTCATCTTCAATCTACCTCCTGGTCACGAACTTCTTTCCTAAATTGATCAGATCATCAATGAAATTGATTGGCGTATCACCAATCATCATACAGTTTGTCAACTTTCGAATATTGTATGTGGTATCCAAATCTCTCTTTTTGTTCGTGCTGAACATTTTCAAATATCGCGCCATGGAATTCGTTGTTTTCTTCACCGGCGTGCTTGTAGTAGAAATTTCACCAAATTTCAGTGTTTTATCATTTGCATCTATAAAATTTCCGTCGTCCATATACTCAAGCTCCTCATCGTCATCCCCGGTACTCTCGTCATCCGTTTCTTCTTCTTTTTTTATTGCAACATCCGTTAGTTCCGTTTTAATTTCTTGTTTAATATGCTGCTGCTGCTTTGAAGTATCGGCCAATTCTTCCAACAGTGTTACTAAAGGCTTGAATACCTCCCCCATAACCTATTCGGTCGTGTTTTTGTCCAGCTTGATCATCTTGTGCTTCTGACGTATGACATCGCATGCTTTCGATATTTCACTCAATGTATCGCTATGCTTACGAATCTTGGTACTCTCCATGTTGCCGACTCGATTGTTGCAATGAAACTGTGCAAGTTTACGTTAGTTTATGCTTATAAAGCAGTCAAACCCCTTCCTGTATCTTCCCCCATTGATTCCGCTATCCTTGTTAATCACGGTAAAACTGTAATTACCGTCATTCCAGCATGCCGAGCACAAGTCTTTAAATTGCTGATACATCATGTCGGTGTTCACATGATCGTTGTAGATATGTTTCAGATTCATTTCATTCTGCCGAAATAGCACCAATAAGTTTGCATTGTCACGCACCAGGTGTTTTGGAATACGCGCATATGTTTGACTTAGATAAAAGCTATCGACATCGCGATGCCTGCCCATGCTGAAGTATGCTCTGATATTATCCTGCTTTTCACATGCCACATCGTCGAAAATCATAACAAAGTTGGGGCGCGCATCTTCCGGTTTTACAACCTCATCGTTCCCGCGAAACGGGAAATAACCCACGCCCTGTACGGGTTCTGGTAACTTTTGCAAAAATTGATACTTTGGCTGAATGAGAAATTTCGAATAGACGTAGACATTTTCGAATCGCAATCCACTGCCGTGGGTGATGAGTGAGAGGAGAGCGTTAATTTTACCACAATTGGACGGCCCGCAAAATACTGCTCTCGCAGTATTTGGCAGCAATTTTCCATGTCGTTTTCCTATCTTCCTCTTTCCATGCCGAACCATTTTGTCGAAATTCGCGACAGGTAGTTTATCAGGCTGATCTTGAAATCTCATGATGTTTGTTCAACATGAGAACGAGAACTAAGATTACAGCATATAAATTCATCCTTTTATAGAACTTTCGTTAGTTGTTGCTCGACTATGAGGACGTGCACACGGAAGAGGCGCGGTGGAGGTTTGCTACATAAAATCATCAATCATCTCCGGGTTGAATTGCACGTGCCGGGGTATCAGTACTGCGGACCCGGAACGAAATTAACCAAGAGGTTGGCTCGTGGCGATTTGGGAATCAATCCACTGGATGCTGTGTGTAAAGACCACGACATTGCATACGCAAAGAATCAAGATATAAGCGGGAAATCTTGCCGACAAAGCGCTCGCTGAGAAGGCGTGGAATCGCGTCTTGGCCAAGGACGTTAGTGTGGGTGAAAAGCTATAGCCTGGGGACTCACCAACACCATGAAAGTTAAATCTAAACTCAGAATGGGCTTAGCTATGAAGCGGTCGAAACTTGGAGCGGCTGGCTACAAAGAAGAAATCTACAACAGGCGAGAAGAGTAAACAGCGGAAAAGGACAGTGAATCTTAAATCCATCATCACATCTGCAAAGGTCGCCATGCAACCAGGTCGTAAGGCCGTCGAATCGGCGTTGGCGGGTGCTCATTGGCCGCGCATAGGACTGGGAAGAATGTTCGTGTGCCTCTCGTTATACCTGCAGAGATGAGTAGGGAGATCTCCAACGCTCGGCTTTTCGTGATACCAGCTAGATTGGAGCGTCGACGTGACACCTAGGCGGCCACGCACCGAAGGTGGCCCATTTCCGACCTGACACCTAGGCGGCCATGCACCGAAGGTGGCCCACAATCGGGTATATATAGATATACTCGGTCCCTCGAGCAAGTGGTTGCCAATCGCATCCTTGTCCCCGCTCGCACAGATGTTTCCAGGAATGCAAGAATTGGGATTTTTTTGTTTCAGTTATGAATGTCAGCGAATAAAAGTATCTCCAGATTTGATAAATCTTGGAATCAATTAGCGGACGCTGAACCAAATTAATTAACTATTCCCAGTCCGAATACTTTTTTTTTTTTTTTTAATATATATTATTTTTTTATTGATATGAAAATATGTGACGCCTGGTATTCTCGAATATTTGTGCACGCAGTCTATGGAAAAATATACGAAGCCAGCTCGATAACATTTATGCAAAATGTGCAATGGGCAAGTGGTTGGGGAAAATTTTTTTTTTCTCGAACTGAATCTTCCAGAGAAGCATCAGCGAATTCCAAGCAAGCTCCATAAACATACCGAGCAAACACGCGCTCACGGACGTAGCTGTGGTGTGGCTGAGTGGATACCACATGAGGATGAATTTTCAATCACAGGTTTTTGCGCGAAGTTTTCCTGTATTTAAGTTAATTACTGCTGCCTTTGTTATAATACTGTATTCAAGTCGTAAACAAAACACTAAAAAATAAGTTAACCACTTAATGTAAAACAAAATGTTAGATTGAGCTTAAAATTTAAGCCGGAGTTACATAAACTAAGATAATTACAAGTGCAACATTGTAAATATTGTACATTTATTGTTCACCTAAATAAATATGGTTTCCTCCTCAAAAAAAAAAAAAAAATGAGGATGGAGTGATGCGGGACACGGGTTCGATCGCAGTTCACTCTTTTTATTTTTTTTTAAATTCAATCCCGGCTTTTGTTTTAGTATTTTCGGAGAGAAAAAACAAATGAAAGAAAGAAAATTTCCAGAGCCGGTCGATTTTTTCCTTCTTTCCTTTTGCTTTTTGTTTTACTAAACCCACCCTTTTTGTAGTGGGGGTAACCCAGAAGAGAACAAATAATTGAAACAATAAAATTCCGAGTGTGAATCGATTTGTTCCTCGTTTTTGGCGCCTCTTTTTTAATAAGGAAAAGTTTTGACAGTAATGAAAAATAGAGATTACTAAAAACAAATGTATTGTTTTTTAATAACACCGGCCCACAAAAAAAAAAAAAGTGGTCTGTACTTTTGACCGGACCTACCTATCTTTATGTATTTTGACGCGCTGAATCCGAATCTGGAGTCAGTTTTGCCCGTACACCCTCAAAATTTTGAGTAAATTGCAAAAGACCATAAAAATCGCCAAAAATTAGCAGTTTTGGTAAGAAAAAAATTTGTGGAACTATAGACCAAGTATGATTTTTATACATTTTGGTCCGCTAAACCCAAATCTGAAGTTTATTCAACCATAAGCCTTTTAAAATTTAATTGGGTCAGTGTTATTAAAAAACAACACATTTGTTTTTAGTAATCTCTATTTTCCATTACTGTCAAAACTTTTCCTTATTAAAAAAAAAACGCCCATTTTATATCAGTCTTGACGAGCATTTCTTAGGAATTCTGAGAGATGCGAGATCGGAACGACAAAATTAATTCAGTAGCAACAATGTATGGACCCCTCTCCTCTTCGGATATTGACAGCCAGTTAAGAGGCTTCACAGTGTTCAGTTTAATGCCAGCAGCTCTCGAGGTATCAAGATGGTAAGTGAATTACATAATTATTTTACATGCATGCAAAAACCGGCAGGTTTGACGCTCGTCTATTTACTTTATAGATTAAAAAGAGAAAAAATGGGAAGGACCTGTAGTCGTATTTTATACTTTATTTAATTTTCCTTGAATTGTCAAACGTTTTTATTTTTGATTGTATAGGAAGAAGATGTGTGGGGAATTCCATTCTAGTGCCCAAGAATGTAGTACACATTTTCGATCGTTTTAACTTTTTTTTTTTGGGAAAACATGTTCCTCAATTTCCAAATTTCCTTAATTTTTTGGTATTCAAATCGATTCTTAACAATTTTGCGCACAGGTGGGATTTCTTTAATTATTTTTTCCCTAAACCTGAGGATATTTCCTATCTGAGATCACTGTCGAAAGGCGAGATTCCGGAAATCATTAATTACCTTTTTTTCTAATTGAAAAGAAAATCACATAAGGCCACTAAGAGCTCGAAATGAAAATCTGAAAAAATTAGAGATGGTTTTTTGTATTCGAAGCCATTAACGTAAAAAATCCGTTTAACGACCATCCTAATAGATATACATTGTATGTTGGGCATTCCACGTCAAATTTGCAACCCATGTACCTCACCCTCTTCGCTTTTGATAATTGTTTGGTATGATGCTGCAACCACGGTTTCAATCGACTTAAAACAGCGTCGCAATTTTTTGCAGATTTCTTTAGCCACCACTGAAATAGAAAAAAATTGAAAAACCAATTCCGAAAACGCTTCTTTCAAAATTCTGAAAAAATTCACACTGATTTTATAATTAAAAATATGATTCTAAAGCACGAGACGATAATGGGATCTCTACATTTACTATAGTTTTCGCAAGTTTTTAGTTTTCTTGGATCTTTGAATAACTTGAAAAAAAAGAATGAAATGGTATGAACTATATTCAGGCCTTCTGGCATTCCTCTAGATTTCAGAAAAATTGAAATCCATTAATAATAGAGAAATTTATGACCGAATAAATAAATAGCAACTCCAATTCCGGCATGAGAAAAAAAACTTGCTAGAAAAGTAGTGATGTGACTTATGTGATTTTCTTTTTAATTAGAAAAAAAGGTAATTAATGATTTCCGGAATCTCGCCTATCGACAGTGATCTCAGATAGGAAATATCCTCAGGTTTAGGGAAAAAATAATTAAAGAAATCCCACCTGTGCGCAAAATTGTTAAGAATCGATTTGAATACCAAAAAATTAAGGAAATTTGGAAATTGAGGAACATGTTTTCCCAAAAAAAAAAAGTTAAAACGATCGAAAATGTGTACTACATTCTTGGGCACTAGAATGGAATTCCCCACACATCTTCTTCCTATACAATCAAAAATAAAAACGTTTGACAATTCAAGGAAAATTAAATAAAGTATAAAATACGACTACAGGTCCTTCCCATTTTTTCTCTTTTTAATCTATAAAGTAAATAGACGAGCGTCAAACCTGCCGGTTTTTGCATGCATGTAAAATAATTATGTAATTCACTTACCATCTTGATACCTCGAGAGCTGCTGGCATTAAACTGAACACTGTGAAGCCTCTTAACTGGCTGTCAATATCCGAAGAGGAGAGGGGTCCATACATTGTTGCTACTGAATTAATTTTGTCGTTCCGATCTCGCATCTCTCAGAATTCCTAAGAAATGCTCGTCAAGACTGATATAAAATGGGCGTTTTTTTTTTAATAAGGAAAAGTTTTGACAGTAATGGAAAATAGAGATTACTAAAAACAAATGTGTTGTTTTTTAATAACACTGACCCAATTAAATTTTAAAAGGCTTATGGTTGAATAAACTTCAGATTTGGGTTTAGCGGACCAAAATGTATAAAAATCATACTTGGTCTATAGTTCCACAAATTTTTTTCTTACCAAAACTGCTAATTTTTGGCGATTTTTATGGTCTTTTGCAATTTACTCAAAATTTTGAGGGTGTACGGGCAAAACTGACTCCAGATTCGGATTCAGCGCGTCAAAATACATAAAGATAGGTAGGTCCGGTCAAAAGTACAGACCACTTTTTTTTTTTTTGTGGGCCGGTGTTATTAAAAAACAATACATTTGTTTTTAGTAATCTCTATTTTTCATTACTGTCAAAACTTTTCCTTATTAAAAAAGAGGCGCCAAAAACGAGGAACAAATCGATTCACACTCGGAATTTTATTGTTTCAATTATTTGTTCTCTTCTGGGTTACCCCCACTACAAAAAGGGTGGGTTTAGTAAAACAAAAAGCAAAAGGAAAGAAGGAAAAAATCGACCGGCTCTGGAAATTTTCTTTCTTTCATTTGTTTTTTCTCTCCGAAAATACTAAAACAAAAGCCGGGATTGAATTTAAAAAAAAATAAAAAGAGTGAACTGCGATCGAACCCGTGTCCCGCATCACTCCATCCTCATTTTTTTTTTTTTTTTGAGGAGGAAACCATATTTATTTAGGTGAACAATAAATGTACAATATTTACAATGTTGCACTTGTAATTATCTTAGTTTATGTAACTCCGGCTTAAATTTTAAGCTCAATCTAACATTTTGTTTTACATTAAGTGGTTAACTTATTTTTTAGTGTTTTGTTTACGACTTGAATACAGTATTATAACAAAGGCAGCAGTAATTAACTTAAATACAGGAAAACTTCGCGCAAAAACCTGTGATTGAAAATTCATCCTCATGTGGTATCCACTCAGCCACACCACAGCTACGTCCGTGAGCGCGTGTTTGCTCGGTATGTTTATGGAGCTTGCTTGGAATTCGCTGATGCTTCTCTGGAAGATTCAGTTCGAGAAAAAAAAAATTTTCCCCAACCACTTGCCCATTGCACATTTTGCATAAATGTTATCGAGCTGGCTTCGTATATTTTTCCATAGACTGCGTGCACAAATATTCGAGAATACCAGGCGTCACATATTTTCATATCAATAAAAAAATAATATATATTAAAAAAAAAAAAAAAAGTATTCGGACTGGGAATAGTTAATTAATTTGGTTCAGCGTCCGCTAATTGATTCCAAGATTTATCAAATCTGGAGATACTTTTATTCGCTGACATTCATAACTGAAACAAAAAAATCCCAATTCTTGCATTCCTGGAAACATCTGTGCGAGCGGGGACAAGGATGCGATTGGCAACCACTTGCTCGAGGGACCGAGTATATCTATATATACCCGATTGTGGGCCACCTTCGGTGCATGGCCGCCTAGGTGTCAGGTCGGAAATGGGCCACCTTCGGTGCGTGGCCGCCTAGGTGTCACGTCGACGCTCCAATCTAGCTGGTATCACGAAAAGCCGAGCGTTGGAGATCTCCCTACTCATCTCTGATACCTGTGCCTGATAAAATTGGCGGCATCCTGCCGTTCCTCATTCCAATTCTGGCCGGTCTAAGCGATACTGGGGCTCTAGCGGGTGGTGCCGCGGGCAACGAAGCTAGTGTCAACAAACATCGCTTGAACAAAACCAAACGGCACAATGCAACAATGGAGGCGATTGCGCTAGGCAAGGGATTATACCTGAGCCCCTACCGCAGCAGCATGGGTCTGTATTTACGACCGGCAAAAAACTAGCAAAGTTAACACTCCGAGCTCTCACCATCATTGATTTACGCAAATATGCTAAAAATATGAAAATTTCACATTTTCGTGGATTTTTCATGCGGAATGATCTACCGAAATCAGGACCAAAAATGCGAGAATCTGCAATTATTAATCTTGACGATAAAAACGGTCCAGGGACACATTGGGTTGCGTACAAGAAAAATGGTGACCACTTGGTGTATTTCGATAGTTTGAGTGATCTGAAACCGCCTAAGAATTTGATGAGGTATCTCGGTGTTGGTAGCGTTGAATACAATCATAAGAGGTATCAGGAATATGATACCGTGATTTGCGGCCACTTGTGTCTCAAATTTCTCAGCGGATAAAATAAAAAGACAAGTGTCACATGAACAAGCATTAGTCATGTCGGAATCGTTGACGTTAACACTGTCAGGCACATCCTCCGTGCTGGAGGCTCAATATTTCCCGCCAACCGAGTTATCACCGAAGAAAAACTATGTTCTCGGACTCGTCGAGTTCCTGACATTCAATTCAATACCCAATATTCATGAGACGTGTAATAAATTTTACCTGAAACGAGCGGACAACAGCAGAGAGGTCATCACGATACCCACGGGAAGCTATGAAATTGAGAATATTGTACATTTTCTGCGTAAGGAGCTAGCCTCCGACATCACCCTCAGTCTGAGAGCCAACGACAACGAGCTGAACAGTGAAGTCACGTGCAATCAAGTAGTAGACTTTAAACCCAAAGATGCTATCGGCCGATTATTGGGATTTAAAGTGGTTGAGCTAGTACGATATGTTACTCATAAATCAGAATTACCGGTGGCCATGTGGCGGCTTCGCCTCACAAAAATTAAACAGAAAATTACAACCGGACGTGACAAATCCCAAAAATCCCAAATGCATTTAAAAATCCATATTTCTCCTAATCCTCAATTATTGCACCGCAATTATGAACTCCTAAGTACTTAAATGTATTCTCGTTTTTTTTCTCTCAATACACTGTACTCTAGCCTTTACAACCGACGCCGCCGCGCGTCTCGAGTTTTTACAACTCGACCGCCCGCACGCAGATCCAAGTTTTATGACTTGATCGTGCATGCGCAGTTTAGGCACGTTTTCCTAATTACTGGGTTTTCCCCATTTTTTCTGCATGTCATCTCCCTTGTACCTTTTCGTCCTATCACAGACAAGAAATCCCTTCCATCCACCTACTTCCTAACTGTTTCCTCGTGCATAAAACCGATGCACGGACACAGCGCAAGTACAGACTCGGGGACTCTCTCTGACACTCAACAGTGACTGACGTGCACACTCAACAGTCACCCGCGCTCATCAACTCTGCCAGCGCGTATTCAAATATTACATTACATCATTTATTTTCTTTGTAATCTAATCAAGTGTTTTATAATAAATAATTCTTCTGTGTTAAAATAAACCAATTGTGTCATCTACCTCAATCACTCGACCACCAACCCTAAAGCCATATTGAAGGTTGATACTTCACGCGTTGAGTGTAACATAACCACAGGAGCGTACATAAACGAGCGTCGAGCTCACACGATTCACGAGTTTTTCCCAACCGTTCTATCAGGATATAAGATTGTCAACGTGCCTGCCAACAGTGCCAAAGTCATTTACTTACCAATCGCCGTACAGTCGATACATCATTTACAGCTGAGAATAGTCGATCAAGACGACGAGCTGATTAATTTTCGTGGCGAAACGATAACTGTGCGTTTACACGTGAAATCACTCAAATAATGGGAATCGTGTTTGAGACGAAAAAGTTGGGCAAAATTTATAAAAGTGAGACGTCATGGTCAAAAATCATCAGTGGCCCAGCACCTCTGACGACACTTACATCCCCCACGAGGCTGACACCTTTGAACGTTCGGCTTCTCCAGAGCCTGGGTCTTCGATTACGTGGAAATTTTGGAAAATAAGAATTCGTGTTCACTGCATCCTGTGCGTGTTACCATGGAAGAAATAATAAGAATACAGAAACCTGTGGTATTCGACGAATCGATTGCGCACTCTGAGATTCATGCTCATCAGTCGTTTGCATCATCCACCTTCCAGAACATTGTTGTATTGTTGAGTACAGCCCGATTAGTGGTACGGTTAAGAAATTAGTATAAGTCAATTTTGGGATAAGATGTTTAATTATGATTATGTGAATAAAGAAAAATGTGTGTAAGGTTATTTGCTCAATTTGAAATAAGATGATCTATTACCATTATTATGTATAAGCCGAAAACAGAATGTAATTGCCGATAAATAAGAAACATCTATTCAAAGCATCCAACCGTAATTTTTTTAAACGTTCTATTTCACTCAACCATATGATAAAAAAAAGTTGCCATCTTACGGCGAGCATTGGAAACAGCACAGAGTCGATCGGTGGAATATCGATTCATCTATAATGCAGCAAACCTGCGACAACGCCCAGTAATACCAACTATCGGTAAGATCGGAGATAACTATTTCGCCGGTAAGAAATTTGCGCCATCTAACGGTAAATATTTAAAGTATCCGCTCATCCGGCGGCGAAAAAATCAAAATAGCTGCTCTGTAATCCGTAAACACAAAAATTTCATTGTCAAACTTTCTGTCGGTAAAATCGAGCAAAAATACGGGTGGCGCCATCTATGTTAACGCTTCAGCCGGTAACAATATCGTGGGTGAGGCTTACCATCGCGGAGGTAACATACCGGCTGTCGGTAACGTAGGAATCGGGGCTACTTTGCCGATACGCCGCCATTTTTTTGGGGTTACAACTCTCATATCTATTCTACTCGTGTCGAACGTTGGAATCGGAATGCCATGAGGCAAAGAGGATTAGACGTAAGGTGTACAAAATTGTGCGAAATGGAAGTAGCAGAGTCGGCAAAACGCGAGTGGCGTGAGACAGAATGGAAATAGGAGGACAGGAACGAAATGATAAGGGTATTGCAAGGATCGTGGGAGAGTGTCAAGATGAGAGATACGTGTGGCGATACGCCGGACATAACAAGTTATTAAATAAAATAATTTTTTTTTTCTTTTTAATTCTGAAAAAAATTCATAGCTTGGAAACCAGATTCCGGCCTATGATGAAGTTTACACAAGTTTTGAACAGTAAGAAAGGAACATCCTTTGAAATTTTTGTCGAAAAAAGTTATGCCGCTTTTGAGAAATCTCAAAAATTAACATTGTTTGACTTTTTACGGGCTTTCAACGGCCCCGATAACTTTTTGCATAATTGGGCGTTGAAGTTCACTCAAAACTGAAACTTTTTCATATGCAACTTTTTTTTATACAATCAATAGTTTTTGAGTAAAACTTAATTACACTTTGGACGTTTCCGATTTCCGCACATATTATACCGAATGCTAACGTCTAAATGTCGTCGAGAAAAAATCGAAAAAAAATCACAACACCCTCGACAAGTAACAGAAAGTTTTCACGAAGTTTAAACAAATTCGAAGAGGGTCAAGCTCTTGGGCAGGTCGATCTGACGTCGAAGGCCCCATATATTCTTTAATTACAATATTTTACATGAGTTTCGAGTGAACTTGACCGTGCCAATATCGAAATATTCATTGTCAAAGTTTCAACTCTCAACTCATGAGTCATACGTTTGGGTGAATTTCTTGAAAACGCTTCTTGGAATCTTTATGAAACCCGAGTGTGTTATAAAGGGCACCGTGACAGAAACCGCCCTCGCTGAGTGCAGTATACTCCACCGTACCGTTTCAGAATAATTTCAAGCCAGATTTCAGGATTTTACGATGCGAACCACGCGAGCCAGCGAGAGTAATAAGCTTGTGTCCGCGCGTACACATACAGGTATATATATTTATACAATTCGTCTGTGCAGAGCATCGAGATTGCTTCATTAGTTTTCATTTTACAAGCGAAAAACTAAAAATGACACGACTTTTGGCTCTTAAATGTTTATAAAAAATTGATAAACCATAGTTGCGTGTCCAAAAGATGGCAGAATATAAGTACGGACTGTCTTTCGTGTAATGGCACAAACGGTATCCAGCTACTATTTTTGTCATCCAAAATTCTCTATTGCTTGGTCTAGAATGGGAGTCAGAGCGAGGGGCACTAGACTGTTGTCTGCGCGACAAGCTTGAGAAAGATTTGCATAAATACATTGTATATGCCTTACTTCTCTCCGTCGATAGCTATGGATGGGAGACGAAGGGAGGGGCGCGTGATTTTTGTCCGTGCAACAAGTACGAGGGAGAATTTGTGCGAGTTACAGGCAATTCGGCCGTTCTGGAAACTGGAGGCTGTAACGAATTTCACACTGGCAAAGGTCACGTGTGAAAGGTTCACTCAATCTGGTGGGAATAGCCTGTCAGTGTTCAGCGATGTTTGTCATCTCATGCGCCGTAGTCAGGTCAAACTAGGAAATAGTGCAAACAAATTTTTTTTCAATAGGTACAGATAGGCATCGCCAATAATGTGCTATAATGTTAGTGGATCAATTTAGTTGGGATTCTTCAAAAATGTCCAAAAACTAGGCGAAATTCGTTTTTTTTTTTTGTTTTTGTCGATTATCTCGCTTCCCGTTGGCCGTAAAAAAAAAGTTCCACAAGGCTGAAGCTAGCAGCCAGAATTAGCAGCCAAAATTTTATTGTTCATTTCAATGAGGTAATGAGACGAAAAATCAAAATTTTGTAAAATATTTTGAACCCCCAATATTTTTATAGAATTATGAGGATAAATGTGGATTGCATTTTTATAGTTCCAAAACATTGAACACGTTTGACTGCTAACTTTGGCTGCTAGCTTCAGCTTCATAAAAATTCCCAATAAAATATGTTTGGCGGAAAATTTTACACAAGATTATGTACTTTGAAATATAATTTTGTTTTAATGAAGAAATCGGAACTTATTCATTTCTATTTGTTCTTTTGTCGTTTCACTACAACTTTTGAAATAATTTTTGCATATTTTTGAAAATTTGTGTAAAATTGTATATTTGTGTTGTACAAAAGTTGCCGGAAACCGGAGTTCAGTATTGCAAGTGATTACGTCTTAACGATGTGAAACCGTTAAAATTACGATCGGCTATCAAGTATCGCATAAGTTTTTTTCTCCTACTATCATTATATAAAAAAAAATTTACACTTTGACCGTCTTTGCTTGCAGAAAACGGTACAAAATTTGCGCAAGTTTTATTTCCATCATCATCGAGAGAGTTAGGTAAATTTAAACAACTGCAATCGATTAAGCGTGAAAAAATACAAGTTTGCATTCAACTTATTTTCAAAAAAGTTGATTGTTTAAGAGATGTTTAACAATTTACGTTTACGGGTACACCTCGAATATTAATAAACATTTTTTAATCAAAATTAGAACACGTGAAGAATAAGGATTAACATAATTTTTTTTTGTTACATAATACCAAGAAGATTGCGAGAAAATTATATAAAAGATCATAGAATTTTATTAGCGCATCGATAGCTATTGAATTTAGGCTTGCACGAAAAATGAAATAATACAATAAAATAATTACAATTGCCATTAAATATTGTAAAAATGTTATACTCGCCGTGCACAAATAGTAACATACAACTTTTTATTATTGGCTTACATGAATATAGTTGATTATAATGATTTATTTTGTACTATTATGTACTAATTGTACAGATAAATATGTATGTAACAACGAAGAAAGTTCAATAATAAAATCAGATAACGGAGAAACAATAACTTCTATGTCGGTTCAAAATGGAAATGGGTTCTCTAAATGCTGCCAAACGAAAGATCGGGAAAAGTACACATATTTTTATAAAAAATCAATCAAATACGATGATTTTTGAGCGAAAAGGTGATTGTCGTCTTTTTTTTTTTTGATAGCGAGAGAAACAACGAAGATTCGTAAAATTTCGAGTTTATTTTAACTCACGTTTGGAAAGGACAAGAGAAAAATTTTTTTTCATTAATTGTCGCATAATGGCGAAGTTGTTAGCTGACCATTGAAGCGCCTCGTCGCTGGAATCTCGAATTGACAGGAAAGATGGAGCGCGTAATTCTTGTCTGAAATGTGAAGATTAAGATTATTTTTAATTGACATATATTTTTATCAGCGATGAATTAAAAAACGCAGAAAAACTCGTGAAATCATATTCATTTTCGTTCAGAATTTTCTTTGTAAAAATCGTCACTTTTTACGTTCGAGCTCGAAAATTAATATGATATTACGGTTTTTTTTGGGGTTGTTTTAGTACATCGATAATTAAATTATGTGGCAATTAAATATAATTGTAGTTTTCACATTTTAGACAAGAAATACTCTATCTTTCCTGTCGATTGCAGTCTCTAGCGACGAGGCACTTTAATGGTCAACCGTTGACTAAATATATATTCTTCAGTCAACGGGTCAACTAATAACGCTGTCGTTTTGCAACAATTTGGTGACAAAAATGTTTGCTCGTACCTTTCAAATATGAGTTAAGATACATTCGAAGTTTTAAGAAGCTTCGTTCTTTCTTTCCCTACCAAAAATAAAACCACTGACAATCACCTTTTTTAAGTCTCTAAATCAGGACACTGCGTTAAATCGACGGTTGCGTAGAATAATCGGCTATCTCGAGTCAGGCTTGAAAAACCTGCTATCTCGAGTTCAGCTTCAAAAACCGGCTATTTCGAGATTCGCTTGAAAAATCGGCTATTTCGAGTTTCGCTTGCAAAACCGGCTATCTCGAATTAGGCTTGAATAACCAGCTATTTCGGGTGAAGTTCAAAAACCGACTATTTCGCGTTTGAAATTTGTTCGGCCGCAAATTAAGTTGGTAGCACTGTCCGGCTGAATACGAAATTCATAAGCGCCTCACAAAATTCATACAAGCTCCGTTTTGTGAATATAGGTATTATATGCTTATCTACATAATTATAATGCAGAAATGAAAGTATAAAGCATCAGGCGTATGTCGAGATGAAATAAAAGATTATCATTTCGGCATAATGAAATTTAATGTCATTACCAATTTAATGATATTACCAATTTCATGTCATTATGCCGAAATGTTAATCTTTTATTTCATCTCAACATACGCCTGATGCTTTACACTTTCATTTCATGACATTTAATGTCATTACCAATTTCACGTCTTTATGCCAAAATGATAATGTTTAATTTCATCCCAACATACGTCCGATACTTTATACTTTCATTTCTACATTATAATTATGTAGATAAGCATATATAATAATACCTATATTCACAAAACGGAGCTTGCCTGAATTTTGTGAGGCGCTTACGAATTTCGTGTTCAGCCAGACAGTGCTACCAACTTACTTTGCGGCCGAAAAAATTTCAAACGCGAAATAGCCGGTTTTTGAACTTTACCCGAAATAGCCGGCTATTCAAGCTTAATTCGAGATAGCCGGTTTTGCAAGCGAAACTCGAAATAGCCGATTTTTCAAGCGAAACTTGAAGTAGCCGGTTTTTGAAGCCGAACTCGATATAGCCGGTTATTCGACGCAACCGTCGAAATATACGGAACCGGCGCGGCGCCCTGACTTGACTTAAGTCATAGATACTTTCCATCGGATAAAATCTGGAAGCATGCGGGGGAAGGCGCGATTTCGTATGACGACAAACAACCCTGAGTACATCCCATCATACAACTGCGCCTTTGAAAGTGTGCAGCAGTTGAGTTGGTATTTGAAGGAGTGTACCGGCTCTTGGGAAATCGTTCCGTCTGTACAAAGAATTGGGTTTTTTAAGGGCAATAAGGTCTATGGATATGCCTTTTTTCCAAAAGAATTCATCCACACGTTCGCATCAAATGCCATCAATGAGGTATAGGATAAACTGTCGGAGAATATGAAAATGGATGACATTGCCAGTTGTCGCAGATGCCTCCTTCATTATACATTAGGACCTGATGGTGATGTAGCGGATGGATCAAATCCTCTTGTTTAAGACTGTCTGGAATGGAAGCATCTACCTAAAAAATGTAGGTAATATGTACACAAATACTAATAGAATTTATTACAATTGTTACGTCCGGCTTATCGCCACACGGCTCGCTCGTGTCGTCACTCTCCCACGATCCTTACAGAACCTTATCATCTTATTCCTGCGCTCTTATTTCCATTCTGGCTCACGCCACTTGCTTTTTGCCAACTCTGCTAATTCTATTTCCCACCATTTGCGCACCTTTCATCTACTCCTGCTCTTTACCTCAGATTCATTCTTATTCCAACATTCATATAATCAACTTAAACTCCAACTTCCAAGTTCAATCTCAGTCTAAATAATCATTTCACCTATTCCTAATCCAAAACACCTAGTTACGCAATTACACATTTCTCAAATCTAATAAAGCCTTTATACAACCCGGAAGGTACACCTTCTCCATCTCATTATCAGTCAAATTATTCACTTATACAGAAAATAGAGAGAGAGAGAGAGAGAGATCGCCAGGATAGCGGTGAATACCATTAACCGGCCTGAACCACAAGCAGTGGCGGCTCATTTGGGGGGGTACAGTGGTCGGAATCGCCGAGAAAGTCGGCAAAAGTTCAAATTTCAAAGTTGGCGGTCAGAGTTGGTTCAGAGATATGTTTAAATATAAAACATGCCGATGATTCGAAAACAACAAGATGAAGAGAGATTACGTGCAATCAAATTATTTTAGAGAAAGAACCATACGAATACTACGTGTACGAAAACGGGATTCTAATGAAGCGAGTAGGTGAGAAGAACGTCGTCGTATCGCTGACGAGTATGCAACAAGATGTGATACGTACGACACACGGAAATGGACATTTTAGTGTCAAAAAAATGCTCGAGAGTATCAAATCGGAATACTGTATTTAAAAGTTATCCGAGAAGCTCGAGGAGTGCGTAAGCTGCTGTGTGACGTGTATACTTGCCAAAGGAAAACGTGATAAGAAGATCTTTGGTAATCCATAGCGTATTGTCAGTAATCACGGTTCGGCGTTCACATCGAATGAGTTTCGAGATTACTGTACGGAAGAGAATATCGAACACGTAGTGATAACGACAGGGGCATCGAAAGGAAACGAACAAGTCGAACACATAAACCGGATAATCATTTCAGTTCTCACGAAGCTCGCTCTCGACTGTTGCGACAAGGGATTCCGACACGTCGATAACGTTTAGTGTGCAATAAAAGCACTTCCCAGAGGAGTGTGGGAACCAGTACATTAGAGGTGTTCTTCGGAGTAAAAATACGTCACCGAGAAGACAACGAACTGTTATCACTGATTGAAGAGAATGCAGTATCTCTGATTAACGACGAACGAGAGGAGTCACGTGTAGTCGTGATAGAAAATATCGCGGAAATTGAGCAGGAAAATAAGAAGATTCACGGTCGGAACTGCGAACCAGCTGCCCAATACCGAGTTAGCGATTTGGTGGCCATCGTGAGAACTCAGTATGGGCTTGGTTTGACAATAAAAAAAAATCTATATATGTCGGGGTGAAGCCTCGGAAAGGCGGAGAGGATGTAGAATTTGCTTTACGTGGATTGCTCATTGTAAAAAGCGCGATGATCCCAACACGTCCGGTCAATTCGCTTGCTTTTCCGAGACAGTCGATTTCATCCAAGCGTTGTTATAAACAAACCATTTGTTTGTTCTATATTCAAAGCATGTTGAATAACGCTTGACGCTTGATACGGCGGACTCATTCAAAGTTCAAGTTTCGAATTCACTTGATGATGCATCCTCTTTATTCTTCTCCGACAATGTATTTGATTATGTATTTGAGACCGTATAAAATCCCACAAGTCAAAGGAAATGACCGATACGAAATGATTCGCCAAGACGATAACGAATGCCCAGGCAACACTACGTCTTCAGAGGTGTATTTTGCGTGGGATTAAACCTCTTTAGCGGCTATAACTAGTAGATAATGGACAAAATGCAGCATTCTAGAGTCTAATGAGGGCTTCACGAGAACTTCGCAAGACGATCGTTGCATCCTGTCGCCCAAGTCTAGCGCCTGTTTTGAACCTTCGACTCCTACCGTTGTGAGTATTTCGAGGGTCTGTAGAAGTTTATTTTGTATGTGAATTGAAAACCTCTTTATTGAACAAAATGTTGCATTCTAGACTGAGAAGCTAGTTATGTGGATAATTGGTAAAAATGTATCAAAGTTTGGTATTATACGTACACACGTACACCTTACACAACAATATCACGCAATACAATACACTTGTCACTTAAACGTAGAGATACGTATTCTACAATCTCGGAAACTTCTACGTGTACTAAGCTTGAAATATTACACCAATTGAATCGGTGCAATTCCACAAATCGCTTAGTGGTAACCTAAATCTATACCTATATAATATCTTATTCATTTCATCATTGAGTGAATTTTTGCGTATTCGGTTTAAAATGAAGGGGTTATTTGAAATACTTCTACGGAGCTGTCTATAGTAAGGCTAGGCTCTCTAAGCCTTGCACAAGACACAAGAATTTTAGGAATCTTCCTTATATCCGCCTATCCCTAATACAGAGTGGCAGCTTCATGCGTTCTCGGCGAAGATCGTAACCACTTGGAGAGAGATTCGAGAAACATTTTCGTACATACCATCCGAAAAATTAAGTCCTGCTGTCTCAATTTCTAATCTCATTTGCAGTTTCACTGTTGGTTGACATTAACCATATCAATTTTTTAAATATACTTCCGAGTTGATAATATTCACTATGCTCGTCATTGACATAATTTTAGCGACAATTTACTAAGAAGCATATCAATTTTTCCTACGCTAAACCTTCCAAAAAAAGAATCAGGATACTGCATATTTAACACACTAATTTTCTGTATTATTTCATTAAGATCTGGTATGCCAGTATCAAATTTCGATATGAGGATACAATCAAAATTTTTATCCCGTTATCTCTAAAATCATAGGATAATATACCAAACTCTGATATATTTTCACCAGTTATTTCCAGAAAAAGTTTCTCAGTGTAATTTCTAATGAGAGTCTGGCGCGAACTCGCAAAACCCTCGTTGCATCCTGGCACCTAGGGCCATGCTAGCAGTGCAGATCAGCATCAAGAGTATCCTATTATTCCACGGGAGGACGTTTAACCAAGTTGTATATCGTATATTGAATTATAATATACGTGTACACTAAATTCTAGTACAACAATATATTGTTTATTTATATATTGATGTATTTGTTTATTGAATTATTTATTTAGTGAAATATTCATTATTTCATTTGGTTATTTAAGCGGGCAGTAATTTTTTACATATATCTTATCTACAGACATCAAAACATGATGTATAAATCTATCCTTGTACTAACAAATAATATTCATAATTATTATACTAATTATAGCGGAAACAAAAATGGAGTCAGAAAACATTCGTTCATGTAAATTTTCTTCACCACGCTGTTACCGGTATTGATGTTAGCTTACAAGTACTTGCATTTTCCTATTTTCTCAGTGTTGCCATGGTGAAGAATTCTGGCTAGTTACCTCCCTTTTTGGAAAACTTTATATTTTAAAATTGCAGACATACTAGAAGCAATAGAATGCATGTGTAATAATTAATAGGTGAACTTTAATCCTACGTGACTTGGAAGTTAAAAATAGAAGTTAGAGGTTTATCAGTGCTTGAAGAGGTTATCTGGACGCTCCGAGTATTAAACTGGGCCCTACTTTTTGACTATGAAGGACGTGAAAATTCATATTACGAACTTGAAGTTCTAAGTAGGCTCTAAAAATGATGCGTTGGATGCTACGTGTATTGAAATACGCGCTAAATTTCGATTCGAATTATCAGATTCTCCTTTGAAGGTCTCTCTTAGGGTTCATTCGCATGGTGGTTTTGCCTCTCTCTGTTCCGCTAAGCACGCAGCGGAATACAGAAACATCAATAAGTTAGTCGAATATTCGATATTTCATCAGTTACATGCATGCAAGATTCATCATAATCTACACGGAAATTATGTGATTATCATCAAAGTTGTAGTAGCAATTTGTATTTTTTAAAGCGCATATCCACCGTTGTCTTTGATCAAACATATTTTTCTCCTGATGTATCTGAGATGATTTGTTTTTGCGGATGACTGTAGGTTACGGTAGTAGGGATGATTCAAGGTCGCGCTAGAGTGGCATACTCGAGAACGGTGTGTGAGCGTTCCAGTTTTTTATATGATATTTTTTAAAGTTCAGGATGTAGTAAAATTCGTAGCTGACGACCAGTAGACGACATTGAGCCAATGTCACATCTGAATAGCGTCACGGGTCTCAAATCTATTTTTCTAGGCTTTCCGATTGTAATAATTTATCTTTAGTATGGTTTAAATATATTTCATATGGAAACACTTACCATCGTCAATGGCATTCGATGATGCTTGAGATTTCGGAGACTTCGATGGAAGGATTTGAATTTTAGGATCTACAACGCCTTGACACTCGGGCAATATTAAAGGCTGCTTGAGTTGTTTGATACCTGTCTTATCCTCCATTGCAGAATACTTTAGCTGAAACATTGAAGGATGATATCGGTGAAACTTCAAAGTTTGCTGATTAACATGAAATTCAAACTATAAATGAAGTTTCACAAAACAAGTATTTTTCATCCTGTTTGAATTTCTTACATTCATTAAGTTGCTAAATATTGATTTAGATCATATAAAAAATAAGCATTCAAAATATTTCAAATTTTTATGTGAAATAGTCTGATGCCAGAAATTTTTTTGCGAAGAAAAGCATTATTTAATATTATTTGAAATAATATTTCGGAACTTTTTCAATACAATAATTCCGAATAAGCAGGAGAATACTTATCTTTTGAAACTTGATTGATCGTAAACACTTCGTCTCAGCAAAGAAAAAGTTTGAAATTCTACTCTGCCATGTTATCTCAAGCATGAACATCGAAAAATAATGATTATAGAATGACGAGGAAGCAAGTCGGTGAAAGCAACAAATGAACGGTGGGCTGTCACGCGACACTCACAAGCAGGTTAACATTAATCGTCGTGAGACAAACATTTATTTAATACGAACAGCAAATCTGTGACAAAGTTACACATGTAAAACAGAGTTATGTTAACTAAGGTAGAATACAGAAATAATTCAGATCGAAAAAGACCACAAGTGTAATACGCGTTTCACAAGGTGAAAATAGAAAACTTTCATGAAATCGCATCGACCAACCGCAAGATCTGCAAAAGCCGAAAAGTACGTTAGCTCGGGCAGTTCAGACCGGCGACTAACTGTACACTAGACCGTGTAGCGATCGTTCAGACGTGGAGCACGCCTCGAAGTGAAAGCAGGGCTACCTTGCGGGAAACTATTACTTAACTTCCAGGAGAACATTTGAAGAGATCGACCTCCAGGTCAAACTGGGGCCTTAAGCTGGAATTTTGTTTCTTATGTCACAGTGAAGCGGTGATAGAAGTGATGAGGGTCAATGTCGAATTGGGTCGTGTACACGCTTACGAACATCTCTTCGGCAGATGTAACATAACTTTAATATTTAATTGGCCGCGGTTTCGACAATAAATCGATGATAATTATTTTTGAAGTATCTAAATACTTATGCTAACACGCCTGAACTTGTTTACTTGCTCTCTGTCAAATGTTTCGCAGTTGTTACTTTGCATTTTTTACTCTGTAGACGTTTCATCACATCAAATTTCAGCTGTCATTGTACATAGGATATGGATGATTTTTCATCACGCAATAGAATAGAATGATAAAGTTTGTCGTTTGTTTCGCTTTTCGGTGATCGAGGCCGTATTAAGTTTAAAGTAAACATAAAAATATGACCTAACTCGAAACCATTGAGCTTTACTCTTCCATCACTATTCTACCCCAGCTAGTAACGTCTGTGAAAATTCTGCAAGGAAATTATAGCAAGGCATGTCCTCGTTTACTGTCAAAATTACAATAAACTATTCTGCACAACACTTGTCAAGCAAAACATTACTTAAAAGCAACAGTCTCGATTTATCATGATCTTAAATAACAACTCTTCCTGTGTAATTGTTGCATTACAATTATTCTCAGTATATAAACATTTGTTGAAAAGCAACAAAAATTTGAAAAAATGGAGTACATAGTTTTTTTCCAAGACACTAGGGTGGTTACAAAAACGTTTTTTTTTTCACTTTTACCCCTTCAAGTGTTAGTGTTTGTTAAAAAAACGATTGTCCTAAAAGATGAGCTATTTAGCACAAGTCTACCGGTCGCTATTTTAATTTCCATTTCTCATTCATTTAACATAGGTAAATCTCACTCTACGTCGAAAGTTATAATACTCGTAAACTATTGAATATTTTTTGAATTTATGTGTAGATCCTCGAGGCTGATTTTCCAAGTTTTCCAAACCCTCTATAACAATGCATAGTTATCATCATTAAAACACACATCACAGTAATTTTCTCGCTGATGATATTTACGACAAACAAGAAAATTAGAACACATATTACAATCATCCGAAAACTACCGATTTTTTCATGTTCATTAAATATCGATAGTTTTCAGACGCTTGTAATGTGTGTTCTAGTGAGAACTATTTCAACTTTGCACGGTACAAGTGTTCTGTGATAAAATTTAATGATCATGAATTTTTTATACTTTGTGTCGTGTCAAAAGTGTCCTTTGGTACACTACATTTTCAAAAAAAAAAAACGTCGGATTCGAAATTTGGACCTGTGAAACTTTCAGATATTTTTATTTTTTGATATCCTTATGCTAAAACCGTGAAAGAATCAACGTCCTCGTGTTGAGAAAAAAGTACTTATCAAATTTTGCACTGAATTCGAATCGTTTACCGTAAAAATCTCATATACCCATTCATACCTCAGTGAGTCCAGTGTACTTTGCGAGAGCACTACTCCTGGTATTAATGAAAAAATACGAAACTTCACGGGGTGAAAGGGGGGAAAAATAAGCGAACTCGTGTTTTGACATTAGTGCCAATGGTGGGCCGTTTTCGAGAGAATCTTCATCACAGATTTCAGCATACTTTTTAAGCCGCCTAGTGAGACTCGATGCGTATTAGAGTAAGTGGCGTGACGATTGAGCCGCTGGCCTATAGATTCGGCGACCCAGATCTAAGTACAGGCGACGTGTATTTTTTTATTTTCTTCGAATCTGTCTTCTTTTTCTCTTTAAATATCGTACAGAAATATTTGCCAATTTTTTAAACAGAAAGACCGATACCTTGAACGATCTAGGGATACATAATTTGTCAAACAAGAAGCAATATATCGCGGCGAATTGGATTCAAATATGCATTGATTATTTGAGGCAAACCAATTCGCGAGACAATTAAACGCTGAGTTCTAAGACGGATCTCTGAACAAGATTTACCTTAGATCGATGACGAGTTTTCTTCTCTTAAAAAATTCTGCACTTACTGTTTTTCTGAGCGGGATCAAATTGACAATAAATTTTGACGCTCACCTTATTATTTCGGGGTTGGTGGGGGACTCTGCGTGATCGGTGATGACTGGATACAAAACGAACTGCTTATTAGTGTCTATGTTTTCTAATAAATCCCCGTTGAAATATTGAGTGATGGTTAAAAGATTGTTATTTGATCCGACTCACAGTTTAGATTAAACGCAGCAACAAAAAATTTATTCGAAAGTTAGTTGTATTAAAATAATTGAAAACTAATTGTATTTAAAATGAGTTTGTTAAAATTGTTATTGAACGTAGTTTTAGAGATAAGAGAAGTTCTATTATTTAACAACAGACGAACTTGGAATTCACTTCACAATTTGAGATTTATCCTCTAACGAATATTAATAAAGGAAATGCATTGCTTAAAGGATTGTGAAGGATTGTTCCATAAAATTTAACAAGCCAAACTGGCTTGTTGTAAGGTTGTTTTCGAAATGCTTCGTTGAGCTGATTTTTAAAAAATGCCTGGTTCTAGCTGAGCAATACTGCTCTTAGTTAGAGTTTGGTCTTTGATTTGTAAAATCTAACAAGCTTCCTGATTGGTTCTTCCCAATTATAAGAAAGTTGGACTGAGGATGAAATTTCGTAAATGTAGAAAATATTTTGGGCCTTCTTATTCACCCGTTTTACTCCTGCCCCCTGAGCCTAGGGTTGTGAGTTAGTTACACTTATTCCCACTCTTTCCACAAGTACGGTTAAAATGTCATCTTTACTGTATGGATAAGCTCTCTCATTTTAACATTGTACCAATGTTACCCAAAACAGCTACCACTTGATATATGAGAAGGTTTTATTACGCTGCACGTGCGCACCAGACCCTGCATCCTCGTAAATATCGTAAGCCAGTTTGTTTTTGTGAATAATATTTGTTCGTATGCATGAGATAAAATCCTCTCTGGTGCACAGGTGCCCATAATTCAAGTAAGAAAAGCTAAGTATAAGAACAACTTGAAATGGAATACGAAATAATATTTTGTTGGAAATATGTATCTGCGAAGAGTCACTAAATCATATATTAATCTATGATATCTAATATTTAGGGGTAGCGGGTATTGAGGATGTAATAATATTAAAATAAAATAGTGATAACAATGAGAACAATCGTAATTCTAATAATACAAAATGAAATCTCTTTAACTCGAGTGATAATATTGTCACATCCTCGATACCCACTGTCCCTAAGTATATTCATATTTAATCAACGTCAAAAAAATATGTATATATGATAATAAAAATAATATGACATTCCACAATGGTTTCCAAACGTGATTTTTCCTTTCTACTAATCCAATATTTGAATTTTCATTTATCTGAACTGGGCTTGGCCCCAATTGGTTTAGATAATCGAGGTTCTACTGCATTGTGAAATACGATGCTATTTTTACCTGTGTTTTTACGCATGTACGTTCCAAAATCACTTAGATGTCACCAAATCCAACCAACTGTTGTATAATTGTAGATGCCACATACCTAAGGGCTTTTGGGAAATTCGTGTATACTTACCGCAAAATCTGAACCATAATCGATTTTGTCCCAGAACCTGTGTTGCCTTATTTTCGTTACAGTGGTAGTACCTGGTAGCAGCAGCGGCAGCAGCAGCAGGAGTAGTAGTACTGCGAAAAACCGGTTCCTGACCATTGTAATATCAAATTCTCAAATGTATGAGATAAGTCGATTTTATTACGGATACAGTAGCGTTAATAAATATTCCACGTAAAAATATCGATTTGTTTCCTATAACACATGTACCTTAAATTCGTAGAAATCTAAAGTCTTGATATCGTTACGTCCGTGAATGGGGTTTACTCCCGAGCGGTAGGAATAAACCAGTTTGGCTTCACTTTTACGTACTAGGACAACCTCGGTATGAAGGTTGAATAACGTAGGGTTTGTTTGAGATATTAATTATATATTTATTGCGAAGAAGCTGAGATGGCGGTAAGAACGAAGTGTGCTGTATGAAGCTATGTGAGAAGTCTAGATGTGACGTTGTTGAGAGTTAGAATGGGAGTGTCTCTAGAGACGAAAAACGTACGGGTGCAGAAAAGATGTCAAGTTGCTGGAGGAAGGGAATAGAATTAGATGAGTTAGCGCGGTAGTGAGTAGCGGGAGGCTAGGTAGAGATAAGAGGACAGGACAGAGACCATGATATTAATATAAGAACTGTGGGAGAGTTAGCGAGTAGGAAAAATAGAGAGAGGTGGTGCGCCGGACGTAACAATATAGACAAAATTGTAATAATTTTCTATGTTTATACGTGCTTATCCATTTTTAACAATTTTACAACTATTATATTGTCTAGCATTTATTGAAATTAATTTATACTACAATTCTTATTTATTTGCCTAAAAATTATGAACATTCTTCTTCCTTATTTCTATTCTCTCATTTATACTAATAGTCAAATATGCATTCATCCTTTCATTCAACCATTCGCTCATTCTCTACATACATTATGGACAACAGGTGTATATGGGATTAAAATTGTAAACACAAAACGTCTTTTCCCATCAGCGTCATTATATAAATAAATAATCTTGTAAATAGTATTTACCTTTGTAAAGTGTCTGTTTTAATTACGGATTACTTATCTTCAATCTTCTACCATTGTTCCGCTGCAGGTAGTTACTGGCGACATGCCCGTGGATGTTCCATTGTTTTTCTACATTTATTAAAGATTTTTCTCCCGATAATTTTGACTTCAACGTACTGACGGGAATATAGTAATTGGGAGTTGCACCTACGCCAACTGGTGGCGAAAGATCGAACTAGTGAAGTCGGGTCAGTTGATGGACCAGTGGTTACAAAGTAATCAGAGTACATAGAGTCGTTACTAAAGTTACATGAGTATCGATCAAAAATCTCGGTCTGGGGCAAGTGTGCGCGGGTAAGTGCGCGTTCGCACACTTAGATACCTCCGTTGTTTTATGTGAGAAAGCAATGAAGTCGTTGTAAAAAAAATTGACTAATGATGTTTTTTTTATTTCAGTTTTTGATCACAATGCCACGTAGCATGAACAATGTACCTTTTATGAAGGAGGTAATTTTGAATGTGATAGCTGCCACAAATAATCCTCGTAAAATTATCAACTAATTTTAAAGTTTCTTTTAAATTTTTAAAATTTCATTAAGTTCATTCTCAGACATATGATTTTATGTGATTTTATTGTAATAAGTCGATCTCGCATTATTTATTTATCTAGTCTTCAAAATAATTTGTTGTTAACAAGTCTATAACTATTCAAGAACAATGCGCACACTTACCCTAAATGTGCACACTTACCCGAAGAAATGCGCACACTTGACCCGCTTTGCTTTGAATTTTTTTCATTAACCATTTTTTCTTTTCAATTGTCAAAGTTTTATGTGCTATTACTTAATTTAATTATTAGTTCAATAAATCCTTTATCATATGCATGGGTTCTTTTGTCCTTATTTCTTTTTGTTTAATTTTTACACGAACCTAAATCCTTAAGTGCGCACACTTGACCCGAACGACTCTTCAAATGCATTTTTACACTGAGCTATAATTCAGTGAGTATTTATAATCGAATGTTGTAAAAAAAATTGACAGAATATTTTTACGAGAACAATAAGTGTTAGAAATATATATTCAAATATTCGCGGCTGACGCTATGTTATTTATATATTCGCGGCCAACGCCACTCACTCCTCCTTCCTCCTTGTACTGTATACATCACCCCCGCATGTATTACATACGTTGAATAAACCAGTTTTATATCCAGCTATAATTATGCAATCATTGCTTATAACTTGACCTGCGCCAACAATAAGTACAATGTTTTTGTCGTTGAATGAAATTTTGGATCATTTGGGTTCTACACGGAAAAGCCGGAATTTCATTGAAGGAGAGCAAATCGTTAATTCTAATCGTTTAATTTATACGGGAATATTAAATGAAAATAATGAACAATGTGAATTACTGTCTTATTGTTTGCAATCATGAAAAACTTGAGGAGACCCTCATGAAATAACTACAGTGATTGCAAAAAGTGACAAGGTTATTTCGTCAGTATGCAGTCGTACAGCTGGATTGAGTGAAAGATGCAAACATAGTACTGCAGTATTATTATTATGTACACGGTAGGTTTAAATTATATCATTTATGTTAAATATTCTTCGGCAAAATTAATCGCCTCAATTTTTTTCTACTAAACTTACTAATGTATATTTTTATAATTTTAGCAAAAATTGAACTGGATTGAAAATCGTTCCATCAACAGACAGGAAATGTCATAGAAATGTGATGTTTGCTTAGAGCAATGCAATACAAAGCCTTTGAGTGGTCACAGTTGCTTTAATATTAAACAAAATGATCCGGAATTAGACGATGATGTTAAAAAGTCGCTCAGAGAAAAACTTTATTCGAAGAAGTTGAAATCCACCTTATCAGAGCATGCGTACGGGCGTATATGATTTACTTTTATAATCCATACAGTTTTTCAATGGAAATCATGATGAAGTACATTCACTTAAAAAAATTGTTTGAATACTTCTTAAAGCAATCAATAAATCAAAATTGTTTAGATTTTTACTTCAATTAATTTTGTAAATATAACAATGAATTACAATTTTCACCTTTATCTCTCTATCTAATAAAAAAGTCCTGCCCGCGTGAACAAATGAAAAAGAAGACTTTAATAGCAACAGGTAAAAAAGATTATAATAACAATAGTATACGCATGAAGTTGGCGGTGGGGTGAGATGCCAAAAACAAAACAAAAAGCATCTAGCAAACAAAACTTCCTTTGACAGCTCTCATCGGCTGTTTATGACAGTCTTGAGGTGAGACTGAGTATCGTTTCAAATATAGTTGATAATTGGTCTACATTTGCGGGTTTTATTACAGGTAATGAGTCAAACGGTGCCGTGATTAGGTCACCTAGTGATTACAAATCACACATGAATGAAAATGGAATTTACGGGGGAAAAGCAGAATTAGCTGCAGCTGCGGACATTTTTAAGATATGTTTAACCGTGTATCGCGGAGAACAAATTCATCCACACCAAATCGGATCCCAAGATGAAAGACAATTCTCGCTACTCTTCACCGGCGACGGAGACAGTGGACAATTTGATGTCGTGCAGAACCAAAATAAAATTCAGATAGTGAGTAATAAGTATCAAAAGTAACAAGCAAATGATAGTAAATCTAAGTATATCACCAAACAGTCAAAAGGACAGCCAGGATTTACGTTGGCAATGGAGAAAGGAGGAGGGAGTTTCAATCAGCAGACAAGGCGATGGAGACGGTAGATGGTCGGACGTATCACGAAAGAAAAAGGAAAATAAAATTGTAAGTGCGAATAACCAAATAAGCCATAGAATAATATCAAACAAATATTCGTATAAACAGGCAAGAGGACGACCAGGATCTATGTTGAGCACAAGAGAAAGAGGTGTTTTGCGGAGTGAACAGCAACGCAAAGTTAGAGAAAAAAATAATATAAAGAAGTTGATTTTAGAGAATAACAGGCGGAGCGGTAACAAAAATAATTCAGCAATGATGAGTGGTAGCCAAAATAATTCAGCGAAGGGTGTCGAAGAATTAGAAGAATCGATTGTGATTATTGATTTGGAAAATAAATCAAGAGGACGACCAACCAATATTATGGATATAGAAGAGAGAAAACTTAGACGACAAGAACAGCAGCGAAAATATAGGGAAGCGAACAAAAAATATCATACTGGCAAACATGTTAGCGTAAGTAATGAAACAGAACTCGAGGAGAGTGAAGAAATATCAAGTCAAGGAGATAGATCGATATCAATGGAGAAGGAACACCAATTTTCAACAAACGAACAAAAGCTTAGATTGATGAAGAAAAGAAAATTAAGCACAGAAGGAATTGAACTGGACAGCAAGAGACAACGAGTAGATGAAACGACAGACGAAAAAAAAGTGTGAGCAAAATTAACGTATCTGAAATTCATGTTTGTGAAGAAATATTAAGTGACAGCGATACGTCGACTTCGACGGAGAAGAAACTGTTCGTATTCAGCCAAACAATAGAAGATAGCAGAGACAGGTTGGAATTAGACAGAAACAGAGAACGAGTGGAAGCAATGAATAGTGAACCAGTACTTTCTAAGCGAACTCGTCTAGAAATCATTGCTGAGCATCGTTACAACGGGGATATTGAAAAAGGCATTTTCAAAACTGGAGCAACTAGACATGGGTGAAATGAAAGTAAAATGTAAACATTGCAATGCAGAAGGGTTCAAATATGAGACAGGAAGGGTGGCAAATAATTGCTGTCATGGAGGAAAAATAACATTACCACCATTAACGGAATATCCTGATGTACTTCAACGTCTGCGAGAAGGGAATGACGAAGTATCAAGACACTTCAGACAACATATACGATCATATAATGACGCGTTTGCGTTCGCATCATTCAATTGCACCGTGGCAGATCTGGGGAATCGAGGATCATATGTGATGAAAATAATCGGGGATGTGAGTTACAAAATATCTACAAGTTCAGAGACCGCAAACAATAACCGACCGAGATATGGACAAATTTATTACATCTACGACGCACAAACTCAGCTAGCGCTGAAGGAAAATGACGTAAGAAGAGCAAACCTGTTAGAAATTATTGTTCGACTGATAATAGATATCAATCCTTATGGCCGTCCTCTAGTTTCTCGGGTCGAAAAAATCGATTTTTTTTTTTTTTCATAAATCACATTTACAACATGTGTAGAAAATGTGTGCCAAAGGATTTTTCGATATTCGAAGTGGTTCACAAGTTACGGCCCTGGAACGGAGCAGGAGCGCACGCCGGGCTGCTCCGAAAGCCGAGCGGCGCTGACCATTGTATTGATATCCCTAAATCTAACTGCTACCTGAACCTTTTGTGAATTAGGCCCGAGTAAAGGGGAGCCGAGACCGTTGACAGACGCTTTCGAATATTGACTAAGACGCCGTGAAGTTTTAGTTCAGTTTTGCTGTGGCAGTTGCGAAGCGTACTATATTTTCTCTTGCGAGTCGCACGTAGCTGATTTTTTGAAAATAATTTTCAAAATGTTCAAGAAAGGAAGTAGAGACGCCCCGGCTCGTTACGATCGACCTAAAAAGCGAAAATTCGCAGGCAACCGACACACTTTTGAACAAGACAAGTCGTTTACATCGGCGTCAGCGACGAAACTTCGTCAAAATAAAAATTTTGAAGTGAACGTTGAACAGACTGTTTTGTATTGTATTTTGAATTTTGTGAGTGTATTTTCAACCATTTCTTCGGCTGTTATTTGTAAAGAGTGCAAAAGTACGGTGACTTTCCATCAACGTGATATACGAGGATTGGGCTTTAAAATTTCTATGGCGTGCAAGTGTGAGGAAGAAAAAGAAATAGATTCATGCCCAAAAATCGGTAAAGCCTACGAAATAAATCGTCGCTTAGTTTTCGTGATGCGTTTGTTGGGAGTCGGTTATGAAGGCTATAGAATTTTCTGTGGACTGATGGATATGGGACAAGGTTTTGCTTTGAACACGTACTATTCCATATTAGAAAATATTCACTCAGCTTCTTCAGCCGTTTTTGATACAGTGTTGTCGATTGCGGTTAATGAAGAAAAGGAAATCCTTCAAGAACAAGGAAAAGCAGAAAATGAATTCACCTTATCTGGAGATGGCACATGGAGAAAAAGAGGATTTTCATCTTTATTCGGAGTTTCCACTTTAATTGCCAAGTACACCGGTAAAGTGGTTGATGCGTGTGTAATGAGTAGTTTTTGTGCTGGATGCAATTTGTGGAAAAATAAAAAAAATAATGATCCAGTTGGATATGCAGGATGGCTCGCTGATCATGAAGAAAATTGTACTCGAAATCATACTGGAAGTTCTGGGAAGATGGAAATAGATGCAGTTGTGAAAATGTTTTCTCGTTCAGTAGATAAACATCAAGTTCAATATACGACATACATAGGAAATGGTGACAGCAAGACATTCAAAGGTATTTTGAATGCAGAACCATATGGAGAAGATGTTGTTGTTGTAAAAAAAGAGTGTGTTGGACACGTTGAAAAGAGGATGGGGACTCGGCTCCGAAATGCAAAAAAATCTAATAAAGGCATTGGTGGGAAAGGTGCAGGAAAACTCACTGATAAATTGATTGGTGAGATGACAAAGTATTATGGATTAGCTATTCGGAGACATCCAGATTCTATCGAGGAAATGAGAAAGGAAATTTGGGCAACATTCTTTCACAAGATTTCCACAGACAGCAATCCACAGCATCAAAATTGTCCTGCAGGCGAATCTAGTTGGTGCAAATGGCGGAGAGCTGAGTTTCTCGGAGAGGCTGAGCAATTCAAACACAATAAACCGCCTCTTTCTGAAGCAGTTCAAAAAGTCATAAAGCCAATTTATGAGGATTTATCCAAAGAAGAATTGTTAAGCAGATGCCTGGGATCGGAAACTCAAAATAATAACGAGTCGCTCAATTCGTTAATCTGGACTTTTGCTCCGAAGCACCTCCATTCTGGGCCAAAAGTGGTTGAAATCGCCACGTTTCTCGCTGTCATAATCTTCAACGAAGGATTCGAAGCTATCCTGAAGACCTTGGAAACCATGGGAGTGAAAATCGGCCCACAAGCTAAAGGATATGTTCAACAGCGTGATAGCTCTCGGATCGACCGTTCAGAAAGGCGCACGAGCGATGTTGTAAAACAGGCCCGAATCGCGAAAAGAGAAGACAGAGCAGCTCTGCGTGACTTCCAAGAAGAAGAGGAAGGCCTATTGTATGGTCCAGGCATAGCAGATTGACGGTGAGATGGAATTTTTAGTATAAATCACATGCGCGAACTTTCAAACGCGTTTTTCTCGAAACACCATTTTTCGAAACGGTAACCACGATATTTCAGAAACTATTGCACCGATCTTGTTCAAATTTATACAGCATCTTTAATATATTATAAGCCAGCGATTGAACTAGGATTATCATGATTGCTTCGATAGTTTTTTTCGTACGAGCGAAAAACTTAAGAAAAAATGAGTAAAAAATAGAATGTAATTTTCAAAAGTGTATAAAAAAGTAAATTTTTGTAATTTAGAATTCACTCTAGTTCAATCGCTAGTCTTGAATATGAAGATTAAAATGCCGTTTGGTTTTTTGATTTCAGATAAGCAGAACAGCCGCAATCTTGGTCACCGTCAAGCACCTCTTTTACTTGATGTCTTCCTGTCGGCCACTATAACTGCTATTCTATTATATATTTTGACTTCGAAAAATTTGTAAAGCTTATTTAAATGTTAATAAAGATTATGCAAAAATAATGAGATTGATTATTTCGATGCTTTGCCCGTAAAAAAATTATTGAAAAAGCCATAAAAAAAACAGCCGAGAAACTAGAGGACGGCCTTATGCAGCAAATTTTAAAACACTGTACGAGCCAAAACACTTACATCCGATTTTCTGAAACAAAGCAGGTTGATTGGTTGAAAATATTTTATCTCTTTGTAATCTTCTTGCCTCTCTGTCATTATTTTTAACTTCAATCGATTCTGTTTTTTATCATTACGAGGCAAATTGCAAGAAGGTACTGCATTTCGTTTGAAACGTTTTTTACCTTTAGAACCTAAATCTGCGTAACAAAATAATGTCTTGAGTTTATTTTAAGAAATAAAAAAATTAACATCAAATAATGTAGCCGCAAAATAAATATAATTACCTGGTAAAAAATAATCAGACTTTTTAAAATGCAATGAACAAACTTGCATGTAATCTGTAATGTCTTTTCCTATTTTTAAAACTCGTTACCACATTTTTCTACAGTCAATTTTGTCATCAACTCCAAAAGCATTTTTAAGCTTAACAAAATTTTTATTTTGTTTCGGAAAATAATGAAACCGAACATCTGAGTTTTTACAAGATTTACTACTGCACCCATAAACTCAGCAAAATATTTTGCTTTTACTTTCTTTTCGGGAAAATCGCGCTCTCGTAGTATATACGGTATTTTCCATCATGGTATTGAATTTGTTCACTTGATAGAAAAAATACAAAATCAATCATAAGTGCAAATAATACTTGATAAGTTTTAAATAATTAAATACAAGTTCAGTATTTTTTCATTATGCATAAGATGTTCGTGACAGCTGACCCGATTTGAGTAGTTTTAATTTCTACCATCAGACAGCAACACCGTACCTTACCATTTACCAAGGCGAAGGCATTGAACGAGATATTAAACTGTTCTAACATCGTGTTTGATTAACGCATTTTCTTTTTCTCTTTTTTTCCGGTGCGTCGTACACCAAGTTTGTTCCCCAGTACCATATGTCCCGGTGAGCCAAATCGAATTGCAACGGAAAAACATCGCTTACCCCCCCCCCCCCCCCCCCTTCCCCACTCAGCCGCCGTTCTTGTATGGTCAGATTTGGTACTAATCGCTGCTAAGCAACATAAGTTACCTCAGACCAGACGGGCTCATAGTACAAGCTACCGGGTGACATTCTGTATTTCGAAGCGGCTGGAAACGAGGTAAATTTATTAGGCTACCATTATGTTTGTTAACGAATTTCATACTTCTGTCAACTCCGTTATTGATACCGATTGTTCATAGGCCATGGTTTCTTGCGTAAGACTGTCGACCAATATTCTATCGAACTCGTATGAGAATAAACCTCAATGGCGTCACCACGTGTATCTAACATTTTTCAGAAAAATAATGGTTTCTTGACCTCGGTAGTTGTTGAGTAAATATTATTCTTGGATAAGAAGGTTAGTACAAAACAGTTTTCTTGTTAACGTTTCAGTCCGGATAGGGGCCCTCCTCAGAACGATTATATTTAAGGAACATCTGTCACGAACAGAAAATTACGTAATAGAAGTTAGTTATTAAAAATTAATATGTAAGAGGCTTATCTGATAAGCAAGGCTAATTGTGCTGATAAGATTAAAAGAGAATTACCAGATGATGGCACCGAACTTTCAATTTCGAAAAAAAGAAAACACGTAGAACTAATAAATAAACGGTAGAATACACAAAAAAACTAAAAAATGTTCTTTTTGAAAAACATAAACTGCGATGCGAAACTCCCAGGAATTCATCTTGGTTAGTAAAATTGAATCAAATCGCAAAAACGACATTTTTGAACCTAGCTCTATTTTCAACATGTGAGTCGTCCAGAGTGTAGTGGAAGGAGAACGAATTCAATCATTCGAAGCAGCACAGACAATAAGCCAACGGGTTGAATACATGTGAGAACATGTTAGGAAGGTAAAATCAAGAGCAAGCTCAGTCGGTAATTAATAGTTATGGTTGATGTATCACAGAGGTGTAAATAGCGCTGGGATGTTCAATATCTTGTCTTCGGTTGACCGCGTTGGGATGTGCAACAATATTGCACATTTCTAACCGCAACCTTTTGTAATAAAAGGATTCAACATCTAAAATGCTGGCTTGAGCATAATTACAAGTATGGTCAAAATCGATTGCGTGTCTAGTCAGCGCTGTATAATTATCATCACGCTCATGGATATTTCGTTTATATTCAATTATTCTTGTATGTAACTGCCTACTTGTTTCACCTATGTTTGACATGTTGCATTGGTTGCAAGGAATTTTGTCGACTACACAAGAGCGCTTATCCAATATGTTGATGACATAATCACTGGGGTTCCTTCTGATAAAGTTGATGAAATGCTATCTGTCTTTAACCAATTCCACTCACGGTTACAATTCACATCTGAAATAGAGTGCAATTGTCGGATCAGTTTTTTGGATGTACTTATCATTAATGATAACCAGCTTATCAAGACTGACCGTTTCCATAAGGTCACCTGGTCACAAAGGTACCTAAATTTTCATTCTCACGATCCCAGATCATACAAGATTCGAACGATCTATTGTTTGGTTGATAGAGCGATCAGATTATCTAGTATTGAATTTCATAACAAGAACTTGTTCTTGATTCATCACGTACTACGCAAGAATGACTATCCAATTGCGCTTCTTAACAAACATATACGCAAGAAATACAATTCCATTTTGTCTGTTGGTAGTTCCAACAACAATAATGACGTATCGGTTGCACATGTTAATCTTAAAAACTTTGTATCTATTCAGTATGTTGCCAGCCTTTTCGAGTCTCTTAACAGAATTTTCTCTAAATATGGTATCCCATTTGTCGCTAAAAACGCACATGATTTATCGTTTATGTTTGACTCTGGCAAAGATCTGCTTCCCTTGGATAAGCGCTCCTGCGTAGTCTACAAAATTCCTTGCAACCAATGCAACATGTCATACATAGGTCATACAAGTAGGTAGTTACATACGAGAATAATTGAACATAAACGAAATATCCATAAGCATGGTGATAATTATACAACGTTGACTAGACACGCAATCAATTTTGATCATACTTTTAATTATGCTCAAGCCAGCATTTTAGAAGTTGAACCCTTTTATTACAAAAGGTTGTGGTTAAAAATGTGCTACATTGTTGTATCACGTACGCCGCCTGTATACACATTTATGAATATATCATTACTTTATTAATGTTTACTTTTAATGTTGACGAGGAAGCGTAATGTTATTTCTGGGAATTACGTTGCGGGAAATGCATGGAAGTGCAAATCGTTCTGATTTGTATTCTCATGTATTTTTAAGGAATAACATTCTCATACAATTATTAAATCTTAACTCTCTTATATTTCTGTTCGTGGCACGACAAAAGCGCAGCGGCGCAGTTGACCATTGCAACGTCAGCGTTTCCGCGCTCGCCGGATCCCGGGTGTAATATATCAAACGCCGGGATGAGGCGAGCGCGAGACATCACGCGCTTCAAGGATGATCTTCGCGAGGCGAGCCTTTGTTTCAAATTTGCAACGTTGACGGAAACCTTGCTCGCTGTCCGACGCTCCAAGGGGTGTCGTACGAGCGAGCGAAGTCAGTCCCGTTAGAGACAGAATAAAATCAACATCTACGGAAACCAGGCTCCTTCAGAAGCTATCGCGCGAAGAGTCTATCAGTCTTTTCGCGTCACCGACAAATAGAGCGAATTTCCTCTAATTCTGTACGCGGTCGCCAAAGCATCTCGCGTCGCGATATCAGTCTTCGAAGCTAGATATTAGGTGTTGTAATTTGTGCCACGAACTCATAGAGCCGTGTAGTGTTAATCATATGTGAGAGAGTTGCCATCGCGTGTGTGAGCCATTGTTCGGAGTTGTAGCGAAACCACCGAAGAGTGAGTAATCGAATGAGTGTGAACATTCAGGTTAAGAACCGGTAACCGCGAGGGTAGCCCGGGAACGTCATATTCTCGACCGGCAACAGCTTGCGTTTATAAATATTGCCGTAATGAAAATAGGGGCTACCCGTGCTGCCCGTTAAGGAAGTAACGCAACTACCCACCTAGTCATAAAAACATTTGCCGGTGGTTTGACCTAAGTAGTACTTAATCTGGCAACGTCGCTTTTCATTGATTGTGGGCGCGTGTATATGTGTGTCAAATATGCCGTCGACAGCTCATCAGCGGTATCAGTGAATTTATTTTAAGCGCCAGTTCGATATGCCTAAAGAAAAGAGCCAAGATTTTATTGGAAAGGTAAAATATGTTGTGTGAACAAAAAACGAAGAATTATAAAAAATATAATAGCCTGCACGAGCTGTCACATAGGTTGAAATTTCAAAATGCGCGCTCATAACCTCGAATATGCGACGTTGCAATATATTTAGAGAGGGTCCGAAAATTCGCTATTAGTACTTTTTATTGTTTTTATTATTCCTATCATAAGTCACCTTTGAATATTTTTAAGCTGGATAAATGATTCTGAGTATTTCATCTCTCTGCTGTTTATATTTCATTCTGATCCATCAATTACGGAGATATAAAGAATAATGTGCAGCTAACTCCGTCATTTCTCATAAGAGACCTTGTTGAAGTGGCTTGTAAAGATATAAAAAGGATTACAAACATCTCGCGTAAAAACCCACCTCGGATCGTAAAAATTTGTATGAGTTCTTTTTACATTATAATCCAACATTCTGCCAAGTTTGGTATTTTTCTGTCCATCAATTCTATTTCCTGCGTTACTTCCTTTTAAAGTGTCGGTCTTCTCCGGGTAGTCCAGTAAAAGAAGGTCTGAACCCCATGTTTTCGATAACCAGAATGCGTTTTTGCTGAAAAATCAAGTTTTAAGTGCTGATTAATATTTGAGGACAATCAAGGTACTCACCCCCCGGGTTGGCGTGGAAAAAATTAAAAATTACCCTCGGAAACGGGTTTTTCCAAAATAACTCGAAAAATACTCGATAATAATCTTCTACAAAAAAAGTCTGAACCACTTCACCCCTATTTCGAACCGTTCATCCCCCAGACGCGTTCGAAAACGCGAGGTGAAAAAAAAATGTAAAAACAAATTGAAAGCAATATTTTTTCAATTGTTCGGTCTTGTTGAATGTCTATACTTGTTCGATCTTCGACTATAATTTTTTCACCCCTTCGGTAAGCAATTTTCATGAATTTACGGCTTAAAATTGATCCTAACGTTTTTCCTAATTGATGAATATATTTATTTTTTTTACATAATTTTTATTAGAATATTTCCAACAATTTTCGTAGGAAACATTTTCACGTATCTCTGACAACTTCGAAGTTAAACGCACTTTTATATTTTCTACCCCTCCGAGAAGGCTGTATCGGAGAACCCCTGGTGAGAGAGAGAACAATATGCCTGCGTCCGTGCCGCTCGCACGCATACCCGCCTCTAGCCGACTCAATGCGCTTTGACTTCGACGTGTAGACGGTTAGAGCGTCAGCACGTAAAGATAAACAAATTGTCGAAGGACTTGATGTACGTAAAAACTTACTTCAAAATTGATTTCTGATTATGTCACTGAGCCATTGATTACTGTATGAGCCCATTATATATTTACTATAGGAATAGATGTAGATACACGAGCCTACTTCACTTCAGCTACTTAATTATTGCTATCCCAACAGGAATAAAATTTTTTAGATGATTAGCAACGATACACGGAATAAAAGTAAATTATAATCCAATCAATTTATGATCATTAGGATTGCTCGACTTATCATTATGCCTAATCAAAATATGTAAGCAAATATCGTTTTTTTTTTCTACGTATCATTTATATTAAATTGAAACTGTACGAAAGTTTTCTTTTAAAAAAAGTACTCTGGAATTTTCTTTTATGCCAGCGTTCTATGGAATTTTCAACTTGCCGTCCCATGTTCCCGTGTTAAATCTCAGCATCTACGTGGGCAAACTTTTTTTTTTAATTAAAAAAAATTGTCGATATTTTCCTTCACAAAATTCGTAAGTTTCAAACTCGAAAAGTAGTAAATAACCTAGCTGCCATACGCCCTTAATAATTAATACTATATTCAAATGCATTAATAAGTGTACGAACAGTTTTTGAGTTAGATAAACCAGTTTATTCAGTGAAAAAATGTTAATATTGTGATATTAAATCGTTGAAATTTTTATATAAAGAATACTGAATATTGATAATGCTGATAGAGAATTTTCGTATATTTACGTAGAAAAAATATTTTTCAATAAAGTTTTGTCAATGACATCTTAAAAAATATAAATTTTCACATGATTGAAGGAGGACAGACTTCACGAATTTAAATTTCGTTAGAGATTCTCAGATTAATAATAGTTGAAATCAATCTCTTGAATTTCATAATTATCCTCGTTCGTTTCTTCGACTTCGTCGTCCTCTTCTTGATTTGGATCATATGGATAGATATTTTCTTGCCGAACAGGCAGAATTTCTTCATCCGAGTCCATTTCAACATTCGTCTCCTCCTCTGCGTGCTCATCTGTGGCTGCCACTGGTTGATTCAGACAGTCATCCTCGTCAGTGCAGTATTTGCAGAGTTGACTGCAGTGTAGTCCAACTTTCTTACATACACAGACAGCTGTAATGCATTTACTCCTTGCACATTTACAACATACCTGAAATAATTTAGAATATTATATGTGCCCATGAAGTACAAAAAGATCTAGAAATTTTAGACAAGGAATCTTAAATTTGAGAATGAATTTTTGTTTACTGAATAACTCGTTTACTTTAAATTTTAAACGAAAATTGGTCAAAGTTGTTTGGAATTAAATTTCCTACAATTTGGGTCTTTGCAAATTTTTCCTTAGTATCGATATTCTTCGATTGAGCCCCGAAAAAGGGGGTGAAATTGTATTATTGCATTATCACGTTTATTTTCCATTTTACATGAAAAATTCCCTTCTGTAAACTGCCAGAGACAGTCCGGTTAGGTTTGCCAGAGGCGTAGCCATCGAAAAAATACAATGGGCATTCCATATTTACTATTAGTTCCTAAAGGGTTTCTTGATCCTGTATGATGAAGAAACATTATATGAATAATTGCTATTATTGTAATAATAAAAGAAATAATAAAATGAAGAGTAAAAAATCGTGTAATGTGGCATGATTAATAGAAAATCCTCCACATAATCATTGTACTAAGAATTCTCGTAAATAAGGGATAGCTGAAAGAAGATTTGTAATGACAGTCGCTCCTCAAAAAGATATTTGTCCTCAAGGTAAAACATATCCTAGAAATGCAGCTGCTATAGTTATAATTGTTAGTACAAATTTAATTAGTATTTTATTAAGATGAGATGGGTTGGGATTAATTTCTTATTATTTAGTAATTTATTATCAGAATGTTAAGTCTTTTGATGCTGGTATATTAACTGTTATTTCTAATCGTATTGGGGATATTTTTTTATTATTATCGATTTTTTGAATAATGAATTTTGGTGGTTGAAATTTTTATTTTTATATAGAGGTTTTAAAATCTAATTATTTTATAGTAATAATTACTTTAATCATTTCGATAGCTTCATTTACTAAAAGTGCTCAAATTTCTTTTTCTTCTTGGCTCCCCGCAGCAATAGCAGCCCCTACTCCTGTATCTTCGTTATTTCATTCTCCAAATTTAGTAACAGCAGGAGTTTATCTATTAATTCGATTTGGAAATTTATTAAAATTTAAAATTATATTTATTTGAATTAAGAATTAAATATGTACAAATCGCCCGTCACTCTCATTATAAAATGGGATAAGTCGTAACAAAGTAAATATACTGGAAAGTGTATTTAGAATTCAAATTATTGAGAAAAAATTTGTTATTTACAACAAATTAAATAGTTGTTTAATTCAACTTAATTTGAAATTAATGAATTATTTTTCTTATTTAAAAATTTTTTACTAATAAAAATATTTTTATTAAATTTTGAATTTTAGTATTGTTAAAAGAAAAAATAATTTTAATTACAGTTTAATTGTATATTGATAGAAATTTGAAATATTTTGAAAAATAAAATTTTTAAAAAAGTATACTTTATTTGTTGTACCTTGTGTATCAGGGTGAAGAATTAAACAAAAAATTTTTAACTACAATATCATTAAATAAATTATTTAATAAACCTAATTTTATTATTTCATTTACAATAATTAATTATTTATTTATTAGACTAATTATTGTTGTAAAAATTCCTAATATCAATTTAGGATCATTACGAAAAACATTTTAATGTTACTTTTACGTTTAAAAAATAATTTACTAAAAATTATAAATGGAAATTTGGTAGACTTACCAACACCATAAAATAATACTTCAATATGAAATTTTGGTTCACTTTTAGGATTATGCTTATTGACTCAATTAATAATATTGAAGGGGTTATTGTTCAAATAATTTCAATATTTTGTTTGTTTAATAGATTCTTATTATTATCTTATATATCTTATATATGAATATTATTGTTAATATTAAATATAAAATTGATATTGTAATTAAAATTAAAAATTGTTCCTGTTATTCAAGTGGGTTTAAAATTAAATGATACAAAAAATATTGCTCGTCCAATATGTGAATATATACAAATAAAAAATATAGAAGCTCCGTTTGCGTGTAAATTTTTAATTATTCAACCATTATTAATATCTCGGTAAATAATAAAGAAATTCTGCCTGTCCGGCAAGAAAATATCTATCCATATGATCCAAATCAAGAAGAGGACGACGAAGTCGAAGAAACGAACGAAGATAATTATGAAATTCAAGAGATTGATTGCAACTATTGTTAATCTGAGAATCTCTAATGAAATTTAAATTCGTGAAGTCTGTCCTCCTTCAATGATGTGAAAATTTATATTTTTTAAGATGTCATTGACAAAACTTTATTGAAAAATATTTTTTCTACGTAAATATACGAAAATTCTCTATCAGCATTATCAATATTCAGTATTGTAAGAAATGCCGAAATATTTATCAGCGTAAGTAAGTTATATTTGATAATCAGTACAAAATTACGTAGAGTCGTAAGCAACAAGTAATAATGAGCTCAAGATGACGATGTTGTTCGTTTGGAACTCTATCGAGAAGTGATCGTCGCCTCGCTGGTCGAAGCGTCGATCCCTCAGCGATTCGTGGGGCTCACTAGCCCTTTGTCCTAGCCACTTATCGCCTCAGATAAACAGCTCGCGTCGCCGAAAGCGAGACGTTGGTCTCAAGTGGGCCCCTTTCGTCAACACGAGCATCGAGAGGAACTGTTGCGTTCGTTGCGTTCACAAGTGGGCCCCTTTCGTCAGCACGAGCATCGAGAGAAACTGTTGCGTTCAGTATTCGTTATATAAAAATTTCAACGATTTAATATCACAATATTAATATTTTTTCACTAAATAAACTGGTTTATCTAACTCAAAAACTTTTCGTCCACTTATTAATGCATTTGAATATAGTATTAAGGACGTTCCCACCTAGCAGTGGTCCTCAACTTCTAAAACAGTCCCCCTATGTAAACTATACTATGATGCAATAACAAAAAGTTGAGGTGCAGTGTACATTTTCAGTGGCGCGAACGTGCGCAGAAGTCCAAAAATATACCCATTGCGTCGTTTCTCAGATCTGGCAACATTGTATTCTCTTTCTGTATATTATTATTATATCTGAGACGTGTGCTACAGAGTTTTAATGTTTTGAGGTTACTTTTATTTTGGAGTTAAAAAATAATTTATTTATAATGACTTCACGTTTGAAGAATGGGAGGTTTGTGAAAAAAAAAGTAGGCGATAGAGTAGCTAAAGCTCTAACAGCTATGTCAGAAGCTAAAAAAACAAAAATTCTCGAAACACTGCATGAAACTACTCAATGTAAAATTCCAGATGGGAATTGTATAGTTGCATTGGAAAAATTAGCTAAAAACCTCAAATGCACCAGCTGCAGCAGTCTTTTAGACATGGAAAAAATGTACGGCTATAACAGAGAAGGACTTCACGTAAAGTTTAAGATAAAATGTGATACTTGTGGCAGATATAATAATGTTAATACCGCAGAGTCCACCAATGGTGTTTCTGATGTCAATATGTCCGTGGTTTTAGGTAAGTGAATTCGCAATATTCTATTTATGTGTAAAAGTAAAAAACTTGAATTGACATAATTAATAGCTTTACAATTATTTTATAAGAAATTTATGATATTTACTATTTGAATGTTTCAGGGGCTATTCATGCCGGTGTTGGAAATACTGGCTTAAATAAAATTCTTGCTTGTGCCAATTTACCTCGAGTAATAGACAAAATTTATAAAAAGTACGAAGTTGTAGTTGGTCAAGCAATAGAATTAGAAGCTAAAGAAAGTTGCAAGCGAGCTGCTTCTGAGGAAAAAGAATTGGTGATAAAAAATGTCAAAAAGTTGTGTGACACATTGTAAGCATCCATTCTAATTCATTTGAACTGTTCAATGGACTGATGCTGATCATCATAATAATTATAAATCATTTTCTCAACACTGATTTTTATAAAATTGTAATATAATTTATTGAAAAATTGTAAAATTATATTTTCTACGAATGAATTATTTGTAATATAATATTAAGCAGAAGTAGTTATTATTTTGTTTCAATTTATATCTTAGGATTTGAATATTATACATAAACTGGTGATTTATAATTATTATGCTATCAGTAAATGTATAATATACAACAACATTTATTTTTACACAAAATAAAGGAGAGACTTTATCTTGTTGTAATTATTTACAATATTTCGATCAAGAATTGAATTAAATATTCAATAAGTTGACAAGCACTAATCTACATTATATACTTGTATTTTTTACAAAAAATGTATTGCTATTAATTTCACGGCATTGAATTGTCTACATAAAATAAAAAAAAAATAATTGTAAATCTGGTTTAATTTTTTTATTTTAACTATTTTTATTTATTATTTCAGACCAGTGGAGATTGCCCAAGATATTTTCCCGCAGTTAGATGTCCTTACGCTTTCCTCAAATGATAATCAAAATTTATTTGATAATACACTAGGTGAAATAATAAATATCATTGTGTCATTTGATATGGGCTGGTCTAAACGCGGTAACGGGCGTAGCTATGATAGTTTGAACGGTTATAGCACTATCATCGGTTTCTTGTCAGGAAAAATTCTAGACTACGCAACTAGAAATAGAAAATGTAAGAAATGTGATATGGGGCATAAAAAAGATGATCATGATTGTAGATTGAACTTCTGCGGAAGTGCTAAGGCAATGGAAGCTGATGCAGGAGTTCAACTTGTTAATCACAGCAACATCTTAAAGGAAGCAGGACTACAAGTACGTGTTATTGTAGGAGATGAAGACAGCTCAATGATTGCAGCAGTAAGAGCAGATAACCCAGGTCAAAAGTATCATAAATTAGCCGACAAAAATCATTTAACCAAAAATTTTGGAAAAGAGTTATATAAATTACGCGATAAGTTTAGAGAGTTAAATAAAACAAATGTTATTCCTCATTTAAAAAAGTGTTTTTCATACGCTGTTGCACAAAATAAGGGCAATTCCGAAAACTTAGCTAGAAATTTGAGACAAATACCGGATCATATTTTTAGCAGACATGAAAACTGTGGAAAGTGGTGTAACCCAAGTAAAAATCATGCTCTAAACCTATCTGATGAAACCTTGTATGAAGAATTATTACATTTGTTCGATAAATACGCACAAAACTCTCATAAATTTTCTATTGCCGCTTCAAGTCAGGGCAATGAAAGTTTTAACAATATTATAGCAAACAAAGCACACAAAAACAAGTGTTTAAGTACTAGCTTTTCTTGTGATATTAGGGTAGCTGACGCCGTCTGCGCTAAAAATGACGGTGAACGAAGTATTATAATTATATTACGAGTCTCGTTTTCGAGATTACATCGTAGTACCGTCTACTTCACGTTAGTGTCACACGAATATTCAGAGCTTATAAAAAAAAAGAGAGCGCCTGGCCCCCTGGCGCTGCGGTTGTTCCTTCTCCAAGTCATAACGTTTTTCGTGCGTGAAAGTGTAGCACGTTTAGAGCATTGTTCCAGTTTATTAATCAAGAAAAATCATGGGAAAATCACACAAGAGGAAGAAGAATAAGGAGAATAAGAGCGAGAAGTTCTTTAAAAAGTTGAAGAAGATAGTTGATGCGATGCCTGATAGCTCTTCAGATACGACCTCGAGTAGCCCGAGACGCGAGGTTATGCAAACAATTGCTGGCAATCAGGAGGCATCGACAGGTCGTCAAGGTATTTTCTTCTGTTTTTCTTTCGTTATTTCCGTAGACCGGGCGGCTTTGCCGTACGGAGACAAGTTCACAGAAATTGTCTCGGGTCGAACAAAACCTAAAAAGGTTTGAGCGGGTATCGCTCGCGGAAATAGCGGGCCACAGACTCGGCGGTTTTGTCCGTACGAAGGCAGACTCTCAGAGTTCTGCCTTGAGTCGATTGTGAATGTAATTCGCAAAAATGAATGATTATTGCATATTCCGCATTTATCATGGCCACATGACTCGGCGGCCCAGGCCGTACGAAGGAAATCTCTCAGAGTATTTTCTTAGAGTCGAACTGTACGATTCCCCTGTATGGAGGAATCGGCAGATGGCCCAAGGTTACGGTCGCGTAACTCGACGGCTTTAGCCGAACAAAGATTGAGTAATTTTGTCAATCACGAGGCTGTTGCGAAATGAGACTCGTTTGCGTAACAAATACGAGAGGCTGTCTTTATCGCAGGTTAATCCATTGCAGGCTTGTCACCAACGAACGACAACAAGAGGGGAAATATTCTCCCCGTCGCATCGGATGATCCATCGCGAGATACCGAAGGACAAACTCCAGCGGATGCTGACAGTCAGGCTACAGAGGACGCAGCACAGGCTTTCGACGAAGAGACGCTGCGTATCCTGGGTGCCCTTGAAAAATCTGGTGCGCCAGAATTACAGCTAAACTCAACTTTGGCACAAAATTGGGAAAAATGGATAGCCGAAGGACTCAAGAAAGACGACCTAGAGGAGTTGTTGTCAAAGTATGCGCGAACAGGCAATTGTCGCTTGGAAGCGCCAGTGTTAAACGCAGAAGTAGCGTCATCGCTCTTCGAGTCGGCCACGAAACGAGACAAATACTTGAGAAATGCGCAAAATATTCGCGGTTCAGCTATGGCCGCATTGGGTGCTGGAATTTCGTTGCTGTTGACCCCCAAGGAAGACGGCATTGACGAGTATCAATTGTTGGAGTATCTTGCCGACGCGGGTCGACTGCTGGCACACGCTTCTCGTCTGGACTCGATTACACGAAGATCGTGCATTACGCCGTCTCTCGACAAGAAGATCAAGGGAATTCTGGACGAAACTAAGCCCGACGCTTTTTTATTCGGCGAGGATTTGCCCGGAAAAATAAAAACGGCAAAGTCGATCGAAAAGGTGGGCTTGGAGTTGAAGGCTCAACCATCGGTGCCCAAGACGCCTCTTCGTAACTCGAATTCGGGAAACTGGAAAGGCCCGTCGTCCAACTCGTTTCGAGGGGGATCTCGGGCCGGCGCGAACCAGAGAGGATCGAGGAAGACTGTCAAATTTGTCCCGAAGTCGAATCAGTCGTATCAACAACGAGATCAACAACGAGCTTGGAGCCAGAGTCGCAAGCAGAGCTCGTACCAACGCTCGCGGGACAGGCCTTAGAGGTAAATAAAGCAGCGGGGCGGCTGCAAAAGTTTCTCCCCCAATGGGAAAAGATCACGCGGGATCGATTCATTTTAAACTGTGTAAGAGGGTACAAAATTGAATTTGACCAGTCAGTACACCAATCTCTACCGCCTCCTCAGCAAAAATTCAATTCTGGGATATGAAACTGGCGAACGCCAAATTGTTAGATCTGGGCGCAGTCAGACCCTGCTTGCCATGCCCGGGACAATTTATTTCGTCGTATTTCTTAGTACCAAAAACAAACGGAAAAATGAGATTCGTGTTAAACTTGAAAAAGCTCAATAACTTTATAGTCACGCAGCATTTCAAGTTAGAGGACATTAGAACTGCGACGAAACTAATCTCGCGAGGTGATTTTATGTGTAACATAGATTTACAAGATGCATATTTTTTGGTATCTATGCACGTGGAAAGCCGGAAATATTTGAGATTCATTTTCGGGGATATAATGTAAGAATTTGTATGCCTCCCGTTCGGTCTATGCACAGCGCCGTATATTTTTACAAAAATCCTAAAACCGGTAGTGAATTATTTACGAGGGAAAGGATTCATCTCGACAATTTACTTAGACGATATCCTCTGCATCGGCTCGAATCTTAACGCGTGTCGCACAAACGTAGAAGTCACTATTAAAGAACTGCAGTCACTAGGGTTTATAGTGAATTATCAAAAAAGTAGCTTGATTCCCAAGAAAGATTGCACTTTTTTAGGATTCGTTATTAACTCTCGAAAAATGAGATTGGAGCTACCGGAAGTCAAGAGAAAGAAAATGGTAGCCGTGATCGACGACTTTAGCAATCGCAAGTTTTGTACAATTCGGGAATTCGCTCACCTCATCGGGAAGTTAGTCGACTGTTGTCGCGCAATTGAGTATGGATGGTTATACACCAAGAGATTCGAACGAGAAAAGTTCTTCGCCCTGTTAGTCAGCGGGGGGGATTACGATGCACAGCTCGAATTATCCGCAGATTTGCAGATCGAATTCGATTGGTGGAAACAAAATATTACAACGTCATTTAGTCCGATAAGAAGTTTTCGATTTATTAAGGAGATTTACTCGGACGCGTCAAAAACGGGCTGGGGCGCGTATTGTTGTAATGAAGGCACACACGGTTTTTGGAGTGACACCGAAAGGGGGCTGCACATTAACCAACTCGAACTAATTGCCGTCTTTATGGCCCTTAAATGTTTTGCAAGCGAATTGTACGATTGCGAAATTTTACTAAGAATCGATAATACGACAGCTATTGCATATGTGAATCGAATGGGAGGAGTTCAATATGCCGCATTTCACGGGATAGCAAAAGAGATTTGGCAATGGTGCGAGTGTAGGAAAATTTGGATTTTCGCATCTTACATAGCGTCCAAGGAAAACGTCGAGGCCGATAGGGAGTCGAGGATAAAGAATATAGACACGGAATGGGAACTGTCGAGTTGGGCATACGAGAAAGTAATTTCGGAATTTGGCAAACCAAAATTGGACCTGTTTGCATCCAGGATTAACGCAAAATGTCAAGCTTATTGTTCGTGGCACAGAGATCCTGATGCCTTAGCTATTGACGCGTTCACGATCAACTGGAAATCGGAGTATTTTTATGCATTTCCACCCTTCGCATTGGTACTCAGGTTCCTTCGAAAAGTTATCGCAGATCGCGCCTGTGGGATTGCGATAGTGCCGAATTGGCCTTCGCAACCATGGTTCCCTATATTTATGGACATTCTCGTAGAGAAACCGATGATCTTCGCTCCCGCTAAATGGCTTTCATTGTCTCCTTGTAGGTCTCTCCAGCATCCATTACAGAAATCACTGGCTTTGATTGCCGGGAAATTGTCGGCGAATCTTACCGCCGCAAGAAGTTCTCGGACTCAGTGATCGAGACGTTGTTGGCTTCTCTCGCCGAGAGTACATGGAAGCAGTACTCAGGACCTATTAAGCTATGGGCGAATTTCTGTCGAGAGACGGAAACAGACATTTACAAAGCGAGCGCGAACCGCATTCTCGAATTTCTGCAAATGAGATACGGTTCAGGAGCCTCCTATGGCACATTAAACGCGACGCGATCGGCGATCTCGTTAATATCGACGAACGACATGACTAACGATCGGATTATCAGTAGATTTTTTAAAGGGATTTTTCGGCTTAGACCAACGAAACCTCGATACGACGAAACATGGGACGTCGGCATCGTACTTACGTACATTGCGAACTTATATCCTCTCGAATCATTAAACAATCAACAATTGTCAGAGAGATTAGTTACGCTGTTAGCTTTAGGTACGGCTCATCGAGTGCAAACTTTCTCGCTCATGAGACTTGACAATATTTCTCACTCGGCACAGGGCTTCGAGATAAGGATCTCGGACATCATTAAAACGTCGAGACCAGGGGCTTTCCAGCCACTTTTGTTATTGCCGTACTTTCGCGAACAGCCTAGACTGTGCATAGCGAGCACGTTGAAGAGATATTTGGAAATAACAAAACCACTCAGAGGCGATTGCAGTAACGTACTGATCACTTCGAGAAAACCCTTCAAATCGGCGAGTACCCAGACAATAAGTCGTTGGATCCGGTCAGTGTTGGCAAAGAGCGGCATAGGACCTGAGTTCACGGCGCACAGTACAAGGCACGCGTCTACGTCGGCTGCCTTGGCAAAGGGGTTGGATATTAGCGCGATAAGAAATACCGCGGGCTGGTCAAAGGACTCGCAGGTATTTGCAGAGTATTATAATCGGCCGATTAAATCGGGCAGAAAAGACTTTGCAGCAACCGTGTTCTCATAATATTTATAAGTTATTGCATAAGATATCATTAATTACATTTTGTTAGAATCGAAGTAAGCGAATAAAAAACCGCTGATTCTTGTTCTCGAGAGACCACTGGTCTCGATAAAAGTTACGTTTTTGTTGCCTGAGGCTGTTTAGAAAATAATAAAATAATTTTTTCTCTGAACATCTACGATGTAATCTCGAAAACGAGACTCGTAATATAATTAAACGATCAAACGAACTTACCTGTTGTGAAGTTCGATCGTAATTATATGTAGAGTCTCGTTTGAGATGATTACATCCCACCCATTGAACGTTTTATTTCCGTTCGTTTCTATCATTCCCTCCCCCTTTATTTATTCAAATGTGTTTGCTTTATTATTTTCAATCCTTATGGAGTACTTTAAACAATATGACTTGGAGAAGGAACAACCGCAGCGCCAGGGGGCCAGGCGCTCTCTTTTTTTTTTTTATAAGCTCTGAATATTCGTGTGACACTAACGTGAAGTAGACGGTACTACGATGTAATCATCTCAAACGAGACTCTACATATAATTACGATCGAACTTCACAACAGGTAAGTTCGTTTGATCGTTTAAATATTAAGCAAAGACTGAATATTCCTGCTGGATCTCACACAGTCAATTATGTTAAACGAAGTGAGATGAAACGAGAAAAACGATTGGCAATGAGTAAGTCTAAAGCAAAAAAATTAAGACGTATAGAATTAAAACAGAAACGAGAACTTTTACGTAAAAATACCGAAAGACATGAAGGTATAACTTATAAGAGTAATTGTGGAATGGATAAAATAAACAATTACGTGCGTAAACACTGTGATGATAATAATAATATTGCATTAGATGATGAAACAAAAATTGTTTACTTTGATTTAGAAACAACTGGATTCGCCTCAGATGCTCATATTATACAAATTGCAGCGATCTGTGATTGTAAAATTTTTAATATCTATGTACACACGAAGACCGAAATTTCATCGTCAGCCACTACAGTTACTAAACTTCATCATAAATATGGAGACTTATTCTACGGAGACAAACAAGTCGTAACACTCAAAATTTCTGATGCTTTAGAATCTTTTCAACAATTTTTAATTAGCTTATCCGATGGACAACAGAAATGTTTATTAGTTGCACATAATGCTCGCTTTGACGTACCACGACTCTTACGAGCTATTATGAATGTTAAAGTCGAACTTTTAGATTTAATTGTTGGTTTTGCTGACACTTTATCATTGTTCAGAAAGTCTTTGGTTGATAGGAAAGGACCGGGTCAATTTAAATTAGAGAGTTTAAGTAACGACTTCTTACACCCTGATAATGATCAGGAATCTTTTCATGACGCTGCGTATGACGTTGTGGTACTTCAAGACTTAATTAATACATTAAACCTGCGAAGTGGTGTATTAAAGGCATGTAAAAACAGTAATATTTATTTGGAAGAGTTATCCAACTCAGATAAAACTAAAGTAAACTTAAAAATGTTAGTCGAATTAAGAAATATTATTTCAGTTAATATGTGTAAAAAATTGGCTTCAAATGACATTTCTTGTGATAATTTGAGGGAAATCTATAGAGTAGGTGGAGAAAATGCTATTGTGCAATTGTTTAGCGAAAAATTAGATAATAACAAAGTGCGAATAACTAAAAATAAAAAAATTTTAACGGCAGTTTTAGACTTCCTAAAAAATGAAAATTCGCCAAAGATTAAGAATTTAAAATCACCAAAAAAGAAAATTAAAAAAATACCTATGTCTAAAAAATAATATATTTCTAAAATGTTTTATTTTGTGTTACTTGATAAAATTATAGTTTTTATGAAAATTATATGATTGATTATATTTTTGAATCTATAATTGTTGATGATGTTAACATAACGAGTATTAATGTTGAAAAATAATTTATAATAAATACTTAATATACTTAAAAAATTGCATTTTTCTTTACAACAGCCTACAGTTAACCTATCTGTGAGCGGTTCACATTTATTTACAACTACTACGCCTATACGGTATTTTGAACTTTCCGCCCAACGCAACGTTGCCAAGTCGCTGTTTCTCACTGATCAAGTAATGAAAAAAAAGTGAAAAGTAGCTCACTTTTAACATTTTTTATAATTAAATGAATACCGCTTCTTTGTGTTATTTTTTGAGAAACATGTTTATTATATGTTCAATTAGTGATTTTCAGTTTTTCATAGAAATTCCAAGAAAATTACTGTAGTAACTTAAAAAAAAGGTGCGCCACAATGGGGGTTAGGATAGGGATCACATGTTAAATATGTAAATTTCAACTTGCAATATTTCAAAATTTAGCACCGCAAGAAGGGTTTTAAAAAATTCCTACACATAAAGGGCACTCATAAGTATGTGTATTCAAAATTTGGAAAATATTAGAAGAAAAGTGTTTTTGGTGGGAACGTCCTTAATTATTAAGGGCGTATGGCAGCTAGGTTATTTACTACTTTTCGAGTTTGAAACTTACGAATTTTGTGAAGGAAAATATCGACAATTTTTTTTAATTAAAAAAAAAAGTTTGCCCACGTAGATGCTGAGATTTAACACGGGAACATGGGACGGCAAGTTGAAAATTCCATAGAACGCTGGCATAAAAGAAAATTCCAGAGTACTTTTTTTAAAAGAAAACTTTCGTACAGTTTCAATTTAATATAAATGATACGTAGAAAAAAAAAACGATATTTGCTTACATATTTTGATTAGGCATAATGATAAGTCGAGCAATCCTAATGATCATAAATTGATTGGATTATAATTTACTTTTATTCCGTGTATCGTTGCTAATCATCTAAAAAATTTTATTCCTGTTGGGATAGCAATAATTAAGTAGCTGAAGTGAAGTAGGCTCGTGTATCTACATCTATTCCTATAGTAAATATATAATGGGCTCATACAGTAATCAATGGCTCAGTGACATAATCAGAAATCAATTTTGAAGTAAGTTTTTACGTACATCAAGTCCTTCGACAATTTGTTTATCTTTACGTGCTGACGCTCTAACCGTCTACACGTCGAAGTCAAAGCGCATTGAGTCGGCTAGAGGCGGGTATGCGTGCGAGCGGCACGGACGCAGGCATATTGTTCTCTCTCTCACCAGGGGTTCTCCGATACAGCCTTCTCGGAGGGGTAGAAAATATAAAAGTGCGTTTAACTTCGAAGTTGTCAGAGATACGTGAAAATGTTTCCTACGAAAATTGTTGGAAATATTCTAATAAAAATTATGTAAAAAAAATAAATATATTCATCAATTAGGAAAAACGTTAGGATCAATTTTAAGCCGTAAATTCATGAAAATTGCTTACCGAAGGGGTGAAAAAATTATAGTCGAAGATCGAACAAGTATAGACATTCAACAAGACCGAACAATTGAAAAAATATTGCTTTCAATTTGTTTTTACATTTTTTTTTCACCTCGCGTTTTCGAACGCGTCTGGGGGATGAACGGTTCGAAATAGGGGTGAAGTGGTTCAGACTTTTTTTGTAGAAGATTATTATCGAGTATTTTTCGAGTTATTTTGGAAAAACCCGTTTCCGAGGGTAATTTTTAATTTTTTCCACGCCAACCCGGGGGGTGAGTACCTTGATTGTCCTCAAATATTAATCAACACTTAGAACTTGATTTTTCAGCAAAAACGCATTCTGGTTATTAAAAACATGGAGTTTAGACCTTGTTTTACTGGACTAGGCGCGCTCCCCGAAGAGGGAGCCTTCAAACTCCCGTGGGGCTCGCCGGGCAGATTCTCCTGCGGGCCCGACGGGAGCAAGCGAGTCGAGTCGACCCCGAGAACACCAACAGTCAGTGAGGTTCCTGGAGAACGATGCCTCGTCCTCTGGCCCCCCACCGCCGAGGAGAGCTCAGTAGTCGAATTGACTGCCCCCGAACTTCGTAATAAAAAAGGGAAATTTCTCCTTGACACGGGTTCCTCGTCTAGTTTAATCAAACTTACAAGGGGAATATACGGTCGACGGATTTTTGTAATTTTTTAGACTTATAGTGCAGAAAGGTCTAGACGCAAATAACAAATCCCCAAAGCCACAGAGCTAGATATCCAAAAGTTTTCGAAAAAATGAATTTTGAAAAATGTAGGAAAATTACGAGAGAGGGATATACGCTGAAGTTAAAACACACGACAAGGAGGCTCGTGGCTCACCGGGTAACGCACGAGTCTAGTATTCCGTAGATCGCTGGATAGAGTCCCAATGATGAACTTTTTTTTGTCCAACTCTTTCAACGCCTATACCCACATCACTTACATGAGAATGTTTATAATGAATCAACGTTTGTGTACAAAAATCAAAAATATGATGTAAGAAAGCTGTTTATTTTATATTTTTCCTTAATTCTAATTAACTTACAGTCGAAAATAATCATTACATTATATGGTGTGTTTCACGTTTCCGTTCAATTAATTGGGCGCAGTTCTGCAAACGCTTTATAAAATTTTTCACCTGCCGAAAAAAATATACATCACACGGCTGGACCAACGGGGTGCACTTTGAAGGAATAATCTTTACAGTGCACATCGGTAGACGAGCTTCGTCTTTAAAAATTTCGTCGTACATCGCGGTATTCCTCTGTCCTCCCCAAGAATCAATAAGTAAGAGAAACTTCTTCTCTCCAACGTATGGCTTTAATACGTCTACTAAAAAATCCTTGTAGAGTTTTGTTGTCAAATTTCCGGACCTCGATGAGGTGACGACGACATTTTTATATTTTCGGAGATACTCGTCCACCTTTTTTTGTACTCTGGGCCCGAATGAATCGGTTGGCTCTTGTAGGCATATGAACACAAGGGGTAATAATTTTCCAGATAAAGTGACTGCGTATCGCACCGTATATGAATGCGTCTCCCTATTCATATTCTTTTTATTCACAAGAACTGCCTTCGATCCCTGGGTCGCAAGAGTTCTATCAAAGGTAGACTGATATTGGCAGCCTGAAAAATATTCATAAACAATAAACAAGATATTAATTTCATAAATGATCATACTTTAATTGATCATAAAGCATGAGATTGTTTAAATACCTATTTGGTCTGTATTAATTAGGGAATCGCGGTCGAAATTGGGTATCAGGTGACGAGTTTGGATTCTGAAGTCTTCGGCGGGAGCCAACGTTTCTTCTATCGTTGTCGTTTCTCGTTCTGTTACGAATTTGGTAATTTTTTGTTGGCGTATTCTATGCCTCCTTTTGAATTTCGCCACCCACGGCTCGGAGGCTTTGAAGTCGAAGTCTTTAAATTGACTTGCAACAGCTAAAGCCCACTGCTGCAAGTTGCGGGTAGTGACTTGCTGGTGGTTTTCCCAAGCTTCTTTGAAGCGATCTTAGGTCCAAGAATCAACGACCGCAAATTTATCAAACAGTGTTCCGCCCTTCTTGATGTGCTGTTCCCATTTTGCCAAATCCTCGTAACGTTTTAAGCGATGGCATCCTTTGCTTTGCAGACTTTTGAGTCTCCAGCCCGGATGAGTATTGGCTATATTAACAGCTTTTATTTTATAGTCCAGTGAAATGGTTTCATTCGACCTATTTGTTCTTTTGTCTTCCGGTTCGTAATCTTCGTCGTCAGAAGAATCGTCACTTGGAATTTCTTGGTAAGCGTTTTCCTCGTCAATTTCATCAAACATAATCAATTCATTGTCCATTATAAACTTCTTCTCATATTGTGTTTCAATCGTAAACTCATAAATGTCTTCTGCCAGCAGCATTGCTTCATCATTAATTTGCGCTGAAGATTGTGCTGCCATGAGATTATTTTGCACAAGGAGGTTCTGGTAATACAGAAAGGCATCTTTCATGCGTAATTTTGTAGATTCACTACACAGACTATCTGCTGCAACGTCTTCTTCTTCTTGTACCGTCGAAGGGCTAGGAACATCAACTGATTCGATGTTCGACATTGAAATTCTCTTTCATACACTGTGTTTAGAAATACGTCTTGATAAAGCAAAGTAGCTGTGTGAAAAAAGTAATGGAAGAGAGACAGGTTCGAATAAATGAAACGTGGATACGAGAATACTTGAAGGCGACTATGTCACGAGATCGTTGCTTTATATTAGACTTATTACATACGTATCGCTCCGCGTGGCGGGATCAACTGACTTGAGATTCGAATCAGCCAGACGAAAACGGTATCGACGCGACGTACAGTCGGAGTAGAAAACGCGAATTAACATTTTTATCACGTCTAGTTTGTACAACCGTCCGTTTCACGACACGTCCTCTTCTCCCCTCTGACGATAAGGGTCCGCATAAGTCTTTTGTGGAGTAGCAGCTGACCCAAACAGAGAAACTCAACGGCACGAGAGGAAAAAGAGAGGTAAGCTAGAGATAATATACCTGCGTTTCTAATTTAGGCCAGGCGGCAAGTAATGTAAACCGTAAAAAAATGTTGGCAAAGCTTTTATTGTTTTAAATGGTTTATTAGGGTGTGATTATCAAGAATTTAGGTTTTCCCCACACCCTTAAGGCCCGCGTCGATCTCAGTGAGGCTACAAAGGTACATATTTTTGGTTTTTCGGTAATATCTCGTTTTCTCTTTATCGTACGGCCAAAACAGTCCTATTTGAAATTAAAGGTGACAAAATTCTGTACAAAATAATTTTGTATTATTTTTTCATGGGAGTTACAGTTTCGGAGTAGTAGCGGCGCGAATTTGTGCGAGTTTTGACAAATGCAGTAAATATCGATTCTTGCTTACAGAAATTCACTCTTCTTTCGGGCTGGTGACGGTTGACAATATAAATAAGCACATATTAGTAGTGTATATATGAGAGTTCTAAATGAAAGATGGCGGCGCTCTCCCCTAGCCCCCCCCCCCAAATCCGCGGCGCTCCCCCCCCCCAAAATCTGCGGCGCTCCCCTTAGGCCCCCCTGACACCCCCCCCCCCCCCCTGCCCGCTGAATCCGCGGCGCTACCCGCCCCCCGTTGATCATTTTCGCGGTTTGCCGCAAGATGGCTATTTTCATAGGATTTGACGGACACACACACACACACACACACAATAATTCCTGTCGAAACTTGTTTGGCGCCGGAAAGCCGCACATAAATCGGATAGGGTAAAAACCCGCTAGATCTATTGAAAAATTCCAGGAAATGACCCCTGATGGAAGGTTTAAAATGGCGTTTTGAATGCTTTGAACAATTTTTTTATTTAACATCAATTACATTTAGTATTCTTATTCTATTCTCAATTAACTTATTCTAAATTTTCACAAGTAAAATATTTTAGTTTAGTGCTACACACCGATCCTCGTCCGAATAATAACCATCATCGTCAGCTCTATCGATGTCTCCCAGCATTTGACGGATTTCATCAATCTGATCCAGAAGTAAACCGAATCCGATGCGTACGTCATCACCATCACCGCCATTCCAAACACCCTCCACCTCCGCCTCCCCCTCATCCTCCTCCTCATCCTCCTCATCCTCCGCATCAGTCGGTGATGGCGATGATTCTAGATGATGATGATGCTCGCCAGCCAAATTTTGCTCAAACTCGCGATCATCATCACCAGCACTGTTGTCACTACATTGCTCGGTGTCGATAATCAGCGTATCGGCATCACTATCGATCATTTCATCATCATCCTCCTCGTCGTAAGTCACCTCTCTGCACACCCGCTTATAAGTTGGCGATCGTGGTGATGAATTGGGTGGGGAGTCTGATGATCCTCTTTTCCATCCGTTCATATTTTTTTAATACGATTCTAAAATTTTTCCAGAATTTTTATGGATACGATGATAGGGAATAGAGAAAAGTTAAAACAAATCGAAAAAACTTTGTTAACATACTAATCAAATGCGATAATCATTACGGAATTCAAATCAACATTCACAGTATCGTAAGATGATTGGCGTAGCATCATATACATATATATGTGTATTCTATAAAATACTCACAAAAAATATAAACTCGTTGAAGTCTTGAGATTTTTCAAATGAATACCGATTTTTTTTTCTTTCTCACAGCTCATTTTATCAAAAACGTTTGTTTTCACACGAAGGATTTTTCAAAATTACCGGAGAACTTCTCCAACCGCTGTTCGAATTTATACTAAAGGACTCGCACCCACCCTCCACCGAGCAAAACCCAGCCGGCCAATCATTCGTAGAGCATGCACCACGTGACATACAGACAAAAGAGTGACGCGGGGGAGGCGGTATAAGCTAGGCGAAAATTTTCTCAAGAGCTCGCCAGCTTTCCGTTGCATACCCCACGCTAATATGGTTGGGGATGTGCAGGCTCGGACTTGTTCGCTATGAAGAGTCGTAAAACCCAAAACTGTGTGTACACATACCAGCCGGTCAGGAGCGGGCAAGACAAGATTTTTCTTACACCAAACACTGCTCGCTACCTGGACTTCGTTGACCGATTTCCATTGCATGCTTGGGAAACTATACATTGCTACTTTACTTACAGCATTTGCGCAGATTTTTATACTTAGGTGGGCATCCATCGTAGGCGGCGGTGGGTTCGAGGAGAGGGGGAGGGGGAGAGGGTGAAAACCTGTTCCAACACGCTTTTAGGTAAGATGTAGCTGCGGAACCGGGTGATTTCAAACGAGCAATAAACCGCAAAAATTTATGGATGGCGGGGGCGGGGACTGCGGACCCCGCCGTCTTTGACGTCATTTTTTTACATGAATTTCATCATCTCTGCAGAGCCGGGAGAGAAATAAAACCCAAAAATAAAAAAGTTATACAAAGTTCAGCTCATATCAACTTCAAAGTCATGGCAGTCGAAGCGTATATGGGACTTGCGGAGCAGATGGAGGGGACGTACAATTTGCTGAGAGAGCAACCACCCGGAGAAGAGAATGACGCTGTCATCAATCATTGGGCAGATATTGGAATTGCGAATATCCAAGTTCTGCGCGATATTTCCATGCAACGAGGAACAACCGTTGGTGCGAAAATACGGATCCAACATACGATCGCACTCCTGCAATCTTGGGTGACGAAGATCAAGCAGAATTCCATTTAGAGTCATTGGGGGGCTATTCAGATTTATATTTAAAGACCGATGTTCTTTTGCTTGCCGATATTTTCGAAAATTTCCGCGCTAGCTGCTTCAAAACATACGATTTAGATCCGTTGCAGTACTACACTGCACCGGGACTTGCTTTTGACGCGATGCTCAAGCATACTAATGTAAATTTGCAACTTTTAGACAACCCTGAAATGGTGTTATTTATTGAAAGAGCCATTCGAGGGGGCGTAGCGCAATGTTCTAATCGACACGCTCGAGCCAATAATAGATTCATGGGAAAAGATTTTGATCGGTTCGTTCGAGTGGGAGTATCAGCACATCGATATAACGAACCATCCGGACGATTCGCCGATCTGTTACTTTCTGGAGGTAGATTTGGACTATCCTGTGGAACTCCACGAGGATCACAAAGACTTACCTCTTTGTCCCGAACATTTTACTCCTCCAGGTAGTAAAAATGCCAAACTCGCGACCACCCTTCACCCCAAAACAAAGTATATATTGCACTATAGAAATTTGAAACAGTGTTTGAGTTTAGGATTAAAAGTAACGAAAGTGCACAGAATTTTGAAGTTTGCACAATCTCCATGGCTCGAGCCTTACATCACGCTCAATACAGACATGCGTAAGCGGTCTAGGAATGAATTTGAGAAAAACTTCTACAAACTCATGAATAACGCTGTGTTCGGCAAGACTATGGAGAATGTGCGAAATCATAAAGATGTTAAATTGGTTACAAAATGGGAGGGAAGAGGTGGTGCGAGAACGCTTATTGCCCGAGCAAACTTTCACAGCTGCACCATATTTGGCACTGATATGGTTATCATTGAAATGAATCGTGTCAAAGTTCATTTCGCCAAACCTATTTACGTCGGCGCATCAATTCTAGATCTGTCAAAAATCTTTCTCTACGATTTCCACTATAATTATATTAAAACCAACTTTTCGAATAAACAAGCTAAATTGATGTATACCAACACAGACAGCCTTATTTATCAATTCAATGTGCCTAATATCTACGATATCATCAAACGTGATGTAGATACAATGTTTGATACCTCTGACTATCCGCCCGACAATGTGTATGGCATTCCCCTTAAAAACAAAAAACAACTAGGGCTAATGAAGGATGAAAATAATGGTAAAATTATGACAGAGTTTGTGGGACTGCGAGCAAAGCTGTACACATTTACTACGATGGGTGAGGATGGGGAAAAATATGACGGTGGCGTAAAAGTGAGTAAGCGCGCCAAGGGTGTAAGAAATTCATCGATAAATAGCATCACATTTGATGATTATAAGCGCTGTCTGACGGCTCACCAAGAGTTGACTCTTCCACAGTGTTTAATACGCAGCAAAAAACACGAAGTAAGCACGATCGTACAAAAAAAATTGGCTCTGAGTTGGCAGGATGACAAGCGGCAATTGATACCTGGACAGACCGACACCGTACCTTGGGGGTTCGTCCCAGCCCCCCAATAGCTATAGGATAAACTGTAAACGTAGAATTGATGTAAATATTTGATGTTTGACGCCTCGAACGATCCACCGTCGGGCGGAAACGTTTTACAATCAATACGATATTTAATGGATTTGAAGTTTCAAAATGCGAATTCATATACTCAACAATTGTTTATTTATTCATTATTAATATATCAAGCAATTATTCATATTTATTGGTTTACTACGAGAAAAGTTTTCAGAAAATGAAAAAAACTTTTCAGAAAACGAAAAAAAGTTTTCAGAAAATGAAAAAAAGTTTTCTGAAAACGAAAAAAAGTTTTCAGAAAATGAAAAAAAATTTTCAGAAAATGAAAAAAAGTTTTCAGAAATGAAAAAATGTTCTCCAAAAAATAAAATGTGTAATTATCGTATGGAAAAATTGCATATTGTCATTATTATTATCATCATCATCATCATCATCATTATTATTATCATTATTATTATTATTTTTATTATTATTATTATTATTTTCTTAGTACAGAGTGTGGCACATGTGCGTACAAAGGAGATAAAATGTGGAAATATTTGTATATTCAAAATCTTTTATTGTAATTCGGAAAATACATACAAATTATGTTACATGTCTGTTTTTATTTATCATAATAATAAAAATAATAATAATAATGATGATGATGATGATGATGATGATGATGATAATAATAATGACAATATGCAATTTTTCCATACGATAATTACACATTTTATTTTTTGGAGAACATTTTTTCATTTCTGAAAACTTTTTTTCATTTTCTGAAAATTTTTTTTCATTTTCTGAAAACTTTTTTTCGTTTTCAGAAAACTTTTTTTCATTTTCTGAAAACTTTTTTTCGTTTTCTGAAAAGTTTTTTTCATTTTCTGAAAACTTTTCTCGTAGTAAACCAATAAATATGAATAATTGCTTGATATATTAATAATGAATAAATAAACAATTGTTGAGTATATGAATTCGCATTTTGAAACTTCAAATCCATTAAATATCGTATTGATTGTAAAACGTTTCCGCCCGACGGTGGATCGTTCGAGGCGTCAAACATCAAATATTTACATCAATTCTACGTTTACAGTTTATCCTATAGCTATTGGGGGGCTGGGACGAACCCCCAAGGTACGGTGTCGGTCTGTCCAGGTATCAATTGCCGCTTGTCATCCTGCCAACTCAGAGCCAATTTTTTTTGTACGATCGTGCTTACTTCGTGTTTTTTGCTGCGTATTAAACACTGTGGAAGAGTCAACTCTTGGTGAGCCGTCAGACAGCGCTTATAATCATCAAATGTGATGCTATTTATCGATGAATTTCTTACACCCTTGGCGCGCTTACTCACTTTTACGCCACCGTCATATTTTTCCCCATCCTCACCCATCGTAGTAAATGTGTACAGCTTTGCTCGCAGTCCCACAAACTCTGTCATAATTTTACCATTATTTTCATCCTTCATTAGCCCTAGTTGTTTTTTGTTTTTAAGGGGAATGCCATACACATTGTCGGGCGGATAGTCAGAGGTATCAAACATTGTATCTACATCACGTTTGATGATATCGTAGATATTAGGCACATTGAATTGATAAATAAGGCTGTCTGTGTTGGTATACATCAATTTAGCTTGTTTATTCGAAAAGTTGGTTTTAATATAATTATAGTGGAAATCGTAGAGAAAGATTTTTGACAGATCTAGAATTGATGCGCCGACGTAAATAGGTTTGGCGAAATGAACTTTGACACGATTCATTTCAATGATAACCATATCAGTGCCAAATATGGTGCAGCTGTGAAAGTTTGCTCGGGCAATAAGCGTTCTCGCACCACCTCTTCCCTCCCATTTTGTAACCAATTTAACATCTTTATGATTTCGCACATTCTCCATAGTCTTGCCGAACACAGCGTTATTCATGAGTTTGTAGAAGTTTTTCTCAAATTCATTCCTAGACCGCTTACGCATGTCTGTATTGAGCGTGATGTAAGGCTCGAGCCATGGAGATTGTGCAAACTTCAAAATTCTGTGCACTTTCGTTACTTTTAATCCTAAACTCAAACACTGTTTCAAATTTCTATAGTGCAATATATACTTTGTTTTGGGGTGAAGGGTGGTCGCGAGTTTGGCATTTTTACTACCTGGAGGAGTAAAATGTTCGGGACAAAGAGGTAAGTCTTTGTGATCCTCGTGGAGTTCCACAGGATAGTCCAAATCTACCTCCAGAAAGTAACAGATCGGCGAATCGTCCGGATGGTTCGTTATATCGATGTGCTGATACTCCCACTCGAACGAACCGATCAAAATCTTTTCCCATGAATCTATTATTGGCTCGAGCGTGTCGATTAGAACATTGCGCTACGCCCCCTCGAATGGCTCTTTCAATAAATAACACCATTTCAGGGTTGTCTAAAAGTTGCAAATTTACATTAGTATGCTTGAGCATCGCGTCAAAAGCAAGTCCCGGTGCAGTGTAGTACTGCAACGGATCTAAATCGTATGTTTTGAAGCAGCTAGCGCGGAAATTTTCGAAAATATCGGCAAGCAAAAGAACATCGGTCTTTAAATATAAATCTGAATAGCCCCCCAATGACTCTAAATGGAATTCTGCTTGATCTTCGTCACCCAAGATTGCAGGAGTGCGATCGTATGTTGGATCCGTATTTTCGCACCAACGGTTGTTCCTCGTTGCATGGAAATATCGCGCAGAACTTGGATATTCGCAATTCCAATATCTGCCCAATGATTGATGACAGCGTCATTCTCTTCTCCGGGTGGTTGCTCTCTCAGCAAATTGTACGTCCCCTCCATCTGCTCCGCAAGTCCCATATACGCTTCGACTGCCATGACTTTGAAGTTGATATGAGCTGAACTTTGTATAACTTTTTTATTTTTGGGTTTTATTTCTCTCCCGGCTCTGCAGAGATGATGAAATTCATGTAAAAAAATGACGTCAAAGACGGCGGGGTCCGCAGTCCCCGCCCCCGCCATCCATAAATTTTTGCGGTTTATTGCTCGTTTGAAATCACCCGGTTCCGCAGCTACATCTTACCTAAAAGCGTGTTGGAACAGGTTTTCACCCTCTCCCCCTCCCCCTCTCCTCGAACCCACCGCCGCCTACGATGGATGCCCACCTAAGTATAAAAATCTGCGCAAATGCTGTAAGTAAAGTAGCAATGTATAGTTTCCCAAGCATGCAATGGAAATCGGTCAACGAAGTCCAGGTAGCGAGCAGTGTTTGGTGTAAGAAAAATCTTGTCTTGCCCGCTCCTGACCGGCTGGTATGTGTACACACAGTTTTGGGTTTTACGACTCTTCATAGCGAACAAGTCCGAGCCTGCACATCCCCAACCATATTAGCGTGGGGTATGCAACGGAAAGCTGGCGAGCTCTTGAGAAAATTTTCGCCTAGCTTATACCGCCTCCCCCGCGTCACTCTTTTGTCTGTATGTCACGTGGTGCATGCTCTACGAATGATTGGCCGGCTGGGTTTTGCTCGGTGGAGGGTGGGTGCGAGTCCTTTAGTATAAATTCGAACAGCGGTTGGAGAAGTTCTCCGGTAATTTTGAAAAATCCTTCGTGTGAAAACAAACGTTTTTGATAAAATGAGCTGTGAGAAAGAAAAAAAAATCGGTATTCATTTGAAAAATCTCAAGACTTCAACGAGTTTATATTTTTTGTGAGTATTTTATAGAATACACATATATATGTATATGATGCTACGCCAATCATCTTACGATACTGTGAATGTTGATTTGAATTCCGTAATGATTATCGCATTTGATTAGTATGTTAACAAAGTTTTTTCGATTTGTTTTAACTTTTCTCTATTCCCTATCATCGTATCCATAAAAATTCTGGAAAAATTTTAGAATCGTATTAAAAAAATATGAACGGATGGAAAAGAGGATCATCAGACTCCCCACCCAATTCATCACCACGATCGCCAACTTATAAGCGGGTGTGCAGAGAGGTGACTTACGACGAGGAGGATGATGATGAAATGATCGATAGTGATGCCGATACGCTGATTATCGACACCGAGCAATGTAGTGACAACAGTGCTGGTGATGATGATCGCGAGTTTGAGCAAAATTTGGCTGGCGAGCATCATCATCATCTAGAATCATCGCCATCACCGACTGATGCGGAGGATGAGGAGGATGAGGAGGAGGATGAGGGGGAGGCGGAGGTGGAGGGTGTTTGGAATGGCGGTGATGGTGATGACGTACGCATCGGATTCGGTTTACTTCTGGATCAGATTGATGAAATCCGTCAAATGCTGGGAGACATCGATAGAGCTGACGATGATGGTTATTATTCGGACGAGGATCGGTGTGTAGCACTAAACTAAAATATTTTACTTGTGAAAATTTAGAATAAGATAATTGAGAATAGAATAAGAATACTAAATGTAATTGATGTTAAATAAAAAAATTGTTCAAAGCATTCAAAACGCCATTTTAAACCTTCCATCAGGGGTCATTTCCTGGAATTTTTCAATAGATCTAGCGGGTTTTTACCCTATCCGATTTATGTGCGGCTTTCCGGCGCCAAACAAGTTTCGACAGGAATTATTGTGTGTGTGTGTGTGTGTGCGTTTGTGTCAAATCCTATGAAAATAGCCATCTTGCGGCAAACCGCGAAAATGATCAACGGGGGGGGGGATAGCGCCGTGGATTTGGCGGGCGGGGGGGGGGATAGCGCCGAGGATTTGGCGGGCGGGGGGGGGGCGGCGGATTCGGGCCGGGGGGGTGCTAGGGGGGCCTAGGGGGAGCGCCGTGGATTTGGGGGGGGGGGGGGGGGGGGCTAGGGGGGAGCGCCGCCATCTTTGATTTAGAACTCTCATATATACACTACTCATATTGCATAAGTTTTCATAAAATGGTATAGAACTTTTGTTAAAATTGCAAATAGTTTGATTTATTGTGGCTTTTATTAAATACATTTCTGCAGCGGGTCAGTGAAGTCAATCTAATCGTCTTCTTTTTGACAAAGTACGACGTTCTCGCGTAAAAGGTTTGTCCTGAGCTGGTATTTTACACGAAGTCGATGGTTCAGCAGTGATTTCTTTCACTTCAATCCTGCTCTCGTTGTCGATCAAAGATGACTCACTCTCAGAATCAGTCATGTAAATGTCTTGTGCAGCTGAATGCTCGAACTGCACGTCGATCTCGGCATCAACGTCGAAATTATCTTCTTCCATATCGATATTTGCGCAAGACTGGCCCCGGCAACTTCCACACATTATCGAGCAACGCAGCCCAGTCTTCCTGCAGCTACAAGCTGCTTGACACCCTTGCTTGCACTTGCAGGATATCGTGCTGAGAAGCTCCTGCGGGGCAGCGTCTATCAACGTAGGAATAGGTGTCAGTCCATTCCTCGTGCTTTTCCAGCTCCAATCTTGCGGATTCTTCTTGTTTCCGTACCACTTTTGAACCTGATGGTAGGTTCTGAAGGAATGCTGTCGTGCTGCTGCTTCGGTTGGTGGTAAAGATGCAAGATTGCAAGCACTCTTAGAAATTGATTTCGTGAAGCACTGGAACCTGCAATCATTCAACGATGTGTCACCGCTCGCTCCATAGAGTGCTCTAATGACAGATTTTCCGGCTACCTCAATCAGGTCTGGAGAAGCATTTGGGTCTTCAAATATTCCAACGGTTCTTCGTACATTCATATTCTTTTGAAATAGCTTGACGAATTCCTGTTTTCCATGCCTGAAGAATGCTGAGGTTGTGTCGCACCCACTGAAGGCGTGAAGGAAGAGTATGTGCTCCGCAACTTCTTCTGAATGTTTGCACGACTTCGTCGAGTAAATTCTGCTCTCAATTTTTCCTTTCCCTGGTTTCATGAGATAAACATTCGACAACAATGATGGGAGGCCTATCAGTAGTACGAGGAGGTCGACATCTTCACCCACTACCACTACGGAATCATAGCCTGACGATAATTGAATCGCGGTGTTAATTATAAAAGTATCAGCGTCTCCAGCGGCTTGCTTTACGAGAAATCCTGCAGCTCGAAGTTTGCCCTCCAGCATAGAAATGTGCCGAGTCTTGTTCTGGTCGTTGGCAAGGAATTTCTCCTGTGACATGGTTGCTGTCATCGTTTCATCAAACATCACATTAGCAGCGATATGCCTCTGCGATCTACGGAGTCGTTCAGTAGCTTTAGTACTTTTGTTGTTAGCGTCATTCGGATAGCCGTCAAAAACAACTACCTGTTGGCCTTGTAGTACGTACTGTACATACTTCACAAGAATATTGCAGAACGTCTCTTGTTGGTACCAGACCACACGATGGAGAAGGAATCCACCGTCTATAACATGTACCACGTTATCTGCATCGTTGATGGAATGAGCCACATGAGAAAACATATTATACAATGATGATTTATTTGTCTTGCGCATTCCCATTTCATCAAAAAAGCGAGAGTGGATAAGGAGCTAGTTCGAAGTGAAAATATTGCTGCAAATCCTGTTTCGTTTTCTTGGAAATTGTAATTCTTTGAAAAATTAATGAAGGGTCAACATGAATCACTTCATTTTGGATGTTTATTGAAGAGTTTACTGCTCTTAAAGGAATTACTCTCTTCTTTCGCTGGAATTTCACATCTCCATACACGAAACTACGAAAGGGGATGCGACGCTGCTACGTAGGCAACAATGTACTCTCCCCGCCTAAGAGGAGGGCTTGTTTCGCATCTGCTTGCACTAGCAGGCATATTTTCGAGAATCCCAATGTCGGCGCTCGTGACGCACGGTCCCTACAAGAGACCGAATTTATACCTGAGATACCCTTCCCATATTCTTAGAACCAAACAGCCGTTTGAATTACGAAATAAAGTTTTAAACAGAAGCTTATAATATATTGCAGACGACACAACACATACTTATTATCAATGATGAATTTGAATTACTTATACATGGTCATAAAAGAAATAGAACAAATTGTCAACAGTCACCAGAACGAGAGAAGAGTGGAATTTGGTAAGCAAGAATCGATATTTTACTGTATTTGTCAAAACTGGGACAACTTCGCGCGGCTACTACTCCGAAACTATAAGTCCCACGAAAAAATGATATAGAACTATTTTGTACAGATTTATATAGGACCATTTTGGCCGTACGATAAAGAGAAAACGAGATATTACCGAAAAACCAAAAATGTGTACCTTTGTAGCCTCACGGAGATCGACGCGGGCCTTAAGGGTGTGAGGAAAACCTAGATTCTTGATAATCACACCCTAATAAACCATTTAAAACAATAAAAGCTTTGCCAACATTTTTTTACGGTTTTGAACGATTTTATCGCCCTGCCGCCTGGCCTAATTTGAGAAACTTGAAATATCTGTTGACTGGCATAAATTTGACGAATTTTTCATGTAAGTGATGTGGGTAAAGGCGTTAAAAGAATTAGAAAAAAAAAAAAATATATCAGTGGAACTCGATCCATCGATCTACGGGTTACTAGACTCGTGTGCTACCCGGTGAGTCACGAGCCTCCCTGCATGTCGTGTGTTTTAACTTCAGTGTATATCCCTCGCTCGTAATTTTCCTACATTTTTCAGAATTGATTTTTTCGAAAACTTCTGGATATCTAGCCCTGTCGCTTTGGGGATTTGTTATTTGCGTCTAGACCTTTCTGTACTATAAGTATAAAAAATTACAAAAATCCGTCGACCGTATATTCGCCTTGTTAGTGCCCTCGATCAAGACTTAACTGTAAATACTGATGATAAAATATGGGTAACAGGCCTAGAGGAATCGGATATTCCGACACTCGGCTCTGTTGTCCTTCACATTTCCGAAAATCCGACAAAATTTTACGTGTTACAAAAATTGCCACTGAAAAGTGACGCGTTAATCGGTAAACCGTATTTTTTCGCGGAGAAAGTCGAAATTTTGTTTTATTACATCACTTTAGTCACCTCGAGTGATCCTATCCGACCTAAGCCTTTTGGAGGTTTGCGTCCTTCCGACGCGGAACCAACAAAACGCGTGTTAGCAGCAAAAATCACCTCGGGTAAACGAAGTTATAAATTGCACGCGAGTATGAGCGAACGAATAAGCATCCCTTCGAAAAATGCGAATTTAAAGGAGGGATATTTGCCGCAATTCGAGACTCAACCGGGTGTGTTTGTCGGAGAAGATATCGTTGCTCCTTTGGGAGGATCGTGCTATAGCTTGGCAATAAACACGCGATTCGACGACGTCGAATTAGAAATCGAGCCTCAGGAACTCGAAGATTTCGAGCATTGTCGAGAGGACGGTTATTGAAGCGGAGAAAGCTCCGACGGTAGCGGCGTTGAGAGTACTCCGCCGATGGATCGGGTAGAAGCCATAGCTAAATCATTGCGGTTAGACAGGCTCAACGAGGTAGAGCGCGCACATGTTATAAATCTCATTGAGGAATACTCTCACATGTATAAGCTACCAGGCGATAGATTACGGTGTACGCAGCAAGTTCATCATCGAATCCCAACGGTGGACGAGCTGCCGGTAAATGCAAAACAATATAGATTTCCTGTGGTGTATCGATTTCCGATGCGTACCCCAGTAGATAGGTTATGAGAGTTCTCGATCCAAACATGGCGGCGTGCCCCCCCCCCCCCCCCCCCGCCCCCCCCCCCCATTTTGATGGTCATTTTGATGGCGGCCATTTTGATTTTTTTGATGGCGGCCATTTTGATTTTTTTGATGGCAGCAATTTTGATTTTTTGATGGCGGCCATTTTGACGGCGGCCATGATTTTTTGATGGCGGCAATTTTGATTTTGTGATGGCAGCCATTTTGACGGCGGCCATATTTGATTTTTTGATGATGGGCATTTCGATTTTTGCTTAGTCAGACGAGTGGCCATTCACACAGCGGCCATTTTGATTTTTTGCTTAGCCGGATGAGCAGCCATTTTGATTTTTGCTTAGCCGGATGAGCAGCCATTTTGATTTTTCATCGTCCGACAGTTTGATAATATGATTTTCGCTATGACGTCATCAGCATAATCGACCGATTTTGCCGTCTGACGAGCAGCCATTCAGACAGCGACCATTTTGATTTTCATCGTCCGACAGTTTGATAATATGATTTTCGCTATGATGTCACCAGTATAATCGACCGATTTTACCGTCTGACGGTGGCCATTTTGAATTTTGCTCAGTCGGATGGGCGGCCATTTTGATTTTTATCGTCAGACAGTTTGATAATGTGATTTATTTCTTGGTCGGACGAATAGCCATTTTGATTTTTCGCCGTTACCCGTAAGCTTTCGCGCCAATAGTTTGCACCAGGCGAATAATAATATTTTCCGCGTACTTCGAATACATTCTTTTGCGTTAATCGACCGGATGGTGACATCGCAATTAGATAGGCCGAGAATGTTCACTACAATTAGATAGGTCGGGGAATGTTGACGACAATCCGTAAACTTTCACTCGCGCTAATAGTTTGCTTTGACTATCACTCTCCCAAATTCTTACCTTACCCAAGTGCAACACGATTGTCATATGCGTGCAAAGAATTGCCACATTTGCGAAAAGCCGTTTACCCCTGAGGAGAAAAAGTGCCACGACCACTGTCACTTCACGGGTAAATATCGTGCTCCTGCTCATAATCGGTGTAATTTGAATTTCAGAGAGACGCACACAATTCTAATAGTTTTCCACAATTTGTCCGGTCACGATTCTCACTTTTAATAAAATCCCTCGCGTCAACTTTTCCCTGTGAAATTACCCTTCTATAATTCTTGTGAGACGAAAGCGCTAAATCATCATGATACGTAATAACCAGTTTACCGGCGAAGAAATAATTATTGGATTCAGCGACGCGACTTCGGAGTTTTCGCTCCAAGATCTTCGGCGACTCGTTGAATGTGTCCGGAGAGCTCGTGCGCAACCGCGCAGACAGCACAGGGTATATGTTCAGGACATAACATTAATCCTGCATTTTCAAAAATGGGGGAAATGAGGTGATCGCAATCTTTTCGGACATCGAACCAGATGACGATGAATGCGAAGCCAATTGGATCGAGCGTCGTCAGATCAGCGGGGAATAAGATACGTCCCGACGTATGATTGTGCGCCGGAAAACGTTCAACGACTGCAGCAGTGTTCGCCCTCAGAGCGAAAATAATATTTTCACCATACTTCGAATACATTCTTTTGTGCTAATCAACCGGGCGGCGACACCGCAATTAGATAGGCTGGGAATGTTGGTGATGATCCGTAAACTTTTACGCTAATAGTTTACCTCCAGGCTTATTTCCCACTCGATGGGGTATATAAAACGTGGGCCTATTCCGATGATGACGCTGGTCTCATCGTCTCTTCGCGTCGTGAACTGCTCTTACTAGTGAAAAACAAGAAACCGATTGAAACGCGATGGATCTAACAAAAGTTAACCACGTCGGCCGTCTGGAGAATCCGCCAACCAAGAAGATGTCGGAACTTGAAATTGTAGCGGCGCGGCGTACAACATCACGGACTTACGGCTGGTCAAAACGAAATTTGGGGTATGTGTTCTGGCGACGATCGATGAAGATTACAACGTCTACTTGCCACCGAAAATCGCAAGGGTCCTGCAAGAAGATTCAAATCAGCTGGCTGAAATGTGCAACATGGCTGGGCAAAATCGCCTGCAAATGAAATATCTTGGTGGGGAATTCAACAAGCTCGAATTTTCATGCAGTTATGTGCCATAAATAAACTATGCGATCCCCAACCACCACCTCTACAAAAATTCATCCGCGAGGGGATGAAAGCAGGCGTGCTGGAGATCGAACTTTCGCCAACCGGATCCGAACGGGAGTTGTAACGAATCTCGGAAATATCAACCGGTACCAGCCTCTCGCTGCGGGGCTTTCGACATTCGTTGAGCTGCCCAAGGACATTCAGCGAAAGAGGGCGGTGGTGAACGTGAAAAACAAAGATGGAAGATGCCTTCTTGGGCCCATCACTGCAGCCCGCCACCCGGCCAACACCTCCACCAATAGAACTAACCATTATCGCCGCTTTATCTCCGAGTTGGACTGTACAGGCATCAAATTCCCTGCCACTCTACATGATGTGAAAAAGCTTGAGATTCCATATTGATACCTGGACAGACCGAGACCCTACCTTGGGGGTTTGTCCCAGCCCCCTGATAGCTATAGGATAAAACTGTACACGTTTAATTATTGTGAATATTTACGCTTGACGCCTCGGGCGATCCGCCATCATGCGGAAACGATTTAGACTGGATTTGACAATGTGAATTCATATACTTAACATTTATTTATTTATTTATTTATTTATTTATTCATTTATTTATTTATTTATTCATTTATTTATTTATTTATTTATTTATTTATTTATTTATTTATTTATTTATTTATTTATTTATTCATTTATTTATTTATTTATTTATTATCAATATATTGAGAAATTATTCATTTTTATTCGTTCACCACGTGAAAAGTTTTCAGAAAACGAAAATAAGTTTTCTGAAAACGAAAAAAAGTTTTCTGAAAATGAAAACAAGTTTTCTGAAAATGAAAAAAAGTTTTCTGAAAATGAAAAAAAAAAAAAAAAAATGTGTAATAATCGCATGGAAAAATTGCAGATTATTATTATTATTATTTTCATGGTATCGAGTACGGCACATGTGCATGCAAAGGAGATAAGTGTGGAAATATTTGTATATTCAAATCTTTTATTGTAATTCGGAAAATACATACAAATTATGTTACATAGCTGTTTTATTTATCCAGCTATTGTGCGAACTATCAAAACCCAACCACTTCACATAGATCCGATTCCCCCGTTTGCGTAATACTTTCTCCACAAGATAGCCGTCGGGGTATTTTACTTTCGGGGTATTTTACTTTGCCGAGCTCCTCCTCGTAGAAGCCCCCCTCGATGGGATGATCTTGATAATCGGTAAGTTTGTACGTCGGCGGATTGGTATATTTCACCTCACTCACGGTGTATATTTCAGTCGTCCAATTGGGCGTATAGCCTTTTTCGAAATACATTCTTGTACTTGCTGATTCGAACTCGATCGCCCGCACTGAAGGTGCCAGGATGCCCCTAAATTGGGGGACACGGACCAGCCAACATGATACCTGACTCAAATCCAGCCGAGAATTTCTTTGCCGCAAGCTCGTCCGACGCATAGTTTTTGAATTATAAGCGATAGCGTTAGGCCAATCAGAGTGCACCATTTCATCTGGATTTGCCGCCACGGAAATTGCTGTTTTGTTCGTCTGGGTGAATTATTATTATTCGTTTACGAATTAAATATCGGCACCTCCCCTCTCTCCCTGTTGTACCCCTTCTCGAGCGCTGACCTCGGTATTGTTGCCGCGGCACACTCTGCCGGCCGCACACCCACGGACGCACACTCGCGTGTGTGTGAAACATAAGCGAATGCCCTGCTACACAATACTACAAAACACACGTCTACGAGTGAAAATAAAAATAAATCTCCAAATAAATCAGCGGATTTAAGATTTAATGTTACAAAACACTTCCAATCATCGATGTATACATCGAACTAGAGACTTTAGATGATTGAAATGCCGTTAGGGCTCATAATTAGTCATTCAATCAATCTGAATTATGGTTTCCGAACATTTTTTGTGTCTTTGCAACATAATTTTTCCACTAGTTTGAAATTCATCATTGACATCCGATTTTTCAATAATGCGAGGGAAAAATAACTCGCTGAATTGACGTGTCAATAGGTTTGTAAATCAATTACGATTCACCTGAGTTAACACAAAATAACTGAATAAATGAGAATTCACTGAATCACTAAAAATGATAACCGAAATCGTGAGAATTATTTGAGATATAACTGAATTACGAAGAGCTGTAATAAGTCAAGTTACTTTGAATAACTTTAGATTCGAGCCAAAATTTTATGTTTAGAGAGAAAAATAATTAAATTAAAATAAAAAACTAATTTTAAATCAAGAAGAAGAAAATTCCCAAATACCTGAATTCAAATGAAGCGATTTCAATTTAATAAATCTATCTGAATTTGAGGAAAATAATTATTATTATTTGGAATAGAAAAATGAAGTCGAATTACATGAATGAATTCAATTAATTCAACTCAAAAAAATATGGTGTCATTCAAATTCCCAGTTATTTCCTCGTCGATTCAATGTGGGTCTGGAGTGAAATCGATTAATCGATACATCGATTATTCTCAGATAAGTGGTCATCACTAGCATTGATCTCAACAATTTCAACGTTACTTGCCACTCCATGTATGGCTGCGGGACTCGAGCACGTACCCGACTCCTCACGGCCCGCTCGGACCTCTCTACTGCCCGCTCCCCGCCGAACGGTGTGATGGTCGTTGCCTAGCAACGATACAGCCCCGGTTGCAAGATCTACACCGTACCGACCACGTGCGTTGTTACCACGTGCTTCGTTTTAATTCTAGCGGAAATAGAAGCAATTTCATAACATTCCCCGATGACCCCATTATAATAGGGTCAAAGGACACGACTTCCTCCTCGATCACGTCCTCCTCACTGGATTCATCCAGTGATGAAGAACCTGAGCGAGCAAATTTTGTAGACAAATTAGTACGATTATAGGCTCGCGAGAATGCCTAACGCACAAACCGGATAATCTAGTATATTTTATCTCTGCTGATGGAGAGCTATCTACCACAATCGGAAAATTACTTGCCGATTTAGAAAGGGTAGATGGATAAACGATTAAAGAAAAGAAATTAAAAATTGGACAAATAGCGGTGACTCCGTATGGGCCCAAAAAAAATTTGTAGTATCATTATCAAAAAGCGATACTATGAGGAAACTAACGCCGCCGCGCCGAGCAGATACACAAGGGACTTGAGAATCTCAAAGCCGCCTTGCAACGAGCAGCTAAGAAGTCGTTTCGTATTTCACGCTCGGGAGATTATGCAGACGTATTGCCGCATACGAAGCTTCTCGACTGGTTGGACAGACTCTTCGGTAGGTCTAACATAGTCACAACGGTATGCTATGGTACAATTCGACGGCTACCGGTTGAACAACACTCGCAAAGAATTGAAGAATTTCATGCGAGTCTTGTCGGAGGCCATCGAGGGGTAACCAAGACTTATCGGAAAATCCGAGAATGTTTTTATTGGCCTTCGCTAAGAAACGAAGTGTAAAATTTTATTCGTCGTTTCAAAGGCTGTCAGGAGCGCAAATTCGAGCAAAGACGCGGGAGCCAATGCTCATTACTGATACGCCGGCCGATGTCTTTGACAAGGTATCGCTCGATACGGTGGGTCCATTGCCTACAACTCCGCATGGGAATAAACACATACTTACAATGCAAGACCACTTATCGAAGAATTGTTTAGCAGAACCGATACCGGATCTAAAAGCGACCACCATCGCCGAAGCTATGGCAAGGCGATTGATTACGCAATTCGGGGCTCCCCGTGCTATCCTTACGGATCGCGGAGCAGCCTTTACCGGTAATCTACTACACGAAATATCTAAAATATTTCATATAAAACAACTAAAGACTTCCGGCTATCGACCGCAGACGAACGGAGCGCTCGAACGGAGTCACATACTGTTAGCGGAATACATAAAACAGTATGCAGACACGTACGATGATTAGGATCGCTTGTTGCCTTACGCAGAATTATCATACAATACTAGCGTACACAAGGCAACAAATTTTACCCCTTACAAAATCGTGTACGGGATGCTGCCTCGGCTTCCGAGTCAGTTCCCCGTGGAAGATAAATTATCGACGCATAATTCACGTACCATCGAGTTAATAAAACGTCTCTCTGAGATACGCGAAATGGCCGGTAAAAATCAGAATCGAGTAAAAGAAACAAAAAAATATTATGACAAGAAAGTCCGTCCTTTCCCAGGTAAAACAAACGACCTTGCCTATGTCCTTAAGGAACCTCGTAAGGGTAAGTTCGATTCTCAATATTATGGCCCCTATAAAATTGTCCATTTAACTGATCACAGCAATATAATTTTGGAAGCAGAAAATGGAAAAGGATGAGGAAGCATGTCGACAAAGTAAAACTGGTGGTGGTATAACTCGCTAGCCAGTTTACTGTATTTGTGTACTATATGTATATATTGTGATGTACAGCCGAGCTACGCGGGAATTGCCGTTAAGCAAAAGCGAATATGTGTATGAGTGTGCGCATGCATGAGATGAGAATATAAATATATATTTCTGCGTGCGCTCTGCATGTGTTCGCAGACGTGTACGGAAGAAGGATAAAGAGGCTTTTAGAAGACGAGTGCGGGAGTGTGATTCATTTACACCGACACGTGCAATGTTGTGCGTTGAGTGCTTCTGGCTTCCACGGCTCTGGCCGGCGGAGAGCTCGACAACACCAACGCATATCACGTTACACCGATGGAAGGCCAGCCTGGAATTTACTACGAGCGGGTGGCCCCCCTCTGTCTGCAACACGTGGACTGGAAGGTCACCGTGTTTATGGTCCTGGATACTTTCGTTAAGGACTTCCCCCCTGTGGAGAGACAATTAACCAATGTGTTTGAGGCATGCTGTCGAACTACACCGGAGCAAAGTTGCCGTGAACTGACCCGCTTGGAATATTTTCGGGGACTGATAGAGCGCGCCAAACTAATGGTAAATGACCTGAAAGTTATTTCAGACAATTCTGGATTACGCGTACCGACTAGGTCATTAAAAATTCGTTCAATGAAGAAACGATCGGTATCATTGAGATTCATAGGTTCGCTCAGCAAATCATTGTTCTGAACATTGAACGAGGAAGATGCGATTTATATTAAGGGGCCATTCATTAATTACGTAAGGGTCCCGAGGGGGAGGGATGGTTAAAAAAAATCTCTACATGCCCTTAGCTTGGGGGGAAGGGGGTAAAACTTATTCTTACGTAATATTTTATATGTCGAAATTTATCATTAGAAATCTACTTCCATTTCGATGCCGAATGGCCTTTATTCATTCTATAATATATAATTGGATTTACACCTTATTTTAGAATTTTTTATTGCTTAGTAAAATTTTAAATTCTTAAATGTGTTCATTTTTATCCATTTTCAATCTTGTAAATAAAAATTATAGTACATTCTTCCCGTTTATTGATATTATTTTAATTATTCAGAAAAACTAGACAGAATCTTACGTAAGACGGGGAGGGAGAGTTTGAGAAATTTTATGTGCCCTTTGAATGGCCCCTAACGAGCAGATAGATCGATTGTTTTCCGATCAATCCAACCTGACTCAACTTATTGGGAAAGAAATCCATGTGACTCATTCCAAGTTGCAGGAACTTCATCGGGAACATTTGATGGAAATGGACGCGGTCAATAAACTGCACAAGCAAGTTAATTACCTCCATCATACGTTAAGGGCGTTGCCTATGCCTCGACGAGCGCGCGCGAACAGAGACTCACGATTTTCCTTCTCATTTCCTCATTTTTGAAGATAATTAGGTTCTTAGGGGGTCATTTTGAAGATAAAGAATAGATCTGTGTCGCCGTTTTTGCCGAATTTTCGATTTCGCTCTCAGATTTGCGAAAAACGTACTTGAAAGTACGTTATCTTTGAAGTGAGACACAGCGGACAGTGAATTTTTTTTCGAAATTCGGCGAAAACGGCGACACAGATCCATTCTTTATCTTCAAAATGACTCCCTAAGAACCTAATTATCTTCAAAAATGAAGAAATGAGAAGGAAAATCACGAAGCATAAAACAGCAAATTTTTCGCGCCAAAGGCGGGCGGCTGCTAGCGCCACGACCGCGTTGGCCGGCGACCATGCGAATTACAGGCGAAGAGAGTAGACTCAAACCCCCCCACTACAATTCCCCTCGTTCGAATCCTCATCGCTCGGCACGTGGATAGTGTTCCGCGCTTTTATTTTTGCTTGTGTTTTGCTACCGTGTTTTTTATTATTTCGAGTCAGTATTTATTCCCGCGATGGGTAAGAAGAGAAGGAATCTGTCTGTGAAGAAGAAGAAAGTACCCGGCGTAAAGAGTTTGGCTAAATTTCGGGAAAAAATGAGGTAAATTGAATTATTTATATGATTGATGTCGCACCCTCTCTGACTTCGAGATTCAATCACATGAGTACGAACAATCGCAGGGCTTTGATCTAAGAAAGTACTTTCAAGAGCCGATATTGCTGTTCATAATAGCAGTACAAATTCATTCTCAAGTTTTTTTATACGTATGAAAACATAAACTAGAATGCGTTGTGACGTGTGGTACTAGCCCGGTTTGCATTAGTCGCTAAAATGTGTCATCAATTTGTTACGTGTTCAGGTTAAATGATCGAAATCACTATTCGGCTATTTGCATTAGTGTTTACACTTTGTCGATCATAAGGAATATTCTGATCACTTATTGTGACTACCCAAGTATCCAAGGTAAAATTACAATAAATAGAAAGTTTTCGTTTCTTGAGCACCCGATCTAAGAATGTATGAAGATGAATGTTTACTAGACTGGGCCAAAAAAATTAACTATTTTTTTTTTTTTGAAAAATATATTGAGAATATCATTCAGTATGGCAAAAAAAAAATTTCATGAAATTTTAAGCCCTTAATATTAACTTTAATTGAGAATAACTTTTGAAAAATTAAATTGAGGCAAAAATATTAAGAGATCTTTTTTGTAGAACAATCAATTTCCTTTAAGAATCTGTCATGATCTTTTTTATACATTCATTGATTCGTTAGTCACGAAATTCCAAATTAAAAAAGTCAAATCGAGAAATTATATCAATTTATTAAGCTTAATTACTCGGAAACGGCTTGTCTGACAAAAATCTATAATCAGACCTTTTTTGTAGGGAATTTAATTTTATAAAGGGATAAGTGAACATAAATTTTTTCACTTCAATATTTCGACAGTTCTGACGTAAAACATCAAATTATTACTAAAAATCAAAAATAGCGATGATAGACCTCTTAAAGTTAATATTAAGGGCTTAAAATTTCATGAAATTTTTTTTTTGCCATACTGAATGATATTCTCAATATATTTTTCAAAAAAAAAAATAGTCAATTTTTTTGGCCCCGTCTAATGTTTACATGTTGGAATCTTACGCTTCCGATGGGAAGCACACGCAAGACGGTCAAAGCGGTTAAATAAATGATATGCGGATGTGCAGTATCATTAGTTACGAGAAAATTCATTGTTGGGAGATATGAATTTGAAAAACTGGTGATTTCGAAAAATTAACGACAGAGCCAGGAATCGAACCTGGTATCTAGAGATGTAAAATTACAATGTATCTGGCAGAATTTTCCATACAAAGTAAATACGGCGCGTACGTATTAGGCCACTAAAATACGCGCGTTTTGTTTTTAGAAATAAACTTGACGTACTTCTGGGGTAATTATACATGCATACATTACCTACAAAACAGCCACCCCACAAAACTGTTATCAAATCAGATACTACTGCCAAGTATAATTTATTTAGACACCAATGATGATTTTGATATACTATAACTGATGATGACAAAAAAAAAAAATTGAAACCAAAATTGAAATTGAGAAGAAAAAAAAAATTGCAGTGCGTGATACTTGGCGGGCCCATTTCGATATTGCCATTACAACATTGATATGGCTCGACTTGTATTTTCTTGTGCTTGTTTTAAAAAGACCCGACAAGTGCCACTAAATGAAAAAAAAAAAAAAATGACAAGACGATAAGATTTACTATATATATATTATATAACAGTGATACTGTGAAAGTATTCCTGATCTGCTATTCCCTAATTATCGTTGCGCGGCAAATTTGGGCATTCTTCGATCCACCGTCTCCTGGGACCTGGTCATTTTGGTTACTGATTATATTTGTGGTCATTATAATTTATTGCTAAAATTTTTTTCTCGCGTCCATGCATTGCCAAATTTTTTTACGTGTAGAATTGCTGCGAGCCAACAAAACGACGGAGAAATGGTTCGCGAAGTAATGACTTCAGCGGAAGAGGTAACAGAAGATGTTGCTCCGTTTAATGAGGTCGTACTTGCCGACGAATTTCAGGATACCGATTTGTTTTGCTCGGAGACAATGCCTGAATCTCCGATACAGTACGCGAGAAACGCGTCAATCAAAAAATGACCTCGTATTTTTTCAATCTATTCATACTTCTTTTCACATGAAATAAAGATAAAAAGAATCGATACGCATTTTGGTGTTCGTCCGAATTATGTTAGTTTTCGAAAGTTACCAGACAATCATTCAATTTTGATGCAAAAGGAGCGCGCATATATCCGGTTCTATTCGACGTAAAGACATCATTTACAGTGCATTCGGAAGGTGAACGAATAAGCTTTCATAAAAAAAATGTTATGTTGAACATTATTGCAAATCCCAATTTTTATAAACAATTCAAATGTTCGACGATTTTTACCTCATTAATGATAAGTTTTTGAATTATAAAAAAAATGGTTTTGGGTTCCTTATTAAATTCTGTATTACTAGTAAATTTTTCAAGTGTAATCTGAAAGGAGTCTCTTTTTTTTCTATTATTCATCAGGTACTGCGTCGTGCCGAGCGCGGCACACTGGGCTGTTTAAAAGTATTTGAATCCGAATGCCCGTGAGGGGTGGAAGAGGCTAGCCGCGTCACCCGCCCCACTCCGGCGACAGCTCGGTTGCTCCGTCTCACTTGTTTCTTACTCTCTCTCTCGCCACGGTTAACGCGGGAAGCGGAGTAGCCCGCGCTTTCTAGCTAGGCAACGCCCTTAAATCAAGTATTCAATGAAACAACCTTGATGATGTTTCATAACGGTACTGTTGGGATTATGGATGTTGGTGTGATTAATTTTAATCAAATAATCAAAGATTTATTATAGGAAGATTGTTCTTTTTATTCAAAATAGAGTATCGGAGGTATGTCTTTCTCAACTGAAGGATCAGAGTAAACTGGCAGAGTGGACTGGCTCCTTGGAGCCATACCACTGCAGCTGTACTGTTAAAAATATATATTTCAAGGGTCTATACCATGTGCAAAATTATACCTGGTTATATGGCTCTGTTCGAGTGCTCCCATCCTTACTTCCAGAAAACCATAAAAGCAATCGCTACAGGGCTGACAATGTGTTTACCAGATGTTGCAAAAAGTGAAAACTTTCACTTTTAAAACAAATAGAGAAAACTTAAATATGAGAAATATAATATCATAAAAGAGAGAAACTTTTGTAGACGAACTCAATATTTCAACAGGTACAGTGAACTTTGCATACCGGGTTGGAACGCAATTAAATCGTTATATCGAGACTTGCGAAAAGTATTTGTGCGCGATATCCATGGCTAGGGAAGGACGTTATGACCCTAGCGTGTGAACGGCGGCACGGTTATTAGCCATCGCAAGAGAAATACAGTCTCGAGCGCCTGATTTCGACTTCCCTCTCACGACCGAGTACTTACGAGGGGAATCGCTATTCCGTGTTGTTCATACGGATATCGTATTCCACTCGGGCAGAATTATTATAGTGGTCCATATTCCGCTACTGGAGCGAGCGGCTTACTATCTTTATCGCATGCACGCGTGGCCAGCCTCTCAGCTCCCGGTGGGGCTGAATGGGTCAGCACATATGCAACCATCAACGCCGTATATAATTGTGTCGGCGGACCGCAGCCGCGCCGCACATACTTTCTGGCAGACTATATATATATATAGGCGGATGTACAAGTATGGAGCACCGATATATTTGCTCTATGGAGACCCCTCTAAAGGAGGTATCAACGTCTCAACAATGTGAGATAACAATGTTGATAAACCCATCGATCAACGCGTACCAATTCTGCGACATCAGAATTCAACCAATGACCGGGTTTACCTTGCATTTACTACTCGGAACAGGGCTATTCGTTTCCATATGGCGAGCCAGCCTATGCAAAATGGTCAAGCGGATTGGGTTGCCCTGCGGGCGGTCGAAACGTACACTTCACTTTAAGGAGGTTCGACCGTATCTTTTGTAAAAAATAATTTCCAACTTTGAGCTTAGAAATTAAATATACATATAAATAAATACGTTATTTATCATATTCTAAAATTTGAAAATGATTCACCGTTTAACTACTTAGATATTAAATTTCAAAAATCACATTTTTTCTTTCCTTATACATGGGCTCTTATGGCGGACAAACTTTTGTCGAGACTATTTTTATTTTTCTCAATATGAACCTTCCAGCTTTAACGAATAAAAAACTATTCACAAGAAACTTGAACTATTGTAAAACATAAGAAAAATCTAGAAATATTACATTGTCAATATAATTTTGGAAATATTTGAAGTTGAATTTTTTTTTTTTATAACTTTCATCGACGGCTATTTACTCGAATACAGATTTGGCAACGCCGCGTCAACAGTTGAGAAAAAGAAAAGGATAGAAACATAGTTACAGAGAGAGAAAATACGGAAAATGACATAATGTTAAAAATATAACAACAATTGTTGATATTAGTAAATAAATTAAAAACAATACCGAAATATTTTATTGAGTGAAATAGTTCAATATATCGGCATTTTGGTAAGTTAAAAAATCATAAAAATAAAAATTTAAACTCTAACAAAGTGACTCTAATCGATAGTTATTCGTTATTTGTAAAAAGTAATGTTATAATTCTAGAAAAAATTTATACTTTGAAAATCAAAAAATATATTTTTTTTTTATTAATCATTTTTTCTTGAAAAAAGTCCTAAAGTACACTGAAGCTGAAATAATTAATTATTTTACTTAATTGGAGGTTTTGAGGTGTATTCAATGAAAATAAAAATCAAAGTTGCAAGTAAAAGTTTTTTTTATTAATAAATTATCAAACGAGATAACGTCGTATATATGTATGTGTATATATACATATATATATATTAGTACGTGTTGGGATTATGGATGTTGGTGTGATTAATTTTAATCAAATAATCAAAGATTTATTTTAGGAGGACTGTTCTTTTTATTTAAAATAGAGTGTCGAAGGTATGTCTTTCTCAACTGAAGGATCAGAGTGAACTGACAGAGTGAACTGGCTCCTTGGAGCCATACCACTGCAGCTGTATTGTTAAAAATTATATATATTTCAAGGGTCTATACCATGTGCAAAATTATACCTGGTTATATGGCTCTGTTCGAGTGCTCCCATCCTTACTTCCAGAAAACCATAAAAGCAATCGCTACAGGGCTGACAATGTGTTTACCAGATGTTGCAAAAAGTGAAAACTTTCACTTTTAAAACAAATAGACACAACTTAAATATGAGAAATATAATATCACAAAAGAGAGAAACTTTTGTAGACGAACTCAATATTTCAACAGTACGAAATAGTTTAAAAAATCTGAAAAATTAATTGAAAAGTTAACTATCAAACGGAATGAGCTTTAGTATTGTACATAAATTATCAATAATTTGTTGGCTTTTTGTAATACGAGGTTTTCCACCTACATCTTGCGCCAAAAGTATTCTAATACCTTTAGGACCACTAGATTTGAAGCACTGGAGTAAATTATCGAAAGTTATTCCAGTTACTACCACTTTTTTTATCATGTACATAGATAAGCCACCATCGTCTTTTTTGTTTTTGTCGATTAGTAAAAGTTGAAGACTTTCTTGTATTTTATTAGATTTTATTTTCTTTACTTTTTGCATTATTATCTCATGAACGCTTTTGAAGTTCTCCAGTATATCATTTCTTTTAATATTAATACCTTTGTGTTCAACGAGTTTTTGCAGTACATCCCACGTCATTAGCTGCATTATCTGCACCGCTCAGAAAATTTTAATTCAGAAACTCTTCAGCCAATACCTCCTGTCTGTAACTGGCTTTTGCTCCACGTTTTTCTTTTATTTTACATTTAAATAACGGTAATGAATCTGCAAATCCAGCTACTAATTTCGAAAACTCATTCAATAGCCCTTCATTTCTCATAAAATTCAATAACGTTGGACAATCGAACTCAAAACAATCATGAGCAATTAGAATAATTTTATTGTTTATCGATTTTAAAAATTTTAAAAAACTTCTTGCAGCATCTAGTTTCGAATGAGATATTACAAGATCAGAATTGTAATATAAATCATCTTCTTTCAATTCAAGTCCTGTGATTTCAGATACTTGCGAAGAAAATTCACGTTCAGGTTTAATATAAATCTCAAATTCTGTTTCAGAGTACTTCGCAGCTATTTGAACCACTTCTATACTTGCATCAAGTCCCGTTGTTTTTTCATTCCGTATCTCATTGAGAACTTAGTTTTCGGTGAACTCTCCATTTTTTTGTTAAAAGTATCAATTGTAACGTTTCCAAGATTTTTATGGATAATCCCAGCAGTAACTCGAATGTCATTCGACGATGATCCTCCATAATGAAGATGTTTGGGAGCAGTGCTAGTAATTGTTTATTGAGGGACTCATTAGCTTGACTTCATCCACAAGGACTCAGTTTATCAGCAACGTTAGCAAACGAATTAAAAATAGTTTGAAGTTTATCTTGAATTATGGTGTTGGTTAAGCCTTTACCTCCGGGCAAAATGTGGTGCTTTTAATTTTCTGGATCAAGCTTGTATCTACACCAATCACCACATGCTGAATGATTGTCATAAGCATGAGGTACAATGTTCAACAGACCAGCTTTTGTCGCTTCAATATTATTTTTATTTTTTTTTAATACGCAGCTAAAGCAATACTTAAAGTATTTCACCAACGGTGTAGCCAATTTAATTACGTTCAAACATTTACTTAATTTAGAAACTGCATGATTTATGTCGCTTCATTTATGAATTTCATAATCAGCTTCCTTGCGTAAAGTCGCAATTGTACTCGAATCGTCATCTCCAATCAAGGTACCAAGCTTGACATTGACTTCTGTAAAATGGGGGTTGTTCAGAAAAATTTGATTTGCCATGTCAGCTTCCGTAGCTTTTGATGAACCTTCAAAATCTTTGCGACAGTCATGGTCCTTTATGTCCGTCTTGGTATTCGGCGACTCTTGTGCTCTTGCCTGGTTATTATTCATATCTACTTTTTTGTCATTCGACTCACAGAATCTACAATCTACATCGCTTATTTCTCGTAGCAAAGCCGACGACTTTACCGGTGTAAAATCCAATAGCAGTCCCATGACCTACAAAAATTTTAATTGGTGAATTATTGACATATATAAATACAGACAAGTTTAATTAAGTATTTCTTATTCGTAACAAACCTGTTAGACTGTTATAAGAACGCCTTGATCCTTTCTTTTGCCACCCAGCATCGTAACTAATTGTTAAATAAACAACATTATTCTCAGACCAACCACCCAATTCTCTCAAACTATTAATAAACGTAAAAATGAAATTTATATTAGATATTATTAGAATTACAATTACTGTTATTATTCCTATTAAATATTTTACAATTATTTATTAAAATTCAATATACAAATGAGTAGAAATCATTTTTTTAATACAATTATTTTGCAATTTACTTGCTCAACATTATCATTCGAGTTCATGTAACCTTTAAAAATTAATCATAAATATACAATTTTTCAATTTTTAAATTAAATACAAAAGTTACGATGATATTTTAGAAATTATTATAAAATATGATGAACATATATGTAAGCCTCGAAATCAGAGGCTTATAAATAGTTGGGGAAGGGAGAAGAATAATCTGACACGTGTAGATGCAGCAAACAATACTGTAATACATGTGAACACTTATAATCAAACGTTTACAAACAATTTTGGTAAATGCTAAAGTTACAATAAACTGGTGTATCACCTGAATTCACACAATTGTCGTTATCTGTATCGTGTAACGGCTGACCGGCGAGTGAGCTCGTAGCGGCTATCTCTCGGTCGCTTTCCATCATAAGCGTGACCCCTAAGCGACCCAGCCCGATGAGGCATTAGGCTTACATAGGTATAATATAATTTCCAAGTACTGACACGAATGGACCAGACCCTTCTATTTAATTTTATTCATCAAAAACAATAGCATTCTACATTAAAATTGAAAAAATTAATTACAATTAACTTAATTATTACTCCAAACCATACCCTTCTTTTTGAATAGTCATCTCCCTGTCTGCCTTCAAATTTTCCAAACAGCTTTCACTCGCTATTAGTTCGATTGTAGCCCGAACTTTTTTCTCATGACGTTTGAAAATTGGTGAATGCATGACAGGTACGAATGCAGTCGATAAAATTTTATTGAGATGAGTGTTTCTACCACCACTCTCAATAACACCGTTCACCACCTTCGAGTTGACCGTATACATAGGCCTGGTTTTGGAATTTTTCTCAGTGGTTGATGCGTTGACTGCGTAGATATTCCCGCAAGTTGCACATTTCACTTGAAATGTACTCGCTAATCCACATTTAGATTCATTAGCTGAATGTCGGAGACGCAAAGACTGCTTGCAGGGTTTACACCACAACTCATCATCTAGAAATTTTATATCGACTAATCGTCGTCCGCTCAATTCTACAAAAAAAAAAAAAAAATTTAGTGTACATTTTAAACTTGAATTAAATAATATTATTTATCAAATATATTTCAACTAGAAGAGTTAAATATGTAACTAAATTAATTTTAGTTGTCATAGTAATAGGATTCTACATAACGGTATATGTATAACCTGAAATTAATAGTAAATCCATAATTACCAATAAAGTTCGTATTCTCGGTATTCTCCTTGTTTTCACTCCGAGCTTTATTACTAGCTATTACATTTTTTTTCCACTGAACAATATTTTTCTTACTATATTTTCCCTGGTAACGACAATGCATTTTGTTTATTCAAATGTCTCACTTACACACTCATGCACGTCTCCGTAATGGATATAATCAAACGCGCTGTTGCCAAATCTGTTTATTCAATCCGGCGAGTAATAAATACGAAAGTCATTTTATTACTTTATTTTATTAAATAAATAAAAATTATTAGTTATTAAATTTTTTTAATAATCTTAAATTAAATTAATGAATTTTAACAAATATTAGGATAACTGAAAATTAAAAAAAATGTAAACATTATTTTTACTCATAAGTTGCGGTCGAACCTCCTTAAGTCACTATGAAGATATCGAGTTGGGCCAGACTAAACAAACAATGCATCTAGCCAACGAAGGCGCCGGAAACCCGAGCGCTGCCCCAAGAACCGCTTCGTGTCCAAAGTTCGAGATGGTGAAAGAAAGGGCAATAGAACGGTCTGAAGAAAGAAATGGAGAGTCTTCCTGCTCCCTTCCCCGCCAAGAGGCGGAGGTGGTGTATTAGAATGATGCACCGTTGTATAGCACCCCCAGATCCACTTCAAGGCTTCTCCCACCACTAACAATCTGAAGAGGAAAGGCCAGAGAACTTCGCAGTAATTTTCGTACGCCAAACGACTCTTGAACTCGGAGCCGAGCGTACGCGCGACAATTCAAGAAACGTATCCTAGGACAATGTCTATCGCGAGCAACACGTACCGCATCTCGTTCGCAAGGGCGAAGATAAGCCAAGTTTGCGTGGTATGCGGGAAGAAATTGAACGAGTGCGCGGACTGGGGAAAGTGCTATCAGGATTGGGCAGATCGGGCGGGAGGTCCTGATCTCTGCCCCTGCCCTCTCTGTTGGCTTGCCGTGCCAAACAACACTCGGACGATGCACGCCGTCAAGTGCCAAAAGATTTATCAAGAAGTGGTGCAAGACGCGCAGGGTGGACGACCATCCGCAGTAGAAGAAAAAGAGGTGCTTGGGTCGTCTTCGTCGCCAAGATCAACCGAGGCGGCGGCCTCAGCCGTCTTGCCGAAGTTGATGGAGATGCCCCCGCCCGCGGGGATGGTGCTTGCGGAGGAGAAGGTGTTGCGCGAAATCTGCCCAACATGCGGGAAAACGGCGGACGGCAAGCACTGGAAGGGGTGCTACCTGGAAAGGTATCTATCGAACCGGAGGCCGGGGGGCAGCCAATGCACCCTCTGCGGCCAGGATGTCGGTAGCCGACCGGGTCTCCACGCTGGTCACTGCGTGGAGGCCTTCGAACGCTACCTAAAATCAAAGGGGGCCTCCACTATCCCGAATCGCGAGCCCGGGCCGTCCAGCAGGCCGGACAACGCGAGTAAGACAACGATGTTCCACCGTCACGCTACTGCTCCGGGAAAGGACAAGGAAGTCCAAACATCGAAGGATACGAAGGAAAAGGGAGTGCAAACGGAGCCAATCATTATTCAGGCCGGTGACGAAGCTCCCTTCCTGATCGATTACAGGAAGCCGGCCAGGAACATGGCCCCCGCGGTGCGGTCACGCATCATGGAGCACTGGATCATGCTCCAGCGCGAATTCGAACTGCTCTTCGGAACCGAGGGTGTGGACGTGGTGGAGGTCGAGTGAAACTCCACCCGCTACCTCTTTCTCTCCGGTAAACCTTGCAGATGCCCTGCAAGGTGAACCGGTGGTCGAGGGAGACCTCGTCCGGTGGGAAGCACCATCGAGCAGGACTCCACCTGCGACTCCTCTCTCTAGGATGAACCTTGCAGAGGCCCTGTAAGGTGAACCGGCGGAGGAGGGAGACACTCGGGATGCCGCGTTCAGCGAGGATCCGAACGTGGGTGACGACGCCGTCGGCGAGACGCGAGGCTAACCAAGCGACGACCCAGCGGCGCAGTGACCAAGTGAAAGTGAAGTGAAGGAAAATTTGTCGCACATGCTTGGGTATGAGTGTGTGAAGAGCGTATATGCGATGTATGAAATCTGCGTATGTCAATAACCGAATTACATGCGGTCAGGGGTGAGCCGTCCCTCCAGTGCCGGTGTCACCGTCGGCCCGGCGCACCGAGTCGATGGGGGCATCGACACTTAAGGGGGGAGGGATGTCACGTACGCCGCCTGTATACACAATTATGAATACATCATTACTTTATTAATGTTTACTTTTAATGTTGACAAGGAAGCGTAATGTTATTTCTGGGAATTACGTTGCGGGAAATGCATGGAAGTGCAAATCGTTCTGATTTGTATTCTCATGTATTTTTAAGGAATAACATTCTCATACAATTATTAAATCTTAACTCTCTTATATTTCTGTTCGTGGCACGACAAAAGCGCAGCGGCGCAGTTGACCATTGCAACGTCAGCGTTTCCGCGCTCGCCGGATCCCGGGTGTAATATATCAAACGCCGGGATGAGGCGAGCGCGAGACATCACGCGCTTCAAGGATGATCTTCGCGAGGCGAGCCTTTGTTTGAAATTTGCAACGTTGACGGAAACCTTGCTCGCTGTCCGACGCTCCAAGGGGTGTCGTACGAGCGAGCGAAGTCAGTCCCGTTAGAGACAGAATAAAATCAACATCTACGGAAACCAGGCTCCTTCAGAAGCTATCGCGCGAAGAGTCTATCAGTCTTTTCGCGTCACCGACAAATAGAGCGAATTTCCTCTAATTCTGTACGCGGTCGCCAAAGCATCTCGCGTCGCGATATGAGTCTTCGAAGCTAGATATTAGGTGTTGAAATTTGTGCCACGAACTCATAGAGCCATGTAGTGTTAATCATATGTGAGAGTGTGCCATCGCGTGTGTGAGCCATTTTCGGAGTTGTAGCGAAACCATCGAAAAGTGAGTAATCGAACGAGTGTGAACATTCAGGTTAAGAACATTCTGTAACGCTTGCTTCCTCGTCCCGCATTTTCACTGTTATCTTCACTTGAACTTCGTTAAAGCTTTGGATTCCATAAAAATTTCTAATAATATTAATAACAAAATAAGCACATTTTTCTCCTACCCAATTCCCAGGAACGCCCTGTATAGGACGATCACCTGCTAATCCGCCAAAAAAAATTAAATATAAACCTCTACGCTTCTCGTAGAGGGTTAAGTAGTCGCGTGCGAGACCGCTCCGCACGTGCACATCCCAACGCGGTCAATCGAAGACAAGATATTGAACATCTCAGCGCTATTTACACCTCTGTGAACATCAACCATAACTATTAATTACCGACTGAGCTTGCTCTTGATTTTACCTTCCTAACATATTCTCACATCTATTTAACCCGTTGGCTGATCGTCTGGGCTGCTTGTAATGATTGAATTCGTTCTCCTTCCACTACACTCTGGACGACTCACAGGTTCAAAATAGAGCTAATTTCAAAAATGTCGTTTTTGTGATTTTATTCAATTTTACTCACCAAGATGAATTCTTGGGAGTTTCGCATCGCAGTTTATGTTGTTTAAAAAAGAATTTTTTTTTTTTGTGTATTCTACAGTTTATTTATTACTTCTACGTGTTTTTTTCTTCGTAATTGAAAGTTCCATGTCATCATCAGGTAATTCTCTTTTCATTATATCAGCATAATTAGCCTTGTTTATCACGTAAGCCTCTTACATATTAATTTTTAATAACTAACTTGTATTACATAATTTTCTGTTCGTGAAAGATGTTCCTTAAATATAATTGTACTGAGGAGGGCCCGCATCCGGGCTAAAACGTTAACAAAGAAAAAAAAAAAACTCTTTACTGACCTTCACATGCAAGAATAATATTTACTCATTGTTCAGAAGATTGATTGCTATTCATAATATTGCAAATTAACTCATAACTGCCCATACCCTCGCGTTTAATTAATTTTTTTTAATAATAGCTGTTCCTACTATTGTTGAGAATTGTATCGTACGTGTTCGTGTTCTTGTAATTGGTGTTTCGTTTAATTTTAGATTATCTGTTTCTTTTTTTTTTTTCTTTTTCCACCTCTCCCACCTCGGCTGAATTTTGTAAAAGACAGTTCACGTGATTACTGCCTTCTCTTCTCCACAATAAATCTTTTTTTTTTTTTTTTTGCTTCGTACAAATTTCTCTTGTCACTTATTAATGTGTGTGTCACAATTTATGTCTCCGGCAACCCCTCTACCAAATACTGAATAGCCGAGTATTCCTTGTCAGGTAATTATTTCCTGTTATCACTTTTCTTTTCCTTAGTGAATCCCGCGGTACTCTGTACCTAGCGCCGAATTGCATAAGATTATCGAGATTTCGTCTACCTAGTTTGTAATTGGTTCGGGTGTCAAGAAATAACTAGAAATAACTATGTTGGTAACAACAAAATCTTTATTTTAATACTCATTTTCATATCTTGGCACTACTGAACCATGCATGGTGTAATTATGTTCATTTCTCAATAAACGCACTCTCGATTTAATATGGCACCATAGCTGATTGTCCCGATCATCTGGACGATTGATAACATATTACATTGACATCGGTTAGTCATATTTGTGCCGTAGCCGTACCACCCATATGCTGGAACGTTCTCGTGAGGCATCGGTGGACTGATGGTGTGGCAATCTATGCAAATTATTATAGAAAAATGGGAAAATGAAAATGTAGTAATAATATTGGATATTGAAAATAATAATGATGAAAATGATGATAATGTTGATGACAGTGATCGAGATAATGAGGATTTTATGGATTATTTTGAAGAATAAAACTATAAATTACATGAAATTTACAGTTATTTACGATGTATTTTACTGCAAATAAGATTTATAACATTTTTACATTTTCCCTCACATAAATTTATATTACAAGAACTGATGAAATTTATAAAGATACATGTATAATTGTATCAAATTCTTTTTCTTTCTAGGTATGTAAATAATTTCATTGAATATTCCAATTCAATTCTATGTACTGTAACGTGGCAGTTTTACTGCGCGTTCCACACGGCTCCCCGAACTCTAGACGGACCACAGACTTAGGGAGCACGCGAAGTAGACCGCGGCTCATTTCGAAAAAGAGCGCCAGGACAATAGTCACGCATCCGAGACTCTAAGAGGGGACCATCGCCGGTTTAGCGAATAAGACTTTTCAGGATTTTTGTTTATTTTTTTTTGGGTGGCGAGTAAATGCGGCTTCGGACAGGGGATCGGCAGCAAATTCGAACGATGTTACCGGATGGCAATCGCGGCGGATCGCAACGAAAGGAGGGCCTCGCACGAGGCTACGGAGAGAGCGTCAACGGAGAGCTCTGCCGCGAGGGAATCCAAGGCGGACGAGATTCCCGTTGGTGGCCGGCGAGCCGTAGCCCCCCCCCTTCGTCGCCCAACTGACGACAGGTGCCCTCGCGAAGTCATCACCCCGCCACTGTCAAGCTACGGGGTACACGAGACTGGTCCGCCAATCAACACCCCGCGACAGCGGAATCCAACGATAGCGATACTATACGCTAGATTGTAAGAATTGCGTAACGAGAACCCCAATGCGAGCGGGAAAATTTTGACTAGGGTTGACGCCTATGATCGGGGCATGTTCGAATTGCGGCTCCGATTTGCAGGACCCGGCACTTGAGTCCTGGCGACAGTTGAGGTAGTTGCGTGGCGAGGAAATTTAAATTAAACAGAAAAAAAAAAGCAAAGATAGTGTGCGATTGTTATGGCGGAGACGGACGTCGGAGGATTTTTGGTGTGGCTGAGGAGCGGTAAGCGCTTATAATTCTTTGCGGGCATATTTCGAGCGCCAGTTAAATTGGCACACCGATAAACGGTCGGCCCACGCAATTTTAGAGTTAGAGTAGCGCTCGAAATCTGTTTGCCGATCTCCTTGAGGATGACCGTAGCCTGAGTTTTCGCGATAACGCGTAGAGTCACGGTTTCGCGTGGGGAACAATTTCGGAGTGAAATTGAGTGCGGCCAAATTCCGCTGCACAGGGTCTCGTCGAGTCTGCGTACGTAAAAAGGGTGGTGAACTTAGAGGGAATAGAGACTACGACTTGAGCTCGGATGCGTCGTAATACGCTATACACTCGCGCGATTAGAAAAGCGTTCTAGAGTGATTAATTTGGTCGCGATTAGCGCGTCGAGGCACGTCCTTTTTGATTTAGTTTATGAATTATTGTGCATCAGCAAAGTGGCGACTAGCGCCCGTAGAAATAAGATACCAGCTAGATTTAATCAGAACTGCGATTAGCGCGTCGAGTACGATCTAGATTACGTTTTTGTTTAGCAGTTTATAATTAAGTGACGATTAGCGTCGTAGTTGAGGCCGATCGCGGGCAGCGCGTCGAGTCCGATTTTGTTTTTGGTTTTTGCGAGTTAAGGTATTGTTAAGACGGCGACTAGCGCAAGAAGGCCGTAGAGGTCTCCTAGATTTATTCATTTTTTTTATTTTTTTTGTTTGGTTTGTTTCTCCCTTTCTTATTTCTTTTGGATTAAATTTAACCCGTTGTATTTGAAATCGCGAAGGACGACTTGCGCAGTCGTATGATTATTTTTATTTTTAATTTTTTTTTTGTACCATCGCTAACGAGAAATATATTATTGGAATTTTTTTTTTGTGATTTGGCCAAACCACGCATTGGCTTACTTGTGTGACATCTCTCTCTACCCAAAATTTACCCCTCCCCTCTCCGCGGTACTGAGCTATCGAGTATATGGTCGCGATATTTCGCATTACCGATTTCGAGGCGTGTTAATCACGCCAGGCGCCCAACAAATCTCGCGGTATTGTTTTAGGTCCAGGGTACATCGGGGACGCCGATTTATTGTGTACGAGGTAAGTTCTCGGTCATTTTTCTCCGAGTGATCGAGGTGCAGAAAAATCCACGTCACAGTACATAAGCTAAGATATAATTGTAATAAATTCTATTTTCTAGATAAGTGAATAATTTTATTGAATATTCCATTTTAATTCTATGCATAAACTAGAGTATAATTGTAATAATTGAAATGAACGACGATTGCATTCCAAACAGTCCTTTACTAGAGGGTTCGGCCCACCCACTATATCACCATTAGGTCCTGGTGTGTAAAGCAGGAGGCATCTGCGACAACTGGCAATGTTGTCGTCCATTTTCACATTCTCAGGCAGTATATCCTATATTTCACTGACGGTGCTTGATGCGAACGTGTAAATGAATTTTTCGGGCAAATCTTTAGACGTCATTGCCCTTAAACCGTCCAATTCTTTGTATGGACGGAACAATTTCTCGACAGAGCCGGTACACTCCTTCAAATACCAACTCCTCAGCCGCTGCACGTTTGCAAAGGTGCAGTTGTATGCCGGGACGTATTCAGGGTGGTCATCATACCAAATCGATCCTTCCCCAGCATGCTTCCAGATATTATCCGATGGGAGGTATGCATGGTTTGAGTCATGCCAGGGTGCCGTTTTCATATGTTTCAATTTTCCCAATGCACGGGGTGGGATGTGCGAATCTTCCAAAATAATAACCCTCGTTGCGTAACAGAGTGACTATCGGAATAAGCCTGCGTTTTATGTACTGTCCATCCCCACTGAAACTTTCTACTGGACAAGTCTCGACATGCCTTTTGCGGGAAAAAGTTTTATGAACCCACCCCTTATCCCAGACTGATTTATTGACAATGGCACCTGCAATTTTGCGGGAAATTTTTTTTTCATAAGCCTGTATTCGACAGGTCTTGACCCACATTTCGTGAGAGAAAATTTCACGATCTATTCAAAGCATCCAACCGGTATTTTGAAATTGAAACGTTGTATTTCACCCATTACCACCTCCACCTAATAAAAAGTAGCCATTTTGCGGTGGACTTTGTATAGAAAGCAGAGTCGATCGTCAGAACATCGATTGATCGATGACGGAGGCACCACATGCGACAAACCTACAGTAACACTTCTGCTAATAACACCAACTGTCGGTAAGGCTAGAGGTAACACCATCTTGCGATGGATATTAGATGCACAGCAGAGCTGATCGGTGAGACAGCGACTGGTGGTGCCATCTATGTTAATACTCATATCGGCCACACTTCCATCGGTAAAATGTCTGCCATCTAACGGCAAAAATTCGAAATGTCTGCCCATCTGACGGCAAAAATTAAAAAATGGTTGTTTATCTGACAACACAAAAATCTCACTATCGAAGTTCCTGTCGGTAACATCGAGTGGAAATGCAGGTGGCGCCATCTATGATAACGCTCCCGTCAGTAACACTACCGTAGGTAAGTCTTGTACCTCGCAGGGTAACATGCCGACTATCGGTAAAGCTCACATAGAACTCACATATCCGATCTACTGACTGACGTAATCAAATTACTGAATTATTGCTAATTAGTCTAATTCATTTTGCGTTATAGACGCGAAACCTCTCTATAGCTATCTCCTGACCCCACACAGAATACTCTTGACGAGCGTTGCTGAATAAAAGAATCTAATTTCAATACTCTCCTATCAGAATTAAGATTTCACGAAACCGGTAATCTAAACGTGTTTCAAAATTTTAACACATCCAAAGTCATTATAAAGACCTCACGAAACGTAACGAAATATTTCTTTAAAGGTGTCGTCACTGATCTGAAATTTTATTTACTAACTACGAGTCTGAAATTGACTACATGAATTATAATGCAACTAATTCCAACTTATACTAAATTCAACAAAACCAAACTAAATCAAAAACGTGATCGTGAATTCGTAAATCATGGCGTACCCGTTAACCCCACTGAACCATAAACGTGCTCGAAAAATTCGTTATCTTATTCGTAATTTTAAACTAAAACTTGACTCTTAAACTTTTCTCAAACCGCCCATAATCGTAATTGTAATTCTTTATCGCAACAAAATGGTCAACTAAATTCGTACTCGAAATTCGGACGTGAAGTCAATCAATCATACATGCAATTTGTTTGAAATTCGTAATTCCGTGAATTCAATCGTAAATGCAACGGAACCGAAATTCGTAACATTACTCTTAATATCCGAAATGACGCAGACACTATTTCAAACTCGCACACGTGACTATCAGTGACACTAACGACACGAAATTGCAAAATCATGATTCCAATTGTAATCTTCCGTAATCGAAATCCACGGTCATCAAGCACAACGATCGACAAACGAATTTCGAGCGGTGGTCGCAATCGCAATGTTAAATGGCTATCTGTTACCCGGCAAGCCGTCGAAATTCTATGGTGAAAAATAAGTAACGCTTACTCTAGGAACCAGCTACCACAGCTACCACAGCTACCACAAAAAAGCTCCAACACCGTCGCATTTTTTCTCCATCCAGAAAGAGGTGTCCATAGCGAAATAAAAAACGAAACGAAACACGGGTTGCGAAAATGAAACAATCCCTGCGAGACGTCAAAACAAAAGTGATTCGAAATCTATCGACCTGCCTTAACGCGAATCTCTTTGCACCACCTGTTACGTGACGTCATGTATACCAAGCTTTATAACAATCGACTCTAAATCAATTTTACCTCTTACGCCATATGTAGCGTACGTAACGGAATATTTCGAACTTATCGATAGATTGTAATTTTGTCGATCTTGCAAGTCCTCAGCGACCCGGTTCTGAGCGGGGTAAGGTGTCCCCTTAGTCCAGACGAATAAGCTATAAAATCGACTGACTTCTATTCTGGAATAACGTAGGTTAGCCGATTTTTTTACAGGTTCATTAGAGACGGACGAACATATTTTCACCCATACCCCAAAAAGTTAGGTCCGGGTTTGTCCGTAACGATTGTTTAAACTTTTGAGACCCCACATTTTGTTAAATAACGTCTTTGTTATGGGTCATACACGAAAACTGGTCAAACAAAAGTTGTTCGTCTCATCATTCTCGATAAAACAAGCTGTCGTGAGATCAATTTCCTCTATTTGTTTAGTTGCAAAATGCAAAATGCCGTGGAAAAAAAAATTTACATTTCTTGTTATAAATTGATGAATAAACAACGTGTGGCTTTGAAACTCATGGTACAGGTAATATGAAGTGTCTTGAAAATTATCGTGCAAGGCTCTTTTGGCTGTGTTATATAGTTGAGCGACAATCCGCGACAAGCCAAAATCCGTATATCGTCTGCCCTTTCTTATGTGATTGGCCCACGGGTTGCCAAGAAATCATGGAGTCAGTTCGTTACTAGTACTTTCCATAAATGAAAAAAAAAAAAAAAAAAAAATTTTATACTCGAAAATCTCAATTCTTGGGCGACTTGAAATTTTTTTCTGCTTAACAAATAGAGATATCTCCGAGAATATTCATATTATTGTAAATATTATGATGGATTGTACTTGCCCTTCATTTTACGAGTAATTTAAACATAAAAAAAACATGAATATCTTGATTAGAACCAGAGATAACGGTGTTTAAGTGTTATTTTGTTTATTGTTGTTGTAATTAATATTGAGGGGGGAAAAAATATCAGCTATCTCTCAATACCCCAAGGCATCACCGTGAATTTTTTCAGATTTCCAAGTGCGTTGTATCTAGTAAAAAGAAATTGCTCAACGTTCGTCGAGCGGCGTTAGTTGGAGGAATGAAGCCGGGCGCGAGGTGGGGGGCTCGAGGCTTCGCGCGCCCGGCTGTTCTCACCGCTTAAGGCCGTCCTCTAGTTTCTCGGGTCGAAAAAATCGATTTTTTTTTTTTTCATAAATCACATCTACAACATGTGTAGAAAATGTGTGCCAAAGGATTTTTCAATATTCGAAGTGGTTCACAAGTTACGGCCCTGGAACGGAGCAGGAGCGCGCGCCGGGCTGCTCCGAAAGCCGAGCGGCGCTGACCATTGTATTGATATCCCTAAATCTAACTGCTACCTGAACCTTTTGTGTATTAGGCCCGAGTAAAGGGGAGCCGAGACCGTTGACAGACGCTTTCGAATATTGACTAAGACGCCGTGAAGTTTTAGTTCAGTTTTGCTGTGGCAGTTGCGAAGCGTACTATATTTTCTCTTGCGAGTCGCACGTAGCTGATTTTTTCGATCGACCTAAAAAGCGAAAATTCGCAGGCAACCGACACACTTTTGAACAAGACAAGTCGTTTACATCGGCGTCAGCGACGAAACTTCGTCAAAATAAAAATTTTGAAGTGAACGTTGAACAGACTGTTTTGTATTGTATTTTGAATTTTGTGAGTGTGTTTTCAACCATTTCTTCGGCTGTTATTTGTAAAGAGTGCAAAAGTACGGTGACTTTCCATCAACGTGATGTACGAGGATTGGGCTTTAAAATTTCTATGGCGTGCAAGTGTGAGAAAGAAAAAGAAATAGATTCATGCCCAAAAATCTGGACTTTTGCTCCGAAGCACCTCCATTCTGGGCCAAAAGTGGTTGAAATCGCCACGTTTCTCGCTGTCATAATCTTCAACAAAGGATTCGAAGCTATCCTGAAGACCTTGGAAACCATGGGAGTGAAAATCGGCCCACAAGCTAAAGGATATGTTCAACAGCGTGATAGCTCTCGGATCGACCGTTCAGAAAGGCGCACGAGCGATGTTGTAGAACAGGCCCGAATCGCGAAAAGAGAAGACAGAGCAGCTCTGCGTGACTTCCAAGAAAAAGAGGAGGGCCTATTGTATGGTCCAGGCATAGCAGATTGACGGTGAGATGGAATTTTTAGTATAAATCACATGCGCGAACTTTCAAACGCGTTTTTCTCGAAACACCATTTTTCGAAACGGTAACCACGATATTTCAGAAACTATTGCACCGATCGTGTTCAAATTTATACAGCATCTTTGATATGTTATAAGCCAGCGATTGAACTAGGATTATCATGATTGCTTCGATAGTTTTTTTCGTACGAGCGAAAAACTTAAGAAAAAATGAGTAAAAAATAGAATGTAATTTTCAAAAGTGTATAAAAAAGTCAATTTTTGTAATTTAGAATTCACTCTAGTTCAATCGCTAGTCTTGAATATGAAGATTAAAATGCCGTTTAGTTTTTTGATTTCAGATAAGCAGAACAGCCGCAATCTTGGTTACCGTCAAGCACCTCTTTTACTTGATGTCTTCCTGTCGGCCACTATAACTGCTATTCTATTATATATTTTGACTTCAAAAAATTTGTAAAGCTTACTTAAATGTTAATAAAGATTATGCAAAAATAATGAGATTGATTATTTCGATGCTTTGCCCGTAAAAAAATTATTGAAAAAGCCATAAAAAAACAGCCGAGAAACTAGAGGACGGCCTTAATTAACAACTCAATAACTCCGTTAATAATTATCGTACATTTTTTTTTTTTCGAACTATGCTATTTTTTTCTCAACAATTCGAATCTGTAATCAGATTCTTAATACTCATAATATTTTTTTTTTCTTTTGGATTTTAGTCATATTCTTAGGAAATATTTCTATAAATAACTTTAGATATATAATATCTGTGAATTTTGAGATAAAATGAAATTAAACAAACTTAATTACGATGGTGTGAGTATGTATACATACATATATACACATATAATGGAAGAGCGACAGAGAGATTCCAAGCGTTATAACGGGTTAATATAACATAATAATGTAATGAATAATCTTATCAAATAAAATAATATGTATACACAATTTCGAGCGAAAAAAATATGTATGGATATTTATGGTCACATGTTCACCATTATTTTATGTATAGTACCATTAAATATAATTGACGCTTAAATCACTTTCATTTTTCCTACCATTACCCTACGTATAATATAATACAAGCCACACGTTGTTTATTCATCAATTTATAACAAGAAATGTAAATTTTTTTTTTCCACGGCATTTTGCATTTCGCAACTAAACAAATAGAGGAAATTGATCTCACGACAGCTTGTTTTATCGAGAATGATGAGACGAACAACTTTTGTTTGAACAGTTTTCGTGTATGACCCATAACAAAGACGTTATTTAACAAAATGTGGGGTCTCAAAAGTTTAAACAATCGTTACGGACAAACCCGGACCTAACTTTTTGGGGCATGGGTGAAAATATGTTCGTCCGTCTCTAATGAACCTGTAAAAAAATCGGCTAACCTACGTTATTCCAGAATAGAACTTAATTTTATTCTCCTGGACATGTCTCGAAAGTGGCGTTACTCCGCTACTCTGCAATTCCTTCGAAATCGTCACCGACTCCTTGCTTGATGCCGTCGAAACTCGAAAAACAAAAAGTCTGAAATAAATCTTATTAAACTTCGCGTATTTACGGTTCTGTCCCCTCACGGAATTTCGGATGCATGATTCCTGTCCTGGCGTCTTTTTCGTAATGTACCGTAAATTCGCGAAAATGCTAATTTTGGGTTCCATCTAAGGTTCAGGGAGCCGTTTGTAACGGGCATTGAAAATGCCACGTTACAGGGTATATTCATTCACAGTCGCGATAGCATTTTCTGTTCCATTTCTCCTACTCAAATGGAGTTGGTATTTAGCAATTATTTTATTTTTGTCTATAAAGCTTAGAGTTCTATAGTGTAACATGTTTTCATAAATTTTTGTAAAGTTTAATATGATTGATACAAACCTATGGTTGTTGACAAGATACTTCCTGCTAACCCTAAAGATAGCCACTATTTCCGCTTTCTTGACGTGTTGTAGACAGAAACCACTAGCCAATCTTGGGTTCACAATATGTGCTAATTATTGGATACCATTGGCCGGATAGTGGCTTGGCTACAATGACAAAAATTGAGCTCGAAATACAATGCTTAAGTCATTTAATTTAAAATTGATTTATTAGCATTTGAAATATGATTGGAATGCGAAAAATCGAGTGTAAGAACTATCAATGACCCCTCATTCCCGCCGCGGCCGCGCGGTAAAAATGACTGGCAACTTGCGTATTTTCTTGCCAAAATACTTGGTGCGTGATGCTGCTGAGTCGGTTGATTATACATGGGTCTGTTACATAGTAGATTACTTTTTCAAATCACGTTGATATCATTTATTCACATATTTATTTATAATACACATTGCATACAAAGTAAAAAATTATACTATCAACAATTGATGAAATGATATGATGAACTGCACTATGAAAGTATGGTTCTTTTTAAACGTGTATTGAAAATGTTTAATCCGTAGGAGGTATACGCGCCTTATAAAAATAATTTCTAAACGGCGGTGATATCATAATGGAATATCCGATCGACTATATTTTAGCATTACAGATTACTAGTATTCTACAGCACAATAGCTGAAAATATGAGATTCATGCAATTCCATCTTACGTAGCTAGAGTCGGAAGATAAAGAAGTGGTTGTCATAGGGTAAGGGTTACACCGTTACCGAAACCTTCTAAAACTTAGTGTGAATAACCTACAACCATGTTACTTTGGTATGAACTAAAAATATGCAAACATTTACATTTTTCAACATATTGTTTCCATTTTCCGAACAAATTTTAGGGAAAATTCACAATAAAAACATGTAATTTGCACTCAAACACATAAAACCCAGACCATATTTCTAGATACTATGAGTTTGTGCTCAAACTACATTACTTCATGAAATTCCATACATATTGGAGAAATTTTTGACGAACGGTGTGATCCAGACTCTACGACAACCATTATTTCTTCTATGGGCGCGAGCTACGTAAGATGGAATCGCATGAACCTCAAACTACAAAAGATTGAACTGTAAAATACTAGTAATCTGTGGTAATAAAACCGAATCGATCAAATATTCCATTATCACATAATCGCCCGTTGAAATTTTTTTTCAAAGTGTTTCTCTCTTTAGCGATGTACACTAATATTCGTACAATCTAAAAATAAATTTTTCCACAAACTCAGAGATATCCTTAACATCGAAATTATAGATTTAATATCACTAAATTTTGTTCAACATCGTAGAAGGTTATGGAACGTTAAAATTAAAATCAAAGATTTCTAGTGTTACTTAGTTATGCAGAATTCTAAATCAGAAAAAAAAGTTCAGATTATTACTGAAAATCCGAGCTTGAAACGGAGGACAAAACAACTCATATTAATTCCACTCTATCGGAGACTTGAACCACATAATAGACATCAGCAACAACGAGAGTCGATTGACACCAAACCACTGAATACAAACCATCTCTTATTGCCGAATTAATTATTAATTGATCGGATGAATTTCATAACTTTTCTTTTCTCGTACGACGCGAGTAACAAGTTTAACAACAATTGTAACAATCTAATGAACACATTTATTTTACTCCGAAGTTTTCTGTGAATATCTCAAGCAACTTCACTGTTTCTCGTTTGACCATTGTTTTTACCGTTGAGTTCATCCTGTATCTGTTGCAAGCTCTTTCCTCTCGTTTCGGGAACGATAAAGTATCCGAAAATAGTGGCCGATACCATAAGTACGGTGAATATCCAAAAGGTTATACCTTCACCAAAGGTGGCTTTCAAGGGCGAGAAAAATTTTGTCACAAGAAACGAAGTACTCCAATTTACCATCACCGCTAGAACAGACGCGGTGCCTTTCGTTTCCGGAGGAAATAATTCCCCCATCATCATCCATGGAATAGGACCATAACTGTGAATAAAAATGTTATAAGTTACGTATCACTTAGAATAACATAATGCAAAGTGTGTTTATTTTTACGTAATCGGGCGGGAATTATTTACTAGACACATACTGTAGTTGCACTCTTATTCTACGTCTAGTGTTACTAATTAGCCAGTCGTCGCATTCGGTCCTCTGTTGAAGTTCACATCAAATAATTCATTTGTAGTTTATTAGAATGCAATGTATGTCTTTGTAATTTTTACTCTTTCATCTTTTAATTTTCATTCGAGAAAATCCTTAGTATTACGTAGAAAGTTGCAATGAATTATACTGTCAAGTATGGGAAAAACTTTCTAATTCCAAAATGTTCCCATAATATAGTACGGGACGAGAATTATTACATCAACGTTGGTAGTCGGAAACTCAATAGTGACGAACTTCTATTTCTCTTTATCATACGACTATATACGAAGAATTAGTCTAAATTTGACTACAAGATTATCTCTATAAAGCAGCCATATCGATTTGGGACTCTTGGTAGGCAACTTATGAGGTATTCCATGCCAACTCGCCAAATGATTGTCCGTCACTATTTTTTATTTCGTTCATAATTTTTTATACAATTGGCCTATTTCTAAATAGCACTCCTAAACAATTTGGAATTTTTCTCTTCAACCGTTATTTATTTATAAATTTTTAAAGATCAAAATAGAATAACAGTTTTGTACATATTTCATTTCTTTGCTGAATTTTATCTATTTTTCTGAATCAACCGGATGATTATACATGTACAAAAATGAATGATTACCAATAAAATGTCAACTTAACTAAATTTAGTAATCTTTGTTTACTGAAATATTCAAATAAATATGAAATATATGGTTTCTATTTCTAAACATAGCCTGAAATACTCATCATTGATCGAAGAATTTTTGAGAATTTTGTCGAAAACTTCGAAGATGTCTCTGTTCTGACATTGAAAATTAAAAAAAAAAATATAACGGTTGAAGCAAAAAATCTGAAATAATTCAAGAGTACTATTTAGACTTGGGAAAATCGTACACAAAATTATAAACCAAATCAATGACGGCGAGGGAAAATCTTTGGCAAGTTGGCGTGTAATACTTCTTATATAGTTATAGTGATGACTCATCATTTTAAATATTACGAATAATTTCCTCTTCAGACTAGACTAATAACATCTACGTACAATATACATTTCTGGATTAGCAGCTGATAGTTTTTAGAAATCGATAAAAAACAAACTTCTATACATTTAAATCGCTTAACATTAACGATAAAGTATTTATCAAATCGATACGTAATTAAGAAATCAGCTGCCTTTATGGAATAACTATATTTTTCATGTATCAGGCACTACTAACCCTAGTGAAAATGCGATCATGAAAGTAGTCAACGACACAAATGGCAGCCATCCTATACCATTCAGATCTAGCTTGAAATAGAGACCAAGCAGGAACAAGCACAGTGCCAAGGTAGATGACGACACTATCAACAAGACTCGTCTTCCAACTCTGTCGACTATAACAGCCGCCACACACGCCATGAAAGTCTGAAAAAAGTTCCACCGTGAAAACAAAACAAAGAATACTTATCAAGAGTACGCATGTCTTATGAATTCCAATATTATACTAATACAGCTAGCAGTTCTTCAGATATTACGCACAGTGGAATGTCTCTTCATACATCTAGTATCGTAAGATAATTATTTTTCCATTTTCTCTCTATCATTTAAGTGTAATTTAAAGTAAAACAGTGAAGGTATAGCTGGATGCTGTTGAAGGTATACCGATCAACATTGACTACAGATTATCAAAGACAGCCAAATAAATGGTTTTTGACGTTCTGCTACAGTAATTTCCTGCCATAACCGACGCCCTTGACCTTTCAATTAGGTAAGGGAATTAACAAATGCAGGGTTCTTCCATTGCTGCCGTGCCCTCGGTGCCCTTTCGCTTTCTTAAAAATACTGACTGTGTGCAGTTATATTTTGTCAGTATAGGAGATTGCGTGAAATTAGGACAGTTACCCGACTGCGAGTATGTAACCCAAATAACAGTACATTGGTTTCTAGCGGTTTGCCATTTAGGTCACCAGACTGCAGGCTGGTATATGTTTATTTTATACTTAATCTCTCTGTATATTGAACTAAAGTTATTTACTTGATTTTGTGAGAAGATTAATGTTTATAAATATATATCGAACCTGTACAAAAGCGACAATAATAGAAGCTACGTCAGCATCGAGAGAACTTCCAGCTGCTGCAAAGATTTCTTCAGTATAAAAAATGACAGCGTTAATTCCTGTCAATTGTTGGTAGGCTAGCATTCCCAGACCGGCAAAAAGGGCAGTGCGAGCTCCACGTGTCTTGACGAGATCCAGCATTGAAGACTTTCGCAAAGCTGCCTCTTCCACACATTTTTGTATACTAGCCAACTCTTCGTTCACATCATACTTCGGTCCCCTGAACACGCTCAACGCTCTCAAAGCTTCTGATTTTCTTCCTTGACCCTTGAGCCAAAAGTAGTATAAATTTATAGTATAAGGTAGGTACATCGGAAGCAAAGTGTGTCACTATACAATGCGAGTCGACACATTGGAAATTATCTTTTGGGGTCAGCGCAGGTAATTTAATGATGCATGTTAAGATCACTGCCGTTTATATTACCGTCTTTCAAAGATAATTCACAAATTTGTCAGTTATGAGTTTGGTAACGATACGTTAAAAAAATAAAAATTCATACAGTTTGAGTGGGAAGTCTCAACCAGACGTGGTGAACTATTCCGCAAATGAGACTCAATTTATTATTAAATGAAATATAAAACACAAGAGCTACAATAATGAAAATTTTACAAAGCAAAAAGTTTCATTTAAAAGAGAAAGCAACAGAGATTTTATCACTTAATTTGACGTGAAATGTGAACGGGGCTGTATTGAGATGTGGTTGCACGAGTAAGGTGCTCTCAAATAAAGTACAACTGGTACAAACCAATAACTGAAACTGTAAGTTACTTTATGCTTCACGTCTGTGAAGTGAGTTGAACTCTTATCGGACGAAAACTGAGCGCACGCTCAGCGGGGTCAGTTTTATACAAAGCGGTCGGGCATGTCAAACAATGCTCAAAAAATCGCCAGTAACGTTAAAGCTCTAAAGAGATCGATAGATAGATTTCCTTCTTGTGTGTTGATACTAGTCATGATGCTCATTGATTTCCAAACAATCTATCGATGTCGTATGTGTTGAGGCATTATACAAGAGATTGATTTGTCGAGAGAAAGAAAATCATATTTCCCAAACATCAAATCGAAAATTTCTTCTTTGAATGACATAAATAAATAAAAACTCTATAACCATGACTTAGAAGCTGCGGTTGAGAATGTGAAAAATAAAATATGACGGCCAGGCATCACTGTGCAGTACCTACCATTAACCATTGTGGAGACTCAGGCATCCAAATATAGGTAGCGAGAAAAACAACCTCGATTTGGGCGCATATAACGGCAAACCAGGTGTAATTTAAAAATGTGCCAAAAATAAATCCGAATAGGATACCCGCGGATAGGAAGAGTTGAAAGATAGAACCCAGCACTCCTCTTATCGAGGGCTCTGCAAATTCGGCAATGTATATGGGGACTACAACACAAGTTAATCCCACACTAATCCCAGCCAAAGTTCTGGCCAGACATAAAAGCGCCACGCTCCTTGCAAATATGATGATTATCCATGATAGTAGGTAAGGGACCGCTGTTGCCAAAATCGTTTTTTTACGACCGATTTTATCAGCTAGGGTACCCGCTGGCACAGCTCCTATTATAGCACCAATTGACAATATGGAACCAATCCAGGATCCTTGTTCGGTGTTCACGAAAAGCCAACCATTCGGGTCCTTCAGTTGCGGTAAAGCTGGCGAAGTCCAGGCCAACACACTGCCAGTAGCCAAAGCCAGCAAACAAGCTAGAATTAGGGTGAATAAGTTACATCGAGGCAATGTAAGTACAATATTATGCATTTTATCAAGGTTTATAATATATTTCTTTTTATATGTAAGCTTAATATCGTCACTTTTATCAGGCTTATATATGAAAGACCAATTATTATAAAATGTTGAAATTACCAGGGTTCGTTCTTATTAATTATAAGCAACAACTCTGTAAAGTATCACATCGGTCCCTTAATTTATACCAAAGTCATACAACATGAAATGACTGGTTATAAAAACTTTTTTCGGGGCCTAGAGGAACGTGCTCCAGTTGACGTAGAGACTTAAAACTTTGAACAGTTTTTTTTTTCAATAATTTGTAACAGATCAGGGGGGCGTCCCACTAAAAATTTTTCTGACCCCTGAATAAGGACCACTCTGCTGCATATATTACAGATAAATAAAACTGTCCAAAAAAGGTAGTACAAGTTTTATTTTCATAAATTATACTCTACATCCACGTTATTAAGCAATAATTATAAAATCATTAATCTATGAGATATTTCTAGTAGTTTACAAGCGAAAATTTTACCCCGAACACTCACGCTCGTAGATCAAGGCACTGGCGTTCTGGATTTGTTAAAAATACCTTCTAAGATGCTCTAAGCTTGTAAGGTATTAAAATTAACGGTATTAGGCTAGATTCTTGCTTAACAGTAGGTTTCAATATTTTATTAATGAAATTGCCATTATTCGCCAGGAAAGGATGCTTATAAGCAGTTGATAAAGGCAGGCCAACAAAAGATACCAGTAAAGTTTTGAAAATACAACATGTGCTTGCAAAACGAATCAAAGACTCTCAGCGTAGGTCGCAGTTGGTGAGAATAATCATTTCCAAATATTTGCAAATGAGGATTAATCATTACGAATTGCAGGTACGTAAGCCTATTAAGCGAATCAGAAGACTGTACACGAAGTACATTTTGTTCAACAGCGGATACATTTTCTACTACTATTGGAGCCCTACCTATATGTACTGACAATCAGCTAAGGATTTAGTTTTTACTTTTAAATTGTAAGTTTAAAAATCAAGCCATTTTTCAGAATTTTTTACGGTATGTATTAAAATATACATTGCTACATATTTTAATTAGTTACATATATTACGACATTTACGTTTCAATATTTTACTCATCTTTCATTCAATTACGATAGGTACGCGCCTGCATTGAAAATGAGGGTGACTAGTCTTAGTATGTCCACCATGTCGATGTCCATGCGCATATTCGACGCTTGCCGCTGAAAATGTTTTGAAGATTCCATCAGAGCCTCCCGTAATTGCATTTCTGTTTGTTCAAAATATTTGGTGACCTTTCGTTGTCAAATCCGATGTCTTTTTTTTAAGGGATACTATCGTATATATGTAGTACTGCTGCTTATCACCATTGTTGTAAGGTTTTTGTAGTAACAGGCCTCATATTTTTACTCGGTTAAAAAAATCGATCGTAAGTCCACCTGTCAATTATTTCTCATTTCTTAAAAGCTGTTCCTCCCTTTTTAATATTTTGTTTCCAAATTTTCAGATAGTCTTTATTCTTTAAGGAGTATGCATAACGTTGAAATTGAAAAAAAATCAATTGACGGTTTATTTTGTTTTCTTATCGCTTAGAGTCTTATCTTTCATTTGCGATGAAGATTTCATGAAAGGTCCGAAAGTTAATTGACAGTGAGTTACGATGATTTCAGTGGGGTAGGTCGGAACGTCCCGGTGCGTCGCGGCTTTTGCGGTCCGCGGTGCGCTGTAACCTTATTTGTATTTTACCTCAGGGCAATATGAATTTGTCCTTCCAGCTATTACCATGGATAAATTTTTGAAATATGAATTTTTCCTGCCAAGTATTCCCACTACTACTAGGTTTACCCACAGATGAATGTCTATAGCTGTTTACGCCAATAAAGCCGAGCTGACGTTTGTCAGCATTATTTGGTTAATCGCATTCAGTGCTTTAGTACAGATGAATGCAACCAGTGTCGGCTTGAGACATGCGTCCTGAGACAATTGGAGATTGCCCCCCCCCCACCACCTGAATTTTAAATTATGTGTTACAAATCATAAAATTATATGTCAAGAACGACCCGCAAGTTGAACCAAATAAACCAATGCAAAACAGCTTACCTAAACACAGAATAACTGAACTGATACCAAATTAACGGAAGCAATCTCAAAAACAACACAAAATGACCTAACCAAACCCAAAAAACCTATCTTCATTCCATTTAATATAACTTGCGACTTTAATTGTAAATCATTCTTTTGAATTTTCCACAAAGCAGTTATTCTGATCTCTAGTCAAAATTCAACACCGTAAACACGTTTTCTCGTTAATAATAATGGAAGAAAAGGAGGCAGGAGGCAGTTAGCCATGTAGTGTATATTTTAAATTCCATACTTTTAACGATCACTATATCGCACCAGCTTAACATAAATGCCATTATTTTTATTTCCATCATATAGATTTATGATTTATAAAACTATATTTTATTAAATTAATTATGCAAAAATACACCTCCGAGCTTTTGCAGCGGAGAAGTCTCATATGAAATCATCGACGTCGATAGAATCTGATATGTCGTTTGTGAGAGATAAGATTCGAAAAGAAATTACGGTAATCTTTTCAAACTTCACATTTCATGGCTCAAATTTGAACCTAACCCAATTCTGACTTGCTGATGGGAACATAGTCTATATAAGAGACGCGAGATATCTAATGGAAGATCCCGAAGTCCGAAATCGTCGCGTTGTTATTGGGTATCACATGTTGCGGATTGCGTTCGGTCATATATTCGTGTATACACGCAATAACGGGTTCAGGAATTTTGAGACTTGCTTGGGTTCACTCGGGATTGGTAAGGTTACTTTTAGTCCATTCGGAACTTACATGAGTTCTATTCAACAGCCGTGCCAAATCGCCAATTTTTTTGTAGGTATTTTGGACCTCAAAGAATATAGTGTGAAATTTGTGGGATCGCGAAACGACGACTTTTGGCCGAAAAAAATATTTATTCTTTAATCACCCTGAGTTTTTGGCACCTTCTCGGCCTTGTGGAACAAGTGCAAAATCGGTCATTATTGCTAAACTATATAACATGGCTGGATAAAACTTACCGATATCTCTTCAGGACAGTTTCTTTTAGGTGGTGGATGAGTTTCAGAACAATACTTTATAAATAAACCGCGTAAATACAATAATAAATTTTTTGATAAATTGTTGTTTAACAGTGATTTACCGCCAAACTAATAATTCTACGTGATTTTTGCATAGGACTTATTTTGTAGATTTCATTACGGTGCACATTTTTCGTACGAAACATTTTTCGATAAATCTCATTCCAAAGATAATAACATCAAAATAGTGACATGTGTTTTTTTAAATATTTTTTTCAAAAAGTCAGCATGTACATTCAGGATTTAACTGAAAAGAATAGGTTTAAAAAAAAACCATGTTTTTCGAGGGTATAAAATTTTAGCTTATAAACAAATAGAAGTTACGCCTTAAATATTTAAATTATTCAAAATATTCTTCAAGATTCTTATAGGTCTTAGCGAGACGCGTAATTAAAAAAAAAAACACACACACGCGGTCTGGCTGCAAACAGGTTCTGTAATTATTAATCTCATTTCGTGTGTTTATTCAGGAATTGACGCTGAAGCGTGTGGAGCCCAACAGATGTGGTTTTATTATTGTTTGTTGAGTTTAGAGTGATCAGAGAATCCCGCCAAATTGTGAACGATAAGTCATCATCTGAGGGTAACAGAAATTAGCGTTACCATGGATGCGCACCATAAGAAGCCCTAATTATAGACATATAACCCCGTCAGGAGACCGTATACTTTTCAACTATGCAAATTCATTCGAGCCAAATTCAGTTATGTCATTCTAACTCCATTAGATCGACAAAAATAATGTTATCTAAATAGATGCACGATAAACATACACCAGGCTTACTGATAACAGGGTTAGAAACCTTTTCTTGATCCAAACGACTGGAGAAATAGTCGAAGAAGTTAACCAAAGGATGACGATATATAGTTGTTCCTGGTATATGTTGTACCTTGTGTAATTTGTGTACGTATGCTTAATACATAACTCATACCATTGACTATCTTCAGTCACGCTCATACCTAATTCATTTACGAACGAAGATGCAGCTGACGTATAAATATAATTCCTCAACTTACGTTAGATTTCCGTGAACTTATAAAAGTACAATTTATTTACATAGCAAAACCCAGACCATTCTACACAAAAATGCTACTTGTAAACAGTTTTTGGAAATAAGGCAACACTCGATTGTTACTAATGTTCGAGTACAATATGCTGTAACAAACCCCGATTAACCTCAGGTAATCATTATCATAAAAGAAATAAAAAATGAATTTAAAGATGATCAAGGTTACTTTGTTCAACTTTTACTTGTACTACGACTATGTCCGCTGATCCCCAAATACAAAACTGTTCAGAAATTTATCACCAAGTGGCTCAGATGATAATTGCCAATATCTGTCCGCGTTATTATACACTGGTGGCAGTGCCCGTGTTGATTATTAGGAATTTCGAGTTTGAGAATATGTCGATACTTTTTTACCTGGAACTTCAGCACTTTTCCGGTAACCCCTAATAATAATATGACCCAGAAGATACAATTGTGTAATAATTTTAATTCCTGAATTTTGTGTGTGGGATTATGGGTAATTTTTGAATTTTATTTCTTAACGGAAGTGAACTATATTATCATCGGGAAAAATTTTGTAACAAGAATCTCTATGCTAACTGGTAATTTGTGGACACCTCGTAAACTTTGACGATACATATTTTCTGGTCAGAATTATAGGAAAAGGTCATATTTTTAAGATGTTATTCATGACAAAACAATCATTTTTTCCTATTTTCACCACAAAATATTGTCAAAATGTACCAAGTGTCCACAAATTACCAGTCAGTATTGGAATTTTTGTTACAAGAAGTTCCTCCGTATAGTAATAATGATATGACTTGCAATTCCGTCGTTCAGGACTAAAGTTGAAAGTTTACCGAGTGTTTGAGTATTGAGGAGGTGATATTTATAAATTATCATGAATAAACTTTAATGAAAATTATTCATTGACCAATTGGGTGGATGTTTATAGTTAAATGTTGAAAGTCCGACTGAAGGGATCGAATGAAGCTATTAGATGAAACTGAATATTTAAAAGAATGAAATAATAATGATCAATATTCAGTTCATTGGAATTTTAATAGTAAGCACTGCACATACAAAATACTTGTCTCCTGCGGAAGATATGTTCATATTGAATAAAGGAACAGCGCTCGAGTGCAAGAATGGCGAAAATCTATCTAGAACTGAGGTATTTGGCCCTGGTACAACCCACTGCCTGCACATTTGTTATACAATTACGTAATACGACGTAAGAGCATCGGGAAATTTCATTAGTTTAAAACTAAAAATTACGATTGACAGCGTTCAATTTTAATTACGCTACTAAAGTTAAAATTTCCAAAAAATTCTTAATTCGAGTTTTTGAATCCAAAAATGGAAAGTAATTGCAATGATACGAATTAGCTCGTTAAAGAAGAAGAAATAGTTCTCAATTAAGTTTTTCCAATTATCAAAATAAAGAAATGATTCCTTATTCAATGTTTTGAATCAAGAGAATGAAAACAAATTCCCAATAAAATTTTTCGAAATAAAAAATGAAAAATAATCCTCAAAACTAAAAATACTTCTTACTTCAATTTCTTGGAGTACAAAAAAATAATCACGTACCAATTTTTATGAACCGACAAATGAAAAACAATTCAGAATTGATAGTTTACTTCTATATTCAAGTAGTTACTGGCTTGCTTATTAATGCTAATCTGTACTTTCTACGTAAAAACGACTTTTAATCCGTAAAATTTATAAATTTATAAATGAATCAATTCATAATTCAATTTTTGTTTTAGGGGTAGTGAACTAGTTCAACCGAGCGACTGTCGAACTCACGGGTTGAACTGGACCTTGAACTAGACAGATTCGTTGTCAACGCGTAATTACACGTCGCTACTCTCTAACTCTCTACGCGGGGAATGGGCAGTCGGAAAGAAAATTAGTATCAAATAGGAAAACCAGTTTAAATTGATATCAATCACTTTTGAGTGTAAAATTGTTATTCGTAGAAAATTGATTCCGAGATTTGATGAATGTTGAAATCGCTACTTCCAAAGTAATTAGAACTTCCAAAATAAAAGGACTTGAACTTGATAAGGAATAAATCATAAATTGGTTTATTGGAATATGGAATAAAAGCATATTTGTGAGAGGTAGAATAGATCTACACACTTGTAGAAAACGTCGATGAAAATGTTTAAAACTCCAAGTGATGGCGGCGAGTTGAGTAGCACGATCGACTTGCTGTTAACTAAATTGAATAATTTTAATTTCATTGCAAAGTTTGATCTACAGTTTTTTGCCTCGCTTCACCCGTTTCCAAAATTGTATATTCGCACATAAACGCCTGGAAGTTCAGTCATTCGAGATTTTTCAAAGTTTTAAATTGCATCAATGTGAGTCGAGGTCTGAGTAATATTCAGATTGTAGGTTTTTGATGTTTCTCAGATTTGTCGCATAATTCTGCAAACAAAAACACGTATTCGACATATCGGCGGTAATAGCGATTATTGGTACTTCTTCTCAAAGATGAACAATGTCATGCTTTTCACTTAACAATAATAAAAATATATGACGCGCACTTATAACACTAAATATTCCAAAGAAATATTTTCATGTGATAAGAATGATTATGGTCTGTGACAAAGTGAACTGTATGTTAGATTATAAACATGCGCAAGAAAATTCTTGGGTTATCTTGTTGCTATACTACCTTCGATTACAGTTATCGGTACTCTTCTTGTTGTAGGTGGCTACAAATCACGTAGGTATCACATTTTAAAAAACTTCTTTAACATCTTCAACTCTACCAACTCTCTAGTCAATTCTCACTTCGTAAAATTAAATAAATGTGCAACAGTGCAAAGTCTAACTATACTCGTTTCAAATGCTTTTGATGCGGAATAGCAAATTATAACTATGAGTATCATTTGTTAATGGTAGTACGTACAGCACACAGGATAAAAATTGCCTTTACGAATATAACGTTGCGTTGGTAACAGGATTTAATGATTTAATGGTCTCTCAATTGGATTCATTTTTATTATTGCGCTTACAATATTTTTAAGACTAACCTAATATTTATTTTGGTATTACCTAGTTATCACAATATTCAGTCTAGGACAATTTAGATAAATAATCTAATCCTCAAATTCTCAGTTTTAGTCTCGACAAAGATAGATAACAATAATTTGTACAGCAATTATGTACCTACTTACTACGCGTAAGTTATAAATTATAACTTAACAAACAAAAAATAGCTATAAAATCAGATAAAAAAATAACCGAAATATTATTACTGGTCCCAAATTAGTATTTTAGCAAATTATTTTAGTATTCGTAATTAAAGAGTCTTATATTGTATGCTGAGAAAAGAAGTTTTTCCACGTTCTTATCTGAGTATATCTGACCAACAGCACTAAACAGTTGCTCACTTGGAACGCTAGTGGGCGGAGCGGAAAGGTACTTCAAAACTGCTTTTCTCAGACTAGGATATGGAGTGCTGTTCCAATAACCATATACGTCAGCATTGCGTTGCAACAATGGCTCCGACAAATAGGATTGAATTCTTTCTTTCAAAATCGTTTGTTGAGTTTTTTCATCTTCAGATCCACTCACTTCCATCGGATCAGGCATATCATCGTGGACATTCCAAAGACTCTCCATTTCGTGTTGTATGTTAGAGGCTTGCGAGATTAATTCTGTTGATGTTGAAGTTGAAACTGAAGGATTCTCTCCACCGTGGGACTGTAGTAAGTCGTCGTTATTACTCTCCGTTAGAAAAGATATTATTTCTGTTATTGCCATATCTACTTCATATGAATTGAGATATTTGGATTTGAATCTTGGATCCAGCATTGTAGCAACCATCAACGAATTATTTTTTTTAAAAAAAGAGAATTTGATATTCAAAGACTCATACAATGAGTTTTTCATATTTGTCATCGTATCACTGTCGTTTGAGCATCGAGCTTGTAATTTGCGGTTTAATAGTGATATTAAAGGTATCACTATTGATATGTACGCATCATCAAACGATAAATCAAGTATGGCTTCATAAAAAAATTTCAATACGGCTGTGATATTCTTTATAATTTCCCCATTCGTCAGAGAGAAGAGGCTCAATCTGACCATGCTCAACACTGTACAAGTTAACTGCATTTTTTTGCTCCAAAAGCCTCTGTAACATCAAGTAAGTGCTATTCCATCTCACTTCAACATCTTGCACCAAAGCGTGTTCTGGTAGACCGCATTGTTTTTGACATTCTGTCAGTTTTCTGGTTGCTGGCTCACTGTGTGGAAATGGCCTACGATTTTTCTGCATTTTTTTTTTACAAGTCTTTGGTTTCTTCGTCTGAAAATAGTGCTTGCTTTATCACCAATTGCAGCGTGTGTGCGACACAACCTATCGATTCATATTTATTACGCATCGCGCAAATCATGTTTGCTGCATTATCACGTAGAACCAGAAAAATCTTGCCGTTTCAACTCCATTCATTCACCATCTCTGTAAATTTTTGCTCAATATATTGACCAGTATGATCTTGTTCTAGCACGCATGCACCCAAAACAAGTTTAAGGCGTTGATGGTTTATGATAAAATGAGCTGTAAAGCTGAGAAGTGAACATGTTTTCCTTGCATTGGTCCAGATATCGGTGGTGGCACTCACCCACTCGCTGTTTGCTATTAAAGTCATTACTTTAGATTTGATTATTGCATATGTTTTCGGCATTAGTGTCGTTCTAAAATATTTTTCGGATTTCATTCGATACTTGTGAACTGCAAGAGGATCGACAAAATTCAATCTACGAAATGCTTCGCCTTCCACCAATGCATAGGGCAGCATATCCACAATTATAAGATCCATTATTGCTTTATCAATCCTTTTTGAAATTTCATGATCATCGGGCCATTGTAAAAGTTTAGATTTAGTGGTAAGACTTGGGATCGTCGACTGCACAAGATTTGGTTGATCCGAACTCAATAATTCTGTGATTTTTGTACCGGTTCGCCTTAGTTTAGTTTCTTTTTTCAATTCAACAATTTCTGACTGTCTTTTTAACACTTGTCTGTGATCCTCGTCATGAACTTTTGATAAATGTAGCTTTATTCCGTGCAATGTTTGATTTTTAGGTTCGTGGCTTCCTAACGAATATGACCTGTTACAAAGTTTGCAAATAGCTTTAGATGAATCGCTAAAGCTTTTCTCAAAAAACTGCCAAATCGGATTTTTTTCTGTTCGTGACATTTTTAAAATTTTTTTTACCTAAAATAAATGAAATAATTAGGGAAAGTTTATTGGGGTAAACAAACACAAATTTAATTTTAAATATAAAAAAAAAAACGCGCAGTAAAAGGAAAAGAATGAGTCGAGATGATTGACTAGATAATTCTCGTGAGCTATATTCTCCTATTCCCTCATAGCCAAACAAAATTATTAAGTAAATAAAGATCACACAATGTAATAAATTAATCATAGTATTTACTTAATCGTTTGTTTGGGAAACATTGTTAAAATAAGGATATAGCACGTGATTCACCAACAGTTACATATATTAAATCAACATGCGAATCCAAGTAAAACGAAATCCAATATAACCACTTTCATTTGTCGTTCAGAAATATAACTCAACAAAATAATGTTCAATAACAATAAGTTTAGATAATTTAATGAAAATAAAACGAAGTACTAATAAAAACAAAATAAATACTTACCAAATCACTCAATTGCAAAACATAACCTCAACTCACGATTAAATGGACAGTGGCAAACTGAGCCGGGGCCCCGCCGGCGAGCAAGCACGAGTTAGCTGCGAAGTTTACCGAACGACGCACGAAAATTCACGAACACTCGAGTTTCGGCGGGGTCGAAAGTTTCGGCTATATTTTGGCCGAAACCGAAACTAAGACCGAAACTAGATTTTTTGGCCGAAACTGGCCGAAACTGAAATTTCGGTCGGTCACGAATTATATGATAATCTCTGAATTTACCAGAAAGAAATTTAATACAAAACATTATTTAGTTATAATTAAATTGAAACACACAACACACCATAAAATTGTCCCTTTCTTGGATTTTACAGAAATTGTTCGTTTCACGAAAAATTAACATATATAAGAAAATTCATTTTTTATTACTAATTTTTGGATAGGTTACCAGATATTGCCACTGGGATCAAAAAATTTGTTGGAGGGACATGCCAGGGTAGAGACAGTTTTAGTTATTGAACTCAAGCTTCGGGAAGTCTGAAAATATTTTATGTTTGAAATTCAGTGCGCCACATAGAAAACAGTTTAAATTACAACTACAGTCACTCTAAAAAAATGTATGTTTCATTCTTTACTATTTTTTCCCCAAAGGACAGAAAAACACGCAATAGAGAGAGTTTCAAAAAATAGTCCGAGGACGGGAACCATGACCCTCCAGGGTACGAGTCTGGCATCTTACCGTATGAGCCGCGATCGCTCCTTACTCAGCATCGATGATCGAAAATGAGTTTCGCTCCGCACGAAAATCCAAGAATTTCGAATAGCGCTATCTTCGCAACCAAAGCCTATCCGAGTGAAAATTGACCCCTTAGCACTAACGTGTAGAGAGATTCTCTCACACTCATTTTAAAAGTTTTATTTTTTTTAAATTGCAAATGAAATGACAACTCGACAATTGTTTTACCGTCACAAAATTTTATAATTTTTATAATAGTGAAAAATAAATTTCTTTAATACCTAAAATATGAAGGCAAAAAAGGTATTTACTCAGCGGTTGAAGGTATTTCCCTAAATATTTTGTTATTATTACTCCCTTATTTGAAATGACGCATTCTTCACTGTCGTAGTATTTGGAATTATTACTACTTTTTATTAGCAAAAATGAAATTTAATAATAAATTCTACTTCGATTTTAACCTAATATTATTTTATCATTATATTTGAAATTTCGGTCTCAGCCATTGCGCAGAAGCGTGAGATTTTGTTTTATCACGCGAGTTAAATAGAAAGTTTTGAATTTTCACTACGTGAAGGGAAAACTCGATTCACAACATCAAGCCTCCTTCAACCCTTATGTGGGCACCTTTTACCACATTAATACGTACCCGGAGTACGTGGGTACCTATCTCTATGGTTTTTATTATTTTTTGAGTGCTGAATCATCCAAAATCGATTCACTTTATTAAATAAACATAAATAAAAAGTATAAGAGCTATTTTGAAGTCTTACAGGACAGTTCAGTTGCCGCAAAGGGAAATCGGAGCAGGGTGTCCGAACACTACGCAGGCAGAGCGTGGTCAGTTTTTATCATTGGCGGTTGGCAGATGTTCGAAATGTTAGTGGCAATGGTAAAAGCGTAGCATAGCTTTTTTTTTAACGTGCGTTATCTCACTAAGACATTTCTGAATATTGAAACTTATTTTCATGTGATTATAGTAAGTTACAATACAAGTGTGCGAAGTACGTGATTCTCGCAAGAGCGTAGTTTGTCGGACGAGCGAAGCAAGGCTATACTATTTTTTGTAACATCTTGTAACGGAAAGTTTGACTTGGGAAAATTGTAAACATAGTAATTCAACCTGACGAAGACGTGCTGCTACAACACAGAAGGACGCGATCGTAGTAAGGAATCATCATGTCCGATGACGATAGTTACATCTGTTCAGCTCAGAAAACTGCGAGGAAAATAAAATTTTCTAACGGTTGTGTGATATTTCCTATGAGTTTCTAAACTGTGGAGAATCCGCCACAGCCCGTGGAGTCGAACTTCCTATGGAGGTGTTACAAAAAATCATTTTCTAAACTACAAGTGGGTACCCGGGTACTCTCCGTGGCTACATGTTTTCAACCGGCCATATTTTATGGTAAGCAAGAATTGTTTTTCTATGTTTAGTTACGGAAATAGCTTCTAAATAAGTTGAATGTTGGATCGTAAGGATCAGCAAGCTCAGATCGACAAAAAAAATTTCAGCAAATTTTTAAAGGAAACACTGAAATAGCGTGCTTGTGACAAAAGACTAGCAAAAGATTTACGCCCACAAACTAAACTCTACGGAAAGAGAGGCGAAATACCGTATTATTAAAAAGATGAAATTTTGATTTTAATTTCAATGTTTTGAATATACAGGGTATTTATGTGAACCCTGCACATACTTCTAGGGTGTGTAGGGGCTGTCTGGGCAAGCATTTTGAGGTAAGACACTCATGGCCGGAAACTTATCGTAAAGGCAGTGGAGGGCTTTGAAGGATTTGGTACAGCGTGTTTATTCGTACTCTAATGAATCAGTTTTATTCAGCCGTAGGCAACGGTACAAAGTTTTTGTGTGAAGTCAATAAATGGTAAACTCGCTAGAATACCCGAGGCAATGACAAGATGTTGCACGGAGTGCCTTCTTCAAGGTGGCGGACACTTTGAACAATCTGATTGAACACGAGAAATTGTACATATTCCGTACTATAAGAAATTATTTTGTTACCTTGGTTATGTTTTATCGTTTTTTTTCAAAGCTTATCGTTTTGTCGATAAATTAACAATGTAATCAGTAATTTCGATCTAATTAATTACACTAAGTAATTAGCGGTACCCAACACTGCGTTTAACCGACGCCTGCTGTATAGTTGGTTGCCTACATGACGGCGCTTAGCGAGATTTTTTAGCCGGTTTTATTTCGCGAACACGACTTCGGAAACCACCTGTTCTTCAGGTTAATTCAGTCAACTCGACCCACTCTATTACACCTATCATTTCATGTACTTACTTCTGGGGCACCTTGTATTTTGTTCATATAATATTCAAAGGAATTAACATTTGAAAAGCAAAACTTAATTTTCACGTAATAATAAAAACAGGATTAAAAAATAAATACGAGTAACCAAATATTTTTCTTAAGCCAATTGAACATACCCGTGTAGAACTTCTTTTTTTCCGTGCCTGTGTTTTTAAAATAATCCGTTGGATATTTGTAATATTGGTTGTAGAAATAGGGCAATCTGCTGCAGTGTGTCGGGTATTTCGTGTATTTGAACTCGCATGAATCATTGGCAAGGTCACAATGGCTATCCGTAGCGGCTGGATATATATAATTCAATTGTCAAATCACGAAAACCAATTGGCCAATACCAATTGCTACGCTTTTGCAACAACGTGATTGCCAATCATTATTTACGTATATCTGCTTACCAGAGCCGTATCTAGGTATGGCCGCACCCTTGGCGGGACTTAACATTTGCGTCCCCCCACACCGGGGGGTTTGGTGGTTATGGAATACCATCCAACGAAAACGGGGGATCCGGGGGTCCTCCCCCGGAAATTTTACAAAATTAAAGTGCAAAGTTGTAGGTTTAAGGTTTTTTGATCCGAGAATTCCGCTTCTTTAAAATACCAATTTTTTGGTGGAATTTGTGTCAAATTCTATATTTTCCTTACATGAAAATATGAGCCTACTATTTGTAAGAGACGTTATTTACATAAAACAACTGTTTGTATCTGACTAAAAGAAGTGGAATGTAAATTGACTGTACATCCTTAGTTGCAGACGATTATACTCACAATAAATTTTCTCAACAATAAAATCGTAGTTATAAAAATACTGTGCATAGAAGGCCTACGAAAACGTAAAATTTATACTTTAATAAATTGAATAAAATGCGAAAAAATATTCGATTAAAAACTTATATTACATGTATTTACATAAACTATTTGAAAGCTTTGCTATGAAACATGGAGAAGTCCAGGTGCCGCGGGAGGGTTATGATCAGTTATGATATTGTTCAAGTTACGACATGCTTGCTTAAATTTTGTGTTTTTTTCAACTGTAAGGTGGCAAGGGAGGGGCGGAGATGAAGGTAATGTCACGTTGTAACTAGCCAACTAGACTGTTCACAGTATTACCGTAAGAGTAATAGACATACAGTAGAACCTCGATCATCCGAACGATCAATTATCCGAACGTTGGCGCGAAAGATACATTGTTGTTCGCTGCCACCGCCGTGAGTAACAATGGATCTTTGCGAGAATCGCAGTCATGCAAAGGCGCATATCGAGCGTGTTAAAACGCGCTTTGTTTCATCGAACGCTGTTAGTCCGCTTACAGAGATTCGTCGCGCAGTTTTAATATATGTATATATGTATGTACTGTTTTTATGTAAAAAGGTGTTGTTTATGATCTCGTCTCAAAGAGCCCACGTTTCGATTATCCGAACTAGTTTCGGTCCCAATTGATTCGGATAATCGAGGTTCTACTGTAATTACACACCACTTACGTACGGTAACTTTTAACAATCTGGAATAACATTTATTTCAATAACGTGAAATTTTTGTCCTCAACGAAATGCACTAATCTAAAAAAAAAAATTATTTTTCATGGCCGATTTTGCGCCCCTGCGGTAGTTGCGCCCTTGGCGGGCGCTCATCTCGCCACCGCCTAGATACGGCTCTGCTGCTCACAGTGAACTGCTTTTATAAAAAAATCCCCAAGGATCACTGGTAAAGTCGCAATGACAATACCGAGTATTGGATAATTTGTTTATCGACTCCCGTGACTCGATCGGTCAATAGCATCTATCTCGCATTCAAAAACAGAGTGATAGCCGATCGTAATCAACTTCTTCAAAGTGTCCGTGCGTATGTGCGTGTGCATATGTGATTGATGTGTACATACATTGAAATCCTTTCGGGTCGCTAGTATAAGACTGTATTCGCAATTCTGGGCGTTTGAGTATAATTAATATAATACTTTTAGTTCTATGAATTTTGGATTTTGCATGCAATGATAAACAATTGGCACTTTAATATGTTTATCAGCCGCGAACCTCTGTCATCCTAGCTGTGATCGTTGAATTAATCAATTCCGCACTTAAATAAAAAAAAAAATAACAAAAAAGTTGATTGCACGTAGGAACAGTCAGAGGAATTGAAAAAAGTAAAATAATACGAAACAGAGGTAGAAGAATAATAAAGTAATATAAAGAAAAGATTGAAATAAGGATAATGGTGGTCTTGTCTTGGCACAAATCAAATAATCTATTAGTGTCAACAAGAGGCTAATTATGTTATCCTATAAACTATTTTGTCAGTTGGCTAGATGATAAAAAATGGAGTTTCAATTATGGTGAAGTATATTATGTAATTACAGTATTTCAAAAAATGTGCAAACAGTGCGAGTATTCGAAGAATAAATCTCTGGTCAGATACAAGAGCGAATCAGCTGGTGATATGTGAGTCACCTTAGCTGACTGTTTTCTGGTTTTTTGGTTAATGCGTAGGAATTAGAGTTTTTGAAATTCCACTCGTCTGTTTATATTTACACGGCAGCTTTCCCCTTTTCGTCGGTAAGCCATGTTTGATTCGTGATTTTCTATAGCTCGCGTTTTTTTGCAGTTACTTGTGCTGCTCTTGCTATGCCTATTTGGCTTGGATTCTTTTATATTAACGATTTTCTAGCTCTTTCCTGCTTCGTTATCTTTATTCTAGCTATAACCTTTACTTTCCCTACATATAATATATCTAGGGACCTTACACGCATTTTTTTCATTTCGGTTTCCAACTGCATCGCTGTTGATCGATCACGATTTTATTTACTCAATGGTTCTCCATATCGTCAAGCCGAAACCTTTATTTTATAACCGTGATCGCGTTCGCCAGTGATATGCCTATCTCTCTACGTGCCATAGTACATTGAACGCGCGCTAGTAGAAATTGACGATGTCAGTAAAAGAAATGAATGGAAAAAAAGTGAAATGTTTTTTGGGAACATCAATCCGACGATCTTCCGAATGACAGTAAAATAGAATAAAAAATAATGTAAATTAATACCGCGAGGCCCGTTTCTCGGGCGTTTTAGTGTTTTGAGAATCTTAGTATTTTCCAGTTCAGTTCACTAAAGTAGCATTTCGTTTCCAATTTTACAGCTACCAAACATTTCCAACGGTACGAAGATTTAATCGTTACGGATTACAATTTTAATGCACCGATACTCGAGAGCAGCATGAATAACCCCGAACAGTTTTAAATGGAAATAATCCATATATCTAGTGGTAAATAACACATTATCTTGATTAGAGGCAGTTATCGCGGCAGTTGAGTGGGAGGGCAATACATTAATTAACAGTAATTAGATCGCTGTAATTCCAGAGACCCCACGCGAACTACACGAGGATGAATCCATCATTTCTATTTAATCGTGTGACCTAATCTCAAATTTTTTATTACTACATGAGCACAAAGAATTATAATCTATGTGATCCTGATGTCGTGACAATCACAAAGGCTTTCATTGCTAAGTTAAATAAGGTGCATTCCATGCCAAACTCACGAAGCCCGTGACCCCGACCAATTTAGATTTTTCTGATTCTTTTTTATATGATCAATCATCCTCCAAAAACTATGAAAAAATGTTTTTATATTTATTTCTTTATTTTTTTATTCGTTTTTTAAGCTTTGTCAAGATGGCTATTTTTTCCAGAAAATTCACGGACATTCCTTGACGTGAAACGATGATTTTAAACCCAGGACGGAAGTGTGATTCCGATTTTTTCTATTTTTTCAGAGGGATTCTATCATTTTATTTCAACGATTTTAACGCAAGTGGTTCCATTTTTTTTTTTTTGTTTCGGCGCTTCACCTCGGAATTTCCGAAATATGAATAATAATAGGCGATAAGTATCCTTAAGACAAATTAATATTTATTTATAGTAGGGTTTCCTATTATCATCCTATCTGAAATAAAAGAATGGTACAACTTGCGTTGAAATTTGCGAAATAAAATGTTTGAATCCCTCTGAAGAAATAGAAAACGACAGAATCACACTCCTGTTCTGCGCTTAAAGTCATCGTTTTGCATGAAGGAATGTTTGTGAATTTTTTCGGAAATGGCGTTTTTGAGATACCTTGAATAACGAATAAAAAAGAATTATTTAAAAAGTTTTCTCGTGGTTTGTCGAAGGAAGATTGATCGCATAAAAAAGAATCAGAAATGTTTAAATTGGTCGGGGTCACGAGCTCGGTATGTTGGCATGGAATGTTCCACATATATTCAAAGTAATGTGTGCTTCATAAATAATGCTTCATCTCGATGATGATTTCCCAGAATCGGCGGATGTGGGCAATACTATATAGAATGTTCATAATAAATATGTAACAGTTTGCATATGTGTCGAAAATTATTATTTTTGCTACGTAGCAACACTTGTATATTCTAGCACACTTGCACTTTACCAAAAGATCTTGCTTGGGGGACAAATTTTTCTTATCAGCCAACGCGCTTAAAAGAAATACCTATCAACCAGTTCTATTTCTTATTCTTTCGAATTTTCAATCATTCGTTCAATTGCCAGTACACGATTTATTATTCCCCCACAAGAAAAGCTTGAGTTTATTCAGGTATCAACTCAAAGATCTTTACGCCCACGTTTTAAATTTCGATAAAAGACGAGAGAGCTACCACAAATTGTACGTATATATTAGAAGTCAAGAAATCTAATAAAAACTCGCCACAAATCAAGTCTTATAATAACTTTCTTACACACTCGAAATAGTAACTTGAACCCTCTATCCCGCTTAGCGTCTGAAGTTCTTCATCAAGAAATAAGCGTCGCATTGATGTATTTCGTGGTTCTCTTTGTCGAAACCATTACGGAATCAGAAGTTTAACTTGCGATACATTTCCATTTGTTAATAAATAAGATGTACATGAAAACTCGTGTATGACATTTGGTCAAATATACTAATTTTTAACCAATATATGAAGTTTTAACATTCAACCGTTTAAAAAGTAATAATTTTACCAGAAATCGCTGCGGAGTATTGCCATAATTTTTTAGTGTCTTGTTGCACTGGTCTGCCACTAACGATTCCGATACTCTCCATGTATTATCACTTGTTTCACACTGTTCTTGTTTTATTCAGAAGAACATAGAGATGTCACTAAGTTTGTGTGTCTTCACATCAAGATGCGCATAGGGATCGGTGGAACGGGCGAGAATTTATAATTTGAAAAGTCAAAGTGTACTGAGATTTCGAGATGTCAGATCGTGTTAAACGATTAGAATGAAGTGGTGGATAGAATACGGTGGTGGTCAGAGTATATTACCACGACATTATCTAGCTTTATTATCACAAGCCACGCTTATCTTCGGTTATTTCGAAAAAATTGAATATTAGCAATTGGCTGAAAGGAAAGCTGCTGAAGAGGTTGTAAAAATAAAATTGATGTCATTGTTTACACATGGTCGAAAAGAAGTGAATTCTATCAGACGAATCCATTCACTAAGTTAAATTCAATCAACAATAACTTCCAGGCTTAGGTGATAAGGCTTCGTGCACTCCGGATAATGAGTAGGTATAACAATGTCGAAATCACTTCTTGATAAACAATTGTCGAAGAGTTCCACCAGATTCACATTATCGGTATGAGGGAAAGCTGTCACAATAATTTCAGCGCACTTCGAATAGTCCACTGCGCATAACGATCCAGTTTAACACAACAAGTTGATATGAAGTATACTGGATGAATGATTATACGTTGAATATCGTATGTAAAGCTTTCCGAACTGGTAAAGAGTAAAAAAATAAATAAATGGTTCATTCAGTGTTTGGGATTTTCCATGCGGCCACGTGTCAGCGTTAAGTACACAATACTGCTGCTCACGAACTCATTGCTTGCATAATATCTAAGTATTATGAACGAAATATTAGATCTTTAAAGCTAAAATGAAACAAAATTATGTCCAAAAAGTCTTATCTTCATCGCAGGGCATGGTCGTCGGCATGGACTAGGCTCCAGAGGCCCCCATAAAAATTGATTAAATCGTGAGCAAGCAGCCAATGTCAAATAATATATTACCTTCGTATGAATGAAAAAGTATATCTATCGAATTCATTACACAGCGTCAGTGTCGTAATATTAACTGCGAGATGTTGTATATTTTTTCATCGAAAATCCCATGGCCCTGAATTGATTTTTCAAGTTAATCATTTGCACAACGTTTATCTGTGCACGGATACGTTATACGTGATATGGGAGTATTTTTCTCGACAATGTTAGACAACGGAAAAAATAAATGTTAACAACTGTTAGAATAGATAACAATCGTAAGTTTTAATTCAAGACGGTTGTGCCGGTTACGTATTCATATTTATCGTATTTCCACCAAGTTGACAAACGGTTTTAAAGGAAGTGCAATGTCTGTCGGGTAGGCCTAAGAAAATTATCGAGCTCTGCCTGATAAAAACTTTCGCAACGTTCACATATGCCTGACACAAATTAGAATAAAATTCGTCGAGTCTTTGGAATAAACAATGTACGGAGTCTGCTCGTATATTGTTAGATTTTATAAGAACCAGAATTATCTGACTCACGCCAAGAAGGTCCGTACGATGTTAGCTACATACAAATATGCTTTCGATTTCCGGAACAGAAATTTGAGAACATAAGGAGAAAACGATTTTCATTTTCGGATATGAATAGGAATCAATGAGTATTTACTGAAATCAGAAAACAGTTATTACTTTTCAAGTCTTAAGTATATCATAGATTTTTCCAATGATTTTCTCAATTGTATGTAGTAAATTTTTTAACAAAAATGCGCAGGTACTTCGAATATTGGAATAAGCTTTACTCATCGTCATTAATCTACCCTTGAGATGCTTTAAAAAATCGTTAATTCCTTGACTGTATCTAAGCAGCGCCCACTTTTGCGTTAACTTCAAGCATCTCAGGAGGAAAAAATTGATGGAATTTCGGAATCAGTGGAAAATTAGTTCAGTTCGCCAAACTGACACTTCACATGTTACAAGCTCTAGCTTATATCACTGAAACATAGACTAAATAAATGCAAAGTAGTGAAGCTCAATAAGCCACGGAAGTTTTGAACACTGTGGAATGACTTAAATGCATTGAAGTTCCAAAATTAAAGACAATGTGTAAAATTTGCTCGATTTAAAAAATTCGGGCAAAGGCCAGTGTGATTTGATTATCTATAATGCACGTCAAGTATACTACTCAGTGATAAATAGAACATGCGATCAGCAAACGTATTAATTAACGTTTGAAACAATAATAAATACTTGTGATCGATTGCACTTAATCGAGGAGCAACATAAATCAGTGAAAAACAACAGTTGTTTTCAGCGGCTGTTTTTATCTCCAATATGAGCATTCCTCGGTTCTTTTATAAGGTTAGTAGTAGTAATTGATTTTATTATTTGTAATTGCAATATAAAAGTTTTCAACAATCATTGCTTCCGATAAGCCGTGCTTGGATGTTACGTGTTTATTCTGCATTTCTACGTTGTGATAAGAAAATGCGTTTTATTGAATTTGCCAGACTGATTAGATTGAGGATCATTCAGTGTTGGGGATCTATGTCACCTGCCAACGTATAATTTACGATTCCTTTTTATCATTCGATAAGCTTGATTCAACGCCGGATTAAGGTCGTATTAAGTAAAACGTGAAATTTTATTTATTTACGAAGAATTTTCTTGATAAGTCATTGGCCTGGAATCGTGATATTTGTGATCAACATCAAAGGTTCATACCCTTTTCAACGTGGATTTAGAAATCTTAACGTCTTGTCAAAAGTCTGGTGACGACGCAGGGTGTGTGTACTCATAGTTACCTATAAATGATGTTTAAGGGCGTTGCCTAGCTAGAAAGCGCGGGCTACTCCGCTTCTCGCGTTAACCGTGGCGAGAGAGAGAGTAAAGAAACAAGTGAGACGGAGCAACCGAGTTGTCGCCGGAGTGGGGCGGGTGACGCGGGCTAGCCTCCTCTACCCCTCACGGGCATTCGGTTTCAAATACTTTTTCTTCATACCTCGGTCGAAAGTACGTACTTTCGGCCCTGATTTCAAGGCAGAAAGTCTAACTTTTGTGCCTTGCTAACGCTATGGATGCGCCCTCTACAACAGCGGGAGTAAACATTTCTCTCGTGCATGCCGGTACGCCACTGCCACAACTGCCGTCATTGTCGGCTACTACCACATAGTTAACCATGACTGTGTTATTGTTTTTCCGCAGGATCGAGAGGTAACCTTAAAGTTCTTTAATTTATATTAATTAGATTCTAATTAGATACTCAAAAATAAAATACAATGAGTGAAATCACCTCGAGTGACGAATCTATGGACGAGGAAGAAGTGATCAGAGATTTTGATGCAGAGGCTGACTCAATAATACAAACCGGCACATTACCAAAGAAGACAGCACGGTCTTACATACAGGTCCGGAAACTAGTAGGGTGGGGAATGACTCAGATAATGAGGCAAAACCGTGGTTCTCGTCTTCGCCGTCTGCAGCGCTGCCGCCTCGGGGTGAGCCAATCATAAATCAGATCCGAACAGCTGATTTTTCGGAATCAACAATCCTGAATAACACTCAAAAATGAAGAAAGATGCGAATAAAAAATGATTGAGATGTTTACTAGCATTCCATGGCGGGCGTATTAATTGTTTTATTTTAACGGAAACCTCAAATGTTTAAGTCAATAAAATCCATAAACATCAAGCGAGGGCTCACAACTTTTGAGACAGTTTGAGATCTTGTGTAGACGATCCGCCGTTTACACACTTTACACTGAGTCATGAACTGTCAAAAACTTCGATGAGCAGGTTATCTTAACGGTATATATCTATATCTATCATACCCCGGGCCAATGGCGCCCCTAGCGGATACATAGGAAACGAGACCGTGTGCCTCACTAACGGTGACACCCCCTACCACTCAAAAGTGCCGGAGTTACCAGACCTGTATGTAAGACCGTGGCAGACAGGTACAAATTAGTCTACGATGCGTACAAAAAATGGAAGACAGACCATACAAGTTCTGTGTCAACTTCAGAAGAGACTAAATTGATTGTATATTTTAAAGAATTGAGTAAGAGGTTAAGCCCTCCAACTCTATGGTCCTTTCGATCAATGTTAAAAAACACCGTAAGTGCAAACGAAAATATTGACATTAATAAATTTCAAAATTTGAGAAGTTTTATTAAAAACAATTCTAAAGGACATAAATCTAAAAAGTCATTAGTCTTTGAGTGGAATCAAATAATGGACTTTATAAATAATGCACCAGACCTCACACATTTAGTTACAAAGGTAGGTATTAATTTTATCAAGCTCTTCATTAAATCGAAATCTCATTTTTATAATAATGATTATTATTATTATTTCAGGTGATTCTTATATTTGGCATTTGTGGGGCCATACAATGTGATGAGCTTAGTAAAATTGAATTGGATAATATCGAAGATCTTGGTGATAAGTATCTTGTTTCTGTTAGCGAAACGAAAAATGATGTTCCTCGTAAATGTATAATTGGGGAACGTTTTTATCTCAAGGTCAAGCAATACAGCTCTTTGAGACCTGAGGAACCTTTTACCAACAGATATTTTATCAAATATTATAATGGAAAATGCCTGAAGCAAGTCATCGGTAGAAATAAAATCGGTGAAACGCCTTACTTGATAGCATCCTATTTAAAATTGCCTAACTCAAAAAGTATACTGGACATTGTTTTCGGAGAACTAGCGCGACGTTATTATCTAACTTAGGTGCTAATATAACAATGCTGAAACAGTTAGGAGGATGGAAATCAACAAATATTGCACAAGGTTATTTTTTTAATCAGATTGTTTATAATATGACCGTTAAAAATGAGTTTATTCTATTCATATTTAGTTCTTGAATAGGTACTCAAATGATACTTATTTTGTTTCTGAAAATCTTATTCAACTTTTTACAGGATATGTGGAGAATTCGATGAAAAATCGAGAAAAAATTTATGAAAGCATAAGCTATGCAACCGCATCCACCGTGACTGATCCAGAACCATCAACAAGTTCAGCGAAAAACGACTGTTCAGTTAAAATAACGAATCCAAAAAATTCTGATGAACCTTCACATGCTAAAGTAGACTTTCACACCTTTTCTGACGATTTTGAAATTGATGATGAGGATCTTGCTAGGATTGATGAACTTGATGAACCTGAAATACCGAAGTCACCACAGGTGTTTTTCAGAACCGCGAGCAACAAAAAAATTCTTGAACCTAGGAATAAACAAATGATAAAACCTAGTCATTTTAAAAAAACAAAACCAATTTTGGTTTTTTCAAAAAACAAAGACAATAAACTACCGCAAAATCCGATCAAAATCATCGGAACCGATCATTGTAGAAGCGAACAAACGTCACAATCAATCTCTTTTAATCCAACTACTGATCAAAATCCGGGTAATATTTATCAAAACTGTACATTTCATGGAAATGTTATCGACAACTTTTATTTCGATTGCGATAAACAGAAAGATGACAAAAATAATAATTTATAATAGTACTATCATATAAATTTAATAATTTCGTTCTTTTTTATGCTAATACAATAAATATATATATTTGTTATTCATTTATAATTATAATTTTAATTCATTAATGAAGATATTTGTTCAAATTTATATTTTTCTTCCAGTATAATTGTATTTGATGCCTGCCCCCGACCAGTAGCACTCGCTTTGCTCGTGCAGCAAATGTCGGGCAGGCATTAAAAAAGGATATGCATATTTATCTATCGTACTTTCGACCGGCTATGAAGGAAAATAGTATACACCATACGGGCCGATAGTATGAAAGCCCTGAACTGCGCGCCGTGGAGCCCTCGGCTTCGCCTCGGGCCCTACTCCGCGCAGTGCAGGAAATTCATACTTTCGGCCCTAGTAGTTTAATATACTATTAAACAGCCCAGTGTGTCGCGCTCGGCACGCCGCAGCACCTGATGAATAATAGAAAAAAAAGTAGACTCCTTTCAGATTCCACTTGAAAAATTTACTAGTAATACAGAATTTAATAAGGAACCCGAAACTATTTTTTTTATAACTCAAAAACTTGTCATTAATGAGGTAAAAATCGTCAAACATTTGAATTGTTTAAAAAAATTGGGATTTTCAATAATGTTCAACATTGCATTTTTTTATGAAAGCTTATTCGTTCACCTTCCGAATGCACTGTAAATAATGTCTTTACGTCGAATAGAACGAATTACGTCGGATATATGCGCGCTCGTTTTGCATCAAAATTGAATGATTGTCTTGTAACTTCCGAAAACAAACATAATTCGGACGAACACCAAAATGCGTATCGATTCTTTGTACCTTTGTACCTTTATTTCGTGTGAAAAAAAGTATGAATAGATTGAAAAAATACGAGGTCATTTTTTGATTGACGTGACGTAGAATTCCTTATACGTATGTTGATATACGTAGATATACATTCTTAATATTTCAACGAAAATTATATTCGCCGGCGTCCGTATTTCTACGCAATGCGATCACGTGATTGGTAACAGTCTAATAGCCGGTATTCATAGTCAGGTTCGATTTGCAGGACTGTCTTGAGTCAGCTCAAAGCATAGCTTGATCGGCTGAGAGCTGTTCCTAATACAGTCTCGAAAATAATACGTAACTATTTACGAATATCGGCCAGACGTCGTCACAGGTCATTTTAAATTGAAAATTGCAACGAATAGCTGTGAGCAAATTCATGAGATAACAACGAAAATATCATCAATCTCCCAGGTCTCACCACGTGGAGGTCGCTATCAAACAGAGACCCACCTAACCCATCCCTACCTCCCAACCATGATCGGGTTTGCACCAAATAAATACAAATTGATAAAAAATAATGCAAAATGGTAAAAGTAAAATTAAACTCGTTTAAACTTAATAAACATAATCACGAAATCTGTATGAAAAGGATCTCATAGAAATTAAATTAAAACAGTATAAGTAAAACATGACAGTAATCTTCATAGAGAAAATTGATATCATAACAAGGCATCGAGCATTGTATACATTATATGGCTAAATAAATTCTATAGAAAGCGCAAACTATGGAAAGTAGTACGTCACGAGTGCAAGTCACAGATAGTAATGAAAAAATAGGCTATAGAATATTTACATAATATATAGGCATACACGCAGTTTGGTCAGACTGCAGAAGGTATTCCTGGAATGAATAATCAGATACATAATTATAACGATATGACTAGCAAATTTTTAGCACAGTAATACGCACAACTAACTCAACATAAATCACAGTAATATTGCACGTAAGTTATATACAAAGCTATTATATTTATGTACATATGTACTGTAACAAATTTTTATATATATCGTGAGGGTTATAAAAAAGAAATGAGATTGGTTACCCTACGGCGCAGTTACATACCTGAATAATTAGATATTGAAAGATAATAAAAGAGAAAAATATGATTGTTGGGCGCCGGACGCACATGCGTCAGAAAATAGACAATTAGAAAAAAAAAATAGATAAAGACAAGATCAGGTTCTACGACGGTTCTGCACAGCTTGCTCAGTATAGACAAGATAATGGTAGAGGGGAGGGGTTGAATCCAATAGATAAAATAAGAAACAGGTGAATCAGAAATAGTATCGAATATATTGGCCAAGAAGCGATAAATCTTAATAACAAGCAACCAACTGAAGAGATTGAGATACAATTAAGATAGGTGAGATAATTAATTTACAGCCGGAGAAAAGTTTAGCGAGAGATTTAACAAGTAACAGAACGTTTTCAGAATAAACGAGAGATATGCGTAGGCTCGCGATACTATGATTCGAGATAATAATTAACACGATTTTATAATGAATAGGCAGAACAGAGAAAGACATACGGTACTTAAATTAAGCATTAATCAAGCAAGCCATAAAATATGAGAAGCGATTATAGGAACATGCGAAATACAAAAATTGTAATAGTTATCACATTACCAGAATTATCAGAGATATAACAGAGGCAGGGAATTATTAATTACGAGGTAAATTCAAGGAAACAGGTCAAGTAGAGAATTATTATAAAATATACAAACTAACAGATAATACGTAGTCTCTAGTTTGCGGTAAGTGCGAGAAGAAAGAGAGATAATATTCGGTGCGGTAAAAGATAATTTCGGGATTAAGACAAATAATACTCAAGAGAATTAATGCGCAACATACGACAAACCAAAGAGACTACGGACAACTACGATCAGCGGTATTAGCGAAGAAAATAATGAAAAAGATGTTATTCGATACGGCGCAATACTCCAAAGTCAAAAGAACGACGAGCGAGACCGCGCGGCGATGTAAGATCGCTCACGCGGTACACTCACTAAGATAAATTAATCAAAGATAATAGGTAAAGAAACAGTTATGAATTAATCAGAAAAAGTAGAACGAAATAGTAATGCTCAATAGCTAAGGTAAGAATTGATAACTTAACAGAACACGCTGCTATACAGCGGTATTAGATATTTAGGTATTCTAGAAGAGAGAGAGATAATAAAATAAAGCAATAGTCACTAACAATTCGTAAGTAAGAGTCAACCAGTCGCGAAGTTACTTTCAACAAGAAATAGAAAGGGACAAGATAAGAAATAGTAGAGAATAAGGTACGAACCCAGGTGGCTCACGTAGACCAACTGCAAGAGAGAGAGAGAGAGGGAGAGGGAGAGGGAGAGGGAGAGGGTGAGGGAGAGGGAGAGGGTGAGGGAGAGGGAGAGGGAGAGGGAGAGGGAGAGGGTGAGGGAGAGGGAGAGGGAGAGGGAGAGGGAGAGGGAGAGGGAGAGGGAGAGGGAGAGGGAGAGGGTGAGGGAGAGGGAGAGGGAGAGGGAGAGGGTGAGGGAGAGGGAGAGGGAGAGGGAGAGGGAGAGGGAGATAGATAGATAGATGTTTTATTATGCCCTAGAAAACTTTGGGGCAAGAGAAAAACTACAGTGTAGGAAAAGTATTATAAAAGTATATAAGTATAAAAGCAAAATAAAATAAAATAAAATAAAATATAATATAATATACAATAAAATAAAATAAAATAAAATAAGATAAAATAAAACAAAATAAAATAAAATGTAATATAAAAATATAAAATGATAAAATTTAGATAGAATAAAGTAAAGTGAGTAGATTAAATGAAAAACACAATCAAATAAGCAAGATAAAATAAAACAAAAATAAACTAGCACTACGCAATACTATTACTTCAGGTAATTTAATGATAGATTGGCTTTCAGTGACTCATGAATATAACACGCAACACATCCACATCCCTTTCCTATTCTATCATGACGAATAATAAAATAGTTCGGAATCTTGACAAGATCATTAGAAATTTCAGGCTTGAGCCATGCTTCAGATATAGAAATAAAATAATAAAAATATTCGCTAAGATATGATTTGATGTAATCTATATGGACCAATAACAAGTTTGCATTAAATTGACAGATTTTAAAGTACATAGAACTATCGTGCAATGTCACTGCTTTTCGAGAGTTCTGTACATGATTTAATCAACCTAACTTGTCAAGATCAGCCTCCGAGGTAATACGAATAAGCTGAGATCCATCTTGCTTACGTGCGTAGATCTGACCCTCCCTAGACCATGCATATTTCCAATTTCTGTCAGATGCGATCTTCTTAGTTTTGCGCAACAAATTATACGTGTAGGGTGAAGAAACTCGTTGACAAAAATATTACCGAGTTTATCACACGCAAAAACATCTCTAACCGCTAATGTGCCGTGCGAACGCTTTTTCCTTATAATATGGCTGCTAATCTGAGAGGATTTAAAGAAGACGATAAATGATTTTGATGCCTCTCTAGTGTTATCCTGCTCAGGATTTTGGCTCGACGGAGATCTGCGGGTGATTAAGCGAATGTCGAGTATGTCAGAAGCAAGTTCAGGGACACCGAGTACAGTCAGAACCTTAGTAACAACTTCTAACGGATTATCAGTAACTATAAATGGTATACCAGCAATGGTGATCTGGGCAGAGGAGTTGACAGGTGTATTGGCTAATGAATCTCGTAAAGAATCAATTTCCCTAGTAAGTAACACGTTGCTGGCCTCTAATTGTGCTATTCTATCACCTTGATCACTCACTGTTTTGACAATATTTTCGATGGTATTAAGTTTAGATGCCATATTAGAATTAAATGTATTCTGACAGTTAATGAAAGCATTAAGTGTTTCAACATTTTTATTTAGAAGGGCTGCTATCGAGTCTAGAGTTTTGCCCGATTGAGACATGACAGGTGTATCAACAATACAAGTCAACTGCTCTCTGATATTTTGAGAACTACTCGATGGCGTGTTACCAAGATTTTTATAGCAACAAGGACTAGAGTTTCTACTACTCGTATAGTATCTGTAACACCCTGGATGAAAACTTTTTGAGCAGTCGACACACCTGAGTTTTTCACCGGCTACAAGCCGTTTGCACTTAAAGCAAGTATCAGACATGCAACCGATTTGGTGTTATGAGAGTAACAAAAATACCAGCTGAGAGAAATGTCACAGAGACGTGGTAGAAGGTCGTGTAGATACTAATACACCGCATAAATCGCACTCACAGTAGGCACGCACACGCTGAAGCACACAGGAAAAAGCATTCACGTAAACAGGTACTTAAAGTTTAATTCCAGCTTCAGTGTAATATTTCAGAGAAATTCCCTAGCGGTCGTCCAATGGGAAGAGGAAAGGTAGCGTAGGAGTTGTAAACAGCAAAATCGTCCGTCAACTGCCAAGTCGTTCCAGTCAAGAATTATAGGTTATGGGATACCAGTCTTCAGTTTATTGCCTCGTCCCGTAGCTCAAAAGAGAGAGCAACGACGATTTATAGCTCAAATTTTTGCGAGAGCAACGGGGGAGGAAAAAAACCTCGAAGCAGAGCCCGAAAACGGGCAGGAAACAGCAGAAAATGGGCAGAACAGGAGGGTAACAGAAAGTGAACTAGACAGGTACTCACCAATCCAAGAGCAGGGGAGAGGAGAGGGAGGGAGAGGGAGAGGGAGAGGGAGAGGGAGAGGGAGAGAGAGAGGGAGAGGGAGAGGGAGAGGGAGAGGGAGAAGGAGAGGGAGAGGGAGAGAGAGAGAGAGAGAGAGAGAGAGAGAGAGAGAGAGAGAGAGAGAGAGAGAGAGAGAGAGAGAGAGAGAGAGAGAGAGAGAGAGAGAGCAAATTTGCGTTATTCTAATTGGGCCAGCAGGTCGCGTAGCTCTGGTCTACAGGTAGGCGGCGATAATCCCTCGACGCTTGTTTTTCTTCTTCCTCGCTGACAGGTATCGAGGTATCGGGACGTCGGAAGGTGGTCGGAGATGTTTACCCTCAGCTGTGCTGTACGATTGGTGAGGGGGGGGGCCTACCGCGATATCGAGGTGTGCGATAATATTGCGTCACCGATCTCTTGGACTTGCGACCGATTGTACTTCACTCCTTGCTTTACTGGTACTCCCCGTTGTAGTTATCCTCGCCCTCGCTCATCGGAGCCCTCATGCCGGAACGATCTGGTGGTGATGGCCCTCGACCCGGATCCCCACACTATATCCACCAGATTCGGCTCCTGGCCGATAAGTCTTATATAGTTGGAGGTACTGTTTGTGCATCACGCACGACCCTGTCCAGTAGAATTAGAAAGAAGGGTGGTTGTGATTGGTGGGAAGCCAATTTTTTGTGGAATGGGTTCCTTTTACATATAGAAACATATTCTGAAGTTGCGCCATCTCAAGCTTTTCCGCACAATTATTTAGAGACGTTTAAATATTCCAATTTCGGGATTTTCTCCTTTTTTAGACCATTTTTCCTCTATTACTCGTAAAGTATCGATCCTACGAGAAAAATGTATAGAAGCAAACTTGTTCAAAATCTAATTTTACACACGGATACGTTGTTTAAAAAAATTAAAAAAAATTTTTTCATCGCCAAATTAACGATTTTCGATGATTTTTTATCGAAAAAAGTACTTTTTTCACACGTATTTTGCAAACAATTGAAATCGAACAATCTTTCTCTGGAGGGTCAGAAAGAGTACATCAAACCTTCATGAAAAAGCATGCGCAGCCCGATCGCTGTGCGCTCGATAGTTTTTTCCGAATATCATTGTTAATTAAGCCCGATTCGAGAGTTGCGTTATCGTAATTGTTAACGTGAGCCAAAATGAGGCCTTCTGAGTTGCTGCCGATTTTTTTACAGATACCTGGGACCTCCCCCTAACGTGTCCAACAAGTTTTACCATCCTATTGCAATTATTATGAACTAGGGAATTTTCCGAAATATGACTCAAATTTGACCTTAGCAACAAATGCTAATAAGTTCGTCAATTATTGTCGGAATCGAATTCGGGAAAGTGGAACAGTTAGAGCAAAAGAAGACGCAACTTTTGAAACAAGACTCATGGTAATCGGACAGTTTGTTTGTTAACTAGAACACTTCAAAGTCGAAGTGACTTTGTTAATTAACAAATTACGATTTCGACATTTTACGAACGCTATTGTCTTCTTTAATATCAGTACTTGATATGCCAAACAATGTTTTTCAAGCTTCTAACTGATTTCATATCGAAAATCAAGTGAACAACTTAGCTTGTTGAGGCAAAAAGTGCGCGGCAGACCGTCGGGCGCCGTGGTGGGGGGAGAGACTCGCCGCAGCCGGCAGGCGCAAAAATCGAATTCACTGTTTCAATAACGTGCGCGCGTTTTTTTTCGACAATATCTCGGGTTCTAATTGACGTATTTTGATGATTTTTTTTTTAAATCGATATGCCGAGTCGTGAGTAACACGAATATCGAATCACATTCAACAAATTCTTTTATTTAAACACTCAAAATCGGACGGAAGTATAAATCTCGATTTTTTTCGTTGCTAATCATTAGTTTATTCATGAAAATTTAGATTTTAATGGTCATTTTTCACATGAGGAATATGTAATAATAGTTGGGAAAGGTTTACATATAATATAAATAGACATATATATAAGAAATCATTTATTACAAAGACTTAATCTAAATTTACTATAAAACTTACAGCTAAAGTACAATAGTTTTTACATCTTACGAAGCTTCTTATAAGGAGTTTCGTCGTCGGAGTCGCTTACATTTTCAGTTTCGTCACTTTCATCGAGCTCTAAGTCGGGTTGCATCTGTTGCTCTATCATGTTCGAGATCTCATCATCGTCATCATTTTCTTCCAAGTCAACTTCATCGTAAGTTTCTGCATGATTCTTGCAAGTCTCGCCGTGACAATTGGCGCAGTATTCGGAACGTCGCAGTCCATGTTTCACGCAACCACAAGTTTTTGAGCAACCTGTTCGACAATTGCAGCTGATGATTCTTAGTAGATCCTCCGGTACTAAGGAATCATCCGTGTATTTAGGTTGCAGAATACCGTCTTTTACAGACCACCCCTAAGAATTCGCCCCCACATCCCGTCCAATCCACGCTTGCAGTTGCAAGTACGCCCTTCTACAATGTTGTTTAGCCGCGGCCTCAGTGGGTGGAAGTGACGCTAAATTAAAATTCTTTCTCTTACAATTATTCTTAAAACATCTATACCTTAACTCGTTTAGATCTAATTCTATCCCTCTTTTGCCTCCGTATAAGTAACATAGAATTTTCATCCCGACTCTTTCAACCAACTCTGGCGACGCATTGGGTTCGTAAAAAATCGAGGCTTCTGTCAGCAATTCTTCGTACTTTTTCAATGCGTTAACCACTCTCAATTTTCCAAATGAAAAGAGAGCTGATGTGGTATCGCAACCGGTGAAGGCATGTATAAAGCCAATGTACTTTTTCAATGTCTCACTGACTGAACAGGAATGTTTATCGAAAATCTTTTGAGGAACCGAATTCCGACTTGGTTTCAAAAGAAAAACCTTCTTATCAGTTTCCATCTGTGTCATGATTATCAGAATGTCAACGTCTTCGGCTACAATAATTGAAATATTTTCGTCGCTAGATACATCAACGGCAATAATATTATTAAATTTTTCAAATTTGGGAGTATTTTGTTCATTTTATCATAATGATGAATAATAAAGTGAACGAATACTCAGCATGGAAATCTAAATTTTCATGAATAAACTAATGATTAGCAACGAAAAAAATCGAGATTTATACTTCCGTCCGATTTTGAGTGTTTAAATAAAAGAATTTGTTGAATGTGATTCGATATTCGTGTTACTCACGACTCGGCATATCGATTTAAAAAAAAAATCATCAAAATACGTCAATTAGAACCCGAGATATTGTCGAAAAAAAACGCGCGCACGTTATTGAAACAGTGAATTCGATTTTTGCGCCTGCCGGCTGCGGCGAGTCTCTCCCCCCACCACGGCGCCCGACGGTCTGCCGCGCACTTTTTGCCTCAACAAGCTAAGTTGTTCACTTGATTTTCGATATGAAATCAGTTAGAAGCTTGAAAAACATTGTTTGGCATATCAAGTACTGATATTAAAGAAGACAATAGCGTTCGTAAAATGTCGAAATCGTAATTTGTTAATTAACAAAGTCACTTCGACTTTGAAGTGTTCTAGTTAACAAACAAACTGTCCGATTACCATGAGTCTTGTTTCAAAAGTTGCGTCTTCTTTTGCTCTAACTGTTCCACTTTCCCGAATTCGATTCCGACAATAATTGACGAACTTATTAGCATTTGTTGCTAAGGTCAAATTTGAGTCATATTTCGGAAAATTCCCTAGTTCATAATAATTGCAATAGGATGGTAAAACTTGTTGGACACGTTAGGGGGAGGTCCCAGGTATCTGTAAAAAAATCGGCAGCAACTCAGAAGGCCTCATTTTGGCTCACGTTAACAATTACGATAACGCAACTCTCGAATCGGGCTTAATTAACAATGATATTCGGAAAAAACTATCGAGCGCACAGCGATCGGGCTGCGCATGCTTTTTCATGAAGGTTTGATGTACTCTTTCTGACCCTCCAGAGAAAGATTGTTCGATTTCAATTGTTTGCAAAATACGTGTGAAAAAAGTACTTTTTTCGATAAAAAATCATCGAAAATCGTTAATTTGGCGATGAAAAAATTTTTTTTAATTTTTTTAAACAACGTATCCGTGTGTAAAATTTGATTTTGAACAAGTTTGCTTCTATACATTTTTCTCGTAGGGTCGATACTTTACGAGTAATAGAGGAAAAATGGTCTAAAAAAGGAGAAAATCCCGAAATTGGAATATTTAAACGTCTCTAAATAATTGTGCGGAAAAGCTTGAGATGGCGCAACTTCAGAATATGTTTCTATATGTAAAAGGAACCCATTCCACAAAAAATTGGCTTTCCACCAATCACAACCACCCTTTTTCCTAATTCTACTGGACTATTTGAGGCTGGCGTTTTGAAAATTTGCGTCTCGCTTATTGCCGTTAGTATTACGGCGTTGGTCGTTCTGTGGTCGGCGCGGAGCGTAACAGTTCCGGCTGTAGTGTCCTTTGGTTCCGCAGTCATGACATACTGCTTGTTGTTCATGGGCGGTCCGATGTGTGTTACAGGTGTGGCATTCAAATCTCTGGAGTTCTTTATCTTCATCTTGTTCCGCTTCATCGTGATGGCGGACAGACGCTGGTGGTCGAGGAGTTGACCTTGGCGAGTTCGTTGAGGTTCTTTGTTGTACCTGGAATCTTTGCGTATCTGATGCGCTGCCTGTACCGTAAATTTGGGACTTGTTCCAAAACGTGGGTTTCGAGGCTTTGTCGTTACTGTTCATCAGCTGTTGTTGATGCATTCGGAAATTCAATTCCTCGCCTTCGGCTTCTTTCGCGGCCTTCTGGGCTTCTAGTAACTTGAAGTACTGACGGTTTTTGACTTGATGGAATATCCTCGGATTAAGTCCGTACAGATAGTACTGGCACACTCTATTTTCGAGGTCTTGAAGATTAGGATCGATGTTCGCTCGTAGTTGTTGATTCGAGAAGGCAGCTACGAGGTCTTGGTAGATCTGATTGAATTTGAGATTGTAGGCGTCCACAGTGTCGCCCTTTTGGCCTGTTCTGCCAAGCTCCATTTCCAATGTGGTGGCACTTTTCTCGACAATAACGGCTGATCTTATGACTTCGAGTAAAGTTGGGATTGTACGAGGTCTCCTCTGGTTGATGGTCTTCTGAAGAGCTCCTCCTGTCTTCATGCTGATTACCATGCTCAAAAACGGGAAACGTTGGGTTGGCATAACTACCATATCGGCGGCTTTTACTTGCATGATCCAAGCGTGTACGTCTTCGCCTGCTTTTCCTTCCAGTCTGCAATCAATCATTTTGATGGCTTGAAACGCGGGTAGGAAATCTTGGATCGCATAGGGCTCGTCCGCTGGGCGATTTGGTTCTCCGGGGTATCTTCCGGCAGCATCGGGGCGTAGGCTCACATCATTCAAGTAAGCTTCCGTTCGTGCATACGGGCCTGGGTCTCTTGGATTCCGAGGGGGAAGCACGTCTCGGGGTGGCGCAGTTGCCGGTAGTTGAATTCTTGTTTGGTTTCTTCGCGCAAGTTCCTCAATGTTCCTCATTATCTCTTGCTGTTGGCGTAAAGCTTCGGAATCTCTCAGCAACTGGGACATACTGAACGTCACAGTGTCCGGACGACGATGTGGTAAAGTAGCAGACATTTCCAAGGCTCTTCGAAGTTCATCCTCTTCTTGCTGTTCTAGACGACGACTCGGGACGTTGTCACCGGTATTGCTACCAGTACCTCGTGGGATTTCGTAATCCGTCGGACCATTAGGCCACTGTGGACTAGGCCTTGGTGTAAGGCGTACGTTCGGCATCCGTGATAAACGTCGGCTTTCCTCGAGAACGCGTTGCAGTGTCGAATCCGTATCCGACAAGATATCATGGTTTACACTGGCTCGCGCGGTGGAGAATCGGTCGTTTTCTAATGAGCGATTTTGGTGAAGGATCGGTATTGGCATCGCATTTATACCTTGATGGTCCGAGTCTGAATTGGCTGGGGAGCCCACCTCATTGATGCGCGGTGTCGGTGGCAGCAATCGGTTTTGAGCGAGCCCGTATAATGCCGAGTAACGTGGTGGGTTTGTTACGGTTGAGGGAGCTATCTGAGTAGGACCTTCCACCTCTGATTCAACGAGACGCGCGGTATCTAGTTGAATTCGCGGTATCGCTTCGGTATGGTTTCCGGGCGGTCTCAAAATATTAGAAATATTCGGATCATCGCTAGTTGTTAAGCGATAATAGTTATTGATTGCTTCTCGATTGGTATTACTATTTGTAAGAGCTTCCTCTTGACGGTTTTCTTCGGTTAATTGGTTATTCGGTTGTTGGATTTCCTGAAACATTTGGTTGGTGACGCTTTCAAGCGTGTCTTCGGGAGGCGGAACTGTTTCAGAGTTTCGATTTATTTCTACATTATTGCGACGAATGAAGTCGTGTTCACGGCGTTCTTGATTTCTCAATTGAATAAAACGGGTAACCTCTTCTATAGGCAAATCTTTGCGGCGAGCAAGTTGACGCGCAGTTAACCTTTCTCCGTTTAATTGCTCTAGACCAAGACGGTATCTGCCCATTGCAGTTAAATCATTACGTTCGGTGGCTTCTTGTAGCCTATTCACAAGCTGAGTCATTTGGTTCGTCAAATCCCAAAATCTCTCTTCAAACCGGGATTCAGAAGTGACGGATTGTCCATCTTCTGCAGTCTCAACAATAGTGGGAGGTACTGCCGATCTCCGGTCATTGTTTTCGTACACGTCCATTGTGAATTTATTTTTAAATTTATCTTGAGTCAAGCTTTGACTTTATTTATTTGAATGATTCAAGTTTGACCATCAAATTCTTAGTTTCGATCACGATTTGTCCTTCGATACGTTTATGGTGACTCGAGTAAGTAACAAAATGCTTGTACTTATGCTAGGAGTAGCCAAATTGAGGTGTGAAGCATCACACTCGAAGATCGTGGTAGCCGTCGGTACGAGGCTTCGGTGTCCTGGAGTCTCTGACAGGCACCGGGGCAAGAATATAAGAGCGGTTCAAGTCTGAGTGTCCTTATTCTTATTCTCACTTCACTTCGCTTAGATGGTTTAAACGCGAAGTTTATTGTATCTAAAGAGTGCAGAATTTTATACTTGCTTCCTTTCCAATAAATACACAAGTTCACTATGGGAATTGTCCAGTGTAGAATCAGGCGGTCTACACTCAGTCCCTGGTTATCAAGCGGTCTACACGCAGTCCTTGATTGTCTACGCAAGGCGGCCTTTCACTCTATCCCTTGCTAGGTACAATTCGTAATAATTACTTATAAACGCGTAGCCGAAGGTTTGCGCGTGAATTTATTGGGCTTATCCACTCACTTCCAAAGTTCGTCACTATGATCCGGCCGTTTGATACGCGCGCCGCGTTCGTTGGTTTAAACCGGATCCTGGCAGGATCGCCAAATTTGTCATGCAAATATTGCGCAACGATTATATATGTATTTATATGTTTATTCAAACAGAGAATTGAGTGATAATTGATAACAACAAATGGTAAGAGGAAACGTTAACGTTATATTATATTTAATTAGACGTGCGTTACGCCTGGAAGCAGTATTGAGACTGCTCACACGGCCTCTCGCCGGGCTCGGCGACAGTGCATATGAAGTGCATAATCGCGTAATTTGAGCACTGCTGCCGATAAGAAAGCCAAGCGCATAAGGCGGGCTACGCTGCATGATAAATTTTGTACTCATCTAAATGATCCCCGGCATGTTCCTACGAGAGGATATAAACTGTTACATTTCATTAGAAATGTTCCAGCTCCATCACAAAGATATATACAGGGGCACACGCACACCAACGCTTATCACACGAGCCTATGTATACACATATATATATGAGTGGAGTATAAGGCGTACACATATATATGTTTCATATATTCTCACAAATCTTTACCCAAAATACCGTCGCCATTTAACAGAAACGTAGATCGAACCACGTGAAGCTTACTAGGTTGATTTTGCAAGGTTAAATTTGTTACACCTAAAGTTTCAATTTTATCCGTGGTTATTCCTGTGATTGTCGAAATTTCATGTACACCAACCAATCAATGCGTTTGGATGTAAAATATTAGCTTTGATCAGGCTGATGTCCGCACCTGTATCAATCAAAAATATGGCCTCGTGTTGTTGAAGTTCAGGAGCTATCATCCTGATTAACGGCGATTCTCAATTTTGTCCACACGTATGTACTTTCCGGTCGACGGTTCGGAAAATCGGACCGTCGGCTGACGCTCTGATGTCGCTTGACTCGCCGTCGCGTCTGAGTGACGAGTCGCGTTGGAGTTTAAATTCTCCGTTTCAACGTTTCTGCGTGGAGAAGGGGAACGAGCTCTCGAATAACTATTTTAAGCTTTTGGTATTCTGCTTGAATCGAACCACCTGCCATTTGGTGAAATTGATCTGTTCGAATTTGGATTAGGCGATCCCGGTCGCTGATAGTATGTTGGACCAGGCATCGCGGAAGGATATCCGTATCGTGGAAAATACGGCTACGGCATTTGAGGGTTAAAATATGGTGGGGGCGGATATCAACTTTGACGCGGGTAATCACGTAATTGCTGGTACTGAGGCATACCCGGCATGCTGTACGGGTAATAACCCCGCGGTTCAGGTGACTGTTGACCGCTAGCGTTTGACGCCGGATACCTGCTATTTATCGCATTTGGTGACGGACTCCTCGTTCTCGTATTTGCCCCGTCTGAAATCGGGTAACCGGAATAATTACGGTGCGCGTTATACTGCCCGTAATTTAGAGGCGAGTTAGGCCGTGCAATTTGGACCTTTTGGGTTTCCCCAGATGAGATAATTCCCTGTCGCATGCGGGTTTCCGTTTTTCGGGCTAACTTAAACGCTTCTTCGAGGGTTGTTACTCGACCTTCCACGTATTTTTGAATTGCCTCAGGCAGTCCACGAATATACGCGTCCAAAGCATTTACCTGCAGTACTTTCATTACTGCATCTACCTCCGATTTTTGATATTCGTCCTCTAAAGCTACGCGAGCTCCACTCAATAGAATTTTTAATTGATCATAAAAATCGCTTACGGTCTCATCGCGCTTCATGCGGATTGTTGCAATCTCCTGCTGGTAATACGGATATGTTTTCCCCGCCGCGAATCGGGCTTTAAAATGTCGTGTCAATTCGTTGACGGTATTGAATGTTTCGCCATACGTACTATCGCGAGCTGCTCCTTGCAGTTTTCCCAGCACGCACTTTACGTATGCGCTGTCCGAATTCGGCGGAACATACCGGGACAATCTCTTGAAACTATACATATAACGCGCATGCGCCAAATAATTTAATCTCATTGGTCGGGGAGATCGCGCCGCGGTGATGTTTTCATCTGCTGAGCAAGGCGCCAACGTACACAAAATGAAACAAAAGCTGTAATTCTCTCGCGCGTAAAGCCGTAGATTGAGGTTATGCTGCTGTTTATTTTTACGTAGCGTGAATTGTCTAAGAAGAATAGTATCGTTCAGCAATACCGTGGTTGATTTCGGAAGATATTCAACCGACGCAATAAAGAATTTAACGGAAAAGCAAATATCAAATGATACAGAAATTGGGTGTTATTTATTGAAAGAAGAAATCTGAAATTCAAAGTGAAATGTCATTAACAAGTGGGAGTCTGGACAAACAGAAGTAGGTAAGTAAAAACAATGTTTATTGTGAACAGATTCTTTATTCACATAAAATTAAAAATAAATGAATGGTTGAGACCCAGTAGATATTTCCAGAGTAGATTCGTTACGGTGCAGTGCTCGAGAAGTCAGTAATTAGTGCCGATGAACATGAAATAAATAAAAGAAATGAGTAACAAGGAATAAAGAAATTATTCATCTTAAACACGAAGCTTAGGAGGACAAAGAGTAGCAATTAACAGAAAACGTACCCGACGCAATACTCACAAAAATCCTCACCGACATCATTGATTAGTTGACAAAGTTTTTGCAGCTCCATTGTACAATAATCAATGTTCCGTTAACAAAGAGGGTTCACCAGATATCCAAGAATAAAAAGAGAAAAAGAACGACAGTTAATATTACAGTGTAAATCATGCTATTAATGAAAAATTAGGAAACAAAACAATAACTTACAAGACAATCGTCCGATAACACTGGGAGACCAATCTCCACTCTTCTGATCACCCCTCGTCAGGCCATTGGTTGCCTTTCAAAAAGTGCTGCCTTTTTTTTTGCCTTCAAAAATACCGAAAGATCCTGTTTGATAATAATAGCTTCTAATATTTTCAGGTACGAAATAATTCATTGTCAAAGCGGGACTAAATTTGTCAGGCATGGAAGCATGTAAGTAAATTTCCAATTACGTGATCTTTGACAATGACAATATTTTAACATGGATTCAATGACAATATTTTAACATGGATTCAATGATAAAATTCGTTTTTTTTCAGCAGGCTCGAAGTTTAAACTTTAATTAACACGAGGACAATTATGCCTTACCTGATGGTCAAAACGTTTAGGTGGCAAGGATCCTGGTTTCTCGAGCGGTGCAATCATTAGCACCATCGAACCTGGTTGTTTCGTCAGACATCAGGTGCCAGAGTGAATTTTATCAGGCCATCGCCACCTTCTTAACATCAGTTGAGGCAAAATTGAAGAGCGGGATATACTACAGATCATAATGGCTGAATATTCCATCATTTTACTTTGATCGAGCCAATAGCGATAAGTTTGTTACTTAACCGTTGCTGCCAATTCATTCTACCGAGGAATCATTCTGTGCACCATTGTAATTTAAGCATTATTATTGACCAGCATTGTTTTTCAAACTTTATACCATTTGATTTGATATCTTATTTTGAAGCTTACTTTTACTCTCTTTGGCATTGAATTCAGATGAATAGTTTTTCAAGTCCTCAATTAGATTGTAGGGTTGAATTTTGCTAGGCAAACTGAATCAATCTAAATCTAGAACTGTTAAATAAGTTCAGTTAAAAATGTCTTTAAATTTAATCTTAGTTGATGGTGTCATCTGGCTAGCTAGTTGCACGATAACTTGAAACCAAATTCAATTTTACACTCTTTATAGGGTCCTACGCTAAGACTGAAAGCTTGTGAATTTCCATGTACCGCAATTATTTCTGCATTTCATGTTAGCATTATCTGGAGCAAAAAAAATCCCATTTTGAGATTGAAAATGGAACCTGAAACACAGTTATTCAATAGCTCGAATTGAAAACCAAGAATTTTATAATGGTTTCTGCAACAAAGGGACTCTTTCCAAATATCCTTGTTAGAAGGTGATGTTCGGAGGACTATGAACAAGATATTGTATCGGATTAAATTATTTGGAAAAAAATTTTCGTAAACTTTGTTAAAAATTAGATATTCATTTATTTTGATGGAACAAGGGACACAATCTTTACATTACTTTAAAATTGACATTACTCTAAAACATGATTGTCCTTGAAGCTAATTGTGACATTGAGGCGCATTTTGAGAAACTTGATTTTCAACTTGTGTCACAGGATGTGATTTACATTCCTGAGTTCTACGCTTTCGATTAGATTTTCTTTGTTTCGAACCGCACTAACATGAAATACAAAAATCATTTTAATAAATCTAATATTACTTGAATTTTCAATTTGAGTATTAGGTTCCCTTCATTTATTTAATCGAACATCATTGAAAATTTGCGAAATAAATTCTGATAATCATTCGGAAATTTTAAATAGTAGTAGCAATAATTTGTTAATCAGAAAAAATACATTGACTATCGACTATTCGTAAATTTTGTTGAACTATTTTCAAGAAAAAAAAGATTCACAGTTCCGTTACAGATAGTGAGATATTTAAATTTCTTGAACGCTCGGTTTAATGTCTCATTTTCGAAAATGATAAAATTCAATATTACCGCCTGAAATCACAAAAGAGTGAGAAAGTTGCTTAGTTGCTTGAAAGTGGCGATGATCTTTGTACGTCTGACAAATTGAATGGGCAGATAACAGTGAATATCAGAGATGTAATTATTTTAGCCGTATCACCTGTTGATAGATAAAAATTCCATTGTTATTTCTAATGTACGAAATAATAAAAATGATTAAATAAAGTGTTCGCACCTACCTGCTGCCTTTCTTCCAAGCACCCAACATTTAAACAGATTTCTCATTTTAGTCGAATAAAGCCAATTTTCAAAGAGCATTAGCATCAACTTTCCGAGTCACTACCTCGACTGTTTAAGATTCTAACCTCAAAAATTCGTATGAACTACAACGCCGCCAGAAACAGAGTTTGACAGCTGAAACTCGGAGTGGTCAACCTGCCCGAGCAGCCGATAAAACTCGCGCATGCGCATTATATGTATAGTTTCAAGAGATTGTCCCGGTATACGGAACCGTTATGCACGTCTCGTAAGAAATCTTTCAATCGAATATTTTTCTCGTTAAAATATGGAATGTTTAACGTACTGTGCTGCAACGCAAAGCACTCCGCCATTGACGTCATCATTGCGTTACTCGCGTCTAGGGAGGATACATTGGTTCGGTCTGCGCTCTGGTTTCCCGTGTCGTTAGGCATTTCAAAATCGTAAAAGATTGTTTATGCACACGAAATAATTCAGGCCAATTTTAGGCAAATATTGAGAACACAGTTAATACACAAATGACCAGTGGTGAGTTCGACAATATACGATATCGGGATATTATGACATATGCATACAAATACACAAGTATTAATTCGCAGAGTTTCATGCACAATTTTTCGTTAATTATATAAATATTATCTAGAAAGAAAGATACCTTCGTTTTTCGTGCGTTTGACCAGTTCTTCAAGTTTAACACAAAAACACAAATATTTTGTTATTGTTTTATTTTTTTTTTTGTTTATTTGAACAAATCTCACTTTTAGCAACACTATCCCACCGCTGCCACCAATTCTTGTGTCACGTTGGGTGACAGTGTACTGAGCGGTGGTAGTTAACGATTAATGAATAATCAAAGATGCTCCCACGTAACGACAGTGAATAAAAATTAAAACTAAGAAAGACCTACCTTTCGATAAGCCGGTAATTTGTAGGATCGTGTTGCTATAGTCCTGTACAGGTCTGTGAGGTTTGTTCAAATGATTGAGGCTAATTTATAATAATAAAAATGGGAAAAGGTCGTCGTTCAAAATAAATGGTTTGAGATGATTCAACTGGTAAAAGGTAAGGTATATTCTGTTTCGATTTGGTGATTGAAATGTCTGGTAACAATCAATGGTGATAATGACATAAGAGCCGAAAGTAACAATTTATAAAGTGTTCGAGTTTATACAAATCGTGTGTTATTCTATTCTAAAGGATATTATTATTTGGTACCAAGAACATCTATCCTGAACGATGGTTATTACTAGCTGGTCGTGATTTTTGTATCTCTCTTTTTAGATTAATACGTTTGATCTAATTGGGGGTAGTGAAGCTCGCCACCAACTCTAGTCTTACTTTTGACTAGATATTATGATAGTAAATTTTGTGGATTTAGAATGATACTCTACTATCGAAGGCTATGATTTTAAAGTGTCAATTTGTTGGTTTTGATATATGTTAAAAATTATTCCGAAGATTATTAATTAAAAATGATAATGTAGTTATTATTATAAGCACTTAAAATTACCTGATTCGTTTTGAACTCAATTTAATTAAGGAAAATGGAATGACATGAAAATGCCTATTGGCAAAATGATGAGATTTAGTAAAGCACAGTAAAGATGGAAACGTAGAAGATAGTGAGTCTTTTGCGGCTAACAGAATAACCGAATGCTCGAATTTGACGAATTAGCGCGAGACTTTAGGCCGGTCACAACTAAGATTTTCCAACGCTACTCCTGCTCGAGAGGGCTAATCCGGGACGTCCACGCACTTCGCAACTTGACAGACGAAAGACGCGGCTTTTTGGGCTTGAGAGTCCAAGGAGCTGCATTTGTAATGAGTTACCACGGTAATTAGCCAATGAGGTGTGAGGGCGACCCCCTGGTGCCCAAATCCACATGGTCAGCGTTACTACACGCTCTCCGACGGTGTTCCGACGATTCTCAATCCCGTCGGTGACATATTAAAAATATGAATAAGAGACATTGACATACAATGTTCACACATTCATCCATACATCTCAATAAGTAATCTATTTTAATTTAGTTCACAATGGATGAATAGCTTATGCTAAATATCAATGATACTTTTACCTTAAAAAAGAGAGGTATTATTAGGCTGAGCTCCACTGTTACTAGCTCAGCAGTCTCCTATCTCAGTTCTTGGTACCAGTTGTAAAAAACAATTTTGAACCTCATACTAGGGATCATTGTTGGTCTCTACGTGACTTTTGCCAGGAGGGGTGGAACTCGCCGGTTTAGGCAATACGATATTTTAATGTTATCTATGGCCGTAACTTTCGTTACGGTGTTAGAAGGGAAATTTAAGAAACACTCCCATGTGTTGAGGGTTGTATAGATTTTGAAAAAAGTACGCCGTAGCAATACGCCGGACGTAACATCGCATCCAATATAATAAATGAAATACAGTATTTTGTAAGAACCTCCGATCGATTGTAGAATCTTAAACCATCAAGGATTGCGTAGAACTGAGCTGCACAATTACGGGAAAATAACTTCACCATTCCGCAAATTTTTCAAAAATTTTTTTTTTTGCTGACATATGTGAATATTTCTTGCTTTTCCTAAAATTACTTTTTGAAAAATATCTCCGACATTTACTATATGAGTGTATATACCCGCTTAAGGGTGTTCCTAAGTATCAAAAATAATTTTTCATCGATATTCGGGTTTCTGCGTATTATTATAGTCGGGTCCATTATCTTTATTTTGATTGGTCGCCGATCGCGGGATTCGCAAAATTAAAGAAGTTATGAGCAGAAATGTTGAGCCCCGCTTCGTCGTTATGCGATTGTTTCGCCACTCAAAACCACAGTTTTGATAACAATAACCACGATTCCATCAGAATCGTTCATCTGATCACCCTGAAATTTATACACGACTTTTATATGATTATGAACTAACCTCCTATAAAACGGATTGAGTATCCGTCTGTATGTTCAACATGTACAGCTGAAGACACTGGTGAAAATCTAGAAAATGTGATTTACTAATAAAAAAAATTCATAACTCTACTAAATTTCACTCAATTGAAAATCGGTTCCATAGAAGGGTAGAAGGTACCTCAGCCCTTAAAGTGATTTTTGGTTTTTGTATGTCAGATACTCCGTTTAGCTGGAAATATGGTTACCGTTTTTACGCTGCTTTTTGCGCATTATGACTTCAGTGGCCACAGCAGCCACAATTTTCATGTTACGGATTAATTTATTTTTTGCTATATTGAAGCTGAAACTGTGTACTTCCAAACTTGATTGGCTTCATTTCTTTCTTTCCATGCTCCTGAACCTACACAATCTTGAAAATCATATACGTTATACACCGGTCTTGGGTTAGGAACCCCGTTTAACGAAAATTCCAGTCGATTTTGACGAAAAATGAATATATCTCCGAAATGATGCTACGTAGTGGATCGATTCTTTGGTATTGGATGATTTATGAATAACAGGATCGACAGAAGTCATGAAAATCGTAAGAATCTAGTAAAAATTGCTTCTGCCTGTGTATGTGTCACTTGTTTTTACTATTCTCCATGCCTGCGTATCACTGGTGCGATTTAGGCAATGATGGCCCAATTCTATATTCAATACTGAATACAGATAACCAAAGATTATTGAGTTTCATGCACTAATGGCAACGCAAAAAAAGAGGCTGGAAAATGACAGGTTTCGTTTCAACAATCAACCGACAGAGCACGCGTCAATCAAATATACAAGATCCGGCGGTAAAACTGTTATGCCAGCCTCCGAGATTCATCAATACTGTAAGCGTGTGTGACAATTACAAAAATAGACAGGTTTTCCTTTTGCGGTGCGATTATTGCATGAAAGTCAATAACTTTTACTTATCTGTGTTCGGCATTGAATATAAAACGGGGCTATCACTGCCTGAATCACGCAAGTAATGCGCAAGCTCAGGGAATAGTCAAAATAAGTGACGAATGATAATCATAAATAACAAATAAGTGAACTTTGAAGCATTCTGCTATTCCTACGCACTGTTGCTGACCTTTAAGTAGCTAACCTCATCTCCTTCCATCTGAAACACTCACTCTCTCCCCTTCTACTATTTTTGTAGATATCTATTTACAGATATCAAGTGCTCATTTTTGGTAGACTTAGTTTCGTATACATATAGAACTACATAATTTGTCACGTTATTTCAAAATGAGTTTGAAGTTCGTGACTGTTTTTATTGTATGACTTAATTTTCGTTAGATGAAACAGTCAATGATGACAAGATGCAATTCACAATGGATGATGCATTTATTTCGACGTTTCGGCAGGACTCCGCCTGCCATCATCAGGTTTCTTAAATTTTAATAAATAACAAATTTCATAAATAGAGCTTTCAATTACGTTATTGTACAAAAACGCCACTACTAAATATTATTAATAAGTTGTTGGATGAAAATAAAATATTGCAAACTTACATTTTTAGATATCCTTTAGCTTTAACGATGTTGCTTACATGGTGTTTCAGGAGGAAGTGACTATCCATGTGTTATTTTGACACTCCTAATGTTAATTATAACAACAATATTTGAATGTCATATATTTGCCTACGTGATTGTTGATGTACTGGCACTTTGTTTGTATGACCTTCAACACATATGCTTTTTGCGACTTATAAAATGTCTGCGTAGAGGTGATTTAGATTATCAATATCAGTTCATTTGTTTACAGTATTATTTCTCGATACATGTATCATTTCTTTTACAATCCTTTTGTGCCAGTTTGTCTCTTTTTCTAAGATTTTTACATTTTTAAAATTAAACTTATGTCCTTCAACCAATGCGTGATACGCTAATGCCGATCTGTCTGGATCATGTGTTTTAATATCATATTTCTGATTAGCGATCCTTTTTTTTAAATGTTGCGAAGATTGGCCTATGTAGCATTTATCACAATCTATACAGTTAATCTTATGGATAATATTAGTTTGTTCAAGCGCGGGTGTTTTTGATTTCAAACATGTAAATAAATTATTTAACGTGTTGGTGATTTTATATGACACATTGATGTTTTCTTTGCGCAGTATATTTTTTATTTTCTGCGACAAGCCCTCAATAAATGAATAAAAGCATCATCCATTGTGAATTGCATCTTGTCATCATTGACTGTTTCACCCAACGAAAATTAAATCATGTTATTTCAAAAATAAAAAATTCTGTAGAATCTTTGCCTGAGCCTGATCAGGTAGTATCTTAACCTGTCCTTATCAACACGTGGTGAGACCCTGATCCAGTTCTGATCACCGACTAATCAGGGTCTGACCATGGTACCTGAACTCAGTCTGTTCAAGGCATTCTAGAACGGCACGTTACATTTCTGCTCAGGCCCTGATCAGGTAGGTACCCTGATGTGTACCTGATCAGGTAGTAAGGCAAGTCCGATAATGGCCTTATCTGAGCCAATTGAAAATTCTACTTAGGGTACCTTGGTGTGCTTACTTTGGCAATCTAATCATGATAATATAGTGTGTAAGTTATGTCAGCAATTAATAAACATATGTTTTGATTGAATTAAGCAATTTTTAATATTTCCTAATTCTTACCCTATCTTTCACAGTTTTATTGAACTTTGCTGATCACCACCATATATTCGGGTGTATCCTCTGTAAATACGGTGGCAGGCTGTCAATTTTTGGAAACAATCTTCGAAATATAAAATTGGTTTTTATTGTTCAAATAAATTGCTTGCAGGATAAACTAAAGATCATAGTGTCATACGTGATGATTATTTAAATCACCCCATGATCGTAGCTTCTAAGACTAATAATGTAAGCATGGCGCATACGATTTATAAAAGAGAAAACAGTGTGGAATATAAAGTAATAGAAGTATACGGAATATATAAAGTCAAGTTATACATTTTGATGAAATATATGAATATGTGCGTTATGGATTAGTCACGGAATGATTTATCACAAGACTATCACAAGATAAGTGATATTGAATTTTTATTAAGAGAATCATTTTAGTCATTATGATTATTAATAAGAACATACTGAAGATAGGAAAAACTGAAAATACCTTGAATATTAAAATAACAGTTATATTAATAATTAGTGTTAGGCTTCATAATGCGTCAATACAAAGTTTTTTTTCTAACCCAAAGTTTATTCTAAGTAATACGAAACATTAGTTGCGTGTTTAAGTATCAGTCAATGAGTAAGGCTAATCGTTAAAAACTAATTACATGCTAACATATGGTAATTAGGTTCATTTCATTCTTATTTCTCTATACGAGATTAAATAATAGCAAAATATTATCTTACAATCTCATAAGGCCCGTTCATTCAATTAACTGTTTCCTTAATAAGATTAGCTCACTCGATATCACTGTCCGACTCATTGAAACTGTGTATCTTATACATATGGGCTTTCTTTCGTGAAATCGACAAATTAAAGACCCTCGTCATCTCCGTTTCAATGGCCGAGTTTTCATTATGTAGTGATATTTCCTCTGAAATATTCTTTTACATTTTTCAAATTCTGATTCACTGAACTATTTGCGAGTTTCGAACTTTTCACAATTCAGAAATTATGCCTTTGCCGATCGGCTTGAAAAAATTCACCAAAATCCCATGACCCATGGCAAACATTCTCAACAAAATTAAAGGTGATGAACTTTTTTAAATTTTCTTCTAACTTTTTTTTAATCAAGACTGCATTAACGAAAGTGATACATGAGAATTTATAAATATCCCAACGAAAAGAATCACAATATAAAAAATAAAAAATCACATAAGATAAGGTGATTGGAAGTGACTACTATATTTTATTGTTGAAGACAATTATGGTATTACATAAATTACAGTAATATTATTGTTAGAAATTACTATACATATGCGTATAGTAGAGTACCAGCCAAATGAAGGTATGGCCCGTTGAACGATAAATTCTTGATTTTATTGCAATATTCCCACATAATAGTCTGAACTATACGTGCATAGTAAGATAAAAATGTGGTTGCGTTACTGTAACCAGAAAAAAACAGTTTCATGTTTAATTATTCGGCGTTGAATTTTACTTCAGACGTGAGTTCCAAATGACTAATTCACTGAAGGAGGGACTTCAACCGAGAATACTTGCTTGACTAGTCGTACGCTATACATACATGATTAAAATTTCGTTGGTTTCGACAGTCAGTGATGACAAGATGCAGTTCATAGAGAATGATGTCTTTATTACGACGTTTCGGCAGGACCACGCCTGCCATCATCAGGTTTCTTAAAAATTTTAAAAAGAAAACAAAAAATAACATATATATAAATTTTACAGATATCAATTTAACAATTTACACTTTCAATTAAAATTATTACACATAAATGCCTCTAATTAATTATCATTGTTAGGTTGTCATAAGATAATAAAATATTACACAGTCACATTTTTAGACATTCCTTAGCTTACTAGTTGTTGCTTACATAGTGTTTCAGAAGGAAGTGACTATCCGTCTGTCATTCCGACCCCCTTAATGTTAATTATAACAACAATGATCTAATGTCATAGATTTGTATAGATGGTTATTGTTGAGCTGGCACTTTGTTTATATGACCTTTCTTACATATGTTTTTTGCGACTTATAAAATATCTACGTAAAGGTGACTTGGATTGTCAATCTCAGTTCTTTTGTTTACAGTATTATTTGTTGGTATGTGTATCATTTCTTTTATAATTCTTTTGTGCCAGTTTGTCTCTTTGTCTAATATTATAACATTTTCAAAATTGAACTTGTGCCCTTCAACCAAGGCATGATACGCTAATGCCGATCTGTCTGGATCATGTGTTTTGATATCGTATTTATGATTAGCGATCCTTTTTTTTAAATGTTGCGAAGATTGGCCTATGTAGCATTTTTTGCAATCTGTGCAATTGATCTTATAAATAATATTGATTTGTTCAAGCGCAGGTGTTTTTGATTTTAAACATGTAAATAAATTATTTAGAGTGTTGGTGATTTTATATGACACATTGATCTTTTCCTTACGCACTATGTCTTTTATGTTCTGCGATAGGCCTTCAATAAAGAGAATGGATCCTATACATTTCTCATTGTTGTTTGCACAATTATCATCATTATAGCTGTTGTAATGTTTATCTATTCTTAGTTCTTGCAGATGTCTAATTAATGTTTTGGGGTAGCCATTTTTCTTAAGTGTTTCCCGTACTAAGTTTAGATTTCCTGTTCTAAACTACCCGTTTGACAATGTAATGCTTCTATCCAGTAAACCTATCGCAACACTTTTTTCATATTGTAGCGGGTGATATCTTATATGTGGGAGAGTTTATGTTTGACACAATCGGTCTGAGAGGATGATTTTTTTTGTGCACCTTAGGTTGAAAATATATTTTTAGTGGTAATGCGTTATGTGTTTGAAGCATTCTACATGTCTGGTCACATATCCCCCCCTTTTTCGCTATATTATTAATTATATAGTTAGTTTGTTTCTCAATTATATTGGTCATATCCTTAAATTTTTCATCGTATTGGTGTCGTTGAGTATTTCATTCGCTTTTTGGTTATAATCTTCTCTAAAAAAAAAAAAAAAAAAAATTTACTCACACCACCCGCTACAATATGAAAAAAGTGTTGCGATAGGTTTACTGGATAGAAGCATTACATTGTCAAACGGGTAGTTTAGAACAGGAAATCTAAACTTAGTACGGGAAACACTAAAGAAAAATGGCTACCCCAAAACATTAATTAGACATCTGCAAGAACTAAGAATAGATAAACATTACAACAGCTATAATGATGATAATTGTGCAAACAACAATGAGAAATGTATAGGATCCATTCTCTTTATTGAAGGCCTATCGCAGAACATAAAAGACATAGTGCGTAAGGAAAAGATCAATGTGTCATATAAAATCACCAACACTCTAAATAATTTATTTACATGTTTAAAATCAAAAACACCTGCGCTTGAACAAATCAATATTATTTATAAGATCAATTGCACAGATTGCAAAAAATGCTACATAGGCCAATCTTCGCAACATTTAAAAAAAAGGATCGCTAATCATAAATACGATATCAAAACACATGATCCAGACAGATCGGCATTAGCGTATCATGCCTTGGTTGAAGGGCACAAGTTCAATTTTGAAAATGTTATAATATTAGACAAAGAGACAAACTGGCACAAAAGAATTATAAAAGAAATGATACACATACCAACAAATAATACTGTAAACAAAAGAACTGAGATTGACAATCCAAGTCACCTTTACGTAGATATTTTATAAGTCGCAAAAAACATATGTAAGAAAGGTCATATAAACAAAGTGCCAGCTCAACAATAACCATCTATACAAATCTATGACATTAGATCATTGTTGTTATAATTAACATTAAGGGGGTCGGAATGACAGACGGATAGTCACTTCCTTCTGAAACACTATGTAAGCAACAACTAGTAAGCTAAGGAATGTCTAAAAATGTGACTGTGTAATATTTTATTATCTTATGACAACCTAACAATGATAATTAATTAGAGGCATTTATGTGTAACAATTTTAATTGAAAGTGTAAATTGTTAAATTGATATCTGTAAAATTTATATATATATTATTTTTTGTTTTTTTTTTTAAATTTTTAAGAAACCTGATGATGGCAGGCGGGGTCCTGCCGAAACGTCGTAATAAAGACATCATTCTCTATGAACTGCATCTTGTCATCACTGACTGTCGATACCAACGAAATTTTAATCATATAACCAATACAGTCACGAACTTCTAACTCACATACATGATATACTTATGATTTGCTCGCCTGTTATATTTGATCAGTTTTTGAAACACTTTATTTTTTAATGGTCAATAATCCCGCAAAAAAATAACCATGCGACAAATTTGATGAAAGTGTTTTGAAGATGATAATTTCCACTTGAAAATTGGTTTTTCCAAAATCGATAAAAAAACAACCAAAAATCATTAAGCTCCCTTTAGCACTCTGACTTGAAATTTAATTTGTAAATTTGATACATGTCACTTCAAGGGGCGCGACTTTAAAAAAAATTACATATAGGTACCACACACACAAAAGAATTAACAGATTTCGATCAACATTAGTAGGTATAGAGTTTGCCCGAATCCAACCAGACCGTACCGTATATTTCGTTTCATACCATCGTACTGTTCGTGCGTTAAAGAAGAAAATTACGTTATTCTATAGCCTAAGCTGAAATTTTCATTCGAAGTTTAAAGTCCTTCAAGTCAAAAGTTTTGAAAAATTGATCGCTAAAGATGCGATTGGATAACAATCTCAAAAAAGTTGTAGAGACTAGTTTGAATTGGTACTGAAAGACACAAAAAATCAGCGAAATGAAACGTTACCACGGTCAATCGCCTGTCGAGTTAGCATGAAATACCTAATATGTAAACACTTTCGTATGTAAGAGTATGTCTGGTAACCTCAATCTTTTCAGATGTATTTTTTAACTACATGTGCCCAGTTACGGTAATACGTAATCAAAATATTGTGACGTAAAGAATATCATAATTTAAATACCTATAATTAACATTTCGTTGGCCTCCTATATTTTCACTCACGCTGTTCACCACCTAGGAAAAATTTGTTCAAGGCTATTTTTCGCACACGTAGGGATGAAAAAAAAATCTGTATTTTTTTGCGATGTGACATATACGTCATTTACTATTGTTAAAAATCAATTACAACACAAGGAAGAAAAAAAATTTTGCTATAGTATATTCTTTTCTAATATGATTATTTTCATGGTGATATTTATTTATTCTTATGGGTCACCCTCATCACTGAAGTACTAAATATGATAAAATTTGAATAAAACACTAAGAGATTCACCAGTTTTAATCTGGTTGGTAAATGTTTGTCGTGAATGATAGATTCTTATGAATTTTCCCAAGATAATTGGTGCAGGCGTCATTTTTAAGTCAAAGAAATTTATAATTCGCCAACGGTTCAAAAATAAATCTGAAAACATGACGACAGACAATCAGAGGTAATACTACCGTACGGAAAATTGCCAATGAAAAAGAAACATAATAAGGGTTTTTGATTTTTCAATTTGACAACGATAGACCCATATGCGAATCACACTGAAACGTCTACGCAATCACTTTAATATTATCCCGTTTGCAGGAACTCAAAATTCTTATGTAAGACAAAATATTAAAAACAAAATTTCTAAACAGCCAAATTCGAAAACTTGAGTCGATAAGAATTTTGTTCACACAATTTTGCATAACTCACAATCAGATGTATACTTCTTCCATCATGCGTGGATAATATATCCGTTTCTAGAAAGATCAATTGAAAAGTATGACTTTCGCTTATTTGGTATGGGAAAGCGTATGAATCAGTTTCTCATTCTGGTCTAGATTCATGATCAAATTCCACGGCTTGAAAGCCTTCTATAATAATTTCTATTTAAATTTTGAGTAGTCTATTGTAAAGAAATATCATCTTCCCAGTCTCCGTTGTGTGAAAGTGTTTGTACCTTCGCTCGGTCAGCTTTTGAATTAAATGTTTTGTTTCCACCTCGTTGTGATGCGGGCTCCATTGAATAGATAGGACGGAAATTCGCGGCATTTCCCTCGGAATCGTATCCAGCACCTGAAAGGTTCATTTAAATCACGTTAGATCGGTTGCGATTATTAAAGACAATTTTACTACACAAGAAATCTTCCCTGTGATAATAACACTAATTACGTTCAAACCTGCCATACCCTTTCGAGTATGTCCTGCGACCTGCATTTCCAGTGGGTCCGGAAAAAATGTTTCACGGTTTGGACTGGACCGAAATTCAAACCCGGCACCTTTCGGTTTTCGGGCGACTGCTCTGACCACTAAGCTACCCAGACCGCTGCCGAAATACCTTCCGGACCGCTACTCGACTAGCTCGAGAAATGCTACGTTACAGTCCCCATATACGCGCTACGCTACTGCGGTCGGTCTGCAAAGGTGCGATATTTCGCTGGTCAATATGTCAAAAAAAAAAACATAACCACGTTTACCGATTTGCATCAGTGGTTTTTGAAAAGTCGATATTACATATAGAGACATACCCTTTCGAGTATGTCCGGAAAGGTACCTATTTATGCGTTTCAACATGTTTGATAGAAACACCTGCATTTACAAAGGGGGCAAAGAAAACTGCGGAAGACCTTGCCGAGATGTAGCTTGAACGAGTTCAAGCCTTGCAGCTTACCGATTTGACACCTGAACGACGTGACCCATGCTACAATTTTCGCGAGTTGCCGTTCAGGTCCTGACCAGCGCATGGTACTTGAACTTAAATCCTCCTATACTGTAATCTTGCCTGTTCACGCGACGCTGCACGATATGTATAACATAAAAAAAATTTGAAACTTACGTGTATGGTTAGAATCTGGTACACATTTTTGAATGACCGCTCAACAACCACAGAAACACGTAGCATTTATCTCATCCCACTTTTATTATCGTCGTATTCTTGGTCTTACAGGCGTGTTTTTAACGGGACATAATTGATTCCAATCTCGAATCCCTAGTGACTTAATGAACTCGTATTTTAAATAAATTCCTAAATTTGTACGTGTGAGGTACAATAGAGGCGAGCGCTCGAGCCGGCCTCCAAGAGGGTATTTGAAGGTATCAAAGAAAAGAGGAAGGAACCGGAGCAATCAAGCAAGACGGTATGTTGGGAGTTGTCGCGCCTGAACGCGGGAAGCTAAACGCTTTCAAACTCTGTTGATTGTCTATAGTCTATGTTTAACTACACCTTTCGTATTTATCGAATCCATTATTTCAGCACACGTATATTATCACAATATTCAAAAAAATATATAATTCGATGTATATTTTTATGACGCACCCCAATGGCTCGCACCAAAATGGTCGCACTGAAGTATCCTCTCGTGAAATGCATTGATTCAATACACCTTTTTCTTTGATATTTCTCTTCGGTTTAAAATTTACTTCGATACAGCTATCGAGAAATAGTTTAGTTTTAAGTCTGCTGCAGCCGCATAACGATGATTACTGATTCATCCACTCCCTCTTACCCAGCATAAGCCAAAAAGGGTTGTGGGGACAGGTATGGCGGGTGTTGGCAGTCATTATCGTCTTTGTCATCGTGTTTGTCATTGTCGTCATCAGCGTATTGGGTTCTATTGCATATCATGATATCTATCATAATGTTTCTATTATGGCTGTATCGCCAAGATACAGTTTGCGTGGTCAAAAAATTTCATAGTGACATGTACATTGTCACTTGTAAATTCAGAACTGCGAATCAGCTCACTTTGGAATTTATGGACGATCTTTAGGATTGAAAAAGGCATACTGTGCACAAATTTTAGACAAATCGACTCAGGTACTTGTGTGTGACGAATATCTCACGCGTATGACCAGTAAAAATTGCACTTCATCGGAGAAACCCATTTTTTTCAGACTGGGTGTGGTAAATTTCATAGAAAATAGATAAGCGATTAGGTATACAAAAACTTCGTCTCATAGATCTATCAGATTTGAGTTTGTGTGAATCGCAAAAATCAATGTACCACTACTGCTGAAATCCCATTTCTCGGATACGTGTCACAAGGTAACACTTGGTTTCAACATTTAAAAGATTATTGTTCATCTGTTCAATACGTATTTGTATTATGTAGAGAAGTACAAAAATCAAAAGGGGTCATTTTATATTACAAATTGATATGAAATGTGCCATTATGTGAAAAAAGAAATGTTCAATTACGACGAAAAGGAATGTACCTACATACCCTTATTGATTGAATTATTTATTTACATAAGAGGTCTTTTAGTAATGTAAACCCATAATTCTTTTCATAACGTACAGTCAATCAAGGCTTGAGATAAAAATCAAATGTATGAATGTAATTTTTACCTGTTTTTTTATACGTATCGTAAGCTAAGAGTGTGGTGATAGCAAATCTTAACACTTTGTAACAAACGCATATAATTGTAATCGTTTATTTCATACAAGAAGTATGTTTGAATACAGAAGTCGTATAAGATTTTTTTTTAATTTCTCTACATGTAGATGAATTCAAGTTGACTATAATGTCTACCCACAAGGAACATCCGCAAAGTATCCGCTTAGGTTTTTGACGTTGCTCTTTCCAAATCTTAAGGCCTAATTTGAGAGTTCAAAATGTCGAATCCAACATGGCCGACGTCAATAACGAAAAATCGATCGATGTACAGATTGCAGGGAAACTTGATTTTTAGGGGTTTCTGACGCTGCTCTTTCCAAATCTGAAGATCAAATTTGAAAGTTCATAATAGCGGATCCAACACGGCCGACGTCGTAACGAAAAATCGATCAATTTTCAACGGAAGTCGGTGAAAGCTGTTTTCGAGGTCGCTGATCATGGATCTGAACCCTAAAATTCGAAATTCAAAGCGACGAATTCAAAACAGCTTTAAAAAATCATTACAATATTCGCCATCTCTACGAAAATTGGTAGTCATATCTGTTTCTGGAGTACTTCAGAACTCATCCATTTCTGGTTCAATGGCGGGATGAAACGATAGCAGGAGTATCATGATTCCGAATTTCTTTATTCGTACCACCTGTAACATTGTATCGAAATGGTAATCGTATATAATTTTATTTGAACGGTACAACCATAGTGAATTCCTACATATACAATGATGGTTATATTTTGTTGTTTTCATCGTAACAACCCTTGTTGATATGAATAGCTCCGCTACGGAATAAAGTCACGGCAATAATGAAATTCTCTAAAAAAGTGTTTCAAACAAAGTAGTTTTCTACACCAAGCGCACTTGATTATTGCGACCTCGCCACATACATGACACTGTAATGTCGAGTCTGTTTCGAAACAGAATTCTGATGGACTTTGAAAACGGGGCGGTCTAGTATCTACGTATCCACTTTTGTGCCATGAATATTTGAATAAGTTTAAAAATCGCGGAGACGAAAATTGGTTATGCGTCAGAGATTGTATCTTGAGAATATTATCTCGTAGGTGAAGATTGATATCATAGCCTAGAACGGTCACCATGTCGTAAAGACGTCTTTCGAAATTTTTCCACACACGAAACCCATATACGTCCAAGGGTTGAATGTGCCCTGTAGTCCCTTTTGGAATGGTCATCAGCTTCAAGTATCCATCATCCGGTACTGCTTCCTGAACACTGCACTCGGATTGTCCACTCCATGAATCAAGTAATAGGATGCTTGCATTACCTGTATTGGGAAGATACACTTCCCGAAGCTAAGTTTGCTTATGATCTTTCGTAAGCTTTCCAGACTTGGAAGCCATAATGTAAATATTAGGTGATCTGAACATAGTTTCTCTCACTCTGGGTCCTAATACCCCACTCGATTCCTCCAATACTACAAGAAGAGGAGATAGCAGCGTTCCATCAGCAGATATAGCAGGCTGTGTGTAGTATAACTGTGAGTCGTCGAAGATACCGATTGTACCACAGTTTCAATCTTTTTGTGGCCGACAGGAGCTAACGTTCGCCCGGAATGTATCTCCAAATGGAAGCCACTTTGATTCGCGTTGAATACATTTTGTGGTCCATATTGTTCGATAAGTCGCTTTACGAAAGTTTCGCACTGCTCATTCAAGTTCTGCTCTTGGGCGATGCTCGCCCTTGTTATATGCTTTGTGATCTTACGGGAAACAATTCGGTGCGCTCGTTTGAATATCCATAACCACGAATGTCTGGGTAAAAATCATGGCATGTTTTCTTTGATCCTTGCTTGTAATATCCAACGTCGGAGATCCACATCATGAACTGTTAATCTCGATTCCATTGCTGCCACGAACATATCAAACAAACGTATATTTTGCAATCCGAATCAACTTATCCTTACGCGTTCCACCAGCTCCGACTTGTGCTGCCCATCTTCGTAATTGCCGTTCAGACTTGAGTCGCTTGAACCTGTTTTGAACTACTGCAAAAGTTCGATGTTTTCTTTTTTCGCTTTGCCAGTAATCGACAGTTCCTTGTTTATACTCGAAATATATTAATTCTTTTCGGGTATGCACTGCGGTTTTTTAGCGGGTGTACAGCTTTCTGGCACTGGTATGCTTGCTATACCTACCGTAAGCCAAACAATATCAGTCGCTGCTGCTTCACTTGCTCCAACAGGGTCCTCTAGTTCTAATCTCGTTTCATGCAGAACGAGGAAAGATAAATCATCGAGAAAATTGGTGATGATTGTGTGTAGTAATTCTTTGAGGTGCAATTCCGTTGGGTTGAGTCTTATAATCTCGTTGCCTGGACCAATGTTACGTCCGTTGTACCACCTCTCACTATTTTCCTACTCGCTAACTCTCCCACAGTTCTTATATTAATATCCTGGTCTCTGCCCTGTCTTCTTATCCCTACCCAGTGTCCCGCTACTCACTATCGCCGTTACTCATCTAATTCCATTCCCTTTCTTCCACATCCTCACACCTTTTCTGCACCCGTACGTTTCGTCTCTGGAGACACTCCTATTCTAACTCTCAACAACGTCACATCTAGACCTTTTATATATTTTTCACACACTTCACTCCTTCATTCCTACCGCTATCACAACTGCTATGCAATAAACACATAATCGATATATCAAATATACCCAAGTTTATTCAACACTCATCCTAACTTCCGGTTGTCCCAGTACATAAAAGCGAAGCCGAATCTATTTATTCTTACCGCTCGGGAGTAAGGGTTTACACCCCCTTCACGGACGTAACGCCACCAAATTCTACCAGCAGCAGGGTTAATACGCTGATTACATTAATTATTGCCATTGGTCAACCAAACAGAACAGTCAATTGACGAAAGACGATGATACCTATTTCCAACGTCCAGGTAATTTTATACAGTCTGAGCAAGTTATCGCCTACACATACTGACATGCAAAACATATAACACGTACATATTATCGCAACATAAGTGTATATAGAAAGGATATCCTTAATCTCGCATGTCATGTATGCAATCAATAAATGACAGTTTGATTGAATGCTTATACGAAGAGTTTAGAGCTAGAGGATCCTAACGCTCATTGTTAATAAGGTTGATTTTCAAGATCTCACGGTATTGAAGAATGAGCCTTATCAACGTCATGAGTTAGTTAACGCTAGCTCTGAACCCTTCAGGTGCATTCTTAATTAAATACCGCGAAATATTTTACCATCACGCTATTAATTTACAACGTGCGGTTACGACATCTGTGCTTATTGTTAATAGGATTACCCAACTTTGATTACCTGACAATGAATAACTAATTCGAAGGCTATATAGTGATGACTTCATCGCACAAATTATTTTATCAGTAGTCAGTTTAAGTTACATTAATTATTCATGTGTGTGAAGTTGGCGCAGCACTTTTCGAAAACAATAATTATAAAAATTGTGCTGAGTTGTGCTAAGGGTGTGCTAACTTGTGCCGTCAATCCGCCTTTCCTAACTTCAAAGGATTCCCGAAAAATCACAAAAATCGAAAATCTGATAAGCCCAGCACTTTTGAGATAAAAAAAAAAAAAAAATTGTAACGGGTTGTGCTACATTTGTGCTAACTTGCACCGTACTTTATTTTTTCGAAAAGTCCATGATTCACAAGAGGAAAAAAAAAATAAAAAATTACTCAGGTTGAGAGAAATGGTGCTAGGTTCTACCGCATTTGTGCCAACTTGTGCCGTGCTCTATTTGCCAAACATTTAAGAAAAGTTGAGAAAATCCAGAAAAATCATCGAGAAAATTGAAAAATTTACACACGGCTCGGATCTTTCGAGATTTTTGAATTTTTTCGATCGTGCTAGATTGTGCCATGTTTGTGCCGACTTGTGCCGTGCTCTATTTTCCCAAACATCCGAAAAAAGTTGAAGAAATCCAGAAAAATCATCGAGAAAATTGAAAAATTGACACACGGCTCGGATTTTTCGAAATTTTTGAATTTTTTCGATTGTGCTAGATTGTGCCATGTTTGTGCCAACTTGTGCCGTGCTCCATTTTCCAAAGAATTCGAAAAAAATTCGAAGATGTTCGTTGTTGTACAGAATGGATTTTGCAATGATATACTGGAAATTGCCAGAACCTATGAATGGCGGGGATCCGCTTGATGCCCCTGACAGAAAATTTTGATTTAATTTCTAAAACGAAAATTTGGTCAACCAGGTTTCCCTAGACTTTTCATTACCATTCATTTTCTTTACCGCCCAACCAGTTAGTCGATCTTGATTGAACATAATTCTTCGCTGTCAGAACACAAGCTATAATCCTTTATAATTTCATCCGTCCAGCTGTTCTCCAAAACACCAAGCCTAATTGTATTTATGACAAACCGACAGACAGAGACATAGACAGACAGACAGACCAACGTATGTACCTCCGTTCAGAATCATGTATGATGTCAGCTAAAGGGTCCAAAAATCGAAAATTTATGAACTGGAGAAGGTAGTTTTCGATGTGAAACAAATACTTTTCTATCGCGTGCGTGATGAAAAGTAGGTACAAGAAAAAAGAAATTCTGATTTGTCCTCTCGTGGAAATTTTGAATCAACTCGGTTGGGCAAACTCGGGTAAATTGCTGTATGTATGCGATCCGATTCTCACAAAATTTGAGGACGAAGGCATTTTGCGAATGGCTGGCTGGAGTGGCAGAATAGCTCCATTACATGGCTTGCTTCACCATGGAAACCATGGGTGCTATATTTATCATAGCAATTCGTTGTCTTTTAATTCGTTCGCTCCTAGCGGAAAAAAATCATCTTTCAATTTTTTTGACACAATTTACACTTTTTTCTTCTTCCAAAGGAAAGATTTTTTTCCTGGGAGTCCAAAACAGTAACATTAGGTAGGTTTCTCAATTATAGGATAGCAAAAAAATTCAGTTCATTTTTTTGTGTATTAACTTCGAATTTATAGCATAATTCAAAACGGCTGTGAGGTGTTCAAAAGTAACACAAAAAAGCACTGTTTTTTCCGTCTTTTTTTTTTTCTATTTTTTTGTATTTTTTTTGTCATTTCGACAAAGTCTTTACTGACCCTTTGTATTTCAATTTGTCTCATGTTATCTCTGGAGATGCTGTCTAATGATATACCGATACATGATATTATAGGTATGAGACAATCTGCCACATTATAAAATCCCGAGGCTTTTTTATACAACCATTAGTGTATACGAATATTTAATACTTGTTGCTTATTTAGGATTCCACAACTTGTTTGTTAAAAATATTTTAAATATCATATTATCGCTTTGACACGAATAACCTATTGTAAGTAGTAAAATAGTACCTACCAGTAATAACAATAATCATTTATTCGGAATTTCGGTTGCTTCATTTTACGTATTTATTTTTGAGAAAAACTCCAAGTATAATACCGGTAATTATTCGTAGCGGAGATTACTTGTCAACAGAATGAGATATAAAAACTAAAAATCGAAATATGAGTTGAAAAATATTGGTCACGTATCGCCTGCCGTATATTACAACCATAGACATACAAAAGGAAATATGAAAAGTTTTAGATTTAATTTCCATGTGCATGAAAATTTATCGACACTTCCTACTCATTTCTTCCATCGGTCAGAGATCACATTTCATGTGCACTCCTCAACTCTTTACAATGTTCAACTGACCGATCAGTTATCGTTCTTATTTTCGAACATGACCATCAACTACGCTGAAGTACTGTCTGTAAAATCTTTAAAGGCCGCCAAAGAAATGTATGAGCACGAGTTGCATTAGGCTGAAGTGTAAACAATTAGGAATGGGTCAACTGGAAATGACTCAGATTTTGACGCAATTTTACGTTTTGTCTTGTCAAATTCAAGCCATTTTGTTCCCTGAAATGAATATTCTACGTAATGCCCGGATCTTCTACCCTGTCCTCCATAACGTACAACCACTCCGGCTAGCGAAAATGACTTCCCCTTCAGTTGTATACATTTTTCAAAGTCAGCAAGGTTGCATTTCTTTTTTAGACCAAGCTCGGTGGGATCACATTCCACTACAATTTGCGATCCGTACGTCAAAATTATTTCTTTCTCCTAGTTACAGCACACTGATTTGTGATTCGGCATACCGTTTACTATCGCATCGCCCAGCCTGCACAAACCATGATTCACTATTATATTCACATTTAAAGGCACAATAATAGATTTCGTTATCGTTTTGTTAGAACAAATATGGCATATTTTTATTTCCGTGTAGCTGGGATCATCTACTAGTATGTACTGCGCTACGTTACCAATGCTTGAATAACAATCAATAGTTAACATGTTTTCTTTAAGCGTAGCTTCAAATTGTTGCACTTTACTCAGCAGCAGAGCTCTTTCTTTGTAAATTTTGTCACTGGAACCATCTTTCAGAAAATTTCGTAAACGCATGAACTTGGATTCGGATTTTGATATTTCTGTGTGAAACGTTTCGTTTACGCATGCTCCAGCCAGTATAGATGTTATGCTGTCAAAGCCGCAAGTATTTGTGATAATAAGTCTATTTTCTTTCTGCTTTATCGATGGGCAGATATTGCCATTTTCCAGATTAGCCGGGCCAAGACGACTTTTCTTTGAAAAGTTGGTTAGTTCGAATTCTGGACATGCATCTAGGTACGTTTTTCGCTTCACCCCACGTGATTGATTTTTATCCTTCCGGTTGTGTTCGATATTCAATTCATGTTTTTCATCAACGAGGAGAGAAGAGTCATGGCTTATTTTTTGTCCGATTGTGGCCGCGTTTATGTCAAGAGTAGTGCTGGTGTATGATGTGCAGTTGTCATTCGTATCTGCTGTAGTCTCCGCCGGCACCTTATCCACCAGCTCTTTGTAGTCATCAAGGGGAATTGGAGTTGAACTCGTCGCAGATTCTCTTATACTCTGGATGGAGCTAGATGCACCTTTCTTCGGGCAGTCATCTTGAATTGCCCAATCCTGAGATGCAACAGCTAGCTTTGCTCGACCGTCGAACGACAACAAATGAGTAGCGACATACTTGTCCGCCCTCATCGGTCGAGATTCGTTACGCAACATAATGTGCTTCACATCGTTCATTTCGGATTCCACAGGTGCTGAGCTCAGATTTATTTTACCGTATCCAAAAACTCCTATCATTACGCCTGTATACAATGGGAAGTAGTATAGTAGAGTCTTTAATTTTTTGCATATTTCTGGGACATAATATGGGTTTGGCTGATCTCCTGTGCTTGACGATGCTACCGTATTGCGACAATCATCTATTAAACCATGAGCCCAGGTCACAACGTTACAATCGTCTAATGTTGTTTCACACTCGTCAATACAATCGTCGTTGTCGGGAAGTTCTTTGGGGATTTCTGAATCAACGAGACCTTTGATCTTCCCGGTAATCATACAGCGGGCACGTTCAGCTGGCAACTCCTCTCCTAGGCTATCTTTTCCTACGTCTACGCTAAGGAACAGAATGGCAATACTTTTCGCCAATTCCACGAATCGAGCGAGGATTGTTTGTTTGATGAGCAATGCTAGGGCAAAAAGATAAAACTTTTTAACTTTCGGGTTTTTCAGTGTTGAACAAAATTCCCACCGTGACAAGAAATGCATGTAATGGCATATATCCAACCGTATGAAACATTTAGGGACCTTCATTCCAGATTTATTTGAAAGTAGAGCATAGCACGTCGACAAGTAAGCCTTGAGACTTGAGCTTTGACCAAATGCCTTTGCAATGGCATTGAGCAAAGCTTTATTGAAGTCGCATACTACTGTTGATGGAAGAGGGAATCCGGATTTCTGTTTTTCACCAATTCTTAAAAATTCAAAAAGCCAATACTGAATGGCATTTACATTTTGGGCGGCGCTCAACATTCGAAAGGCTGGCATTTTATACGTCCCAGTATCGACCAGTGCCTGGTAAAGATAAATGTGTGGACTTTGTTCTCCACTTGGTAATAGTAATTTCTTCACCAATGAACCCGTGGCATCGATGTATACAACATCATGGTTATCTATATACACCGCCATTTGTGTGGGGGTCCAATAGTGGACAAAGAATGGATCGTGACCTATAACATGTATAGACCCCACATAGTCAGTGTATTTCATGTTAGTCAAACTTGCGATTGCACACGTGCCTTTTACTTTTAAAAATTTATCCCGTCTTTCCTGCCTTCCTTTTCGCAACGTCGCTGGCCGATAGAGGTTCGGAGGTTCGCCGTCATACATATCCATGTTATCACTAGCATAATTTCTGCGCCAAATCGTAGCCGACCCAGTTGCCAATGATTCTGTCACTTCGATTCTTTTTTCACCGTTCAGAAGGCGTTTTTTAACATGTTCGATCGATGGATCGAACGCTGATACACAGCATTCTATCTGAACATCAGCATTTTTTGGAGGCTTATTAGCAATAATGCCTATCAAAGTACACTTACACTGTGGGCAGTAAGCGTACACCGTAACGTAGATTCCCGTTTCGGAAACCGTGCACCGCTTAAACATGAAGGGACAAGGTAGTTTAGTTACTTTAAACACCAGTTCAAATACCGCGTTTGTTCATCTACCATGACGCTAAGTGGAATACTTACGTTGGACCTTAGCGATCGATTTGTATATAATTCTTTCAGAGTCTAGATCGTGCCACACTTTGAGCGGTATTTTAATGACAAAGTTAATGTCTGTCTCTTTTTTCTTCCGATTGAAAGATTCATCATCCTCGATAGATGATGATGTTATATTTATTTACCGTTGTAAATTATGATACTGAAGAAGTGCGTCACGAATGCCGTATCTGTTTAGAAGTATCACAGTGTATATGTACTTCAGTAACATTGCTTCTCCTAATAATTTACTGATTTCCGTATACACATAAGCTTTAGGGGGAACGGGTCTTCCGTCATCATTGAGGATGTGTCTGATTCAGGACTCAGGAGCTGTTTCAACAATTCCTTTACAGGAGCCATTCTCGCTAAGTCTAATACGAATTGAAAACTATATTCATCGACAACCCATAGACTGAAATAACAAATATTCTACGAATTTGTTGAAATCACGAGGTTTATCAGATGAAGTATGACAACCGTTCTTTTTTTTTAACGACCCTATTTTTTTTCTTACAACCTTGCCAACCAACAACATACAACACCGGTATCTACAAACTTCGAGTCGCGTCGACACCTAATCACTTTCTCATATAGCTTTAACCGCGGGAAAAGACGCCGCCTAGTGGCGTCAATCGAAATCTCGCCTACGAAGTAGCCAAGCGCTGCGCTAGATGACGAGCGCCTCGGGGCACATACATAGCGGGTAGGAAAGTATGATCAACGCGTAAGCCGCGTTTTCCAGACAAGATGTGTGATATTAAGACACGATAACTTTGAATCAGTATGACGAATGGAATAAAATAATTTTTAACAATCCTGAAAATTCTGTTGCCTTAAAAATCTAGCCTCCGAAAAGCATAACGTTTACAGAGAGCTCAAATTATGAAACAAGGTTGGAAATAAATCTTGATGAAGTTAATTTTTTATTCGTTTTCATTCAGGAAAATGTAGATATAAGTTATTCAGAGGTGATTCTTCCACGAATGTTCCCTGTATTGAAAATCCAAATTTAACTGTTTGTCTTCTTCTCTCATTTAGTCGTTGAGCGCGTTCGATATTTTGCATACGTGCGAAGGTAAATTTTCTGATATTGTGACGTTCTTTATTCTGACCCCAATGGAGTTTATTCCGTATACATTTTATTCAAAAGGGATACAAACTTCTACAGGCCTGAATCTCAGAATCGTTCGAAACTTGTTGTTGATCTGAATTTTGAACGAGATACAAATCTTATGTCTCACGTGTAATTTCAAGTGACACTATTTTTCTAATAAATCCTTTTTCTGTTCACTCTCAACATGCTTCCTCCTTTTACTTTATTTTGAATTCCGTTGAAAATATTTGGTAGTTTCGTCCCTATTAATTAAAATTTCCTGGGTAGCGTTCACTAATTAATGTGAAATTGTTGAAAGACGTTGCCACAGGTCTTTTTCGTAGTTTTATCCGGAAAGAATTTCATTCGACTCATGGTTAGTTTCTTCTGGATGATAGATGAATTGAGGATTTATTTTAATTTTAAATTATCTAGCGCCCAATAAATTTCGAATTGTTTCTGAGTTCCGATGCGATAAATACTTTTGAATAATTTGTTTGAAATTGGAATCAATTCTCTAATGGTTTCTAAATTTTTAATGTGCTTACTGTAAATTTGAGTCGATTACAGCAATCAAAAACTCCTTTCAATATCTTTATAACGTTTGTAAATGAATTTACTTATTCGACAACTACGTGTACATGACATGAGAATTTTAACAGAACTGAGATTGGAAAAAACGTTAAGCTAAATTCTTTCCTTTCATGAAATACGAATGGGATAGATCATATCGATTGGTCTTTGATTGAATCAAACTGAATCTCATTAAAAAAGGGCGGCACAAGTTGGTACAAACACGGCACAATCTAGCACAATCGGAAAAATTCAAAAATCTCGAAAGACCCGAGCCGTGTGTCAATTTTTCAATTTTCTCGATGATTTTTCTGGATTTCCTCAACTTTTCTAGAATTTTTCGGAAAATAGAGCACTGCATAAGTTGGCACGAATATGGCACTATCTAGCACAATCAAAAAAATTCAAAAATCTTGAAAGATCCGAGCCGTGTGACAATTTTTCAATTTTCTCGATGATTTTTCTGCATTCTTTCAACTTTTCTCGAATGTTTGGGAAAATAGAGTATGGCATAAGTTGTCACAAATGCGGCACAACCCCGCACCATTTCTCGCAACCTGATTAATTGTTTTTTTTTTCTTAGTGAATCATGGACTTTTCGAAGAAATTAAGTACGGCACAAGTTAGCACAAATGTAGCACAACCCGGCACAATTTTTTTTTTTTTTATCTCAAAAGTGCTGGGCTTATCAGATTTTCGATTTTTGTGATTTTTCGGGAATCCTTTGAAGTTAGGAAAAGCGGATTGACGGCACAAGTTAGCACAATTTTTATAGTCATTATTTTCGAAAAGTGCTGGGCCAACTTCACACACATCAATTATTCATTCTTATTTCGCTGTTTCGAAGAATTTTCAAATGTATGCGTTGTAATATTCAGGTTCGATTGAAATAAATATGGATACCAATTTTCGTAGAGATGGCAGATATTGTGATGATTTTCTACCGCCGTTTTAAATTCGTCGCTTCGAATTTCTAATTTTCGTGGTCAGACAGCTTCCACCGACTTTCGGTGAAAATCGATCGATTTTTCGTCATTGACGTTGGCCATGTTGGATCCGCTATTTTGAACTTTCTAATTTGGCCTTCAGATTTGGAAAGAGTAACATCGAAAACCCTTAGAAATCAAGTTTTCCTGCAATCTGTACAGTAGACCCTATTATGCAATATGTTAGGAATTGTCCAAAATAGCATTTCTGGGGGGTAATTCACCCCCTAAAAATTAATTTCAGCCGATATAAAAAAATACGTATCTCTTGTTTTAGCGTACTTAACATTCGTACCGAGGTTCATCAAAATCGGAGGTGGACATTTCGCGGATGTTCCTTGCCAGAAGCAACCAACTCTGGTTGCTAGACGCCGTCATCTTCTAGAAGAATTCTCAGTCTTCGTGTAAAGCTTTCGTTAGTCGATTTGGGATGAAAACCGTAACGCGTCTGCCCGATCCATCACTATTTTGTCTCAAAATTTCATCTTGACTCGACGAATTTAACCCTTAGCGGCCACACGGGGTAACTAGTTACCCCAGGTTCAGAAAAAGTAAAATTAGAGGTCTAAAACCTTTGAAATTGATACAAGTAACGACATCTACCGGTAGTAGACAAGTGTGAAATGTGACTCCGTTACATAGGAAGCCGAAAAAACGCGTGGCGGCGCTTTGAGCGTTCGTTTTCTCAGCGTGGGGTAACTAGTCACCCCAGTGTGGCCACAACCATTTTTGCTGAATATTCACGTATATGACCAGTTTTTAGAACGCCATCTATAAATTGACCGATAAAAATCATTAGAAATGTTGAAGAACTGTTCAACAAATATGAAACAATCGGTTAGAAGTCTTGAAACACCCACATGTCTTGTACAACTAGGTTTTTCAGCGTGGGGTGATGTGTTACCCCATGTGGCCGCTAAGGGTTCAATGACTTGGTAACCGGAGTTAGCTTCAAGATCTGCTAGCTTTTGCGACGGGTGAATATCTCCAATCATGCAACTTCATTCACTTTAGACAAATCAATGGTTCTGATGGTTGAGTTAAATACGTATATCGTCAAAGTTATTTGAAAGACCATGAAATTTAAACTTGATTTGCCGCACATGCGGTAATATTTTTTTATCGACAGTTCTGGTCGCTTCTTGTAAAATACTTGTTCAGTTGTCGGAAGAACAACTTCGGACTGATGCTGAAGTTTTCAGCTTTCTACCTTTTATAGCATGAGCTTTCCATCACATTCATTTGGAATTGGAACTTGATGGGAAAGAATGTCACAGGGTTGATATCATATCAGAACCGACAGACAGTACTTGGACTATTATCGTGGGGAAAGAATGTCACGTTGTTCATGACACACCATAATCTTGACCGACCAACAGTTCGTGGAACTATAAATTGTGGAATGTAGGATGTTTGATATCATACCGGAAGCCACTTAATGTCGATCAGGACATCCCTAATATTGGCAGCGCGATTGCACGTGAAACCTCCCAGAGAGAAGGGTTTGCGTCTCCGCTATACCTCGACTGTCGGTAGGGAATGATAGTAAGACTGAACGAATTGTTGGTGAGACAGCATGATTTTGATCTATTGTTAACAAAAAATGTCAGCAGATTGTTGGTAAGGCAGCACGATTTTGACCTGTGGTTGATAAAACGTTGGAGCAGCAAGGGTCGATCGCGGTGACAGAGGTAGTAAGGTTATCACAGAAAAGGGTTTGAATATGGCTAGAATATCGGTAAGTGTCGCTAGTAGGAATCTGTGTCAAGAATTCCCCTTGTTTTGCTACTGGTAAAAAACTATCATATGAGCGTTAAGACTACGATAATATTCCTCAATAGCCCACAATAGTCACAATCATCTTGCGAGCGTTAAGGGTATGACAATATCCAATTGATAGCCTACACTATTTACAATCAAGTCATGAGAATATTTTTTATGTCTTATCATTCTCAATCGTGTGAAGCACAGTAAGAAAATATGATAGAATTGATATTGATGTTTTTGATTATTTAATTTTGCACAATATGACATTTTTTGTTAATATAGATTATTTTTATCAAGGAATACATACGCAATGCAGAAACCAAGTGCTCCAAAAAAAAAGTAACAGATATAACAGGGAATGATGTTTACTAATTTGTTTGTATTGTACATTCGTACCAGTGCAGCTTATAATATTTTGAGAAATAGCAATACGACTAATCAAATATTCACGGGCAACTCATGAATGCTGCGGTTTCTATCAATAACTTTATGAAGTGTTCTACAAAAAAAAAAAAAACTGGGCATTTCGGAAAACAGCGTGAAATGGTATTTCAATGTTTAATGAAATACGCGTAAGAATCAGCATCGAAATCAGCTCAAGAAATATTAATTCGACTGTGAAGTTCATTATGGTGAAAAACTTTGGACGATGTGACGAATAATCAAGCAAGTAGTGCTTCAGTAGTTCAATTTTCACCGCTGATGTTAAATTTTCATCAGCCCGCTGCAATGTTTGCTTTGAAAGGTGCTGCACCTTTTCGAATCTTGACGTCTTTAGTGCTCAAGGCTATACTGAAAGTAGAAAAGGCTGGCGGGTGTGTGCGCACAATAGTTTCTAATGGAGGTAGTACCATTCGGAGAATATGGGGACAATTTAATATTTCAGGTAAGAAGAATAAATTAAGTTATTCCTTTTAAGATAACTTACGCTTTGTCTGATACACCGCACTTAATTAAATTTCATTAATAGTTGCGCTACCATCAGGCATTTTTATTGTACTTTTCATTCAAAATGATCATCTTTCTTGATGAATGGGGACGAACTTGAATGGCAAAATTATGAAAAATTATATGAGGTAAATATGTATAATCCTGGAGGTCTGATAGTTTGTCCAAAACTTACAGTAAACCGTGTGCAGCCAATCGACTGTGCAGAAATGCGTGTTTCCTTTGCAATTCAAGTATATCCATGATTATTTTTTCGTTTCCCGCTAGCCCAATTAAGTTACTTGTTGTATATGTATATGACTACATAAATTGCTAAAGTATCCAAAGTTTGAAAACTGCAATATTTGCAAGAAACAGACAACAATAACTTCATACCGCGTTCGACAATCAAGGAATTCAGGACTACTTTTTCATCCCATAAAGGTTTCTACCTTCCCTTGAAGTCAAAGAACAATTGGATCATCGTTTGACGTCTAGAATTCAATTATGAATGGGTATTTTGTGATAATGTGACATTAGAATTCCCGGGTTAAATTCACAAAGCAGGCATTTTGAGCTACTGTATTCAGTATTATATCACTTAAGTATGTGGAAATTTGCTAAACAACAAAATAAAAAAGTTTTCCGAGACAAAGAAAAAAATTGCCAAGTTAAGTATGGGTTGAATTTCACCGGAAATGATCATAATGCATTATTTTAACGACAGTAAAAATATTTTTCATTGTACTAAAATCTTTGAATTGAATCATTTCAAGTATGCGTGATTAGAATTTATATCAAATTCGTGCAATTAAAGAATCACTAACACAGATAATGAGCACGAATTTCAATGCTACACGTACACACATAATCGCCCACATTACTCACTAGCGCAAGTAGTGGAGAATAGCCAAACTTCTGTGAAATTTCACTTGTGGAGCCATCGTTGCATTACGTCCCTGTCTTACACCGTTGCAAGGAGTCAGCATGACAACATAATCCCAATTTTTAATCCGATGCGGAAAGATTCGATACCTAATGATCTGTTAGAAGTAAGTAGGCTCTCCTGCATCGCAAACGAGAATATTGTCGCGGTACGATGTCGCCAATGAATAAAGTTCCATTATCTTTCGCATTTACTGAGTTTTACCATTTTCTCTCAGTATACGACATCTTTGCTTACCTGTACGTCTTGAGCATCTAGGCTGTCTAAACTTAAGTAGTCCAGATTTGTACAATTATATGCCAGTAAGACACTGTACAGTGGAAAACACTTTAGTCTCGTTGGTGGCAGACTTTCATCTGGACTCACTAGGCTGTTTGGACCTTCGCCCAGTTTGGTAACTTGCACCTCTGGCTCCTGGTGATAGGTTATCTGCGACAGAGAAGTAAACAGAAAGTTAAAAACTGTAACTCATAACGGGGAAAGTAGTAGACGGATGCGGATCCATTACCCGCCACTTCTCCACAAAATATCAGTAATTAAAACAAAATTACAGGGTTGCGAATTTTGATTCGTTCTGTAACGGATCGAGGTATCTCTTAAGTCGATAATGGAAGATCTATGTACATTTGTCACGTTTATGGATGAACACTGTCCATACGTCTCTCTTAACAATTAAATCTGAGCGAGAAGGCCGCTAAGTTCGCTCATCATACTGCATATTCAAGTTTACGTACAACTATCAGCATTATGGATGACATAAATTCACTAGTCCTTACAGGGTTAGTTATCTGTATTTAATCAGCCTCATTTTGTTACCATTTTTGACAGCCATTATATCGTACTTTGTAAATATTACAATTAACGGTTTACGCCGTTCAATTCTAGGGCATGCCTTTCCGCGCTGTAACATCTGTCCGCTGTGATACCAGAGGATGATGCCATTTATAACAAGGTGAATATGAATTACTGATCATCAGATTTGACAGAAGACGTTTCGGAAGCCATTCAAATTGCCCAATTGACTAGTCCCGTTATATTCCCGGTTCTTCGAAAACTGAAAGAGCCTGTTTTAACATTGTGAGTCGCCATATCTACCCATTGTATGTAATATATGTATATATTGTAACGTGGCATTTTTGATGCTCGTTATAAACGGCTCCCTGAATCCTAGGCGCAACTAAGATTAGAGGTTTTTCGATATCGATTGCCGAAGGATTTGAAAAAGAGTGCCAGAACCGGAGTCACGCTTCCGAGATTCCGAGAGGGGACACTGTAGCGAGTAGCGAATACGATATTTAGGGCTTTTTGTTTTTTGAGTTTCAATGGCATCAAGCAGGAAGTTAGGAACGAATTCGAGGAAATTGCAGAGTGGCGGAATAGCGACGATCTAGAAGGAAGAATGTCGAGGCTGCGGAGGGGGAGCCAACGAAGATCCCTGCATGGCGGGAATCCAAAGCGGACGCGATTCCCGCTGGTGAACGGCGCGTAGCAATCTCGCCTGTTTACCGACTAGGGATGAAAGAGCACTACACCGCTCACCCCCAAGAAATCATTGAACTACGTGGAGGGCAAAATTGCGATCTAGCATTGAGTTCTGCATCGCGATGCCCCAACAGGCACGCGTCGAGTTGTGCAATCTACGAAATCCATGGCAGATCAATTTTTGCGTACGAAATCGGTGTTGTGGCAGGTCGGCGATTTTGAAATCACTCTAGTTCTGCCGATTGACCGAGATAGTGGCTCGAGTACGTTGTCGTCGGCGAGTTTTTTTTTTTGTGGTCTAGAGAAATATGATGCTGCCGAAAAATCACGAAGGGGTTGACGAATTTGTGGCGTGAATGTGGGACGGTAAGCGTTACTAATATTCTTGCGATCGGATTTCTAAAGTAATAGAGAAAACGATTGCTGAATGACGAATAACCATTTTGAATTTGCGTTGTCGGAAAGTATTCAAAATTTGTTTTTGCGGATTCTTTTGCTTGATGACCGTAGTCTAATAGCTAGGGAGCTGGGTGCCAAAATTTCTAAATGATTTGATCGTCAGGCAGACATTATTAATATCAAATTTTGTACCATAAGAAACATTAAGGACCGCGTTTGTCACCATGACAGGCCTGCGTTGTCAATTGACAGCGCTTAAAAAATTTAAAAAAAGGGTGTGCTAAATAATTTGTTCGTGTCTGCCTCTTGGACTGATGGTCAGAATTATCCTGAAAACGATCAAAATCCAGAGGCAGACATCCGGACCTCTGACTTTTGTACTAGTAAATTTTTTAAGTTTTTTTTATGATTTAAAAACGTGTATAGGAAATGTTCGCCCGGCAGACCTGAATTGTTCGATTAAAAACAATGTGAAGGGCCACAGAAAAATGGTCTGCCACCATGGTAGCGCTGAGTTGTCAATTGACAGCGCTTAAAAAATGTAAAAAAAAAGGTGTGTTAAATCATTTGTTCGTGTCTGCCTCTTGGACTGATGCTTAGAATCATCATCAAAACGTTGAAAATCCAGAGGCAGACATCCAGACCCCTGATTTTCCAAAGGCAGACCATTTGAATATAAATTATTTTTTTTTAACTCTACGCTCGCGCTAAGCCACAAATAAAAAATTCTGCGCCTACGAAACCTTAATAAAAATAATTAATGTTACATACAAGCAATCGATAGGAACAATTTTAAAAACATATTGAAAAAATTCGGGTTCTAAATCTGTTACCTGCCGTCCCGCAGGTATAAAATAAACTGTATAGTTTGTCTTTCTTTCTTAGAGAGAAGAAAGTGAGAACGTTATAACTCCGTAGAGAGTTGGGGCATACCTATACATAGATATATGTGTAGGTATACACCTATACAATAATATACACCTTAGTCCTAAGTTAGGTTTAAGTTCGCTCCAAGAGACAGATGTAGTGGTTTTTTGTTAGAAAATTTTTTTTTTTTTCCACGCGCAATGATTAGAGATAGACAGGACTAAACTAATATTGCAGTTCTCACTAATTAGACGGTAATTAATAAGAAGTAAAACAATCATACAAATTTTTACAGAGATATAAGAAATGCGAGATGCTGCTAACAACAGCCATACATTTCCGCAAAAATAGCCTTATATCTATTATTATTTAAACGTTTTATGTTACTTTTCGTTTATTTATACCTATACGTACAAGACGGACAAAAGCAAATAAATAAACATTGAACAAAAAAAAATTGATTTATTAGATATTCAACTAGACGTAGTTTCAGAAATGTATGAAAAATTGGGTAAAAAAAATTATTTTCCTTGTTTAAAGCCACTTTTCCACAGCGATGGATTGGGAGAGGCAGCATTACGCCGTGGCCAGCAAGATCTCCAGATCTCACCCCACTGGATTCTTCCTCTGGGGATACGTTAAAAGCAAGGTTTACAAAACTCAACCACGAAACTTGGAGGATTTGAAAAATAGAATTACCGCAGCATGTCGCTCGATCACTCCGGCGACATTACAAGCCGTGCAACAGTTCACGCAAAGCCGACTGCACCTATGTGTTGAAAGGGAGGGGAGCAGTTCGAAAACTTTCTGAAATGATACAATTCAATTGCTAATAAACTCTTATTATGATCCCTCACTTGTTGTCATATCGTGACTTTATTTCGTATTACCACTGAATACCTGTACGCAGACTGCGAACTTTACTTTGATATCAACACGCGGGCTACGCCCTAATCCGTCAACAAATCTCCTTCCATTCTCGCTGTTTCAATTGACTCACTCCAGATTGGCTAAGGGGTACGGCCTGATCCGTCGACTCAGCTCCTCTCATTCTGGACGTTTTAAGTGATTCACCCTGTATACTAGGGGGGCTCCGGGCGCCAACCCCTATTTTCGAGTTTTATTGGCAGGGGGCGGAAAGATAAGAAAGGTTGAAAAAAAGAAAGGAGGAAAGGTAAGAGGTCAGATTTTTGTAGGTATAGGGATGTGTATGGTTGAATCCCTGATTCCTATATGGATGTATATACAGATGGTGAAGGGTCAAGTCTTCATACGTGTTGCGGTATACTATATGTAGGGTAAGGGGTTGAATCATTAAAGGTATAACAGTATATACGTAGGGTGAAGGGTTGAATCTTCATAGCTATAAGGGCATAGATTCGCAGGGTGAAGGGTTCAATCTTCACAGGTATAATGGTACATACGTCGGATGAAAGGTTAAATCTTCATAGCTATATAGGCATAAACGTAGGAGAAAGGGTTGAATCTGCATAGGTATGCAGATGTATACTGTGACGCTAATTTCTGTTACCCTCAGATGAGGATTCACCGTTGAAACTTTGTCGCGATTCTCAAATTACTCAAAACTACTAAACTATAACAAAATCATATACGTTGGGCGCCAGACGCTTAAGCGTTAAATTTCAAACAACGACACGAAACAATACGAAAAATAACTAGAGAACCCGTTGTACGGCTGGCTAGGCTCAGGTACTCACACGAACTGGTAGAGTTGCGGTATTCAAGGCAGCTCACGATAATTAAAGAATTAAGAATATAAAGAATAAACCTAAATCAGGGGAAATTAACGGGTCAATCAGTCCTATATATTATCGATTACGTTACCAGATTCAAGTCAGCCAAGTTAGATGGCAACGATAGCGATAGTTAATAAATCAGGCAATAATAGTTTACAGAAATTTTTTTTGGGTGGCGAGTAAATGCGGCTTCAGACAGGGGATCGGCAGCAAATCCGAACGACGTTACTGGATGGCAATCGCGGCGGATCGCGACGAATGGAGGGCCTCGCACGAGGCTACGGAGAGAGCGTCAACGGAGAGCTCTGCCGCGAGGGAATCCAAGGCGGACGAGATTCCCGTTGGTGGCCGGCGAGCCGTAGCCCCCCCCCTCCGTCGCCCAACTGACGACAGGTACCCTCGCGAAGTCGTCACCACGCCACTGCCAAGCTACGTGGTACCCGAGACTGGCCAGCCAATCAACACCCCGCGACAGCGGAATTCAACGATAGCGATACGCTAGATTGTAAGAATTGCGTAACGAGAACCCCAATTCGATCGGGAAAATTTTGACTATGGATGGCGCCTATGTTCGGGGCATGTTCGAATTGCGGCTCCGATTTGCAGGACTCGTCACTTGAGTCCTGGCGACATTTCGCGACAGTCGAGTAGGATAGAAATTTACAAAAAAAAAAAAAACCTCTTTGAAGTGTGTGTGCCATGGCCGAAACAAGAGTTGGCGAGTTCTTGGTGTGGTGGCGAAGCGGTAAGCGCTATTAATTCTTTGCGAACCCATTTCGAGTGCAAGTAGATCGGCGCACCGTCACCCGGTTGGCCTAGCCCTTGTTGAGTTAGAGTAGTACTCGAAATTCGTTTGCCGATCTCCTTGATGATGACCGTAGCCTGAGTTTTCGCGATAACGCGTAGAGTCAAGTGGATCCCTGTAAAGTCTCGCGTAGAGTCACGGTTTCGAGTGGGGAACAATCTCGGTTCGAAATTGAGTGCGGCCAAATTCCGCTGCACGGGGTCTCGTCGAGTCTGCGTACGTAAAAAGGGTCACCTCTCGGGGGGGGGGTCGCGTGTTACCGTGCGTAGATGCTTGGTTTAGCGGGAAGGGTTGTGAACTTTGGGGAAATAGGGACTACGACTGGAGCTCGGATGCGTCATAATACGCTACACACTCGCACGATCAGAAAAGCTTCCTAGAGTTATTAATTTGGTCGCGATTAGCGCGTCGAGTCACGTCTTTTTGATTTAGTTTACGAATTCTTGTGCATCAGTAAGGTGGCGACTAGCGCCCGTAGAAATAAGATATCAGCGAGATTTAATCACGATTGCGATTAGCGCGTCGGATATGATCTAGATCACGTTTTATTTAGCGGTTTATAATTAAGGGCGTTGCCTAGCTAGAAAGCGCGGGCTACTCCGCTTCCCGCGTTAACCGTGGCGAGAGAGAGGGTAAAGAAACAAGTGAGACGGAGCAGCCGAGCTGTCGCCGGAGTGGGGCGGGTGACGCGGCTATCCTCTTCCACCCCTCACGGGCATTCGGTTTCAAATACTTTTAAACAGCCCAGTGTATCGCGCTCGGCACGACGCAGCGCCTGATGAATAATAGAAAAAAAAAGTAGACTCCTTTCAGATTCCGCTTGAAAAATTTACTAGTAATACAGAATTTAATAAGGAACCCGAAACTATTTTTTTTATAATTCGAAAACTTGTCATTAATGAGGTAAAAATCGTCAAATATTTGAATTGTTTATAAAAATTGGGATTTTCAATAATGTTCAACATTGCATTTTTTTTATGAAAGCTTATTCGTTCACCTTCCGAATGCACTGTAAATGATGTCTTTACGTCGAATAGAACCGGATATATCCGAGCTCCTTTTGGATCAGAATTGAATGATTGTCTTGTAACTTTCGAAAACAAACATAATTCGGACGAACACCAAAATGCGTGTCGATTCTTTTTACCTTTATTTCATGTGAAAAAAAGTATGAATAGATTGAAAAAATACGAGGTCATTTTTTGATTGACGTGACGTAGAATTCCTTATACGTATGTTGATATAGATATACATTCTTCATATTTCAACGAAAATTATATTCACCGGCGTCCGTATTTCTACGCTATGCGATCACGTGACTGGTAATAGTCTAATAGCCGGTATTCATAGTCAGGTTCGATTTGCAGGACTGTCTTGAGGCAGCTCAAAGCATAGCTTGATCGGCTGAGAGCTGTTCCTAATACAGTCTCGAAAATAATACGTAACTATTTACGAATACCGGCCAGACGTCGTCACAGGTCATTTTAAATTGAAAATGCAACGAATAGCTGTGAGCAAATTCATGATATAGCAACGAAAATATCATCAATCTCCCAGGTCTCACCACGTGGAGGTCGCTATCAAACAGAGACCCGCCTAATCCGTCCCTACCTCCCAACCATGATCGGGTTTGCACCAAACAAATACAAAATGATGAAAAATAATATAAAATGGTAAAAGTAAAATTGAACTCGTTTAAACTTAATAAACATAATCACGAAATCTGTATGAGAAGGATCTCATAGAAATTAAATTGAAACAGTATAAGTGAAACATGACAGTAATCTTGATAAAGAAAATTGATATAACAAAGCATCGAGCATTGTATACATTATATGGCTAAATAAATTCTATAGAAAGCGCAAACTATGGAAAGTAGTACGGAAAGTAGAAAGTATTCCTGGAATGAATAATCAGATATATAATTATAACGATATGACTAGCAAATTTTTAGCACAGTAATACATATAACTAACTAAACATAAATCACAGAAATATTGCACGTAAGCTATATACAAAGCTATTATATTTATGTACATATGTACATATATTTAGATTACAGTGTTTTGTCGTCTGTCGGTCGTGAATTTACTGTTTCTTACGCGCGGCCTTATCTGGGCTTCGATGATTTGAGGGGGTTCGCGGATTGAGCGTTGTCGGGCGCGTCTAGAATCTACGATTTCGGGTTACAAACAAAAGTAAAAGAAATCTGCTCATTTATTCTCCATTTTTTCGGTCCAGAATTTATCGTCACGTTTTATTTTATCAAAAATCAATCCCTTTGACGTCCAAACTATAAAATAGCACCACTTCCTATTCGTAATGTGTAGAAGACCTTGGACCTGATACATGTAATTATGAGAAAGCTCTAACTTGGCTTTTCCACCGATTATTTTCGTCTCAAATATTAATTCTGTATCCCAAAAATCTATCGAGCGAGCGCAGCGAGCGAGCAAAATTTTTAAATGTTCAAGCGAAATCCCACAAAAAGTACTGATATCCCCAAAAAGCACCTCTGTTGCAAAAACCTTTCGCCAAGTATATTAATTTGACAGCCACCCACAAAACAGCCACCTACAAAACTGTCATCAAATCAGATACTGCTGCCAAGTATAATTTATTTAGAAGCTAATGATGATTTTGATATACTATAACGACAAAAAAAAAAATTGAAATCAAAATTGAAATTGAAAAAAAAAATAATTTTTATTGAAAAAAAAAAAACTGGAGATAGTGGTAAAGGCGGGCTTTTTTAAAACAAGCACAAGAAAATACAAGTCGAGCTATATCAATTTTGTAATGGCAATATAAGCATGGGCCCGCCAAGTACCACGTACTCCAATTTTTTTTTTTTTTTTTATCCAAATTTATGTTTTTTTTTTAGAATTTCAATTTTGATTTCAATTTTTTTTTTTTTCGTCATCATTAGTTATAGTATATCCAAATCATCATTAGTTTCTAAATAAATTATACTTGGCAGTAGTATCTGATTTGATGACAGTTTTGTAGGTGGCTGATTTGTAAGTAATGTGTGCATGTATGATTACCCCAGAATTACGTCAAGTTTATTTCTAAAAACAAAACGCGCGTATTTTAGTGGCCTAATACGTACGCGCCGTATTTACTTTGTATGGAAAATTCTGCCAGGTACATTGTAATTTTACCTTGGATACTTAGGTAGTCACAATAAGTGATAAGAATATTCCTTATGATCGACAAAGTGTAAACACTCATGCCAATTGCCGAATATCGATTTCGATCATTTAACCTGAACACGTAACAAATTGATGACATATTTTAGCGACTAATGCAAACCGGGCTAGTACCACACGTCACAATGCATTCCAGTTTATATTTTCGTATGTATAAAAAAACTAGAGAATGAATGTATACTGCTATTATGAACAGCACTATCGGCTCTTGAAAGTACCTTCTTAAATTAAAGCCCTGCGATTGTTCGTACTCAAGTGATTGAATCTCGAAGTCAGAGAGGGTGCACCATCAATCATATAAATAATTCGATTTACCTCATTTTTTCCTGAAATTTAGCCAAAATCTTTATGCCGGGTCGTTTCTTCTTCTCCAAAGACACATTCCCTCTCTTCTTAGCCATCGCGGGAATAAATACTGATTCGAAATAATAAAAAACACTGTAGAAAAACACAAGCAAAAATGAAAGCGCGGAACACTATCCACGTGCCGAGCGACGAGGATTCGAAGGAGGGGAATTGTAGTGGGGGGTGTTGAGTCTACTCTCCTCGCCTGTAATTCGCATGGTCGCCCGCCAACGCAGTCGTGGCGCTAGCAGCCGCCCGCCTTTTGCGCGAAAAATTTGCTGTTTTATGCTTCGTGATTTTCCTTCTCATTTCCTCATTTTTGAAGATACTTAGGTTCTTAGGGAGTCATTTTGAAGATAAGGAATAGATCTGTGTCGCCTTTTTCGCCGAATTGCGAAAAAAAATTCACTGTCCGCTGTGTTTCACTTCAAACATAACGTACTTTCAAGTACGTTTTACGCAAATCTGAAAGCGAAATCGAAAATTCGGCAAAAAAGGCGACACAGATCTATCCTTTACCTTCAAAATGACCCCCTAAGAACCTAATTATCTTCAAAAATGAGGAAATGAGAAGGAAAATCGTGAGTCTCTGTTTGCGCGCGCTCTTCGAGGCATAGGCAACGTCCTTAAGTGACGAGTAGCGTCGTAGTCGAGGACGATCGCGGGCAGCGCATCGAGTCCGATTTTGTTTTTGGTTTTTGCGAGTTAGGGTATTATTAAGACGGCGACTAGCGCACGTAGGCCGTAGAGGTCTCCTAGATTTATTCACCTTTTTTTCTATTATTTGGTTTGTTTCTCCCTGTCTTATTTCTTTTGGATTAAATTTAAACCTTTGTATTTGGAATCGCGAAGGACGACTTGCGCAGTCGTATTATTATTTTTATTTTTATTTTTTTTTGTAATATCGCTGACGAGAAATATATTATTGGAATTTTATAGTGATTTGGCCACACCACGCGTTGGCTTACTTGTGTTGCATTTCTCTCTACCCAAAAAAAAATTACCCCTCCCCTCTCCGCGGTACTGAGCTATCGAGTATATGGTCACGGTATTTCGCATTACCGATTTCGAGGCGTGTCAATCACGCCAGGCGCCCAACAAATCTCGCGATATTGTTTTAGGTCCAGGGTACATCGTGGACGCCGATTTATTGTGCACGAGGTAAGTTCTCGGTCATTTTCTCCGAGTGACCGAAGAGCGGGAAAAATCCACGTCACACTTCATAGCAACTAGTCTTGCTCACTTCTGTTTCTTCTAACTTGTTCGCTTACCTGCTCGTATTAGAAAATTTGCTTTACCGATTAAATATGCTTTTCTCCTTGTACTTACGTTACTTACGTTGCGCGCTAATACTTTGAGGCTTTCTGGCTTCTGTCTTTAATCTATGTATATGTATTATCACTATGTGTACCTATGCCAGTCTATCTAGCTGCGCTGGGGTGAGCTATGTCTCATCGATTTGTTTTCATTTTCTTGCTATGTGTTATATTATCAATCGCTATGTGTAAGTCTATTCATGCCTTCACGTGAACGCCTAGTCGTTGGTATTTCATGTTGATGAGTTTCGGAGCTATTTCTCTTCAAAACACTATCGTTTCATTGCTGTATTGGAAACCTGGCTGAAATCTCACATAGCTGATCAGGCTGTTCACTTGCCAGGTTACAATATTCTTCGCTGCGATCGCACTGGTATTCGTGGAGGAGGTGTAGCGTCGTATGTACTAAAACGTGGCATTTTCGATGCGCGTCCCAAACGGTTCCCCGAACCCTAGATGGAGCTCGAAATTCGGGATCCCGCGGATCAGACCGCGAATCATTTCGAAAAAGAGCGCCAGGACAAAAGTCACGCATTCGATACTCCGAGGGGGGACAATTTTCGGTTTGGCAAAGACGATTTGTCAGGATTTTTGTTTTTTTTTGGTTTCGAGTACATGCGGCATCATACACGGGATCGGCGGCAAATTCGAACGACGTTACAGAATTGCAGTCGCGACGGATCGCGATGACAGGAGGGCCTCGCGCGAGGCTACGGAGAGAGCGACAATGTAGAGCTCTGCCGCGAGGGAACCCAAGGCGGACGAGATTCCCGTTGGTGCCCGGCGAGCCGTAGCCTCCCCCTCACCACACTGACGTCAGGCAACCTCGCGAAGTCGTCACCACGCCACTGTCGAACTACGGGATACCGGAGATTGAACAACCAATCAACACCCCGCGACAGCGGGAGTCAACGATAGCGATAAGTTAGCGTATAAGAATTTCGTAACGAAAACGCCAATTAGAGCGGGAGAATTTCGGACAACGGATAGCGCCTATGTTCGAGGCATGTTCGTATTACGGCTCCGACTTGCGGAGTTCGACACTTGAGTCCTGGCGACATTTCGCGAAAGTCACGTTCGAGATCTAGAAAAATTAATTAAGTTGAGTGCGTAATGGCTGAGACTGGTGTAGGCAAGTTCTTGGTGTGGCTACGAAGCGGTAAGCGTTTTTAATTCCTTGCGGACGCTTTCGAGTGCAATTTAAATCGGCGCACCGGGCAACGGTTGGCCAGTTCCTCGTTGAGTTAGAGTAGCACTCGAAATTTGTTTGCTGATCTCCTTGTTGATGGCCGTAGCCTGAGTTTCGCGATAATGCGTAGAGTCAATTTTGTTCCAGTAAAGTCTCGCGTAGAGTCACGGTTTTGAGCTGAGTCGATTTCGGTTTTGAATTGAGTGTGGCCGAATTCCGCTACATAGGGTCGCGTCGAGTCTGCGTATAAAAAAAAAGTGTCACCTTTCGCGTAGGTCGCGTATTATCGTGCGTAGACGCTCGGAATAGCGGGGCGGTTTGCGAACTTTTCGGGGATGACGACTGCAACTGGAGCTCGGATGCGGAATAATACGTTATAATTAGGCACGAATAAGAAGCTTCCGAAATTCATTAATTGGTCGCGGTTAGCGCGTCGAGGCAAATTCTGGTTTTAGTTTATGAATTATTGTTTATTGATAAAGTGGCGATTGGCGCACGTAGAATTATTGTTAATTAGTAAGGTGGCGGCTAGCGCCTGTAGCACAAGGAATTTTCTGGGTTTATCCACAATCGCGGTTAGCGCGTCGATTATGCTTTCGGTTTAGTTTTTATCTAGAGGTTTATTCTTAAGTTGGCGATTAGCGCTGGAGCTAGTAGAGGACGAACGCGGTAAACGCGTCGAATAAAATTTTTTTTTTTTCCTGTTTTGGAGATATTGTTTATTATTGAGGCAGCGACTAGCGCAAGAAGGAATAAGAGGTTATCCAGATTTAGCCATTTAATTTTCTTTCTTCTTCTCTGTTATATTATTTTTTTTTGGTTAGTTAAACTAAGTATTGAGTACGACTTGCGAATAGCGCGTTTCAATTATTATTTTTTTTTGTTTTGTGAATTTTGAGTCGCAATGAGCGATGTTTAAATAATTATTTTTCTTTTTGTATATTTTTTTTTGTATCATCGTTGGCCGAGAATGTATCAGTGGATTCTATCATTGCTCTGTAAAATAACGTGTTGGTGTTGCGTATCTCGCTCTCTCCCGTTACCTAAAAATTACCCCTCCCCTCTCCGCGGTAATGAGCTACCGAGCTTATCGTCGCTGCATAGCGCATTAACGATTTCGAGACGTGTTAATCACGCCAGGCGCCCAACCAAACTTCGCGAGATTGTTTTTAGGTCCAGGGTACAGCGTGGACGCCAAATTATTGTGCACGCGGTAAGTTCTCGGTCATTTTCTCCGAGTGATCGAGAAGCGGGAAAAATCCACGTCACAGTCCATAGATCATTGAAGACGAAAGTTCTTGTAACCTCCACTTCTGCCTAATCGGCGAGGCCTGAGTTTTTAATTGCTGAAATTTCCGGCGCTGGTAGATCTGAGATGGCCTTCTCCGTAGTATATTGTCCGTCTAAGATTGGCTACATGTCAGATTTTGAGGAAGCTTTCTTGCAGTACAGTCAAGCCTATAAAAGTAATATTGTCATGGGTGACTTCAATGCAGACTTGTGTTCGAATAGCTTTGATGCTAATAATCTGAAGTCATTCCTTTCTAGTGTGAGTATGAATATTGTTCCTGACCGCCCAACGCATCACACTGCTACAATGAGTACATGGCTTGACGTCTTCGCGGTTAATGACCTCTCCAAAGTCTCGGGTTCTCCACAATCACCTGTCGCCTTTGTATCAAGTCATGACCTGATTAGTATCAGTTTTCTGTTTATTTCTCATAGAATTGAACCACGTGAAATCACATATAGAAACTTCAAGCTCTTTAACTCCCAAGCTTTTAAACTTGATATTGAAGCCTGCGACTGGTTGCAGGTATTTACTGCTACCTCGATGGATTCCAAGGTTGATTTACTCAACACTTTTGTACTAGAGACGATAAATAAACATGCTCCTATTCGCAGAGCCCAGCTAAGACTCCAGTTCCGTAACTGAATGACAATATTAAGACGCTCATGAGAGAGTGGAATGCTGTCTACAAAGCTTTCCGGAGAACTAAATCACGTGTCGTCAGAGATAGATAAAAGGCCCTGCGCGGTCGTGTAATTAGTTTTAAGCCGACTAGTTTTAGTAATATCATCCTGATCAGCGTGTGTTATTTAATAAGTATAGATTTGATTTAAATATTTTATATATTATTATATGTTTTTTTATCTTATTTCACTTTTTTTTTTTTTGTTGTTATATTTTCTTTTCTCTCTCTACAGGGGATACAGGGCATGATCTTATATATGCTGCTGTCAGGTATGGTGTGCCCAAGCAAGAGGCACGTGTTATTCGATACCGGCCGTGGGATCGTGTCGATTTTGATGCTGCTTCTACTGCCCTATCTACGTTGGACTTCTCACAGTTTGCGTTGCTGCCCTCAATGGATGAACGGTTGTCAATATTCAATAACCTTATGAATAAGGTACTGGATTGTGCTGTTCCTGTCAGGGAATTTACTTTGCGGCGATCACCCGCGCTTTGGATATCGCTTGATATCAGAAGTCTGATGAAAAAGCGCAATGCCTTTTAACGGTCCTTTAAGAGATCTCGCAGTGTGGAAGTTTTCGCCGAATATGTCGCGTACCGTAGAGATGTGAAGCGTGCTTTAGCAGCCGCCAAGACTACTTACATACAAGAGCGGTTCAATACTTGTGGTGGTGCGCGATCGTTTTGGCGTGAGATGGAGAACCTTGGTCTTGCCAAGTGTAAAAAACCACCGGCTGCTTTACCTAGTGGGATTACTGTCGATGATCTTAATGAACACTTTCTGTCTAGTACTGTGACTGTGCGGTATGATTGCCCAGTGGTCCAGAACCTTGCCGAGAGGCAGATAGAATCCTTCATTTTCTCACCGATCACGAACAGATGTGTCAACAGTGCGCTGTCACGTATTACAACCCGTGCATGTGACCCTGATAACCTTCCGGTACAGGCGTTTAAGACATTAAAAGATCTACTGATGCCGCTGATTGTATATTTTCTGAATTCTCTATTAACAACGGCATCGGTTCCTTTGTTGTGGAAATCCTCAATTGTCATGCCTATAGCGAAGGTTCGCGATCCCACTGGCCCGTCAGATTTTAGGCCAATATCGCTTCTCTGCTCGCTCTCTAAAGTGCTTGAAAGGATAGTATATGATCAACTCGCAGTGCATCTTGCGCGCGGTAATTATCTCGATCCACGTCAGACTGGATTTCGTGGGGGTATGGGAACGCAATCAGCCGTCTTGCGTTTGGTGGATGACTGTAGGATTGCGATTGATGATCGCATGGTTACTTTGGTGGTGTTTTTGAACTTCTCTAAAGCGTTTGAAGTGGTTCGTGATTCTAATGGTACGACCTCGCGGGTACGTCCTCTCCTGACAGGTGTACCGCAAGGCAGTGTTCTCGGACCGTTACTATTTTCACTTTTCACAAATGATCTCCCCCATTGCCTCTCGCGATGTCACCATCTACTTTACGCAGATGATCTTGTGATATATCTCAGTTGCTTGCCGTCTAAAGTGAACGAAACATTAGCCTTAGTTAATGCTGATATTGAGAGTATCTGGTTATGGAGTGTAGAGAACCGTCTTAGACCGAATGTAGATAAAACTAAAGCCATGGTTATTGGCAGCTCTAAATATGTAAACGTGGTCTGTGCAACGCAGCTGCCTTCTCTCAGTCTGGGGGGTCATCCTATTGATTTTGTAACCAGTTTTAAGTATCTTGGGGTTATAATAGATAGAACACTATCATGGACGGAACACATTACTGAAGTGTGTAAACGTAGCGCGTTTACTCTATATCAGTTGAGGATGACAACCTATGACGTGGATGTTGCGCTTAAGAGGCGCCTGGTCACGTCTCTTGTCCTACCGATAAGTGACTACTGTGCAGGAGTGTTCACTAACCTTTCTGAAGGCCTAGATAGGAAAATTTCTGTTGCGCTCAACAATTCTGTGCGTTATGTTTTTCGTAAAACGCCGAACAACCGAACGTCTCAAGTGCTTGGGAATGTCAATTCATGTAAGTTAATTAGGTTATTCTTGTTTATATTATATCTTAACTCTGAAACTCCTGTATAAATGTAAAACTATGTAAACTCGTCTAGTCTGGCACGATGTAATATCAAATATTCACTTTACGTGCAATAGCAGAGGATGTGCCGGTGCTGTCTCAACAAAGCAAATAATATCGTTAATGGGAATGCATTTGTTATTATACGGTATTCCGTATTTTGAACACAGAGATAGATAGTTCCGGATTTCAGTAGGTATGACCTGGTTAGTTAAATTGACACATCATTCCTTCGGAGTGTCGACACTCTTTTGGTGGTTATGTTCTAACCACCGCAATTTATTGATGTTTTTTTGTGTTATGAATTGGAACTTGTTCTCAGAACTGTTAATGTCCAAATTGAACCTGAGCAGATTATGAGATTTATGGTTTAATTCATGAAATTGAACGATTTGTTCATCTAATTGTCGTGCAAGAGAAACCACTTGCCGATATGTATGTGCTATTTCTAGGTTAACAACAGTTCGCTGAAATTGACCTACTGAATTCTCAAACGACTTTTCATTGATTAAATGAGGAAAGTAATTAAATTTAACGTTCAGAATCGAAGGAATAATACATTTCTGTTTGCATTTAAGGAGGAATACCTTCCTGTTTTTCACTCTCGAAAGCTTATCTCCAGTTTTCCTAATCTTGTTAATGATGATGCTGAAATAGTTAAAAGGTTATGAAGTGTTCATTTATCGTCCAGGTATTCTGGAAAAGACGGCCGTACGTGTGCTGTTTATATTATATCGTAACTCTTAAACTCCTGCAAAAATGTCAAATTACGTAAACTCGCCTAGACTGGGTCGATGTAGTTACTATTCAATAGTCACTTTATGTGCAATAGCAGACGAACTCTAACTTCTATATCAACGCGCTGTTCAACAGCAGTTACAACCTCCAACCCACGTGGGTAAACATCAAAATTTTTTTTAAAGTATTTCTAAAAAAGAGCCTAAAGACGGCTAGCTAGGCCGATGCTGAAACGTCGCCGTGATCAAATGATAATCAGGCATTGATTTCTTCCTTGACCTTCCCCAACCAATTCCTCATCGGAATAATTATTTCAATCATGCATAGTGATAGTTGGCATAACTCAAATCTAATAAACTCATAGGAATTGGGGAGCTGAACGAGAAAACCTGAGTAGCTGATCAGCAGATTTCCGAGATTCATGTACATCGAAATACGTAAGTTGTAATGATTCAAATATAACCGCTCATTGTACATGGCACGATCGGATTAGGTTAGACCCAGGGAGTGGGGCACCTGGTTGCAAATTTAAGAAGAAAATTAGGTGGCTTGGTCTACGTCTCTCAAGGAGGAAGGAGGTGTGGAGGTGTTGCTCTCTGAAAAGAAATCGTAATCGATCCCAAATCGACCAATTAAAAATAATAAAGTAAATCTAAACTACGAGGACATACCTTTCAAATTACAAATTAAACACTCCAAAAGCCAAGCCCAAATTTAAAAAGAGACGATATAGAACGAAGAAATAATAAAAGTGCAATAAAAAAAATATAGTGCCTTGACGAAAAACGGTTATTGACAATTATTTATAATCTCAATAATATCCACCAGTTTTAACCATATACACTGTTTTAAACAATATACACTTGGAATGAATGAATTGTGGAATGTATGAATGAATGAATTTTAAACCTAATGACGGCTCATGTGTGGATGTATTTATAAATAAATTAAATTTTTCACTCTACTATTCATAGTTTATAAAAGATTTTTAATATTGATTTCGCATAATTTTTAATTTTCAAATAATCTTATAAAGTCAAGGAAGAACTAAATCACGCAGCAAATCGGAATCAACTCTCAACTTCCTCTTAGAATGTAATAATTGGATAAAATAAAGTTCAGGAATATTTTTATTGATGGGCCATTGATGTTTCCAAATGAGATTTCACACATGTATTTTCCATCTCAAAATATAGACTGTGTGTAAATTGTAACTTATTTGAAGTTAATCAATTTCACATTCTTGTGGCGTCCTGGTACTTCGTGTTTAGCCGTCGATCTCATGTAAAAAACCAACAATTTGTACTAGTTGGGCATTGTATATGTTGAGGCTTTTAATCCGTTGGTAAGGCATGATAAAGTGTTACAAAATAGCTCTTTTCATTTCCTCGATGTCATCCAAGTGGTCCACAATTCCTGTTTGGTAATAATTTTTCAATGTGTTGATCTTCGTCACAGTCAGTGCTCCAGTACCCTTGCCATCTTTCTTTTCTTGAAACAGCTTAGGAAGTGCAGTTCCCAGCCTCTTAGCGACATGGTTGATGCATTTTTCCTTTTCAACAGGAGTGTCTTCATAAGGTCCCATCTCCTTTACGCCTAAGCGTAACCTAGTTCTCGCATCTCCATCGGACTTGCTTATAAAATATAATGCTTATACAAGTAAAGAATACAGTCAGTAATGTCTGAATAGTAGCGGTACTACACTAGTGCCCAAGTCTGCGATCAAAACAATTCTGCTTCTTTTAACAAGCTCGCCCGCTTCTTGCCTCATGCATATACGTTGCATACAACACAGGTGCCAGTCCTCTCTTAAAAATATGATGTGACGATCGAATCTCGTCTGATTGGTCGGTGTGTCGTATGTAAGTTTGACAGTGGGCACACCATTATGCTTTCAAGGAATATAGCGGTATTTAGTCATCGTCGTCGTGCCTTACTGCATGTGGTGTCAGTTTGACAGTTGGCACGGTGTTATGCTTATCCATCTGTATAACCCAAAATTGAAAATAATAATGAGAGTTTATCATCATATCATAAAAAGGTGAAGGAAGCTCACAAGTTGTGTGATAGAATGAACGTGAGTGCTGCAGCACCGATAGACTGTCAGACGCGCGCTTTAGCGTGTGTGCAGCACCTAGCACATTATAAATCTCATTTAATTTTTGTCAATGGGTCTCGACCAAACTTTTTCCGCAGCCATCACCTCCATGAGGCCTCATGCACCAGTGAAGTTCTTGTTGCACTCTTTGCTAGATTTATGTCTCTCTAGCCAGAGAGCATAACGAGGTGAATCTTCGCCAAACTCGATACAAGCCGTCATACACATTTAGCAATACTTCGATAGAATTTCAAAACGAAGTACAAGTCCTGTTACGACGTCCAACGCGATTCCAATTTCGTACATAGACGGGTGACCTCGCTCTGGCATGTACCATCAAAGATGACGCTGATGTCTGTCACGGGCTGATCTTGTAGCTCTTGATGTATTGCGATATGTGTAGAGCGATATTTTCTCTCGCCTCGCCTAAGTCTTGTGCCTCAAGCTTATGAGCTTCCTGTGACAGAAATTACAGATATTATTAGTAGGTTCAGGCGATCATAACGGAGATATCTGCGGCGATGCACATTTCCAGAGCTCCGTATCCCAATCCAACCAAAGTGATTTCCTCAACTATATCTTGGGTCACAGCAGAAGGTGAGCTTGAACTTTTATTATTTTTGACTCGTGGACTTGAATAAGATTCAACAAGCACAAATCCACAATCACTGCAATTTAGTAATAAGTTCCATTACGCACTTGCACGAACGCCTTTTACTTTTTACAATTGGTACACTTCACGGTTTTCATTACACTTTGAAAACACGAAGAAGTAATCAACATAAAATCACCTGCTACAACAAGTGCTCGACAGGTGCATTTTAAGCGTGATTAGGCAAGGCAAGGCAACCACTACGCCCTGCTCGTGGCTCTGCTACTGCTGCCTGTTTTTCGATCAGGATCCTCCGAGCATCTCTCGCATGCTACTGCCAGGCCTTACTTCTTCCTTTTAGCTGTCACCAACGTCAAATAATTGTATATATTTTGTTCAAAACTGCACAAATTTGCTTGTGAAGGCACACATCGATTTCATTCTCAATGATGGAATTTTGTAGTATTCCTAAACAAGATAATCGCCATTTCACGCCGTCATTCAAAAAATATGCGTTAAAAAATTTGTTACTGCTACAGAGGGGAACTCGCAAAGGTGCATCGCTCCTCCGATTTACAGGAGACTTTGCATTATAAAAGAGCTGTAAAAATAAGTAAACAAGTATTTTAACTTTTATGTAAACGCTCGACTATTTCCGAGAAAAGGACGGTCGAACGTTTCGACGTGCTTCAGCACACTGCTCGCTCTGAGCGTTTTTGAGTAACCCGGTAGCGCAGTGGCTATAGGTACCTATGGAACCTTAATTCCATAGCTTGTGTTCATGTCCTATGTGATGGTTTTTTTTTCCTATTTTATACGCCCTCAGTCAAAGTACGTTTTTTATATGTCCTGCTGCAACAATATACGCTTTATTGAGTATACAGAGAGTAATAATTTTTTTTTTTGGGTTAACGCTTTGTGTACATATAGATAAGGGTTCAAAGATAACTTTTCTGTGAAAAACCAAAGCTCGATTTTTTTGGAAATTGTACTGTCAAGTGTCAGTATCCCCTGCCCTTAAATAACGCGAGTTGAACAGATTTAGTAAGGAATTCTAAATTAATGTAAAGCCGCATCGCAGAGATAATTTGATACATCTAAGAAATATAAAAACAAAGTAGAAAACTGGGCGATGAATTTAAAATCACTGATTCAATCTACCCAGTGCTATAGAAGACGAAATGGATGGCATGACTCAAATTCCACGTACCAGCAAGAAAGATGGCGTACTTAAAGTACGGTCTCACCTCTTTGGTATCCTTATCTGTGCTGAGACAAGCATGTAGAACTCTTGTCTTCGTATTTCTAGTGCTTCTGTGTGCCTCGAAGAAGCTCCGCGGATCCGTCAGAACCAGAACTCCTCTCCAGTTCATATTTGACTCCAACCACGTCGTAGTTGAAATAGCTCCCACCTAAATATGAAGGTTATGAATGGATCAGTTAGTTGGCCGACGAATGTCGAAACGTCCCATCATTAGGATCGTATTTTAACAGGAAAATACATGTACCGATCTACGAACATTTTGGAACCTTTGCAGATTTTAGGGTAAGAATTTCGATTCGCTAAGATTTTGATATGATATAGTGTACGCTCAGGTATGAAAATCTTTTTATTCGTAGATGTTCAATCTGCACTGCGTATAACGAACCCGTTGATCATATTTTTTAGAGGCATCCATTAATTATATGAGCTCAAAGTAGGGGGGAGGGGTCCAGGAAAATCTCACCAAATCTTATTTAAAGGAAGGGGCGGGGGGTATGAAAATCTCACGTCAACATTTTAATTCAGAAAATATACACTATAATAACAGATAACATTTTGTAATACAAAATCAATCCCAGGCACAGAAGATATTAAATATTAGGTATATAGTGGTACGAAGCAAAGAACATGAGCATATCAAATAAATTTAATTATTTAAAAATAACAGTATAAATCTCATGTGAGGGGGAGGGAAGGTCCCACCACATCATACCAAAATTCGCCAAGAGAGAAGTGGGGTTGGTCCAAAATAAAAATAGAAAAATCTCACGTAGGTAATGGACACCACCTTTTAGAATTAAGCGTTTGCTTAAAATTATTAGCACTTCTTTAAGGTAGATCCTTCCATCTCTGTTTGATCCCTATTTGTCTTAATATTTCTTATTAGGGATTTTAAGGGTCTTTTTTGCATTTCAATAACGACAGTTGAAGTACGATCACATTTGTGTTTATACTACTAACATGGTAGTCAGAACCATCGACAGAGAATGTGCGGCGTGTTTCTTATCTAAGCAATGCACAGAATATGGCCGCCGTTGTGCGAGCAGGATAGAGCATCGTTAGTGCCAGTCGCTGTCTCTTTCTAAGACAGCTATTGATCAAATATCCCATGGACATAGCTCAAACAAGGACACGAACAGACGCGTTCTGCTACTTGTCTCTTTCTACTCGGTAGACATTATTTTTGGCCTGCTCTTGCAGTCCATTTTCTAAGTCGGTGGTCAGAACTGAGATTCGCGAGCACTCGTACAAGTTCGTGAATACTCGCGAATCTACAGACACAGTACGAAGTGATACCTACATCTCTAACACAGAAAGTACCTCAAATCCTCTTTTTTAGATTTCAAAGTGATAGTCCAAAATGAGATGTTTTTTTCTTTTTCCAAAAAATAGAACAGTTTAAAAGTATAGTCTGAAGTTTTCTGAATTGGATGGAAATGGAATCATAACTGAATTGGTTCAAATACTTACGAGATCTAAGACTTGTGTGAATTTTTTTTATGAATAACTAAATTGTTTCAATTTTTCCGTGCGAAAATGAAAGCATGCCAGAGCACACCCTAACGCTTTTAAGGTGAAATAAAACCGCTTTCAAAACTTAATCAGTATAAATATTTCATCATTATGGGGCAGAATTTCTCGAGTGTACCAGCCCCAAAAAACAAAGTTATCCGATAGCGCTGATAAGTGGGCTTATTGTAATCCTATTGGATAGTAGTTCACACACTAAAAATTAATTGATTTCATTAAATATTGACTGAGGTAGAGGGAATACAATTTATGGACTTTTGTGGCTATGCCTTATTCTCAAACACTTGTAACTTTTTTCCTGATGCAAAGTACAAAATTTCACCTAAAATGTTTTCGATAGGGTTCTTCTCCAATTTTTAGTACATCATAACTATTTGGATGGAAAAAGGTTTGTGACGTCTATATTTGGAAACTAAAAATTAATTTCATTTTGCTTCAAAGTTCGATACTTTTTTGTATAATTTCAAAAGAAATGTGAGCTTTTTTCCTAAAGGGTCGCCCCTTTTCAGAGAGGAAAATTCATTAGAGTTCGAACAATTGACCGACCAGTAATCAGATGCTCCGGCGGAGTAGAAGCAGCGCGGCCCTCAATCAATGCGTGCACGCTGGTAAGCTTCCTGAAACATCCTTGTTCAGTGACTGAGAATAATATGTGTTCGGGCCATTGTGATCTCCTAGCTAATCGCGCTCGCTCAACTTGCGTCAGCGGGGGATGCCAAATCTCGTCTGGACAAGGAGCCGAGCGCGCAATGTGCATTTTGAATTAGTTTATCACGGTCGTCCATCGAACGACGATCGTCGGTGGTGCTCAGCCGAAAGGGCCCTGGATCCCTTCATATACGGCTCTGCTGAGTAAAACCATACGCATTCGATGGTCAATAGCCGAGGTGAGCGGCCGTAAGGTTCTAGATTCTCTGACCCTTGACCATACGCCCTTTACCAAAAAGGACAGCAACAGCTGACGAACCCTCGGTAAAGGGCATTACAAACATTCAATCGAAAATAATACGCAAATGAAACGAAATTCAATACGAGCAACACACGTAAAACGCGCGAGATCGCAGTGGCACGAGCTAGCGGGCTCTATACATTCTTACATATGCAAATACACAATTGTCAAATCGTCGTGGGCTTTTATGCCGCAAGGCTTTTCCCACAAGAGCCAATAAACATAGAAAATCCGATGGCTTAAATGCGGGACGTTTTTATTATTTTTAATTCAAAAAAATTCTTACCCTTCATGCCTCATATCCCAAAAAGATATATATACAAAACTACGAGGCAACTTCGCAACGAAGGAGCTTCGACAATACAATCCTCATAATTTCTCATCTCGAATAATATTACACGCTGTTATCAGAACGGTCATATGTTTTATTCACAGTAAAGTAAAGTCAGTAAAGTCTCGTAGTGACATCTCAAAACCTAGTTAATGACACAGGGCTATTTTCGAATATCACAAGATAATAATAAATTATCTGTGAGCCCATTTCCAGGTAACCAAAATATTTTTATTCCACGGATGGTGCAGGACAATACTTCAAGATCAAAAGTACCTTTTCTAATCTCAGGGTTCACACATAAAAAGACAAGCAGCACGTTCTAGCTTGTAATGTTCTCCGAAACATCTTGTACTCACTCTCCAAGCTTTATTTCAGAGATAAACTGAAATTTTCTTTAGTAGCAAAGACAGTCATGCTACAACAACTGACAAGAAACATCCGCGAAGTGTCCGCTTCTGATTTTGATGAAACTTGGTAGAAATGTTAAGTATGCTAAAATAAAAGATGCTGTTTAGTAACCTTACAGTTGTATGTTTCCTTCTATTATGATTGAACTAATAAATTTCTGTATGTGTGGATTTACGCTGTCGAATTCGCTTCCGCCTTCAATGAGTGAATGATCACCTAAGATTATAATTCGGCAAGGGAGCAGATAATCTGTCAAGTCGCTATTCCCAGAATTGTGACGCCACCGAAGGACGGCTGGACGCTCGATGATACGACCAACCACTTCTTATAAAAGCGCCACCGCGGAGCGACGCTTACTGCTAGTTTGACTACCGCCGAGTTGACATCAGCTTTGAGTTTCGCAAGACCGCATATCTTAGTTAAATCACAGGTTGACAATGAGTACCCTCCTTTACTTTACCGCACCGAGTTCGTGCGTTGTTTGTTCAGGCACCTAGTTCGTGCAACCTTCTTGAGAGCATTTAATTCATGCACTGTACTTGATTGCACCTAGTTCGTGCAATCTTGTCCGCAGCGCCTAGTTCGCGCTATATTCTCTAGACGACTCGTTCGTTTACAATCATGAAACGCATTATGTGTACTATTTCCTTAAAGTCTGGATATTGTCTACTCACCTTTGAAAATTAACCAACTTGTGCCTACATTTCTGGACTAGCTCCTCAATCAACAACGAACTAATACTGTTTCTTTACTTTTCAGATTCTTCCAATACAGAACTACTCACGCTACGTTATAACACCACGCCTACTCTTCCAATTTGCATCAATTTTCTTATCTTACTTCAGTTATTATAATTCTCTTTACAATATATCTTTTCTTCCCGCAGACTCAGTTTGGTCCTTTAACCGATTCATTTGAGCCAAACGTTTATATCAAACAGATGCATATTTTTTCATATCGGCTGAAATTAATTTCAAGGAGGTGAACTATCCCCCTGAAATGCCATTTTTTACAATTTCTAATATATTGCATAATAGGGCCTAATGTACAGATTGTAGGGAAACTTAATTTCTAGATGTTTCTGATGGTGCTCTTTCCAAATCTGAAGTCCAAATTTGAAAGTTCAAAATGGCAGATTCAGCATAGCCGACGTCAATAACGAAAAATCCATCGATTTTCACCGAAAGTCGGTGGAAGATATTTTCGAGGTCACTGATCATGGATCTGACCATGAAAATTCGAAATTCGAAGCGACGAATTCAAAACGGCGTTAGAAAATCATCACAATACCCGCCATCTCTACGAAAATTGGTATCCATATTTACTTCAATAAAACTTGAATATTACAACGCATACATTTGAAAATTCTTTGAAACAACAACAATTTATTACAACAGGTTGTTGTTAGAAATGTGCAAGATAGTTGTACATCCCAATGCTGTCCATCTAAGACAAGATATCGAACATCTCAGCGCTATTTACACGCCTGTGATACATCAACCATAACTTCTAATTATCGACTGTACTTGCTCTTGACCTCATCTTCTTATGATATTTTCGTATCTATTTAACCCGTTGTCTCATAGTCTATGCGTCTTACTACTTGCTGATTTCGTTCTCTTTCCGTTTGCACGCTGGAGGATCTACAAGTTCAAAAATCAATCTCCGTTGAAAATTTCGGTCGTGTGTTTAAATTAATTTATTGACTGAGATGAATGCGTAGGGTTTCGTATCCCTCTTTTTTTTAAATTAACATTAGTTTTTTAGTCTAATTTGATTTTAATTATTGTTTTCATCATGTTGTTCATCAAATTTGAAAAATTCCACGTTATTACTAGGTAATTTCTTTTCAGTTATATCGGCACAGGTTGTCTTTGTTTGTATCATAATTCTCTATACAAGATTAATTTCAAGCAATTCACTCGTGTTACCTATTATTCTTTTGTCGTGACAGATGGTTCTGTGAATATATAATCGTTCTGAGGAGGGCCCCCACCCGAGCCGAAATGTAAAGAATCTTTTAGTTGTCATTACTAACCTTCATTTCCAAGAAAAATATTTACTTCAAAATTATCGAGATCAAGAAACTATTATTCACATTCAAATAAAGTAGGAACTTTACATGTGTTGCGATATGAAGTTCGTAAGATTACAGACGAGGTTTAAAGATTCCCGGCCCTCCAAGAGCGCTTGCGATGCGTAGGCGGGAAAGTAGTATCAGTTGATCATGATGGCGATGGGGGCTGAAGGCGCATGTCGCGAGCCCGCCCCTCCCTTTCGAAATTATCGATTCCAAGTGGGACGGATCATGGAATAAATCGACCTCTTTCGCTCCGGGGACACCAGCCGAACGACATCTGTGACTTCGCAAGATCTCGTCTCTCTCCGCCTAGTCCAAGGGAACGTGACCAGATTCAACGAACATCGTCGGGATCGGTGGTTTGGCCAGCGACCATTGTCGACGAAATATATATCTAATCAACAGACATCATCACTCCAGAGATACCGAAAGAGCCAACGGGGAATCATCTAACCACCAACACTAGATGAGTAAAAGGAGCCATTTTGTAAGACCACGAAATCCAATGCAATGTTGTGAAAGGGTGCGGGGTGAATGAGAGGGTCTATAAAGGGAGTAAAATATTTAGACGAAATGTAATTCTTCTTTCGGAAGACCAGTTGATTCTGTATTTTGTTATTTAGTTATTCTTCAGTGTTTCAGATCGAAATAATGTGTGAAATAAAATAATAACGCGAGGGTTTTGACTAATGATATCCGCATCTCGTTGGGGTCATTCATTGAAATATACACGTATATATATATATACATATGTATAGTGAGAATATTAAACAGTAATCATTAAACGAAGATTTCTTACATTTGGCGCCCAACTAATAGGCTCGATATAAAATTAAAGTGTAAACAAAATCGGTCGTTGTCGGTAGTGTATGGCAAAGGAAGATAGGATATATATGACACAGTCCGGTCGAAAATCAAAACAAACATTTTTGAATTATAGATTCGACGAGAGATCGAAGAATATCCTACAAAAAAAAACATGCGGATAATACCAGAGGAGAGAGAGAACGACAGAACCCGGCGTAGGGAGATGGAAGAAGAACGAGCGGATTTGGATCGACAACGGCGCGAGCTTGAGAAGCTACGCAATGAGCTTAGCGCCCGAGAGACCGCACAACAACAAAGGTCTGCTAATCAAGGTCAACGTTCAACGAGTGCTGAGGAAATAACGGCAATTATAAGTAATGTACAAAACTTTCAGGTTGATCTTAAAATTCCGAAATTTCACGATCAGGTCGATAGAAATCCGGTAGAGTTCTTGGAGGAGGTGGAGAGATTTTTTAAAATAAAAAATATATCAAATGAATGAAAAATAGTGGTGATAGAGCAGTCGCTGGAGGGAAGAGCGAGTTTATGGTTCGAGACTAAAGCAGATGGGATTGATTACGAGCAATTTAAAAGAATCTTTTTGGAAGAGTTTTATTCTGTCCCTATACGAGTTCAATTGAAAAATAAATGGAATGATCGACGATATTACGCGCTAAATGAATCCTTACAGACCTATTATTATCGTCAAGTCAAAGAAGCGCGATTTTTTATACCTCAAATCATGGAATATGAAGTATACTATAACATAATATAGCTATATCCACTTTGGGTAAGAGAGAATTTAGTCACGGTTGATTGTAGCGATGGGGCCGCGATAGGTCAAATTCTCGGGAGCCTCGACGCTATTCAGAAAGAGAGAGAAAAATCTCGCGAAAATAAATCGTATTACAATAACGGAGATAATCGTCATCAAAAGCAATCGGTGAAACAAATCAATATACGCGATTCGGGTTATCAAAAAAAATATTACGAAGGGGGGAGAGCTCAACGGGAAAGATACGACAATCACACAGGATATAGTAACTCACGTGCGAATTACTAGCGAAATAATAATAACAATCCAAACTCGTTTAAATTACTTGACACGAGGGTTCCGCCTCCATGGACCTCGAAGTACACAAACGCTCCAATCGCGAATACGTATCCAGAATCGAGTAATAATTTAAACTAAAATGCGAGACACTGTACAGTGGTCCGCCTGTGCGTCGGCAAGACTTTGATTTCGTAGATGATTTGTCGCGAGAAATACAAGGAAATGAGGACTGCGAAAATGAGATAGAGGCGCAATCCCTTGTAAGGTGTCTTCATTTAATAGTGGAAACTTTTGAAGTTTTTAATAATTCAATTTTTTAGTTATTTTCACGATTTTTTCATGGGAGCTCTATGGGACTTGAAGACTCAAATCAAACGGCATTCCCCTTCGTTGACCTTGTATTTTTAAGAAAAAAATAGTTTTTTACTCCAAAGCAAGATCCAGTTTAATTAGGACCCTTTTCATGAACTACTATTCTAGCAAAATTTCGCATAAATTTGAAACGCTGCCAAGTCAAGAATTTTCCAAGTAGACGGCCAATCGACCGCTAAAATTTTTCGTCTAGGTGTACTTTATCACTACCTACACGAATTATTATTAATTACCACGTTCCTTTTTATATACGGCCTCGCAAAATTAACTGATTTCTGAAAAATCGCTGTGTTCAGATAGCTGTAACTTTTTTCTATCAACTCGAAATCGCTTGAAATCTTCAGGGAATATACTTCATTCTATCCCCAAACAACGCTGAAAATTTCCAGCTAGGAGTCGAAGTTGTTAACGAGCTGTGAATTTTCAAAATGTTCAAAATTCCCACATATATTTTTCAGTCAATTTTATAGCTTATTCGTCTGGACTACTTCGCGACTCGTCTCTATCACGGTCACCTTTGCTGGTGCTTCTTCGCGTTGGGCAATTCCGCGCAAATAGTATATTATGTGCCTAGGGCGTAAATGACGGTTTTACACCTGAGTGCTGATCGCCGCGCGCGAGGGCCGGCAAAGCCGGCCCGAGGGCTGCGCCGATCACACGAGGGGGTAAATCGTACGCCTGTGGTGCATACGATATTTTTTACAACAGTGTGCGGAAAATTCGGTCAAATATTAGTAATGTAGTCCCCGTGTCCAAAGATCTTGGAAAAGCCGACCTTTGACAGACCACTTTGCTGCGCGGTGGGGTCTAGGGGCGAAGCCCCCGCCGGGGGGTCGAGGGGGGCGAAGTCCCTCTCAACGTAAAATATTTCATTGTTGAAGATATAAATTTGATGAACTGGTGAATTCGAAAAATTAACGACGGAGTCAGGAATCGAACCTGGTATCTAGAGATGCTTGACCGGAGCCTTACTCCACTAGACCACCTAGCCGCCCTGACTCTGTTGTCGTTAATTCTTCTCATCACCAGTTTAGTTCAAATTTTTCTATCTAAACTTTCTATTCACACATACAAATTTGAACTAACTGGTGATGAGAGGAATTAACGACATCAGAGTCAGGGCGGCTAGGTGGTCTAGTGGAGTAAGGCTCCGGTCAAGCATCTCTAGATACCAGGTTCGATTCCTGGCTCCGTCGTTAATTTTTCGAATTCACCTATTCATCAAATTTATATCTTCAACAATGAATTGTCTCGTAACTAATGATAATGCATATCCGCATTTCAATTATTAGACGGTCTTTGACCGTCTTACGTGTTTCCCATCAGAAGCGTAAGATTCCAACATGTAAACATTCCTTACATACATTCTTACATCGGGTGCTTAAGAGACGAAAACTTTCTATTCACGTAAAATATTTCAGTTCGAATTTTTTAGTTCAAAAAACGTAATTCATTTTTTATTCTGAACATTTATCACATCGATACATTATCGAATCTTATCAGAATATCGTTTTCAGAACTTTTGTTTATAAATCGGATGGTTTAAAAAATCATTAAATTTATGTTTAATAATCTTTTGTCGATTAACAATCAAATTATAAAAATTATAAAAATTATAAAAATTAACAAATCCATGTCAAATAATCTTTTGACAATTAACAATCAAAGTATAAAAATTATGAAAATTAACAAATTTATTTGACTTATAGTCGAACATAATTACATAAACGTTGAAACATAATTCGATGCTTGTATTAACCTTTTATTTGGACCGTTTTTTTGGTAACTGTTATAACGGTAGTTTGTTTTTTTGATTTTTTCTTGGAACTTTTATCAGAGTCTTCATCAATCGCATCTGTTAGTTGTTTTCCAATGTTTCTTTTGTTATTCACGGAATTTTCGATGTACCCTTGGGCTACTTGCGTGGATTTACATCTACCATGTCTTTTCAACGTCGTGATGTCAGCTCCCGAATCTACGAGCAGGGTGGCCGAAGAACGCCTAAAACTCTATCCTGTATACAATTCAGGATTTTATAACTCTAACCGTGTGGCAATTTTTTTCGGCATACCACCGATTAAATTCTTCCTCATTGGTTGATTACAGCACTTGCCGTTGCAGTAACCGATGACAAGTTTTGTTATTGGTGTATGTTTCGGTCTTAATAGCATGTAGTCGGTCACGATCTTGTGGTATTTACTTTCAAGCACGAAGGTTCTTGGTGAATGTGTTTTCGTATTGGGTATTGTCGCAACGAGATAGGCGTCGTGTAGTTTAATTATGCTACGTCGTCTTGTCCTCTAGATCAATGGTAGTAACGTCAGTTGCTCGATCCGTCACAGATTTTTAAATTAAACCAAAATTTCGCGCCTACGCCTCTAGATGGCGGTGCCACTCTCCCCAGAAGCCCCTCCGCCTTATGCCCCGACGCCATTACGTTTTTCTGTGCGATCCGTGACAGTCACGTTAGAATACGAGTTGGAAAATTTTTCAGTTGTGCATTTTAAAAAGTTTTCTTTTATTGCATAAATGAGTTCGTGGTCAGAATCATATTCGGGGAGCTCTCCGAGATATAGAAATTCATCGAGGGACCTACTTATGGAAAAACTACGATGCCTGGAAGAAGAGATCAGGCGATCGCGTTCGCGCCATGGGATTTCAAGATCGCGTCATCGGGACAGGCGTTCAAGACCGCGTCACCAGGACGGGTGATCAAGTTCAGGGCGATATTCGAGAAGAAACGAGTCATGGGACTCTGACAAAGAGAATGGCGAGCGTATCGCTGTTGAGAACAGACGAACGTCACATTCGCGGCATGAGCGTTCGCATCCAAGAAGCGGTTCGAGGTCCATAAACTATGATTCCGACGGAAAGAGTGGTGAGCGCCATCTGCGAGATGCGTCACACTCCAGTCGTGAACGGTCCGTAGCGGCAGTACAAGGGTTAGACAAAGAGGGCGGTGAGCGCAATCCGCGAGATTCGTCACGTCCTAGTCCCCACACGGAAATGTCGGTAAAACAGGCCGAGAATAAAGAAGAGCAGTTACCAACAGAGCTCGCCGAAGCGACACTGGGGCTTTTGAGAGACGACCCATCTAAATACAATCAACGGGGTCCCGACATCCATGTGGCAGTGGCAGAGCGCTGGACAAAGATATTGCAAGATGGACTGCCGATAGACCAAAAGCGCGATCTCCAGGGAAAATATCCAACAATTGGAAACTGTCCTTTTACCAAAGTGCCGAAAGTTCAACCAGAAATGAAATCGGCCTTGACACAGTTGGCGATTAAGAAAGACGCGTATCAGTACGCCGCTCAAGATCAACTCGGAGCTGGCATCAACGCTATTGGCGCAGCGCTAACAGAAGTACTGAACGCGGAAGGGAGTACCGACCGAGAAGTTGACATGCAAAAATTTATCAAACAGCTGGCCGATGCAGGCAGAATTCTATCTGACCTACATCATGAGATGACAAAAACAAGAAAATCTTTCATGATTCCGGGATTAAATCCCATTGTCAAAAATATTGCCAACGACAGTCCACGTGATGCATGGCTATTTGGAGAAAAGTTTGCAGAAAATCTCAAGGCGGCTAAATCCATGGAAAAATCATCTAAAGATCTGATTAAACCGACTGGATATCAACGAAACTTCGGGAACGCACCGCGCGAAGGAAATCGCAGGTTTGCATCATCCTACTCAAGACCAAACAATTTTTTGAGGGAACAACAGTCGGAGAAGTTAAACTGGCGCCGTCCCTCCGGAGCGAGTCACCGGGGCACTCAGAGGAAGGGACCAAAACCGAAAGACTTCCGGAACAAGGACAATCGTCGACACAAGGAATAGACCCGGTGAGAATCGCAGGACGTGTGCGAAATTTTTTCTCTGTGTGGAAAAAATTGACCAACGATCTCTCCATTTTACAATTGGTACAGGGTTACGTTATTCCTTTTGTAAGTGAACCAGGTTCACAAGTTGAATACAGCCAGCCAAGATTAACAAATCAAGAAATTATTGCTTGTGAAGCAGAAATTGGTAAATTACTCAAAAAAGGCGCAATATCTAGATGCGAGCCGTGCGAAAAACAATTTGTTTCGTCATACTTTCTCGTGCCAAAACCTAACGGTGATATGCGCTTTATTCTTAACCTGAAAAAATTGAATATGTTTATTTCAGCACCGTATTTTAAAATGGAGGACAAAAAGACAGCGATTCGACTATTGCGAAGAGACATTTTTATGGCGACAATAGACCTGAAGGATTCGTATTTCTTGATTCCGGTTGACAAATCTAGTAGAAAATATCTTAGATTCATTTATAAAAACACGTTATACGAGTTTAATTGTATGCTGTTCGGGCTATGTACAGCACCGTACGTGTTTACGAAACTCATGAAACCAATAGCGCAAAAATTGAGGTCCAAAGGATTTGAATCTGTCTTCTATCTAGACGACATTTTGTTATTTGGAGAGTCAGCACAAGAATGCCGAAAAAATATTCAAGAGACTCGGAAGTTAATTGAAAAAGCCGGACTAATATTAAACATGGAAAAATGTGTCCTTGAACCATCGAAAGAAGTGAAACTTTTCGGTTTCCTTTTTAATTCGGAAAAATTCTGTCTTAGATTACCACAAAGCAACAAAAATCAAATATAAGATCTCGCGAGAAAGTTTCAGACCATCATTCATTGTCAAATCAGGAAATTTGCCGAATTTATTGGAATTTTAGTAGCTGCCAGTCCCGGGGTTCGATATGAGAATTTATACATTAAGAATTTTGAAAGAGAAAAATTTTTAGCTTTGCAAAAAACAAATGGAAATTACGATAAAACCATGGAAATATCGGATAATCTAATCCCAGACTTAGAGTGGTGGACAAGAAATATAAAAGAGTGCGTCAACCCGATAAGAGAAGACCATTTTGAGATGGAAATCTTCAGCGATGCCTCGTTAACAGGCTGGGGAGTAGCTTGCGAGTGAAATCGGTCACATGGGTTTTGGAACATGGAAGAGCGAAAAGAACATATTAATTATCTCGAATTAAAAGCGGTGTTTTACGGACTAAAATGCTTTGCCAAGGATAAACATTCGTGTGAAATATTGCTTCGTGTCGAGAATACGACGGCGTTATCGTGCATAAACCGTATGGGTAGCATTCAGTTTCCAAAGTTGTCAAATTTGTCAAAGGAAATCTGGCAATGGTGCGAGATTCGCGACTTGTGGATTTTCGCTTCGTACATTAGTTCTCGCGACAATAAAGACGCAGACGAGGAATCGAGAGTCAAACAAAACGAAACCGAATAGGAATTAGCTAGCTGGGCATATAATCAAGTAGATACAACCTTCGGGAAATTCGACATAGATTTGTTCGCATCGAACGTAAATGCAAAGTGCAGAAAATTCGTCTCATGGCACAGAGACCCAGAGGCGTGCGCGGTAGATGCTTTTACCATACTGTGGACAAATTTATATTTCTACGCTTTTCCACCATTCGCTGTCATCCTCAGAACAATTAGAAAAATAATTGCTGAGAAAGCAAACGGGGTGTTGGTTGTGCCTTTCTGGCCAACACAGTCGTGGTACCCCCTGTTTCAGAAATAGTTTGTGAGCCAACCGATCCTTTGTCATCCAGAAAATGATTTGTTAATTGATAATTGCAGGCAATTCCATCCGTTGCGAACCTCGCTTTCCCTGGTTGTCGGGAAGTTATCGGGCAAGCGTTTGTCATGAAAGGCGTTCCTCAAGAGTCCGTACCGGTTGTGATGGCATCGTTGTCCGAAGGAACCATTAAGCAATACCGGAAGCCATTAAGTCTTGTAACGGTCTTTTCGTTTTCGCGGTTTGCTTCGACCAGGATTAACTCCAACTGCGGAGCCTCTCGCAATTAACGAAAATCATCCGCTACCAATTTACTTTTTTATTGTTTTTTATTGTTTTTATTTAAAACGGAATTTCGGATGTCGGTATGACCGAATGACATGCATCGATAAATGGTAACCGAATAAAAGAAAAGTATAAATATAACAGAAAATAATAAATAAATTGTATAAATAAAATGGGCACGGCGGACATCTAGGACAACAAAAATTCCATAAACGGCATACTCATAAAATTACAGATAAAATAGTACAGGTCAGAATATATAAAAACTTATCATAAGCATGTCATTGAGGATATTCTTCATATCCCAGTTCCCATTTCTTCGGTTGCGCTCGCTAATTCCGTGCCCGGCCAATTTGAATCCCCTCGTCCGTCATATCTCGGTGGTTTTTCCTTGATCGGGAATCCGTATGCGTTTACTTCATTTTCGTCGGTTGTATTTCTTCGTTCGTTATGATTCTTTATTTTAGAGCGCACTCTGATAACGATCGACCGCTCATCCGTCATCTCTCGCTTATACTTCTCGATCGATTCGAACCCGTCGTCCCTCGCTTACACTTCTCGATCGATTCTCCCGTTTCATATAACCGCTTAGGTGAAAGCCCCCCTCCCTACGGACCTACCTATTACTGAGTCCCGTAGTCACTGCTTTGGCGGCTAAATTCAACTGTTACAGTCTCTGGTGGGATTTTTATCAAAAGAAGAGAGCCAACCCCTTTCAGGCTCCAGTTTCATCTGTTCTCGAGTTTTTAACCGTCTCTTTATCCCACGTAAAAACTTATGGGACGTTAAACTCGTAGAGATCAGCTTTAGCGTTAATAGTTATAGGCGATATAGGGCAACAGGCCGTTATAAAGAGATTCTTTCGAGGTGTGGCTCAGCTACGCTCGCAATCAGCAAAATATGAAGAAATTTGCGACCCTGACCCAGTTTTATGCTATCTAAAAACTCTTTGGCCGTACGACACTCTGTCGTTTGAGGATTTGACAAAGAAACTAGTCATGTTATTGGCGTTAGTGACAGCACAAAGAGTGCAAACGCTGTCAAAAATTAGATCAAGCTGTATCGACAAGACTGACACAGAGATTAAAGTCAAGATCATAGATCGTATAAAAACTTCGGGTCTGGGGAGAAAGCAACCCTTATTGTGTCTGCCGTTTTTGGAAAAACAACCTAAGTTGTGTGTAACTACGGTCTTAGACTGTTACATCAAGCGTTCGGCAGGTTTGCGACCTAATAACGAAGATTTCTTACTGATAACATGTAAAAAACTCACCGTATGGCAACAACGCAATCTATACGAAGGTGGATAAAGGAAGTGATGGCCAAAAGTGGCATTGATACAAATACTTTCGGTTCACACAGTACCAGACACGCGGTTACCTCCGCGGCATATCGCAGGGGTGTAGACATCGAAACAATCCGAAAAGCTGCGGGTTGGACGGAAAAATCGAGGGTGTTTGCGCGATTCTATAATCGACCTCTGATAAAAAATATAAAGATATCCAAATCCATAATTACTTAAATACAAGAATGGCTGTGAGACAGATGTTGTCAATGTCAACTTAAAGTTTATAATTATTATTGTACGCACCAAATTATCCTTAAATACAAATTGCATAAAATTTTGAACAACTACCATTGATCTAGAGGACAAGACGACGTAGCATAATTAGATGATCAAACGAACTTACCTCAAGTGATGTTCGATCGTGATTATGCTGGGCGTCTTGTCCGAATAGATCAAACCCTCCCTGTTTCTCCCGCCCCTTTTGATCTATTCAAGATGCAATTTGTTGGCTTTCAAATTTAATGGCATCGGATCATAAGGCGCAGGGGCTTCTGGGGAGAGTGGCACCGCCATCTAGAGGCGTAGGCGCGAATTTTTGGTTTAATTTAAAAATCTGTGACGGATCGAGCAGCTGACGTTACTACCAATGATCTATTCGGACAAGACGCCTAGCATAATCACGATCTAACATCACTTAAGGTAAGTTCGTTTGATCCTCTAATATTATCCATAGTCAAACCATGAAGCTCTTGACCTCTGCATGCCCCATGTATGCCAAGAATAAGAGCAGCCTACGGATAATGTAAATATTCATTCACCGTAATTGAATGTTTTCTTTTCTTTTCTTTTTTACACGAAAATTTGAAAACTTACCTTTGTAGCCAAAAATTCTTTGTCAGAAGCTTCCTCTAGAAATGTTTTTATTTCAGCTGGTGAAAAAACTTTGGCTTTTTTGCAATTTTTTCAAGTAAGCTTGCAACTTATTGTAGCTGCTGATGTCTATGGTATGTTCAATGTTCAAAATTGTTTTCAACATTGAATATTTCGACCATAGAGTCGAAGATACAAAGTTTTGTGAAAGTCCGTGAAAGTATGCTAAAAACACTTTTTCATCGAAAGAGTTTGTTTTGTTATTTTTCATCCACTTTCGAAAATCATCGTAACACACACGGTAAATAATCTTCGATTTATCTGGAAGCAATTGGCTCACCGCATCTTCAGCTGCTGCCAAAATACCGTCCGGAATAGAGTCACTATCACTCATTATATACTAACGATTATATGGAAAGATTGGGCACGTGTTGTATCGTGGATAATCAAAGCGGGACTGATTATATGGTTACGCATGGAAGCGGGTGACACACACATTCATGGATATATTATTGGTAGAGTCGGTAAGGTAGAATTTGAAGTGTCCAATCGATTATGAACTTAATTTTCAAATGCAGGCGTAAGAAATTACAGTTATTATTTTACGCCCGAATTTTAGGGCCCTCTAATTTTCTTTCCTTTATATCATTAGGATGTTTGAACGTAAAAAAACGAATTTTATATATTACGCCCGCAAGGTGTAAAATTGATTTTTACGCACAGTGTTGAAAAAAGTAGTATTTTACACCCCGAATATCGAGGTGTAAAATTGAATTTTACGCACACTGTTGCAAAAATGTTCTTTCTCCTGCCAACAGTAACACTTGATGTCTTTCTTCTTCTTCTCACGACCATTTTTCTTGACGCCTTTGTTTCTGGAGTCTCCCTTCCTCTGTGAGCTACCGACCTTCTCGCCGCTGATCCTCATCGCCACCAATGCCATCCGCGCCGTCACTCTCCGCGTTCAAACGTATCTCCTCGTTAATAATAGACGTTCTCGCAGATTGTTCAGCGTTTGTCTCGTAGGGTCCACGCTGTCCTACGCAATCTGTAGCGTACTGAATTTCGACGTCAATCCCGCAAAATCTTCGCCATTATGATAATGTCCGATACGTTGCCTCGCCATATTCTGCACTTTCGTTATATGCTGCGATACGGTATCGCCTACGCTCATTGAGTACTGGTGAAATTTCTGCGTCAACAGGAGCCGATTTGTCGCCGAATTTTGCTCATGGATGGCCGACAATTTCGTTCATATCTCCCTCGCCGTTTCGCAAACCAGAGGACCCTCGAGTCGATCAACCTCAAGCGAAGATGATATAATAACCATCGCCTTTGCATTGTCCTTGATCGATTGATTTCTCGCGTTTTCTTCCGCCTGCGTGTAACTCAGCTTTACACGTACTTCTAATACCACATCATCGATGCCATACTCCACTAGAAGTGCCTTGAATTGGAATTTCCACGCGAAAAAATTCCTTCCATCAAACTTCGTTACAATTCTCACAGAAATATAGCCAGGCATTTTACAACTGTTCTTTGTAACTTCAAACTCGATCTCACCTTCGCGAACGTTTTGACAATATGGCCGACTACCACGGCTTGCGTCTCGCAACCCCGCGTTTTTCTTTTGTCTCAACCGTTTTCTCTCCGTTCAATTCTCTCGCTAGAAAACCGTCGCTGGACTCCTAACCTGTTACGATATAAAGTTGTAACCTTGATAAAACGCGAGAGGAGACGTTCTATAAAGAAATGTTGCACACGTTATATAGATGCGTGAAACGTGAACAGAAAATAGAATTTATTTTATATAAATACAGAGTGACTCTAGACGATACACAACGTTGTATCGCGATAGACGTACACTCGAAGACTGACACCGAGGACAGCTGATCCGCTAATTCTCGTGACACACATACATACGGTCACGGAAGGGTACGCAAATCGCAACATTCTTCCTTGAGCGCTAGAGTTTATACCTCACACTAATATCAAGCACAACAAATACACACAACAACATGCAAATTGTTTTTTCCTAAACATTGTTCTTAAAATTTGCACATCGAAATTTTTGCGAATTCTCGCAACGGTGCACCGTTGAGTACAAAAATAAACACTTCTATTCTCATTACTTGTGGAGGTTATTCGTCTCTTTTACGAACAAAGAAATAAATGTGTTAATAGTAACAACTTTCAAAAGATTCAAATTATTGTTTACTACAAGACACAATTAATGAATGACGAAAACGATTTCTCGACCTCGGTAAATTGTTGCGTAAATATTATTCTTGGATATGAAGGGCATAACTAAAACAGTTTTTTTTGTGTTAACGTTTCAGCCCGGATGGGGGCCCTCCTCAGAACAATTTATTTAAGAACATCCGTCACGAAGAGAAAAAAATTATGAAATACAGTTAATTATCACAAAATTAATATGTAGAAGACTTATGTCATAAGCAAGGCTGATTGTGCTAATATTATTAAGAGAAATTACCTGATGATGACATGGCACTTTCAATTTTCGAAGAAAAAGAAACAACAAGTACTAGTAATAAATAAACGGTCGAATAATCGAAAAAACTCAAAATGTTCATTTTACAAAAACACAACTACTGCGACGCGAAACTCCCAAGCATTCATCTTGGTTGGTAAATTTGAATAAAATCACGCAAACGACAAATTCTGAGACTAGCTCACTTTTGAACATGTGAATCGTCCCGAATGTAATGAAAGGAGAACGACTTCAATCATTATCAGTGCAAGCACAGATTCAACGAGTTGAATAGATGTAAGAAAATGTTAGGAAGGTAAAATCAAGAGCAAGCTCAGTCGGTAATTAATAGTTATATTTGATATATCACAGAGGTGTAAACAGTTCTCAGATGTTCGATATCTTGTCTTCGATCGACAGAATTGAGATGTGCAACAATATTGCACATTTCTAACAATAACCTTTTGTAAAACATTGGTTCAACATCTAAAATGCTGGCTTGAGAATAATTAAATGTGTGACCAAAATCGATAACGTGTCTAGTCAGCGCTGTATAATTATCATCATGCTCATGTATATTACGTTTATGTTCAGTTATTCTCGTATGTAGTTGCCTACTTGTTTGACCTATGTAGGACATGTTGCATTGGTTGCAAGGAATTTTGTAGACTACACAAGAGCGCATATCCAAGGGTACTAGACCCTTTCCAGAGTCAAACATAGAGGATAAATCATGTGCATTTTTACCCAAAAATTGGATATTATATTTAGAGAAAATTCTGTTGAGAGACTTGAACAGGCCAGCAACATACGGGATAGAAACAAAGTTTTTTATATTAACTTGTGCAACAGATACACCATTATTGTTGTTGGAACTGATCACCGACAACATGGAATTGTATTTACTATGTATAAGTTTGTTAAGAAGCAGAGTTGGATAGTCGTTATTACGTAGTCCATGGTGAAGCAAGGACAAATTTTTGTGATGAAATTCAATACTAGATAGTCTAATCGCTCTATCAACCAGACAATAAATCGTTCCAATCCTGTATCATCTGGGATGGTGAGAATGAAAATTTAGGTACCTTTGTAACCAAGTGACCTTATGGAACCAGTCAGTCTTGATAAGCTGGTTATCATTAATGATTAGAACATCCAAAAAACTAATCTGACGATGGCACTCTACTTCAGAAATTAATTGTAATCATGTTAAAGACAGATAGCGTAAAGGGACCGCAGTGATTATGTCATCTCAGACATTCCAACCTTGGAATATCGCGGGGATAATTACTTGTTGGATTGACACATCATCAAGCATTTTAAGGTTAGTTTCGACGGTCATAGGTTACGTTATGTTTATTGAGATTGAGTTTGTTTCGCGCTGGGCCACTACGGCGCTGTAGGTTTCTCTGTTTTGCCAACATAACTGTCTAGTATAAAAAATTAGCCGTCCCATTGTCAGATTCATTGTCCCCAAGTGTACGTAGTAATGTAGTCTAATAATCTAAAATTCGTGAACCAAGGATCATTTGCAAACTGGGTTTCCTTTCATCGATAATAAAGGGACTAGATTACTTCATAGTTCAGATATAGAATAAGTACAATGAACATACATCGATAGCATCACTTTTCAATGCTAAACAACCAACTTATTATTTCTGAATGCATTTGTGAAAATGATCAATACTATATTACTCACTAAATGCCTCCAACTGTGTAATAAATTCGTGGGATTTGATGCACAAGAATGAGTTATTTTGTTTTACAGAAATGAAATTCAAGCTATTTTCAAGAAGTTTCCAAAGCTACCAAGCACTTGATTATATACCAACCAACCTCGAAGCAAATGATAAATGATAATGCTGTAAAGCTATATTACCGGTCTGGAGGTAAAGAAGTCTGTTTGTAAATTTTACCGAGACTCACCCTATTGATGTACTCGAGGTAAATTCCGTTCCGTTTTCCCGGGAATAAATTTGACAGATACTTTTCCTCTTCCGTCTGCGTAGAATTAAGGGGATCCTGATGCGTTGTTGGCAAGAGATGAACTTCCCTGATATATGTTACCAGTTCAGAGTTATCCATAGGAACACTGTGTACGTACTCTTTCGTCATATTGATGTTGAAAGCCTTCCTCCTGCACGTCAGTAAATTTATATATTTGGATTTTAGTAGATGTATCTGATACCCATTCCCTAGTATAAACATATTGCACACATTTTTATTCATGGCGTCACTCGTCGCCCGCGATCAACCTATTTGCGGATTCACATTCCATACACTAACGGCTTAGTAGTCGGGGAGCTATAGTTATCTAAAGTGCAGGTTGTATGGAGAGTATTGAACACAAGTTTTGAAGTGATAATAGGATTCTTCCTCCTTGGCCTGTGTTTTCTTTCATTGTGCGTAAACAATGTACTTGACGTAATGACGCAGTTGACAACTGGTCAAATTGATATTCATTGAAATCGAAAATTTCGTGCATATTTTATTATATTTCAATTGTTTTATTACACGAAACTGTACAGTTTTTCGAGATTCACTTTATTTGAGAATTTAGTCATTTTATGTATATATTGTGACGTTAACGATTTTTTGCGAGCGATCCGCTCCTGTAAAGACCGCGCCAGTGGAAGTCTTTGTCCTAAAGAAGTAACAAAGTTGTGTATTTATTATGTGAAATATGTAAATGAGCTTCGCATTGGAAAGGAAAGTCAGAAGTTAGAAGTTAGTATCTTTCGAATCAAAAGTCTCTGTTTATGTCTATCTGTTTCTGTGCTGATGCGAGGTTTGAATCCATTGCAGCGTGGTTACAGACGCGAGTTTTTCGGTTCATCGTCCGAGCTTCTCCACAGACGAGCCATATCAAGCTGGAACCGCCACATTCGAAAATCGAAAAATTTCCTATGGAATAATTGAGGGCTAATTAGAGGCTGATTAAATGCTCTATTTTCGAATTGAATGCTCCGCGTTTTTTAAAAGAAACCTGTGGTGGTGCCAGCTTGACATAAACCTGGAACTGCCACACCGAAAAAAAACGGAAAACACGTGAAATTTCGCAAAAGTGTTAGGGTCATAATTAAAGGCTAATTAAAGGCTCTTGGAATTCCTCATCTTTGAATTCGTTGCTCGGCGTTTTTCAAAAAAAACCTGTGGCAGTGCCAGCTCGAGATAAACCAGACTTAAAAAAAAACGGGAACGAGGTTAAATTTCAAAAAAGTGTGAGGGTCATAATTAGAGGCTGATTAAAGGCTCCCGGAAAACCACCCGCTCGAATTAACTGCTCCACCCCCGAGGGGTGGAAACCACCAAAAAACTCGAAAAATCGGTGTAACTCTCGGACGCAACAACTAACAGAGTTCGTACGCACGTCAAAATTACTCTAGAATTAAAGGCTCCCGGAATATCATCCGCTCGAATTAACTGCTCCACCCCCGAGGGGTGGAAACCACCAAAAAACTCGAAAAATCGGTGTAACTCTCGGACGCAACAACTAACAGAGTTCGTACGCACGTCAAAATTACTCTAGAATTAAAGGCTCCCGGAATATCATCCGCTCGAATTAACTGCTCCACCCCCGAGGGGTGGAAACCACCAAAAAACTCAAAAAATCGGTGTAACTCTTGGACGCAACAACTTACAGAGCTCGTACGAGTGTCAAAATTACTCCAGAATTGAAGGCTCCCGGAAAACCACCCGCTCGAATTAAGTGCTCCACCCCCGAGGGGTGGAAACCACCCAAAAACTAGAAAAATCGGTGTAACTTTTGGACGCAACAACTTACAGAGTTCGCACGGGCGCTAAAATTACTCTAGAATTAAAGGCTCCCGGAATATCATCCGCTCGAATTAACTGCTTCACCCCCGAGGGGTGGAAACCACCCAAAAACTAGAAAAATCGGTGTAACTTTTGGACGCAACAACTTACAGAGTTCGCACGGGCGCTAAAATTACTCTAGAATTAAAGGCTCCCGGAATATCATCCGCTCGAATTAACTGCTTCACCCCCGAGGGGTGAAAACCACCCAAAAACTAGAAAAATCCGTGTAACTCTTGGACGGAACAAGTTACAGGGTTTCTAAAGGCGTCAAAATCACTCTTCAGTCAACGACTCTCGATACACTGCCCCTACAAATCAAATGCTTCACAGTCCACCCACAAGAGTGTGATTGACACACGAACTTTACGAATCAACGTAGCAGGTGGATGAAACAGGAACCAGGATTTTCAATGCGAAAAAATGCTCGTGTCGCGTGAATTCGTTACGCAATTTTTGTGTCTTGTACTTTGATTTCAACATCGTCACCAACGAACGTCATCCCAGCGCAAATGAAGCATTGTTCTTGCAGTTATTGATTTCACTTGTCTGGATTGCAGGTGAGTGATGGAGATTATTTTGTATGTACCTTTCTCCACACTATAAACATTATTCGTCACCGCCACCGACGGCACCATCACAGGAACTTAGCCCTTTCTTCTCTTTTCAGACACTATCTAGAAAGATAGACACAATGGTCTAAATTGTGCTACAGGCTTGAGAAAGTGAGTGCGTTATATAAAGAAAACTCCTACTCCAAATTTCAAATCTTCAGAAGCTGCCAATCTTTTTTATGGCCTGGGAGTCAACGATAGCCGGGTCGTTTTGGCAACATCAATTTATTTAATGAATCATCCGTGTAACATATAATAGTAATATGAACATTCTCCAACGCACCACCGTGACGAGGGCTTACGGGAGAGCCTTATTCACGATTAAAAGTCAACAAAAAAAATTCATAGACGCATATGCGAAAGTGTTTTTACACATTGATTGGAACATAAGAATTTCACAAAATATCGTTTTTCGCCTGAATTTCACGACTGGACTCGTCTTTCACCCATATAAGCAGGCGTAAAAAAATCTAAAAAAATTTGTATTATCAAGGATGAAATTAATTGCGATGCTTTTTTTTATAATAACAAACACGAAAAAAATAGCGTTTCACCTATAAGATACAACGACGGTCGTCCAGGACTGTGAAACTGCGTTGGGCATGCGGCACATGAGCGACGAGGTTAGAACGCTGCATCTCTACCTGCCTTAAAGACGATCGTTGGTGTTCTGAATGATTGGAAGACCATCGTGAAGCTGTTTTTTCCATGTTATACGTTTACTCAGTGAATAAATTCAAACTCTGGCGGATAGTTGTAATAGATCTTTTACCGTAAGAATCGAGACTCAAACATACTGGTAAAATTCGCAAAATTTCACCACTTATGTGGGTGGAAGACAAGCGTGTCGTGGAATTCAGGCGGAAGATGATATTTTCCTAAGTTTCTTATGTTCCAATTAATGCGTACAATAAGTTTCGCGTATACGGCTATAAATATTGTTTGTCAATTTTTTTGCTGTAATTGTAACCTTCCCGTAACTTCCAGTCGTGAGGGTGCGTTGGAGGTTGTTCATATTACTATCAGGAGAGAGCCCTTACGCGGATCTCGGGGTGTGTATAAGGCATTTATTCAGGGATAAAAATATATATATATATATATATATATATTTACCTCCAAACAGGTTCAAATGTTCCATTTGTGTATAAAAATACGCCTGTTAAAATTTGAACTCTTATTATTAACATTATGAGGGTGCGCACCGTACTTTTCTTTTTTCCATCAGAAAAACATGGGCTAAATGCTTCTTGCCCCTTTCTATTTTTATAACTGGCTTACGATGCGTCGTACAGAAAATTCACAGACAAATTTTCGTAGAGAATTGAACGCTCTACAAAAAAGGTCTTCCATTATTTTTTGATAAATTCACTCGTTGAAAAGTTATTAGAGGTCAAAAGTCATGTAAGAACGTCAAACACTTATGAAAGAGTAGCTTTATCAGAAAATGATAAGATGTCTTTTCTTGAACAGCGTTCAGTTCTCTACAAAAATATGTCTATGAATTTTCTGTACGGCGCATCGTTAGCTAGTGATGAAAATCAGAATGAGCCAAAAACAATTTTCTCCCATGTAATCCTTACGAAAAATGGAAAAGTGCGATGCGCAACCTCTTAATGTTAAGATTGAGAGCTCAAATTTTGAAAGACGTATTTTCGTGCTAAAATGGAAGTTCTCAACTTGTTTGGAAGTAAAAAAAATTACTTTTTTTAAACTATCTAGCTGTACATTCAAAATAGTTGTAAAATTGATTATTCGATATTATTACGAATTTGACTTATAGTTAAGACCTCAAGATACAAGAAGATATTTTTCCAGTATTTTGAGTATTATAAAGTTTTAAGTGGTTTAATGTGCCGCGAATGCAAACGGCTCATGTTTACCTGTGGTGAGGTACGAAAAAACGGAGTATGGTTTCAGGGCGAGGGCTTACATAGCTTTACAGCACATGATGTGAATGCAAATATGTCGATATATTGTCGATTGATGTTCCCAACACAGAAGAAAAGTTAAAAATGGCAGTTTTGATTATTTCAAAAACTCTTGTAATTGAAATATTTCCCGAGATGTGCGATGCCATGATGGCTAACATCACGTTCGCCTACACACAATACACATTCTACTGAAATCATACATGCTGTGAGTACCAATAGCTATTTTGTTGAGTAAAAATGATTTTTGCCTACCGATGAGATTTAATATTAACAATGTGTACTTATAACCAATTACCGGCGAATAAAATTGATGAGTTTTTGATACATAATGGAATTTAACACAGGTCATTTAAATGAATTTACTCGAAGCGCTTAGGCATTGATAAGCTTTTTTTGCTAATTGTCGAAATACCCTCTGTTCGCCTCCATTTTTGTGATCATGATTAACTCATATTTTATTATTAATATTTTTATTATTAATTATTACTGATTTACGATTCTGATTTATGGGTGGATTCAATTCAATGGATCAGGGGCGATAACGTCGGAAATGAACAAAGTCAACGTAGAGTGAAATATGGTTTGGATGACGGTGACTGACTTATACGGGCAGAACACATTATCGCAGCAAAGTTGTGAGCGAAGAACAATTTTCAACAATGTTGACACCTGATCCAATAGCACTCCACATTTATACACCAGCACGAAGTTACGGGCGAAACTAGAAATTACTATATTTAAAATAGTCTCAGGAATCATGGATTGGAACGGGGTATCATGATTCCTGATAGCGACGAACTAGTGAACTTTACTGCAAAACGGTCCCGTGAAACTTGAATTCTTTTGTACTACTAACAGAACAGAATAATCGGTTTGATCGTTGACAAAACATGAAATCAACTGAACACTTAAGAATTTTGTGTACCCTGAAATTCACTCAAATTTCTCTGCTGATTTTTGTAGGGCTTGTGTTGTTGAAAATTCTTCTGTTATCAGAGACAATTCAATAATGCATTGTTTTGAAGTGACCGAAATCTGGAAATTGAAACGGATTACGTCAACTTATATGGATTTTCTGAAACACAAACTTTTAAACTGTGCAGCGGAGAGCCTATGATTGAGAGATTAATGTAACGCCTCCAAAGACCATGTAACTTAATCCGTCCAAGAGTAACACCGATTTTTCTAGTTTTTGGGTGGTTTCCACCCCTCGGGGGTGGAGCAGTTAATTCGAGTGGATGATATTCCGGGAGCCTTTAATTCTGGAGTAATTTTGACGTGCGTACGAACTCTGTAAGTTGTTGCGTCCAAAAGTTACACCGATTTTTCTGGTTTTTGGGTGGTTTCCACTCCTCAGGGGTGGAGCAGTTAATTCGAGCGGATGATATTCCGGGAGCCTTCAATTCTAGAGTAATTTTAGCGCCCGTACGAATTCTTTAAGTTGTTGCGTCCAAAAGTTACACCAATTTTTCTAGTTTTTGGGTGGTTTCCACCCCTCGGGGGTGGAGCAGTTAATTCGAGCGGGTGGTTTTCCGGGAGCCTTTAATTCTGGAGTAATTTTAGCGCCCGTACGATCTCTGTAAGTTGTTGCGTCCAAAAGTTACACCGATTTTTCTGGTTTTTGGGTGGTTTCCACTCCTCGGGGGTGGAGCAGTTAATTCGAGCGGATGATATTCCGGGAGCCTTTAATTCTAGAGTAATTTTAGCGCCCGTACGAATTCTTTAAGTTGTTGCGTCCAAAAGTTACACCAATTTTTCTAGTTTTTGGGTGGTTTCCACCTCTCGGGGGTGGAGCAGTTAATTCGAGCGGGTAGTTTTCCGGGAGCCTTTAATTCTGGAGCAATTTTAGCGCCCGTACGAATTCTGTAAGTTGTTGCATCCAAAAGTTACACCGATTTTTCTAGTTGTTGGGTGGTTTCCACCCCTCGGGGGTGGAGCAGTTAATTCGAGCGGATGATATTCCGGGAGCCTTCAATTCTAGAGTAATTTTAGCGCCCGTACGAATTCTTTAAGTTGTTGCGTCCAAAAGTTACACCAATTTTTCTAGTTTTTGGGTGGTTTCCACCCCTCGGGGGTGGAGCAGTTAATTCGAGCGGGTGGTTTTCCGGGAGCCTTCAATTCTGGAGTAATTTGAGCGCCCGTACGATCTCTGTAAGTTGTTGCGTCCAAAAGTTACACCGATTTTTCTGGTTTTTGGGTGGTTTCCACTCCTCGGGGGTGGAGCAGTTAATTCGAGCGGATGATATTCCGGGAGCCTTCAATTCTAGAGTAATTTTAGCGCCCGTACGAATTCTTTAAGTTGTTGCGTCCAAAAGTTACACCAATTTTTCTAGTTTTTGGGTGGTTTCCACCCCTCGGGGGTGGAGCAGTTAATTCGAGCGGGTGGTTTTCCGGGAGCCTTCAATTCTGGAGTAATTTGAGCGCCCGTACGATCTCTGTAAGTTGTTGCGTCCAAAAGTTACACCAATTTTTCTAGTTTTTGGGTGGTTTCCACCCCTCGGGGGTGGAGCAGTTAATTCGAGCGGATGATATTCCGGGAGCCTTTAATTCTGGAGTAATTTTGACGTGCGTACGAACTCTGTAAGTTGTTGCGTCCAAAAGTTACACCGATTTTTCTAGTTTTTGGGTGGTTTCCACCCCTCGGGGGTGGAGCAGTTAATTCGAGCGGGTGGTTTTCCGGGAGCCTTTAATTCTGGAGTAATTTTGACGTGCGTACGAACTCTGTAAGTTGTTGCGTCCAAAAGTTACACCGATTTTTCTGGTTTTTGGGTGGTTTCCACTCCTCGGGGGTAGAGCAGTTAATTCGAGCGGATGATATTCCGGGAGCCTTTAATTCTAGAGTAATTTTCGCGCCCGTACGAACTCTTTAAGTTGTTGCGTCCAAAAGTTACACCGATTTTTCTAGTTTTTGGGTGGTTTCCACCCCTCGGGGGTGGAGCAGTTAATTCGAGCGGATGATATTCCGGGAGCCTCTAATTCTAGCGTCATTCTAGCGCCCGTACGAACTCTGTAAGTTGTTGCGCCCAAAAGTTACACCGATTTTTCTACGCCGAGCAACGAATTCAAAGATGAGGAATTCTAAGAGCCTTTAATTAGCCTTTAATTATGACCCTAACACTTTTGCAAAATTTCACGTGTTTTCCGTTTTTTTCCGGTGTAGCTGTTCCAGGTGTATATCAAGCTGGCACCCCCACAAGTTTCTTTTAAAAGACGCGGAGCATTTAATTCGAAAATAGAGCATTTAATTAGCCTCTAATTAGCCCTTAATTATTCCATAGGAAATTTTTCGATTTTCGAATGTGGCGGTTCCAGCTTGATATGGCTGCCAAACGAAGACGGATAGCGAGGGCTGGCGGGAGACCCGAAAGGGAAACCCTCCGAGCTGCATACAAGACGAAACGGAAGCGACTGACAAACACTATCAGAGTAGTAAAGCACGATGCTGGAAAAAGCTCTGCGAGAAGGTGGACCGGGACCCGTGGGGTACGGGTTACAAGATCGTAACCGGTAGACTAGGGGCCTGGATCCCGCGAGAACTCAAAAACGCTCAAATGGCACGACGCCGCGACGAATCGTCGACAGACTATTCGCGACACATCCGACATATATGGATGCAACCAACAACAACGAGATGGCGGTGATATTCTAGTCTTTACCGCGGAGGAGCTCGCCACAGCAGCCAACGTGATGAGGACGGATAAGGCGCCAGACCCCGATGGGGTACCGGCGAAGGTTATTTGGCTGATGGCTAACCTGAAGCCTGAGATACTCTTGGACCTGTACAACACGTGCGTGATGACAAGGACCTTCAGCGGCCGGTGGAAGGCGGCGAAGCTGGTCCTTGTCCCTAACGATGAGAGTGACTTCTGCACCGTCGGCCTACCGGCCGCTGAGCCTACTGGACACGACAGGGAAACTGGACGAACAATTACTGAGACCAAGACTCAAGGACGCGATACAGAACGCAGGAAGCCTCTGGGACCAGCAGTTCGGCTTCCGAAGGGGTCGATCAACGATCGGAGTAATCTAGGAGATGGTAGACTTTTTCTGAGACACAGACAGACACTGTTACGCTGCGTGTCCTATCGTGCTGCTGGCGACATTAGACGTCAAGAACACCTTGAACTCGGCCAGGTGGGTGGACATCCTGGAGGCGCTGAGCGGCGACTTCGGAGGTTCTATTGTACTTGCTCCTGGTTGGGGAAGACTACCTTCAAAACAGACGATTAACATATGAGACAATCGAAGAGCAAATGACACGAGAGATCACCGTAGGGGTCGCCCAAGAATCCATACATTGACCAGACTTCTAGAACGGTATCTACGCAGCCAGCTCGGACTGGAGCTCCCTCTTGGCGCACGCCTAGTCGCATACGCGGATGATCTGGCGGCGGTGATAGTCGAGCGCTCTCCAGAACTGGCACAGCATAAACTGAACCAGACGATGAGACAAGTCGTACGGTGGATGCCTGACTACGGGCTGCAACTGGCAACGAAAAGACAGAACTGGTGATTCTCACCGGAAAACGTATACCAACGAAACTGGAGAGCAAGTCAAGTACCTGGAGGTGACCGTAATACAAAGATGACCTTCTGGAATTATAGTATACAAAGGACAGACCGGAAAGCGGACAAAAGAATAGCATCCCTAAGTCGCCTAAGGATGGTCTAGCCCTTTTTGGTGTTCCTGGCTTGGTTTTCTTGGGATTGCTGCGGTAATCACAACTTCTCTCCTGTCGACTACACCTCTTTCCGTCCGTACTGATTGCCGCTGTCAACTCTGGGCTGGACCGCATAAGTGGCTGTGCAGCTGCTGTCAGTCACTCTACTTTACCGGCTGAGTTTATCTATCTACAGTGCCGTACTATCTTGATATGGGCTACGCGTGACTGCAGGCATGTCTCCACGCGCTTGCTTTGCTTGGAGGAGGACCGTTCTCCTCGCCGCTATGCCTCTTGTCATGCTGTCTATCATCCAGGCTGTGTAAGAAGAAGGTTTATTGCCCGCTCCCTGACCTCGCACAAGAGCGAGCAGTTGCAGCCATCGCCTCGGTCGGCACCACTACGTCTGCGGAAAATCCACCGTGCTGCCTTTGCCTCATGAAACACTTGCTGTCCAGCTTGATAAGCTTTACCTGCTTATCAATGCTCGCTTTGGTGACATTTCCACGCAGCTTCAGGACTTACCGGCTCTTTAAGCTCGCGTCGATACCGATGTCGTTAAAATTCTGCAGCTGGCAGGGGATAATCGGAAGCTCCGTGATGAGCTCGCCGCACTCCGCCGCCTACGCCAATCTGGACGCCCCAAAATTTCTAGAAGCTGTCCCGCCTGTGTACCTGTTCGAGAAGATGTCGAAGCCATAATCTCTAGCGTCCCTTGCGCTTGTTCTGACTCTAATCCCGCAGCCGTGTAGCAGGTTGCCACGACCCTTGCGGGTAATTTGGTTGTAGGTAACATTGACTCCTCTCGCTTTCTGATTCCTCCTATGAGAGCTCGAAGTGATCGCCCAATACCTCTTTTGGTTAAGTTCGGCACTGCAGAAGCTCGGCCGCGATTCATTGCTGCTAAGATGCGACGGGGCACTTTTCTCACTACTGCGCTTTCCCTAGTGCCTTTAGACAATGTCTGGAACATCTAGGTCAACAAAATGCTCCCATCTCACGTTCATAAGTTTTTAACGTCATCTAAGTCATTTGCAAAAGAGGCCGGACATCGTTCCGTGTGGCACAATAGAGGGTGTCGTCTTCCTGAGAAAAGCTGATGGTACGCCTCTGCAGAAGATTCGTTCTATATATTTAGAAGATATGCCCATGCATATACACTCTTGGACTTCCCTGTAGTATCCATGCGGCGTGTGTTCATGGATATCCACATTGAACGTCTCATGGAGGCTCATGGACATCCTTGAAGCTGTCTGAAGTAAGTCGTTTCTCAAACGACAATAAATGTGTTTTAATATCATAAAATCTGTCGAAACATGCATACGTATTCGTGACATATGAAAAATGATATGCCTGTGCATCATTGACTATACTAATATTTCATGGACGACCATGGGATCCACACTGGGATCAAGTTTATATCCTATTGGCATTCAATGAATGTTCACAAGACATCCAGCGCCCGTTTATAAGATCCCTATATTGATATCCACTGGATGTTCAATGTAATGTATTGTTGCGAACATTCCGACCTTCCATGTTTTGAATACAAATATTTGTAGATACCCAATGGACGGCAGTAGCCTTCATCGAGGTACTGCAATGAACGTTTACTGGTGATCATTGTTTTGTGTGGAAAGGAGCGCAGATAGCACGGCTTGCGATTATAGAGGTTTACCTTCAACGAAATTTCTCAAAAAAATAAACTCGTTAAATTTTCACTTCAGAAAGGGTCAAAAAGTAGAGTAGAATTTCACCGAGTCTAATGCCGCATTTCGTAGTCTTACATCCATTCTGATTCCAGATTGACAGTCCTCAAATAGAATCATATAACGCTAACTGGAGGAATCTACAAAGCACTCGACTTTTGTCTCACTCCATTATAAACTATCAGGGTCAATGGGTTCAACGAGCTGCCAGTTGAGTTGTGGTTGAGTGTAAGGTTTTTTCTCGGAGCATGGTTCCTCATACATGAACTAATTGCTGTATCCCTGCCCAAAAAACAACCAGTATCAAGAGATTGCCCGGGGGCAAAATATATATGAAGCCGCGTTGTACCGTGGGTGTGTCCCAACCGAGTGAGCATGCGAAATTGTAACAATGCAGCAGCTAATTGTGAGTGGCATCTGCCAGAAACCTCTAATAGTTATTTTCGTGGCAAAAGTGCATGAAATAGACCATTTTTGACGAGTGCGAATTTCATATTAGTAAATAAGTCCTTATATACACACATGCCACAAATTTTATTTTTTGAGCTACCTCTTGTTAAAAATGAGAATATTCTGTAGTTTTTATGAGCACTATTGCTTATAAAGTATTCAATATTTGAAAAGTAGTCGAGTTATTAACGCAGGTAATGCGGAAATCAAATTATAGTTGAAGATTAATCTTATGCTTGTATGGTCATTGACGTTAACGTTTACGCGAATAATCTTTTGTAAACTATCTCAGAACGAAAAAATATACAAGGTTGGCTCTGTAACAAACACTATGGAGTGCGGTTGTAAGAACACGGCAATGTTTCTTTGAAAATCCAAATTATTTCTCGGCTTTGTTGTTTTCCATTTTTCTGTAACCTGAAGAAAGCATTCAATGACGCAGATGTTTTGAATTTTATCAAAATTGTTAACCAATTCTGGTTATATTATCGTTACACGGTTTTCTAAAATTTATTCTTCTGCCATAGGAAATTCAAAAATTATTTTTCTTGTTATCTATGTGAACAACTCTTAGCATTACGGTGAAAATTGTATCGTTTCGACTGAATCATTGCAAAATTTCAGGAAATACGATGGAAAAAAGCATTTTTGAGCATGAATATCCATATCGATTTTCGATATCATTGTGAAATGCGAGCGCTCATAGCTTTCTTGGTGAACAAAGTTTAGGTACATTTTGCTGAATAGGCAAATCTACTAGATGAATGATTAAATATTTCTAAAACAGTTCGATAATAGAATTCCCCACATCACCTCCCAGCGTATGTCGATTTTAGCAGCTGCAAGAACGTATAATCTAAAGAAGCCACGAATTACGCACCTCCTGTCGGCATCTTCGCTCCACACTAGGAGTAAAGCCATCGCCGTGGAAAATGCAACGAGAAAAGCGAGGCAAGGAGCCACTCGTCGACACCAAGATTTTTTTTCACTCACTGAAGAAGGACTGGGTAGAGACGACCCTGCTGCGAATGACGTTACTGAACCAGCTGTGCCTTGTGTCCCTGATAGCTGCATCCTGCGAACATATAAAAATAAAGTGATGGGGGTTATCTTCGAAATCTTAGGCCCTTCAATCAGCACATGAAACCGAAATTAATTCCATTCGACGTTTGTTCGCACCTGCAGGCATACAGTCATGTGCCCTGGAGCATTTTCAGACATTAGGGGTGCAGTGGGTTGTGGTAATAAAATGACTCACCCCTAAAACGTCCGTTTTCACCCGATTCCGTCGATATCTCGCAAAGTTGATATTTTTTACCCACCTCTGATGATCTTTCAAGTTTAAAAAACCAAAGCAACTTCTTCCTAGCAGTACTTAGTTGTGTCGAGATCCATTTTTGGTCGTTTGGGGTGCACTGGGTTGTTGTAATAAAATGACGCGTCCCCCAACGTTAACGTCCGGTTACACCTTATTCCGTCGAGATCATGTTTTAATCACGAATTTGAGAAATGAAAACCTTAAAAATTCTAATACAGCTAGGGGGCGTCCATTAATTACGTGAGGTGTTCAGGGGGGGGAGGGGATCGAACCGAATCTTACTACATCTCACTTGGCGGAGAGGGGGGGTCTTGGCAAATATCACGAAATTTTTTCTAGCAGAAAACGGTGTGAAACTGCGTTATAATTAAGTTAAACTAAAGCTAGATGAAAGTAAACAACGTGTCTTGAATAAAATATGGCAAAATCTGACACAATTCAGCCGCCGTTTTTATTAATTTAAAATGAGTTTTCAAGATTATTATAATGCTCACGTCAAAAGACACGTCTTAAAGACAGAAAAGCGCTGTCAGGAACAGGTGGTAAAGTTATGGAACACAGCAAAACATAATTTTCCGAAGAAAGAAGATTTGGTTCAGCACGTTCAACATGAGATCCACGAGCTTCTGAGAGAAGCGGCGGAGAGAAAGGCTCGAAATACTTTAGCGTTCCTTTATAAGGTAGGTTGAATCCTTTTTTTCTTTCTTTCATTTCTGTTTCGCAATAGTTCAGTATCTTAAAATTTTCTGTTATTTTAAAAATCGTACACTAACTTAATCTGAATTATAAATACATTTAAATGAGCTTCTGTGTGCAAGCGAAAATGGCTGAGAGTGGCTAAATCAGAGCGAAGTTGAAGGAGCAGATGATTTCATTGAAAATCGCTTGGATATGTTGGTTCCAATAGTCACTCTTGAGACCGTGCACGAGTCTCCATGGACTGAATTAGAATAAATATTTTATTAATTTTCGTTTAATTATTTATTATCTAATTTTATCACTGTGATTTAAGATTACAGCAATATTCTCATGCAATACTAGTCTTAAGTAAAAATAATTAAGCAAATTGTGTTTTTTTTTTTAAATAAATTCAACGCTTTTATACCCAAAATAGAAATTTTGGAAAATCTCACGTGAGATTGGGGCAGGGGGGAGGGGGTCGAGAAAAATCTTACAATATCTCACCAAAGGGGGAGGGGGGGTCAAAAAATTCTCAAAACTACCTGACGTAATTAATGGACGCCCCCCTACCAGAAAATTTTTTTTTTCAATATTCCGATTGTTTCCATTTTTTATTACTGATAAATATATAAAAACAATTTCTTCAAATCTCTTACTCTGAATGTTTAAAAAATCCTGATAAGCAAACGCATTGTTTATAACATTATCAGAAATTTGTTTCGGACAGTAAGATCGTCGGAAAAACAATGATTTTTGAGAAAAAAATCCTTTCTTTAAACAATTTCCTTATAATTTGAAAACGCATTTTTTAATTACCGATTTTTTTCGTCGCTAAATGTTGATATTAAGAATCCTTTTCTTCTTCAAAAATCATCATTTGCAGTGCTCTTTCACATTCTGCCAAAAAAATTTTTCGCTTCATTTCTTAATTGTTTATTCAATAAAAAATCTGTTATAAACAAATGAACATCCGTCCTATGCTTTTGTTTGGATAGTACAAAAAAAAAAAATAACAACAGCCATGCACGACTTTCTGATGAAAATATTTTTTTCCGATTTTTTACATAATTTCAAATATTCTCATGTATTCGAGCTTGCCATTTTTGTAATATTTGTAATATTTGTGACAGTTTCTAAGATATTTTAATTTAAAAGCCGGAAAAAAATGTTTTCATGTTTTTTTATAAATAAACGCGAATAAGTTAAAAAATAATCGAGTTGAAGCCTTGATTAAGAAAATATTTTTTTGTCATTTAATGGTGTATAGAAAAGATTTGGAGTGTCTTTGCCGAATTGGTAATAATGTACAAGTTATTCGCACCGGAATGATGGATAATCCACAGAAACTGGCAAGTTCGAAGACATGGGACTATTTGAAATTATATGAAAAATGAGGAAAAAATATTCTCATTAAAAATTCGTGCGTAGTTGCTTATTTTTTCTGAGAGCGTCTGAAAGAAAATATAGTACGGATGTTCATTTGTTTATAACAGATTTTTATTAAATAAATAACTAAGGAAGGAACCAAGACATTTGTTTTGGTAGAATATGGAAAGCTCTTAAAATCATGATTTTTAAAGAAAAAATGGTTCCTTAATATTAATTTTGAGCAATAAAAAAAATTTTCAATGAAAAATCGCATTTTCATATCATAGGAAATTTCTTTGAAGAAACAATTTTCATCTTGAAAATTATTGTTTTTACCGACAATGCAATTGTCAAAAACAAATTTTTGATACTGACATAAACAATTTATAAGGATTTTTTAAACAATCAGAGTAGAAGATTGAAAACAATTGTTTTTATAATTTTTCAGGAATGAATAATTGAAACAATCGAAACATTGAAAAAAAAGTTTTTCTAGTAGCTCTGTTTGAATTTTTAACGTTTTCATTTCTTAAATTTGTGATTAAAACATGATCTCGACGGAATTAGGTTAGTAGCCGGACGTTTTTGGGGAGCGCGTAATTGTATATTAATAACAACAACCCACCGCACCCCTAATGTCTGAAAATGCTCCAGGACACATGACTATATGCTTGCAGGTGCAAACAAACATCGAATGCAATTAATTTCGGTCAGTATTTAGCCTGAAAGATGATTTATTCATGAAATAAGGGAATAAGGGAATAAGGGCTGTTTACCCCCTCAAGGGTTAGTATTCCTTATGTTTAGTTGATATCCTCAAAACGTAATAAAAAAGTAAAAAATTTAGACGTAAGGTAGACCTTGATGGTGTGAAATGTAGGTAAGTTACGATATGGCTGGTGCAGCTTTGACCAATGCTACGCCACAAGACGATTACGCTGAACTAGTAAGGGTAATAAATTTAGTATTGTGGTAATAAATTAGTAATAAAAAAGTAAGAAAATCTCCCGTCCGGATTGTTTTAGTGGGCCGATTTGGCTGGTGCAGCTGCCAGGACGTTTCAGAAATACTACATTTAAATGACTTATTTCAACGGCGCCATTTATTTATGAATTATCACTGCATTTTCTGCAATATTAATATTTCTCAGTACCGTAAATACAAGTTACAGCACTTTCTTTTTTACAGGAATCCAGAACCAGTGCTCTTTTTATTGTAACTTTATTCTTTTAGACTTTCTTAGATCCAAATAATTTCATTGCTGTTTTACCGGGGTGTCTTCTTAACCTGTAAGCAGGCAAAACTTGAAAATGTCAGGGAAAAAGAAAAAGTCAGGGAATTTGATTTGTAGCCAGGGAGTTTTGAATCAAAAGTTCAGTGGAAACCGTGTTCGCAAAATCCAATCATACAGTTTTTGAAAACAGTAGCCTTGCCACAACTAGTATGCATTTCAAAGATAGTAAATAATATCTGATGAGGTTCAGACCCGTTCGATGAAAATGATGCCGACAATCAGAAACAAAATTTCATTGACTGGTTCCAACGAAAAAAGGTAATTTATAAAATTTCATAAATTCTAAAAACCCATGCGCAAGTAAATCAAATTGAGCACTCATTGCAGCATGGATGAACAAGCTGTTCCATTATTACAATATGTGTAATATTACAAAAGTTTCATAAGACCAAAACTGACTAAAAAAATATCTAATTAACATTCAATTTCATTGCAGAAACGTTTAGGTTTTTGTTTTAATATACCTATATACTACGATAATCTAAATATTTGTCGAATTATTCGTTTTATTCAACTTTTTTCAGTTATTCAAAAAACAGAAAATCGATTTCTACCAAAATTTCACCAAAATTTACATCAGTAAACGTATTTTAAGAGGGCTAAGGCTCCTAGATCTTCTTTTGGCTTCACAATCATGCTAGTTGATGAGAATTAATCAAGTTGAGAATTCATTTGTCTCGGCTTTTTATAAACGAATTGTGCCGTAGAACTCATTTTCTACACAAACATCTGTAGGTTACAGTCTTCAAGTTATTTATAGATTTTGAAAATAATCCTCGTATGCCTAGTTTGTACTGTCCAAAATACTGTAGTGTTGTATGAGCCTGGCGATGGTACCTTTTGCTCAAACAGGTACTACTATTGAGTTTTACAAACCAATAAGGCAGCGACGTTGAAGTTAGAAGGGGAACGTGGCAATACAAAAAGCAGTAAATTCTTGAGCTGGTTTGCAGAGATTAGTTTTCAATAAGTGAACAAACTTTAGAAACATATACTTATGTTCAACACACATTAACATCAGAGACAATAATCTGTCGCTACGTTTCGCTACGACTAATAATAAACTGTAACTCTGCACTGTTTTTTGAAGTGAAAACTTCTTTAGCGCCGTTAGTGAAAACTTCTTCAGCACGGGAGTAAAAACGGGGGAAAACTCGATGAATCGAAATGGAACGACTATCGTGTAACGGAAATATCGATGAAACAGAAATGCAAAACTTAACTTAATTAGCGCGGTAGTTAGTGATTTGAAACTCGATGAAATGAAATGGAACGACTATCGATGAAACGAATAATTATTCCACTCCTGATACTGCATTCTCCTCATTCTCTCGCAGTTTAGTTTCTGAAGGTTTCACTTCTACCACGTGTGAACTGCACATGTTTTTTTTTTATCAAAATACCTCGAATAAAATATTTACGTATCAAAGCAGACTTGTTTTCACTTGATGAAATTCAGATCGAGTTCTAAGCGAAAAGTACGGTTTATTGCTTCTTTTTACTGAATTCGCTTGTTACAGAGATTGCCCTTCACATTTCACACTTCATGAAATCGTTGCCGTGAGCTGATGTATCCCGTTGAATTCCAATTACAATTATTCAGATAAACATGAATGAGTCTTCACCGTTAATTATTTGCTCCACGTCACTTTCATTAACACTCGTGTAGCATCAATTCGCGAGCGGCGAATTCAATAATGATTTTCGGATTATAGTAATCAATTGACCGTCGAAGGAATCCGACGATTTGATTGACACGATTAACGTGTGTCTGATTTATTTTACTTTGGAACAGTTCCGAATCGACGAACTGTTTTTCGTAACAACACCGACAGCAGTTAGGGACGGTTTCTGACAGTCGCGATTGGTATTGCGTCGGCTGCTCAATCAGGCGGTAACTGTCGGCCAATAAAATTCGAACGACTTGACGCACGCGCATAATGTGCACACTTTCCTCATAGACACACGGTATATTTCCAAGCCAATTCAGGGGCGCCTCCAGTTAATTTACTCAGCTTGACAGCATTTCGCACCCCTGTCAGTTTGGTCACTTAGTTCTGTGACACCCTGTATATATGTATAATCATATACCGGGAGTCTCTGGTGAAAGTTACCGACTCCGAGTTACGCGATTACCGACAACGCCAACACTGCACAAATTTTTGTTCGCAACATTTGTCCGTTACACTCGTCTTACGTAAAAATTGAGCGTGTGTCGGCACTTTTACAAAAATCCTGTTAGTCCAGCCGAGATAGACATTCAAATGGAAATAATTAGGGGAAGCGATTTTTTTTTTTTTTTTAACTTTGGGGGGGTGGTTGGAAGTCTAAATCTCGATTTTCGGGAAAATCCCACCATTGCGTTCGGCGCCATCTTGATTTAAAGTTCAATTTTATAGTTTTTCTAAAATAACTCGTTAATTTACAACTTTAGAGCAAAAATGGTAGAATCCAAAGTTGTTGGAAATTAAATTAAATTAAATTAAATCTCCCCCCCGCCCCCGCCGAAGTTTAAAAAAAAAAACGCTCCCCTTAATTATTTCCATTTAAGGCTATTTTTGTCTATCTCGACTGGACTATGTATACACATGTATATGAGACTGATTTATCTATGGGCATAATATCATAGCGTCGTAAATCAGTGTCACTCACAGCACGATCTTATAGCGCTCTTTTCAAAGCACCATAAAAATTTTCGTTATCCGAGGCCATTACAAAATTTAATGTAATGATTTGCAAATACGGTAATTCTTTTAATGTAAAATTCTTATATTATTATGAATCATTCCAAAAAAATGTAACTAACATTTTTACAGTCAGTATGCAATTTCTTGAAATGCTACCCAGATCATCTCTTAATCTGTACGTTTTATTTTGATCTTGAAGAAACAATAGAGCAAACACTGACAACGAATTGTTCTCGTGAAATCGATTTTTATTTTAACCAAAATTATTTCTGAATTTTCTCTGACTCAAGTTAAACCTCTCTACACGGCTTGAAATGACTATCAGTTTCATTTCGGAACGTCTGCCGGGCTGAAAACAGTGTTTTATAGCAAAATTTTTATTTAGCAAGAATATCGATTCAAAGTTATGCAACCTGATGTTACATGAAGACCTATTATACATTTTGCATTCTAAAAAAGTTATAATTTTACGAATGTTATCGTTTAAAAAAATCGTAACTCCTAAGTGGTGACACCTTGCGGTCAAGTGAAAACGTTTTCATTTTAATTAATAAAAATTCACAGCAAATTTAAGGAGGTTGGTTAGGAAAATTCGAATGTTTTTACACAATATTGATTGATATTAATTACATTACTATGCAAAACCTCCGTTGAATGGTCTACATAGATTTCGAGTAATTAATAGTTGAAGGTGTACTTCTTATACACGAGCGCTATAGTGGTACATGACGGGTATACGGTGAAATGACGCGGAACGTCAAAATCGCAGACAAACAACGTAGGTATCCCAATGAAAAACTATATAAATGGTACCCTCAAGAAAATTTTCTTAAAGTGTGAAGATCTTTGTCCGTATCGTTTGCGAATAACAGTAAAAAATATGAAAATATGCGCGTAAAATACTTTTTCGGAATTCTATAGTAGCGAAATATAATTCAGTTAATTTGGAAAGAGTGATGTGATGACAAACGATGCATGTTACATTAATAATTTGTCGAAAACCTTTACTTTGAAGTATTTTTAAAAATTTTATTAGTTGAAAACGACGTTGAGAACCATCGGTCGGGCCCATGTATAAGATAGGCCCTCTCACACTCACCCTTGAGAAGTGCTCACCAACCTCCTTAAGCAACGCCTAATGATTTCGAGAAATTTAGAATTTTTTTTTCAAGCCATTCATGTAGCACATTAAACTTTGCTGTATTTTCAATTTGGTAACAAAAAGCAGCGAAGGATTCAGTTTTTTGAGAGATAAAATTTCAAATATTTTGTTCACTGAGAAGAATTCATAAGTTTTTATGGTTAGTAGAAAATTCTAGTAAAGTGGATATCGTTACAATATCGACTTGAATATTGTTGGACTTCAAAAAAATTTGACAAACTCAAGTGTTTAGTGTGATTATAATTGTTAATATTTTTCTATTTTTGTGAACACGTTTCTAATTATTACAGCATTAAATCTGTTTGTTTAGTTGACCCCTTTTTTTAAATTGAATAAAAGCTGAACATAAATTTATTGATATACACCAACATAAAAGTGTTGCAATAGTTACAAGATTATACAGTATAAGTATCCACAATAAAAAATAATAACAACACATACCAGAGTTTTTAATGTTAGTTACGAAACTCATTTTCATTTTTTACCCAGAAACATATTTTTCGGTTAGAGTAACAAATGGCAATGGTTAAAGGTTGTATAATTACCACAACTAGAAATTCTTCTCAGTATTCTAAAAGGCTGGTACAAGAGTGCTACACAATTTCTAAAAGTCTATTTCGCATACCAGAAACAGTGAAAAAATCTGTAACTCATTTGGTGAGGGTCGGGGATAAACTTTGTTCACATTCGTTTGGCCCTTCCACATATATTCTTGATTTAAAGCATTGAGATCATTATTTTGTGTTTGTTTTAATTTCATCAATATGCATTATTTGAGGATTAGAATTCCATAGAAATAATTCAAACCATATTCAACTAAAGAAGCACGTGGAGCCCACTCATTGTTAGTGGTGGGCCTATGAGTGATCGCCTAGTCCGCCTAGTGCGTAAGCTAGCCTTAAATGACTCGAACAAAACTTAACTGTTGTAGGGGATTCCATTCTATTAAAAATTATTTCGGAATCAAATCTGTATTTTGCAATGCGGTTAAAATGGAACGATTAGAAAAAGGACATCTTTTTTATGTTACTTTAATGGGAAAACTTCACATTTCGAGAACGACCTTTCAAAATTGGACTCAAAAGATATCTTTTGGCGAGTGGTTTTTTTTTTTTTTTTTTTGCTATGTAAAATATGATTTTCAGGTGAGGCCGGAAACAGATGTTACTTCCACATGAAATACTATCATGTGTACATTTAATAATGATGAATAATTTTCAGAACGTATGACTAGGGATTTATAGAATAATATGTGTTTTTATCACATGAAGATGGTAAAAAATGTTGAGGAATTCAAGCGTCTGCGTCGAGTCGTATCAGAATACCTACTTTGCCCTGTTCTCTTTGTAGTCCGCCTGCATTTTTCCTAGGTCAAGATAATCCTTCGGTATGGTGTACAACGAGGGAGTCATCTGATTTCTAGAATCTTGATCCACGCCGGAATTTCCGGCCGGTACGGAGGTCGTGGTCATTGACGACGAAAATGGAATTACCATTATTCGATTTACTGCAGTAAGTATGCGCGATGCGGCACCGAGGAGCTTGTCAATTCCTGGATAGCCTCTAGCGGTTTATCTTCACTCGCTAGTAGAAACTCAGAGAATGGCAACAATGTCGCGGGGTCGTTTTTGCAGAGATTTTCACAGTCGTTTCAACACCCCGATGCATCGGTCATTTGCAGAAGAGAGTGCAGCAGCAGGATATTGAGCCAATTCACTCTTTGGGCGTACAAAGACGCAGGTTTCAGGCACGTCACATGTGCTAGGCGACACCTATGCGTAAACTTGCTGTATTATTGAGGCATTGATCTTTGGCCCCCCGACCCAGAGTAAAATTAGGTAGGTACACAACACTGCACTTTCGCGTAAACTCTACACTTCCTCACTCAATGAATAACGCGTGCGTAACAGTGTCACGGACCGAATCAAGACACGTCCCGGTGGTGATAAACGAGAATGAAAAAACTCCGCGTGGATTGATAATCGGACAACTACCACTCCATAAAATCAGTCAGCGTCGTGCCGGCTGTGTTTCACTGCAGCGTAATGACTCCCGCGTCGTTCCTCGGTCTTTAATTCATAACTTGACATGGAGAGCCGGCAGCCTGCACGCCTAGCTGGCTGGCTGGCTTCCTCGGCATACTTGGTTGCACGACGTGCGGATGTTCCTATAATCGTACGTTGCGGATGTGGTTAGCGTACGTCGCAGCGTGACTCACCCGCGTGTGAAATCACCCCTGTCCCATTATTACAATTCGTTATAGCGTGAATTTCCACCTTTTCGTTTCCGCGAAATATCCTGTTCTTCCCGCTTTTCAATCGCTCTGCGACTCAGACCAACTCAGACCTGGCTTCTGGCTCGCTCGAATGTCGACTGCCCGGCACCTGGGCCGCGTGACGACGCTGCTCTCGGTACAATGCCTTCGCCTCTACGTATTTAAGCGACGATGTATAACGCACAGATGTGTGTATACGTGCGCCTATTGCTTGGCGTTACTATGTCGTGTACCCATACACCGCATACAACCGCACGCAGTGTATCCTCCTTCGTCCGATAGCCTCGTCCTTTTCTAGCCCCAAGAAGGGGAGCCCAGTGCCGATCGCCGCATCTCGCTCTGCCAGGGGTTTATAGGCAAGAGGTTCTCCTGCTGTCCAAGTCGAGGCGAAGCCAGGTAAGTCAGTAGTTCTCAAACTGTAAGTCAGCAGTTCTCAAACTAATTATATGTACGCGCCCGTTTTCAGTTTCGTAGGCTGGACGAATCCGACGGATCAGCCAGATCGGCTGAATCCAAAGTTGGGTATAGACAAAGAACCGTTGGTATTTACCAACTTCCAGCAAGAATTTTTGCACCAACGATAGTCAACACTAATGAAACAACATGCGTACCTTGTGATGGAAATGATTTTGGACAAATTCCAAGCTGAGATATCAACTATTTGAGAAAAGGTTTGATAGGTGAAATGTTTAAAATTATTCAATTCTAATATTTTTGATCCAGTTCTAATACTGTAAGCTCATTTCGCTTGCTCACCAGATCCCCACAAATTATCTGAAAAATATTCAAGAAATCTGATATTACAGTATATTTATAATCCGTAAATGCAATCGTTAACGAACATCTATTGTGCCGTACTTACACACATCTATTTTCATTTGCACTAGAGATAATGTCCCTGGTGAAAATTTCTATTACTAAGAATTTTTACAGAAATTGGAACATTTCGTATTATTTCGTACAAAATTGTAAATATGCAAAATTGTTTGTATATAAATATTAGTATTATTTAAAAATTATAGTGTCTTGTAGACTTTTTACTGAAAAAATATAACTTTTGATGAAAATTGGTAAGTCTTAATAAGAAACTATGCGTATTTACAATTTTTCGTACAAGATTATACGAAATGTTCCAATTACTCTAAAAATTCGTAGAAAATCGTAGAAGTCATTTCAACCAGGGGTAGCTAGTATTCGTAAAATGTTGAGACAATCTTTGGAGATTCGCAGTTGGGTGATCAAAATAAATACAAGCAACATTAGAATCAGATCAAAAAAATCAGTTGAATGATTGCAAACGTTCTAATTATAAAATCTTTCTGAAATTTTTATTAGCTTGTGTTGTTCGAATTATTATATTTTTTGCACATAAGTAGGGATACCAGAGACCCTGGTGTGATCAGTGTTGCACACAGGAGGAGCGCAGCGTGAGAAGAAAATAGCAAAATATTATTTCGCGTGCGTAATATGTCCACCAAATGATGGGGAAATAAATTTGTATTTATAGAAATCAAGATTAGCGGCAGCAATCGATGCCAAGTTACATGAAACGCGAGAGCTAGCCTGGAATTATTTACCCGGTCGAACTACTTCCCTATCTCACCGTGTCTCAGAAACCCGTTCAAATAAGACTTGCATGGCTAGTATTCACAGCCCACATGACCTCAGGGTGAAAACGTGATCGAAATCAGTCAAATGGTTAAGTACATATTAACTGTCAAAAATGATAAAACAACATTTTTCTTCTTTGTATTCTTCTTCTCCACACCAGAGTGCCTCAGCCGCACGATTTAGATCGAACGCGGCTATCAATTGACTTCAAGATTGAAACAGACATTTGGTATCGAAATCTCGCCGACTATTGATTTTAGTCCAGTCGAATTAGCATAAATAGAAAAAATAATTAGTAAAGATTTATAAATTGGTGGAGACTTTTATCTTGGCCTACTATTGAACATACTAAAAGTCCTGACCTCTAATTGGACGGCACGATCCGCCATCTTGAATCGAAGGTGCTCCAATCTAGTTTTTTCATCATATTTCGACAACTATTGATCCTGTCGTCACAAAGATTATTATAAAAAATAAAGCTGAGTAAATTATCCTTAGAAAGGTTATATAATTTTTTTTCATATCTTCTATAGTTTTTGTATAATACAGGGTTGAAAGTATCGATATTAGTATTTCCCATTCCAAGCCGCCGTGAAAATCACTTTCTCGGTATAGAACCTATAAAAAAAATATAAATAGACTAGAAATATCAAATTTGTGCGTGATATTTCGCGTAAATATAAAAATTTGGTGATTTTTACGATTTAAAATTTAAAATTGTAGTACACGACTAGTACTGGTAGTAGCGTCATCGCCTGGATTCATCTGACAAGGGAAGAGGGTAAGATGCGCGTATCACCGATTCGATCCATCTTTATTAGTATTACATGTGTAGTTCATGACTAGAAGTATAACAGGCGCAAGTAGTGAGGTAGTAAGGTGCGCTTCTCAGCCGTTTACGTTACTAACAATTAGTAGCCTGACGTTAACGTAGAATGTACATGAACGCACTGAAATTTTGATTATTAATTTTAATTTTTAATTTTGATCACTGATCAATTGATAAATCAGAGTTGTTACGCATATGGAAAACAAGGAAAACCTGGAAAACTCAGGGAATTCTCACTCTCTGGAATTATTAGGGAAAAATCAGGGAATTTGGTTGATTCTTTGGATTTTTTCCAGAATTTACTCGAGTGTTCGACAAAAAGGACTTATTGCATAGTTTTCCTTTTTTTTAAATTTTTTTCACTAGTCTGTGAGCACTTCGTCTTTCGATGGACGCGAATATTATAACCTTCAACGCGCAACATTGTGAAGTCACACCCGTACTATAACGCGAACTCCTCCGATCGACTCTCCCTCTTCTTTCTTCACGTGGACATCACGTTGTTTTGTCTTCTACTTGTCGGCCGCAGAACTGCTACAATAATATTGGCTCATGTATTGTAGCGGCCGGCTCGTGTGAATAAGAACGAGAGGTTACAGAAAAGTATTTTGTCGATCCAACGGAGATTAATAAAGAAATAAATGATTTGAACTGCCAGAAAGTAAGGTAAGTCATTTATATTCTCGCTATTGTCAACAGAAATTAACATTTTGTCGGAAATCTACATGCTTTTACTTTTATTGAAGGGTGTAGAGACACACATATTTTATTATTTACATAGTCGTTTCACCCATTCAATGTTGAAAGAACTTCTGAAGATAAAAATAAAAACCCGTCTATTTTATGCTATTTACACGTGTACAGTGAAAACTACGGTGAAAAAATTTCACCCTTTCTTTTTTTGCAAGAACACAACATTATGCATATGTATGGTATGTCTAAATGTTGTAAAGCAAGGAAGAATCTCTTGCTGAATATTTGTATTACCAAATTACTCTTTAAAATAACAGAATGTAGTGAAAGTGTACAGGTGTGGTAGAGTGTCAGATATATAGGCAAACACTGAAATCACTTGAAAAAAAACTAGAATCAGATTATTCAACAGATTAATATTTGTTCTCAATTAAAAACTCTGGAACTCAAGCATGCATAGTGATAAATTCGCTAGCCTAAAAATCTTCATTTTGTACACCTTTTTGCCTCCTCATATATATGAGGCTTTCCACGTCAGATCGACCTGCCCAAAAGCCTGACCCTCTTCGAATTTGTTTAAACTTTGTGAAAACTTTCTGTTAGTTGTCGAGAGTGTTTGTGACTTTTTTTATATTTTTACTCGACGACGCTTAGACGTTAGCATTCGGTATAATATGTGCGGAAATCGGAAACGTCCGAAGTGTAATTAAGTATTACTCGGAAACTATTGATTGTATAAAAAAAAAGTTGCATATGAAAAAGTTTCAGTTTTGAGTGAACTGCAACGCCAAATTATGCAAAAAGTTATCGGGGCCGCTGAGAGCCCGTAAAAGCTCAAAGAATATTAGTTTTTGCGATTTCTCAGAAGCTGCATCATTTTTTTCGACAAAAACTTCAGAGGATGATCCTTTCTTACTGTTCAAAAACTTATGTGAACTTCATCATGGGCCGGGATCTGGTTCCCAAGCTATGAATTTTTTCAGAATTAAAAATTATTTTATTTATTGTAAATGATGTTGCTTAAAGAGATATGGAATATTATTCACACCTGGTTAACGAAAATCACACGTTCAGTGAAATTTTCGTATTGAATTAACAACTGTTGACTTAATTTATACATGTGGAAATACGCAATAATGGCCAAGGCGGTATTAAATTCTGACTGGCTCAAAGATGAGGCCTATTTGCCCTGGTTACAGGAATGTAAAAATGACCTGCATTCAGCGTTCTGTTTTCCCTGCAAAAAGACTGTAGCTCTGAGTAACATGGGAGTACAGGCACTGATGAGTCGCATAGCTGGAAAAATACATTGTATGGTTATGGTGTCTAAAATTTCTACTCCCAGCGGCCGATTTTATACTGAAGGTACGGTCACTAAGCCAACGAAGACTGAAGATCAGGCCTTTACGAAGCCTCGGACGTCTCAAATGAGAATCAGAACGACGAATCGAATCGAATTATCGCAAAGGAACGTGCATTACGGAAAGTGGTATCTGCGAATCCAAACCCATTTTTACTCAACGATAGTACGACAAGAGCCGAAATACTCTGGGCTCTGAATACCGTAGGCAGTCATTTCTCGATGTTGTCAGCTGGCCAGACTACGAAACTGTTTCGCGAGATGTTTCCAGATAGCCAAATTGCACAGGATATAAAGCTGCAGCGTAATAAACTTTCTTACATCATTGTGTACGGGCTGAGACCTTTGTTTCGAGAAAAAATCGGAAGCAATGTAACGGAAAGCGAATTCCTGGCAATTTCGTTTGATGAATCTCTAAGCAAAATTGCCCAAGAAGAACAGGTGGGCTTTATCGTGCGATATTGGTGCAATATTATATGTAAGTATTGCAGTATGCCGGTATTTGGGGTCGGTGTTTCTTGGTCACACAAGAGCAATCGATTTTCTCGCAGCTTTTAAAGAGCAATTGGCTGTATTCAATCTGAAAAAAATAATTCAAGTATCGATGGGTGGTCCCAATGTGAATCTTAAGTTCTTGACCGATTTGAAAAACGAAATGAACGAATCTCCTAACGAACCGCAGCTCTTGGACATGGGAAGTTGCGGCATTCACACGTTGCGTAATGTATTCAAAGTCGAGGATCAATCAAGTGGATGGAAGATAATCGATTTTCTGAGAGCAATGTACAATTTGTTTAATAACGTACCAGCGCCTCGAGCGGACTACATTCGGTTTTCAGGATCTCGCGAATTTCTGAAGAAGTTCTGTGCAGCTCGATGGCTCCAAAATATCGAGGTTGTTCACTAAGCACAAAACATATTGCTTAATTTGGTGGGATGAAAATAGTCTTATTGACGTGAAACAGATCGATCTTGGTTACGACACTCGAGATGCCGTAAGAAAATCGAAAAACCTCAGTCAAACAGTGTAACAGTCGAATAAGCCCGCCTAAATCATAATAAGATTTGAATGTCGGTGGATGTAAAGGCTTGACCGTCGTAGCTAGGCCTATAAGTTTCGTCCTCACCATTCCTTGCTCTCACTCCCTCGACGATGACCGAAACGGTGGCACGTGTAAAGGAAAAAAAAATATCATTTATCGATGTATAAAAGTGGAGTAAGCTCTTCGAAAAATAAATGTTTCTACCATAGTCACCAGTATATCAAATTTAAACAAGCACCTGAATTATTAAAATAGAGAAACATATGTAATCAGTAAACTACGGAAAGGCAGTAAGGGAAATTGAATAAATTAACGGACGAAACTGGACAAACACGAGGATAAAATCATACTCGGATCGACATTGATAAGTTTACATTATACACCTATTTATATTCTTTTTACACTTAATCTATACATTTTATACAAATAATGACGATTTTATGATATACACGATAAGAAGTAATAGTTCGAACGATTTTACCAACTGTTTATGTATTCTGTTTTTATCTTTTATCTTGTTCTTTTATTAAACGTTGACGCGGAGATACTGCGAAGGTGATACACAAAATTATTTATTATGTTTAATTTATTTCTTGTATTGCAACGGAAGAAGGGCATTCCGTCACGACAGATATACTGTTGTTGGGAAAAGAGTGTTTGATGATTTAGCAAAAAACTATATCGAAAATCTTAGTAAAATCGCCTGTCAAATATAGGATTGTTAAAGCGTTGACATTTTGTGATCCACAAATTATCGTGCAATCGGAGAAAGTTTCCTTCCAAAGGCTGAAAGTAACTCTCGAAAAGTTTGTTAAACTGAACCGACTGAATGGCCAAACTGCCGACAAAATTGACCGAGGTTTAAAAGAGTTGTGCTCCAAAGCTGCTGTAAAACAGAGCTTTCAAACATTCTCGCGTAAGGACGATCGACTCAATATGTTTTGGATGGAGATGATATCGGTGGCGAACGGATCCGAGGAGCTAAAGAATTTATTACAAATGATCTTAAAAAACTATTGAAAACATAAAAAAAAAAAGGTTCTAGACCGAAAAAGTGATTTTCACGGCAGCTTGGAACGGGAAATACAAATATCGATACTTTCAAATACCCTGTATTATACAAAAACTGTTAAGGATATGAAAAAAATGTAATCTTTTTTCATGGATAATTTACCGAGCTTTATTTTTTTTAATAATCTTTGTGACGATAGGATCAATAGTTGTCGAGATATGATAAAAAAAATAGATTGGAGCACCTTTGATTCAAGATGGCGGATCGAGCCGTCCAATTAGAGGTCAGGACTCTTAGTATGTTCAAGAGTAAGCTAAGATAACGGTCTCCACAAATTTATAGACCTTTACTAATTATTTTTTCTATCCGCTATATTTTGATCCAATTTGACTGGAATATTTGGCATAAATCTGAATCCGTATTCGTTCGGCATGTTATCATAAAGTCGCAAAATGAGTCGATGACGAATATGGCTGCCCTAATTTAGAGAAAGCGACCTGAGCTGGGACCTTCGGAGAAAGGCCTGGGAGGACGTATGGTTATCCAATGCATTGGGAATTGGGGTGGTTTTACCCATGGCCAGGCCCTTTGAAAATACTCGACCCCAGGCAGATACACGGAGTGAAAGGAATTCTTGAACCAACAAAATAGATTTTGTTTGAAGCCATTCTCTTCGATCTATTATCCCCTTATTTGTTCCAAATACGATGACGTCAATTCAAAAATTTTGATTTAGTTATTTTATCAAAATGATTCAATCAAGGGAATTCTTGAATTCGACAAAATCTTGTCGTGCCTTTCTTGTCGTGATAGCGTGAAGTATTGATTTGAGTGAATCTTTTTATGTATTTCCGAAATTGGGTCAACTCGTGACGTTACTTAATGGCCTTTGCCTTTCACGCCAGAAATCTTATTCGGCTACTAAAAAAATAGAATATATTTACAGAGGTCGAGAATATTGAATAAATAAAGCATATAAATTAGGGAAAAATATGTTCAAGCAAGAATATTACGTATATTCAGAATCAATCTGAGAGAAGATAAACGGGTAAGTTAGTGTCAACGTGGATTAATCAAAATTGTAAGAATAAATCATTCACGCACTCTCGCACTCCAATTAAAATACGCCTAACACAGCAATTTGAAAGTGACAAAAAGGGACATCTTGCTGTTGAGAATGCCACTAAATTATGAAATGACTCGACTTTATATAAATAACTCTAAATGACAGCAAAAAAGATGATTTGTTATAATGTATTGTGACAAAATTTAACCATGTGAGTATAATAGAACGAGGAAGAATGAATGTGTATTAACTTAGCACGGGTCTTCCAGGTGAAATGGGCGGCTCAATGGCTCCAGAGATGTAGCAGTTGCTGCTGAATTTGCAAAGGAATAAGAATACCCCGTGTGCGATCTTCTATCGCTGCACAGTGTAACACATCGTTCTTGGAATTCGGAGTATTGCGCCGTACTGAATAACATCTTTCTATTTAATTCTCTTCCCTATTACCACTGTTACGTAATTTGTCCGCAGTCCCTTTATCTTGTAATATATCGCATTATAATACCTTTTTTTGTAATCTCTGTTCCTGATACGTTAAGACTACCTGTTTCTTTTCAATCTCTTGCCGTTATTTCTCCTCATATCTATCGCATATATCGCAAACTAGACGCTACGTATTTCTTTATACTTTCTATTATAATATTTAATGAAGAATAATTTCTTGACCTCAATAATGACGAAGTAAATATTTTCCTTGGACATGAAGGTCAGTGCCAACACTCAAAAAATTGTTTACGTTTCGGCCCGCGTGGGGGTCCTCCTCAGAACGATTATATATTTACGGAACCATCTGTCACGAGAAAAGAAGAATAGGTAATAGGAGTGAATTGCTTAAAATTAATCTTGTACAGAGAATTATGAGATTAACGAAAGCAACTTGTGCCGATATAATTGAAAGGATATTACCTGGTAATAACATAGGATATTTCAAATTTGATGAACAACACGAAGAAAACAATAATTAAAACCAAATCGAGCTCTGTTGAAAATTTCGGTTTTGTGTTTAAATTAATTTATAAACTAAGATGAATGCGTGGGAGATTCGTATCGCTTTTTTAAAACTCACATTGGTTTTTGAGCCTACTTTGGTTTTAATTATGGTTCTGTAAATATATAATCGTTCTGAGGAGGATCCTCACCCGGGCCGAAACGTAAACAATTTCTTGGGTGTCGTTACCAGGGAAAATATTTACTTCATAATATTTAATTCCTGAATATTTCTTCGAGTACCTTGTTTCTTTGAATTTCTAAACCTCCGCGTCAATTTTGATATTATCTGATTGACTTGTATTTCTTGCTTCCTTCTTTCACTTGTAGTATTTCTTAATTTCTTTATTATATGTAATATTTCCTGCTTTCTTTATTATTTGTAATATTTTCCGCTGTCCCTGCAAATTACCTTGACTGTATTTTTTTACTGTTATGAGAATTTATTGAAATTAAAAATTATTTTTAATTAATTGATAAACTTTACGCAAATTTCATAAGGTACGACTAGTATAGCATAATTTCATTTCTTTATCGATAGATTAAAACACGAGCCGTCATTAAGTTTAAAATTCATTCGTTCATCCATTCTATGATTCATTCATTCCATGTGTAAATTTTTTGAAATAGTTTATATTGTTAAAATTGTAAATAATTGTAAACAATCGTCTCTCATCGATGCACTTTACTCTTAGGTTTCACTTGGTTTATTTGATTTGTTCCTTTTAAATCGTCTATCTCTAATTTTTATGTGGTTTTTGGAGTTTTTTTTAATTTTTAGTTTCGAATGTTTATCTCCATGATCACTTTTCTTTGATAAGACGTTCCTCGATCTTCTGTATCTGATGTTCGATTACGGGAGACGCGAACCTCCGCACCTCCTTCGTCCAAGAGAGTCGTTGACTAGGAGCCCCGCTTTCTCTGACTATATTCGAAATTGGCGACGACACACACCACGTGTCCCACCCCATGGGTCAAATCACATCCGCTCTCGTTGTGCTTATTAAGGTATATTCGAATCATTGCACTGTGATAATACTATTCTCTCGCTATATCATTCTGCTTTCGCTTACATTGCTAACCTGCCTTGACTGATTATTGATGAGTTTGAAGTTCGTGCCCGTGTAGATAATTATGGCTATTTCATTTCGTTGGATGACGTCGGGGTTGAAATGATGCGAATTAAGCACCCAATTTTATTGTTCTATACGGCGTTTCGGCAGACCCTGCCTACCATTATCAGGTTTCCTTAATATACAAAAAGTCACATATTTTTACATGAATCACATTTGATCAATAACTGTCACGTTAAAAACATCGAACGGCTAGCAATTATTTATCAATATTGTGTCAAAGTATTTTTCAATTCTGTTATTATACATAAATGTCGAGTGTGATAATTGATCGTATTATTTAAACTACAATGGAAAATTTGAAAATTTTAAAAAAATTTTCACACACATAAATCGACATTCCTTAACACGTATGATTTTTATTGCACAGTGTCCGAAATGGAAGTGAATACCAACTTACATTTACTAAGCTAACTGTTTTCTTAATATTTAAATTAACAACAAACGTTGAATGTCATCTGTCTGTTTACATATTTTTTGGTGGATTAGCCTAATTGTTTTCATAACAGTTTATGCCAATTTATAAAGACAATTTTTAAGTGATGGCAGAATAGAGGTGACTCAGGTTTTGAATGTCAGTACTTCTGTTGACAGTATTGTTTTTGGATATGTGTATCATTTCCTTGATAAGCCTCTTGTGCCAGTTGGTTTCTTTGTCAATTATTTTTACATTTTGAAAGACGAAATTATGCCCGTCAACCAAAGAATCAGATCATATTTATGATTTGCTATTCTATTTTTGAAATACTGTGAGGATTGACCTATGTAACATTTGTCACAATCTTTACATTTAATTTTCTATACAATGTTAGTTTGTTCTAGTATGGCTGTTTTCAACTTTAAAGATGTAAATATATTATTCAAAATGTTAGTAATTTTATACGAAACATTAATGTTCTCTTTCGATAGTATCTTTTTAATGTTTTGTGACAGGCCATCAATGAGAGGAATTGATCCAAGACATTTTTTTCCTTTTTGGTCCACTGGCATCAATGTTGTCCGGTTTGGCATCTGTGCAACTATTATAATGTGTGTGGATTCTTTGTTCTTGTAAATGCCTGATCAATTTGCCTGGATACCCGTTTTTTCTTAGAGTTTCCCGTACTAATTTAAAATTTTTCTTTCTGAATTGGACGTCAGCTAGTTTGATGCATCTGTCTAGTAAAGGTGCCTGTCCACATGAGAGTAAAACTCTCGAGAGTCGCTCCCGAGAGCAATACTCGCCAGTGGGCAAGTTCGAACACGCTATCGGATAGCTACTCGCAGAATTTCGAACCTGATTCGTACTGTGACAGTGCTCTCAGAAGTGTTACGATGGCACGACGCACTTGGACGAAAGACGATACATATGCTTTAATTGAAATGTATGAAAAAAATGAGACGTTTTGGAACATTAAATCTGAACTATACCGTAACAGAGATTTAAAAAATACAATTCGGAGGAAATTTCGAAACTGACATGCATCTTCTATTTCCAATTTGCGCACAAGATTATTAGTTACACGGAGTTGCAGCCTCCGTGATACCCACGATTTAACCCAGTAACTTCTTTTTTTTCTGTCAAGTCTTTCTCGAATTTCGAGCACAACTATCATCGCTGCTGCAACTCGTTTATAAGAAGCCATATCGGATAAGACTGACGTGACGCGTAGTTCGCAAGTTGCAGACGCTCTCCAGTGGACATGGTCCTGAGAGTAATTTGCGACAGTAACTCTCCGGCCACTGTCTGGACTGCTCTCGATAGTGAAACTCGCGGAAAACACTCTTACGTAGAAACAGTCGTGAGACTATTCTCGAGAGTAACTCTCAGAATTCACTCTCATGTGGACAGGCACCTTGAGCCTATTGCTACACTTTTTTGAACTGAAGCGGATGGTGTGAATGAACGTTTACATATCTGGCAGACCATGTTTCTTTCTTATACCAGTCAGTCAAAACTGCTCCTTTGTAATTGATAATTCAGGTGTCAAGGAAGCTAATTTTGTCGTTTGCTTCTATTTCATGAGTGAATTTAATCCGTGGATGATATTGATTAAATGCATTTAACAATTGTTGGATGTGATCTTTGTGTACACATGCTATTATATCATCGCGTTGATTAGATGTGAAGTAGTTTTCTGTTCCGGAATACAACACAGAAATAAAAGTAAAAAAAAAGATACATCGTTACAGCTGAATCAGTTTTTGATACCAAAGAATTAATGTTCTGCACATATTCTCGTCAAAGAAAATTTCCTAAATTTGGGACCCCGAAGGCACCATAAATGATTTTGCGTATATATACGCTCCTGACCGCGGAAGTTCCTACGTTGAACACCGGTCAACTCTGCCGTCGACAACAAAGATGGCGGCCACAGTGGTTCACTCTTAAAGACCTCGCTTCTCTTTTTCCTCCTTCACTTCCTCTCGTTTCACTCTCCATGTATTTGACAATAAATCAATTGTAGACTCAAACATTCAACTTCTCAATGTAACTTCCTCTCATTTCCTCTGGCTCTTCGTTCGTGCGTGTAGTCGACGGGTTACGAACCCGAAATAGGCCATAATAACATCGTGGCTGGGTGTGGATGCGGTCATCGATAGCCGCTCATCGTGATCAATATCATCCACCACGTGACAACTTTTCAACTATAGGAACATTTTTTTTTTTTTTAATATTGTTTAGTAACCTTACAATTATATGTTTTCTTCTATTATGATTAAACTAATAAATTTCTGTATATATAAATTTATTCTATCGAATTCACTTCCGCTTACAATGAGCGAATGATCACCTAAAAGTATAATTCGGCAAGGGAGCAGATAATCTGTCAAGCCGTTATTCCCAGAATTGTGACGTCACCGAACGACTGCTGCACGCTCGATGATACGACCAACCACTTCTTATATCTATAAGCGCCACCGCGGAGCGGCGCTCACTGCTAGTCTGGCCACCGTCCAGCCGAGTAAGCATTGACTCCTATTCTTTTCGAGAACAGTTTTGCCGATTTTTTCGTAAGTAGATTTGACCTCAACCAATGAGCCCTTGATTTTGCCGCCATATCAATTTAACAGCTGATTGTTTATAAAAATGTTGAATAAAAAAATCGAATTTCTATTTTGAATTTTTTTTCTATCGGCGTGAGGAAAAAATGTTTGGTGTAAAAGTAGTAGGTTTCATCCTCGTGTATAGGAAAAAAAAATTTTCATTTAAAAAATAATATTTAGTTTAGCCGCAAAATATAAAAAACCAGCCATTTTTTTTTTTTTTTTTAAATTTCAATCCAGTTTCCTTAATTATAAATTTAAACCTTCGAAACTCACATGTCGCGTGTGAAATTAGTGCTTCAAAAACCAGCCCAAAAATTATTCGATTATCTCGTACATTGTGGCAACAAATAGCGATTTTGGAAAAAACTTTGGGTACCAATAGAATCCAACATAATGGGGTTACAGCGTGCAAAAAAAATTTCTCGTAGTACTTACAGATATGGAGATTACTAAGGTGATTGAAAAAAAATTTTCTTCCATCGACAAAGGTCGGAAAAAAGGAAAGAAAATTTTTCTTACTTAACAAATAGGATTATTGCTGAAATTATTGACTCACGAAAAACTTTTTTTAATATTGTTATTTCTGTTTTTGAGACGAAAAATTAGAGAAAAAAAAACCTCTTCATCTTTATTATAACCGGAGTTACACTTGTTTTACTTATTTGCGATTTATTATCAATGTTAATAATATTAAGATTTGAAAAAAATACTATATCTCGTCCATACCTCAAGGGTCTACCATGAATTTTTTCATTCTGATTTGAGCTCTATTTTTATCAAAATTAATTAGTGAATCGAGGCAAACGCGAGGCGTCGCATCCCAGCAGCGCGGCAACGTGAAACGGCGGCGCGGGGACGCGGTGGAGGGCATACGAGAGCGGGCGGTCGAACGGTAGTTTTGCGTAATTCTCTTAGCCTACATAATTGTTCAACATAAAGATAAATTTTGTTAAGTTGTATTGGATTGTCCGTTTGACATATTTCCACGACATTAAGATTATTGATTGTTACATTTAGATTATTCACAAATTTGCCTCTTATATCCCGGTGCAAAGGGCATTCTATTAGAAAATGCTTAAGAGTATCGTGTGCTCCGTCCTGATATGTTGGACAAGGCTCGAATGGGTTAAACTTATTTGCTTTTTTATTTACATATAGACTAAAACCATAATTATTTTCCGTTCTAAGTTGTCCATTACTTTTTTAATCTTTAGCGGGGCCATACTATGAAGGTATTGATTACTTAGTTTCTTATATAGATCTGGAGTTTCTATGTAGGCAATTCTGTTAACTTGAGCTTTTATTTTGTCTGTTAAGGTTTGTTTGTACTTTCTTAATAGAATTTTACCTACTCTCTCCCACTCGTTACCGTCAACCGAGTCAAGAACACACATATACGTTTCATCTAATGATTTTATAAACTTGCCTACCTCGGTAAACCAATTATATTCAGAAGATTCGTACCCGCTTTTATATAGCTCTATCTATTTTTGAGACATATCAATGGATATCTGTTTTCTTCCATCTTTAGCACTTTTACTATCCAGCCCCAAGTAAGCTTCCAAATATTATACGCTAAATCAATTCTGTTTGTCTCATACTTTACCAGATTATTCGGAGTTGTACGTTTTATGCATAATATCTTCTTATAGAATTCTGTGGTAAGGCTATCAATTTCGATTGTATATCTGAGAGCCCGCACAGGGGCTGCATATAGTGCTATCGAGGAAATCATGCTATTAAATAGTGTGTTAATACTTTCAAAGTCATACATTCTAGCTTTATAGATAATTGTGTTTACGGCGCCTATTGCGGTTCTTGATTTACTTATTGCACTCGTCATTGCCAAGCGTCCCCGTCCTGACGCTGATATGGATATCCCAAGATATGTAAAATTTGACACTATTTCTATATTTTTTGTATTGTAATAGAATTTAAGGTTGTTTGGTATCTTTCCTGCTTTTCTACAGTACAAAATGTAAGATTTATCTACATTTACAGTGAGCCCATTTTTTTCGCAGTATTTGTATAAAACTTTAAGTTTTTTCGCGACATCAGCTTTATTATTTGCTATTATTGCTAGGTCGTCAGCATACAGAAGTAATAGTACATTAGTTAGAATGTTTAAACTTGTACCGTAGAGGCCTTCTTCCCGGAAGTATTCCTCCATATCCGCGATAAAAAGAATAAACAAAAGGGGACTAAGGATTTCTCCTTGTAGTACCCCTTCCGCTATATCTATCCTATCCGTTGGACCTTCTGGAGTTTTTGTTCTTATATGCGCTTTATCATAGAGGTCCTTCAGTCTCCTTATGTACTTTGCACTAACGCCCATGTTTAAAAGTTTCGCCCATAAATACGTATGTACTATTGTGTCAAACGCTCTTTTTAAATCCACGAATATGATAAATAATGTACCCTTTTTTTGTCTTAGTTTTGCATGGATTATTTCAAACAATACGTACAAGTTGTCCATACAACTTCGGTTTGACCTAAAACCCGTCTGACCTTCAGGTAATATTTTACAGTTTTCTGCCCAAGTATATAGCCTTTCTGCCAACAAACACGTGAAAAGTTTTGTTATATGATTAACCAGAGAAATTCTCCTGTAATTCGCTGGATCTTCCTTATCACCTTTTTTGAATAACATTTTTATAATTATACTTGACCAGCTTTCAGGGACAATTTCATCGCGCAAACTTTTATTGAAAAGACCAAGTAAGTAATATTTCCAGTTTTGCGGGCAACTCCGGTAAAATTCATTTGTAATTATATTTTCCCCAGGCGATTTACCATTTTTCGACTTATTTAGTACTTTGTTTAATTCTTTTATAGTAAAATCCGCGTCCAGGTAAGGATCTAATACACCCGTATACATATTACTATTCGGTTCAATCTTTTTTTGCAAATTCTCATAAAAACTAATCCATTGTTGACCTGTTATTTCTGGTGGTACATATTTTTTAACCCTGTATTTATTTAGCGCTTTCCAAAATTCTTGTGTGTTCCTAGCATCGTTAATTTTTTCTGCTAACTTCGCAAAATATTCTTTACGCTTACATTCATATAGAGTAGACTGGGCAAAAAAATTGACTATTTTTTTTTTTGAAAAATATATTGAGCATATCATTCAGTATGGCAAAAAAAAAAAAATTTCATCAAATTTTAAGCCCTTAATATTAACTTTAAGAGGTCTATCATCGCTATTTTTGATTGTTAGTAATAATTTCATGTTTTACGTCAGAACTGTCGAAATATTGAAGTGAAAAAATTTATGTTCACTTATCCCTTTATAAAATTAAATTTTCTACAAAAAAGGTCTGATTATAGATTTTTGTCAGACAAGCCGTTTCCGAGTAATTAAGCTTAATAAATTGATATAATTTCTCGAGAATTAATCGAGAATTAATCGAGAACGATTAATACGAAACGAAGGAGGAAAACGATTTCGGAAACTTGCGCGTAGCAACAACGGAATTTTCGTTTGTGTCAACTTGATAAACGCGGCTTTCGATGTAGGTTATCCGAAAATCAGGGGAGAATATGATATCGAAGATGAGCTCTTCCCTTACATGAAAGCCGCTGTGAACCAAATTAGGTGTAGTGGGTGGTTTGAACACGAAACATGCGATCTTCATCGTCGACAGCTTGTTTACAACTTTATCCGCGTTAAAATCTATACTCAAAAGTTGAGAAACCTATGCAGCGCGTATAGAATTTTTGTAACTATAGACTAAATTTACTATGTCGCGGGTTCGCATCTCCTCACGGAGATGATCGAGCTGATTGACCAAGTCGCGGTTTCGCGTCTCTTTACGAAGATGATCGAACTGATCGATGTTATTAATTAAGTCGCGGTTTCGCATCTCCTCACGGGGATGATCGAGCTGATCGACCTATGGGGGGGGGGGGGGGGGAGCAATGTCAGTTGGCCTCCTCGTGGCGTCCCCTGGAAATCCTTGTGAGCAAATGCGTAGCTAATAACTGACAACACAAGTACGTCATCAATGTAGAAAACAGTAATCACAATTATAAGTTTGAAGTATTTACGTCACAATCTATTGCATGATCTATTTTATCATACAATTCTGATGAATAAGGAATTAATAATAAATATGTATTATGAAATTCGTCTCAAAAATCACAATTATAGATCTTTGTATACATGTGACATGTTTACAAGTATATGACACTACTTGTTAAAAGCCACGTAAGACGGTCCCGGCCGTCTATGAAGTGATATGAAAATACGTTATATCTATTTTAGCGGAAAGAAAAATGCTAGAGAATGTAATTCGAAAATTTTTGGTGATTTGAAAAATTAACGACGGAGCCAGGAATCGAAACTGTTGTTTTTATATAATGATTGTAACAAATATAATTATTTCGATAATTATGACAACTTTTCATGTCTTAAAATAATTCGTTGTATGTAATTCTGCAAGACATTATGGTCGAATACAGAGAAATGAGGGCAAGCGATTTTAGGCAAATTATGTCACATTGAGAAGGCATATCCGTCCGTATTATTGGAATAAAATAATGACTGTGTCGATAAAGTTATGGTACTAACATTTACAGTCGCTACGTAGTTTTACGTACTCACTTCGTACCGTCTCAATCTTAAGCTTTCATACCGACCATACTTTGGCTGCTACAAATGTCGGTACGAGCCCGTTACGTAGAGTCGATAGAGCAGAAACCTCCTACGCTCCCAGGCCCACTTGGGCACACTTGCCCGCCGAAAGCCATCCGAAAACTGATACACAAAAATTTACTTAGGGACCCCAGGGGTAACTGTCTTTATAATCTTCAGTCAAAGTTTACTGGGTTCCCGAAGAATTTTAAAGAATTGTTTTGGCGCCATTCAAAGAATTGTTCGCCTGATAGGTTGGCAATGCTGTGCGGTCAGCTGTGTCAAATAAACATGGCAGCGTCGAATAGCCGGGTCGACGAGTTGACAAGTTATTTTAAAACACATAACAAAATCAAAGAGCAACAAAGCCACTCAGCAAAGGTACACAGCGTTGGCTGGAGCTGTGACGGGAGACTACTGGCGTCCGGCTCGTTCGACAAGTGTGTTTGTATTTTTTCTCTTGGAACCGATCGTTTGGTGAGTAAAAGCTCGCTGTGCGTTTACGTGTTTATGTATTATAAATTTGATATACTTTAATGAACCTCTGCAGTTTAAGACTATGTTGTGCTTACTCTTCACTGACCGCATGAAGAGTCATCTTATTTTGACTCATTAGAGTCAGTATTTTTATAACATTTTGATATAAATCGAAAGTTTTTAGGTATACAGGGTCATCCACGACTATTGCTTCATAGGCTAACAATATATTTCTCATAAAAATCTGTGACAGAAACGTTTTCGTTTCTGATTCGAAATTCGTTATTTGCAAATTACTGTCGTTGATAAATGAATAAATAAAATTTTCCATTCATCGCATTTTAAGCAATTCTAAAGTTGCAAGCTAGCGATTTTTTCTGAAATATTTTGTTACCACCTTCAATCTCATAAATTTGATGCAATATATGCATTCAATTTAACTACAATATAGAGTTATTATTCAATGCAGGTGATCAATTGTGGAATTAACTATACAAGTATATTTATGATCCATGGAACCCATAAAGTGAAAAAATTTACAAATACAAGCTCCATGCAATACACACTTAAAAACAATATAAAAGCATTTTGTATAAATACAAAAACCTTTGTTCTAGAAACAAGAGACAACGTTTCGCGGACATGGAGGAAGCGTGGATCAATTATGTTGGCACTCATTTCACCCTGAGCTACTATCAACTGCAAGTGGAGATAAAACCATGCGTATTTGGGACACAAGATCTCAAAAATGCACAGCAAATATTGCGACACGGGGTGAAAACATCAATATATCTTGGTCGCCTGATGGTAACACAATAGCAGTTGGCAACAAGGAGGATTTAGTGACATTCATTGATGCAAGAGTAATGAAAATTCGTGCCGAGGAACAATTCAACTTTGAAGTCAATGAAATATCTTGGAACAAAGATTCGGACACATTTTATCTTACAAATGGTCAGGGATGTGTTCATATTCTAAGCTATCCGGACCTAGAACTACTGCATGTAATCAAAGCTCATCCAGGAACATGCATTTGCATTGAATTTGACCCTACTGGTCGTTACTTCGCAACAGGGTCAGCTGATGCTTTAGTGTCTCTGTGGGATGCTGATGAATTATGTTGCCTAAGGACATTTTCTCGATTGGAATGGCCTGTTAGAACCATTTCATTCTCTCATGATGGGCAACTCCTAGCAGCTGCTTCTGAAGACTTGGTCATAGACATTGGAGAGGTAGAAACGGGAGAAAAAGTTGCCGATATACCGGTCGAAGCTGCAACATTTACGGTGGCGTGGCATCCAAAACAATATTTATTGGCATATGCGTGTGACGATAAAGACACTTACGATCGAAAAAGGGATGCTGGAAGCTTGAAAGTTTTTGGGTTTTCAAGCGAATAAAATTGGATTTTACCATATTGACTGCTTTTCGTCAACTTTCTTTAAATGGGATTTTTATTTGACAATGACGTTTTTGTTAGATCTCATGTGTGATACCTTTACATGATACATATAACATTATAGCACGATAAAATAGTACTCTCTACACCTAATGCTCTAAGATGATTTTAAAATTCATATGCAATTTTGATCAATATTTGTTGAAGAGGGAAGCTTTTGTAGTGGGTTATTTTGGTTTAATGCTATGTTCATTACTTCAATAGCACTGTACATGCCTGTATGTTCTCCATATATCTGAATATTCTGTAATTTGAGACGTGTCAATTACTTTTCTTACAAATGCAAAGCCAGATAAGAATATGAATATTGCCTCTACTCTAAACTGATCCTTCTGTAAGCTTACTGTTTTTTTCTTTTCAGTTTTTACTATAAACAATTTGAAGCTCACAAGAAAGTATTGATTACACTAGTTCGAATGTATAAAAAATTAGTTTGAAAACACATGAGTCTGACAAATCAACAAAATTTTGAACACCCTCTCTCAACGTTCTGTATCACATTATTTTTATATGCTTATTCAGATGGTGGGTCACATTGAAGAAAATTGAAAATCTGTCTTTCCATCATCCGTATTTTACACCTGTGTTTGCGGTAGTCTCACCAGGAATGTATACAAAATTAACACAAAGTTCTGCTTGCATTGTGTGAGATAGATACTAAGTATACGAATACATAAATATGAGTAGATGTTACTAGTACAGTGAATACAATCATAGTGCTACTCCTATGCGTAAAAGCATGCCAGCAGGTCTGAGAGCTGTAATTGTTACAAACTAGTGAATGGCTCGAAGCACAGCAACTACAAACTCGAAATATCGATAAAGATTTTGAAGAATCAGAGGGATTTCTGTACGAAAACTATTAACACCTAGATATAATGATTTGCTGTAAAACCTTGATTATCGAAACGCTGAGTTCATACTTCCTAAGCAATTACTCAATCTGCTGTAATCAAGATACAATAAACGAAAACGTATTGTGATATTAAGTAAAAGTTGTGAAAATCCAAAATATGCTATTAATTGTACTTTATAAATCAACTAAATCAACACGGATGAATAGCAATCTACTCACACAAGAACAGCATGGCTGTCTTGACACAGATCTGAAGGATCCAAAAAAAAAATACAAAACACTGAAATAGTACTGACGGGTGACATAAATATGAATTTGTTGAACCAAAACAGTCTTTTGCCAGAATACTTGGAAGTACTTTGTGGCCAGAGGTTTATACCCGTGGTGGACGAGCCAACAAGAGTAACACAACTAACTTCCGCCTGCATCAATCACTACTTTGTTTGTATGAGGCAGTATGTTGGTGACATATTAGCCATGGTATTAAAAATCCACGTTGCAAAACATTTGTCTATATTCTCAAAACTGAAAGATGCACTAAATACTTTTACAAAACCTTGAAACAGATGGTAAAAGAACAGAGCAGAACACTTCTGCGACAAGAGAATAGAGATAAAATGACAAAATGATGTTAATACAAATGTGACATTTGTAATTGGAGAAGCAAAGGAACTTAGAGAAATTTAGAAAGCCATTGAATCCCACTACACAAAGAAAAAAAGTCTGTCACCATAGGGATACTGATGTTAGTTAACGTAAGGGACAAGATTTTTAAGGATGCCATAAACGTGAATAGTGCAGTTTGAATAAAAAATCAAAAGAATTGTAAACCGTGTAAATTAATTTATAGAAAAAAACAAAATAAATCCAAAAATGATCGCATACCTAGTTGGAACAAGTAGGGTGTTATGGAAGAACGTAATTAGTAAATTTCATATTAGGAGTAACTTTCAATTTCTAGATAACATAAAACTGTGGTAGAAAAAAAAATACTGCAGATAGCTGTAGCAAATATTTTGTGAATGTGTGCAAAAACTTGAAGGTAGAATATCGATAAGAGAAGTGCCGGTCAAACAAGACAAGGTCGAGCAGTTTACGTTACTGGATCTTGTTAGCAATGAAGTAATAATTAGTGTTCATTGTAGTATTAGGATATAGTATGATAGAGAAATTAAAACTAGGTAAAACCCTATGTGTATAAAGTCATATCTATACCACATGGCCACTGGTGAAAATAATAAATGGCATATGCAGGGGAGATACTTTCCAACAGTATTCAAAAAAATATTAGTAGATAATAAAAGTATTGAACCAAAGAATGAGACTAGGAAAATATCAACTAGTCTCACTAATTGCTAGTACAGCTAAAATAGTTGAAACATGTTCTAAAGATATAATGCTCAAATTCATCATTTAGAAAAGGAAAATTTACTCAGATGTTTTGACTTGCCTTACCAATAAAGTAAAAAATCCTTGGTGGTTTTAGTGGACTCGGCAAAGACGTTTCTTACAGTAAATCATGGTAAGATACTAGATCAACTGGAAAAATGATCTTTTGAGAATTTGTGAATGATCTATTTTATAGGTATTGAGTGGAAAAGAATGCAGATTGTGACAATCAAAATGAAATACCATCGAAAATTTTGTCACGTGTTGCATACCTATATAATTCATACTCGGGCCTTTGCTTTTATGCATAATTATATAATAAATATATTGCTGTATATTCCCTAGAGCGTGTTCAGCTTTCAACTTTGGCAAGGAAGGATACTAAGGATTGCAAAACTAGTAGACTGTTTACATTGGATCGCTTTTTCAGCATTGAGGTACGAGTTGTCAACGTTTTGTACATAAGTACCGACAAACAAACAGTAATTTCAATCGGATATACAATAATTTATTATTTGTACAATTCACGTATATTAACAGTGTTCATCTAAAATTGGACTATACCAATTATTTACCTATTGACAAAATTACTACTCCATCACTTCTGGTTTTCCTAGTATTATTCACAAGGTAATCGACAATACTGTATTAATCGAATAATGCACTATAGAAGCAAAGATCTTGATCATGCATTCTCTGTCTCATGAATATTTCAAGTCAAAGATCTATGTTTTTGACCGAATATCACATAATCAGTTGATAGTTATATACAAATATTGCATATTGATAATCAACCTAGACTTATCAACATTCCTTTCTAATATTACAATAATACTTTACAAAGTGACCTAATTTATTGAATAATGAGCACAAGTTACACATATAAGCGAGAATATTTATGCTATGCACAAACTATGTCATTAATATTCGATCAATATCAAACTTGCAATATCTTTTCGCAGCTTTAAATGCGTGTAAAGTGCTGCGAGGTCTAGGTTGTCCTGTAATATTAAACAAAATTTAATATCAAACTAACGGAGGCTGTAAATAATCGCCTTTGTGAAATCAGTTGCAGAACTTTGTCCACCCAAGTCCTTGGTGCGGACTTTTCCATCGTTCAATACACGATTAATAGCGTCTCTGATCTGTTCTGCATAAGTTCGTAAATTAACGTGATTTAGAAGTTTGACAGAACATAAAAGCATGGCAGTGGGATTTGCCACATTTTTACCCACAGCCTCTGAATACGTGTGACGCGCACCCTGTAAATTAAAAGTGAAGAACATCAATGACAATTTCATTATGAATTCTTTAATCATGGCAATGTTTTCACAGTGATAAAATGCCTGTGCTGGAGAATGAGAAGCGTTCAGAATAATAAATTTTTCAGAACCAGTTACAGTAGTACCAATTATAAGAGTCCTCGTTGTAAAAGAAGTTCCCCTTCGTTGTCCTTGAGCTAGTTTTATAGCTTCCCCCACTCTACCTGTGTACCTGAGGTCTCCTAACTTTTGATTCCGCGAATGATACGTGTTTAGTCACCGAATTCGTGTACATATCTGTGATTCTTTTATAACGAGAAGTGTGATGAACATCGACACATTCACACACATGCGGTTTCCAATCTCTCCAGGCAGTAGTTGGGACACACTTCGATAACGAATTTATTGGAATCCTATTCCCTTAACCACCCTAATATTCTCTTATAACAAGGTAGTACTGTAAAAGATACTTACAGGTTCGAAAACAACACACTCCGCACTGAAGCTGGCGCCAGCAACAACTCCAGCACCACCAACCAATCCGGATGCCAAATTATCGACGATATTACCGTACAAATTAGGTGTAACCATAACGTCAAACTGTCGTGGGTTGGACACCATTTGCATTGTACAATTATCAACAATCATCTTTTCAAATTGAATTCTGAAAAAAATAATCATATTTTTCTTTGTGAACAAATTATGTAAATCAGTAGATCCAGAACAAAATTATGATAAAAATAGACGAAACCTTATTTTATTTTAGATAAAAATAGAGTGATCTGACACAACAACATTAATAGAGAAAATTAAATAGGATAGTTAAATATAATGTTGAAGTACATAATGTGGGTGATATGAAATATTTTAAAAAAATCGCTGTTTTGCAACTCGAAATTGTTAAAACGTAGTAACTTGTACACTACAGCTTGGATAAAGCAAAATATTACTCATTCTGCAGGCACAACTTCTGCAAATTAATTCCAAAGTAGCATAACATTTTTAGTTTTCAATATTTCGTTACTTTCCTTATGAACTTCAACCTCGTATAATACAATCCTATATTGAGATATTCATATAAATGGTCTATGCTCCATAGATTGATAAAAAAAAAATATATACATATATGTATATGTGTGTGTGTGTGTATACCTTGGGTACAGTTTAGCTATCTCTTCACATGATCGCAAGAAGAGCCCATCACCAAGCTTCATAATATTAGCTTTGTGTACACATGTAACCTTCTTGCGATTATTTCTGGTTGCATAGTCAAACGCAAATTTAGCAATCCTCTGAGATTTCGTGGCAGTGACGATCTTCAGACACTCAACAACTCCTTTGACACTTTCGTGTTCCAATGCAGAATACTCACCTTCAGTTTGTTCTCTTATTATAACACAGTCCACGTTTTGATGACGAGATTTAATACCGGGCAAAGACTTCACGTGTACAACATTAGAATACAGGTCTAAGCTGCGCCTAAGTTTCATATTCAAAGTTTGTAACTCTCCAGTATGAGAGTGATCTGGCGTTGCCAAAATACCCTGAAAAATTAAATTTCACACTATTTAATGTCTTCGTTTTATTCTTAATTTAATATTAACACTAAATGAATTGATTTCTTTACCAGTAATTAGACGAAAATGTACTAGTTTATGCTATCCCAATGAATCTTTTAATAAGAATACACTTGCTACTCGAAAATTAAATACGAATATCTCAAAACAAAGGTATATCAGGTCGATCTCTCCAATTTTGATTTTATTCATATATACTGTAGTGCATCGAAAACTCAGCAAGACGTATTTTTTTTTATCCAGAAATTACCTTGTTGAGTGCCCATCTATGCAGGTCATTTTCATCTCCTTAAAATGATTTATGATTCTATTGATGAATGAAACATTTTAGCATTAGATTCATTCAAGCACATCAAGAAATCACCTTGTTGGATGCCCAGCTTTGAGGTTCATTTTTACCCCCTCAAAGTGTTTTACAGCCGATTAAATAAAAATTCCTGTCGCTTAATTTTCGATGCACTATAATATATATGAACTCAAAATCAAAGAGATCGACCTGAGACACATTCCTTGTCAGAGCCAGATGTTTCTTCATGATCTTGATAGTGGATTATGCATTGCATAATCATTTTTGTATTAAAGTCCATTGCAAAATTGAAGGCACGGGTACTAATTTTTTGCTTCTTTATTTTGATTCCATTTTTTCGTAATTTCCAAATTCAACACAATGTGTCATGTCGAAATTAAATGGTATACTATATTTCCTTAATTTCATGCAGCCATGACAAACAATATTATTTGTCAGGAGACATTTAGCTGATGCATATTTTAAAATCTTTTCTTCGTTTTTTTACTGTTTATTAATAATTCAGGAATTGAGTAACATTTTACGTTTGTTCGGATGCTGAAAACTTCAAGATCCTCAAATGAAATTCTGCCCAAGTAATTTTCACAGTCTAGAATATAGCTACACTTAAAGCTTAAAGTGTGACAGCACAATAGTACTCAAACTATTGATGAAACTCAAAAAAGTTGGAGATGAAAGTTACATTCTTCGAGAAGGCCGTCATACTGGACCATCTTATTTCTTTTTCGGTGGAGACACTGAAGCTACGTCAAGGTGAACACCACTTTTTTAAACGGAACAATGTATTTTTTTTCTACGTTATTGCTGACTTTGAGGCAAATTCAGTGATCTACAACACAAGGGCATTCTAGGCACATAAAGTATGAAAATAGTTAAAAAATCAAATCAAATCAAAATAAATATTGTCAACGGATTAACTAACCTTGGTTCGTGTCTACCCACAGAAGATACCTAGCTTAACCCAACATCACTTGATTACTTTTTATGGGCTTTTGTCAGAGAAAGTGTAATGGCGGTAGCACCTACCACGCCTGACGATATGAAAGGAAGAATACACCGAGCATGTACTGAAATTACACCACAAATGTTAGCTGAAGTTAGATGGTCTTTTCATCAGTAAATTAACAATTGTTCACAAGTCGAGGGTCGTCAGTTCGAGCATCTTCTGTAGGTAGATACAAACCAAGGTTAGTAAATCCTTTGAAAATAATTCTTTTGATTTGATTTGATTTTTCGACTATTGTCACACTTCGCATGCCTAGAATGACCTTGTGTTGTAGATCACCGAATTTGCCTCAATCAGTAATAATGTCGTAGAAAAAAAATGTGGTGTTGACCTTGACGAAGCTTCAGCACCTCCACCAAAAAAGAAATAAGATGGTCCAGTATGACAGTCTTCTAGAACAATGTAACTTCCATCTGAAACTTTTTTGAGTATCATCAATAGTTTGACTACTATTGCTCTGTCACACTTTAAATACCCTGTAGATGAACCAAACAAAATGGTAGTTGCAGGTGGAAAGACGCCGATCTTTTTTATTTCAACTAAATATCAGTTAATAAAATACATGTTTCGTTGCCTCTTACATCTGTAACAAACCATTTTATTGTATTAATAGGTATTTAAATGTAATGACTAATTCTGCGTTTTCACAACCTTAACCCGTGACAGGTAAATATCCAAACCGTATACCTCTCGTGGCAATGAGTGTAAAAAATAGTCAATGGAAATTACTTTCAAATATCTCACTTTTTAATAAAGCTAGAAAGATTTCTTTTTTTAAATTAATGTTCAAACAATTCCGTATGAAATGGTTGTATTATGAAACTAATTAAGTTGGACTAAACAAATAAAAATGAACGTTGAAGGTGTTCAACAAGATTCTTAGGGCCGAAATTTTACCATCATTGCCTGTCAGGGGTTAATTGTCGTTCTGATTAGATCTACCAGTGTTTTTCCCTGGTGTAGCATTATAGAGGAGGTGAATAAAAAAATTCTCCCCAGTCTTCTGTATCCTTAGTAGTTCTATCGAAGAAAGTCCTACGTTACGCAGAAATTATTGCAATGGAAATGATCATGGCGAGTTAAAACATAAACATGAAACAAAAAGTACATCAGATAAGGAGCCGACAATGGAGCACTTGGCCATAAAACAGTTGCCACCGTATTGCCACTCATATGGTATACCAAAGTTTATTGCGTCTACGTATACTCTAGATAACTGATATGAATGAAAATGGCACATATTTTATCAGATAGGATCACTGTTGTAATTCGCATATAAATTGCTTCAGAAAATTGAAAAGTACATGATAGATATCCAAATAAAACGTACTTTGTCAATTTTAACATGAACTTGTAACCTTTCTACTGAAAAGAACCTGCTCTTATTATACTGAATTGACAAGTTGTGACATTCATTATGTGCATAATAAATAACTTGAAAGTACGCTAACATATAAAAAAACGAAACTTATTCCTGATTCAAATCACAGAGAAAAGATGAACACACAATTCTACTTGATGTAAAATAAAAATTTGATATAAGTTGCGAATTCAACTTGCAGTAGCATAACTGAAATGTTAGTTGTGCTTAAGTTAATAAAACTGACAAATAAAAAGCACTGGTTGTAATAAACTTAGTGTCAGCAAGCAAATAATATCTCATAAAAAGTAATGAAGTAAATACCTTTAAACAAACACGATTCTTAGCAATACTACCAGAGACTCGTTCAAGAGGAGCACTCAATGTTGGGTTGACTTCGGACAAAAAGAACGTTTCAAATTCAATGGGCACATTTGCAGCTTTGAAAACTTCTTGAACAGAATAGACAAGTTCTGGTCCGACTCCATCTCCGGGAATAAGCGTACATTTTGTTCTTGATTCTTTTTGCACACCCTGAAAATAATAGCAGAAAAATTAATGTGTGATATTCAAATTGCTAAATTACACTATGGTGAAATAATTTACTTACTACGTCCTGCTGATATACAACTCCCAGATGGAATTTTCTGGCTACTGGGCCTTTTGGGGCAGCCTAAAGCACCAAGAATCCATGCATAAAATTGATGCATTCAAAGCAACATCAGGGACCAGTTTGGAATTGGGGAAGAGAAGAAATAGATATGTAATAAAATAAGTTATTGTAGCAAATATAATGCATCAAGATGCAAAATTATTTCAAGGTTGTTGGTCGAAACTGTGACAGAAGCGAGTATTGATATAGAGCTGATTTGGTCTTAATTTAATTATATTTTTAATTTATTTAAGTAGACTGCAAAATGAATTATCAGTTTCAGATTAATGCCAAATTCGTATAAAATTGTCCGATTGATTCTCCACGGTGATCTATGGAATCAGTGAACCCTTTATCAATTAAAAACTTTGTTTGCATTTTGAGCGATGCTTGTCAATCGTTATGTAAAATAAGTTAGAAATACCTGAGCCAGAACCTTGCAGACCTTCCTCGCAAGTAGCGCCATTTTTCACGAAGGAGACGAATCTCTGAACGGCTTGCGCTACAAAATTTTATTGCTGTTATCGACAATGTTATCGACTCCGAAAGCGGCTATCGATATACCTAACAAAAGCAGTGTTGCCAGTGTTAGTACCAGAGATGAGTAGGGAGATGTCCAACGCTCGCGTTTTAGGCCGTGTTCGTAAATTGACTGCCAGTACTAAAAATTCCCTAGGACAGAGACAGAGCTATCCATGAACTCGGCAACGCAAAAGAGTTAAAAGATTGGTGACTGTACTGTGAGTCAATTTTCGACCACGGCCTTAGGTGATCCCACCAGAGTGGCGCTGAAACGGAGCGGTGAATCGAGAAGTAGAATTTTGTGATCATCGCTTCGGTCGATGCTGCAGAGTTCTTTTAGGGCTACACCAACATGATGATCATAAATATGCTTGGTGGATAATACAATCGCACGTTCTCTGATGTTTGCGTGTGTGCGGTGCTCGTAGGCGAGTTAGAACGTAGTTGCGCGGGCATACCCACACGGCAAAACGCTCGGCTCACGGACGCACGCACACCACACACCGTCGGCCACGAGCGACTAACCCCAACGTTCTAACACACACTGGGTGGATTGGGTGTATATATGGGGCATTTCATCCAAATTCAACATATTCATTCGTTATCGTATGATATAATCATTTATATCAAACATTATATCAATACGGTAACGAATGAATATGAAATATTTGGGCATCCGGATTTTGTACGTAGGCTCGTAGTGAGTAAAATAATTAGCGGAATGAAAAGAAATATAAGAATGAAGATTTAATAGGGAAAATTTAACAGAGCCTCATTCTATTTTCCGATTTTTCCGATTTTTAATTATTGTGCAGCGGTGTACACTGACATAACAAGCCAGCAACAGCTACAGCTCCAAAGAAAACTAAATGCTTGCGTCCGGTATATTTGTAAACTATCTAAGTACGAACATGTCACTCCGTGCTTTGCTAGTCTCCGCTCGCTCACACTTTGGTCTAGAAGAGAATTTTTCCTGGTCTGTTTATTATACAAGGCTCTTGTGTTAAATCAAAAGCCACTCATCAAAAGAGATATGCGTATTCTTGAACCTCGCGTTCGCCGAGGGGATGTCAGGCAAGACTACTTTGAGCTTCCGCGCTGTCGTGGTGCCAAAGATCAATTGTTCATGATCGCGGCTGCCATGTCTTGGAACCTGCTGCCGGCCTACTGTACGACTCAGCCATCGTTCCAAGAATTTCGTAGAATCTGTTATAAGTATTTATTAAATATCGAATCGAGCTAGATCACTTGACATGTTGTTGTCGATGCTATCATTTTATTTTATCTTGTTACATGTCATTTTTATTTTTTATTTTTGAGTTATAATTGCTGGTAATGTGCGATGTGTGGGTGATGCGAGATATATTGTGTATGGAACACTATACTATATTTAAACCCTGTTTATTGTTTTACTTATGTCTGTCATTTATATATTTATATAAGTCTCGAAATCAGAGACTTGGTAATTTCGAGGAAAGGTGGAGAAATCACGACATGTGAAGTTGCAGTAAATAACTGTAATTAAAAAATACAAAGTAATAAAATGATGTTTACAATTGAATAATGTTACATTAACTAATATTGCAGATGAATATTACTTTAACTTTAGCGCCGCACCTGAATCAATCACAATCGTCGGTATCTCGTAGTGATTATGTATAGCTTTATCCTGAACTATGCCGTATGACCGCTAACGAGCGACTCTGTTGATTCCGCTGTGTTTTTACTCGACGTCTCCTTTAGTTGTATACATAACAGATCCGTGATGTACCTGAATGGGAGACTAATAAGTTTGATAAGGTGTCAATTTTACATTTATAGTGTACATCATTATTCTATGTATTGTCTTATTGGACGGCCGCAAGGAGTCTAGGCTCCACGGCCGATTAAATAAACATTTTTATTATTATTATTATTATTATTATTATTATCTAATACAAACGAATTTTGTTTTTTATTTATTGTTATTCATTCCTTTCCATTATCCAAGTAATAAATTGTTTAGGCAAAAATTTGTTCAACGAATCTCTAGTATTTTTTTTTATTTCATATGAAATGAATTCATTGATTTTGCAGAATACATGTGAATTTTTTTTTAGAATTTCCGGCGATTTTGAATATTCCGTTTTCAAAAAATTTTCAAGGCTCTATTTATGAAACTCTTCGTTTGATGCCTCTGAAACTTTTTCAGTGTAATGTATAACCATTTGATGAGAACCGATCCAAAATTCAGGACTTTTGACCCATTTTTAAAAATTGAAAAAATTCGCGAAAATGGGTTTTTCAAAATTGACGAAAATTATAAAAAAATTCATATGTATTCAGAAAAATCAAGACTTCATATCACATGAAATAAAAAGAAATTTTACTAGCGGTTTGTTGAACAAATTTTTGTTTCAAAAGTTTATAAACAAATTTTTGACATTATTATTATTCAGAATGAATTTGCTTATCATCTTGGTTATGATTGATTTTTTTCAGATTCTTATCTCATCGCGAAGTATTAAATATTCTCACCGAGACTCACTTTTGGTTGAGAATATACGTCCCATAAGACCTTAATAAAATATCCATATATTTTTCGATATATTATTAGGTATGAAATACTGATTTTACTCGAGTGTGTACTGCCGTATCCGAGAATATTCAACATATTAAATACAACAAGCAACACAACATACATAACAATATAATTTTATTTTCAACAAGCAATAACTTAAACAAACGAAAGAAATCATGTAGTCTTGGCTAGACTGCACGTATATGGACTTTTAATAAAAAAGAAAGAAACACATGTATTGGACTCGGTTGCATGTGTTGAACGCAACACTGTTGTTTGACTGTCACCCCTTTCCAGAACGCCGGACCTTTGTTTTAATTCGTGCTTTACACGTTGAGCCCACACGTTCGTGCTCGTATGCGTTAAATAAAAGTACAATTAAATTGAGAATAAGAGATCATGTCGCATGAAGTGAAGAAGGAGCGAATTTATGATCGCTGTGCTTATAAGAACTGTACAAATGGGCGGTATAGTACGAATTCGCATTTATATCGTTTTCCGCAATCTACTGATCCTCGTTATGACCTTTGGATACAACATACCGATAAGTACCGTTAATAATATATGAACATTATCATCACAGTATCACTACGAGATACCGACGATTGTGATTGATTCAGGTGCGGCGCTAAAGTTAATGTAATATTCATCTGCAATATTAGTTAATGTAACATTATTCAATTGTAAACATCATTTTATTACTTTGTGTTTTTTAATTACAGTTATTTACTGCAACTTCACATGTCGTGATTTCTCCACCTTTCCTCGAAATTACCAAGTCTCTGATTTCGAGACTTATATAAATATATAAATGACAGACATAAGTAAAACAATAAACAGGGTTTAAATATAGTATAGTGTTCCATACACAATATATCTCGCATCACCCACACATCGCACATTACCAGCAATTATAACTCAAAAATAAAAAATAAAAATGACATGTAACAAGATAAAATAAAATGATAGCATCGACAACAACATGTCAAGTGATCTAGCTCGATTCGATATTTAATAAATACTTATAACAGATTCTACGAAATTCTTGGAACGATGGCTGAGTCGTACAGTAGGCCGGCAGCAGGTTCCAAGACATGGCAGCCGCGATCATGAACAATTGATCTTTGGCACCACGACAGCGCGGAAGCTCAAAGTAGTCTTGCCTGACATCCCCTCGGCGAACGCGAGGTTCAAGAATACGCATATCTCTTTTGATGAGTGGCTTTTGATTTAACACAAGAGCCTTGTATAATAAACAGACCAGGAAAAATTCTCTTCTAGACCAAAGTGTGAGCGAGCGGAGACTAGCAAAGCACGGAGTGACATGTTCGTACTTAGATAGTTTACAAATATACCGGACGCAGGCATTTAGTTTTCTTTGGAGCTGTAGCTGTTGCTGGCTTGTTATGTCAGTGTACACCGCTGCACAATAATTAAAAATCGGAAAAATCGGAAAATAGAATGAGGCTCTGTTAAATTTTCCCTATTAAATCTTCATTCTTATATTTCTTTTCATTCCGCTAATTATTTTACTCACTACGAGCCTACGTACAAAATCCGGAGGCCCAAATATTTCATATTCATTCGTTACCGTATTGATATAATGTTTGATATAAATGATTATATCATACGATAACGAATGAATATGTTGAATTTGGATGAAATGCCCCATATATACACCCAATCCACCCAGTGTGTGTTAGAACGTTGGGGTTAGTCGCTCGTGGCCGACGGTGTGTGGTGTGCGTGCGTCCGTGAGCCGAGCGTTTTGCCGTGTGGGTATGCCCGCGCAACTACGTTCTAACTCGCCTACGAGCACCGCACACACGCAAACATCAGAGAACGTGCGATTGTATTATCCACCAAGCATATTTATGATCATCATGTTGGTGTAGCCCTAAAAGAACTCTGCAGCATCGACCGAAGCGATGATCACAAAATTCTACTTCTCGATTCACCGCTACGTTTCAGCGCCACTCTGGTGGGATCACCTAAAACGCGAGCGTTGGACATCTCCCTAATCATCTCTGTTAGTACAATTGTACTAAATTCAGTACTTCTGTCTACTGTTCAGTACGTTAGTACGACGGTGCCAAATTTAGTACGGTTTTGAAATTTTAGCCGTACTAGAAGTTTTCGAATCCAAAACGCATCTAGATTAGAATTAAAAAAATTCAACGTGTACTCCAAACGCAAACTCGGACCCGTGTGAGGAGCCATCGGTATCAGTCTTCTTTATCGGTCATATTGATTTGAATTGTTTTTATCACCACATAGGTATATACTATAGGTAGCTGTTGATCCCTCGGTGGTCGAGATTGTCGTCGTCCAAGAACCTTGTTAGCGTGCATTGGAGTGCGAAATACAGAATTTACAAAGAATGAATTAGTTAGTAGTAGTTATTGCCTATTTCGTATCGAGTTCGGTTGGAGTACCCCGCCACGGACGCGTTTGCTAGACATTTCTCTCCGTTATGTGCCCTTGTGACGGGTGGCTCTGAAACGCCACGTTACAACGTATACGCTTACAAACGAAATGAAATGTTATTCAATGACAAAATTCTACCGTCACTCAAATATCCGAAATAAATTTGTTTTCATTTTTATACATGAACGTTGCACTATCAAACATCGGAGATGCACTATCAAACACCTACAAACGATCTACAAACGGTTGAGGATTAAAAAAATAAAAATTTATGAAAAATAGAAGCTTACTAAAATCAGCCTTGGGGAAATTCCCTAGAACTGGGGAAATTCCCCACAATCGATAAAACTCCCCAGAAATATTATTGTAACAGAATTGTTTATTGTTTTACAAATAAACTGCTGGATTCCAAACGTTGAGAATATTTTATCGAACACCGACAAACGACGTACAAACGATTGCATATTGATAACATTGCGTTTAATCAAAAATACGGTTAATTAGGGGCCATCGTCACTCAAATTCCCTAGGAAAATTTGTTTCAATCATTATACATAAACTATTGACAATCAGACGCCGGGAATACGCTATCAAACGCCTACTAACGATTCACAAACGATTTCTGAAAGAATTATTCCAATCGGGGTAGATGAGCTTGGGCTAAGTATATGGAGCCCGATTATAGTACTAAAACGATAATATTATATGGTAGTTCTGCAGGGTAGTGCGAGGATCTCGTAATATGGTTTCACACTCGCATCAATAAATTAATATGAGTTTAGCCGACATACCATCAATCTAATGTAATCTAATTAACGGAATCCTTTATAGTTCGTCTGTAGATGATTGTAGTACATTTAGAACTATTTGATAGTGAACCAATTTTTTGAAATAAAATAATAAAAAATTCTACATGTATCTAGCCGACAATCGTGTATAAAATTCAATATTTTCAATAAAGTCCGTCACGTATCGCTAGAGAACCGTTTTTAGGCCAATAATTTATTGTTACAAACTTTTGTTTCTGCAAAGACTGTCTAAACAGCATTGATGTTAAGTGATTAAAGACTTCAAAATGTATGTTTTTGTTGGTATTGTAATAAAATATTTCTATAAATTTTTTGTTTCACTTACAAAGCTACATGTCTCATACAATACTACTCAACCAACAAACAGTATCATAAAATTAAACATATCATTACAGCTACAGCATTACCCACAGCACTAGTATAGTGCACTGATCTCTGTGTTATAGGTATAGAGATCAGTGTTTCACAAGAACAGCCAGCGCTACTGGTGGCGATTTCAAGAACTTCAGATTCCAAGATAAAACGCGTTTGAATTTATCGTATAGGAAAAGCAGGCCGGTGTCAGGGGGCTGCTCTGCGTTTATACGGATCAAAAGAAAGACAGCGAACTTTCTGCATTCAGCTGGAAATGGTGAATAGTAAACTATGGTCACACTTTCTCTTGGCGATTTTAAAGAAACAGGTATGAGATAAATAAAATGACATTTGTTGACGCATATTTTTCGTTTGTATTTGATGAGCTAAAAAACATAAAAGTATTCGACGTTGAAAAAACATCGATGACTTTAAGCGATGTATCGAAAGACATCCATGCAAGGTTCCGATGTATTGCATCGAATAAAAAGCATCGACGTATTTTTTAAGTGGACACCTCTAAATGAGACACTCATATTTGATTGACATTCTTTTTTTTCTTGCATAATTTCTGCGTAGATCTTTTTTGTGTGGAATGTCCCAACTTCTTAATCTCCCAATGACGACGGTATGTTACCAACGTATTGGACGCGACAGTGTTGGTTATGAAGAACTTCTTTAACCGGCGTGGTCAGTTACTTGGTTGATAATACATGAAACTGCTAATACCCTCAAATCCGCTTCTGACCCGGCAGCTGTTGCGAAAAATAACTCAGCGCTGGCAGTCTAGTATATTCTCCCCACCGTGTCCTCCCCTCTATAAAGTGTCGACATTAATACGTCGTATAAACTGCGGTTCGGAGGTTGTGAGAAGTTCTGTATTTTAACATATTGTCATGCCAATTCGCGCTACATATTCGACTTACAGTTTACAGTCGGTTTCGACCTCTCATAGTTAAAGCTAGGTTAACACCGGAATTGAAGTGTGAACGGATCTAATTGGAGCTCGATTCGAACTAAAAAGATAAATAAAACATTGAATACACTACATTAAGATGTTAAAGTATGTTTTAACATCAAGTGTAGATCATTCGTAACTATTCATATCAGTATCCAGCCCAACGGTACTTGAAAACGTATATGATTAAAAACCTAACAAATGGCAACAGTTAAAGCTAAACACACTCTACATAGTGGGATATTTCACCCATTATTGCGACAATGGCAATCACAGAACGTCGAAATTACAGCGAAGAATCTGATGTATCCGATTTTTATATTGTGAGTAAAATCTTAAGTTTTATAAACCAACTCATTATGGCGTTTTTGCTCGTGCGTGCCTTTTTAAAAACACCAACGGGACAAAGTTTCATAATTGTAATTGTCTTCAAATGTGGCACGTTAATGGAGTGCCCTAGTCGACTTCGACGTTGTCGTACATATCTCGAATCATCCTTGTATCTCAAACGCAAAAAACAGCGCTATTCTACATGTAATTTTGAACAAAACCACTCTACCACATTTTCATAAAATCGAGATAGTAAATTCGTTGTAATTATGTAATTTCTTTATTCTTTCATTGAATGAAAATGCATTACAGTGGTTTCGTTCAGAATTGTATGTAGACTGGAATTGTTATGCCCTATTTTGCGTTTGAAATACGTGGACTTGATTAATTTGAGATATATACAACAGTGCCAAATTCGACTACCCCTCCAAAAGAGCATACTCGAACTTATAAGTATATATGTTCGGCACTGTACAAAACAAATTGAACGAAACATTACGTAGAGTATCATCTACAGTATACAAAAAGTTAACAAAATATTACCAAGAATATAGTTTGATCATACCAGTAAGTATTGCTGTTGCGTAGAACAGTTTTGGTTTTCCAAACAATGAGACCACTTGAGTTGAAATCTTGAATAAAACTCTTGTACTGAGTTGAATATTTTCCCATTCCTACGACAAAAACACCTCTATATTTTCCTAAATAACTCAACCATCATTGAGGTAAACACCAATTTACCTATTTTTCACTACCTGTTTCAGGGATGAACCCAATGCTAAGGAGCTGATTCCAAGTATGCCTGGAGTATATCGGTATGGAATTAATGTTTTAAAAGAAATATTAGAGCCGTTGATAGCAAAGGGGTTGCAATCGGTTCTGTTGTTCGGTGTTCCAAGTCACTTGATCAAGGTTATAGGATCTGATATGCTATGATTCTGGTAGAAATTATAACAAGTGTCTTTTCATCCTCATTTGAAAATTTGTAACCATAGGACAAAACTGGTTCCAATGCAGATAGTAGTGAAAATCCAGTTATACAAGCAATACCAGTACTTCGAAAGTGGTTTCCTAACTTGTTAATCACTTGTGATGTTTGCCTATGTGCTTATACTGAACACGGGCATTGTGGAATACTACACTCTGACGGTCGCATCAACAACGAAGCTTCCATCCAACGTATTAGCAAGATTGCTGTCAAATATGGTCAGGCTGGTGAGGAATGAGATATTCAACGTAGTAATCTTGTTCAAAAATTAATAGTGTATGTAATATGCTGAAAACTGGAATTCAAATATGAGAGCTATAAGTACAAAATGTTTCAACTGATGAAATTCGATAATCACAATTATCTGAATGGTTCCTTTTTATACACAAGCCACTACTGCTGAATTCTGTCAGGCAATTTTCGTAGTTTCGTACAGTTGATGAAACCTTAAAATATTTAGTAATCAAGCATTAATTTAGATATTCAACTATTTATCAGGCAGCAAGTAATTTCCTCATAAATAATAATTCATGATTATGGCGGTAAGTAAATACTTCAGGAGATCATAAAATTATAATTGAAAATCCGAAATAACGATTTGATTTGATTTCATGATAGGATGACAAATTTCACAAGAAAAATAAATTTCGTAAACGTGACAAGCCTTGAATCAATTCTTATTAAGAATTCGTATTAATACTTGGTCAATTTTCAAAACTGTACAGGAGCACATGTCGTGGCACCTTCGGACATGATGGATGGTCGGATTGGAGCAATAAAGAAAGCTTTAGCCGCTGCTGATTTACCAAATAAAGTTACAGTTTTATCCTACGCCGTCAAATTTGCATCAGGTTTTTACGGGCCCTTCAGAGATGCCTCAAAGTCTGCTCCGCAATTTGGGGACAGAAAATGCTACCAGCTACCGCCAGGTAGTAATGGGCTTGCAGCAAGAGCAGCTGTAAGATAATATTCGTTGTTTATACTGTAAACATCCTTATCGAGTATTCCATATCAATTGAGTGTAGGAATGAACGTGATATTTTTCATTTTTACCAAGACTTTTTCCTGTGATAATGTAAACCCTGAGAATTATTTTTTTTCAGCTATCCGTTTTTATATTATGAATTTTTAAACTTAACCGAAAAAAAGACCATTAATTCTCAAAAATCAAATATAAATATTTGATTAGTCATTTCTAGGGGTGTACGGGTACTATTCTTTGGGTCGGGTTGGGGAGGGTACTCGAAAATTTCGGATTGCCCAAAAACTCGAGTTCCTCAAAAATCTCGGGTTTGCCGAAAATTGCGGGGTTTTACAAAATTTTGGTCACGGCTGTTTTCGCTTCTCCAAAAATACAGGGACTTCTAAAGTAAAGAGCGATTTTCAAAATTTCGGACATATGACACTTCCGAAATCCCGGACGATTTGAAGGACTATTTCGTAGCCGGCTGGAATTATGATTTCTGGAGGTTCTATTCTCAAAAAATCCGACTAACGGCTCACCGAAGAATATACTATTGAATTCTTTCATACCTGCCTGCTTTATTAGTACATCATCATGAAATACAGTATAATGTCTCAATGGCGCTACTCCCAATAGTGCCGCTTCCCCCACTATCATACTACAGCCCGGCGTTTTCCGCATTCTCTCTTAACAGTGCCGCTGGTGAAATACATACATACTTACTTCAGTGATTTCCTAGTATGTACGTAAATGGAGCACAAAGATACGAAAGTTGCACTTTTTTGTGCGGTACTATTGATAGGGTTGAGAACTAATCCTCGAATACGAGCGTTTGTAATTTTATTATCGACCAGTAGGGGTGCGGGTACTGAAATTCTTTGGGTCGGGTTAGGTCGGGTAAAATGGATTACTTTCGAGTTAGATATGCGAAAATTTAGGGTACTCGAAGATTTCGGACTACCCAAAAATTTCAGGATTGCCAAAAAACCCGACCGAAACCCGAGTTCGAGTACCCGCACATCCCTAGTAATTTAAAACTCTCACATGAAATTGTAGGGTAAAAGTATCATTTTTTTTTCCTTTAGGCTTTCAATATTATTTCAATATATTTCAACGCGAATGTTTTGTATGATAGAGCCCAGAATCTGTTACCGTTACAGTCATATCATGTTATTTAGGTGACGTCATGTTCTATTGGTGTTCACTCTTGGTGCTTTCGGTCTCATGGCAGGTAACTTACGACGATTACTTAACATCAAAGTAAAATTTGTAAATATGTATTTTTTGAACCATTTTTCAAGATTATAAAATGGAAACAACGTACTTCCATTGTGAAAAGTCTGTGAAAATTTTCAAATTGCATCAGAATATTGCCAACTTTGGTTTTTGAAAATCAATTAGATCATTCTTGAGATGGGTTTCAGATTTCGTGGGCTGAAAACTGGTGATCGAAGAAATATAAAAAATTTCATAGACGTTTTTCAGGTATACTATTACAGGAAAAATCATTATTAAAAATATAGAATGTCATGGTCAATCATTCACTAATCTGACGTGGAATACCTCTTGTGCAGATCCACAACATAATTTTGGTTTATGTAATTTGCCTTATGGTTCCTTCATTCGTACTCATCGACTTGACCAATGATCGAAGTATACGTAAATCACACTTGGTGTCATTTTTACAATGGTTAAAATCTAATTATATTTTTCACAGGCTAGAGATGTAGCAGAAGGCGCTGATATGCTCATGGTGAAGCCAGGTTTAGCTTATTTGGATGTAGTTCGGAAAATTAAAGATGCGCATCCAGAGTACCCACTTTTTGTTTACCAAGTGTCTGGTGAATATGCAATGCTTTACCATGGAGCTCAGAGTGGAGCACTTGATTTGGAAAGTGTACTGTATGAAGTATTGACAGCGATGCGGAGAGCCGGTGCTGATTGTATTATCACTTACTTTGTGCCACTGATTTTGGATATGTTAAAACCAAAAAGCAAATATTAGTTCTTGTTAGTGAAATTCTGTTTATTCATACGATGTGGCAGTAATTTTGTTAGGATTGAATAAATACCAAAATACGAACTGTTAATTTTTATCAACAGTTGGTGAGTTTGAATGCAAGAAGCATTTGAATTCGATTCTGTACCAGCTGTAGCAAGGTTGCGTTTCTAAGCTGATAGTATTGACTGAGAATTGCATAATACAGCCAGACATGCATTAGGAATGACCAAAAATAATCGATTTTCGATTCAATCCATTATTTCTTCCCGATTAATCGAGTATAATAGATTTTTCCCAAACTCGATTATTCCTTCTCACAATCGGTGTTTGTTTTACGTCTCTTAAGCTGGAATAACCACTTCATCAAAATCGAAAATGATCTATATGGAGATTTAGTGCTCTTTAGTTGCTAATTTGTTCCCCAAATTTTGATTTTGTTGCTCCAGTAATTTCGCCGAAATTAAGGGCGATGTCAAGTTTAAAAAAAGTTGGCAAAGCCAGGCAAACGGATGACGAAACATTAACGAAAAAATGATGAGAATTTGTTGCTAATTAGTTGCTCGAACAATACACTCATTTCGAACTGAAAGAATCAACCCGTGCTCCGGAAACCACCCCCAAGTCGTCACGTAAAAACAATACGCTTGAAATATGATTGAATGTACTGTATATTTTATTTTCAACCAATAAATCACTGAATCAGGTGAATCTGTCGGATCTCCGATTTTGTTGCTCGACCCCCAACACCCGAAACTCACCCCCATACCAACGACGCTACACAGAAATGCCAGAACGCGCGGTTATAAAAATTCGCTAAAAATTGATTTCAGATCCGCGAATTAGTTGCTCTCGATGTACCGTATCTCCGATTTTTTTTTGTAGAAAAATCTGTAATTCATTGCAAAATCAAGACAAGTATGTGGTTCAAGTAGCATGCTGATCTATAAAATTAGAATTTTACGCTTGTATGTTCATAGTGCTCCTGTTAATTTTCGGAACTACTGTTACTCATCACACGGGCACGGTTGCTTACACTATCACATTTAATTGTTCATAACGAATTTATCAGGAAAGGAAAAATATTGTATCCAGAAAATGTATTCAAAACAATTTGCTCATTTTACTGGCACTCTGAGATTCCCTGAATGATCAAATGCATAAAGATCTACGCAACAAATATTTTTTTTATTTGCAACACTGGTTTTATTTATTATTTTGGTGCGCAAAAACCAAAATTTTCGGATTAGCATTGAATGTGTCTTTTCATCGCAGATCCTTTTCATGGGTATCGTCGTATTCGACCCAAGATTCTCCTCGACGCGACGTCTCGAAATCGCCGTGTAATGGCCTAGGAGCCTGCTCTTCTCTCCGTCATCGGACGTACGCGTTCGTATTCCTGGGCCCTTGTAATGAACAAGACCCACCAGTTCGTAAATCTCCAATCATGGTGATACCGGGTTTACAAACTGTTTGGGTATTTGGCCAAGCTTTATTAGCCAATCGTCATTTTCGTAATCGAATACTTCGAATAACACAGGCCCACCTACAATTAGACATAACGTATAACATCAATATTGGAATGGTTTAGAAAAAATGGATTGAATCAATCAACATGAATCCCACAACGTGAAACATATTTCGATGAATAAGAATTCTCGACCTCGTATATAATCTATTATAGAATCTTGGTGATCGGTCAATTAAGTAAACGTATTTTTACGAGTTTACGAGTTTTCCTACTGAGTCAAGAAATCAAGTTAGATCCGATTTCACTAACCGAGTTCTTGTTTTCCCAAAGTACCCCAGAAACAATATCAATAATTCAGTCACTGACAAAAAAATTCGTGATACTATGATTTTTAAAAAAAACAACCCTAATATTATGTTTTTAAAAGCTGATAAAGGCAATACGTCGGTAGCTATGCATAGAGACTCTTATAACAACAAAATGAGGCAACAGCCTTCTGACACCAACACCTACAGAATTGCTAAATATGACCTGTGTAACTCCCTACAAACTAGGGTGAACAAACTCACGTTCAATTGGTTTAACTCCAAATTAATAAACAAAAACTTATATAGAAGCATTTCTACTTACAATAGTGTCCCCCCACGCGCATAAGGGCTACCTAAAATTCACAAAGAGGAAGTCCCATTAAGAATTATTGTCTCATTTGTCAATAGCCCGACCTATGCCTTATCCAAGATAATTAATTCATGGCTCACCACTAATATCACACCTCCCACCTCTAAAGTTAAAGATAGCTTTTCCTTAGTTGACACAATAAAAACATTGATTATCCCAGACAACTATACTTTAATATCGGTAGATGTAATATCTCTTTTTACCAACGTTCCGACAGATCTTGCATTGCGCGCAGTAAACAACCGTTGGGCTTCTCTTGAAAATAAGATCCCAATTCCCCTTATTGAACTAGATAAAGCTTTAAAAATATGTTTTGATTCTGCAATATTCAAATTTAACAACGATACGTATGCACAACAATTCGGGTTGCCCATGGGATCTCCTCTCTCCCCAATCTTGTCAGACCTTGTCATGGAAGACTTGGAAACGTCTTGCATTAACAATCTTGATTTTGATTTACCGTTCTATTTTCGATATGTTGATGATATTCTTACTGCTGTTCCTAAAGAAAAAATAGATCACACTCTTAATATTTTTAACCGATATCATCCACGATTACAATTTACTATCGAAATAGAAGAAAATAACGCCATCAATTTCTTAGATGTATTGCTGATACACAACAACAATAATATCAAAACAGATTGGTTCCACAAAAAAACCTAGTCTCAAAGATATTTGAATTTTAATTCTCACCACCCAATGTCCTACAAAATAGGCACCATCATTAACCTAGTTGACCGAGCCATCAAACTTTCTAGTACAGAGTTCCAGGAAAAAAATCTGTCGCTCATATACAATATACTAAGATGGAATGATTATCCTCATGGCCTATTACACAAACATATTAATAAGACACGCACCTACATCAACAACTTACCTGACAATAATATTGACTCTGCTCCCGCAGACGATAACAATAGACCTGCTACTACATATATTCCCATCCCATATGTATCTGGTCTCTTTGAGTCATTGAACCGTCTATTTACCAAACATAATGTCAAGTTTGTTGGAAAAAATTCAAAAGATTTACAATTAGTCTTTGACACGGGAAAAGATAAGATCCCCATTTGCAAACGATCCAATGTTGTGTATAAAATGTCTTGCAGTGATTGCAACCAAGTTTATATCGGACAAACTGGCCGCCACCTTAACACCAGAATCAAAGAACATCAACGCAATGTACATGAGATTGAAGAACGTCACACCGCTCTAACAAAACATAGTATCAATAAACAACATACTTTTAACTACGACAATACAAACATCCTTTGTGAAGAACCCAATTATTATAAAAGACTATTACTAGAAATATGCAACATTGTAGGTCACACCAATTCCGTTAATCTTAGACAAGATGTTGAACATTTAAGTAATATTTACAAACCTCTAATCTCCGCCCACACAACAAATATTGTTTAACCTTAACTAGATACACAAAATTTTTGTCCCCATAACACAGTTTTTCTACATAATTTTTTTTTCACAAAATATTTTTCGTTTTTCTGTATAATTGTTTATAGTAGGTTCACCTTCACTCTGGATCATATTTGTTTCTCCCATCAGTCGTTATTCACCTGTTGACCCAATCGGTTCAACCAACAATAATTTTTGTTAGACATGTGGAACATAGTCATAAAGAGCCTACCTCCACTTCTTGGACACTTTGCAAATTAATTTTACTGCTAAAAAGACCTTCTTTAAAACCTTTTGACACAATGAAATATTGACTGTGAAGAAACATAGTTCTTTAATCTTTTTAATTAATGACTTCCAACTATTAACTCCTACATGTAAAATAACTAGAAGATTGACATTGACTACCGTCACTCAAAGAACATTGTCTCCACTAATTGTAAATTGTGAATTCGACTACATCTTAGTCCACTTACTTTTAAAAAAAGGTAAATAACACTTTAAGCCTTTCTTTTTTCAATTAATCAAATTGTTCTCACTAAACAATAATATATAATAGCCCTAAGAGTATTACATCTACAATATTTAATGTCTGATTGTACTTCTAGTATTATTATTTAAAAAAAATTTTTTGTTGTTCTTGACAGTTAAATAAATAAATCGTTCTGAGGAGGGCCCATATTCGGGTCGAAACGTTAACTAAAAATACGTTTACTTAATTGACCGATCACCAAGATTCTACAATAGGTAAAACATATTTCAGAATATGTACACCAGTATATCAAGTACATTATTCATAGATGCGAAATTAGACTAGGTTAAAATAATTATTAATAATGTTTAATCACGAGTTCATAGATACCAGACAATTCTTACATCGTGAAATAACGATTTATTTTTCGAGGCTGAAGTTATAAACGTTAGAGTAATTAAACCTCAGGGAAAATATAACACTGTTCGTTGAATCCCATTTTTCGTTTACTTAGAGCGAAAAAATTGTCTGCATCACGAGCATGACGATTTACAACCTTGTGCGATCATGCCGAGCGCTCGTGCCGGCTCCGCTGAACTATTATGCGGCTGATTGCACTCGGGTGTAAATCTTCACAGTCTTAATGCAAAAACCACTATCATTCCTTCTAGTAGTAGAAAATCAAAGTGAAGGGGGTACACTAGTCGATTTCGACGTTATCGTATCGTATATCTCTCAACATCCAAGTCCACGTGTCTCAAACGCGAAAAATGGCCCAACAGTCCCATTGTATACGCAATTCTCAAGAAAAAATCATTTCAATACATTTTTATTTGACACAGAAATAAAGAAATACCATGGATTGAATGGATTCTACGAAATAGTGTATTACGAAATAGTAAATTCGTAGAATTCATGTAATTTGTTTATTGCTGCGGCAAATGAAAATGCATTGAACTGTTTTTTGTTTAAATTTGCGTATAGAATGGGTCTGTTCAGACCATTGTTCCGTTTGCGATACGTAAACTTCGATATTTGGAGATGTATACATCAACGTCGAAATCTAACAGGCCACCTTCTAGAATGGGTATCCTTACAACAACTGTTTAGGTATTGTGGGAATCACAAAAAAATAATATAACACGAGTAACTATTCTGCGCAATTTGAGTTGTCAGTTATACTTCTCACTGCGTTTTCTGGCAATTGAAACGCAAAATCAGTTTGCTTGGTTCATTGTATTTTTCTAATTAAATAAGGCTTTAGCACTAATTGTTGTTGAGCCGATCATATTATCGTCATAGTTACAAGAAAGTATAGGAAGAGTAAGCATAATCGAAAAGAGCAATAACAGATTCTAAATTTTCTGGCCACAGTTGGACAAAACTCATTAGCATTTTCTTTCCTGTAACGTATATTTTTTTGTAATGGCACAAAATAAAAATTTTAAAACTGGTATCGTTATCTTGGAGTACGTTTAGTTCCGAACTTCAACTCCATAAATAAATAAAATTGTATTACGTCATACTTGAGTTGCTATTACCATTTTTCACTTTGCAGTAACGAGATTTTTACGACATTCGCAAGATCAATTTGTCTCGATGACTTGTTTAAAGTAGGTAATTATGTATGCAAAATTTCACCTAATGCCAATATTTCTGTTGTTTCCCATCCTGAGCATGATCTTAAAGAACATCTCTTTTGACCAGTGAGCCTAACCTGGTCCAGAATTACATTTTTATATTCTTGTCCATTGCATACAGTTGCTCGTTGAATTGTTATAATGGGCAACGTTTTCTCCCGAGTTGGGCATCCATGATCACATTGTGACCTTTCTCTATAGCTGGGTATACTTCTAAATAGTCCACCAGCCAAGTAACCAACATTTGTGGCGCAGTCAATTAGGCGGCATCCACCGCGTATGACGTCGCTGTCCTTCTTAAAAAGATCAAGCAATATTGCGGCTCGTGATTTGTAAGAGTAAGCTCTTAGCCCTTTGTCAAAAATATCGAAGCACATCTTGATGAAAGGGTTCCCTTCCTTCGATTCTGTCATCTGTGATAACCGTTACATATTATGTTTAAACAACGAAATATCGAGAATTGCGTATAAAAATTTTCGTGAAACTAGATACCCAATGTATTCAGCCAATGAGGCATTTTCCCTCAGACTTTTTTTTCGTTGCAAATATTTAGTGATAGTGATTCATTGCCTTTTCTCTTTCTTGGTTCAACCGCGTATAACTATTTACATTTTATAACACAGGGTGCTGACCGACCGACAAAACTGGGCAAACTGAGAATGGTTAGGGAATTTTGTCTATCGAAAAAAGTCAGGGAAAGACGTATTTTTTTTTTTAAAATGTATTTTCAAACGTCAACTATGCTTCGTAAATTTAGCAAATATAACTTTCGGAAATGGCATTTTACAGTTTCTGATTATTTGTGTAGATCGAAGCAATACAATGTATTTTTGAATTGAAATTCATATATCAAAGGTGCACAATTTCGGAAGGTTTTAGTCGTAACAGCTGCCCAACATTACCGAAGTTTCGTGAAAAAAGGTCAGGGACTTCTAAATTTGTCGACGGGAAAAGTCATGAACAATTTAGGGAACTTTAACTGATTGTGAGCGAAATTATCACCACAACAAGAAGCTATGTTTTACTTACTGCTTCTCTCAACAATAGCCAATCACAGATCGCAGACAAGATTATTTGGAGGAGACTATCGAAAGCACACGTATTATAGAGGCATATGTTTTCGTTTCCGATTTTAACTGACTGTAGAGTGCCTGAATTGCCGTTTTTCATAATTGGTAACGTGATATGTTTTTCGAACAACAACTTGTCCCTGACTTCATCTGCTCTCATGCCCAAATATCGTGCCTTTCGTAACTTCATTTCCGATGCTTCACCATGGCCCCGCCAATCTTCTGTTGAATAAAAGTGTCAACGACACAATCATAAAGGCCAAAACAGATTCACATACACATTCACTCTCGCATACAGACAACACATTTACACGGAACATATACACAAGGTATACAATGTTTACCTCCTTCTTGATACTTACCTCTTGTGTATGAAAAGTTAGTCGTTACAGAATAAACGTACAAGACAAACGTACAGAATTTCTCTCACAATATTGTTAAGATACCCACACACGCAGAGCGTGTAACACCTCAGGCATACAGGATTATCCCCTCTCCCGGCCATCTCATTATCCACATATATACTTGAGCTCTATGAATTGTATTCATTCGTACTCAGTCTACTGAAGCGTCTAGTCCGGAATAAACCTTGTTCTCCATAAGATCGCCTCTCCCGAGTTTCATTTTCCTAACATCGGAAGTGGGATACGCGAATACTGTATTTTTTCTACTTTTTCGCGAGTGGACTCGAGATCCCAATAAAGCCTTCGGGCAGACGTGACGGTCGTTCGAGCGCTTCCTCGGGTTCGAGTGAGATGAGTGATTTTCGAACATTTATGCAATCCTTGGTGAGGAACGCAAAACAGGCCTCTGAAGTCGTCGCAGTGCCGCCGTTCAACCCGAGTAGGAGTGCTGGGTACACGGCCTTGGTGTCAGCAACTGGAGAAACTCCGGCGCACTCATGGATGGACGGATACAGAGCTTCTTGGCAGAGCAGAGAATAATCTCTTTGGCGATGCCAAGACTTGGTGGGAGACCTGGACCCCTGATAATCGAGAGTGGGAGGGGTTCCGTATATCTTTAACTCATACCTTCCCGACAGTCAGGAATTATGTACACGAGATCCGGGACATTGTGAATAACACTACGCGCCGGGATCAAACGCTTGCTTCCTTCGCCCGTAACAAGCATAACTTGCTTTTTCGACTGGGATGGGATATACCAGAAAGAACAATAGTAGGAATCGTAATTGATTTAATTGATGAACAAAGGGTTCGCGATAGCCTGCACGCCTGTAAACCTAGTAGTATGGCTAGGCTTTACGAGCATCTGAGTCATTTCGACGCCGAGATTACAAGTTCTAAGCGATAACACGATGATCATAGTCCCAAGCCGACAACAAGTAAACAACACGCTTGTGATAGTGGCATCACAAGCCCGGGTCCGCCGGCCAGTAAGCGCCAAGCTCTCGAATCCAAAACAAAGACTTTCAAATGTCATCATTGCGGAATCCCCGGGCATAAACGGCATGAGTGTCGTAAGTTAAAGCGAGAGTTGAGATCTAGTAAAGAGAGCGAACGGTTCGCAGTAACTTGTAACTTTTGTAAGAAACCAGAGCACATCGAATCAAATTGTTTTAAAAAGGAAAGAGCACCCGACCAAGGAGTCCACGCATTTTCAAAACTGGGACGTAGGAGCGACGAGATTATCATTACTAAAAACAAGGTGTTTTCTTGCTCGCTCGATACTGGGGGCGACTGTAGTTTGATATCGGATCAAACAGTTACGCGCTGGAACTTAACACGCACTCCACGAAAGTTGGAACTCTCAGGGCTGGGTGGCTGTACAATCACCTCAACCGAAATAGTAGAAACGCTAGTTTCACTTAAGGCCGTTGACTTTATCTGCACGTTACATATCGTTAATGACGGCGATATGCCAACGGATGTACTGATTGGACGCGATGTCATGGACCACGGACTTGCGTTCACATATGATGCTGAGGGGCTCAAAGTCGTACGCGCGAGCACGCAGAGGAAGCTATTCGAAGTAGTCACGCCACGGTTTCGGCATTTCGCAAACAGGACATACAGACAGGACTGACCGGAGCGGACCGATCGCGACTATTAGATCTTCTTGACAAATTTGAAAGGAATATCACAACGGGAATCCAACTAACCACTATCAACAACGCGGATCTCACCATAAAGCTCAAACGTGATGCTACATTTTTTTATCGCCCATACCGTATGTTCCTAGCTGAACGAAAAAAGGTTCGAGAAATCATAGAAGGTTTATTAAAACATCAAATCATACAACCAAGTAACTCACAGTACGCAAGCCCTACGTTGTTAGTGCGAAAAAATGAAAATGAAGATCGCATGTGTCACGACTTCCGACGGCTCAATGAACTTACAGTAAAGGACCGTTACCCAATACCGCGGATAGACGACCAGTTGGATCGCCTAGGGAACGGAATATTCTTCACGAGTCTTGACATGGCTTCAGGGTTCTACCAGGTGCCAATAGCTAAAGAATCACGGGATAAAACATCATTCGTAACGCCGGATGGGCAATACGAATACTTGCGAATGCTGTTTGGTCTAGCTAATGCTCCTGCCACGTTTCAACGAGCTATAAACAACGCTCTCGGAAACTTACGTTACACGATCACCCTGGTATACTTAGATGACGTTCTGATTCCGTCAAAGACCATCGATGAGGGTTTGCGTAACTTGCAAGTTGTACTCCAAGCACTGACGAGCGCCGGCTTTTCACTAAATTATAAGAAGTGTCGGTTTTTTGAAACAAAAATAGAGTACCTGGGTCGCGAGATATCTGCGTCTGGTATACGCCCAACAGACAAGAAAATCGAAGCGCTTACACAATGTCCCGTTCCAAACTGTATCAAACAAGTACGACAATTTGTGGGTCTCGCAAATTACTTCAGAAGATGCATTCTAGCCTTCTCGATACAAATGTCACCTATTACCGCGCTGATGAAAAAGGACGCAGCCTGGAACTGGACGAGTGAGTGCGAACTAGCGAGAGTTAAAATCATCACAATATTAACTAGCAAACCAATTCTCAAAATATTTGACCATGAAAAACCAACAGAACTTCACACCGATGCCAGCAGTATAGGAGTGGCCGCCATCCTTATGCAATGGGATGGGGAAAACCGTGTAGTGGTAGCCTACTTCAGTAAGAAAAATTCAGTTCAAGAAAGTAAGCGTCATTCTTATGAGTTCGAAACATTAGCAGTCGTAACTGCAGTTAAACACTTTAGATGTTATCTGCTGGGGATTAAATTCAAGGTTGTCACGGATTGTGACGCAGTCAAATCCACAATGGTAAAACGTCATATCAATGGGAGAGTGGCTAGATGGTGGACCTATCTACAAGACTTCGAATTTGAAATTGAGTATCGTGCGGGAAAGAAACTCGCACACGTTGATTACTTGAGCCGAAACCTAGTTATGATTATGAGAAGGAATTGTATTCCTTGGTTGGTAGCAGAACAGGCTAAGGAAGATGAAGTTCAAAAAATGATAAAGGAAATAAGAGAAAACCAGAACGCAGAAATGCGCAAGTTATACACAGTTAAGGACGGTATGTTGTATCAACGAATGATCACCCCCGGCGGAAAAGAGACACTTTTGTGGTATGTACCGGCGGCAGACAGGCTCCGAATTTGTCGTACATATTACGACGATTTGTCACATGTATCTGGCGAGAAAGGGTATGAGGTAGCGTCGAAAACATACTGGTTCCTCAGAATGAGACACACAATCGTGAAATACGCAAGACGGTGTTTAAACTGTACGCTAGGCAAAGGGAACAGAGGTAAATCATTAGTCAAACTAACACTCCGCGAACGGGCGAAGACTCTGTTCCATACAATCTACTTAGACTTTTTAGGACCATTATCTACCATAGATGGCCAGAGGTACGTGCTATCATTGGTAGATGAGTTCACTAAATTCTGCATCCTAAAAAGTGCCCCGGCCGCGAACGCAGTTAATATCATAGCAATGCTCGAATTGCAAACTTCATTATTTTGCGCCGCAAAGCTGGTTCATGTCGATCGCGGAAAGGCGTTTGATTCCAATATAGTGTCGGGTTACTGTACATTAACAGGAACAAGGATCCACTACACAACCACTGGCAATCACAGGGGGATAGGTACCGTAGAAAAATGATTCAAGGCATCCGTGAAAAAATCGTAACAGCCCAAACAGATTGGACAAAAGAATTAACAAAGATTCAACATTCCTCTAATATTACGAAAGCGTCGGCGACGGGTTTTACACCGTTAGAACTATTAACCGGTCGGACGGACGTCCCACGTACGGACGCAGTCGCAGAAGCAGTATCAATTACTTCTGACGAATCGATTGATGAAAAACGCCAACTGGCGATTAAACGCAGCCAACTATATGCCGAAAAATATACCGAGAAATGGAACGAGGAACATAGACCAATGATTGAGTTCGATGTTTCTGATTTGGTGTGTATCAAGTCGAATAACACTCAAGGCAAACTTAGGAAAGCATATGATGGACCATTTAAAGTTATTGGAACACCAGACAACCATCGATATGAGCTCCACAACTTGCAGACTGGACGCAAAGTTATACGCTCATCAGATCAGATGAGAAGATGGCCTACCCAGTCAGAACAGACTGCTCATGTCGTTAAGCTAAGGATTCTGTTGGCTGTGTATTCAGCAACAAAGTCCTGTAATGGAATCTGCTTTTTCTGTTGGGTGTGTATTCAGCAACAAAGTCCTGCAATGGAATCTGCTTTTTCTGTTGGCTGTGTATTCAGCAACAAAGTCCTGTAATGGAATCTGCTATTTCTGTTGGCTGTGTATTAAGCAACAAAGTCCTGCATTGGAATCTGCTTTTTCTGTTGGCTGTGTATTCAGCAACAAAGTCCTGTAATGGAATCTGCCATTTCTGTTGGCTGTGTATTCAGCAACAGAAAAACGCAGACCGGACTTGTAAAAAAAAAAAAAAATTTTTTATTATATTTCGTGTCTTACTAATGTACATGGACAGCACCAGATATGCTGTCAGAGTCCTTATCTGTTTCAGAATAGTTCGTATAGGTATGCAAATGCGTTCGAGGATGACCGCATCGTCAGAAGGACCGTGTTAAGATACCCACACACGCAGAGCGTGTAACACCACAGGCATACAGGATTATCCCCTCTCCCGGCCATCTCATTATCCACATATATACTTGAGCTCTATGAATTGAATTCATTCGTACTCAGTCTACTGAAGCGTCTAGTCCGGAATAAACCTTGTTCTCCATAAGATTGTCTCTCCCGAGTTTCATTTTCCTAACAATATATATAAACTGTTCTCTAATTTATCTAACCATTTCCTCTCCTAATAAAGTAATTCAGGCAACTGCAGATAATTTGCAACATCTTCTACCTCACGTGTTGCAAGTATTTGCGGCACGCTTCGCGTACGGCTGCAGGCAACGCAAAGTCGACGTTGTCCATATCCTTCTTCGCTATTTTCCACAGGGATAGAACATTGGCGTAGAGCACGTACTGGTGTTTCGCATATGACACAGAAGTGTGCACCTGATGGCTTTCCATGAGTGGTACATGCAGGACATGAATCTAATTCAACATCATCGGGACTATTTGTTTTTTCTAAAGTCTTAGACGCTGTCGATGGTATATCCTCAATTTTTTTAGATTTATCCTGCACGCCTGAATCGATGTTGAAAAAATTTTAATTAAAAAAATACAATTACTCATTACTTTTATGATTTGTTATTAAAAATAACCTAATCACCAATGACATTTCTGCAGTATACTTGAAAAAACTTCAATTTCAACTCACTTTTGTAATGTGTCAATGATTTCAATGAGTAATAACGTTTATGACGGCAAATTAAAAAAAATTACGGATTACTCTTGCATTGGGTAATTGAATTTGTTTAAATTATCTTTGTGATTTATACATGTATTTGGAGGAAATTCAATCGAATTTATCGTTCTAATGTAATTAAACTCAGAATATTAATATATTCCAACAAACGGACTGACATTTGATTGAATTTTTTGAAACATACGTTAATCACAGAACTAACTAGTCGACCGTGTAGTTAAATTAAAAATGCAATTAAAAACTTACGACATTGATTGGAATATATTTTGGATTGTGTTTCTTCGTCCCTGATTATGTCCTCTATTTGATGTCTAGGTACTGATGAATCATCATTACGAGCTAAGTTAGAACTAGCTATCTTAATACGGCTATTTATATAGTCTCCGTGCTTCTGCAAAACGACATCTACCCTCATTGGCGTTGCACAATATTTTAAGAGGTGGGTCTTGATTTTATTAAACTCTCCCTCTACTGCAGCACTGGAAGCCGGTACACGGCCGTAGTCAAACTTATCGCGAAAAATGTTTGACCAGAGCGGGATCAATTTAACGTCTTTCAAAAGACGGTCTGCTAATCGCGGAAGATAGTGAGCATTTTCACGATCGCCAACCTCTTTTAGAGCGTCATTAACTTCCACTTCAATTTCCGCCGCCCACGTAAACCAATAGCTGTTCGCCGAGTTATCACTCATGACAATTTCATCTACAGCAGCAGCGTCATGATAAAAATCATTGCACTATGAACCAACACATATGTCGGTGATTAGTAAAATTAAAGCTAATTAAATTTTTAATGTGAAGAAGAAGCTACTCTGCGTGACGGTAATTATTTTGATAAGAAAAAAAATCTACACACTTCGACTGTTACACCCTCGACCAAATTACTCAACCTCATTTTGGTCTCATTCAATCTTCCAAGCACAGTCTCTTGTCCAATATCTATAGTCACTTCAGTGATCAATGTTTTCAAAGCCGATTTTGCTTCTTCGCATTGCGACCTCCGTCCACAAGTTAAATCACCGTCTGTCTCAGAGCGCGAAACCAGGGTTATATTCTTCACAATGCTTCGAGCTTCCTAGATATCTCGTGCAACTACTAACTTCCCGATTGCAGCGAGATAAAAGATTTTAATGCGTTGTGGAATATCTTTTAGGAATGAGGCATAAGTTTTTATAAAATGAGCGACGTCAATGCGTACGTAACACGGTGGCAGCTCATCAAATCTGCATGCATCGGCATAATTTTCAATTGTGCTGCATGCTGTAAACGCACGTATTACTGCAGTTAACAGAGCTCTACTGGCATCTGTTACTACCTCACGAGGAATCGGAGCCCCGGACCGGATCCACTCCATAAGCCAGAACTGAATCGCATTGGTATGGTGACTCTCGGATATCATCTGACACACTGAAAACTGCTCTCCATCACAGTTAATTACACACTGGTATAAAAATATGTGTTTACAATGTGCTTTTTCCGGCTTCTCGATTTTTCTTATGATACTTCCAGTGACATCAATTGCAACGGAACAATTACAATTCGCTCTGAAGCTCTGCGTTCGATAATTCGTCCAGTAATGAACACGGAATGGGTCGTATCCGATGTTGTGGATCATATTCTTCAGATGAGTAGCCTTCATAACCGCAATTGCCTTCAATGGGTCCCGATCCAAATATTCGTTGGCGATATATTCATATTTTGCAACACCAAGAACTGTTGCCGAATAAAGGTGCGGTGGTTCTAGATCCCCTTCTGACATCAGGTCGTTTGCTTTTTCCGCCCGATAAACGTGTACGGCTTTGTGCATCAGATCTTTGGCCACTACTTCTCTGATTGGTGCTCGAAGGTACCTTTTACTACACGTACCAAACTCTTTTGTCACGGTACAATTGAAATAAATATTATTGTCATTTTCATCGACATCTCGTATGACACAGCGAAGTTTACTTTCGCAATTGCACATACCTGTACATCCAAAGAAAACGATTCCAAAACATACAATGGATAATACACTTGATTACGTAATTCATGTTTCTTTTGATAAATTTGAGAAAAAACTTTCGGTTTCGTTGTACGGGAAAATTTCTCATCCAGTAGAAACAAATTTTAATGTCGGAAATACGATAATGGAGCACAATCGATTTTTATAATTCTCAAGAATAATAAAAAATACAAAAATCTACTAGCAAATAAACCATACTGAATTATCTCCTTACAGACAAAAAAAATTAACTTGAAATAAGAAGTCGAGTTGAATTAAAACAAATATACATATTTTGAATCACAGGAAATACAAAAGAATGAATTTAAATTCTTTCAAATTCACTTGAATTGAAGTGAATTATCGAGAAAAAAGTAAAACTCCTGAATTGAAGTGAATTAAGATGAATTAAGGAAATTAAGTTGAATGAAAGAAAGTAAAAAACAATGCAAATGAACAGGAAATACAAGAGAATAATTAAAAATTTTCTCAAACTCACTTGAATTAGAATAGATTACTATCGAGAAAAGATTGATATTCATGAATTGAAATAAAATATGTTTAATTAAAAAAAAAAATTAAATGAACAAAATTAAGTTGAATTACATGGACTTATTTAATTCAAGTAGGAAAATTATTGTCATACTGAAATCTCAAGTTATTTCTCCTTCGGTTTAGCAGCTCGAAATATGTGGGAAAAACTTTGGTGGACGAGTAGATGTATGTACAAGACGCACGGTGCACATAGCTACCTCAGAGACTAATTGTCCGCATTCGGTTCTGGCCTGCGGCGTTCGGTTGCTAACTTTGTCTACGTTTGATTACCGACGCGATATGTGGTGTATATATTTTTTATTAAAAATGTTGGGTCAAATGTGATGACTATTGGAACAATTCTGATGGAATGAAGATAGGTACGTTTCTACTGTAGGAATTATATCGCTCGAATAATAATTATAACATGATTCAACACATTTTTGTCGGAAATATTAGCATATCAATCTCGGTACTTCCGTATTTCTATTGGTAGGTGAACATAATTTGTTGTGATAATGAAGAAATAATACGTACCGTTTATGGAGCCAGACTTCGCATCACCAGACAGAAAGTGATTTTGGAAATTAATACCACATTTAATGCGATTTGCATCCCAAATTTTGTGGGTAATCATTTCTTGCCATTTACCCGGTTTCAGCACGCTTTGCTGGCGATAACCTCTATTTTTTTTATCTGTACGTTTGTATAATCGATCAGTAACTAAGTCTTCGAAATCTGATCGCAAAACCGGAATTGTGAAACTTAGACACTGAGGATCTTGTTCTTCTAAAGATGCCTCGCAAATAGATGAGGAATCAAAAACAATACCGCTGTGGACGCTATCGCTCGCCGATACGTCAATATTCGAATTCTTCGAATATCTCTGTAAAAGCTTGTCTCTCACTCCATATCTGTTGCACGTAACAAATAAATACAACGACCTTGAGGTTATATTATTATCAAGTTCACGTGATATTACATCCCATATTGGTTTAGATTTTCCAACCACTTTTTTATTCGGCAACAATATTTCGTCCCCGTGCTCCAGTATTATATCAACGATTATCGTCTGATTGACTTTTGAGGGTCGACCACGCGCTGGATTCATTGTTAGATCAAAGCTGATGCATTCACGACAAGAGATTCAAAGATACTGGAGCCGATGCGGAGGAGAACATGGAAAAAATCAGCAGTTAAGGGGAAATGCTAATTTAGTTCGACGGGGATAAGAAACGCCGAAAGAACGCCGGTTTCATTGACTAAGGCTGGGCGACGAAGATCAGTAAGGCGACGCTGGAATACATTGTAGCACCGCCACACTTGAATCTATCTAACCTCCTGTACTAAATATCATAGTCAAAACAAAGCAGATATGAATCGAAAGGCGAGTGCAAGATGTTATATTTTGCGTACATCGAATCTAATATCACGGTACGACATGTCGACGGTATTCCTTGTGGTATCGATCAAAATTATTGGATTATTGAATCACTAGTACCTAGAATCATGTCCCCTTCGGATCATGGGTTCAAAAACGAATCGACGTGGAAAGTGCCGGAGAGGAAATATAAACATAAACAGAGAACTCTTCACGCGATGTATGGTTATCTGCACTTTCTCAAGTATCACGCTGCTTTTGCGGCCGAAAAATGAGGCCCACGGGCCCCTCAAGGCGCTAAGGGATCTAGAATAGCCCGCAGTCTTCGAGCGATATTAGTCAAGTAAAGCCGGTCCTTCCTCGTACATTTAGAATAAAAGCCAAAGTAAAGATTCAATTTTCTGCGCTTAATATTATTTTTAATTCCATTTCTAATGAAAATCAAAATAGTCCAGTCCAGATAGGTCTGAAATCGGTCAACTTGGACATAATTCCAAGTCATCAATGAAAATTGATCGATTAAACGATCTTACCTGTAAGTGATGTTCAATAGTAATTGTATGTAGGGCCTCTTCTTCGAGATCACTTGGTAGTCCTTCACACTGTGCCGATATTACCACCTATTCAAAGTTAAAATTACGAGACGGTGGCTCCCCCGCGCCCTCGCGGTGGCCGCCCTCGGATAGTAGCTCATTATTCTAAGTCTCTGTCGTAACGTGTATGGGGCTGATTTTAATCAGCTATAGGAAGAAGGAGAAAAACGTATTTTCCGGGGGGGGACTGATCTCTTCGGAAGAGGCCCTACATACAATTACGATTGAACATCACTTACAGGTAAGTTCGTTTAATCGATCAATTGTATTTCGTGCCTCTTCCTCGAGATCACTTGGTAGATGTTTAAAGCTACGTTACGACTCAACCCCATGTAACTCACGCTCAACTCAAAGTTTACATGGTTCATATGGCGTGAACGAAATTTCTACACTTATATGATTAGTTTTTTTTTTTTTTTTATTTTGTTAGGTAAAAAAGAATTTGTGCTTACACTTAACGACGCGACGTCGAGGTTACAGACCTACTCTTATAAACTTAATATAGCTTTGGCAAATGCCGTCTGTTCCTCTACGATATTGAGATCGTAAAACTTTGCGAAGGTCTTACAAGGGGAGTGTTACGCCCCGACGTACCGCCTTGGCGTACCTTTTTCAAAATTCCATTTCATTTCATTTCTTTAATTTCTTCACTGCACAGATATCATTTTATCAAAATCTCATATTCTAATAACGGCGAGTTCCACCCCTCCTGGCAAAAGTCACGTAGAGACCAACGATGATCCCTAGTATAAGGTTCAACTTTATTCTATTTAACTGGTACCAAGAACTGAGATAGGAGACTGCTGAATTAGCATCAGTAGCGCTCAGCCTGGAAATATCCCTCTTTTTAAGTTAAAACTATAATCAATAACTAAGATAAACCACTACCTTTAGAACCACCAAATTAAAATAGATTACTTATTGGAATGTATGAATGAATGTGTGAACATTGCATGTAAATATCTTTTGTTCATATCTTCAATGTGTCACCGACGAGATTGAGAATCGTCGGAACACCGTCGAAGAGCGAGAAGTAACGCTGACCACGTGGATTTGGGCGCCAGGAGGACGCCCTCGCACCTCATTGGCTAATTACCGTTGGAACTAATTACAACTGCAGCTCCTTGGACCCTCGGGCCCAAGAAGCCGCGTCTTTCGTCTGTCAAGTCGCGAAGTGCGTGGACGTAAACCCGGATTAGCCCTATCGAGCAAGAGTAGCGTTTGGAAAATCTTAGTTGTGACCGACCTAAAGTCTCGCGCTCATTCGTCAAATTCGAGCATTCAGTTATTCTGTTAACTGCAAAAGACTCACTATTTTCTACGTTTCCATCTTTTCTGTTCTTTACTAAATCTCATCATTTCGCGAATAGACATTTTTATGCAGTTCCATTTTCCATAATTAAACTGAGTTCGGCCCTGATTCAACCGAATCAGGTAATCTTAAGTAATAATAATAATAATAATTACACTATCGTTTTTAATAAATAATCGTTCCAATCAATTTCATCATACATTAAAATCAGAAAATTGACACTTTCAACTATAACTTTCGGTAACAAGATATCATTCTAAATTCACAAAGACTAAGTGACCGGCGTTCAACATCATTCGATTCATCAACTCTTCCAAATTTGAGGTGAGGCCCCTGGTCCAGCATTCTACCGACGCAGACCGACACGATCCGACGGCTCTCAATCTCGTCGACCGATTCACCTAAAGCTAAGTCAATTCGAGTGTTAATCTTCGAAATTAGACGGATTCTTGTTTCACCTTGATAATCAAAAACTACTTCAGTAAATTCACAAAAACCAAGTCTAGAATTGGTGGCTAGCTTCACTACCCCCAATTAAATTGTACTTATTGTTTCCAAGAATTAACGAATAAGACTTAACAATTATATATATATATAATCGATTTAAGATAATCTAAAAAGAGAGATACCATACAATAATCACGACCAGCTAGTTATAACCATCGTTCAGAGTAGATGTTCCTGGTACCAAATAATAATATCCTCTAGAATAGTATAACACACGATTTTTATAAACTTGAAAACTTTATGAATTGTTATTTTCGGCTCATATATCATTATCGCCATCGATTGATACCAGATATTTCAATAACCAAATTGAAACAGAATATACTTCATCTTTTACCAGTTGAATCATATTAAACATTTATTTTGAACGACCTTCTTCCCATTTTCTTTATTATAAAATTGCCTCAACAATTTAAACAAACCTCACAGACCTGTACAGGTCTATAACAACACGATCCTACAAATTACCGGCTTATCGAAAGGTAAGTCTTTTTCTTAGTTTTAATAATTATTCATTGTCGTTACGTGGGAGCTTGATTATTCAATTAATCATTAACTACCACCGCTCAGTACACCCTCACCCCCACGTAACAGGAGTGTCAAACTTGGGAATCACAGATTTCCATCACTTTTATATGTATTGTAGGGCAGGGTCCCCTCAATAAATATATAAAGCGGCAAGACGCCATTCGTTTTTATTATTGAGAAATTTCAACTCAAAGTTCTATATGTAACTTAAGTAGAAGGAACCTTTTTACCGGTTGCAGCAATAGTTCCGTGGCGTAGCGGTAACGCTCTTGCTTACTGAGGGACCGAACGGCTGTTCAAGTTCCGTTAGAGTTACTTTTTTTTTTTTTTATAAATTATTTAATACAAAAATAAATAATTAATAATTAATATTTCTATAAATTATTTTTTTATTTTTAAGTTAGGAAAAAATACAAAAAATGATAAAAATAGGATTTGTAATAATTATAATAACAAAGTAATCAATATTATCAAGAATAAAGTCGCTCAGTAAGCAAGAGCGTTACCGCTACGCCACGGAACTATTGCTGCAACCGGTAAAAAGGTTCCTTCTACTTAAGTTACATATAGAACTTTGAGTTGAAATTTCTCAATAATAAAAACGAATGGCGTCTTGCCGCTTTATATATTTATTGATGGGACCCCGCCCTACAATATATATAAAAGTGATGGAAATCTGTGATTCCCAAGTTTGACACTCCCCTTGTTAGACTCTTTCGTCCAGCCTGCCGTTGCTCTAATTGTGTCTATGTTGACGCCCACGCGTTTTGCCGCAGACGTCGACGCGTGACGAACGCTGTAAGCTCCAAAACGGTCAGTATCGATCCCGCTCTCTTTTACAACTTTTTTGATCCATTAGCTTAGGGTGTGCGTGCCCACTGCCTTATGCGGTCTTTTGAACGATAAAAATAGGGTTTCAGTGTCTCCACGAATTTTTTGTGTCGCTTTCAAATAATCAAGTAGCGTTTGAGCAGCGCAAATCTCTTTTTTCTCGAAAAACGGTAGGGTCAGTAAAGGCTGTTTTCTCTTCGGCCCAGACGTTTTGATTTGGGCGGGTATCTTAATATCTATTTTTTCCTCTGATAAAGTTATCTCATTAATATTGATCAACGATAATGTTTGTATCCTATGACCCGTCACTAGGGCTAGCAGCGTCGCTAGTTTGCTGGAAAGCTGCTCTAGTGTGATATTGTCGTTGGGTATCCACGTGGCGAGAAGTTGGAGTACAATCTTCGGGTCCCAGGTAGCATTATACTTGGGTAGTTGTGGACGAAGCTTGTAAGCGCCTTTGCATATCCTTTTGATCCCTGGATTCTCTGCGGTCCTAGGGCCAAATATAAACGATAGAGCCGATCTATAACAGTTAATCGTCGTATACGACGCACCGTTGAGGAATTCTTCGGCGAGGAAGTCTTGGAGTTCCGTGAAGTTCATCGCTAAGGGGTCCAAACTCTTCCGAGTACAAAACCGACGCCATTTTTTGATTGGACATTCGTACTGCCTCAGCGTTGATTCGGTGACTGAAGCCAAGGCGATTGTTGCTGCTTTCTCAGAGAGTTCTCTCATTGTTAACGCCTTTTTGATAAAATTCCTGCTAGCAACGACAACTGTGGCCACAGTGGATGGGGTTCCCTGTTGGAGGAGCGCACCAAATCAATGTCCGGTTCAAATCTTAAGGGTTTCGATTCCGTCATGCTCATGAACAACGGGTACCAGGCTTGCGATGGCCAGTCTGGTACTACTAGGATTCCCCGTGGATCTTTTTGTTCAATTTTCCTTAGTACTCTTATAATCACCGAGAAGGGAGGGAAAGCATAAAAGAAGTAACGCGCCCAATCAACCGTAAATGCGTCGACTGCGATCGATCCTGGATCTTTTTTCCATGAAATGTAAGTGTTACATTTCTTGATGAATAAGAATAGTGTTACATTTCTTGTTAATTCGACTGGCAAACAAATCTATCTCTGTACTGCCCAATATTTTCTGAATTTTTTGAAAGGCTTTTCCTGATGACGCATATTCCGTTTCGGGCTCCAGTCGTCTAGATTCTGAATCTGCCTCAGAGTTCTTTTTAGACTGAATATACGATGCGAAGAGCCAAATGTTGCGGCGTTCGCACCAAATCCACATCTTTTTCGCCGCTTCGCTTAGTTTTTTATCAATCCTCAAAAAGACATTGCAGTTTTTTAAGTTTTTCGCGAAGCTTTTTAGTGCGAAAAAGGCCGCAAGTAACTCTAAGTAATTTATGTGAAATTTCCGTTCCTCCCGAGACCAAAAACCGTAGGTTCTGTCTTTTTTACAACACGCTCCCCATCCCGTTAATGAAGAGTCCGAAAATATTTCCAAGGCGAATTTAGAATTGCGTATTGGCTTAACGACCTTAAATATGTTGTCTTTCCACCACTCGAAGTCGGCCTTCAGCTCACGGTTTATCTCGATAACGGCTTCGTAATTGTCATGACACTTCTCTAGTGCTTTAACTTTCTCCCTTTCAAAATTCTTTACATATACCCAACCATATGTCGCTGCCTGGCAACAAAAACCGAGAGATCCAATAAATGAAGCAAATTCTCGAATTCTACATGTTTTGATCCCTTGATATTTACGAATTAGTTTTGACATGCTTGCCCGTTTCTCCGTCGGCAATTCGATTTGCATTTTTTCGGAATTCAGACACAAGCCTAAAAAGGTACATTTTTGCGGTGGGGACAGCTTGCTCTTCTCGTAGTTAACCACGAAGCCAAGACTTTCTAGCAATGATATTGTTTTCTCCGCATTGTTTAAACAATCTTTGGCCGAGTTGCCAAATAGTAATAAATCGTCGAGAAAGATAACGGACATAAACCCTCTTTTCCGTAGAAAAGTGACTATGGGTTTCATTAATTTCGTGAAAATTAACGGCGCGCGGTTTAAGCCAAACGGTAAAACCGTGAACTCAAATAATTGACCTCGAAATAAAAACCGTAAGTATTTCCTATGTTCAATCGCAATAGGCCCGAGATAATACGCGTCTTTTAGATCTACCGTTGCCATGAAGCATCCGCGATACATAAGCCTTTGCGCCGTCCTGCCATCTTCCATCTTAAAATGCGCTGCTTCTATAAACTCATTAAGAGGTTTAAGATTTAGTATTAGACGATTGGAGCCATCCGATTTAGGCGTTAAGAAAATTCTCGATATAAACTGACCATCTTCAGCATCACATTTAGGAATTGCCCCTTTTTGCAATAGCTTATTTATTTGCTCCGTAACGGCTTCGATATCGGTATTCGACCACGAAGGTTCGCAAGGTGGTTGCTTTTGACGAATTTCAGTTTTGAATGGAATTTTAAAACCTGCGATGGTGTCTAGAATAAACCCATCAGACGTGACTGTTTTCCAGTTTTCAAAAAAATGCTTCAGTCTACCAGCCAAAAAACTCACCTCCTCTAAATGCGTTTCTTGTGTGTTCTGTTGTTCGCTGAGTACGACCTGCGGGGAGAGGGCTGGTACTGCTTGGATTGCCCGCCCCACGACTTCCTCTGTGGTGGTCGTGATTGCACGTATTTCCTGTTTGCCTGTTGAAGCGGGCCCTTCGTGTTTGTTGACGCGTGTCTGGCAACGTTCTTTTCCGGCAGTTTAAGCTCCTTGCTGGACTTCTCGCGGAGTTTCGCCGCTTTCACTTGTTCCTCGAGTTGTGCACCGAAAAGAAACTGGTCCACCTCCGCCGTCTTGAGCGTTTCCCTCAACGAAGGTCGGATGTTAGCCATCGTCAGTGATCGTCGTGTTAAGGTTTCGTCTTTTTGTAAATCGACGAGGAGCCTGCAGCTGTCGCTTACTTTTTCGATTAGTTCAATCGAATTCACCTCTTCCTTATTCACGAGACGAGATAGGATCGAGCTCAACACTCCTACGCAAACCGCGACCTTTTCTTGTTCTTCGACAAGTCGGTAATCTCGAGCAAAAACCAACTCATGTACGGAAGCCTTTATCCCTAAGTTAAGCGTTGGCGCTTCTAGGAATGTGATGTTCGCCGGGTAAGGATGTTTGATCAGCAGGTCTGCTTTTACGACCTTTGGCAACCCATCTTTGTATATTTCCTCCCAGCGAATCTGTATATCTTTGTGGACAGGCTCCCCTAATTTTTTGTCCGTTCGTAATCGTTTACCGATGGCGAGTAACATGTCTTCTCCCAGCGTCACGTCCTCTCTTACCGACGGAGCGTCCTGGCCGCCCGCGTCTTCTGCTGGCATTTCTGGAGGGGCCTGGTTGAGGTTATGAACCTCGGCCGGACCTGTATTCTCTTGCTCCTGCCTAACATCGCCTGAGCCAGAGTGGGAGCGGACACGAGAACGGGAGCGAGCGCGAGGACGCGACTGCAAACTGTCGTGTGAGCGAGAGCGATCGCGAAAAGGCGAGCGAGAGCGATCACGGAAACGCGAGCGAGAACGATAGCGAGAGCGCGAGCGTGAAGCTTCACGTTGGCTCGATGCATAAGAGCACGATCGTCTCTCTCTCTTCTTCTCACTCAACTTATCGCTTGTCTCGCCTCTACCCTCACTGCTGCTACTGCTGGATGACGATGAGTTGTCATAATCTACGATTGGGAGAAAGAAAAAACATTCGCTCATTCAGAATGCGAATCTATATCCCTCGGACAAAAGATAAACGCTCATTGTATTTAGCAGTCCTGAACTGCTGGGGGCGTGGGCCTGACCCGTCCCCCATTATTCGTGAAATTCTACGCCTTACGTAGGTTTATTTCTTTTCTCTCTCTCTTTTCCCCTCTTTTTTTTTTTTTTGACCCTCTGGTCTAACCATCGAGTATGATGAGAGAGGTAACGAGAGCGGTGACGTCGTTTCGTCAGGCTCGTCGTTGCATCGGTGCTGTGTTGAGCTGTAACAAATTTGAGGTTAACTTACGTTTCCTATGGTGTTTTCGCTTTTTCTTTTTCCGCATCTTCTTCTCGAGCCGTCTTATACGGTCTCGAAGGTTTCTTTCTTCGTTCTTCCCCATTTCTTCTTCTTTTCTTTTTTTTTTAATAGATGGTTAAAGGAAAACTCACAAAAGGGTGTGGTTCCCTCGGCACCAGAATGAAGAATGAGCTACTATCCGAGGGCGGCCACCGCGAGGGCGCGGGGGAGCCACCGTCTCGTAATTTTAACTTTGAATAGGTGGTAATATCGGCACAGTGTGGAGGACTACCAAGTGATCTCGAGGAAGAGGCACGAAATACAATTACAACTTCTGAGATTTTCAGAAATATGTGCGTTATTCCGTTATTGCATAAAAAAAAAAAACATTACAGGGTTACCTGAGACTGAATTACAATACGTGACCCATTTTTATCGGCCTTGAATGATATTTGGATTTTCTCGTTTTTCATGACACATACAATTATATAAATCTCATCTTTATCCGAGTTTCAGTTTATATTAATTATTAATTGTTAAAAAATCTTTTGTTTTGAGTGAAAATGATGCAAGGATATGTATACCTGCAATAAGTGGTAATTAAAATACAGGAATACATCTTCTGGCATTCTTGTTGCGTAAAATGAGACTTTTTTCAGATATTTGTATACGACACATTGTATCAGTACCTCTTTAGGAAATTGATACGAGAGCGAAGGTAATAAGTTTCGAGGACGGGGATTCCGGATTCTTGGTCTCCTTTAGAAAATGCATAAAAAAGGTATCTAATATGTTAAAACTGTTATGGGTAAAGTGTCGATCATGCGTCGCCCCCGTATACGGGTGTTACCGTCCTCTAACGGTGAAGAAAGACTACAAAATCCTCTACAAATGAACAAATGAGACTAGAGGTAAAATGAAATGCTGATGAAATAATCGCGGAACAACCGACACATGTCATTAACATACGATAGACATACACGCCGATCAAGCCGCGAGGAATGACATTCGGAGAATAGAATGAGATTGAGCGTTCTACAGGCACTCAAAACTATTTAACTCGACACATTATTACAGCATGAATAGTTGTATCGCAAAGCCGAGTTGAAACGTGGATATGACTCGTAGGCGAGCTCATTCTCCGATCATGGCAATCCCATCAACAGCGTTAACTTTGGATATTAGTACGGTCTTACATACAGGTCCGGAAACTAGTAGGGTGGGGAATGACTCAGATAATGAGGCAAAACCGTGGTTCTCGTCTTCGCCGTCTGCAGCGCTGCCCCCTCGGGGTGAGCCAATCATAAATCAGATCCGAACAGCTGATTTTTCGGAATCAACAATCCTGAATAACACTCAAAAATAAAGAAAGATGCGAATCAAAAATGATTGAGATGTTTACTAGCATTCCATGGCGGGCGTGATAATTGTTTTATTTTAACGGAATCCTCAAATGTTTATGTCAATAAAATCCATAAACATCAAGCGAGGGCTCACAACTTTTGAGACCGTTTGAGATCTTGTGTAGATTTTTGTGTCCCATTTTTGACGCAATTCTTCATCCTGTGGAACTTTAAACACGGAACACTTTCCACAGTCGTTCTTGAACGTTTTCCAGCAGTTCGGGACAATGCAGGCTTTCGGCATTTCTCAACGCGGATGAATCGTTTTTTTACACCGTTTACACACTTTACACTAAGTTATGAACTGTCAAAAACTTCGATGAGCAGGTTATATCTATCGGTATATATCTTATCGGTATATATTTATATCTATCATACCCCCGGCCAATGGCGCCCCTAGCGGATAGATAGGAAACAAGACCGTGTGCCTCACTAACGGTGACACCCCCTACCACTCAAAAGTGCCGGAGTTACCAAACCTGTATGTAAGACCGTGGATATTAGATATAGAGCCCAGCAACTTTGACACGTGAATCTCTAATTTTTATCAAGATTAGTTGACAAAGGGATAATTTTAATGAATCAGGGGTGGAACGGCAGAATCCTAATAACAGCATATCAATGGAAAACGTGCGTTCCATCACTTTTCTGTAACGTAGTTGACATGGGGGTGAGTTTCGGGTGTTAGGGGTCGAGTAACAGAATTGGAGATACGGTGCACCGAGAGCAACTAATTCGCGGATCTGAAATCAATTTTTAGCGAATTTTTATATCCGCGCGTTCTGTCATTTGTCTGTGGCGTCGTTGGCATGGGGGTGAATTTCGGGTGTTAGGGGTCGAGCAACAAAATCGGAGATACGACAGATTCACCTGATTCAGTGATTTATTGGTTGAAAATAAAATATACAGTACATTCAATTATATTTCAAGCGTATTGTTTTTACGTGACGACTTGGGGGTGGTTTCCGGAGCAAGGGTTGATTCTTTCAGTTCGAAATGAGTGTATTGTTCGAGCAACTAATTAGCAACAAATTCTCATCATTTTTTCGTTAATGTTTCGTCATCCGTTTGCCTGGCTTTGCCAACTTTTTTTAAACTAGACATCGCCTTTAATTTTGGCGAAATTACTGGAGCAACAAAATCAAAATTTGGGGAACAAATTAGCAACTAAAGAGCACTCAATCCCCATATAGGTCATTTTCGATTTTGATGAAGTGGTTATTCCAGCTTAAGAGACGTTTCGAACAGTCGATGAAAATCAAAGGTTCGTACTGTAGGAATTCGCTCTTTGTCAACAGAGGCTCGGGTTCTTTGCCGTAATAGGTGGCTTGAAAGTTTGCGTACATGTCGTACAGTAATGCAAAGCGATTGTGACTCATGTCCAAGTTCAGGTTACCGTACGGATAATACTCGGAATTCAAGAAGAGCTTGACCTCAGTAATGTTACAGTGATCAAGATGACTGGAATTTGTGCCGGCTTTGTTTTGTCAATTCGTTTGAAAACTGAGCATGACAAATCGCGTTTTTTCCAAATGGGTGGACGTTTTCACAGTCCAGTGTTTCGCGGTTGCCGGTAGCAAAGGATATTCTTACAACTCCCAACTGCGGAAGCTCATGGAGACTGGTGTATCTTTCCCAATGAAATTCAACAGTGCGATTTTTCGTTGATCCGATAGCTTCACATAGGGTATTAACCATTCTACCTGATCGATCACGATTCTAAAGTCTTCGTCTTGATTTTGAACGATGGCATTTGAATTACTTTTTTATCTTGTAAGAATCAGCTCGCGTTTCGCATTAACAATGATCTTGCGATAGTCTTCAGCCCAACCCAATATCATGCTCAAGGGAATAACTACGTCAACGTTGCCATCGGCATCAGTTAATTTTTTCGTTTCCTGAACATCGAGCCATCCAGCATTTTCCATAAGTCAACTTTGAACAGGGTTGAGCAAAGCGAAACCTTTCAGCAGGCTGGTCAGACCAACGTTATTACATTTATCAATCTCTACAGCGTTTAGTTCGTACCGTACATCTTGGACCAAATGGCAGATGGCGTTATTGACTAAAGTTGTGATCGCTGCTGTAGTGCCGTCCGATTTGAGCAATTTTGTGGAGATATGCAGCGAACTCTTGCTAGGTAATACGCATAAATCCTGATGCTAAACGGTGATTCGAATCTCATCGCCGTTGTTGAAAGTTGACGATGCGTACGGTTTGTGTCCGTGTATTTCTTGGTGGGCGATTGATTCGTCAAAGACGACAGGTGTTTGAATGCTCAAGATTTCCTCCTCCATGGTATGTAGCAGGCAACGAAACAGCAGAATCGCAGTTTTATTTGTGGGAAATTCCTTTTCCAAAAGGTGTCAGCTTTAGACCCAAAGCTATCAGGAACTCCATTTTTCGATGTGTAAGCGGTTCGGGAATCGATCGATGACTGACTTGATCGGGACATGCTGACTGACTAATATAACTCTTTTTGGACAATCTGTTATATGTATACAATACCCATCTTTTATTGCCATTTGATGTGCAGTCTCACAGTTATAACTTCTCCGCGAAAATTAACCAGATCTCCGTCTTGATCGACTAACCGAAGCTGTACGTGATCTATGATCTTCACGGTGATTGGAAGGTGAATGACGTGCGACGGCACTGCCACGATCTTATATCCCGGCAGAAAGATAGGGAAAAATTCATGAATAGTATGCACTTTGCGCTCGTTGACGTAGGCCGCCGTTGTAATGCTGCATTCGACTCGCGACGCGTTAACCTTAAGAATAGCTACAGGCCTATCCGAATGGTGAGTTTGGTTAGCTGCCAATACGCGCGGTATAAATCCGAGAAGCTGACCAATAGAATCGTCAGGTTCTAAATTTACGATATGGTTACATTTGATTTCGCTGCATAATGTATCATTGTTAGGCTGTATGCTGATTTTAATGTTGGTATTTTTAATGTCCTCAATTTCGTAGCTGCCGGTGGATATAGTGACTACCTTATCGGCTACGTATAGTTTATTGTGACCGACATCAACGTTGGGAATGAAATTGAAGGTTAACAGTTCAACGACACTGAGAACATAATTTTTGTTTAGAGCAATTTCGATCGGAAGAAAATATGGCGCTTCGAGAATCGAAGACGTTCCCGATATCGTTAATGTAAACGAATCATCCATGACTGCAAGTGCTCGACTGACGTTATTAAATTACGTGTCATGTTTATATAGCTCATCGCTTAGAAATTTCAAACACAAGTGTCCGCAATCGAATGTACCGTAATCCTGATACCTTTCATCGTTGTAGTCCGTTGTACTTAACGCTACCAACACCGAGATACTTCACGAGGTCTAACGGAGTTTGAAGATGACCGAAACTGTCGAAGTAAAATATATTGTTGCCGCATTTCTTATATGGAACCCAGTGTGTCCCAAGACCATCTTTATCGTCGAGATTGACTACAGCTGTCTCGTTTTTACGCGGTCGAGTTTTGGGCATCTCGTTGCGCATAAAGACACCTCGGAAGTATGGAATTTTCATGATTTTTGCATACTTCAGCAAATCCCAGCTGGTCAACGCTCGGCGTGGTAGCTTCACATTTAGTTTTTTGAAGGATGAAGACCGAAACCCCCTTTATAAGGTTTGAGATGGAGACCTTTACCTAAGGCGATCGCTTCCATCGTTTTGTTACGCCGTTTGCTTTCCTCCAATTCTCGTTTAGCCGCGCTTGCATCGTTTACACTCTTTGATATACCCGCAGCACCCCCCGTTAACGCACCCGTACCGCTGAGACCGGCAAAAATAGGTATGAGAAAAGGTAGAAATCCGTCAACTTTTAAGGGTACCGGTAGAACGCGCGGTGATCGGAAATTATGTTTACCACCTTCTTTTTTCACAGCTTCTCGAGCACCTTTGAGTGCAGACTTAATGCTCGTTTTCGCGTCGTAGCTCCGAATCACAGACTGTTTTGCCGCTCGTATGATTTTGTTCAAGGAAACGTTCTTAGGTTTTTGACTACCCATGCCCAACTTTGTTTTCACCTTCATCGTGTTAGCTACAGCGCAAGCGGCTGCCTTCTCACCCAAATTTGCGTTCTTTGCGAGAACCTGTTTCCAGGCTTTTTCGGCTAATCATTTATCCTCTACGCTTCTAGCTTCAAGGTTCTCACGATTTTTCAAATACGCTTCATCGTATTCCTTACACGCTGCATCAAGAGAATTGATACCGGAATCGCCTCTCGCGAGTCTTTTCGTCAACTTCGTACCAGGACCGCAGTATTGGTAACCGGGAACATGCAACTCGATCGGGAGTTTGTTGGTAATGCTATTCACCAAACCTTTCCCACTTGATCGCTTTTTTGAGGATCGCTTACGATCACGTGTGTGCACAATCATGTCCGCTCTGCGACTGAGGAAAAGTTGTTATAAACTATGTATTCATAGAAAATCCTTCCAGTCACTTTCGAGATGAGGTTCGATACACAATCGACCAAGCTGCCCGTGATGAATTTCGACAAATTTACGCAGCAGAGTACATAACGGAAAAAACGTCATGGCGAATTATTGCCGAGTAGTGTACGTGCGGTATTCTGCGGACCGTCTAACTGTGGCAAAACCAACGCATTACTTGCGCTTATAACCGTCCGAACGGTTTGAGGTTCGAAAACCTGTACGTTTACTCAAAATCTCTCAATCAACCGAACTACAAGTTTCTAACTCAAGTGCTCGAAAATGTCGACGGTGTTGAGTATTACTCCTTTAACGAGCATGAGCACGTCATTGCACCGAACGAGACGCAACCTAACTCGATCATGATATTCGATGACGTAGCGTGCGAGAAGCAGGATAACATACGCGCGTACTTTTGTATGGGTAGACATCACGATGTAGACTGTTTTCATCTTTGTCAGACGTACGCTCGAATCCCTAAGCATCTCGTGCGCGACAACACCAACTTGCTGGTCTTATTCAAACAAGACGAGATGAATCTGAGACAATCATGTAAACACCGATATGTCGTACGTAGAGTTTAAATACTTGTGTGCGGCATGCTGGAACGGTGACAAACATGGGTTCGTAGTGGTCGACAAGGATAGAGAGCTCGGTAATGGTTGGTATAGGAAGGTATTTGACAATTTTATGAACATGACAAAAGAATAAAATACACGATCTTCGAAGGCTACGAAACAGTAGCTTTCCAGAACTAGTCGTGTCAACATGCAGGAAATTCGTAAAGAAAAAGAAGTCTTGCATTGTATCGCTCAAGCTAGTAATGCGATTCGCCGTAAGCACAGAATCCTCAAGCCGGGAAAAGGGTCGCTGCAGGAAACAATGAAGGATGTTTTCAAACCTGTGGTAACCCCGCTGCAGGAATTAGTCAATGTTTCTCGAGGTACGAAACTTGTCAAGGAAGAGGTCAAGGAAGAACTCAAAACTGAAATGAAGGATGAGCTGAAGAACGAAATGGAAGCAGAAGATTCTTTTGCAACTGCAGAGGAAGAGGATCAAACGGTCACAGAATCGTCGGTGAGATCAGAAAATGAATATCTTGAGATGCTCAACGATAAACAAAAACAGCACGAGTTAGATACCGTGTACGGGGTACGGAGTCTTTCTACTGCCGGGCTGATGGTTGGTGACTCACCAATAAGCTTCGAGCGCGATTACGTTTGCATAGGCGGTACGTTCTATCCGAAAACTCAGGGATTACTGGAGCTGCTGTTTAAAAAGATGCCCAAGAGCGCTCACGTTACCCGCAACGACAAGGAGAATTACAGAAATATCCTTCTCGCAACAAATGCTCACAGAAAGTACTATAGCGCCACCAAGCCTATCCAAAACGCTCAGAGCGCCATCTTCAAGCATTTAATTGCTGAGCTGCTCAATATTTCTACGTCAGGCAAAGGCGTATCACCATCGTCACAGATGTCGAAGCGTACGGACAAAGGTGTTCTGCTACCTCAGACTTGGGTTACTCGACAAGGTGTTGAAACAGATTATATTTTCTGAGACGACGCTAACGATTTCGTGGAACGTCTTCGTTGCTTATGGCATTTGAAGCGGCTGGGAACACAAGTCGTAACAATGAAATTATACCGATTCTGGAACAATCACGGGTAGCCGGAATCATTTATCAGCCAATTCTCGTCGACTCTGCAATCATTCACAAGATGAGCGTCGACGTGTTTGGACGTCAGCTGAATAAAAACACAGCTGCAAGCACTCGCGGTCCTCCAGGTGTCGGATTTCAAATAACAGCAGATGGGAAATACGATATACAGAACAAGAGACTGTGCAATGTCGCAGATCCCGGAGAGCCGAACAATGCGGTAACTTCAAAAACCTCAAGACGAAAATTCAACGTGCTGCAAAAACAAATCGACAACCTCGATCAAATGATCAAAGCTTTGGAGCTCACCACGGAGAAAGCCTTGGATACCTTTTACACAGACTTTAAAACAGGCAAAGACCTGTCGATTCGAAATGCAGAAATCATTTCCAAATTTGACACTTGACTGAGAGCGTTGGATTACGAACGAGAAAAGGCAAGCACCGGTGACGGAACTGCATAAGCCTGCACGCCGGAATTACCCGCGTCAACGTGTAGACGTGCGCGGCATTGACGAGACTTGGCAAGCGGATCTTGTTTATATGACGTCGTACGCTGGACAAAACAAAGGCTACAAGTACATGCTCACAGTCAAGGATATGTTTTCAAAGTATGCGTGGGCTATACCGATAAAGAGCAAGTCTGAAGATGATGTTACGAAGGCAATGGAATCTGTGCTTGTCCAAGGACGGGTACCGAAAAATTTACACGTCTACAGAGGAACGGAATTTTACAACTCGAAATTTGAATCGCTTATGACACGTTACGGAATCAAACTTTACTCCACGTACAGTAATTTGAAGGCTTCGATCTGCGAACGTTTCAATTGCTAGCTGAAAGGTAAAATGTGGACACGGTTCAGCATGCAAGGAAGCTACAAGTGGCTTGACATCTTATCTGATTTGGTTTCGGCTTACAACAACGCCAAACATCGAACTATAAGAATGAAACCGTCGGATGTCACCGTTGCAAGCGAAAGGCTGTTCGATTGGATGATTGAAATATTCACGATGAGTCGAGTGGAAAATACTCATCCTGTGACGTACAAGCTCAAAGACTACCGAGATCAACCCATCGCTGGTGGTTTCTACGAACAAGAGCTCCTCAAGGTTAAACATCCGGATATCTATCTGGTGGAGAAGGCGCTCAAGAAGCGTGAAAGAAAAATATATGTTAAATGGTTGGGTTTTGACAACACACACAACAGTTGGAAAAACGAATCGGACATGTAACATTTGAATGAATGAATTTTTTTGTAAAAAACGTATGTGTCTCTTTATTTTATACCCGACACATAACAAGTATGCATCTTTATTCTTTAGACATTCGATAGACATATGCATCGTTGTACAATTTTTTATATTTCGGAGCGTTCTTATTCACCATCCTACATAATAATATCTTATACATCATGGTACAGTTATAAATTAAGTCCTACATAGATTACGATACTGTAATTACAAAGCTAAGGTGCAGGCTTGTAACCCCACGGAAGCGTGTCGGTTGTATTTTGAAACACGATCCGCTTGTCGTCATTCCAGCTCAGTGCCACTTTTTGCTGTTCTACAGTGTATACCTCGTGCTTTCGACTTAATATCAAAGGCTGGTTTGTGGACAAATTTTCACGTTCCAACGCACATTCCAAATGATCGTTGAAAGTTATTTTTCTCAACGCTGATCCTCTAACACCTTTAGCACGTTTATTGTCTTTACCATCTCCCAAGACTCGGAATGCGTACAATTTTGCTCTTAATCCTACAAATTCCAACATTATTTTCCCGTTATTTTCGTCTTTCATCAAGCCGAGAACTTTTTTGTTCGCTCGAGGCATTCCATAAGCGTTGTCAAGCGGATAATCAGACGTATCGAATTTATGCAAGTCCTCCTCCATATGTTCGTATATGTTGGGGACGGAAAGTTGTAAATCAAACTGTCGGTATCTGTATACATCAATTTTGCTCGGTTGCCAAATTTCCGTTCAATATAATTATAATGAAAATCGTAGATACATGTTTTAGACAGATCCAGGATGGGAAACCTGCACACAATGGGTTATTCAACTTGACTTCCGTCTTACTCATTTCGACGATAATTATATCTTTGTCCAAAACGGTGAAGCTGTGAAAATTAGGTTTTGCCATGGTAGCTCTAGCATCGCATCTTCCATCCCATTTCGTGATCAGCCTGACATCTCTGTACTTCCTAACATTTTCCATTGTTTTGCCAAAAACTGCGTCGTTCATCAGTTTGTAAAAATTTTTCTTAAATTCGTTGCGAGATTTTTTCCGCAAATCGGTATTCAAATCTATATTTTTTTTGAGCCACGGGGTTTGCCTGAATTCGAGAACTCTGTGAATTTTGAGTGATTTTAAGCCTTATTGTAAGCATTGTTTCAAAACGCTATAGTGAACAACGTAGTTTTTCTTGGAAAGTAGCGTGGTCGTCAATTTCGGCTGTTTATTGTTCGAAATCGGAGGTACATAGTGCTCCGGACACAATGGTAAATCTTTATGAGTTTCATGCAACTCCTCAGGATATTCCAAATCTACCTCCGGCATGTAACCAAACTCAGTTTCGTTCGAGATGGCAAGTATGTCGCCCCTTTCTGAAACCTGACACCCATTCGAAGGAATTACACGCAGAGCAAAGCTCATAGCAGCACCGTACAAATTATTAACGTCAAAGTACATGAGATAAGATTCTTCGACTTCTGAATCGAATTCCTCTCCCATATATCTATTGGTAGCCTTTGCGTTTGTGAACACACCGCCTCGCAGTGGCACGTACTTGTTGATATTCACAGTCAAATTGATTATTTCAGTCAGCGACCAACCAGAGTCTCTCTCTTGACAATCTACCACCTCGGCCAACACTTTTTGCTTTACGTTCTCTTCGGACTACCCGTGTATGTCAGCTGGCTGGAGGATGATCTGGTTTCTGGTGTTAAAATATTTCATTTCTTCAACAAGTTCAGCGTTTTTCGTTACATTGAATTTACAACACAAGACACAGTTTGCTTTTAAACTTCCCACTTTTCGTGGCATTTTCTTCAGTCTTGCAACGACGAGGTGTTTCGCATCTCCCTAAAACCTGTTCAAATCTTTATGCCGCAAATCGATAATGGCTTCCGTTCGAATTCGGCTCTTGAAAGCTGTCTCCAAATCTTCCCACCGTACTCGATCGCTTCTTCCTCGGCTTCGTAATCTGTCACCCACTTTTCGAAATTGTTGAAATTTGGCTGTCAACAATTTCAGAATTCCAATTGTAGTCAAAATTCTTGTCTTCTTCCCGATTGTTGAGGCATTGTTGCGTAAGATTTTATTCAAAAGCCTGGTATTTTGGGTTCCAAATCGAATCCATTTTGCAATTTCTGCCGGTGACGATTTTCCAGTAAAAATCTTGAACGCCGTTTCCATGATTTGTGTTAATTTCAAACACTTTTCGGAATCCATGTTTCTTCTTCTTTCGATCACGCACTTGACAAAGATAGAGTTGCAAACGATAGAGTTGCAAAGCTTGCTTCAGAATGACTGCTCTATGCTGGCACGATCCCTTTTATGGGTAAACAACGACGTGACTCACACATTGCGGAAAACTCGTCGAACGCATTGTTTTTCAGTGTAAGTTTCCGAGAATCTTTCAGGGTCGAGGCGGCTTCTTCACACGGCTCACGAACTCAACGTCGCACCGCAATCCGTTGTCCGCAGGCCGCTCGCCGTCAAGTTCAAACTCGCCAGACGATTCCGAGTATTGTTTTCGTCGGACGATTCTGAGAATTGTTTGTCTGAAATTCGTTCAAGGTCAGAGCAGGTCTTTCAGAATTCAACGTCGCACCGAAATCCTTTGACCGCATGCTGCTCACCGTCGAGTCGAAACACGTCGGACGAATTGTTTGTCAGCCTAGATTCGTTCAAGGCCGTTACGTGAGTCTCCCAACGTTGCACCCCCGCCCTCGAAACCTCTTGATCGCCCGGGAACCTTCTCGAACCTTCTGGAAGCTCTCAAAACCTGACACATGCCAGGATCCACGGGGTCAGCTCGAACGTCTGAGGATTCACAGAGTGCGTTCGGTAATGCAGTTATCGATCTCGCTCGACGGCATGATTTTCCCTACCGACAAAGAGCACAATTTATCCCACAAGGGGTAATACCACGGCAATTTCAGGTATTTCATACCAACGATCATGGTCATTTGGAAGATTTTTTACCGACGACCATGGTCATTTGGAGGATTTTTCACCAACGATCATGGTCATTTGGGAGATTTTCTTACCGACGAGCGGTCGGCAGAGCACGTTTCATCTTACGAGAGTGGGGGTAACCTTCAAGGGTTTGCGTCTGGGATGCACGGATAGGCGGATTGGTCGGGAGATAAGCGGCTAGGTCGGTGAAGAAGGTGTTTCTATCCAGAACCGGCCTTGTACAGCTACTTCTATTATTTTATGGTTTAGAGAAAAAGCTGAACTCGCTCACTTTCTATTTTTTTGATTACATTTTTTACATTTTTTACATCGAATAAGATGTTTGCGTTTTTCAATTGAATCACCTTAGCTCAATAATAACTGTATGATTGGAAAAATTATTGAGTTAAATCAGCAAACCACATGTGCTTGGCGACACATGCTTCAGATGTTATCAATTTATTTCGCAACTTTTAGCAAAGGATACGTAGAAGACTATATATACTTTATTATATGAGAGCGGACTTGATTCTAGTTTTTGTACATAATTTTTTTGTGTATTTTTAGAGTTTCATTATACATTTTTTTGTGGGGATATAAATAAAGCTACGTACGTAAATGTACTTGTCTCCAGTATTTTTTTGGTGTTTTTGCGGTTTATTTCACGACTTTTCGCAAAGTATTGCTATTTTCAATATTCAAAATCGCTGGAAATTCTAAAAAAAAAAAAAATTCATACGTATTCTGAAAAAATCAATGAATTCATTTCATATGAAATAAAAGAAATTACTAGAGATTCGTGGAACAAATTTTTGCTTAAACTATTCATTACTTGGATAATGGAAAGGAATGAATAACAATTAAAAAAAAAAAAAAATTCCTTTGTATTATATAGAATGAGGCTCTCTTAAATTTTCCCTATTGAATCTTCATTCATCTATTTCTTTTCATTCCGCTCATTATTTCACTCACTACAAGCCTACGTACAAAATCCGGAGGCCCAAACATTTCATGTTCATTCGTTATCGTATTGATATAATGTTTCATATAAATTATTATATCATACGATAACGAATGGATATGTTGAATTTGTATAGAATGCTCCATACATACACCTGATCCACCCAGTGTGTGTTGGAACGTTGGGGTTAGCTGCTCGTGACCGACGGTGTGTGGTGTGCGTGCGTCCGTGAGCCGAGCGTTTTGCCATGTGGGTATGCCTGCGCAACTACGTTCTAACCACGGTCTTACATACAGGTTTGGCAACGAAGGTAGCGGGGGTGGTTCATTTCATGGCCGGTTATGCATCTCACTTTGTGGCCGCCAGGTCGGCGTTCTGTTCGAGGGATGGATAATCAACGCGTGCGGAATGCAGCGCCAACGTAATAATAATATTATTATTGGCACATTTTCATTCCTACCATCCCTACCCCACGTACATACCTAGATAGCAGCGCCGCGACATGGCTATTTCGAACACTAAAAACCACGGATAACAACAGAACCACGCCGCTCTGTAGAAAATTGGCTTCGTTGCCAGACCTGTATGTAAGACCGTGGTTCTAACTCACCTACGAGCACCGTACACACGCAACAACAGAGAACGTGCGACCTGTATTACCCACCAAGATCATATTTATGATCATCATGTTGGTGTAGCTCTAAAAGAACTCTGCAGCATCGACGGAGTGCGGTTGACTTCAGTCTCGTTGCCGGGTGTCATGGCGACTTCCATGCGTAAATAATCATAATAATAAAAAGTGTGCGATGACGACGAAATCCTATAATAATGAATGAAACGAAGTCGATCCTTTCATAAAGCTACATCGGCGATATTCTTATAGCCACAGCCTTCGTTATAGTCTCAATCGAAAGAGAAAAAAAAAAAATAAAAAATATACACTGGTGGATTTTTTTCGAGACTCTGTAATTCGTTGGTTATGAGGAAAATAAATTTTTGTATATAGATATAGTCCTGTGTATAAGCAAGTTGTGCGGAGTAGGAGTGTCGCGGGCTGTCGAGAAAATGTACTTATCTCGAGTCGCTACCGCGACTCTTGATACTCCGTATCTTCCCGGACTCATTTTTCTACCATGCGGGCCCAGTTTTTGTGCAGTTTCTGATGTTCGACATATGAACACTCCTGATGTAACACATACATTTTATGCTATTATTTTTTAATTTTTTCAGGGAAACACTATAATTAGGGACACATAAATATATGAATATATATTTCTTAAAGGGGTAAATTTTCCTTGGCTGATATAAATAGATTTGTTTTTTTTTCTTTTTTAGGATGACACTATATTTAAGGGATACTATTTTAACTAAGCGTGCTTTTTTATTTTTATAAATCATTATTACTTCAAATTCATATTATTAGAATTTTCAATATGATTCTTTTTTTCCAAATTTTAATATCGTCGCAAAGTACTATAAAATCTCACTGAAACTCACTTTTGGTCGGGAACGTACAAGCAAGACATCTTTCAGGTCACTACTGCGCGGCATACACTAGTCAAATGAGTGTCAAATTTTCCTTGCGGCTTATGAAAGGTTTAGTGCATTCATTAACAGTAGTGGAGGTCAATTTGTATTACAGCATGTGTCCTCAATCTAAAGAAATATTAATAAAAATGAATTCACAAAAAAATGAACTGATGAATGCAAATTTCCATGATGGTACATTTCGGTTCAGGTTTTCCAAAGAATAATCCTAATTTTTTTACCGACGTAATGCACCACGGCTCGTTTCATTTACAAAACGTTGGTTTTACGAATTTACCACGTACATTTTTTTGTACCGTTGACCGTTTAATAATTACAGCAATTCTTTAATGGAACAATTTTTTGGCTGATTTAAACCACGGACTATATTTGTTAATAAACAAATTTAGTTTAGCAAATCAAGGAATGTTTTGGATTGAACCAAGGACTATATTAGTTAATAAACAGCCCATCCTGCAAAAAAATATACGTCGTGAATTCGTAAATCAAGGTTTTATAAACGAGATGAGCCGTGGTGCATTACATCGGTAGAAAAATACGGATTATTCTTTGAAAAAACTCAACGAAAATGTAGCATCATAGAAATTTGCATTTATCAGTTAATGTTTTTGTAAATCCATCGGTATATTAATATTTCTCTAGGTTGAGGCAACATGCTGTAATACAAAACACTACTTCTATTAATCTGCCGCGCAATAGTTACATCTCATTGGATCAGTGCTCCCCATCGCGTCACATCTACCGGTGGTGGGAGAATGGAAGAGTAGGGGAACACCGCCCCGCAGTACGTTGCCGGGCGCTAGTCGAGACCATTCGGCTTCGAATTGTGCGCTGGGAAAGAACTACGGTAAGTTGGGTTTTGACGTCTTCCAGATTACAAATTGTCAATAAATTCTATTTTTCGTTGCATACTTCATTATCTTTATTTGTTTCTATTCACAGTCAGAAGAAACAGTTGAGACACTCGAGGGCGAGATGAAGCAGCTCGAGTTGGCTATTAGCCACAACAATGGACAGTAAGTTTACGATGATCATAATCGAATTTTTTCTAAACAACTATTAAGGGGATGTGAAACCCCCACTCAGGCTCTATCCCCTCCTTAAATCTTAGATCCAGATTTTTTCAAGGGTGCGTTGGGTTTTCGGGAATAAGAAAAATGTTCGCTTATGTAGAATTTATAGACTTAGACCGTAACATTGTGCTTTTTTGGAACTTTTCGGTCCGAAGTAACACCCTGAGGCAAAAGAAAAACGCCACGCTCTGCGTCAGTGAATTCTTGAGGGCATGAAATTTTGTTTTTATAAAAAATCCGAACCATCTATGAGAAAACTATTCGGAAATTTGTCAGTAAAACAGACCGTTTACATGCTAGTGACATTGGCTCATATTTTTAATGCGCTTTTAGTGTCCCTGTTGCAGAAGACTCACCGAAACTCGAGCTGCCGTCCCACCGACTACCGTGGCGAACGGCGTGGTAGCCGCGAAACCACCTACGGCGACGACCTCGACCGCAGGCGGCAACCAACAGCTACCAAGTACGTTTGATTTCTCATATTATATTAAATTGTCTACTCTTCTCGATTTCGGTCTCCCGAGAATCTTGGCATCAAAATAATCAAGAGACGCGTTAGCGTCTCAACGCCAAGTTGAAATACAAATTTTTAAAGAAAGGCTCGAGACTGACGCACTCTTATGTATTCGAATGTAACAAAAACCCATTTAATTTCGATTATTTTTACAGAAAAACCAAAGAAAAACTGGCGCTCAGACAGGCGCCAAAGGCAGTAGAGTGCGCCGTATCATCGGCAACAAGACGAGGCAAACAAAAATCGCGCTCCAAAGAAACCCCCGACCAACCCCCCTAACAATCATCTCCCACCCATTCAGGGTGAGGAGATGATTCCAGCTTCAACACTGAAGATTATTTTAAATTGTATGCTGGATGGAGTCGAAAAAAAATTTTAAAAAATAAAAAAAAAAACTAAGAAATAAATATGCCAAGCATTCTTCACTACATCCTTTTTCGCATAGCATTAGTTATTTTAGATTTCACTGTTCTCCGAGATTCTTGCACTTTTCCATTTCGAGAAAGAATGCAAATAATCACAATGCAACACTTGCCGGTATTTTTTACCCACGCATCAAGGCGGCAATCTCCTACCACAGGAAATCTGTATAGTTTTGTTCCCGTAAATTTGGAATTGTTACAACCACGATAAGCGCAGAGATCGCGCGCACGTTGCGGTTTGTTCTTATCCATTGTTGTATATTTTTCGACGCAACAAAGCACATACAGAAGTCACTCCCTTATTACGAGATTACGATGTTGAATATTCGTAACACGAGTTGCGACTGACGATCGAATAATTGGTAGATAGATTTGGGGGCATCCGTGATCGCATACAAGGTAATACATTGTAAACTTCGTCGTTTCGGGATATATTTCGAGATATACATGCAACATTTCTCATAAATATTTGAATCGAGAGTCGACCGGCGAAGTCGAAGTATAATGCAAAAAACAATAAACCGGGTCGATTGTGATAAAAAAAAATCAATGAGCTTTCAATTTTCGGATCCAACATTTTCGGTGGGTAAACGACCAAATGGGGGTATGACACCGCCTAAAGGGAGGAAAATGTTTAATATTCCATATGATCATATATATATATACATGTATATATATTGTAACGTACTTTGACGTTACGGAAAATAAATATGGATCCGCGAGTTTAATTATCAAGTCAAAAGAAATCAAGAGCGTGAATAAAATGTTGTGAAAATGCTTTAATGCAAGATATGTGTTTCTCGTTTAAAGTCTGAAACAAGACTGTTTTTGCAATAATGTTGGTTGACGCAGCAACCTTATTCTTTTGAAAGACATAAGAGGTTTATAAACGTCTTTTATCTATGCTGACTACTAGATCATTAAAGAGGGGACAAAACGGGTGATTTCACCCTTTGTAACAATATATGTAAAACAAGCATTCTTAATAATATTTTTATTTTCCTATAAAATACCGAAAAGTTGAATGAAGAAAAAAAAAAAATTAAATGTGATGAAATGTCCCGTATAATTGCAGCCGAAATAATGGAGGAAAAAATCTAAAAAAAATTATGTACATGTCAATTATCGAGGACTACATCTTGGAATTATTTCAAAAAGTTCCATGAATGGGTTATCCAAAACGTCGTCTCGATTTGGCGGTTTCGCTCATATATATATATTCTCTTCTAAGAGCACGCGAGGATTGATCAGCCGACACATGATTGCGAGAGAGATAGCTAAAATTTTTTTTTCCGGGTTACCAAATGAAGAAACGAAAAAAAAAGAAAAATGGAAAAAAATCTACACACTTTCGGAATTGTTTTTTTCATTCCTTTTTCTCTTCTCGGTTATCAAAAATACAAACAAGAAAGCGGGATTAAGTGAAAATATGAAATAAAACAAAATGTAAGGAAAAAAAATACGTCCACTCTCACTTTCATTTATTTTATCTCTTCTGAGTTACTTGAAATAAAAAAGGGGCGGGGATTAAGTAAAAAAAAGAGGCGCCAAAAACGGGGAACAAATCGATTCACTTTCGGAATTTTATTGTTTTAATTATTTTTTCTCTTCTGGGTTACCCCCACTACAAAAAAGGTGGGTTGAGTAAAAAAAAAAGGTAAAGGAAAGAAGGAAAAAATCGACCGGCTATTGAAATTTTCTTTCTTTCATTTGTTTTTTCTCTCCGAAAATACAAAAAAGAAAAGCCGGGATTGAATTAAAAAAAAAAATAAAAAAAGTGCACTGGGGTCGAACACGTGTCCCGCAACACTCCATCCTAATGTGGTATCCACTCAGCCACACTGCAGTTCCATCCGTGATTGCGCGTTATGTTTATGGAGCTTGCTTGGAATTCGCTGATGGTTCTCTGGAAAATTCAGTTCGGGAAAAAAAAAATTTCCCCCAACCACTTGCCCATTGCACATTTTGCATAAATGTTATCGAGCTGGCTTCGTATATTTTTCCATAGACTGCGTGTACAAATATTCGAGAACACCAGGCGTCACATATTTTCATATCAATAAAAAAATTATATTTATTAAAAAAAAAAAGTATTCGGGCTGGGAATGGTTAATTATTTTGGTTCAGCATCCGCTAATTGAATTCAAAATTTATCAAATCTGGAGATACTTTTATTCGCTGACATTCATAATTGAAACAAAAAAAATCCCAATTCTTGCATTCCTGGAAACATCTGTGCGAGCGGGGACATGGATGCGATTGGCAACCACTTGCTCGATCGACCGAGTATATCTATATACTCAGGCTTCGACTCAGGGATTGTTGCGGCCTAACATCTATCTAATCACAATTTCATCGCACATAAACTAAACTAACTTCATGATGAATACATTCACGGAGCCCTGCCTTTCCTTGTTGCTCCACACAATTTATTACCACTTTTATTTGTATATTCACCTGGTTGGTGTGTAAAGAGGACTTGTCCTATGAGCACAATAAACGCATATTATTATTATTATTATATACTCTGCGAGCGCGCCTAACTTCATGCCTGGCACACGATTGTGGGCCACCTTCGGTGCATGGCCGCCTAGGTGTCAGGTCGGAAATGGGCCACCTTCGGTGCGTGGCCGCCTAGGTGTCACATCGCCACTCCAGCCTAGCTGGTATCACGAAAAGTCGAGCGTTGGAGATTTCCCTGCTAATCTCTGGTGCGAGAGCTACGCGCTACGATTGTTATTGTTAGATTCGAAGAAGAAAATAATCGATCAAAGAATTCTAATAATATTTTCGAACAGTTCGAAAGTATTCTTTCTCATATTTTATCGCGAAGTTTATTTTTATTTTCTCATCTTTTCCTTTACTGCACGGGACGACAGACGTGACTGACGTGTATAAAAAGTGAAACATCTATGATGGTAAGTATTTACTTCATTGTTCTATATTATGAAATTCAATTTTTTTTATAGCTTTATTGCATTAAACAATTACAGGGTTGTTTTTAGCAAGGGGGTAACAAAGTGTAAAATTTACAAAATAAAAACGGTATTTAAAATTAAATTAGCGTTGTAGAACAATATATAAAATCACGTCTTGATTAGAATTTCAGATAAATTATAAATATAAGTATAAGTACAAAAATATAAGTAGTCATTCAGTCAAACAATTACATTTAAACAATTTAAACAAGTTAGAGATGCAGAGCCCAGGCTCTAAGATTTAGTGACTTGGTGACGTAGTTGACAATTGCATAGAGAGTTTTTGCGTCAGATGATGAGAATAATGCTGGTATTTGTTCACTGCTGCACAGTGAATTTTGCAGATATTGATTCCTGAAGCCCACGTAGTAGGGGCAGGTGATCAGTAAGTGCTCGACTGTATCCGGCTCTTTTAGATTACATAATTGACATGCAGAGTTCCGAGCAAATTTTGTCATAAGGTTGTCTGTGATTAAAAAGCAGTTATGTTTGTTTGAAAGCCTCAGTTGGGCTATCAGTCGCTTGCTGCTGAGCGGAATCTTCATTAGGAGATATCTGACTGGGACCCGAGGTTCTGCATGAGGCAGGGAGAATTCGAGTGACTTGGAGTTTCTTGCTGCGCTTAAGTCGTTGCTATGAAGGATACTTTGATACCGATTCAGAGTGGACTCCATCTCAGATTCCCAGAGGTTGGGATCGATCGAATCAATTAGATCTGACGCGTCACATTCCATTAAAAAAGCTCTAATCTGTGTGGCCCAGTTATGCGGTGAGGCGGTCGTGGTGTTTTTAGCCAGGTTGAGGAGGCGCAGGAGGCAGATTTTGTGCAAGCAGTTGTCATCCGCCCTAAGAGTTTTGATCAACCATCTCCATATACTGGTCATGGCCTTCAGAGCCATAGGATCGAGTCCGAACTCCAAACGTACTGCCCAGTCTGGGGTGTTCCTGGGTAGTTTGAACAGTTTCTTGAAAAAGAAAGTTTGAGCAGCTTCCAGGGAGTTTCTATACCAGAGACCCCAGGCTGGGATAGCGTATAAAAATACCGTCGAGACCATACTGTCAAATATCTTGTTGTACGCGTTCCAAGAGTCGCACTTTGCTTTAGCCAGTAGGGCCAAGGACGCTCCTGAAGCACTTTTTGCTTTATTAGTAGCAGACTGTAGTGCTGCCAGACCTCTGGTAGAGGTGGACACCTCGACACCTAGGTAGGTATAACTATTGACCAAGTCCAGGCAAGTTTGTTTGTAGGTCCTATACCGAGTAGGGCATTCTCGTATTCTACCAGCTGCTTTGAACACGAGAATTTTTGTTTTTGACTTGTTGACTGTTAGCTGGTTCAGGTCACAGTACTCTTCGAGGGCACGCAGCTTGCGTAGAAGATCCATATGCGAATGGGCGAAGATTACGGTGTCGTCAGCGTACAGCAGCAAAAGAATGTCGACTACTCCATTGATGTCCAAGCCATGAAGACCTTTAGATCGGAAAAACTGCTCAAAATCGTGCAAGTATAGTAGGAACAGGTCTGGACTTAAAGATTCGCCTTGTAGGACGCCTTCAGTAACATCAAAGACTTCCGTGAGACCTTCCTTGGTTCTAACCTGCATGGTCGCTTGATCATATAGAGATTTCATTGTGTTGATAAACTTGCTACTGACCTTTAGATCAAGTAGTTTCTGCCACAGACGCCCATGGGGTACCGAGTCGAATGCCCTTTGAAAGTCAACAAAAATACCGTATATTTCTCTGCCATCGTTGTGTCGAAACTGTAATTGAATGGCACTGAGGAGTGTGAAAATGGCATCTGTGCAGCTGCGCCCTTTTCTGAAGCCCATTTGGGAGTCCGGCAGGACCTTTTCCTTATCCATCCATAGAACTAATCGTTTCTTTAAAATGTTGGTGAATATCTTGGTAATTATATTAATAAGAGCGATGCCTCGGTAATTGCTTGGGTCAGACTTGGCACCTTTTTTATGCAGCATTGACAACCATATCTTTGCCCAATTTTTTGGTACACGCTCTTCATTGAGCACTCTGTTGAATAGAACTATTAGCAAGTTTGTATGCTGTGCCGTTAGAGTTTGGAATAGTTCATTGGTCAGTAAGTCGGAGCCGGCAGCTTTGCCGGGTTTCAGAGATTTAAGAACCGAGTTGAGCTCCGGAAACCAAATTTCAGCATCAAGGATGTCGTTTGTGATGCTTGCAGAAATAGAAGGCGTGACAACTCTTGGCTTGGAGATCGCAGCATAAAACTTGTTCCAGCTGTCAATTGAGACGTCAGGGGAAGAGCTGTGCTTGAAGCTGAATTTTCTAACTGCGGCCCAGAAGTCTGTTGGAGCCGTGACGTTGGCAAAAGCCGATTTTATACTGTCAATGTGAGCTTTTTTCTTAGCTTTGCATATTTCCCGGTACTTATTTTTACAAAGAGTGGCATCCTGTTTGAGTATATTATTGCCTCGAACGTTTTTAAGTTTTTTTAATGCTTTTCTTAGCTCGCTTTTTGCTACCTTACAGCTTGAGTCAAACCACGGGTTGCGAGTAGTCCAGCTATTTCCGGCGAAACCTAGAGTTTTCACCAGGTTAGCTTTTTCAGCAGCAATGTACATGTGGCAATGCAGGAGCGACTGTAAGTTGTCAGTTGCTAGGGTTTCCGTGTCAGCTGGAATCAAGAGATTAGACAGTTGTTCAAGGTACGGATCGGCAGCGTTATTCGTCCATTTAATCTTGGAAAATTGTGGTTTTTTCGGGTTATCATTTTTAACTGGCGGAGTATAGGTTTCCAGCGAGATACTGAGACATACTGGATAATGGTCGGACATGGACGGCTCCATTTGAACTACCAGATCGTTTACAAGGCGCAGAGACGGTATGTCAATCCAAATTAAGTCAATGATTGATGAGCCAAGGTTTTCGTACGTCGGTTGAGCTGGAGAATCACTGACTGTCCTCCCATTCAAAAGTACAAAGTCGTTGTCAACCATGAATTCCGTGATCATCCGACCCCTTTCACAGGTAAAATTATCAGTAGTGCGAAAAATGTCGTATAATTGGCTTCCGGTGAAGAGATCAGCTGGCCACGGATTCAGGGAGCCGACTTTAGCGTTCATGTCACCGCCTATAATAAACAAGTCGTATGTGCGCTGAGTTTTGATGTCGTCGATGATGCTCTGAAAAATATCGAGTAAGTAACGGAGGTCGAGACATTTGCGGAAGTATACTGACCCAATAACAGCTACGGATGATCCAAGTTGAATTTCAGTGAAGATCCACCAAGGGGAAGCTTCGATTAACGAGGAGTTATATTGTGTATTAACTGCTGTTATTAGACCGCCGCTTGCTCTACCTACTGCATGTTCTCTCAACGCCTCGGACCAAAAGATGTTGTATTTATTCAGATAAACAGGTGTGTACGTATGGGTTATCCAAGTTTCACAAGCTGCGATGATGTCGGAATCTCCAATTATTGAGCTTGGCTCAAGGTTCGAGAAGCCATGAAGGTTCCAAAATGTGATTTTGACTGTAGATGTTCCCACGGGTGTGCTAATTACTTTTTTGACTTTGATTCTGTCCACTCCATGCTGCCCGAATGCAAGCTGGAGTTCCTTGATTGAGGCATCATCTTGTTTGTTTCCGGGTTCCAGGAGTAGACAAGATCGTCCACCAGAATTTTATTCCCTTTTCTTACGGGTTTTTTACTTTCGCTTCTTAGTTGTTTAGCGAGCGTTCTGACATTCCAGTCTATTTCGCGCTCCCTGGCTGATTTGTCTGGCTCAATAAAAATGTTAGTACCGGTCAATTTAATTTTTTTGTTCTTTAGTATTAGATTTTTTATATTTATATCAAATAGGTCGACTATAAGCCTCTTGGTGAATTCCGTTATTTCAATTCTAAGGATATTGACCCCAAAATTGGAATTCAAGAACGTTTTGACCTCCTCCGTGTGATTGTTTGTGGATAGAGTGAGGCCTACTATCGAGATTTTAGTCTTCTTATTTTCCTTTTCAAGAAAATCAATTCTATTACTGAGTTGCGAGATTCTGTCACGTTCCTCTTTTGAGAGTGGAGAAACTTTTAAGTTGTTAAGTTCATCTTTCTTCACTGTGCTGTCTTCCAGAGCTTTAACTCGTTTAGTTAGATCGATCTTGGTTCCCTGTAAGTCGGTTTTTAATTCTGCTAGGTTTCGCTGTATATTCTCAAAGGCTGTTGCGTCATCTTCGAACTTTTTGTTCAGTTTATCGGTGAGCACCTTGAGCTTAGTTTCCTGGTCAGACCTGAGGCCTCTCAATTCCTCCAGTATTTTATCCATCGCTGAATCACTGTTATCAATTGGGTCCAGGTAGTCTTCTAACTCCGCATAATCTGTCTTCTTAAAAGTCTTCGAAGGCTGTTTCGGCTCTTCTGTGGGAGATTGACCGGAACTGTGTCTTTTCCTCTTGGTTTCGATAAAGTTGGTTATTGGAGTGCAGGTGTTGGCAGCTTCTGCAAGGAGTTGCTGGGTGGATAGTCGCCCTTTTCTTGACGGGGCCGCAGGTGTGACACCGGCTATAGAGTTGTTGTGATTCAAAACGAGGCGGGGTTTGGCTAGCAGTGGCGCCACAGGTGTGGGGTCAGAATTTGACCGTGAGATGTCGCCTGTATTCATTTACGGAGTCAGGAAACGTAAACAATCATAAACACGCCAGCTGAGCACACACCGTGTTATCAGGAAAAACAGAATTTTATATGCTAAACTCGAAAGGATTTAAAGATTTGTATCTGCAGACTTTAATCACTTGTTTCTACACAGAATATGCACGTTTTTATAATTTTTTATACAGAATTTATTAACTAGCAAGATTAAATATGATAGAGCGACACAAGACACGTCTGTTCACTATAGATGCTCAGTGGCGCCCCCCCATATTATGAAATTCAATTTGGCAATCATATTCGTCTTGCAATAAATAATTAATATACGAGCATCATTCAGAATAGATATTTATTTGTATGGTGCTTATATGATCATTCTCAATTATGTGCTTAATTGCAAAAAAGAATATGCCTGAAAAACTGAGATGTAACTTTTCCCCCGTGTAACGACCATCTCTGGTATCTTCTCTTTTTGTCCTTGGTGAAGGGTGATTTCTTGAAGAGAGGAAGTGGATTACAGCGCCATGGATCTGTTAGATAGGGTACAGTTCACAGCTTTTTCTCTAAAAAGGCAAAATCAGTATCTGAGGAACTAGCTGGGTCATCTTCGTCGATGCCTTCTAGTTCTTCGGGACAGGATAGTAACGCACCCACTGATGCTGATGCCGGACTTGTTAGTATTGGATGCGAATCGTCTGACTCTGCTGTCGAAAAAGAAAACGAAGCCCGGGCTCAGTTTCAGTTTTCATCAGATATCGGTTGCTACATAGGGCATACTAACATTATAACTAGATGATTTTACTAAAGCTATGCTACTCGAGCGACACTGGACACCGCCTCTACATTATCATTTTCCTTACTGTGTCGTTACTAAGAAAGGGAAAGAGCTAAAGAAGTATGCCCAGAGATCGCATCTGGAAAAGTTTCACTGAATCGAGAGCGTTTGCGACCAATTATCAGCAGCATAATATTCTGTGGTCGTCAGAATATTCTTTTGCGTGTTCACAGGGATGATGGTGCATTGTACCATTCCAGTAGTGATGATCATGAAGAGGACAGCCCTGTCGTTAATGATGGCAACTTCAGAGATTTGTTGCGCTTCAGAGTTGATTCTGGTGACTTAAACCTACGCCGTCATCTAGAAACCGCTTCTTCCAATGCAACGTACATAAGCAAAACTGTACAGAAGCAGCTCATCGACGTATGCAAAGGAGAGATCCAGGAAGTCATGTTCGACAGAGTTAAAAAAGCAAAATTCTTTTCCATTATGTTTGACGAAACAACTGATATATCTCACATCGAGCAACTCAGTCTATCGTATCGCTACCTCCACGATGGAGCTCTTAGAGAGGATTTTATCACATTCTGTAATGCGTGTGTGATTATTCGTCCTGAAGATGCATCTGAAGAACTTCGTCTCACTGGCATTGCCCTGGCACACATAGTTGAAGATCTTTGCAAGAGATTTAATGTGGATCTGACGAAGTGCGTTGGAATCGACACTGACAGTTGCTCAGTTATGGCTTCTGAAACGAAGGGTGCCATTCAAGAACTCATCAACATAGCCATCCACGCGAAACGCTGTCCTTGTAGTAACCATATCCTGAACAATTCACTAGCAATGTCTTCTAAGGTCGTGCTCTGTCGCAATACATCGGCAACAATGAAGAAAATCGTTGCGTTTGCTAATGTCTCGGTAAAGAGACATAAAGTCTTTCAAGAAGCACTTGGCGGAACTGCACTTCAGGGGATCTGCGAGACGCGTTGGGTTGAGAGGCATGACGGGTACCTATAGTTTCAGGGCGACACATTGGTGAAAATATGTGATGTTCTCGACCAAATTTCATCGTGGAAAGATAGTAAAACTGCATCTGATGCTCAATGCCTTCGACAAGCTTTGCGCAGTCCGGAGTTTATTATCTCTTCTATTTGCCTGAGTGACGTATTAGGTGAGAGTTATATTTTATTTCCTTCCGCAGTAACAGCGCTCAGCACTATTCAGAGCTTCATTTTCACTTACTTTTATCCATCACGTTTCAATGACAACTGTGTCACTCAGCCGCTTTCTTAAAACATCGTCTATAGACTTGAAGAGAGCAACAGATGCCATGAAAGATACCATGAGCATCTTAGAGCAGAAGAGACAGGAAGCTGATTCTGTTTTCAGGCAACTGTTTTCGGAAGCGCAAGAGCTTGCTGCACAATTGGATATAGAGCTGAAGGCACCGCATACTGCTTCACGGCAGATACATCGAGAGAATTATCAGCCAGGTCAGTCCACTGAGAAGTATTTCCGGAGAGCAATATACATCCCTTTCTAAGACAATATCATCTCTGATCTAAGAGAAAGGCTCTCCCCTGATGTAATGAATCTTTTCAGTCTGCGAGTTTTCTTGCCTCGCACAACGTATGCAGAAGAAGATCTTATAGCTGTGCGTAAAGCCGCGAATATATACAAGCAACTCCTAGATGCTCCTGTCTCCACTGTCTTGACGGAATTTCAACTGTGGATTGCCAAATGGAAACGCGAAGTGGTGTTGCATTTCCCAATAATTTGATACAGATTGTAGATCTATACCCTTTTATCAACACATTTCTTAGAATTGTAGCCACATTGCCAGTTAGTTGATCAACAGCGGAGCGTACGTTTTCAATCCTCCGCCGTCTCAAGACTTGGCTCAGGGCAACTATGGAAGAGCAGCGGCTCACTGGGCTTGCTTTACTGTATATCCATCGAGACATTGACCTCGATATCGACGCTGTCATTACAAAATTTGCTAAGTGCATCAAAAGACGTCTTGAATTCGTTTTGTAACTGTAGGCATTCTTTGGCGAGTTCAAGTATGCCCATGGATTAGAAGAATAGCGATGAAGTATGTGGGGTATGAGTTTTGGTTATTGTATGTATCCGAGCTCACTAAAAATGTCCATTATACTATTATATGTCTGATATTAATAAAACTATATATGAGTTCTTGAAAACGTTGGTCTAATTCAGTTCACCTGTACTTCGATACGACCATGACCCCCCCCCCCCCCAAATCAGAAGTCTGGATCCACCCCTGCCCATATAAGACGGTTCTCCTTACCTCTACCCTCCACATTGAAAACGAAGCAAAGTGGATCGATGGAACAACGATTGATCGATAAAAAGGGCGCCACTAACGACAAGCCTATGGTAACGCTCTCATGGGTATCACGAACTGTCGGTTAGGGTAGAGGTAACTCCATTTTGCGGTGAACGTAAGAAACAAAACAGGTCTGACGAATAAAAAAGTGACTAATCGATGAAAGGGGCACCACTTGCATCAACATTTCGGTTGGTAAGATGCCAACCCATTCAACAGCACAAAATTTAAAACATCTGCTCATGTGACAGCGCATCGTCTCATTATTGAACTCTCCGTCAATAGAATCGACCGGTAGTATAAATGGCGCCATTTATGGTAACGCTCTTGTCGGTAACACCTCCGTCGGAGAGGCAGGGAATATTACTCCTTGAGGGTCATACCGACTGTCGGTGACATAGGGATCGGCGTTAACTCTGTCGGTACACCACCATTGTGATCCAGAACTCTCGTATCTTATCCACTTTTATGATAAATATTTGAATAATTACACGAAGTTCGGTAGCTTAAAACTCTGCACATGAGGTTGATTCATCAAAATTTCATGTATATGAAGCGATATACGTAGCACTGAGTGCTCAGTGCATTGAACATGGTCAGGTAGACGAAATAACAAAGTATATCTTGTGACGTTGCACTACGAAATGCACGTCACAACAAGCCCCAAACCCGCGGAGCGGGGCCGAACAAGGCCGAGCTCCCACGAAATAACCCGAACCCGCGCGGTCCGATCACGCGGGCGGACACTCTAGTACCGGCGACAAAAAGGAGCGGACGATCCTAGCAAAGGCGTGAACCGAGACAGAGAGAGCGAAAAAGCCACGAGGAGAACGACGACTGAGAACTATATAACCCCGGACTACGACCTTCGGACTACTACGCGACACCTAGGTGCACCCACGAGCCGATAAAAGGTCAGACGCAGCCTCCAAAACCCGATATGCCGATCCATTCGACACTCCTTTCCCCAAAACTATTCCCTTCTCCATAAGCACATAGCCTCTCACACGCCCACCCTTACACTTACCCATACATCCACACACCCATGATAATTTTAGATGTAATTAGTCTCAAATATTGAACGCTAATCGAGCGTGACTGGGTGCCACGCGGGATTTTACGTTTTGTTATCAAAGGTTTAAGCTTGCTTCTCATACAATAAATTCACAAAGTTTTACCTCCAAACATCGAGTCTCGCTCTCGCTCATAACCCTGTCTCTCGTCTTCCTTATCCTCAGTCCCTACCCTCATTGCGTGTGAGGCTTACGCTCCGTCATAATCTTGCCAATTGTAATTGATCTTTCGGGAAACTAGGCACATAAAGTTTCGAGCAAACGAAGTCAGCAATGGGAATGTCAGCGCAAATTCATAAATTTCAAGAAAATAACTGTTGAGATACAATATGAACAATATAATTTGTGACAGTGCTAATGTAATTTTTTTGACACTGATTCAATTCGTAGAATATAATAGAAGAAAATGATGTTCGTGTGTTTCTTATTCATAGGCTTAGAACTATTCGTAAGAAAAAATAATACAAATTAGTCATAACTATTAGACTACTTTGAACTGGTTCGATGAACAGCGGACGTCTTTATAAGGCTAGACGCAGAGCTAATAGTCTCGCCAAGCCTACGTTTATGTAATCGGATAAACTTGGTTCAAAAATCTATAGTACCTTCAGACCAATTAGATACTGCGACAACACCGTCTCCAAATAATTTTGATTTTGTTCGAAAACAATTTTCTGCATCTCAAGTTTATCAATATCTGTCCACAGTAGTCTATACTGTGACGCAGATTTTCTCTGTTACTCAGCCACCCGGAGTAGCGACCGAGAATTCACCATGTGCACAATAATTTTGCGACCCGCGATGAAAGCTGAAAATAACAGATCTTGTAAAAGATATCGCGAAATTCTGTTGGGTGCCTGGCGTGATCGACGCGCCTCTCAATTGGCAGCTCGGCTAATTCTCGGCTGTATTCTTAGACACTGGTAGCTCAATACCGGGGAGAGGGGAGGGGTAATTTTGTGGCGAGAAAGAATGGACACTCGAAAGGCGTCGCAATTTAACCAAAAGAAAATACAACAATATATTCTGCAATCGAAACGATACAAAAACATAAAAAGACAAAATGATTAATTCGCTCTTCGCGATTTCAAAAAAAAAAAAAACAATAACGAAAAATAAAATATCGAATAAATCTTTAATCTACTTGCGCTAGTCGCACTATTGATATTCAACAAATTCAATAGAACCAAAAAAAAGGATCATTCAAATGCGCTAACCGCGATCTTACAACTGGACGTGGCGCTAATCGCTAAAGAGAATTGAGTAAATTGATTAATATCGTCGATACGCAATTTGCAACGACACCAAGGAAGAACCTTAATAGCTAATGTGCTAATCGCAGCCTAATTCAACACGAATAAAGAAAAGAAATAAATCGTTATGAATCGGCTTACCCCAAGCCTCGGAGTAAACTCCAGCTTCATTCAGGACTCAACGTATAAAACGCAACTGTTAAGGGCCGTATTGGCTGAGCACACAGACCCTATCTACTGTCGGTACATTACCATCGTCTCAAACAAACAAAGAATATATATACTTCAACTTCCGGTAATAATACATTATTGTTATTATTATTCAGATTCTGATTTCTATGTAAGAGCTACACGCCAAAGTCTATATTAATAAATCTATCCTTTTCATCGTGAATCCTAGTGAGAACGGTGTTTTATTGGACGAATCCTTTCAGCAACACATCCGAAACTTCTATTTTTGCGGAATGTGCAACTACTATACAGCTCAACCGGATGCTCACACTGAGATACGCGATCTATACGAGAGGTGACACTTTCCAAACACGTTAACGCAATTAGACCCCGTGCAGCGGAATTGGGCTGCACGCAATTTACGAATGAAACGGCTGTACTCAAAACCGCGACTCTACTCTAGATTTTCAGCAAGCCAAATTAACTCTATGCGTTCTCGCGAAAACTCAAGCTATGGCCACCAAATAAGAAAATCGGCACACGAATTTCGAATATTCTCGTAACGCAATTACAAAATGACCAACCGTCAATCGGTGCGCCAATTTAAATTAATCTCGAAATTGGTTTGCTAGAAATAATTAGCATTTACTGCGACGAAGCCACACTAAAAATTTTCCCACCCCGTATTGGTACATAAGCACTCCTTTTTTCGATTCGCGAGAAACCACAAAACAACCAAAAATAAAAACTCGGAATCTAATTCGCAGAAAAACAACGACTGCGCTCCAATTTGACCCTAACTAACTATAAATTTTGCCAATGCTCTTCTCTAGCGCCAGAAGTGACGAGCTCTGCTACGCGAAGCCGAAATTCGAACATGGACTTCGAACATAAATCTCAAGATCTAGCTTATCGCTAACTTTGATTTCCACTGTGGCATACCGTTGATTGGCTGCCGGGCTCGACGGTGCTCCATCGTTCGGCTGTGGCGTGGTGGCGGCTTCGCGAGGCTGTACGATGCTGGGCACTGCGGGGTGGCTATGGCTTGCTGGTCAACAACGGGAATCTCGTCCGCCTCGGTTTCCCTTGCGGCAGAGCTGTACGTTGCGTTGGCGCTCTCTCCGTAGCCTCGCGTGAGGTCTACCGCTCACGATGTAGCTTCATTCTTGTTGTTTCTTCGTAAAAATTCTCCGCTACCGTTGTCACAAGACGCTGTCAAATTTACTCGAAAAAAAAATAAACAAAAATCCTGAAGTATCTTATTCGCTAGCCTGTAAAGTGTCCCCTCTCGGGGTTTCCTAGAGTACCAGCTTTTTTGTACCTTTTTTTTAACCACTATTTGCGCGTCACTCTTATAGCGTCTTAATTTTTTATTTAATTAAGATTTTAATTGCAATCTACATTGCTTTGCTTTCGATTATAGCGCTAGTACGTTAAAATTATTTCGTTGTTTTTGATACTCTATTCTTTGCTTTCCTTGGCTTGCCCCACTTCCCTGACCATAAACTATTCTTGCCGAGAGCGTTGCGGACACGCTACGCAAGTAACGTTTTGCAGGAAAATCGGCATAGCAATACGCCTGCAGACGCCTGAATTGTAGTGTAGCCTAATCATATCATGGCTGTTTAGGGAGTGCGTGCATCAGTAAGGGTGTACTTCCACTCTTCTGTGACTGGCTCGAAAGCAGGAGCATACAGCTGGTCGCACTATCCGGTGTGATACGATGACATACAAACACCTTCCCCTCTGCGCAAGCATACCTTCATTTAAAGATATTTGTTGACTTCATCTCAGATAGTAAACTTGTTAAGATCCTGACTATTATTTGACTATTTCGAATGAATATGAATTAAAAAAAAAATTCACTTAAGAGTGTAAAAAATTGGGAAAAATGGTAATATTTCACCGAGTCTGATGAAAATGACAGCAAATAAGTATAAAGTTGGCAACATGTCGATCGTAGATTCGCGAATGTCGTCGAAAACATCGAGACTGAGGAAGAGTCGGAGAAAAAAATGAATATCGTGAAGCATTGACCACAATGCATGTCACAGAATCAAAAAAGTCTTGTTTTTGTTACCAACGAACCTCTAGCCTTGTTCCCTTTCCGGCTGCGGATGACTCAGTCATTTCACTGTCAGGTCATCAAATTTCGCCAGCAATCAGAATGAACGTTTGCAGGTGAGTCGGAACGTGACCCATTTAATTTGACAAACTAGCAGCCTGGTTAAGGAATATTACGCCGGGGGTGTAGAGTGCTGGATTAGCCTCTGGCCCCCATCGAAACCAACATTCCACCATGGTGTTATGTATGCGGCTTGAAGACGTTGCGAATATGCCACCAGAACGGTGAGTGGAGAAGCAAAAACATGGCTGAACAAGGTTCAAGTCGCACGACTGTATAAGCTTATGTATTTCTAATAACTGAATAAACTGCGACACCAGTTAAATAAGACTTTATTAATACATAAGACATGGTAGGCGGACTGAGCTGACTTGAAGGGAACCTAGGCAACCAAGAACCCATCAACATCGAGGAGGCAGCTGAGAAAAGTTCTAACCAAGGTCCCTACTGCAGTCCACAAGCGCGTTGGCGCCTTTGTGCTGGAGATAGTGTCAGGAGACAACCGTCCACATGTAACATTCGTAACAAAATTTTAAAGTTTCTTTTGACTTTTATTTGATAGCTAGTCAACTTTCGTACCATCGACTGTACATCGAAAATCTAGTGGGCGTTTATGAACTCACAGTTAGCATTTCGGATCGACTATTTGCCCTGAATATTTTTTTTTTTATGACCTATAAATTAGTCGACTTGATTTGCTGCCAACAGTAAGTTGGATATAAATCGAATTCTATGCTCTCTGAGTCGTGTGGTGAAAAATAGTACTGTAGCAGGTCTTACGACAAGTCCCCACTATTCAGAACAAAATATTCTCATCTGGTAATACTGCAATATTAGCGTTCCAAACGTAAACGTATTTTTCCAGTTATTCACAAATACACTGTATTTAGTGCAATCATTATGAACAGTATCAAGCTAAATAGAAGAAACAGAGGTAATAACGCTCGTGGTATCGTTATATTATCGGAAAACATTTTTTATGACAACAAAGCTTTCAACAAGCGAATCTATTTTCATCCATATGTTCGGTAAAATTACATCCAAGCAAATTAATTACAGTCGATTTATACGAATCGCTTAATTAGAAAAAAAAACCGTCAATAATTTAAATATATATGTAGACTAGTTCCAGGACTTATTCTGGCTATCTGGTATAAATCAATTATTGCATTCAAATGTACCGTCGCGCAATTCTTGTTATCACAATAATTGTCCATCTATTACAATTGTTTGTGGTTAGTTCATAATTATTAAGATTGAGCACCTTCATGTCCCTGATTCACCCATGGTGGGCACGAGATGGATGGTTGATAAGATTGAGAGATTGGAACTTGATAGGGTTGCGTATGCTGCACCTGCTGTTGTCCTTGCTGTTGCAGTAGGGGCGGCGGTGGAGGGTTGCAAACAGATTGCATTAACGGCACTGAATTATATGGGGGAGGTTTTGTTGTGTAGTGACGTACTGGATGATATTCGGGGATGGAAAGATGGTCAGTTCCTACGTTTTGGTGACCTTGCGGTGATCGGCTGTCGTCTGGTTGATCTAAAACAAATGTTAAGTATTGAATGAACAACTTAAGAAAGAGATCTTCCTTGATAAGTTTTGAAAAACTACTCAGCTTCCAGAACGTACTATACAAGTAGTATAGGAACCGAATAGTAACTACTTAATGTAAGTACCTAGTACATTGCATAGTCACTATGGACGGTACGTAACATGTTGGGTAATTAATCAACTTCTTAGTGGTTATAACCATGATTAAAGAAAATAAGGCGTGTTCTTGCGCAACGATCTCATTACGAACCAATTGCATCTCGCACAATTGGTGGTTAGTTGTGATATTCAATCATAATATGTACTACTACTACCATCAACATAAAAAAAATCGAATTACAACAGAACTTGGAATACTTTAGGCCATAGTACAGCTGTTTTTACTACAAAACATTTTTTTTTATACTGACATGTACTTATAAATGGTAACAAAGAGTAGCCATTCGTCTTATCCACGGGTTTTGGAAAACGTGTATTTCTATAAGTATGAATAAAGTGAATTCGCGGGTAAATAAAGGGTGCAACTTGCAAACGCATATTTTGAATTAAGAACAAAAATAAAATTGTTTCTCTACGACAGTCAAATATGTAATCCCATACCGCGCTTGACGCGAATGCAAAATACTTCATCATTATGATATATTTATTGATACTAACAATAAGGCGTATGCACCCCCCGGATGCCACGTATACGGTGAATGTTTGAGAAAATGAAACAGTCCGAACCCAGGCCCGGGCGGTCCATGTAGTACGCGCTCTGTTGTCGAACATACCCTAACTCACGAACGAGAGAGAGCGTGCTGCTATATGGGCCACCTGTGTCTTGTTTCGGACGGCTTCATTTGCTCAAAATCTTACTGTATATAGCATAATATTCTTTATTGGATTAACCAATGAGTACAGTTGTAGAATAAGATCGGTTATTCACTATCGCCATGACCACTCACCAGTAGTATACCACAGACTGAATCGAATTTTATAATAGTTTTAAAACTGTAGATTTTGTGAATACTAGATACTACCGCACATTTACGAGATAGTACCGGTGAATGTACATACTGATTGGCCACTTAAGGAAGTAACGCAGGAAATAGAATTGATGGACAGAAAAATACCAAACTTGGCAGAATGTTCGATTATAACGTAAAAAGAACTCATGAAAATTTTTACGATCCGAGGTGGGTTTTTACGCGAGATATTTGTAATTCTTTTCATATCTTTACTAGGGGCTTCGCCCCTGCGCGCTTCGCGCGCCAACCCCATCTCGGCACTGCGCGCCTCACTATTTCCTTACGCATTGTCTAGTAGACAGGCGAATTCCTTCATGTTGATTTGATGACAGGTCTGCACTTGCTATCGACTTCAATTCCTTCTGTGCTTACTTTTCTTTTTTTCATCAATCTAAGCTTCCATTTGTTGGTTGACAATTGGTTTTCCTTCTCTACTGATATCGATCTATCTCCTTGACTTGCTGAATTATTTTTGCTACCGCTCTGCCCGTTATTCTCCAACATCACCTTCTTTATATTATTTTTTTCTCTATATTTGTGTTGCTGTTCACTCCGCAAAACACCTCTTTCTCTTGTGGTTAACATAGATCCTGGTCGTCCTCTTGCCTGGTTATAGGAATATTTGTTTATTATTATTCTCTGGCTTATTTGGTTCTTCGCACTTACAATTTTATTTTCCTCTTTCTTTTGTGATACTTCCGACCATCCACCATCTTCATCGCCTTGTCTGCTGCTTGAAACTCCTCCTTTCTCCATTGTCATCGTAAATCCTGGCTGTCCTTTTGACTGTTTGGTGATATATTTAGATTTACTATCATTTGATTGTTACTTTTCATACTTATTACTCACTATCTGAGTTTTATTTTGGTTCTGCAAGACATCAAAGTGTCCACTGTCTCCGTCGCCGGTAAAGAGTAGCGAGAATTGTGTTTCATTTTGTGATCCGATCCGGTGTGGATGAATTTGTTCTTCGCGATACACGATTAAACATATTTTAAAAATGTCCGCAGCTGCAGCTAATTCTGCTTCTCCCCCTCATATTCCATTTTTATTCGTATGTGATTTGTAAACACCAGGTGACCTAATCACAGCACCGTTTGACTCGTTACCTGTAATAAAACCCGCAAATGTAGACCAATTATCCACTACATTTGAAACGATACTCAGTCTCACCTCTGCGTGTCGATCTTGAGTGCCGTATACACAATACGCCAACGCGCGAGAAAGACAATTCCCGTCGGGAATCATCTTGATAATTTTCGTTTGCATGTTCATTTTTTGCGCGTCAGAAACAGATACCTATAAAGATATTTGTCAAAGACTGTCATAAACAGCCGATGACAGCTGTCAAAGGGTTTGCTAGATGCTTTTTGTTTTGTTTTCGGGATCTCACCCCACCACCAACTTCATGCGTATACTATTGTTATTAAAATCTTTTTTATACTATTGTTATTATAGTCTTTTTTTTACTATTGTTATTATAATCTTTTTCTACCTGTTCATTTGTTTGAAACTTTTTTATTGGATAGAGAGATAAGCCACTTTAAAGTGGCTTCTTATGAGAAATGACGGAGTTGGCTGCACATTATTCCTTATATCTCCGTAATTGATGGATAGATCAGAATGAAATGTAAACAGCAGAGAGATGAAATACTCAGAATAATTTATCCGGCTTAAAAATATTCAAAGGTGACTTATGATAGGCATAATAAAAACAATAAAAAGTATTAATAGCGAATTTTCGGACCCTCGCTAAGAACATTGCAACGTCGCATATTCGAGGTTATGAGCGCGCATTTTGAAATTTCAACGTATGTGACAGCTCGTGCAGGCTATTACATTTTTTATAATTCTTCGTTTTTTGTTTACACGACATATTTTACCTTTTCAATAAAATTTTGGCTTCATTTCTTTAGGCATTTCGAACTGGCGCTTAAAAGAAATTCACTGATACCGCTGATGAGTTGTCGACGGCATATTTGACACACATATACACGCGCACACAATCAATGAAAAGCGACGATGCCAGATTAAGTACTACTTAGGTCAAACCACGGGCAAATGTTTGTAAGACTAGGTGGGTAGTTGCGTTACTTCCTTAATACCATCATACTGCTACGATATTGTCTGTCTTTGCGGTGCACAAGTGGTATACTACTAAGATAATACTGGTCAAGAATAATGGGGCTGAATAGTCATCCTAAAGAAATGAAGAAAAAATGTAGATTTTTTCAGTTATTGACGTCAAATTGCATGTTATAAATTGGATTATAATTTCATTTTATTCACACTATCAATTGTCAATTTTTTTATTCTTTTTGATGTGAGACGATCCCTTCACTTTCTTAAACGGGAAAACCACTGTGACAGCCGAAAAAATAACCGATTTTTAAGAATTCTTTTTCACTGGGTAACTACGTAGTAAAGGGATCGGATTGTTGGTGATACTCTGCGGTGTTTGTGAATTCACCTTCTCAAAAATTCTAAGAAACTCCATGTACCATTCACGAGTAGGGTAATATTAACTAGTTGTGTATTACTCACATGTAAGTAATACAAAAATAGTATTACTCTGTTCTATACCATACTAGTGAATAGCCGCCAGTATTCGTAAATTTACAGTCTTAAATCCACTGTCTTAAACCTACCGATGGTGAGATTCTGAATAGTATTTATCAATAGTTGAGTTTTTAGTTTTACACTTGTGTTTTCTGTACGAGAGTGGCTCAACCTACTTCTGAGCGGCCGGATCTGCGGAGGAGGCATGTTGATTGGCGGAGGTGCTGGATAGAACACATGATGCTCTCCATCTCGAGATGGCAGTAGAGGTCGTCCCCATTGAGTTCTCATATAAGGTTGCCATGGTGCCTGGGGTGGCGGTCTGACAGGAATCATCCCGCCAGATTCAGCAGCAGCATAATTTTGCTCATTTCCTAAACACAGACGAATAATGGGTAAAAGAGAGTAACTATCATAAAGAATCGGAGTGAAATCAAGACAAATTAAAAGAGACAGTCGTTGTCAAATTTTACACAGGTAGGTTTTTATCTACCAAAAACCTACCAAAGGGTCTAGGCCGGATAAGAATGGTGAATCTGCCCACACCGAATTTTGTGGCACCGATTTTTTCCCAAGTTCCTAACGTAAAAAAAAAATGTTGTGCAGAATTTGTAACAAACTCTGTCAAAATTCAATGAACGGTTTCGAAGTTATCATGTGAGAAGTGTTAAAATATGTCAACACAAGAATAAAACTAGTACAGTAGTACTAGTATACTAATATACTAATAGCAGCTACTTAAAGTTAACTTAAAAAACAAACACGAAACTGGGACTACCTCCTTCAAGGTATCCCACATTCTCTGTCGAAATATTTTTTCCAAGAAAAAGTATTTATCGAGTAATAGATATACCTTGTTTGATGACATGTTTATCGCCACATCGTTTTTCACCTGACAAACAGAAAAGATTTCATCAAAATAATGCAACAATGTACGTGTCGTTGTGAAGGACAAAAGATATACTTTCATTATATATATATATATATATATATATATATATATATATATATATATATATATATATATATATATATATATATTTATTTATATATAATATAATAATATATATATAAGCGAACATGTAGTTGAAAATCAATTTACGAAGAGAGACTGGAAAAATAAATCTCTCCAAATTTTCCCTTCTCCTGAAATCGCTAAGCTCTGGGTAATAACAGTTAGCTGGTTGTTCAAAGTTTTCAATAATGGATCAAAAGTTTGATTCAACCCTTGAAGCATGGATAAGTACGAATTTGTATTTCAGCCTGTTCTTGAATGAACTTTCCACATGACTGAATGAATTCAAAAGTTAGGATCAGCACATTTAGAGTTGACGTTGCTGGAAATCTATTGAATTCTGAAATATCAAAAGTATTCACTGTTTGCTTCTAGTGACGTTGGTATGACAGTTAATCTGAAAATTTTTTCGTCAGTAGCTAAAACGCAATGAAAAAAATTTCAATGGAGTAGTTTCATACTTTTTCAAAAATGAAACACTCTACGTGAGTGAGGATCTGAAAAAGACGGAAAGTGATGTTTTTTTATATTATTAAACCTTATGACATTCGTGGATTGTTTAACAAAACCTACTCAAACTTTAGGAGATGTAATATTTCAATAGTTGATGCATTTAAAAAATCAAAGGTCTTCAACGTTAATATAAAATGTTCTGCGGAACCGGCGTGGCATGGAATCTGAAAATAAATAAATTTCTGAGTATCAACTGAGTCGACTTGATTTCTCCAGTCGTGAACTCCACATCTGAAAATAAATTGCATAATGTATTCATCTTCTTCTGAAACGAAATCTGCCAGCCCAGGATATAGAGTATGAAAAGGTTGTTTATGAAGTACGTTGACTAGAAGTTGCAAGTTCTAAAATATAAATGTACAAATATCATATGGTAGATTTATGGTAGATTTTCTACTGCAATTATTCCCCTTGTTGTGCTAAATTCATTGAGGACGATGAGAAAAATGGTGGAAATTCACAGACGTAATATTCTATGGAATATTTATGCACTGAACAAACTAGTGCTGATCAATAAGGTTGGTCTAATTATAAGCTAAGCATAGGTATACAACATAAGAAACGTTTATACAGTAGAACTAGTCGCAGGTATTTTCTCATTACCGTCTCTAACAATCCTTAAGTTTAGGCGTACCAAGCTCATTCTAATTAAATGGCTAGACGGGTTTCCGAATACATTCAATAAACATCAAAATATAAATGAATAGTTTTCAATTTATCAGAAGGCAGCGCCTTTGGACTTTTTATTACCAAAGAGTATATCTGAAACAAAATGTTGTTACCAGGGCTGTTACATACCTCTTTCAGTATTGATTAGCACTCTCTGTACAGTTCAAAATTTAGCCAATATTACCAGATTAGATGTAATTAGAATCCGACAAGGTCAATACAGCGATGACAAAGGACTCCTTTGAAAGGATACATATTGAAATGTCGATCAATACATCTCATAGTTATTATTATAGTTCACGTTAATAACTATTTTATTGTCAAGATTCTTTCAAAATTATCAATGTACACTACAGTCTAAGAGTATCGGCAGCAGTGCTGGATTCCAGTTCACGGTCAGAATTTACGAAAAATGCTAAGTCAGCAAAAATGATTTCACAAATTATCTCACTTGATATGAGAAATTGTTTGATCGACCAGTTTTTTGTATTATTACATCGGCTAACTTACTTAATATGCACTTGGTTTACTTCTGCTATGAAATGGAAAGTTGAACAGCTAAAATTAGGCTAGGTTTTTGATAATCCTTCATGTTATTGCTACCTAAGAATCAGAATTTGTAATTGCAAAAAAATTCATTGCAGTTCTCTATGAGGACTGCAAATGAACGATTCTAGCTTGTACATTTCACGCCATTTGATTGAAATATTTCCTAACACATCTCATTGCATTTAGACGGAAATGGAGCATTACTAAATAAGGTTTTTTAACGATTTTTAAGTGGGACCGTCTCTACCACTGAAAAATGGTGAAATGTCTAATTGTAAGCCTACCTCTGTGGATAAAGCCATGACCAAACTGCAAAATCGGTCTAAGAAAACTAATACAAGCTTTTAAAATTGAACCACAGTTATCGTTGAAGTAGTTAAGGTACGCAAACTTGAGAAGACGTTCAACCAAAAAAATGATCACAATCTGAAAAATTACTGTAACCAAGTTTTGTTGCTTTAGATTGCTTTTCTTGACAGAAACTTGAAAAGAAAGTGTCAGTTATCAAAGAATAAAGACAACGCCATCGGGAAATGCAATAAATTGCAATAAAACAATTAAAAAAAATAGTAGGAGTTATTGCATGTGAATCCTGCAACCGTGTGTTTCCTTTGGATGCGACGATGACCAAACAGCAAACCAAAGTTACTTATAATGGTGTTACAATTTATTTTGATAATAAAACTCGAAATGTACCGAAGTATTCACGCTCAGTAACAGTTATTTGTTTCTGTCTGATGTGTATCCATTGGGCCGTTCTTTATCTAGTTAAAATTGATTAAATTAGCAGTTGAATGATTGGAATACCTTATTAAAAGAAATTTATTGTATATTTTGCCCTGAAATATTAATTTTCATTATCCTCCGTTAAAGTTCGACATCAGATTCTTAGGGGTCACCCATAAAGTACGTAAGGCCTTTTCTGGAAGATTTCCTGGACCGGGAGGGGTCCCCTCCCCGCGGCCTCTCTTACCGCCCTTATTTTACATAAGGTTTCGGAAAATTCACAAACAGGACAAAATAAACAAAATTATGAATGATTTATCAATAGATATTCATCATTCTTATAACAAAATGAACAGGTAAATTGAACTGGGATCTTTCTCACTCTATAAACAGAATAGAAGCGGTGGCTTGTTAAATATTGTTGAGGTTGGCCTTCGCGCTCAGTATGTATAAGATGCGTGCGCATCTCAACGCTTCGAGTAGCTTTGAGAAGCGTGTAGGGACGTATGTACCCTTCTTCTGAGTCGGGATAGACAAAAAAACGAGTACGCAACGTTCGAGTTTTTCGAGCAAGAGCTCTCAAGCTAGTGACACGGTATAAACTTTTGTAAAGCAAATAAAGAACATATAGTCATCATTTGTAACGTGACATTTCTGTTAAGCATGCCAGCTACAAGGTGGTCTCTGAACCTTGGGCGGAACCCAGGAATAAGAGCTTCAGAGATCGGGTCGCGAAATCATAATAGGGGAGCGCCAGAACTGGAGTCTCGCATCCGAGCTTCGACAGGGACGAAATAGCGAATCACGATTAAGATATTGCAGGATTTTTTTTTTTATTTCTTTTGAGTACACCGGCCACAGGCCAGCGACCAACTCCGACGCCGAGGATATTTCGAGGCGCAGCGAAACCGCGAAGATTTTGCGTGAAGGATGCCGAGGCTGCGGCGGGGGAGCCAACGCAGGTCCCTGCAGCGCGGGAATCCAAGGCGGACGCGATTCCCGCTGGCGGCCAGCGCGCCGCAGCTTCCCCGCTCACCCCGCCTACACCTGACCAAGGCAACCGCGAGAGACCGGCTAGCGACGAGGGAGCACCACTCTGCCCAACCCCGGACCACCGTAGAGCTGCGCGGAAGACGACATCGCGATCTAGCGTTAAGTTCTGTGCCGCGAAGCGACGACAGGTGCGCGTCAACTTGCGCAATCTCCGAAATCGATGACGGATCGATTGTTACGCATTCCTAGGGTCATGACGTCATGAAGGGATTAGCGTGACGAGATCGGCGTTACGGCCGATCGGCCATCAGAAAAGTCACTCTAGTTCTGGCGGTTAACCAAGGCACTTGCATACGGTGATAGTTGAGTTTCGTTTCTTTTGTCTCCAAGAGTTTGTGTTGTTGCGAGCGACGATGACCAGAAATTGTAACGAGGGAGTTGGTGATTTCGTCTTCTGGATGTGGAGCGGTAAGCGCTGCTAATATTCTTGCGAGAGAATTTCGAGAGACATTAAATACCGCTTGCCAAGGAACGGATAGCCAACGAGGATTTCTGTTATCGAAAGTACTCGAAATTCTTTGGCCGATACATCTGCTTGGTGACCGTAGCCTGAGTTGTGAGCAATAACGTAGAGCCACTTTTGAGCGATCAAGTAGGTCGAGTAGAGCCACGGGTTCGAGTCGAGGCACAAGGGTCTCAAATCGAGTGCAACCAAATTCCGTTGCACGGGGTCACGTCGAGTCTGTTCAAATAAAGTGTCACCCCTCGAGTAGGTCGCAGATCGTCACAGGGGGAGCGTTCAAACTCGCGAACCGCATTCAAACGTCACGGAGTAGGTTGAGCTCGGATGCGCGATAATAAGTTGTAGATAATCCCGAGGAAGAACATATTAGTTAAGATAATAATTAAGATTGTAAGTAACGCGGCCAGAGCGAGTTTCTTTTTTTTGTTTCTTGCCCTTGAGGCTAATAGTGGCGATTTGCGCGATACCGGAGAGGACGATCGCGGTCGGCGCGACGGGTCAACTTCTGTTTTCGAATTTTGGAGCTATTGTTTATTGTTAAGGCAGCGACCAGCGCAAGTAGGCATAAGAAGTCGTCTAGATTTAGTCATTTTTTTTTCTTCTTTTCTATTATATAATTTTTTTTGTTAAATCTAAGTATTTGAGTATGAATCGCGAATAGCGAATTATGAATTATTATTTTTATTGTTTGGCATTTTGAGTCGCAACGAGCAAGGTTTGAATTATTATTTTTTTAAATATTTTTTGTGTTTATATTATCGTTGGCAGAAAATATATTTGTTTGATTCTATCATTGCTTAGTAAAATAACGTGTTGGTGTTGCGTATCTCGCTCTCTCTCTACCCAAAAATTACCCCTCCCCTCTCCACGGTACTGAGCTACCGAGCATATTGTCGCGGCATAGCGCATCAACGGTTTCGAGGCGTATTGATCACGCCAGGCGCCCAACAAAACTTTGCGATATTGTTTTTAGATCCAGGGTACATCGTGGACGCCGAATTATTGTGCACGCGGTAAGTTCTCGGTCATTTGCTCCGAGTGATCGAGAAGCGGGAAAAATCCACGCCACACATTATATACATATACTAGGGAGGCCTCGCGCGCAAGCCCCCATTTTCATACATGGTTCGGTTAGGTAAGGTTCGGGTATTTCCGGATAGATTCCGGCAAGTTCGGGTAACTTCGGTTAAATTCGGGTAGGTTCGGGATGCCTGACACGGCACCGGTGGCGGCGGCGATATCTTTATATAATATAGAACGATATTCGGTACGTTGTTTTATATATTCAACACACGACTCTATCCTTCGCATGTCCTTTTTCTCCAGCACGTTCGGTTCAACAAATATATATCAATAGTATCTATCTATTAGCATCTCACGCTTCGGATAGACGAAAATCAAGACAAACGTTTCACACATCTCAAAAGTGTTTTGGAAGAAAATGAAAAAAAATCTTTCGTAACATAAGATTTACATCTGCTTGCCGTCTTCGTAAGAAGACGTAAGAAACTCGCGGACCTCCGATGCCCCTTAAAAATTTTATTCAATTTTTGAATAGCCCCTTATAAATTCAAGTATAAATAGATATATTATTATTTCAGATTTATGGTAAGGATAAATTCCAAATTTTTGACGAACTTATGAATTGTAAATCGAGTGAAAGATGGTCCAATGGAGGAAACTACACATCAGAAGCTCCATATTTCGGAACAATGACACACCCCCAGAAGTTCTGGCAGAATCTGTTATCCGGAGGTCCAATACTTTCCTTGTGAGTCACTGAACAGTGTACACCGAAAGTGGAGCCACGCCCACGAATACTCTGGAGTGGCATTCATGTAACTTTTGTCAACGGAATGAAATTTTCATAATTTACACTTCATTTTCAGCAAATGTTAAATATCTTTCAGCAATAACATTTGAATGAATTTTCATCTTGCTTTATTTGTTTTTCAGTAATAAAAAGTATTGGAACACGAATTTTTGCATTTTATGTCTTAGAATTCGGTACTGAGTCGTAATATACGCGGACCCCGTACCCCTAATGGAGCAAGAGGATACAGGTTAAGCGCCAACCGAGCGCATCTCCGGGTAACGGATAGGAGGACGGCCAGGGAAGACCGTGCATGCTCATGCCTGGGATCGGCTGGATACTGGCTGGCAACCGGCCCACGGGGCGGGGGCGGGTGACGACCTGGTTAGCTGGAGCTATACGGGACCCGGCTGGCGTAAAAACCGGCCCAGGGAAACTAAAGCCCCGGCCGCGGACTAACTCCTAAAGTCAAGATGTAAGCTATCGTGCGGAAAGTTGGATGGCACTGGGGTCTCAAGTATCGCGAACGATGCCCTTGGGATACCGGGCGCCCCCCCATTGTACTAGCCTTACCCTCACATAGCAGGCTCTGTGGCGGACCGTCCTTTCCTGCACACTCGTGGGACACCAATGGAGTTGAACCAAAGAAAAAACCCAAATTTAAAGACAACGCCCGGCGAGGGGGTCTCTACGGAGATCAGCTCGCCGGTGACAACAACGAACGACGGGACCGGAGGGATGCGGGCGGACGAGGAAACTTTAGTCTTCCTGACACGCTGCTTCCAGTCGGTCACGACGACCACTGGGGCTGGGGAGAATGGAGGGACCGGCACAGCCTGAGACCACCCCCCAACCCCCCAGCAACAGCAACAGCAGTCGGGGCCCGCCGCAGCGGGGCGTCAAGGAGGAGGGCTAGGAAGGCCAGGATAGCCTCCGGGACCTCCTCTGAGACAACCCCTGCGGGAGACCCTCCTTTAAAATCCGCGCACCCCGGGACGGGCGGCCCATCTTTTGGGCTGCCTGATACCGAGGTGCGACAAGAAGATAGCCAGGTGCCGTCGGAGGGGACGGGTCTAAAAAGACCAAGACCCTCGGACGGCACGCCCTCGGAAGTCTACTCCCTACGCTACGCATCTATGCCCCAAAAGGGGCCGAGAAAAGTTCAGGTCCAGGACTTATATGGAGGCAGCCAGGGGCCGGAGGATGGTTATTATTCTCTCGGATTACCCCGGGGCCATTCTAGACTCCGAGCAGGGGGATGCGGGCGTTGGTAGAGGCGCTAGACTCCGTCCCGGAAGGGGAAGAGGTTCCATGCTTTAAACAGTGCCGCCATGACCAGGGCGTCCTGTGGGTTACATGCTCAGAAGACGGGGCGTTGACCTGGCTGCATCAGACGGTCCCGACCTCGACGTCTTGGGTGAAAGCTTCCCTCTATATTCTGGAAATGGGAACTGCCAGGCTTACGAGGATGATAGTCTTTATCCCTGGTATACCAGTGGAAACGGAGGCTGAAGCGCCAAAACATCGGTCTCCAGACCCACTTTTGGAAGGTCTGAGACAGGAAGGACGGACCTAAGTCCGTCCATCTGGTGTTGGGCGTAGACGCTAAATTAAACAACATGCTCGGGGGGAGGGGCTTGTCGTCCACTTCGGCTTAGGGCGTATTTCCTTCAAAGAAGGCCGCCCTGTGACGGAGAATGGACCGCAGGACCCCCCGCCAGGCAGCGAGGACGGGAAAGCGCCGCGGAAATGGGCTCCAGCGCCGGCAATGGCAGCGGGGCCCTCCCGCGCCGCTGCCCTGACGAAAGACGTGGCACCCTCGGGCTCAAGGACCAGGGGTGCGAGCGCCGCGGTTCGGGACACGAGGGCTGCCACAAGAAGAGGCGGAGGAGGCTCTGCCGTGAGGCCCAGGGGTCGCCCCCCTAGGTCTCACGAGCTCAGCAGAGCCAGGCAGGAGAGCGTGCAGGCAGGTTCGCAAGGACACTGCCGGGTGCGACCCCCGCACCTGCGGAGCTGCCATAGCGGCACCAGCTAGCTCGCCGCCCTGCGGACAAGGGGGAGGGGGAACTCGGTAAAAGGATACCCCCATCCCCCGAAATAGCGAAGCTGACGTCCTACGGCCCAGTGACCGCGCGGAGGATGAAGGTTTCACAGATCGACTTGCAACACTGCAAAGCGGCCTCGGCTATCCATAGCCAAAGCTTGGCGGTGAAGCAAACAGATATATCAGTCATTCAAGAACCGTGGATTAACAAGGGGCTTGTTTCAGGACTGGATAGAAGGATCGGCGTGTTGGTGTGCGAGAAAGGCGCGGCTGGACTCGGACCGAGGGCGGCGGTCTTCATTAAAGGCAGGCAACAGGCACTAAGGCTCAGCCAGTTCTGCAGCAGAGACCTGGCAGCTGCCATGATCAAGCTGAAACGGAAGAAGGACGGAACCATCGACAGAGTCGTGTGCTCGGCCTACCTTTCCTGCGACTCCGTAGAACCACCTCCCACGGAAGAACTTATAAATTTGGTCAGGTACTGCGCCGACAAGGGGCTACACCTCGTAGTGGGCTGCGATGTGAACTCGCGCCGCACCGTCTGGGGCAGCTCTGATACCAATAAGAGGGGTACAGCTCTGCTGGAGTACCTATCATCAGTCGAGCTCGACATACTGAACAAGGGCTCAAGATCAACCTTCATCACCTCACACAAACAAAAAGTGATCAACCTCCCACTCTGCAACCACAGGCTTCTGGAACTCATCAGCGACTGGTGGGTGCAAGAAGAACACACACTCTTAGACCACAGGCGCATCACGTTCTCCCTCGCGGCGAAAGCCGGGTTGGAATCGACGGGAATACGCAGGAATCCCAGGGCTACAGTCTGGTCCTCCGATAAACAGGAACTGGGCTGGAGGCTCCAGGGACCTTGCAGCCATCTGAGCAGTGCTAGCGTGGTGGAGAGCGAGGTAATACACCTGCAATCCTCCATAATCCAGGCCTTTGAGGCAGCGTACCCCGCAAAGCCCAAGGTAAATAAGTCCAAGGTACCCTGGTGGCACGGAGAGCTGGGCAAATTTGGGCCGAGCTCCCGAAAACTCCTCAACCGGGCCCTTAGGACAAACAAGGACACGGACTGGGCGGCCTATACGGCTGCCCAGAAAGAGTACAACTGATCAGAAGATCAAAGACGGAGGCCTGGAGAGGGTTTTGCAGCGAGACCAAGGCTCTACCACTAGTGGCCAAGCTCCGCAGAATCTTCTCGTCAGGCCCACCGATCAGGCTGGACTGCCTTACGCTGCCGGACGGCAGTATGGCAGTCATTCGGACATAATGATATAAAAATAAATGATAAAATAATAATGACCCATATGCTGGAGGTCCACTTCTCTGGGTTCGGACTTGCAGTTCAGGGACCATCTCGACAGGCTGGCCCAACCAGGCGAGGACCGCGGGACTGGAAATCGGCAGGAGAGATCGTCGCAACGGCCAGGATCAGGCGGGTGATCGACACCTTTGACAGGTTTAAATGTCCGGTGGCAGATGGGATCTTCCCAGCCCTCCTCCAAGAAGTGGGCGAGACCCTGATCACCAGGCGGAACAGAATCTTCCGAGCGTGCCTAGGGCTACGCTGCATAACCTGGAGGTAGACCAGGGTAGTATTCATCCCGAAAACAGGAAAGAACTGCTATGACCACGCAAAATCATGGAGACCGGTCGGTATAAAATCTTTTCTGCTGAAGACACTGGAACAATTGGTGGACAGATTCATAAGGGACGAAGTTCTAGCTGTGAACCCCTTTTCGAAGATACAGCACGCCTACTAAGCCGGTAGGACAACAGAGACGGCACTCTACCACCTGGTAAAAGGGAGGTGGAGGGGCCACCCTATCGAAAGAAAGCAGCGTTTTGCGTGTTTATGGACATTGAAGGGGCGTTCGACAACACCTCCTTCGATGCAATTTGTGAAGCTGCCACAAAGTTGGGCGTAAGGCACATACTACAGACCAGGACTGTCTCCGTTAGTCTTAGAGGTACCGAGGTCAGGACCCAAGTTGGCAGGGGTTGCCCACAGGGGGCGTAGTCTTCCCCCTGCTGTAGACCCTGGTCGTGGACAGTCTAATTACGGGGCTCGACAAGATGATGATGACAGCGGTGGGTTAGGCTGACGACGTTACCTTAATCGTCGCAGGTGACCACCTTCCCTCTATGACAAGCAAGATGCAGAAGGCACTTAACTTTGTTCAGAACTGGTGCACATCTTAGGGTCTAAGGATCAATCCTAGCAAAACCGAGATGGTACTCTTCACTATGAAGTGCAACCTCATGATGGGACAAATTGAGATTTTTGGGTTAAGATTAACCCTGTCTATCGGGGTGCGCTACATGGGAGTCACCCTGGACCGTTAACTTACATGGAGGGCCCACATCGACCACCAAGCACAGAAGGCTACGGCCACTTACTGGACCTGGATTATGCAGGAGGATGGTAGACTGAACCTGGGGACTACAACCATGGGTAGTCCAATCACAGCAATCATACTGTCTCAAATCACCTATGCTTCACTCGTCTGGTGGCCCGCAATGGGCAAGACCACATTTCGAATAGCATACGACCGCATCTACAGGATGGCGATCGTGGGCATCACGGGGGCTCTTCGGCCACCTCGACAACTCCTATAGAGGCCCTTCTAGACCTACCGCCTCTACACATCACGGTGGAGGAGGATGCCTGCGGGTAACGCTACATCTGTGGCACCTAGGGCTTTGGAAGCGCACCGGTTTGGGACACACAGTGATACTAAACCGGTTAGGGGCACCGCGGACTGTTCTGGAACTGACCGGGGACCGCTGCTCTAGCAGATTCCAATTTGACCAAACTTTCAGGGTAATTTACCCCCCTAGGGAGACCTGGGTTAAGAACCCAGATGATTTATGCTCACCAAAAGGACTCGTTTGGTATACAGACGGGTCTAAAGCTGAGATGGGCACCGGCGCCGGCTTCTGGTGCGGGGGACCAAGGACCAGCATTTCGCTCTCCGTAGGACCCACGGCCTCGGTACTACAAGCCGAATTGTTTGCCCTGCTGACCTGTGCCCTGCATATCCTGAGCAACGGCTACAAAGGGAATCACATATACATCTAGTGACAGCCGAGCGGCACTTAGACACTTGGACGCATACGTCGTAAGTTCAGTGCGGACTTGGGACTGCATTACTCTCTTATCACGGCTGTCAAAGAATAACCGCGTAAGCTTCATATGGGCGCCAAGACACAGTGGCATCCAAGGCAACAAGCTGGCACACAACCTAGCCAGAGAGGGAGCATCACGCCGCACGAGTGACGAGGGCTGCCTCGCTGACCTATCTCCGGGGCACGTAAAACGCCTATCCAAGCAATGGACGGAGACCCGCTTCGCGGAACCCTGGAGTGGAGCACCGGGCATGGCTCAAACGAGGGCCCTATTCCAAGGGCCATCGCACGCACAAGCAGCCACGCGCATCAATCTAAACAGGACCGAGCTAAAAACCGCGGTGGGTTTCATTACCGGTCACTGGTACACGGGCAGGCATCTCGTACACTTGGGGCTCAGAACGGAGTCCCTGTGCCCGAGATGCGGGGAGGAGCAGGAGACTCACCTCCACCTCATCAGCCGGTGTGGTGGACTCGAGGGACCGCGTAAACGGGCCCTTGGAGCTAGCTACACCGGCGAAGAAAAAATTGAGGAAATAAGGGTGGGCAGACTGCTTCAATTTGCCAAGCTGGCCGGCCTCACGTCGATTCTTACATATTAGGGTGCCCCAACGGGCCCGGGCACAATGGTCAAGCAGGACTGAACGCCCGGTTACCCCCGTCTAACATAAATACATAGGTACGAGTCGTAGTATAAATAATTTATCCTGATGAATTTTAATTGCTATTCTCTGTAATAAATCAATTTTTAATAATTATTATTACTCTTATTATCGATTCGAAGTGTTTTACATTATATATTATCTTATATAATAAAGAGGGTTCCGTTTTTCTTTTTCGAGTACGGCACCCTAAAAAGTAGTAACCTATCGGACCATACAACGAACTATTAATGCAGGATTCTTTGACTTATATTTATAACATATAACGAATGACATATTCGCTTCATTTGCATTCCTTCCGATTATCATCCAATTAATTCAATGTTTCTTATGTAATTGTGGTGCTTAATATCTGAAATATTGCGAATTCAAACAAAAAATAAAGAAATATTGATAAAGCTCTAAAATTTTTGCAAGAATATCGAATATTTCATACGACCTGTCGCATTTTTGGTGCTCGTCTTCGAATAGTTTATTAGCAAATTTTATTCATATAGTTTTTAATATGTACATTCAAAATTTAGACGAACTTTTCAATTTGGTAAACTATGAAAGAAGATATGCATTTTCTTAACATATCAAAATCTATTTTTTATATTGTATTTCTCGAGAGATAATATTTTTTCGTTCCGCAGTCTATCGCAGAAGTTTTCATCTTTTACGACTGTCAATGCATAGACGGATATCTCGGCCAATTGATATTTGAAAAACGAGAGAAAATTAAAATATGACCATTTTACTCCGGGTCATGTGATAGGAATTCTAAAAGGGGTACTACAGACCCAGGTATGCGACGAAAAAATGGATATGGCCTAGGGTTAAACAACACTAGCAAACTACACTATTTATGTAGAACATACCTCACCCATCTCCACATTATTGGGTGACATAAAATTCTAATATTGGGTTCGAGATAAAGATCCAATTAACTTGTTTCAGATTCAACTGACGTATTAGCTTCAATGAAAAGGTCAAAAATGGTACATAGAAATTTCTGTTACTCTTCTTCCTCAAAATGTTAGATTTACATGTATAAAGTCGGAAAATTTCAAAGTAAAAGTTGAAAATTTTCTGAAAATATGTTTCGAAAAATTGGCAAAAGTATATCTCTAGCGAAAAAACGACTCAAGTCTAGAAGAAAGTGAATTTTAAAACTGACATTTCTTTGAAAATTAAATTTTCTGTTGTATTGAAATATACTTTGAAGTTCATCTGTTTGTGCATCCTCAACAATTCATGTCACAGCAGTAAGGTGCACATACATTTTTATTTTAAGAGGAGATACAATTAAAGCTCTTAGTTGCATACCAACCAGAACAAAAATGACGTAGCCATAGCGATGTCTTGTGGAAAGCTTTACATATTACTAACACGGTGGTATGCTCAACCGTCCAATAGCCACAATCAAATTCAGATACAAAAAATGTTTTTTTTCTTCAAATTGCTAGACATCTTTCGGGGTACAAATTTTGTTAAAGAGGCAATTTAAGCAAATTTAGTTTTTCAGTTTTATGCGGCTAAATAGCTTTTGATTGAAACCCTGTCAAATTCGTGTAAACAATTTTTATAAAAATCAAGTATCATATTTAAAGAAATAGCCATTTCCCCGACGTGAAAAATTACTCAAATGACCACTAAAGGATTAATTAAATTGATGATTGGATGGACGTGAAAGCGAATCAAGTATATGAATTTCTGTAGTCAATAGGGTCGAGATAATTTCTCACAGAATAAGTGCCGATTCGTTTGCCAAAGTGATACAGTTTTATGAAACGAGAATTTAAAGATAAACGTAAGAATATGAATTCAAGTTTTCTATCACTACTGACTGGGTTGAATAATCGTGGATTTTCTCTGGTATTCAGCACTCTTTCTTCTCTAATACTCTTAGCTACAGACCTGAATGTGAAGACGGTATAAGCAGCTTGTTTCGGCCGCCGTTTGCTGAGCCAATACCTCCTGGTGGTGGGCCAACCGAGAATTGGTGCTGGCGGTCGCTTTCTCTGCTTGAACAAGTCAGTCAATTCTCATTAAAACGTGATAATACATCCAGAAAATTATTTCAACAAGAATCGTATAGATTAACTGGATACACCCATCAATATTCTGAAATAATCAAATCAGTCCGAAGCATAATTTTTCTTTACATTTATATCCACCTTGTGTGGGTACATTTATTGGCATGGACATTTTAAACACGAACCTCTACCGTATATTCTCTGCATGAGAGTACATGAGAAACTTTTTCACGATTGTACATGAACATATATGTACTACCACTATATGTGCAATAATAACTCACGAAATAAATAATATGCATTGACAATTGTAATCAACTATTAGTAGAATTTAATTTTGACAAAACTTTTCACCAAATTCAATACTCAAAATTACTAAAAATTGAGACCAGTTACTATTGAGGTGCAACTATAGAACAGACGCATGAAGCAGAAAAATATGTTTTCCAAATAATGTTTTGACCTACCCACAACCGTTAAACATTGAATATACAGTATGATCGTCGATTAATGTTCCAATAAGATGGTATCATTACAGAATGGCGTATTTTATGGGATTGACCAAGTATCATTTGAATGAGAAAGTTTTTTCGAACGCGGAAAGGTGAATCATCATTTTTAGTAATTGAGTTCAAATGTGCGAAAATTTACAAATCTTCCGGTTTACATCAGAATATTAAACGAATGAACGAGTATAACTTATTACCGTTTACGCACAAAATTACATAGCTTTTCATACAATCAAGTATGCTCATATTTATCGATGAAAATTGAAAGAGTTACGAAATAAACAATGTCTGACTTGTTTTGGATGATACCTAATTAAACTTCTACTGGATGCAGTGTACCTAATCGTAAGATACTTTTTTATGGATTAGTTCCAATATCATTCTAAGGTTTATTTCATCGGTCACTTGGCCTAAAGTTTTGCATGTGTAAAAATATATACTTATATTTCAATTTGTTTTACTTTCAGCAAGTTCATGATGGTGCCACTTCAAGAGATCCTTCACTTGGAAATACAGCTAAAATTCAATTTTCTTAAGACGCTATTTTGAAAGAACAGTAATAAATACGATACCAAAAATTTTACTATTTGTTTATGAAGCATTCCATGACAATTTGTCCTGCGTTCGAATTGAGCTTTTTGATTTAGCGTGCAATTTTTCGAATGATTGTTGTGACTTTCGAAGGCACTCATTTTTTTCAAATCAATTTGAATGAGCTTCATTTTTGAAAACGACCATATTGATCGACATTATTTGAAAATTTAAAGTAATTCTGAAAAATCGTGTGTCAGATATCAACTGTGGCGGCCATTCGCCAGCAGCGAGCTGGCGAAGAAAGTCTTTCTCAGAATTAATATTAACTTTTTCCTATTTCTGTCTTTTACAACTTTGTGTTTTACAATTAACAGTGTCCACGCCTCGCCTTGCTAGCTGAGAGCCGACGGTTTGACCGTGCCTGGAATTTTCCTACATGTGGCGTTTATGGCGCGACGCGACCCTTGGCCTTGACTCGGGGGCGAGAGTGCACTTTTTCACATTTTGAATGAAGTCTTCACCGTGCTCTGGCAACATATGCATCTACTAACTAGCTTCATTCTTTTTGCCTTCTGCGTGCTCGTTAATCAATCGCCTAATTTCTGTAACTTGTTTGTCTTCTCTATTTCAACAAACCATTTGTTAATTCCTTGTTACCGTTAAACATAGTTCCCAGCGTCGGTTATTTCACCTTACAACTCCACATCAACAATTTTTGAGCTTAGATACGTAAATGTTGGATAAGTTTAATGTGCGTTCACCCTGCATGAGCCAATGAGAGCTCGAAGCGCGCGCATGCGTGAGAGATATGAGAGACTGCGGTCGCTGCCATGTGTGTGAGCGTTAGTCGTCTCTAGAACTTTGTACGAGGAAGACCAAAAGAATAAAATACATTTGTTAAAATCTTCTTTTAGTTAAATTGGTGTGACGTTAATTTTCGCAACCTGTTTCCTATCCTCACAATAAAATATGCGACAGTAAATAGGGTTGAAAAAAATATACCGATTTTTTTCTTCTCATAACTATAGGTATTACGGGACTTCAGGAGGATTGGTTCGAAGAGCGGTTGTCAAACCACCTCTATACCCACTTGTTACGTCCGGCGTATCGCCACCCGTCTACTACTCCTACTTGCTAACTCGTTCACATTTCTTATACTAGCATCATAGTCTCTATCCTCTTCCACTACCTCCATTCAGCCTCACGCTACTCGTTATCGCCCTTACTCAGCTACTTCCATTCTACTTACTCATATTTTAACTCTCAACAACCTCACATCATAGACTCCTTACGTACGTCCCGAACTGCAAACTTCGTTTCTACTGTTCCATCTAGTACCTGACAATGAATACATATATAATTGATATTCTAAACCTACCTATACTTCAACCCTTATTCTAACGTGCCGTTGTCCTGGATCGTAAAAGCGAAGCCAATCCAATCTTTCTTTACCGCTCGGCAATAGATAACACGACCGTAACGCACTCAAAATGTTATCCGGATAGATTTGGATCCGATCTCGTTGCCGTTCCCGATCCGGGAATGATGAAAGGAGTGATCATTATCACTGTCGGAGGGTATTAATAAGGAAGAGTTAATCCACCCCACCTCAATGTTAAAAGATTTTAATGTATGACACATTGTTTTTGAGACTTTATGAGAATTTTAAATTGAGTCGATCAATGTGGTCTTTTTAAAAAAAATTTAGCTTATTTCAGTTGATTCGAAAAATTTGAGGTAAAGCGAGTGGGTTTGAGCCGACCATGAGCAAGCCATGATATTCCTATTTGCAAACTAGTTTCGAGTTGAAATAATGAGACTGATAATAATAGTTATAATGATAGTGATAGCGATAGCGACGACGCCGAGGACGACAACATCAATAATAATGTCACTATCTCCTTTGAACTTGAGAAGTCTTATGTTAAATTCGTGAGTAGCGGCTCCAAAAAATCTTCGAGTACCAATTTTTATCAAAATCCAAATATTTTGGTGTTTTATTCATAGAATATTAAATACGCCAAATTTTAATTTTGTCAAACTTATTTCAGACTTGTGATCAGTGATTCGAAAAACCTTGTAGTACCAATTTTTATTCGAATCCGTTCATCCATTCTCCAGATATCATTCTTAAATTATTTTTTACAAGTTAGTACTTAAATAATTGGAAAAATACTAAACCGAACAAAGCCAAAATTTAATCTGTTTTGGTTAAATTGCGGGATGCAAAGGATAATAAAGTCTAATGATTAATCATTTATGGCAAAACAAGCATCGCATGCCTGGGTGGACGGTGCCATGTTCCTGTTCTGCTCTATTGGTGTGCTACGTTTCCCACTCGCTTGGCGCGGTCTTACAAGGCTAATACAATATAATGAGTTCTAACTATAAGTTTGAAAAAACTGCGTCGATTGAGACCAAAATAATTAAAATCCGGAAACTCCTTGACGCACACGCACACGCGTGCGTGCAGATCTAGTGAACTTTTTTCAACCCAACTTTCCATTTTCGAGGTGATTACAATTACTTTTTTTTCCCTCCAATAATAGAGTAATGAGAAGTTAAAAATAAGTGCTTTTGAGAGTCAAAACAATCACGTCCAAATTGAGAACCAAATCGGAGAACTCAAGGATACACAAGTCGATTTGACGGAAAATAGTGTCTCGGAATTTTTGGTCCAATGTAGCGTTCAGTAGAGGGCTGTGACTAGCCCGGTTAAAAATTAGAAGCCCCAATGGTTAACATGATAAGGCCTCATAAAATTACCTAAAACCAGAAAATCAACAAAATTCCTCAAGCTCACGCCAATAGTTACCGCTATATGTACAGTCATAACTTTTAGAGTAGTCATTTTAGTTTTGTATTCTTGATTTTTGAGTTGAAAAGTAACATTTGATGATCCTTGACATTATCTCTAAATTTTATTCGTTTTTTTATGTCAGATAAGCTCGTAACAGCTTATCGTATCTACAGTGGGGACGTTTGAATCATTTGTCGGATTATTTACTACCGTCTATTGAAGGCTGCAATAAAAGAAATACTGAAAAAAACGTGTCCATCATTTTGAAACATGTATAAGGGGCATTCAACAAATTATGGATCAAGAACGGTAAATGGTATTTCGGATTGACTTTAAACTTTGTTCTCTAAAAGTACTGGTCGAAAAATAAAGCATATTAAAGTATAGTATATATATTTTTTTTCGACCCATGTTATAGGGAACTTTTTTGTTCATTTTCATATGAAAAACGTAATCGAAAAATAATTTTTGAAATTTTCTAATATTCGAAATCCAACTTTTGGTGTGATGAAATCTCCATCTTCAAATAGGGCTAGAAAATTTTGTCACATTTTCGTAGTATTTCCTGAATTATTTCAGATTGTAGAAAATAGTCGCTTTTGAGATTGTAATATCTCAGATACGTGTTACGTCCTCCAGACCTTAGATCCTGTTCCCACATTCCTACAGCTACCTTATACCCTGTATCCTCTTCTTATCAACTCACTGCCTCATAGTCCAAGAGCTGATGACAAATTTAGAGAAGGTGTTTTGCCCACGTTAAAATAATTAAAAAACAACACTTTTACTATGGGTGCATCTGGAATGGTGGTTCTGGTAGAGGTCTTGCGATTATTTCGCCATTGCGCGACCTATTAGATTTGAAAAAAAAATAAACCCAAAAAATATCTTTTGGGCAAGTTGAAATTTTTTTATCTATTGTTTTAGCAGCTGTATAATACATAAATAACAATCCCAGACTAGTTTTTGAGTTTTAAAGTATGACCTGACCCCCCGGATTTATTTAATTAATGTACCCAAAAAATATACTTTAGGCATTCTAAAATTTTTATGGCATATTCAATAAACAGTTTAAAAAATACATGTCAATTGCCAGACGATTTGAATGGTTTTTAACAACCCCCTGACATAAATAAAGATTTTAAATAAGTGCGACAAAACAGTCTCACTTGTAGTTACAAGTGCGAGGGAGATAGTTTATCAATACCTGCCGGCAGCCAACGGGGCCCCTGGCTCCTTGGCCTGTGGCTGGTCGCCTCAAGACCATGTGACCATGTGACCACTATTTACTATGAAACTCGCTCTCAACACAGACAGCAGAGTAATGGAGTAATTAATTTTTCAATAAAATAACAAATATAATATAAGCTCATAAGTTTTGTTTCTTTGATACCAACGTGTCATTAAATTCCTTGCAACTCGTAGACTTGCTAAACGGAGTATTATGTGAGGTATGTGTGGTATTACCTTGAATAATTTATTAATTTTCATTAAAATAATTTTTATCACCAAAATATTTGCTTTCACTACAAAAATACTAAATTATATTAACTATATACATAGATATTTGGTCTATATATATACAATTTAGGGTGTGTCATATTATGGCGATATTTTTTTTTTTTGCTCGTCATCCGAAAAGTTTTCAGTTCGAATCTAAAAACAAATCCTCGCGCAAGGGGAGCGCTGTCAAAATATATTTAGAGGTAGCGCAACGGCATTGAAGTTTTCCCATTTGATTAACATGGAAAATTTTTTTTTCACTATTATTGGTTGTCCCAAGTCTGATTAAATCGTACGGTATTTTCCCTATAGGGTTTTATAGGAAATCGAATTCTCTACAAAAAACGTCTCTTGACTTTTGTCTGTAAAATCAACTATCTCTCGCGCACTTGTAACTACAAGTGAGACTTTTTTGTCGCACTTATTTAAAATCTTTATTCACGTCAGGGGGTTGTTAAAAACCATTCAAATCGTCTGGCAATTGACATGTATTTTTTAAATTGTTTATTGAATATGCCATAAAAATTTTAGAATGCCTAAAGTATATTTTTTGGGTATATTAATTAAATAAATCCGTGGGGGTCAGGTCATACTTTAAAACTCAAAAACTAGTCTGGGATTGTTATTTATATATTATACAGCTGCTAAAACAATAGATAAAAAAATTTCAACTTGCCCAAAAGATATTTTTTAGGTTTATTTTTTTTTCAAATCTAATAGGTCGCGCAATGGCGAAATAATCGCAAGACCTCTACCAGAACCACCATTCCAGATGCACCCACAGTAATAGTGTTGTTTTTTTATTATTTTAACGTGGGCAAAACACCTTCTTTAAATTTGTCATCAGCTCTTGGACTATCAGTTCCCATACCGCGTCAACAGAATGCTCCCTCTATCTCTGTACTGCAACTAGCCAGTCCTTCGCATCCTTCCCCCGATATACGAACTCTCAAGTCATCACTCATTCGAACAACATCTAAAAAGACCTCTCTTCCCTTTTTCCATGTCTCTGACAATAAATCAATCGTACACTCAAACATTCAACTCCTCAATGTAACTTCCTCTCATTTCCTCTGATTCTTCGTACGTGCGTGTAGTCGATGTGTTAAGAATCCGAAATAGACCGTAATAACATCACGGCTGGGTGTGGATGCGGTCATCGATAGCCGCTCATCGTGACCACTATCATTCACCCCGTAACATACGCATAATCGAAACAATTTGAAAAAAATAGAGCCTCGTTTTTCGACCGGCACTTTCACAGAAAAAAGCTTGAAGTAAATCGGAAATACCAATTTCCATTCTTGATCGATACTTCGTGGAATGCCCCATTAATAAATACCAATCCTGTTTTGTTTATCCTATTTTCAAAATACAGGGCCACTCATTTCATTTTGGCAACAGGTCCGACTGATGCAGTCTATTCTACCTGAAGCCCGCATAACTGGCTCTTTCTCACTCAAGAGTCATCAGCAGGACAGTATTCAATAAATGGCTTCATAGATCCCCAAAATCTATACTTTTGAGAGTGTTGCCTAGGTAATGCACCTATATTGATCTGGCTTTCATTTGAAATACCTGTGTAAAATTTGGAAGCGATTGTCTGAACCATACCGAAGTAATTTTACTTTTAATTATTCGTGATTTTAAATTGAGTTTTGCAGGAAACTGTCGAGCTCAACGTAAAATCATGAAAAATTAAATTACCTTAAAATTTTACACAGGTGTTTGAAATATAAGAGCGGACAACTTGTGTAATTTTCATCGATCTAGTACGATTTCGACCTACCTGTACGCCCTGTACATACTTAAAATTCGTTCGGAACGGAACCTTTCTACTCCAGTGGAGAGTTTAACTATAAAATTCAAGTAAAAATTGCTATTATGCTGTACCATCACGTATGCCGATTTACCAAGGGCCGAAGCGTAGCACCAAGGTTCAATCCGGTGCAGTAAGTGGGATTGTCTGTTTCAATAATTCGGAACAATTGTAGTGTAATAATCGTGATTTTATACCGTTTCTAGAACTCATTGTTTTTAGTTGCATAAAAAAAAAAAACGAGGGACTAATTTTTATTACACAGCACGCGGTTCTTGGTTTTCATCTACTACATCTGTACAACCAGAACTATTTTAAACGAATTCACTAAAGTGATACGTTCCCTGGTTACTTTCTTTTTTACCTACTTCGCGTGGTTCGGTTGTGAACACGTGATGCGGAAGAAAGCGCACTATTTAACTAGGCACACCCTTAATTTGTTTCACTTGTGACTGATTTTGAAGACATGGAAAAATTTTAATAAAGTAACAGCACCAGCGAATGACCACCTTAGAAATTTCTTCGTGACAGTTCGCTAAATTTCAGTGAAGCCTTCATAATCACAACCCGCTTACTACGATTGGGTATTGTACAATATTCATATTTTTGAATAAGTTGACTTGAGACGACTTTTTCAAAATCATAAAATGAATACTGAAATATTCGTCAGAATACGATTTTTTTTGGAAACACCAGTGAATGCGACTATTGCTGTACCAGTACATGTTCGTAAATTCATGCAGACGTTGTTCCAATCAAAGTAAAGAGTCGCATGTGTTTGAAACCGAGTTGAACAATGTACAATCGAAACTGAAATTCTAAATGAACTACGTTTAGCAGTCAGAGAATAGATATAACTAGAAGATCACAGAGTTACAAGGAGACAAGACGCTTTTGGCGGTACATTTGAATAAAGAATATCGAGGTATCTAGAAAAGCGTTGCCATTATTTTTATCAATTTCTTGGGGTCATTCACATTTAAGTATCTGATACAGCCAATAAATATAGTCTTATTTTCATACCATAGCGATTACGGTATACAAAATTCAGAGCAAATCAATTTCTGTAAACTGTGTAATGTGCTTCATTTTGAAGTATCTCAGGTAGAAATTGGATTGTTTCTCGGAAATAAAAGCGTACTTGGTAGTTCCATATTCTTTGCCTTGACCTTCTTAATCCTGACCAGTCATGTTGAAGCATTCTAATATTGTGCAAATTCCAATAAAATTTATGACAATTAAGTGAACTACATTTACTTATGAACGCACGGAATTTCAACGTAGGATATACTGTATAGTGATAGCTTCCTTAGCACCCATCCGAACATGTGACACGTTGATTATAAATTTTTACGATATTCTATTAAGCGACTTTTTCGAATGTCATATGTTACCTTGACTGCGATTAGGAGAGCATAAAAATATTGTTGTTAGCTAGAACATACATTTTTAAAACTTATTTTGGTGATTTTGTGTGACTGCAGTCAGTAACTGGTGACCAGCGAATCACTGGTGCAACTACAGCAGTACCTTGTATTGTTATCCTTGAAAACATGTAACTCGTTTTCTAAAAAGCAACATATTATTTTTTTAGCTTTTGTAAAAGATGTAACTTAGTATACCTTATTATAACAATGGCATGCTATTAATAGTTATATGATTTTTTTGAGAAAAATGTGTGCAGGCACAACTGTCAGTACAACAAGAGTTATGAATAGTCAGAATTGAAATTCATTATTACGCCTAATTACAACATATTAGTTCAACTGGTCAAACCTCCAAGTAGTTGAAACTTGCAATGGATGAAAACGCCGAATGGTGCAAGCTCCGAATAGTCAAACTTACGAACGGCTCAAATCACCAAAGCGTCAAATTTCTGACGTTTTAATTCTAATTCATATTGATTCCAAGAATTTATGGTAGACACATTTGAAACTCGTAACCGCGTATTACAAATTTTGGCCATTCACGAATCCAATGATTCGAAGACTTGACCATTCGGATATTTGGCCTCATATCGGTGTGATTTGGCATTATGGTTGATTTAAATTCCCATCGTTCAGTAATATGAGTCATAACTAACGATTGTGTACTAATTGGCATTCAGTAATTAGTGACATTCATCGACTCTGTGATTAACTTATTAAGAAATTTTCATATTGTAACACAACAATAAACTATGTTTTCTCTTCGTTTTTTAAATCTGTGCGATTAGAAGCTCATTTTAGACTCGTATACAAAAAACTCAAACCACCTTTCCTCTCTTTCTTTCAAGTATCCTCCCGCCCTTCCTCTCCTGCAGAAGAAAGGTAAATTGTTAGTTCATGAAAAAAAAAACTGCAATAATCGCTGGTTTTTCTTCTGGTTATTCAGCCCAACTCTTGTCACCGTTCACTTGTTGATATCGAGGGGTTCACTCGATGTACATAACTTCAATAGAACAAAAAATTCATTCATTATCTGTACGTATGATGTAGATTGTTATCTTATTACTTCACTATTACTTCCGAACATAACTAATACTAATAACACTTGAAATGTCATTGAGGCAGACGGATTGGATCCGGTGGAAAGAAATGAGGTCACATTATCCAATACGTCCGAAAATTGATAATATTTTCACTCACAAATAACACTAAATGAGAAAAAAAAAAAAAAAGAACGATCAGCATCAACTTTTGAACTGATCTTCAACATTGGATAGTGGGGAGTATGCATTCATGCAATGAATAAGAAGCGAGAAAATAATTTTATACATTTTATGCAAAACCTTGTCTGTTTTGGGAACCTGAAAATTCTATACAGGGTGAGTGGTACAGATACGACAGTTCTGGACCACAAAATGGCGGCATACCGGCAGCGTATCCCGATTCCTTACCGACAGTGGGTATGTTACCTCCGCGATGGTAAGTCTTACCCACGATATTGTTACCGGCTGAAGCGTTAACATAGATGGCGGCAACAGTATTTTCACCCGATTTTACCGACACACAGTTTGACAATGAATTATTTGCTTAGTCAGATGAGTAGCCAGTTTGATTTTTGCTCAGTCGGATGAGCGGCCATTTTGATTATAGTTTAGTCAGATGAGCATCCATTTTGATTATTGCTTAGTCGGATGAGCAATCATTTTGATTTTTTCACCGTCGGATGAGCAGAAATTACACATTTTTTTATTGTTAGATGGTAAACCTTTTACCGACGAAATTGTGATCTATGATCTTACCGACAGTTGGTGTTACCGGGTGTTACCGCAGGTTTGACGTATGTGGCGCCCCCTCCCCCCCCCCCCCTCCCCCCTCCTGACCCGCCCATCGCATTATCGATCAATCGATATTCCATCGATCGACTCTGCGTGATGTTTCCATTGCTTGCAGCAATATGGCAACTTTTTATTCATTTATCGTATGGTTGGGGGTAAACGTTTCAAAAAATAACGATCGAATGCTTTGAATATTTGTTTATTTTATTTATCAACAATTACATTCTGTTTTTAGCTTATACATAATAATGGAAATAGATCATCATAATTTGAATTAAGCAAATAACCTTACACATATTTTCATTATTCGCACAATAATAATAATAATAATTAAACATCCTATCTGAAAATTGACTTATACCAATTTTTTTACAGTACCACTAATCGGATTATACTCAACAATGCGGTCATGCAAGATCATGCAGTAGGCAGAAGTGTGTGGCGGAAACGCAATGCTAGAGTCAAATTCCAATCGTATATCCACAGGTCCAGTTTTCAATGTTTCGTTCTGCTTGGAGCAATCGATGACGCTAAGGGGGGGCTCGGTTTATAAATTCACGCTTCGATAGCAAAGGCTCAGCTTCTTTGTTAGAGTAGGTCATTTGAAACCGAACATACATATCATAGAGAATGGCGTATTGATTATTGTATATATCAAGATTCATATTTTCGTAGGGATAGCACTGTAGGTTGAGGAAGAGTTTCACATCTCTGATCCGACAATGATCAAATTCGCTGGCATTTCTCAGCGGCTCGTTTCTCCTTGCAGTTTGAAATCCTAGAACAACATATCTCGGCTTCTCAAGCTGCGTCGATGTCTTGACTGACCATGTATGCCGCGTTGTTGACGGGAGCATCGGATACACGTACGTTTCCCAAGAACGAAAACTCATGGATATGGTCGGATCCTTGGCGATGTAGTTGAGTAGCTGGATTTTCGGTTCATCTGCCAGTTTGATGTAGTGCAACAACCACTCGATTTCATTTGGGGTGATTTGAAAGTTTTCCGTGTGCGAGGCCTGAATCACGGCATTCAAATCGATGTTGGAACGTGTGAGAATTACCTCATGTTTAGCATTAACAACAATTCGATAATAATCCTCGGCGAAGCCTAGCACATAATTTAACGGTAAAACAACATCGAAATTTCCTGCGGCATCGATTAGTTTGGTATCACCGCTCAACCAACCGGTATTCTCCAGACTATATTGCTGACCCGGGCTTAGGGATAAGTGCCCCTTCATAACGGTGGTGATACCAACATTTTTATTCCGATCAATCTCCACACCGTTCAACTCATAGTGAACTTCCTCAAACAAATGGCAAACGGCCATATTGATCAATTTCGTAACCGTCACTGCAGCCACACCATCATCCTTTGTGATTTTTCCCTGAATGTGTAGAGAGCTTTTACTGGGCAGTAGACACAAGTCTTGATGTTGAACAACAATATGGATTTCGTCGTTGTTCTGGAAGGTGGATGATGCAAACGGCGGATAAGCATGAATCTCAGAGTGCGCAATCGATTCGTCGAATACCACTGGTTTCTGTATTCTTATTATTTCTTCCATGGTTACACACACAGGATGCAGCGAACACGAATTCTTATTTTCCAAAATTTCCAAGTAATCCAAGACCCAGGCTCTGGACAAACCGAACGTTCAGAGGTGTCAGTCTCGTAGGCGGTGTAAACGTTGTCAGAGGTGTCGGGCAACTGATGATTTTTGACCATGATGTTTGACTTTTATAACTTTTGCCCAACTTTCTCGTCTCAAACACGATTCCCATTATTTGAGTGATTTCTCGTGTAAGTGTACAGTAATCGGTTCGCCGCGAAAATTAATCAGCTCGTCCTCTTGATCGACTATTCTCAGCTGTAAATGATGTATCGATTGTACGGCGATTGGCAGGTAAATGACGCTGGCAGGCACTTCGACAATCTTACATCCCGATGGAACGGTTGGGAAAAATTCGTGAATCGTGTGAGCTCGACGCTCGTTTATGTACGCCCCTGTGGTTATGCTAGACTCAACGCGTAAAGTATCAACCTTCAGTATGGATACTGGTAATTCAGATTTATGAGTAACGTTTCGTGCTAGCTCAACCGCCTTAAATCCCAATAATCGACCGATGGAATCTTTGGGCTTAAAGTCTACCACATGATTGCACGTGACTTCACTGTTCAGCTCGTTGTCGTTAGCTTTGAGACTAAGGGTGATGTCGGAGGGTAGCTCCTTACGCAGAAAATTTTCAATATCCTCAATTTCATAGCTTCCCGTGGGTATCGTGATGCTCTTTCTGCTATTGTCCGCTCGTTTCAGGTAAAATTTATTACACGTCTCATGAATATTGGGTATTGAATCGAATGTCAGGAACTCGACGAGTCCGAGAACATAGTTCTTCTCCGGTGATAACTCGATTGGGGGGAAATATTGAGCCTACAGCACGGAGGATGTGCCTGACAGTGTTAAGGTCAACGATTCCGACATGACTAATGCTTGCTCATGTAACACTTGTCTTTTCATAGTTGTTCGCTGAGAAATTTGAGGCACAAGTGGCCGCAAATCACAGTATCATATTCCTGATACCTCTTTTGATTGTATTCAACGCTACCAACACCGAGATACCTCATCAAGTCCTTAGGCGGTTTCAAATCACCGAAACTATCGAAATACACAACAGGGTTACCATTTTTCTTGTATGCAACCCAATGTGTCCCTGGACCATTTTTATCGGCAAGATTAATAATCGCGGATTCTCGGATTTTTGGTCCTGATTTCGGCAGATCATTCCGCATGAAAACGCCGCGAAAATGCGAAATTTTCATATTTTTAGCATAGTTGCGTAAATCAATGTTGGTGAGAGCTCGATGTGGTAGCTTTATTAGTTTTTTGCCGGACGTAAGTACAGACCCATTCCGCTGCGGTAGGGTCGCAGGTATGATTCCTTGCCCAAAGCAATCGCCTCTATTATTGTATTGTGCCGTTTGGTCTCGTTCAACCGATGTTTGTTGACACTAGCTTTGTTGACAGCTTCAGCTATACCCGCAGTACCACCCGCGAGAGCCTCAGTAGCGCTTAGACCGGCCAGAATTGTAATGAGAAACGGCAGGATGCCGCCAAATTTATCAGGCACAGGTATAACGCGAGGCATACGAATATTATTCCCAGTCCCACACGCAGCCGCACGAGCACCCGCCAATGCCGACTCGACGGCTTGATAACCCGGTCGCATGGCGACCTTTGCTGCTGTGATGATGGATTTAAGATTCACTGTTCTCTTCCGCTGTTCACTCTTCCCGCCTGTTCTGGATTTCTTTTTCGCAGCCGCTCCAAGTTTCGAACGCTTCGCAGCTAAGCCCATTCCGAGTTTAGATTTAGCCTTCATGGTGTTTGTGACTCCCCAGGCTACAGCCTTTTCACCCACACTAGCGTCCTTGGCCAAGACGCGATTCCACGCCTTCTCAGCGAGCGCTTTGTCGGCAAGATTTCTCGCTGCGATATCGCGATTCGTTGCGTATGCAATGTCGTGGTCTTTACATGCAGCATCCAGCGGATTGATCCCCAAATCTCCACGAGCCAACCTCTTGGCCAATTTCGTTCCAGGTCCGCAGTACTGATACCCTGGCACATGCAATTCAACTGGGAGATGATTGATGATTTTATTCAACAAACCACCACCGCGTTTCTTCCGTGTGCACGTTCTCATAGTCGGGCAACAACTAACGTTACTTCCATAAAAGGAGGAATTTATATACCGTCATCTTAGTTCTCGTTGTCATACTAACGAAACATCATGAGATTTCAAGATCAGCCCGATGAACTACCTGTCGCGAGTTTTGATAAAATGGTTCGACGTGGAAAAAGAAAGATAGAAAAACGACATAGAAAATTGCTGCCAAATACCGTTAGAGCAATTTTTTGCGGGCCATCCAATTGTGGTAAAACTAACGCTCTTCTCTCACTCATCACCCACGGCAATGGATTGCGATTCGAAAATGTCTACGTCTATTCGAAATCTCTGACCCAGCCAAACTATCAATTTTTAGAAAAGTTACTAGAACCCGTGCGGGGTGTGGGTTATTTCCAGTTTCGTGAGAACGATGAGGTTGTAAAACCGGAAGATGCTCACCCCAACTCTGTTATGATTTTCGATGATGTAGCCTGTCAAAAGCAAGGTAATATCAGAGCATACTTCAGCATGGGCAGGCATCACAATGTCGATAGCTTTTATCTAAGTCAAACGTATGCGTGCATTCCAAAACACCTAGTGCGTGACAATGCAAACTTATTGTTGCTATTTCGGCAGGATGATATGAATCTGAAACATATCTAAAACGATCATGTGAACACAGACATGGCGTATCAGCAATATAAAGACTTGTGCTCGGCATGCTGCAATGATGACAATTACAGTTTTACCGTAATTGACAAGGATAGCGGAATCAATGGGAGGCGATATGGGAAGGGGTTTGACTGCTTTATAAGCATAAACTATATAAACTTGCACAGTTTCATCGCAACAATAGAGTCGGCAACATGGAGAGTGCCAAGATTCGTAAACATAGCGATACATTGAGTCAAATATCAAAAGCATCCGATGTCGTACGGCGGAAGCATAAGACGCTCAAGTTGGACAAGGATACGACCGAACAGGTTGTGGGAGAGGTGTTCAAGCCTTTAGTAACACTGTTGCAAGAATTGGTTGATACCTCAAAACAGCGGCAGCAGCATATTAAACATGAAATTAAAACGGAACTACCGGATGTGGCAATGAAAAAAGAGGAAGAAAAAGATCACGAGAGTACCGGGGATGATGATGATCATGAGGAGAATGAGGATATGGATAAGGGGAATTTCATGGATGCGAATGATAAAACACTGAAGTTTGGTGAAATTTCGACTACAAGTACGCCGGTGAAGAAAACAACGGATTCCACGGCGCAATATTTGAAAATGTTCAGCACAAGCAAAAGGAGGGATTTGGATACCACATACGGTGTTCGAAAGTTGACAAACGGTATGATGATTGGCGATACACCGATCAATTTCATTGATAATCTGGTCAATGTGGGGGGATAAAAGTTATGAGAGAACACCTAGATTACTCGAAATACTGTTTAAAAAATCACCCGATGCATCGATTGTAAATGATGCGGATAGGAATAATTACATCAAAATTTTAACGACGACAAATGCGCATCGAAACATTACCAAGCCGATGGAAGCCTTCGAGATGATTTAAAACGCGCAAAGTATATAAATTTCATTGCACAACACGTCGGCGCGCCGAAAAAATCAGATAAAGGCTTACCTGACTATAAGATTGCGCGGAAGGAGGGGCAAGATGTTGATTACGTCTACTGGGATGATCCACATGAAATTGTAGATCGCCTCCGGCTGCTTATGGCGTCACAGGCTGCAGGCAATACCAACCATTCCAACGGAATAGTCTCCATTATTGAAGAGTTGCGCGAGGCCGGAATCGTTTATTAGCGGCGTGTAAACATAAAATCATCATTTGTTCAGTGACCGTCCAGTGATGAGCATAGACATATTCGGACGACACTCGAAGCGTGGTGGTGGTGGTAAAAAATTTATTCGAGGGCCTCCGAGTGTTGGATTCAAAACCACCAACGACAATCAGTACGATATAGACAGCAAACGATTGTGTAATATCGCTGATCCGCAGATAGAAAACGATGCCATTTCCCTACAAGTTCTCAATACCGCTTTACGATCTATGGCTGTGGATATTGTGGATACTTTTCAATCAAATTTTGAGAGTTTCGCGCATAATCACAACGAGGAGTTGAAACAGCTACGCATAAATAACAAAATCGTAGAAAACGCGTTGAGTCGCATCAAACATATTAGGGAGCAAGCAACACCGACGCTGGCACAGACCAGCAGGGAATTAGTATCGATTGAGGAACCAAAGTGGTTGGACGACAATTCGAAAAATTAAAAGGTGAACAGTTGGGAACAATGAAGACTGTAATAGCTGCCGAACTTCACAGACAGGCTCGACGCAACTATCCGCGCCGATTCGTAGATGTACGCGGACTGGATGAGACCTGGTAAGCTGATCTCGTCGATATGACCGCATACAGCTCGTGCAACAAGGGATACAAATACCTACTAACAATCATCGATATATTTTCCAAGTACGCGTGGGCGGTGCCGATAAAGTCCAAGAGTGGGAAAGATGTTGCCGCTGCCATGAAATCTGTACTGATCCAGAGTCGTATACCTACACATCTGCACGTTGATCGAGGCAAAGAGTTTTACAAAGCGAATTCAAAGCCCTCGTGAAGCATCACAATATCAACATGTATTCGATATTTAGCAACTTAAAGGCGTCGATATGCGAACGTTTCAATCGAACATTGAAGAATAAAATGTGGAAGCGGTTTACTCCCCAAGGATCGTACGAGTGGATTAATATTTTGGATGATTTAATGAAGTCCTACAACAACACCAAACATCGCACGATTCGGATGAAACCGGTGGATGTTAGCACGGAGAATGAAAAACAGCTGTATCGTAGCGTGTACAAGCCTCGGCAAATCAAACGAAGTGATCGAGCGCGGAAATTCAACGTAGGCGATCGAGTTCGAATCAGCAAGTACAAGAATGTATTCGAAAAAGGCTATACACCCAATTGGACGACAGAAATATTCACCGTGAGTGAGGTGAAAAATACCAATCCGCCCACCTACAAACTTACCGATAATCAAGATCATCCCATCGAGGGGGGCTTCTACGAGGAAGAGCTCGCCAAAGTGAAATATCCCGACGGCTACCTTGTGGAGAAAGTATTACGCAAACGAGGGAATCTGTTCTATGTAAAGTGGTTGGGTTTTGATAGTTCGCACAATAGTTGGATAAATAAAACAGACATGTAACATAATTTGTATGTATTTTACGAATTATAATAAAAGATTTTGAATGTACAAATATTTCCACATTTTATCTCCTTTGTACGCACATGTGCAATACTCTGTACTATGAAAATAATAATAATAATAATAATAATAATAATAATAATAATAATAATAATAATAATGATAATATACAATTTTGCCATACGATTATTACACATTTTATTTTTTGGAAAACTTTTTTTCATTTTCTGAAAACTTTTCTCGAGGTGAACAAATAAATATGAATAATTTCTCGATATATTATTAATAATAAATAAATAAATAAAGAATTGCTGAGTATATGAATTCACATTTTCAAATCCATTAAATATCGTACTGATGGTGAAACGTTTCCGCCTGATGGTGGATCGTCCGAGGTGTCAAACATCAAATATTCACATCAATTTTACGTCTACAGTTTTATCCTATAGCTATTGGGAGGCTGCGTCAAACCCCCAAGGTACGGTGTCGGTGTGCCCAGGTATCAATTGCCGTTTGTCATCCTGCCAACTCAGAGCCAATTTTTTTTATACGATCGTGCTTACTTCGTGCTTACTTCGCCATTATTTTCATCCTTCATTAGCATTGTCATTAGCATACACATTGTCGGGTGGATAGTCAGAGGTATCAAACATTGTATTTACATCACGTTTGATGATATTGTAGATATTAGGCACATTGAATTAATAAATAAGGCTGTCTGTGTCGGTATACATCAATTTGACTTGTTTATTCGAAAAGCTGGTTTTAATATAATTATAGTGGAAATCGTAGAGAAAGATTTTTGACAGATCTAGAACTGATGCGCCGACGTAAATAGGTTTGGCGAAGTGAACTTTGACACGATTCATTACAATGATAACCATATCATCGCCAAATACGGTGCAGCTGTGAAAGTTTGTTCGGGCAATAAGCGTTCTCGCGCCACCTCTCCCCTCCCATTTTGTGACCAAATTAACATCTTTATGATTTCACACATTCTCCATAGTCTTGCCGAACACCGCGTTATTCATGAGTTTGTAAAAGTTTTTCTCAAATTCATTCCTAGATCGCTTACGCATGTCTCTGTTGAGCGTGATGTAAGACTCGAGCCACAGAGATTGTGCGAACTTTAAAACTCTGTGCCCTTTCGTTACTTTCAATCCTAAATTGAAACACTGTTACAAATTTCTATAGTGCAATATATACTTTTTTTTGGGGTGAAGGGTGGTCGCGAGTTTGGCATTTTCACTACCTGGAGGAAGAAAATGTTCGGGAAAAAGAGTTAAATCTTTATGATCCTCGTGGAGTTCTACAGGGTAGTCCAAATCTATCTCCAGAAAGTAACCGACCGGCGAATCGTCCGGATGGTTTGTTGTATCGATGAGCTGATACTCCCTCTCGAACAAGCCGATTGGTAAATGCACGCTTATAGCTGCACCGTACAGATTATTCACGTCAGAATACATGAGATACGATTCCATGTTACTAGGACCAAAATCTTTTCCCATGAATTTATTATTGGCCCGAGCGTGTCGGTTAGAACATTGTGCTACGCCGCCTCGAATAGCTGTCTCAATAAATAACACCATTTCAGGGTTGTCTGAAAGTTGCAAATTTACGTTAGTATGCTTGAGCATCGCGTCAAAAGCAAGTCCCGGTACAGTGTAGTAGTGCAACGGATCTAAATCGTACGTTTTGAAGCAGCTAGCGCGGAAATTTTCGAAAATATCGGTAAGCAGAAGAACATCGGTCTTTAAATATGAATCTGAATAGCCCCCCAATGACTCTAAATGAAATTCCCCCCAAACATTTTTAGCGTGCTCGTAATTGGTGTCTAAAATATTTGCATTGCAGAGGTGCGAATAGAAATGCTTCCTTGCAGGTAATCGCGTTCCATCGAGTTTCCTCCAACAATCGACGTATTCATAAGGAAAACCGCCTTTGCGAGTCATCAAACGAAACTGAGTCGGATTATTATAAAATTTACGTGTTATGTGTTTGTCTGCATCATTTAAATATTTGGAAAGTTTATCGATGCTGCTAGCCATAAATCGAAACGAATCGATGAATCTCAAGTGCATCATTGTTCCATCAACGCGTTTCGTGAAGGATATATATTTCTCCTTATCTATGGGTAGCAGGGTAATTTCACCGGGAAAAGTTGACGCGAGGGATTTTATTAAAAAGTGCGAATCGTGACCGGACAAATTGTGGAAAACTATTGGCATTGTGTGCGTCTGTCTGAAATTCAAATTACACCGATTATAAGCAGGACTACGATATTTACCCGTGAAGTGACAGTGGTCGTGACACTTTTCCTCCTCAGGAGTAAACGGCTTTTCGTAAATATAACAATTCTTTGCGCGCATGTGACGATCGTGTTGTACTTGGGTAAGAGACTCCATCGGAATTATGTTTTTGACGCGTGACTCTACTTTAATCGATGAATCTTTAAGCTGCTGCATGAACCAATCTATGCAATCGGCACCGCATTTAGTGTGGAAATTCGATAAAGTCTCATCGTACGCGCAATGTACATAGTATGCTACACTGTGCGGGATATGCTTTTGAAATTCACGTGTGTTACGGTTTGAAACGTGATTTTGGATACATTCGAGATCGACGTATACGACAAATGGGACGGTGCCTTTGTTTTGAAAATTGGAAAATGCTATATCTTTACACTCGGGAAATTCCATGCGTACTTTATTGAGCATAATGCAATCTTGTCGATGATTGTCGTAGGCATGTTTCACGGTAAAGTGAGACAAACATCTGTCACATAAAAACAGTTGACCATCGTGATTAGACAATTATTTGCTCACCAATCGTGAAAGATCTTTAATCCAAGCAAAGTGGAATCTTGATGTTAACTCGTGAGCCATATCATTTTCTGGATTACTCTCAACCATCAGAAGATAAATCGTATCAATGTTCGGGGTACTCAAATGATCACTCAAGTAAATTGGCACGATGACGCTTTTATTAGATTTTGCACGATGCGAAAAAGTTTGAGATTCTATCCCATATACGTTGATTCGTAAATTATTCAATCTCTCAAGCTTTTTCACATCATGTAGAATAGCAGGGAATTTGATACCTGTACAGTCCAACTCTGAAATATAGCGGCGATAATGGCTAGTCCTATCGGTGTGGGTGTTGACCGGGTGGAGGGCTGCAGTGACGGACCAGAGAATACATCTTCTATCTTTGTTTTTTACATTGATCACAGCCTTCTCCAGCCGAATATCCTCGGGCAGCTCAACGAATGTTGAAAGCCCTGCAGCGAGAGGCCAGTACAGGTTGATGTTTACGGCAGTATTGAGGATCTCGATCATGCTCCACCCAGAATCGCGTTGTTCAAAATCTTCAACCTTCACAAGTAGATCGTTCCTTGCGTGTGTAAACCAACCGTCCATATCGCTCGAGGGGAGGTTCGTGGTGTTGGAAGTGTTGAAGCTTTCAACTTCTTTCGCAATCCCCTCGTGCTTTATGTTTTCAAATTTGCACGATAATGTGAGATTAACCTCCACATTTTCCTCCTCGCGCAGTACTAGCCTCAATCGCTCAACGATGATTCGCTGCGCGTCGTCCAAAAAGGCTTCCAAATTCTTATGCCGGAGATTTGTGACAACTCCCGTTCGGATCCGGTTGGCAAAAGCACTATCCACGTCGTCCCACTATACGCCTGCAGAACTGCCGATATTAGCATCCATCACCACTGTGCGCTGCTGCTGCTGCCGCTGCTGCTGTCGCTGCCGCAGTTGTTGCCGAATATTTGCTATCCAGGATTGTACGAGCGTGATTGTATGCTGGATTTGCAGTTTCGCCCCTATGCTCGTTCTCGGACACTTGGAAACATCACGCAGCAATTGAAGATTTTCCATTCCAATGCCAATCCAGTGCTTGAAGATGTCGTCATTCTCCTGCTCAGGATGCAGCTCGCCCAACAAATCGTGTGCGTTCTTCATCATTTTGACGAGATTTGAGTATGTTTCAGTAGCCATGACTTCAACGTTGATATAAACAGAACCTTGTATAGCTTTGGTGGTGGTGGGGGGTCCAAGTTTTGTACCACCCCCGCCATCGAAGATTCAAAAAATTTTATGGCAAACAGGTCTGAGCCTGCACACCCAAACCCTAAACAGCATGGGGACATGTGATGGGAAAAATCGATAAGCGAAAAACAGGTAGCGAGCAGTGTTTGGCGTGAGAAGAATCTTGTCTTGTCCACTCTTGACCGGATGGTTTGTGTACATACAGTTTTTGGGTTTTATGACTCGTTAATCAGCGTGGGACATGATATGAGAAAAATCGGTCAATGAAAAGCAGGTAGCGAGCAGTGTTTGGCGCGAGAATGTGCATATACAGTTTTTGGGTTTTATGATTCGTTAATCAGCGTGGGGCATGTGATGGGAAAAATCGATAAACGAAAAGCAGGTAGTGAGCTCTTGAGAAAATTTTCTCCTAGCTTATTGTCATGCAAAATATTGCGCAACGATTATATAGGTATTTATATGTTTATTCAAACAGAGAATTGAATGATGATTGATAACAAAAATGGTAAAAGGAAGTGTTAACGTTATATTATATTAAATTAGACGTGCGTTACGCCTGGAAGCAGTATTGAGACTGCTCACACGGCCTCTCGCCGGGCTCGGCGACAGTGCATATGAAGTGCATAATCGCGTAATTTGAGCACTGCTGCCGATAAGAAAGCCAAGCGCATAAGGCGGGCTACGCTGCATGATAAATTTTGTATTCATCTAAATAATCCCCGGCATGTTCCTACGAGAGGATATAAACTGTTACATTTCATTAGAAATGTTCCAGCTCCATCACATTATACTGCCCCCACGTTACATTTTTGTCTGTATGTCACGTGGTGTACACCCCACAAATGATTGATTGGCGGGTTTTTGCTCGGTGGAGGGCGGGTGTGTCTCCTTTCGTATCAAATTTGAATAGCAGTTCGAAACTTCTCTAGTATTTTGAAAAATCTCTAGTGCGGAAGCAAGCGTTTAGCGAAGTGAGTTGTGAAAAAAAGGTTCTCATAAGAAAACCTGAAGACTCCAACAAGTTTCTACTTTTGTGAGTACTGTATAGAATGTATATCATAATGAGGATTATATTGACGAATAAAATTTACAATTATTCATCGTGTATTTCATAGCAAATAAAATTAATAATATTTTTACATTTTCCCATCAGATAAATTTATATGAAAAGAACAGATAAAACTTATAAAGATATATACATAGTTGTATCAATTTTATGTAAATAAATTCATGTTTAATTCTATGTACAAACTAGGATATATATTGTCATAAATTCTATTTCCTAGATGGGTAAATACTTTTATTGAACATTCCATTTTAATTGTATGTGTAAACTGTAATATAATTGTAATGAATTCTTCTCCTCTCCTTTGACGTATACGTAACAAGCATTTCCCACCATTTTTCTCACAATCGTCGGTACATCCTCGTGAGATTTGTTGCCTGCATTCCATGATATTCCGTGGTGATTGTACGTCAACCAGACATTGGTAGCTCTACATTCAAGTAATAAGCTTGCCAAATCATAGGACGGTCTGAAAATAATGTAACCCAGACCCTGCCTGTTTACGTTGATGACTGCGACTTCCCTGGGTACAAACTTCGTGTTATGGCCTATGAAACATTGCACGTCTAGGATCATCGCCATTCTGAGGAGTGAGAATGTTGCGCTCGATTTTACTGACAGACAGTATGTAGAAGACTGACTATTCCATCCCTAGCACACCCGCTTTTATTCCCTCGCGGATGAATTTTGTAGAAGTGGAGGGGGAGGGGGGAATCGCATAGTTTATTTACGGCATATAACTGCATGAAAATTCAAGGTTGTTGAATTCCCCAAGTAGTATAGGAAAGGGGGTTCTGAGTACAAACACCTTCTTTACCGACCAAGCCGCTCCGCGCAGCCCAGACGCAAACCCTTTTCCGTGATGACCTCACAGTCCGCCGTACTGGCTTGCGACATTCTCCCCAGACTCAAACCCTTTTCCGCGATGACGTCACAGTCTGCCGTACCGGCTTGAGGGCGCAGCAGGGGCGAGAACTTTTTTACCGTCCCGCATTCCTTTCCCACGTTATCAACCACGTGATGACCTCACAGTCCGCCGTACTGGCTTGCGACATTCTCCCCAGACTCAAACCCTTTTCCGCGATGACGTCACAGTCTGTCGTACCGGCTTGAGGACGCAGCAGGGGCGAGAACTTTTTTACCGTCCCGCATTCCTTTCTCACGTTATCAACCACGTGACATTCCAAAATTAATGGTTCCGAGAATTGTTTTTTATCCACTCGGATATCGCTGATGTGTAACGTCAACCACCCCCACATTCCTTTCCCACGTTATCAACCACGCGACATTCCAAAATTAATGATTCTGAGAATTGTTTTTTACTTATTCGGATGTCGGTTTGGTATCAACCACGTGACATTTTTTGGCTTGTAACTGCCGTGTGAACTCAACGATGAATTTTGAACGGGTTCAGTCAAGACCAGAGTGCAAGGTCGACCGATAGCCGCGGTACATTCAAAGCCATGGATCTGCGGTGTTGGGTTACTATCGCTCTGGGAATGCCAAAAGGTGCGCGCGCATACACAAACATACGTACAGCTGCCCTATAAAAAGGACGCTCATCACTGCAAACGATCATTAAGTCACAACTTGTCAAGTATACGTGAGGAAAAAGCTCAAGATGGAATCCGCGAAGTGTTTGAGATTGATCGATATTACGGAATCGGCGTTTAAGATTTTATCTGAAAACTCGTCGCCGGCAGAAATTGCAAAATGGATTCGATTGGGAACCCAAAATATTAGGCTTCTGAACAAAATTTTGCGGACGGCTTCATCGATTGGAGAAAAGATGAGAATTATCACAACGATCGGACTCTTGAAAGCGCTCACGGAAAAATTCAAACGTCTTCAGAAAACGCGTGGAGGTACGCGGAAAGTAAGAAGAAGCGATCGAGTTCACTGGGAAGATTTGGAATCAGCTTTCGAGGAGAGAATTCGAACTGGATCCATCGTCAATTTAAAGCATAAAGATGTGGAGAGATTTCTAGAAGACGCAAAGGTACTAGCTGTGACAAGACTAAAAGACGCTCTGAAGAAAGACAGGAGCTTGAAAGCCAACGTTATCCTGGCTTGTAAATTTGAAGTTAGAAAAGATGATCGCACGGTGGAAGAGATCAAATTTTTTAATACGAGAAATGAAATCATCCTCCAGACAACGGATATCAACGAATGGTTCATCGAAAACGCGACGGAGCGTCTGTTGAAAAAGGTGGAAGATTTCCAGGAAAAGGATTCAGGCTGGTCGCTGACTGAAATAATCAATTTGACTGTGAATATCAACAAGTACGTGCCACTACGAGGCGGTGTCTTCACATACACACCACTACCCAAAGATATTCAAGATAAGAAGGCTGTCGTCAACATCCGTAACAGCGACTCTTACTGCTTTCTTTGGTCGGTCACCGCAGCTCTGTTCCCAGCCGATGTAAGATCTCCTATTTCGAACCGCTGTAAATACAAGTATCAGTGATCCCCTCATTTTGGGAGGGATCACGGTTGACACCCATTTTGGAAATGGAGTGGCGAAGCCGGCGCCCCACTCCAAAATCCAAATCGAGATCCAGTGGTGGAGAAGTTAACCCGATCTCGCTCTCTTAACCCCGGGACGTCAACTCAACCGGTTGAAGGAAAATACTCCAGCGAGGCCCTGAAGGACTGACAGCCCCAAAACGAGACGATCATCGATTCGGCGGAATCCCGTCATCGCTAGAAACCTCCGGTCCCGGGGAGAGAGCCACCGAGGGACCGACCATACCGACCATTAATACGATAAGTCAAATCCACTTCAAAAATCGCTTGAATTGTTAACGCATAGGTGACGTCTCGTCAAGGTTGAGAAAAACCAACCGCCAATTCTTTACAATCTGTTTTGAGATGATACGAATGGATGGAATGTGTGTGTATGTGTGTATGTGTGGTATTTATTGTTAATCCATGAGAAATTTCCGAAAGTAAAATTCTACAAATTAGTATAATCACTTTTTATATGATACGAATGGATGAATGTGTGTGCGTATGTGTGGCAGTTATTGTTAATAAATGAAAAAGAAAGAAAGTAAAATTCCACAAATTGGTATTTATTGTTAATAAATAAAAAGAAAGAAAGTAAAGTCTCACACCGACAATAACAATCCCAGTAAAATTACTTCATATCCGCATTTCAGCTCAGTGCTACAATACGACGGTTTGCATTTTCCAATGTCTTTAGACCAGATTCCAAAATTTGAGAAACTTAACAAACTTTCAATCAACGTTTATGGTATAGATAGTACGGAAAAACAAAAGCGCAGTGAAATCGTACCCATTTATTTGAGCCAAAACAAGTCTGACAAACCTGTAATTCATCTTTTAGCGATGGAAACTGAAATCAATGACGATGATGATGATGATGTCGATATGGAAAATTATGAAAAAAATAGAATCTTTCATTTTACTTGTATCCGAAATCTGTCTCGATTAACAAGATCTCAAATTTCTAAGCATAAATGTCGTACTTGGTTGTGCGATAGGTGTCTGTCTCATTTTAATTTCGAAAGATATTTGTTGAAGCACCGAGCTGATTGCATGAATTTAAACAAAACCAAAGTTATTCTACCTACAGATGAGGAAAAAATACTGAAATTCAAAAATTTCAAGCACAAAGAAACCGTTCCATTCTGCATTTACGCGGATCTCGAATGTTTACTGGAACCTACGCTCAAAAAGATGGGTACAAGAACAATTTATCAGAAGCATCTTCCGTATAGTATAGCTTACTATCTACATTGTGCGTTTGACGACTCGCTCTCAAAATTCAAAATTAATCGCGGAGAGACTTGCGTTCAATGGTTTGTGAACGAGTTAGCGGAATTGGCACATTCGTTAGAGGGATACTACAAGACTGTTGTACCGATGGAACCGCTCAATTTCAATCAAATCAACGAATTTCACTCAACAACAGTGTGTCACATTTGTGAAAAACCGTTTACACTCACAGACGTGAAACATCGTGATCACTGCCATTTCACGGGAAAGTACCGTGGTGCTGCTCACCGAGGTTGCAATCTAAATTACCAAAATTCGCACATTATCCCAGTGATATTCCACAATCTGTCGGGTTACGATTCACATTTTCTGATCAAAGCACTGGCTACATCGTTCGAGGGCAGAATTGAGCTTCTACCCGTAAACAAAGAAAAGTACATTTCTTTTACAAAATATGTCAAGGGGACAGATATAAAGTTTAGATTCGTAGATTCGTACCGTTTCATGCCCAGTAGTCTTGAGAAATTAGCGACGTATCTCGGTGATGATCAGAAATCAATCACACGAAAATTTTATCGTAGCTCAGATAAATTTCAGTTATTGACCAGAAAAGGAGTGTTCCCGTACGAATACATAGACAGTTGGGAGAAGCTCGAGGACACACGGCTACCATCCAAACAACAATTTTACTCAAAATTAAATGATCGGGATATATCAGACGACGACTATGCACATGCATGTAAAGTTTGGCAAACTTTTAACGTTCAAACTTTGGGAGAGTATTCGGACTTGTATTTACAGACGGACGTGTTTTTACTAGCCGACATTTTTCAAAACTTTTGACAGAGCTGTTGGACGACGTACAAACTGGACCAGTTACATTACTACACAGCGCCCGGTCTGTCGTTTGATGCGATGTTAAAATGTACAGGCATCGAACTCGAGTTTCTCACCAACATAGACATGGTTATGTTTATCGAAAAGGGTATTCGAGGTGGTGTGTCACGGTGTTCGAACAGAAACGCAAAGGCCAACAATAGATATATGGGAGAGGAATTCGATCCTGAGGTCGAAGAATCTTATCTCATGTACTTTGACGTTAATAATTTGTAAGGTGCTGCTATGAGCTTTGCTCTGCCATACAGTTCCTTCGAATGGTTATCAGACTTCGGACAATGCGACGTTCCTACCATCTCAGACGATGCTGAGTTTGGTTACATACTGGAGGTGGATTTGGAATATCCTGAGGAACTGCATGAAATTCATAAGGATTTACCACTGTGTCCGGAGCACTACTTACCTCCGATCTCGAATAGTAAGCAACCGAAATTGACGCCCACGCTACTTTCCAAGAAAAACTACGTTGTTCACTATAGGGTTTTGAAACAATGCTTACAATCAGGCTTAAAATTACTCAAAATACACAGAGTTCTCAAATTCAGACAAACCCCGTGGCTCAAAAAATACGTAGATTTGAATACCGATTTGCGCAAGAAATCTCAGAACGAATTCGAGAAAAATTTTTACAAACTGATGAACAACGCAGTTTTTGGCAAAACAATGGAAAATGTTAGGAAGTATAGAGATGTCCGACTGATCACGAAATGGGATGGAAGATACGGTGCTAGAGCTACCATAGCCAAACCCAATTTTCACAGCTGCACCGTTTTCGGCAAACATATAATTATCGTTGAAATGAGTAAGACGAAAGTCAAGTTGAATAAACCATTGTATGCAGGTTTCTCCATCATGGATCTGGCTAAAACATATATCTACGATTTTCATTACAATTACATTAAGCAGAAATTCGGCAACCGAGCAATATTAATGTACACGGATACCGACAGTTTTATTTACAATTTTACCGTCCCCGACATATACGAACACATGAAGGAGGACTTGCACAAATTCGATACGTCTGATTATCCGCTTGACAACGTTTACGGAATACCTCGAGCAAACAAAAAAGTTCTCGGCTTGATGAAAGATGAGAATAATGGAAAAATAATGCTGGAATTTGTAGGATTAAGAGCTAAACTGTACGCATTCCGAGTCTTGGGAGATGAGAAAGACAATAAACGTGCCAAAGGTGTCAAAGGATGAGCGTTGAGAAAAATAACTTTCAACGATTATTTGGAATGTGTTTTGAACCGTGAAAATCTATCCTCAAATCAGCATTTGATATTGAGTCGAAAGCACGAGGTATACACCGTAGAACAGCAGAAAGTAGCACTGAGCTGGAATGACGACAAGCGGATCGTGTTTCAAAATACAACCGACACGCTTCCGTGGGGCTACAAGCCTACACCTTAGCTTTGTAATTTATAACTGTACCATGTCTGTCGATTGTCTAAAAAATAAAGACGCATACTTGTTGTGTGTCGGATATAAAATAAAGAGGGACATACGTTTTTACAAAAAAATTCATTTATTCAAATGTTACGTATCCGATTCGTTTATCCAACTGTTGTGTGTATTGTCAAAACCTAACCATTTAACGTATATTTTTCTTCCACGCTTCTTGAGCACCTTCTCCACCAGATATATATCCGGATGCTTAACCTTGAGGAGCTCTTGTTCGTAGAAACCACCAGCGATGGGTTGATCTCGATAGTCTTTGAGCTTTCGTCACAGGATGAGTATTTTCCACTCGACTTATCGTGAATATTTCAGTCGTCCAATTGGGAGTGTAACCTTTCTCGAAGACATTTTTGAATTTGCTGATTTGAACTTTGTCGCCAGATTTGAATTTTGCCGATACGGTAGGTATCGCTCGAAGCCCTCCGTACGCCTGACGCAATAACAGCCTCTCGTTTGCAACGGTGACATCCGACGGTTTCATTCTTATGGTTCGGTGTTTGGTGTTGTTGTAAGCCGAAACCAAATCGAATAAGATATCGAGCCACTTGAAGCTTCCTTGCATGCTGAACCGTGTCCACATTTTACCTTTCAGCGTGCGATTGAAACGTTCACAGATCGAAACCTTCAAATTACTGTACGTGGAGTAAAGTTTGATTCCGTAGCGTGTCATAAGCGATTCGAATTTCGAGTTGTAAAATTCCGTTCCTCTTTTGACGTGTAAATTTTTCGGTACTCGTCCTTGGACAAGCACAGATTCCATTGCCTTCGTAACATCATCTCCAGACTTGCTCTTTATCGGTATAGCCCACGCATACTTTGAAAATATATCAATGACTATGAGCATATACTTGTAACCTTTGTTTTGTCCAGCGTACGACGTCATATCAACAAGATCCGCCTGCCAGGTCTCGTCGATGCCGCGCACGTCTACACGTCGACGCGGGTAATTCCGGCGTGCAGGCTTATGCAGTTCCGTCACCAGTGCTTGCTTTTTCTCGTTCATATTCCAACGCTATTAGTCTGGTGTCCAATTTGGAAATGATTTCCGCGTTTCGAATCGACAAGTCTCTGTCTGTTTTAAAGTCTGTGTAGAAGGTATTCAAGGCTTTTTTTCGTGGTGATCTCCAAAGCTTTGATCATTTGATCGAGGTTGTCGATTTGTTTTTGCAGCACGCTGAATTTTCGTCTCAAGGTTTTCAAAGTTACAGCATTGTTCGGCTCTGCGGGATCTGCGACGTTGCACAGTCTCTTGTTCCGTATATCGTAATGCCCGTCCGCTGTTATTTGAAACCCGACACCCGGAGGACCACGAGTGCTCGCGGTCGTCTTTTTATCCAGCTGACGTCCAAACACGTCGACGCTTATCTCGGTAATGAATGCAAAAATGACGGGAGCTGCTTAATAAATGATTCCTGCTTCGCGTAGCTCTTCGATAATGGAGATTATTTCGTTATTGTGACTCGGATTTCCCGCTGCCTGAGATGCCAGGAGTAAACGAAGACGCTTCACTAACTCGTTTGGATCATCCCAGAAGACGTATTCCGTTTCAACACCTTGTCTAGTGATCATAGCTTGCGGAAGTAGACCTTTACCCTTTCGGCGAGGTGATGGGGAATATTCCATTAATTCGGCAATGACATTTCTAAATTTGTAACTAATATCGTTTCGAACAGCCCCATCGGATGAATAATACTTCGTATGCGCGTTCGTTGCGAGGATTATGTTTTTAAAATTTTCCCGATCTCCGGCGCTCACAGAAGAACCGTCAGGCTTCTTTTTGAACAAAAGTTCCAGCAAACCCTTCGTTTTCGGGTAACGCGTGTCGCCAATACGAACGTAGTCACTCTCAAAAGATATCAACGAATCACCAATCATTGGTCCGTTTGAGAGGTTGCGTACACCGTACACGTTGTCCAATTCGCCTTTTGTCTTCGCATCTCTCATCAGTGCAAAATACTCGTCCTCGATTTTCTCGACCGGTGTTTCTACGATTGTTTCATCCCCCGCCGAAGCAAAGGAATCGTCCATTTTCGAGACAGTTTCATTTTTCGTTTCATTTCTCATCTGCTTTATTTCTTCTTTAATTTCTTCCACCTCTTGTTTGACAGGTTTGGTATCTTTTGTAACATTCACCAGTTCTTGCAACGGAGTCACTACTGGTTTGAAAACGTCACTCAATTTCTGAGTCGTAGATTCCCTGCCCGACTTGAGCAATCTGTGTTTTCGACGGATCGCAGCACTTGCTTGAGCGATCTGATGTATGACATCTTTTTGCTTGGAAATTTCAGAGCTCTCCATGTTGACGCAACTGAGTCTGCAACGCTACTGCGTCTCTCGCTCGAAAACGCTAGATCTTATTCCTTTTCCAGGCTAACAAAAGAATCGAATCCCCTCCTGTATCGTCCTTCGTTGAGCTCACTGTCTTTGTCGATCACCAGAAACCCATATTTGTCACCGTTCCAGCATGCCGCACACAAGTCTTTAAACTCTGTGTAAGACATATCGGTGTTTAGATGGTCGTTGTATACGTGTCTCAGGTTCATGTCGTCTTGTTTGAATAAAAAGAGTAAGTTTACGTTGTCGCGCACGAGATGTTTGGGAATCCGCGCGTACGTCTGACAGAGATAGAAACAGTCAACGTCGTGATGTCTACCCATGCAAAAGTAGACTCTAATATTGTCCTGCTTCTCGCACGCTACATCGTCGAATATGATTCTTGAGTTGGGCTGTGCTTCTTCCTGTGTAATTACTTGTTCACGCTCGGTAAACGCAAAATACTCCGTATTCTCAACATGGTCCAGCAATTGCTTCAACAATTGGTATTCAGGTTGGTTGAGAGATTTCGAGTAGATGTAGATATTATCAAATCTGAGTCCGTTGGGATGGGTTATAAGTGTGAGCAACGCATCAGTTTTACCACAATTCGACGGTCCACAGAATATCGCACGTACACTGTTCGGGAGTAATTCACCGTGCCGTTTGTGTCTTTCGACATTTTGCTCCGAAAGTTTGTCAAAATTCATCACGGGAAGCTTGGTAGGTTGTTTCTCAAACCGCATCTCGGACATGACTGATCGGATTTGCTATAAATACCCCGTTTTAAACCACTTTTCTTCAGTCAACGCACGAACATGATCGCGTACAGAGGTAAACGAAGCAGCAGCAGGCGGCAACATCGTGGCAAGGGTCTGGTGAATAGAATCATCAACAAACTTCCGATCGAGTTGCATGTTCCCGGTGACCAATACTGCGGTCCTGGCACCAAGTTGACGAAAAGACTTGCGAGAGGCGATTCCGGTATCAATCCTCTCGATGCAGCGTGTAAGGAACACGATATAGCGTATTCGAAAAATCGTGAGAACCTTGGGGTTAGAAACGAGGCTGATAGGGTGTTGGCTGAGAAAGCTTGGAAACGGGTTCTCGCAAAGGACGCAAATTTGGGTAAAAAGGCAGCCGCTTAGGAATTCGAAAGTCAAAAAATGTGACCTTGAGAAAAATTGTAAATGCTGCAAAACGTTCTATGGTTCCTAGCAACGATGCAAAAGTAGCTATCGAATCTGCGCTGAAGGGAGCTGAGAACGCCGTTAAAAAAGCGGGTGGTAAATGTAAAGTGCGAACACCTCGCGTCCTACCGGTACCTTCGAAAGTCGGTGGTTTTCTACCGTTTCTGATTCCTATTTTTGCCGGTCTCAGCGCTACGGGTGCGTTAGCCGGTGGTGCGGCAGGTATAGCAAAAGCTGTGAACGATGCGAGCGCGGCTAAACGAGAATTGGAGGAAAGCAAACGACACAACAAAACTATGGAAGCTATCGCGTTGGGCGAAGGGCTTCATACGAAACCGTACAAAACAGGTCTTGGTCTCCATCTTTCGAAAAACTAGATGCGATGCTACCACGTCGAGCGTTGACTGATTGGGACTTGTTGAAATATGCAAAAATCTTTAAGGTTCCGCATTTCCGCGGTGTTTTCATGCGAAACGAAATGCCCGAAAACGGTCCACGAAAAAACGAGTCAGCTGTAATCAACCTTGACGACAAAGACGGTCCGGGAACACACTGGGTTGCATACAAGAAACGCGACAATAATACTGATTACTTTGACAGTTTCGGCAACCTTCAACCACCCTCAGACCTTATAAAATACCTCGGCGTTGGTAGCGTCAAATACAATCATGAGAGGTACCAGGATTATGATACATTTGAATGCGGACACTTGTGTCTGAAATTTCTGAGTGGTGAGCTATATAAACATGGTGCGTGATTCGTCAAAGTCAGTCTACCACTCGCAGTCATGGATGATTCGTTAACGTTAACGATTTCGGGAACCTCTTCGATACTCGAGGCACAATATTTCCCACCGATCGAACTTGCTCGTGATAAAAGTTATGCTCTTGGCTTGGTAGAATTGTTAACCTTTAATTCGATTCCCAACGTTGATGTCGGTCACAATAAAATTTACGTAGCTGACAAAGTGATCACCATACCTACCGGCAGCTACGAGATCGAGGACATAGAAAAGTATCTTCAAAACGTGCTAAAAAATACAGATATCAGGCTCGCCATCAAACCCAACAATAATACATTACGCAGCGAAATCACATGCAACCGCACGATTAACTTTGAGCCGAATGATTCCATTGCTCAACTTTTGGGATTTACACCACGTGTATTGGAGGTTGATAAAACTCACGAATCAGACGTGCCTGTAACTATACTCAGGGTCAACGCGTTGCGAGTCGAGTGTAGCATTACAACGGGCGCCTACGTCAATGGACACAAAGTACACACTATTCACGAGTTTTTCCCGACCATCCCACCAGGATATAAGATCGTGGAAGTACCGTCGCACGTCATTTACCTTCCGATCACCGTCAAGACCATAGATCACGTTCAGCTCCGGTTAGTGGATCAAGACGGAGACCTGGTTAATTTTCGTCGAGAAGTTATTACTGTAAGACTACACATCAAATCGCAATAAACGATGGGAATTGTATATAACAGACTGCCAAAGAGTAGGTATATCAGTAAGTCGACATGCCCCGATCAAGTCAGTCGTCGATCGATTCCCGAACCGCTAACACCTCGAAACGTGGAGTTCCTGATAGCTCTGGGTCTGAAACTGACACCTTTTGGAAGAGGAATTTCCGACAAATAAAAATCCGATTTTGCTTTTTTATCATCTGCTACGTGCCATGGAGGAGGAAATCTTGAGCATTCAAACACCAGTCGTCTTTGACAAATCCGTTGCGCATTACGAGATTCACGCTCACAAACCTTACGCCTCGTCAACTTTCAACAACAGCGATGAAATTCGAATCACCGTTCAGCATCAGGATTTATGCATATTACCCAGCAAAAGTTCGGTACATATCCACGGACGACTCCTCAAGCCTGATGGTACAGCTACTGTGAACACACAGCTCGTGAACAACGCCATCTGTCATCTGTTTGAAGAAATTCGCTACGAAATTAACGCAGTTGAGGTTGATAGAAGCAAGAACGTTGCCTTGACAAGTCTCATGAAGGGTTACGCTTCCCTGCACCCTGGTCAGACTTGGCTGATGGAGAACGCTGGATGGCTTGATGTAGAAGAGAAGAAAAAATTAACCGATGCCGATGGTAACTTTGACGTACTGATACCGCTCAGCATGATATTGGGTTTCGCTGAAGACTACCGCAAGATCGTTGTCAACGCTGAACATGTGTTAATTTTGACGAGATCAAAAACTGACGTCAACGCAATCATGCAGACTCAAGAGGATTCAAAATCACGATCAATGCAGTGGAATGGCTAATACCGTATTTGAAACTCGCGGATCAGAAAAAAGTTGACCTACTCAATTTCATTCAGAGAGATCCGCCTATTTCGATGAGCTTCCGCAGTTGGGAATTGTACGAATATCCCTTACTTCCCACAACATCGAAACACGTTTGGACTGTGAAAACTTCCACTCAGCTTGAAAAACCTCGGTACGTCATTTTGGGTTTCCAAACAAGTAGAAAGAACAAGACCGGCAAGAACGCAAGTCATTTCGATCATTGCAATATCACGGACGTCAAGCTATTTTTAAACTCTCAATCTTATCCGTACGGTAACCTGAACCTCAACATGAGTCGTAATCTGTACGCGCTCCTGTACGAGATGTACGCAAACTTCCAAGCTACCTACTACGACAAGAACCCCGAGCCGTTGCTGACAAAGAGTGAATTCCTTTGAGACGTCCCCTTATTCGTTATCGACTGTTCAAAACAAAACGAATCTTTGAAGTACGGACCTGTCGACATCCGTCTTGAATTTGAAGCTGAAGCCAACTTTCCCGCTGAAACATTGGCGTACTGCTTGATTGTTCACGATCGTATTGTCGAATACAACCCGCTCAGTGGTGGGGTGAAAAAGTTGGTATAAAAGCTGACCCGTTCCCACCATCTCGCACAGTTCAATGATGGAGCTTATCGTTGACATACAAGGCTTTCGTAGACCTTTCAACAATACCTTCACATTAAAAGAATTGGCTATAATTTCAATCTACTCGGAAGCATCTCCATCAGTGTTTTTCTTCAAGCCACCTTACAAATGGAATTTACTGGACGTCAAATACAAAAGCCAAAATTCTTGGTTGGAACGCGATTTTCACGGCTTACCTTGGAGCTGTGGAACCATACCTTTTGAGGAAGTTGAGTGGACCATTCAAGACAGGCTGCGCAAAGCTCAAACCGTGTACGTAAAAGAAGAAGAAAAACGAGATTGGTTGCTCAAAATCGTTCCGAAAGTTCAAATCATCGATATGCTGGACTTTGACTGCCCGTCGCTTCAAACCTTGCAAGAAACTTCAGCTGTGTCTCTAAGATGCGACCTTCACACAATACCCAACGCAATCTGTGCAGCACAAAACGTTTGCATACTTCAAAATTGGCCACAAAATCATCGTACTGTCCGGATGGCGAGGGTGTACGATTTGTGTTACTGCGCAGAAGCGTCTACAAGAACGGTCCCGCATTCCTGGCGAATATATCACCCTGGTCATGATACTGTTGAATAGAATTATTGTACTATTTTTGTGAAGTAATTGTCAACCGTACTCTAAAAATTGTACTCAATAAAACTGTTTTTCAAAGAATATTCATGAAATAATTTTATACCTTCACCTTAGCTCTTAAGAGAGAATTTTTTTCAATACGAAGCTTACGTAAGATTCGACCTTGCTCACTCAAACCGAGTTATGTTTTGCATTCCTAGAGCGATAGTAACCCAACACCGCAGATCCTTGGCTCTGAATGTACCGCAGCTTTTGGCCGACCTTGCACTCCGATCTTGTCTGAACCCGTCCAAAATTCATCGTAGAGTTCACATTACAAGACGCAAAAGCAGCTCGAAAACCTCCATCGTTGCTTAGTGGTGTTCGGAGTAGCATTTTCTTAGATTTCAAGACTTAATTCTAGATACAATTACAAGGTACAAAACGTACGTAGGATTAAAGGTATACAAGATGGTTAGGCGATAAATGAAAAAAATATTCATAATTTCAATCTTTTTTTTTTTTGTTTATTGAACGTAAGACTTACACAGAACATTGTATATTTGAATGCGATACTCAGATTATACGTATACGAATTCAAGTTGACCGTACCGTCCGCCAAGATAGCGTAGATGCAACCGTATCTCCTTACTGGCTGTCGTCACCTTCTGGAACAAATCTTCATTTTCGTGGAGGGCCTTGGTCAGTCGGTTGGGCAGAAAAATCGTGAAAGAGTCATCCAAGTCCAGAACGATTTTGTCACCAAATTTCGTTTTAACCCGACGAACGCCACTGACTCGGTATTCGAAGTATACTTCGAGGTCCGAAAGCTTTTTCAAGGGCAGAAATGTCTCCAGGCGAGCGACTTCGTTCAATTTTGAAAAGTCCAAGATCGTTACGGTCGAGTTGTATGTGCTCGAAATCTCTTGTGAGTTGATTGAGGTCAGATCTGATTTTCAGCAGATGTTTTACTTCTCCAATATTCTTGAGGAGCAGTTTTAGTCGTTTCTTCAACTCACGTTGTTGTTCCAGAGCACTTCTCATTTGCAAAAAGAACAGCTTCAGACTGGCGATGAAGTTTTCACTTTTCGCTTATATAACGTTCTCCCACCACATAATTTGAAATTTGGTGGAGGGTAAGAAATGTCATGGGGCTGATATCAAATACGTATGTTTGTGTATGCGCGCGCACCTTTTAGCATTCCAAGAGCGATAGTAACCCAACACCGCAGATCCATGGCTTTGAATGTACCGCGACTATCGGTTGACCTTGGATATCAAACCGACATCCGAGTAAGTGAAAAACAATTCTCGGAACCATTAATTTTGGAATGTCACGTGGTTGATAACGTGGGAAAGGAATGTGAGGTGGTTGATGTTACACACCAGCGATATCCGAGTGGACAAAAAACAATTCTTCGAACTATTAATTTTGGAATGTCGCGTGGTTGATAACGTGGGAAAGGAATGTGAGGTGGTTGATGTTACACATCAGCAGTCCTACCGTGGGAAAGGAATTCGGAGTGGTTCATGTTACACATCAGCAGTCCTATCGTAGGAGAAGAATGCGGGACGGTAAAAAAGTTCTCGCCCGCGCTGCGCCCTCTACCGTTTGCAGGCGAGCACTACAGATCTTCGGTCGGTAAGATTGTCGGTAAAACAGCACGATTTTGACCCTCGATCGATACAACTGTCGGTAAGGTTGCACGGTTTTGACCTTCGGTACGGCAGACTGTGACGTCATCGCGGAAAAGGGTTTGCGTCTGGGCTGCGCGGAGCGGAAAAGGGTTTGAGTCTGGGGAGAATGTATAGGCGGACTGGTCGGCTTGGTCGGTAAGTGTCGGTAACAGGAATCTGCGTGTAGAACCCGCCTTGCTATACTACTTCCCCACCAAGGTATTTCATTTGCAGACGATTTTCCCCGGCCATGTTACACATTTCAGTCAGCTGATTAGAATCTTCTTGTAGAACCCTCACGATTCTCGGTGGTAAGAACACGTTGTATTCTCCATCGATCGTCGCCAGAACACGTACCCCGAATTTTGTTTTGACCAGTCGTAACCCGATGACGTCATACACCCCCTCAATTTCGAGTTCCGATATCTTCTTAATTGGCAGATTCTCTAGGCGGCTCACGTGGTTAATTTTTGTCAGATCCATTGCGTTTCAATCAGTTTCTTGTTTTTCCTTTTTTTTTACAAGTAAGAGCAGTTCACGACGCGAAGAGGCGATGAGAACAGAGTGACTATCGGAATAGGCTCACGTTTTATATACCACCCACCCCCACCACAAATTTCCATCGGACAAGTCTCGACACGCATTTTGTGAGAAGAATTTTGTGGAAAGAATTTTCATGGACCCAATTATTGGACCCCCCTGCCCCCAGACTGGTTTATTGACAATTCCACCCAGTGTTTCGTGGGAAAAAGATGTCACGATACATTCAAAAGCATTCAACCTCTATTTTGAAAAGATTTATTTCACCCCCCCCCCACTACCACCGCCACCCAATAAAAACACCCCATTCCACAGGTCTCGACCTGCATTTCATGTGAAAAATTTGACGATATATTCAAAGCATCCGACCGTTATTTTTTGAAAATATTACCCACAACCACATGATAAAATAAGAAAAAAGTTACCATCTTGCGGCGAGCAATGGAAAAATCACGCAGAGTGGATGGATGGAATATCGATTGATCGATAATGCGATGAAGGGGGCGCCACATACGGCAAACCTGCGGTAACACCCGGTAACACCAACTGTCGGTGAGATCAGAGATAACAATTTCGTCGGTAAAATGTTTACCATCTAACAATAAAAAATGTGTAATGTCTGCTCATCCGACGGTGAAAAAATCAAAATGATTGCTCATCCAACTAAGCAATAATCAAAATGGATGCTCATCCGACTAAGCAAATAATTCATTGTCAAACTGTGTGTCGGTAAAATCGGGTGAAAATACTGGTGTCGCCATCTATGTTAACGCTTCAGCCGGTAACAATATCGTGGGTAAAGCTTACCATCGCGGTGGCAACATACCGACTGTCGGTAAGGAATTGAGATACGCTCCCGGTACGCCGCCATTTTCTGGTGCAGAACTGTCGTATCTCGACTACTAGGGTGTCCCATTTTAAATAATACAGCTAAATATCTTGAGAAGCAATGATCACAGAGAAAAATGTTTCGTCTATAAGTTGTCGGGTACCGAGGGGGGCCAGATACTGGTGATATTCGTTTTCCTGTGAGTCGAAGCACCAAGATGATATAAAGGTCAACTTCGGTTTCATCAATGCAATCATATGTTTTTTATTTTTTTATCCGGTTGAGCGTTCAATTTTACATAAAAAAAACACCGAAACAAGAATGTGCTAAGATAAATGGTTCCGAAGACATTCCATTATTTTCAGAAATCTTTTGGACGTTCATATCTGAGCGCGTGTGTGTGTCGGTCGATGCACAATCTACTATCATGAATTGATCAGATGGTCGAACACATTACCTTCCTGGTTGATACACAATCGCAACCTATTTTTGAAACTTTCAATCCTTTGCAGAAGAACAGTTCTTGGTATACTTCTACAGACATTTCGTATACGGTTTTCCATATCTACTGCAGTGGTTGGCGCCTTTGCAAAAATTTTAATCTTGATGAATCCCCAAAGAAACAAATACCGCGAGGTCAGATCGGGAGATCTTGCGGGCCACTGGATGGGTCTACCGCGGCCGACCCAGTGATGTTGAAAAGTAGCGTTAAGATAAATACGCACAATCACACCCCAATGTGCTGGCGCTCCATCGTGTTGATACCACATTTGGTTTCTGGTATTCAGATCAACATCCATCAATAATATTGGAAATTCATCACGCAGAAATCTGAGGTATTCAGCGCTATTAAGTCTGCCAGGGAAAAAGAATGGACCCACCAAGTAACCGTTGATTATCCCACACCAGTCATTCAAACTCCAACGGTGCTGGAAGTCTACTTGGTGATGTCAGTAAAGATTTTCGGCTGATCAATAATGAGAGTTATAACGATTCAACTGACCGGTATTGTGAAACGTAGCTTCGTTATTGAATAGTACGTTTCGGAAAGTGGAGAAATCCGAACGTGTTGTTGGGACCAAAGACAAAATGCCTCTCTTAGATGCATATCATCGTCGGTGAATGCTTGGGTCATAGTAATATGGTTCGGATGAAAATAGTAATTGAGTAAGATTCTGCTTGCTGTATTGCGCGGAATACCCAGATGTCTGAATTTCTCTCGAAAGGACTCTCGGATCATCGCAGCCTGCAGCATTTCTGCGTCGTCGTACTCTTCTAATTACGCGTCGTCGTTCGCGGATTTCTATGTATCTGATCACAGAGGGATTGGGATGATGAGCTCTAACAGGAAATCTTCGACGGTAGAGTTGTGCTGCCCTTCTGAAGTTATATCGAGATTCACCAAGCACCAGAAAAATTTCTACGATTTCACTTCTACTGTACTCTTGCATTTTCCAGCTTGGGTACGCGCAATTTATCTTGATCACACCAACTTCTAAACGAATTAAAACATTACGTCGTTACAGCTTCTGAATAATTCTCAAACTCTCTTAGAAAGCGTCGTAGTTCATAAACATAACGAAACCGGGATTCCGAGAACTGTTCTTCTTCAAACAATTGAAAGTTTTAAAAATAGACTGCAATTGTGTATCAACCAGAAAAGTAATGAGTTCGACCATCTGATCAATTCATGAGGGTTGATTATGCGTCGACCGACCCACACACGCGTGCAAACATGAACGAATAAGAGATTTTTGAAAATAATGGAATATCTTCGGAACCATTCATCTTAGCACAATCTTGTTTCAGGTTTTTTTTTAATGTACAATTGAACGCTCGATTAAATGAAAAAGTAGAAAACGTATGATTCAATTGAGAAAACCGAAGTTGACCTTCATATCACCTTGGCGCGTCCACTCACAGGAAAACGAATATCACCAGTATCTGTCCCCCTCAGTACCCGACAACTTTTAGACGAAACGTTTTCTCTATGACCATTGCTTCTCAAGATATTCAAATGTATTATTTAAAATGGGACACTCTGTACATCTTATAGTGAACCATATCAGTATTCAGATCCAAAGAATAAACGTGATAACTTACCCTGTTCCATGTCGTTGAACACATTGGGATCCGTAAGGTTGAGACGATTCCTAACAAAGCATTAATCTGATATAGAACTATTATTAGAATATTGACTGCTTCTCAAAGGCATAAGTGAGTAAGCATTTGAGAAGTATTCGTAGTCTAAACTGATCTTGCAATGAACCTATCGTTTTGTATGGACAAAAGACAGCCTCTTGCTGAATGTAAGCCTCCTATCACCATTCCGAAGAGAGTTTTTACAGAAACAACTTGATTTAATAGAATTTTTTAATTTCCTTTGTCCGAACTCATAACAAATTTATTGTCTATAACTTCAAACATAGCCTATAGTCCAGTTACCGTGGGCCGTATAGAAGGCCGACTCTGTAATATTGAATACCAAAGCGATTCTTGATGGAAATTGTTTATTTGAGGTTGTATTAGGAGAATCTCTTCGAGTCACTGCAAATTGAACGTCCCCCAGGGGCATGAAAGCTTGCGGAATTCCAGTTGTTACGTCATAAGTGTAGAACGGTTGTTCCTACAACCAAAATAGTTAGTAACAAAATTGTAACTGATTGAATTCCTTACAAAATTGCCCTGTGGGAAATCTGTGTGCGACGTATAGATTCGGAGATATAGCCGTCCAAAGATGTGACTAAAATCTAAAAACTCGGCGGATGCACCAAATTTGCAATGATTCGCGACGTAGTTGTGTCGTCAAGCTGGTTCCACCGTTCTCAAAATGTAACACTTTTTAACAGAGATTGAGATAACATCAAAAATCAGTTTTTTACAGCTTTGCTAGCTTAAAACACTTCAAGTTTTGGGCATTCAGTTTTACTTTTTTTAAAAAATCATCAGTATATACCCTTTTACAAGTTCTGGTGTTAGGGAGGTTCTAGGCTGAAATCGCAAACTTTAGCTGGTGCGATTGATAAAAAATTTGACGTTCTGGAAATCACGTCTCTTGTATTAACCCTCTTAAAATTTGTCCAAAATATCATCAACTATCTAATTAGCAAATCCATGTTGTCTTTTTGAACAATCAATAACGATTTACGATGGAATAATACATTTTTTCAGCCATTTCGTGTTTCACCTCTACAAATTTATTGCTAGTGTAGCGACACAATTGAAATATTCTCTTTTTTCAGTGCACCCCTTCATCCACATGATTTCGCTAAATAATAATATCACGTGATTTTAATTTTCGAACGGCTCTACATCCGAAGCTATCCACCGCATACGATTTTACCATACGACAATTTTGTAGGAAGATCAGTCAGCTACAAATTAGATAATAGCTAGGAATCGAACCTGGAATCTAGCGATGCTTTACCGGAGACTTACTCCACTAGACCACCTAGCCGCCCTGACTCTGTTGTCATTAATTTCTCTCATAACCGGTGGGTTCAAATTTGTTTTCATGTGCCCGATTTGTATGAGTGAGAAATTCTTCTCTGCATGCACGATGTAAGGAGACTGTAGTGTGTAGATGTTTATGTTTACCCTTTTCAATCCTTTGCTTCCGATGAGAAGCCCGTAAGACGGCAATGCCGTCTAATAAATGAGATGCGGGTGTGCAAAACATTAATCTACGAGAGAATTTTGTTGAGAATATGTAAATTTGAACAACTGGTGAATTTGAAAAATTAACGACGGAGCCAGGAATCGAACCTGGAATCTAGCGATGCTTTACCGGAGACTTACTCCACTAGACCACCTAGCCGCCCTGACTCTGTTGTCATTAATTTCTCTCATAACCAGTGAGTTCAAATTTGTTTTCATGTGCCCGATTTGTATGAGTAAGAAATTCTTCTCTGCATGCACGATGTAAGGAGACTGTAGTGTGTAGATGTTTATGTTTACCCTTTTCAATCCTTTGCTTCCGATGAGAAGCCCGTAAGACGGCAATGCCGTCTAATAAATGGCGGCTAGGTGGTCTAGTGGAGTAAGTCTCCGGTAAAGCATCGCTAGATTCCAGGTTCGATTCCTGGCTCCGTCGTTAATTTTTCAAATTCACCAGTTGTTCAAATTTACATATTCTCAACAAAATTCTCTCGTAGATTAATGATTTGCACACCCGCATCTCATTTATTAGACGTCATTGCCGTCTTACGGGCTTCTCATCGGAAGCAAAGGATTGAAAAGGGTAAACATAAACATCTACACACTACAGTCTCCTTACATCGTGCATGCAGAGAAGAATTTCTTACTCATAGATAATAGCTAGTTTGGGCGTAGGCGCAAACATTCTACACTTATATTCTACGTGCTGTCATGCTTCTGGGGGGTTCAAATTTTCAGTGACTAGAAGACATTTTCGATGTACACCTCCAAATGAACAATTTCCACCAAGATTCGCTTTGCTATATATGATTGTAGGGTTGGCTTACTTAGTGTCTGGACTACAAGAAAGGATTTTTCTTTAAACAAGTATGCACCAAATTTTAAGCAATATTCGTAACGTGTTTCTTGCGAAGGTATAATGGAAAGTGAGGTAAATGAGCACAGTGCGATTGTGCTGTTGAAAGGAATGCATGAGTGCTGTGTGTATTGGCCTGGTGACAAACAGCAATGGCGATGTTGTTATAATGAGTGTGTGTAGAGTATGCATGTTTTTGTGTGAGCTTGTGGGAGATTTGCATGAATTTAGTATCACAGCTTCTAATCGTAAGGTAATTCCACCACCGAGGGGCTACCATTCGTCAAAGTGGGTCAAATTCACCTAACTTCAGAACCGTAAATAACTCCAAAGCTACATGAAGTAACTTTACATGATTTCAAGTGATTTCAAGTGATTTCAAGTGATTTCAAGTGACTTCAGGTAACTTCGTGTGACTTCACAGTAATTTTTTACGGTGAACACTTGATTTCAGGAGTGGCTGCCCGTCGGCCAGTATTATCACATTCATAACGAAAGTTGCGAGTTTAGTTACCCATTACGCGATCTAACCCTCACAGAAAAAAACCCCAACTTGGGCGTAAATTCGTACCCCAAACTTTTTTTTTATGGGAAATTAGCATTATCTATAAGTTGAGGGTACGAATTTACATCCAAGTTGGGGTTTTTTTCCGTGAGGGAATGTTATCAATATTCTGGCAGTATTGATCTTGCATTGTTTTGAATACGGTAAGTTTTGAGTGAGGTATTTCGGGTTTAACTGCGGGTCAAAGTTCAAGTACCCACATTCACCGCCATTAAAACAGACGAAGATGGACACATGTAGACCTTAATTCAAAGACAGCTAGTTTTTCTGTCGGGTCAATTACGTTGGTACCGCAGATTCAGGTTGCAATGCCACTGCCGGCCGGCCGCTACAGGTTGAATCTGCATTACCAACGTAATTGACTCAGCCGAAAAACTAGCAGTCTCTGAATTAATGTTCACATGTATACTTGCACTATTCTTTAGACTTCGAAGTGCCATATGCTGACGTGTATTTGGAGGTACCTAATTTTCTTCTTCGTGTTGGATTATCTTCAAGATCAGATATCTTCGTGCGAGAAAAAGGATACGTTTGTACTGGGAATATTGTAAGATGCTGCGAGATCTCGTCACAGCGTTGACATTAAAGTTTCATACTATTCATACCATGAAGTGTCCTCCTCGATATTACGAAATTTTTGTAGGAAACATTATTTGTACTACCTTAGTATCCCGTGTTATTTTGTTATTTTAATTAAAAATGGCGCACCCGTCTTAATATCTACCATCCGTCCATTTTTAAAAGCAAGTCAATAATTACTAATGTGAAATTTTTTGAAAATAAATTTCGCATCATTGGTTTCAGAAATTTTGCAAGTAAAAAAAGGAATATATAATCGTACTGCATTTGTGAAATGTAGAGAATAAAATCTTTGTTTCAATATGTCGTACAATCGTATTAGGAAAAACTTTGAATAGTATATAGTACGATATTAAGAAACAGGCATTTGAATATTTTTTTAGATTATCGTTTCGACAACACATATCAAAATGGGTGCTTGAACGCTTTTTTCCCCTGTTTATTTTGCGGTAAATAATTTGTAGCAACCAAGCGATGAAATGTTCGGGCAAGTGTGTTGGCGGCGCAATTTTTTTTCTCTGAACTTTATACAAAAATCAGTGTAAGCAATATTTCATGGTATTTCTCAAAAAGTTTTACAATATTGAATCGTTTTGTTTCAAAAATTCTAATATGCACGAGAAATTAAATATAAATATACAGAAAATAGTTTTTTTTTTTGCGATAACTATAATCAAGACAGCGATATGAGCTTGAAATTTGTCATCAGGCAGTCTATGGCCAATACAAAACATCAGTTAAATGCACAAGGTATTTTAGACTTGAAATTCCAATTTGAAATTACCTGTGACAATTCTCCATCAGAATATCTTCTTTTAACGCCATGTTGATTTTGCTGAAACGAATTAAACTTCTGATCAAGAAGTTGCTGCATCGGTGGTGATTGGATCGTATAATGAACCTGTGCTTGCATGTGCCCATTCTGGTATTGTATTTGTTGCGTATGATACTGAATCTGTGCTTGAACTTGTGGCGGGGGTACGCAATGCATAGGCAGGTTTGCCGGAGGGAGCTGAACCTGAAATATCACATTTTTACAAATGATTATTATTTGTCATTAAGGGGGATATATACCCTACAGTTGTTCGAAGGTCCCTGTTTCGTCTGGGATGACGGGTAAACGAATCAGCACACTTCAATATTATTTTTTATTTTATATTTGTCCTTTTGTTTTATTATATATTTATTGTAATGTGTGCATGTGTGCTCGAAGCGGTAGCGTGTGAGAACATCACGTTAGTGTTTTGCCTAATTGCTGAAAATTGAAGAGAATTTAATTAATCAAAGGATTTCCTATTATTGGGTTCAAACAAAGACCGATCTTGCAGACCCTCTGATATAGCTAGAGTTTTGCAGACTCGGAAGTTACCAGAGCTGCCTTTTCGAAGATAAGACTTGTTAGCCGGTGCTCTCCTTTCGGAGACACGGGATGGGAAAACCAGAGCCGCCCTCCTCCTAAGACATGGATACAGAAACCGAAGCTGAAAACTCCTGATTTATTTGATTGCGATTGACTAAACTACAGACCAGGGTGTGAACCGTGGTTGTATATCAGACTATACTTCACCAGGTATTGTTCCTGGACTCGAATCGCTCAGAGCCATCCAACTACCTTAGTTTGATTAATCACCGTCTGTCGGTGATATCGATTTAGATCTTTAGTAACAGGGAACAGAAAACAGTTGTGTTGAATAATTATCAAATTTTAATCAACCAAATCGAAACATAAATTAAATCATAGTTTAACGTTTATAAAATTAATTATGTAAAGCAAAATTAAACAAATAAAATAAATTTTCAAATTAACAGAATTTCTCCGTTCTGCTCCTATTGTATTCTAAATAAAATTGCTCTATCGCCTATACCTGCACTCTCTATCTTTTCAACATTCTAGAAATCTCGTGCTATCGTGGATTCTATCTTGTACATGATCTCTATTTGTTGAATTTGAAGCGCTATGCTTGAAATTTCATCTAACACAAAATTTAAAGCTAAGTTCGAGTACGCCCTCGAGGTGAGCGACGCCGCGTTTCTGAGTGGGTCAGCTCAGCACTGTGCCTGCCATCTACTGAAGTCTAGTGAGGAGGCACTCTGGCGCACCTGTATTTATACCGCCCGAGAACCTTCCGTGGTGCCACACCGCCGCTGTCGATATCGCGAAACCCTGTCTGTGAATCGTGTGTCTGTGCTACGATCTTGCATACAAGTCTGGAAACTGTAGTGGTGGGGGTATGTCCTCTTATTGAAGCACCGGCCATTTCGCCTAGTGACCACGAGTGGCACTGCCATAGAGGGGTTCAGGCTGTGCTAGAGAGATGGAAACAGGTCCGTCCGTGGATTTGAAATCTGTTTCCGTCTTTCTCATACAGCCTGAATCCCTCGATAATAGCGACACTCGTGGTCACTAGGCGAAACGGCCGGTGCTTCAATAAGACGACACCCCCACCAATGTGTTAGATACAACGACTATCTTTGTTCGGGAACTCTGGTGGCAGATAGCGAAACTACCTTAATGTAATTTTGTTACGAGTCTAATCTCAGATATTTTTTTTTTGAACTCTATGGTAGTCAATAAGAAAGAAACGAGAAGATAAAGCTTCCCGTTCTTTTCGCCGATTCGTTATACCTTGAATATCAAGTATTTTGTGTGTAAGATTAAAGACTATAAATAAAGGATTGTTCTAACAAATTATATACAGACCATCATAACCACTACCAATAACAGGTTATGGGCCCAGGTACGAAGAATCATTAAATTTATCCGGATAATAAAAAAGACACACACAAAAATGGCGGAAGGCTCACGTTTTAAGATAGAGAAGCTGAACGGCGAAAATTACGAAGTATGGTGCTATAAATTAGAATCAATTCTCATAAAGGATAAAGTGTGGAACGTAATAAGGGACGATGCACCATCTGCAGTAACAAACGATTGGACAGAACGTGACGATCAAGCTGGTGCAACAATTGGACTTTTAGTCGAAGACAGCCAATTGCACCACGTCAGGAGCGCTACGACAGCGCGTGCAGCTTGGGACTCGTTAAAGAATTATCACCAAAAGGCAACTCTATCCAGCAAAATTTTGCTATTAAAAAGAATTTGTAGATTAACACTAGCGGAAGGTGGTAATATGGAGGACCACATCACTGAAATGTCAAATTTGGTTAATAAGTTGGCCGCGTTAGGAGAAACACTAAAAGATAACCTAGTAGCCGCTATGCTTCTCGGTAGCTTACCAGACTCATACAGTGCGTTAATTACAGGCCTGGAGAGCAGATCGGAAAATGAACTCACAATACAGTTGGTAAAAAGTAAACTCATAGATGAATATAAGAGGCGAAAGTAGACAGATACAGATAAAAATCAAAATGAATCGGCAATGAAGATTGACAGCGAACAGCACAAAAGAAAAACCTGTTTTTTCTGTAAAAAGGATGGACACTATAAGAAAGAATGCAGAAAATATAAAGCCTGGAAAGAAAAAAATGAAAAAGCGAAACAAGTCGATGAAAATGAATCATGCTTCATGATGACTACACCCGAAGATCTGGAGATAAGTGGGGAATCATGTTTTGGTGCAAGAGGAAGTCAAAAGAAAAATAATACTTGGTTCGTTGATTCAGGCGCAACTAGTCATATGGCAAATTACAAAGAATGTTTAACCGAGTTTAATCCGAGAAGAAAAGGTCATGTGCGCCTGGCTGATGAACAACTGTTATGCGAAATAAAGGGTATCGGAACGAGTATCATAAGATGCAAAACCAATAACGGTAACACATCAAATATGGAAATAAAAAACGTTTTGTACGTACCAGAACTAACGGCAAGTTTATTGTCAGTTAAAAGGTTAGCAGCTGAAGGATATAAATTACTGTTCGAAGACACCGAATGCAACATAATGAAATATGGAAAAATTCAAGCTACAGCTAGTCTGTCACCCGAATTATACGAAATCAAGACTGTAGAAAGAACATGCACAACAACAGAAACTGGACACAACGATGACTGCCAACATACTTGGCATAGGCGTTTTGGACACCGAGAAACACGTGCAATTAAGGAACTTGAATCAAAGGGATTAGCAACAAATATAAAAATCAAGGAATGCGGTATACAAGAGATATGCGAGAGCTGCATAAAAGGTAAAATGACTCGGAAACCCTTCCCAAAGGAATCGTACAGTAAAACTGAACAAATATTGGACCTCATATATACTGATGTTTGCGGCCCAATGCAAACTATGACACCAGGTAACAAACGGTATATACTAACAATAATTGACGATTATTCCAGATACACTGAGATATACCTCATGCAATACAAATCAGAAGTAGCTTCGTACCTGAAAGATTTCATAGAAATGACAAAAACAAGGTACCGAGATAAACCAAAATTTATACGTTCAGATCGAGGAGGAGAATACCTTAACAAAAATTTACAGAATTACCTAAAGAATGAAGGGATTCAAGCGCAATACACAACAGCTTATTCACCCCAATAAAATGGGGTCGCTGAAAGAAAAAACAAAAGTCTTTTAGAAATGGCAGGATGTATGCTGTTTGATGCGAATTTACCAAAGAAATATTGGGGTGAAGCAGTTGATACAGCTAATTATTTACAAAACAAGCTGCCATCGAAAGCAATTGACAAGACACCTTATGAGTTATGGCACAAGAAAAAACCAGACGTAGGAAACATACATATTTTTGGATGTAAGGCGTATTCACAAGTACCAAAGGAACACAGACAGAAACTAGACGAGAAAGCAGAAGAACTTACATTTGTCGGATACCCTAAGGAGTCTAAAGGTTTTCGTCTACTGGATACAAGAACAGACTGTATAAAAATCAGTCGAGATGTAATATTCTCTGATCATCAATCAAAGATCACTGAAAACAAAACATCGCAAGAAATAACCTTTACGCCTAAAATATCGCCAAATGAAGAAACCAAAGATGAATACACTGATGGAAGTTCATCAGATTCGACGGACGAATATGAAGACTTTCCCGTTGAAACAAATGATGGAGAAACTCAAGATGAATCACAAATTGAAATCAGAAGATCTCAAAGAACGAATAAAGGAATACCACCAAGTAGATACAGAGATATATCAGGATTAACAACAGAAACAGAAGAACCAACAACTCAAAAGGAAGCAATATCTGGACAAAATAAAGAAGACTGGATAAATGCGATGAATGATGAAATTGAATCTTTAAGAAATCATAATACATGGGAAATAGTACCAGCACCAAAAGATAAAGACATCATCACATGTAAGTGGGTATTTAAAACAAAAGAAAACGCCGAAGGTGACACTAGAAAATATAAAGCAAGACTTGTCGCCAGAGGTTTCTCACAAAAGTACGGTACAGACTACGACGAAATATTCGCCCCTGTGGTGCGACAAACTACTCTTAGAATACTTCTAACAATAGCAGGCAGAAGAGGACTAGTGATAAAACATCTTGATGCAAAGACAGCATTTTTGAATGGCCCGCTAAGGGAAACAAATAATATGAAACAACCAGAAGGTTACATCGTCGAAGGATCAGGGGAAATGGTCTGTAAATGAAATGAAAGTATCTACGACTTGAAACAAGCTGCAAAGGTCTGGAACGATCAACTAAAGAAAATTCTTCTGAGATACGAATTTCAACAGAGCAAAGCTGATCCATGTTTATACATAAAAAGAAAGAATGAGGAAGAAATCTACCTAATAATACATGTGGATGATTTCTTGATCGCAGGAAAAGGGATGAAGGACATCGATAATGTGATTGCTTTCTTGAAGAAACACTTTATTTTAAAGGACCTTGGATTACCACAAAACTACTTAGGAATTGAGGTAACAAAAAATCAAGACGGATTCTATAACATAAATCAACCAAAATACACACAAAATTATCAGAAAAATTTGGATTTCAAGACGCGAAGCCATCAAACATACCTTTAGATCCAGGATATCTAAAAACTAAAGAAGACAAAAGGCCAATGAAACAGAGTGAGAAATATCAACAGCTGATCGGAGCCCTATTATATATTGGAGTAAATTCAAGACCCGATATAGCAGCAAGCGTTAGCATACTAAGTCAACACAATCAGCAACCATCAGAAGAAGATTGGACCGAAGCAAAAAGGGTTCTACGCTACCTAAAGGGGACAAAAGACAGAAAATTGACACTAGGAGACAAGAATGGAAAAAACGAATCAATCGGATATGCTGACGCAGATTGGGCAGAGAATAGGTTTGACAGAAAATCTAATAGTGGATATTTATTCAAACTATTCAGTGCAACAGTTAGTTGGGGATGTTGAAAGCAAAATTGCGTTTCATTATCATCTACAGAGGCTGAATATATAGCCCTCGCAGAAGCCTGTCAAGAAGCTATTTGGATTCGAAAGTTGCTGACAGATATACAGGAGGAACCACACGGAAAAATCATCATAAATGAAAACAATCAGAGTTGCCTAAAGTTGACACAAAATCAAGGTTTTAGTCACCGGAGAAAACACGTAGACACTAAATACCATTACGTAAGGGACTTAAAAGAGAAGGAAATGATGGACTACATTTATTGCCCGACAGAACACATGTTGGCAGATATGTTGACAAAGCCGCTGTAAGCTGTAAAATTAAAAAATATATCTGAAAAATGCGGGTTATCGGATTACTAAGACTACATGAAGTATTCGTTGAGGGAGGGTGTTAGATACAACAACTATCGTTGTTGCGGAACTCTGGTGGCAGATAGCGAAACTACCTTAATGTAATTTTGTTACGAGTCTAATCTCAGATGTTTATTTTTAACTCTATGGCAGTCACTAAGAAAGAAACAAGAAGCTAGAGCTTTCCGTTCTTTTCGCCGATTCGTTATACCTTGAATATCAAGTATTTTGTGTGTAAGATTAAAGACTATAAATAAAGGATTGTTCTAACAAATTATATACAGACCATCATAACCACTACCAATAACACAATGAAATTTTGATCGAGTTTCCAAGCTTGTATGTTGCAAGATTGTGCTGTAGAGCTAGCAGAGCGATGTCAGCAGACCACCACAAACACGATTCATCTCGCGTGAGAATAACTCGATGTACACGTAAATAAATTCAAGGAGCTTCGTGAAGTGAACCGGAAGTGCATCGAGTTGTTTTCACACGATTCTGCTCAAGCAATAAAATCTGGAAGGGATGAACTTTTTTCTAATACTGAAATTCTCCCGTTGCACTTTGAATAAATTCGTGAATAAATTCGAGAAGCTTCGTGAAGTGAACCGAAAGTGCATCGAATTGTTCTTACGCGATTCTGCTCGCGGCTGGGTGTCTCAGTCGTCATTTTACGAATTTCATATTCGAATTTGTATTGACCATGGTAGTCAGTAGGTGAGTGATTTACAATAAATAGGAAATAATGGTTTTAATGCCTAATAGTCGATAGCCTGGTTCCATTTCAAACCGTCCAGCATGGTCGGAACGAAAAATTCAAACGACTTGTAAATAATTTATATGATTCTTTGGGTAATTTAAGGGGACCCGTATTTGGTCATTTTGCTCTAAAAAATTTCATCTCTGCACGGCTATTACCATTTTTTGTCAAAAACTCGTTTTTACAGATTCCGTAAATTTACTGTTTTTTCTAAAGTGCTATAACTTTTGAACGAATCAACGGATTTGAGTGATTTTTTTCCAAAATGTGCGTATTTTTATTTTCTTTCAGAAAATTCCAAGTTCAGGAAGATTGACACAAAATCGCCGGAGTTATTCAACGTAATGTAAGATGATCCGAAAAAATTCAACCCCGATTTTCGGGAATTGCATTTTTTTTTTCTCTCACCAATTTTTTTCCGAATAGTTCTTTAAAGATACTAACTCTTCGCACAAGTTTCGTTAGCGGATTAGTTCTGTAAAAAGAGTTATAAATTTTTCAATATCACAAATTTTTTATATTTTCAGGTAGCTTATATTTTGTACTGTAAATCGATTTCTTTATGTCGCTACATTGTTTCTTTATGTTTAATACATGTATACGACGAAATAAGTGGGTAGGAAATATTATAGTGAAAAGAAAAAAATGAAAAACTACATAGTTATAGTGAATTCATGTTTATTGTAATATTGAACTGTTTTGGGATTAATATAGTCTTATTTTTAAATGGATTTTTCATACTTTTCCTACCCACTTATTTCATCGTATATATAAATTTAAGGTAGTACCGTGATAGTAGCAGTCCTCAACTTTCAGAAAAATATCCCCTGTATAAAACATTATAACTAACCTAAAAAGTAGTTGAGATACAGTACACCTTTGCACCTCCTCTCACATGCGCAGAAGTATAAAAATTATCCCATTACGTCTTTTGTCTGACTTCGCAACGTTGCATTCTCACTCAGGATCTCTTACCCCTCAAGCATGTGTTACAGAGAAATGTATTGTTTTGAAATCAATTTGAGGTTAGTTATAATTGGAGACTGAAAATAATAAACAATGACTTTGCGATTAAAAAACGGCAGATTTGTCAAAAAAAGGACTGCTGATAAAATCAATAATGCCTTAGCAGGTATGTCTAATGCTAAAAAACCAAAAGTTGAAAATGCACTTGACGGAAAGGACGGAGATAAAATTCCTGATGAGAATGGGATAGTTACGTGGAAAGTAATTGCAAAAAATCTGAAATGCACAAGCTGCAGAAGTCTTTTGGATTTAGAGAAGCTTTATGAGATCAAAAACGAAGGTTTCCATTCAAAATTTAAAATAAAGTGTGATAAATGTGCAAAGCTTAATAAGGTCAACACTGGAGTAAAAAGCAAGACAGTCTCTGATATTAATTCATCCGTGGTACTTGGTAAGTTATAAATATTATATTTCAATGAATATAATTAATTATACACCTAATTATTATCAATTTATTAATATCTATTATATTAATACAGTGTTATGGTTTAATTAAAAACTACATATATAAATGTACTTAGTTTATTATATAATGTATTAATTAATTATGTGTTTCAGGAGCTATCCATTCAGGTGTAGGAAACACCAGTTTAAATAAGATTCTAGCTTGTGCAAATTCACCTCAAATAAGAAATCAACTATATAAAAGATATGAGGTTATAGTTGGCAAAGCTATTGAATCAGAAGCAAAGGCCAGTTGTAAGCGAACTGCGTCAGAAGAGAAGAGATTGGTCATTAAAAATGTAAAGAAATTATGCGATACATTGTAAGCATTTATTTCGATTTATTTAAAATATTGACAGAGCTCATGCAGATAAAATAATAATTATAAATCACATTTTTACTCCAAGGTTTTCTGATAGCAAAATATTATTGCATTGTAATTAATTGAATTGTGACATAATCATGGCTAAAAATTGTAAATATTTTTGTGGAATTTCTATCATATATTTGAAATATTATACATTATTGGATGATTTATAATTATTATGTTATTATCAAATGTATAATATACGGCAAATTAAATTTTAACTTGAAATATGACTTGTGATTTTCTTGTTTAACTGTCACAAAGGAGAAATTGAGTATTGCTGTCATAGCTTTAGGTAAATAGTTTATAATTGTAAATCGCGCACTTCAAAATTATGTACTTTACCGAAAATTTTTTGTTGTATGTTGTACATTTGATATTGAATTGAATTAATAAATAAAATAAAAATAAAAACATGATTGGAAATTTCATGAAATTTTGTCGTTCAATTTCAGGCCTCCCGAAATCACCAAAGACATTTTTCCTCAACTTGACATCCTCAACACCTATTCACAGAATAATAATTATTTATTTGATAATGCTTTAGGTGAAATAATAAATATAATAGTATCATTTGATATGGGTTGGACAAAACGTGGTAATGGATGTAGCTAGGACAGCTTAAACGCTTATAGTACAATTATTGGATTTTTGTCGGGAAAAATTTTGGATTACACGACGAAAAATCGAAAATGCCGGAAATGCTATATGGGTCGTAAAAAAGAAGACCATGACTGTCGATTAAATTTTTACGGTAGTGCTAAGGCTATGGAGGCTGCGGCAGGAGTTGAACTTGTCAATCACAGCACCATCTTAAAGGAAGCTGGTCTTCAAGTACGGGCCATCATAGGAGACGAAGACAGTTCTATGATTGCTGCTGTACGAGCAGACGATCGAACTCAAGAATTTTATAAATTGTGTGATAAAAATCACTTGACCAAGAATTTCGGGACAGCATTGTGGAAAATGCAATCGAGTTATAAAGAATTGGCTAGACAGGGTATTTCTCCTCACATTAAAAAATGCTTCTCATATGCTGTGTCTCAAAATAAGGGGAAATCTGAACAGTTGGCTATAAATTTGAAGCAAATACCTGATCACTTATTCAGTAGACACGAAAATTGTGGTAATTGGTGCAATCCTAATAAAAAGCATACTCTCAGTCTATCAGATGAAACTTTATACGGTGCATTAGTTAACTTATTTGAAGTATATGCCGCTAACTCGCATAAATTCTTTGTAGCGGCTTCAAGCCAAGGCAATGAGAGTTTTAATAATGTTGTAGCTCATAAAGCTCATAAAAATAAATGTTTGAGCACAAGTGCTGCTTGTGATATCAGAGTTGCATCTGATGTTTGTGTAAAAAATGATGGTGATACGAGTATTTTGAATATTCAAAAAAAGTTAAATTTTCCTAATAGACCTCAAACAGTTAAATACGTTGGTCGAATGGATATACACCGAGAGAAAAAAACGATATTTAACCAGTCAAAGGCTAAAAAAATATGTCGATTAGAATTGAAGAAAAAGAGAGAGCTTTCGAGGAAAAATAATGAACAAAGTGAGGGTATTACTTATGAAAGTAATTACGGGATTAATAGATTAAATTATTATGTTCGTGATAGCAAAAAGAGTAACATTATGGATGAACATGAAACAATTGTCGTTTACTTCGACATTGAAACTACTGGATTTGCAGCTGATGCTCATATTCTACAAATCGCTGCTATCTGTGATACAGAAGTTTTTAATGTTTATATGTATACACACCAAAACTAACATCTCCGCGTCAGCGAGTGCCGTTACTAAACTTCACCATAATCATGGGAAAAATTTATTTCATGATAAGAAGAAGGTACAAACTCTAAAGATTTCGGATGCATTAGAATCTTTCAGGCAATTTTTAAAAAAATTGTCTAAGGGTAGAAAGAAATGTTTGTTAGTAGCGCATAATGGCCGGTTTGATGTTCCTCGCCTTTTACGTGCAATAAGTAATGTAAATGCTTCGACTATTCTAGATTACTTATAGGTTTTGGGGATACTTTAACAACGTTTCGATCAGTATTAAGTGATAGAAAGGGTCCTGGTAAATTTAAATTAGAAAGTCTTAATCAAGATTTTTTAATTAATTCAGATGATGAGCCGCAATCATTTCACGATGCTGCTTATGACGTTTTAATTTTACAGAATTTAGTCCAAATACTTGACGTAAAAAAAAACTTGTTGGCTTCTTACAAGAAATGTCAAGTTTACTTGCAAGAATTTAATTTAAAAGTATTATGCAAGTTAAAAGATATTATTTCCTTGAACATGTGTAAAAAATTAGCTATGAATGACATTTCAGTTGATTATTTAGAAGAAATTTTCAAGCAAGGAGGTGATGACGTCGTGGTATGATTGTCTACTGAAAAAATTGACAATAAAGTAAGGATAACAAAAAAAAAGATATTATAGAAAATGTTTTAAAATTTTTAAGAAATGAAAATGTGCCAAAACTAGTGATTGATAAAGCAAAAAAAATATTTGTAAGAAAGAAAGAGTTTCTAAACAAAAGTAAAATATTAGTAGCATTTATTATTTTTCTAAGGTTAAAAATAAATGCCTTTGTTACAGACTTTATCGAGAACTGTAATTTTATGTAAATAAATATTTAATATATTTGTATTGTAGTTATTCATGATTTATCCCATTGATTATTAAAAATATTACCAATTTTTATTTTTTCTGTACCGTAACCTATATCCGCAAAGTTTTGACATTTATTTCAATTCGTTGGGCCTTTATTGCATTTTAAACTTCCCGCGTAGTGCAACGTTGCCAAGTCACTATTTCTCACGGGTCAGGTTATGAGAGAAAGTTTGAAAATCATTAAAAGCAACAAACTTTAAAAATTATTTACAAAAGAATTCATACTGCTTGTTTATGGTTTTTTTGAAAAAAATTACTTGTTGTATCCTCAATTAATAATTCTCAGTCTTTGAAAATAATTCTAAGAAAAGTATGGCTGTTATTAAATAAAATGCTCACTCTAACTACGGTCGGGATAGGGAATACATGTTAAATGTACGACTTTCGATTGCTAATATTCCAAAATTTAGTATCGCAAGGACTATTAAAAAAAATTCCTACGCATAAAGGACACTTAAAATTATGTGTATTCGAAAATTGAAAGATATTGTGAGAAAAGTGATTTCTCACGGTACTACCTTAACAGAACGAAACAATGTAGCGACATAAAGAAATCGATTTACAGTACAAAATATAAGCTACCTGAAAATATAAAAAACTCGTGATATTGAAAAATTCATAACTCTTTTTACAGAACTAATCCGCTAACGAAACTTGTGCGAAGAGTGAGTATCTTTAAGGAACTATTCGAAAAAAAATTGGTGAGAGAAAAAAAAATGCAATTCCTGAAAATCGGGGTTGAATTTTTTCGGATTATTTTACATTACGGTGAATAACTCCGGCGATTTTGTGTCGATCTTCCTGAACTTGGAATTTTCTGAAAGAAGATAAAAATACGCACATTTTGAAAAAAAATCACTCAAATCCGTTAATTCGTTCAAAAGTTATAGCACTTTAAAAAAAAACAGTAAATTTACGGAATCTGTAAAAACGAGTTTTTCACAAAAAATGGTAATAGCCGTGCGGAGATGAAATTTTTTTAGAGCAAAATGACCAAATACGGGTCCCCTTAAATTACTCAAAGAATCATATAAATTATTTACAAGTCGTTTGAATTTTTCGTCCCGACCTTGCTGGGCGATTTGAAATGGAACCAGCCATTACGAGTTGAATCCATTCGAATGTTCCTGCTAGTTAGACAATAGTGGTTCTACTCTGTTAACAGCGTCACCTTCTTTTCGAAAAATAAGACCGCTTTCTGTTAGCGAAATACGGGGAAGGTTTTTCTCTTTCTACTCCATGACGTATTTGATCTCTTTCCGTGTAATTTGAGTTTTGTTAATGAACTAGTTATTAGAGTTAAGTAACTCATAGTTTCGAGTACATCGCGTAAGTTTTATCGTTTTTGTTTTCTTAGTATTCGAATTTTCCTTGTAAAGGTACAAGCGTCTCGTCTTCACGCTGTAGCCGTGTAAGTATCAGTCATCTTTAATTTTATCATCTCGCGTAATTGTTGTTATCCAGTTACATATTTTAAATAATTGTTATTTAAATTTTCGTTTATAATAGTTTCATGATACTGTATTGAATATTCAGATTTTGTTTTGTACTATTGTTCATCTCATGTCGTGCTATTTGGGTTATCTATAATTTTGACGCTTGTTTCATAACAAGTAGCTTTACCATCTCTATATCCGGTATATTATCGGGGTTTTCTTGAAAAATCATTTCGATGTTTTGTTCTTGATTCTGTATGAATTCTCTTCCATTTTATTGTTTGATAGCGTACTATATTATCGAGCCTTCCGGAGCCGCTTGTGCGAAGCAGAGTATCACCGATCTGCTTCAACGACCCCGAATGAACTTCTATTCTATCTACTAACTTCCAATTGCGTTCTGTGTGTGTGTTAACCTTTTTACTCTCCGGCCTACATGCCGCTCTATCAAGTGCTGAAAGATAGTGCCTCGGATAAAAGCTGTACAGTCTACATTAAGAAAAATAATGCTATTCATGACAAGTTCGCCAAACTTGCCGCGGAACCTAAACCACCCAATCAACCCCCCTTGTGGTCTCTTTTTTTCAACAGTAAAAAGTATCCCCCTCTATCTTCCACTCCACATCGGAGTCCAAGTAGACAACAACCTACCTCCTCACATATGAACAACGTGACCGCAAGGAAAACTGGAGCCAAGCAGACCACTATTCTCCTCCCTCAGTAACCTTACGTCTAGACGCAACTCTGCCTCCTCCTCAGTCGAGAGTGAATTCTTCGCAACGCTAATTCCTGCCTAGACATGTGACGAATTTGACTCCCCCATGGAGACTGAACACCTTCTTAATATATCTCAGGACATCCCCTCCATTTCTGAATCCGAAATGAGAATGAGGGATTGAATGAAAACTGAAATTCGAAACTCCCTGGACGATTTTACTAATTTCCTATGTAAAAGAATCGCGGACGAATTCCCAAGCTCTGATCAAATAATAGTTAATATCAAAGCTTCGGAGGAGTTGTTTAAGCAAAAATGCCACAATCAACATGACTAGCAAGCTCTATATTTTACAACAGAATTGCCGCAGCATTTTTGGTAAGATCAACGAGTTTGAGGACTTCATTTATGAGTTTGATATTATTTGCCTTACAGAAACTTGGCTAGCTGACAATCAACTCCTAGCATATAAAGGCTTCAACACCCTGAGGAGGGACAGGCCTTTCCTCACTCCGTGTCGCGGCGTGGCTCTCCTCATTCTTAAACAAATATTTTATTAAAGATTGGACATCTTCTTCTTCCCCAGAAACTGGAGTGGCACATGGTCCAAATTAAGATTTCAGACACAGATTTGCACATTTTAAACGTCCATAGAGCTCCCAATAAATTTCTAACGCGTGCTGAATGGAAAGAATTCTTCCAGGGTCTCGCATAGTTTGAAAACCTCCGTGTTTGTGGAGACTTTAACTCACACCACTCTGCATGGGGGAGTCATTTTCTAAATCAAGATGAGAAATTTCTATGAGACACATTCGAGAACAGTGATCTCATCATTTTAAATGATGGATCGCCAACTAGAATCCACGCAGAACCTAATAAACGGAGTGTCCTGGGTTTGACTTTGGCTTCAGCACCGCTTTTCACTAGCATCTCCTGGCACGTAATGGAAGACCCATTAGGCAGCGACCACTTTCCTATCCACATTCGCCTGGGGGATCTCTCTCCACAGATTCCAAAGAAGAAATAAACTCGACCTTAATTATGTCAACTGGACAACCTTTAACAACACAATCATCCCTAAGCTCAACGATCTATCCAGAGAGGCCAATAATTTAAACACTTGATATATCCAACTTCTTAACTCTATATACGATTCCCTCCGGGCATCTGGAGGGAAGAACCTGGAGAACTCGCCTTTAAAGAAAGGATCACCTCCTGCTGGTCTCTGGTGAACTCAGGAGTGCTCCAACAAGGTGGCCTGTAAAAGATCGGCGACCATGCGCTTTAGTGACAACTCCTCTAAGGAGAATTTGGTATCATATAATAAGATAGACAAAGAGGTTAAAAATTTCCTCAGATATACCAAAAGAAATAGCATCAGAGAATTTTCTGCTCCTCGATTGGCCCGCAGACTAGGCTTGATAGGGTCTAGGGGTTAATCAAGGCCTTTAAAAGGAGATTCCACCTTCCCAAGACAGTTCCCACTCATTCCCCAGATGATAAAGACATAGCATTTGCATGTAGCAAGGTCTTTGTCCCTTTCGCGGTCGAAAACTATATCATTCCAGAGTCCGGAACCTACGACTGTATATTGGACGCTGATATCACTCAAGAAGAGCTGACTTTGTCTGTGCAATCTGCCAAAATTGGATCCTCTCCAGGAATAGACTTACAATTAATCACATATGAGGTACTCAGCTTCTAGCTCTATCTCTTCAACCTACTTCTTAGGTTAGGCGAATTCCCAGAGGATTAGTCTCATTACATAGTGTGTTTCGTACCTAAACCTAGATCTAAGGGATATAGACCAATTTCCTTCTCCACAGCCATCCTCAAAACCTTAGAGAGAATAGTCAACTTTAAACTACTCTGGTGGACCGAAAACTGCCATATATTTCCGAAATGTTTTTACGGTTTCAGAAAAGGCAAATCGGTTAATTATAACATCACTGTTCTCACAACTGACATCTCCATAAGTTTCTTAAAGAAGGAATACTTTGCTGGTGTATTCCTGGATATTGAGGGAGCGTTTGATAATGTGATCCCCAAAATTCTTATCCAAGATCTAATTGAACACGGCATCTCCGACCGAAGCGTGGGATTTACAAGACAGGTAATCTGGCGAATGGTGCTCCATGATAGGACCCGGAGAGCAGATCTGGGTGTCAGACTTACAAGCCTCGGCCTCCCCTAGGGTTCTGTTCTCAGCCGCATTCTTTTCAATACCTGCATTAGACCTATCCTTAACAATATCGGTCCCAAAACTAAAACCCTCACATACGCCGACGATGTGGTAATATATTCCTCCCACCGGGAACTTCATATTGCTCTTGATGAAGTTTTAGCCTCCCTAGAATCCATAAACTCCTAGCTCTAACACAGAGGCCTAATGGTCAGTACGAAGAACTCAGCTCTGTGTATTCTCTAGGAGACTTCTCGGCAACTTACCTATCAACATTCAATTCAACAATTCCCACATTCACAACCTATCTACCCACTTAGTTTCTTAGTTTCACTTCCGTTAAATTCTTAGGCGTAGACCTAGATAGAAAGCTCGTTTGGGTAACCTACATTGAATATAACAGGTCCAAAGCCATCCAAACCTCTCCGTACTTTAGGCTATTTTGAGTTTTACGTGGGGAGGTCACCCCGCAACAATGCTAATCGTGTTTAAGAGATTTGTGAGAGCTCTCCTTGACTGGGGAGCGTAATTAGTTGGTAACGCCTCTAAATGTCATCGGTCAAGACTCGAATCGGTTCATGTGTAGATGTTATGTTTACCCTTTTTAAATTCTTGCTTCTGATAAGAAGCCACGCAAGACAGGCAAAGCCGTCTAATAAATGATATGCGGATGTGCAAATCATTAATTACGAGAAGATAATTGTTGAAAATTGACAATTCGAAAATTTGGTGATTTCGAAAAATTAAGGACGGAGCCAGGAATCGAACCTGGCGTCTAGAGATGCTTGACCGGAGCCTTACTCCACTAGACCACCTAGCGGCCCTGACTCTGTTGTCGTTAATTTCTCTCATCACCAGTGAGTTCGAATTTGTTTTTGTGTACCTGGTATGTATGTATAAAAATTTTCGTCTCTTCAAGCACTGTGTATAAGAATGTAATGTGTAGATGTTATGTTTACCCTTTTTAAATAAATATAGTACATAAATATATTATTAAATAATATAGTAATATGGTTATACCCAAACTCCAACTAATGGAATCCCTACTTGACAGGCAAGGGCACAATCTCAGCTACACTGGTTTCTACGTTTACAAGGTATGGTCCTCGATAAGGAACACCGCATCCTGGATTAAATCTTCCAAAATCCCCACCTGCTATGACTTAGAATACCCGGCTATTTTTAATCCAACCAGCACAAACAGCTTCTTCGGACTTCGCATAAAACGAGCTCCATCTTCTGCTACATATTTAAAACTGACCTGTAGGTCGGACTTTCCAGACTTTCTTCAAATTTACTCCGACGGTTCCAAATCCTCTTTACCTCCGAACGTTTCTTGCCGCGTTTTAAATAAATTTATTCATTTCGTTTCGTTTCTTTTATATCTATTTACTTTAAACTTTTGGGTTCCATTTTTAGCGTGCCCGCGCGAGTCTCAGCTTTCCTTGTAAGGCGAGCCGGTAGCACATCCCAATACATGCTGAAACGCGATATTTTATATCCCGTCACATGGGATATTGTAATGCACTCTTCCCTCCACAGAATAACATATAAACAGCGAAGGCACGTCTGAGGTCAATACTCCAGAAAGAATGACTAGCTAATTTTATTCAGAATGTCTTGCATTTTTCGCTTGTAATTAATATCGCTCGCCTTTTGTCAATATATTCGATACTATTACTATTCTCTACTTGACTGTGTTTATCTGTTGCATACGACCCCTCCCCTCTACCATTATCTTGTCTATACTGAGCCGGCTGTGCAAAACCATCGTAGAACCTGATCGGTTCTTCCCTTGTATCTTCTGTAATTACCTTATATCTGACGCTACTGCATCTGGCGCCCAACAATAGTACCTTTATCGTTAATTATCTCCTTATTCTGATCAGTACCTATGCCGTAGGGTAACCGGACTTTAGCCCTCACGATTATCTATTTAAAATAAAATTAATTCCGGTTACAATGCATACATACACCCAGACGCCCATCCGAAAATGGCCAGAGGTGTTTCTCTAGATCTCAAAACATCGAACTCCAGTGAAAATTCAACTTTTTATTTTTGGGGTGATTACATTAACTTCTTATTTTTCTCTGAAAACAGGGAATCGAGAAGTTAAAAATTGAATGAGTTTATATCTCATCTACATTTTAAGACAGGATATTTGGAAATAGTTTTAAGTTTAATAACGCCTAATTGTTTTATGGCCACAATTGATTTAAAAGATATATCTTGTTGAATACTTATGTTCGTTAATCTGAGAAATAACCGGTTTCTCCTTTCATTGAGCTTTTTATGAACTCGATTGTCTCCCTTTTGAAAATTGCATTGCTCCACAAGTCTTTAATAAATTTATGAAAACTCTGGCTCATTTTTTGAGATCCAGAGGTCTAAGTTCTCGAGGTTAAGAGTGTTAAGACAAGTTGGGAGAGTGCGCTCAAAAATATAAAACAAACGAGAAGCATGCTCAAGTCATTTTCATCACACGTGCATAAAAAATGGGGCTTTGCGTAGCAGTTTGGCCGGACGAAAGTAGCCAGTCTCATCTTAGTTTTATAAAGATAGGTTCGCGCATGCCGAGTCCATAATTGCTTCATTTTCGTCTCTAGGGAGAAGAAATTGACCACTCGCGTCCCACAAAACTACTACGCAAAGTTCGACCACTTTTCATTCACTTGCTATAAAAATTATCGTGTGTGATTCGGGCCAAAAGTTACCGATCGTAACTCACGTGATTGTCACCCTCTCTTCGCTCAGGTGCAAACTTCACACTTTGGCCAAGCAATAGAGCAGAAAATAAGTGTTTCTGTGACAAAAATACTAGCGGAATTCCGAATGTGCCATCATTACACGAAAGGCAGTCCGTAATTGTATTTTTTATGTTTGTTACTCACAACAATGGTCTAGAATTTTTTATTAACGTTTATACGCAAAAAAACGTGATTTTGAAGGTTGCTTGCTTATAGAATCGAAACCAATGAAGCAATCTTGATACTATCATGACACAAGTTGTAGAGAATCAAAATGCGAACAAATCATCTTGATGCTGTCACGAGACGAGTTGAAGAGAAACAAAATGCGAGCTTTGAAACGACTCGATCGGATCATTATTAGCGGAGAAAATACCAAAAAAACAGAAAAAATCTTCATTCTTTCAAAATTTCATAACTCCGTTATTTCTCAAGCCATAGTGCTGGTCCTTAGAACAAAAGTAGTGATTGACATGTTCTTCATTCACGCACAAGATAGGCGCCATCGGATGAATAGTTTTTGCACAATCGCGATTTGAATTTTTAATACACTATCTTTCGCAGCGTCTAGATGGGTTACGAATGGTCCGATTTCAATTTTCCAAAAAAATTTTTGAAAAGATAAGACACTTCAAAACGTATATCATAATTTTATGCCAAAATGCTGCACTATAGGTGAAAAATGATCCCGAACATGACTGAAAACGACCGAGCGCAAGAACGCAGTCGAGTAGTGGGGATTGTACAAGGGGAGGCGCATGTGTAATAATAGAAGCGCACGGTGCGAGATTTATCAATCTTTTAACTCGATTATTTCAGCAACCACTGGAGCTATGTCAATTTTTTTATTTTCTATTATGGGGTAGCTGAACCACAGGAAACTGATTCTCCATTCAGATGTCACAAAAAATCAGCGGAAAAGCTGCAATTGAATGGTTTTTAAAAATATCCTTACATGAATATGAAATAGATGAAAAATAAACGAAGAGGAACATGATTTATTATAGTACATGATCATCGACAAAGCTCCATTGGTTGCTGAAATAATCGAATTAAAAGATTACTAAATCGTGCGCGATGCGCTTCGATTATTATATATGCGCCTCCCCTCGTTTTCAATCATGTTCGGGATCATTTTTTACTCCAATCTTGTCTGATTTGGTCGTGGATGATTCAGAAGACGATTGTTCAAACAAACTTGATTTTACGCTTCCATTCTATTTCAGATTTGTTAATAACATAATCACTGATGTTCCTTCCAACAAAGGCGATTCAATTCTAAATGTCTGAACAATTCCACCCTCGGTTACGTATCACATCTGAAATAGAATGCAACCGTGAATTCAATTTTTTTGATATGCTTATTATCAATGAAAATCAGTTTATCAAAACGGAATGGTTCTACAAAGTCACCTGGTCACAGAGGTACTTAAATTTTCATTCTCACCATCCCAGATCATACAAGATTGGAAGGATCAATTGTTTGGTTGATAGAGCGATTAGATTATTTAGTATTGAATTTCATAATAAGAACCTTTCGTTGATCTATGATCTACTACGCAAGAACGATGATCCACCGATCCTTCTTAATAAACGTATACAAGAGAAATACAAGTCTGTTTGTGATTCTCATAATAATAATGAAGTAACTGTTGCACCTATTAATCCCAAAAACTTTGTTTCTATCCTTTATATTGTCAATCTATTCGAGTCTCTAAATAGAATTTTATCAAAATATAATATTCAATTTGTCGGTAAAAAAGTACATGATTTATCTTCCTTGTTTGATTCAGGTAAAGATTTTCTATCCTTGGACAAGCGTTCTTGCGTCGTTTAGAAATTTCTATGTAGACAAAGTAATATGTTATACGTAGGATAAACAAGTAGGCAGTTGCATACGAGAATCAATGAACATAAAAGAAACATTCATGAGCATGAGGATAATTACACAGCTCTAACGAGACATTAGATTGAATTTGATCATGCCTTCAACGATGATCAAGTCAGTATTTTAGATGTTGAACCTTTGTATTACAAACGCTTGTTGTTAGAAATATTTAACATTGTTGCACATCCTAATTCTCTCAATCTAAGACAGGATATTGAACATCTCAGCACAATTTACACTGCTGTGATACATTAACCATAACTACTAATTATCGACTGAACTTGCTCTCTACCTTATCTTTTTATGATATTTTCCTATCCATTTACATCGTAATCTCATTGTTGATGCTTCTTCCTACTTACTGATTTCGTTCTCTTTTCAGTTGCACGTTGGAGGATCTACTTGTAGAAAATCGATTTTTTGTCTGCTGTGTCTTTAAATTAATTTAAAAACTAAGATGAACGTTTGGGAGCTACGTATTGCTATTTTCATTACCACAATGGGCTTTTAGTCTACTTTGTTTTATTTAATGTTTTCTTTATTCTTCGTTTATAAGATGTGTAATATTCCACGTCATTATCAGGTAATTCCTATTGAAGGTTATGTCTGCACACGTGCCTTCGTTACTCATAATTATCTGTTATAAGTTTAAATATTTCACTCCTTTTACCAATTGCTCTTTTCTTGTCATAGATGGTTTTGTAAATAAATAATCGTTCTGACAAGGGCCGCCACTCGGGCCGAAACGTAAACAAAATTTTTGGTTGTCTGTTACTGATCTTCATATTCAAGAAAAAGTTTTAATTCAACATTATCGAGGTCAAGAAACTATTATTCATAATTTTTTATGTATTCTGTAACATTTTGCCATAAAACAAGGATACTTGTTTTGCACTACTTTAGTTCTATTTGACAAATTTTCTGGAAAAATAGAAATCGGACCATTCGTGACCTATCCACATACTCTGAAAGATAGTAAAAAATTCAAATTGCAATTGTGCAAAAACTATTCATCCAACAGCGTCTATCTTATGTACAAATAAAGATCATATTACATCTGTTCGAAGGTCCCATACTACGCCTTGAAAAATGACGAAGTTGTGAATTTAAAAAAAAAAAAAAAAAAACAAAGTTATGTTCTGTTTTGGATGTTTTCTCCGGTTCTCTGATCGAGTCGTTTCAAAACTTATTGTTTGCTTGATTTGTGTCACAAAGGGAGAATTCGAGGGGGATTGGATAGTCGGGGTTTTTGAATAACAACACAGTTGTTTCGCGGGTAATTTAGTGAATCACAACTTGCTCAGGCGTAAAAACCCTCCCGGAGTGGAGGGAGAAGCCTGAACAAGCCAGATAGTGCAACCAAGTTTTTTGACTGAAGTAACATAGGACCCGATTACATGAAAGTAAATCAGTTCTTGACCTCCCTTATGATGTAGAAAATTTTCTTGGTTATGTAGATCTTCCTATTCAAAATATCGAAATTATAAATCAACGTTTCGACCTTAGGATGTGGGTCATCTTCAGGACTGTTTATTGCATCTAGTACAAGAGAGCAAAAAAAATATAAATTTGGTGAATTTTAAATATGTTATATTTATATATTATTTTGAATTTTAAATTAAATAATCGAACAAATTTCTTAGATGTAATGATTATTAACAAATCCTTGACCATAGAAACCGATTGGTTTCAGAAACTGACACAAAGATATTTAAATTATAATTGGCATCATCCGAAATCCTGCAAGATAGGCACCGTTATTAATTTGATAGATAGGGGAATAGAACTTGCAAATGATTGCTTCATGATGAAAGTCTTGAAATAATAAAAGAAGTTCTTTTAAAAAATGATTATCCATGCAAATTATTACACAAAATTATAACATCGAGACGCCGTGTCATAGTTAAAGGAGACACAACAAGGAAGATAATCATATGGATAACAATAATTTGTTTAGTTTCGTGTCAATTCCTTATGTTTCAGGATTATTTGAGTTATTAAATAGAACTTTTAAGAAATATAATATTAAATTCACCGGAAACAACTTAAATGATTTGTGGTCAGTTTTCGATTCGGGCAAAGACGCGTTACTTGGAGATAAACATTCAAATTTGGTGTACAAAATTCCATGTAAAAATTGTAACAAGCCATACATCGGTCAGACTAGTCGGTTACTTTCCGTTAGATTAAATGAACACAAGAACAACATCAAAGAGTTTGACCACCACACGGCCCTAACTAAACAAATGTTACAATTTAATCGCTAATTTGATTATCATAATATAAGAATTCTCTATGAAGAACCTCGTTATTATAACAGACTAATTTTCGAAATGTGCAATATTGTAAGTCACACTGATTCTATCAATCTAATTGTAAGACAGGATGTGGAGAATTTGAGTGACGCCTATGTAAAATTAATTACGGACGCTAGTCTCTAGGATAAGTTACCGACTGTGTTCACAATTATTCAAATTTGAATTGATAGTTTCTGTTCTATTTTCTCGTTACGGTTCCTCATTACTTCTTCCTTATTGTTTCGGTGGTCACCGCGTACGCACGCCAGAGTTTAATCTAAATTTTTCCAATTTAAATATCCTTATTGTGACGGATGGAGAGATGGGAAGTAAGAAGAAAAAGAGAAAGGAAAAATTCCCGGTTCCTTAAAATATGATGAACGCATCTAGTCCACGGTTAATCCTCTTTTCTCAATGTAAATAGGTCTGTATAAACAGAATTAGGTGATATTACAAAAACAAGTGTTGGTCACGCATAACTTATTGGTTCAACCGTTTCAAATACCGTTATGCGATATTATATTGTGGTTTTTTTTTTCTTGTTCAAGGTATTTTTATAATAAAATTTTGTGTGTGTGAGTTCCATCCAAGGGCCCTCGTCATTGGTGTAAATTTAAATTTAAAATGTTAAACAATTTAAAGTGGAGAATGAAAAGAAGCCTTCAGTGCAAAGATACTTTTCTTCTGGTTCTTTTCGTGTTTGCTGGTTGGTTGGAAATTTTGTACAGTTCAGTATGAGACTTTACATCGTTGTGCAATAATTGAGATGCTATGTAACGAGTAAGCAAATTTATTTGTTTATATACATGTATGTATATTTTTTTCTCTTGTACTAGATGCAATAAACAATCCAGAAGATGACGCACATCCGAAGGTCGAAACGTTGACTTATAATTTCGGCGTTTTTAATAAGAAGACCTAAATATACAAGAAAATTGTCTGCGCCAATTACATGACGATGAGGACCTCCAGAGGTCAACCTTAATTTCTAGCTTAATTATCGCTACCTAAGAGAGCTCTGTCATTTTAGTCTAATTAACGTAGGAGGGACGGTCTTAACAATAAGCGAAAGAAGACTTGGACCAATCTACAGAATTGTGGAAAGCACTCCCCACCTAAGCCTGCAACGCGGCCTCAGCCGAGGCCTCTTTCACATGGCAGGATGTGGACTCAAGGTCGCAAGAGAGGTGTGCCCCGGCGGCAATTCTAAGATCAATTCTAAGATCACCTACCCGCGAGCACATCATGTGACTCGTCCAGCTGATGCCCCTAGCTTGATGAGCTAGTCGAACAATTGGCTAGTGGCTCTGAGAGGCGAGCCCATAATAGGGAGTTGACTCAATACAGGGAATCCAATTGAGGATAAGGTGGTTTACGAAATATGCACCAAGCTGCGCTCATCCCCACTCATTCACGGCCGAAACCAATCTGCCTAAATCCGTGCGCTCACCGTTATCAGAGCGTCAAGCGCCACCCGCCTGCCCTCTAGTTCTAAGCACTGAAACTAATCAAGCTGCTCTATATTTTGCGCTATATTGATCGCCAAATAGCTAGGGAGCTGGGTGGCAAAATTTATAAATGATTTGTGCGTTTGGCAGACATTATTAATATCAAATTTTGTACCATAAGAAATATTAAGGACCGCGTCTGCCACCATGGTAGGGCTGAGTTGTCAATTGACAGCGCTTCAAAAATGTAAAAAAAAGGGTACTAAATCATGTGTTCGTGTCTGCCTCTTGGACTGATGCTCAGAATCGTCCTCAAAACGTTGAAAATCCAGAGGCAGACATCCAGACCCCTGATTTTCCAAAGGCAGACCATTTGAATATAAATTTTTTTTTTAACTCAACGCTCGCGCCAAGCCACAAGTACAAAATTCTGCGCCTACAAAATGTTAATAAAACTAATTTATGTTACATACAAGCAATTGATAGGAACAATTTTAAAAACATATTTCAAAAATTTGGGTTCTAAATCTGTTACCTGCCATCCCGCAGGTATAAGATGAACTGTATTGTTTGTCTTTCTTTCTTAGAGAGAAGAAAGTGAGAACGTTATAACTCCGTAGAGAGTTGGGTCATATCTATAGATAGATATATGTGCAGGTATATACCTATACGTATATAATAAATTGTTAAATAATTATTTGTTTAAACAATTTGGTTAATAACTTTTGGGCAATATTATTATTGATGATCGTTGTTCATAGCATGTCGAATGTTGTTGAATTTTTGCAGATTCTTATTAAGTAACAAAGTACGAAAAGTCTGATCGTACACAATTTTTGGCTGGGACGATCCATGACATACATCCTTAAATTTATTTGCGTCTTCTGACGTTGTAATAAACTGTTTTTTTTATTGGATCCAATAAAAAAGACTGAACAATGTATATAATAATACTAAAACTATTAATACCAACAATAAATAACCGTAATACCCACTTTCCCTTGATTCTGCGTGAACTTCAAAAAATCGTACACCTCAAAATCAGTGACCAAAATGTCTGCCAACTTTTTTTTGTATTCGGGCAGTCCTATTGAATCGAATGGACGCAACTAGAACGACGAACAAATGATTTAGTAGAGCTTTTTTTTACATTTTTACAACTACGTCCCGTTATAATGCAGGGCATGTCTGCATCTGGATTTTCAACGTTTTGAGGACGATTCTGACCATCAGTCGAAGAGGCATACACGAACACATGATTTAGTACCCTTTTTTTTACATTTTTGAAGCGCTGTAACTCAGAAACGCAGGGACGTACGACCTTAATTAACTGAACCAAATCGATTTGTATTGATATGAACTTTCATCCCTATTGATATGAGAGACGAACAAATCATTTACCAAAATGGGACCCAGCTCCCTAGTTAAAACGCGCGAACACTCATTTTGTGCGAATTTTGATTCTCTACAACTCGTCTGTTGCATCAAGATCGCTTCATTGGTTTCGATTTTATAAGCAAAAAAAAATACAAAAAATTTTGCGACCATAGCTGCGAGTAGGAATCAACAAAATACAAGTACGGACTGCCTTCCGTCTGATGATCGCACAGTTGGAATTCCGTTAATATTCTTGTCATGAAAAATCCTCTATTGCTTGGCCTAATTCGTCGCAATAACAAACAATATACTATAGGCTTTGTCCTAAGCTTGAAAAAATATCATCTGCAATCTAAAAATCGGGTGAAAGTTTTAGGGTTTGTGCAGGATCGTCATAAGCTTAGTCTCAAATTTCCACAGCAGAAGAGACAGACGACATGTAACCTAATAACTCACTTCTCTAAGAAAGGGAGCTGTAAAATTAGAGAGCGGTGATCGTAGCCTGCTAAACGGTAGAGTAACAAACACAAGAGAATCAATCGGACAGAATAAAATTCATATCCCTTCAAAATTAGATCCCGTCAAGTATGCCGATTATTAGGAGTTATAGTTATACCACCAACATTTTTTCAGATTCCTCACTGTCTAGGATGGGAGAATATTGTTGTGGTAAATGGACCAAAGGTTGGTGGAATTTGTTAGAGCAGAGTTTTCGTACAAACGTTCTCGAATTGAAAGCAGCACTATATGCATTCGGGCGTTTTACAAAAAATTTACGTTGTCGCCAGATACTTTTGAGAACAGACAACTCCAGCCTGCATCAACAAAATGGGTAGAGTAGAATTTCCAAATCTCAATACCGAAGCCAGACATATTATCTGGCAGTAGTTATTCTTGCTATCAAAAATGTGTTGTCTACTGCCATAAGTATAAAATACCTATTCCAGGAGATATTTTAGAAAGTGGTAAATTATATAGAAATGAAATCAAACTATCTGCAAGCAGTATAATCTCCACGGACACACTATATCACACGTGTAACTTCAAAAGGCTTCGTCCTATTCACGTGGTCACTACTTGCGCTAACACATGTATAACTTTTGGCTAAGCCAAGCCCAGTGGAAAAAAGTTGTGGGTATATTGGCGCAAGGGATGAGCGCATGTCTCGGAAGGGGCCTTTTCAAGAGGCCTTGACGGTCGATTCATTGAACCGAAAACACTTTTCCAAAATTTGCTTGGAGAATTCGATTTTTAAAGTCGGTGCCCCATTTGCGATCAGTGCGATGAAGCAGCGTTGGCACATGCGTATACAGTTGGAATGCTGTATTTTACACATTAGCGCTTCACTTGGCGCATGCGCACTTTCGAATAACTCAATTGTACGCACTATGTCGTCAAGAGTAAGTTACCTAACTCTAATTTTACGTTTTGTGAGTGGCATTTTCGATGCTTCTCAGGTACGATCATATAGACAGGTCCGGAAACTCCTGTGGTGGAGGTGAGTCTCTTATCGAGGCGGGCTGTGTTTGGGAAACCTACCACGAGTGCAAAGGTGCTGCAACCCAATAGTAGGTGGTAAACTCAGCTCCTAATATATTTTTTTAGATTTGTTCAACGCATAGTAGTTGCCGAATTTTGTTCATCAACAAATCCAATAACTGCATATAGAATGTAATAAGTAGGAATATGTATGGAATAAAATAAGTAGGAGTTACGTCTGAGCATTCACGTTGCTCCTCGATATACTCTATGGTTATTCTATTATACTTAGATTAAAGTCAGGAGTGACGACACTAAAAAGTGGAAAAATAAGTGTGACGCAAGAGGGTATAAAAGAACTACAGGGTATGATTTCTAACTTGACATCAATGTCAAAAACTACAAATAAAGCGGTCGAAGCGATTCAAAAATCGAACAAGGAAATGCTAGAATCACAAAAGAAGCTTGCCGAGGATATTGAAGCATGGCGATCAAAGTCTGAAGCTCTCGAAAATGATTCAACAAGCAAAAGAAAAAAATTGTGAGAATAGAGAAAAACTCAAGCCTTCCAAGACAAAGATACAGCAAAAAATCTTATGTTTTTTAATATACCAGAAAAAGGTGAGGAAACTATCGAAAGTTTTAGTACAGGCGAATGAGGCATGTAATCGACTGACTCCTGTTCTTTTCGAGAACAGCTTCGCCAATTTTTTCGTAGGTAGATTTGATCTCAACCAATGAGCCCTTGATTTTTCCGCCATATCAATTTAACAGCTGATTGTTTATAAAGATATTGAAAAAAAAATCGAATTTTTATTTTTAATTTTTTTTCTGTTGGCGTGAATAAAAAATGTTTGATATGAAAGTAGTAGGTCTCATTCTCGTGTATAAGAAATAAATATTTTTGATTCAAAAAATAATTTTCAGTTTGGACGAAAATGCAAAAAAACCAGCCATTTTTTTTTTATTTTTAAATTTCAATCCAGTTTCCTTGATTATAAATTAAAACCTTCGAAACACACATGTCGCCTGTGAAATCAGTGCTTCAAAAACCAGTCCAAAAATTATTCGATTATCTCGTACATTATGGCAACAAATAGCGATTTTCGAAAAAACTTTGGGTATCAATAGAATCCAACATAATGGGGCGTCAAAAAAAATTTTTGTAGAAGGATTTCTTTTTTTTTAAATCGAATTACTTTTTTCTCAGTAATCGGAATATGTCATTAGTTTTTGATTTTGATTAATGTTTTTATTCTTTCAATTTAATGCTTTTTTCTTAAATTTATTTTTCTTTTTTTTTCGGCTATTTTTTTCACTTTTTTCATCTTTTTTCAATGATGGCAAGTAATTAGATTTAAAAAAAAAGAAATCCTTCTACGACAATTTTTTCCGGAGATATTGCGATATAAAAGAAAGAAAAAAAAAATATTGATCAAAATGAAAAACTAATGACATATCCCGATTGCTGAGAAAAGAGTAATTAGTTTTTTTAAAAAATAAATCATACAATTTTTATCGGAGGTATTGCGATATAAAAGGAAAAAAAAAAAAAAACTTTTGTCCAAATAAAAAACTAATTGAATATTCCGATAGCTGAGAAAAAAATAATTTGTTTAAAAAAAGAAAAGATACTTCTACGATAATTTTTACCGCAGATATTCATTTAACAACTACCGTTCGACCGCCCGCTCTCGTATGCCCCCCGCCGCGTCGCCACGCAATCGTTTCACGTTGCCGCGCTGCTGGGATGCGACGCCTCGCGTTTGCCTCGATTCACTTATTCATTTTGATAGAAATAGAGCTCAAATCAGAATGAAAAAAGTCATGGTCGTCCCTTGAGGTATGGACGAAATATAATATTTTTTTCAAATCTTAATTTGTTAACATTGATAATAAATCGCAAATAAGTAAAACAAGTGTAACTCCGGTTCCGGTAGAGATGAAGAGGTTTTTTTTTTTTTTTAAATTTTTCGTCTCAAAAACGGAAATAACATATTGAAAAATGTTTTTCGTAAGTCTATAATTTCAGCAATAATCCTATTTGTTAAGTAAGAAAACTTTTCAATCGCATTAGTAACCTCCATATCTGTAAGTACTACGAGAAATTTTTTTTTACGCTGTCACCCCATTATGTTGGATTCTATTGGTACCCAAAGTTTTTTCGAAAATCGCTATTTGTTGCCATAATGGACGAGATAATCGAAAAATTTTTGGACTGGTTTTTGAAGCACTAATTTCACACGCGACATGTGAGTTTCAAAGGTTTAAACTTATAATTAAGAAAACAGGATTGATATTTGAAAAAAAAAAAAAATAATGGCTGTTTTTTTACATTTTGTGGCCAAACTAAAAATTATTTTTGGAATCAAGAATTTTTTTTCAAATACACGAGGATGAGACATACTACTTTTATATCAAACATTTTTTCCTCACGCCGGTAGAAAAAAAAATTAAAAATAAAAATTCGATTTTTTTTTCAACATTTTTATGAACAATCAGCAGTTAAATTGATATGGCGGCAAAATCAAGGGCTCATTGGTTGAGGTCAAATCTGCCTACAAAAAAATCGGTGAAACTGTTCTCGAAAAGAACAGGAGTCAATGCTTACTCGGCTGGACTATTATGCAACCTGGGTATGCTAAAACGATTGACAAGGAAAGTCTTTCCGCTGACATGCTTCGATTTTGATGAAATTTATATATGTTATTCTACATCAAAATCTAAGAGACGCCTATTTTTTTTTATCGGCGGAGAAACGTTTCTAGGGGGTGAAATTATCCTTTGCAGTTGAGACCTCCGAGGGGTACTTTTCAGGTTTCACCTATTTTCACTTGAGATAATCGAATGCACCCAAACGGATAACTACCTTAATGATAAACGATGAAAAATGCAACTGGTTTCATATCGGGGGGTTGCATAGGAAAAAAGTTAAAGGGGTTAAAATTCATAAAATCGTTATAACAAAAAAAAAACTATTGCACCTGTCTCGATGGATTCAATTGCACTTTGAAGAGCGAAAAAAAATAATACATATGGGTTTTCGCGTTTTTCTCGCAATCCAAGTTAAGGGGGTAAACTACCCCCCTGTACGTTTACATTTAATCTCAATAAAACGGCAGTAATTCTTTTTTTTTCTTATTTCTTCTCTTAGTGATTCGTTTTTTCTCTAAATTCTCAACATCTACGTATCAAACGATGGACAGATTTTTCTCGAAATTATATTTTCATAATTGGTGAAAGTGATAGGACCAAAAGTATGCATCCAATCTTAATGGTTTGTTTTTTATTTGAAGGCAGTTTGAGACTCTTCTAGTTATACTTAAAACATTCCATTTAAAATTTATTTAAACAATGGATTTTACCCAATTGAGGAAGGAAATTTGGAAAAAATCAAATTTTTCCGCTGAAAATTCTACCACTTCATCAATTTTTTATTTTTTGTAACTTTTGACGGTATTATACGAATCACATTCACAGTTTAAAAGAATTCACTTATTCATTTTTGCCGCCAAAAATGACAGATTGGATAACTTTTACGGATAACATTTTTTTTTATTAGTTAATACTGAATATACAACAAGACGAATTTCAAAAATATCTATTTCTTATATTTTTCACAAAAATTTAGTAAATACTGACATATTTTCATAGTTATCGTAATCCCTCCCCCCTTGCTTGAAGGTGTTATCTGGGAATCACCTCTGTTCAGTGTGTCACTCGCTTCCATAATTAGATTTGAAATACGACGTAGAAGCAGTGATAAAACTGCGATCGCGGGATATATTCACCACGGTCGGCTATTTTTCTTTTACACAACGAAAGAAGGCACTTATAATTCGAGACTGTTTAAAACGAAATTGCAAATATTAATGAAAAGGAAGATAAATCCTTTGAACGTTATTAGAATGCTTCTCGCAACTTTTGAAGTTATGCGTTTACCGGATGCGCCAGTAAATAACGATGAAATACAGTTGAAAGAAAACTTTGAAAATATTTTGTTGAGTGCAATGAACGAATACAGTGGTTTCGAAATGGTAGAAGAAAATTCTTTGCATTTCGAAGAACCGTTTAAGGATTGGGAAGTGGAAATTGTTGAAGATAAAGAATGGGCAAACGCCCTGTATGAACCAGAACTTTCGCCTGATACATGCACTCGTGATAACGAAGACTTATCTTACGAGTACAAATTAAGGGCCGTTGAGTATTGGCGCAGTGGGAAGAAAGGAAATTTGGGTTTGGGCAGTGATAAACAAAGGTTCAAGAAAGTGCAATCTATACAACAGTTGCACCGGTGGGCCCACAATTTGAACAAGGGGGGGACATACAAAGAAAAATTAGCACTAATTTATGGTTACACTTTCGAAAATTTCAAAGCTGCTGTGGATGCTGGTTTAATAGTGCACGATTCTGATTTGAAAAAATGGGCCTTACATGCTCAAAAAGAAATAGGGCATACTGATTTTCGTTTCAAAGCTTCTCGTACGTGGATAAACTCATTCAAAGCAGCGCATCGTATCGTATCGAGAAAAATTAATAAATTCATTACATCCAAAACAATTGAAGATGGAAAAGTCTTGGAACAACAAATTCAAAAATTTGTCTATGACGTAAAGCAAAATATTAGAACGTACGGATTGTCAAATACATTTAACGCAGATCAGAGTGGCTTCCAACTAGAAATGCATTCCGGAAGAACTTTAGCAGTCGAAGGAGAAAAGCAAGTACAATGTCTTGTACGATCAGTCTCTTCTACGAGCCACAGTTACACTATTCAGCCGACTGTATCAGCTGACGGTAAGCTGCTAATCTCCTCTATTTTTGGTTTTAAAAGAACTAACTGGCAAGATTGGTCCGATAGTGGAGAAAACGCTTTTCAGACCAGATAATGTATACACAGAAGTATCCAAGCCTGGGAAGCTTACTTCAGGTACAAATTACACCCACTGTTTTTGTATAGACATTTTTTCGAATGAAAAAATGATAGGTTTTTCTATTTTCAGATCATTTTAAAATTTGGTTGCAGCATGTATTTTTCCCGAAAGTTAGTTCAAAATCTCTATTACTGATTGATTCTTGGACTGGGCACTGTGCCCAAGCTGTACTTGATGTGAAACCTTCAAATAGAGATGTCAAAGTAATGCTCATACCTAAAGGAACTACCGGAAAAATCCAGCCCCTCGATGTTTTTGGATTCCGAGTATGGAAAAATTTTGTTAGACATTTTTCTGATAATTGTCTTTTGATGAATTATGATATTGATTTGCATTTGAGAAACAATATCATAAAGCTTCAGTCACTTGTTCATAACCAACTGTCGTCACCACGTTATATCGATCTTTTCAAATATTCTTGGTACAAAAGTGATTACATAGAAGAAAAACCAGCGAATTTTGAAAATCCTGTACACTTTGCATTTGGAGATTCCTGCAACTCACACTGTGAAGTTCCAGGATGTGAAATTGTTGCTATTGTTCGCTGTTCCTGGTGTAAAAAGTCGTTATGTTTCAAACACTTTTTCAATGAGTATTATTACTGCAGTACTTACAACGGCTAATAGAGCATATGATTATATATTCGCTTCTATTTATTGCTATAGTGATTATTTTGTTAAACCGTTGACATATTATCAATAAAAGATACGAGTGTATTGTACGCTTTCTTTTTTTTACTTGACTACGCAGTTTTTCTGTGCGTCATCCCAAAACTTGGTCTTATCTACCGAAACGACTATGTGTAAGTGCTTATCGTATGCTTATGTCATCTCATTGCCGAATAGATATCAGTCAGAATTATCGACGAGTCAGATATAAATACTTTTTCAACGAAAGATCGATCTATAAATAAGTTGGCTCCTAGATAAAACCGTTTATTAAATGCTATATACGTGATGGGGTTGTGGTAAATTGAAAAAAAACATATCACTAGGAGAAGGAATAAAAAAAATAATAATTACTGCCGTTTTATTGGGATTAAATGTAAACGTACACAGGGGTAGTTCACCCCCCTAACTTGATTTGCGAGAAAAACGCGAAAACCCATATGTGTTATTTTTTGTCGCTCTTCAAAGTGCAATTGAATCTATCGAGACAGGTGCAATAGTTTTTTTTTTTGTTATAACGATTTTATGAATTTTAACCCCTATAACTTTTTTTCTATGCAACCCCCCGATATGAAACCAATTGCATGTTTCATCGTTTATCATCAAGGTAATTATCCATTTGGGTGCATTCGATTATCTCAAGTGAAAATAGGTGAAACCTGAAAAGTACCCCTCGAGGTCTCAACTGCAAAGGATAATTTCACCCCCTAGAAACGGTTCTCCGCCGATAAAAAAAAATAGGCGTCTCTTAGATTTTGATGTAGAATAACATATATAAATTTCATCAAAATCGAAGCATGTCAGCGGAAAGACTTTCCTTGTGAGATAGACATCGATGTGAGTGAGATAGACTCAGTGGTAAGAGTCGGTGTCAACAAAGAGACTCGGCCAATTAAACTAACCTTGAAATTGTTAATCAACAGAAGCTATCATCTTGAAACAGGCTCTTGAATACAAACCATAATATGTTTTTGTTGGGCACGACCTGAGCAAGGAAAGAAAGCGACGGACTTGAAAAAGTTATTGGAAGCAAAACAGAAAGATATCAAAAGAAAAGGCAGCAAAACTGGATATGGACGGGCAAATCATAAATCTAACTGAAGCGCAAAGGTAATTGAGCTCGCTTCATCATTCGGAAAAAGGAAACAGTGAAAATAATTCTTGTAACTCAAGATATGAGGTTTTTAAAACACTAAGATCAGCATTGCCGAGAAAGAATACGATCCAGCATGCCAAAAGAAACCTGGAATCTAAGTACGCCAAAGATAGAAGAATTTCGGCGCGGATGACAACAAGATCAAAGCAGGCGTGAAGTGGGGCGTGACGGTGATCAGGGGATATAACAACCAGCATATCATTCTAACGCACTCAAGCTTATCGTTTGAAATATGAAAAGGATAGGCGACATAATAGACATCAGAGATCAATTACACACAGGAGACACTGTAGGTGTAAGCAAGACGTGGTGTGAGGATAAATCACGAGTGCAGATATTCACACGCAATACATCTAAAGAAATAATCTTATATAGCCAAGCTATCAAAGAAGCGGACAAGGTAAAGGCAGAAGGAGGACTCGTGATATTTCTCGATGAGCAGTGATACAACAATATCCACATCAAGGTACTTCATCATCACAAGAATAAGAAGATTTGTCATGTTTATACATGGTATTGTTTACGTAAGCCTGATAATGGGGTTGCCGAGTGTAGTTGGAGAAATAAAAAAGGAAATATATAATATTTCGTTAAAATATCCGAGTGAAAAAATAATCGTAACGGGCGATTTTAACGTTCGTGTCGGTTCTGAGAATAGCTACTCTGAGGATTCAATTTTTGATAACACATCACTAATAGGTAAAAGAGAAACTTCAGATTAAATTTATAATCCTGGAAGACGAAAACTGGTGGAAGTTATGGAATCTTTAGGATTCTCTTTACTAAATGGTAGAATAAATAATGATATTCCTAGGAAGTTTACATGTAATATACAAGTATCCTTGATTGCTCAACAATTGACCTCGTGTGGGCAAGTGCCCAAACGCTAGGTTTGATACGAACGTTTGAAGTACTCGATGATTTTGTCACTAAGTTTAACTACTACCCAGTGGCAGTCACCTTGAATACGGAAGTTCAATAAAGTATTTAAAGAAGAGTCAAATCGGAAAACAACTTACTGTATCCATTTCAAATACAAATGTTATGTAATTTGCTGTCGCAATTGCTAAACATGGATATTGATGAGTTCAATACTTTTTTAGATACAAATATTACATATGCAGCTCATTCTTTAGGGTTGAAAACTTCTATAAAAATATATCACATAGACCTTGGTTTAATTACCCATGCAAACTTGCCAAAGATGTGGTAAAAACCAATTTAAAAATATTTAAAAATGAGAAGTTTGCAAAGCCTTTGGAAGGAATTTACGTATAAAATAAAAAAACTTGTAATAACACAATAAAAGCAGTAAAAACGGAATATACTGATAATCTGATAAACAATATATGCAGTGCCAAAAACTCAAAATAATTGTCGAACAATTAACTTGCACAGGAAAAATAGTATCACCATAAACTACATAGAAGCCAAAGACTGGTAATCCTTCTTTTCTCAGGCCTCAAATCTGACACGATTTTTTAACTGCACCCCTAAGCCTGGAAGAAATAAAAGTACCGTCTCAAATTGTGTAAGAGTGGAAAGTCACCAGGCAAAAATAGAATAAGCAATGAATTTCTTAAAAAATTTCCGGAGAACTGGATTCTATTCGTGAATGTATTTTTTAATGAAATTTTAGTGATTGATTACACTCCACTGAACTACTCAGAGATAATTGTTAAAATGTTGTATAAAAGTAAGGGTAGTAATACGGAACCAAATAATTATAGACCAATTGCTTTGATTAATTGTACTGCAAAAGTTGCAAACATTTTGAATAATAGACATGGTGCGAAAGAGAGAATCTATTTTCTGAAGGGCAAGTAGGTTTCAGAAGAGGTAGAAGATGACTACATATTCTCTCTGATAGTGAAATCAATAATTCAAAATTATATTAATAGAGACAAAGGTAAACTAAACACCCTACTTATAGATTTCAAGTCCGCATTCCCATCCGTCAATAACAATATTCTCTGACAAAACTTATTTGACACAGATTTTTGTAAGAATACATTTTAATTTCTTTACGTCCCTGGATGTGCATACTATGCACATCTAAAGTCAGAGTTATTCCCCACTCGAAACCACTTGGTGCAAGCTGCTGATCTGTCATTTCTCTAACGAGTGTCTTAGAAGGCAGTCAAAAACCAAAAGTATTATGATTCATATATGTAGTCCGTTTTATTTATTTTCCTGCCAAAACCTAATATCCCAATAGTTATGGTACAAAAATAATTATTATTCTGAGATCACTTTACAGGAAAGCTAACATGAGAATATATACGAATTTTGAAGTGACAGATCCGAAACAAATACTGCAGGGTGTCTTGCAGGGAGAAACAATATCACCTTTACTTTTTGTGAATTTTATGACTAATTTAGTAGACTTCATGACTGAAAGAGGCATTTGTGGAATTTCCATCAATCATTTGACTGAGATAATTTTATTGGCCTATGCCGAGGATATTGTAATTTTCTCAAACTGTTATACTCAGATGAAAAAAACCATCAAATTTTGATACGAGTATTGCCAATTAAATAAATTAGAATTAATTGTAAACAAAACTAAGGTTGTACTCTTTCAAAAAGGTGGCTACAGTCAGAAGAAAAAACATGCGCTCTATTATTTTGGTTTACAGGAAAGCAAATATGTAAATGAATATGTCTACTTGGGAACTATTATGACCCAAACAACCCTGTATAAGAATAAGACGAAAGAAGAATACAGAACAAACGGTCAAAAAGGCAAAAGTAGGATGTGTGTCTATTAATGTCAGTTATCTACAAGCTACAAATTCACAACTGGTGGATATATTTAAATTGTATGACTCACTGGTCTCCTCTATTCTGATGTATAGCGCGATAAGATACATGGATGATTTGGAAAAAGGTCAATCACTGGTTTTCAATCTTCTATTAAATCTCCCACACAATACACCAAGCTACTCGATCAGATTGGAAACTGGCCAACCTCCAATTCCATTGAAACAATTTAAACTTATCCTGAAATGGATAATAAAGGTTTCAGAAATAAGATCAGAAGAATATCCAAAAACTTTCCTGAGGTGACTAATAACGCTACATAAGATTAAGAATCAGAACACTCGATACAACTGGGTAGCTCAAATCATAGAACACTTCTTTAAATCAATAAGTAAGGAGGAGGTTCTCAATGCGATGCAGACTTACTAAAATGTAAGAAATTTACTTTACTTTGTGAATTTGAGAAGCACCTAAGGTTTTTAGATTTAGAGAATCTGTATAAGTCTACATCTCTAGTAATTTATCCAGTTATCAGCATGCAGAGCTCTGTACAAAAATATTTATCACTCAAACATGGCTAACAGAAACTTGGCGTTCATTGCCCAGCTAAGATTAAATAATAATATAGTAGGTTGAATAATGATTTATAACCAAATATATGAATTGAAAAACAACTATTTATATTATCGGTGTAGAAAATTCGGAGAGATTTTTATCTTTTCCTTACGAAATGTGAAAATTTTGTACACAGAAGAAGAGAATCCTTACTACCCTTGTTGATGTGAAATTAGACCTATTATACTATCCCTATTAGTATCCCTACTAGATCTATCTTGGAACACCCAACTTATTATTATGTTCAAAAAATGATGACACTCTGTTCAGCGATACTATAGAGTATTGGAGAGTCATAAATTTAGGAATTTCTTTCTCCTTCGCTACATTTTTCCAAAGTGTTACATCTTTAAACTACCTAGTACATAAGTAATATTACATGTAACTCGATCGTATAATTTTTTGATAAAAATTGAAACATAAACAAATTCTATAGATAAAATAATTAAAAATTAGATATAACCTTGATTTTTAAAATACAGGTTATCGATCGGGTTTGACAAAATTCGTAAACTTTATAATAAATCGGAACAGCACTTGTCTCTGAAATTAGTTTTACATTTTATGATCGAAACGTACAAAATAAATAAGATTACGAAACAATATTTAACAGAGCCAAGTCAATTTATTATATAATTTAGCACAGAGCAACTCAACGACATCTTGAACTGCTGTGATTTGCAGGACGATAATTTATGACCAGAGCAATCACTGACGCTACTTCGAGCGAGTTGTGAGGTTACAAGGATTTTTTTCCATTTGACTACTCCTAGATTGCAGCACTCTAACTTTAGCTACCAATTTCTGAAATTTTTGAGCTTCAATAAGAGACTTACCCCTACCACGAAAGTTTCCAGACCTGTGAATACGACCGTGTTCTCGGATCAAGCTTTTCGCTCGGATGTTGCAAAACATAGTGTGTGATACACGTGTGGAGAGGCGTTGTTTGACGATTGTGATTACTGCACTCACCTTGGTTCGTGCTGCGTTTACACTTGTGTTCGCGACAACGCAGCAGTGACCTTCGGCTGAAACGGTCCACTTTACGTACTTGTTACACAATAATTATCAGTACTTTTCTGTACTAGGTACTCACTTGAATTTGAGCTTGAGACTGTTGAATTGGTTGCGGCTGTTGAGTTTGGTACAACCAAGGCGCTGCTTGTGGTGGTGGCAGTTGTGGTGGCGGCACTTGTGTTGGCGGAGGTACATGAGCCATCATTTCAACAGAAGTTAGCCCGCGACTACCAGATGGTGGGGGAACCATTTGGGGAGGCGGGACAGGCTGTGGTGCCCCTTGCTCAAAACTATTATCCGGTTGGTCTTGCAACACTTCTCCAATTTGAGGAGCTGATTGTTGGTGTTGTCCAGACGGTGAATTAGAGACTACAAATGTCTGCGTTGAAGGTGGGGGTACTTGCAAGTGAAACTGAGAAGAAGGCTGTCCTTCAAAATACTGCGACGGAGGGGATTCATGTGTTTGTTGAACAATATGATTCCCAGGCTGTAGGACAAATTGTGTCTGTGACTGAGATCCTGGCGTCTGAACTTGCTGATACTGGATTTGATAAGTCTGTGGTAGCGGCGGTGGTGGTTGATTGTGGGAAAAATTGGGTGGGGGAAAGTGTAGGTGAAGAAGAGGAGGAGGAGGCTGCTGTGTAATATTCATAGGCGTAGATGGTGGAGGTTGATGTAAATTAACATTCACTGTCTCAATAATGTTGTGCGACGGAGTCGAAGGCCGCTGCATGTTCGGCTGCGTATAGACGTATGAAACCGCTCCACTGACCGGGGCGCTACTACTGGAGACAAAGTTCTGTTGTGATGGACATTGTGGAGGAGGCTGACTCATAACATACATTTGTGTCAACGATTGTGGTGACGACTGAGATCCAGGCGGAGGTACTTGAATACCTTGAATTTGTAGAGACTGGGCTGGATGTATCTGATACTGTACTTGACTCACTGTTGGTGGCGGACCAATGAGTTGCACCTGACCGACCGGTGGCGGAGGTATGAAGCTCTGCATTTCCTTGAAAAAAAAACATCGACTAATTGGGTGTGCGTAAAAACAAATTTTATCAAGTTTTTTATGCTAAAACAAAATATTGACTGTAAAATACAATAAATTTGAAGGAATTTTCAATTATTGACCTTTCTGTAATTGAATAACAAGAATCTTATAACCGCGAACATACAAACCCCTTCACGTGATTATGAAACGCGCCACCATTGGCGACCTGAGCCGATGACGTCACGATGTTACAGTCGAGAACGCGGCGGTCGAGGCTACATAGCTTTGAACGTTTAATCCACGCACATGTTCAGTCAACAAGTATCAATTATTACAAATACTTGATTTATTTGCTACCAAGTATATGAAAAAATGTCCGATACGGGATTTGTCAAGGCAACTGCTACTAATTTACCGACTGTTAGAGCAAAGCCAAGGAATGCGAAAAAGGAAAAGGGTTTTTGATTAAATAAGAGACAATTATTATTTATCACAAATAATGCTGTTACATGTTCTTTATTTAATCAATGCACAAAGAGTAATGGTGGCTTGTACGCGTTATATCAAGATTCGCGGCAGCGAATCGCCGCCAAGTACCCGCAGGGCGGCGAGCGCTAGCCGAGAATCTTTACCCGGACCAACTAAAGCTCGCAATCAGGGTGTAATGTCTCCGGAATATGTGAATGATTTCTAACAAAACTCACAGGACTTAAAGATCTTGTCCATCTGACCTTTCACTATAAATTTGATTGAAATCTGCCCACCAGTTTTATTACTCGGGGCTCCTCGAGCATCTTAGGAAATAAGGATCGATTATAAATTCATACTTGCGCGCCCAAATTTGAGTTGGGCGAATAACTAGACCAATCGGAAACATACCGAATAAGCGTACCGGTTATCCACACGGAAAGAGTGGGGAAAAAGTTAAGGGATCATCTCAGTGTGAAATTTTCAAAAAATTGTTTTTTTTTTTTTTGCATTATCGTATAGTATACACTGTTCTAAACATTGTCTCAAATTTTTAAATCGAAATTCAAATTATTACGGTCGCTACAGCGTTTCTTGTAGAAAGGGAACGGTTTTTCTACCTGCGCGTGTACTAAGGTGCTTAGGTTCTATAACCTTGCAGAATAAACTGTCCAAGCATTTCAGTTCGTTTTTGACATCCACCACGGATAGACGTACGAGCGAAACCCCCAAGAAAAAAATCAAGACCTGGCATCGCCGATTGATCGTAAGTAAACGATTTATATAAACTTTTCCAACTTCAATTTTTAAACGCGTTTTTCTCAGAATGGTGTTTTTCAAAACGGTTTCCACTCTCAAAGGAAGAGTTTTAAAGATATCTAGTTCCAATTTCGGGAGAACATTTTAAACGTCATTCTTTATCGCGCTATGGAAGTTTTTTTTTTTTTTTTTGAAAACTTCCTATTTTTTTTTACGAAAAACTGTCGAAAAAAAGGGCCACATTCGACACTTTTTGTTCAAACCGCCGCCATTTTGTCAAGTTTGAAAAAAAAAAAACCCCTCCATAGCGCGATAGCGACTTTCCTACAGATCAATAATCTTTTTGAAATTTTTTTTTCAGATGAAAATTGCGGCCGTCATCGTGGAAACCGTGCAGCACCTTTGTTTTCACGTGAAATTACAACAATTTATACAACAATGATGCACTCAATAAATAAACTTTAAAAAAATCATTTTGTATTCTTCATAAACGTATTTATTTATAAAAAAAAAACCGGACCGATTAGTTTATTTGAACATGAAAAAAAAAATTCGCGAAAATCAGTGATTTTTCGGAGGGTCACACTGAGACGATCCCTTAACTGGGACACTCTGCGCCGAACCCTCGAAGAACGAGGTTTAGCTTTAATACATATTTGTAATTGTGTATGTGCTGTGCCATTAATATTGTAATATCGATTAATTATCAATATCACCAAGAAGGTTATCGAAAGAATCGATCCCCGAGAAGCCCGGATTGGGAATAAAAGTACGAAAACGTACAAGTATATCGAAACTGTAAGACTTATTTGATCCTGTCTATTGAGTTTCCTCCTTCATTCTCTCTCTACACTGGGCCTTCCAACTCAGTCTCACTCCCTGAGATTCAATCGATTGTTGTTGTTTACCGTTAAAGCAACTGGCGCCCAAATATTCCGAAGATAGTTATAATTAACGAAATTTGTTGTTGAATCGATTCTTGAGCCCCGGCAGCTCTGTAACCAAGCCGCACCGGGTGAAAGGCTTTCAAGGAAGAAAAATTAGCTAACGTGCTGTTAAATTAATAATAATAAAAAAGGCCTGTCTCAATTCAGTTGTAAAGATGAATAGTTTTTTTGCTTTTATTTCTGTATTGTGTTCTGTAACCGAAAACTGCATCCTTTCTAATCAACGTATGTAACAGCTTGTTCAATTCACAAGAATAAGTCAATAACAAACCTGTTGATAATTCATAGTAATAATTGCTTACACTGAAGTATGTCACTGTTCGACATAATAACGTACCTTAAACTAGTCTTTAAAAAGAATAGGATTACTAAATAGATCCATCAATATTTTGAAATAGGACAGAAGTACGCATTTATGTTAGTATCGAAGTACACAGGATAATTAATTGTAGATTTTTTTATTCCACTTACTATTAGTTACACACATTTGGAAATAATGTTTTCAAAAACAGTTCAGCACAAATATCATATATCATTAGACTGGTCCTTAGAAAGTTCACCTGGAAAAGATATCCAGATTGGGTACAAAAAAAAAAAGTAGAAAATTCTTCGAATATTGGAGATAAACAAAAACACTCGATGACGGTGATCGATCACTAACTTCAAGTAATGAATAATGAGTGCAAATTGGGAATAATGACTGATTGATTTGTGATTAAATTATAAATGATTCACCTTGTTTTTATCTTCAATATTCCAAGAATTTTTCTGCCATGGTTGGAATTGTTTCAGGAGTGTCAACGTACAAAGCTATGTTTTCTTCCTCATTTCGATGCTACAATGGAAATACTGTTCAAATAGCTGATGTAGTAGTTAATTTCTCACATAGATTTTTCATCATCAGTGATTATTAGCTGTTCCTGCCTAAATTCGAAACTCAAAATGAATTTATGCTCACAGGCACCCGTTTTGATTGAACGAGAAGGCTGAAATTTTCGCCCAATTTAAAAAAATTTTTTTTAACCGATCTAGGAGGTGCTGAGCCGGTTCAAATAAAACAATGACTTTTTTAAGGATCAGTCTAATAATTATACTAAACAATGCTACATACGATGCTTCTTGTATTGTCATGCTGATGGCTCTTTCGAAATCAAGCGTGTACCCAACGCATCAATCAACCTTCAGCGTCAGACGTCCTGTAAAAAGAAGAAACGATTATTTCGAAAATTGCTTTCCAATATCTCGTATGAGTTGTAATTTGAGAAAATGAGATATAGAAAATCAGTTATGTGGTATGTTGAGATATGTCTACCTGTCATCCAGTATGATCACTAAGATCTGTACACTCACTCCATATCATCTTCGTCGCATTTCCATGCTGCAGAGTATCATCTTTAGGGTCGTAGTCTTCCCACATCACACAAATACAAGCTCGATTCCCTAGTTCAAATTTTCAGGGCTTCTTTGGGACAGAATAAAGCAGCTTTCCTGAAAGTTTGAAACAAATCGAAGTTCGGAGAAAAAAGTTCTTGTTATTTAAAAACAGCGATTTTTTAAAATTTGGTTTTAAATAGCTATAACTTTACAAAATCGGAGCAATTAAGCAAAAGCTGGGTAGATTCCACTAAAATATACCTCGACAAAAGATATTAGCTGCTGGTCGACTCTCAACTTCAAATATCGTACATATAATAGTGTTTTATAAATAGGTAAAATTTAACCAAAACAGTTGTTTAGTTGGAAGCTATTAGCTAAGCCCGATATAAGTTTAAGCCTAATATCTATTTTTTTCATAAAAGTAGAAGTCTTACTGAGTAGAATGCCGCTGAGCAGGAGTCTTTAAGTTACATAGAAGCTGAGATACAAATATTTGAAAATTAGTGAAAAATCGACTTTTTTAAAAATTCAAAAAATTCTCCAGCGGCCGGATTTGCACATATCGGGCTCAAATTTCCAGGATCGTCGCCTTTTTAGGTGTACTTTCAAGGGAAAAATCAGCTTCAAAATCGCCGACCCTAGTGCGCACACTTTCGTCGAGAATTAATGGATCTGCCCACATATATTATATTCTAATCTTTCTTTTATAGACATAAAACACAGCGCTTCAAGCATGTCTCTGATTCTTGTGTATGTGTTGACTCGTAAAATTACTCTCATCGCTCTGTTTTGTGCTTTCTGTTGTTTCTCTAGTTCTCCTCTTCCCATGTTTATCATTATCGAGGCACAATATTCGAAATGCGGTGCTATTATTGTTCTATATATCGTACATCGTGTATATGGTGATATATAATTGCTTATTCGGGTTAAAGAACTCGTTTTTTTACTAATTTTCTTTAAAATATAATTATAATGTTCTTTAAATAGTAAACGGTCATCCAGTAGGATACCGAGGTACTTCATTATTTCTACCCTTTCCAGTTTATTGCCATCTTACATTTCTATCTTAATTTCCCTTCCGAACTCTCTCCTCACATTCCTTATCACCGTATATTTCGCTTTGTTCGCATTCATTTTTAATTTTTTTTCGTTTAACCAGTCCTCTAGTTTTCTGAGCACTTTTTGCAATTTTTGTTCTAATTCTTGTGTGCTTTCTGCTGCGACATAAATTAGTTTATCATCTGCAAATAATTTTATCGTTGATTCCGTTGTCTTCGCCTTCACAATGTCGTTTATATACATTATGAACAACAGTGGTCCCAGGACGGAACTCTGTGGTACTCCATATTGTACATTCGCCCGTCTCGATGTGTTATTACCGATCTTGACTTGTTGATATCTCCCATTTATGTAAGATTCAAACCACTTCAGCACTCTTCTTTTTATACCGCATGTTGGCGTCTTCTTTATCAATCTTGCTACATCGATTGTTTCAAACGCTCTTTTTAGGTCCATAAATATTACACCGACCATCTTATTCTCGCTCACCAATACTTTCCATTCGTCCAGTACCGTTTGAATAGCTGTCTCGCACGAATGATTTTTTCTTAATCCCGATTGGTGTTCTATCAGTATTTGGTTATTCACCAAGAAATTATCGAGTTGTTGTTTGACTACCAGTTCCATCACCTTTTCATATAACGGCAGTATATTAATCGGTCGAAATTCACTGACTTTTAATATATTGGCTACTTTTGGTATCGGTATTACTGTTGATACTTTCCATTCTGTTGGGCAAGCTCCTTCGTTTAAGCTGGTATTAATTACATCTGTTAATTCTTTTTTTATAACATCATATATTTCCCTCAGCACTGTTGTCGTTATTCCTTCTCCTGTTCCCTTTTTTTTCTTGTCCATGTTTAGTATTATTCGTCGTAATTCTTCTTCCGTAATCTCTTCGAAGTTCTCCCATTCGTTGATGATATCATTTCTTCTTGTTATTACTTTGCCTTTATCTTGTCTGTGGTCGATACTTAAAATTATTTTTTTATACTGTTAATGAAATATTGGTTGAATTTATTAGGTACACCTATTGGAGTACTTTCTCCGTCCTCTTCTTCTTCCTCTTATCAAATATTACTTCCTCGTATTTGTTGAATCTTTCTGCTTTTCCCTTAATCAATTCTTGTAACGTTTTCCACATTACATCAGGATTATTTCTGTTGTTGTCGATCTTATTTTCGTAATATTCTTTTTTTTTTATTTCTGATGGCTTGTACTGCATCGTTTCGGTGTCTTCTATACTCTTCCAAGTCTGTTTTTTCTTTTGTTCTTATGGCTCTTTTATATAAGGCACCTACTTCCTTTGTGATTTCCATTATTTCTACAGAGTACCAGTACTTATCTAACCATTTAGCTGGAATTGTTACTCTTTTCTTTAGCGCGATTATGTCTAGTCCTTTTATTATGTTTTTTATCAACCCGTCGGCCTTTTCGTCTACTGTTTCATTATTTCTTTGTTCTTTTTTAATATTATCCCACACTTTTTTTGAAGTTTTCTGTCGTGATTGCTTTCTTGTCTCTTGTTATAAACTCCCTTTTTTTAAATTTATTTTATACTTTTTTATTGCTAAAACTATCCATGCGTGATCCGTTATAATTGGTGTTTGTTGTACACTGATAAGTTGGGTATCAGTTGGGTTTTGTTCGAAGAAACTAGATCTATTATGGTTTGGCTTCTTTCTGTTCTTGTTACCTCGGTTACGTATTGTTTCATCCCTATCGCTTGTTGCTCTCTTATCAGCTTTCTCGCATAGAATGTACCTGTTTGTATGTCTATGTTGAAATCACCCATTATGATGCATTCGCCTTTGGCATCTAGTTCTTCGCTCAGCTCCTCCATGAACGAGATAAATTCCGTGTCCGATGAGCTCGGTGAGTGATATACGACTGCTATTGAGCCAGTGTATACATTCTTGTGTCTCATCCATATTGTTACGCACCAATAATTTTCTTCTATTTTAATTTTATTCAATACCTTGTATTTAATCGATTGTTTTATGTACATAATAACTCCTCCTGTTGTCCTGGATTCGCCGTCACATCTTACTGTATTATAGCCTTCTATATTAATCTCCGAGTCTTCAATATCTTTCGTCAACCTCGTTTCTGTTAACGCTACTATAAGGGGATCTATTGATTTACAGATTTGTATTTTTATTTCTTCTTTATATACTATAATGCTTCTTGCATTTGAGCACATTGGACCATAGGTGGTGTCCTATCTTCAGTCGCTGCTATTCATCCTCATATCATCTTCCTCCCCTTTCTTCCGCTACTTTTCGTTGGTATGTCGGGCATTCCTTGTCCGTGGCTTCATGGTTGACTCTTATATTGTTGTTTTTGTACCGTTTGATCTTCTCCAACAGTTAACGCATCTTTTTTCTACTACCCTACATTCCTTCCCATCGTGTCTTCCTGCACAGTGTTTGCAGACTACCTCTTTTTTACAACGTTTTAATAGATGATTAAATCCCCAAAAATTGAAGCATCTTACAATACTTATGAAGTCGTACACCCGACATTTACTCCATCCCAAATTTACTTTTTCTTCATTTACGAGCTTCCTATGTGTTTCTATATCTGTTTCAATTATAAGGGTTCCCTCTCCCCATTTCCCACTCCTTTCTTCGTTATTCCTTCCTGTTGTTCCTCGTTTTACAATTCTTAAGTGGCCTTGGTCAATTTCGTTTTGGACTTTAATCGATTCCACCATTTCCTCGTCTGATAATTCCATCTCTTCTCGATCTATCCCTATTACTTTTATCTTTGGCTGTTTTTGTTTCGGTACTATTGTTTGAAAGTCCTCTCCAATTGTTTCTTCTACCGATTTTTTTAATCGGTCCACTTCTTTTCCGCTCTCAAATCCTATTACTATCGTTTCATTGCTTCCTTTTCTTAATCTTGAGACCCCTACCGGTAAGGTTTTGACCTTCACTATTTCGAGAATTGTGTTTCTTGTTGTTTGACTTTCCTGTCGTTCTTTTGGCTTAACTATTACGACGTTTTCTCTTTTTTTTTGTCTTTCTAATTTCCGCGTAGCTTTTCGTTTCTCCTCTATTCTCATCGCTGCAATTACTCTTACTTATGATTATGGCTAGGGTCGTTTTTGTCTCCTCTATTTCCTGTCTTAGCTGCATAATCTCTGTGCTCATGGCTGTTTCGACTATTTTTTTAATAACCTCGTTTCTGCTTGTTCCTTCACCCTTTATACTTCGCACGATTTTGAGAATTTTTTCAATACTTTCTTCTACCAAATTGCTTTCCGCTATTTTTGTTTCCTCCTCTTTCCGTTCTCCTGCCTCTTTTTCTTCTCTCTTCTCCCTTACCAACGATTTTGCTATATTCTTTTCCCTATTTAGTGTTCCCACCACCTTGCTATTGTCTTTTTCACTCTTCGCACTATTATTGCTTCCGAAATTTTCAGTTCTTCCTTTCCCTTTATCTTTCATAACTGTCTCCTTCTTTCCTGCACATACAACTATATCATTGTCTTTGTTGTATACCTTGTGCTTCTGTGTACATCCTGAGTGAAAATTTTTTGTGCATGAAACGCATTTTACCACCTTTGGATTTCTTTTTCACATGCTTGAAAAATCCATTCGTTTGTCAAGAACATGTTGCATTATTATTTCTCTTACCTCTTTATTTTTTCTTTTATTAAGTGTCACTGTAGCTTCTACAGTTGACCATTTAAATATTTCCTCTCGTTCTCCCGATTTTGTTTTCACTCTCATTTCGAGCCTGACACACAGTTGTCTCTTATAATAGAGGGAGAGAGGGAAAAAGGGAGAAAGAGAGAGAATAGACAGTGTTGCTGGCCAAATACTTGCTAAGTTTTGGTTCAAAGATATTTAAGGGAGATGATTGCCGAATCGAGGTAGGCAAAGACTTCCACAGGATACAAGCAGATACAAGAAATGATCTCTGAAACACAACAGTTCGGTGTAGAGAAATAAATAGATCCTTTGGGTCACCTATAGTGACTCGGTGACGTATTGCCGACAAGAAAACCAACTCATCAGAGAGATAGCTAGGTGATCTGAGACGCAAAGTATTGTACAGAAAAGTTCCCAACAGGTACTTCTGCCTATCAGCCAAAGCAAGCCATCCAAGTATACGGTAGTATGGGCTGATGTGCTCAGACTTATGCACATCAAATATGAATCTCACGCAACAATTGAGGGGACGATTTAGCTTAAGCTCCCGACCAGCTGTTAGATCACAGTAAACTAATGTACAATAGTCGAGAAGAGATAAAATTAACGAGTTTATCAAAAAGCGAGTTGGTAGAAGTTCTTTATTAGATTTTAATTTCCAAAGTGTATTATGCACTCTCCGCGGGATACTCAGCACGTGTTCAGACCAAGTCAAAGTATTATCAATTATAACACCCAGATTCTTAGCCTGGACGACATACGGGATAACCTCATCCTTAACCCGGATAGGAGGAACATGCGATGATTCGATTGAGCTACGGTACCGAGTACTGCTAATTATGAGTGCATATGAATGAAAGCATATTCTTCTACACCCAGTCATGAATTATCGCAACGTCCTCGTTAACTCTCTTTACAGACTGAGGAAGAGAGAGCAATTTCGAAAATTTTCAGGTGAGTTGAAAAATCAACGACGGAGCCAGGAATCGAACCTGGTATCTAGAGATGCTTTACCGGAGACTTACTCTACTGGACCACCTAGCCGTCCTGACTACAGTGTCATTAATTTTTCTCATCACCTGTATTCGAAATTGTTTTTGTTTTCGTGTGCCATGAATTTGTACATATTTGTATAATTCGTCGCGTAGCAGCACATTTTAGACTAGTATATGTGACTTGTTCACATGTGCACAGTAGAGAACTCTGTATGTGGCTGTTAATGTGTGTACCTCAGTACACTGCATTATTTTTAGCCAATTTGAACGGACCCAGCCGTCCATTTGAAACGATATGAAAGATTCGTATCAATTTTTTCGCCAAAAAAATTTTCTAGAGAGAGAGCAATTTCGCAAATTTTCAGAAATTTTTGAGGAAGCTCATCTGGATAAGAATGCAAGTATATCTGTAAGTCAGCCACATACATCATATGCCTACAATCCTTCAGCGCAAGGAGCATATTCTTGATAAAAATTGAGAAGAGAGGCCCTAGAACAGTACCTTGAGGTACCCCACAGAAGTCATCTTTCCATGAAGAAACATTGCCGTCATGTCCTACAGTTGTTTGTTTTCTGTCGCATGAATAAGAGAAAAACCATGTAACGGTTTGAGGCCTTTACGGAAAGTGAGGACCGTAAATGACGAGAGACGAGAAAAAAAGCTTCCTCAAAATATGACATGTCGCCAATCTTAGGCATACAGTATACTACGCAGAAGGCCATTTTTGACCTACCAGCGCTAAAAATTTCAGCAATTGAAAACTCAGGACTCGCAGAATAGGCGAAAGTGATCTATGATCATACAACACTACACCTCCTCCACCAATACCAGTGCGATCGTAACGGAGACTATTATAACCCGGCCAGTGAACAACCTGATCAGTTGTATGAGTAGTCCAGCCGAGTAAGCATTGACTCCTGTTCTTTTCGAGAACAGTTTTGCGGATTTTTTCGTAGGTAGATTTGACCTCAACCAATGAGCCCTTGATTTTGCAGCCATATCAATTTAACAGCTGATTGTTTATAAAAATGTTTGAAAAAAAATTGAATTTTTATTTTTAATTTTTTTTTCTACCGGCGTGAGGAACAATTGTATGATATAAAAGTAGTAGGTCTCATCCTCGTGTATGAGAAAAAAAAATTTTGATTCAAACAATGATTTTTAGTTTAGCCGCAAAATGTAAAAAACCAGCCAATTTTTTTTTCAATTTCACTCCAGTTTCCTTAATTATAAATTCAAACCTTCGAAACTCACATGTCGCGTGTGAAATTAGTGCTTCAAAAACCAGTCCAAAAATTATTCGATTATCTCGTACATTATGGCAACAAATAGCGATTTTCGAAAAAAACTGTGAGTACCAATAGAATCCAACATAATGGGGTTACAGCGTCAAAAAAAATTTCTCGTAGTACTTACAGATATGGAGATTACTAATGCGATTGAAAAAAAATTTTTTTTCCATCGACAAAGGTCGAAAAAAAGGAGAGAAAATTTTTCTCACTTAACAAATAGGATTATTGTTGAAATTATTGACTTACGAAAAACATTTTTTAATATTGTTATTTCTATTTTTGAGACGAAAAATTAAAAAAAAGAACCTCTTCATCTTTATTAGAACCGGAGTTACACTTGTTTTACTTATTTGCGATTTATTATCAATGTTAATAATATTAAGATTTGAAAAAAATACTATATCTCGTCCATACCTCAAGGGTCAAATAAGAATTTTTTCATTTTGATTTGAGCTCTATTTTTATCAAAGTTAATTAGTGAATCGAGGCAAACGCGAGGCGTCGCATCCCAGTAGCGCGGCAACGTGAAACGGTAGCGCGGTAATGCGGTGGGGGGTATACGAGAGCGGGCAGTCGAACAGTAGTTGTTAAATGTATATCTCCGGTAAAAATTATAGTAAAAGAATTTTTTTTTTTAACTAATTATTTTTTTCTCAGCTATCGGAATATTCAATGAGTTTTTTATTTTGATCAATACTTTTTTTTTGATGCTGTAACCCCATTATATTGAATTCTATTGGTAGCCAAAGTTTTTTTCGAAAATCGCTATTTGTTGCCATAATGTACGAGATAATCGAATAATTTTTGGACTGGTTTTTAAAGTACTAATATCACACGCGACATGTGAGTTTCGAAGGTTGAAATTTATAATTAAGGAAACTGGATTGAAATTAAAAAAAAAAAAAAAATTGGTTAGTTTTTCACATTTTGCGGCTAAACTAAAAATTATTTTTTGAATAAAAAATTTTTTTCTTATACACAAGGATGAGACCTACTATTTTTATGTGAAATATTTGTCCCTCACGCCGATAGAAAAAAAATTAAAAATAAAAATTCAATTTTTTTTTTTCAACATTTTTATAAACAATCAGCTGTTAAATTGATATGGCGGCAAAATCAAGGGCTCATTGTTTGAGGTCAAATCTACCTACGGAAAAGTCGGCGAACCTGTTTTCGAAAAGAACAGGAGTCAGTCGATTACATGCCTTATTCGCCTGTACTAGAGATGTCAGCCAGGATTCCGATACAGCAATGAGATGATAGTGTTTTGAAGAGAAATAGCCCCGAAACTCATCTATAATATCTGATACCAACGACTGAGCATTCACCTGACAGGCATCGATAGACTTACACATAGCCATTGAGAATATGGTACACAGCAAGAAAATCAAAACAAATTGACGAGATATAGCTCGACCTAGCACAGCTAGATAGATTAGAATATGTAGACACTGTGAAGCCAGAGGGCCTAAAAAGATTAGCGCGGAACGTAAGTAATGTAAATACAAAGAGGAAAGCATACTTAAGAGGCAAAGCCAGTTTTCTGATACGAGCAGATAAGCGACCAAGTTAGCAGAAAAAGAAGTGAATAAGACTAATTGCTATGAAGATATAGTAGGGATATCTACGATTTTCGAGACATGTATAAGTGGAGCCCCATCTCTTTCTCCCACGTAGACGTTTCCATTCTTTGTCCAGGCATACTTGACAACTTCCGCCCGTTTGGTTATCCTTACCGCAACAAAGAGTTTACGCAATAGAGGAGTTAGACTTTTGCTGACGGAGATATCAAGAACCTATTTGTTCTTCCATTGCAGATCCCGCGTTGTCAGTTTACCCCTTCGATTTCGGATGAAGGTTACTAAATTTACAGCTGCATCACGACGCGTAAGAACATCTGTGATTGGAGATGGGTGAACTGAATCATTGGATGGTCGCCGATATATTGAGCTGACATCCGCAGCATCGAGGGTTGATCCGCATGCATTACCAACTGACGATGAGTAGAGAATGCTGTGCCGATCCTTATTGGCCTTTACCAGAATCCCTTCAATTTCTACTGAGTTGTAAGCCAGTTTTTGTTGGAGCTTGTTGTTCTCAACCTCCAGCGCGTTCACCTGCGGTTTGAGATTCGCCAGAGAACCCCGAGTGCATTCGGCTTCCGCATCCAATTCCAACAACCTAGCTTCTAACACAGCGATTTTAATAGAGTTAGTCTGTGCAGTTTCGTGGCACGGCTCTAACGATTTTATTAACTCTGCCGTTTGCCGATTTTGACTCTACTTGTATTCATGTAGTGCCGTTGTGTTCGCCTGAATAGCCTTCAAGATGTCTGCTAACGAAGGATGCAGATTCGAGTTTGCTCCACTGTTCGATCCTCCACTGCTAGTGCCAGCTTAATCCAGTAAAAGAAGGTCTGAACCCCATGTTTCGATAACCAGGCTGCGTTTTTGCTCAAAAATCAAGTTTTAAGTGCTGATTAATATTTGAGGACAATCAGGGTACTCACCCCCGGGTCGGGGTGAAAAAAATTAAAAATTACCCTCGAAAACGGGTTTTTCCAAAATGACTCGAAAAATAGAGTATGTAGAATAAAATTGCAGAACGTGAAATCTTCTACAAAAAAGGTCCGAACCACTTCAACCCTATTTCGAACCGTTCATCCCCCAGACGCGTTCGAAAACTCGAGGCCAAAAAAAAATATAAAAAAAGTTTAAAGCAATTTTTTTTCAATTGTTCGGTCTTGTTGAATGGCTATACTTGTTCCATCTTCGACTGTGATTTGTTCACCCCTTTGGTAAGCAATTTTCATGAATTTACGGCTTAAAATTGATCCTAACTTTTTTCCTAATTGATGAATATATTTTTTTTTTTTATATAGTTTTTATTAGAATATTTCCAACAATTTTCGCAGAAAACATTTTCACGTATCTCCGACAAGTTCGAAGTTAAACACAATTTTATATTTTCTATCCCTCCGAGAAGGCTGTATCGGAGAACCCCTGTTGAGAGAGAGAACAATATGCCTACGTCGGTGCCGCTCGCACGCATACCCGCCTCTAGCCGACTCAATGCGCTTGCGCGTGACTTCGACGTATAGACGGTTGGAGCGTCAGCATGTCAAGATAAACAAATTGTCGAAGGACTTGATGTACGTAAAAATTTACCTCAAAATTGATTTCTGATTATGTCATTGAGCCATTGATTATTGTATGAGCCCATTATATGTTTACTATTGGAATAGATGTAGATACACGAACCGACTTCACTTCAGCTACTATATTTGCCCTCATATTTTGATTAGGCATAATGATAAGTCGAGCTATCCGCTAGCCACGCCGATAGCCCGTAAGTGGTCCGACTCTCTCTCTTGTTCATGCGTGCCCCGCTCACCGCACTCCGCCACGCCTACGTTTCGCTCATCCCCCCGAGGGAAACTGCCGTACATCCTTAGATATTTATTATAGTATTTTTGGGGTTTTATCTTTTATTTGTCTTCTATTGTCAATGAAATAATGGTGAACATCTGAAAGACATTTTAGTCTCGATCACTTCACTAATCAAGTTTTTATGACGAAAAGATTATAATCAAGTAAGTATCGCGTGAATGAAAAATTTACTATAATACTAATGAAAAATTCACCCGGCAAAGGGGAATATTTTTCAATAGAATAAATGCAAAGAAATGAATATAATTTAAAGGACAATTTCAATGGAATTCTAATAGAATCTCAATAGAATTTCTACAGGTTTCTAAGAGTAATTTTTTACATGAGGCGTTAGGTTTTTGATGAATTCATTCAAACATGTCCTCACGAAAACCGAACCGAAAATGGTACTCTGATGCACGCACAAAATCATGAATAATAAAATCTAATAATTCGATTCATAAGTTGCGCATTGAATATTCCTGAAATTTTGGAAACAATAGAGTCCAGTTAATCCTCCTATTGTAAATAAAAAGATAAATCCTACTGATCATAAATTGAGTGGATTATAATTTACTTTTATTCTGTGTATAGTTGCTAATCATCTAAAAAATTTTATTCCTGTTGGGATAGCAATAATTATAGTAGCTGAAGTGAAGTCGGTTCGTGTATCTACATCTATTCCAATAGTAAACATATAATGGGCTCATACAATAATCAATGGCTCAATGACATAATCAGAAATCAATTTTAAGGTAAGTTTTTACGTACATCAAGTCCTTCGACAATTTGTTTATCTTGACATGCTGACGCTCTAACCGTCTACACGTCGAAGTCACGCACAAGCGCATTGAGTCGGCTAGAGGCGGGTATGCGTGCGAGCGGCACCGACGTAAGCATATTGTTCTCTCTCTCAACAGGGGTTCTCCGATACAGCCTTCTCGGAGGGATAGAAAATATAAAATTGTGTTTAACTTCGAACTTGTCGGAGATACGTGAAAATGTTTTCTGCGAAAATTGTTGGAAATATTCTAATAAAAACTATACAAAAAAAAAAAAAATATATTCGTCAATTAGGAAAAAAGTTAGGATCAATTTTAAGCCGTAAATTCATGAGAATTGCTTACCAAAGGGGTGAACAAATTACAGTCGAAGATGGAACAAGTATAGCCATTCAACAAGACCGAACAATTGAAAAAAAATTGCTTTCAATTTTTTTTATATTTTTTTTTTTGGCCTCGAGTTTTCGAACGCGTCTGGGGGATGAACGGTTTGAAATAGGGTTGAAGTGGTTCGGACCTTTTTTGTAGAAGATTTCACGTTCTGCAATTTTATTCTACATACTCTATTTTTCGAGTCATTTTGGAAAAACCCGTTTTCGAGGGTAATTTTTAATTTTTTTCACCTCGACCCGGGGGTGAGTACCCTGATTGTCCTCAAATATTAATCAGCACTTAAAACTTGATTTTTGAGCAAAAACGCAGCCTGGTTATCGAAAACATGGGGTTCAGACCTTCTTTTACTGGACTTTACGGGACCGCTGGAGCTCAAACCGATGGACAGCGAATATAGTCCTGGAGCCAGTCCTCCATGCTGCACGATCGAAAGAGTGGGGAGCAGCCGCCAATTAGGGAAAGCAATAAGGCAATCGGGGAGATATACTTGTATAAGTCTGATTGTGAGTATTCGCTGGGTGCGCGATGATAGCGCCAGCTAGCGGTTACAATTAGGGCGGACTGGAAACTGCGATCTTTACGAGAAGTAAGTACATAAACAAATAATTTCAATGAAACATCGTAATTTACATATGTTCTATACGATTATGTGAGTCTATAGTGTCGATAATCATGTTGACCTTTTTTTATTTTCCGTCTAAAATGGCAAAATTATTAATCAAAACAAGTTTTCAGGCAATCACACACGACACTATTTCCTCACCTGAAACTAGTGATGTACCTGCGGCGGACTTTGACATGACTGTCTTCGCGAGAAGTAAGTAAAGAAATAAACAAATTCAATCAGATAACACAATTCATATATATTTCAGACGATTATTTAGGACTGTAGTGTCGTTAATTATGTAAATCTTTTTTTATTTTCAGTTAAACATGGCCAAATTAATTATCAAAACTGGATTCCGAGCAGTCACACACGACATCGCTTTCCAACTACAAACTACATGGAAGGAAAAAAATTAGTTTTTACTCAACATGTCCAAGACGTGAAAGAAATACGACAAGATCATATGAGCCACACCATCGAAGCTCGTGTAATTCGTCAAACTTCAGTGACATCGACGCCATACATAACATCCTTGAACGTATTATTATTTTTTTTTTTTTTTGCAATCTTTGACGTAGTGCATACGTATCATCCGTTTCAATGTAATAGAACGTAAAGAAATAATTAAATTTTTTTACAGATTGTTTCTAGTCGTTACGTTACGAGTGGACAATGTGATTGCGAGTACAATCAGAGTGGTAGATGTAAGCATATTGCAGCTCTGATTTACTACATCAACCACGAAGAAAGCTTTTCCAAAACCAGCAAAGAGCAGCAATGACCAGCAAAGTGCCAGACAGTTCGCCAAAGAAAAGTACTCCAAAGTAAAATACTTCAAAGAAATGATCAGCGTAAATCTTTTCAACAGTATTACATCCTTGGTGTTTCGTCTTCTTGTAGCACTTCATAAACTTCGAATTGCTTGATATTTCAGTTTGAATTTCAGCGTCACATGTTTCTTTGCAGCAAAATATATATCTATTGCAAATGAGTGTTTTTCCTTCATTTTCAACATTCGAAAATATTTCAATTTGGCATTCTTTATCAATTTTTGAACTTTGAGTATTTTCCATTACTTCAAATTCACTTGATTTATCATCAATATTAAGTACAATTGCTGCATTTTTTTCTTTCTTGTTTCTGCGTTTCATGAATCGTTTGTACCTTGACGTGGCTAAATTTTCATTAACCCTTGCAGAGGTGTATACAGCAGGAAATATTTTTGGTATGTCACTAGGACTGTCCTGTTCATCAGATTTTTTGCCTCCAATGAAGTGCGCACTGCAAATCCTGTCACGTGGCTTTGGGTACCATGGCGATCCATCGGCACTGAAGTCAAACAATAAATAAATTATAGTAACTGAACCATTCTCACATGCAACTTCCTACAACGTACAAAATATAATATTAAAAATGTTACTTTATAATAACGTTGAAGTTTACATCGTTGGAACGCAACGAAATTTGTCGAAAAAAATACGCATCTAAATTAATATCAAGTTCATCCTTTGCCATCATACAGGGCCAGTATGTTTTTTTCGTTATGATCACTTTTTGTGCCTAGCGGAATCATTTTTAGTTGATTTACGTTTTTTTTTTAGTCAAATTTTATTACATTCCAACGATGCAAACTTTAACGTTGTGCTTTATAGGTTAACTTACTTACTTTTTTCCTCTTGACAGCGTTTATCCATTTCATTCGTTGTTCTCGTTTCCAACTTGCTTGTGGAAATTTATAGAATTTGTGATTGCTATTTCTGCCATTATTCTTGCAGTTCACTATGCAGCAGGTTTCGTGGCGCATGTTTATTTTTGCTTAATAATGCAAGAATACGCAAATCTCACTGGTACATAGTGAGAGTTTGTCCGCCTGAAGTGTCTTTTTTGGTCACGTCGCGCGCTGCGATCGATTCCAGTTCTCCCACCACCTACTTCGCACCCAGCGAATACCCCGCCAAGTTACCGATTATTATCAACATAAGTTATCAACATTCTACGTTCAAAATTTGTATGAGATGACTCTTCGATGAAATGTTATGCTTCCTTACATGCTTCTTCAGTTCAGCCACACAGCCTCTATTGGATTCAACTCTGGCAACTGTGGTGGACTTGACAAAATATGGGGAACATTAACAACTCGTTAATATACACGACGATACAATAAACGAAAGCTACGTTGATAAAATATTACAAATGGTGGAAGAAATAAACTCAATTCAACCAATCCAACGCACATTCGAAGGAATAATCGGTGCGGCTAACACCATAATCGATCGATTATGGCAAATACAGCAGCATTCATAGTGATCTTACAGAGTAATGTAAATGGAATTCACAAGAGAATAACCGAACTTCGAAGCCTCGTTATGGAGACAAATCCGCACATTGTAGTCGCCAACGAAGCGAAGGTAAAACCTTCCAGCATCTACAAATAAAACATCATGGGATACTCAAAAATCGTGGACAAAAAAATTCGGGCCGCCACAGAACGACGCACGAAGAGAGGATCCTTCATGTACACAAGAAATGATGTCTACTGGATTCGTAGAAAATCACCTGACCTCTTAAAGTGCTGCTCGATCACAATAAAGACGTACTCCGATAGAAAAATCAACATCAATGGAGTCTATGCAGCACCAAATGAGGCTGTACTCAATGACGACATCCTGGAAATACTCGGGCAACAAAACTCAGTAAATGTAGGTGATTGAAATGCACAACACACGGCATTTGGGCACAAGCACAACGACTGTAGAGGAACCATAATTATGGACCTCGTTAAAATTGGAATTCTTGATATTGCCGTTGATCCCACAGGCGCGAGACCGACAGCAAATCTGTACAACTCCAACCTTGATTATGCACAGACCAACCTCGGCAACAACATCATCATGTATAAAAATACCAACGACATTGGCAGCGACCACGTGCCGATTTTCCTAAAAATCAAATTAGCAGCGAAAACAACCACCGCTGGAAGAACAAGAATTAAAACGGTCGAAAAATGGCTCGAATATGAGGAAAGAAGTGTTTAGAAAAATCATGGAGCACAAGAAAAGCCAATGGATGGAAATCATCGAAGACGAAACAAACCACAGAAAAACCCTTTGGCGACTCTAAAAATCGCTGAAAAACCTGAAAACGTGGTCTCTTTCTTCGAAGGCGCCTACACAGAAAAAGACGTAGTAGACAGACTGGTGGATGCAGCGATTGTTACTGAAAGCACCATACAGGATGAATTAAAAACCACAAACACACTCGTACCACCGAAACCAATCAAAGAGACATCGCTACGAGAGATGAAAAAAGCCCTGAAAAAGTTCAAAAATAATAAAGCACCGGGACCAGATAATCTTGGAGCAAAACATTTAAAACGCATGCATGATTCGTGCCACATAAGACTCAAAGAAATCTTCAATTTCTGTCTACAAACGAACTACTACCCGAGCGCGTGGAAAAACGGCACATGCATATTCCTGCACAAAAGCGGAAAGCCAATAAATGAGCCATCTTCGTATAGACCAATAACGCTACTCAACATCATGGGAAAATGGTTTGAACGAATAATTCAGAATAGAATGAGTGATTGCTTCAACTTACTCCCGGACTCGCAACATGGATTTAGACCAGGTCTGGGCACGAATAGCCAACTGACCTGAACGTTCTACTACATCAAAAAAACAATTAACCTTTTAAGGACGCGACTGGTTGATATTTCGACCACTCAAGTATCATAATATTTTCGAGTTGTATTGGAGATAATATTGTGTGTTGAATATAGAAAAAATAGTGTAACCATTCTAGGAATCACTATTTCAAGGTCAAATTTTTTGTTCAGTATTTCGACCTGAAAATTGGTATACCCACGTATTTTGATGCACTGAATTCGAAAAAAATAGTATTGCGTATGGTAAAACGCATCTTCAAGGTGAATATAAAATCGAAATATTTGATCACTGTTAGTTTCTACCGGCAGATCAGCACATTGTTTTTTCTTGCGGAGGATTTCTTATCATTTTCGGATTAAAATAGAAGGAGCAATAAATTTGACCTTGAAATGTAATTTTCAAGGTCAAGGATGTGTCTTGCACATCTTTTACTATTTTTTTCGTATTCAGCGTATCCAATTACGTAAGCAAGCACTTCTAACTCGCCAAATCAAATTTTTAACATTGGACTTTACGTTACAGACAGGAGTGGTCGAAATTGCGACCACTGGGTTAGTCGGACACTCCACGTGAGAAATTCATTGATATCATACACAAATTTCGTGTAAAATAAAAGGTCGATTTCAACGTAAAAATTCCCGTCCTGAAAAGGTTAACGAAGAAGAAAGCTGCTGCATCGTATCTCTCGACCTTACGAAAGCTTTTGACAGTACCAATCACAGCGGACTAATCTTCAAATTAACTGAAGTGGGCATCGATATCGGGATCATCAAACTGCTAGAATCTTACCTAACGGACAGAAAACTGATTGGTAAATTCCTGATTGAACAAAGCGAATTAAAACAACATCCACATGGTGTCGCACAAGGCTCTGTTCTTGGCCCGATAATATTCCATCTGTACCTCAGTGATGTGCCGCACTTATCTGATCTAATATCACAATACGCAGACGATATGTGCATAATCAACAAGGGCTTCAATCCAGACAGAGCCAAATACAAGGCATCGAGAAACACAAACGAGCTTATCAGATACTATCACCGATGGCGGCTCAAATGTAACGGCACGAAAACACAAGTAATCATGTTTGGACAACATCGGCGAGCTGAACAGAGATTTATTAAGACAACCAACCCGACGACAAACCAAGATGAATACATTGAAATGAAACGGGAAATAGAATATCCCGGCGCAAAAATAACAAGAACCCTGAAAGTATCACCGTTAGGACTGAAGAGACTCAATATTACAAAACACGTAATAGCAACTCTCCAGAGCATTATTGGTCAATCCACACAAACCGACGCATACGTCAAATGGTGAATAATACGAGCGTGTATACTGCCATCACTGGATTACGGCACCGGGTTTCTCCTTCCACTCTATAAGAAAACAAATCTCAAAAAGCTCGAAGGTGTCTACAAGAAAGCGCTAAAAAATGCTGCCGGGCTACCGATGTGCTTCCCCACAAAGGATCTCTGGTTAATGCTCGACGAGGTTCCATACCTCGAACGACTGCGCAGCATCTACAATGAAAACCTGAAAAAACTAACTTCCCGAGCTTGCTTGTATCTACGAGGATTGACAGCTGCTGACCGTCATTAATACCAACGCCCCGAGGCAAAGAACAACATTGCATTGGTAAATCTTGGTGAGCGGTAATTGAATGTATAACGTATATTTTCGTTAACGTTTCGGCCCGGATAGGGGCCCTCCTCAGAACGATCAATTTTTATTTGACTGTCAAGAACATAAATGTTCTCAGTAAGACATAAACTTCTATGGCTGTAATACTATTGAAAGTTATTGTCTATTGTAGATTAGAATGAACATATCGTATATCTGTTATGATTAAAAAAGTATATAGAACTTAAGAAGTAATTTACCTTGTATAAGAAAGAGGATTAAGACACTGGTCAGAATCATAAAGTACATATTGGAGAGCGATGGTTCTTCAAATAGGATGACTGTAGACATTGGCGTCTTCTCCAATTGTTAAAAAGTGTTGGTGTATAAGATTTGAAAGTTAATAAATAAAATAACTATATATATGCACAATGCATAAGTCAAAAGATTGAAAGGTTAAAGAAAGGGTTTTGGATAGTTAAAATAGTTAAAACGATGCTGACACAACAATAATGGTGTCGTTATCTCCCTATTCTCCCTGTCTGAATAATTTTGCTAAACCGTTTGAAACAACTGGTAAACGACAACTGCTGGGAGAATCAAATGTGACCCAGAGTGAAGGCAAACAAGTACAAACAAATGTAGAAACAAGCAACGTAGGGACATCAAAATTATGTACAACTTATAGTTAAGGTTAAACAAAGTGTGGTATGTGGGCGGTAATCAGCGGTTTGTAAATATTGCTAAGTTGTTCGACATCTTGTCTAAGGTTAACGGAATTTGGATGCCCTACAAGATTGCACATTTCTAATAGTAAACGTTTATAATAATTGGGTTCTTCACAAAGGATGTTTGCATTATCATAGTTGAAAGAATGTTCTTTGTTGATCACATGTTTAGTTAGTGCAGTATATCGATCCTCATTATCTTGTACATTACGTTGATGCTCTTTGTGTCTAGTACGGAGATGGCGCCGGTTTGTCCAATATAAACTTGATTGCAATCATTGCAAGGTATCTTATAAACAACGTTGGATCATTTGCATATAGGGATCCCATCTTTTCCCGAATCAAAGACAAATTGTAAATCTTTTGAGTTTTTTGATGGGGATAAATGTAGTGGCTGGTTTGTTGTTGTCATCTGCGGAAGCCGAGTCAATATTGTTGTCCAGTAAGTTATTGATATGGATGCGTCTCTATTTTATATGTTTGTACAAAAGGCTGTGTGGATAATCATTCCATCTTAAAATATTGTATACAAGTGACAGATTTTTTTCATGGAATTCGGTACTTGATAATTTGATGGCTCGGTCAACAAGATTAAAGATGGTACCTATCTTGTAAGACATCGGGTGGTAGGAATTAAAATTCAGGTATCTTTGAGACCATATTTTTTTGTGGAACCAATCCGTTTTGATGTTAGAGTTGTTGTGTATCAACAATAAATCCAGGAAATTGATAGCGTTATTAACTTCTATTTCAATGGTGAATTGTAATCGGGGATGATATAGTTTGAAAATGTTCAATATGTCGTCTATTTTTTCTTTAGGGACAGCAGTTAAAATATCGTCAACATATCTGAAATAGAAGGGTATATCAAAACCAAATTTGCTGATGTATGACAACTCAAGGTCCTCAATTACAAGGTCTGAGAAGATTGGAGAGAGTGGGGATCCCATAGGCAAACCCAACTGTTGTGCATATGTGTCCTTGTTAAATTTGAAGATAGCCGAATCTAAACAGATGTTTAACGCTTTAACAAGTTCAGTAAATGGGATTGGAATCTTTTTATCTAGAAAGGCCCAACGGTTCTTTACAGCGAGTATAGCGAGGTCTATAGGTGCATTAATGAATAACGATATTACGTCTAGTGATATTGAAATGTAATTGCCTGGAATAATCAGTTTACTTATTTTATCTACTAATGTAAAACTGTCTTTGACTATGGAGGCAGGGGGGGGGGGGGAGGGTGATATTTGTAGTGAACCAAGAATTAATTAATTTAGATAAGGCATAAGTCGGGCTATTAACAAAGGAGACTATTATTCGTGCTGGAATTCCTTCTTTATGAATTTTGGGGAGGCTATATGCACGTGAAATATACGTTATACATTCAATTACCGCTCACCAAGATTTACCAATACATTATCTACGAGGTCGAGAATTTTAATCCTTCAAAGAACAACATTCTCTGCCCAGTCCCTCCTGCAGCATAGGAACCCCGAAAACCATATCGCTCATACCCTCATCTGTAAATACACGTCTTAACCCTTCACCTCATCATGAAAATAATATAATGAGTCTAACAAAGAAGAATAAATATGAGCCGTCAGGTAACAACAACACACATCAATTACATGAACACACAAATATCTCTCTCAGAAAAGTATAGAGACTCTAGGAGCAATTGAATAATGCAGTAATACGTAAACACGAATTTGAATAAAAACCTCGTTTGAATGAAAAAAAATTAACAACTCTGAGGTAAGCGGTTTGACCAATCACAAATTTGACCAATCAAAATCAGGCATGAAATAGGCCGCTAGAATATTACTATCAGTCTGAGAATCAGCAGTACTCGACGGACAACCGCCGAAAGCATACGCTGAATTTCTCACAGATGAGCTCTTCAGATAGAAAAGAGGCAACGGCCTGAAGCCGATCTTACCCCGATATCAGAAGTGGGATTCAAGTCGAAACGAGTATGCCAAACATGCCTAACAAAGCGACTCCGTCACTGGCCGCTCTATTAGAGGTGATGGCACGACAACATCAAGAGAATATTAGAGGTAATAACGTGCTCATCGAAGCTATGTTAGCCAGAGCAGCGGCCCCACAATGACCGAGACTAGCGGACATTTATAACGCCCTTTATAACTCCGATGGTGAAGTATCCATTCGCAACTCCTGTGAACACGTCGATCGAGCTAAACAATACCGAAAATTAACCGATTAGGAAATATATATGAAGATCACAGGACTGTTCCAAAGACACTTAGTGACACTTGGCTAGTAGAATCCCCCCACGTGGACCGATATGAAAACAACCCTCGTTCAAACGTTCGAGCCAGAGGACAGATATTCGAACGATATTGTCAAGTTACGCAATTTCTGGTTCGACACGCATCGATGAAGCAGGCTTGGACCACCTGGAATCGGGTGATCGTCGGTGATAAAGAGTGCGATGCCGTAGAGAAAGTGATAAGGTGTATCGATGATAAACAGATGAGGCTTCGTCTCTTAGCCAGCAAGTGCGCGACTGTCCCTGAATTCATCTTCGTAGCATCAACCATGAAATCCGAAGAACGAGATGATACGGCTTTAAGCCGATCTCACCCTGACATATATTTACAAAATTCTTGAGCCACGTAAAAAGTATGTTCTATTTTGCTCTGGGCTTCGACTAATTCAAGGGCGTCCCATTTGATCCCGCTGTCCCCTAAGCATACTTATTTATTCATATATTCAGGTGTCATATAATAAAAAAAGTATATTACATAAAGGGGAGAGTGAGGCAAAATGGGCCTCGTGCTAATTTAAAAAAGAGTGCCTATTATAATTGTAATTTGTGATTGATGCGATAAAAGGATTCAATTACAATTGTAATTGTGCCACAATATTCGCAGCACGTAACAACGTCAGCGAGCAGGCAGATTTGATGATTACACGAGAGGTTCGCAGTGCACTGCAACCGTATATCGGTACCACTAAACTATAATATACCTATGTAACTAGACATGCTCCAACGCCTTCGACGCGAGCCGAGCGTGATAGCATCATAATGATTTTGTGTCTTTCTCTATACAGTCCAGTCCAAAAAGTAATATCGAGTATACGAAACATCAAATAAACACAGTGCGAGGAAAGAGGTGAATACCATGATTATTGCATATAAATAATATAAAAAAAACATGAGGATTCACTGTACTCCTGTAGAGCACATATTTTAACCGTGGTGTGAGGAATGGTAATGCAGATGATGGTCTAACTTTTTTACAGATGGGTCATTCCATGTCAAATCGACCAATGGTTGGAATTGATCCCTTTGGATTTGGACGAAATTTGGTCAAAGTTTTCTTTCCTTATAAAACGAAGATCTGACAAAGGAAAAAAATTAAAATATTTTTTTTCGAAAGCTTCTCAAAATTTCATTATTTTTCTAATTTTTCAAGTTTATTTTTTAATTATCTCGAAAAATATTATAGTTACAGAAACGAGCTTGTGTTTGTTTTAAAAAAAATACCTGGGGCTATGAAAGAAAAATATTTTGAAAAATGAAAAATTTGAAGAATTTTGAATTTTAAAAAATCGTCAAAATCGACCATGGACATTAAATTTTTGGTTGAATCTTTTTTATATAGTACCTTTAAATGATCTTAAAAAGATCCTGAAATTTTCAAAGCTGCGTTTTGTGTTCAAAAATATGAATTTTCGAATTTTCTCAACCTCTAAGTCAAGTAAAGTTAAGAAAACATGTATTTTTGTAATATTGAGAAGGAAACATTCATTTTGTAACATCGCATCGTAAAAACAGAAACATAATTAAAATTTAATTCTTATTTATTTGGTATAGCGTTTCAAGTCTAAGCTTATTATAATATTTTATTAGATAAGGCGTTTCTTTTTTCACTCCCTTTCCTGAGTTGATGCCTCATTTCGTTTCCTTTGCCCACTCTACACTTTGGAGTGGAATTTGTGTCTTAGGTCTTAATCAAGTGTCAGGGGTAAAATTTATATTGGATGGAAGCACACATACGCAGGTTGACCCAGGATTATCACCCCTCAGGCTACGAATGTGCTCCTCTTAAAAATTGACAACTGAAACGTTGTTTAATTTTGATCGGAAGTTTGCCTTTTGCAAATTACAGTCATTTGAAACTGGCTAATCCGGTGACATCTGACGTCTCAGCACAAGTGCCGAGCGCATGACAGTCAAATAACGATCCACCAACCCTGTTTGAAACTGTTAGATACTACCAGATTTGCCAATTTCAAACGGCAATAATTTGCAAACGACAAATTTCTTATCCATAGTAATAAACGATTCAATCGCAGATTTTCACCAGGAATATTTCTTAGCAGAGTCAACAGAGTCAGGGTGGCTATGTGGTCTAGTGGAGTAAGGCTCCGGTCAAGCATCTCTAGATACCAGGTTCGATTCCTGGCTCCGTCGTTAATTTTTCGAAATCACCAGTTTTTCAAATTTATATCTCCAAGATTTCTTAGCATATGAAGTGATAGTCATGGGCCTATTAACTATGGTAAGGTATAATAAGTATATTACGTACAGTAAGTAAGGTGAAAAATCAAGAGATAATATCCTGCTCATGTCATACACATGGAAAAATCTTGGAAATGTAGGTCTTCGTAAACAAAACGATTATTTTCAAGATTCTTCTTACACACACATCGAGGTAAATATCAGTTTTACATATACATAGAAATACCAAGCAACTCGCCTTAAAATCATTAGAATTTTCGAGCGCTCCAAGTTTTGACAATAATTTCGAATGGGATATTTTGAAATGTTGGTTTCGGGCGATTGCATAACTGCAAAGGGACAAAATTGACCCACACCAGCAGTCTATAATGTAGTTATAACGTATTTTATTGATAATATACCACAAATCCATCGTGCCTCACTATATTTCACGTTTGAATGTGAAAAGTATTTACAAGAAATTATATTTATACGGTACCTGAGGTTGATCAGATGTCTCCAAAGGACCCGAATGGGCAGGAATGTGTACGCCAGGCGGAGGAACACCAACGCCTCCTCCCGGAGCTCCAGCAAGAGTGGCGGTAAGTATTGTTGCTGGAAGAGTCATTACACTGCTCTGTGGATGTTGTATAATGTCTGGAAATTAAACATATTAGGCTTTTTAGATCACGGTATTAACTGATAAAAAATATTAATTGAAGTAAGGGATGGGGTGAACAAATTTCGTGGAAACAGATAAGTGGGACGATGGAAACTACGACGGCAAGAAAGGCGGTTTTATGATTACATAAGACAGTCATGACTATGGCTGCTTTTAATGCTTGTAAACGGGCATGAAGTACCACTTAACAACCAAGCGGGAGTAGAACTTAGCTCACCTCATACTTTTCCTCCCTAGGTTAGATAAGTGTACTTATCTTCCCTGTGACGTCATACTTTTCTTCCTTACATCGGATAAGTGAGCAAATCTCACTCCAGTAGGTTAAAAAAATAGCTATATTCGTACCTGTGTTGTATAAAATTTCGTATGGCGTTAGGGGCCATTCATTTATTATGTAAGGGTCCCGAGGGGGAGGGGGGGTTGAAAAAATCTCTACATGCCCTTATCTGGGGGGGGGGGGGGGGGGTAAAACTTATTCTTATGTAATATTTTATATGTCGAAATTTATCATTAGAAATCTACTTCCATTTTGATGCCGAATGGCCTTTTTTCATTCTATAATATACAATTGGATTTACATATCATTTACAAAAATTTGAATGCTTTTAAAATTTTTAAAACTTAAATGTGTACATTTTTATCCATTTTCAATCTTGTAAATAAAAATTATAGTATACTCTTCCCGTTTGTTGATATTATTTTAATTATTCAGAAAAACTAGATAGAATCTTACGTAAGACGGGGAGGAAGAGTTCGAGAAATTTTATGTGCCCTTAAATGGGGGTAGGGGGGGTCAAAAATTGCCAAAATCATCCTTACGTAATTAATGAATGGCCCTTTAGGGAGAAGTGCAAATTTGATTCGGGGGGAGCTGCCCTCATCAAAATCGCTTACCTCTCTACCTAGCAGCATAATATACTATTTTCAGGATGTTATCACAACACAAACCAGTAGCAGCCAGCGTTTAGAGGCGCTATTGGCTTGTTTTGCAAAAGCAACGTGATTCAGTTACTCTAGTCACTGATTCCGTTTCAGAATTAACAATCATACTTCCAAAGGTGTGCAGAATGCAATGTTTATTAATGGGTTTCCAGTAGCTCAATACTTTTTTGGAATGAAATGTGCCCTTCAACCGAATTGGAAATACTTTCCGCCAAACTTTTCCGTTTCGTCTAAAAACCAAGTTCGCCCGAATTGCAACCCTCTACGTTTATTTGTACACTAGAAATTGACAATGGCCTGATTTTGTAGTTTTATCGAACTTCGATGCCATTTTTCTAGCGGAAACGGGACAAAAATGAGTGCGAGTGAGATAGCTCGTCTAATTTTTGCATTGGAATAACAAAATACTGTCATTTTCTACGTTTGGATACCGAACCTTTTCTTACCTTTCTGTTTATATACGGCTTTCCTGTATTACAAAAGGAGAGAAAAAATTAATGTTATTTCTAATAGATTGAAATGTCTCTTACTAGCACTCATTTCTTTCTCTGTGCAGATTTTCCTCGCAAACGCGAGTTTCAAAATTTAAAAGCAGACAACAATATGAAGAATATATTTATGTACTTTATTTGAACTACTGCTGCAGTAATCAAGTCTTAACTAAAATCAGAGCTATATAATAGATATAATTTTAACACTGTATTGCAACGTGGATTTTTCCCGTACCTCGATCACTCGAAGAAAATGACCCAGAACTTGCCACATGCACAATAATTCGGCGTCCCGCAATGTAAGCTGGATGTAAAAAAGATATCGCGAAATGCTGTTGGGTAACTGGCGTGATTAACTCGTCTCGAAATCGTTAATGCCTTACCATACCTCGGGACTAGAGAGAGAGAGAGAGAGAGAGAGAGAGAGAGGGAGAGGGAGAGGGAGAGGGAGAGGGAGAGGGAGAGGGAGAGGGAGAGGGAGAGGGAGAGGGAGAGGGAGAGGGAGAGGGAGAGGGAGAGGGAGAGGGAGAGGGAGAGGGAGAGGGAGAGGGAGAGGGAGAGAGGCGAAATTGGCGAAACATGCAACGTCGTGCGAACCCCGAAAACCAAAATGGCAATGGCAAGAAGTCAAGTCCTATTTTGACTGGGCTACGTCGCAAGTTCGCCTTTACTTCATAACTCTGCAAATATAGATCCTAGCGTAAAAATCATACTGACCAAACTTGTGGGAAATTAAATTTCCAACAACTTTGGATTCTACCATTTTTGCTCTAGAGCTGTAAATTAAGGAGTTATTTCAAAAAACGAAAAAATTGAACTTTAAATCAAGATGGCGGAGAACGTAATGGCGGAATTTTCCAGAAAATCGAGATTTAGACTTCCAACTACCCCCCCCCCCCCCCCCGAAGTTTAAAAAAAATCGCTTCCCCTAATTACTTCCATTTAAGGCTATTTTTATGTCTATCTGGACTGGATTATTACCTATAGATGGATTAATTAGCAGTGTCGAAATGGCTTTAATTAAAAAAGATGTCGTCAAAAAAGATAAAATTAGGTCTGATATCACTAAATTGATTGGCAATTAGATCAACTGCTAGAAATCTCTATATTTAAACAAACAAGAAATTATATAACAAATTGAAGTAACGTTGTTATAACCAGAGCAGACAAAGGTAATGTCATGGTGCTGATGGACAAATAAGATTACACAGACAAAAGATAAGAAATTCTTTATGATTGAGAAACATATCAATTAATAAGCAAAGACCCCACAAACACAATAGGAAAAGCAATCAACGACAATATAAATATGGCAACAAAAAAATTTCATAACGTCCACAGTAGCCAAAAATCTTAAAACGCATAATTCTCTATCTCGAAAAATTTATTTTTCACCCAAAATTTACAAAAAAAATATACCACTGAGACCAATTGTTTCCAATTTAAACTCGTCAACATACAAAATCTCTAAATTCTATGCAAGCACATTAACAAACATCGTAGGTAATACCTAATATCACATAAAAGATACTTGGTCTTTCGCATAAAAGGTTTTTATTTTGTCCAAATTTGTTCCGAAAGATCACGCACTAGTATCACTAGATGTTATTTCATTATTCACGAATATTCCAACTAAATTGGTCATCTCAATCGTTAATAAGAAATGGTTTTTGTGATGTATACCCGCACGGAACGTAGGCATTGGAGAGTTAACACTGATAAGCAATACGAGCGCGTACGTACCGCTAGGAAGCGGGTTCTCAGCGAGGAGAGCCGGAGAGCGTCAGAGTATACCAGGCCGTAGTCATAGATACATACAGAATAAAGCTTAGTGATATCACACCTGTGTATCTTGATTTCCCTGATCAAACTTCCCTACTGGATCCCGCATCCACGCAGGCCGATACCTTGCAGTCTTTAATAAAATCTCACACCAATGTTACTAAGAAGGAGTTTGTAGAAATGATAAAACTATGTCTTGAATCATGCTACTTTGCCTATGGTAATCAATTTTACAAACCAAGTTACGGTGTCGCGGTGGGCTCCCCCATAAGCCGAGTAGTAGCAAACATCGTTTTAGAACATTTAAAGCACAAAGTCATTGAACAACTGTACTTTGATCTTCAGTTTTATTTACGTTGCGTAGACGATATAATAACAAGCGTACACAAAGACCAAGTACAATATCTACTACAAAAGTTTAATAATTTCCGTCCAAAGATACAATTCGCGTGGGAAATCGAAAAAGATAACAAAATTAACTTTCTAAACACTTGGGTGATAAACAAAAAAAAAAGGTTATTGTTCTGGATTGGTACCACAAGGACACGTGGTCTGGAAGATATACGCATTTCAATTCAATACACCCTTTTCAACATAAAAAACCAGTTGCTATAGCTTTATATGATCGATGTTGGAAAATATCACATCCACAATTCCAGTCAAAAAATTGGAAATTGGTTGATAAAACTCTACTTAATAATGGCTACCTTACAAATCTTTTTCTTGATATTAAGAAACGGAGAGTTGAAAAACTACATAACACCATTAACCGGAACAAAAATAACAATACCGAATAAATCATTTGCTACATCCCATTTATAGATGGCCTATCAACTAATATCATACAATGTTTGTCAAAAGAAGGAATTAATGTAGCTTACAAAATACTGAATAACACTAATAGACTAATTACTACTTTGAAAACGCTAACTTCGAGTCTACATAAAATAAAACACACAAATTTATTTGACTATCCCTCCTTCCAACCTTGTACAAGGAATTGAGATGATTGCACAAGATGCGACTGCTATTTCTAACTATGTAATTTCTAATGGACTCAAGTTAAATTTGTCAAAATCCAAAGTCATGATTCTGGGTAGTGATGCATATGTTAGGTCGATTGATGTAAACAGTTTGAGGGCAATTGTCGTAGATGGGATAGCTCTACCGTATGTATCAGAGACTAAAAATCTTGGTGTCTTGATGAGTTCAAATCTTACATGGAACAGTCAAATTGCTTCAGTTTCACAAAAAGTGCATTACACACTGCACAAACTGAAATTTCATAAAAACTCTTTGTCTCAACAGCTCAAGTGCAAACTGGTTACGACACTGATTTTTCCTTACATCGTTGCAAACTACTGTTGCCTCGTCTATTTAGATCTAACCGATGAGCTAAACACCAAGCTGCAATGTCTGGTAAATTGTGCGATCAGATTCATCTTCGGAGTGCGGCGAGACGAACATATCACTCCTTATCGACGTCGCCTAGGTTGGTTGTCGGTGCGTAATCGTCGATTGTACTTATGAGGTGTATTTATGTATAATATTCTCTACGGCGACGTCGCGTCTTATTTAAGTAAACTCTTGGTCACGGAAGATCCTTCCCTACGGCGTTAGTCTCGAAACCCAGCTTCAGCTTTCTTTTTCCACATTCCCCTTCACCACACCGCCGCATTTGCCAATTCTTTACAGCTATCGGGTGCTTATCTTTGAAACTCACTTCTACCATCACTGACCACGGCAAGTTCACTGTCAATATTCAAATCCCTTCTATTGTCCTACCTATTTACAAGAGAATTTCTCCCTTCTCCTTAATCTATATTTTCTTTTCACAATTATTTTTTAGTTTCTATTTTAGTTTTTTAGTTTTTTAGTTTTAGTTTTAGTTCTATTAATTTATGCATAAGCGCGATCTACATTGTCAGAATTTTTTGTAATTTGTTATGTTATTTTTATTTACTATTTCCATCTTGTTAACTATTTGCCCCATAGTTAAACTAGGGCATTATATAAATACTAATCAATCAATCAACCTCTCTCTCTCTCTCTCTCTCTCGCTCTCTCTCTCTCTCTCTCTCCCTCTCCCTCTCCCTCGCCCTCTCCCTCTCCCTCTCCCTCTCCCTCTCCCTCTCCCTCTCCCTCTCCCTCTCCCTCTCCCTCTCCCTCTCCCTCTCCCTCTCCTTTTCCCTCTTCCTCTCCCTCTCTCTCTCTCTCTTAGCTGCTTAGCTACTTTCTGTCAACCTCCTCTTCTGAACTATTTTCTGCTGTCTCCTGCCCGTTTTTGGCTTCCAGGTTTTTTCCTCCCCCATCGCTCTGGCAAAATTTTGAGCTAAAAATCGTCGTTGCTCTCTTCTGAGCTACGGGCTGAGGTAATAAACCGAAGACTGGTTCTTTATAACCTAAAATTCTTGGCTGTAACGACTTTGATAGTTGACGGACGATTTTCACGTTGTTTACAACTCCCACGCTGCCTTCCCTCTTCCCATTGGACGATCGCTAGGGAATTGCTCGTTGGATCTTCGTAGGACCGCGATCCATCTATCTACAACCTAGGATAGTATAGCTATCTTCGCTACCGGTAACATCTGTCTGCTCCACGGTCTTACATACAGGTCTTGCGACTCAAGAGAGTGGCTCCTCTGTTGAAGAAAAATCCAGATGGAGCTGCGATCGAGGGATGCATCAACATAATCTACAATGTTTGAATAAGCCTTTGACGTTAGGATTCCACGCCCATGTGACGCGCGAGCGCGACTATCGTCATCCTTGTCGCACCGGGCATCCCTCGATCGCAGCGACGCTAGCGGCTTGACACGTTAAGAGGCCCACGTCGAAACTCAGAGTCGCAAGACCTGTATGTAAGACCGTGGTCTGCTCTGCATGTCGACCCCTCTATGCTTCAAGTGTAAGAAGGCGATAGCCAATCAGCCGCTGTCTTGCTCTCACTATGACCGTTCCTTTCATCCCGGCTGCTGCACAAGTTATTTGTTTTACCGATCGGTTAATAGTTGCTGCCTAACTCATCTCGCCACGATGCCTGATAATCAATCGTCGCAGCAAATTGCTGGTAAAAATTCGCTTGCTCCGTCAACTACGCAGAGTGACTAAGTGACACTCGAGTCGATCGTATCTATATTACGTGCTTCTGAATCTAAATTTGCTGCTTTTGCAAGTGAGCAACGACAAATTTTGAGTAACATTAATGCATCTGTAAATGAAATCCCGAAGCTTATTGAAACAGACAACATGCACTCTGAAAAAATCGCAAAATTAGAAAATGCCAATTGTTAGAGGAGATTGCGAGTATCAGATCTAAGCTTAACTCCTCTCTTAACTCTCCTAACTGTAACGCGTCGAACGAGATTATTGTATCGGGTTTCCCTTCTGGTTTGCAAGATACTCCCGTCTCTCTTGTACAAAAAGTTTTCAACGCACTAGGCATAGCTGAATTGTCTCCTCACATTCTTGCGGTTCGTGTGATGCAAAAGAAAAACTCCAATCCCAATTGTGATCCGTTTCCATCCTCCTCAAATCTAACCACACACGTTTCTCTCTCCCTCGCGGTGACACTGACATCTGATGCCGTTTGTGTAGCTGTCATCAACAGCAAGTGTATCAAGCGTGATTTAAAGGTAAGTGAAGTTCTCGGCTCAAATTTTTCTGGCAGTATTTTCGTAAATAAGCTTCTGCCTTCGGAACTGTATAATTTACTACGTCAAGCCAAAGCTTGTGCAGCTCAAATGTCTTACAAAAATGTTTGGGTTCAAATTTTAACTATTTTTGCCAGAAAAGACAATGATCTATCTTCAATCGAAATTCGTTCTCCTGATGATCTCGCTAAATTAATTTGACTAAGTCACGCTAACGAAGTTTTCTTACCAGTCTATTAAGCTTTGTTATTTTGTTATACTTTCTTCTCACATTTGCATTACTATCCTTACTTTGTATTCTTATCAATTATCTTTAAATCTCTAAACTTTGCGTCGACGGTATTATTACTTAGAACAATGTACTATTATTTCTCTTATCTAAGATACATTACTATGATTATATTATTCTTATTTACCACGACTCATTATCATTACTTTTGCTTTGTATTTGAATTCTGTATCTACTATTTATATTACTTTTTGCCCCATAGCGTGCTAGGGCATATTGAATCAATCAATCGATCAATCAATCTCTCTTCTAGTGAGTACGCGAGTCATCTGTCACATCGTTCCGTCTTTTTTCGACTTGATTCTGCTGCTTTATGCCTTCGGGCTTATACTTTACAGATAATCAAGCACGCCAAATCACTGCTTTTCACCTCAACATATTATTATTGCCATCCACCTGCACGGTTCTTTGGGTTTTTGAGGTGAAAAGTGTCTCGAATCTAACCTCAATCTACGGCTCATGATCCTGCTGTCCATATTGACCCGTGACTGCTGGACCTCGCAGCGTTGCTAGCGCCATCTGCAACTTTTTCGTCGGCTATATCAGTCGACTTTCACGACCATCGATTACGTCTGATTACTCGACCGGTAACTTAACGACTATATCATCCAAACAAATATTCATATGTCGAAATCAGTCATGGAGGCTTCTTCAATTGAGTCAATGCTTCAATTGTTAGTGGCGCAAATTGAAGACCATAATTCAAAATGCATGTCCTTGATAGAAGCTCAGTCCAATGCTATTCGCGAAATCACCACGAAACTCGAGGCTTTTAGTCATTTGAGCGCTATAGTGGCCGAATATACCGAAAAATTATCATCGGTGGAGACTAAATGTAATTTGCTAACTCGCGAAATTGAAAAACTCCATGAAACCGCGTCTCCTGCTTGCTGTTCTCGTGAGCCGGCTGAGATTATTGTGAGTGGCCTTCCGCTTGAAATTAAAGATTTTTCTGCTATAATAGTCGAAAAAGTCTTTCATGCATTGGAGATCTCGGAACTCTCGTCCGAGATACTCGACATTCGTAGTGTTTCAAGGACATCTGGTGTAGCTATGCATAATAATAATATTACTTGACTCAATCTGTCATTGTCAAACTTAAATCCAGTACTCGCGACAACATTATCGACAGAAGGCGCCAAGTAAAAGACCTTCCTGTCAATACTGTTCTTGAATCGGAAAACAAAGGTAAAATATTAGTAAATGAATTTCTTCCTCGCGATGATTACAAACTCCTATGAAAGGCGAACTGCTGGTTTCATCAGGAGATATCGACTATGTTTGGTGTAAGTCAGGTAAAATTTTTGCGCGCAAAAACAATGGCCTACCAGCGATTATACTTAAATCGGACTCTGATTTGTCTACGCTCGTTATCCAAGGTGTTCTTTAATTTTTTTCTTAACTAAGCTTGTTATGTATGGTAATTTCAAACTGCCCCTTACTGGTCTTGCATTATTTACCTGCTTTACTTGTCCCGTTTTAATTCTGCGGAATTAGTATCTTACCATCTAAGGTTACTCTTATTTATATCTTGTAACAAAACTCGTATTTTCATATTTTGTAAACAATGATTTTTCTTTTTCTTCTCTTTTTCCGCTGAGTATTACTTCTAAAAAGCTGCCGAGACGATGAGGGAGTGCACATCGTTCTCTCTTGTTTCATCAATTAATTTCTAACTGCTAATATTAACTTTGCCTCGCTATTATTTTACAGCTAGTATTATTATTAAGATCACTTGCTATTTACTTATGTAATTTTGAAAATCCAACGCATTCAACTGTACGTCTACAACTTGCCCCAAAGCCTTGCTAAGGCATAATAAACCTAATCTCTCCCTCTCCCTCTCCCTCTCTCTCTCCCTCTCCCTCTCGCTCTCCCTCTCGCTCTCCCTCTCCCTCTCGCTCTCCCTCTCGCTCTCCCTCTCCCTCTCCCTCTCCCTCTCCCTCTCCCTCTCCCTCTCCCTCTCCCTCTCCCTCTCCCTCTCCCTCTGCCTCTCCCTCTCCCTCTCCCTCTCCCTCTCCCTCTCCCTCTCCCTCTCTCTCTCAGTCTTTTTCATCGTTTCTAACCGATCTTCCTCCTCACAGTCTCCCTTATTCCTTTTCCTTTTCATTGTTAACTGAAGAAACCGTATTGCAGCAGCTTCTATCACTCTCTTCTACAACACTCAGCACCGGGCCTGACGGCATTTCCCCTTACTCTATAAATAAATCTTGTCCGCTCATCACGTCCTTTCTAAACACCATTTTTAACAATTCTATTTCTCTTTCTTACTTTCCGAACAAATGGAAGCAGGCGTTCATACGGCCTCTATCAAAAGTTAAAACACCCCGTTCCCTTTCAGACACTCGTCCTATCGCAAACCTCTCAGAACTGTCAAAGCAATTCGAGAGGCTGTTACGCAAACAAATTACTAAATATCTTGGGGCCAACAGCATCCTTGATCCTCGACAGTCTGGCTTTCGTCATTCTTGTAGTACCCAATCAACTCTCTTGAGGGGAATGGATGATATCAGACTCGGGGTCGACGAAAGGAAACTGACGCGATTAGTCCCCTTTGACTTCAGCAAAGCTTTTGACATGGTACCCCATCATCGGCTACTCGCGAAATTACACACGCTAGGTTTTTTCAGAGTGCTCTATCGTGGTTTTTTTCATATTTAACGGGACGTTCCCAAGCAGTCGTTGATGACAAGGGCATACTGTCTACCTGGTTACCAACAACCATCGGAGTACCTCAGGGTTCCGTTCTAGGGCCACTTCTATTTACGCTCTTTATCAACGGTATTGGCAATAATCTGTGCTACTCCGACCGAATGATATTCGCTGATGATACGCAAATTTATTTACACTGTTTTCTTTTCGAACTAAATCATGCCATAGCTAAAATCACCCACGACGCTCAGACGATTGCAGATTTTGCAAGACACAACGGGTTGTCGCTTAACCTAACAAAATCTGAAGCCCTTATTTTAAGCAGTAACGCATTTGTAGAAGAAATTGATTTACTTGCGATTCCTCCCGTACAAGTAAATGGTAATCCATTACCTTATGTGTCAGAAGCTCGCAATTTAGGAATAACGTTCTCTTCAAATCTGTCTTGGAATAAGGACATCTCTACTATTTCTCAAAAAGTTCATGGCACTCTGCATAAATTGAAATTTCATAAAAACTCTCTTTCCACTCAACTCAGGATCAAACTTGTTACAACCCTTATTTTTCCTTACCTAGATTACGGCTGTCTCACTTATTATTGTCAGAAATAAGACGACGCTAACAGAGAAATATATTCAAATTGGCGCCTCAGCGCGTGACCACGATTGGCTATGATGAATGTAGCTCTTACGGGTAACATACTAGATGCGAACTCACTCTCTTCCTTTTGTAATTCTACCTGTAATATATAATACAATATAATATCTACTTATAACAGAGCCATCCTGATAATACGAGTACTTTATTTACCTAAAAATAACAGGTTATGGGCCCAGGATACGCTCGCGATAAAAGGTTAAAAGTAGAAAAGTGCTAAATACAAAGCAAAAGTCGAAAAACGCAACGAGACATTTTTGAGGTTAGCCAGCCGCGTGCGAAGTGCGAAGAAAAGACCAAGATAAAATGGATCAAGAACAAACCAAAATAAATAAGCTTGAAAAGGCAGAAGATTGGAACCTGTGGAAATTCCAGATCAAAGTAATGCTTATGAGTAATGAAGGATGGGAAGTCGTCAACGGAACAGCGGAAAAACCAGGAATTCCAGCAGAAGGAGCGCCGCCAGAAATCAAGGCACAGTACGAAAAGGAGCTTAGGAATTGGACTAAACTTGATGGTAAAGGGCAAAAAATAATTGTTTTGAATACAGGTGAGCAAACCATGTTACACTTAATAAACTGCACCTCGTCAAAAGAGATGTGGGATAAGCTGCATCAGATATATGAGAATAAAACACAAACAAGCATACATCTAATGCAACAAAAATGGTTCAGTCTTAACAAAGAGCCAGGAGATGATATATCGACTCACATAGCTAAAATAATGGACTTACGCCATAAATTACAGTCAGTAGGAGAAAAAGTATCAGATAGTATGGTAATAACAAAAATAATAATGACGTTACCGCACCAATACGATCACTTTGTAGCTGCATGGGAGTCAACTGCAGAAATAGAAAGAACAATTGAGAAGTTAGCATCAAGATTAGCGATAGAAGAAATGAGATCTAAGCTACATGACGAGCAAAATAGTGCTCTTGCTGCTAAAATTTATAATCTTCAGAAACAAAAGCGAGATGATGAAAAGAAAGAGACATCCAAGAAACCAGGGGTGTGCCACAAATGCAAGAAAACGGGCCACTGGAAACAAGATTGCTGGTACAACAAGCCGGAGGAAGAAAGGCCTGTATGGCTAGGAGGTAAGAAGAAAAATCCACCAAGAGGCGATGCTTTAGTCGGGCTAGAACTATTATCCTTGCCGTCGGAGAGTGTGGAAAGCGACGCTTGGATATTTGACTCGGGGGCGAGCAACCACATGACCGGAAGAAAAGAGTGGATGACTGATTACGAAGAGCTGAAGGAACCAGTTGGCATCAAGACAGGAAATGGAGAAATAATAAAAGCACAAGGAAAAGGCAACATCGACGTACAGGCGTACGACGGAAAGAGCTGGAAGCGCAGGTACTTATCGAATGTATTATATGTACCTAAATTACAATTTAATCTATTCTCAATGAGCGCTGCATTATCCAAGGGTCTCACAATGAGATCAGATGGAAATAAATGCACACTGATGAGAAACGAAGAAATAATAGCGCTTAGCTCACGAATCGAAAAACTTTATAAAATGGATTTCAAAGTAATAGAACCTAAATTAAATCTTTTGAGTCAGGAAGTCAACGTCGCAGGAAATACAAAAAGCGAAATACAAGTATGGCACGAAAGACTGGCTCATCAAAACTATCAACATGTCAGACAAGTGCTAAAAAAACAAGGAATAGAAATAAAGGACAAAGTAAACCCATTTTGCGACCAATGTGCACTGGGAAAATCACATAGACAACCGCTGAAAGAAAGTAAAAGCGTTTCAAAGAAAATTGGAGACCTGGTTCACTCAGATCTATGCGGACCGATGGAAGAAGACTCACTGGGAGGATCAAAGTATTTCCTTCTGTTCAAAGATGATTTTTCGAACTACAGAAAGATATATTTTCTGAAAAGGAAGACGGAAGTGTTGGATTGTTTGAAGAATTTCATCGAGAGAATGAAGAAAGAAACGGGCTACGAGTTGAATACATTAAGAACAGACAATGGATTGGAGTATGTGAACAAGCAGGTCTCGGAATTGCTCAACCAACATGGAATTAAGCATGAAAAGTCAGTGGCATACTGTCCACAACAAAACGGGAGAGTAGAAAGAGAAAACCGGACAATAGTCGAAGCAGCTAGAACAATGTTACAAGGAAAAAGTTTACCAAAGTCATTATGGGCGGAAGCGGTCAACACCGCAGTCTTTGTACTAAACAGAACAGGAAAAAGCAGAACAGAAGAGAAAACTCCTTACGAGCTATGGTTCGACAAAGAAATGGACATAAAATTTCTCAAAATATTTGGAACAGAAGTCTACGTCAACATCCCCAAGGAAATGAGGAGAAAATGGGATGCCAAGGCAAAACCAGGAACATTTGTAGGCTATGATGAATGTACAAAAGGATATAAAGTACACTTCACAAAGACCAGAAAGATAGAAACTCACATACACTTGATCTTCAAAAATGAAAAGAGCCCTACGAATGATGAACAGAGCAAACAAACAGAAAAACAGTGGGAGTTGACAGACATGAAAGATCCAGAAGAAAACGAAGAGAACAAAGAAGACGAAGAAAACGAAGACAACAAAGAAGACGAAGAAAACGAAGAGAACAAAGAAGACGAAGAAAACGAAGAGAACAAAGAAGACGAAGAAGATAAACACAACGAAGAGAGAGAAAATGAGGATGAATCTGAACACGATTCAGGCTCTTCAAGCTACGAAGATCCCGACAATGCAACCCAAGAAGAACCGACTGAACAATATCGTTTGAGAAACAGAGGGAATCTACGACCACCGAAAAGGTATGGCGAATTTGAAATTGATTCTCTGTTTCTAGCTAACTGCGGAGAGCCCTTTGATTATGAGGAAGCGATAGCTAGCAAAGAATCAAAAAAATGGAAAAAGGCTATGGCGGAGGAAATAGAAGCGCATAACAAGAATAAGACATGGACATTAGTCACACCTCCACCAAATACGACAATCCTGAAGAATCGATGGATCTATAAAACTAAACTGAAACCAAATGGAGAACTTGACAGACACAAAGCACGACTAGTTGTGAAGGGATGCAATCAGAAAGCAGGGCAGGACTACACAGAGACATTCAGCCCGGTTGTAAGGTATGACTCCATAAGAATTATTCTATCATTGGCAACATCTCAGAAGCTGAAACTGAGACAATTTGACGTAAAAACTGCATTTCTTTACGGAAATTTAGAAGAAAAGATTTATATGGAACAACCAAATGGTTTTGAAAATGGTACTAATAAAGTATGTATGCTAAAAAGGAGTCTGTATGGACTAAAACAGGCTTCCAGGTGCTGGAACAAACAATTTACCTCCATACTAAGGAAATTCGAGATGAAGGTCACAGAGGCAGATCCATGCGTGTTTATCAGAAAAGATAGTAAGCTAATATTGGCAATCTACGTGGATGATGGGGCAATAGCGGCGAAAGACGATGCAATTCTAAACGAATTTCTAACCTGCCTGAAAGAAGAATTGGAAATCAAAGAAGGAAACTTGGATTATTTCTTGGGAATACAAATCGATCGACTACCGGACGGATCAATCCTGGCGCATCAACAACAATACACGAACAGAATCTTAAAGAGATTCCACATGGATGAAGCGAATGCTGTTGGGAAACCTATAGATCAACACCAAGACTTGTCCATATACAAAAATGAAGATGATGGGATGCCCATAAACGCTCCCTACAGAGAAGCTGTGGGCAGCTTGATGTTTTTGGCAATGGTAACCAGGCCGGATATAGCCTACGCTACGAGTATCGTCAGCCAATATGCAGAAAATCCTAAGAAGATACACTGGCAATGTGTAAAACGAATTCTGAAATATATAAAAGGGACGGTAAATCACGGGATTAAGTTTAAAACTAGTATTATGAATAATCAGTTATGTGCTTACAGCGACGCAGACTTTGCAGGTGACTCGAAAACTCGACGATCTACTACTGGGTACATACTGAAATTAAACGATAATCCTGTAATCTGGGGGTCTAGAAAGCAAAGGTCGGTTGCGTTATCGACAGCAGAATCAGAGTACATGGCGGCATGCCAAGCCGTAAAAGAAATTATATGGAGTACAAAACTAGTCGCAGAACTAACCAGTAACTATACTAAGACACCTATTCTGTACGTAGACAATAAGAGCGCAATCAAACTCATTAAGAACCCTGAATTTCATAAGAGAACTAAACATATCGATGTACAATACCATTTCATTAGAGAAAAATTAGAAGAAAAGGTCTTTACAGTAGAATACGTTAGCACAGATAATCAAGAAGCTGATATACTTACAAAAGCTTTAGCCAAACCAAAGTTTCATAAAATAAAGGAAACGATAGGAGTAATCAAAGCTATAAAAGACTGAGATGACATAAGCATAAGTACATGAACCAAGGTTTATTATGTGTAACAAAAGTATTAAAATAAGCAAATTTCTATATTATGTCGTAGTGGGAGTGTCAGAAATAAGACGACGCTAACAGAGAAATATATTCAAATTGGCGCCTCAGCGCGTGACCACGATTGGCTATGATGAATGTAGCTCTTACGGGTAACATACTAGATGCGAACACACTCTCTTCCTTTTGTAATTCTACCTGTAATATATAATACAATATAATATCTACTTATAACAGAGCCATCCTGATAATACGAGTACTTTATTTACCTAAAAATAACAATTATAATTTATTTCAAGAACTCAACGCTAAACTTCAAATACTAATTCATTGTTGTATCAGATTCATTTATAATCTTAGGCGCGACGAACACATCACACCTTATCGTAAACGTCTCCGATGGCTTTCTCTTGACAACCGTCGCAACTATTTTCTAGGGATTATTGTTTACCAGATCCTTTTTCTGACCTCGCCAAGGTATCTCAGCGACCTTCTTCCCTTAGAGTACCCTTCCTTACGACGATCAGTCCGACATCCTTCTCCTTCAATCCTTCTCCATATTCCAAATCATCGAACTGTCAATTTTCATAACTCTTTTCGCTCATCAGCTTCCTATTTCTGGCATTCACTTCCCCTTTCAGTCACATCCTCTATATCCCTAGACGTATGCAAATCTCGCTTATACGATCACTTACTCGAATCTGAATTCGGCTCATAGGAGTTCCGTTACAGTTTTACAGCTTTACTGACGCACGACTTCGACGCTCTTACTGAATATAAACAACTATTATCTATTATACATATATTATATCGTTACTATATCGATAATTCCTTACTAATACGCCACTAATATCCTCTACAATGAGAGCATTGATTTCATCAACACCTCATATGACGTTCGTACTTTTTATTATATAGAATTGAGTTATTTTCTATTTTTTGTTTGTTATTTTTCCTACTTGTAATTCTTATTTACTACTAATAATATATGTCTAAACGCACTACGAAATTACATTGAACAAAAATATTCAGATTAAGTTTCTTCCATCACAACGCTTGTAACTAAATTTGTCCCATAGCTCGCTAGGGCATAATAAAAATATCAATCAATCAATCAATCAATCAATCAACCTCTCTCTCCCTCTCCCGTTTCCATTTCGTTCATTGCTCTACGATTATCCATAAGGCAAAAAATAACAATCTAGTGGGACATCTTTTTTAATTGCAAATTAGATTGTTGCTAAACTGTCAACTTTTTTTTCAACCAAATTTAAACTGTACTTTCTACTACTTGAAAGCTTTCCAAATCCACAATTGCAACTCCTCAAATGCATTCTAACATTTTTTTATAAAATAATGCAAAAAACGCCTTTTTTATTTTCTGAGCGCGATAGTTGAGCAACAAACTATATATCGACATCGGACTAACGCTATGCGATAGATTTTTCAATTGTCTACAACTTTCAATTTGACTTTTTCTCGATCCGACCAATAGTTTTCATTATATATGCAAAACACAAAAATAACAAATGATTTCCGGCATTCAACCGCGAATTGTTGCTAAACGCACGGACAGAATTTGGCGCAAACTTTAGGGGATAATATGGACACCTGTTTTTGCCGGAATCCACAGCTAAATTTTGGGTAGGCGAAAATCGTCATTTTGGGCTCTTGAACAGCTAATTTGACTGGACTAATGGCGTCAATAGTGCGTGTAGTAGTGTCTTATGTTCTTTAATACAAATTCCGCACGACTTTACTGTATTTTCGATGTCTTGATCAATATTAGGCGTACTATCGTGCCAAAGCCTTGATCTTCGCAATCCCTAGGTGCGGTTCATGAAGGTCAGCTAATAGCTGGTCCCGTAACGATTCTGGTATAATTACCCTACATCCCCAGAACAAACAATTCCCTTCTATTGCGATTTTGTTCTTTTTAGCAAAACATTTTTGCTTCCCGCTGGACAAATCTTTGTTGTTGCTTGACCATCCTAAGATGCAAAATTTTACAATTCTGCTCAAGACTTCGTCGCGTTTTGTTTCAAGGACTACCTCCTGCCAATCTACGATATTCATCTTTTCATTGACATAATAAACCGGTGTTACGCCCCGACGTACCGCCTTGGCGTAACTTTTTCAAAATTCCATTTCATTTGATTTCTTTAATTTCTTCAATGCACAGATATTATTTCATCAAAATCTCGTATTCTAATAACGGCGAGTTCCACCCCTCCCGGTAAAAGTCACGTAGAGACCAACAATGATCCCTAGTATAAGGTTCAACTTTCTTCTATTTAACTGGTACCAAGAACTGAGATAGGAGGACTGCTGAATTAGCATCAGTAGCGCTCAGCCTGGGAATATCCCTCTTTTTGAGTTAAAACTATAATCAATAACTAGGATAAACCACTACCTTTGGAACCACCAAATTAAAATAGATTGCTTATTAGGATGTATGAATGAATGTGTGAACATTGCATGTAAATATCTTTTGTTCATATTTTCAATGTGTCACCGACGAGATTGAGAATCGTCGGAACACCGTCGAAGAGCGTGAAGTAACGCTGACCATGTGGATTTAGGCACCAGGAGGTCGCCCTCGCACCTCATTGGCTACTTACCGTTGTAACTTATTACAACTGCAGCTCCTTGGACCCTCGGGCCCAAGAAGCCGCGTCTTTCGTCTGTCAAGTCGCGAGGTGCGTGAACGTCAACCCGTATTAGCTCTTCTTGAGCAATAGTAGCGTTCGGAAAATCTTAGTTGTGACCGGCCTAAAGTCTCGCGCTAATTCGTCAAATCGAGCATTCAGTTATTCTGTTAGCTGCAAAAGACTCACTATCTTCAACGTTTCCATCTTTTCTGTGCTTTACTAAATCTCATCAATTCGAGAATAGACATTTTTATGCCATTCCATTTTCCGTAATTAAATTGAGTTCGGCCCTGATTCAACCGAATCAGGTAATTTTAAGTGATAATAATAATAACTACATTAGCGTTTTAATAAATAATCATTGGAATCATTTTAACATACATCAAAATCAGAAAATTGACACTTTCAAGCTTGCGGTATCATAATAAGGTATCATTCTAAATCTACAAGGACTAAGTGACCGACGTTCAACATCGTTCGATTGATCAACTCTTCCGAACTTCAGGTGAGGCCCTGGCCCAGAATTCTACTGACGCAGACCGACACGATCCGACGGCTCTCAATCTCGTCGACCGATTCACCTAAAGCTAAGTCAATCCGAGTGTTAATCTTCGAAATTGAACGAATTCTTGTTTCACCTTTATAATCAAAATTTACTTCAGTAATATTCATCAAAAAGCAAGTCCAGAATTGGTGGCTAGCTTCACTACCCCCAATTAAATCATACTTATTGTTTCCAAGAATTAACCAACAAGACTTAACAATAGGATATATAATTGATTTAAGGTAATCTAAAAAGAGAGATACTATACAATAATCACGACCAGCTAGTTATAACCATCTTTCAGAGTAGATGTTCCTGGTACCATATAATAATATCCTTTAGAATAGAATAACACACGATTTGTATAAACTCGAACACTTTATAAATTGTTACTTTCGGCTCTTATGTCATTATCACCATTGATTGTTACCAGATATTTCAATCACCAAATCGGACCAGAATATACTTCATCTTTTACCAGTTAAATCATATTAAACCATTTATTTTGAACGACCTTTTTCCCATTCTCATTATTATAAAATTGCCTCAACAATTTAAACAAACCTCACAGACCTGTACAGGACTATAGCAACACGATCCTACAAATTACCGGCTTATGGAAAGGTAGGTCTTTTCTTAGTTTTAATAATTATTCATTGTCGTTACGTGAGAGCTTGATTATTCAATTAATCATTAACTACCACCGCTCAGTACACCCTCACCCCCACGTAACACCGGTGTGAACTCTGCGCCGAAAATATTTTTTTCATCATCAACCGGTAAACGCGACAACGCATCGCAGTTTCCATTGCACTCCGATTTAATGTACTCGATCTTGTACCGAAACCCTGACAAAAAATATGCCTACTTTTGCAAACGGCTCACAGCTGTAAGCGGTATACTTTTTTTTGGACCGAATATGTGCTCTAACGGCTTGTGATCCGTACGTAATATTGTTTCTCGGCCGTAATCGAAATCATAAAACTTCATCAACCCGAATACAATCGCGCTCGCCTCCTTATCTATAATTGCTCTGTTCATTTCCTTTTCCGATATTTTCTTTGATGCGTACGAGATCGGTCTTTCCGTACCATCTTTATACCTGTGCGATCAAATCGCCGACAGCCCGTACATTGACGCATCACAAGCCAAAACCAATTCTTCGTCTCGATCGTAATGGGCTAGTACCCTTGGTGAGATTAACTCCTTTTTTACCCAGCAAAAAGCCTCCTCACATTCTTTGGTCCATACAAAATTTTTTCTGTGCGCACCGTCAAAGAGTGGCTTCAATTTTTCAGATCTGTCCATCAAAAATCTCGTGTAAAAATTAATTAGTACAAGAAATGAGGCAAGCTGTTTGCTGTTTGTTGGCCTTGGTGCTTCGACCATTGCTTTTACCTTTGATCTCGCCTTGTGTAGGACGGCCGCATCACTCACATAACCTAAGACTTCAATACGCTCTTTCATAAAATCACATTTTCCTCTATTCAATCTCAGCCCGCGTTCCTCTAATTGTTTACATACTTTACGTAAATTTTCAAGGTGTTCTTTATCCGTGCGGCCGGTTACAAAAATGTTGCCTAGGTAAGCAATGGTGTTTGGAATACCCTGCAAACACTCATCTATTATTTGCTGAAATTCGCCTGGGGCCGGCGCCGTGCTCTCTGTCATTTTCGTGTACCGGAATGAACCGACGTGAGTCGTAATCGTTAATAATTCTTGTGATTTTTCGTCAACCGGAATCTGCATGTAGGCGTGCGGTAGGTCAAGTTGCGAAAAAGATGACCCTTTTTGTAATACTTGGAAAATATCGTCAATACGTGGAAACGGTTGTTTGGTCACGTGCAAGTCCGGGTTTACCGTTATTTTGAAATCACCGGAAATTCTTACTTCGCCATTACTTTTTAGCACGGGGACTATTGGCGTGGCCCACTCGCTCGATTCCACTTTTTTTAAATGACCTAACTTTTCTAAACTTTCGATCTCGTTCTCTACTTTAATTTTGAACGCGTATGGCACGTGTCTTGCCCGCAACGCGACTGGTTTCGTATTTTCTTTTACGTGTAACTTAATTTCGCGTTTATTATACAAGCCAGGCGTGCCTCCGAACAAAACATTAAATTCCGATACCATTTTTTCTCTTACATCGTTCACATTCAGGTTTAACATTTTATTGGTATCGCTCAATGCAGCAATGTCTGACAAATTAGGCCATACACCCAACTCTGCCAGCCACCGTCTACCAATCAGTAATGGGCCATTCCCTTCAAGCAATAGGCAATGTTTTCGTCTGATTATTCAAGTTTACTTTCAAATTCTTTAGTTGCCCAATCGGCGTCATCGCGTTTTGTACGTAACCGTATAAATTTGTGCAACATTTACCAATTTTCCAATTTCTGAAATTTTCATTTTTGAACCCTTCTGACATTACTGAATAGTACGTACCTGAGTCTACCTCCGTTGATACTGTTTTACCATTTAGTTCGACCTTGATGTACAGTGGATCCGACTTTATATTATTTACGAAATTACACGCGTTTTCGTCATCTTTCGCCCGTAGTGAGTAAAAATCGTAGATGTGGTCGTGCGTTGAACTGCTGCTGCCTTCCCCCTCGTCCTTCGATTCTTGCAAAAATCTCTTGCTGGCTCTCTTTTTTTTAAAACAGGTACTCTCCAGATGCCCCTTTAGGTGGCAGAAACTGCATGTCACTCCGTCTCGGTGTTTGCATGTCCGAGAAATGTAGCCCGGCTTGCCACAGCAGAAACAGCTCCTCTCAGTGCTCGTACCTGGATTGTTGGGTTTTTTGTATCAACTTTGGGGTTGCCCTTTGTCAGTTTTTTCTGTATGACTCATACCAAATACCTCCTCTCTTTGATTTTTGGTCGCCAAAGTTTTCACTACTCCCGCAGCATTTTTCGTTGCACTTTCTCGAGCCGTTGCTTCTTTGAGCGCTTTATCGAAGGTGAGATCCGTCAATTTGAATAACTCGACCCTCGTCGACTCGTCGTGTATGCTACACACTAATTGGTCACGGAGAGCTACCTTCAAGTCCGAAAAATTACAATTCAGTGATAATTTTCGTAGTCGTGCTGCAAATTCAGCGACTGATTCGTTGGTACCTTGTTTGGCACTGTTAAACGTGCATCTCTCCATTACCTCCGATGGCTTAGGGTTGAGGTGTACTGTCATTATTTTTACTATGTCGACGAATTTTTTCGTAGCTGGCTTTTCAGGCGCACACAAACTTCTAATGAGTATGTACGCCTCTTCATCAAAATGTGTCAGTAACGTGGCCACTTGCATTTCATCATCGTCAAGTTTTTTTACGACAAAATAAAGCTCCATTCTCTCTATAAATGCTTCCCAGTCATCTGTCTTCAAATGGAAAAGTAATTTCGTATTTTCCGTCATCATGTTCACATCGTTCGTGTTCACTTCGTTGTTATTATCCACTACGTGCCTGGTTCTTGCCTTGTATACTTCAGACTGCTTTGCCCGTGTCAAAATTCGCTCTGTTATTGTTCCTTCCTCATTCTCTGCACGTACTAGATCGACCAGTTGCTTTCGCAGTATATCCCAGCTCGTATTCTCATCTACTTCGAAACCTCTTTTCTTTAGCTCGGAAATAATATCCCGTTTCAATAATTGATGTGCTTCGCTAAGCGTCAATTGCTCCTTAGAATCAAAGTATTCGTTCTCGGAGTCCGACTCGGACATTGGCGTACCTCACACTTTCGCAACTTATCGCCCCGGGCTTATCACCACGTTCTCGAATCACTTTATATTAAACCACGCACGAATGATTTCTGGCGCACGTACACTGTATGTATGTATAGGCGTTTGTAATAACTCTCCCGTTCACGCACTATTTCAAATTATTAAATCGCGCATGAATTACTTCTCGCGCCTGTACAAAATGTATGTAAGCGTTAGTCATGTGCCCAAATCCTCGTCGCCAATTGCTATGTACGCTGGGGCCGTGGGTATAGGGCATAATAATAACACAGTGATACACTAAAGCTAATATTATATATTTGGGTATATCACAGGTATGTCCAAGATTACGCGTACACTGAGAGTGATCGCCGTAGGCTCACGACTTGCGACGGAAAGCCGCCTTACACATACATTCTCACACCGCTTCACACACATCTACTCACTCCCACTCATAACACGCATACACCACACTTATAATAGCGAATTGACAAGTTCCGTGGAAGGGCCCATCTTGGGTACTATTGCTTGCGCTCAAACTCTACCTACAGCTTCTGTCTTTCGGTTAGAATAGTTTGGCTTTGCGTGCTTCAACTTTCCGTTACTGCTTCCCTTCGCCGCAAGACTAGGATCAACCGCGTGTTAAATTAAGATGGCGGAGGTGCCCGTTGGCGCGTGGCTGTACGATATGATGAACGATGAGCTCGAATTGGCGTTGGCGACTGCAAGGGTGAATTCTACCGCTAAGTTACTGGTGCGCCGCGACCGATACGTGCGACACCTCATACGTGAGCGCGGGGATCGGACGGTCACATGGGAACCAGAGGACGAGGATGTCTTCGCCGAGTTGGCCGAATTAGCGACGATTGCGGAACCGGTGAGGGAACATCCCCGAAGGGCTAGCGATTCGCTGCTGTTAGAGCCCGAGAACATCATCATCGCTACCCGGCTGACCACGGCAGCAACAACGAGCACGGTGGTGTGCGTGGCAGTCGCATGGGCGGTTATTACCACCTCGGCAGTGTACGGTAGCGTCCCGCAGCCGACCGCGTACCAAGTGCCAACACAGATACCCTTTCACTCGGTCCCATTTTCAGTGGCGAGCAGATCCCAGGGAAACTGGGGAGAGGCCGCCCCAATCCTAGGGCAGCGGCACGGGCTCGAGCAGCTCATGGTAGACTCTACGCGATTGGTGGCGGGGACATCAGCTCTACGGTTTGAATTCCGGTCGCTACTGGTCGATCCCGCGTTGATTCCCCGCGACATGGCGACCGCTAGTCTGCCGGCCTGGACCCGGGATCCAGGCATGGAATCGCGGACCCGGGCAACGGTTCGCGACATCCCGAGAGCCTTGAGAGGATGGAACCTCAAGTTTTCCGGAATTAGCGAGCCGAGCGTCGAGGATTTCTTGACGCGGTTGGACAAGTGGCGGGATTATCGGAGTTGAGCGAAAAAGAGGTATTAAGCTCGCTCACGATGATCTTCTCGGGCGTAGCCTTAGAATGGTTGCGATGTGAAAAGGACAGTTGGGTCACGTACGATGAGTTCCGCGCGGGGCGTTACGATTATGGTTCGGTGACGGGACGGCAGGAAATCGCGTGGAAGATCAGGCTAGGTCGCGGACTCAGGGACCGGCAGAATCGGTAACTGAGTACCTAGCATGCGTTCGCGGGTTGCTGAGGCAGATGCCGCGCCCATATACGATGGAGCAACAACTCGATTTGGCTTTCAAGAACTTGCGACCCGAGATTCGCGAAGTCCTCCAGAGAAGGGAAATCTGGAACTGGGAGAATTAACCTATCTCGCCACCGAGCGGGAAAGGAACCTCGCGCTGTCTCGCGAGTACTGCCCTCTACCCGCGCCGAAGGAGTCGTTCATTAGCGAGTTGGCGTGCCGAACGAAAACCGCGGCGAATCGAGGTGAGGCAGGGTTAGCCGCGATCACCGAACCAGGGGCCGAGCAGACCGTGGCGCAGACCACCGAGAAGCTGCTAGCGGACCAGGTCAAGGGGCTTGAAGAAGAGTTAATGAAGGCAGCGGCGGTTTGCCCAGAAAGGCAAGGCAAGCGGCACGCAGCAAAGTGGCGGGAACCCGGCTCAGACGAGACCGGCCTCGCCGAAGCAACCTGCGCGGGGAGTGAGGAGAGGTACGGCCCCCTCAACTGAGCAGCCAGCAATGCGCATACTCCGAGCCGTGCAGTATCGTGGCGACAAGGTCTGGGACAAGCGCCTATGTCTAAATTGCCATCTCCCCGGGCACCGGTTTAATAACTGTCCAGACCCTTTGCGGATATTTTGTTACCATTGCGGATATGACGACGTATATTCGACAGATTGTCCGCGGTGTTCGGGAAAGCAGGACGGGCAGCCTCGTTAAGTGTCGACGCGGCGCCCCGAGTGGAAGGCACCACTGCATTGCGTGGCGTCCAGGAGGAGATCGCGACGTGCTTTCCGATGCAGACCATGAAGCTAGGCAAATCCTGGTTTTTGTGGGTATGTATCGGGGGGCATGGATCAGCGCGTTGTTGGATAACGGCTCATCGCGAACATTTCTCAGTACGGTCGGAAACAGGATCGCGCTAGAATACGGACGGCAGGTTAAATCACCCCGCTGCTCGAGTGTAATATTAGCGAACGGATCAGTAGAGCTAATAACCGGAGAGGTAGAGCTTCCGATAACTTTGCTGGGAATCGCGCATGAGTTCTCCCTACGGATTATTCCCACCTTAGTTGGAGATTGCGTTCTCGGCATGGAATTTGTGCGAAAGTTCGGCCTCGTGATTGACGGTGCACGCGAATTATGGAGGATAGCGGATATCCCGGAATACGAGGGGAGATTTGACGGGAGTCGGCCGATCCAGATTAACGAGGTGTCAGTTTGTAACGGTATCGTAGAGTTAGTGGATAGTGAGAATCAGGAATTGCGAGATTTCTCGGCGAAAGAATTACCAAAGGTCTCAGGGGAATTGGGCTTCATCCATCTCGCGGAGCACGCAATAGACGTGCAGGGAAGCGCGGCGATAAAGCAGCGGTACTATCTCGTGTCTCCGAAAGTGCAAGAGGCAATTAACAAGGAGGTGGATCGTATGCTCGCGGATGGAGTAATCGAACCATCCCAAAGTGCATGGTCGACACTGATAGTGATGGTCAAGAAGCCAAATGGAAAATATCGTTTCTGCTTGGATTTTAGGGAAGTGAATAACGTTTCGAAAAAGGACGTGTACCCGATCCCGTTTATGAACGGCATTCTTGACAAATTGCGGTCAGCCAAATACATTTCGACTATAGATGTGAGTCAAGCGTACCACCAGATTCCCTTGACCCGCGAAAGTCGCGAAATCACGGCGTTTACGGTCCCAGGTCACGGATTATTTCAGTTCGTGCGAATGCCATACGGGCTTACCGGAACTCCGGCAACATTTCAGAGGTTAATTGATAAATTAATTACTCCCGAAATGGAACCGCATGCCTTCGCGTATCTCGATGACATCATTGTAGTGACCACCGACTTCCGTTCACATTTAAAATGGCTATCTCGCGTACGGTACCTGGGGTTCAAGGTGAACCGGGACGGCTTACAGGTCGAGGCGGACAAGTTCAAGCCGATCCTGTAGTATCCCGCACCGAAAAATCTACGGCAATTGAGACGATTTTTGGGTATGGCTTCGTGGTATCGGAAATTCATCCTTGAGTTTGCGAGTGTGGCGGAACCCCTCACACGGTTGTTGAGGAGAAATTAGAAATAGGAATAGAGTGGCGAACAGGAAGCGGCGTTCAAGCACATCAAAGCCGCGTTGACGTCGGCTCCGATTTTAGCGTGTCCTGACTTTGAGCACGAGTTTATCGTGCAGACTGTCGCGAGTAGTTTGGGTATTGGCGCCGTCTTGGCACAAACCATTGGAGGAACTGAGCGTGTGATCGTGTACGCGAGTCGGACCATGTCAGACGCAGAACGAAAGTATTCCACAACCGAACAGGAATGCCTCGCAGTGATTTGGGCCGTCAAGAAATTTAGGGCATACTTGAAAGGTTATCACTTCACAGTGATAACCGACCACACGAGTCTCAAATGGTTGCGGGAATTGCGAAACCAGACGGGTAGGTTAGCTAGGTGGGCGCTCAATTTGCTTGAATACAATTGCGAGATTGAACATCGGAAAGGGGGCGATGCACCATGTGCCAGATGCATTATGGCGAATGCATGAAGGCGAAGAAGAAGGGACTAAGCAACTGGCCGCCCTCAGCGCCACCGGAGGCGATAGGCCAGGGACCGAGCGTGAGGCCGCCTGAGAAGTCGTTGTCGATCCATGGTATCAGCACCGCGTCCGAGACGTCGTGGACTATCCGCATAACTTTCGTACGCGGTCGGTGGTCGAGGGGCGTCTATATCACCTGCGGGCGGATCCCTTGATCGAACCGATACTAGCGGACTTGGCGCCGTGGAAATTAGTGCTCCCAAAGGAGAAACGGTCGAGATTCTTTACCGAGGTCCACGAAGACCCACAGGCGGGACATCTGGGCGTTGAAAAGACCTACGTACGAGCGAAAGCCAACTACTATTGGCCCGACATATATCGCGATAGCGTTTTGATGGTGAGGGCTTGCGAGCGTTGCCAGGAGTGCAAGGTGCAACAGGTGCCACTGGCGGGCCTTATGGGTCGACGGGTCGTCGACACGCCCTGGGCCGTGGTTGCTGCTGACGTCATGGGTCCGTTTCCAAGGAGTCGTGCTGGTTTTGAATATCTCTTGTTTTTCGAAGATTAATTTACCCGGTGGGTGGAAGTAGCGCCATTGCGAAAATCTGACGCTAAAACATTCTCGCGGCATTGGACAACCTCATGCTTTCACAATGGGATACCCCGGTATTGCTACTAACGGATAACGGAACGAAGTTGGCGAATAGGGACGTCGACGAGCTGTGCGCCGCCTACCATATTACCCACGCGAAACTACCACCATACCATGGGCAAGCTAACCCCGTGGAAAGGGTGAATCGCGTATGAAAGACCATGATCGTATCCTACATTGAGGCAGATCATAGGGACTGGGATGTACACCTCCACAAATTTCGATTTACGTACAATACCGCAGTACATGGCTCGCTGAGAGTCAGTCCAGCGTTCCTTAACTTAGAGCGCGAGCCCAAACCACGGATATAGTTTTGACGGTTGGTGGAAGGTCCCGCGGAAATTCCCGTTCTCCGTCCCGAAGTATGGGGGAAAATAAAGGGCGAAACTAGGCAAATTGCGTGATTGAGTAACGAAGCATCTCGAAGAGGCCCACGATCGACAGGCGCGATACTATAACCGAGGTCACCGGGATGTTCGATTCGAAGTAGGGGATCTGGTATGGAAGCGAAATCGAGTCTTGTCGTCAGCCGCCCAACAAGTAGCCGCGAAACTGGCTCCTAAGTTCGCAGGACCGTGTTGCGTTACGGGGGTAATCTCCCCGGTCGTGTATGAAATAGAGAATAACGAAGGAAAGGGTTTCGGAAGACACCATGTAAAGGATCTGAAGCCGTACGTGAAGTCTGACGAAGCGTCAGGTGGCGACGGGAGGGGGGGAATCGTGAGAGAGGGGAGTTTCTCGCCCTAAGATAACGAGGGCGGCGTGAATTATTCAAAAATGAATTGCCCAACAGATGCGGATGCGGACGTACTGCGATCTTTTCGCGACGTAGCGCGACTCGCGATGCAACCCGGGCCGGGTGCCGTCACAACCCCCTTACTGCCAGCCCGAGGACCGTGGCCCCTGGGAGCACCACAAACGGAGTGGAGGAGGTGGCTGGCCCCGAACTCGTGCTTTAAATGTGGGAAGCGGGGGCATAGCTATCCGCAGTGTTACCGCCCCCTTGGAGCGGTTCTGCTAACAATGCGGGTGGCCGGGGCACACAAAATTCACGTGCTCCGAGTGTTGGCGCCGGCCCAACGAACCATTGCAGAACCACACGCGAGCCGCGCGAGCCGTCCGCGAGCGAGGGGAACCCTTGCCGCGACCACCCTAGCTGCCAGTCCCCCGGCTAAGGGACCTACCTCCACGCGCACGGGCCACTTTGGGGCCCGTAATGGATGATGAGCACCTGAGGATCCATTGGAGAGACCTCCAAGCCCTGGTGCGGGCCCTCCCCGAACCCAGTCGAGGGCGCGGAGTTCCGCGTTAAGACCGGACTAAGGTGCGCGACCTTCGCGAGACATTTTTTTTTTTTTTTGTAGTGTGTTTTCTGTTTTTTTTTTGGGTTTGATTATTGTATCTGACTAGCCTTAAGGCAAAAATAAAGAGGTTTCTTTCGTTACTCAAACGTGTAATATAATGGTCTTCCTGGCAAGGGTGATGGTTTTCCAGTATTCTAGGTCAACCCGCGGGTCCAAGCGCTCATGCCGACGCAGTTGCCGTCCAGAAAGAAACCAGGAATGGTGGGGCGAGGGCCGGTTTAGAAAAAGAAAATTTTTTTTTGTTATGCATTCTGTGGAGGGGGGTGGAGTGTCCTGAGGTAATGACGTCGGGTATCCTAGGTTGCGGTCACTTCGAGGAGTTCGCTTCGCGGGAATTGGCGCTGGAGCTCTGTCACCCTGGAATCCGTCGGGGGGGGGGAGTTGTAACGTGGCGCTTTGGATGCGCGTTCCAAACGCCCCTCCCCCCCCCCCCCTCCCCCGAACCCTAGAGGAAACTTGAAATTAGAGATCCCGCGGATCAGACCGCCAATCATTTCGAAAAAAGCGCCAGGACAAAGGCCACGCATCCGATACTCTGAGAGAGGACGATTTCCGGTCTGGCGAATACGATTTTTCAGGATTTTTGTTTATTTTTTCTTTGTTTCGAGTACATGCGACATCATACACGGGATCAGCGGCAAATTCGAAAAGCATTATAGGATCATAGTCGCGACGGGTCGCAAAGAAAGGAGGGCCTCCCACGAGGCTACGGAGAGAACGTCAACGTAGAGCTCTGCCGCGAGGGAACCCAAAGCGGACGAGATTCCCGTTGGTGGCCGGCGAGCCGTAGCCTCCCATCACCACGCTGACGTCACCCAACCTCGCGAAGTCGTCACTACGCCACTATCAAACTACGGGATACCGGAGACTGGACAGCCAATCAGCACCCCGCAACAACGAGAGCCAACGATAGCGATAAGTTAGGCTATAAGAATTTCGGAAAGAGAACACCAATGAGAGCAGAAGAATTTTTCACGACGGATAGCGCCTATGTTCGAGGCATGTTCGAATTGCGTTTCCAATTAGCGGAGCTCGACACTTGAGTCCTGACGACAGTTCGCGACAGTTGTGCATTAGAAAAAAAAAATAAGAAAAAAAACAAAACCAATAAAAGTAATTAAAGTGCAAAATGGCGGACGCAGATGTGGGCGCGTTTTTGGTGTGGCTGCAAAGCGGTAAGCGCCACTTATTCTTCGCGAACGCATTTCGAGTGCAATTTAAATCGGCGCATCGGTCAACGGTTGGCCAGTTCCTCTTTGAGTTAGAGTAGCACTCGAAATTTGTTTGCCAATCTCCTTGTTGATGGCCGTAGCCTGAGTTCTCGCGATAACGCGGAGAGTCACAGTTTTTCGTTGAGTCGCTCTTGTTTCAAATTGAGTGCAGCCAAATTCCGCTGCATGGGTTCCAGTTGAGTAAGCTTAGGTAAAAGTCTCACCTTTCGTGTAGGTCGTGTATCATAATGCGTGGACGCACGGATAAACGTGGCGATTTTTGAACTTTTCGGGAATTGCGAGTACGAATTGAGTTCGGATGCGTTTCGATAATAGCCATACGATTACCGGTGTAATTAAGAGTAACAGCTAGAGATCCGACTAGCGCGTCGAATAAGGATTGGCTTTAGTTATTGCTCTGGTGGATAAGCATTGTAGCCTGGCAATTAACGCTTTATTTCGTAGAGGACGATAGCGAATAGCGCATCGAGTACGATTTTGGTCTTTTTTTTTTGCCTAGTGGTTTATTGTCAAGTGGCGATTAGCGCTGTAAATAGCAGAGGACGGTCGCGGTTAGCCCGTCAGGTCAAATTCTATTTTTGGGTTTTTGAGTTATTGTTATTATTAAGACAGCGACTAGCGCACATAGGCTTAGAAGCCCTCTAGATTTATTTAAACTTGTCTTTTCTGTTTGTTTCTTTTCTTTTTTTTTTGTTAAACCTAAGTGTTTAGGATTTCGAATCGCGAAGAGCGACCTTTGAATTATTATTTCTCCTGTTTGTATTTTGAATCGCGACGAGCGACGTGTGAATTATCTTTTCTCTTGTTTTGCATTTTGAATCGCAAAGAGCGACTTTTGAATTATTATTTTCCCCGTTTGTATTTTGAGTCGCGAAGAGCGACGTTGGAATTATTATTTTTTTTTTATTTTGTACTATCGTTGGCTGGAAATATATATTATTTTAATTCTATATTAGCTTGGTAAAATAACGTGTTGGTGTTGAGTATCTCGCACTCTCCCTCTACCCATGACAGCAATCTCTCTTCACGGCAAGATGTCTCATGCGGTGTACCTCAGGGTACTATTTTAGGGCCTCTCCTCTTCTCTATTTTTATTAAGGATATGCCCCTCGCGCTGAATCACTGTAAGCATATGATGTATGCGGATGACTTACAGATATATTTACATTGTTATCCTGATGAGCTTCGTCAGGCTGTGGAGAGAGTTAACGAGGACGTTGCGATGATTCATGACTGGGTGCTGAAGAATATGCTATCACTCAATACCTCTAAAACGAAAGCACTCATAATTAGCAGTGCTCGGTACCGCAGCTCAATTGAATCATCATATGTTCCTCCTATCCGGGTTAAAGATGAAGTTATCCCGTACGTCGTCCAGGCCAAGAATCTGGGTGTTATCATTAACAATACTCTGACTTGGTCGGAACACGTGCTCTTTATCTCGCGGAGAGTGCATAATACTCTTTGGCAATTAAAATCCAATAAAGAACTTCTGCCAACTCGCTTGCGGACCTCATTGGTAAACTCGCTAATTTTACCTCTTTTCGACTACTGTGCATTAGTTTATTGCGATTTAACAGCTGGTCTGGAGCTTAAGCTAAAGCGCGCCCTCAATTCTTGCGTGCGATTCGTATTTGATGTGCACAAATCTGAGCATATCAGCCCATACTACCGTATGCTTGGATGGCTTGATTTGGCTGATAGGCGCAAGTACCTGTTGGGAACTTTTCTGTTTAATACTATGAGTCTCGCGTCACCTAGTTATATCTCTGATGAGTTGGTTTTCTTGTCAGCAATACGTCACCGATTCACTAGAGGTGACCCAAAGGATCTGTTTGTTCCTTTACACCGAACAACTGTATACCAAAGATCGTTTCTTGTATCGGCTTGTGTCTTCTGGAACTCATTGCCTACCTCAATTTGCGAATCATCTTCCGTAAATGTCTTTAGGCTAAAACTTAGGGAATATTTGGCCAGTAATACTGTTTAATTGCTAACTGATACCATCTTCGCCTAATATAATTCAATATGTTGATACTTAATGCATAACTCATACATATATACGGTAGGATTAGCTCTTGGCTGACCAGTTTTGGTAAGGTTCCTCTGATTAGTGTATTCTATTTAATAAGCGCAGATTTAATTTAAATATTTTTTACGTTTTGTTATATGTTTATTTTTTATTTTTTTTTATTTTATTTTACTTTATTTTATTTATATTTGATTTTATTCTATTTTTATTTTAGTTTATTTTATTTTATTTAATTTTTTTGTTTTTCTTTCACCGAGAGCTGTACATGTTGAGTGTGTTACGTGGGGGTGAGGGTGTACTGAGCGGTGGTAGTTGATGATTAATTGAATAATCAAGCTCCCACGTAACGACAATGAATAATTATTAAAACTAAGAAAAGACCTACCTTTCGATAGGCCGGTAATTTGTAGGATCGTGTTGCTATAGTCCTGTACAGGTCTGTGAGGTTTGTTTAAATTGTTGAGGCAATTTTATAATAATAAAAATGGGAAGAAGGTCGTTCAAAATAAATGTTTTAATATGATTTAACTAGTAAAAGATGAAGTATATTCTGTTTCGATTTGGTGATTGAAATGTCTGGTAACAATCAATGGTGATAATGACATAAGAGCCGAAAGTAACAATTTATAAAGTGTTCAAGTTATATAAATCGTGTGTTATTCTATTCTAAAGGATATTATTATTTGGTACCAGGAACATCTACTCTGAACGATGGTTATAACTAGTTGGTCGTGATTATTGTATTGTATCTCTCTTTTTAGATTATCTTAAATCAATTATATATACTATTGTTAAGTCTTATTGGTTAATTCTTGGAGACAATAAGTATGGTTTGATTGGGGGTAGTGAAGCTAGCCACCAATTCTAGACTTGCTTTTGAATGAATATTACTGGGGTAAATTTTGATTATAAAGGTGAAACAAGAATTCGTTCACTTTCGAAGATTAACACTCGGATTGACTTAGCTTTAGGTGAATCGGTCGACGAGATTGAGAGCCGTTGGATCGTGTCGGTCTGCGTCGGTAGAATTCTGGACCAGGGCCTCACCTCAAGTTTGGAAGAGTTGATCAATCGAACGATGTTGAACGTCGGTCACTTAGTCTTTGTAGATTTAGAATGATACCTTATTATGATACCGCAAGCTTGAAAGTGTCAATTTTCTGATTTTGATGTATGTTAAAATGATTCCAATGATTTATTTATTAAAAACGATAGTGTAATTATTATTATTATTATCACTTAAAATTACCTGATTCGGTTGAATCAGGGCCGAACTCAATTTCATTATGGAAAATGGAATGGCATAAAAATATCTATTCGCGAAATGATGAGATTTAGTAAAGCACAGAAAAGATGGAAACGTAGAAGATAGTTAGTCTCTTGCAGCTAACAGAATAACTGAATGCTCGAATTTGACGAATTAGCGCGAGACTTTAGGTCGGTCACAACTAAGATTTTCCAAACGCTACTCTTGCTCGAGAGGGCTAATCCGGGTTGACGTCCATGCACTTCGCGACTTGACAGACGAAAGACGCGGCTTCTTGGGCCCGAGGGTCCAAGGAGCTGCAGTTGTACTTAGTTACAACGGTAATTAGCCAATGAGGTGCGAGGGCGACCTCCTGGTGCCCAAATCCACATGGTCAGCGTTACTTCTCGCTCTTCTACGGTGTTCCGACGATTCTCAATCTCGTCGGTGACACAATGAAGATATGAACAAAAGATATTTACATGCAATGTTCACACATTCATTCATACATTCCAATAAGTAATCTATTTTAATTTGGTGGTTCTAAAGGTAGTGGTTTATCCTAGTTATTGATTATAGTTTTAACTTAAAAAGAGGGATATTCCCAGGCTGAGCGCTACTGATGCTAATTCAGCAGTCTTCCTATCTCAGTTCTTGGTACCAGTTAAATAGAAGAAAGTTGAACCTTATACTAAGGATCATTGTTGGTCTCTACGTGACTTTTGCCAGGAGGGGTGGAACTCGCCGTTATTAGAATATGAGATTTTGATGAAATGATATATGTGCATTGAAGAGATTAAAGAAATGAAATGAAATGGAATTTTGGAAAAGGTACGCCAAGGCGGTACGTCGGGGCGTAACAAGTGCATTTGTATTGTCCTTAGGGGGCACATTGCTCCAGGACATTTTTAATAAACGCTTTTCTCTCTCTCTCTACCCAATAATTACTCCTCCCCTCTCCGCGGTACTGAACTACCGAGCATATTTTCACGGTAAAGCGCGTTGACGATTTCGAGGCGTGTTTATCAGGCCAAGCGCCCAACAACATTTCGCAGTAATGTCTTCTGGATCAAGGTTACATCGTGGACGCCGAGTTATTGTGCATGTGGTAAGTCCTCGGTCATTTTCTCCGAGTGGTCGAGGAGTGGGAAAAATCCACGTCACACGTATTTATCGTATCTATCATATCTATTATGGCTACCGTACATCCCTTACAGATATGTACCCGTCTCCGTACACCTGTACATAGTTATAACTCATAATAACATGTGTTCGTACACAACGGCATATGTCATACAGATTGTAACTACACGCTGACCAATATACTGGCGCAATGTCAGTACTCGATTGGCTATCTCCATACCATATCTCAGGATTTGGTTAATTACTCTTTCCGTTTACCGTCTGATTATGAGTTCAAATTGACTTCAAAATAAATGGGAGGTGAAACTTCAATGGTATGGACCTCTGTTTCGAATTTGAACTCAATTCGTACAGCCATTTGACAGATATTGAGGTCCCAAGACCAAGATGAAGAAGAAGATGATAAAGACAGATTTTTCAAATGGTTGGTGTGCCTGAAACCGATCGGCAGATTTAGCTCAGATTTATAACAACATGTTTACTCGTTCAAAGATATGACAAGCTGATTTCGGTAAGTTGAACCAGGTTAATAATCCTCAGCTAGCGCTCGCTGGCCTACGGATAGATACTTGGCAGTGATCCGCTACTGCAGGTCTCGATTTGTATATTCACACTTAGTTCACACGAAACTTTCATAAAATGTTGTTTATTGGATTGTGAATATACACTTTGAGATATTGTGAATGTAGGTGAATAGTCGTTTCAGACACGTGTATGAAATTATTGAATATAATACAGGTAATGCGCTAAACAGAGAAAGACGAAAAAAATATAGGAATTATACATATATCACCTGGTTATGAAACCATTAAACCATATCCTACAAAGAGAGCTTGCCCTGAACAATTTTTATATTCGATCCACGGGGTGAAGTGGGCGAAGCGGTAGTTCGTAATATTTACAATTTGAGAATGCTTGATGGTAAAATAACATATCAGTGAACGTTTCATCAACGACGGTGGGTTTCATATCTTCGTCTAGACAGTGGAATAGAAAACGATGAGACTATGGCTGTGTTCAAAAACTAGACAACACTGTTAAAACTCCCTAGGACAGAGGTAGAGTTAGTTACGAACACGGCTTCAAAAACCAGATAAAAATTTGTTGACAGCACTAGGAGCTAATTTCGGAACGCGCCCATTGATGTTGAACAGTCAGTTGACCATGCCGGTATTGTGGCATACATACTTAACGGTTATTTTTTAAATTGTCGATAGCTTATCATTTAATTTTGCTGACATGCCAACTCCGACTAGGCTGGCATTCTCTGGTAGATTATGATTACTCAATTACGGAACTAATAAGACGTTATATCGCACTTTACGTGACCAACTGTATAATTAGCCGTAGCAATTCTGTTGCTGCCTCACTGTTCTTTCTTCTAACATAAATACCATAGTATGATCAATACAAATAAAAATGCAGTTTTCAAAGTTTTCGCTGTGATTTGATGCCTCCCAATTTTCATAAATTTCAAGAATAATTACACGGTAAGCGAATACCTGTATCAATATGCATGAAACTGAAACTGACGGCTAAGGTTAGCGGCCAAACACGCCAATGTTTATCAAAGTAAGACACAGACACCCAACGAGCAAAATGTCGTCGAATCTCATATAAAGGTAAGGTATTAAGACGTAGGCGCAATTCTGTACCACTATAATATATATATTGAAGAAAAGTTCTTTCAGTTCAGCCGCGAACTCATGCCATTAGCGTCAGGTTTTTGTCATGTGCACATACCTTGGTGTTGGATGGTGACTACATTAGGCTGACCGAGAGTACCAATATTCATAGTCTGGAACTGTGCTGTAAATAGAAAAAAAAATAACGAACTAAAGTAAAATATTTTCAATTTATTCAATTCTTTGTGTTTTACAGATAAATTCATTTTCTCGAGACTAAATGAAAAAGGCTCAAAAATTTTCGATATACATTCAGCGTAGTAATGTTGATTTATTTTGGATGAGCATTTCTCTTTTAGTAAGTCGCAATAATCTGAGAGAACCTACCTTGTTGTATTTGATGTACATGAGGTTGTTCTATGACTTGCTGGGTTTGAACTGGGGGTGGTTGTTGTTGAATGTAAGACAGTAGTTCAGATTGCATTGTTTGTATCAAGTTGATCGCTAGTTGCTTTGCATTTTGAAGTGCCACTGGTTTCGAATGTCTGTCGGAAAATTAGAAATTTAGCAATTTTAAACAATAATTGATACTGTGAAATCTTATAAACTAACAGACGGTGATGCGGAAAAGTATAAACAATTCCTTCGTGAATTTATTATAAAAACACGAGGTTGAGAGAAGAATATGCATAAATAGTATATTGTGTTACAAGTGCGGAAAATGAGCAATTTCCGATGAATGTAAACTTAGCAGCGTAAGACGCAGCGGTGAACATGTTAATCACAAGTCAGATATCGCCTAACCACACATGTGATACACACTGTATTCCAACACCTATAAAGGATAGTTTGACGTGAAAAGCACTGAGAGTAGCACTGGCGCCATATTAAATTGAAGTCGAGTAATATGCTTAATATCACAGCGCATGAAATTGGATTATTTGGAAGTGCGCATGCGACAAAGATAGCTTTAGTATGTCAAATATAGCATTTTCAGGGCCCACATGCACCAATGTTGTTTTATCACACTATTTGGAAATGGGACGATCGTATTTTTTCAGTATATGTATATGTTAGAATGAATAAAATATTAGAAAAAAAAGATTTTACATCAAGAACGTATTTTTTCATAATATGTTCCAAGTAGGGCTGTGCGAGTAATAGAATTCTTTGGTTCGGGTTGGGTCGAGAATAATCTATTAGTTTCGGGTCAGGTTTTCGAGATTTTCGGGATTCGCAAAAACATCAGAATTCATGAAAATGTTGGAATTTCAAAGAACATCAGATTTGTGGAAATTTTCGGGATTCACCGATCTTCCGATGAAATATGAAATACTTTTTACTGACAATATTGATGTCATTTAGATATACTATATATTATAAGCATTAGTATTTATTATTTGTCCAATATTATGAAGAGTAGGTAAGTTAAGTTATCCACGTTTCGGGATTCTCGAAAATTTTTGGTTTTCCAAAGATTTCAGTTTTCCGGAAAATCTTGGATTTCGCAACCATTCCATGGTCACTAAAATCCGGATCCGATATAAATCGGTCCCAACTCCGAACTTTTTTTTTCGAGATTGCTGGAACACGAACAGCCCGAGTTCCAGGTGACGAAAGAAAGATAAGATTTCACCAATAATGATTGGTGGAACCGGAATAAGGTTGGGAAGCGTAGTTTGGGTGGACTCCTATTATGAGAACAGCGTTTAATGTGATACAACGATTTAATATATATATGTATATGGAAAGAATGAATGTGGCACGAGTAACGGCCATCATCCAACTACTTGCGCTGGGACTCGTGTGCAGAGGCTCACTGGAGTTAGTAAAGACTTCTGAGTATGCGTTGGCGCACTCAGCAGGGGTACATTAGTACCCAACAATAGTAGATTGTGTGGCAAGGAGGCAAAGTGGGTCTTTTTACGCAGAGCGTAAGTTTGCAATACGAGTCGTAGGCAAGCGCGTGCGCGAGCCGAAGACGAATATTGAAAAAACGCAAGGCGAAAAAAACCTTACCTCCATGCTGCACACGATACTTCATGTAAGAGAAATATGGTTTGCAAGTTTCTTTTTATAGCGGAGAATGAAAAAAAGCTCTTCTGAGTACTGGGAGGTGAAAGTGTACTTTTATGTACTCTGACGTTTTTTTTTTTTTTGTACTATTACTAAAACGAAAACTTCACGTGTGGAGAGCAGGCACAAAAGACCCGTAAGCCATACTGTGTTAGATAGAAATGCTTTATGACACTAGTGCAAAAAGCGGACTTTTGACGAGGATACGAAATTGGCTGCACGCAGCGGAGGCAAGTGCTGTCAACTTCACGACTTTCATCAAGAGTCTGCGTCTTCACAGGATTGTCACATACTGCTTTTTATGAAGAGTATTGAAATAATCCCTCTCGTGCTTGTGAAGCGTACAAAAAAGTGGCTGGACTGTTAACAAAGCATGCGCAAAAATGACTGGAGTGTTAAATAGCGTATAAAAATTTGATTGATGGGTATAAAAGAGATTATAGTCGATCTACGCATGCGTACCGCATACCCTTCTGCGAAGAGCCACTTCTTACACGCTTCATAGGCATCAGAACCACTAACGTATTACAAATGGTATATTTTGCGAGACTGAGAAATTACATTCCAAAATTTTTGCTAATGATGAATCCCAGAGGTCCGAAACTTGGTTAATTTTCTCATCTCAATTCGAACTTTAAAAGGCTAAACTAATAGACAAATAAAATTTTTTACTTGGGATCAATAATCTATAAATTGTGGAAAAGCATATATGTGAAAAACAAACTTACAAATGATGACGTTGAAAAGGGTCAAATCACCCGTTTTGCCCCCTTTCTGATTTGGTAGTTGTTACAATCAGAGAAATGAGAGGAGCGTGGGATAAGAAGAATGAATCTGAGCACAAAACAATGCCGGTTATACTTTTATTTTATAGACAATGGTTTGATTCTTTTGTCACGAACGCCGCATATACACATATAACTTGTAACGTGGCATTTTTGATGCCCGTTACAAGGGGCTCCTTGAACCCTGGGCGGAACCAAAATTTAGGAATTTCCTAAATTGAGTCGCGAGGTTTTTGCAAAAGAGCGCCAGGACTAGAGTCACGCATCCGAAACTACGAGAGAGGACATCTTGGCGAATAGCGTAAGATATTTCAGGTTTTTTGTTTTTTTATTTTTCGAGCTACAACGGCATCAGGCAGAAGACGGCAACGAATTGGAAAAAATTGCGGAGTGGCGGACTGGCGACAATTGCGAAGTAAGGATGTCGAGGCTGCGGAGGGGGAGCCAATGCAGATGCCCGCATCGCGGGAATCCAAGGTGGACGCGATTCCCGCCGGTGGCCGGCGCGCCGCAGCCTCTTCCCCTTCACTCCGCCAACAATTGACTAGCGAACTTGCGACGGATCGACTAGCGACAAGGGAGCACCACGCTCACCACCAAGACGTCATGGAGCTGCGCCGAGGACGAGATTGCGATCTAACGTTAAGTTCTGCGCCGCGATGCTACTAAAGGTGCGCATCGAGTTGCACAATCGACGAAATCGATGACGGATCGATTATTGTGTATTCTTGTGGGTATGACGTCACGTGTGGGATGGCGTATCGAGATCCGTGTTGCGGCAGGTCGTAGGTTTTTAAAACCACTCTAGTTCTAGCGGTCGTGATAAGTGGTCACGTTTTGGGGAGTTTCGCGAAGTAATGGAGTCGCCCAAAAATCAGGAGGGGAATGGAATGGGGGTTGCAAGGGTGTAGAAGGTAAGCGCTGCTTCTATCCCCGCGATTGAATTTCGAGCATAATTACGAAAAGGCTTGCCGAGTAACGGATAGCCGTTTTGGATTTGCGTTGTAGAAAAGTACTCGAAATTCTTTCGCCGATTCTTTTGCTTGATGACCGTAGCCTGAGTACGCGTGTTAGAGTAAAGTAAATTTTGAGTTCTTGAGAAAGTTAAGTAGAGTCACGGGTTTTAGTTGAGTCTCTCTCGTTTTTGAAATTCAGTATAGCCGAATTTTGCTGTACCGGGTCGAGCCACGTTATCGGGTTTTTCAGTGTCACCTCTAGAGTAGGTCGGGAAGTGCCGAATTGGAGTGCTCGGATTAGCGAATAAAGTTTTCGAGGATTTTGAGAAGGTTTGATTTCGGATGCGTTGCGATAGCGTATAGTTTAGGTTACGTTTAGTTGCGCTTGGGCTTAGTTCCGTACCCGTTTAGTTAGGATGATGTTAATTGAGTTGTGTTACCTTGAGATTGTGTGTACTTGATGTTACATTTAGTGGCGCTTGCGCTTAGTTAAGTTGCCGTTTGTTTAAGATATTGTTTAGTCGAGTTAAGGTGATGTATAGTCGAAATTTCCGTTGCGTTGAGCAGCGGTTGAGACGAGAAGTTCGAGTATTGGGTTTTGGTTGCGTCTGACATATAGTGGCGTTTAAGGATCTGTTTAGTTGAAATAAGCTTTAGGTTAAGTTATTTTGTCACGTTTAAATTTAAGGAAGCTCGCGGTAGCGGCGAAGCTCCAAGTCGGGTGAGATCTCGGGTGAGATTGAGAACGCCGTCTGTTCGGTAGCCCGACGGCGCACCGTCGAGAAAGTAGTTTTAGTTTCGATTTCGAGCAATTATCGCTGTGGAGAAGAAATGGCGAATTTGCAAATTGAGAATAGCGTATGAAGATTACTGATTATTCCGATCAACGGTCAGCCAGAGTATTTTTCTTGGAAATATTCCACTTTGGTCTATACGTCTGGTAATTTGAGTTCCAAAACGAAACCACTTTCGAATTTCTGTCGGTGAAGATTTCTTACATAAAATCTTAAGCGCCGTCTCCATGATGATTATTAATTTTCAAGCACTTTTCAGAATCCTTGTTTGTTTCTTCTTCTTTCAATCGCACATACTTGACAAAGCTATAGTTGCAAGACTTGCTTCAGAAGGACTGCTCTACGCTGGCACGGTCTCTTTTGTGAGCAAGCAACAACAGCCTGACTCGCACATTGTCGAAAATTCACGGACAACCGTATCCGATATTCTTCGATGAAAATTTCTAGATATTTGACGAACGAAAGTGCAGCGCATAAGATGGTGAGACAGTTCTTGAAGAAGAATTTTCACACGTCTCACGTACGATAGAACTGTGGTAGTGAGCTAATCGCTAAAAACTCGAGTGGATAGCGTTCTCTATGAGCGTTAGAGGGGATAGTTTACTTTGCCTGTGGTGTTGAGTTCAAGTGGCTTAAACATAGGAAGATGCTCATCGAAAAGTGGTGCCGCGAAAAAATCAGTTGCTCTCAATCCAGCGAGGAGTGCAGGTGGGTGACAAAAAATCAGTGCAGTTGAAAAGTTCTTTAGTTTTATCATACAACTTGTAGATTATACTTTTATGGTTCAAACAATTGTCTAATTTGTCTGTGTGTGTTTTCCGTTTTTTTATCAGCAGAACACCAACTTTACGTACCAACTTTAAAACACAGAAACATCGTAATGGCGGAACAATTGAACGAAAGTAAGATTGATTATTTTTTGAAAAAACTACACTTCTCGCAAAAATTAAGGGAACAACGAAATTTTCGAAATTTTTTGGTGATTTTCAACAGGCTGTATTTCAGTGAAAAATGGTCGTACAAAAAATAAAAAAAAAAAGCTTTTGAAGCTTGAAGACTCTAGTTTTTGAATTTTTTGGTTTAAAATTTTTCGAAGCACTATTAGCCATGCAATCCTTGGATAAAGCACGAAGAAAAAATTTTCAAAATTTTTTACGTTTTTTTTTTCGCTCTACGGGCATGGAAAAATTTTTCCGAGCTGAACCAATGCATAGGTCGCATAGCCTGTTTATTCAGCTTCAAGATGCTTTTTTTTAAACCTCGATACGACCATTTGTCTTCGAGATATCGAATTTTGAATGCCAAAGCATCCTTTTTCACTCAACTGCTGATATCTCTGGAACTACTGGTCGCACAGCGAACCGAAGGGCAGTTTCTTTTTCTGCAGAAAATTTCCTACAAAAATCTGTCAAGGTTGATGTCAAAAAAAATTTTTTTCCACCTGTAGCGTTAACGTGAAAAAAGAGCAAAAAAATGCCATTTTGCCTTTTTTTGGATAATTGACTGTATCTTCGTCAATATTGGGGGGAAAGCTTAGGTTAGAAGAAAATTTTACAGCCTAATGTACCCCAAAGGTCCCCCCAAATCGGTAGATCGATCGGTTCAGCGGTTTTCCTGGACCGATTGATTGAAATTTTGACAAAATTAAGAGAACAAGGTTCCTTAAGAAACAAAAACCTTGTTCCCTTGATTTTTTTAAAATTTCAATCAATCGGTCCAGGAAAACCGCTGAACCGATCAATCTACCGATTTAGGGGGACCTTTGGGGTACATTAGGCTGCAAAATTTTCTTCTAACCTAAGCTTTCCCCCCAATATTGACGAAGATACAGTCGATTATCCAAAAATTCTTTAAGAACCAAAAACCTTGTTCCCTTAATTTTTTCAAAATTTCAATCAATCGGTCCAGGAAAACCGCTGAACCGATCGATCTACCGACTTAGGGGGACCTTTGGGGTACATTAGGCTGTAAAATTTTCTTCTAACCTAAGCTTTCCCCCCAATATTGACGAAGATACAGTCAATTATCCAAAAAAAGGCAAAATGGCATTTTTTTGCTCTTTTTTCACGTTAACGCTACAGGTGGAAAAAAAATTTTTTTGACATTAACCTTGACAGATTTTTGTAGGAAATTTTCTGCAGAAAAAGAAACTGCCCTTCGGCTCGCTGTGCGACCAGTAGTTCCAGAGATATCGGCAGTTGAGTGAAAAAGGATCCTTTGGCATTCAAAATTCGATATCTCGAAAACAAATGGTCGTATCGAGGTTTAAAAAAAAGCATCTTGAAGCTGAATAAACAGGCTATGCGACCTATGCATTGGTTCAGCTCGGAAAAATTTTTCCATGCCCGTAGAGCGAAAGAAAAAACGTAAAAAATTTTGAAAATTTTTTCTTCGTGCTTTATCCAAGGATTGCATGGCTAATAGTGCTTCGAAAAATTTTTAACCAAAAAATTCAAAAACTAGAGTCTTCAAGCTTCAAAAGCTTTGTTTTTTCATTTCTTGCACGACCATTTTTCACTGAAATACAGCCTGTTGAAAATCACCAAAAAATTGCGAAAATTTTGTTGTTCCCTTAATTTTTGCGAGAAGTATATATATGTATGTATCAGATCACATAACTCGGAAAATGATTTTTTTCAGCTTGCATGGCTCGTTTGTTCGATAACACCGATCCAACAATTTTTGACATCGTACGGATTGCTGGATCGGTTGTTCCGCTACGGATCCGCTGGGCGGATCGAGAACGCGACATTCACCAGCGGTTCTATACCACCACTGTCTGCCGTAGGGTCTTGTATTGGAGGGGGCCACAGGGTATGTATTGCATAAGCTGCGCGCGGGAGAAGGGTCTCGATGAGAGAGCATCGTTTACGAAACACGAAAGAATACCGTTCTCTCGCATCGAGAGTCTACCGTCCTGCGTGCGATGTCGTCGTGTCCAAGGAGAGTTGCATACGCATCGATGTGGCCTCTGCAGACATCTTCTGGAATTGTAATGTCAGAAGGAAAAGATAGTTTACTATCCAAAAGATGTCTTAAGCAACTCGCCTACATGAGAGCATGTAAATATACAATTTGTAAATTTTCATAATTCTAGGTTTCTCAAATTTATTAGAAAGTACATCAAATATGTGTTTGCTTTGTTTCAGATCTTTTTAAGACTCAACCAACGGCAGACAGTGGTGGTCTATTACCCAGACGATGTCTTACGTAACTCGCGTCCATGAGAGCATGTAAATATACAATTTGTCAATTTTCATAATTCTAGGTTTCTTAAATTTTTTAGAAATTACATTAAATATGTGTTTTCTTTGGCAGAGACCTGTCGATTCAAAACGCTGAAATAATTTCCAAATTTGACACTAGACTAAGAGCGTTGGAATATGAACGAGAAAAAGCAAGCACTGGTGACGGAACTGCATAAGCCTGCACGCCGGAATTACCCGCGTCGACGTGTAGACGTGTGCGGCATCGACGAGACCTGGCAGGCGGATCTTGTTGATATGACGTCATACGCTGGACAAAACAAAGGCTACAAGTACATGCCCACAGCATTGATATCTTTTCAAAGTATGCGTGGGCTATACCGATAAATAGCAAGTCTGGAGATGAACCCAACGGCAGACAGTGGTGGTCTATTACCCAGACGATGTCTTACGTAACTCGCGTCCATGAGAGCATGTAAATATGCAATTTGTATACTTTCATAATTTTAGGTTTCTGAAATTTTTTTAGAAAGTAAATTGAATATGTCTTTTCTTTGTTTCAGATCTCTTTAATGATCAACTAACGACAGACAGTTTAATAGTGGTAGTATTAGTAGTAGTGTATCATCCAGTAATATACGAATAATGTCACACTAGTGTGATAAACAGGGTTTTTTGAAAAAAATTTTACCATGAAACGCGTGTCGCTGCGTGATGCTTCAACAGTTAACGTAAAAAGTTTAGAAAATTCTGAGTGAAAAAGTTGAAGTCGTTGATTTGATGGATTTCGGTTAACCATCGTTGCAGAAATTGAACAAAATGTCAGATACCAATTCAAACTGTGCGCATCGTGCTATATTACGTCCAAAAGCGCTGAACAGATAGCCGATATCTTTAAACAATTGCGAGGTAAAGTGATTAAGAAGGAGTGTTTGGATTATTAACTTTAAAAACGATTCATGTAAATTAGGTTTAAGGATTTATAAAACGTATGGTTAGGTTTTGACAATACACACAACAGTTGGATAAACGAATTGGACATGTGACATTTAAATGAATGAATTTTTTGTAAAAACGTATGTGCCTCTTTATTTTATCCCCGACACATAACAAGTATGCATCTTGATTTTTTAGACAATCGACAGACATATGCATCGTTGTACAATTTTTTATACTTCGGAGCGTTCTTATTCACTATCCTACATAATAATATTTTATACATCATGGTACAGTTATAAATTAAGTCCTAAATAGATTACGATACGGTAATTACAACACTAAGGTACAGGCTTGTAACCCCACGGAAGCGTGTCGGTTGTGTTTTGAAACACGATCCGCTTGTCGTCATTCCAGCTCAGTGCTACTTTCTGCTGTTCTACGGTGTATACCTCGTGCTTTCGACTTAATATCAACTGCTGATTTGTGGACAAATTTTCACGTTTCAACGCACATTCCAAATAATCGTTGAAAGTTAATTTTCTCAACGCTGATCCTTTGACACCTTTGGCACGTTTATTGTCTTTCTCATCTCCCAAGACCCGGAATGCGTACAATTTAGCTCTTAATCCTACAAATTCCAGCATTATTTTCCCGTTATTTTCGTCTTTCATCAAGCCGAGAACTTTTTTGTTCAATAGAGGCATTCCGCAAACGTTGTCAAGCGGATAATCAGACGTATCGAATTTATGCAAGTCCTCCTTCATATGTTCGTATATGTCGGGGACGGTAAAGTTGTAAATCAAACTGTCGGTATCCGTATACATTAATTTTGCTTGGTTGCCGAATTTCCGTTTAATATTATTGTAATGAAAATCGTAGATATATGTTTTAGACAGATCCATGATGGAGAAACCTGCATACAATGGGTTATTCAACTTGACTTTCGTCTTACTCATTTCGACGATAATCATCTCTTTGTCGAAAACGGTGCAGCTGTGAAAATTAGGTTTGGCTATGGTAGCTCTAGCACCGTATCTTCCATCCCATTTCGTGATCAGCCTGACATCTCTATACTTCCTAACATTTTCCATTGTTTTGCCAAAAACTACGTTGTTCATCAGTTTGTAAAAAATTTTTTCGAATTCGTTGTGAGATTTTTTCCGCAAATTGGTATTCGAATCTATGTATTTTTTGAACCACGGGGTTTGTCTAAATTTGAGAACTCTGTGAATTTTGAGTAATTTGAAGCCTAATTGTAAGCATTGTTTCAAAACGCTATAGTGAACAACGTAGTTTTTCTTGGAAAATAGCGTGGGCGTCAATTTCGGTAGCTTACTATTCGAGATCGGAGGTACATAGTGCTCCGGACACAGTGGTGAATCCTTATGAATTTCATGCAGTTCCTCAGGATATTCCAAATCCACCTCCAGCATGTAACCAAACTCCGCATCGTCCGAGATGGTAAGAACGTCGCATTGTCCGAAGTCTGATACCCATTCGAAGGAACTGTATAGCAGAGCAAAGCTCATAGCAGCACCGTGCAAATTATTAACGTCAAAGTACATGAGATAAGATTCTTTGACCTCAGGATCGAATTCTTCTCCCATATATCTATTGTTGGCCTTTGCGTATCTGTTCGAACACTGCGACACACCACCTCGAATACCTTTTTCGATAAACATAAACACATCTATGTTGGTGAGAAGCTTGAGCTCGATGTCGGTACACTTTAACATCGCATCAAACGACAGACCGGGCGCGGTGTAATAATGTAACGGATCCAGGTTGTACGTTGTCCAACAGCTCTGTCGAAAGTTTTGAAAAACGTCGGCTAGTAAAAACACGTCCGTCTGTGAATACAAGTCCGAATACTCTCCCAAAGTTTGAACGTTAAAAGTTTGCCAAACTTTACATGCATGTGCATAGTCGTCGTCTGATATATCCCGAACATTTGATTTTGAGTAAAATTGTTGTTTGGATGGTAGCCGTCTGTCCTCCAAAGCTGAAACCGTGTACATAAAAGAAAAAGAAAAACGATATTGGTTGCTCAAAATTGTCGCCAAAGTTCAAATCATCGATATGCTGGATTTTGACTGTCCGTCGCTTCAAACCTTGCAAAAAACTTCAGCGGTGTCTCTAAGATGCGACGTGCATACAATACCCAACGCAATCTGTGCAGCACAAAACGTTCTGATACTTCAAAATTGGCTACAAAATCATCATACTGTTCGGATGGCGAGGGTGTACGATTTGTGTTACTGCGCAGAAGCGTCTACAAGAACGGTCCCGCATTCCTGGCGAATATATTATCCTGGTTATGATACTGTTGAATAGAATTATTGTATTATCGTTGTGAAGTAATTGTCAACTGTACCCTAAAAATTGTACTCGAAAAAACTGTTTTTTAAAGAATATTCATGAAATAATTTTACACCTTCACCTTCACCTTAGCTCTTGAGAGAGAATTTGTTTCAATACAAAGCTTATGTAAGATTCAACCTTGCTCTCCATCCTTGACCGAGATGTACTCAAACCGAGTTATGTTTTGCATTCCTAGAGCGATAGTAACCCAACACCGCAGAGCCTTGGCTGTGAATGTATACTACCGCAGCTATCGGTAGACCTTGCACTCTGGCCTTGACTGAACCCGTCCAAAATTCAGGGGTGGTCAGGAGGGAGTAGCTCAAAAATCAAATTATACATACCCTGTCAGCTCTTAACCCTCCGCCGGCTATCCCTTTTTTTGACTACACCAACGGCTATCCATGACGATATCGTTATCGGCTATATTTAACCCACTTGGGAGTACCCAAAAATTCCCAAAAAATTCAGGGAACCAGGTTTGGGTCTCATCTCAATATTCTAGCAGTTTTCATTGCAAAATGTTTGACCCGTTAGCGAATAGAAATTTATAAACAATGCAAAATGGGTAAATTCGACCATTTCACTAAAAAATCGATATCTTGAACCCAAATTTCTATTACGAAAGAATATTCTAGGGATTTATTTCTGATACTATGGTCTTTCAAAAAAACCTACTCACATTGGGCTCGGTTCCAAAAAACCTACTTATTTCACCACCTGAAATTAGGCTACTGCGAAAGGAGAAATTTCGCATGAAATTGAAGTACTCATGAAAACACAATGTTTTTATCACAAAAATATGTAATTTATTAGTGAAAAAATGAATGTTAACATGTTATATGACAGTTCAGACTCGCTTTGCTCGTGCGAACAACCTCGGGCAAGGTAAAAAAACAGTTCCCACAATAGTGTCATAATATACTATTTAGGTAAACTTGATAAATAGGATCCGAAACTTCGATTTTTAATGAGAAAATGTGGATTTTATACGTACCTCAAAAGTCGAAAAAACTGACGCCGCCGGCTATCCGGTGACGAATTCGTTCACTTTCAAACTTCGAACGGTCGTAACTTTGCAAGGTCCTGACGCATCCTAACGTGTTTGCGCGTGTGAGCGTATACCACCGTGAAGTTTTTTTAAGTGCCGGTCCCAAGCCGCATCCACTTCCCCTTCCCGAAATACCAGGACGTGCCAAAGTCAGATATGACAATATCGACATGGATAGCCGGCGGAGGGTTAAATCGCTGAACATTTTGCCGTAAGAAATAATTGGCTGCGATGAATTTTAAGGGTATTTCTTTGATGATCGAAATCAAATCGGAGCAGGGGGTGGTCGGGGGGAATAGCTCAAAAATCAAATTATGCATATCTTGTCAGCTCTCAAATCGCTGAACATTTTGCCGTAAAAAAGAATTCACTGCGATGAATTTTAAGGGTAGTTTTCTGATGATGAAAAATGAATCGGAGCGGGGGATGGTCAGGGGGGAATAGTTCAGAAATCAAAATATGCATATCCGGTCAGCTCTTAAGTCGCTGAACATTTTGCCGTAAGAAATAATTTGTTGCGATGAATTTTAAGGGTGGTTTTTTTTTCGTTTTTTTTTCCACTAAAGGTAGAATATCAACAATTGTCATTTTTGATATTCAAAAGCTCTTTTTTCACGTAACATACCAGTACGCATGATTTGGAATTTTTTTTTTTTATCACTTATCGTGAATGGGCGTGGATACATCCATATGAGGTATTCCACACCATTTCACCTAATCGGTGAAGGTCACCGACGCCGATCTTGGTGTCAATTTTTTTCTCAAATTGTCTATCGAAAAAAAAAGAACACGTGTTTGACCGTTTTTCGATTAGGCCACCTGTGTCGATTTTATGAATCTTCCGATTTTTCAACTTTTTCGAAACAGACTTTTTTCAACTGGCTCTATCTTCAAGAGCTTTCATTTTTTTCAAAAAATGATACGAGTATAAAATGTGTCAATAAGTCCGAGCTTTCTGAAAAAAATGTTTGAAAATTTTTCCAACCACACAATTCGACAATTTTTTGGAAAAAAAAAAATCAAAATGGTTTGAATTGCGACACCTTCGATTTTCCTGAAACTTTTTACTTGCATTCCACCAGTTACAATCAAGTTTTCCTCCAAAGGAAATTATGGACTTCCGATTCGTTCGGGAGTTACACCATCATAAGTGCCGAAAAATTGGAAATATCTTACGGAAATCAATCTTAACTTCGATCAGATAAGTTTTCATATTATAAAAATACATGTTTGCTGAAAAAAAAAACTTTTCGAAATATCCCAAACAATATAAATGAAAACGAGATCACAATTTTTCTTTTCTATGCCAAATATATTTTCAGGTAGAAAATTTCTAAATATGGGTGTTTTTTTTGTTTTGCTTCCTCATAAAGGAAGCTTTGTTTCCATGAAATTTTTTTTTTTGAGATTTTATGTGTTCAAAATGTCTTGAAACGTCGAAAAAACACATTTTTTTTGAAAATTACCGTAAGTATGTGTGTGTGTGTGTGTGTGTGTGTGTGCGTGCGTGCGTGCGTGCGTGCGTGCGTGCGTGCGTGCGTGCGTGCGTGCGTGCGTGCGTGCGTGCGTGCGTGTGTGTGTGTGTGTGTGTCACAAAAATGGTTGTACGCTCTCTAACTTTCGTAAATTTCAAGCTATGGTTATAATTTTTTTTGCACAAATTGGGTAGCGTACGAGGTCGATTGGTATTGAATTTGACAGGAATCCCTTTAGGTGTTGGGATTTGACAAAATTTTGAAAAATCGAGTTAATCGCTCTAAATTACGTAAATTTGAAGCTATCGAGCTGAATTTATTTACACAAATAGATTAGAGGACAAGGATGATTGAGATTGAATTTCGCAAGAATCCCTCAAGGGATTCTTGAGGTATTCAAGAATCATTAAAAAACACTAAGATTGATTTCCGTTAATTTTTTTGATTTTTCGGCACTTATGATGGTATAACTCCCGAACGAATCGGAAGTCCATAATTTCCTTTGGAGGAAAACTTGATTGTAACTGGTCGAATGCAAGTAAAAAGTTTCAGAAAAGTCGAAGGTGTCGCAATCCAAAAAATTTTAGACTTGTGTGGTTGGAAAAATTTTCAAAAATTTTTTTCAGAAAGCTCGGACTTATTGACACATTTTATACTTGTATCATTTTTTGAAAAGAATGAAAGCTCTTGAAGATAGAGCCAGTTAAAAAAAGTCTGTTTCGAAAAAGTTGAAAAGTCGGAAAATTCATAAAATCGACACAGGTGGCCTAAACGAAAAACGGCCAAACACATGTTCTTTTTTTCCAATAGGCGAATTGAGAAAAAAATTGATACCAACATCGGCGTCGGTGACCTTCACCGATTAGGTGAAACGGTGTGGAATACCTCATATGGTTTGTTTTTACGAAATTGTTTTCAACGTATATCAGGAGCTCCTAATTAGCTCTTAATTCTCACGTGCTTAAAATAATTTTTAAAAAATTTTTGCACTCCGGGGGGGCTACCTCTCCAGTAAGCTGCCTCCCCCTCCTTCACCCCAATTTTCAAAATTGATTTTCTCGTAACAGAAATGAGCCCAAAAATCGTGGTTTGTGGCATAATAGAGCTCATAAATAGCTCTTTAATCTATGACTTTTCCAAATTTTTCCGAGCAAGTGAGGGGGCTAGCTTTACGGACGCGGACGTACCTGCAATACGCAAGCTACATCAAAGAATTTTTTTTGAATGATATACGTGTCCAATAAAGATTGAGACTAAGTTCAAGGCTTCCTTAATTAAAAGGCAAGGCTGAATATTAAAATATACGTTGAAAGAGGTCGATATTTTGGTGTAAATTTTTTTTTTTTTCTTGCTAGATGAATAAGGGGTACATATACGTGCAGCAGCATATTCGATGACAATGTCGGTCGATTGACGTAGAAAATACAGAATAATCGAAGACGAAAAATTAGTGTTTAAAAGACAAGATGTAGAAGCTTGTTTCGGGTAAGTTGGTGATTGTTGACGACGGAGTGATGATGTTTTGATGAAACTGTGCCGGTAACGGTATCGGTGAATTGGAGGTGGTCTCGCAGCTTCGATTTGAAGTGTCTTGGGCCTTATCGTAGCGAGCTGAGCTCAGGTTTCTACCGGCGGTTGCAGCCACAGAAGAATATCCGTATGATGGTCCGGATATCGGGAAAATAACCATCACGGACTCGGCTTGTTCAAGTAGGGGCATAGGGGTCTTCATGTTTCCAAATATGGATTAGCACATTGTGTATTTTGAATCTCAGAGAACGTCATACAGGTGCTCAGTTTACACGTTCGACAATTAAAAGGTTGCACTTGAAGTTCCTCTTTGCTGAGAGTAGTTCACTTATAAGAATGATTTATACCGCGATGACATTGGATGTGTAATGCTGGTGATTTCAAACTTTGAACACATTTGTAGATTTGCAATTTAGGCAGTTTTATTTGCGTTTGTGGATGGTATCTCAGTTCACTTTGTAGGGGATCGTTACATGTTCAGTAGATGAATTGTGCCGATTATTCTGAGAGTTGAACACTTTAGGTAGAATTTCAAAACACTGTGAGCGATACAGGTTCCTTCTTTTTTTCACTCGCGAGGGAAGTACTTTTGCTACAAGATGCTTGTGGGATGGTGATTTATAAAGTTGGATGTTTCTAAGAGAAACTCCACTTGTCACTTCGCAAGGGTTGTTCGATAAGCGATCCGCTGCCACGAATTTTGTACAGGGTGGGTGATTCGGGATCTTGTACCGATTTAAAAAAAAGATCCATCAATCATTTCGCGAGGCGAGTACGACGAGCGAATCCGCTGCCACCAATTGGTTACGGGGTTGTGATTACGACGAGCGGCTATCGATGACCGCATCCACACCCAGCCGTGTTATTACGACCTATTTCAAGTTCGTAACCCATCGACTGCGCGCACGTATGAACGATAAGAAGATATGAAAGGAACTTGCATTCATGAGTTGAATATTTTATTATATAATTGATTTATTGTCAAGGATATAGAGAATACAATGAGACGATATGGAGGAGCAACAAGGGAAAAGAGGTGAATTTAGATGTTGGCCGAACGGAAGATGACTCGAGGGTGTGTCTTGGAACGAGCGGAATGAAGCGTTGGCGAATGCAGAAAGCAGAGTGCATGATCAAGGTTCTGTGAAGAAGAGGAGATAGTCAGAACGAAGAATGAGTTGTGAGTGAGAAGAGGGACTAAGGACGTAACATGTTTTTCGAATTTTAGCGGCTGCTTTTTTAATTTTTATGTTTTTTCAAAAAAAATTTTTATTCAGCTGATAGAACATCCCAAGAAGAGAGTGGCACTTTGAACTTTCCGAAAACTGTAACCGTTCGCTCGGAATCGTGGCGACAAGGAAGCATAGTGAGACGCGTGGTTTTCTTTATCTCCCCATACCTCCCTTAAATATTTGAATTTTCGGTACTGTAACTATTGAATTTAATAGTCAAAATTCCGATAAGAACATTGTAAAAAAGAAAATGTATTTATGTTGTTTCACTTAACTTCACTTATCTTTACAAATGCCATTTGAATTTTATCGCATTTCCTGCCTATTTTCGGTACCTAGTCCCCTTAAATTATCCGACTGTGATGGTGGTTGCTTAATGCTTTAATTATCTTTAATAAATTACTTTGATTGTATGTGTTACGTCCGCCAGACCTCAGATTCTTTTCCCATACTGTTACAGCTACCTTATACACTACATCCACTTCTCATCGTGACTTCGCTGCTTCTCCTACGCTCTACTCCTAAAATGAAACTAGCCAGTCCATTGCATCCTTCTTCCCATATTTTCACCCTTGAATCATCTTTCATTAGCGTGTTCCTCCTCGACATCTTCTCATAGTACTTTCCATATCTTTTACAATAAATCGATTATATACTCAAACAACCAGCTCCTCAATACAAATTCATCTCATTTCTTCTTACACCTCGTACGTGCGTACAGTCGACGGGTTGCGAACCCTAAAAGGCCGTAGTAACATCACGGCTGGGTGTGGATGCGGTCATCAATAGCCGCTCACCGTGATCACAATCATCCACCCCGTAACATAAGACTGACAAGGAAACTGCCTGATGTGTCCCCTTCCGATGTCGTCCATTTAAGGATATGTTATTCTTCATCGAAATCTAAGCGACACTTATTTTTTTTATAGGTGGACAAACGGTTTGAAGGGGTGAAATCAACCCCCAAAGTTTGGCATCCTCGGTGGTTGTTTCATAGTTTCACATACTTCCAGTTGAGATATCTTAATGAAACTAATTGGAGAATAATTTCTGTAGCGAATAACGAAAAATGCATTTTGTCCGGTTACGACGGAGTTGAATTCAAATATTATAGGGGTTGAAAGTTGGGAAATTTTTACAACTAAAAAACTATTGTTCGGATTGCAATAGAATTAATTGCATTTGAAACAGCAGAAAAAAGTAGGGGATACGTGTTTTTCGAAATAACGCCATTTAGGGAATGAGCTACCCTTACACACGTGCAGCCGAATTCCCATGAGAATCGTACTATTTTGCTTCAATATGTCTTATTTAACATTACTCTTTCTAAGCAACAATTTAGGAGCTCTTTCATTTCAATAAATTTCGGTCACATTTATAACAAAAATCCACCCCCACAAATGGCCGAATGGTTTCTGGCAGTTTCTTTTACGATAGTGAAATCTTCGGGAGCACCATATCTTAGTAGTTTGTGATGTTACTGGAATCGATTCTAAGCGGATGTTACGTCCGGCGTATTGCTTGGGCGTACCTTTTTCGAAATCACAATATAACTAGGACTCTCAATACGTGAAGAGTTTTTCAAAATTCCCTTGCAACGCTGTAACGAAAGCTACAGCCATAGATAACATTAAAATATCGTATTGCCTACACCAGCGAGTTCCACCCCTCCTGGAAAAAGTCACGTTGAGACCAGCAACGATACCTAGTATAAGGTTCAACTTTGTTTCTTATAACTGGTACCAAGAACTGAGACAAGAGACTGCTGAATTAGCATCAGCAGTGCTCAGCCTGGAAATATCTCTTTCTTTAAGTCAAAATTATCATCAATAATTAGGATAAACCACTAACTTTGGAACCACCAAATTAAAATAGATTATCTGTTAAGATGTATGGATGAATGCGTAAGAATTATCTTAAGATACTTTTTGTCAACATCTTACACGCGTAAGCAAAGAGATTGAGAATCGTCGGAACATCGTCGAAGAGCGCGAAGTAACGCTGACCGTGTAGATTTCGGCACCGGGAGGTCACCCTCGCACTTCATTGGCTAATTACCGTTGTAGCTTACTGCAATTGCAGCTGCTTGGACCCTCAGGCCCAAGAAGCATTGTCTTTAGTCTGTCAAGTCGCAAAGTGCGTGGACGTCAACCCGGATTAGCCCTCTCGAGCAAGAGTAGCGTTGGAAAATCTCAGTTGTGACCGGCCTAAAGTCTCGCGCTAATTCGTCAAAACCGAGCATTCAGTTTGTTCTGTTAATTGAAAAAGACTCACTGTCTTCTACATTCCAATCTTTACTGTTCTTTACTAAATCTCATTATTTCGCGAATAGACATTTTAATGCCATTCCATTTTCCTTAATTAAATCACGTTCGGCCCTGATTCAAACAGAATCAGGTAATATTAAGTGCTTATAATAATAACCAGCTACATTATCGTCTTTAATTAATAATCGTTAGAATCATTTTCAAAATATATATACATATACCGTGAGTGAACCAAATTGACTTTTTCAAACAATAGCTTTCGATAGTAGAGTACCGTTCTAAATTCACAAAGACTAAATTCCCGACGTCCATCATCGTTGGGATTCATCGACCCTGCCGATCTCGAGGTGAGGCTCTGTCCCAGAATTCTACGGACACCGATCTACACGACCGACGGCTCTCAATCTCGCCAAATTTTGCATCTAAAGATAAGTTAATTCGAGTAGTCTTCTTCAACATCATTCCAAATTTTGCATCACGTGTTATATAATAAAAACGAGTGGCAAGCTTCACTAGCCACTGTCGAACGTTCAGTATTGTTTTCTGAGAATATCAATATAAATTTTCTCATAGAGTTCCATAACAAAAGTGAGCAAGATAGAATTGGCGCCTAACTGCAGATAATAACCTTGGCTATTTAGAGAGACACTCTTCTGTCTTCAGCTCGGCCCCCAAATCATATTTTGCAGGCTCAGAGCCAGGTAACGCGTATAATTCTATGGATCGACTGATCCGTAACGTAGAATTGGACAATTAACATAAGTTACATTTTAATCTAAAAAGAGAGATACCATCTTAATAATAACCGACCAAAAGTAGAAGTAATAGTCGTTCAGGATAGATAATTTTAACAAGCATTATGTTTAGTTATATATTATTCATATATTATTAAAATAACTCTACGTTTTGAAAGAAGCGTAAACGGTTGAATTCAACTAGTTCTACCGCCTCTCTGTGTTTGAATATGAATTCATCCGTCGACGCCGTCTATCTTTAAATTCAGACATTTTATGATTATACCTTCTTTGGTTTTTCTTTTATACCATTCATTGATTTCATAATTAATCGTTTGAAGAATATACGTTATCTTCTACCAATCAAAATCATTATTCAACCATTTATTTTGAACGATAACCTATCCCATTGCATGGTGGCGCTGGGGAAGCTCCCGTGTCAGGAGCTGTTGTCTCCGCAGTGGTTCGCGGCACGCAAAAAAACTCTCTTCAACGTAGACTTAAAAAAAAATTCGCAGTGTTTTCGTTAATAGTATGATATTTTGAAGTGAAGTACGTAGGGATTTGGAAAAAAATTGATTTTTAAAAAATAGGCACGCTTTTGAAATTAAAGAATGATTTTTGAGCAAAATTTCTCGTCGAAACAGGCTATAACTTTTATTATTATTGAGATATCGAAAAATCCTATGTAGTTCATGAGATAATCTATTCTCATTGATACAGTAAAAATTTGAAGTCGATCGGATAAAAATTGCTCGAGTTTTGCTGCGTGCCGCTCTCAAAAAAGTGGTTTCGAGAAAAACGCGTTCAAAGTTTTAGGTTTGTGAATTTGTCCCACTCCGGAGGCAAAAAAATCGTTGATATTGCAACTGATATCGCGGTATTAGTGTTCAATGATGGCCTGAGAAGCCTCATGAAAGTTCTGGAGACGTTGGGGATAATCATCGGCCCAAAGTGTTTCAACTTTAGCGTTGAAACCGACGCAGCGCGGAGCGCTGCACCACTCCGCAAAATATTCAATATCTACGAAAATAATTGTAATTTCGACCTGGGTTCAACGGCATCTTAATCTTAAAAGTATTTAAAATTTTTTTAAATGGTTTTCAAAAAATCGATTTTTTGAAACCATCACAGTGGTGTTGTCCCTTAAGGAAAGGGGTTATTTGTATAAGAGAGAAGGGTTCGTCTCTAAATTTCTTTATTGTTACGATGTATTAAGTGCCGAAGTTCTCTGTACACAAACGCTCTCGCTCCAGCGCGATCGTTTATACAGTCAGAAACCCCCCCCTCCCCTGCCATCGCCGAGCGCGGAGCGGGGAGGGTTGCGCACGCAACTGATAATGCTCGACAATCTGAGAATCTTCATTTCAGTATAGACTAAATTTGTACTTATTTATTTGTCATTTATTACTTATATTATTCAGCGCTACGGTAAATAAGCCACAATGTGATATTTTCGGATCAAGGTTCCGCAGTATCGAATAAATATCTTCATTCGATGCGTCATCACGATTCTGAATTTTACTTCGAATCTCACAGAGAAGAAACCCTCCTCTGACTGTAGTAATTTAAATTCTCTGTTTCTCTCCCTCCCTCTCTCTCGTCCCCATGCTCGCGACGCCAAAATTGACCCCAGGTTACCACACGGTTTACCTGTGCACGAGTGAATGATCCAACAAATCTCGGAAGCAACTTCCGCGAGGGATCTAACGCACACCCAGGGCTATTCCAAAGGACGCCCTGGGCCGTATGGCTTATCGGTTTAGAGGACTCATATCTCCCCGTACCTTTCGATATTTCTAGCCGACGAGAGAGAGGTTCGTATTCTTTGCAGTTAAACATTATTCCTGCGCAACCTTTTACAAATTTTCATTCACAATGAAAAACTACATCATCCGAAGCTTATCGCAGTTATAAACGTCTTCTCTGAATAAAACAATTTTAAAATTCTCACCGAAGAGCATTTCATTCGGAAAGGCAAACAAATTCTGGACAAGACCTTCTGCGCGCAACAGATTTCCTGCCATGCCGCGATCGGAATTTATTGATTGTTTGTTTTGTGAGAATCAGGTCGTGACGATCAATCAGTTCGCGCTTCTACACATCGAAATATTTCCACCAATGGAAACCATTAATAGCGAAAACTCAAGTATAAATGCCTTACGCAACATTTTCATAACTCAATTTTAATTTTAATTCTAATATGATGTTACGTGCAGACGATGATCTGATGGATCTCGTCCGACGTGATCTAAAAGAATATAAATGTAATCTATTGCCGAGCGGTTAGAAATAGATTACTTTGGGTTTCGTTTATATAAAGTGTAAACACACCTGCTGTGATAACAGTCTAGTATTCTGGGTGACAGAATCTCAGTGGTATGGACAGGACGAATAGATGGAACTCGTCTTGTCCACAGTGGTTTATATTTTGTATACTGAATTATATTAAGTACACTATTGCAAATGACAAAGAGAGATTAAAGACGAGTAGGGTAATCAAATAAACTATTAAATATGACAAAGTGGCCTAAGGATAGCTTAGTACTACGTTACGGTTGAGGAAAAGGTGAGTCAAGGAGTGCGCCACCTTGGGTAGCGCGAGGGTGACTCTTAGGACACACCACCGATTCGCCGAGCCATTCCATTAAGAAATCTTGAGTCTCCACGTTGCCTTTTCTCTAATTTTATGCCATCTACGACGTGATGATTCCAAAATTGCAAGGACAGAATTAATAATATCAATCGAAATTCGGCTGCACATAATGATTGCATCTATTGGACTGGCCGCCCGAAATTTAGGTCCAAATGTAAACAGCCGCGAGAGCGGTGGAGACAAGATACTTTAATTTATTGAGCTCCAATGTTTATTACGCACCAGTCGACCGGAAAATCTGATTTATTTTCATCGTATATCTCGCATGATACGTCGCAACAGGCAGATAAAATTAGAACTTGGCGAATTAAAATGTAATTGTTTTGGTGCTCCTGCGTCACAAGATAACTTCTATTTCTTCAGATACGTCGCAACAGGCAGATAAAATTAGAATTTCACCGAAATAAAATGTAATTGTTTTGGTGCTTCTGCGTCGCGAGATAAATTTTATTTCTTCAATGGTATACAAGCCATTCCATGTTGACTTACCGATTTCTTTAAATTTTTTGGAAAAAAATAATAACCCAAATATTTACGGCATTAGCCATGTTGAATTTCAAAATTGTGCGCTTAGAATCGATTCCAGTAACCTCACAAACTACTAAAATATGGGGCTCCGGAAGATTTCACGATCGTAAAAGAAACTCTGCCAAAAGCCATTCGGCAATTTGTGGGGGTGGTTTTTGTTATAAATGCGACCGAAATTTATTGAAACGAAAAAGCTCCTAAATTGTTACTTAGAAAGAGCTTCGGAATGTTGAATGAGGAATTTGGCTGCACGTGTGCAGGGGTAATTTACCCCCTAAGTGATGTTATTTCGAAAAACGCAAAAACACGTATCCCCTGCGTTTTTGTGCTCTTTCAAATGCAATTAATTTCATTGAAATCTAAAAAATAGTTTAATAGTTAAAAACATTTTTTTACTTTCAACCCCTATAATTTTTGACTATATAGCCACGCCGTAACCGGGCAAAATCCATTCCGAATTATTCGCCATAAGAATTATTCTCTAATTGGTTTTATTCAAATATCTCAACTGGAAGTATGCAAAACTATGAAACTACCACTGGGGATGTTAAACTTTGGGGGTTGATGTAACCCCTTTAAACCGTTTATCCACCGATAAAAAAAAGAGCGTGTCGCTTAGATTTTGATGAAGAATAACATATCCTTAACTGGACGAAATCGGGCAGGGACACCTCAGGCAGTTTCCTTGTGAGTTTCAACTTATCATTTTTATAGTTTTTTCGGCTCACGTTGTCTGATTGAAATCTGGTACTAAACATTATGAAAAATGCGATCATGTTTTTTTTAAATTTTTAATAAAAAGTAATTTTACCATTTCACATTTTAGCGAAGCCACAAAACTCTGAAAAATCAAAAATACTCGGACGATAAAAAAAGAACCAGTCACGTCCTCAAAATGCAGTTTCACTGTTACAAATTAGTCCAACAAAATTGGAATTAAGCATGCATCAGTATTAATTATTCAAACAATGTCTAATTCTTACTCAATATATAGGTGTAGTGGCTCTGGTGATTCCACGCTCAAAACTGGGTCAATAAATTGTGAACCTCGTCCTCGCAATGTTACCGTAGCTCCAGTTTCACCTCGAATGTACAACAAATTCGAACCTCCAACGCCAATAATTCTACCACGTAAATCGAATCCCGGTGGTGCATTTTCAATTCCAACACACATCTTTTCCTGTGCACAGAAAACAACATAGAACGAATCATGTTTTGTTAAAATTTCTTCATATAGTATTGCTCAAATCAGTTTTGTTCAAGCAATTAAAAATAGATCTGCGTCAGAGTCAGCAAATCCTCACTAATGTCTTACCACAGTCGGTACCGCCGAGTGAAGGCTCATCAAAGGTGGAGGAGCATTTGTAAATCTGCTGGGTCTGTTTAAAAAGCTCTGATGCTCAGTCTTGATAATTTCTCCTATTTTCTGAATAGCCACTGTAAAATAAGTATAAGAAATTTATATTATTTCACAATTAGGTAAAAATTCAAATGCCGTAAAATATAATTGCAAATTGGTAGAGTCAATAAAAAATATCTGTAATTTATACAGTATAAATATTTAAAGATGCTTATAATTGTGAAAACAAAAAACATACTCACGGTCAATATTGTGCTTTGTATGTCCTTGTATATGCAAATAAAGTGATCGCTGATTAGAACATATTTTTTCTTGCTCCGTCATAAACCGTCCGCGAGTAGATACAATGGCGCCTGTAATTTGAATCATTAAAATCTTTATGGTTCAGTTCTTCATGTATGTACAGTAGGGGTGCGCGGTATTTCGATATACCGAATTTTTTTCGGTATCTCCTTCTTCGAAATGTATCGGTATGGGAACCTTCTGTCAATACCGATACCGAAATATCGAAATTTTGGTACTTCGGTATTTACGGAAATTTCGATATTTCGGTTAACCGAAACGAATACGAAACCCGTACCGAAAATCGGTATCTAATTTCCTATACCGCGTACTCCTAATGTACAGTATATCTGTGTATAACTATGACATCACCAGATGATCAACTCGAGATCAGCAATACAATGGTTTCAAGCACAGACTACTCTCACTAATTATTTATTCACTTAATATAAAGTTTCCCATTCGCACTCATTACATGTACCGAATACAGAGCGATCTCGGACTCCTTGGAGTTAAATACTGTGGCTCTATAGGTCCCAGATCCAGTTGAGCTGGCAATGCCAATACAGCAGAACGACTAAAAATTCACATGAGATTTTTTTGCTTGTTAAATGCTAATTAATTGCCAAAATTTCAAATTTTTCGCGCCAGCCATTTTGAAAAAGAATACGGTATATTCGCAATATGAAGTTAGTATTGTCACTTTACAAAAACAATAGCAATATTTGATAAGCAAAATGAAAATAAAACACACACACAAGATTTATAAGCTAATTAATCGCTGCCGCTAGGAAATTGTCTCCTTTTTTTTGCAGCACCCGTTTTTCGAATATCTCACACCCTCCATGTTAAAATGTTGCCGATTTCCAATGAAACCAATTATCGCCATTTTTTAAGTCTAGGGATAACTCGCTAAATAATTGCTGCCAAAAAAGTAGAATTTTGATCATCCAAAACATTCCCATTTCAGAGATTTCACCGTTTTTAGGGAAATAAATTTCCTAACGGTCGAGATTCGGGTATTTACTAGCTGCAGAAATAATTTGATAATTAATTGCTCCTGAGAGAGTTAAGTAATTGCTGGCAAAGGAGCTCAGTGTATCCATCTTCCGAGATCATTCTCAATCTGGTGTCCAGCCTGTGTCGCATGACCGTAGAGCGAAAAATAGGTTGTTTTTTTTTTCATTTAATATACATCAAACTTGCTAAAAATCAGTTTGCAAATCTGAAACAATTTCTACAGTATTTCGAATTTTACTCCAAATAAACAATCGTATGGATTTTACTATGTCTTGTTTTGTTCATTGGATATAAACTGAAAAAAACCTTAAAACGATTGTTTAATTCTTAATTTTTTTATAGTTGAATTCTAAGCAAAAAATATCCTCAAGAATAAATGTTTCAAATATTTGACATTATCAATTCATGTAGCTAGAAATGAAGGTTGGTGCTCTCTTTTGACTACCTACATGTGATGGTAGGACTCAGAGATATTGTAAAGTTTGCAAATTTTACTACTGCCAAACATGTTCAGGACAAGGCGTTCACGCCACACGATAGAAATAAGAAATTAGAACCAAAAACAAAAATATAATTAAGTACCATTAATAGATAAATAAACGACGAAAAACAAAAAACCAAAGAAGAATTGAAAAACTAACGAAGAATATGACTGTTTATAGACGTCTGCCCTCTCGTGATAATAATGGGCAATAATGATTTGAAACATTAGCTAAAAGCGTCAACTGTGCAGGATATATAGATATATGTACTATGCTAACAAGAGGAGGGTACGGCAGTTGGATTTTTGTAATTTTTCGTATACGTGGTGCATGAAGCTGAGAACTCGAACAGGGTTCGTACGCTTTTTGGAATCTGAAATTCCCTGACTTTTCCAGGTATTCCAGCTTCAAAATACAATTTTTCCAGTAACCTTTCACGAAATATGCCGCTGATTTTTGACAATTTTTTTACACATTAATACTCAATATTATCTAGTAAATATCTTTCTGTCTGACCATCTATTTACAAACAACAAACTGCGATTTTCTGTAAGCGAAAAGATGAAAGATGGTTGAATTAATATATTTGTTCAAAATAATATTACAACTTTACAGCTCTATTTGTTTCGCAAGAAATAATAAAAAAACTGAAATAGGTAACGACCTTACATTCAAATGTTCGACTAGTAACTGCAGGTACTTCATGAATTAAAAGACTAGCATAAAATATTTCGATATCACAGAATTAAAGGAATATAACTTATGAGAAATTAAAATAGACGCAACACAATAAATTAAATTTTAGAAATGGCACGGATTTGGTCATCCAATATCTCGGCTTCTTTGTGTGCTTCTGCCATTACTTTTCGTTTCTTTGATTGTAATTCTTTTACTATCTGGTTCGCTCTCTTTCTCTCGTTTTCTTGACGTTTTTTTTTCTGTTGCCTCTTTTTTCTGATTCTCAAGATCTTCATGATATGTAGCACGAGAATTTCTCGCATAGTGGATCATGTGCTTAGTGATAGATACTTTGTCAACCCCTCCTGCACTTCGAATAGCTTCCCATATAAGTCTCTGGGCAACTAACGATTTTTCCGATTGATTTTCAACCAGACACTCTCCGTTCACTGAAAATCCTCTTTCGACAGACGCGTTTCCGTGTGATATGACATAGAGCTTTTTGACGAATGACATAAACTCTCAGGCAAGATTGTTGCTTACAGCCATGTTTTTCCAAAAATGGTCCAACCGCTCGTCTCTTGTGAACTCCTTTAGCTGTTCGATTACTGCTGGCTTTGCGCTTAACGCTTTAAATTCTCGTTCGATTCTATCTGCTGAGATGCCACTGATCCACTTATGAGAAACGAACTCAGTCAAGGCGGTCGAAAGTCGTTTTGAGGCGATGTTTCGAGATTCTAGGATAATTCTAGGATCACAGAAAGAAAGAGCTTTCGTCAGACGATATGTGATAGGGGATCTGTCTTGCAGTTTTCGGCAAAACATTTGTAGAGACCGTAGGCAATCTTGCCTGAAAAGAAGTACCTCTTTTGTATTAAAACCGTCCATTGCCCGAAACGCTGAACGAGTGTCATGTCCGATGTTGATATTTTTTGCTTCTTTTAGATTTTTCGCTTTTGAAACATCCACGTCACACACTGACGTGGACTGTTCCAATACTTCTTCTTTAACAAATCGGCCCATGATTGAAATAATTATTTCATTCAGATCAGTGTAAAGATATGGCACCATCGGTTGTTCAGTTTGATAGGCAGTCAAAAATGGCTCTACTTCAGCAGCAATAGTTTGGAAAAATGCGAGCTTAGCCTTCATAAACTTGTCCTTCATGGCCTTTTTCGTCAACTCGTAACAATCGGATTTTGGTTCTTTCTTCTCGTTTTGAACTCCAGAAATGTATTTCTCTAAATTCTGCAATATCAAGCCGGCTCGTTTAGCAACAGCACCATTTTGCAGCCACCTTACTGCGCAAAATTTCATAGGAAATTGCCGGGACCCGGAGAATCGAATGTAATCCACTCTGCGAGCGGGTACATGTGCAAAAAAATTGTAAATAGCGCGTAGTAATTGTACGATGTTCCAACCCGTTGCTTTCATGGCAGCTTTAAACGCATTATGTAGATTATGAAGCGTTTAGCGGTATATCATTTAGTAACTCATTTTTAAAGAACGGGGCAAGGCCGTGCAAAATTGTATAACCCATTTCGTTGGGGCCCAGTGTCATTGCTTTAGCTGTCCCATTTTCATCAAACATTAGTTTGAAAATTTCTGTGCATTTCCCTGCAGCAGCAAGGGATAGGTGGCAGAATACAGTCTGAAGACACCAGATTATCTCTGCTCGCGTAACTTTCTCCTTTTCAATGAAGCGATCCATTCCTCGCTGCTTTGGTAGTATGTGCGAGAGGGACGTTGATTCTAGTTGTGTTGACGTGCTTGGTTGCGAAATCGTTCCTGTCTTCTCAGTTTCTTGTACTTCGGCTATTTTTTCAACATTTGCAATCAAACTTCCATCTGAAATGAAACACCATTCATGAGATGCAACGTTTGGGTTCCACAATCGAGCACGCCGATCATAACAGGGCGTCTCGCGCAAAATTCGATAAAACTATTGTCCACAGGCAAAAAGCGGGATGAAAAAAAAGGTGTCAAACAAAAAAATAAAAAAATACCATCAACTAAACCTGGCAAACGGCGACATGTTTTGCCGATATCATTTATAAATTTTCACCGCTCCCAAATTCGACGTTTTCAAAACTCAAGTCGCTGATTCTAGCTCAATAACTGGTGAGTTGATTTGAAATTTTGACAGTATGTTCAGAATATATACATTACACCTCCAACGTCGATAAGACACATAAAAATTGCTTTCAGACAGGTGGGAAAATTAATATTTAATTTAAATAAAATCAAAAAACTAATGATGAGAAGAATGGTGCGTGAGTACGATTAACGATATAAATATTCTAAATAATGAAATAGCAATAAATCTTGCAATGTACCATCGCAGTTTTAAAAAAATCTGCGAAAAACGTATAATGTTCCGTTACCGCACGTAGCGCCCAAACGTTGAACGAGCTGCTCGCGCCGAGCGTTGTTTAGAAAATCATCCATAGTTACAATATTTATGACCCGATTACACTGAAATTTTTGGAAAGTTTTGTTTAAACGTCATGGGAAAACGGCTCGCTGGAAGTTTTCTCAAAGTTGAAGTTCTTCGCATACTATTTTCCGCCAATAAGTGTCCGAAATCCGTTTACCGATATCCCGCCACTTGTTATTGAATATAAGTAAACAAATGCAATTTTTATGTGTTTTATCGACTTTGGAGGTGTAACGTATGTAATCTGAACATGCAGTAAAAATTTCAAATCATTTCACTAGTCATTGAGCTAGAATCGGCGAGCTGAGTTTTGATAACATCGAATTTGGTCGCGGTGAAAAATGCAATTTTTATTAATTATTACTTCAACTAATAATCGAATTTATAAATTATATCAGCAATAAATGTTGACCTTTGGCGGGTTTAGTTATTAGTATCTTTTATTTTTTTTTATTTGACACCTATTTTTTCATTCCGCTTTCTGCCTGTGCACAATACTTTTACCGAATTTCGCGCGGAGACGCCCTTTTGTGATCGGCGTGCTCCGTGGCTGGAGACGCTGAGCAATTTGGATTTCGCTGAAGGCTGGAAGAATCTCACAGATAGTCGACCCAAAAAAAATTTCGAACGTTGAGCAGCCTACTCACCAAGTCTAAGTGTAGTAGATTTTGGGACGTCTACTGTTTTCGGTGATAGAAATACTTTCCAAAGTATTATTTTGACTCCTCGCAGCGTGTTCGTGTTTACGTCCTTTCATTTGACTAGTTAAAGCCTGTCGGCCCATGTTGCTCAGCAGCACGGTTTTCTTACACATGATGCAATAAAATGCAAACTTGTCATTTTTGCATTCTTTCAGCCATGGCGAAAACTGATCTTCGTTAAGCCATTGAATATTGAACGTGGATCTCCTTGGTTTAGAAAAAGGCATTGATCTGAGAAAAAAGGATAGCATACGTCAAATTTTATCATTTCGATCAAAACCGCACTGCATTGACCTCCATTGAAATGTTATTTTAGAATACCTATGACATACAAAGTTTATTCCTCATTAGTCATTCCAATGCAGAACTCATACAATGTAATCTCATAACATATTTTACTACAGTTACTTGGCCATACAATGATCACAAGTGATATGACAATCAATTTCCAAAAATAACATTATAAAATCACATCGACTGCATTTCACATGAATTCGTACTTTAAAATTTTAAGCGTGGACTAGGCTTTGTAAGTTAGCAATTTTTTCAATGCATAGTTTTCTTTAAAACCCTTCGACTGACTTCATAGTTTCTATATTAAATGTGTAAGGATTAATCTGCGTGTTATTACGTCAATTATAACTTTTTCACTTCCGAGAGATAAGTCATCGAAAAGCGCGGATAAACAATGGTGATCATACTTGACATGTTGAACAAAATACATGCACTTTACGTATATCGTATAACCTATCGCGACATAATGATGATCTACTTACCTTATATTAATTTTCGTTTTTCTTTTTGATTCGCCAATCTCCTTATACGTTGACGCGTTGGTGGCAAATACTATTTTCACGATTTAAATATGTATGAGTTTCACAAACGCTACGCACACAGGCAAGCTAGACCGTGACGTATTCCGGTGACGAGTTTCTACTGGCATGAGGCGTTAACGAGTGGCGCTGATCCGAGCGAGGCCGACGCTGCCCGAAGTTTTCATAGCGTTGCGTCTTTACGCGCCAAACATATAAAATATATGAAGTGGTGCGACGAAACGGAATTTTAAGGGCAATTTTTTCCCCTTAAAATCAATAGTACTTTGTATAGAAAAAGAGTTTATTTCTTTCGCAGACATAAAATTCCAGTGTTATTTTCAAAATTCCCTGACTTTTCCCTGACTTTTCCCTGCTGTAAGAAATTCCCTGACTTTTCCCGGTTTTCCAGGTTTTCTCGGTGCGTACGAACCCTGTCGAATAATACTTTTCCAAAGCAGTTCAACGCCATATTCAGAAATTCTCGAGAAAATTGACTTCGAAGTTTTCCGAGCGCTTTATCTGCACCAAACGTTTTACAATATTCGAGCAGACCGCGTAGTCACTTGGTAGCGCTTGGGCCTAGTACTCGCGGGGTAGTTGGTTCGAGTCTCACTTCTGTTATCTTTTTGTTTCCCATCCAATTCGCATAGCTACGTCATTTAAATACAAAAATCAACAAATCTGTGCCAATTCACAGATATATAATTATAATCGCCAATGAAATTCTCACGTTTTATTTTTAATCATCTCGACCTCTAACAATAAATGGCCAATAGGCGAAAGAAGATTAAAATCTAGCAGTAATATTTTTTGATTATAATATATTACCACCACCCGTTCCACACATACATGAACACACCTAGTCACACTTAACACACCCGATCTCACATGATACACCCGACGCACACAAAGGCACACACACACACTTGGGTCCGGTCAATTCTAGGGAAATGCCAAACCAACTGTCAACTGGCAAAATAGCCAAAAAAACACGTTGTATGACTTTTCATTGTACTGTGAACAAGTTGACAGTTGGTCTGACAGTTGACAGGTGCCAAAATGGATTTTTGTCGCCGAAAACATCCTCAGCTACCTCAAAAATGTATGAAACCATGCCCAGATTGTGTCAATTATACTTTGGGCACACCGTGACATCCTGTTGGCAGCTGCCAACTGCCAAAATTGCGGTGACAGGTAGTTCAGATGATTTCCAGGGGGTGAAAACATGAATCCATGAAAACTCCGCCCCCGCTATGAAAAAAAATCAAATTCGCCTACCGAAATTTGCCGTATACTGATATGAGGGCATTTCACGCCTTTTTGGGGTGGTTTTACTCCCTCTGGGCGAAAAAGTAAATTGCCCCAGTGGACACACTTTATAGGTTGGATGAAAATAGTCAATATTTTATAATTTTTTGGGCATTCCAAACCCCCCTTCTAATAGAAACTTGGCGTTGAAAAAAAAATACCGTAAGAAAACGCGTTTTTTTTTTTAAATCGCAGTTTACAAGGGTTGGGGGTAGTTTTTTTGCAATTTAAATGGCGTAGATCGATTCACCACCCTCGAAAATGGTGGACTACGCTCTTCATGCAAAATTTTCAAATGACATACGTGATCAGCCAACGATCAAAGTTGCTCTGGAAAAAATACCAATTCAGACCGAAATGGGTTAAATGACCGAAACCACCTTTCACGAGGTGAAATTTCACAGCAAATTGAATAAAATTTCAAGGTAGTACAGTGAATAGACTAATAAAATATAATGTTTCGAGGGCAAAATTTAAAAAAAAATGCTTTTTTCCTTACTTCTCACCGCGGGAATTTGTTCATTTGACTATTATAAAGAACGTCGTTGAAGGGGGGCTCTGAAAAAGAATTCTAAGAGGTGTCATAATCAACTGAAGGACAACACTGATAAGACATCTCTTAAACTAAACTTGTTTGTCCGGAACCCCCTTTCGTGAAGATTGATTATACACGAAAATAAACAATATTATAAGATGTTAAATAAAATTAAACAAACCTAGTAAAAAGTAACATCCATCGAAACATGGAAAGTGAACAGTAATTTTTGTAAATCTTGTTCCCCATTTACTAGTATTTTTTATTTTCGCGCAAAAAGGCCGTTGTGAAATAATTGAATACTGTTGCTCATTGATTTATTCTTATATTTATCATTGATTTTCATATTAGTCGGTAAATCTCGGACCATTGATAAGACGAATGTGTTTATGTTGCGAAAAACATGTTAATACTATAATTCAATTATCTCACAATGAAATTCATGTTTAAAAATGTAAACTCAAATCATTAGGTACATTTTTATATGCAAATTATTATTACTAAAGATTTTGAGACAAAATAATTGTAACTTTTCCTGGTTACCACCACATGGAATTTAGTATTTTTGTGTGAATATTCTTTTCGCTAAAGGGGGTTTCGAACATTATAGTAGGGGAGCCCAAGCGAGGATTTTGGGTTTTATTTAAGCGCGGCAGAAAAACATAAGGGAAGAAACCTTGCACCCTGTTATGAACAACCACCATATATGAACCCTTAATATACAAGGGTGCGTCTAGGGCAGCCAATCAGATTAGTAAAAGAAACTCGACCCTTGAATTAATTCGAGCTCGTCAGATTGACAAAAGGTAAGTTAATTACATGCAGAAAAGTGTAAATTTCAATATTCTGACGATTTGACCATGACATAAGAAAATAAGCGAGTCACTAGTTTAAAAAAAAAAACGTCACCTGGAAGTATTCGAGCGTGGTTAAATTTTTTTTCATTTTGAAGGAAATCATGTAAGGATTACGGATATAATATAACCTGCCGGTTTCTACAACGTGAAAAAGCTAAAATTATTAATAAAGTGGGGTACGTGCAGGTGCTGAGAACTATGTATTTCCCAATCCGCGCCTCTCTCCCTTCTCACTCTTTCTCTATTTCTCACTCTCTCGCACCGTCCCCACCATATATATATATATATTTAACTTATATATTATGTTCTGTTCATTGTAATTATTCCATTCAATAACAAGAAACAAGAATAAAAATTTTCTTTTAAACTGTCAGAACAACGAAATTCCTCTACATAACTGTCAGATTCTAGGTCAGCACAACAAGGACATCAAGCTGAACCGTCTGTATATAAATCTGATGAGTTTGAGTATTTCGAGGTCACGATTTTTTTTTACATTCTCAAAAATCGACTGTGAGTTCTGACTGCATCCAAACCGTCAGTCTTTTGAATGTAATACCTTTTAGTGGTCACTTAACATTCCTCCTGCATATCTGATGAGCTTGAATGAAAATTTTTTTTTCTCATTTTCTACCCCTTCATGCTGCCACCCCCGACTTGGAAGCCGGCAGATTAATATTTCTCTGTTACCAGAAGAATATAGGGCGTATACGATATTAATGTCTGACGCGCTTTAGTATTTCTTTGTAATAAATTTTTTTTTACATTTTTGAAAATTAGTACACACTTCCCCCGGCAGTGAAAGGGCATATATCATATAAACTTTTTTTCTTTTTAGTATCTAATCTTCACAATCCAATAGGTTCCCGCAACGCCTAAATAACATCCCATTTAGCCTCTTGGGCTCCCCTAATATTAGGAGCAAGCATCTGGCGCCTCATCGCATTATTGGCAATGAGATACCTGTTAGCATTGATGGTTTGATGTTCTCTTTCATGAGAGTAGTTAATATCCAGGAATACGTACATATCCGCAGTAGGGAACAAAAGATGTAAATGTTAATAGCTTCATTTTCCAAATTTTCTACTTATTATACCACATGCTATAATAGCTGAATGTTACGTAATATTTCAATTACCGAAAGGAAGATGCTGATAATCAAGTTTAAAAGATGCGTCATCAGTGTTCATGCCTGGTCGAGTGAGATACCACTTCGCATTTTTTTTCAGTGCCCTCCTTCATCGAGGCTTTTTATTTCATAAAACCACCTTTATTTTTAACGTGGGAGATTCAAAATATAAAAAAAAGTTTTTCCGGCACGCCCTACTAACAATACATATATATATATATACGTATACTCGTACATGGGCAGATCCGTTACTTGTCGTCGAAAAGTTGCGGAGGTGGTTTACAGATTTGACTCCCGTTTTTTTTTCTCTAAAGCAGGTCAAAAAAAAACCGGTGATCCTGAAAATTTGAGCTCGTTGCGCCCAAATCCGGCCGCTGGAGAATTCTTTGAAATTTGAAAAAAGTCGATTTTCCAGTCATCTTCAAAAAGTCATATCTCAGCTCCTATATGACTCAGATATTCCAACCAAATAGCGTCCTTTTCTGTCAACCTTGTATTTTTAAGAAAAAAATAGTTAGTTTAAACTCTCATATACGGGTTGGCTGGGAGCTCCCAAATGGACTGCTATTTTAATAAAATTTTCCTTATTTTCCAAAGGCTCTCAAATCTACATTTTTGGAAATGGAAGGATGGTTGACAGCTTATATTTTTCCTTAAGGTATATTCTGATGATATCTGCCCTATTTTTCCTGGGTCGCTTCCATTTCACTGAGACGTCGCCACATAAAGTAGGTCCATTTTTGAAAAAACGCTGTTTTTGAAGGGCTAGAACTTTTTTCTATCAACTCGAAATCCTTTGAGATTATCACGGATTATACTTCATTGTATCTCTAAACAACCCTGAAAATTTCAAGTTTGGCTTAGAACTAGTTCCCGAGCTATGAATTTTTAAAAATGTCAAATTTTCGATCTAATATGAAATTTTTTGTAGTTTATTATAAGTTTCGATAATTTTACACACTTAATTAATACTTACTCGAAATTCGATTGTAGAGTAGGGGGCAAAACGAGCTAGCTAAAAAAAAAAAAAACTAAGCGAAATAATTATTCCATCTGCAGACTTCTTCTCGTTGAGAATTTGTGTATTTAATTTTTCTACATTTATTCAAATTACATAGTTTGAAAATCATTCTAATTCAGTTAATCTTAGGCCAGATATAGAAAAACTAAATAAAACTTATGTAAAACTTATTACCGATTCGAACGATAGGTAAGTTAGCGACTGGCATGGATATTTAACCCTCCGCCGGCGATCCATGACGATATCGTCATATCTGACTTTGGCACGTCCTGGTATCTCGGGAGGGGGAAGTGGATGCGGCTTGGGACCTGCACCTAAAAAAACTTCACGGTGGTATATGCTCACACGCGCAAACATGTTAGTATGCGTTAGGAACTTGCAAAGTTACGACCGTTCGAAGTTTGAAAGTGAACGAATTCGTCCCCGATAGCCTGCGGCGTCAGTTTTTTCGACTTTTGACATACGTATAAAATCCACATTTTCTTATTGAAAATCAAAGTCTCTGACCGTATTTATCAAGTTTACCTAAATAGTATATTATGACACTATTGTGGGAACTGTTTTTTTACCTTGCTCGAGGTTGTTCGCACGAGCAAAGCGAGTCTGAACTGTCATATAACATGTCAACATTCATTTTTTCACTAATAAATTACATATTTTTGTGATAAAAACATTGTGTTTTCATGAGTACTTCAATTTCATGCGAAATTTCTCCCTTCGCAGTAGCCTAATTTCAGGTAGTGAAATAAATAGGTTTTTTGGAACCGAGCCCAATGTGAGTAGGTTTTTTTGAAAGACCATAGTATCAGAAATAAATCCCTAGAATATTCTTTCGTAATAGAAATTTGGGTTCAAGATATCGATTTTTTAGTGAAATGGTCGAATTTACCCGTTTTGCGCTGTTTATAAATTTCTATTTGTTAATGGATCAAACATTTTGGAATGAAAACTGCTAGAATATTGAGATGAGAGCCAAAACTGGTTCCCTGAATTTTTTGGGAATTTTTGGATACTCCTAAGTGGGTTAAAAATAACCAATGACAATATCGTCATGGATAGCCGGCGTCGTAGTCAAAAAAAGGGATAGCCGGCGGAGGGTTGATTTGTCAGTCAGAGGTATATCTATTCTAAGCCATGTTTCTTTTTTCTTTCTTTTTCTTGTCCTTCCTGGTCTTGCTCTTTTCCGTTAGGCCCAGTATTTGAACACATGTGTCTTTCAACTTTCACCATAACTTCTAATTTGTTGTTTAACTAAAGATCAACTCAGTTTGATGGAGAGTTGGAAAAGAAGGAGGGTGAAAATAAAAAAAAAACCCTTATCAAGCCGGATTCGTAAAATATTGATATAGTTTAGACTGAAATTCGTTCTTCGCCTTTCCTTTCGATTTGTATATAAGTAAGTGTTAATAATGGACATGTCCATTGTTACCCCTCTGTTGATGTTCGTAATAAATATATTTATCATTTAAATGAAATGAATCGTGTGTGATGGTGTATCGCTTATAAGGTTAGTTATCATTAATTTTTTATATTGTTTCATTTGCACCCTCGCCTATCAGCAAGTTTTAAAAATAAGGTTTCTGTTTGTCAATAGAAAAAAATTCGATTAAACCGTCCTGAGGATGACCCGAAACTAGGGTCGAAACGTTGACGCAAACTATATTGTTGTTTTGATGACCTACATTTCCAAGATTCTTCTTATAGTCCAGGAAACGGGTAGAAAAAAGGGCAGTTTTATGTCACGGCGTGCAGAATGGATGAGATCTGCGGATTCTGGCAACGATTATAGCCCACATGAACGCCTACTACTTTCCAACCAAAAATTTAAGTTTCTAAATTTTTTACACGCGTTTAAAGTTTTGAAAAACAGGTTTTCTACTAGGATCTCCTAAACTATTAATTGTACAGAAAAAAAGTACAGTAACTTTTTGTAGGTCTTAGAAAGACGAACAATTTCGTTTTTGGAAAATTAAAATCGGTCAATTAGTTCTCTTGTAAAAAAATAAAAACCGGCTGAAATGGCCATTTCATAATTAACTAATTATGAGTACAATAATGCATGTATGGCTTTAGGAATCTGGGAAAATATGTCTCTTAGGGCGCTCAAGAAGCTCGCAAAACCGGGGCTCCATCGGATAAACAGTTTGTGTGAAAAGCTATTTGTTATGAAAAAACCGACTTTTTTTGCAAGGAATTTGCAGAGCCGGAGACCGTCGTACAGCAATTTAATTAGCGGATTTTTAATCTAGAAGGATCCTATTATCATGTACATTTAGGGGCGAAATGATTTTTTATTATTAAGTTGGTGAATAATGGCTCCAAAAAGAGGGTATGTTTTTCAGTCATAAACAAATGGAATTTCATCGCCAATTTTCACGTTACAGGGCTACGATTAGTCTCACTCGAAAGCTTTTATTTTTTGACGAATTTACAAAAAAAAAAAATTTGCCAAAAGTCAATTAGGGAGGGAGATAATTTTTTTTTTTTTTTTCCATTAATTATTGCACCGCCGGTTTTAAACATAGAGGGCTAAAAATTGGACACGATACAGGAAAGGGTTCATACCAACCGACAATAAATTTTGGTAGCAGTTGCTCATGAATTTGTTCATCCGCTTTGCGGTCAACTCGGTGATAAAATACAGCACCGCGTATGGCGGTGGAGTGGGGGAATCTCGGCCGGCACGCGCTCGCGCTCAAACTGAATTCGCGCGTTCAAATTCCACAAACTTTGAATATCTCCCGAACAAATTAACATATCGGGTTCTTTCCTTTTTGAAAACCCGACTAAGTTTTTCCGCTGATCAAGAATTTGTTATAAAAAATATTAAAAAAAATTATCTTCCATTCGAAATTTGTTTATGTAAATTTTTTTTTGCTTTTTTTACCGTTAGTTTATTTGTTTTTTTGTTTCATCTGAATTAAATTATATTGACGTCATATGCCTTGATTACAGAACTCACAAAAAAAAAGATCTGCTAAAAAAACGTTGTCGTTGCAGTACGCGTCTCTTCGTTTTGGAAAAAAATCGACAAAATAAGGGACATAATATAAAATAAGGACAAAATAAGGTCTGAAATAATTATGAAACGTTTTTATAAGTTACAATGGCCTATTTATTATGAGAATACGTTACAAATAATATCAGAATAAAACATAAAAAACGTTGGAAAGAAATCAAACACATTCAGACACGTTTTTTTCTTCGTTTCACGAATGTTACAATATTTTTATATTTAATGTACTAAATAATAGCTACAGACATTTTTACTTAAATATTAACAATGTTTTCTTAAACATACAATTCTTTACAATCAATATTTACAAGTCTACGTATTCTACGCTGTTCGCTCGAGTTCTTTTTATTGGCACCTCTGGTCCATCCATCTGATGACAGCAGCAATGATAGTCAAATAGAATTTAAGGACGAGATCAAAGATGATTTAAGTGACGAGAGCGATGATGAACCAGAGGTGCCAATAAAAAGAACTCGAGCGAACAGCGTAGAATACGTAGACTTGTAAATATTGATTGTAAAGAATTGTATGTTTAAGAAAACATTGTTAATATTTAAGTAAAAATGTCTGTAGCTATTATTTAGTACATTAAATATAAAAATATTGTAACATTCGTGAAACGAAGAAAAAAACGTGTCTGAATGTGTTTGATTTCTTTCCAACGTTTTTTATGTTTTATTCTGATATTATTTGTAACGTATTCTCATAATAAATAGGCCATTGTAACTTATAAAAACGTTTCATAATTATTTCAGACCTTATTTTGTCCTTATTTTATATTATGTCCCTTATTTTGTCGATTTTTTTCCAAAACGAAGAGACGCGTACTGCAACGACAACGTTTTTTTAGCAGATCTTTTTTTTTGTGAGTTCTGTAATCAAGGCATATGACGTCAATATAATTTAATTCAGATGAAACAAAAAAACAAATAAACTAACGGTAAAAAAAGCAAAAAAAAATTTACATAAACAAATTTCGAATGGAAGATAATTTTTTTTAATATTTTTTATAACAAATTCTTGATCAGCGGAAAAACTTAGTCGGGTTTTCAAAAAGGAAAGAACCCGATATGTTAATTTGTTCGGGAGATATTCAAAGTTTGTGGAATTTGAACGCGCGAATTCAGTTTGAGCGCGAGCGCGTGCCGGCCGAGATTCCCCCACTCCACCGCCATACGCGGTGCTGTATTTTATCACCGAGTTGACCGCAAAGCGGATGAACAAATTCATGAGCAACTGCTACCAAAATTTATTGTCGGTTGGTATGAACCCTTTCCTGTATCGTGTCCAATTTTTAGCCCTCTATGTTTAAAACCGGCGGTGCAATAATTAATGGAAAAAAAAAAAAAAAATTATCTCCCTCCCTAATTGACTTTTGGCAAATTTTTTTTTTTTGTAAATTCGTCAAAAAATAAAAGCTTTCGAGTGAGACTAATCGTAGCCCTGTAACGTGAAAATTGGCGATGAAATTCCATTTGTTTATGACTGAAAAACATACCCTCTTTTTGGAGCCATTATTCACCAACTTAATAATAAAAAATCATTTCGCCCCTAAATGTACATGATAATAGGATCCTTCTAGATTAAAAATCCGCTAATTAAATTGCTGTACGACGGTCTCCGGCTCTGCAAATTCCTTGCAAAAAAAGTCGGTTTTTTCATAACAAATAGCTTTTCACACAAACTGTTTATCCGATGGAGCCCCGGTTTTGCGAGCTTCTTGAGCGCCCTAAGAGACATATTTTCCCAGATTCCTAAAGCCATACATGCATTATTGTACTCATAATTAGTTAATTAAGAAATGGCCATTTCAGCCGGTTTTTATTTTTTTACAAGAGAACTAATTGACCGATTTCAATTTTCCAAAAACGAAATTGTTCGTCTTTCTAAGACCTACAAAAAGTTATTTGACTTGTTTTCTGTACAATTAATAGTTTAGGAGATCCTAGTAGAAAACCTGTTTTTCAAAACTTTAAACGCGTGTAAAAAATTTAGAAACTTAAATTTTTGGTTGGAAATTAGTAGGCGTTCATGTGTGCTATAATCATTGCCAGAATCCGCAGATTTCATCCTTTCTGCACGCCGAGACATGAAAAAATACCCGTTTCCTGGACTATTACATAAACTTTCGAGGTTAAGACCATTTCTACATCAAGGGGGTAATATCGTGATGACTTGAGTTATGTATATTTCCCCTGTTATTTGAAATTTCACTTATCCGAGGCACGCTCTCCCCATATTACCTCGGATAACAGAAGTTCTACTGTATCTGAAACCAAAATCCATATCCTTGGTATGACTGAATCGATAACGAAACATTCATTTACATAGCTAATAAGAAATTCAATTCAGACTTCATTGAAAGGTACAAAAATTTCCCTAACATGCACCACGCAACTGCTACAAGTTTTCGACTGAAAATTCCAATATTTGAACAATAACGCGTTCGTCTCCGACAGAGCATTAAATAGTACTTTAATTTAATAGTACTTTATGCAACAAGTAACGAAAACCAGGGAAAGGTGATAAGTCTGTGCACGAGCATGAGTCGGAAGCGAGCCGGAGACCAGTGCGAAGCTCGCACGCAAATCACCTTTTGCCGGTTTCGTCACTAATTGCATACAATATTTGTTATCATGAATGCATCGAAAACGAGGTTTGATGCCCGTAACACGTACCTCATACCAGATGGCCTACAGCGTCAGCTGTGTATCAGACCTAGGCTCACTCGGATTGCGTCGAGTGCGCATGTGCAGCGGTGCACAGTGCTTTGTGTGAGCGTGCAAAGTGGCGCACAACACTTTATGCGACAAAGAGGGCGTGAGTAGCGGTGCACGGCGCTTTATATGATGCAGGCTACGCAACATAGCTCCAAGCGGTCATTTCAGGCACGTGTTGCAGTCATCAAAAATTGAATTTTGGACGCATCTGTGATAAAAAGTACTATTTTTTACGTTCGTTCTAGCTTCTTCTCAGCAATTCAAACCTACGGGCACAAATAAATTTGAAACAGAACTCAATGCAATTAGTCTTGTTTTGCGAAACTGTGCTGTTACTTTTACCTGAAATACATAGAATTACTCAATTGTTAATATGCAATCACGATGGGCTTTCTAAATGTGAAGGATAACAATTATATACATTTCATTTCGTTAGAGGGTTGTCGTCGTTATGTTATTTTTTTTTTCTATTTCACTATTTCCCGTTCGTATCATACAATTTTCAGAAGGGGGTGACCGACATCATTATCATGTAAAACAAACGAGTTTTTCGACATTTTTGTTCAGCATTACATGTAAAATCGCGCTATCAGCAGCATCTTCATATCCATGATGCCTCGTAGACTCTGATAATAGTCAAAATAAGTGACACTTCACTCGGTTGATAAGTACTCTGACTATATCATGCTCTGAAAGTCAGGAAATTTCTGTGTTCACACATCATTGCGTGGAAATGACAAAAGTTAACCCCGTCTTATTATAATATAACATCGAGCAGATGAGGCAAACACACATTTTTTTCTAACAACAAGGTTCTTCAATCAAGAACTGTTGAAGGCACAGATGGAACAATTAGATCCCATATCAAAGATTTTGGATTCGAAAAGAAATCCAGAAAAAGAAATGCAGAAAAATTACTGTCTTTCCAATTGTGTTCCCAAATGTGTTGCTGTTGTAAATTTTTTGACAGCTCAATTGGATGCCGAGAAACGTATCCTGAACAAAGTGACAAATTTTGTTGACGGCTTTGCGAGAAAAAAATTATTAAAAATTGTAAACGCTCAATTTCGACTATATCTTTTCATTTATCGAGTTTCAAGAAAAAAGTTTCAGACAAAAGTTGTAGATCTCGTCGTTTTATACAAAATTGGTCGTACGTAAAAATCACGTCCTGTTGTTGGTTTAGCGGTAAATGGCAACGGATGAAAAACTCGATTCTGTTTTATTGCATACAAGTTGGCGAATTATCAACGTAAATTATTCAAATCCATCATAAAATGTAGAACCATCTTTCCTCCAGAGAAGCGTGCAAGGTTTGCCCGGCTATGTCATATAGTTTAGCAACAATGTTTTTTCTCCCGAATTCCGCCCTTCCTCCACAGTTTACTCCCAAATGACCTGACAGAGTGCAAATAAATCGTGGCGGCATTTTTTACTACTCTCTTTCAGGATCTGATAAGAATCCAATTTTCTTTAAAAAAAAGTACGTTTTTCGCGAAAATATAATTTTTGCTTATAAACAAATGGTAATAACTTTATCGATTTTTGAGTTATCGAAATAGTCTTTGAAGATCTGATAAGTCTTTTTGAGATGCTAATTTTGGAAAAAAATGTATTGCCCATTACTCACTCATACTCTATATATAGATATTCTCAGAAGACTATGCGATAATACGCGTGCCTGGGATCGCAGGAATACTCATGCAGCAGGAATTTCACTAGCGAGTCCTACAGGTTGGGGCCTATTGTAATTTTAGGCAGATGTTCATTCTCGGAGGGCTACGGGGGAAAAAGAGGGGCGTCCTTAAGGCCTCTCGGTGCATCCAGTACTGGGTGCATCAGTTCCGAGCAAGACTCCACGTCCGACAGTCATTCGTGAGTTCATATAGTGTTATTATATGCATTATTTGTTTGTTCTGCAGCACCTTGTAACTTCTGCTGTAATCTTGCAGATAAGTGTGAAAATAGTTAGCCAATGAAAATAATCATACATGCCAGACAACATAGTGCTTTGGTATAATGTAAGTAACCATAACATAAATGCATTGCAGAACGCGTGCGAGCCAGTAAACTGCGATTGCAGTATATCAAGAATTCGTTCTATATTTTGGAATCTCTGGACATCGATCATTTTGGTGAGTGGAAATATTTGTTTGTTTGATATGGTCTTAGTCGAAATAACATAGTACCGTGAATATGTATAGAAAATAAAAAAAACTTTCACAATTATGTCTCACAGATTGCCGCCAACTACTCCATAATTTCTGGACATCTGTGTTAATACGGCAGCTGCCGAATGTTAAAAATGGCTATAGACATTTGTTTAATCTGTGAAAAGCTGTTCGAGGAAGATGAAAAAATAAGGACCGCACAGAAGAAAGGCATTGAAAAACTAATCGACGCCAGCCGTGAAAGAGCAGACAGAAAGTATTATAAGTATAAGCTAAAGGACAAAAAATGTGCTATCATCCATGAGCTGGTTCACGTCACTTCACTAAAAAAAAAACCGTCAAGTCACGGATCTTTGCGCCATTCTAAATATCCGTAGTTCTATGTAAAAAAAAAATACCATTTCAAGAATTTTGAAATTTTTTCAAGTAGGAGTCAAGGCGGCGTTAGAACTATGTGAATTTTTGTAAACCACTGTTGCACCGCTATGTTTGAAAATTCCTATCTCCGAAAGTATTCATCGGAGCGGACTGATCCTGCAATCATTCTGTTCATAAAAGAATGCGCATCAACAGAAAAAAAATTTATTTTGACACAAAATTTTTCAATTTTATTTAGCGTTTTTTTTTTTGATTTTTCTGCCATTTCCGCGGGACTATCAACAATTCATGGAGATAATTTTTTTCAGATACCTGTATCCTTCCCCTTCGATCCTAAAAAACAAATCTATGGAGAGAATACCTGGGCCGGAGAAAAAAAAAACGTCTCGTCGCACGCCGATCCACGTCAGCGCTACTCCCGCAAGCTCACTGTGTTGCGTATAGTGGAGTTAAATTTCATTTTTACAACACCTGCTCTGGAAGTTGACTTTTTGAGCGCTGTATGTCATCTCCGAAATACACAATAATCGCATACTTGACTATATGTGTTTCATAAACGCACATGTTCGGTTAAGTGTCAGATAACTGCACAGATTCCACCTAAATTATACTACTATAGAAATATAACCACACGAGTACAGTCTGTATTAAACTCACTCTATCTTTTTCACTTTACTAGAAACTACTCAGACGTCATCTGATGCGGCTATAGTAATCTAAATTTTATCGTTCATGTAACTACTCAAACGCCATCTGATGCCGTTATAGTAACTTAAGTTTTAAAATTATTATATTCCTCTCAAATTCGACTTCCAGATCAGTTTCTGTAAAAAATATTGTATCTACGTGTGGGATAAGTAGCAAATTGACAGTCGTGATTACGACATTCGCCGTAAGGTTTATGAGACATTCGTATGACGACTCGTGTGGTTGTCGCAACTCGCCTGACGGCTCGTAGCGACATCTACTACACTCGTCTTCATACGAATGCCCCATAAACCTTACGCTCATGTCGCAACAACACGACTGTCCGATTATTTGCTACTTATCCCACATGTAGCATAAATAACTATTGATGCTCTTCTACTTATCCGGGCTATCCATTCTACGAAAATAGTTATTCAACCACCTTAGCCCTTCCGTATCCGTCTACTGGTCATCCTCGTGGTAGAATTTTATCGAAGTGAAGAGGTCAGTCGCATAACATCAGGTCAAAGAAGCTGCGTAACCGTTGAAAGAAATGGTGAAAAAATATCGGTTCGGAAGCATCTGATGTTGAAAAAAAAATCGGTTTTTCTAAATTTGCAGAGTTGCGCCCGAAAGAATGTATTTTAGCAGGACCGAGTGGCACACACACCGTGTGTGTTTGTATCTATCACCAGAATTTAAACCTGATGATTATGGGTGCAAATATTAGTGATTTAGTTAAGAAAGTAGCTGTGAATTTTCCGACCTACCAGCATTGTTTAGCTCAAATCGTTTGCAATCCATCACAGCTACAGTGTCATTTAGAAGCATGCTCGAATTGTCCTGGTGTAAATATCATCGAAGCATCGTTGCAAGAAGCCTTTGCGAATAATTTCATCAACGATGTTACTTATAAACAGTGGATATCAGTGGATCGAACGTCTTTGGAGACATTCACCAAAAAGTCCGAAGATTTTATATTTAACTTTTGTGATCAATTGTCAAAATTGGTTGCACATGATTTCATTGTGAGGCAGAAAAGTAGTTATTGGCAGAAGATGAAAGACAGCTTGGAAGTTGGTGAATTTTTAGCAATATGCGATTTCGTTGAGAATTATGTATTTGTTGTACAAGATTCCGCGCAAGGGTTTCACTGGAGTAATAACACCGGCCCACAAAAAAAAAGTGGTCTGTACATTTGAACAGACCCACCTACCTTTATGTATTTTGACGCGCTGAATCCGAATCTGAGATCCGTTTGGTCCGTACACCCTCAAAATTTTGAGAAAAGTGCAAAAAACCGTAAAAAATGGAAAAAACTGCAGTTTTGGTGATCAAACAAATTTCTAAATATAAATCATATAAGTTTTACATGTGATTCGATCCGCTGAGTATAAATCTGAAGTTTATTTTGCCTGTAGGCCTTTAAAAATATAAATACATTGCAAAACATCGCTAAAAATTGCTATAAATTGTATTTACAGTAATAAAAAAATTGATTAAACATAATTAAATTTATTTCTCACATATTGTGATGCACTAAATCCAGATAAAAAATCTGTTAATGTGAATCAGTCAGAAATTTACCAAAAATCGTTCAAAAAAGTACAGAAAGATAAGATAAGGAACGAGCTTTATCGATATCAGGGGAAGTGGAATGTCAATATGATGGCAGATTTTTGCTGGACACTTAAGAGAGAAGTAGGGAAGGACAATAAAAATAAAAGAGAAACCCATTGCGTAGGTCATTTGAAGACAAAAGAGTTCAACACAAACGAAGAACAGCTTGAAATCGATAAAACTCGTTCATTACCTTATCTTTCTATGCTTTTTTAAACGATTCTTGGTAAATTTCTGACTGATTCACATGAACTGATTTTTTATTTGGATTTAGTGCATCACAATATGTGAGAAATAAATTTAATTATGTTTAATCAATTTTTTTATTACTGTAAATACAATTTATAGCAATTTTTAGGTATTTTTTGCAATTTATTTATATTTTTAAGGGCCTACAGGCAAAATAAACTTCAGATTTATACTCAGCGGATCGAATCACATGTAAAACTTATATGATTTATATTTATAATTTTTTTTTATCACCAAAACTGCAGTTTTTCCATTTTTTACGATTTTTTGCACTTTTCTCAAAACTTTGAGGGTGTACGGACCAAACGGATCTCAGATTCGGATTCAGCGCGTCAAAATACATAGAGTTAGGTGGTTCTGTTCAAATGTACAGACCACTTTTTTTTTGTGGGCCGGTGTAATCAAGCAACTATTCATCCAATCGTGGTTTCCTATAAAAGTTACGGTGACGACCATTTGAGACATTTTGGTTTTGTGATAATTTCCGAGCATCTGAAACATAATACAGTTGCGGTTTATTTATTTCAAAAAAAGTTAATCAGCTTTATGAGAGAGAAGTTTCAAAATTCGATTCCTATAGAAAAAATAATTTACTTCTCCGATGGAGCAGCTTCCCAATATAAGAACAAAAAGGATTTCATAAACATAACGCATCACTTTGAAGACTTTCAATGCCAAGCCGAATGGCATTTTTTTGCTACATCACATGGAAAAGAGCCATGTGATGGTGTTGGTGGAACTGTTAAGAGATTAGCTTGACGTACGAGTTTACAACTGATTGGCAAATTATAATTGGGCATGTTCTTATTTTCGGAGCATATCTTTTGCGTACTGTAAGTCTGCAGAACATCAAGCGGAAGAATCTATTTTACAAAATCGATTCGATAAAGCCTTGACAATTCGTGGCACTCTGAAATTACACGCGGTCATTCCAGTATCTCATAAACTCGTCAAAACAAAATTATTTTCCGCAACATAAAAATTTGATTCGACGAAAATTATGAATCAATTTCAAACAGAGGTGTCCTCCTAAGCGTCATTCTGCGAATCATCGCTAAAAATATCGGCCCTTTTCAGAGCCACCAAAATATTACAAAAGATCCATCAGTCACATAGCACAAACAGAGTGAAATAGAATCAAACCCAATTCCAACACAGGTGTGTATAACTCCGAGAAAGGATGACCAGTAGACGGAGACGGAAGGACTAAGGTAGTTGAATAACTATTTTCGTAGAATGGATAGCCCGGGTAAGTAGAAGAGCATCAAATGAAATTTAACTCCACTATACGCAACACAGCGGTGACGCACGACGCGACGTTTCCTTTTTTTCTCCGGCCCAGGTATTCTCGCCATAGATTTTTTTTAGGATTGAAGAGGAAGGATACAGGTATCTGATAAAATTATCTTTATGAATTGTTGTTAGTCCCGCGGAAATAGCAGCGAAATAAAAAAGAAACGGTAAAAAACAACTGAAAAAGATTTTTTTTTTTCCATATCAAATTTTTTTTATCGAAGCGCATTCTTTTACGAACAGATTGATATTAGGATCAGTCCGCTCCGATAAATACTTTCGGAGATATGAATTTTCAAACATAGCGGTGCAACAATGCTTTACAAAAACTCACATAGTTCTAACTCCGCTATTTTTGAAAAAATTTCAAAATCCTTAAAATGGCAATTTTTTTTACATAAAACTACGGATATTTTGAATGACGCAAAGAGCCGTGACTTGACGGTTTTTTTTTAGTGAAATGACGTGACCCGCTCCCTGGATGAAATATGTTATCTGTCGTAGGTACGTCCATCCCAATAACATTCAAGCGTACGAAAATCGAACAACTGTGGAAGTCGGAAGCACGTCTATGCGCGCTTCTTCGATCAATTTCGAGTTTGATAAAAACTGTCTGCATTGTGATAAAGATACGTCTGACAAATTTGTAAAAAATCAGGCTAAACTGAAAAATGCATCAAAGCGACAAGCAGTGAGCAATGTTACTACAGAAAAAATGCACAATAATATTTGTCGCCGAGCCGGTGAACTTTCGGATAAATTGGGCCGTGAATTTTTGAACCGTGTTGCTTCAGTAACGAGTTTGATTGCTGCACAAGCTCGTTACTACGCTGTTTGCAATCTGCGTTTCTTTGAAAAACGTTACAAGTTAGATTCTGAGTAATCATCGGAAGACATTCCGAATGTTATTGAACTGATCGAAAGATTCATTACACATCATGTGGATGAAACTAATTTTTTTTAAAGCAAATTATCAATGGATACCAGGGTGAAACTCCGAATAACCAATGGGTGGAAAAGCAATTGCACGACAGGCTTGGTAACGATATTCTTATTACGTTGAACAAGGGTTCGGAACCGATAATTTATTTACGGGAGACTTGTAACCGAATTTTAGTAAAAAACTTTGAAGACTCGTAGAACGAAGAGTCGGATCGCATGAAAATAGTAACAGCAGTCGCAAAGATTATAACAGATGACATCCGTACTCAAGAATATGAGATAGAAACTTATCCATCTCCGAACGCAGTTTTAAACGACGTTGAAAAAGTAATTCCTAATTCATTGCGGATGTTCCTAGACAACGTAGTTTTAAGTGATAAACCGGGAACACAAGCAGCAAATAAATTCCTATCACCAAGGGATACAGACTGGCCTTTGGAGACCCCTAGTACTACGCGAAAAACAAAAAAATGCGCCACGAAGGGTCCACAAAAATCCAAAAAACGTAAACTATAGTACATGAACTTATTTTATAAGATTTTGGTTAAATAGATTTTAATACATATATTTTAATAAATATATTATAATGAATAATGTATTGTAATAAATAATATATTATTAACGAATTGAAATTTATTGATCACCCCTTCCTTGTAATAATATTAAATCACTCATAGCCACTTTGACACTGAGATGGGCGAACAAACGTTTGTGATCTGCAGAAGTAATGATCACAGATCATTTTGGATAGCATAATCGGATTGGTGAGAAGAAAACTGGCCCAAATTGAAAAAAAAAGTTTGTAGGACCATTATTAACGGACCACGCGGCGTGTTCAAACAGTCGTTGCAATGAAATTAATTCACAGGAGGGATGTGAGATAAATTGTGCATCATATCCGAATGTCTCAGGAACACATACGGTTATGATTTGTCCGAAAATGTTGCTTACATCAATAACAATGAATTATTAGGTGAACATGTCTGTATCTCCGGTTCTAATGGAGATTAAGGAATGATTTTTTTTTCAAAATAGCGTTTCAAATAGACTTATCAAATCATTAAAGAATATTTCAATAACTCCAAAATTGACAAAGTTATTAGCATTTGTTTATAAGCATAATTTTACTTCCGCGAGAAACGTGCTTTTTTTGAAAGAAAATTGGATTTTTCATATCAGATCCTGAGAGAGGGTAGTAAAAATTACCACCACGATTTATTTGCACTCTGTCAGGTCATCTGGGAGTATACTGTGGAGGAAGGGCGGATTTCCGGAGAAAAATCATTATTGCTAAACTATTTGACATAGCCGGGCAAACTTTGCGCGCTTCTCTGGAGGAAAGATGGTTCTACATTTTATGATGGATTTGAATAATGTGCGTTAATAATTCGCCGTTGAGGCAAAATAATAAAGCGCAATGAAGAGGTGGGTTCTGGACCCAGATCTAATTCCAGTCTTACCATTAGCAACATGTACAGGAGCATTGGTAGAGTAAATTTTTTTTTATCAATTAAGAGTCTGAAAAATAAATTCAAAAAATGCAAAGTTTCGGAGTTATATGAAAACAATTTTTTTTGTTCAAAAGCCTTTTTCCTTAAAACTATTATAGATATTTCGACGTTTCCTATTTTTAAATAAAAGGTCTTTTAAGGCACTATAAAAATAGGCCTAAAACTTAATCGCAACTTTACCAAAACGCTAAGTAAATTAAGGTATAAAAATAATTATGCTGCTTAAAAACTAATGTTTCAATCGTATACATCCTCACGCAATAAAAGGATTTTCGGATTTTCGGATTCTACAGAAAAAAATCACTTGAGGAACTGTAATTAAAACTTTTTTCTCTGAGGGTGAAAGTTGTGACAATTCGGAGTCTTGGATTTTTCAAAATTTCTATTGGGATTCAGTCTACTTAGTCGTAAAGCTCATGAGTATTTTTTCGAATAGTTATTTTATGTTTATATTGCTATTGGCATGAAAACTACTTTCTCCCCAAAACGCTAGTACAGAAATCCATATCCAAATCCATATTCTCGAATTCTACTTTTAAATCCTATTCTTAGACTTCTCCATTTCAAATTTCGTTGCCAGGGTAAATTATAATTATTGCAATATAAGACTAGCAATCTATGGTTCTATGGCCCACTGTATAGTTGCATCGTGATCCTTTAATAGCTTCTCTTTCTTGGCCTCCTGCAACATCATAACAGATAAAATTCAGATCAGAACTTTGAAATACATCTTTCAGAAAAATCACTTCATCTTGTACTTTCACACTCTTTTATTGACGATATCATTCTGACAAAATGTACCAAAATTGTTTAATCGTTCCGTTCTGATTCTGCACATCAAGCGCACTTACATCTGGTATAATATCATGGACCAAGAAGCTGTTAAAAGATTGCGCTGCTATTTTTCAATGGACCATATAACAATAGCTAGCTGTTCTCATACTGTAGTAATTATATAAGCTATTAGACGTAAATACTCATGAGCCTTCCCTACCAGATTTAAAACCAGAGGAATTTGGAAAAATTCAAATTCGAAACTATCACCACTTTTAACCATGATGGAAAATAGGTTTGATCACAGTTTCTTATTCAATTTTTCTATAGGATCGGAAAATAAAAAAATTGCCTTATTTTGTGAAGATTTGAACTTATGAATTATTAATTTTTGAGATGCATAATTTTTCTTCCTTTTTTTCCTGTATCACGCAACATAACATACTGTTAACTGATAACATCATTGCCTTTGTCATAAAGTGATTCTGGTGAAAGTTATCGGTTACACATCATTGCAATATCTTAAAAATATCATTGTGAATCAATTGAAAACGTGCGAAAATCTCATCCGGATGGCATTTTGTATAAATGACCACATTGTCCGGATAAAGCAAGTATATGGGGCATTTCACAAAGAACCGACCAAGCCAAACTGATGGGGTCGGGAATTTAAGTAATATATTTTTTTTCTAAAAAGTCTTCAGTACGGAAATATACTCCTACAGGGATTTTTAAGTGCTGCCTTCGTTTGAACAGAATCAATCTCGGTCAATTTAAAAAGTTTCATATTCAAGGCTATTAGAAACTTAGCCTTGAATATTTTTTTTCTAAAAGGTCTTGAGTATGGAAATATACTCCTAAAGTGATTTTTTAATTGCTGCCTTTATTTGGACAGAATCACTCTCGGTCAATTTAAAAAGTTTCATATTCAAGGCTAAGTTTCTAATAGTCTTGAATATGAAACTTTTTAAATTGACCGAGAGTGATTCTGTCCAAATAAAGGCAGCAATTAAAAAATCACTTTAGGAGTATATTTCCATACTCAAGACCTTTTAGAAAAAAAATATATTACTTAAATTCCCGACCCCATCGGTTTAGCTTGGTCGGTTCTTTGTGAAATGCTCCATATGTAGTGGTATAAGCGTGTACACAAGTAAAATTCATCAGAGAAGGCATAGTTGCCGAAACATTTCGATATATTGAAAGTTGGATATCATGTAAACTATTTCAGCCGGATAATGGCTATAAAAGCGCACAGTGCTATATTTTAAAATTTGTTCACAAAACTGTTCTTTAACGTGGGGGCCTTTGAAAAAACGGAAAAATTTTGATCCTACTATTATTCAATATCTATACTAACTTTAAGTATTGGTAAAGTTTACTCACAACTACAATATTACTATAGTTTATAGAGTTTAGCTGTAATAGTATTGAAAGAATTGCCCTTTTTTACTTAGCCCTTGTTCTATCCATGCCTTCAATAATGGCTTTTTAATGAAAATAGTTACTTCATACCAGAAAAGGAATTAATTTCTTCTTGAACATAGCCTTTTGTGAGTAGCGTTCGAGCACTTGGCGGAGCTTCGTTAATTTCAAACTCAGTTGTGTACATTTCCTGGCCCTTAAAACCACCATTTGCTGAAATCTGTATGGAAAAATGTTGTTTAAAACCGTCAAAATGAAGCCGAGCATCACCATTATAATATGATTCAACGATTATTACTTATTCTTATCTAATCTAAGTATAACTCAAAGTAAATAAAGATTAATCACATGATACAAATCATTAGAGTTAAGTTGGAACTCCGGTGAAATTTCCACAATATTGAGTTTTTAGTCATTTCAAAAACGAAATACTCGACACTATGGAAATTTCACCAGATTCCCTTTGTAACATCACAATACACTGACAACAAAAATATTATTTTACAATTTAAGCATATTTTAGAAGCATACGAATACGCGATATATCAGTATGTTTTGCTTTATTATGATTTACTAAATGTGAAGCAGTCCTGAAGTTATGAAATTATGATTTTTCCAACAACAAGATTATTGTCACTCGGAAACTTGTTTCAGAACAATTTCTCACCTTGTTTGAAAAGTCAGAGCTACGAATCTTCTCTTTAGCCATTACCACTGAATCTACACCTGCAGTAGCATATGCAGCAGCTGTCATTTCAGGGAAACTATTTAGCCCACATCTAGGGTAAATAAATGAGAAACACAATCATTAGTATCAACACTCACTGAATACTTTCCTTAATCTAATAAAAGAATGATAATTTCTGAATGTCAAATTTATAGCTTCAATGTAGTAATGTGTATGAAATAAAATGAGCAAATGTAAGCATTGAGAGTTCACGTAATAACCAAAAAGTGAGCATAAAATGTTATTAGATTGGTAATTTATTTATTATCAATTTGCGTTATCGCCCATACTTTCAATAGTTGAACTGCTGCATTACAGTCACGTATTTCAACTTCATCAGGCTATTCGAAATAAAGTGGCATTTCAAGAATAAGAGGGTACCTTTCTTAATTAAATACTCAGTTCCTAAAACCGTATGGAAACGTCATTTGTCGAGAAAGAATAATTTTTTGTCAAAGCTTATGTGATTACTGCAAACATGTGTTAGTATCGAAAAACTGGTATTAGATGTTGCATAATAATAGTGCCAATGAATTTAAATATTTGTATACAATTACTGAATGTCACATGCCGTGTAAGATTCGAGGCAGCAACAGATACCAAAACACCCGGGTTTATTTTGCCAGGGACAGTTGAATAGCGAAATCTTTTCCAAATAAATCTAAAAACCAAAACACTGTATCTTGCACGTTTTATTTATAACCTTACTTCAGTCTGGTATGGCAATTTAAATCTTGATGCATAAGAATTCAGAATGTTGTAAAGCAAAGACTTGACACTGTCACAAAACATGAGCTATGAGCAGTCTTACATACAAGTCTGGGAACTTGTATGGTTGGGGTGACTCAAATAATGTGACAAAGCGTAGTACTCATTTCCGTCACGTGGAACAGTGCAGCCTTGGGGTACCCACTATAGGGGTAAGCCAATCAAGATAGAATGGGAAGAGTTGATAGAGGTTTCTCCGTGGTTTTCTCTCTGCTTTGAACAGATATGCTATGATAGAACGTGAACAACACTTTTAATCAATCAAAAATAAGTGCAATGCTCATTGAAACCTAAAATTTCTCTTTACGAACGAAATACGCGATTATTTATCAAGAGTCGCGGTAGCGACTCGAGATAAGTACATTTTCTCGACAGTCCGCGACACTCTTACTCCGCACAACTTGCTTATACACAGGACTATATCTATATACAAAAATTTATTTTCCTCATAACCAACGAATTATAGAGTCTCGAAAAAAATCCACCAGTGTATATTTTTTATTTTTATTTCTCTTTCGATTGAGACTATAACGAAGGCTGTGGCTATAAGAATATCGCCGATACAGCTTTATAAAAGGATCGACTTCGTTTCCTTCATTATTATAGAATTTCGTCGTCATCGCACACTTTTTATTATTATGATTATTTACGCATGGAAGTCGCCATGACACCCGGCAACGAGACTGAAGTCAGCCGCACTCCGTCGATGATGCAGAGTTCTTTTAGTGCTACACCAACATGATGATCATAAATATGATCTGGTGGATAATACAGATCGCACGTTCTCTGTTGTTTGCGTGTGTGCGGTGCTGGTAGGTGAGTTAGAACGTAGTTGCGCGGGCATACCCACACGGCAAAACGCTCGGCTCACGGACGCACGCACACCACACACCGTCGGCCACGAGCGGCTAACCCCAACGTTCCAACACACACTGGGTGGATCAGGTGTAAATATGGGGCATTCTATACAAATTCAACATATCCATTCGTTATCGTATGATATAATAATTTATATGAAACATTATATCAATACGATAACGAATGAACATGAAATGTTTGGGCCTCCGGATTTTGTACGTAGGCTTGTAGTGAGTAAAATAATGAGCGGAATGAAAAGAAATATATAAATGAAGATTCAGTAGGGAAAATTTAAGAGAGCCTCATTCTATATAATACAAACGAATTTTGTTTTTTTTTAATTGTTATTCATTCCTTTCCATTATCCAAGCAATAAATTGTTGGGGCAAAAATTTGTTCAACGGATCTCTAGTAATTTCTTTTATTTCATATGAAATGAATTCATTGATTTTTCAAAAATACGTATGAATTTTTTTTTTAGAATTTCCGGCGATTTTGAATATTAAAAAAAGCAATACTTTGCAAAAAGTCGTGAAATAAAGCCCAAAAACACCAAAAATGGTGTAAAAAACTGGAGACATGTACATTTACGTAAGTAACTTTATCTATATCCCCGCAAAAAAAAGTGTATAATGAAACTCTAAAAATACACAAAAAAATTATGTACAAAAATTTGAATCAAGTCCTCTCTGATATAATAAAGTATATATAGTCTTCTACGTATCCTTTGCAAAAAGTTGTGAAATAAATTGATAACATCTGAAGCATGTGTCGCCAAGCACATGTGGTTTGCTGATTTAACGTCATTCATTTTTTCAATCATATAGTAATTATTGAGCTAAGGTACTTCGATTCAAAAACACAAACATCTTATTCGATGTAAAAAATGTAACCAAAAAAATAAAAAGTACTAAGAGAGTTCAGCTTTTTCCCTAAACCATAAAATAATAGATATAAAATGTATAACAGAAAATGAAATGAAATAAAAATTAAAATTGTAAAATTAAAATCTCTCTATCTAATAAAAAAGTTTCAAACAAATGAACGTAGAAAAAGATTATAATAACAATAGTAAAAAAAAGATTATAATAACAATAGTATACGCATGAAGTTGGCGGTGGAGTGAGATGCCGAAAACAAAACAAAAAGCATCTAGCAAACCCTTTGACAGCTGTCATCGGCTGTTTATGACAGTCTTTGACAAATATCTTTATAGGTATCTGTTTCTGACGCGCAAAAAATGAACATGCAAACGAAAATTATCAAGATGATTCCCGACGGGGATTGTCTTTTTCGCGCGTTGGCGTATCGTGTATACGGCACTCGAGATCGACACGCAGAGGTGAGACTGAGTATCGTTTCAAATATAGTGGATAATTGGTCTACGTTTGCGGGTTTTATTACAGGTAATGAGTCAAACGGTGCTGTGATTAGGTCACCTGGTGATTGTAAAAAAATAAATAAATAAAAATGGAATATACGGGGGAGAAGCAGAATTAGCTGCAGCTGCGGACATTTTTAAGATATGTTTAATCGTGTATCGCGAAGAACAAATTCATTCACACCGGATCGGATCACAAAATGAAACACAATTCTCGCTACTCTTCACCGGCAACGGAGACAGTGGACTCTTTGATGTCTTGCAGAACCAAAATAAAATTCAGATAGTGAGTAATAAGTATGAAAAGTAACAATCAAATAATAGTAAATCTAAATATATCACCAAACAGTCAAAAGGACAGCCAGGATTTACGATGACAATGGAGAAAAGAGGAGTTTCAAGCAGCAGACAAGGCGATGAAGATGGTGGATGGTCGGAAGTATCACAAAAGAAAGAGGAAAATAAAATTGTAAGTGCGAATAACCAAATAAGCCATAGAATAATATCCATCAAATATTCGTATAACCAGGTAAGAGGACGACCAGGATCGATGTTGACCACAAGAGAAAGAGGTGTTTTGCGGAATGAACAGCAACGCGAATATAGAGAAAAAAATAATATAAAGAAGGTGATTTTGGAGAATAACCGGCAGAGCGGTAGCAAAAATAATTCAGCAAGTCAAGGAGATAGATCGATATCAATGGAGAAGGAACACCAATTTTCAACCAACGAATGGAAGCTTAGATTGATGAAAAAATGAAAAGTAAGCACAGAAGGAATTGAAGTGGACAGCAAGTGCAGACCTGTCATCAAATCAACATGAAGGAATTCGCCTGTCTACTAGACAATGCGTAAGGAAATAGTGAGGCGCGCAGCGCCGAGTGCCCGAGGCGCGTAGCGCCGAGATGGGGTTGGCGCGCGAAGCGCGCAGGGGCGAAGCCCCTAGTTAATTAAAAAAAAGAAGTTAGTACAAAACAAAAACAGAAAAAAGTACTTGGCGCAACTGTTAGTTTATACATTAATTTATAAACTTCACTTCATATTAAGGCAGTCGTGCCAAGTACTTTTTTTTGTTTTTGTTTTGTTTTGTTATAATTTCTTTTTTTTTAATTAATTTTAATTTGACAATTTTTATTTTTATTTCATTTTATTTTCTATCATACATTTTATATCTATCATTTCATGCTTTAGAGAAAAAGCTGAACTCTCTTAGTACTTTTTATTTTTTTGATTACATTTTTTACATTTTTTACATCGAATAAGATGTTTGCGTTTTTGAATTGAAACACATCAGCTCAGTAATTACTATATGATTGAAAAAATGAATGACGTTAAATCAGCAAACCACATGTGCTTAGCGACACATGCTTCAGATGTTATCAATTTATTTCACAACTTTTTGCAAAGGATATGTAAAAGACTATGTATACTTTATTATATGAGCGCGGACTTGATTCAAATTTTTGTACACAATTTTTTTGTGTATTTTTAGAGTTTCATTATACATTTTTTTTTTGGGGGATATAGATAAATCTACTTACGTAAATGTACTTGTCTCCAGTTTTTTACACCATTTTTGGTGTTTTTGGGGTTTATTTGATATACCAGGACAATCACTCGCAACTTGAAAATAAGCTGCGCATGCACCAAATAATTCAATCTCATTGGTCGGCGAAATCTTCCCGCAGCGATATTCTTGACTGCGATGCAGGAGACCAACGTATACGCCTCTTGGATATCATGGCGAAACGACGGCAACGCTATCTGTCGGTTAACGGCGGCAACTCGAGGACGTTGTTTTCATACAAGTAAACATATGATTCACATAGGTATATTGAAACTGCGCGACGCATCTCCGTAAGCGGACTAACAACGTTCGATGAAACAAAGCGCGTTTCAACACGCTCGATATGCGCCTTTGCATGACCACGATTCTCACAACGATACATGGTTACTCACGGCCAGCCCCCTGCAACTAGATCGAGCGAAAAAGTAAAAAGAGTAACTTAGTATGTCACATAATTTTAGTTCTTATTGAAGGCGCTAGTAGTGCAGTTGCACGGGTTGCACTCTGTAAAGGCCGTAAAGGTAATCGCGCAAACCCACTGATATATATCGCAAACCGCGCAACTGTACTACTAACGCTCTCTACCGAGTGTGACAACATAGACTCGTTTTCTGAAACACAGAGTTGCAGGGAGCTGCTCACGGCTGTACGGTGGCAGCGAGCAACAATGTATCTTCCGCGCCAACGTTCGGATAATTGAGCGTTCGGATAAACTAAGTCATCGTTCGGATAATTGAGGGTTCGGATAATCGAGGTTCTACTGTATTAATTTCTTGTATCGCCGACAAGTCGGTAACGTTGTAACTCGGTAAGTACGCGCAAGCTAAGTTTGGACTTGGGATTACCATTACGAAGACTGTGTTACTCGAAACGTTATTTTGCAACCAACATTACTACGTGATCGGTAAGCATCTGATGAGCCCCCTGACACTCAACATTGCTCGTATACTAAAAAAATTGTACGCATTTTGTCCCCGTTTTTTAGTTCCTCTACGTGACGCTAGTAGACTTCTGACACACTCGCTGCCCTCGCTGACCGCGCGCAAGCTCGTCAAACAACTACTAGCGCCACTAGTAATGGAGATTAGCGGCAGAATCGAGGGGCATTTTGCGAACCACTTTTAGCAGCTTGTGTCAGGGGGCTGCCTCTGATGTTCTGCAATAACTTCGCAACCTTGCCATTGGAACACCTTAGAGGGCGCATGTGCGCGACGATTGTCAGTTGTCACACCAAAGCCCATAAGGGTAACTGTCTTCATATTCGTCAGTCAACGGTTGAGGTTATGTTGTCTTTTGTACGTGCGCGTGCGCATGCGCTCTAGGCTTACTATGACTTGCCGTGACCTTAACTGGCAGAATGCGCAGCCTTGTACGAAAATTGGTCCTCTATGAAGCACACCTTACTCCTTATACCATACAATACCTTAGCACGATAGCGCAGCTAGTAGACAAACGGGAAACACAGTTTGGTCACACGGATGATGACTCAACCACTTAAAGTTAACCGATTTCCCAGACCTGTACTTAAGACCGTGGACATGAGCCGAATAAAGTTCCTGACAGTGCAATTTACTCCACTCTTCAGCTAGCAGCAGGAGCGAAATCCGAGAAAAGTCGCACTCAGCACGTACTAAATGCAGCTATGAAAATCCACTCAAATATAATAATAGTAGAACGACGGACCTTTAACATCCGACCGGAACGCTCGTATATGTTGTTCTTTCGTTATGTTCCGATATTTATCTCCCAGTGCTGCCAACAATATTTTTATGTCTTTTGCACTGCCAAGTTTTTGGAGGTAATGCAGATCTCTCATGTGAAGTCATACAGAACCCTACCTGGAGAACATATATAAGAGCAAAGATCACGGGCGAACATGCGACCAAGATATTGTACACTAGTTTTAATTCCTAGAATAAGGGGGAAGGTGCGCAGAGTAGTTTGACAAAGAATTAAAGAGGGGGATCGTTTTACGCAGTTACCGATTCCCATAAAAACGGATACCGATTATCGGATCATACTCTTGGTTTATACCACTATATTAGTTATCTTGTCCTCTGTACAATCTCGTGGTAAGATCCTTTTGCCTTTTGCATTGAAACTTTTCCTACGAAGTTACTCCGTCTAAATTCCAGCGAGCTCCCCGTTACATTATGTTATATCAATTCAAAATCTAATACTAGTAACCCCGTTGTTTGTGACTTGAAATCTGAACTGTAAAATAAATTCAAGTTAATAAAAATATCCAAATATATCCAAATCAGTCATTCCGTTAAACCCTCTCACCAATCTGTGTTGCGTTCATCATATCCAGATCACTTTCTAAAGGTAAGCCAATTTAAATCTATTATTTAACAATTACTCCTTCCTCCTCCTTCCTCGGTTGGTTTGATTAGAGCGATAGAATAACCGTTGCCCGCTGTATTTCAATATTTTATCGGTATATGATGACCACTGAAATAGAGATATTTTCTGGATCGCTTAGGGTGCTATTTCATGAGCAGTAAAAAGCAGCAGTGGATTAGTAACTTACTAGTTTTCACTAGCATCAGTCTGGTAATTTTACGCAGCAGCAGCGCTGCTCATGAAATAGGTCGTGGCTTCTTGTGATCTTGTGGCTTGTCGCTCGAAAAACTGAACTGCGAGCGCAGAAACTTGCGCCGGAAGTGATAGGGGAAAACTGCTGCTGCTGCTGCTTTGGCCGTGTTCGTAAATTGACTGCCATTACTGAAAATTCCCTAGGACAGAGACAGAGCTGTCCATAAACTCGGCAGCGCAAAAGAGATGAAAGATTGCTGACAGTACTGACAGTCAATTTTCGAACACGGCCTTTTTATCGATTCTAGTGTCTAGCATCTGGAAATTTTCACGAGGTACCTTACGACGTCACAAAAGGGTGCGTTCCGATATTAGCTCGCAACGGTGTCAAATATCTTTTGTCTCTTTTGCACTGCGAAGTTTGTGGGTAGTTCTGCCTCTGTCCTATGAAATTCTTAGCACTGCCAGCTAATTTTGGAACGCATCCAAAGCTGGAAGTAGATTTCGGAACGCACCTCTTGCAGGCTAGCACTTGTTAGCAGTCTCAGGTGCTCCGCAGCGAACGTCTGGCAGTGTAGCGTGACGTAACAGCTCCTGTTTGATTCTCGACTGTTCAGTAGCCATTTTGTTTTCATCGAAGGGCCGAAACAGGTATTGCTATAGAAATAATCTGGCTAATCTTAGATGTTATTAGATGGTCATTTAGGCAGTATCACGCGTTAAATTGTTTATTCAGTTACTATAATAATTAAACTGTAGTCAGGGTCTATTACGTCGACGGAAGTATGCTCGGAACGTTTGTATGATACAGTCGCTGAAATTGGTTGGTTCTATTTTGCAATTATATCGTAAAGGACAAGCATCTACCTGAGTCGCACATTAGGAAACAACGTATGAGTAATACCGTTACAGAAAACACACCACGTCTTTCTCTCTCGCTCTCTCGCTCTCTTTGGTCTTCTGCAATTCATCTTGTGAAACCTGCGTGTCCTTCATAATCCTGCGCACTCAATTAGCGATTTCGGTCGCTTGATGGTGCTCTAACCGAGGGATATTGTTCAGTAAATTTCACGAAATTTTTACATTATCGCAAATTGAACTAAGCTGATTATTTACCCAATGATGTATAGCTATCAACTTGCACTCCGATTTCTCAATCCCGATTTCATTCTACCATTTGTCACAGCTGACATTGAGTCGAATCCAATAGCATTTCATATTTGCCAATATTCAGTAAGCAACGCAATTTGAAGCGCCACAATAAGGCATGTTTGAAAACGCCCAGATTTCAGAATATTGGGAGGTTTGTAAATGCTTTCGTAAAAAACTGCAACGAAAAAAGTTAAAGGCTGTCGAATTGACCTTAAAAAAACTGTTGTTATCACTGCATTGGAAAAAAGATGAATTTAGATAATAATCTATTTTTACGCATCCTACAAGTAACTATGAACTGCACTGTTTGTCTGAAGTGAAGTTGAGTGATTCTAAAAACTGTTATTCAGTGTGTGTCACATGTGTATAGGATGCATCACCTGTATCAGTATCTACCTATATGTTCATACATTAACCCATGTATTCCGCGAATCTCTGTCTCGGCATTGCAGATGATTGCATGTCATGTATTTATAGAAGGCAGTTTCTATCCTTGTAGGTGTGTCCGTTCGTCCACCCAGCGTGAAGAGGTGCATTATAGCCATTCACCATGGACTCGAAAGGTGTTGATCGTGGGGTGAGGCATCAGCAGAGTTCAGAATCTCCTCCCACGCTACCCTCGCCCCTTCCATATAGCTCGGGATTCGCTGCGGATGACATCCACAATAGACACAGGAGTGGCATCGTCTTACGCAGGTCGCCATCTCCTTCATCGGCATCAGAAATACACAAAAGCAACAAATTGTCTAAGGGTGAATCTCCTGTGGAACGGCGGAGAAAAAAAAGAAGCCAGTCCAGATCTTCATCGACGCGGTCACATAGACGTTCTAGATCAAGAGATAAAGACAAGAATAGGGAAGTATATAAGGAAAGGTCTAGGAAGCACGCGAGAAGGGATAGATTCTCGAGGTCTGGATCAAGGGAAAGGTCAAGATCAAACGAACGCAGGCGCAGTAGAAGCCGAAATAAAAGTAGAGACAGATTCAGGCATAGGGATAGCAGGAGGCATCATAGAACAGTATTATATGAGTCTAATGCACTACAAGATGTTGCGGAACCTGTTCTCTCACAGCCTTACAGTTCCATGCAGCCGAATGCATTTAAAAATGATGGTAGCTTCATGGAGATGTTCAAAAAAATGCAGGAACAAATGCAGCCAGTTAGTACACCACAGCCATTAGCCAGCTCTTCTTTCTCTCTAGCTACCTCGTCAGCCTCTGTTCTTTATGAAAAAACTATTCCTCCTCCCCCGCTCATGGTCGGCAAAAGACGAGGAGGAAGAATTCTGAAGACCGGAATGGTTGCCAAACCGAAGAGTGAGCCCATCACTGATCAACCGAAAGATGCCTGGTCGCTTTATATGGCAGAGGTGAAGAAGTATCGTGAAGTGTGCTGTCAAGAAGAAGATAATACCAGACCATTGGTCAAATAAATATACATGTCTGTCGCTTTGACTTTATTATTTTATTCATTATTAAAATACAGGAAAGCATTGAAAACAAAGTAATGTAACACTCTCAGCTGAGCCAACCATTCCACATTGCTACTTTACCAGTCTTTTACAGTAAGATATACATATGTACAAAATTGTCGAAAAAATTAATAGCCACGTAAGCAACCGAGCGATTACAAACTAGAGAGCGAGAGAGACTAGCTGAATACGTATTCGAGCCTTCCTTGTGAGCTACTTCCGAGACGACAAACTACCTAGACCTGCTATCTGTTATGCATTTTATGGAATACTCAGATCTCTTTTTAAAATAATGAAGTAACTACTATCTTGTAATTGTTCAGCAAACTTACCGCTCTACAATGCCTGAGGCTATCTTAACTGCTGACAAATTGCAAACTGCGCCATTCGATCCGAGATTTCCCAATCAGAATCAAACCAGGTGAGAAACTTTGAAATACCTTCTCACACCTCAAATATTTTCGTGAATTTAAGATTATTTTTAATTCTTCGAATTGTGCAACTTTTGGGATATGCACGAGTATGTATGAGCTTGATTACTTGAAAAAAATTTTATTTTTCAAAGCAATATCGAGAATGACTTCTAAAATTACAACTAAATTCTACAAACATTTAGCAGGCAACCAATAGTTGAACAAAAAATTCTTGCCCATGAAAATTATAAGAAATGTACAATACTCTGCTCTACTAGTGTGCAAGGTATATCATTTTCAATACTGGAGCAAATCGTTGTTATCGTTTGATTAGTGTAAATCACTCGACAGGGTTGCTATGAAGCAAGGAGTCTTAGATAGTGATGTCAGAGAATTAAAAAATGTTGAAACTGCTCAACTATAATGAAGAACGCATTACCTGGTATGCGTGAATGTGTTCATATTTAAATCTTACTCAAGCTCATATGTTATACAAGATTCAAAATACTATTTTGCATCACTTGAACTAGGTTCTCAACGTCTGAAAAAATAAAATTCATATTGTAAATGGCATAAATGGTCGTTTCTTAAATTATAAAAGCTCATTTTCAAAATCATGATACCTAAAAGAATCCAACATAATAAATATCAGTATTCGTGCTGAACCCACTGTAATAGCAATGTTCTCCGAAAACGTCTGTCCCACCTAGTTGACATAAAATCAATGTAACATATCGACGAAATAATTTGCGAATGAATATATCACAATGTTTTGATAGCTTGTAGAAATATTTCAATTTAATAAGTTTTAGGCATTATTTGATATTCTGCCGAATGTTTACTTATTTGACAAAGTTTTCGTTTCATTCAAAATTTGCTAGACATGTTCCGTTTTTTGGTTCTAGTCATATGATCGGTATCAACGTAGTTACAAAATTTTAGATTTATCTGCCGAAAAAAACAAACAAATTGCTTCGTCTTTTGTTTTATACCAATCTTGTACTATATTTGAATTAATGTACTAATAATGTTTTGTTTTGGTTTTTTTTTTCATTTTATTGGAAAACAGACACTGCTGGCACAGCTTTGTGGACTTCCATCGCTGCCAGAAAGCTCGCGGTGAAGATTATGAACCCTGCCAGTATTTCAAAAAAGTTTATACTTCACTGTGTCCCAACGCATGGATCGAGAAATGGAACGATCAACTTGAAGCAGGCACATTTGCTGGGCGCATATAAAATGGGTAGAAACACGTGTATATATCTTCGCCCCACTTTAGTGAATTCTTAATTATAGAATATGTCCTGTTCACATGACAGGATGACGAAGTACGTGCTATTCCTGATCTTTGTAACATATTATCGATGATAATAATAATAATAATAAATTAAAATCCATCACCGAACATGATCTGTCTTGTTTTGTTTTTTTTCGTCAATCATCATAAATTCAATCTTGAATAGTCGTAACCGGGAAGGATTAATCCTGTGAGTGTGCCACCAGGGGCACCAGGGACTCAGTGGTCTCAACAAGTGAAGATGACTGATCAGACTTTGAGTTGGCAACAATAACTGAAATGGCAGGTTTAGATATGATCCGGTCATACCTATCCGAATCTGAGGATTCCGACACCCAGGATGATTCCAAAATAAACAGAGACAAAATTTCAAGCTCTGCAAAGAATCTGTTACAAAGGTGTGCTTTTTCGTTTTGCGAGGTTAGGTTAGGTTAGGCGTAGTGTTATGAGGCATTCCTAACTGTCAGTGCTGAATCGAATGAAATTACAGTAAACTGGTGCAAATTTCGTGTACAACGGGTGAATTTCAGCGTTAAAATATTTCCTCCTTTATTCTAAAAAATCTACCAATCAGCACAACGATTAACAAAAACATCTTAAATATGAAAGATGTGCAATATCAATTTTAACCAAAACAAGTTGCTCAAAATTTCCGCACATTTTTTTATTTCCATTTGCCTCAATGATTTTTAAAAAGTATTTCCAATCTTTTGTTGTGGTTTAAAGTCGATTTCGGAAAAAGTTACTTTGAAATTTTCGATAACGCATTTCGATTGTAGATTTATTTTGTATTATGGTTCTGAATAACTTAAAATCAGCATTTCTGGGTTCCTCTTACCATTGATTTATTGTTAATCGCTTGAATTTTTATAGAGGGAGGAGCAAATGTGGTATTAAAGCCAAAATTTAACAGACATCAAAATATACGTTTCATTTTTGCACTTCTGTGTATACCTACAAAGTTTCATTGGATTCCTTGATGAATATGGAGATGCTTGTTTAGTAGAAGGTTGACGTATCATTTCAGATTTTCGGTTCCTGAGAGTATATTGTCATTGAAAGGTACGAAACATCATGAAGATGTTCACGATGATCCCAGCCAACATGATGGGCGAACAAGAACTTTTAAACATGAACGTGGAAACTGGGCAACACTTGTTTACATTAACTGTAAATTGACGCATAAAATATAGTTTGATGCATCATTTAATATGGACTGAATGATAATAAATTTTTTAGATATACATATGAATGTCCAAATTCAAATTGAAAAATTTTGCAGATCCTGATTACAGCCCAATATGTTCATGGTTGAGGGAACTACCACAACACATTGGAATTAAGGAAGTTTTGAACTTTTTTACAGAATTCCATTTAAGTTTAACTCGGTGTTTGGTTCTAAAATTTCACTGGATTGAATCATTCGTCGATAGCTTACAGAAGCTGTGTCAATCTACAGGTGAAATATTGGTAGAATTTAGGGATTTGAAGGTATACTGTAACGAAGAAAGGACTCGAACATTTCTTGGTTTACGGTGTGAAGACAGGAATAAAATCCTCAAACAATTCGTGATAAATATTGATAAAATACTTGCAGAGTATCAGCTACCATCATTCTATGAGGTGAGTCTCTTGATTTTAGTCATGAAAGTAATTGCATGTGTAATGAAAATGTCCGTGGTCTACATTTTTTTTAATTATAAAACTTTAAATCTGCTATTATGTACAGTGTTCATAGGTATTTTTTAGTCTCTGTTACAAGCAGTGTTACATTTCCCATGATCTATAGGACGCGTCGTTTCATGTCAGCATCCTATGGTGCCTAGGAGATGTAAAGGAAAAACTGAATGCTTCGCTTCCTGCTCTGAATGAAAGTTGGAACAGTATTTGTGCTGAGCATTTTTTACACAGTTTCGAAGTCAGCAAGATTAATTGTAAAATTGGCAACAAAATGTACACTTTTCCTCTGAAGTAAAGGTATACATGAGTAATAAATATTCAATGTAAATAAAAGTAGTGACAATTTGGAAGAATGTGTCAATCAACACAAAAAATTGCTTTCTTCATGTTTAATATATTCTATTGATCTGAAAACAATAATCAGGATTTCAAAGGCTTGAAAGTTCCCTTAATAATTATTTAATTAATAATGGTTAAATATCACTACATTGTGAGGTAATGTTTGTATGTAACCTTGACCACCCCATAGCTTCAGCCACGACTGTTGAACTTCAGATGCCATGCTAACCACAAGAGTACAAATTTCAGGATGGCAGATAAAAACTTCCAAATCGGGGGGGTCAGTTATCTCAGAGCATCCACTGAAGTCGATATATGACAGTGTTGGTTTGTGTTGTAACACGTCACATAAAGATTTTTTCGAAAGTTTAATATTGCCGTTTATCACAAGCTTAGCAAGATTAGCTGTTTGTGAAAGAATGCGTGATAAATCATCATCACATAAGTCACACATTGAGAGATCCAATGATTCTAATGTTGCGAGTGAAAATCTAGGGTGAGAAAACAGTTCTTTTATTATGCGAGATTTTCCGTTCTGAATCGAACCAGATAAGTTCAGTGATAAAATATGAGGCTGCAATAAAGATCGCAGTCCTTCGCCCATTATTGGGTTTTGTGCAAAGTCTAGATTATTTAAGGCAGCGTTGCTTGTGCCTACAAAAATATTTTCCACTTCGCAATTGCTCATATTCAAAGATTGCAAATTTTTTAAACAGGACAAAAGCGTATGTAATTGATGTGATGCTCGTTTACCCAAAGGATTATAACTTAAATCTAGTACTCGAGTTTGCAAAGGGAACTGCCTAAATTGAGACAGACAATTCAAATCAATATCACAACAGCGCAGGTGTAACTCCTGCAATAAAGTTAACTGCTCCAAGCTGCTACTTAGTGTCTCTCCAAAGTCGTTGAGTTCTACTCCTGATATGTTCAAGACTTGCAGATGCATCTGGTACTGTAGACTTTTTAATAGTGGAAATACATCGCTGTTTAATGTCTCACGACCTCGTAGTCGAAATGTGGAAGTGTTCTCGCACGTTCTCAGGCATTTTACAGTTCCTTCATCTATAGCTGAAAACAAACCGCCTTGAATTTTGCTCTATTCAGTAGATCATATAATAAAATAAATTGGTATAGCCATTCAGTAAATTTTTTTTACGAAGTACAGTAATAGTCTTACCAATATTGCAGCTGCTACAAATCGTTTTGTATCGATCAGAGATTGGAGGGATATCCATTTTTCGAATATTACCAATCAAGCTAAGTGGTTTGCAATTCAGATAACAGGAATTAATTGTACTTTGCGAGATTGTTGAATCACCGTTGGATGTGATAAGGTTAAAATCTGGCGTGCATCCAGTTTCTTCTTTAAATTTGTTTTGGACTTGTCGTATGATGCTTTCGGTAGTGATTTTGTTTTCGTTCGAGACGCAGAGCCGCAATTTAAACAATTTTTTTTCAATTAAAACCTCTACATTCATCTCTTTGGCTTGCACTTGCTGAGATCCACTTCTTGATACGACATAAGCACTTGGCGATTGAGTGCAAGATACTGAATGCCTGGAAAAGCTTAGTGATAAAAGAGTGGATTGTTTTTTTAAACTTCTAACCTCGTCAGGTTCCTCAATGACTTCACATATCTCAGCACTATTGCTATCACAACTTTCTTCTGTTTCACTGTCTTGTAAAGTGGAAGACAATATTTTACTGTTCACCTCAGTTCTTTGACGTTTGCTTTTCCTTTCTACTGGTGCTGAACCTGCAGACTTGCGTTTCGCGGTAAATAGAAGATCGGTTCGATTATTCTTTTTCTTGCTTGAATTGGGGCCAATATCATCATCAAGCCATTCATCTAGCAGTACTTGATCAGAATCTAGAAGAGGTGCAAGATCTTTGTGGGAAGTTGCGGATTTAATAAATGGACCTAGCCGTGTTCCTCTATTGCGCAGATTATCTATCGTCTGTTTGTAAACTTCACCAGCTGAAACATTGTGTTTTTCTGTATTTTCATTTTCCTCTTCTTTAAGCACATCTATACAATGTGAGCTTTTCCTCTCCAAGGTGATATTCATTTTTTTTTTCACCGTCGTTCTTGTCACACCTTTCTGAGATAATTTACTGTGCATATGCTCGTACTCAGATTTATCGAGGCCAGATAACTCCTTAGCTCTTTTTCGCCAGTCTTTAAGAGAGTCGAGAATTGTGTCACCTTTTTCAGTTACTGCATAAATATTTGCTCCAAATTCGATCAGTAAATTCATAACAGAAAAGTTTCCACAACTTGCCGCATCGTGTAGCGGTGTAATTCCCTCACAGCTAGAACCTCCAGGGTCATTGACATCAGCTCCAGCATTTAACAACAATCTTGCTATTTCGACATGACCATGATTAGCTGCTTCATGTAGCGGCGTCCATCCGAAGTTATCCCTTATGTCTGTTGGATGTCCATCATCAATTAGTTTCTGAACTCGTTCAATGTTGCAGTTTATGCAAGCTATATGAAGCTGTGTTTCTCCTCTTTCGTTTTTTTTTATAACCAAGCCTGTACGACTACTTCGTGTTGATTTCAGTCTCGTTGAACTACTGTTTTCTTCGCAGTTTGGTATATCCAAGTCAGAGAGTTTATCAAGATCCACATCAGCTCCAATATCGAGATTTTCAGAATTTTCCTTTTCGCTATCGAATTCTGGTACTGTATCGAGTAACTGGTTCAGTCTGTCTCTCATTTCTTCAGTATCCTTCAAGGTCTGGGTTTCTGAATAATGGAGATATGCTTTCAGAACTGTTATTTCTAACGATGGAATACTGGTTAACGTAGCCTTTGATAGGGCTAGTTCGTAAGTGCGACATATGTCTGAACTTGTCGCACCAGTTGACTCTAAGAGATCGGCTGAAAACAGGGCTGATCTGCAGGCTTCACGAGGATCAGAGCACATGCTTAGCTCTCTTTGTGCATAAGTGAAAGCCTCCTCATATCGACCTAGATCTTTCAAAGTCTGAGCTAAGGAAATCAGTCCTGCTGTAATTCCGTCAAAGGATTTTTCCTTTTCCGCATGAGCAAGCATTTCTTTGTAATACTCCAATGCCTTATCATAGCACTGGACAGCTGCAGCTGCGTCTCCCAACTTCTCGTAAAGTTGAAATCGATTTTTTTGGATTTTGATATTTCCAATATCACTATTCAACATATTTTCAGTTCTGCTGAGAGTCACAGCTGTACGTAAAAAGAGAAAAGTATGTTTATGTTGTCATGCATAAAAATAGAATAAAATATAAAAATAAAGTGAGTGAACTTTCAACTCACCAATGCGAAGAAGTTTCTCTACTTGTTCTCGGGTCGACTGGGGTAGATCTTTGATTGAGAAGAGCACCACCAAATCCTTGCGAGCATTCAGCCAATTACCATATTTCAACAACAACTCTGCTTTAGCTAGCAGAGCATTTGCTTTCATAGAAACATTTTCAGTTTCAGCTGCCATTTCCAGATACTTGAGCGCCTTCTCTTTGTCGTGTTGTCTTTCATGATGAGATCCAAGTGCGAGATAAGCTCTATGCTCATCTTCCTTCAAGTTGTATGTAGAGCATATCAAACGACATTTGTTATACAAGTTGATAGCCTCATGCGGCTTCATCTGAGCATCTAATACGAGACCCCAGTTCAAAAGAAGACGTGCACGTATGGTTGCCATTTCCGCCTTTGGGATGCCCTGAAGTCTTTGTTATAACAAAAAAATAAACAAATAAAACAATTACATTAATATAATATCTTTGGAAAGGTGTTGGTGTTTGGACAAATTTTTGGCCTGAGATTAGTAAATTCGACAGCGATTTTGAATCAAGTTCTGTTATTATGAAGAGAAATCTACAATAAGAGTAAGATAAAGAATTGTGTGAGAAACAGTGCAACTGAATATTCACTGAACAGTGTATTTTGCGAATTTTTAACCCCACATATGTCAAATAAATATAAGATTTTCGATGAGCAAACAAATTCTAATGGGCCATGTAATATACCTTACCTCATCTTTCTATGCTTTTTTGAACGATTTTTGGTAAATTTCTGACTGATTCACATTAACAGATTTTTTATTTGGATTTCGTGCATCACAATATATGAGAAATAAATTTAATTATGTTTAATCAATTTTTTTATTACTGTAAATACAATTTATAGCAATTTTTGGGGAGTCTTTGCAATTTATTTATATTTTTAAGGGCCTACAGGCAAAATAAACTTCATATTTATACTCAGCGGATCGAATCACATGTAAAACTTATATGATTTATATTTAGAAATTTTTTTTATTACCAAACTGCAGTTTTTTCCATTTTTTACGGTTTTTTGCACTTTTCTCAAAATTTTGAGGGTGTACGGAGCAAACGGACCTCAGATTCGGATTCAGCGCGTCAAAATACATAAAGGTAGGTGGGTCTGTTCAAATGTATAGACCATTTTTTTTTTTTGTGAGCCGGTGTTAGTTAAGATTAGACAAAATCCAGATTCTTGGTTCTCAATGCCTTGTATTAGTATTAACTACAAGCTTCAGCTGTATCTTCAGCTATGCCTTATTACATAAAATAAGTTAATTTCAAACTTCAAAATGATCACAAATAGCTATTTTTAGTGTTATCACTGTCATTTGTACGATAAGATACAAAAATATTATAAATGCAAACAAAACTTTTATGAGAAATGCAAGGAGTCTAGCCAAATAATGGAGTCAAATGTAATCCCTCTTGGCCGAAATGCCAAGCTATTTCAGTAGTCAGCTGCTAATAAAATGTGTAGTATTGTTGATAAGCTAAACTCTTATTTTGTTTCCTTTTCATTATACTATTCATGGTGAAAAAAATTATTCACTCTTGCTTTTGCCACTTTGTTATCTGAGAGTGTCTACTAAAAGTCGATACACAAAATTCAAGGACTTGATCAGGACTAAAATCCTATTTTTCACAATGATTATTTTAAATAAGTTCCTTTCATTGCTGAGAGTGCAAAAATTGTAAATAATAGTATTTTAACGTAATCATCTTTTACTGTTTATAATTTGTTATTTTTTTTTTATCATTGTTTACTTTTTCTGAGTAAATTGAAACGAATTGCAAAAACGGGATTTAAAATAATTCGTTATGGCATTGCTCTAACGTCGATGTCTGCAAGATTTCAACTACCATAGTCCTATTCTTTGAAAATACGAATTCTTGACAGTTTGACATTGTATTCAATGAACGTCGTTTATTGCAATTCGAATTAATGTGGATAGGAATCGTCCCATATTGGATTCCAAGTCACATATTGAAAACGAAACGTCGCCTTAGTGGGCTAAAGCTGTGTGAATTGGGATTCAAAGATAATATTTTTAATTCAATTTGGTTTACTGGGATTAGTCGGATAATGTAAATTTTATATAAAAATTTAACATAGAAATTTTACATTTCAGCGACGTTGATAACGTAGTAAGAAAGCCACAGAAAAGAATCAAGTGGTTCAAAATTTTTGCAAATACTAAATGAAATAGAAAAATTATCAACAATGAAATTGAAAGATATACATCATTGAAATAAATTATAATTGCAGAATAATCAATGTATCTCTATTAGTTATTATGATGGATACACCAATCAGATATATTTCAGAACATTGTCTCCATGGCCTACACCTTATAAATTTTATTATTTTTTGTCAGGCTAATGTTCTGCTCGACACATAATTTATTTCGGTCTTTTCTTCTTGAAGAAGATGGTTGCTTAGATCGAAATTGTGAAGAACAAATAAAAAAGTACACGTAATGTTGTCACGGGCCTCGAAGCAGAAATTGGACTTCCATTTTCTGAATATTTGTAATCAAGTTTTAGGGCATGGTTAGAGCTATAGGTTCAGGGTTCATAGTGGTCTCTGGAGTCAGAAAAAGTGACATATTTAGTATTATTTATACATTCAATTTCAGAGTACATGGTACACATCTATTATACTGAGTGCCTGTTCAGTAAGGTGGAGTGAAAATGTAAAATTTTTTAATATGGATATAGCTGGGTATGGAAAAGTTGTGGATGTGCGTGTAAGTACAGAATATTCTTTGCCACACCCCAAAAGTTGAGATCTTCAGCTACGAAAAAAGATTTAAAGATTTGATGTTAATGAACAATTCCAAATTCATGCATTTTCCATACATATGTGTACCATTATTATGTTTACTTCTTGGCATCAAATCGGCATATTCTGAACTGAACTGGAATACATGTCATTGTTGTTCATCCAAGACTTTAAAGCTTTTCCCAGAGCTGAAGATCTTCACTTTTGGGGTGCAGCAAAAAATTTTCTCTATTTTCACACGTACGCACAACTATTTCACACCTGGCCATATCGATTTTAAAAAATTTTGCACTTTCGCTCCACCCTAATAAAGAGAATGTAAGTACTAAACCAAAAGAAAAAAAACATGTATATCATTGTGGTTTAGTTGAAAAAAGTTACTTTTCGCTGGATGGTAAGAAAGAAGTCGGTTTGAAGAAAAACGTGACTAAACATGGGAAAAGTGACGCACTATGAGCCCTGTAGGTTTTTAAATTGACCAACAGAATACATAGGATGGGTGGTTTCAATTGCCCAAGGCGTATATCCCAGAAACATACAGAGTTGGAAGGAAAGGTTTTATATGAAACATGGATGTTTCAAGCGGGAAAATTGAAGCTGATGCGGTTCAACATATGGAGTATGCTATTTATAAGATTTAGCACATCACGTCTGATTTTTAAGAGGGTATACGTATTTTAGATATTAACAAGTGATGGTGAAATCAAAGACAAACATAAAGATGTAGGTAATAAAAAAACTTTGATTTTTTTTCTTTAATTTTATTTAACTTTGCCTGAAATTGTTTTTTACTCTGTCCTGAGTTTCTGCACATATTAATCGTCCCTTGCCTTCATTGAAAAGTTTTCTTGTGGATACCAAATTGGGGAGTTGAAATGATATCAAGTTCTCCATAATTTTAGTCTGGCTCATAAATTTGTTTAGTGAACGTTGATGAAAAATAAAAAAATAAAAAAAAAAAAACGAAAACCGATGAGAAAAAAAATTGGATTTTTTGTGACATTTTTAAATTTGTCTTTGATCTCACTGGCAGCTACTCATATCCAAAGTATGTGTACCCTATGCCAAACAAGTCGTTAAAAATGCAAAAAATTGCATGCGCCACAAGTTGATCCATAGCAGCATTATCTTTACTCTTGGAAACCTTTCAAGTTTCATACAAAAATTTTTCTTTTATCTCTAGGCTGAATCTATTTCAAATCATACAGACCAGCAGAGGTCATATTCGATAATTGCTCGTAACTGAAGTACGTTCTTCCTCGTCCAAAATAAATGAACGGATATTTTGGGCTAGGAAGAACATACTTCAGTAACAAGCAATTACGACATTTGAGATAAATTCAGCCCCTACTTATTTCTGAGATCTATGCCTGGGGCAATCATGTAAGATTTTGAAATCTTATTATTATATCAATGAAATTCGGTTTTTCTTAATTCAATATTTTCTAGATAACTTACATTAGTATCTTTGGTAAAATTGACGCACGAATTTCAGGGACTTTTCAGGATTTTTCTAAGATTACAGATGTCTAGCGATACCAGACTTGAAAAGGTCATGTATAATCATAAAGTTGAAGTTCGTACTGTTAATCAATGGGGAAAAAAAAAAAATTCACAGTTAGTAAAGTTCAAGTAATAAGGTGAATAAAAACAATTATTATATTTCATCAAAGAATGACTTTGAAGAAGTTGAGTTTTCAAAATTCGAGTATGTTTTTGTTACCGTTTATGAATTTTAGACAATATGTATCGAACAAAGTAACGGTTTTTCATAAAAATGCATCATTGCACCATTGTTACAAACTTTAACTTCAAAAATCCTGGGGTTATTTCTCAACAATGATGGATGGATTAAAATGATATAAATCTTTATCTTAGTTATCACAGGACTCTTACTTATCACATAGGAACATACTCTTCGCGTAGGCCTTCTTAGCGTTGGTGAGCGCCTCAATTTGCTCATCAGATTTTTCTGGAAATCTTTCAGCCAGGCAAAAGTAAGTTCTGCCCAATGTAGCAAATGCCCGCTGCTCCTCCAGTTCATTTTTCATTTCTTGGGCTCCCTCTGTTTTGTCCCATCAATCATATTAATATATTATTCAAGGGTATTCACTAACACAAACCATTTCAAGTATGCAAAAGTTAGTGCTTCATGGTTGCTGTATTAAAAATCCGCAAAGTTCCAATTATTTCAAAGATTGTTCAAAGGTGAAACGCTACTTAAAAGAACTAAATTTTAATTATTTCTCCAAGTAGTGTTAAATTTGTAGAGATTCACGAATTTTGAGGTATTATGTTACAGATGTTAAGGAATTGAAATTTAAAAAATGCTTAATGATCAATACTTCCATTGGACAATGAAATCATCAGTTTTGTTAGTTTTACTCCAGTCGAAAATTATGTGAGGCCATAAACTAGTCTGCAATATTACACGGTGTGCAGTAGAAGTGATAAGCAAAATTACAGAACCCTATGTCAGAAATAAAAAGTTGTTGTTTGGCGATATTTCTTTTCAAATATCTAACAATAACTCTTGTGCAAATGATATAATGTATTTTATATTTAATTGAATGAGTGAAGTAGGTCCAGATTTATGGATAACGAGGTTGTGAGTTCATGATATTAACTTACCTGAACAGTGAAAGAAATAAAATATTAATGATTATAGGGCTTGTAGCAGTAAAGTTATCTGAAAAAAGTGAGAAACCTGACTTTTAGACCTAAAAAAAGTGACTCATAAGTAACTGATCAAAACTAATTACTGCCCTGTAATTAAACGAAAAGTATAACTACAGTGTTATCCATTTCATCAGAAAAAGTCCTATTTTCAATTATGCCACTGTATACGAGTTTTCCTGGTGTTTCACATCTTTTTCTGCATTACAAAAAGATATCACTCCACACGATATGTAGAAAATGAGTTAGAAAAGAAAAATAGCAATGACTTATGAACTTACTTTTTTTGCGGGCAAAACATTTCGATACAGAAACAATGAACAACGTAATTATGGTTGATTCTTATAAATAGAACTTAAGCCAATTTTTCTGCTGAACAGATTATAATACTTAATAAACAGAATTTTGTGTAGTTGATATCGTGTAAGAAAAAAATTGTACAACCATATTTTTTCTGCATGAAACTCAATAACAACCGACTAAGTGACTTAAACGACCATTTCTTGGAAAAAGTAACAAAAAGTGACTCCGTTGAAAAAAGTTACCAATAGCGAGAAAAGTAACTGGCCACCAGCCCTGTGATTGGTGATGTCAATTTATTGTAAGCTGACATACTTAAGTATGAAAACTTGTTTCTTCATTAATTTTTGGTATGTAAAAATTATAAGTATGAGAGATTCTTAATTAAGGTAGTTAAAGTCAATGCAGTTCTTATTGTTTTGCAATTGAGTTCTGGAGGATAACTTAAGAAGCCAATAACAACTGTTTCTATAAGGCATAAAATTAAATTACTGTTTAATTTGATAATAATTTATGTAATAGCATGTGAACAATTGAGTTTAAGCTACAGCAAAAACCAGAGTTAGCAGCTAAACATGCTCACATTTATTTCTATGAGATTTTATTGAATATTGTGGAAATCTAATACTTATTGAGAACTTTTGTGTAAGACTGTATTAGATTTTAGTAGTATGTTCAGCACATTTGGATACTACTGGCACTAGCTTCCCCAAAGTGTTCAGAGAATAAATTCTTGGAATTATCGGTTATCGATACAAGGCCTGTTTGTGGCAAATTGCATTAGATAGACTATTATTAATGTAACTGGCAAACCTTTTATATCCACCAGGCTCTAATTTTTTAACACTCAATTTTTATTGCCTGGAAATAATTCAAACAAAATTTATAATAAACGCTTGCGAGTAATATTTAATGAATAAGAAAGATGCAAAATACTCTGGTGTATGGTGTAGCAGACTTAATTTACTAAACGTACTTAAGACCACACATCTTTCCTCATTTTTCATACTTGAACATAAGTAATTTCAGTTGATTTATCTCTCAAGCTTCCCAGATAGCATTGATGGGACCTCATAACTTACAGTATTTTGATCAACACAGATTGCATGCAATTCACTACTACATTACAATAATGACCACAAATAAGCTGCAAGTGAATTACAATATATGATATCACACTTTGACTGAGATTATTGCATAAAATATATACACAAATTAGCAGCATGTTAAGCGCAAGTGAGAGATCATACATTGTACAATACTCAAATTACGTGACATGCTGCATAATTGCGGCAAATTTGTGGCTTATTACTGCTGATCATCTTATGATTGCAAAACTAACTACATACGTGGTAGTAAAATTAGCTAATTTGCACAAAGGTTGATATTATGCTTGCCAATTGCATGGAATTTGCGATGAGTTACCTACGTTCTTTGCACAAGATAGCTGGCTCAAAAATGTAGTGATGAAGCATAGACCGACAAGTCTGTGACTTTACTACTTGTTTTAAAAATATTCATTCTTACATCGATTCAGAAGATGGGAGATTGAAAGAAAATGAAATCTCATACCAAGGTAAAGTTTTTGGTGTTTTAGTGCTTGTTGATAATCTTCAAGAGATAAGTGTATCTCTCCGATCATGCGATGAGCGACAGCGAGGCTAAGTTTGTCGTTAAGGATACGACATGCTTCAACTTGCTCGGTATATTCTTCTCTAGCATCATCCAATCGACCAAGTTGAAAGTATAGATCTGCTAAGCTATTTGTAGCCTCGGCAAATTGGAGTATATTACCATCTTTTTTGGCGCGTAGTTTCTTCTTTATTAGCCCTAAGTAAAATCAATTCATTGATGAGCATATTTTCGTAGTTTCAAAATTATGGTCTTACTTACGTTCTGTATCCATTGCGAAGAAGTACGGTAAACAGTTAATTCGGCCTATTGTTTTCTTCAATAAGCTAAGGAGATGATTATTAAATTCTACTGCTTTCAGACAGTATAACCATGATTTACATCATGTATACCCTTGGATGTGTACATCATCCACGATGTAAGTGTAGGTTTTCACGGAGCGTAAGCCCGACGCCGCGTCGTCCGACGCTTCGTGAAGATCACGGTCTTACTGTGACGTCGAACGGTACCTAGTGGAAATCTCCAGATGTTAGACACCGGAAACATTCACACGCAGCTACAGCTAGACTCACATCAGTAGTTTGGGTCACCAATTACGGATTAAGTATTGAAATACATCGGACAACGGGCATTCTGTCGCTCTAATCGAACGAACCGAAGAGGGAGAAATTGTTGGATAAAAGATTTAATTTGGCTTACCTTTTTGAGAGTATTCTGGATGCGATGACTTGTAGATTGGTGAAAGGTTTTAGCGGAATAACTGACTTTAATATTTGGATATTTTGACTAACTTGGTTTATTTTATAAGTTTGATATTTAAAAGTCACAAACGCAGAGTTACACAGTGTAAGATCTTAGACTTAGTATGACAAAATGGAGTTGAAGCTCGCTGAACTTTTGGGCAGAGTAACGTTGTATGAAAGTTTTAATGCAAAAGGCTAAAGGATTTTACCGCGAGACTGCACCGGAACAAGATCACGAATCTGGAGGTAGAAACCAAGAGAGCGATCGAGTGATCGGTCGCCGTTTTTATAGGGGTCGATCGTTGCGCAGAACGATCCCCCTCTTTAGTTTTTTAGTCACCTTTGCGCACCTCCCTCCTTTTTCTAGGAATTAATTAGGGCACGACATCCTCGCGCATGCACGCCTGTTATCTTAGTCCATTAGCTATTACTATATTGTAGGTTTTTACGTATGGTATATCGCTGTTTGGTGCGGTGGTGTAGGTGCGTGGACTTTGTTCCGTAGTTCTCCGAACTGCGTGAGCTTTTCGTTGAGGCGCCAGCCCCCTTTCTGGCGCCCGTCAGCCACTTAACTTCTTCCTGTCTACCTCTTAATGTTTTTGCTATCTTGCTCGTTACAAAGCCCATATTTCATTTTGGTTACCTGTCGTTTGTTAGTTTTATGGCTATTTCTATATAGAGTTACATATGTATCATAGTCGACTACTGTCGTTATTAACCTGGAGTACAATAGCGATTGTTTATAAAACATAGTTTGTTATTTGCTTAACATTATTAGAATCACGCTGCTGCGAATATCCTTAGCTGTTTGTGTTATAACTATCTTAACAGATTTAGAGTATTTAGTAATTTGATATTTCATGGCTTTAGAGCAGGTTTACATGTGTGCTTTTGTATATAACTCCCTTCTGTAATTGTTAATTCTTATGTGAATCGGCTTGGAAGCTTCTAGAACGTTTTCGTTTCGTCGGTAAGTTCCCTAATGTATTTTCTAAGTGAAGCTCTGTTGGCTCCACATTGGAGATCTGCATTGCCTTCAAAACGTTGCGCGTGTTGCCCACAATACGGCGTTGCGGAAAAAGGTATAGTTCATGCTGGGTAATTAGCATTCACGGTTTGATGGTTTTGCAGCCTCTGGTTTTATGGGTTGCAGCAGTGCTATCTTTACATTATATTGGTTATGCATTTATCTATGGTTTTACAGTCTTCTATACTCCGGGCTATATAGTAAAGCGTATGTTGCTTATAGTATAGCTCTCACCTCCGAATGCACATATGGCATTGTTGAGTGCTATATAATAATTGGGTATAATTATGTTAGTTAATTATAGTGTTAATATGATAGTGATATATAATAATGCATAATAGTATTATAGTTCTCTGTAGTACGAAGATCTCGTAACATGGTTTTTAAGCCTCGGCTAGTGAATTTCATAGTTATTTCCATCTAGGGATATTCCAAATAGTTGGACAGTTGTTTTAATTTCTTATGGTTACAAGATTCTCGTACTTCGAGTTTGGTTAGTCGATAAAAGTAACATGCAGTAATAATAGTCGATAAAACATACGGACGTTCCGGTCGGATGTTACATTACATACAGGTCTGGTAACTAGTAGGGTGGGGAATGACTCAGATAATAAGGCAAAACCATGGTTCTCGTCTTCGCCGTCTGCAGCGCTGCCCCCTCGGGGTAAGCCAAACATAAATCAGATCCGAACAGCTGATTTGTCGGAATCAACAATCCTGAATAACACTCAAAAATGAAGAAAGATGCGAATAAAAAATGATTGAGGTGTTTACTAGCATTCCATGGCGGGCGTGATATTCGTTTTATTTTAACGGAATCCTCAAATGTTTAAGTCAATAAAATCCATAAACATCAAGCGAGGGCTCACAACTTTTGAGACAGTTTGAGATCTTGTGGAGATGATCCACCGTTTACACACTTTACACTGAGTTATGAACTGTCAAAAACTTCCATGAGCAGGTTATCTTATCGGTATGAATCTATATCTATCATACCCCTGGCCAATGGCGCCCCTAGCGGATAGATAGGAAACAAGACCGTGTGCTTCACTAACGGTGACACCCCCTACCACTCAAAACTGCCGGAGTTACCAGACCTGTATGTAAGACCGCGGTGAAAATGCATCGGCAGCGGCGGCAAGACGCTGCCCAACAAACGCAGTCGTAGTTGATCACATGGTTCAGCAGTGGATCTCATTATTGTTGATATACGCTTGCGATTCGAGAGCTGCGATCCGTTGAGAACGTCTTTATCATTGCCGGTTATCACTACAAGGCGAGTACGCAAGAGAAGGCAAATTGTGATCCAAGGTGAAATAAAACTTGAATTTTTGTCTCATTATTCTGTAATTGAGGGCATGGGGGGAATAACTGTATAATTGAGCAGAGTAACTTTGATGATATTGTTCTCTGTGGAATTGCGTAAAAGTGACAATTGCTCGCAGACGCTACACATTTTGTTTTTTTTTTTTCTGTTTTCTTCTCGTATACATATATAGCATACATCTAACAATAAGATAGGAATAAAGAAACACCCAACCCTTATGCGGGAGTGACACCTAATGTACGACGAGAATATACACCGAACAAATCCCTTAAAAGAAATGATGCCATATGAGAACAACGCCTTAACCTGTGTGCAAAGGAACTATCGCAATGCGGAATAAACAACAATCGAACTGATGCAAAACTATGGTGATTGCAGCTCCAAAATGTACATCATAGACCTTCAAGGATTTCACGGGGAAAATCATGTCTTCGTGATAAAGGAAATCGCAGTGATGAGTTGCTGCGAAGGACCAATACACCACTCGATAGTCCGTATGGAAACAGAAAAATCTATTCTTCCACCAGAAACCCAACCCAGACACCGCTTTAAAATCACCTGTGACTAAAGACCCGGCGAAACAAGATCGAGCGCTCACCGAAAGGGCTGGACGTCTTGGAACAAGTAGTCGAAGCAATCAAGGAAATTAATTGCAATATTAAGGAAGACGAAGCCTAAAATAAAAACCACCCATCGCACAAAAACACTGACGAAATATAACATCATCAAAATGTCCTAACCTCCTCCACAACCACACATCCTCACCAGAGCAAAAGACAATTCTATCGAACACCGGAATGTTCATTAATTACAGTCGATTTTCTTTTACGACCACAGAAGATCGAGATGGATCTCCGGCTAGCAATCCTGCCCTAACTGATCTGGATGACTATGGCCTTAATCGCCTACGACTGCGGATCGAAAATGACGAAACTGACCACGGTATGTCTCCTTGAAGTAGGAACATGCGACCTGCCGAAACTACAACCTGTAACTAGCACCTTCAAAATGCAGCTCCTACAACTCACCGACTACTCAGAGGCACGAATCACGCAATGCAAAGTAGAGATACATCCATCGATCTTTCACTGCGGAATGCATTCGCATATTTCGGCAACTAGCAACGGACAACTCGAATATATACATTTTGTATCAAAAGAAGAATACATACAAATGCACCTGTACAAATCGTAGAGATTCGGAGTTAATAGCGTTATATCCTTATTAAAACCAAATGGAACAACGACAAAAACCATATCACTTGGCGGAGCAACGAATTTTGACGGGACTTGCGAAGGCATACAATACTCCGACGAATACGGAATATGGAGTGACGTAATAGTCCAAGGATACGTAAAGATCAGTCTAGCCGAATATACTGCAAAAATAAACTTAAATTCAAATAAAATCATATTTCTATCTTGAACAACATGTGACTTCAACAACGATAATTGCGTAGAAAATGAAGGAGGAAACACGTTTTGGGAAACCCTGCCAAAGGATTCCTGTCAACTAGACCGATACGACGTCTTATACGAAGGCAGAACCATAAAAATCAAAAACAGCGATGAAACCTATGACGAAGTATATACAGTTACCACTCAAGACATAACCTTCGCCTTTTCGAAGAAATGACGTCAACAATTATACGGGTACGAGTTGATTCGAACCGAATATCCGAAACTACTCATCATCGAAGAACCGACTGAAAACGCGTTCACTCACAAAAAACCCGTAGCAACCAGCAACTTGGACATTTTCACCTATGTAAACTCAAAATTTGTATACGTGGAAAGACATATGAGAATGCAGATGTCAACATTATACCGAGACGTACTCTCGCAGAAATGCAAATTGGAACAACAAGTTTTACGGAACTTATTGACAACCGCAGCCCTAACGCCCGACGACTTCGCACACCAATTAATGAAACGACCAGGCTACATGGCAACAATAGCAGGAGAAGTAATACATATAATCAAATGCATACCAGTCGACGTAAAAATTAGAAAGACGGAGAACTGTTACCAAGAATTACCGGTATTCAGAGGAAACGCCAGCATGTTTGTATCACCGAAGAGCCGCATGTTGTTAAAAACCGGAGTACAGATAGAATGTAACCCTTTCGTCCCAGTAATGTTCAACCTCGATAAGAAATGGTATAAACTACTACCAGAATTGACTGAATCAGTGAAACCAGGCACAATAGAACCTTTGACCACACCAACATGGAAATACATTAACCCCAATAACCTAGCGAACAGCGGAATCTACTCTCCAGAAGATCTGGAACGACTGAGAGATCGTATCATGTTCCCAGCAGAGAGATCTTGAATACTAAACGAGATGGCAAGAGGAATGTCGGGACAAACCATAGCAAACCAACAATTATCTATCATGCAATTTCTAACCGAAAAAGCAATGCAAAAAATAGCAAAGAACACATGTACAAAGATGTGGGGTTGGTTCGTAAACTTCGGCACCCTCACCGCAGGGGGAATCGGAATTTGGGTAACCATCCAAATAACCAATTTCATATGTCAATCAAACACGAATACGCGATACCTGGATCCTTCAAGCAAGAAGTACCAGCGCCAAAACCTACGGTCACGCAATATTATGAACCAATGGGAAACAACACGAGAAACGTTCACCAGACTGAACCAACAACAAAAGGAAACGGAGGATACAAAACACCCCGAGTAATGCCGATACCCATATATCCCAATTTAAACATGCAACCAAACAACGTAGCACACTCACCAACCCAATTGCAAAAAACGTCTCAACATCAACCATGGACCCCAAGGACAATCAAAATACCGTATTGATTCAAAAACCTACAGCACCCAACGACCGTCAGGAAGAATGATCGAGCAGAGGCTCGCCATTCTTGCATAAGGGGGGAGGTGTAACATCCGACCGGAACGTCCGTATGTTTTATCGACTATTATTACTGCATGTTACTTTTATCAACTAACCAAACTCGAAGTACGAGAATCTTGTAACCATAAGGAATTAAAACAACTGTCCAACTATTTGGAATATCCCTAGATGGAAATAACTACGACATTCACTAACCAGAGCTAAAAACCATGTTACGAGATCTTCGCACTACAAAGAGCTATAATATTATTATACGTTATTATATATCACTATCACATTATATATCATATCAAATTATATATCGTATTAACACCATAATTAACTAACACGATTATATACAATTATTATATAGCACTCGACAATGCCATTTGTGCATTCGGAGCTGAGAGCTATACTATAAGCAACTTACGCTATACTATATAGCCTGGAGTATAGAAGACTGTAAAACCATAGATAAATGTATAACCAATGTAATTTAAAGATAGCACTGCTGCAATAATCCATAAAACCAGAGACTGCAAAACCTTCAAAACCGTGAATACTAATTATCCAGCATAAACTATACCTTCCTCCGTAACGCCGTATTGTGGGCAACACGCGCAACGTTTTGAAGGCAATGCAGATCTCCAATGTGGAGCCATACAGAGCTTCATCTAAAGAACACATTAGGAAACTTGCCGACGAAACGATTGAAGGTAAATCAACTCGCAATAAACTCAAAGATGCATACGTGGCAACGCCCAATAACAGGCAACCAACAAACATAAGAAAAACGTTCTAGAAGCTTCCAAGCCGATTTATATCAATATAAGAATTAATAATTACAAAAGAGAATTATATACGAAAGCACACATGTAAACCTGCTCTAAAATTACGAATTATCAAATTGTTAAATACCCTAAATCTGTTAAGATAGTTATAACACAAACAACTAAGAATATTCGCAGCAGCGCGATTCTAATAATGTTAAGCAAATAGCAACTATGTCTCATAAACAATCGCTATTGTACTCCAGGTGAATAACGACAGTAATCAATTATAATACATACGCAATTTTATATAGTTACACGCTATAAAACTAACAAACGACGAGTAACCAATATGACAATCTTAATATATAGACTTTGTAACGAACAGGATAGTAGGAATATTTAAGAAGTAAACAGGAACTAGAATTCAGCGCATCGTGACCCCGAAAATGCACACGGCACTAACATACACCACGAAACATGGGTCACCGCTAGCGCATACGCACTGCGATTATCATATTAGGAAATAGCTGCTGAAAGCACGCCACAGGGGGGAAGAAGCACGGTAGCCGAGGGGCCAAGGGGGGCTTGCGCCCCAACAACAAAGCCCACGCAGAATGGAAAATTACAGAACAACGACCCCGCACCTACACCACCGCACCAGTGCAGCGTTATACCATATGTAAAAGCTTGCAATATAGTAATAGCTAAAGAACTAAGATCACAGGCGTGCATGCGGAGAAGATGTCGTGTCCTAATTAGAATTCTTAGAAAAAGGGGGAGGTGCGCAAAAGTTGACAAAATCCAAAGAAGAGGATCGTTCTGCGCAACGATCGACCCCTATCAAAACGGCGACCGATCATCAGATCGTCCTCTTGGTTTCTACCACCAGATTCGTCATCTTGTTCCGGTACAGTCTCACGGTAAAATCCTTTTGCCTTTTGCATTTAAACTTTTCATACAACGTTACTCTGCCCAAAAGTCCAGCGAGCTTTCAGCTCCATTTTTTCATATTAATTTAAGATCTTACACTAAGTAACTCCGTTTTTGTGACTTGAAATATTGAACTTATAAAATAAATCCAAGTTAATCAAAGTATCCAAATATATTAAAATCAGTCATTCCGCTAAATCCTCTCACCAATCTACGCTGCAAGTCATCATATCCAGAGTATTCTCAAAAGGTAAGCCAATTAATTAAATCTTTTATCCAATAATTACTCCTTCCTCGGTTCGGTCGATTAGAGCGAGAGAATGCCCGTTGTCCGGTGTATTTCAATACTTTATCGGTAATTAGTGACCCAAACTACTGATGTGAGTCCAACTTAGCTGTGTGAACGATTCCGGTGTCTAGCATCTGGAAATTTCCGTCAGGTACCGTTCCGTAAACCGACTTTATAGACGACCAATTTTTACGGAGCACTTATCTTTCACTGTTTTTCGACCCGCGTTGCTGGTCGGAACCGCACAGGAATTAGACATTATTGCATTTATTTCTCGTGTTATTAATTTTAAACACAGTCATATGCTATTCGAATATAACCTTACGTTGTGATGCCCCTCATATGTCTATGAATAACTGACAGCGCCGGGTAGTGGCCAGTAGTGGCAAAAAAAATCTGGACAATAACGCGGCTACCCCCACCACTCAAATTTCAGTTGCTTGCAAGACCTGTATGTAAGACTGTGCTCCGCCCCTAGGCTTGGAACCTCAATAAGTGACGAACGGCTACACGGATTGAGTTCAAATTTAAACGAGGAGTCACTGACATTGAAATCTCGCCCCCTATTGATTTGGAAGTAAATCCGAACATGCACTCGAACGAAAATTGTTGAAATCTTGAGGAACGGAACGCTGCTTGGGATCTCATTATGTATCGAACCGCTATGCGTATTGAACTTTGAATTTGAAAAAATAGTGAAAGCCATTAAAACCTTGAAGCCTATTGATTTTGAACAGTGAACCATCGTGGCCGCCATCTTTGTAGTCCACGGCCGAGTTGACTGGTGGTCAACGTAGGAACTTCCGCGGTCAGAAGCGTACACATATGCAAAATCATTTATGGTGCCTTTGGGGTCCCAAATTTCTGAAATTTTCGTTGACGAGAACATGTGGAGAACATTAATTCTTGGGTATCAAAGATTGATTCAGTTGTAAAGATGTATAGTTTTTTTGCTTTTATTTCTGTATTGTGTTCCAGAACTGAAAACTACATCATTTCTAATCAACGTATGTAACAGCTTGTTCAATTCAAAAGAATAAGTCAATGACAAACTTATTGATAATTCATAGTAATAATTGCTTACACTGAAGTATGTCACTATTCGACATAATAACGTAGCCTGACACTGGTCTTTAAAAAGAATAGGATTACCAAATAGATCCATCAATATTTTGAAATAGAACAGAAGTACGCATTTATATTAGTATCGAAGTATACAGGATAATTAATTGTAAATTTTTTTATCCTACTTACTATTAGTTAAAACAATTTGCAAACAATGTTTTCAAAAATAGTTCAACACAAATATCATATATCATTAGAGTGGTCCTTAGAAAGCTTATCTGGAAAAGATATCCAGATTGGGTACAAATAAAAGAAGAGAAAATTCTTCGAATATTAGAGATAAACAAATACACTCGATGACGATGATCGATCGCCAACTTCAAGTAATGAATAATGAGTGCGAATTGGGAATGACTGATTGATTTGTGATTGCATTATAAATGATTCATCTTTTTTTTATCCTCAATATTCCAAGAATTTTTCTGCCATGGTTTGAATTGTTTCAGGAGTGTCAACGTACAAAGCTATGTTTTCTTCCTCATTTCCCGGCTAGAATGGAAATATTGTTCAAATAGCTGATGCAGTAGTTCATTTTTCACATAGATTTTTCATCATCAGTGATTATTAGCGACCCTGCCCAAATTCAAAACTCAAAATGAATTCATGCTCACAGGCACCCGTTTTAGTTAAACTAGAATGTTCAAATTTTAGGCTAATCTTTTCTAATTCCTTTTTAACCGATCCAGGAAGTGCTGTGCCGGTTCAAATACAAAAATGACTTTTTTAAGGATGAGTCTAATAATTATACTAAATAATGCTACATGATTTGCTTCTTGTATTGTCAAGCCGATGGCCCTCTCAAAATCCAGCGTGTACCTGACATGCATCAATCAACCCTCAGCGTCAGAGGTCCTGTAAAATAAAAAACCATTATTTCGAAAATTGCTTTCCAATATCTCGTATGAGTTGTAATTTGAGAAAATGAGATACAGAAAATCATGAGCAAGCTATGTGGTATATTGAGCTAAGTCTACCTGTCATCCAGTATGATCACTAATTGTAAGCTCTGTACAGTCACTCCATACCATCTTCGTCGCATTTCCATACTGCAGACTATCACCTTTAGGGTTTTAGTTTTCCCACATCACACCATTTTCGAGCTGTTACCGTACACATTCTAGACTCCCTCAAAGTTGTCTTGCAGTACTCACTTCGTACAATTTTGTCCATTTTCAACTCAGTGCTTTCTTGGAACCATTACTGGATTCATTCGGTGCCTTTTCGATCTTCCAGGCTGTGTTCAAGCCATCAAGTAAATAAGCTGCAGCTCTCAATCATGTTCAGTATATACGTGACACAGCAGTTTTTTGAAGATCAAAGTACTTCATCTAGAAAATTAAAAACAAATCTTCATTATGCTTCCGAGGATGCTTGGCTGTCATGCGCTAGTGTAATATTATATAGCGCATAACATTTTTTAGTCAAAACATATAAAGTATGCAAATGAACTGTAATCTAACCTTTTTTAGTTTTACTGCGTTCCTTAATTTCATATCATAATTGAGATGATTAAAAATATTGCTTGTAGTTGAAATTCGGTAGTCGGATTCTTTTCCATCGTAACACTCAACTTTGAGTACGACTCTGGTATTTTGAATTGTACAACATCCCCAGCGCACTGAGTGTTACAGGAATGTCCTGTTCGGCAATGAATACGCTTTTCTTTGTTGAACTTTCTGACGATAGCATTGTAGCTTTCAACAGTGTTACTGGTAAAATTATACAGCAAACTTTCCGCACGCCAACTAAGTTGTGTAGTCACTTTGAAGATCCTTTAATACAATCTTAGCTGAATCACAATCGGCATAATTTTTTCTGTCTTGTTTCGGAATACTACTTCACAAATGTTGATGTGATTATTCATATTCGTAAAATTGAATTTTCTGATCAGATTTATAAACTATAACTGCAGTAACCTTAACCAGTTATTTTTTCCACTAGGTAACATATTTCACGATTCAAACTTTATTTTCGGACTATTGTAGCTAAAATATGTATCCCCAAACATTTGACGGGAAGTCTGACAATAACGTTCTATATCTAAAGTCGAAAGCAGAATAAAGAATAATTTATATTCAGAGTAATTTGTCAAAAGATCTCATTATCGCTTTTCAATTATTATGTCGGTAGAGATTTTCGTTAGAGGCAAAGAATGATAAGTTTTAGGTTATACACGCAAATTGCGTATCATTATCCTCACGAGTTATTCAAAATTGATATGCATTTCATATGGCCACTACGACGATCTGGCAAATTATAATAAATATAGTTGATTAATGTTATTCTTGGATATGAAGGTCACAACTCAAAACACTTTTTTATCGTGTTAACGTTTCGGCCCTGGTGGGGGCCCTCCTCAGAACATTTTATTTAAATATCTGTCACGAACAAAAATAAAATAATGTACAACTAGGTTTTAACAAAATTAGACATAGTGGTATAAATAATATGCAAGGATGTTTAATAAATATAAATAGTATCACATGTTTTGATCAAATACTTATCTGAATAGTTCAGCGACGATTCTTTACATCGGTCAAAAGTCAAAGATGGATTGGTCGACACCACGGTTCAGTGTTGCCAACCTGAAATGAGCCACAATCGTACAGAGGGGGCGGAATTATCGTACATTGGCAGAAAATTATCGTACCAACTATCGGTATTTTAATTGATGTAGCAAAATACATTTCCGATAGAGTTCACGTCCTGACAAGGTTTTCAAAGTTAAATTAGTCTAGTATTTAGTCTAAACAGCTAGATGGGACTATGCTCCCAGTGCCATCTTTTGTATCTTTTCATATCTTTTTTAATAAAAAAAAAAGTTAAACTCTTTGGCACTTTGCAATAAAATGGAGAAACAATTAATAAAGAACATTTTTTCAACACATTAGTAATATTTTTATTTATCGCAATATCATTTTGCACTTTTTCACTAAAATTAAATATTGCTTATGGTATTAATTTACCCTTGGTGCTGTAATCGACTCGTTCCACGGTATTACCTTGAAAAGTAGTGAACTATTTGTATGGACTAGATAATAGAACACTATGTATACTTCACTTCAAAATATAACATATACTTTGATATAGCTATAATTATATTTTCGGAAACGAGTTCAACTATTACTTAAGGATCACGATGACACGCTATCACACAACATTTTAGAAATGTCGGCAGCTTAAAAAAATACATTTCGAAAATCGTACTGTTAATAACTTAAAATATACGTACGTGGAAAATTTTTTAGCTTAGACCTCACTAAATCTTATGCAAACGTCGTCTGAATTCACAGTGCTTTCATTGTTCTGAGGATATAGCGTCGCTTTAGTCATTCTTTCCATCATCGTATTTGCAGGCTTAAATTTCCTGCAATCTTTTTCTAGATGTTGACTTGTTAAGAGTAACCCTTCAACGGTTTCGGTAGTCAACTTATTTCGGGTTTCAGTTTTGCATAAATTGACTTTACTGAAAACTCGTTCACACGAAAACTCTGCATTTGAATGTGGGACTACCAGTACGTTAAGCGCAAATTTTGTTAAATTCGGAAAAAGGTTCACCTCGCCGTTTTTCAATTCGCGATTTTTATCCCAAAATACATCGGCATCAGCAGTATGGCTTACATTGCTAGGTAAGGCATGGAATAGTAGCTGTCGCCATTCGTCGTCAATTATTTGATATGAATCTTCAGTCGCTAATCGTCGTGTTACTTGCAATACTGGAAGTAAGGACGGCATATGCTTACGATAGTCTTGGCTCATGGCTTTGATTGGAGTGAAAGCTTCCAAGAGTGGGAGAACTGGGTCTGCGAAATTGAACCGTTTTTTAATCTCAGTACTGCCGACGACGAAAAATTTTTATCGTACCTTTTCTATTTTATCGTACAATTATCATATATCGTACACACGTTATCGTAGATCGTACCCAGCTTTAAATTACCGTACGATTGGCAACACTGCCATGGTCTTACATACAGGTCTGGAAACTCCGGTGGTGGGGGTAGCTCCCTGACCACGGTCTTACATACAGGTCTTGCGACTCAATAGAATTCCAATGGTAGAGAGTGGCTCCTCTGTTGATGAAAAATCCAGATGGAGCTGCGATCGAGGGATGCATCAACATAACCTACAATGTTTGAATAAGCCTTTGACGACTGATTCCACGCCCATGTGACGCGCGAGCGCGACTATCGTCATCCTTGTCGCACCGGGCATCCCTCGATCGCAGCGACGCTAGCGGCTTGACACGTTAAGAGGCCCACGTCGAAACTCAGAGTCGCAAGACCTGTATGTAAGACCGTGTCCCTGACACACGTTGCTAAAAGTGCCGCCAATCTCCACCACTAGTGGCGCTAGTAGTTGTCTGACAAGTTTGCGCGCGGTCAGCGAGGGCAGCGAGCGTGTCAGAAGTCTACTAGCACCACGTAGAGGAACTAAAAAACGGGGACAAAACGCGTACAATTCTTTAGTATACGAGCAGTGGTGAGTGCCAGGGGGCTGAGTGAGGGTATGTACTCTTATTGAAGCACCGATCGTTTTGTCTAGTGACCACGAGTGTCGCTGCGATAGAGGGATGCAGGCTAAACCTGTTTCCGTCTGTCTCACACAGCCTGCATCGTGGCCTGCATCCCTCTATCGCAGCGACACTCGTGGTCACTAGGCGAACCGATCGGTGCTTCAATAAGAGGACACCCCCCCTCCACTGAAATTTTGACCGAGTTTCCAGTCCTGTAGGTAAGACCGTGGTCGACACTTTCTGGGCTGCTTGCAGCGGCTCAACTCGTGGGCTCAACAGGTCTTGCAACGAATGTGGCGGGGGGTTGTCAGTTCACGTCCGAAACAAAAGTACAACTTATGGCCACAAGAGCGGCGCTACGAGTTATTCATAAGCTTATTATTATTATTTGGCGAAACCCTAACCAATCTTTTTGATACTCATACACAGGTAACCTTACGTTGTGTGTGACTCATATGTCCATGGAGACTAGAGTAAAGGAGTGGACACAACATAGGAGAATAAGTAATAACGGCGTCCTCAAAAACCCGTCCTTCAATTAGTTTTACGCTCTGCCACTAGCATCGTATGGGTCGAAAAGATCGTAAATACAGTAATAAAATTAGTGACCGATCCGCGTTTGCGCAGTAGAATGAAAAGTGACGCACCTAAATGATAGTATATTGGAGGTTGAGGAGACTATTTTTGTTTTAACAGTGCTTGTGTAAAGTATTTTGTGCCGTGCTTTTCGTGTAAGAACAGTTGTGATTTGTGTCACAATCTCTATCAACAATTCAATTTCGAGTTTTCATCGTATGATTCGACGTCTTCTTCTCTGAGCAAGGTAATTTCATTCACTAATGTTGCAGCTTATTTTTATTCAACGAAATTTGATACACCTATTTTAATAAACAAATAAATTAATTAACACTGTACATTAATAACAAAAAGTTTTACACATGTAAACATAAACACTGCACGAATTTTGCCACATTGCGGTTAGGAAATAAGTAGTAACAGTGTGTCTGATCTAAATATATATATATATATATATATATGACTACGATCCTTTTGATCGCAACGCCGCCGTTTTAGGTCGGGATTTCGTGTACATTTCTGAAGCGCGCTGTGTCCACTCCTTTACTCTAGTCTCCATGCATATGGCTATGAATAACTGACAGCGTCGCGTAATGGCCAGTAGTGGAAAAAAAAATCTGGACAATAACGCGGCTACCCCCACCACTGAAATTTCAGTTGCTTGCAAGACCCGAATGTAAGACCGTGCTCAACCCGCTCAAGCTCCATGTGTAGAGCAGTGTAGAGTACTACACGAGCTGTGCACGGGTATGCGTGTGCAGCGGACGGGGCCCACGGAAATTTACGTCCGGCTGTGGCTCGGCCTCGCCATCTCAGCGCCAAGCCGAAAAGTTAACGGTGGCGCTATCTTATATCACTGAATTTTCGTGTCGTAAAATATCAGTAAATAGAATCTAACCAACAACGGAGCTGCAATCAACCTATTCGGGGTACTGTTTTGTTATGGGTGAAATGAATTCCAGTAGTATCTAAGTGCCGTGAATCGTTGAACAACCAATATGCTATCGCAGGCGTTTTAGCCGTAGCCACGTTGACGTTGAAAGTGTGTTAATACGTATATCAGCTGTCAACTGAATATTTTATAATCATTTTTTTCGTTATTTTCCATTCAACTGTAATCTGCCACTGCTATTTCACCCACAACAATTTTGAATAAGAAATCATTCCGTCACAAAACATTTGAAAAGTATGCTCTCGTCTTTGTGAATTTATCATGCGAAATCCACTTGTACGTGTGCATATGGGGTAGTGTCAGAAAAATAATAGACATGACGATAGTTCACTCTTATGTTAGCCGAAAATCACGCAGTAAATCGAGGATTTCTCCTTTACCTTTTCTTATTCTTTTTCTACTTTTAGTCCGCTATATTGGATCTGCTATCTCGAATTGAGAGATTGTGCCGTCAGATTCGTTTTCTGCGACTCTCAGAACCCCGGCGTAAGAAATTCTAAGCGAATTAGGATAATTTTAATATTTACAGTCTACCATATTGAATCCGCCATTTCAAATTCGGAAATTCTGATGGCGGATTCGTTTGTAGCGACTTCAAAGACCCAAGATTACTGGGTCCCACTTTTTTAGTCCCCACGCCTTCCCATAATCACATTTATTCGGTAAAAACAGGCATTTTCAACACTTTGTTTATTTATAGCGCTCACTATTGTTGCGCCCGGACGTATCTTTTCCAAAAATCTATTTTATTTAAAACAATCAAGCTTTGTTCTGCGGCCACTTGAGCGACATTTATCGTCCCATACATTTATTCATTCTCATATTCACACAACACCACTTCCATCCCTCGTAGAAAAAGTCACGTACAGTGCAAAGAATAAGCTTCAATATTGTATCAGATTAGCTAGTACCAAGAACTGCAGTAAAAGATTACTGAGCTAGTATCAGTCACGCCTAGCCTAAAAACATCCGTCTTTTTAAGTTAAAATTATCGTCAATGAGTAAAAAAAACCACTGATACAATTGGCAGCAAACTAAAACAGGTTACTTATAAAGCAGTATGGACGAATGTGTGGGAACTACATTAAGATATATTTGGTTATTTTATTTAGCGTTATTTTAGAGTCATTTTCACGATGTAGGACATGATTGAAGAATCTGAAAAAAATACTGTACCTTCACAAGGCCTGCTCAAAGCGATAAGTGAAGTTTCAGGAATGTGTTTTTCACCGTTTTTTTATTACAGAGATTCAAAATAACGGTTACACACCATGAGAGGGCACATAAATGATAATAATTACATAACTTGCTACTTATTTTAAAATAAAAACACATTCTTAAAACTTCACTTATCGCTTTGAGCAGGCCTTGTGAAGATACAGTATTGGAACGAAGTTCCTTATCGCTCGTTCACCGTAGGGGCTAGGCGGAAAAAAACGACACCAAAAAACCGACACTTTTTGGCTATAGTGCTCGTTTGCTATAGTGCGCGCGATCTCCCTCTCTCTCTCTCTCTCTCTATTCCAGCGTGTGCGCGCGCTCTCTCTCTCTGTCTCAGCGCTTGGGGTGGGAGACGGCAGCAGCGGTCTCTCTCACTCACAGCGCACGACTATACTTCGCCCCTCTTTCTCTCTCCTACAGCGTACAACTATACTTTGGGCCGCAGCGCGCTCTCTCACAGCGTACGTCTATACTTTGCCTCTCTTTCTTTCTCATAGCTTTCCCACTTTTTTTTTATATCTTTCAAAAACACATTCGTACGATTTTATTACCATTCCTTCATATATTTGATTTTTCATTTAATTATTCTTCAATTAAACGTTCTTAATTTATTCAATGAGCAGTAATATAGCGTAAGGAACTTCGTTCGTACCGGCTGTCCCATGACAGCTCTCATGTTTTTTTTTTCAGATTCTCCAATCGTGTCCTACATCGTGAAAATGACTAAAATAACGCTGCGACGCCACCGCGGGGTAGCGGTGGACGGCAACCGGCCGCCCGCCATTACGTAGAGACTCGGCGCGCCGCAATTTCATGCGCATCGACACCTTTAATGATTTTTAACTCGCAAACGAAGAAAAACACCCCTCTGGAATTAATTCACAGATTGTAGTACAGTTCAAGGAACATGTTAGAATTTAAAAAAAAATTTTTGATCGTGTCAGTCACTGTTTTAAAAATCTTTGAAAAATCAGTTGTTAAATAAACAATTGATAACAACTTTTTTTTACCATTTCGTATTTTTTTTTTAAATTCTATGGAGCTTTCCGCGTAATTTGAAAAAAAAAATATATCGTATCTAATTTTTTGCCAAAGTTATGAATTTTTGAAAAAAATTAGAGTCTAATTTGTTATTGAGTAGTATAGCAAGGGGGGTTCTGAGTACAAACACCTTCTTTACCGACCGAGCCGCTCCGCGCAGCCCACCGAGGCGTTCCGCCCAGCTCAGACTCAAACCCTTTTCCGCTCCGCGTAGCCCAGACTTAAACCCTTTTTCGCGATGACGTCACAGTCTGCCGTACCGAAGGTCAAAACCGTGCAACCTTACCGACAGTTGTATCGATCGAGGGTCAAAATCGTGCTGTTTTACCGACAATCTTACCGACCGAAGGTCTGTAGTGCTCGCCTGCCAACGGTAGAGGGCACAGCGGGGGCGAGAACTTTTTTACCGTCCCGCATTCTTCTCCCACGATAGGACTGCTGATGTGTAACATGAACCACTCCGAATTCCTTTCCCACGGTAGGACTGCTGATGTGTAACGTCAACCACCTCACATTCCTTTCCCACCTTATCAACCACGCGACATTCCAAAATTAATAGTTCGAAGAATTGTTTTTTGTCCACTCGGATATCGCTGATGTGTAACATCAACCACCTCACATTCCTTTCCCACGTTATCAACCACGTGACATTCCAAAATTAATGGTTCCGAGAATTGTTTTTCACTTACTCGGATGTCGGTTTGATATCCAAGGTCAACCGATAGTCGCGGTACATTCAAAGCCATGGTGTCGGGTTACTATCGCTCTTGGAATGCTAAAAGGTGCGCGCGCATACACAAACATACGTATTTGATATCAGCCCCGTGACATTCCTTACCCTCCATCAAATTATGTAGTGGGGGAACGTTATATAAGCGAAAAGTGAAAACTTCATCGCCAGTCTGAAGCTGTTCTTCTTGCAAATGAGAAGTGCTCTGGAACAACAACGTGAATTGAAGAAACGACTAGAACTGCTCCTCAAGAATATTGGAGAAGTAAAACATCTGCTGAAAATCAGATCTGACCTCAATCAACTCACAAGAGATTTCGAGCACCTACAACTGGACAGTAACGATCATGGACTTTTCAAAATTGAACGAAGTCGCTCGCCTGGAGACACTTCTGCCGTTGAAAAAGCTCTCGGACCTCGAAGTCTACTTCGAATACCGGGTCAGTGGCGTTCGTCGGGTTAAAACGAAATTTGGAGACAAAATCGTTCTGGACTTGGATGACTCTTTCACGATTTTTCTGCCCAACCGACTGACCAAGGCCCTCCATGAAAATGAAGATTTGTTCCAGAAGGTGACGACAGCCAGTAAGGAGATACGGTTGCATCTACGCTATCTTGGCGGACCGTACGGTCAACTTGAATTTGTATACGTATAATATTCAAATATCCAATGTTCTGTGTAAGTCTTACGTTCAATAAACAAAAAAAAGATTGAAATTATGAATATTTTTTCATTTATCCATCTTGTATACCTTTGATCCTACGTACGTTTTGTACCTTGTAATTGTATCTAGAATTAGGTCTCAAAATCTAAGAAAATGCTACTCCGAACACCACTAAGCAACGACGGAGGGTTTCGAGCTGCGTCATGTAATGTGAACTCTACGATGAGTATTTGGACGGGTTCAGACCAGAGTGCAAGGTTGGCCGATAGCCGCGGTACAGAGCCAAGGATCTGCGGTGTTGGGTTACTATCGCTCTAGGAATGCAAAACATAACTCGGTTTGAGTACAGCTCGGTCAAGGATGGAGAGCAAGGTCGAATCTTACATAAGCTTCGTATCGAAAAAAATTCTCTCTTAAGAGCTAAGGTGAAGGTATAAAATTATTTCATGAATATTGTTTAAAAAAACAGTTTTATTGAGTACAATTTTTAGAGTACGGTTGACAATTACTTCACAAAAATAGTACAAAAATTCTATTCAACAGTATCATGACCAGGGTGATATATTCGCCAGGAATGCGGGACCGTTCTTGTAGACGCTTCTGCGCAGTAACACAAATCGTACAGCCTCGCCATCCGGACAGTACGATGATTTTGTAGCCAATTCTGAAGTATGCAAACGTTTCGTGCTGCACAGATTGCGTTGGGTATTGTGTGAAGGTCGCATCTCAGAGACACAGCTGAAGTTTTTTGCGGTGTTTCAAGCGACGGGCAGTCAAAGTCCAGCATATCGATGATTTGAACTTTCGGAACGATTTTGAGCAACTAATCTCGTTTTTCTTCTCCTTTTACGTACACGGTTTGAGCTTTGCACAGCCTGTCTTGAATGGTCCGCTCAACTTCCTCAAAAGGTATGGTTCCACAGCTCCAACGTAAGCCGTGAAAATCGCGTTCTAACCAAGAATTTTGGCTTTTTTATTAGACGTCCAGTAAATTCCATTTGTAAGGTGGCTTGAAGGAAAACACTGATGGAGATGCTTCCGAGTAGATTGAAATTATAGCCAATTCTTTCGATGTGAAGGTATTGTTGAAAGGTCTACGAAAGCCTTGTATGTCAACGATAAACTCCATCTTTGAACTGTGCGAGATGGTGGGAACGGGTCAGCTTTTATACCAACTTTTTCACCCCACCACTGAGCGGGTTGTATTCGACAATGCGATCGTGAACGATCAAGCAGTACGCCGATGTTTCAGCGGGAAAGTTGGCTTTAGCTTCAAATTCAAGACGGATGTCGACAGATCCGTACTTCAAAGATTCGTTTTGTTTTGAACAGTCGATAACGAATAAGGGGACGTCTCGAAGGAATTCACTCTTTGTCAGCAACGGCTCGGGGTTCTTGTCGTAGTAGGTAGCTTGGAAGTTTGCGTACATTTCGTACAGGAGCGCGTACAGATTACGACTCATGTTGAGGTTCAGGTTACCGTACGGATAAGATTGAGAGTTTAAAAATAGCTTGACGTCCGTGATATTGCAATGATCGAAATGACTTGCGTTCTTGCCGGTCTTGTTCTTTCTACTTGTTTGGAAACTCAAAATGACGTACCGAGGTTTTTCAAGCTGAGTGGAAGTTTTCACAGTCCAAACGTGTTTCGATGTTGTGGGAAGTAAGGGATATTCGTACAATTCCCAACTGCGGAAGCTCATCGAAATAGGCGGATCTCTCTGAATGAAATTTAGTAGGTCAACTTTTTTCTGATGCCCGAGTTTCAAATACGGTATTAGCCATTCCACTGCATTGATCGTGATTTTGAATTCCTCCTCCTGAGTCTGCATGATTGCGTTGACGTCAGTTTTTGATCTCGTCAAAATTAACTCATGTTTAGCGTTGACAACGATCTTGCGGTAGTCTTCAGCGAAACCCAATATCATGCTGAGCGGTATCAGTACGTCAAAGTTACCATCGGCATCGGTTAATTTTTTCTTCTCTTCTACATCGAGCCATCCAGCGTTCTCCACCAGCCAAGTCTGACCAGGGTGCAGGGAAGCGTAACCCTTCATGAGACTTGTCAAGCCAACGTTCTTGCTTCTATCAACCTCAACTGCGTTAATTTCGTAGCGAATTTCTTCAAACAGATGACAGATGGCGTTGTTTACGAGCTGTGTGTTCACAGTAGCTGTACCATCAGGTTTGAGGAGTCGTCCGTGGATATGTACCGAACTTTTGCTGGGTAATATGCACAAATCCTGATGCTGGACGGTGATTCGAATTTCATCGCTGTTGTTGAAAGTTGACGAGGCGTAAGGTTTGTGAGCGTGAATCTCGTAATGCGCAACGGATTCGTCAAAGACGACTGGTGTTTAAATGCTCAAGATTTCCTCCTCCATGGCACGTAGCAGATAATAAAAAAGCAAAATCGGATTTTTATTTGTCGGAAATTCCTCTTCCAAAAGGTGTCAGTTTCAGACCCAGAGCTATCAGGAACTCCACGTTTCGAGGTGTTAGCGGTTCGGGAATCGATCGACGACTGACTTGATCGGGGCATGTCGACTTACTGATATACCTACTCTTTGACAGTCTGTTATATACAATTCCCATCGTTTATTGCGATTTGATGTGTAGTCTCACAGTAATAACTTCTCCACGAAAATTAACCAGGTCTCCGTCTTGATCCACTAACCGGAGCTGAACGAGATCTATGGTCTTGACGGTGATCGGAAGGTAAATGACGTGCGACGGTACTTCCACGATCTTATATCCTGGTGGGACGGTCGGGAAAAACTCGTGAATAGTGTGTACTTTGTGTCCATTGACGTAGGCGCCCGTTGTAATGCTACACTCGACTCGCAACGCGTTGACCTTGAGTATAGTTACAGGCACGTCTGATTCGTGAGTTTTATCAACCTCCAATACACGTGGTGTAAATCCCAAAAGTTGAGCAATGGAATCATTCGGCTCAAAGTTAATCGTGTGGTTGCATGTGATTTCGCTGCGTAATGTATTATTGTTGGGTTTGATGGCGAGCCTGATATCTGTATTTCTTAGCACGTTTTGAAGATACTTTTCTATATCCTCGATCTCGTAGCTACCGGTAGGTATGGTGATCACTTTGTCAGCTACGTAAATTTTATTGTGACCGACATCAACGTTGGGAATCGAATTAAAGGTTAACAATTCTACCAAGCCAAGAGCATAACTTTTATCACGAGCAAGTTCGATCGGTGGGAAATATTGTGCCTCGAGTATCGAAGAGGTTCCCAAAATCGTTAACGTTAACGAATCATCCATGACTGCGAGTGGTAGACTGACTTTGACGAATCACGCACCATGTTTATATAGCTCACCACTTAGAAATTTCAGACACAAGTGTCCGCATTCAAATGTATCCTAATCCTGGTACCTCTCATGATTGTATTTGACGGTACCAACGCCGAGGTATTTTATGAGGTCTGAGTGTGGTTGAAGGTTGCCGAAACTGTCAAAGTAATCGATATTATTGTCGCGTTTCTTGTATGCAACCCAGTGTGTTCCCGGACCGTCTTTGTCGTCAAGGTTAATTATAGCTGACTCGTTTTTTCGTGGGCCGTTTTCGGGCATTTCGTTTCGCATGAAAACACCGCGGAAATGCGGAACCCTCAAGATTTTTGCATATTTCAACAAGTCCCAATCAGTCAACGCTCGACGTGGTAGCATCGCATCTAGTTTTTTGAAAGATGGAGACCAAGACCTGTTTTGTACGGTTTCATATGAAGCCCTTTGCCCAACGCGATAGCTTCCATAGTTTTGTTGTGTCGTTTGCTTTCCTCCAATTCTCGTTTAGCTGCGCTCGCATCGTTCACAGCTTTTGCTATACCTGCCGCACCACCGGCTAACGCGCCCGTAGCGCTGAGACCGGCAAAAATAGGAATCAGAAACGGTAGAAAACCACCGACTTTCGAAGGTACCGGTAGGACGCGAGGTGTTCGCACTTTACATTTACCACCCGCTTTTTTAACGGCGTTCTCAGCTCCCTTCAGCGCAGATTCGATAGCTACTTTTGCATCGTTGCTTGGAACCATGGAACGTTTTGCAGCATTTACAATTTTTCTCAAGGTCACATTTTTTGACTTTCGCATTCCCATTCCGAGTTTTGATTTTACTTTCATTGTATTAGCTACTGCCCAAGCGGCTGCCTTCTCACCCAAATTTGCGTCCTTTGCGAGAACCCGTTTCCGAGCTTTCTCAGCCAACACTCTATCAGCCTCGTTTCTAACCTCAAGGTTCTCACGATTTTTCGAATACGCTATATCGTGTTCCTTACACGCTGCATCGAGAGGATTGATACCGGAATCGCCTCTCGCTAGTCTTTTCGTCAACTTCGTACCGGGACCGCAGTATTGGTAACCGGGAACATGCAACTCGATCGGAAGTTTGTTGATGATTCTATTCACCAGACCCTTGCCACGATGTTGCCGCCTGCTGCTGCTTCGTTTACCTCTGTACGCGATCATGTTCGTGCGTTGACTGAAGAAAAGTGCTTTAAAACGGGGTATTTATAGCAAATCCGATCAGTCATGTCCGAGATGCGGTTTGAGAAACAACCTACCAAGCTTCCCGTGATGAATTTTGACAAACTTTCGGAGCAAAATGTCGAAAAGCACAAACAGCACGGTGAATTACTCCCGAACAGTGTACGTGCGATATTCTGTGGACCGTCGAATTGTGGTAAAACTAATGCGTTGCTCACACTTATAACCCATCCCAACGGACTCAGATTTAAAAATATCTACATCTACTCGAAATCTCTCAACCAACCTAAATACCAATTGTTGAAGCAATTGCTGGACCATGTTGAGAATACGGAGTATTTTGCGTTTACCGAGCGTGAGCAAGTGATTCCACCGGAAGAAGCACGGCCCAACTTAATAATCATATTTGACGATGTAGCGTGCGAGAAGCAGGACAATATTAGAGCCTACTTTTGCATGGGTAGACATCACGACGTTGACTGTTTCTATCTCTGTCAGACGTACGCGCGTATTCCCAAACATCTCGTGCGCGACAACGTAAACTTACTCGTGTTATTCAAACAAGACGATATGAACCTGAGACACGTATACAACGACCATGTGAACACCGATATGTCTTACACAGAGTTTAAAAGTGTGTGCTCTGCATGCTGGAACGGTGAGAAGTACGGGTTTCTGGTGATCGACAAAGACAGTGAGCTCAACGAAGGACGATACAGGAGGGGATTCGATTCTTTTGTTAGCCTGGAAAAGGAATAAAATCTAGCGTTTTCGAGCGAGAGACGCAGTAGCGTTGCAGACTCAGTTGCGTCAACATGCAGAGCTCTGAAATTTCCAAGCAAAAAGATGTCCTACATCAGATCGCTCAAGCAAGTGCTGCGATCCGTCGAAAACACAGATTGCTCAAGTCGGGCAGGGAATCTACGACTCAGAAATTGAGTGACGTTTTCAAACCAGTAGTGACTCCGTTGCAAGAACTGGTGAATGTTACAAAAGATACCAAACCTGTCAAACAAGAGGTGGAAGAAATTAAAGAAGAAATAAAGGAGATGAAAAATGAAACGAAAAATGAAACTGTCTCGGACATGGACGATTCCTTTGCTTCGGCGGGGGATGAAACAGTCGTAGAAACACCGGTCGAGGACGAGTATTTTGCACTGATGAGAGATGCGAAGACAAAAGGCGAATTGGACAACGTGTACGGTGTACGCAACCTCTCAAACGGACTAATGATTGGTGATTCGTTGATATCTTTTGAGAGTGACTACGTTCGTATTGGCGACACGCGTTACCCGAAAACGAAGGGTTTGCTGGAACTTTTGTTCAAAAAGAAGCCTGACGGTTCTTCTGTGAGCGCCGGAGATCGGGAAAATTTTAAAAACATAATCCTCGCAACGAACGCGCATAAGAAGTATTGCTCATCCGATGGAGCTGTTCGAAACGATAACAGTTACAAATTTAGAAACGTCATTGCCGAATTAATGGATTATTCCCCATCACCTCGCCGAAAGGGTAAAGGTCTACTTCCGCAAGCTATGATCACTCGACAAGGTGTTGAAACGGAATACGTCTTCTGGGATGATCCAAACGAGTTGGTGGAGCGTCTTCGTTTACTCCTGGCATCTCAGGCAGCGGGAAATCCGAGTCACAATAACGAAATAATCTCCATTATCGAAGAGCTACGCGAAGCAGGAATCATTTATTGAGCAGCTCCCGTCATTTTTGCATTCATTACCGAGATGAGCGTCGACGTGTTTGGACGTCAGCTGAATAAAAACACGACCGCGAGCACTCGCGGTCCTCCGGGTGTCGGGTTTCAAATAACAGCGGACGGGCATTACGATATACGGAACAAGAGACTGTGCAACGTCGCAGAACCCACAGCACCGAACAGTGCTGTAACTTTAAAAATCTTGAGAAGAAAATTCAGCGTGCTGCAAAAACAAATCGACAACCTCGATCAAATGATCAAAACTTTGGAGATCACCACGGAGAAAGCCTTGGATACTTTCTACACAGACTTCAAAACAGACAGAGACTTGTCGATTCGAAACGCGGAAATCATTTCCAAATTGGACACCAGACTAATAGCGTTGGAATATGAACGAGGAAAAGCAAGCACTGGTGACGGAACTGCATAAGCCTGCACGCCGGAATTACACGCGTCGACGTGTAGACGTGCGCGGCATCGACGAGACCTGGCAGGCGGATCTTGTTGATATGACGTCGTACGCTGGACAAAACAAAGGTTACAAGTACATGCTCACAGTCATCGATATCTTTTCAAAGTATGCGTGGGCTATACCGATAAAGAGCAAGTCTGGAGATGATGTTACGAAGGCAATGGAATCTGTGCTTGTCCAAGGACGGGTACCGAAAAATTTACACGTCGACAGAGGAACGGAATTTTTCAACTCGAAATTCGAATCGCTTATGACACGCTACGGAATCAAACTTTACTCCACGTACAGTAATTTGAAGGCTTCGATCTGTGAACGTTTCAATCGCACGCTGAAAGGTAAAATGTGGACACGGTTCAGCATGCAAGGAAGCTACAAGTGGCTCGATATCTTATCCGATTTGGTTTCGGCTTACAACAACGTCAAACACCGAACCATAAGAATGAAACCGTCGGATGTCACCGTTGCAAACGAGAGGCTGTTATTACGTCAGGCGTACGGAGGGCTTCGAGCGATACCTACTGTATCGGCAAAGTTCAAATCCGGCGACAAAGTTCGAATCAGCAAATTCGAAAATGTCTTCGAGAAAGGTTACACTCCCAATTGGACGACTGAAATATTCACGATAAGTCGAGTGCAAAATACTCATCCTGTGACGTACAAGCTCAAAGACTACCGAGATCAACCCATCGCTGGTAGTTTCTACGAACAAGAGCTCCTCAAGGTTAAGCATTCGGATATCTATCTGGTGGAAAAGGTGCTCAAGAAGCGTGGAAGAAAAATATACGTTAAATGGTTAGGTTTTGACAATACACACAACAGTTGGATAAACGAATCGGACATGTAACTTTTGAATAAATGAATTTTTTTTTTGTAAAAACGTATGTCCCTCTTTATTTTATATCCGACACACAACAAGTATGCGTCTTTATTTTTTAGACAATCGACAGACATGGTACAGTTATAAATTAAAAAGCTAAGGTGTAGGCTTGTAGCCCCACGGAAGCGTGTCGGTTGTATTTTGGAACACGATCCGCTTGTCGTCATTCCAGCTCAGTGCTACTTTTTGCTGTTCTACGGTGTATACCTCGTGCTTTCGACTCATGATCAAATGCTGATTTGAGGATAGATTTTCACGGTTCAAAACACATTCCAAATAATCGTTGAAAGTAATTTTTCTCAACGCTGATCCTTTGACACCTTTGGCACGTTTATTGTCTTTCTCATCTCCCAAGACTCGGAATGCGTACAACTTAGCTCTTAATCCTACAAATTCGAGCATGATTTTCCCATTATTCTCATCTTTCATCAAGCCGAGAACTTTTTTGTTTGCTCGAGGTATTCCGTAAACATTGTCAAGCGGATAATCAGAAGTATCGAATTTGTGCAAGTCCTCCTTAATGTGTTCGTATATGTCGGGGACGGTAAAATTGTAAATCAAACTGTCGGTATCCGTGTACATTAATTTTGCTCGGTTGCCGAATTTCTGCTTAATGTAATTGTAATGAAAATCGTAGATATATGTTTCAGCCAGATCCATGATGGAGAAACCTGCGTACAATGGTTTATTCAACTTGACTTTCGTCTTACTCATTTCAACGATAATTATATCTTTGTCGAAAACGGTGCAGCTGTGAAAATTGGGTTTGGCTATGGTAGCTCTAGCACCGTATCTTCCATCCCATTTCGTGATCAGCCTGACATCTCTATACTTCCTAACATTTTCCATTGTTTTGCCAAAAACTGCGTTGTTCATTAGCTTGTAAAAATTTTTCTCAAATTCGTTGTCAGATTTTTTCCGCAAATCGGTATTTAAATCTATATATTTTTTCAGCCACCGGGTTTGCCTGAATTTGAGAACTCTATGAATTTTGAGTAATTTTAAGCCTAATTGTAAGCATTGTTTCAAAACCCTGTAGTGAACAACGTAGTTTTTCTTGGAAAATAGCGTGGGCGTCAATTTCGGTTGCTTACTATTCGAGATCGGAGGTATGTAGTGCTCCGGACACAGTGGTAAATCCTTATGAATTTCATGCAGTTCCTCAGGATATTCCAAATCAACCTCCAGTATGTAACCAAACTCCGCATCGTCCGAGATGGTAAGAACGTTGCATTGTCCGAAGTCTGAAAACCATTCGAAGGAACTGTATGGCAGAGCAAAGCTCATAGCAGCACCGTACAAATTATTATCGTCAAAGCACATGAGATAAGATTCTTCGACCTCAGGATCGAATTCCTCTCCCATATATCTATTGTTGGCCTTTGCGTATCTGTTCGAACACTGTGACACACCACCACGAATACCCTTTTCGATAAACATAACCATGTCTATGTCGGTGAGAAGCTCGAGTTCGATGCCTGTACATTTTAACATTGCATCAAACGACAGACCGGGCGCTGTGTAGTAATGTAACGGGTCCAGTTTGTACGTCGTCCTACAGCTCTGTCGAAAGTTTTGAAAAACGTCGGCCAGTAAAAACACGTCCGTCTGTAAATACAAGTCCGAATACTCTCCCAAAGTTTGAACGTTAAAAGTTTGCCAAACTTCACATGCATGTGCATAGTCGTCGTCTGATATATGCCGATCATTTAATTTTGAGTAAAATTGTTGTTTGGATGGTAGCCGTGTGTCCTCGAGCTTCTCCCAACTGTCTATGTATTCGTACGGGAACACTCCTTTTCTGGTCAATAACTGAAATTTATCTGAGCTATGATAAAATTTTCGTGTGATTGATTTCTGATCATCACCGAGATACGCTGCTAATTTCTCAAGACTACTGGGCATGGAGCGGTACGAATCTACGAATCTAAACTTTATATCTGTCCCCTCGACATATTTTGTAAATGAAATCTACTTTTCTTTGTTTACGGGTAGAAGCTCAATTCTGCCCTCGAACGATGTGGCCAGTGCTTTGATCAGAAAATGTGAATCGTAACCCGACAGATTGTGGAATATCACTGGGATAATGTGCGAATTTTGGTACTTTAGATTGCAACCTCGGTGAGCAGCACCACGGTACTTTTCCGTGAAATGGTAGTGATCACGATGTTTCACGTCTGCGAGTGTAAACGGTTTTTCACAAATGTGACACACTGTTGTTGAGTGAAATTCGTTGATTTGATTGAAATTTAGTGGTTCCATCGGTACAACAGTCTTGTAGTATCCCTCTAACGAATGTGCCAATTCCGCTAACTCGTTCACAAACCATTGAACGCAAGTCTCTCCGCGATTGATTTTGAATTTTGAAAGCGAATCGTCAAACGCGCAATGCAGATTGTAAGCTATACTATACGGAAGATGCTTCTGATAAATTGTTCTTGTACCCATCTTTTTGAGCGTAGGTTCCAGTAAACATTCGAGATCCGCGTAAATACAGAATGGAACGGTTTCTTTGTGCTTGAAATTTTTGAATTCGAGTATTTTTTCCTCATCTGTAGGTAGAATAACTTTGGTTCTGTTTAAATTCATGCAATCAGCTCGGTCCTTCAACAAACATCTTTCGAAATTAAAATGAGACAGACACCTATCGCACAACCAAGTATGACATTTATGCTTGGAAATTTGAGATCTTGTCAACCGCGATAAATTTCGAATCCATGCAAAATGAAAGATTCTATTTTTTTCATAATTTTCCATATCATCATCATCATCGTCAGAGATTTCAGTTTCGATCGCCAAAAGATGAATTATAGGTTTGTCAGACTTATTCTGACTCAGGTGAATCGGTACTATTTTACTTTTTTTCCGATCACCTTGGTCTATACCGTAAACGTTAATTGAAAGACCGTTAAGCTTCTCAAATTTTAAAATGGTGTTTTTGTCTAGAGACATAGGAAACGTTATACCATCATACCGTAGCACTGAGCTGAAATGTGGATACGAAGTAATTTTACTGGGATTGTTGTTGTCGGCTGGGAACAGAGCTGCGGTGACCGACCAGAGGAAGCAATACGAGTCGCTGTTACGGATGTTGACGACAGCCTTCTTATCTTGAATATCTTTGGGTAGTGGTGTGTATGTGAAGACACCGCCTCGTAGTGGCACGTACTTGTTGATATTCACAGTCAAATTGATTATTTCGGTCAGCGACCAGCCTGAATCCGTTTTCTGGAAATCTTCCACCTTTTTCAACAAACGCTCCGTCGCGTTTTCGATGAACCATTCGTTGATATCCGTTGTCTGGAGGATGATTTCATTTCTTGTATTAAAAAATTTGATCTCTTCCGCCGTGCGATCATATTTTCTAACTTCAAATTTACAAGCCAGGATAACGTTGGCTTTCAAGCTCCTGTCTTTCTTCAGAGCGTTTTTCAGTCTCGTCACAGCTAGTACCTTTGCATCTTCTAGAAATCTCTCCACATCTTTATGCTTCAAATTGACGATGGATCCAGTTCGAATTCTCCGCTCGAAAGCTGATTCCAAATCTTCCCACCGTACTCGATCGCTTCTTCGTCGGCTCCGTAATCCGTCACCCACTTTTTGAAATTGTTCAAATTTGACTGTCAACGATTTCAGAATTCCGATTGTAGTCAAAATTCTTGTCTTCTCCCCGATCGTTGAGGCGTTGTTGCGTAAGATTCTATCCAAAAGCCTGATATTTTGGGTTCCGAATCGAATCCATTTTGCAATTTCTGCCGGCGACGATTTTTCCGATAAAATCTTGAACGCCGATTCCATAATATCGATCAATCTCAAACACTTCGCGGATTCCATCTTGAGCTCTTTCCTCACGTATACTTGACTGGTTGTGACGTAATGATCGTTTGCAGTGATGAGCGTCTTTTTTATAGGGCAGCTGTACGGATGCGCGCGCACCTTTTGGCATTCCCAGGGCGATAGTAACCCAACACCGCAGATCCATGGCTCTGAATGTACCGCAGCTATCGGCTGACCTTGCACTCCGGTCTTGTCTGAACCCGTCCAAATACTCATCGTAGAGTTCACACGGCAGTTACAAGCCAAAAAATGTCACGTGGTTGATATCAAACCGACATCCGAATAAGTGAAACACGATTCTCGGAACCATTAATTTTGGAATGTCACGTGGTTGATAACGTGGGAAGAAATGTGAGGTGGTTGACGTCACACATCAGCAGTCCTACCCCGGAAAGGAATTCGGAGTGGTTCATGTTACACATCAGCAGTCCTATCGTGGGAGAAGAATGCGGGACGGTAAAAAAGTTCTCGCCCCCGCTGCGCCCTCTACCGTTGGCAGGCGAGCACTACAGACCTTCGGTCGGTAAGATTGTCGGTAAGACAGCACGATTTTGACCCTCGATCGATACAACTGTCGGTAAGGTTGCACGGTTTTGACCTTCGGTACGGCAGACTGTGACGTCATCGCGAAAAAGGGTTTGAGTCTGGGCTACGCGAAGCGGAAAAGGGTTTGAGTCTGAGCTGCGCGGAGCGCCTCGGTGGGCTGTGCGGAGCGGCTCGGTCGGTAAAGAAGGTGTTTGTACTCAGAACCCCCCTTGCTATACTACTTTATTGTAAATAAAAAATCGAATTTTGCATTATGAGATTCGCGCTTTGGCACAAAAATCTAACTCCTCCTACACAATCCACCTGCCAAATTAAAAAAATATCTGAGAGATGACTGATCCGGTTGACGCGGAATAGCCCCTTACGTCCCGACGGCACTCAATCCCTCCGATTTTTTCGCTCAAAGAAAAGTCGATTCGAGTAGTTTTCTTCAATGTTATTCGGAATCTTGTTCCGACGGCTTTGTGAATTTTTGGATAACAAATCATATTATGAGAATAAGTGGCAAGCTTCTCTAGCGACCAGTCACCTTCAACTTATTGTTTTCTGAGAAGTCTGAAGTAAAATCAAATAATAGAATTGAATAGTAAAATTAGACGATCAAACGAACTTACCTTAAGTGATGTTCGATCGTGATTATGCTAGGCGTCTTGTCCGAATAGATCAATGGTAGTAACGTCAGTTGCTCGATCCGTCACAGATTTTTAAATTAAACCAAAATTCGCACCTACGCCTCTAGATGGCGGTGCCACTCTCCCCAGAAGCCCCTGCGCCTTATGCCCCGACACCATTACATTTTAAAGCCGACAAATTGCATCTTGAATAGATCAAAAAAAAAAAAAAAGGGGGGGAAGAAACAGGGAGGGTTTGATCTATTCGGACAAGACGCCTAGCATAATCACGATCGAACATCACTTAAGGTAAGTTCGTTTGATCGTCTAATTATGCTACGTCGTCTTGTCCTCTAGATCAATGGTAGTTGTTCAAAGTTTTATGCAATTTGTATTTAAGGATAATTTGGTGCGTACAATAATAATTATATACTTTAAGTTGACATTGACAACATCTGTCTCACAGCCATTCTTGTACTTAAGTAATTATGGATTTGGATATCTTTATATTTTTTATCAGAGGTCGATTATAGAATCGCGCAAACATCCTCGATTTTTCCGTCCAACCCGCAGCTTTTCGGATTGTTTCGATGTCTACACCTCTGCGATATGCCGCGAAGGTAACCGCGTGTCTAGTACTGTGTGAACCGAAAGTATTTGTATCAATCCCACTTTTGGCCATCACTTCCTTTATCCACCTTCGTATAGATTGCGTTGTTGCCACACGGTGAGGTTTTTTACATGTTATCAGTAAGAAATCTTCGTTATTAGGTCGCAAACTTGCCGAACGCTTCATGTAACAGTCTAAGACCGTAGCTACACACAACTTAGGTTGTTTTTCAAAAAACGGCAGACACAATAAGGGTTGCTTTCTCCCCAGTCCCGAAGTTTTTATACGATCTATGATCTTGACTTTAATCTCTGAGTCAGTCCTATCGATACAGCTTAATCTAATTTTTGACAGTGTTTGCACTCTTTGTGCTGTCACTAACGCTAATAACATGACTAGTTTCTTTGTCAAATCCTCAAACGACAGAGTGTCGTGCGGCCAAAGAGTTTTTAGATAACATAAAACAGGGTCAGGGTCCCAAATTTCTTCATATTTTGCTGATTGCGGGCGTAGCTGAGCCACACCTCGAAAGAATCTCTTTATAACGGGCTGTTGCCCTATATCGCCTATAACTATTAACGCTAAAGCTGATCTATACGAGTTTAACGTCCCATAAGTTTTTACATGGGATAAAGAGACGGTTAAAAACTCGAGAACAGATGAAACTGGAGCCTGAAAAGGGTTGGCTCTCTTCCTTTGATAAAAATCCCACCAGAGGCTTAATGGCTTCCGGTATTGCTTAATGGTTCCTTCCGACAACGATGCCATCACAACCTGTACGGACTCCTGAGGAACGCCTTTCATGACAAACGCTTGCCCGATGACTTCCCGACAACCAGGGAAAGCGAGGTTCGCAACGGATGGAATTGCCTGCAATTATCAATTAACAAATCATTTTCTGGATGAAAAAGGATCGGTTGGCTCACCAACAATTTCTGAAACAGGGGGTACCACGGCTGTGTTGGCCAGAAAGGCACAACCAACACCCCGTTTGCTTTCTCAGCAATTATTTTTCTAATTGTTCTAAGGATGGCAGCGAATGGTGGAAAAGCGTAGAAATATAAATTTGTCCACGGTATGGTAAAAGCATCTACCGCGTATGCCTCTGGGTCTCTGTGCCATGAGACGAATTTTCTGCACTTTGCATTTACATTCGATGCGAACAAATCTATGTCGAATTTCCCGAAGGTTGTATCTACTTGATTATATGCCCAGCTAGCTAATTCCCATTCGGTTTCGTTTTGTTTGACTCTCGATTCCTCATCTGCGTCTTTATTATCGCGAGAACTGATGTACGAAGCGAAAATCCACAAGTCGCGAATCTCGCACCATTGCCAGATTTCCTTTGCCAAATTTGACAACTTTGGAAACTGAATGCTACCCATACGGTTTATGTACGATAACGCCGTCGTATTATCGACACGAAGCAATATTTCACACGAATGTTTATCCTTGGCAAAGCATTTGAGTCCGTAAAATACCGCTTTTAATTCGAGATAATTAATATGTTCTTTTCGCTCTTCCATGTTCCAAAACCCATGTGACCGATTTCCCTCGCAAGCTACTCCCCAGCCTGTTGACGAGGCATCGCTGAAGATTTCCATCTCAAAATGGTCTTCTCTTATCGGGTTGACGCACTCTTTTATATTTCTTGTCCACCACTCTAAGTCTGGGATTAGATTGTCCGATATTACCATGGTTTTATCGTAATTTCCATTTGTTTTTTGCAAAGCTAAAAATTTTTCTCTTTCAAAATTCTTAATGTATAAATTCCCATATCGAACCCCGGGACTGGCAGCTACTAAAATTCCAATAAATTCGGCAAATTTCCTGATTTGACAATGACTGATGGTCTGAAACTTTCTCGCGAGATCATATATTTGATTTCTCTTGCTTTGTGGTAATCTAAGACAGAATTTTTCCGAATCAAAAATGAAACCCAAAAATTTCACTTCTTTCGATGGTTCAAGGACACATTTTTCCATGTTGAATATTAGTCCGGCTTTTTCAATTAACTTCCGAGTCTCTTGAATATTTTTTCGGCATTCTTGTGCTGACTCTCCAAATAACAAAATGTCGTCTAGATAGACGACAGATTCAAATCCTTTGGATCTCAATTTTTGCGCTATTGGTTTCATGAGTTTCGTAAACACGTACGGTGCTGTACATAGCCCGAACGGCATACAATTAAACTCGTATAACGTGTTTTTATAAATGAATCTAAGATATTTCCTACTAGATTCGTCAACCGGAATCAAGAAATACGAATCCTTCAGGTCCATTGTCGCCATAAAAATGTCTTTTCGCAATAGTCGAATCGCTGTCTTTTTGTCCTCCATTTTAAAATGCGGTGCTGAAATAAACATATTCAATTTTTTCAGGTTAAGAATAAAGCGCATATCACCGTTAGGTTTTGGCACGAGAAAGTATGACGAAACAAATTGTTTTTCGCACGGCTCGCATTTAGATATTGCGCCTTTTTTGAGTAATTTACCAACTTCTGTTTCACAAGCAATAATTTCTTGATTTGTTAATCTTGGCTGACTGTATTCAACTTGTGAACCTGGTTGACTTACAAAAGGAATAACATAACCCTGTACCGATTGTAAAATGGAGAGATCGTTGGTCAATTTTTTCCACAAAGAGAAAAAATTTCGCACACGTCCTGCGATTCTTACCGGGTCTATTCCTTGTGTCGACGATTGTCCTTGTTCCGGAAGTCTTTCGGTTTCGGTCCCTTCCTCTGAGTGCCCCGGTGACTCGCTCCGGAGGGACGGCGCCAGTTTAACTTCTCCGACTGTTGTTCCCTCAAAAAATTGTTTGGTCTTGAGTAGGATGATGCAAACCTGCGATTTCCTTCGCGCGGTGCGTTCCCGAAGTTTCGTTGATATCCAGTCGGTTTAGTCAGATCTTTAGATGATTTTTCCATGGATTTGGCCGCCTTGAGATTTTCTGCAAACTTTTCTCCAAATAGCCATGCATCACGTGGACTGTCGTTGGCAATATTTTTGACAATGGGGTTTAATCCCGGAATCATGGAAGATTCTCTTGTTTTTGTCATCTCATGATGTAGGTCAGATAAAATTCTGCCCGCATCGGCCAGCTGTTCGATAAATTTTTGCGTGTCAACTTCTCGGTCGGTACTCACTTCCGCTTTCAGTACTTCCGTTAGTGCTGCGCCAATAGCGTTGATGCCAGCTCCGAGTTGATCTTGAGCGGCGTACTGATACGCGTCTTTCTTAATCGCCAACTGTGTCAAGGCCGATTTTATTTCTGGTTGAACTTTCGGCGCTTTGGTAAGAGGACAGTTTCCTATTGTTGGATATTTTCCCAGGAGAACGCGCTTTTGGTCTATCGGCAGTCCATCTTGCAAAATCTTTGTCCAGCGCTCTGCCACTGCCACATGGATGTCGGGACCCCGTTGATTGTATTTAGATGGGTCGTCTCCCAAAAGCCCCAGTGTCGCTTCGGCGAGTTCTGTTGGTAACTACTTTTTTTTATCCTCGGCCTGTTTTACCGACATTTCCGTGTGGGGACTAGGACGTGACGAATCTCGCGGATTGCGCTCACCGCCCTCTTTGTCTAACCCTTGTACTGCCGCTACGGACCGTTCACGACTGGAGTGTGACGCATCTCGCAGATGGCGCTCACCACTCTTTCCGTCGGAATCATAGTTTATGGACCTCGAACTGCTTCCTGGATACGAACGCTCATGCCGCGAATGTGACGATCGTCTGTTTTCAACAGCGATACGCTCGCCATTTTCTTTGTCAGAGCCCCATGACTCGTTTCTTCTTGAATATCGCCCTGAACTTGATCGCTCGTCCTGGTGACGCGGTCTTGAACGCCTGTCCCGATGACGCGATCTTGAACGCCTATAGCGTGAATGCGATCGCCTGATCTCTTCTTCCAGGCATCGTAATTTTTTCATAAGTAGGTCCCTCGATGAATTTCTATATCTCGGAGAGCTCCCCGAATATGACTCTGACCGCGAACTCATTTTTTGCAATAAAAGAAAACTTTTTAAAACGCACAACTGAAAATTTTCCAACTCGTATTCAATCGTGACTGTCACGGATCGCACAGAAAAACGTAATGGTGTCGGGGCATAAGGCGCAGGGGCTTCTGGGGAGAGTGGCACCGCCATCTAGAGGCGTAGGTGCGAATTTTTGGTTTAATTTAAAAATCTGTGACGGATCGAGCAACTGACGTTACTACCATTGATCTAGAGGACAAGACGACGTAGCATATTCAAGTAAATCGGAATTAGTGCCTAGCAGCAGATAATATAAAATAACGTTGCATATTTAGAAAGACACTCCTATTTTCTCTCACAGCCCTGTATAGGACTATAGCCGCACCATCCCTCATATTGCCGGCTTGTTACGTATCGAGAAGATCGTCGGGAGAAATCGTTTGTTCATTGTGTGATTGTAGACTTAAGTTTGATTTACAAACCTTGTGGTGTTTAGTTCTCCGTAGTATTTCTCGTGCAGCTTATCTCGATCTGGAATTATGTTGTGGGTCGTGCCATCTATCACTTTGCGTCATTAAAATAATTGGTTTTACGCAATACCTATTTAAAATACATATTTACAGTAAGATGTTGTTTGAATCAATTTTCGAGATCTGAAAAATTGGAAATTTGGTTTACGTCTTCCCTGTAGTCATAGGTATTTAAAAAAAAATTGGCCGATTTTCAGTGATAAAAGTTTCGAAATCCCACGAAACACAACTTTGAGGTTGTGGGATTTCGAATCTTTTATTGCTGGAAATCGGCCAATTTTTTTTTTAAATACCTATGACTACAGGGAAGACGTAAACCAAATTTCAGATTTTTCGAAGCCCTATTTAGGCGGGGGAAAAAAAAGAATGTAGTAAGCTCGAATTCCCATGTTATTTAAATGGGAAATTTCACTGCCTTGGAAGCAGTTCTTAGAGTTGATCTACAGGCTTCAAGTTTTGCGTACATTTTTTTCGATTTTTTTGCAAACTTTTTCCGCCTTGTCCGCAGGAATTTTCGCAAACACCCTAAATAAGGATTATCCTAATCTAGATCGATATGGATCTTCAAGGCTATGGTATGAGCATGTGTGCTCTGTAATAGTAATTGCATGTCGGTAAATTACGATACAGGGAGGGTACAGTCGTAATTATCGGTTGAAACGCGACAGGCTTATCGCAAGGTAGGTCGTTGGTAGTTTTTAATTTTTATCCATTGTCTTTACATGGGTGCATCTTTGATTATTTATAACCATTTTCTAGCACCGCTCAGACACGTCTCACCCCCGCGTAACGCTATTTTCGCGGAATCGTCACAATCATTTCTAAAACATCAACATTGGCATCTTAAAAGTACAATTATGCAAACAAAAAATTACAGTATATCAAAATTGAATGTAAATCTCAAATAACCCATTTAAAAAAGGTGTCGCATGTATATGACGTAATGGCGGAAAGGGTGAAATATAATGAAGGTTTCTTTTTCGGACAGCGATGTATTATTCTTGATTGAAGTCCGAACATGAAACTTGGAGCAAACAGTAGGAGAGTGAATTTTTATCGGGTTCATGGTATATAGTGACACTGCCGGTACAAAACTAAAGCTTATTATTTCCAGAGTGACAATATTAAAAGGCATATCTGCTGCGTATAAGCATCGGAAATAAGTCTTTTCGTATTTTTATATTGAAGATAAGCCTTTCTCAATAGTGGTCAATGTCAAATCCTTATTGCACAGCAATTTCCCGTCAGTTCTCGAATGTATCCGGTACAGGCTGCTCTAAGACCACCACAAAGTATTTTTGATTCCTCTTACAAAATAAAATGATGCTAGATTGTATTGCTCCAATATTTTTTTCGTCGATACAATTATTTCGTTTAGAGCTAATAGAATTATCATCGCTTGTGCATTTTCGTCGACGACAAAGGGGCGCGAAGGAAGAGTATCAGTAGAATAGAAAAAATGTACGTAGATTTTGAAATTGTGTCTCGATATCACTACACGAAAAGCGAGATCCGACTTCACGGCGTGTACGTGCGGGAGGTTGTGCTTGGACTTTTTCTTGATCTCACGGAAAATATTGACTAAGTTTTTCATCATAATATAATTATGGTACTTGGCGGTTTTTTTTACATTTCAGATGTTTTTGAATCCGACAATATACACGGGATATCAGATGTACAACAAGTTACGGCTTGTGGTTAAACAGGCGCAAAGTCTGAATGAATTTAAGAGAATGTTAAAGTACGTAAAGGCGGAGATAATGTAGAGAAATAGTAAATGAGTGAATATGTACTGGGGAACATTGTAGAAATGTAGAGAGTAAAGAAGTAATACAGGATAAATATACATAAAATAGAGTATAGATATGTGTCGATTGGCGAATAAATACATGTATAATTGAGAAAAGATATATTGCAGGGATGTCAATATAATCTTAATGGAGAAAAGTAGGCAAAAGCTAAATAAATCGATATGAATTAATTAAATCAACAAAACCAGAAGCTGTAGAATAAACAGAAAATTGCACCTTGGACGGCAAGCGCCTGCGAACATCGGCATGGATCTTGATTTGCACCTGATATTTTTCAACGCACACATTAATTCAATTCGTCGTAATATTAAACAAAATATACCGACAGTTTTGAAAATATCGAATTAACAGGTTCTTCATTAAAAGTTTCCAAAAATCAGTGCATTGTTAACATCATGAACCAGGATCCGTCCTTAATCTACTAATCACTTCATCATGACATCACATGACTTTGTTGTGCATCGTTGGCAGAGGGTTTGGCAGGATTCACCATGAAATTAATGAAGCCGTCGACATCTTCCAATTCATCAGAGTGAAACTTGGCCGCGATAGTGGAACGCCCTTCTATTCTCGGAGTCATCGAAAACATGCAACTTGCCTCTCCACCAACTTCGACCTTATCTTTTAATTTCAGCTTCAGCTGCTTGTCCAATCCAGGTCCTTCAATCAAAAACCTTCCTCGGTTCAGTGGAATTGGCAAAGGATTTTTGAATGTAGCTATGGCATGCAGTTCCCCACCAATGATTGGCTCTTCCGTGACCTGACACAGAAGGACATATATTACTTTAACTATACATTTCGTAGATCATTCTATGTAGTATATAATCTGTTGCGATATGAAACTGTAACCTTGGTTAAACGCGAGAGGAGAGGTTCTATAAAGAAACGTTGCACACGTTATACATGCGTGAAATGCGAACAAAAAATAAACTTCATTTTGAATGTACACAGATTGACTCTAGGCGATACACAACGTTGTATCGCGATAGAGGTACACTCGAAGACTGACACCGAGGACAGCTGATCCGCTAATCCTCGTGACACATACACACGCGGTCACGGAAGGGTACGTGAATCGCAACATCCTTGCATGAGCGCTAGAGTTCATACGTCACTCATGTCAAGCACAACAAATAGACGCAACATAATCATTTCTTTATCATTGTTCAAGGTGACGCCGTTCAAAAAATGTGGCATTGTTAGGCAAAATCGTTAAAAACGGAGCGTCTTGTACATTCACCACTGCAAAAAAATATCGAATTAAAAAAAAATTCTTAAACCATATAGGAAGCAAGTTTTGGCACCTAGGAAGTCGGTTTTGAACATTTTCAAAAGTATGTAACCTCCGATTTCTTGTAAACATGATCACAGTAGATCTGTCAAACCGATAGTCACGAAATTTATACACATACAGTAGTGCTGAAAAGTATTTCGACAAGATGAAATCCATTATGTTAAAGTTCCATCATTTTTCTTACTTTTCTTTATTTTGACTTTATTTTTCAGCGAATGAAAGTTAATTTTCTACAATTATGTTAAACACTGAATTTCTTTCAATAAAAAATATTGAAAAGAATTGGGCGTTACAGAATAAATAGAACAGGTTCATGGGCTTATAAAGAGAATAAACAGTCAGCGAATTCAAGGATAAGGAAAAATGCTTTAATGTCAATGCGTATTTACAGTTTGACGTTTAAAACGAAACTATTTCTACAATAATGTTGCAACCTTATTCATTTTATGACATATGAAAGCTTCTATACGTCTTTTATCTATCGCGACTACTAGAGCATTAGAGAAGCGTCTAATATGGATGATTTCACCGTTTGTACCATTAATTTTTGGATATTTTATATTTTTTGCAATCAACTCAATTATTATCTTAGTCAAAATACTTCCGTACGCTATTGTAATTCTTTACTCCACAGCAATCATCTCCATTGTTGCTTTATGGTGTTTAACCTTTTACAGCTGATCTTTACTGGCGATAACGTCACTAAGCGCTTTAGCTATAGCTCCAGGAAAGCCTGCTTAGCGTCCTAATAGCACAGAGACGGGTTACAATTGGATTGAGTATACCGATTTTCTTGAGCTTGCGAGGAGACACTAGGGTAGTCGGGTCTGAGAATATCTCCATACTGGTCGTGGGAGAAGGTTACCTCTTCACTATTAAGTGCACAAAGACAATGAGCTAGATAGCCAAGAATACTCGTGAAAAACGTCCTTCTAAAATATAAAGTGATTCAAATGTATTGAACGTTTCAAAGAGTGTGAAGATTTCGTGACCTTTGAATTTTCTTAAATATGTGGAAGGATTCGTCGGAGAGGGTCAGAAAATTTAACCATGCATGGTTTGCATACTTTTAATTTCATTTTGTAACGTTGCGGTGGGCCCAGCGTGCCGTCATCAGGCAATCTTTCTGTTTCCAAGAGTGCAAGTGAGTTCGTAGCTCACTCGGTAGCATACTTGCCTAGTAACCGCTAGGTCACGGGATCGAATGTCGCTGTTTACATTTCTTTTTTTCGTTTCTTTTTCGTTTCTTTTCCCTTTTTCTGTTTTCCATTTTTTTTTGCTTCCTTTGTATAACAGTAGTATAGATATAAGAGTTCTAATTCATAAAATGGCGGCGTACTGACAGAGTTGCCCCGATTCCTACCTTACCGACAGTCAGTATGTTACCTCTATTTTTGCTCGATTTTACTGACAAACAGTTCGACATTGAAATTTTTGTGCTGTCGTATGGGCAGCCATTTTGATTTTTTTACCGTCGGATAAGCAGATATTTAAAATTTTTACCGCTAGATGGTGCACATTTTATCGACGGAATTATTACCTCCGACCTTACCGACAGTTACTGTTACTGGGTGTTGTCGCAGATTTGTCGCATGTGGTGCCCCGCCGCATTATCAATCAATCGATATTTCACCGATCGACTCTGCGTTGTATCCAATGCTCGCCGCAAGATGGCCACTCTTTTTATCACGTGGTTGGACGAAATAGAATGTTTCAAAAAATAACAGTTGGATGCTTTCAATAGTTGGTTAAATATTTTCTGACGAAATGCAGGTCTAGACCTGCGAAATAGTGTGTTTTTATTAGGTAGAGGTGGTATTGGGGTGAAATAGAATGCTTCAAAATAGCGGTTGAATGATTTGAATATATCGTGAAATTTTTTCTCTCGAAATACCGGATGGCATTGTCAATAAACCAGTCTGGGACAAGGGGGGGTGGGTCCATAAAAATTCTTCCCACAAAATGCATGTCGAGGCTTGTCCGATGGAAAATTGTAGTGGAGATGGGTGGTATATAGAACGTGAGCCTATTCTGATAGTCACTCTGTTTTCATCGTCTCTTCGCGTCGTGAACTGTTCTTACTTGTGAAAAAGGTAACTTTGATTGAAACGCAATGGATCTGACAAAAGTTAACCACGTTAGCCACTTGGAGAATATGCCGACTAAGAAGATGTCGGAACTAAGAATTGGGGAGGTGTATGACGTCACTAGACTACGACTGGTCAAAACGAAATTCGGAGTACGCGTACTAGCAACGATTAAAGGAAAATACAACGTCTTCTTACCACCGAGAATCGTGAGAGTTCTACATGAAGATTCTGATCAACTGGTTGAAATGTGTAACATGGCTGGGGAAAATCGTCTGCAAATGAAATACCATGGTGGGGAAGTCAACAAGTTTGAATTTTCATGCAGTTATGTACTTTAAATAATCTATGTGATCCTCTCTACTTCTACAAAATTCGTCCGCCAGGGGATAAAAACGGGTATGCAGAAGGTTGTATAGTCAGTCTTCTACCAGCAGTATTTGAGAAAAATCGAGCGCAATATTGCCCTCCTTAACATGGCAATGATCCTAGGTGTGCGATGTTTCATAGACCATAGCAAGTAGTTTATACCCAAGGAAGTCGCAGTCATCGAGGTAAACGGGCCGGGCCTGGATTACACCTTTTTCAAGCCACCCGGTGATTCGACAAGCTTACCGCTTGAATGTAGAAACTAATGCCTGGTTAACACACAATCATCACGGAATACCATGGAATGCTGGCAACAAATCTCACGAGGATGTACCGAAGATTGTGAGAAAAATGATGAGAAATGCGTGTTACGTATACGTCAAAGGGGAGGAGAAGAAAGTATGGCTGACGGAGTTCCTCGACGGTACAACGAGGGTGACTAATATGGAAGATTTGTACATCACATCCCCTGCATTGGAAAAATTGAGATGTATGAAAGCGGCACCCTAGCATGACTTAAACCATGGATACTTCCCATCGAATAATATCTGGAATCATGCGGAGAAAGGATAGATTTGGTACGATGACAACCTCGAATACATCCCGGCATGCAACTGCGCCTTTGATAACGTGCAGCGACTGAGAAGTTGGTATTTAAAGGAGTGTACCGGCTCTCTCTTGAAATCCTTCCGTCTGTATAAAGAATTGGACGATTTAAGAGCAATGAGGTCTGAGGATATAGCTCTTTTGCCAAAAGAATTCATCTACACGTTCGCATTAAACGCCATCAATGATGTGTGGAACAAACTGCCTGAGAATATGAAAATGGACGACAACATTGCCAGTTGCCGCAGATGCCTCTGGCATTATACACCAAGACCCGACGACGATATCGTGGATGGACCAAATCCTCTAGTAAAAGACTGGAATGCAATCGTTTGTCTAAAAAATGCTCGCAACATGCACAAAAATACCAGTAGAATTCATTACAATTATATTATAGTTTACACATAGAATTAAAATGGAATATTCAATAAAATTATTTACTCATCTAGAAAACAGAATTTATTACAATTATATCCCAGTTTATTCATAGAATTAAAAAAAAAATATTGAATGATATTATTTACGTATCTAGAAAAAATAGAATTTGATACAATTATGCATATATCTTTATAAGGTTTATCAGTTCTTGTAATATAAATTCATCTGGCGGGAAAATGTAAAAATATTATAAATTTTATTTGCAGTAAAATACACGATGAATAATTGTAAATTTTGTAGTTTATTCTTCAAAATAATACCATCATCATCATCATCATTATTATTTTCAATATCCAACATTATTACAACAGTTTCATTCTCCCATTATTCTATAATAATTTCTATAGATATATGACTATAACATAGGCTGTTTGGCCTCACTGGAGCAGCCCGCGCGTCTTCAACGAGTTCCCGAAGCTCCTCCAGCGAGAACTCGGAGACTGCTTCGGAAAAGCCGATAATTATTTCTTCCTCCACCTCCTCATCCTCACATCAATCAACGATCGACCAGTCATCATCATCAATTGAAGCAAGGTCTCGAGGAGAATAAGATGACATTTTTTGAAAAATTGATGGTATGTCCGCGGCGAAAAATCTGTAAAAAGAGCAAACCGAAATAGTTTGTTCGTATTATGTTTTGGAAATTAGGGTGGGCCAAAAAAATCGACTATTTTTTTTCACTTTGTACTCCGAAAACTTGGTTGGTAGAGACCTCAAAAACATTCTTTCCAAGTATGAGCTCTTAATTTTAATAGGAAGGTCCTCCGCCTCGCAGTTTTCTATTTTTTTCTTATGGTGAGGAAGAAAAATACATATCTCGGTATCTACTATTTATAAAAAAAAAACGTATATCATATTTTCGTAGGAAATTGAATTCTCTACAAAAAGGTCTGTTACAATTTTTTTGTATACCTTACTGTTCAGAAGATATTCACCGTCAAACTTCAATGCACACTATTATATATATATATATATATATATATATACAGGGTGTCCCTAAATTGCCTCCCACGGACTAGCCAGCATAATACCTCGTTAAAATCCAACCGAGAATTTCTTTTCCGGAAGCTCGTCCGACGCATAGTTTTTGAATTATAAGCGATGGCGCTAGGCCAATCAGAGTGCACCATTTCATCTAGATTTGCCGCCACGGAAATTGCTGTTTTTTTCGTCTGGGTGAATTATTATTATTCGTTTACGAATTAAATATCGGCACCTCCCCTCTCTCGCTGCTGTATCCCTTATTCTTGAGGATGCGCTTCTGTTTACACACACAAGTGTGCGCCCATGGATGTGCGGCCGGCAGCGTGTGCCACGGCAACAATACCGAGGTCAGCGCCCGTGAAGGGGTACAGCAGCGAGAGAGGGGAGGTGCCGATATTTAATTCGTAAACGAATAATAATAATTCACCCAGACGAACAAAACAGCAATTTCCGTGGCGGCAAATCTAGATGAAATGGTGCACTCTGATTGGCCTAGCGCTATCGCTTATAATTCAAAAACTATGCGTCGGACGAGCTTCCGGAAAAAAAATTCTCGTTTGGATTTTAACAAGGTATCATGCTGGCTAGTCCGTGGGAGGCAATTTAGGGACACCCTGTATATATATGTATATATATACCGGGACAATCTCTTGAAACTATACATACAATGCGCATGCGCGAGTTTTATCGGCTGCACGGGCAGGCTGGCCACTCCAAGTTTCAGCTGTCAAACTCTGTTTCTGGCGTCGATGTAGTTCATGCGAATTTTTAAGGTTAGAATCTCAAACAGTCGAGATAGTGACTCGGAAAGTTGATGCTAATGCTCTCTGAAAATTGGCTTCATTCGACTGAAATGAGAAATCTGTTTAAATGTTGGGTGCTTGGAAGAAACGCAGTAGGTAGGTGGGAACACTTTATTTGATCACTTTTATTATTTTGTACATTAGAAATAACAATGAAATTTTTTTCTGTCAACAGGTGATACGCCCAAAATAATTGTATCTCTAATATTTACTGTTATCTGCCTATTTAATTTATCACACGTAAAAAGATCATCGCCACTTTCAAGCAACTAAGTGACTTTCTCACTCTCTTGTGATTTCAGGCGATAATATTGAATTTTATCACTTTTGAAAATAGGACATTAAACCGAATGTTCAAGAAATTCAAATATCACACTATCTGTAACAGAACTGTGAATCTATTTCTTCTCGAGAATAGTTCAACAAAATTTACAAATAGTCGATAGTCAATGTATTTGTTGGGATATTGTGTATTAAGAAGTTCCCGCTAGAAAGCAAAAAGTCTGTTGTAGTTAAGGAAGTGGTGCCACCAGTGGCATGAGATATAATCCACTGTTACGACCTTTCCTTTTCTATGTTTTTGTTTATTTTTCTTTTTCTTTTGTAGGCTCTTGAGAGGCAGTACTCTCTATGCCGTGTAACGGACATCATCATAACCAAAACCTCTCCTCTAACCACTATTCAAATTACTTCATTTAATCAATAAAAATACTGTTATTTGTGTTTATCCAATTAAAAAATAGAAGTGAAATAGAATAGTTTATCCGTTGAAATGGCAGACAAAGAAGTGTCAAATCTAACCAAATTCGATGGTACGAACTTGGCTATGTGGAAGTTCGGCGTGTCTTTTTTGCTAGACTCGAAAGACTTGATGCAGTTTGCTGATGGTACGGATGACGAACCAGACAAAGCTACAAAACTGAAAGAGTGGAAAGAGTGGAAAAAGGGTTGGTCAAAGACAGCGGTGATCCTACTCGGCTCAGTGGAACAGTCGTTACATATCAATTTGATTAATTGTGACAGTCCGAAGAAAATCTGGGACAAGCTGCACGCACTGTATTGTGACACAAGTGAGGATGCGAAACAGCGTTATTGGCAAGACTTCTATGAGTTCCGCGTCAACGATGGTCAGGCAGTCGTAACTCAGATTGAAAAGTTCGAAACAATCTGTAAAAAGTTGGAGGATGCAGACGACGAGCCGTCTGAATCCGCTATGATGTCTAAGCTCCTCAGCAGTCTACCTACAAAATTCTCAGCATTCACGATGGCATGGGAATGCACCCCTAAAGCAAAGCGAAAAAAGGAGAATTTGATTGCGAGGATAGTTCGTGAAGAAAAGCGACTCACCGACACGGAAGAAAATGAGTCATCACTTGTGCTACAAGTGAAAGCTTTACAGATAAAGCTCGATGAAAAATCGAAGCCGTCGACCAGCGGTCAGAAGAGGCTGAAGAACAAATTAAGTGCGAAGAAAATCGAAGCTCTAAAGAATAAGTACCCGTGTACTTATTGTCATGAAACAGGACATTGGTATCGCGAGTGCAACAAACGGTTGGCAAACGAAAAAAGTGATGGAATGAATTCGGGTCAGGGAAAGGCGTATCTCAGTGATATCTCGGTTCTTTTCTCCGAAACGACGGAAAGCGATGAGTCTGTGTGGCTGGCAGATTCGGGTGCTAGCATGCACATGACCTTCCGGAGTGAACTTTTTCGTGAACTCGGTCCCGCGACAACAGTGCGTTTCGTGAAAATCGCGAGTGACAAAACGTTACCGGTCGCCGGTATCGGAACAATTGATATTCAAGTGAGCGCGAACAATAAACTGTATGACAGACAGCTGTCGAACGTTCTTTTAGTGCCCGATTTGAAACGAAATTTATTCTCAGTGGGAGCAATAAATGATAGACAATTCTCGTTTCATTGCTATCGTGATCGGTGTGAAGTTCGAGAGAGCGATGGTACTGTTTCCGCGGAAGGTGTTCGCTATGGGAAGCTATTCCGTATGCTTTTCGCAATGAAAGCTCCAGCGAACGCGAATGTGGCCGAGACTCAATCGCTACAGCTGTGGCACAACAGACTCGGCCACATCAATGTCAAGGCTATCAAGGAGACCGAAGAACGCGGTGCTGCAAACGGGATGAAAATCGTCAACAAGGCTGATGAATTCTTCTGCGAAGCATGTGTCTTGGGTAAGCAGCCTGAAGTTTCACATCCATCGAGCGAACGAGAGAAAATTACAAAGCCTGGAGAAATGATACACTCCGATGTATGCGGTCCGATGAACGTAGAATCGCCGCTTGGGTCGAGATACTTTGTACTTTTCAAAGACGACCGTACTGGATTCCGAAATGTTTACTTTATGCGGCACAAAGCAGAGGTCTTCGATAGACTCAAGGACTACGTAGCTTTAGTCTCAAAGCAAACTGGCAATAGTGTGAAAACCTTGAAGTCTGACAATGGGAAAGAGTATCTCTCAAATCAGCTTAAAGATTTCTTACAAAAGAAAGGCATTGTCAATGAGTTATCGACGCCGTACGTTCCTGAACAAAACGGCCGTGCTGAGCGTGAAATGCGAACGCTAGTCGAAAGTGCGAGATCGATGTTGATTGCGAAGGATCTTCCTAAGGAACTGTGGGCGGAAGCTGTTAGTACGGCATCGTACGTTCTAAACAGAACGATTTGTAAACAGATCCACGGAATGACAGCCTACGAGAGGTGGTTTCAACGCAAGCCGGAAATCAAACACATACGCGTGTTTGGAAGTGATGCCTACGTAAGTGTGCCAAAACAAAAACGTAAAAAGCTGGATCCGAAAAGTAAAAGGATGACCTTCGTTGGCTACGAAGGAGAATCGAAGAATTATCGATTGTGGGACGCTAAAACCCGAAAAATAACAGTAAGCTGCAACGTCAAATTCAATGAAACCACATCAGTCAAGGATAAGTTGGAAGCTGTACGAAAACAAAATGACCACATAGTTATCGAAGATGACAGTGATTCTGAGGCTGAAGAGGATGAAGAGGACATCAGTGAGCCCGAAGAACAGCCTCAACTACCGGAAGTAATCGAAGTTGAACCTGAGGTGGATAATCAGAGATCGGGGAGAACACGGTTGCGTGATAGGAACCTGATCAGAAAAACTAGCCGCTTAGTTGACGAGATCACACTCGTTGCTGATGCAGTGCCAAAGACATACGAAAGTGCAATTGCAAGTGATGAAGCTGATGAGTGGAAGAGTGCGATGTGTGAAGAAGTGGCGGCGCTTCGCAAAAACGAGACTTGGACACTAGAAAAGCTCCCGGTTGGGCAACGCGCGATCGGGTGTAAGTGGGTGTATACAAGAAAGACTGATTCGGAAGGCAATACCAAGCGACTCAAAGCTAGACTCGTAGCAAAAGGCTTTGCACAACGAGAAGGTATTGACTATTTCGAGACTTTTTCGCCAGTGGTCCGCTATGAATCGATAAGAATGCTCCTTGCCATAGCCGCAGCAAAGGATATGGAAGTAGTGCAGTTCGATGTAAAAACGGCGTTTCTTCATGGAGAATTAGAAGAAACTATTTACATGGAGCAGCCCCGTGAATTTGAAGATGAAGAGAAGGCTGGTGTAGTTTGCAGACTACATAAAAGCCTATACGGACTCAAGCAATCTCCACGCTGCTGGAATTCAAAATTTGTCTTATTTTTGAAGCAGTTCAATTTTGGTCCAACAGAAAGTGACCACTGCGTATTTTCCGGTAATGTAAGAGGAGCAAAAGTGTATCTGGCACTTTATGTGGACGATGGTCTACTACTATCATCATCGAAACCAGCAATAACAGTAGTACTGAGAAACTTGGAACAGCACTTCAAGATAACCATAGAAGATGGCAAGCAGTTTATCGGTCTCGAAATTGATCGTGATCGAAAGAACAGGACAATAAAAATTGGACAGAAGGTGTACACACAGAAAATTCTCAAGAAATTTCGAATGGAAGAAGCCAATCCGTCAACTGTCCCCGCTGAACCAGGCTTGCATCTAAGTCAAGAGCAGAGCCCTAGAAATGAGGAGGAGAATAAGAATATACTGAGCATTCCATATCGTGAAGCAATTGGCTCCCTCCTGTTTGCTGCGAGAGTGAGCCGTCCCGATATAGAATACGCGGTCAACCAAGCTAGCCAATACCTATCGAATTATGGGCAAGAACATTGGCAAGCAGTTAAGAAAATCTTCCGGTACCTGAAGGGAACCCTGGATTATGGGATTGTCTACGGAAGCAGTGGGAGTAACCTTGAACCTACTGGATTTACTGACGCAGACTATGCTGGATGTGTGGATACGCGAAAGTCAACGAACGGTTTCGTGTTTTTACTTAACGGTGGTGCGATTTCATGGTCTAGCCAACGACAACGAGTCGTAGCGCTTTCGACTACAGAGGCAGAGTATATCGCTCTCGCACACGGTACCAAAGATGCGATATGGTTACGCAGAATTTTAGGAGAAATAGGCTTTAAGAGTGATACTATACCTATGTACGTTGATAATCGATCTGCGATCGACTTAGCAAAAAATCCAGAGTGCCATAAGAAAACTAAACATATAGATGTTCGGTTTCATTTTGTACGCAACGTAAATGAGCGTAGTGAAATATCTGTAAGACACGTAGAAAGTAAAGAGCAACTTGCAGACATTTTTACTAAACCATTGTCGAAACAACAGTTTGAGTACATAAGAGAGAGACTGAGTATTGTACGCCAGTCTTAATAAGTGAGAGTGTTGGAATATTGTGTATTAAGAAGTTCCCGCTAGAAAGCAAAAAGTCTGTTGTAGTTAAGGAAGTGGTGCCACCAGTGGCATGAGATATAATCCACTGTTACGACCTTTCCTTTTCTATGTTTTTGTTTATTTTTCTTTTTCGTTTGTAGGCTCTTGAGACGCAGTACTCTCTATGCCGTGTAACGGACATCATCATAACCAAAACCTCTCCTCTAACCACTATTCAAATTATTTCATTTAATCAATAAAAATACTGTTATTTGTGTTTATTCAATTAAAAAATAGAAGTGCACCTTTATTATCCTGAATAATAAAAAATCCCAACAGTATTTTTAATGATGTTTTAATGATGTTCAATTAAATAAATGACGGGAACCTAATACTCAAATTGAAAATTCAAGTAATATTAGATTTATTAAAATGTTTCCTGTATTTCATGTTAGTGCGGTTCGAAACAAAGAAAGTCTAATCGGAAGCGTAGAACTCAGGAACGTAGATCACATCCTGTGACACAAGTTGAAAATCAACTTTCTCAAAATGCGCCTTAACGTCACAATTACCTTCAAGGACAATCACGTTTTAGAGTAATGTCAGAACATTATTACGAGGATATTGACTTATAGGATTCAAGATCGTGCCCCTTGTTCCATCAAAATAAATGAATATCTAATTTTTAACGAAGTTCATGAAGATTTTTTTCCAAATAATGTAATCCGATACAATATCTCGTTCATAGTCCTCCGAACATCACCTTGTAACAAGGATATTTGGAAAAAGTCCCTTTGTTGCAGGAACCATTATAAAATTCTTGGTTTTCAATTCGTGCTACTGAATAACTTCTGCGTTTCAGGTTCCATTTTCAATCTCAAACTGAGATTTTTTTTGCTCCAGATAATGCTAATATGAAATGCAGAAACAATTACGCTAAATAGAGATTCACAAGCTTTCAGTCTTAGCGTAGGACCCTATAAAGAGTGTGAAATTGAATTTGATTTTAAGTTATCGTTCAACTAGCTACCCAGATGACACCGTCAACTAAAATTGAATTTAAAGACATTTTTAACTGAAGTTATTTAACAATTCTAGATTTAGATCGATTCAGTTTGCCAAGCAAAATTCGACCCCACAATCTAATTGAGGACTTGAAAAACTATTTATCTGAATTTAATGCCAAAGAGAGTAAAAGTAAGCTTCAAAATAAGATACCAAATTAAATGGCATAAAGTTTGAAAATCAATGCTGGTCGATAATACTGCTTGAATTACAATGGTGCACAGAATGATTCCTCGGAAGAACGAATTGGCGGCAACGGTTAGGTAACAAACTTATTGCTATTGGCTCGATCAAAGTGAAATGATGGGATATTCAGCCATTATCATCTGTAGTATATCCCGCTCTTCAATTTTGCTTCAACTGATGTTAAGAAGGTGGCGATGGCCTGATGAAATTCACTCTGGCACCTGACGTCTGACGTAACAACCAGGTTCGATGGTTATAATGATTGCACCGCTCGAGAAACCAGGATCCTTGCCACCTAAACGTTTTGACCATCAGGTAAGGCATAATTTTCCTCGTGTTATCAAAGTTTAAACTTCGAGCCTGCTGACAAAAAAACGAATTTAATCATTGAATCCATGTTAAAATATTGTAATTGTCAAAGATTACGTAATTAGAAATTTACCTACATGCTTCCATGCCTGACAAGTTTAGTCCCGCTTTGACAATGAATTATTTCATACCTGAAAATATTACAAGCTATTATTATCAGACTGGAACTTTTGGTATTTTTGGATACTACTAATTTCCAATAAAATGCACAAAACATATATCGTTAATGGAAGAAGAAAGTTTCTTTCTTCTATAATCAACCTCCTGGTCACGAATACTTCACAAATAAATCGTTAATGAGACGCATTTTTAATTTTATGTAAATAAAAAATCTGTCCACAATAAACATTGTTTTTACTCACCTACCTTTGTTTGTCCAGACTCCCACTTGTTAATGACATTTCACATTGAATTTCAGATTTTTTCTTTCAATAAATAACATCCAATTTCTGTATCATTTGATATTTGCGTCGGTTGAATATTTTCCGATATCGACCACGGTATTGCTGAACGATAGTATTCTTAGACAATTCGCGCTACGTAAAAATAAACAGCAACATAACCTCAATCCGCGGTTTTATGCACGAGAGATTTACAGCTCTTGAGTCTTGTCTCATTTTGTGTACGTTGGCCCCCTGCTCAGTAGACGAAAACATCGCCGCGGGGCGATTTCACCGACCAATGAGATTGAATTATTTGGCGCATGCGCATTGTATGTATAGTTTCAAGAGATTGTCCCCGTATATAATATATATATAGGTAGATCCATTACTTTTCGACCGCAGCCTGCGGGCTTGGGTCAGCGATTCGGCTGCTGATTTTTTTCAAGAAAATAGGTTAAAAAAAAGACGATTCTCCAAATTTGAGCTTAATATAAGAAAATCTGGTGGCTATAGAAATTTTTTGAGTTTTTAATAATTCAATTTTTTAGTTATTTTTACGATTTTTTCATGCGAGCTCTATAGGAATTAAAGACTCGAATGAAACGGCGTTCTCCTTTTCTGACCTTTTATTTTAGAGAAAAAAATAGTTTTTTACTCTAAAGCGAAATCCAGTTTGATTAGGACCCTTTTCATGAACTACTATTTTAGCAAAATTTCGCATAAATTTGAAACGCTGCCAAGTCAAGAATTTTCCAAGTAGACGGTCAATCGACGGCTCAAATTTTTCGTTTAGGTATATTTTATCACTACCCACACGAATTATTATTAATTACCACGTTCCTTTTTATATACGACCTCGCAAAACCAACTGATTGCCGAAAAATTGCTGTTTTCAGATAGCTGTAACTTTTTTCTATCAACTCGAAATCGCTTGAAATTTTCAGGGAATATACTTCATTCTATCCCCAAATAACACTGGAAATTTCCAGCTAGGAGTTGAAGTTGTTAACGAGCTGTGAATTTTCAAAATGTTCAAGTTTCCCACATAATATTTCATATTTCATGGCATTATCAAAGACTTCTTGAATTGCACGTGGAAAATTTACACTTGTCGATTATTAACCTGAATAAAAAAAACATGAAGAGCTTGCAAAACTACATACTGAAGTAATGTTATAAAAATATGACTTACATCCCTATAATTTGTATCGCCTTAAAAAAAAAACTCATAGACTGCGAGAATAGGATATTTATAGTAGTATAAAATATTTTTACTTATCATTCGTATTGTAATTATTTATTTGAAATCAAACATTTGTTTCTTTGTGTCCCATGAAGTCATACTCATTTCAATACTTGTTATATGTATAGTTGATAATGCCATGAAATATGAAATATTATGTGGGAAACTTGAACATTTTGAAAATTCACAGCTCGTTAACAACTTCGACTCCTAGCTGGAAATTTTTAGCATTATTTGGGGACAGAATTAAGTATATTCCCTGAAAATTTCAAGCGATTTCGAGTTGATAAAAAAAAGTTACAGCTATCCGAAAACAGCGATTTTTCAGAAATCAGTTGGTTTTGCGAGGCCGTATATAAAAAGGAACGTGGTAATTAATAATAATTCGTGTAGGTAGTGATAAAATATACCTAGACGAAAAATTTGAGCCGTCGATTGGCCGTCTACTTGGAAAATTCTTGACTTGGCAGCGTTTCAAATTTATGCGAAATTTTGCTAAAATAGTAGTTCATGAAAAGGGTCCTAATTAAACTGGATTTCGCTTTAGAGTAAAAAACTATTTTTTTCCTTAAAACACAAGGTCAGAAAAGGGGAATGCCGTTTCATTCGAGTCTTTAAGTCCCATAGAGCTTGCATGAAAAAATCGTGAAAATAACTAAAAAATTGAATTATTAAAAACTACAAAAATTTCTATGGCCACCAGATTTTTTCATATTAAGCTGAAATTTGGAGAATCGTTTTTTTTTTAACCTATTTTCTTGAAAAAAATCAGCAGCCGAATCGCTGACCCAAGCCCGCAGGCTGCGGTCGAAAAGTAATGGATCTACCCATATATGTTCTATAAAGTACTCACAAAAGTAGAAACTCGTTGAAATCTTTGGGTTTTCGAATAAGCACTTCTTTTGAAGAAGATTTATCTTGACCTTGGAGATTTGTTGATTAAAGTTATTCTTGGATATGAAGGTCACAAAACGAAACACTTTTTATCGTGTTAACGTTTCGGCCCTGGTGGGGGCCCTCCTCAGAACAATTTTATTTAAATATCTGTCACGAACAAAATGAAAAATGATATACAAATAGGTTTGACAAAGTAAGACATATTGATGTAAATAATATGCAAGGTGTTGAAGCAAATATAAAAGAGAGATTACCTCATATGCGATAACACTTCCAATTACATAAATGCGTGTTGATGATTGAAGAATAAATAGAACAAAAAGGCAAAAACGACAAAATACGAAACACACTACGTTAGCGACACGTAACTCCCACGAATTCATAATTATAGTTGGTTTGTTAAAAGAATTAAAATACACAGCCGTTACGGTTGAGTCAAAGCACATGAGCACAGTGGAACGTCTAGTGTGTAGTGGGAAGAGGTCGATCTCAAAAGTTATCAGAGCAACGCAGAGTCAACGGGTTAAACGGAAAACAAAATTTTTTTGTGTTAAGAAGATAAAATCGAGAGCAAGCTCAGTCGGTAATGGACAAATTACGATGGTCGTATCACAGAGGTGTAAATATTGCTTAGGTGTTCTATGTCTTGTTTACGGTTGACAGAATTAGGATGTGCTACAATATTGCACATTTCCAACAGAAGCCTATTATAATACAAAGGTTCAACATCAATAATACTAGCTTGAGAATAGTTAAAAGAGTGGTCGAAATCGATGGCATGTCTCGTCAATGCGGTATAATTATCCTCATGTTTGTGGATATTGCGTCTATGTTCGGTTATCCTGGTGTGTAGTTGTCTACTAGTTTGGCCTATGTAAGCCTTGTTGCAATGATTGCAAGGTATTTTGTAAACTACACCCGAGCGATTGACCAGGGGTAGGGGGTCTTTACCCGAATCAAACATCGAGGATATATCATGTGCGCATTTACCCACAAATTGAATTTTGTATTTGGAGAATGTTCTATTAAGAGACTCAAACAAACCCGCTACATAAGGGATGGAAATATAGTTTTTTTGAATGGTCTGTGTAGTAGTTGTATCGAGATTGTTGTTAGGGCTGGTAGATGCCAAGATGGAATCATATTTGAACTTTATATGTTTGTTAAGCAGGCGAGATGGATAGTCGTTCTTAAATAGTACCTGCTGAATCAAGGACAAATTTTTATTGTGAAATTCCATGCTTGAGAGTCGAATCGCTCTGTCAACTAAGCAATTGATCGTTCCAATTTTGTATGATTTGGGATGGTGAGAATGGTAATTTAAATACCTTTGTGACCAAGTAGCCTTGTGGAACCAATCAGTTTTAATGAGCTGATTGTCATTGATAATCAGGACATCTAAAAAGCTGATTTGGTGATTAGACTCTGATTCGGACGTAAATTGTAGTCTCGGATGGAAACTATTGAAAACTGAAAGCATTTCTGCGACTTTATGCGAAGGGACAGCTGTAATTATGTCGTCTACGTATCTGAAAAAGAATGAAGGCTTGAAGTCTAGTTTATTAAGACAGTGTTGTTCAAGGTCATCCAAAACCAAATCAGACAAAATTGGAGAGAGCGGTGAGCCCATAGGTAAGCCAAACGTTTGGGCATATATGTTGTGGTTAAATTTAAATATGGCAGCCTTAAAACATATTTGTAATGCTTTTAAGAGTTCATTACGTGGGACCGGAATTTTGTCCACCAGCTGATGCCAGCGCTGTTTGACAGCGTTGATTGCCAGATCTTGTGGTACATTAGTGAATAAGGATATAACATCCAGTGAGACTAAAATATAATCAGCTGGAAGACGAAGGTCCCTAATAGCATTCACCAACGCAAAACTATCTCTTATCCGTGACAAAGGTGGTATGATGTTATTACCTATCCATTTACTAAGGAAACGAGCCAAATTAATCGTCGGACTATCAGTGAAGGACACAATGATTCGTACCGGTGTATCAGGTTTATGGATTTTCGGTAATCCATAAGCTCTAGGTGGTAGACAATCCGTTTTAGCAATTTGACGTCTTAATTGATTAGAGATGAATTTGCTATTGACCCAATCGGTTGTTAGTTTTTTTACTTCTTGTTGCAAAGTAGAAGTGAGATCATATCTAACAACTTTATAGGAATTAATGTTAGATAGTTGTTGCAACATTTTGGCCTCGTACATTGGTTTGTTCATAACAACAGTCTTGTTTCCCTTATCCGCTTTCAAGAAAAGCAAGTCCTTATTGTTGTTTTGGAAGATCTTGGTTTCTTTGATTTTTTTGTGAAGGACATTCTTATCGGCGTTAAGGGGAGCAGGAGTGTTAATGAACTTTTTTATTGTATTGGTGAAATCTTGCCGAGCCGTATTGCGAGAATTAGAAGGAATGCAGGAGATCTTTGATTCAAAATCCGATATGAGTTTATTGGTTGGAATGCGGTTATTCTTAAAAGGAATGCCATATTTAGGTCCCATTTTTAGTACGTCGATAACATTGGCCGGAATCTCGGTGCTACTGAGGTTTACTAACCAATTTTCAGAGGTCGTGTCAATTGGATTAGAATTAAGTCGTTTTTTGTTACTGATCAGACTAGCCAGTTTGTTGATATTAGCCGTCTTGTAAGCGTTGAAGGCCGGTTCTAATTTCAAGTGTTGCGTGTCGAAGAATTTTTTTGACACTTCAACCGGTAATTCAATTAAGATGTCATTCTCCAGCGACAACAAAATATTTTGGCATTTAACGATAGACGCGTGAGCGTCACTAATCTCAAGATTGAGTACCGACCTTTGAAATTTGTATACATTGTGTGTGTAAACAGAACGCGACTTAGACATTTTAAAATTAATACCGTTCGAAATAAGCTTAGGGAATTTTAAATGAGTTGGTAGAATCGATCTTTTCTTGCAGTTGAAAAGAAAGATCCGGTGGTTTTTTAGCTTCAACAAGGACTCGGATATGGTGGCCCAACGTCTCAGCTTCCCCGCCAAGGTCTTTCCGTATGCAAGAGAGATGTCATGAAAAAACCCCATGGTTCCCACGTTTTATTCCGTTAATATGATGAAGAAGATTTATCTTGACCTTGGAGATTTGTTGATTGAAGTTATTCTTGGATATGAAGGTCACAAAACGAAACACTTTTTATCGTGTTAACGTTTCGGCCCTGGTGGGGGCCCTCCTCAGAACAATTTTATTTAAATATCTGTCACGAACAAAATAAAGATTTTGTGGGTAAATGCGCACATGATATATCCTCGATGTTTGATTCGGGTAAAGACCCCCTACCCCTGGTCAATCGCTCGGGTGTAGTTTACAAAATACCTTGCAATCATTGCAACAAGGCTTACATAGGCCAAACTAGTAGACAACTACACACCAGGATAACCGAACATAGACGCAATATCCACAAACATGAGGATAATTATACCGCATTGACGAGACATGCCATCGATTTCGACCACTCTTTTAACTATTCTCAAGCTAGTATTATTGATGTTGAACCTTTGTATTATAATAGGCTTCTGTTGGAAATGTGCAATATTGTAGCACATCCTAATTCTGTCAACCGTAAACAAGACATAGAACACCTAAGCAATATTTACACCTCTGTGATACGACCATCGTAATTTGTCCATTACCGACTGAGCTTGCTCTCGATTTTATCTTCTTAACACAAAAAAATTTTGTTTTCCGTTTAACCCGTTGACTCTGCGTTGCTCTGATAACTTTTGAGATCGACCTCTTCCCACTACACACTAGACGTTCCACTGTGCTCATGTGCTTTGACTCAACCGTAACGGCTGTGTATTTTAATTCTTTTAACAAACCAACTATAATTATGAATTCGTGGGAGTTACGTGTCGCTAACGTAGTGTGTTTCGTATTTTGTCGTTTTTGCCTTTTTGTTCTATTTATTCTTCAATCATCAACACGCATTTATGTAATTGGAAGTGTTATCGCATATGAGGTAATCTCTCTTTTATATTTGCTTCAACACCTTGCATATTATTTACATCAATATGTCTTACTTTGTCAAACCTATTTGTATATCATTTTTCATTTTGTTCGTGACAGATATTTAAATAAAATTGTTCTGAGGAGGGCCCCCACCAGGGCCGAAACGTTAACACGATAAAAAGTGTTTCGTTTTGTGACCTTCATATCCAAGAATAACTTTAATCAAGCACTTCTTTTCACCAGTCACTTCGTCAAACACTTTTTCCTGTACGAGGGATTTTTCAAATGCGAGAGAAGTTTCAAACTGCTATTCGAATTTGTACCAAAGGAGACATGCCCACCCTCCACTGAGCAAAAACCAACCAGCCAATCGTCCATGGGGTGTACGCCACGTGACATGTAAGCAAAAATGTAACGCGGGAACAGTATAAGCAGAGAAAATTTTCTCAAGAGGCTGTTTTTCCCATCAAACGTTGCTCGCTACCTGTTTTTTCGTTGACTGATTTTTCTCCTATCAGATGTCCCACGCTGATGAGGGTGGTGGTGTGCAGGCATAGGCCCGTTCGCCATAGAAGTGTCGTAAAACATTGCTCTAGGTAGCAAGTGTTCGTGGGGTCGAATTTCTCCGAATGGTTAGTTGTTGACTCCAGATTATGCGGACGTAACCCCTCCTCAAACGCTATAAACACAAACCATCCGGTCAAGAGTCGGGAAGACCAGATTTTTTTTCCCACGGGATGTCGCTCGCTACATGCTTTTCGTTAACCGATTTTTCTCATCACATGTCCCACGCTGATTAGGGTTGGGGTGTGCAGGCTCAGACCTGTTTGCCATAAAATTTTTTTATTCTCTGATGGCGGGTTACCACCTGTACCCAGAGCTTGGACCCCCACCACCCCCAAATTCTCGCGATCTATCAGCATAAATTAGCTCAACGCATCCGATGCAAACTCGTCAGTCTTACACGATACGTGCAAGTCAAAAGTTCTACAAAGTTGAAAGTTATAACTATATCATCATCAACATTAAAGCCATGACCACCGAAACATATTCGAATCTCGTCAAGATGATGGAGAATGATGGGGTTGTCACAAATCTCCGGCATAAGAATTTGCAGGCCTTTCTGGTCGACGCGCACGGGCCATCGTTGAGCGATTGAGGCTGGTACTGCGCGAGGAGGGAAATGTGAAGGTTAACCTCACATTACCGTGCAGATTTGAAAACACAAAGCACGATGGGATTGCGGAAGAAGTTAAAAGCTTCAACACCTCCAACACCGCGATCCTCCCCTCGAGCGATATAGACGGTTGGTTTACACACGCAAGGAACGATCTGCTTGTGAAGGTTGAAGATTTTGAACAACGCGATTCGGGGTGGAGCATGATCAAGATCAATATCACCGTAAACATCAACCGGTACCAGCCTCTCGCAGCGGGGCTTTCAGCATTCGTTGAGCTGCCCAAAGATATTCAACGGAAGAGAGCGGTGGTAAACGTGAAAAAAAAAAAAAACATGAAAGATGCCTTCTCTGGGCCACATCTGCAGCCCTCCACCAGGTCAACAACAACACTGAAAGGACTCACCATTATCATCGGTATATTTCCGAGTTGGACCGTACAGGTATCAAATTCCTTGCTACTCTGCACGATCTGAAAAAGTTTGAGAGATTAAATAATTTTCGAATCAATGTATACGCGATAGAATCTCAAACTTTTTCAGATCATGCAAAATTGGAAAAAAGCGTCATCGCGCTAATTTATTTCAGTAAAAATTTGCGTAACGTGAACATTAACACAATTCATCTTCTAATTCTTGAAAGTAACGATCGCCACAAAAATGATATGGCTCACGAGTTCACATCGAGATTCCACTTTGCTTGGATTAAAGATGTTTCACGATTGGTGAGCAAACAATTGTTTCATTATAATGGTCACCTGTTTTTATACGAAAGATGTTTGTGTCACTTTGCCGTGAAACACGCCTACGAAAATCATCGATAAGATTGCATTATGTTAAATAAAGTGCGTATGGAATTTCCCAAGTCTAAACATGTAACATTTTCAAATTTTGAAAACAAAGGCACCGTCCCGTTTATCGTTTACGCCGATCTCGAATGTATATTAAAGTCTGTACGGGTAGATGAATTCCAGAATCACGTCTCAAACTGTGAAATACATGAATTTCAAAAACATGTCCCACACAGTGTAGCAATGTACATTGAGCGTACGATGAGACTTTATCAGAGTTCCATAATAAACGCGGTGCTGATTGCATAGATTGGTTCATGCAGCAGCTTGAAGATTTATCAATTCATGCAGTCACACATGAAAAATATAATTCCGATGGAGTCTCTTACCCAAGTGCAGCGCGATCGTCACACGCGTGCAAAGAATTGTTATATTTGCGAAAAGCCGTTTACCCCTGACGAGAAAAAGTGTCACGATCACTGCCACTTCACGGGTAAATATCGCGGTCCTGCTCATGATCGGTATAATTTAAATTTCAGAGAGACGCATACAATTCCAATAGTTTTTCACAATTTGTCTGGTTACGATACACAGTTTTTAATAAAATCCCTCGCGTCAACTTTTCCCGGTGAAATTACACTGCTACCCATAAATAAGGAAAAATATATATCCTTCAGGAAACGTGTTGATGGGACAATGACGCGCTTGCGATTCATCGATTCGTTTCGATTTATGGCTAGCAGTATCGATAAACTTTCGTCCCACACTATGACCTCGATTCAACGGTCAATGGCGGGACCGACTACACATCTCACCTTGTTAAATCGAGGTTGCGTACGCTTCGCCCAAGCAGTATCTGCGCACAGGCCCTGTAGCGCGATTCTGTAACTCGTTATAAGAATAACGATTCGGAACGCTATCGTAACGATAACGAATTTCGCCGCGTGTAACGACAATCTCATAACGACGGTGCGATTCCGTAACTACGAATAGCGACACTTCGACGTTACAGAATGGGATAACGAATCGTCGTTATGGATACCGACAGGAAGTGACGTATTGTGACAAATCCTTAGTAAGTAACTAGAATTTTATCGAAACTCGCCTTAAAATAGTTGAAATTCGTGCCGCGGTGGCGCGCATGAAGGTTTAAATCGAGGCGCGCATGAAGGTTTAAATCGAGGCGCGCACAATCACTCAGTCACAGTCAGTGCAAATCCATCGTATAGTGAACATTGTAAATATAAATATCATCATTGTTATTATATCTTAACGATCTTAACACCGTTTAATACTTTTAATAAATTTTAATACGAGTAAAAAAATTTATTTGCACTCATACTCTTAAAAGGAGCCCTTTGACCACGTGTCGTGAATCCCCATGCAGCGTTTACTGCTTCTACGTTTTCCTCACTATTCTCTTTGCATGGACCACCATTGGGTTCTTCACGTAGAACCAATATTCTGAAGAGTAAAATTATATAACTACTCCCATTTTTTACTAAAGATCATAACTGTAGCTGTAATATTTTCAATACTTCAAGAAGTCTTTGAGTTTGTTAATTTCATGGAGGCAAAGCTATTTAAAAACAATACCATTTGAAAAAAAATTGAGGTCTAGTTTAGAATAAAGATTTTTCGCGTTTTTATTTTTTGTTCAGGTTAAAAAAGGTGAATATTTTTTATAAAATAAAGTTATACTTTAAAAACACAATTGAATATTTCTTTATGTACAATCAATTGTAAACATTATAGTTGAAGGAATGTAAACTCGAAAAATTGGTGATTTTGAAAAATTAACGACGGAGCCAGGAATCGAACCTGGCGTATAGAGATGCTTGACCGCAGCCTTACTCCTATGAGCCTATGAGATTTTGATGAAATAATATCTGTGCATTGAAGATATTAAAGAAATGAAATGACATGGAATTTTGAAAAAGGTACGCCAAGGCAGTACGTCGGAGCGTAACACCGCCCTGACTCTGTTGTCGTTAATTTCTCTCATCACCTTTGAACATTATACTTGTTGGCAATTTAACCATAAACATCATTCCATATTCTGTATTCTATTCATCCGCATCACGGAAGTTGGGAAATCTTTCTCTCATAATTTGTTGTTGAATTCGTTGAGCCATCGGATCAACATCATTCTCTACGGGATGAGCTATCGGTGCTAGTTGTTCGTCATCTTCATTGTTTAATCGTAGTTGCACTCTCATGTTGTGCAGTACTGCACACGCATTAACAATTTTCGCTGCGAACGCTGGTTTGTACATCAAGACTCGCTGGTATGACAAGCATCTCCATACAGATTTAAAAACTCCAAAAAACCGCTCGACGACGCTTCTAGCCTTACATAGTTGTTGTGTATATTGATGTTGTCGCGTATCTTCAGGAAAATTGGCCAGAGGTGTTAACAGCCAAGGCTCCAACGGATATCGAGCATCACCTGATGGAAAATATATTGATTTAGAAAAAAGTAGACTAAATATAATATGCATATTATGTATATAAAACTCAAACTGAACCTATGCTGCTTTGCTGAGGTGTTGACCAAGATTCATCACAGCTTCTTGAGGCAGGCGAAAAAGGCTGAGAAACTCTTCTCGTGGTAGCTGAAAAGGATTCTGAGCATCTCTCAGTCGCCTTCTTTCCACACGACGTTCGAGTCGACGTAATCTTTCCTCAAGAACGAATACATCCCAAGCAAGGTATTCGATAGCCATGATCCTTTGAGATTGAAGATAATCAAAGAAACAGCGTAAATAATAGACTTAATAGTAGAAATGAATTATTAATCAAATTAATGAATAATTATATTTGTGGAAGCAACTTTGTGGGTTCTTCGGAGCAACACTACAATTTATAGGTTATGTTATTCTTTTTTAGAAAATAATGAAATCTATTCTACAGTTTTTTCTGAAGTCAATCTGCATTGATAATTCCTAATTACTGCAAAATTCAACTTACTTACTTGTTATTTCAAACGTCGTAATTATTTTTCACTTTCGGAGCACTTTTCGAAGCACTTTCTCGGAGTCGAGAAAAATATGGGAAACGCACACCACTCCTCTAGCTCGTGTGCAAAGTGTCGTTATAATGGTCGTTATAGCGTACCGAGGGGGTCTCTGAGCCTCGCTATCCGCTCGCACCGTAACGACATCATAACGACACTTTTCGTTACTAATAACGACAAAACTCGCTAAGAATAGTGTACAGAATCGCATTTGTCGTTATAATAGCGACGCGGTCGGTAGCATAACGAAACTTGTCGTTATGAGTCCATAACGACAGCATAACGAGTTACAGAATCGCGCTACTGGCCGCTGTCGCTAGCAGTGCCGTACAATAAAGCGCGCAATCGCGCCCCTTTCTCTTGATCGTATATTTTGCATTATTATATATATATATGTGTCAAGAATACTGAAATGAATAACGAGGAGGATTATCACCGCTTTATTCTATTCGGTCTCCAGAGAAACTACGGAAAAGATCAATAACAGAATAAACATTGAACATTTTGAATCTGGTTATAAACGTTGAATTTTAAAAAGCTTTGTTCAATAAGTTAAGTTCCGTTTTATCTTGTAAAAGAATAAAAAGGTGGTTCAACATGCGTCCCACCAGTGCAGCCAGATCGTGGGTAGAAGTTACCACCTCTCCGACTCTCTACCCACAGCGCACACAATCACAACTAGTGTGTCCGTGAACAGGCGGTGCCGACGCTACTCGAAAATAGTCGAGAGCGGCCGAAGATCGCTTCTCCTCACGCGTTAACATTCTCCCGTCGACCGGCCAGCATGTGTACTAACACATCTAAGCTGAGCACGTGCGTGAGTAGCCAAGCCAAAAGCGAGGCTTGGAAAAAAATGAAACTAGCGCGAAGCCTGAGAAACTCGCATATGACGTCACGCGACGAATTTTTTTTTTATGTTTTCAGGTTTTTTGCAGCAAAATAATTTATAATTTAATAATTTTAAGCATGAATATTAATAATTAATAATTATTATTATGGTCATTAAAAAGCCTTAATTAATAATAATAATAATTAATATTATTATTATTATTGTTATTATTATTATTATTATTACTAAAATTATTAATTGATCGGGATTCGTGATTTTCTTCTATAGAAATCGTATTTTTGATGCTTTTTCAGTAACTTTCGTCTTGTTTACGTTACTTTTATTTCTTTTTTCAAATAATTTCATATTTTTTTGGGCTCATGGATGAGCCAGTAGAAAAAAAGCCGAAATCGGCAAAAAATTTTCAGCATCAATGGTACGATGACTACCCAGAATGGCGGTTATGGGTTCGGGAAATCCCTTCGGATCGCGCAAAATTTTTTTGCATTGCGTGCAAAAACACGTTTTCATGCGGGTGTAGTGAAATTCTGCGACATTCTAAGTCTGCAGGGCATGTTAAAAATATGCCCTTGATGGCTAAAAGAGTTGCAGATTTTCAAAACACGATGCCTTCAGCATCTGTTTCAGAAGCAACTTGTACTGCTGGTCTTGAATCATTTTCAGTTGATAATGATGCTGATTTTGAATTCAAAGAAAGAGTACAAATTGCTGAAGTTCGTTTCGCGACTTTTCTTGCAGAGAACAACATTTCCATGTCGGCCGCTTCGGAAATGTTGAAATTATTTAAAACGATAGGGAAAGAGCCTGCTGTGCTACAGGCCATGAAAGTCGGTAAAACGAAAGCCACAAAACTCATTGATAAAGTTGTTGGCGTAGTTGAAACCGAGCGAATTGTCGAAATTTTACGCGAAAATCGTTTTTCTGTGCATCTGGACGAAACTTCAGATTGCACAAACGACAAATGGATGGCAGTAATGGTCCGGTACGTTGAGCCAAATACGTTGGCTGTGAAAACTGAATTATTACAATTAATTCATTTAGATGCAGCTGACTGCTCAGCCAATGAGCTTTTCAAATCGTTGAAAAATGAATTTTGTAAAAAACAGATTCCACTGTCCAACATAATTGGCTACGCGAAATCAATGCTGCGAGCATTGCCATTGAATATTTGTGGCTGCAACAAAGCAGGTTTTAAAAATTTTTGCAGGACATCCAGAAGCATTCTCTTTGAATAAGCTTGCAAGCAGTGAACTAATGTCTGTTCACTTTGAAAAAAAGCGTTTACCTTGTTAAATGATTCCAAAGAAAATTGCAAAAAAAGCATGTATGCCTTTGTAAAAGGCATTTTTAGAATTTCGAGGAGTTCTCCTGCTTGCTTACATTTTTCGAATGACATTTCTGTCAAAAAAGCCATCAATGAGTCCCAATTTTTCAAAATTTTAACGATCACGGAATGACGCGACAGCCATCTTGTTTCGGCATAACGGGTGATTTTAGACGGACGATCGGAAAAACTTTTTTGAAATTCACAAAAGATGGCTGTTCTTTTAGGACTCGCATTCAAAAACGACGCAATGTTTTTAATGAAAGAATTAATTTCCTCCGGAATCACGGCATAAGCAGCACTTGCGCTTAATGCGAGGGAATGGCAGATGCATGGTATCGTAACGAGTTGAGGGATTTGTTCCGATAACAATTTACGAACCGATAAATGCTCGCCCATCATCACCGACGCGTTATCGCTCGCGTAGCCAATTATGTTGGACAGTGGAATCTGTTTTTTACAAAATTCATTTTTCAACGATTTGAAAAGCTCATTGGCTGAGCAGTCAGCTGCATCTAAATGAATTAATTGTAATAATTCAGTTTTCACAGCCAACGTATTTGGCTCAACGTACCGGACCATTACTGCCATCCATTTGTCGTTTGTGCAATCTGAAGTTTCGTCCAGATGCACAGAAAAACGATTTTCGCGTAAAATTTCGACAATTCGCTCGGTTTCAACTACGCCAACAACTTTATCAATGAGTTTTGTGGCTTTCGTTTTACCGACTTTCATGGCCTGTAGCACAGCAGGCTCTTTCCCTATCGTTTTAAATAATTTCAACATTTCCGAAGCGGCCGACATGGAAATGTTGTTCTCTGCAAGAAAAGTCGCGAAACGAACTTCAGCAATTTGTACTCTTTCTTTGAATTCAAAATCAGCATCATTATCAACTGAAAATGATTCAAGACCAGCAGTACAAGTTGCTTCTGAAACAGATGCTGAAGGCATCGTGTTTTGAAAATCTGCAACTCTTTTAGCCATCAAGGGCATATTTTTAACATGCCCTGCAGACTTAGAATGTCGCAGAATTTCACTACACCCGCATGAAAACGTGTTTTTGCACGCAATGCAAAAAAATTTTGCGCGATCCGAAGGGATTTCCCGAACCCATAACCGCCATTCTGGGTAGTCATCGTACCATTGATGCTGAAAATTTTTTGCCGATTTCGGCTTTTTTTCTACTGGCTCATCCATGAGCCCAAAAAAATATGAAATTATTTGAAAAAAGAAATAAAAGTAACGTAAACAAGACGAAAGTTACTGAAAAAGCATCAAAAATACGATTTCTATAGAAGAAAATCACGAATCCCGATCAATTAATAATTTTAGTAATAATAATAATAATAATAACAATAATAATAATAATATTAATTATTATTATTATTAATTAAGGCTTTTTAATGACCATAATAATAATTATTAATTATTAATATTCATGCTTAAAATTATTAAATTATAAATTATTTTGCTGCAAAAAACCTGAAAACATAAAAAAAAAATTCGTCGCGTGACGTCATATGCGAGTTTCTCAGGCTTCGCGCTAGTTTCATTTTTTTCCAAGCCTCGCTTTTGGCTTGGCTACTCACGCACGTGCTCAGCTTAGATGTGTTAGTACACATGCTGGCCGGTCGACGGGAGAATGTTAACGCGTGAGGAGAAGCGATCTTCGGCCGCTCTCGACTATTTTCGAGTAGCGTCGGCACCGCCTGTTCACGGACACACTAGTTGTGATTGTGTGCGCTGTGGGTAGAGAGTCGGAGAGGTGGTAACTTCTACCCACGATCTGGCTGCACTGCGTCCCACACGCAAAACACAAAGTTCGCGAGTGTTATCTGGCCATTCTCCGACATCAGAAGTGGGATACCGAAGGGACGCGGAACCATCCATTTCAGAATTACCGTCCGAGACTCCTCAACGCAATTCTGATACTTCGGAAGATCGTTGGCAAATTTTGTTTGAGAATCAAAATAAAAATATGATAGAGTTAATTCGAAAAATGCGAAGTCCAACTGCTGATTCTCATCATGAAGTTACTTTTCCGCTATTCAATCCGGATGAGCAAAATATCAATGCACAAGCTTGGTGCTCGACAGCTAGCTTGTGTATGCAAGAACAGGAACTTCAAGGGAGCAAGTTAGTAAATGCGTTGAGTAAAGCTATGAAAGGATCAGCTGCATCTTGGTTTCCTCAAATCAGCTTTAACGGAATGACTTGGGAACAATTTAAAAACATTTTTCTCGCGCGATATGAAATTATTGAAACTCCCGCGGCGACGTTACTTTCGTTATATTCTGGACAGCCAAATGGAGATGAAAATATCGCTGCATATTCAAGTCGAGTTTTGAGTGTTCTTATTCCACGACTACAACTGATGAATTCCGAAGAAATTGCTGTTTCGATTGTTCTTTCTCACGTGGCTCAGTTGCATCCACGTTTAAAACGCTTGGCTCTTACTACGGAAATAAGTTTTCGAACGAAGTTACAACAAGAACTTATGACAGTTGATTACCGAAAAAGAGCTTTTCCTTTTTCTCAAGCCAGAGAGGGCTCATCGTTCGATTCCAAACGACTGAGATCTTCTGTATCTTCATTAAAATGTTTTCACTGTGGAAAATTTGGACACAAAATATCGGAGTGTCGAAGTCGTTCATTGAGCACCATATCCCGGACAACTTTGGAAATCATTCAAAGAAAATACCCTCCACCGCTGTGAAATCTTCTGTGACGTGCTTCAAATGTGGAGAAGTTGGACATGTTTCTACGAGCTGCAAGAAGTCTTCTGGATCTGGACAAAATACCCTTGCTCAAGGTCAAATGGAGCGTCGTGTTAATTCGTGTTCTATTCAACCGACTTTTGGCGAGTTACTACATTCCGGTGAGAAGTTTTCATTTTGTTTTGATTCCGGTGCTGAACGCTCTCTGATTAAAGAAAGCATTGCTAAAAAATTTTCAGGAAAACGTCAGAACTTTAAAGTCATTCTTTCCGGTATCGGTCCTTCCAGTATTCAAAGTGTCATTCAAATCTTGGCACAAGTGACTATAAATGATCATTGCCTGGAAATTTTATTTCATGTGATTCATGATGATTTTCTTAGTACTGAAATTCTTGTTGGAAGAGAAATATTATCTCTTGGTTACTCAATAGAAATGACAGTTGAAAGTTTAGTTCTAAAAAGAATTCCGAGGGTTAATGTTTGTGAAGTAGACTATCATTCATTTAATTTTGACGAAATGAAAACAGACGTTTCTGAACTTGACAAACGTCTCTTGGTTGATGTTTTAAACAAATTTCGTTCAACTTTCGTCATAGGAACACCTAAATCTAGAGTAACGACCGGACAACTTGAAATTCGCTTGCTAGATCCTAACCGAACCGTGCAAAGACGACCTTATCGTCTTTCGACTGTTGAACGTCAAATAGTGCGAGACAAAATCAAAGAATTACAAGAGGAGAATGTCATCAGACCCAGTTGTTCTCCTTTTGCTAGTCCCATTATTTTAGTTAAAAAAAAAGATGGTTCTGATCGAATGTGTGTTGATTATCGGGAGCTTAACAATAATACGGTGGCTGATAAATATCCGTTACCGCTTATTGCTGATCAGATAGATAGACTAGGAGGTGCTCATTATTTTACATCTCTTGATATGGCTAGCGGTTTCCACCAAGTTCCTATTCACCCAGATTCTATTGAACGGACTGCTTTTGTTACTCCTGACGGGCAGTACGAATATTTAGCAATGCCTTTTGGTTTGAAAAATGCACCTTCTGTTTTTCAGCGAGCAATTAACAAAGCTTTGGGAGATCTAGTGAATACGTCTATTATTTGTTATATGGATGATATTCTCATCCCGTCAGAAACAATTACTGAGGGTATTCGAAAATTAGAAGTTGTTTGAGCGGCTTTGACTAAAGCTGGATTTTCAGTCAATCTAAAGAAATGTTCATTTTTGAAAACGAAAATAGAATTTCTTGGTTATCAAGTTTCGGCAGGAGAAATTCGACCAAATCCTCGCAAGGTTATCGCGTTGACTGCACTCCCGCCTCCTCAAACTGTTACTCAACTTAGACAATTTATTGGACTTGCCTCGTATTTTCGGCAATTTATAAAAGGGTTTTCTAAACTTGTTTGTCCTTTGTATAAACTTACTAATGGAAAGGGTAGGATTGATTGGAAACCTGAATTTGAGGGAATTCGAAAAAAAATTGTTTCTCACCTGACGAGTTCTCCTCTTTTAATGATTTTTGATCCAAATTTTACTATAGAATTACATACAGATGCTAGCTCAGTTGGTTACGGTGCAATTTTCATCCAAAAAGTTGGTGGAAAGGCCCATGTTGTAGCTTATTTTAGCAAAAGAACTACAGAAATAGAGTCGCGATATCATTCGTATGAATTGGAAACACTTGCTGTTGTGAATGCTATTAGGCATTTTCGTCATTATTTACATGGTAGAAAATTTACAGTAGTTACAGATTGTAATTCTCTCAAGGCATCTCGTGCCAAACTTGACTTATCCCCAAGAGTTTATAGATGGTGGGCATTTTTACAGTCATTCGACTTTGATATTGTTTATCGAGAAGGAAAAAATCTGTTACATGCAGATTTCTTTTCTCGAAATCCTTTACCTGAGAATGACAAACTGAATGTTGAAACTGTTGAGCAAAAACGTATAAATTTTTCAAAAATTTCTCACGGTTGGTTACAAGCGGAGCAGCAGAAGGATGCCGAAATTCGTGATCTTATTTCTAAATTAGAAAACGATGAGCTTGACTCAAATGTTTCTAACACATACGAACTTGAATCTGGAATTTTGTTCAGCAAAATACAGCGCAATAATGACACTCGTATTTTACCAATAATCCCTAAAGCTTTTCAGTGGTCTATAATAAATCATGTTCATGAATCGATTATTCATTTGGGATGGCATAAAACTTTAGAGAAGGCTTACCAACATTATTGGTTTTCTAATATGTCCAAATATTTCCGAAAATTTGTTGAAAATTGCGTTACTTACCGAATTTCCAAATCTACTTCTGGTAAAATTCAAGCTGAATTACATCCAATCCCAAAGAGTATTCCTTGGCATACTCTTCATATTGATGTTACTGGAAAGCTTAGTGGCAAAAGTAATATTAAAGAATATGTTTTTGTGTTTATTAAGTTTTTTGCATTTACTAAGTTTGTTTTTCTTTACCATACTCTTTTTATTGATGCTGTAAGTGCTATAGAAGCTTTAAAATCAATCGTCACATTATTTGGAGCACCGGTTCGTGTGATTGCTGATCAGGGGAGATGTTTTGCAAACAAAAATTTTCGTGATTTTTGTGCTTCCCATTGCATTAATCTTCATTTGATTGCTACTGGTACTAGTCGAGGCAATGGTCAAGTCGAACGTGTTATGAGTACACTTAAAAATATGCTCACTTCTGTTGAGGTTGATAATAATAGATCTTGGCAGGATTCTCTTGGAGATATTCAACTGGCACTGAATTGTTCCGTCAGTAGTGTGACTAAAGCTACTCCTCTGGAATTGATGATTGGTCGCGTAGCCAGACCGTTGAATCTGTTACCGATTACTGATTGTGAAAAAGAATTTGACTTATCGGAAATCAGAGAGCGAGCAGCCAATATGATTGAGATTAACTCGCAAATTGAAAAATGGCGATTTGATGCCCGAAAGGCAAAATTTTTAAAATTTTCTGTTGGGGATTATGTTTTGATTGAAAATCACGAAAGAAATCAAACAAAATTGAATTCAAAATTTAAAGGGCCATTTCGTGTTATTGAAGTGTTAGACGGAGATCGGTACATTTTAAAATCTCTAAATTGTAATCGAACGTATAAATACGCTCATGACCGTCTTCGAGCAATGCCTGACTGTTCTGTACCTTCAGAATTGGATATCGATTTTGATAAATCTTCTGAAGAGTCATTGAGTATTCAAGGTATTAAATTACAAATTTAATGTGTCATTTTTGGATTAATAACCTGTGACATCCTTGTTGGCGCACCTGTTATAAGAAATTCATCAGAATATTGGAGTAGGAAATGATTGTCATTCCCTTCGGTTTGAGCTTGATCCTAGTGCACACATTCATTACGCTTATTAATTGCAATTAAAAAAAAAAAAACCTTACTCATTTCGGTGAGCGGAGATGGCGCAATGTAACGGCTAATGGTGTGGTGCTGTCGCATGAGGCGACTGTGTGTGGAAATGTTGATGTATGGACGGCTTGACGTTGTCATACGGTCACATATGTGAAGCCCAATTGATAATTGGCAATGTGTGTGGAAATTACATGTTTGGATAAGAATATAAGTCTCATGAGAGGAATGGAAGTCTTTTGAGAAGATTGTAGTTCTTGCTCTTGTGGAAAGAAGATGATTTCTATGAAATGGGGTGTTGTCAACGGTTTGTCACCGGACTTGTTATTTAGTACAACTTATGGATTTTTTAAAGCACATCGTCTCTGATTTTTGGAATGGTAATATGATCATAATATATATATATGTCGAAGAATGGCCGGATAACACTCGCGAACTTTGTGTTTTGCGTGTGGGACGCATGTTGAACCACCTTTTTATTCTTTTACAAGATAAAACGGAACTCAACTTATTGAACAAAGCTTTTTAAAATTCAACGTTTATAACCAGATATATATATCATATTACCATTCCAAAAATCAGAGACGATGTGCTTTAAAAAATCCATAAGTTGTACTAAATAACAAGTCCGGTGACAAACCGTTGACAACACCCCATTTCATAGAAATCATCTTCTTTCCACAAGAGCAAGAACTACAATCTTCTCAAAAGACTTCCATTCCTCTCATGAGACTTATATTCTTATCCAAACATGTAATTTCCACACACATTGCCAATTATCAATTGGGCTTCACATATGTGACCGTATGACAACGTCAAGCCGTCCATACATCAACATTTCCACACACAGTCGCCTCATGCGACAGCACCACACCATTAGCCGTTACATTGCGCCATCTCCGCTCACCGAAATGAGTAAGGTTTTTTTTTTTTTAATTGCAATTAATAAGCGTAATGAATGTGTGCACTAGGATCAAGCTCAAACCGAAGGGAATGACAATCATTTCCTACTCCAATATTCTGATGAATTTCTTATAACAGGTGCGCCAACAAGGATGTCACAGGTTATTAATCCAAAAATGACACATTAAATTTGTAATTTAATACCTTGAATACTCAATGACTCTTCAGAAGATTTATCAAAATCGATATCCAATTCTGAAGGTACAGAACAGTCAGGCATTGCTCGAAGACGGTCATGAGCGTATTTATACGTTCGATTACAATTTAGAGATTTTAAAATGTACCGATCTCCGTCTAACACTTCAATAACACGAAATGGCCCTTTAAATTTTGAATTCAATTTTGTTTGATTTCTTTCGTGATTTTCAATCAAAACATAATCCCCAACAGAAAATTTTAAAAATTTTGCCTTTCGGGCATCAAATCGCCATTTTTCAATTTGCGAGTTAATCTCAATCATATTGGCTGCTCGCTCTCTGATTTCCGATAAGTCAAATTCTTTTTCACAATCAGTAATCGGTAACAGATTCAACGGTCTGGCTACGCGACCAATCATCAATTCCAGAGGAGTAGCTTTAGTCACACTACTGACGGAACAATTCAGTGCCAGTTGAATATCTCCAAGAGAATCCTGCCAAGATCTATTATTATCAACCTCAACAGAAGTGAGCATATTTTTAAGTGTACTCATAACACGTTCGACTTGACCATTGCCTCGACTAGTACCAGTAGCAATCAAATGAAGATTAATGCAATGGGAAGCACAAAAATCACGAAAATTTTTGTTTGCAAAACATCTCCCCTGATCAGCAATCACACGAACCGGTGCTCCAAATAATGTGACGATTGATTTTAAAGCTTCTATAGCACTTACAGCATCAATAAAAAGAGTATGGTAAAGAAAAACAAACTTAGTAAATGCAAAAAACTTAATAAACACAAAAACATATTCTTTAATATTACTTTTGCCACTAAGCTTCCCAGTAACATCAATATGAAGAGTATGCCAAGGAATACTCTTTGGGATTGGATGTAATTCAGCTTGAATTTTACCAGAAGTAGATTTGGAAATTCGGTAAGTAACGCAATTTTCAACAAATTTTCGGACATATTTGGACATATTAGAAAACCAATAATGTTGGTAAGCCTTCTCTAAAGTTTTATGCCATCCCAAATGAATAATCGATTCATGAACATGATTTATTATAGACCACTGAAAAGCTTTAGGGATTATTGGTAAAATACGAGTGTCATTATTGCGCTGTATTTTGCTGAACAAAATTCCAGATTCAAGTTCGTATGTGTTAGAAACATTTGAGTCAAGCTCATCGTTTTCTAATTTAGAAATAAGATCACGAATTTCGGCATCCTTCTGCTGCTCCGCTTGTAACCAACCGTGAGAAATTTTTGAAAAATTTATACGTTTTTGCTCAACAGTTTCAACATTCAGTTTGTCATTCTCAGGTAAAGGATTTCGAGAAAAGAAATCTGCATGTAACAGATTTTTTCCTTCTCGATAAACAATATCAAAGTCGAATGACTGTAAAAATGCCCACCATCTATAAACTCTTGGGGATAAGTCAAGTTTGGCACGAGATGCCTTGAGAGAATTACAATCTGTAACTACTGTAAATTTTCTACCATGTAAATAATGACGAAAATGCCTAATAGCATTCACAACAGCAAGTGTTTCCAATTCATACGAATGATATCGCGACTCTATTTCTGTAGTTCTTTTGCTAAAATAAGCTACAACATGGGCCTTTCCACCAACTTTTTGGATGAAAATTGCACCGTAACCAACTGAGCTAGCATCTGTATGTAATTCTATAGTAAAATTTGGATCAAAAATCATTAAAAGAGGAGAACTCGTCAGGTGAGAAACAATTTTTTTTCGAATTCCCTCAAATTCAGGTTTCCAATCAATCCTACCCTTTCCATTAGTAAGTTTATACAAAGGACAAACAAGTTTAGAAAACCCTTTTATAAATTGCCGAAAATACGAGGCAAGTCCAATAAATTGTCTAAGTTGAGTAACAGTTTGAGGAGGCGGGAGTGCAGTCAACGCGATAACCTTGCGAGGATTTGGTCGAATTTCTCCTGCCGAAACTTGATAACCAAGAAATTCTATTTTCGTTTTCAAAAATGAACATTTCTTTAGATTGACTGAAAATCCAGCTTTAGTCAAAGCCGCTCAAACAACTTCTAATTTTCGAATACCCTCAGTAATTGTTTCTGACGGGATGAGAATATCATCCATATAACAAATAATAGACGTATTCACTAGATCTCCCAAAGCTTTGTTAATTGCTCGCTGAAAAACAGAAGGTGCATTTTTCAAACCAAAAGGCATTGCTAAATATTCGTACTGCCCGTCAGGAGTAACAAAAGCAGTCCGTTCAATAGAATCTGGGTGAATAGGAACTTGGTGGAAACCGCTAGCCATATCAAGAGATGTAAAATAATGAGCACCTCCTAGTCTATCTATCTGATCAGCAATAAGCGGTAACGGATATTTATCAGCCACCGTATTATTGTTAAGCTCCCGATAATCAACACACATTCGATCAGAACCATCTTTTTTTTTAACTAAAATAATGGGACTAGCAAAAGGAGAACAACTGGGTCTGATGACATTCTCCTCTTGTAATTCTTTGATTTTGTCTCGCACTATTTGACGTTCAACAGTCGAAAGACGATAAGGTCGTCTTTGCACGGTTCGGTTAGGATCTAGCAAGCGAATTTCAAGTTGTCCGGTCGTTACTCTAGATTTAGGTGTTCCTATGACGAAAGTTGAACGAAATTTGTTTAAAACATCAACCAAGAGACGTTTGTCAAGTTCAGAAACGTCTGTTTTCATTTCGTCAAAATTAAATGAATGATAGTCTACTTCACAAACATTAACCCTCGGAATTCTTTTTAGAACTAAACTTTCAACTGTCATTTCTATTGAGTAACCAAGAGATAATATTTCTCTTCCAACAAGAATTTCAGTACTAAGAAAATCATCATGAATCACATGAAATAAAATTTCCAGGCAATGATCATTTATAGTCACTTGTGCCAAGATTTGAATGACACTTTGAATACTGGAAGGACCGATACCGGAAAGAATGACTTTAAAGTTCTGACGTTTTCCTGAAAATTTTTTAGCAATGCTTTCTTTAATCAGAGAGCGTTCAGCACCGGAATCAAAACAAAATGAAAACTTCTCACCGGAATGTAGTAACTCGCCAAAAGTCGGTTGAATAGAACACGAATTAACACGACGCTCCATTTGACCTTGAGCAAGGGTATTTTGTCCAGATCCAGAAGACTTCTTGCAGCTCGTAGAAACATGTCCAACTTCTCCACATTTGAAGCACGTCACAGAAGATTTCACAGCGGTGGAGGGTATTTTCTTTGAATGATTTCCAAAGTTGTCCGGGATATGGTGCTCAATGAACGACTTCGACACTCCGATATTTTGTGTCCAAATTTTCCACAGTGAAAACATTTTAATGAAGATACAGAAGATCTCAGTCGTTTGGAATCGAACGATGAGCCCTCTCTGGCTTGAGAAAAAGGAAAAGCTCTTTTTCGGTAATCAACTGTCATAAGTTCTTGTTGTAACTTCGTTCGAAAACTTATTTCCGTAGTAAGAGCCAAGCGTTTTAAACGTGGATGCAACTGAGCCACGTGAGAAAGAACAATCGAAACAGCAATTTCTTCGGAATTCATCAGTTGTAGTCGTGGAATAAGAACACTCAAAACTCGACTTGAATATGCAGCGATATTTTCATCTCCATTTGGCTGTCCAGAATATAACGAAAGTAACGTCGCCGCGGGAGTTTCAATAATTTCATATCGCGCGAGAAAAATGTTTTTAAATTGTTCCCAAGTCATTCCGTTAAAGCTGATTTGAGGAAACCAAGATGCAGCTGATCCTTTCATAGCTTTACTCAACGCATTTACTAACTTGCTCCCTTGAAGTTCCTGTTCTTGCATACACAAGCTAGCTGTCGAGCACCAAGCTTGTGCATTGATATTTTGCTCATCCGGATTGAATAGCGGAAAAGTAACTTCATGATGAGAATCAGCAGTTGGACTTCGCATTTTTCGAATTAACTCCATCATATTTTTATTTTGATTCTCAAACAAAATTTGCCAACGATCTTCCGAAGTATCAGAATTGCGTTGAGGAGTCTCGGACGGTAATTCTGAAATGGATGGTTCCGCGTCCCTTCGGTATCCCACTTCTGATGTCGGAGAATGGCCAGATAACACTCGCGAACTTTGTGTTTTGCGTGTGGGACGCATGATGAACCACCTTTTCATTCTTTTACAAGATAAAAACGGAACTTAACTTATTGAACAAAGCTTTTAAAATTCAACGTTTATAACAAGATTCAAAATGCTCAATGTTTATTCTGTTATCGATCTTTGCCGTAGTTCCTCTGGAGACCGAATAGAAGAAAGCGGTGATAATCCTTCTCGTTATTCATTTCATTATCCTTGACATGTATATATATATATATATATATATATATATATATATATATATATATATATATATATATATTGAGTCGGTTAAAAAAAGGCATTCTTTTTAGATTTCGCTCTTCTCCGACATTTTCACACTTTTTCACTAAAAAATAAGTCACGTGAAAGGGCTGAGCTGAAAAAAATTTTTTACTACCGCCTCAACGACTGAAATTTTGAAAAATGTCTATTTTCGGGAATTTCAAAATTGAGATATCCTTGAATCCTTCAGTGGTTATGTTTTTTATGACGGAACAAAAGTAGTAGTCAAACCTTAGATGCGGGTAATTTTTTTTAGTACCAAAAATCTATATTAAAATGCGTAAAAACTCATTTTTCCAAAAATAGCTTTTACGAACTTCGCCACAGATTTTTTGCTACTAAAAAAAATCGCATGCATCTCAAATTTGACTAAAACTTTTGTTTTGCCATACAGAACATAGCCACCGAAGGATTTAAGGATACTCATCTCTATTTTTAAATTCCCGAAAATTGCCATGTTTCCGCTTTTTTCAAAATTTCAAAGACGTTGAGGCAGTAGTAGAAAAAAATTTTTAGCCCAGCTCTTTCGTGTAAGCTAATTTTTAGTGAAAAAGTAAAAATCGAATTATAAAAAAAGACCCTTTTTTGAAACGTCCTAATATATATTGTAACGTTCGTTGACGTTACGGAAATAAAATATGGATCCGCAAGTTTAATTATCAAGTCAAAATCAAGAGCGTGAATAAAATGTTCTGAAAATGCTTTAATTGCGCAATATGTGTTTCTCGTTTAAAGTCTGAAACAAGACTGTTTTTACAATAATGTTGGTTGACGCAGCAACCTTATTCTTTTGAAAGACATAAGAGGTTTATAAACGTCTTTTATCTATGATGACTACTAGATCATTAAAAGGGGGCAAAACGGGTGATTTCACCCTTTGTAACACTTCTTCCCCCCGATCAAAAGAGTCGTCCCGACTCGGGAAAGATAAAACAATTATAAAAGTGATCTAGCAGTCAGTGCTCAATGGTGAGTTGGAGCTGTGACTCTAAAAATTTAAAGACTCCCTTTTTTACCATCTGGCATTTGCCCACAGACTTGAGGTAAACCACAGAAAACCTTGAGCAAATAGTTGAGCGTTGAATAATTTCAAAATTTATGTGCCTTGTTTTTATAAAGGTAAGTGTTATTGAGTGTTGTGTGGCTTCATGAATTTGAAGTTTGTTGAGAAAGTGAGTTTATCCAACTCGTATCTCCCGCGCCTGCGTGCGCTGTATGGGAGGTGCAGTGTGTGTGGTTGACGAGAGGAGCGCTGTTGTGCACGGATGTGCGTAGAGCGTTTTAGTCTTCCGGCAAAGGAGAGCGAGTAACCACGTCGTTTGCTTATGTATCAATCAAGTTTATGATCGAGTTTCATCCAAACATTATCGTCAACTAATTAATACGGAAACCTTTTCCTTCTCATCCGAAATATCCCAACAGGTTATGGGCCCAGGACGTTTCGAGAGGAATTGTGTATTAATCAGTTATTTTTCGTCGAGTTGCTAGGCGAAAATGTCGGACGATTTTTCGGTGAGACGCGTCGAGAAGCTCGATGGCTTGAATTTCCTAACGTGGAAATTTGAGATGGAGGCAGTGTTTCGAGCGGCGAAAGTGCATAGTGTCGTGGACGGTTCGGACGTGCCGGCGGCGGAGGCCACAGCGGCGGTAAAGAGCGGGTGGGAAGAGAAAGATGCGAAAGCGAAAGTGCTGATCTCGACGTCGATCGAGAGGTCGCAGTTGATTTCTCTTATAACGTGCGGAACCGCGAAAGAAATGTGGGACGCGTTGTCTAGACAGTACGATCAAACGTCGTAGTCGAGCAAGTTGCATTTGCTAAACAAGTTTCACGCGTATCGAATGGAATCGGGTGACACGGTGGTGCAACATGTTGCGAAAATTAAAAATATGGCGTTGCAACTAAGGAATGTCGGTGCAGTAGTGCCCGACGACACCGTGATGGCGAAAATTCTTTCGGGTTAGCCACCGAGTTACAACGGGTTTAAGACGGCGTGGGACAATATCGACAGTGCGAAACAGACGATTCAAAGCTTAACAGAGCGACTCGTGCGCGAGGAATCAAGGCACGTGACGAGTGGTGACGCAGTCGAGGTATTGGCCGCGATCAAGAGCGGCGGTACGAAGAAAAAAACGCAGAGCTCGAAACCAAAGAAGGACCTGAAAAACATAAAGTGTTTTAAGTGTCACGAAAAAGGCCATTTGTAACGTGACTGCCCTCGGAAGACCAGTGGTGGGGGAAAAGCCAAAGATGGAGATGAAACAAAGAAGTTTGTGCTCGTGGCAAACGTGAAAAATGGTGGATTGACGACGTCGAATGGACGCGTCGGTATCTCGGACGAACAAGTGCGACGCTTACTCGAGGTCGATAAAGCAGAAATCTGGATTGGCGACAGCGGGGCTTCTCGTCATCTTACTTATCGGCGTGAGTGGTTCGTAAATCTCCGCACGGGTGTTGGTGGCTCGGTCGTACTCGGTAACGGCTACGAGTGTAACATCGAGGGAGAGGGCGATATCGAACTCGAAGCTTTTGTCGATGGTCGATGGAATTCTGTGCAGTTCGAGAAAGTGTTGTATGATCCGGAGATGAAGAAAAATCTGTTAGCGTTGGGAGCCTGTGCCAAGAAAGGTTGTTTTATCGGGATCGACGAGGAGAGTGTAACAGTGACGTTGAAGGATGAAATAGTGATGACTGGTGTGTGTCTCGGCAACTCGATTTATTAAATGCTTGTTCGCGTGGTGTTACCGACAGAGTCGATGGAAGTCAATGTATCGACGGCCGATCTGAAAAAGTGGCATGAGCGTTTAGGACATGTTGGTACGCGTGCTCTCGAGGACATGGTGAAAAATGAACGTGTGACTGGCGTGAAGCTAAAGAACGTCGGAAAATTTTTCTGTGAGCCCTGTCAGCTTGGAAAAGCACACCGACAGCCGTTTAAAGAGAGTTCGAGGTCGCGAGAACTGAAGCCGGGTGAGTGCGTGCATACCGACGTGTGTGGACCGATTCAGGTGAATTCACAGGGAGGCGCTAGCTATTTCGTTACGTTCATCGACGAAGTTTCGAATTTTTGTCATGTGGACTTTCTTCGTCACAAGGATGAAGTGCTCGAAAAATTCAAGGCTTACGATAAAATGGTCGAGAACAAGTTCGGCGCGAAGCTGAAGATCGTGAGGTCGGACAATGGCGGTGAATATAAGAACAAAAGGTTTGCCGCGTACCTGAAAGAACGAGGGATAGTTATGGAAAATTCAGCACCACACACGCCGGAACAAAACGGGAAGGCCGAGAGAGCAAATCGTACGATTTTTGAGAGTGCGAGGACGATGCTTCGGGCGACGAATTTTTCCAAGGCGCTGTGGGCTGAAGCCGTAAGTACGGCGGTCTATGTTCTCAACAGGACGACCCATTCGAGCAGAGAAAATATAAAAACAGCGTTCGAAGAGTGGACCGGAAGGAAGCCAGAGCTGGGACACGTACGAGTTTTCGGGTCGATTGCGTATGCGCATATCCCGAAACAATCTCGCAAGAAGCTCGACGACAAGGCGAAAAAGTTGGTACTGGTGGGATACCAGGACGAATCCTCGAACTATCGATTGTACGATCTGAAGAAGAAATCGATAGTTGTGTCTCGCGATGTCGTGTTTAACGAAACTTTTGCTGACGAGAGTACGAGCTTGGGGAGTCCGAAGAAGAGTCGCTGAAATTCAGTAAAGAAAATGAGGCGTCTGATGGATCGGACGTGGAAGCTGAGTGCGACGAGCAGCGAGAGGGTCAACGCAACGAACAGCGGAACGAGGAAGCAGAGGCCGAGGATCGTGGAGAACCTGTCGGAAGTCAACTCAGGGATCGGAGACTGATTCGACCGCCCAACATGTATCTATACGACATTGATTTTGCGGAGTGCAAGGCACCTACAACATTCCGAGAGGCTGTAAACGGACCTGATGGGGCAAAATGGTCGGAGGCCATTAATCAGGAGCTGCTCGCTCACGATGAAAACCGAACTTGGACCGTGGTCGTCAAGAAGTCGAACAATAAACTGATAGACTCAAAATGGGTGTTCAAGGTCGTTCAGGGGTCAGCAACGGGTGAGTGTCGATACAATGCACGTCTGTGCGCCCGAGGTTTTTTGCAGTGAGAGGGTGTAGAGTACAATGAGACGTTCGCGCCCGTCATTCGTTATGACTCTCTTCGGGCATTTCTGGCAAAGACGACGCAAGAGGATTACGAGCTGGCACAGTTCGACGTCTGCACGGCCTTTCTCTATGTCGAACTCGAAGAGGACATTTTTATAAAAATTCCCGAGGGCCTTCTCGTCGAAGGAAGTGCGGAAGGGCGTGGCGAATATGTGTGCAAATTAAACAAGTCGCTCTACGGATTGAAACAGGCACCCAGGTGCTGGAACTTCAAATTTACTGAATTTTTAAAGAAATTCAGTTTATCCCAGGGTAGTGCGGATCAGTGCATATTTAAGGGGTGCGTCGAGAATGAGAATGTCTTCCTGGCATTGTTTGTCGACGATGGCCTTGTGGCTGCGAAAACGAATCAAGTGCTCGGTGTCGTGCTAGGCCACTTAAAGAGTGCGTTTAAGACAACAATCGGTGACGCGTCGCGATTCGTAGGCTTGCAGATCAAACGAAATCGTGTTAAGAAATCGATGTTCGTGCACCAGTCCGAGTATGCTGAAAAAATGTTAGAAAAGTTTGGTATGCTGAATGCGAAAAGTGTGTGTGTGCCTGCTGATCCTAATGTCACGTTGTATCCGGTAGAGCATGAAAACGAGTATGAGGATGTGCCGTATCGAGAAGCGGTCGGGTCGCTAATGTTTTTAGCGGTTGGATCTCGTCCCGATATCGCGTTTGCGGTTAATCTAGTCTCGAAGTACCTGAATAAACATAGTCGCGCGCACTGGATGGCTGCAAAGAGAATCTTTGCTTATCTAGTCGGTACACGGGGACGAGGTATACTTTACAAGAGTGGCGGAAATGAATCAGAGCTAATCGGGTATTGTGATGCTGATTTTGCGGGCGACATAGCAACACGTCGATCGACGACCAGGTACGCGTTTATGTTCGCAAACGGGTTAGTTTCGTGGTCGAGCCAGCGGCAAAAAATTGTAACGCTTAGCACCACGGAGTCGGAGTACGTGGCTGCGACAGCTGCTGCACGTGAGGCTGTTTGGCTAAGGAAATTATTCGAGGAGCTCGGTGTGCAAAATAGTAAACCGATGGTAATCTGGATCGACAATCAAAGCGCGATTAGGCTTGTGAAAAATCCAGAGTACCATAAGCGCACAAAACACATAGACATCAAGTTTCATTATGTACGTGAGAAAGTAGCTAGTCGAGACATCGAAGTGAAATATGTGAAGTGAAAGGGCGGCTAGGTGGTCTAGTGGAGTAAGGCTCCGGTAAAGCATCGCTAGATACCAGGTTCGATTCCTGGCTCCGTCGTTAATTTTTCGAATTTACCAGTAGTTCAAAAATTATATACGTTTCACAAAATGAAATATGTTCTTACTGAGGGCCAAAGAACCGATATATTTACTAAAGCGTTGTCGAGAAAGCAATTTCAGTTGTTGTCTAGTCTGTTAGCAATAACGAGTTCTCAAACGGTGAGTGTGTTGAGAAAGTGAGTTTATCAAACTCGTATCTCCCACGCCTGCGTGCGCTGTAAGGGAGGTGCAGTGTGTGTGGTTGACGAGAGGAGCGCTGGTGTGCACGGATGTGCGTAGAGCGTTTTAGTCTGCCGGCGAAGAAGAGCGAGTAACCACGTCGTTTGCTTATGTATCAATAAAGTTTATTATCGAGTTTCATCCAAACATTATCGTCAACTAATTAATACGGAAACCTTTTCCTTCTCATCCGAAATATCCCAAAAAAGTTATCAGCATCGGTCCAGATCGATGTCGAAAAGAAATCCAATCCTCTTCTTGAAGGATTGCCCAAACGAAACAGGTTCGGGTGAAACCATCGAGGCGGGAACCGAAAATTCCAGGACCAAATGGGATAAAGACAGACTCCTTTTCACAGGAAATAGGGAAATAGATGGGTGACTGATCCTAATCTTCTTAAGAAACAGCTCACCCTAGAGTTTGGAAGGACAAATGTGACTGATGGTATAACAATTCAAAAGCACTAAGTGAATTTGGAAGTGAATCGGGGAAAGATTGGATGGGAAAAGGCTGTGTCAGGTAACCTGAAAAAGTACTCACAAAAACTGACACTTAAGGTTAATAAAATGTGAAAATCAAGCAATCGCTCATCGACCTCGAAAAATAATCGTGGCTCTTTTCACATTTCAAAAGAAACCAAAGCCTATCCGACACAAAACTCGATTCCAGAGAAAAACGTTCTAGAAAAACTTGGTCGGCTGTAGCTTCTGCATTTATAACCAAAACAGGAGCCGATAAAGAAGAAAAGGTTTGATTTACTAGCCAATCCTCATGAACCTCATGTAATAGTTCTGAGTAGCTCTAAAGAAATGCTCAATTCCTCCTCACGAGAACGGAAACTAACTCGAGCAAAAGAAGTTTCTGGGGAAACTCGCAAATAAACAATTAAGTCCACTCTGAGTTCAGACGAGCGAATGAGAAGATCGACATTTTTCGTTGCTTGCCTCAATAAAAAAAATCCATAGAATCATTTATCAAGGTCTCATTACCCAAATGTACAATAATTTCAATATTAAAGTAGCATTCAGACAATTTTGTAACACTGAAAAAAGTTTAGACCAATAAAACTGATCCCACACGTAACACTTGAGTAATGTAAAAAAATGTTACATGGCAGATACCTGCTCCGCAATCTGATTTTAGAGAGGAATTATGGTAGCGTAGCATTCAAAAATGTCTGTGTTGTGATTTTATGGAGAAACCATGATAGCGCTGGCACTCAAAATTATGTGCGGTGTATGTACTAATCATGGCATCGCAGGGTCTGAAAAACAGTTTTCTTTATGTGCGGGTTGAAAAATCTAACAGTGAGGTTCCAACGACTAAAATGTTTAGAACTAAAATTATTTTTATGAGTAAGAATTTCTTCTCTGCATGCACGATGTAAGGAGACTGTAGTGTGTAGATGTTATGTTTACCCTTTCAATCCTTTGCTTCCGATGAGAAGCCCGTAAGACGGCAATGCCGTCTAATAAATGAGATGCGGGTGTGCAAATCATTAATCTAGGAGAGAATTTTGTTGAAAATATGTAAATTTGAACAACTGGTGAATTTGAAAAATTAACGACGGAGCCAGGAATCGAACCTGGTATTTAGAGATGCTTTACCGGAGACTTACTCCACTAGACCACCTAGCCGCCCTGACTCTGTTGTCGTTAATTTCTCTCATAACCAGTGAGTTCAAATTTGTTTTCCTGTGCCCGATTTATGTATGAGTAAGAATTTCTTCTCTGCATGCACGATGTAAGGAGACTGTAGTGTGTAGATGTTATGTTTACCCTTTCAATCCTTTGCTTCCGATGAGAAGCCCGTAAGACGGCAATGCCGTCTAATAAATGAGATGCGGGTAAACATAACATCTACACACTACAGTCTCCTTACATCGTGCATGCAGAGAAGAAATTCTTACTCAAACATAAATCGGGCACAGGAAAACAAATTTGAACTCACTGGTTATGAGAGAAATTAACGACAACAGAGTCAGGGCGGCTAGGTGGTCTAGTGGAGTAAGTCTCCGGTAAAGCATCTCTAGATACCAGGTTCGATTCCTGGCTCCGTCGTTAATTTTTCAAATTCACCAGTTGTTCAAATTTACATATTTTCAACTAAAATTATTTTTACTTAAATGTATTTATATTCTTTCAAATAAACACAATTGTACATACCTTGAAAGACTTAGGACCATTTAACTTTTCATTAAAAAGTAGCGCTTTTTGCTGGAGGATAGGGCCCCTAGTAGGCTGTCCCGAGCGGCGTTTTTGGCAGAACCGTATATGCAAAGCTTTGTCGACTTCGGGAAAACTCGTCGTTTTCAATGATTTTTTTTTTCACGAGTCTCGGATTCTCGAGAGCATGAATTCTTAAAACCGTTTTTTATTTCTGAATTGACCAAACACTTAATGGTGCTATGGCGTATTCTTGGGCGACGGCCACGGAAGCCTCCCCTCCTTTCACCTTTCCGTTAATAAATAATCGCTCATTGTTAGTTAGACGTTTACGTTTAGCCGGTACTGCCATGACGTTTACATAACCTCCAAGATGCTCCTTGTATGCCACTATTAATGTGTGCCATGCTACAGGTCTAACCGCGGAGACCTGAAGCGACCCCCATTATTTCCCACCACGCGGCAAACCGATCGATAAATGTAACATGGTGGGGACTGTCGTTTAAATCGAAGGCCGTTAAATCGAGGTTGTAGTGTAGCTGGAGAATACTGGTTGGTTGAGTGGTAATGCCGAACTAACTGATGCTTCTGGAAATTTCGACGTTGTTTTACCGTTGAATTATGTGCTGGGCTTCGCCAAGGATTATTGTCGAGTCGTCATCAATGCTAAACATGAGTTGGTTCTCATACGTTCCAACACCGGTTTGAATATTGTGATTTAGATCACGCCGACGGAAAACTTTAAAATTACCCTAAATAAAATCGAATGGTTGCTGCCCTACATCAAACTTGCCGATAAATCGAAAATCCAGCTACTGAACTACATTGCCAAGGATCCGGCCATATCCATGAGTTTTCGTTCTTGGGAAACGTACGTGTATCCGATGCTCCCGTCAACAACGCGGCATGTGTGGGCAGGTAAGCATCGACACAGTTGGAGAAGCCGAGATATGTCGTTCTGGGATTCCAAATTGCAAGGAGAAACGATCCCCAGAAAAATGCCAGTGAATTTGATCGTTGCCGAATCAGAGACGTAAAACTCTTCGAACGACCTACTACAACAAAGAAGCCGAACCTTTGCTATCAAAGCGTGAATTTATTAATCAAGCTCCCCTTATCGTTATCGATTGTTCGAAACAGAATGAATCGTTGAAAACCGGACCGGTGGATATTCGATTGGGATTTGAAGCGAGCGTGGAATTTCCCACAAACACTGCAGCCTATTGCATGATCTTGCTCGATCGTATTGTCGAGTACAGCCTGATGAGTGGCACAGTAAGGAAATTAGTGTAAGTAATTTTGGAATAGGATGTTTAATTATGATTGCGTGAATAAGGAAAAATGTGTGTAATTTATTTGTTCAATTGAAAATAAGACAATCTATTATCATTATTACATATAAGCTGAAAACAGGATGTAATTTCTGATAAATAAAAAACATCTATTCAAAGCATCCAACCGTTATATTTTGAAACGTTCTATTTCACCCAACCACATGATAAAAAAGAGTAGCTATCTTGCAGCGAGCATTGGAAATAACGCGGTCGATCGATGGAATATCGATTGATCGATAATGTGGTGGGGCGCCACATGCGACAAACCTGCGGCAACACTCAATAACACCAACTGTCAGTAAGGTCGGTTACAATTCCGTCTGTAAAATGTGCGCCATCTGGCTGTAAAAATTTGAATTGTCTGCTCATTCGACGGCAAAAAAATCAAAGTGGCTGCTTATCCGACAACACGAAAATTTTAACGTCAATCTGTCTGTCGGTAAAGCCGAGTAAAAATACAGGTAGCGCAATCTATGTTAACGCTCCAGTCGCTAACAATATCGTAGGTAAGGCTTACTATCGCGGAGGTAACATATCGACTGTCAATAAGGTAGGAATCGTGGCTATTCTGTCAGTACGCCGCCATTTTATGATTTAGAACTCTTATATGTACACTACTTATAACGAAATAAAAAGAAAACAATTATTTTGGTAGAAAAATACTGTATACATATGCAAGTCCCGGTTCATCATGCATCGCGCGATATGTTGACCATAATTACGCAAATTGGTTTGTATCGATATACGAAATCAACCGAAGGAGTTGACTAGGGTCTGGGAGAATTGCAAAAAACGATTGAGGATTGTTTACGAAACATTCCAGGAATGATTGCCATATATTTGGATAACGTATACGTTACGGGTAAAACAGACGAAGAGCATATTGATACGCTGTATGGAGTTTTGCAACGATTAGAAGAATATGGACTTCGGGTCAATGTTAATAAGTGTGATTTTATGAAGGAATAATTGTTAATTCTTCGGTTCGTAATTCGAAAAGGTGAACTATGTACTTCGCAAAGTAAAGTAGACGCAATCATAAACGCGCCGGTTCCAACAAATAAAAAGCAATTGTTATCGTTTTTAGGACTTATAACGTATTACGAACGTTTTTCGCCTGATCGAGCATCGCGACTGAAACCGTTGTATGAGCTAACTGAAAATGCAGAATTCGTATGGAATGCTGAATCTAACAAAGCGTATTGTTGGTTGAAAAGTGAGATCGTATCACCTAAAGTGTTGACAAATTATGACCCGACCAAGGAACTGGTGCTAGCGTGAGACGCTTCGAAGCACGGGCTTGCGGCGATATTGTTACACCGTTATGCTAACGGAGTCGAAAAACCCATTGCATTTGCGTCAAAAATTATCCAGGAAAAAGAGTTAAATAGAGCCATTATTGATAAGGAGGCTGGCGCAATCGTCTACGGGTTTAAAAAGTTTTATAATTATGTATATGGTAGAGACATCACTTTGGAAACAGACCATAAACCGTTGGTATATATTTTTGGACCGAATCAGGAAATCTCATTGACCGTAGCCAGCCGACCTCAAAGATGGGCCTATTTTTTGTCGCATTTTACATATAAGATTGAATATGTTAACACGAAAAAGAATGGCAATTGCGATGCATTGTCAAGATTAACGATGGAGGATACCACACCGGTTTTCAATAATGATTTTGTATCGTTGAATTACATTGCTCAGGAGTTGAAAGTGCTAACAGCGAAAGACATAGCAACAGATATGGTAAAAGATAAAATATTGAGTTAAATAAGTAAATTTTTGAAAAGCGAATAGCCAAAACGTGAAGAGTTGAATGAAATTGAGCAAAAATATTACGCGAAACGAAATGATCTATACATTGAAAAAGATTGCATCTTCTGGGGTTACCGTGTGGTCGTACTCAAAAGTGTCAGATCTCAAATTCTTAAAGAAATTCATGATTCGCACCTTGGGATAGTAAGGATGAAAACACGGGCACGATCATACGTGTGGTGGCCTAATATCGATGTACACTTAGAAGAAATAGCAGCTACGTGTAAAGTGTGTATGCGTGAAAGGAAGGCACCGCCAAAAGTACCGCTTAACCCATGGCCCGCACCAGATAAAGTTGGAGCAGGATCCACAGTGATTTTTTAGGACCGTTTCATGGCCATATGTTCATGATAGTAGCTCATGCATATAGTAAATGGCCAGAAATTTTTGACAAGAAAATGAATATACAGACCAGTAAAGCAATAGCTCAGTTTGAAAAACTTTTCTCGCGATTTGGACTGCCATGCCGAGCCATTTAGTGACTGACAATGGTCGTCGGTATACGAGTACCGAATTTGAAACGTTCACAAAAATAAACGGAGTAAAGCACACGTTTTCAGCACCGTACCACCCCGCAACCAATGGCGCTGTAGAAAACTTCATAGGAACATTTAAAGACAAGATTAATAAAATGGTCAAATCGGGTAAGCAGCTTGATGAAGCTGTTAATAAATTTTTGTTCGACTACAGAAGCACTGAGTACTGCTCTACTGGTCGATCGACATCATGGGTATTGTACAAGCGGGAACTACAAAAAAATTTGACTTGTTAAAACCTAACGTATCGGATGTGATACAAAATGCGCAGCTACAGCAAACGCTGAGCCGTAAAGGGTCACGTAATGTAACATTTGTACAGGGGGAGAGAGTGTGGGTAGAAGACTACTCAAAAAATTCAGAGAAAAGAATTCCGGCGATAATAACGGCGCAACTGTCACCAGTGAACTTTGAGGTCGAGGTTTCTCCGGGAAAATTACGGAAAAGACATGTTGAGCAAATCTTAAAGTACAAAGAAGTAAAGAATGCGAATATGGATAAGGTTACCCCAGAGGAAGCCCAACTGGAGGGTACAGTAGCGAGACGGATATCAAAATGATTGGGGACCATCCATAAATTACGTCACACGTTAATGGGGGGGGGGGGGGGAGGGTATCATTGCAATGTGACATAGTGTGACAAGTGACAGGGGGGTCAAAAGCTTTGTGACGTCACATGTTAAAATTTAAAATACTAAAACACGAAATTTATATATAAAGATTATTGAATAAAAGTAAGAAAAACATGAAAATAATTGTTTTCTTTTGATTATTTTTAAATACATGCATAAATTCAAAAAATTTGTGACGTCACATCAGGGGGGAGGAGGTTATAAACATGTGACAACCTGTGACAAGGATGGGGGGAGGGGTTTAAAAGTTCTAAAATTCGTGTGACGTAATTTATGGATGGCCCCTTAGCTAATAAGAAACGGGGAAATTAAAAAGCATCTTGTTAAGGAAGAGGAAATTGTGATGTATTATAATATCAATAATATGGGTCGATAAACGTGTCGATCGACACATCGATGTGTATGGTGGGCGACGCGACGGGGGGAACTACAGTGAGAGATAAAGCAAGTGCGCAGGTGTAGTCAGTTGCGTACCGTACGTGAACGAGAGCATATGTGTGATTGAGTTGTATACGATCGATTTCACTGTATTATGTATGTACTGTAACGTGGCATTTTTGATGCGCGTTCCAAACGGCTCCTCGAACCCTGGATTGAACTCGAGATTAGGGATCCCGCGGATAAGACCGTTAATCATTTCAAAGAAGAGCGCCAGGACAACGGTCACGCATCCTAGACTCTGAAAGGGAACAATTTTCGGTCTGGCGAAGACGATTTTTCAGGATTTTTGTTTATTTTTTTTTGTTTCGAGTAATTGCGGCATCATTCACGGGATCGGCGGCAAATTCGAACGACGTTACCGGATTGGATTCGCGACGGATCGCGACGGAAAGAGGGCCTCACACGAGGCTGCGGAGGAGCGTCAACGTAGAGCTCTGCCGCGATGGAACCCAAGGCGGACTAGATTCCCGTTGGTGGCCGGCGAGTCGTAGCTTCCCCCTCACCCCGCTGACGTCAGGCGAAGTCGTCACCACGCCACTGTCGAACTACGGGATACCGGAGACTGGACAACCAATCAGCACCCCGCGACAGCGGGAGTCAACGATAGCGATAAGTTAGGCTATACGAATTTCGTAACGAGAACGCCAATTAGAGCGGGAGAATATTGACCACGGATAGCGCGTATGTTCGAGGTATGTTCGAATTGCGGCTCCGAGTTGCGGAGCTCGTCACTTGAGTCCTGGCGACATTTCGCGACAGTCGAGTTTGAGAGAAATTCAAAAAAAAAAAACATCCTTAAAGTGTGTGTGCCATGGCCGAAACGGGAGTTGGCGAGTTCTTGATGTGGTTACGGAGCGGTAAGCGCTTTTGATTCTTTGCGAACGTATTTTGAGTGCAATTTAGATCGGCGCACCGGTGAACGGTTGGCCAATTCCTGGTTGAGTTAGAGTAGCACTTGAAATTTGTTAGCCGATCACCTTGTTGATGGCCGTAGCCTGAGTTGTCGCGATAACGCGTAGAGTCACTTTGGTTCCTGTAAAGTCTCAAGTAGAGCCACGGTTTAGAGTTGAGTCAATTTCGGTTGGAAAGTGAGTGTAGCCAAATTCCGCTGCACAGGGTCTCGTCGAGTCTGCATATGAAAAAAATGTCACCTCTCGTGTAGGTCGCGTATCGTAGTGCGTAGACGCTCGGATTAGCTGGACGGTTTGTGGACTTTTCGGGAATGACGACTACGACTTGAGCTCGGATGCGTAATGACACGTTATAATTAGGCATGAATAAAAAACCTTTCTAGATTTATTAATTGGTCGCGGTTAGCGCGTCGATCACGCTTTCAGCGTAGTTTTGACCTAGTGGTTTAATGTTACGTGGCGATTGGCGCCTTGGATAGTAGAGGACGGTCGCGGTTGGCGCATCGAGTCACCTTCCTTGTTTTGGGTTTTTGAATTATTGTTTGGCAGTAAAGTGGCGATTAGCGCCCGTAGGAATAAGAAATTTTCTAGATCGATTAACGATCACGGCTAGCGCGTCGAGTAAGATTTTTTTTGTTTTGGAGATATGCTTTATTATTGAGGCAGCGACTAGCGCAAGTAGGAATAAGAGGTCATCCAGATTTAGTCATTTAATTTTCTTTTTTTTCTCTGTTATATTATTTTTTTTTCTTTTGCCTGTTAAATCTAAGTAGTTGAGTATGAATCGCGAATAGCGAATTACGAATTATAATTTCTAGTGTCTAGCAGTTCAAATCGCGATGAGCGACTGTGGCCTTATTATTTCTCGTTTGTATTTTGAGTCGCAGTGAGCGACGTTTGAATAATTATTATTTTTTTTTTGTATATTTTGTTTGTTGTTAGTATTCTCAGTGGAAGAAAATATATTAGTTGATTTTACCATTGCTTCGTAAAGTAACGTGTTGGCGTACGTGTTTCGTATCTCTCTCTACCCAAAAATTACCCCTTCCCTCTCAGCGGTACTGAGATACCGAGTCCATGGTTGCGGTATAGCGCATTAATAATTTCAAGGCGTGTTGATCACGCCAGGCGCTCAACGAAACTTCGCGATTGTTTTAGATCCAGGGTACATCGTGGACGCCAAATTATTGTGCACGCGGTGAGTTCTCGGTCATTTTCTCCGAGTGACCGAGGAGCGGGAAAAATCCACGTCACAAATTGGCGCCCAACGTCAACGAACTCCAATATATATTACGTACTTTGTATTATTCATTTAATAAAGCAAATGCACTGCAATTTCAATTTAAGGTAGTGTAACATGATTTAACCCTGATCAATTTAAGTTAGAGAAAAATCTCGCAAGTTTTGATTGCAAAAGATAAAAAAAAAAGAAAATCAAAAATTCCGTGGATCATGAGATTACACAGTTTCATGATATTGTTAGGAAATAGGAAAATGAAACTCGGGAGAGGCAATCTTATGGAGAACAAGGTTTATTCCGGACTGGACGCTTCAGTAGACTGAGTACGAATGAATACAATTCACAAAGTCCGAGTAAACAGAAGATGCGCTGGCGGGGAGAAGGGATAAGCCTATCTGCCTAAGGTGTCACACGCTCCGCGTGTGTGGATGTCATAACAATATAAAAACCGTTTCGGGTATGAGGCATCAAAATTTTCAGGTAGTGAAATGTTGTCAATCGTCCAGAAAAATAAAAATGCGTAACGAATTTGTTATACGAGATTAATGTTGCGTAAAGTCTGCAATTTTAATCGAAGTCATGATATTATTTCCATGATGATTCATAGCCCAGCATTAGAACCGAGGTTGGTGGTCCAAAAATGTCATACCTGAATTTTAATGTCTGGCTTCCTCACGCGAAAATCGTCTTGAGCAAAATATTCAAAGTTGCCTTCCTGAACACTGGCAAGACAGGTAATGTTGAAGGCACATTGATCCAGTAATCGTGGCCCATACTCTTCCCAAGATACGCTCAAATTTATTTCTTCCACAACGCCAGGTTTAATTAAATGTTTGGTTTCGGAACGTTTGATGGCATTTCCAATGCGCCCAGTATAAAGGACCGCCTCTACGCAAATGATGACTGACACATGATATTCTTGACTACTGTTGTTATTTTTGGTTATCAGCGACACACTGCAAAAAGAAAAGAAAGAATTATGCAGCTAAGTTTTCAGAGTAATTTTCGTATTGTACTCAATACCTTTGTGAGGAACTGTTTACAATATGCGCCGAATAGAAAATGGCAAGAACAATTTTGCCAGCTTGAACGTGTTTCTGAGCAGAAAATGAAATCGAATAATTCAATATGTATGTAAGGCGTACAAGTGGTATATTTCGGCTGTCCGTGTATCGATCACATTGATACAAGGTTGAACGAACGCTGTAAAAATCTATAAACGTAAGTATGAAACGAATGTCATCGTGAGAAGGAGCGATATGTCATAATATTTTCGACGGGTAGTAGGCCAACCAATAAAGCAGAAAATTAGTGATTCTGTGACAAAGTAGTATTAGGATACCGACTATGCCATTACACGAAAGACAGTCCATAGTTATATTCTGTCATGTTTCTTACTCGCAACTATCATTCATTAATTTTTTATAGACATTTAAAAGCAAAAAATCGTGTGTTTTTCCTTTTTCGCTTGTAAAATCAAAACTTATGAAGCAACCTTAATGCTTTTCATAAACGAATTATATCTCGTTATCGCACGGCCCGGCACGGCCGAGTTCCCACAGCAGCTCACAGTGGGCTGAATTGCTGAAAAAGTCGGTAAAAGTACGCCAATGTTGTGATTGTAACGAAATTTTGCGTCCATACGTTTTCGAGGTCGCTAATCACGAATCAGAAGTTGAATTTGCAAAATTCAAAATGGCGGATCCAATATGGACGACCTACACCACAAAATTTCATTGGATTTGTTCTCATGGTTCTGTGGACGTGGTAGAGGATGACGATGGATGCGAATAGTTTAGATGTAGGTATTTTAGTATATATTGACGATGACTTGTACCGTTTCAAATACATAAAAATGTTTGAAATACATGTCTCATATTTCATCAAGCCACGCTTTGTACTCTTTTTTTTTTGGTTACTATTCATGACAAACCACCAAGTAAAACCTGGATATACTAAGTGTAACCTTGAGAAACCATTTTGACTCAGGAATTTAGAATGTTGATATGACATTCATTTTCAAAAACCTGGAAAACATAAGTACGAGACGTTTTACTCAAATTATATTGGATCCGCCATTTTGAATTTTGCAAATTCGACTTCAGATTCGTGATTAGCGACCTCGAAAACATATAAACACAGAATTTCGTCACAATCACAACCTTGGTGTACTTTTGCCGAATTTTTCAGCGGTTCAGCCCACTGTGCGACGCGGGGAAGCGCGTATAGTAATTGTATTTTGCGCCTCTTCCTTCAGAGATCAAATTGTAGTACCCCTCACTTGCCTCATTTGTCGCCACAAGTTTTAAAGCAAGCTTTTTTCCCGGGTTGCTATGCAACCCATATCCTGCTCCGTTGTTTATTCTCATTCTTTCGCTTTGTGTCAACGTCGTCACACGCGAAATATTAATAAAAACGCAAAAAGTCAAAAAAAAATGGGAAAGAAGAGGAATCACGATCATTCACCGTCAAGGGAAAAGAAAAAGAAGGTCTTCGCTGAGAGACTAAGAGGAATGGTGACAAATATTAACCGGAAAAATAAAAAACGTAAGTGGAGAAGATCTTAATCTGTGCTTACGGGGCGAAAATGACCACCACGAAAATTGACTCTTTCTGAAAGATCAATTACTGACAAAGATTTGTTGGTCTCGACACCTTGTTGCTATGCCAGCGATTTGATTGCTCGGCCGCGTGCTTTCGGTCTGACCGGGGCGCACGCCTTCGTCTGACGAAGGAATGCAACATGCATTGTTCAGTTTCCTGGGTCTGACCCTCGGAAATGAAATTTTTCCTTTCAATGAAAAATTGAACAATTTAAAGACGATGTAAGGCAAGTATTGGCAATTTGCCCGTTTACCTTTCAGGTTATAGATCGAGTTCGCCCCATCGTCGGGATCGCTCTCGAACCCGTCACAGGAGAAACGGCGAACGCAGACGAAGGTCAGATCGTCGCGGCCGATCTCCTGAAAATCGCTCACGATACGACATCAGTCGATCACGACGTTCAAGAAGATCTTCGCGTCACACTCGTCGCTCAGAGCGTAGCCACTCAGGTAATTCTCCTCGCTCAGAGCGTAGTCGCTCGGATCATTCTCGGCGCTCGGGTCATTCTCGTCGCTCGGGTCATTATCGTCGCTCAGAGCAGCGCCGCTCACGGCGTAGTCGCTCGGGTCATTCCCGTCGCTCAGAGCGGAGTCACTCGCGTGAAATTGGCCAGTAGCGCGATTCTGTAACTCGTTATAAGAATAACGATTCGGAACGCTATCGTAACGATAACGAATTTCGCCGCGTGTAACGACAATCTCATAACGACGGTGCGATTCCGTAACTACGAATAGCGACACTTCGACGTTACAGAATGGGATAACGAATCGTCGTTATGGATACCGACAGGAAGTGACGTATTGTGACAAATCCTTAGTAAGTAACTAGAATTTTATCGAAACTCGCCTTAAAATAGTTGAAATTCGTGCCGCGGTGGCGCGCATGAAGGTTTAAATCGAGGCGCGCACAATCACTCAGTCACAGTCAGTGCAAATCCATCGTATAGTGAACATTGTAAATATAAATATCATCATTGTTATTATATCTTAACGATCTTAACACCGTTTAATACTTTTAATAAATTTTAATACGAGTAAAAAAATTTATTTGCACTCATACTCTTAAAAGGAGCCCTTTGACCACGTGTCGTGAATCCCCATGCAGCGTTTACTGCTTCTACGTTTTCCTCACTATTCTCTTTGCATGGACCACCATTGGGTTCTTCACGTAGAACCAATATTCTGAAGAGTAAAATTATATAACTACTCCCATTTTTTACTAAAGATCATAACTGTAGCTGTAATATTTTCAATACTTCAAGAAGTCTTTGAGTTTGTTAATTTCATGGAGGCAAAGCTATTTAAAAACAATACCATTTGAAAAAAAATTGAGGTCTAGTTTAGAATAAAGATTTTTCGCGTTTTTATTTTTTGTTCAGGTTAAAAAAGGTGAATATTTTTTATAAAATAAAGTTATACTTTAAAAACACAATTGAATATTTCTTTATGTACAATCAATTGTGAACATTATAGTTGAAGGAATGTAAACTCGAAAAATTGGTGATTTTGAAAAATTAACGACGGAGCCAGGAATCGAACCTGGCGTATAGAGATGCTTGACCGCAGCCTTACTCCTATGAGCCTATGAGATTTTGATGAAATAATATCTGTGCATTGAAGATATTAAAGAAATGAAATGACATGGAATTTTGAAAAAGGTACGCCAAGGCAGTACGTCGGAGCGTAACACCGCCCTGACTCTGTTGTCGTTAATTTCTCTCATCACCTTTAAACATTATACTTGTTGGCAATTTAACCATAAACATCATTCCATATTCTGTATTCTATTCATCCGCATCACGGAAGTTGGGAAATCTTTCTCTCATAATTTGTTGTTGAATTCGTTGAGCCATCGGATCAACATCATTCTCTACGGGATGAGCTATCGGTGCTAGTTGTTCGTCATCTTCATTGTTTAATCGTAGTTGCACTCTCATGTTGTGCAGTACTGCACACGCATTAACAATTTTCGCTGCGAACGCTGGTTCGTACATCAAGACTCGCTGGTATGACAAGCATCTCCATACAGATTTAAAAACTCCAAAAAACCGCTCGACGACGCTTCTAGCCTTACATAGTTGTTGTGTATATTGATGTTGTCGCGTATCTTCAGGAAAATTGGCCAGAGGTGTTAACAGCCAAGGCTCCAACGGATATCCAGCATCACCTGATGGAAAATATATTGATTTAGAAAAAAGTAGACTAAATATAATATGCATATTATGTATATAAAACTCAAACTGAACCTATGCTGCTTTGCTGAGGTGTTGACCAAGATTCATCACAGCTTCTTGAGGCAGGCGAAAAAGGCTGAGAAACTCTTCTCGTGGTAGCTGAAAAGGATTCTGAGCATCTCTCAGTCGCCTTCTTTCCACACGACGTTCGAGTCGACGTAATCTTTCCTCAAGAACGAATACATCCCAAGCAAGGTATTCGATAGCCATGATCCTTTGAGATTGAAGATAATCAAAGAAACAGCGTAAATAATAGACTTAATAGTAGAAATGAATTATTAATCAAATTAATGAATAATTATATTTGTGGAAGCAACTTTGTGGGTTCTTCGGAGCAACACTACAATTTATAGGTTATGTTATTCTTTTTTAGAAAATAATGAAATCTATTCTACAGTTTTTTCTGAAGTCAATCTGCATTGATAATTCCTAATTACTGCAAAATTCAACTTACTTACTTGTTATTTCAAACGTCGTAATTATTTTTCACTTTCGGAGCACTTTTCGAAGCACTTTCTCGGAGTCGAGAAAAATATGGGAAACGCACACCACTCCTCTAGCTCGTGTGCAAAGTGTCGTTATAATGGTCGTTATAGCGTACCGAGGGGGTCTCTGAGCCTCGCTATCCGCTCGCACCGTAACGACATCATAACGACACTTTTCGTTACTAATAACGACAAAACTCGCTAAGAATAGTGTACAGAATCGCATTTGTCGTTATAATAGCGACGCGGTCGGTAGCATAACGAAACTTGTCGTTATGAGTCCATAACGACAGCATAACGAGTTACAGAATCGCGCTACAGGGCTCACAACAACTTCCGCAGTAGTCGGAGGAAGAGCGAGAGGAATTTCCGATACGGACTCAGGAAAATGACGAGGTGGAAATAGATACCGCGCAGTTGCCAGCGGGCGCACTGGGGGCCGAAACAATAGCCCCGGTCGACAGGGAACAACACGCGAGCGTGACCGCAACGGACAATGAAAACCAGCCTGATCATGAAGTTGACCTTGGAGAGGACGTATTAAACGTTATTGGACCGCGTTTGGAACCGGACCAGAAAAAGGCCCCTGCATTGCACAAGGATATTGTCATTCGTTGGAAAGAGATTTTTAAAAAAGGGATTTCTAACGAGGAAAACAAGAACCTAGTGGAAAAATATAATATTCCCGAAACTTGCGGATTCATAGCTGCCCCAGTGCTAAATTTGGAGGTTATTGCTGCAATACAGGAGAATGTCAAAACAAGAGACAAGCGTATTACGGAAAAACAAGAGCGCATCGCTGCCTGCATGGCAGCCAACGAAAAAGCTATCGCGATTACATTAAAATCGGACAGTCCAGATAAACTCGAACGGCTCGAAATTGAGAGCGACATAGGAAGACTCCTGGCTTTTGTCCAGAGGGAGGAATCAGAAATTCGCAAGAGTTTAATCCTCGCGAATCTCAATTCATCCGTCAGAGAAATCTTGACGGGCTCGACAGTCGACGGTTTCCTGTTCGGGGAAAATCTGGAAGAAAAAATAAATACTGCAAAGACAATTGAGCGTGCATCAAAGGACCTTATCCAACGGGAAAAACCATCAAAATTCAAGGATTCAAAAAACCAGAGGGGCCCGCCGGCGAAGCGACAGTTAATGCGCAAGAGGAATTGGACGTCGAGCGGGCCAAAGAAACCGACGAACGACAAGTTGGGCCGGGACCGAAGAAAACATATCCTCGAAAGACGCGGTTCCCGGACAGACGCCGTTAATTCCCAACGTACGTAAATCTGCGGGTCGGTTACGGTTTTTTCATCGAGCATGGGCAAAAGTATCGGCTGATCGCGAGATTAATGAATGGATTAGAGGGTTAAAAATACCCTTCACATCGCTTCCTGTGCAGGGCCGAATCGGGGAAAAAACAAATTGGTAAAATAACGAGAAATTGGCAATCGAGAGCGAAATCAAAAGGTTATTAGAAAAGGGCGCGATACAGACGGTTACTCCGTCATCCGACCAGTTTTTATCAAATGTTTTTCTGGTGCCAAAATCCGACGGTACGCAACGATTCATTTTAAACTTGAAAAAACTTAATGAATTCATAAAGGCGGAACATTTTAAGATAGAATATTGGCGGGTGGCGAAGTCGCTAATTGAGCCTAATTGTTTTATGGCATCAATCGATATAAAGGACGCGTATTACCTCGTATCAATCGCCAAGAGTTCTCGAAAGTTTTTACGTTTCCAATACAGCGGTGTATATTACGAATTTAATTGCTTACCGTTCGGTTTAAATGTCGCACCTTTCGTATTTACGAAAATACTCAAACCAGTGGCAGCATATTTAAGAAAACAAGGCTTTAGATCCGTTTTCTATTTAGATGATATTTTGCTTATCGGGAAATCATACAAAGAGTGTGCGTAAAACTTTCAAGCTACGACGGCTATTTTAGAAGAATTCGGGTTCATAATCAATCAGAAAAAATGTTGTACGATTCCCAAAAAACGATGCAAATATCTAGGGCTTATTTTCGACTCGGAAAAAGTGACAATCGAGTTGCCAGAGGAAAAAACCAAAAGATCTCTTGATCTATTGAAGAAACTTAGGAAAATGAAAAAGTGCTCGATTCGTGAGTTCGCATCTTGGATCGGTACTCTCGGCTCGTGCTGTCCAGCAATGAAATATGGCATGATACATATGAGACGGTTCGAAAAAGTCAGATTATTAGCGCTCGAAGCAAATAATAATAATTATGACATGACCATGGTCATTCCGGAGGAATTAGAACAAGATATAGATTGGTGGACGGTAAATATAGCCTCAGCCAGTGCCTCGCTGAATGAGCCAGTATTCGATTACGAGATTTTTACCGACGCTTCGCGTACAGGATGGGGAGCAGCTTGCGAGGGGTGACGAGCAAACGGACACTGGAGCACGTATGATTTAAAGTTCCACATCAATCATCTCGAGTTGGTGGCCGCATTTTTCGGACTTGAATGTTTTTTAAGCCACAAGAAACAATGCAACGTGCTTCTTCGTATCGACAACACCACCGCGGTAGCTTACATAACTCGTATGCGAGACAGCCGGTTCGATAATCTTAGCGATATAACGAAACAAATTTGGAATTGGTGCGAGGTCAGAGATATTTGGATCGTTGCGGGATATATCGCATCGGAAGAAAATATAGAAGCAGATTACGAGTCACGCAAATTACAGCCCGAAACAGAATTCGAACTTGCGGATTATGCGTTTCAAAAAATAGTAAAGGTCTGGGTGAGCCAAGAATTGACCTGTTTGCCTCGCGAACAAATACGAAATGCAAGCATTATATTTCATGGCGTCGGGACCCCGAGTCATTCGCGATTGATGAATTTACCGTAGAATGGAATCAATGGTTTTTTTACGCTTTTCCGCCATTCTCAATTATTTCGAGAGTTTTGCGAAAAATTTGCCAGGACCGCGCAGAAGGAATCGTGGTTGTTCCATATTGGGAAAGTCAACCTTGGTTCCCCTTTTTCTCTTCGTTATTGATTGGTGATCTTGTTTATTTCAAACCAAACGTTAATCTGTTGCGTTCTTCCAACAGGGACCCTCACCCGCTGTCGAAGCAACTTACATTGGTTGCCGGCAGGCTATCAGGGAAGCGTTCATCTTGAGACAAGCCCCAACGGAGTCAATCGACATTCTTATTGCGTCTTTAACAGATGCAACGATCCGGCAGTATGATTGTGGGTTAAAAAAATGGTGGTGTTTCTGTGCAACCACCAGTCTCGATCCGTTGAGGGGCTCGCCAGTGGACGTTTTATCGTTCCTTACAAGAGAATTCAAAAACAACGCGTCATATGGGTCGCTCAATTGTTATCGTTCAGCGCTTTCACTTATTCTTGGTTCGAGTTTAGGTGAAGATGACAGAATAACACGATTTTTTAAGGGGGTTTCCAAAATTAAGGCCTTCTGCGCCACGGTATGATTCGACGTGGGACCCACAAATTGTGTTACGATTACTTTCAAGCTGGGGTTCAAATGAAGAACTTTCGTTAGAGCGACTCTCTATGAAACTAGTAACGCTACTAGCGTTAATGACAGGCCATCGGCTGCAAACTTTTTCGTTAATAGATATTCGTAATATCCGAAAAGTCGACGAAAAATCGTACGGGATAAAAATTCCGGACCGAATAAAAACTTCGGCTCCAAATAAAAAGCAACCGGTATTGCGCTTACCGTTTTTCACAGAGGATAGGTCAATATGTCTAGCGTCAGCTCTCGAAAGTTACTTGGAAAAAACAAAAGATTTACGTAACGCGATTTTAAGTCTTTTCATTTCTTTCAAAAAACCGCATAAGGCGGTTACGTCTCAAACGTTATCCCGCTGGGTAAAGAAGATTTTGTCCATAAGCGGCATCGAGATTAATGTTTTTTCCGCATATAGTACGCGTCACGCCGCCACCTCAGCAGCAAAACGGGCTGCCGTAAGCGTCGATTTAATTCGAAAAACGGCGGGTTGGACACAGGAGTCTGCAACCTTCGGTCGATTCTACGACCGAGAGGTTTTGTCAAACGAAGTCCAATTTGCTGAAGGTGTTCTCGGTAATAGAGATTAAGGCTTTATGTTTGTGACCTTATTTGATTCTTAAAATATGCAGGGCGAAAAATTACATGCGTATTATTGCATTATTGCGTTTTTGGTTTGAAATGTTATGAAAATTTCAAAATGTTTAAAAAATAAATATAACAATTTTCTCAACAGCCGTAACTCGCTTTAAACAGCTACAATTTGATCTCTGAAGGAAGAGGCGCAAAATACAATTAACGATTAAACGAACTTACCTAAGTGAAGTTCAATCGTGATTGTATGAGCGCCTCTTCCGAAGAGATCAGTCCCGCCCACCCATTAATCTCGTATGAGATACCCAAAATATATCTGTTACGGCTTAGAAAATAGAACTTTAAAAAAATGAGAATAAACAACGGAGCAGGATATGGGTTGCATAGCAACCCGGGAAAAAAGCTTGCTTTAAAACTTGTGGCGACAAATGAGGGAAGTGAGGGGTACTACAATTTGATCTCTTCGGAAGAGGCGCTCATACAATCACGATTGAACTTCACTTAGGTAAGTTCGTTTAATCGTTAATAATACTACTACAGTAATAATAATGTAAGTATGTAAACGCGCTTCCCCGCGTCGGCCGATCTACCCTCCCTTCTCAACCGCTTTCACACGCTCGTCCGTTTCCACTCATGTTTGCAAGTATATTTCACCTATTTCGCAGCATTTTAACGCAAAATCAGAATATACGTCTTGTAGTACTACACTTCTACTTTCAAAATCTGTTTGGAGAATTGAAATAGGATGATCAGTAACGCATCCAGGCACGCTGCAAAATAGTGCAAAACAAAATTCGAATGGCAATTATGGTAAAACTAATTATCCGACAGCGCCCGGATTCATTCACTACTATCTCGCGGAGAGCTTGCGCTATAACTTGAAAAAATGGCGGCGTTATACATTTTTGGAAAAATGCCATGTTTTACGGTTTTTCCGGTTTATTTCCGTTAATTCGATCGAGTCGTTTCAGAGCTCATTTTCTTTGTCTTTTTATTATCTACAATTCGTCTATTAAAAATATTAGGACTGCTTCATAAGTTTTGATTTTACAAGCGAAAAACGAAAAAAAAAACACGATTTTTTGCTTTTAAATGTCTCTATCTAATAAAAAAGTTTCAAACAAATGAACAGGTAGAGAAAGATTATAATAACAATAGTAAAAAAAGACTATAATAACAATAGTATAAAAAAGATCATAATAATAATAGTATACGCATGAAATTGGCGGTGGGGTGAGATCCCGAAAACAAAACAAAAAGCATCTAGCAAACCCTTTGACAGCTGTCATCGGCTGTTTATGACAGTCTTTGACAAATATCTTTACAGCTATCTCTTTCTGACGCGCAAAAAATGAACATGCAAACGAAAATTATCAAGATGATTCCCGACCGGAATTGTCTTTTTCACGCGTTGGCGTATTGTGTATACGGCACTCAAGATCGACACGCAGAGGTGAGACTGAGTATCGTTTCAAATGTAGTGGATAATTGGCTACATTTGCGGGTTTTATTACAGGTAATGAGTCAAACGGTGCTGTGATTAGGTCACCTGGTGATTACAAATCACATATGAATAAAAATGGAATATACGGGGGAGAAGCAGAATTAGCTGCAGCTGCGGACATTTTTAAGATATGTTTAATCGTGTATCGCGAAGAACAAATTCATCCACACCGGATCGAATCACAAAATGAAACACAATTCTCGCTACTCTTCACCGGCGACGGAGACAGTGGACACTTTGATGTCTTGCAGAACCAAAATAAAATTCAGATAGTGAGTAATAAGTATGAAAAGTGAAAATCAAATAATAGTAAATCTAAATATATCACCAAACAGTCAACAGGACAGCCAGGATTTACGATGACAATGGAGTTAGGAGGAGTTTCAAGCAGCAGACAAGGCGATGAAGATGGTGGATGGTCGGAAGTATCACAAAAGTAAGAGGAAAATAAAATTGTAAGTGCGAAGAACCAAATAAGCCATAGAATAATATCTATCAAATATTCGTATAACCAGGTAAGAGGACGACCAGGATCGATGTTGACCACAAGAGAAAGAGGTGTTTTGCGGAATGAACAGCAACGCAAATATTGAGAAAAAAATAATATAAAGAAGGTAATTTTGGAGAATAACCGGCAGAGCGGTAGTAAAAATAATTCAACGAAGGGTGTCGAAGAATTAGAAGAATCAATTGTGATTATTGATTTGGAAAATAAATCAAGAGGACGACCAACCAATGTGATGGACATAGAAGAGCGAAAAATTAGACGACGAGAACAGCAGCGAAAATATAGGGAAGCGAACAAAAAATATCATACTGGCTTTTCAACAAACGAACAGAAAGGAGGAGTTTCAACCAGCAGACAAGGCGATGGAGACGGTGGATGGTCGGACGTATCACAAAAGAAAAAGGAAAATAAAATTGTAAGTGCGAATAACCAAATAAGCCAGAGAATAATAATAAACAAATATTCCTAAGTAGTATAGGGGCACTTTGGGGCGTCGCAACAAACCCCCCTCGCTCCCCTCTCCGGCGCCAGCCCCTCGCCTAGGAGTGACTTTGGGGCCCCTTCCTCTTCCCCCGCAGCCCCTCGTCGAGGAGGTATTTTATTCTAGAAGCTTCTCCGGACGACCACCCCTTTCCCGCAACCCCTTACCAAGGAGCGGTTTTTCCGCCTCGAAGCTCCGCGGCTCGTCAGCCCTTCGCCCGCGACCCCCTCGCCAAGTGGTGAATATCGTGTGACGACCCCTTACCCCGGGTACCGTTGACCGCGAATCAGATTCCGGACTCTACGGGATGGCCTCTGGGCCTGTGCACCCTGACCATGGGACGATCTCCTTCCCCTCACCCTGGTGCCCCTGGCCGTGCGGCCGATTCTGGGGCCACCTACCCATCTGGCCCCGCTACCTCCGTTCACGGAGCGAACTCTGCGACTTGGACGTATCGGGTTACAGGTATTCCACCCCGGCTCTCATTCTTTCTCCATCCCTGCTCTCTGTGTCGGGTGCTCGTGTCACTGACCTTACCCAGCCGTCAGTGTTTATCCTAAGGTTTACGTGTGCTTGGAAAATATAGACCTGGTCACTCTCTCTCTCTTTGTTAATGCAAGACTATAGGCATACTTAGATGTACGAGGATCAGGGCGGGTGGGTGAGGAAACAGAACTCAATGGTGGATTGCGTAGAAAAATCAAATCTCATCCTCACAGGTTTATTCGGTTAACACAGGTGCAAATACATACATGGTTATTACAGATAACGAATAAATGATAATTACAATGTTCTTATAATTACACAAGATATGTTAGCAAGGTTTTTTATTTACCAGCCTTATAATCAGCAACATTACAATTCTTAGAGGTACAACATTGAAGACAACTTATAGGATAAATGTGATTTGAATTGATGGTGTTAGTTTTGCGTTTTGTGACATGGGCTATTCGGTTGTGGAATAATTCTGCGATACGATCGTTTCTTTCGAGGTCAGGAGTAAATATATTGAGAAAATCCCGCAGAGAAAAACCAGCAGCCATAAAGTGCATAAACATAATACAAAATTGTCCACATACATCAGAAGTGAGGCTTTGAAGCTGTCTGTCGTTCCAGTCGTATCGTCTGCAATTTCTTCGTAAAGTCCGCTTATGGTGAGGGACGAATGGTGGTAATCCGAAACTGTCGAAATATGTACCGTGTCCGGAGGAACTGACGAAAAATGCCACCCAGTGGCTACCGGGGCGTGTGTGATCATCCGTGTTTGACACAAAGGCTGTCGGGCGTGTCCAGATGAGGGGTATCTGATCCGCTGCAAAAACCCCGGTCTTCCCGTTCGGAATTGGCGGCATCGCGCTCCATATCTGTAGACTCTCCATTTTGTACCTCGTCTTCTTCTTCTCCTTCTTCTTCTTCTTCGCCCTCGTTATCGGAGATAATCATACCACTCGTAGAAGATTGTGAGGAGGTATGTGAGTCAATCGCAGTAGTAAGTATGTCGTAGGGAACGGTAACTTCGCCGTCTGACGTAGGCGCAGACGGATCAGGAGAGATTTTCAGTGAAGCGACTGACTCTGGTATTACTGCCTGTAGCGTGAAATTTCTTTTTGGTACCTGCAGTGGCTGATTACTAGTCGAACTCTCCTCTCCGGTGATTTTGGGCTTACTGGCTGACAATGCTTCTGTATAATCGTATTTAGTTAGAATATTGTTATTGTTGATCCATTTCTTCAGTTTGAGTGCGTTGTTCATCGCACATTTGAAAAATTCCTCCTTCTTAACGCCGTGGAAGAAGCACCATACCGAAGACCGTTCCAGTTTGTCCAACGCCGGGCAATCGATGTCCTCCAAGTTGAATACTTGACGCGCGGTACTACTTTCAATATATTTACATTTATCGTGTCCACGGGCAAAGATTCGATGAGCGTTACGTGCGATTTCTCGGAGGTCAACGTCTAATTGAACCAGCGAGATATCACCTTCAAACCACTCGATGCCATGATGGTAGCAGGTTACGTAATTGTTCACGCCACGTTCTTTGAGCGGCAGATCCGTGAAGGGATATGGCGGTTCTATTAACCAATGCGCCGAGTAGCGGTGATCGATGGCGACGACTGCCACCTCTTTCGGTATAAATTTACCATAGATATTTCGAAATCGTTGAATATCTATCACGTAATCCATACTTGAACTCTCTCTCTCTCTCTCTCTCTCTCTCTCTCTCTCTCTCTCTCTCTCTCTCTCTCTCTCTCTCTCTCTCTCTCTCTCTCTCTCTAACGGAAATCACCACCTAGTATGTCATAGAAGCGGTCGTGATAGGAGGGGCGTGATCTCCCTCTCTTTCTTAGCCCGAAAAATCTGTAATGACCTGACGTGCAGCATCAACTTCAATAAGATTATCAAATTCAGCGTTCACTAGGCAATTCACAGTTTCTTTGAGAGCATCGTCGAACCGCACTTCGACCCTGAGAGTTCCATGTTTGATGAGCGACCAGTGCGATGTACAGCTGGCCGAGAGGTCGGGGGTTAGGTCAAAAGCCAATAGACAATTTCCTTTAGCGAACTGCTGCCGGCCGATACCGTTTCCTTCGTTCAGAAAATGAATCCCCGTACCGGAGAAGAGGGTGTATCAGAGGGGAATAAGCGTCCACGTAGAGATCGTCTTTGCCAAAACTCATCTGTAGCGGCTTCGATGGGACTTGCACCCCGTCGACGTACAACGACAGGAAATTCAAAGAGTAGTTTTGAAAATTTAACGGATTGCGCTGTCTGTCGCCGTTGAAGGCTTTATTGCTGACAAAACCGATTATCACTCGTTTCGGTAGTTGTCCGAGTATGACATTGTCCAGTGTTTCTGCCTGTACTCCTGCGTGTATGGTGAAAGACTTCACCTCGACTCTGGTTACGGGATATTTTGCCGTACCTTTGGCTAGCGTCCGTGCGTGCGCCAGCAAGATTCCAGGGCTGATCTTCATTCGGCGAACGAGCAGTGAAGTTTCCAGTATGTGCAGCTTGTGGCGATTTTCGGCTTCCATGATGCAAAAACTGTCTCTTGATCTCACAAGTCGACGACGCAGTTCCACACCGTTGATTAAAAATTTGTCTTGATTAAATACGTCACAGTGCAGATGTCCAATCAGATCAACGGTACGTGCATTGCTCATGATCCGTTTGCGTTCGATGAAACCTCGGTCAGCACCGACGGCGTCGGCGTCGTATACATCTGATACTCCATCCTCGCTGCCGTACCATAGAGCCGAAGAAAGATGGGATTTTTTGGCGGGCGGTGCGTAATTCAGTAGAGTCTCTACATGATTGAACATCGAGTGAAGCAGATTGTTTACCGGAGCGACATGCGGAGTAGCCGCGTTGCCTTCGCCTGCCGGTGGGGTAGGAGCAGACGGTTATAGCTTCACTCGTACGCTAAGCATAGTGTGTGCCAAATCGATGTATTCATCACCGTTTCCAGGTACAACAAATTCAATCGGGGAATCGTCGGTTAGAGATGATACGGGCTTGTAGTGTACCCATTGACCAGCCTCAATAGACGTTTGCGTTGGTGGTAGAGAAAACAAATCCAGTTCCGACTTCATACACTGACCCGAGTGCGCGTGCAGGAAGGCCATTGTTGATGTTTAGATTGAAGACGAGCGGCGCGTGGGCTTACCGGGGTCCGAATATGTCTGTAAGGTCCCGTTTTTTACAACACTTTTTCCGCTTAGTTTTCTTGACGGTTCCGGCACGCTTGGGTATCTTGGCCGATGTTTTCTTTTTCGACCTTCGTCTAATTTTTCTCGTAGTACCAGCTGCTCGGTGCGCGCCGACAAGTCTGTTGACGCGGGCAATGTTTGACTGACGCGCTAATCCGCCGGCTCGGCTTTTATAACCGCTGCCCTTCATGAGTTTATCAATTTTTTCTTCAGCAGCTCTTTTCAATTTGTGTCCTGATTCTATGAAACGACTCTTGACTGCCTGTTTGAAGGGAGTGTCGTTTCTTACGTCTGTCATGACGTTCATCCCTGCACGTAGTGCTTCTCTTCCGACCGCGCGAGCACCACTGGACAGCAGAGGTAGTATTCGACGAAACAGGCCTCCCAAGAAGCTGCCGATTCCGTGCCCGCGTTGATGCGGTGCTCCTCGGTAAACCGTCTCAATGCCTCCACCGCCGAGCTGATTTTCGTAATGTTGTATATAATGAGCCATGTCGTACCTGGTATGTTTTCCCTCTCTTTTGCTGAGCGACTCCTGTGATTCCAGTCAATTACTGAACGCGTCTAAAATGCAGCGTCGTCAGTGTCCCGCTCGTGAATGGTGCTGGACTACCGAATTGATCTCTTATATCGATCTCGATGGTTTGAAAGTTCGTGAGCATCAGTGGTACGTAGTACAGTGGCGATAGTGTTTTCATCTCTGATTCGCCTTGTAAGATATTGTCTTTGCCGCATGTTTGAATGACTCGTAACAGCGGGGCGTAAACATCTCCAACGATACGTGGCTCCACCAGATCACAATAAATAAACATCTGGCAGCCGGGGATCCTTGATGATTTGTTGGTTTCGGATACCTTGCAATCTGATACCTCAACTGCACCTTTCCTAGGAGTATTGTAATGCGTGACGCAGGGTATCGTTTCATTTTTCACTGGCGCATACCCCCGAGGGTGTTTAAACGTGAGTGGATAATGAATTTCCGCCAGCCCGACTTCCCAGTCTCCCGTTAGTTGAATCTGACGCGGTAACTGGGTAATGTAACAGCACGTCCGATTCTCCGGAAAAAACTGCATCGAGCTGTTGCTCGGTAAAGTTAGGTAAAACTGATCCCGGGACATTTTCTTTGATGCACGAGTCGAACGGTGAACACTCAACGACTGCGAGACATGCTGTAATAACACGCTATTTTATCATCCCTGTGTTTCCCCCTCCACACGCTGAAGTTCAGGGTCGTAGAACAAGCCGTCGATTACTTCGCCGTTGAGATCTTCCAAGACGTACACTATCGGTGAACGTGCAAGCACTCGTCGGATCTTGAATAATTGTTCGCTCCAGTTTGCCGCGTAGCCTTTTTCAAATGTTCCCTTGGTTTTACTAATTCGTACAAAATCATTCTTATGGAATCTCGGTTTGCCATTTGGACGCGGAGGATAACGCTTTTCCATGTGGGCACGTGCTGTAGCAGCATTGCGAAGCGTCACTTCCGACGGCGCCATGCCGATGCTCGAGTGAACTGTATTGTTGTAGGCTTGCACGATTTGTGGCAAAACATCGACGTAGCGTTGCGTCTCTTTATGCGTGAAGTAACGCCACAGGCGTTCTTTGAGTGTACGATTGAATCGCTCCACGATAGCTGCTTTCACGTCGGGATTACGAGTAACACGATATCGTATTTCATTGTCGCGAAGTATCTTCTGAAAAGCACTCCCGACAAATTCTTTACCTTTGTCCGTTTGCAGTAGGTCGGGTCTGCGCGGCGTAGTGTGTATCACTTGCTCGAAACCTTCAGCAACGGTTGCGGCTGTCTTTCGTTTCAGCGGGACCACCCATGCGTACTTGCTCAATACATCAATGACCACCAGGAGATAGCGAAAACCGTTGTTGCGGCTCTTCATGGAACTCAGGTCAGCCAGGTCAGCTTCCCATACGTCGTCTATGTTGGAAACGTTGTACCTTGCTCTCGGAAATTTCCTGTGCACGGGCTTGTGTAAGGTGTAGGCATTCTGAGCTGCCAGCCATTTTCTCACCGAATCGCGAGAGTTGTTTTCGCGTGCAACATCTTCCAGAATTCGTGCTCCCGCGTAACCGGCAGTATGCGAGGGATTGTACTACGTTTCTTCAAGAAGAGTCGTCATTTTTCTTCAGCCGAAGTGTTTTCCAACCGGATTTTGCTCCGGTGGCGCGTTTGCGTAGAGCGTATCCTGCGTCGTGAGAACGGCTGGTTACGGGTGTAACGTTTGCGGAACTTCGTCGCTTCGTCGGGGAACTACTGGTGTGTGTCAATAGTTGTTGCGATGTTACCGTCGGTAGACCCGGAGCGTCGAATGTGCGTATGTCTTTCCAAAGCGTATCGTTTCCCACGTATTCTCGGGGTACGTTGATCGTCTGAAGAAACCGTGCAAACTGACCAGCCCCTGTAGGAGTAAAAGTCTTCCTAGATCGCATGGCATGATTGACCAGGTCAACGATGTTTGTGCCGGGAACTGTAACGCCGTCTAACAAGACGGTTCCTGCGGCATCCCAAGAAAATCGTTCCGGTACGCTGCCAAGTTCGCGCATCAGCATTTCGGCCTTCGCACGATACTTCCTTGGTACCGCTGACGCGACTTTCTTTGCGCGCGTTTGAACGTTGCCAGGACTCGCAGCTACGGTGGGAGATATCATTGATTCTTCGGCTGTGTTTCCGTCTTCTTCTTCCTCCTCCTCCTCTTCCTCCTTCTCTTTTTCCTCGAGAACGTCTAATTTCATGGGTTTGCGTGCGTCGTTTGCAAAAAACAAATATCGTTGAAGTACCTGCTGATAGAGTTTCCATTTTTCTGCGTCGTCTTTCGACGGTTTGTTCAAGATGTCCTTCATCTCGTTGTCAAGTCTTGAAGCGGGATCGGTGCGTGTGGTAGTTGTATTTCCAGGTGAAAGCGTAGTGGCTATACCCTTGCTGACGCGTTGTTGAAATCTCTCCATACTCTCCATAAGAATTAAAACCATCTTCTTTGTACGTTCCATTTTGCTACTTGGAGAAGAGGCTGGAAGCTAAAGTCCCGAGTAACGGAGCGAGCAAGAGGGTGAGAAATCCGTTCCCACGTTGAACAAGAAAACGTTTTTTGGACTTCCAGGTACCCTGGTTGCTGGCCAACCGCCGTAATGTCTGTTTATGACGTGCCAGACGATTTTTCTGAATTCTGGACAGTGCTACGTTACCCTCCAAGGTGTTCAATGCACACTCACAAATAGTCTTTACCAGCGAATTGTCGGCCGTGCGTAGCAATGCCGATCTCTGCAACGGGTTCAATTTCTGCAGAGCGTGCAGCGCTACTGCGTTTGCTTTGGTGAAATCGGCACGAGCTCTGCGACCGGACGCGGTACGGCGTATTCGAGGCATCACAGCTGAACGACTGGAACCCGGTGCGCATTGGTGACCTTTATATCCTTTCGCGGAACGTAGACATAGTGATTATCGTCCGAAGGGAAGATGTTTGATCGGAAACGGCAATTCTCCGGAGTGGATTGCTTCAGGTCGAAAAGCAGATATCCGTGTGGCGCTGCGGTAGCGTCGTGATAGGCCTCTTGGAGAAACCTCGGATCTTCGGGATACAACTGTCTGGCAAGATGTTGAATTTGGGCACGATCCCGTGGATTTTTGAAGAAGACTATGTAGTTTGCGTTGAGGGAAATATCTCGTTGACCGTTGCCCTTGTGAAAGAGATTTTGTGTCATGTAGAAAACGCTGAGGTTCTTATGATGACAGACCTTGGTAAAAAGATCAACGACAACATTGTTTGTTGAAGCCTCTCGCATCAGATCGTCGATTACCAAAAGTTTCGGTTTTTTGTCACCCTCGTAATCGGCGTGTTGCGGTAACCCCTCGCGGTACTCTATACTCTTGTCCCCGTCGTACAACGGCTGCCATTCGTCAAAGTACCATATCACACGACTAAATCTTGTGTCGCACATTGACGTTCCATGACGCAGAAAGTTCTTAACGAAATTTGATTTACCGCATCCTGATGGCCCGGCTACAATGGCCGAAAACGGATGTTTCCAACGTGTGTCCGTCATCGAATAAGAAGAAGAAGAAGAAGAAGAAGAAGAAGAATCCAGGGATAATGCGGGATCTATAAAAAATTGAAACAATTGAAAACACGTTCTTTTACTACGCTAGCTTGCTCGCGGCGGCGGCGGTGGCGGCGGCGGCACTCCCTTCGTGCGCTGACCATGAGCTTATTCAAGCGCACGCGGAAGCGTAACCGCGCAGGTACGAGCTCATCGGCGCGGTCGCGGTCGAGCTGATTGTGCGTGAGGCGCGTACGCCATGCGCTTATTCGTACGCGTGCGCGCAGTGATATCAGCTTGAAAACAGCGCGCCCCGCCGTGGTTTACGAGATGAATTTTTACGAGCAATGCGAGATTTTTTCACAATTTTTCATGCGTAGGGTTTAAGCGTGGTACTAACCTTTATACAGTTTGGCGGGACACATACAAGAGAGTATCTGATGGGTTGGCCTGGCGTCTCGCCGGTTGGAATAACAGACGGTTAGGGTAAGAATCCCTTCGGTGTCCTCTGTCTGTCCGTCTATTTGTTTGTCTGTATATCTATCTGTCGCTTAAACGCGCGCGTGGCTTGCCGTCCGGGTGTCTGTACTACCGCAGGGTGAGAAGAGGGAAGCTGTGGTGTGCAACTGCTCGGAGTCCGGGATCTTCGTCATCATCCAGTGCGATAACCGTAGGGCAGCGTATCGAAACTCGTGACGCAACAACGCCTTTTCACGTACACCGGTTTACACGTTTTGTGCTCGGAGCGCGTCACGACTGCGTGCAGTTCCGTTCGACGAATGGCGCAATACTCCAAGGGAATGGGTGCAGCGGCTTCTACCACCATCCGCTTGATGGCCTCGAAGTTGATTTTCGAGCTCGTTGCGTGATTCAGTGATATGCCTTTCACCTTGCAAATTTCCACCTCTTCACCATTCGGACGTTTAATGATGAAAGCATAGAATTTTGGCCCTCCGGAGACGAAAGCGCGTACAAAACTCCCACGGCCGTAAGACGCCAACTCGTCCGTGAGGTCGCCAAGAAAGTTACCCGTGGGAGGTTCATACTCGTTTGGCCTTCGGAGGTTTCGGGTATAAATTACTGAATCGGTGTCGTAATAGAGCACGCGCCGATCGAGCTTCTCAAGGAACGAGAAGAGCTTCAGCCGAGCCTGGGCAGTGGTGTACGAGGCAATCACGACGTTTGCCAGCGCTGCCGGTTCAACGCTGTGTTGCGCGTGCGACCAACGCACGTACAACACTTCGTCGTTCACGGGCAGCAAACCGGACACCTCGACTCCAGGGTTGGTCAAAAGCTCGAGCAGCTGCTGACGCGTCTTTATAACCTCTGTTTTTACCAGATTCTCGCGTTGCCCGAACTTGCCCCAAAACGAATTTAAGCATAATTTGGAGACTGATCGCATGCCGGGATTCTTAGCAATACGGTCGCGATCTAGCCGTATACCCTCGACCCGCCCATACTCATTAAGGTAGCGCATTCGAGCCGGCTCGTCCTCGCATTTAGCAGGCCAGCCGCTTGCCTCTTGCTTAATCTTGAGGAAGGTGTCGATATAGCCGGCGAAATGCCCACCTTGACGAGTAGTCGGGTCAAACGATGTCACCGTATACGACCAGATCTCGCTTATGCTCCTGATCTTGTATCCCATTTCCACGGCTTTTTTTAATTCGATCGACACCCACGTGCCCTCGAATTCTCCCGCAGCCTCGTCATCATGTCTACACTCGTCCTGGTTCAAACTCTCACAACATGAGCGGCACAAGGCAAACATAAGTTTGTCATGCATGCGCACCGGCAAAACAGGGTGATAAAGATTGCGAGGCGGTAAAACTCGGCACTTGATGAGCCCCTCAACTCGCGTGATGTCGCAACCGCTTGACCCTGTCAAGAGCTTACACTCCTCTCCAACGTAGACCGTCGGGTGGTCAACAGGGAACCTTCCATTCTTACAGATGAACGGATACAACGAGCAAACATCGACGTATCGTATTTCCTCGTACGCGTTGCCCGTTGCATCTGTTTTCACCTCGTAGTATCGGGAAGCGTTCCCCGCTCGACCGCCGTAGAACGCATCACGTGGATTGAGTGCTTCGCTCGTGGCAGTGCCAGCGATCAGCGGGTGTGTTGCCACGTACTCCCTCATCTCCTCGTTCTCCCTCAAGCTCCGATCAAACTCGCATTCCCACTGTTCCGTCACGTGGTAACCCAATTCGCGCATACGGCTGATCTTTGCACGAGTTTCCTCGTAACGCCTATCCAACGTCTCGCCGTTGACGCTACGCCTATCGCGGTTGATTCGTAAACATTTACGACAGCCGTGCCAGAAACAACCGTGAAACTCGTAGACGTGTCGCGTACCGTCGCTCGCGACATGGTATCCGTCCACCTTGCAACCCGTCTCCGGAATCCGAAACTCACGTCCGTTTCCGGCATGCCTGATGTCAATACCCAGCTCGCGCTCTTTCACGACCAACCACTTCAGAGCCTTACGAGACTGGGCAACGGCAAGACGATAGCTGCCCGATGGCAGGATACCTATTCGCTCCGGTTGTAAAAAATTTTCACGGAACAGCACCGAACAAGCCGAGGCAATTGTCGTGCTCTCAGTGAAGGGACACACTCTGCCGCACTCCAGAAATATGTCCCTGAATGCTACGCACACACGTCGCAGAATATCCACGTCCGACCGACAGTACGACAACAATTCCACGTCAAAGTCGAACAGATGGTCGTTCGCTACAGCCTCGTTGTACCATGAGTAAAACTCTGCTCGCGCATCGCTACTCATGGTATCCGGAGAGTAAAACTTCGCTGCGGGGAGCGGTCCCACGTAACCCACGTTTTCACGGGTATTGAAAAGGTGGGGGACTACACCTTTCACGGAAGTAGTCGGTAGTCCAAAAGCCTTCGGTAGCGCCGATAATGCCACAGGCATATATGCTAAGGAATCCAGAAATCGGGTGTGACCCGTTTCGAGCATAATGATCTTACTGCCGCTTAGGATGACCTGCGGCGGGTTTCCATCCCGCTCAACCATATGCCGCAGTATGAATTGCGCGTCAAAACCTTTTGCATTGTGCGCAATGCATACGATGCGGGCAAAGTCCTGAACGGGTCGAGTAGCAAAGTCTACTAACTCCTTCACCGGTTCCCTCCTGAAAACGAACTCACGTACGAGCCCGCAAGCGGAACAGCCGTTCGATATATCGGGATCGTGGATACATTGCGTACACACTTGTTGCGCTACGCATAAGTTCGGCACATGTATGTTTGTCGTCGCGTCACCGTCTACCGTCTCGCATTGCTGCGTTTCGAAATCATAAGAAATAAAGATGTAACGTTTCGGTCTTGTCGCGTCTTTCAGCGGCGTCATGAAGCAGTAGTGATTGTACGGTCTGTTGCAGCGGCACGTGACGCAAAAACGAGTTTCACAAATGTGTGCCCTCCGCGAAAGATTTACGAATCGCTCACAGTTCCGGCATATACGCAGTGTTGCACAAACGGAGCGACGCGGACTGAAGGAGCCGATCCTGCGGTGGTACTCCAGACAACCGTTACCGCGGAACACGCGTCTGCAATCGGGACACTCGATTTCGCGAGACTCGCTGTTGCACGGTGGCGATGCGAGGCACTGTGGGCACTTTACGGAACATCGGTGTTCGTACCCGTTGTTAAATTTCCTATTGCAGGGTTGACAGAAAAAGGCCCCTGCTACCGCCGCGGTTAAATTTACAATTGGGCAATAATGCTGTTCTTCGGGATAATACAGCAGATTCAATCGGTGCCTGACATCGCCTGTTCCGTTTACTCTCACCACGGCAGTACCGTCGTAAAATGCCGCTTCGCCGGTACCTAGCCTCCCCAACTCGTACACTGTGATGAGGAATCCCTCGCGTGCCAGATAGTTCTGGAACTGTGCGATTTCATGCACTGTGCACCCCGTTGGCGGAATCTCGACACCGGCGTTCGCAACAAGATTACGCGCTTCTGCACGCTGGAAACTGGACCTAGCGAATCTCACCATCTCGTAATGCTCGTGCAGAGCGCCACTGCGGTTCGGGCCTCTCTCGGCGTGAGCCTTGGCTACAACGAGGGCACGAAGTAAACACAACCCGTCACCGTTGACAATCTGTACGACGGATTTTTTAAGTACCCCCGCGTGCGTGATCGGCTTCGGCTTTTCGCGACCCTCCGGTACTCCAACACTGTGTACCGTCACGGTGAAGACGCTGTCGACGCCAAACTCTGATGCGCTCTGGGCTACGCTGAAAACTCACTTCCAGAGGTCACTGTACCGCGAATCCCTCACCGGCCGGAACGATAACCACGCAGGACCATGATTAAAACTCTCCGCGCTAAACGTGAAACCTATGTAGTCGCTACTCCGACACGTTGCTACGGCATACGCATGCAGATCTCTGAACGCGTCCTCCAGCCACTCCGCTAGATTAACACCCGATTCAGGGACTGCGATCTTCATTCGCAACTCACGCCCTGTGACCGCGAATTTACGAATGAATTTCGTTGATTCACCGATTACCGTGAAACGGTTACCCAGTGAATCAGCCCCGTCATCGGGTGTCTGACTTGACTCCTTCTCGCTCGCAGCTTCACTCTCCAGCTCCGATTCTCTGCCCATGTTTCCAGAGTATGCACCCTCTGTCTCGTCGTCGTCAGCATCGTCGTCGAATTCAAACGTCACGTCGGAAGCTGTCTGTGTCTCGTCATCGTCATCGGTATCGTCATCGTCTGACTCTAATGTCACGTCAGAATCGTAACTCGGAGCCCTCCGGGCCCTACCCCCGCCGATCTGTATGCCTGAGGTACTGGCGCCCTTGTTCACGCGAAACGGTCCAACAGTTTGCACAAGACCCCCTGCTGTACATATTAAACAAAAATAAGACTAAACACCATGGTAAAGCGTCGTCAATCCGCAAGTATAGTTGAATTTCGCGGTTTTACTAGAAACGCACACCCTAGAGTACCCGCGTGATTAGTTCCCCTAAAAAATATCCTCGTCCATCGCCGGCGGAGTATAGCTCATCTGAGTGAATATTCCACTCTCGGGCGTCTGCGGCCACGAGAATATTATCGCCTCATCCATTGGGGATAAAGAATAATTGTCTCCTTCTTCTTCTGCTACCGCCGGCTCATGAGCATCGACCGGATCTAATTACCCGCCCCACCAGAGAAGAAATTGCTCGTGAGTTCATATCAAAATACCTGGTCTGCATTTTTGTTTTCAAACTTTTCCTATATACCTTGAATTTCCAACACTCCTGACGGACCTGGACGTGACAACACTAAGGTCGACGCCTGTGATGAATCGATTTCTGCAACGGACACAATAACCTTCAGTACACGCGTGAAAGAAGATTTCTAGAACTCTTGGAACACCGCTCACGCACAACGTATTTACACACGGGTACTCCATGATATACGGCATATCGTACAGACAAATCATCTGGACTTACCGTCACGAGCTCCGACAGAAATTGGCTCCTCAGCGGTCCTATCGTTCACCATAGTCTCATTCACCTCTGTCTGTTCCGCAATCGCCAACTCCTCGCAGGCAACACAGCCCTCGAGAAGAGCTGCCTCGTTCTCGCTGGTATCATTCATCATGAATTCTAACACAAGGAAATTTTGATATATCACTCGCGCACAACGTATTTATACGCGACAACTCCCTGCCACGGCACAGCGTACGGACAATCATCCGGACTTACCGTCACGAGCGGAAAAAACTGGCTCCTCGGCGGGCCTCCCCAGCACTACTCCTTGCGACGCAATCGCCTCATCGGCGACGTCGACGACGATATCGCAAAGAGCCGCCTCATTCTCCGCGGAGTCCTCCAGCATCGCGCGGAATTCTAACGGTTGGAAAAATTGATCTAAATTTTTCCATATTACATATTTTCTTTTATCTTTTTACCCCACTCTGAAGATCCGGTAATTCAAACTCCACACAAACGTACACTGCGCACAACACAAATAACAACTTACCGGTTCGCTCGTTGTACTCAGACATCAGCGCCCGAACAAAGGCGAAGCGGGTGGCACCCCGCTGGTGAATCACACTCGCGGCTGCACTAAGACACTCGTAACCCCGCAACGCACCGGTGCTGTGGAGGTGCGCCAGGGCCCGTGCCCCGCAGAGCGCCAGAAGCTGTCGCAAATGCCGAAGCAATTCCGCATGTGATATGCGGAACAACAACTCCCGACGGAAAACAGGGCACACACGCACAAGACTCGCGTTAGCCCTCCTAGCCTGGCTAGCTGCCTTCACCACCGCGTAACGAAGATCGTTAATCGATTGCATTATTTTAAAAATGTGGCAATAATTGAAACAGAATCGTTGTTTTCAGCAACACCGCGATTTTCAAACTGAGAAGATCTCCGGGCCCACAACTATTTATAAGTTCAACAGGTTGGGTTTTGTTTAGGCCAAATGCTATTACAATACGTTACCAACCCGCTTCTTGAGCTAAGTATACGAAATTTTACTATGGTCCGCTAGCGTAAACCTTCCGCGGCGGTTCGCGGTGGGACATCCGCAGCCTGGCTGAAAATAAACCAAAGCCACACGGACCCAACCCGGAGGCTGCCTGTAGACTCATCTTGCGACAACGAAATGATACACCCGGTGAGGCCCCCTTCGTATTCCCGCGACGACCACTAAGGCATAACAAACAACATATCCTATGGCCGTACGTTGGAAAAGCGGGGACCAGGCTACCGTCCGGCGCAAGGCCCAAACATTACGGGTATAATACGGTCCATGCTGTACACACCCACAACTCTTCTCATCATCTTTTCTGTTACAATGATTACATATACATCCCTTGATAGACTGAATCTGTTTGCACCAGCCGCAGAAACGGAAACGAGATATAAACCTCATGCAGACCTACGGAGATTGTAGACTCATCTTGCGACAACGAAATGATACACCCGGTGAGGCCCCTTTGTATTTCCTCGTCGACCACTAAGCCATAACAAACAACATACCCTAAGGCTGTACGTCGGAAAAGCGCGGGCCAGCCTACGAGCCGTCACAAGTCCCAAGCATTACGTGTATAGCATGAACCATGCTGTCTACACCCGTAACCCTTCCCATTATTTTCTTCTCTTGCAATGTCTACGTATACATACCTCGATAGACTGCAACTGTTTGCACCGACCATAGCACCGAATTCGAGCTGTAAACCTAATGCAAGTTTGATACAGGCCTATCGAGATCGTTGGGTTTTCTGGCGACATATTTACATCTGTCTTACTCCCCATCGTGGAAACGAAATATAATCAACGGCGAAAGCTTGAGATAGTCTGGTAAGGAACGCCTGAATCATACGAGGCATTAGAATTTCGTTAATTCTTTTTAGTCACGCTGCAAACGCCGTTTTGTAGTGTGGGGGTTACACCCTCTATATTCAAGTGAGATACAAAAGAGCGTCAGTCTTGCGACAACTACGGAAGAATCCTCACGTGAACTATGGCTACATCCAAATCTTCTGCACCAATGGGCAACGTGAATAAAATGTATAAAACATTTACGAAGGCTTTGAAAAAGACTGAGAAAAATCTTCTATTGTCGACAACGTATAGTCTAAATAATTCTTTTACAAAGAAAATAGTCATCGGTCTCGGTCTACAGCTCGACGATCAGTTTGAACCGGTCATCAAACTCGTCAACAACTCCTCCGGAGGCGTGCGTCTGACACCAGCGGCCTGGTCGCGACTCGCTGATGAGTTGGACAATATCTCCGAATACCTTGACATAGAAGGATACACCGATGCCCAATGGTATTTTAATCGGCTTGAGCTTGGTGGCTGCAACGTCGAATTGTCAACAGCACACGGTGAGCGAGCCGTTAGATTCGAAATACCTACGGAATCCGAAGTCACCGAATCAGTAGATAAGGAATCAGACTGCCCAGACACGGCCACCCAGGATGAGAACTTTCAGTCACCCACCAAACGCCAGAAAGTGTATCAATCCACCATTGTAATGCAGAAATCCACATTCAACGGACTTAAAGCTATATTTGTGTGTGTCGACGAACGGCTACGAAGGCTTCAGCGTTTAGCCCATTCAGTAAACGAGTGCAAGAAATCATACGTCGCATACATAGCCGAGAAAGTGAATCTGACGCAGCTCAAGGAACCGAGTCTTCATCGCATCAGGCAAATAGCGGAGAAGGAATACGGCGCTGTCCTTGAACACATCGCGTCGTCAGCGAATCCTGCCTTTGCCGAGAATTACCTCAGTATTGTTCTCCTTGAAATTACGCGGCTGTTTTCATCATACCTCGCTGCTGAAATCAAGCAGGCCATCGAAACTGAGGACAAAGCCTTAGCCAGTCTCTGAACAAAATACTTCGACACTGCCATCATTAAGCATCGGGATAACCTCCTGTCCGCTATTTCGCAATGAAGACCAAGGGCACCGTACAACTCGAAATTGATCAAGAGGAAATATCAGACAACGTATGTGTTACCCTGAGAATTTTTTCGTGCGAAGAGACTCGGATCAACACGGCTACACCCCGCCTAGCGAACGCAGATGCTGTAGATGAACCATTGTACGTGCCCGAAGAACAGCCTTATCCATGGGTGGTACTGTCTATACTCGTGATTGCTATAATTATTATAAGTTGTAATGATTCTTTATGATTTTCTATCCGTAATTATAATGTTGTAAGCGGGTCGTACCTAAAGTTAAAATAGCCACCTTGTTTTATTTGTTATTGAACTACATACACTACAGAACAAGAAAAAGGTAAACTTATCTTTCTAACATGGGCGTGTCCGATTGTAAAATCGAAAAGAACGCTAATAGTCGTAACAAAATATATAGCAGGCACAAAAAATAGAAGGACAGAATAAATTAATAAATAAATTTACCATGGCCGATCCATGGATAACTAAAATCTAACGACAAAAAAAATGGCCGGGCTTAAGGTTATAAAAGATAAAATGAGCCAATAGGCGTCACAAAAGAGAATTAAAAAGAGCGGAACCAAAAAAAAAGAACGAAATAAATATGTATAAATAATAAAAGGGACAAAACAAAACAACACAGAGCTACTGGGAACCCCGGGGGTCTTCTGTGTGGGCCAGGTCCCTCCTTCTTGCTCACGAAGATCTCCTGTCCTCCAGACTACTCGGCAACGGGATAATCAGTTTGTGTGTAAGATATAAGAAATGGTGCGGTCCTTTCGGATAGGTGGTTGGTGACCGACTAATCGTCTTTTGGCTCGCTTGGTCTCAGCAGCTCCGTACATGCGGATTTGAATTTTCGTGTACTGGCAATCCTGGCCAGCCTCACGTGACCAAATCTAGCCCGATATCTCGCACAAAGTATAGTGGTGATGTGGGGCGCTGTAACTATAACAAATAAAAACATCCTGCTCCAACAACAAGCAAACAAATAGTAATAACCATGTATGTATTTGCACCTGTGTTAACCGAATAAACCTGCGAGGATGAGATTTGATTTTTCTACGCAATCCACCATTGAGTTCTGTTTCCTCACCCACCGGCCCTGATTCTCGTACATCTAAGTATGCCTATAGTCTTGCATTAAGAAAGAGAGAGAGTGACCAGGTCTATATTTTCCAAGCACACGTAAACCTTAGGATAAACACTGACGACTGGGTAAGGTCAGTGACACGAGCACCCGACACAGAGAGCAGGGATGGAGAAAGAACGAGAGCCGGGGTGGAAGACCTGTAACCCGATACGTCCAAGTCGCAGAGTTCGCTTCGTGAACGGAGGTAGCGGGGCCAGATGGGTAGGTGGCCCCAGAATCGGCCGCACGGCCAGGGGCACCAGGGTAAGGGGAAGGAGATCGTCCCATTGTCAGGGTGCACAGGCCCAGAGGCCATCCCGTAGAGTCCGGAATCTGATTCGCGGTCAACGGTACCCGGGGTAAGGGGTCGTCACACGATATTCACCACTTGGCGAGGGGGTCGCGGGCGAGGGGCTGACGAGCCGCGGAGCTTCGACGCGGAAAAACCGCTCCTTGGTAAGGGGTTGTGGGAAAGGGGTGGTCGTCCGGAGAAGCTTCTAGAATAAAATGCCTCCTCGAAGAGGGGCTGCGGGGGAAGGGCAAGGGGCCCCAAAATTCGCTCCTCGGCGAGGGGCAGCGGGGGAAGGGGATGGCGTCCCAAAATTTGCACCACTGCGAGGGGCGGCGGGGGAAGGGGATGGCGTCCCAAAATTCGCTCCGCGGCGAGGGGCGGCGGGGGAAGGGGATGGCGTCCCAAAATTCGCTCCGCGGCGCGGGGCGGCGGGGGAAGGGGATGGCGTCCCAAAGTCACTCCTAGGCGAGGGGCGGCGGGGGAAGGGGATGGCGTCCCAAAGTCGCTCCGCGGCGAGGGGCGGCGGGGGAAGGGGAAGGCGCCCCAAAGTCACTCCTAGGCGAGGGGCTGGCGCCGGAAAGGGTTCGAGGGGGGTTTGTTGTGACGCCCCAAAGTGCCCCTATACTACTTTCCTATAACAAGGCAAGAGGACGACCAGGATCTATGTTAACCACAAGAGAAAGAGGTGTTTTGCGGAATGAACAGCAACGCAAATATAGAGAAAAAAATAATATAAAGAAGGTGATTCTGGAGAATAACGGGCAGAGCGGTAGCAAAAATAATTCAGCAAGTCAAGGAGATAGATAGATATCAATAGAGAAGGAACACTAATTATCAACCAACGAATGGAAGCTTAGATTGATGAAAAAAAGAAAAGTAAGCACAGAAGGAATTGAAGTGGACAGCAAGTGCAGACCTGTTATCAAATCAACATGAAGGAATTCGCCTGTCTACTAGACAACGCGTAAGGAAATAGTGAGGCGCGCAGCGCCGAGTGCCCGAGACGCGCAGCGCCGAGATGGGGTTGGCGCGCGAAGCGCGCAGGGGCGAAGCCCCTAGTGTTTATAAAAAATAAATGAATGATAGTTGCGAGTAAGAAACATGACAGAATATAACTATGGACAGTCTTTCGTGTGATGGCACAGTCAGTATCCTGATACTACTTTTGTCACGCAAAAATCTATATTGGTTGGTTTATGGGCCAAAGGCTTCTCATCACGGTAAAAGTTAATGCGGTCGGTCGCACGCGTCATTTTCTTTTAATGAACTTGACGCGATCGGTAACCGCCGATCTTGATATATCCATAATGTGAATCCACAATAGAGATTTAGATTGATACCAGGTCAAGTAGATGAGTGAGCAAAGATACAAGTCCTCGCTCTTACAGTAGGCCGGAGGTTCACGATTGTGGGAAATTATTTAGTCCGGGAGCCGACCGCACCACATCTTCCCTCATCGAACATACGGCCAAAATGCATATGAATCGATGGGGAATATAGTGGTCAATAGGGTGCCAGACTTTATAGACAATGGATCCTGTCCGGAGTGTCAAAAAAAATGTCACTTCCGGTCAGTTTTTTCGAGGTTATCTTCCCTCATCGAACATACGATGGAAACTAGTACCAATCGATAGGAGAGGTCGAGAACTTGAAGAAAAAAACGGGGAGCCACCCCATACCTTGTCCGGGGGGGCGGCAGCCACCCCTAAGTGTAGTCGTAACAGCCCAGTCGATAGGTAGTTTTGAGGTGCAAAAAGTAAGGAACATGGGTTACTTTCAGGACTGGTAGGGGGGTGTCTCCTGAGCACGGTCTTACATACAGGTCCGGAAACTAGTAGGGTGGGGAATGGCTCAGATAATGAGGCAAAACCGTGGTTCTCGTCTTCGCCGTCTGCAGCGCTGCCCCCTCGGGGTGAGCCAATCATAAATCAGATCCGAACAGCTAATTTTTCGGAATCAACAATCCTGAATTTTTTACACCGTTTACACACTTTACACTGAGTTATGAACTGTCAAAAACTTCGATGAGCAGGTTATCTTATCGGTATATATCTATATCTATAATACCCCGGGCCAATGGCGCCCCTAGCGGATAGATAGGAAACAAGACCGTGTGCCTCACTAACGGTGACACCCCCTACCACTCAAAAGTGCCGGAGTTACCAGACCTGTATGTAAGACCGTGCTCCTGAGTATAAATCTAGATAGTTGACCTCTTATCGCTATCAGGATCGCCGCCATCTTGGAAAACGTTTTTCGCTCTATATCTCGCGAACTGTCGACTTTACGACAAAATGTGTTGAGACCTTTTTTATACATTATTAATTTTTCCATTTTTTTTTGCCTGTATCTTTTTTTCGTAACATTAATATTTTCCGAGTTATAACACTTATAAAACTATTTTTTCGAACATTTCCCTAACCGTTCATTAGTTCGCGAAAATACTTATTATTGAACTTGTAGAGCATTAAATTGTCTACATTTTTGATTAAACCTATTCTTCCCATCATCAGTACTTTCAAAGATATACCGCGTTATTTGCTCGGGGCGCTGCAAAATCTTCACAAAACGCGTATATACAGGGTGTCCCTAAATTGCCTCCCACGGACTAGCCAGCATGATACCTCGTTAAAATCCAACCGAGAATTTCTTTTCCGGAAGCTCGCCCGACGCATAGTTTTTGAATTATAAGCGATAGCGCTAGGCCAATCAGAATGCACCATTTTATCTAGATTGGCCGCCACGGAAATTGCTGTTTTGTTCGTCTGGGTGAATTATTATTATTCGTTTACGAATCAAATATCGGCACCTCCCCTCTTTCGCTGCTGTACCCCTTATGCTTGAGGATGCGCTTCTGTTTACACACACACAAGTGTGTGCCCATGGATGTGTGGCCGGCAGCGTGTGCCGCGGCAACAATACCGAGGTCAGCGCCCGAGAAGGGGTACAGCAGCGAGAGAGGGGAGGTGCCGATATTTAATTCGTAAACGAATAATAATAATTCACCAGCAGAACAAAACAGCAAGTTCCGTAGCGGCAAATCTAGATGAAATGGTGCACTCTGATTGGCCTAGCGCTATCGCTTATAATTCAAAAACTATGCGTCGGGCTAGCTTCCGGAACAGAAATTCTCGGTTGGATTTTAACGAGGTATCATGCTGGCTAGTCCGTGGGAGGCAATTTAGGGATACCCTGTATATATTAGGGTGTTTCAAAAAAAGACGAATTTTTTTTTTCCTATGGTGTCCAAAAATTGATAGTACGAGTATATTTAAAAACAAAAATTTTGGTGCCAATATGAGCTCTAAATATCAATAAGAAGGTTTGCCTCTATCCATTTCTTTATTTTCCATTCAAATAACACGGGAAATTTTTCTTTCATTTTTAAATTTTTATCACTTTGGAAGGGTTCATAGTAACAACAATCTGAAAAAAAATATTTTTTGGAATTTTCACGCTCTACAAAAAACGTCTGAAGATCAAAGTTCCTCAGATCAACCGTTTCAACGATATCAGCGATCAAAAATAACACCAATCAAAAATTTCAAATGTTTTCCAATAAAAGTACAAAAAATATCATATGCCATATTTATATTATTTTTGATGTAAAATTACTTTAATTCTGTTAACCTGCTTTTTGTGCTTTGTGTGAGTTAAGTATCAAATTGATTAGCAAAAAAAAAAGTTTACAGTCTCAGGTTAACAATATTAAAGTAATTTCACATTAAAAATTATATAAATATGGCATATGATATCTTTTTGTACTTTTACTGGAAAATATTTGAAATTTTTGATTAGTGTTATTTTTGATCGCTGATATCTTTGAAACGGTTGATCCGAGGAACTTTGATCTTCAGACGTTTTCTGTAGAGCGTGAAATTTCCTACAAATCTCTTTTTTCAGATTGTTATGACGATGAACCGTTCCAAAGCAATAAAAATACAAAAATGAAAAAAAAAAAAATTTCCCGTGTTATTTAAATAGAAAATGAAGAAATGGATATAGGCAAACCTTCCTATTGATATTAAGAGCTCATATTGGCGCCAAAATTTTTGTTTTTAGATATACTATCAATTTTTGGACACCATAAGAAAAAAAAAAAAAATTCGTCTTTTTTGAAACACCCTAATATATATATATATATATATATATATATGTTGTAACCAATATTATTGTCTGCGAGGGTTAATGAATAAGTGAGATGATTGGTCACCCTACGGGGCAGTTACTAACCTGAATAATTAGATATTGAGAGATAATAAAGGAGAAAGATATGATTGTTGGGCGCCAGACGCACATGCGTCAGAAAATAGATAATTAGAGAAAAAGATATAGATGAAAAGATATAGAACAAGATCAGGTTCTACGGCGGTTTTGCACAGCTTGCTCAGTATAGACAAGATAATGGTAAAGGGGAGGGGTTAAGTCCAATAGATAAAATAAGAAACAAGTGAAGCAGAAATAGTATCGAATATATTGGCTAAGAAGCGATAAATCTGAATAACAAGCAAACAACTGAAGAGATTGAGATACAATTAAGATAGGTGAGATAATTAATTTACAGCCAGAGAAAAGTTGAGCGAGAGATTTAACAAATAACAGAACGTTTTCAGAATAAACGAAAGATATGCGTAGGCTCGCGATACTATGATTCGAGGTAATAATTAACACGGTTTTATAATGAATAGGCAGAACAGAAAAAGGTATACGGTACTTAAATTAAGCATTGATCAAGCCAACCATAAAACATGAGAAACGATTATAAGTAACATGCGAAATACAAAAATTGTAATAGTTATTACATTACCAGAATTATCAGAGATATAACAGAGGCAGAGAATTATTAATTACGAGGTAAATTCAAGGAAACAGGTCAAGTATAGAATTATTATAAAATATAGAAACGAACAGATAATACGTAGTCTCTAGTTTGCAGTAAGTGCGAGAAGAAAGAGAGATAATATTCGGTACGGTAAAAGATAATTTCGGGATTAAGACAAATAATACTCAAGAGAATTAATACGCAACATACAACAAACCAAAGAGACTACGGACAACTACGATCAGCGGTATTAGCGAAGAAAATAATGAAAAAGATGTTATGCGATACGGCGCAATACTCCAAAGTCAAAAGAACGACGAGCGCGACCGCGCGGCGATGTAAGATCGCTCACGCGGTACACTCACTAAGATAGATTAATCAAAGATAATAGGTAAAGAAACAGTTATGAATTAATCAGAGAAAGTATAACGAAATAGTAATGCTCAATAGCTAAGATAAGAATTGATCATTTAACAGAACACGCTGCTATACAGCGATATTAGATATTTAGGTATTCTAGAAGAGAGAGATAACAAAATAAAGCAATAGTCACTAACAATGCCTAAGTAAGAGTCAACCAGTCGCGAAGTTACTTGCAATAAGAAATAGAAAGGGACAAGATAAGAAATAGTAGAGAATAAGATACGAGCCCAGGTGGCTCACGCAGACCAACTGCACGAGAGAGAGAGAGAGAGAGAGAGATAAAGATACGATATATTGCAAGTAATTTCGTGGCTTCACAAAATAGGAAAAGAACCTCACTTATATAAAAAGAAGATAGAACAGGCACCGAAGATGCGGTACTAAAGCGAGAAACTAGATCTGTAGATAGCGGTAATGATACTAAATACTACGAGAGCACGTCGTTATTATTCGAGAACTGAACGTAGAGTGTCGAGACGAGCGATGATCCTGATTTTCGTCGTGCTGCTGTCACGTGATTCTTCCTCAAATTTGCGTTATTCTAATTGGGCCAGCAAGTCGCGTAGGTCTGGTCTACAGGTAAGCGGCGATAATCCCTCGCCGCTTGTTTTTCTTCTTCCTCGCTGACAGGTATTGAGGTAACGGGACGTCGGAAGGTGGTCGGAGATGTTTACCCTCAGCGGTGCTGTATCGTTGGTGAGAGGGATGGTCGTACCGCTCATGTGTTGCGATATTGAGGTATGCGATAATATTGCGTCACCGATCTCTTGGACTTGCGACCGATTGTACTTCACTCCTTGCTTTACTGGTACTCCCCGTTGTAGCTATTTCGTTGGCGCTGCATCACGGCCCTCGCTCATCGGAGCCCTCATGCCCGAACGATCTGGTGGTGATGGCCCTCGACCCGAATCCCCACACTACATCCACCAGATCCACGTGGTCAGCATAGTCTAGCCTATTCCACGCCACAGCCCTTCGATAGGATGGTTCATTAAGAGAAAACCGTCCTCTATTTGATAGACAACGACTTAGTAGATGTCGTGGTCGGTTCAGCTCCAGGCTGATAAGTATCGTCGACGGGAGGCTTTGTTGTGTTTTTGACGCACAGCCCTGTACGCCGTCTGGCGATGCATCCGAGCGGTAGAAGCATTGATTCGTGGTTCGGCTCCTGGCCGATAAGTCTTAAATAGTTGGAGGTGCTGTTTATGCATCACGCACGACCTTGTTCACAACTCAGATAGGCATCCATCAAGGGTGGTTTCAGCGGTATTCGTTCGTCTGTAGTCGGTGGTGGTCGGTGTTGAGCTGGTACGTGACCCCTGTCAGGTAGTGTCCTGGTATCTTGAAGCGGAAGTCTCGTAGATGGTTCTCGTAGAGCGTCACAAAATTAGAAAATAGAATAGAATTAGCTTAATAAAGAGAGTTTCACTTAAAGATAACTAGTCGTTCGTTTTGGAGTATTGGCCTCAGACGTGCTTTCGTTATTTTTAGCGATATTCCGTACGTAGGGAAGTGCGATAATTAAACCATGTGACGGGGTACGAAACACCACGTCACAATGTATTGTAACCAATTTTTATTAGTTGAAGAGGGTAAAACGATAGAAACGATAATTGGTTACCCTACGGCGCAGTCACTAACCTGAAGACTTGGATAGAGAGAGAGGTAATAAGAGAGAAAGATACGATTGTTGGGCGCCAGACGCACATGCGTCAAAAATAGATAATTAGAGAAAAAGACAAAGGTAAAGGTAAAGGTAATAGATAAAGATAAGGTCAGGTTCTACGACGGTTTTGCACAGTTTGCTCAGATAGACAAGGTAATGGTAGAGGGACGGAGTCGAATCCAATAGATGAAATAAGAAACAGGTGAAGCAGGAATAATATCAAATATTAAACAAGAAGCGATAAGTTTAATGACAAGCAAGTAGCTGAAAAGATTGCGATACAATTACGATAAATGCGATAATTAAGAATATTTACAGCCAGAGAAAGGTTAAGCGAGAGAGTTAACAAATAACGGAACGTTTTCCGAATAAGCGGGAAATATGCGCAAGCTCGCGATACTAAAGGTAATGATTAACACGGTTTTATGATAGATAGGCAGAACAGAAAAAGATATACTGTACTTGAATTAAGCGGTAAGCAAGTAAATCATAAAATATGAGAAGCGATTATAAACACATGCGAGATACAACAATTGTAATAGTTATCACATTACCAGAATGATCAGAAATAGGCAGACAGGGAATTATGAATCACAAGGTAAATTCAAGCGACAGGTCAAGTAGAAAATTAGCACAAAATATAGAGAATAACAGATAATACGTAGTCTCTAGTTTGCGGTAAGTGCGAGAGAAAGAGAGATAATATTCGGTACGATAAAAGGCAATTCAAGATAAGACAAACAATATTCAAGATAATAAATATGCAACGTACGGCAAACCAAAGAGACTGCGGACAGCTACGATCAGCGATATTAGCGAAGAAAATAATGGAAAAGATGTTATGCGATACGGCACAATACTCCAATGTCAAATGAACGACGAGCGGGACCGCGCAGCGATGTAAGATCGCTCCCGCGGTACACTCACTAAGATACGATAATCAACGGTAATAGGTAAAGAGACAGATAGAAACTAATCGGAGAAAATGTAACAAAATAGCAATGTTCAGTAGCTAAGATAACAATTGATCCTTCAACGGAACGCGCTGCTAGACAGCGATATTAGACATTCAAATATTCCAGAAGAGAAAGATAATAAAAGAAAGCAATAGTCACTACAATTCGTAAGTAATAGTCAACCAGTCGCGAAGTTACTTGCAATAAGACAGAGAAAGGGACAAGATAAGAGATAAGAGAGAATAAGGTACGAGCCCAGGTGGCTCAAGCAGACCAACTGCAAGATAAAGAGAGAAAGAGATAAAGGTAAAGGTACGATATATTGCAAGTAATCTCGTGGCTTCACAAAATAGAAAAGGAACCTCACTTACGTAAAAGAAGATCTAACAGGTGCGAGAGAATGCGATAAGGTAGCGGTAATTAAAGTGATAACAGGAACACTTGTACTATTCACGAAAGCTAAAGGTAGGATTAATAAAGGCAAAACTGGCAGTAGAGTTACTAAAAGGCACGTCTGCTATTATCGGTAACTGAACGTAGAGTGACGAGATGAGCGATGATCCTGATTTTCGTCGAGCTGCTGTCACGTGATTCTTCCTCAAATTTGCGGTATTTTAATTGGACCAGCAGGTCGCGTAGGCCTGGTCCACGGGTAGGCGGCGATAATCCCTCGCCGCTTGTTTTTCTTTTCCCTCGACGACAGGTATCGAGGTATCGGGACGTCGGAAGGTGGTTAGAGATGTTTTCCTTCAGCTATGCGGTATCGTTGGCGAGAGGGGGGGGTCGTACTGCTCATGTGTTGCGATATTGAGGTGTGCGGCAATAGTACGTCACCGGTCCTTCGGACTTGCGACCGACTGTAACTCACTCCTTGCTTTACTGGTACTCCCCGTTGTAGCTATTTCGTCGCCGCTGCATCCCGGCCTTCGCTCATTGAAGCCCTCATGCCGGAACGATCTGGTGGTGATGGCCCTCAACTCGGATCCCCACACTAGATCCACCAGATCCACGTGGTCAGCATATCATTAGCCTATTCTACGTCGCAGTCCTTCGATAGGACGGTTCGTGAAGAGAAAACCGTCCTCTATTGGATAGTCAACGACTTAGTAGATGTTAGGGTCGGTTCAGCTCCAGGCTGATAAGTATCGTCGACGGGAGGCTTTGTTGTGTTTTTGACGCACAGCCCTGTACGCCGCCTAACGATGCATCCGCGCGGTAGAAGCATTCATTCGTGGTTCGGCTCCTGGCCGATAAGTCTCAAATAGTTGGAGGTGCTGTTTGTGCATCACGCACGACCCTGTTCGACAAATAGATAGGCATCCATCGGGAGTGGTTTCAGCGGTATTCGTTCGTCTGTAGTCGGTGGTGGTCGATGTTGAGCTGGTACGTGACCCCTGTCAGGCAGTGTCCTGGTATCTTGACGCGAGGTCTCGCGGATGGTTCTCGTTGAGCATTACAGAATTAGAAAATAGCATACAATTAGCTGAGTAAAGAGAATTCAACTTAAAGATAATTAGTCGTTCATTTTTGGAGTATTGGCCTCAGACGTGCTTTCGTTATTTTTAGCGATATCTGCACCTAGGGGAATGCGATAATCAAACAATGTGACGGGGTACGAAATACCACGTCACAGTATATATAATTCAGGCTGATTCAAAAAAAAACGGCTAATTTTTTTTTTTCAAAATCCTCACATAAAAACTTCCGAGAAGGTGTGAAAAGACGCCTGTAAAAAGCAGAGCCCGTAATATTACTATTAAGAGGTCGCGCATCGGGAATTTCTATTTCCCGTTTAAATAACACAGGAATAAATTTTTTTAAATTTTGCAATTTCGTATTTTTGCAACGGCTCGTTGAATTAGCGGACCAAAGCATATTTTTGTAGGAAATTTGACGCTTTACAAAAAAAGTCCTTACAAAGTTTTCGATAGTCACACTCCTTCAAAAGTTATTCGAGGTCAAAGTTGAACTTACAAAAAAATTCAATGTTTTTTTTTTCGATGATACTATGAATCTTTTCTCATTATTTTGTTATAAAGAGGATAGATTTCGGAACAATTACATTTTTAAATAGTCAAGTGCATCAGTTATGGATTCTCCATGATAACATGTTTATTATTTAACATCGCATTTTTGTAAGGTAACTTTATATTGCCTCGATGGGAAAATTAATGATTGAAAAAGCCCAATTAGAGTAAGATATATTTATTAAATATATATTTATAACAAAATAATGAGAAAAGATTCATAGTATCATCGAAAAAAAAAAACATTGAATTTTTTTGTAAGTTCAACTTTGACCTCGAATAACTTTTGAAGGAGTGTGACTATCGAAAACTTTGTAAGGACTTTTTTTGTAGAGCGTCAAATTTCCTACAAAAATATGCCTTGGTCCGCTAATTTAATGAGCCGTTGCAAAAATACGAAATTGCAAAATTTAAAAAAATTTATTCCTGTGTTATTTAAACGGGAAATAGAAATTCCCGATGCGCGACCTCTTAATAGTAATATTAAGGGCTCTGCTTTTTACAGGCGTCTTTTCACACCTTCTCGGAAGTTTTTATGTGAGAATTTTGAAAAAAAAAAATTAGCCGTTTTTTTTGAATCAGCCTAATATATATATTAGGGTGCTTTTTTTTTGGACTATTTTTTTTTTTTTCGGTCCCATCGTGAAATTTTGTTGGAAATACAACAAAAAAAATTCCCTGAAAGATTGAGCCCTTAATATTAATATTAAGTGCTCGCCCAAGGCATGTAAAGATTTCCCGCTTAAAATACACGTAAACTTCAATTTTTTTCTTTAAAACATCTACAGTTCAGAGGCATTCTATGGTGTAGTCTAGGACGTCGGTAGGTTTTCTTCGGAATGAAATGCTCTACAAAAGTGCTTATTGCGGTGAAGTCGTAACTCACACCGGCGAAGTCGTATGGGCCACCCAAACCCAATTTTTTCATGAAATTCTTGTCTTTTTGCCCGTATCTCGTAAATAACAAGAGCCACAAAAAAAATATTCAACAAATTTGTAGGAAATTTAATTTCCTACAAAAAAGTTCCAGAAAACCAAATTGCTAACATCGATATTTATTGAGATATTGGGCTTTTAAGGTGAGGAGGTATGGAATTTTCATGAATTATTGAGTCAAATTGTCGAATTATTGATTGTCGAATATTTTTTTGTTTTGTAGCTCTTGTCATTACTATTACAATTCTTGTCATTACAATTACAATTCTTGTCATTACAATTACAAGAGCTACAAAACAAAAAAATATTCGACAATCAATAATTCGACAATTTGACTCAATAATTCATGAAAATTCCATACTTCCTCACCTTAAAAGCCCAATATCTCAATAAATATCGATGTTAGCAATTTGGTTTCCTGGAACCTTTTTGTAGGAAATTAAATTTCCTACAAATTTGTTGAATATTTTTTTTTTGTAGCTCTTGTTATTTACGAGATACGGGCAAAAAGACAAGAATTTCATGAAAAAATTGGGTTTGGGTGGCCCATACGACTTCGCCGGTGTGAGTTACGACTTCACCGCAATGAGCACTTTTGTAGAGCATTTCATTTCGAAGAAAACCTACCGACGTCCTAGACTACACCATAGAATGCCTCTGAACTGTAGATGTTTTGAAGAAAAAAATTGAAGTTTACGTGTATTTTAAGCGGGAAATCTTTACATGCCTTGGGCGAGCACTTAATATTAATATTAAGGGCTCAATCTTTCAGGGAATTTTTTTTGTTGTATTTCCAACAAAATTTCACGATGGGACCGAGAAAAAAAAAATATAGTCCAAAAAAAAAGCACCCTAATATATATATATACATATATGTATATTGCATGGCATTACATGAATGTCAGCTTGCTTGCGAAATAAAGGATAGTATGTTGTATGCAGATTGTCGGTGCGAGACCATTGCACACTATGGAAGTAAGCCTTGCATATTTTACTATGTTCGTGTACGCATGCGTGTGACAAAACGAAGGGTCGTGTGACTTACTGGCCCGTCTACCGTGTGTGTGTTGCGGTAGTACTCTCCGAGCCTCTTTACAAGAAAGATACGTTTTTGTAAAGCAATAAAATAGTTCCATAATAAAAGTTTTCACCCTGAGTTATTTATTCTCTCGAAGACTGAGCAACAAAGAGATAAAGCAACTGCAGTATTCTCACAGGTTATGGGCTCAGTTGCGTAGTTTATTCTCGAAATCTCAGTAGAGAGAAAAAATAAGCGTAGGCGGGAAAGTGAGCGTGTCACGTGGTCGTAAGGCGGCGGCCATTGTGTACTCGAGTTATTCACGTGTGGTTCGAGAACGTGTTAAGGGACGCGAACGGTGGAAAAATGTCTGGGGAATTATTAATGAAGCAGGCAAAAAAGTTCGACGGATCAAACTTCCTCGGGTGGAAGTTTTAGATGACGCAGATCTTTGTAACAAGCGGTGTATTAGGCATTGTCAATGGGACGAAGCCAGTACCAGCGAACAGAGAGTCTGAATAGGGAAAACCATGGGTAAAAGAAGACGCGAAGGCCATGTTTTTCATATTGTCATCTATGGAATGCAGTCAGCTCGAGCCTTTGTTGGCGAGTACCACCGCGAAACAGATGTGGGACAAACTTGTCGCGATTCACTCTCGCAAATCGGCGTCAAACAAGCTGATGCTGACACAGAAGTTCCACGAGTACTGCATGGGTCCAACGGACTCAGTTGTCCAACACGTGGCCAGAGTGCAAATCATAGCAACGCAGCTCATGGATCTTGGCGAGAATCTGTCTGAAACAACGATCATGGCAAAAATGTTGGCGGCCCTAACAGCAAAATTCTCGTCGTTTCAAACGGCATGGGGCAGCGTCGAGCCGGAGAGACAAACGATCGAAAATCTTCAAGAACGTTTACCTCGGGAGGAAAGTCGGTTGAACCCCGATACGGGAGAAGTAATGACTTTTGCGGCGATGAGGTTTGGGAAGCCAAATGAGGAGGAGGGAAAGACAAAGTCGTCATCGGACAAGAAGAAGAAAAAAAAGGATAAAAAGGACGTCGAGTGTTTCGTGTGTCAGAAGAAAGGACATTTCGCGTGGGAGTGCCCAGACGCAAACAATCTCGAGACACAGAGAGTGAGAGAGATAAAAGTGATTGTGATAGTGGCAGCTCTCGGCAGGTGGCGTTCCTAGCGCTCTGTGCGAACGCGAGTGAGACAAACGGACAAAGTCCTATTGACCACGGTCGGTATAAGAGGCCAGATAGTGAGAAGCGACGCGCGGCGCTCACCGTCGATCAGGACGATATCTGGTATATCGACAGCAGGTGTTCAAAATATATCACGTTCAGAAGAGACTGGTTCGTGGAGTTCCGTCCACGAAGTGATGGCGACACGGTAAAACTCGGTGATAATGGAGGGTGTCTCATGACCGGTGAGGGGACGGTGATAGTAGATGGACTTGCCGACAACGTGTGGAGTGAAGCTCGAATCGAGCACGTGTTATAGGTATATTCCGAGCGTGAGAAAAAATTTGTTTTCCGTCGGAATGTGTACAATGCGCGGGTACTCGGTTGTGTTCCGAGAAGACGATGCGCTAATAGTACGCGGCAACGAGATTTTCGCGACGGGTGTCAAGCAGTCGAACGGGATTTGCAGGTTGCTGTTTCGTACTAGAATTCAAAGTGGGAACGAGGTAAAAGTGTCAACAACGAGTCTGAAGGGATGGCACGAACGTCTTGGGCATCTAAATAAGCGTGCGTTGTCCGCGTTAATTTCGAGCGACGTGCGACGTCGTGAATGGGGTGAAAGTGAAAGATAAGAGAGACTTTTTATGTGATGCGTGTAGCCTCTGAAAAACGCACAAACTGCCGTTTCAGAAGACCATCGATCGCGTCAATCGGGAACTGGGAGAGTTCTTTCATAGTGACGTGTGCGGGCCGATGTCGCAGGGATCGATCGGTGGTGCAAGGTATTTCGTCACATACAAGGACGATGCCTCAGGATACAGATAAGTGTTTTCTATGAAACACAAGTCAGATCTTTTCGAGACATTCAAGATCGTCGAGCGAGCAGTAACTTCGGGCGCTCCATGAAAACTCTCCGGACAGACAATGGTCGCGAGTTTTGCAACGAATCGATGTGCACCTATATGCAGTCCCGAGCACGGGTTCCGAGGAATCAAGCACGAGACAATGGCCCTCTATACTCCTGAACAAAATGGGAGAGCAGAGAGGGATAACCGAACCATAGTGGAGCGCGCGTGTACGATGATGCAGGCAAAACAACTTGGGATTTTCCTGTGGGCAGAAGCTATCAATACGGCGGTGTATTTGCTGAATCGCGTCTCGGCTACAGAAGCGGATGACGTAAAAACGCCGTATGAGATTTGGGTCGAAAAGAAACCGGATCTAGGCCACGTGTGAGCTTTCGGCGAGGAGGCTTTCGAGCACGTGTCTAAATAGATCACAAAAAAATTCGATGCTCGAGCGAAAAAAATAATTCTCGTAGGGTACGATGGAGACTCGAGGAGTTATAGACTGTATCACCTCGATACGAAGAAAATTACAGTGTCTCGAAACGTAATTTTTCGCGAGTGCGTCGACGGAGAAACATATTCGAGTGACACGAGCGACGACGAGGATTGGCTGAAGGTATTGAAAAAAGAACAGCTGGTCGAGCAACGAGAGAACGTCGCAGAACGTCGAGACGAGAATGGAGAACGGCAAGATGGTAACGAAGAGCAGCAAGGTGTCGACAGAGGCCATGTGGTTGAACCACCAGTCGGTAATGTTGGGATTGCAGAACCCGTCGATAGTGCACAGCCTGCAGTGCAAATCGAGAATGCCGCTGTGCCTTGTAATCACCCTTACGGGTTGAGAGAACGAGAGCGGCTTCGTAGACCGGGATGGATCGTCAATTATGAAGTTGATTTCGCTGAACACAGTGCTCCGAAGAGTTTCAATCAGGCAATAGATGGGCCTGATGCGACTCAGTGGAAACGAACGATTAAAGAAGAGCTGTCAGTACACGAGAAAATCGGGACGTGGGAAATCGTGCCGAAGCATCAAACGAGAAAGGCCATTGACTCCAAGTGGGTGTTCACGGCCATTCAGAATCCGGATGGGAGCATACGCAGATACAAAGCTAGACTGTGCGCCAAAGGATTTCTGAAAGAAAAAGGCGTGGACTACAAAGAGACATTTTCACCGATAGTTCGCTACGATTCCTTGAGGGTATTGTTGGCGACCGCAACACAGGAAGACCTAGAAATGGTACAGTTTGATGTCCGTACCGCGTCTCTGTACGGAGATCTCCTAGAAGAAATCCACATGAAGTTTCCGGCGGGCCTGAAAGTCGATGGAAACGCGAGTGAAGTTGAGTGTCGTCTGAGAAAATCATTGTATGGTTTAAAGCAAGCACCCCGGTGCTGGAATCGTAAATTCTGTGATTCCTTGCGGCAATTCAAGTTCGTTCAAACCGACGCAGATGAGTGCATTTTTTACAGCGATGCTAAAAAGACTGTGCGATCTATCTTGCGTTGTTCGTGGATGATGGACTGATAGCTTGTAAGTCGAGTGATGTATTGAAAATTGTGATCGAGAAAATGAGAAGCACGTTGGAGATTACCATCGGAGATTATAGTCACTTTGCTGGTTTGTAAATAATTCGTAATCGATCAGAGAAAATGATGTTGCTACATTAAGGCGCGTATACTCGAAAAATTCTCGGGCGTTTTCAGACGAGCAAAGCGAAACCGGTGTCGGTTCCCGCGGATGCGAACGTCTCGTTGCAACCAGTAGAGTCGAGCGAAGAAAAGCTGTGTAGTGGACCGTATCGAGAAGCGGTCGGGTCTCTCATGTTTCTGGCGACCGTGTCCAGACCAGATATCGCGTATGCCGTTAACACGGCGAGTATGTTCTTGAATAAACCGAGCGAGAGTCACCGGCGAGCGATCGAGCGCATTCTCGCGTTTTTAGTTGGAACCAAAGATTTAGGGATAGTGTATCGTAGCAGCGGAAGCGGATCGCAGCTGGTAGGGTACTCAGACGCGGATCATGCGAGCGATCTTGAAACAAGACGCTCAACGACGGGATACGTTTTCAGGTTGGCCAACGGACCGGTCACCTGGGCACCACAGAGGCAAAAATTAGTAGTATTGAGTACTACGGAAGCAGAATTTGTCGCTGCATCAGCTGCCGCCAAAGAAGTCGTGTGGCTCAGGAGATTGTTAGCTGGCATCGGACGTCAATGTAAACAAGCGACAGTACTGTTTGTTGATAACCAGAGCACGATTCGCCTGGCGACAAACCGAGAGTTCCACAAGAGAACCAAACATATTGACGTTCGATATCACCAGTTGCGTGAGATAGTAGACTCAGAAGTTTTGCTCGTTATGTTTACTCCATCTGAGACGCAACGCGCAGATATTTTTACCAAAGCGTTGCCGCGAAATCGTTTTCTGGCTCATAGCGAGAGCATCGGATTGTGTGAATGCGAGAGTGCTAGAAATATTGAGGCGGCAGAAGTATTGAAGTAAGCCTTGCATATTTCACCATGTTACGTGTGCGCATGAGTGTGACAAAACAGGGTCGTTTGACTTACTGGCCCGTCTACCGTGTATGTTGCGGTAGTGCTCTCCGAGCCTCTTTACAAGAAAGATACGTTTTTGTAAAGCAACAAAATAGTTCCATAATAAAAGTTTCCACGCTGAGTTATTTATTCTCCTGAAGACTGAGCAATAAAGAGATAAAGCAACTGCAGTATTCTAACACACACCAAGATGGTAACCGAATATAGATTGATATAGATCTTAAAGGCTATGATACGCCGATAAAAAAAATACGTGTCGCTGGGATTTCGATGACGAATAACATGTCCTCAAATGAACAAAATGGGGGGGGGGGGGGGGGGGGGCACCGCAGGCAGTTTCTTTGTCAATATACGTTATTCATGTTTGTTCACTCATTGAAGAACAATCTCTGCAAACCAGCCCGAGAATTTACTGGTTTTTGCAATTCCACATTCCTTCTCACCTTAACTTCGCTGTCTTGTTGGTTTGTAAAACTTGATAGTAGTACCAGTTTTGAGCAAAAGGTACGATCGTCAGGCTCATACAACACTTTAATATTTTGCACAGTACATACTAAGCATAAGAGGAATATTTTACAAATCTGCTAATGATTTGAAGACTGTAACCTAAAGATATTTCTGTAAAGACTGAAGTCTGGGGCACAATTTTTTTATAAAATGTCAAGATTAATGAATTCTTTACTTAATTAATTCTTATCAACTAGCGTAATTGTGAAACCACAAGATCTTGGAGCCTTAGCCCTCTTGAAATACGTTTACTCATGTAAATTTTGGTAAAATCTTGACAGAAATAGATTTTCTGTTTTATGGATTACTAAAAGAAGTTGAATAACAAAATGATTGGACAAATATTTAGATTATGGTAGTATGTAGATATATTGAAGCGAAAATCTAAACCTTCTGCAATAGAATTGTATGTCCATTAGATATATTTATTGGCATTTTTGGACTTCTGAAACTTTTGTAATACTGCGCATATTATAATAATGGAACAGCTTGTTCATCTATGCTGCAATGAGAGTTCAATCTGATTTATTTGCACATGCGTTCTTAAAATTTGCGTAATTTCACAAATTACCTTTTATCGTTAGAACCAGAGAATGAAATTTTGTTTATAATTTTCTGCGTCATTTTCATCCAAGGGGTCTTAAACCTCATCAGATATTATCTACTATCTTTAAAATGCTTACTACTTGTGGCAATAATACCGTTTTCAAAAACTGTGCGATTGGATTTTGCGTACAGGGTCTCCACTGAAGTTTTCATTCAAAACTCCCTGGCTACAGATCCAATTCTCTGTCTTTTTCTTTTTCCCTAACATTTTCAAGTTTACAGGTTCAGAAGACACCCCGGCAAAACAGCAATGAAGTTATCTTTCTCTAAGGAAGTCTCAAAGAACAAAGTTACTATAAAAAGAGCACTGGTTCCGGTTCTTTGAAGATGCTGAATTCAGGTACCGAGAACAATAGATTCCATATCATTATTAGAAGATGATTCGTGCGATGCCTTTATGTCATTATTCTTTTAAAAAAAGAAAGTGCATCGACTTGTATTTACGGTACTAAAAATATTAATATTGCAGAAAATGCCGTGATAATTCATAAATAAATGCCGCCGTTGAAATAAAGTCATTTAAATTTAGTATTTCTGAAGCAAGTCGAGTCCGTTCTGTGATTACTAAATTCTATTCTCAGTATTTGCGGAAAATTACAAGACCAATTTCTGGTAAACTTTGCAATTAGATATAATTTAAATAATTTAACTGTCCGTTTTCAAACTTCTGATTAATTTGCAGCGTCCGACGAAGTCTGCGATGGTTCCACTGTTCAATGTACCTAAAGAGATGGCAGAAACATTATTTTGGTCGGATTCAACATCAGACAATAATCTGTCGCTACGTTTTGCTACAACGAATAATAAACTCTAACTCTGCACCATTTTGTTTTAAAATGCCTCGAATAAAATATTTGTGTATCAAAGCAGACTTATTTTCACCTACCTAATGGAATTTAGATCGAGTTTTAAGCGAAAAATACGATTTGCTGTTCTTTTTTTTACTGAATTCGCTCGTTATAGAGATGGCCCTTCACCTTTCTCACTTGATAAAATCGATGCCGTGAGCCGATGTATCTCGTTGAATTCCAATTTAGAATTTTTCAGATAACCATGAATGAGTCTGCACCGATAATTTGATAGTTGGCAGGACCCACAACATAATTTCAGATCGAGGCAGGCTGCACGAGAAATTCTACCGAGACCTAAACACCACAAGATTTGTAAATCAATCTGAAGTCGAAAATTACGCAATGGAGAAAAGATTTCTCACGACGTTCTTTCCAGAACGTAACGAAGGTAAACGTTTATGCTCTGCGGACTCGTTTCTATAAAAATATTTTTGTACAGAACATTTTCCTACAGTAAGCAATTAGAAATTCACATCAGAAATGATTCTGCATGAATCATTCTACAGGAACATTCTTCTACACTACATTTTTATACACAAATTTTGATGAAGCATAGTTTGATAGTTTTGCACATTGACATAATACCCGTTTGACACAACATGCATTCAGCACACCGATAAATATAACACGGATAATTTGAACTAAATTAGATTAAATTAAAGTACATCAAAATAAACGAAATAGACAATTAAATGTACGATTTTTAATATTCGATGATTGCTCTGAATGTGCCGTGTAAAAGTGATATTTGTAGAACCGATCCTCCTTCTTCCAAATAAATCTCTAGAGCAACGAACTTATAGGACTGCGACTTGTAGAAACAAACTTGTAAGACCGCCGCTTACAGGAATGAATGTGTTCACTTACAGGAATGATCCCTGTAGGACCGATACCCTCTCCATAAATCAAGTGGGTGGTTATACGGAATAGTATGCTAGTGATTCAACTTGGCTGGTTTAACCCTTACGTGCGCACCCAGGTATCCGGGTACCCACCTCGTCACATTCTTGCTTGTAATTTTGTGAAATTTTTTGTTTTAGATCTCAGCCTCCGCATCTAGGAAGTTTAACTCTTCATGAAGAGATTCTCATAGCTATATTTCGAAAAAAAATTTTTTTTTGCAATAAAGAAATTAACTTGAAGTACGGTTAGTCCCAGGGGGCACCCAGGGTACCCGGGTACCCACTAGAGAAAAATTTGATATTTGATTTGATATATTCATCTGTAAATCAATGTTAATATTAATAAATGTTCTTAACTGAGCAAATACGTCACTGCTGGACCCTTGTATGCTTGAAAAGGGATCTATCTAACTGCTACTTCCACAAACATTTGGAACATCAGCTGCTCGATAAAGCCGCGCGCGATAATGGTTGACTGTAGAGCACTCGAGATCCCCTCCTTCGATCTCTCTTTGTGGCAACTACACGCTACTTTTAAATGTAAATATAGCTTAATTACTTTTCAATTATGTTTACTCAATTAAGTAAATCGATTTATAATGATTCTGTTCATATCTGAACTCAAAAAGTAATTAAAACTGGAGGTGGGTACCCAGGTACCCCGGGTGCGCATCAACGTAGGAGAAGTTGGGTGCGCACATAAGGGTTAACCGGCTAAAATATCAGACCTGGTTAACTTGCTCTCGGTTTAACCGGTTAACCGATCAAGCCGGTTAATTGGGATAACCGAATTGTCCGAATCATTTGATTCACCGATGCAGCTAGTCAATTTGGTTAGCTGGCTTGGTCGTTAATCGGATGAAAAATTGTCACTTTCATAATCAGCTAGTGCTTGATAAATTTGACCATTCAAATCAAATGGATTATCTGTAAATAATTGATAACCGACCGAGCTATAAACATCAGAAAATAAATAAAAAGTCCAAGAACAATGAAAGAGTAATCAATGTAGAATTTTGAATATGTAAGAGGTAGAAATAACTACGAAACGTTAGAATGAAGTTTTTTCTTTGATAAACGTTTTGTTGAACGTTGAACTATCCAACTTCGTTCGTAATTTTGTTCAGAATATCCCGATTTTGATATAAGAATACCAATAAATTAGCATTATCCGATTATAAGTTAGTACCGGAGTGGTCGGTTAAGGACGTTGCCTATGCCTCGAAGAGCGCGCGCAAACAGAGACTCACGATTTTCCTTCTCATTTCCTCATTTTTGAAGATAATTAGGTTCTTAGGGGGTCATTTTGAAGGTAAAGGATAGATCTGTGTCGCCTTTTTTGCCGAATTTTCGATTTCGCTTTCGGATTTGCGTAAAACGTACTTGAAAGTACGTTATGTTTGAAGTGAAACACAGCGGACAGTGAATTTTTTTTCGCAATTCGGCGAAAAAGGTGACACAGATCTATTCCTTATCTTCAAAATGACTCCCTAAGAACCTAAGTATCTTCAAAAATGAGGAAATGAGAAGGAAAATCACGAAGCATAAAACAGCAAATTTTTCGCGCAAAAGGCGGGCGGCTGCTAGCGCCACGACTGCGTTGGCGGGCGACCATGCGAATTACAGGCGAGGAGAGTAGACTCAACACCCCCCACTACAATTCCCCTCCTTCGAATCCTCGTCGCTCGGCACGTGGATAGTGTTCCGCGCTTTCATTTTTGCTTGTGTTTTTCTACAGTGTTTTTTATTATTTCGAATCAGTATTTATTCCCGCGATGGCTAAGAAGAGAGGGAATGTGTCTTTGGAGAAGAAGAAACGACCCGGCATAAAGATTTTGGCTAAATTTCAGGAAAAAATGAGGTAAATCGAATTATTTATATGATTGATGGTGCACCCTCTCTGACTTCGAGATTCAATCACTTGAGTACGAACAATCGCAGGGCTTTAATTTAAGAAGGTACTTTCAAGAGCCGATAGTGCTGTTCATAATAGCAGTATACATTCATTTTCTAGTTTTTTTATACATACGAAAATATAAACTAGAATGCATTGTGACGTGTGGTACTAGCCCGGTTTCCATTAGTCGCTAAAATATGTCATCAATTTGTTACGTGTTCAGGTTAAATGATCGAAATCGATATTCGGCAATTAGCATGAGTGTTTACACTTTGTCGATCATAAGGAATATTCTTATCACTTATTGTGACTACCTAAGTATCCAAGGTAAAATTACAATGTACCTGGCAGAATTTTCCATACAAAGTAAATACGGCGCGTACGTATTAGGCCACTAAAATACGCGCGTTTTGTTTTTAGAAATAAACTTGACGTAATTCTGGGGTAATCATACATGCACACATTACTTACAAATCAGCCACCTACAAAACTGTCATCAAATCAGATACTACTGCCAAGTATAATTTATTTAGAAACTAATGATGATTTGGATATACTATAACTAATGATGACAAAAAAAAAAAAAATTGAAATCAAAATTGAAATTCTAAAAAAAAAACATAAATTTGGATAAAAAAAAAAAAAAAAATTGGAGTACGTGGTACTTGGCGGGCCCATGCTTATATTGCCATTACAACATTGATATAGCTCGACTTGTATTTTCTTGTGCTTGTTTTAAAAAAGCCCGCCTTTACCACTATCTCCAGTTTTTTTTTTTTCAATAAAAATTATTTTTTTTTTCAATTTCAATTTTGATTTCAATTTTTTTTTTTGTCGTTATAGTATATCAAAATCATCATTAGCTTCTAAATAAATTATACTTGGCAGCAGTATCTGATTTGATGACAGTTTTGTAGGTGGCTGTTTTGTGGGTGGCTGTCAAATTAATATACTTGGCGAAAGGTTTTTGCAACAGAGGTGCTTTTTGGGGATATCAGTACTTTTTGTGGGATTTCGCTTGAACATTTAAAAATTTTGCTCGCTCGCTGCGCTCGCTCGATAGATTTTTGGGATACAGAATTAATATTTGAGACAAAAATAATCGGTGGAAAAGCCAAGTTAGAGCTTTCTCATAATTACATGTATCAGGTCCAAGGTCTTCTACACATTACGAATAGGAAGTGGTGCTATTTTATAGTTTGGACGTCAAAGGGATTGATTTTTGATAAAATAAAACGTGACGATAAATTCTGGACCGAAAAAATGGAGAATAAATGAGCAGATTTCTTTTACTTTTGTTTGTAACCCGAAATCGTAGATTCTAGACGCGCTCGACAACGCTCAATCCGCGAACCCCCTCAAATCATCGAAGCCCAGATAAGGCCGCGCGTAAGAAACAGTAAATTCACGACCGACAGACGACAAAACACTGTAATCTAAATATATGTACTGATGTACATAAATATAATAGCTTTGTACATAGCTTACGTGCAATATTTCTGTGATTTATGTTTAGTTAGTTATATGTATTACTGTGCTAAAAATTTGCTAGTCATATCGTTATAATTATATATCTGATTATTCATTCCAGGAATACTTTCTACTTTCCGTACTACTTTCCATAGTTTGCGCTTTCTATAGAATTTATTTAGCCATATAATGTATACAATGCTCGATGCTTTGTTATATCAATTTTCTTTATCAAGATTACTGTCATGTTTCACTTATACTGTTTCAATTTAATTTCTATGAGATCCTTCTCATACAGATTTCGTGATTATGTTTATTAAGTTTAAACGAGTTTAATTTTACTTTTACCATTTTATATTATTTTTCATCATTTTGTATTTGTTTGGTGCAAACCCGATCATGGTTGGGAGGTAGGGACGGATTAGGCGGGTCTCTGTTTGATAGCGACCTCCACGTGGTGAGACCTGGGAGATTGATGATATTTTCGTTACTATATCATGAATTTGCTCACAGCTATTCGTTGCATTTTCAATTTAAAATGACCTGTGACGACGTCTGGCCGGTATTCGTAAAGAGTTACGTATTATTTTCGAGACTGTATTAGGAACAGCTCTCAGCCGATCAAGCTATGCTTTGAGCTGCCTCAAGACAGTCCTGCAAATCGAACCTGACTATGAATACCGGCTATTAGACTATTACCAGTCACGTGATCGCATAGCGTAGAAATACGGACGCCGGTGAATATAATTTTCGTTGAAGTATGAAGAATGTATATCTATATCAACATACGTATAAGGAATTCTACGTCACGTCAATCAAAAAATGACCTCGTATTTTTTCAATCTATTCATCCTTTTTTTCACATGAAATAAAGGTAAAAAGAATCGACAGCATTTTGGTGTTCGTCCGAATTATGTTTGTTTTCGAAAGTTACAAGACAATCATTCAATTTTGATCCAAAAGGAGCTCGGATATATCCGGTTCTATTCGACGTAAAGACATCATTTACAGTGCATTCGGAAGGTGAACGAATAAGCTTTCATAAAAAAAATGCAATGTTGAACATTATTGAAAATCCCAATTTTTATAAACAATTCAAATATTTGACGATTTTTACCTCATTAATGACAAGTTTTCGAATTATAAAAAAAATAGTTTCGGGTTCCTTATTAAATTCTGTATTACTAGTAAATTTTTCAAGCGGAATCTGAAAGGAGTCTACTTTTTTTTTCTATTATTCATCAGGCGCTGCGTCGTGCCGAGCGCGATACACTGGGCTGTTTAAAAGTATTTGAAACCGAATGCCCGTGAGGGGTGGAAGAGGATAGCCGCGTCACCCGCCCCACTCCGGCGACAGCTCGGCTGCTCCGTCTCACTTGTTTCTTTACCCTCTCTCTCGCCACGGTTAACGCGGGAAGCGGAGTAGCCCGCGCTTTCTAGCTAGGCAACGCCCTTAACGATTATTTATGGCTGACCCATTTGCTTTTAATGGGGAAATTTATGCCTTAACTGGCTATATCGGTTGATCAAATCAACTGGTTAATTAAGAGCAATAATTCAGGTTGACTATTTTTTAAACGATGAAACCGGCACAACTGTATCTCAATAATTTCGACATAAGTTGCTACTCCACATTCGCATAACTCAAAAATCGGATTTTGATAATTAATTTAAAAATCTAGTTGAAAATTTCTGTTGGAAACACGCTAAACATAAATAGGAAGCATTATTCTGATGACTTGGACCAGCTCCTCTGAATGATTTATTACGGAAGGTGTGAAGAGCGGGTTAATTCGTCGCGACAGCGATATTCACGTACCGCCATTCTCACGGCATACAAATAATCTAAGGTTCCTATCATACAGCAATAATTTGGAGTATTTTATAACATTGAATCTTACATTTCCTGATTTATTTGGAGATTGAATTTTATTTTTATTTTCATTCGTAGATGTGCGTTTCGCAGTATTATCAAGCTGGGGCTGCGCTTTTGTTTACACACAAAAGCGTGCGCCTGTGTATGTGCGTATGTTGCGGCAACAATACCGAGGTCAGCGCCCGAGAAGGGGTACAGCAGCGAAAGAGGAGAGATGCCGATATTTTATTCGTAAACGAATAATAATAATTTACCCAGACGAACAAAACAGCAATTTCCGTGGCGGTAAATCTAGATGAAATGACGCACTCTGATTGGCCTAGCGCTATCGTTTATAATTCAACAGCTATGCGACGGACAAACTTCCGGCAAAGAAATTCTGGGTTGGATTTTAGCGAGGTATCACGCTGTCTAGTCAATGGGAGGCAATTTAGGGACACCCTGTATATGATGCAACTACCGAAATTCTTTCCCGTACCCGTGAGAAATGTTGGAGCGGGTGTATCTAACACTGAACCCAGAGGGCAGATATATATATTATTGAATCTTGGTGAGCGGTCATAGAAATGTAAAACGTATTTTCGTTAAAGACAATAATATTGACTCTGCTTCCGCAGACGAAAACAATAGACCAGCCACTACATTTATTCCCATCCCATATGTATCCGGCCTCTTTGAGTCATTGAATAGGTTATTTACCAAATACAATGTCAAGTTTGTGGGAAAAAATTCAAAAGACCTACAACTTGTCTTTGATTCGGGAAAAGATAGGATCCCTATGGGCAAACGTTCTAACGTTGTTTACAAATAACCCTGTAACGATTGCAATCAAGTGTATATCGGACAAACTGGCCGCCATCTAGACACTAGAATTAAAGAACATAAACGCAATGTCCAAGACAATGAGGATCCACATACTGCTCTAACCAAACATGTGACCAAAAAACAACATACTTTTAACTATGACAATACTAACATCCTTTGTGAAGAACCTAATTATTATAAACGGTTACTACTAGAAATGTGCAATATTGCAGGACACCCAAATTCCGTTAATCTTAGTTAGACAAGACGTTGAACATCTTAGCAATATTTACAAACCGCTGATTACCTCCCACACAGCACACATTGTTTAACCTTAACTAAGTACATAAATTTGTTGTCCCCAGGCTACATGTTTTTATAATTGTTTATACTTGTTCACCTTCACTCTTGGTCATATTTGATTCTCCCATCAGTCGTTGTTTACCAGTTGACTCAAACGGTTTAACAAAAATTGTTCAGATATGGAGAACAGGGTCATAATGATACCAGTACCACCGATTGGACATTGTTTTAAACTATTTTAACTACCATAAACCCTTTCTCTAAAACTTTTTAATACTTTGACTTATAGACAGTGAAGATACATAGTTTTTTTAATTAATTACTTCTATATTTTTAACAACTATACTTTTAACAATTGGAGAAGCCGATGACGATTATTGTCATTTATTTGAAGAACCTGCGCTCGCCAAATTGTATTTTACGATTCTGACTGTATCTTAATCCTCCTTCCTATAAAAGGTAAATTACTATTTAAGTTTTATCACTTTATAACCATAACAGATATTTAATATGTACCCACTAACCTACAATAGAGAATAGCTTCAATAGTTTTACATCTATAGTAATTAATGTCTTATTGTATATTTTTTATATTATAAAAAAATTTTTTGTCCATGACAGTTAAATAAAAAAATTAATCGTTCTGAGGAGGGCCCATATCCGGGCCGAAACGTTAACGAAAATACGTTTTACATTTCTATGACCGCTCACCAAGATCCAATAATATATCATCTACGAGGTCGAGAATTCTTACCCTTCACCAGAGGGCAGATATAGTTACGAGCGAATAAGATTGCTCAGAATATCATCTAAACATACGTAGATCTTCCGTATTGGTCCTCCTTTCCTAAAAAATGGAAGGAACCAATTAGAAAGCACGTTGGAAAACTGCACTATAAAGAATGACTTCTAAAGAGCGTGGCAGTATACCAAAACGGGGCTGTTCAACACAAACCGCTTAACAGAGCAGTTCGGAAAAGTCATGTAACTAGAACCGTTTATCGAAAACCTTTCGAGCAACTGGTTAAAAAGTATCATTCAACCAGAGTAGTTCGCAGAATATCTTAGAATCAAAACAAGTAAGATAACTCTGAAGGAATTTCGTACTTCTCTTTTCATTTGAATATCATTATTATCATAATAATATTCAATCTTCAAAATTTCGACTGAGTTAAATTCAAATAAACTTAAACAGCGTTTAATTTGCATTGTTACTTAACCAAATCAATTACTTTTCAACGTGAGTTAATCAGACTGGCGAATCTACTAAACTATCTCCGTACCCATTTTGATATATCCACTGGCACTCTATCTGGCATTGGTGAATTCGTTTCTTTACTCTACCATTTTTCGCAGTAGCACTTGTATCATTAATTGGTCCACCGGCACCCTATTTGGCATTGGTGGGGCTTGGGTTTACCTGGGCTGTTGAGTTGTTATCTAAATCCTAGTTACCTCATCCACCGGCGCCCCATCTGGCAATAGTGAACTATCGTTCTTTTTGAATAATATTATTCTTGGATATGAAGGTCGTGAACATCAAAAAAACTTTTTTTGTGTTAACGTTTCAGCCCTGATGGGGGCCCTCCTCAGAAAAATTTATTTAAAACATCTGTCACGAACAGAAATAATAAAATAATGTACAACTTAGTTATAACAAAATTAAATATGAAAGGTTTAGGTAATAAGCAGGGATGTTTATGCAAATATAAATGAGAGGAATTACCTGGTGTAAACTGACACTTTCAATTACCGAAGAAAAGGAACCACTAGTATGTAGTGAATGCGTGTTCGAATAGTCGAATAAAACACAAAAGTTCATTTTTTTAAAAAAACACTACGACAGCGATACGAAACTCCCAAGCATTCATCTTTATTGTTAATTTAATAAAAACACACAGCGACCGTTTTAGGCTTTGAGTATGAAGCACTTTTGAACATGTGGAACGTCCAGTGTATAGTGGGGGGAGACCGATATCAGTCATTATCAGAGCAAGCACAGAGTCAACGGGTTAAATAGAAACCAGAATTTGTTAAGAAGGTAAAATCGAGAGCAAGCTCAGTCGGTAATAGATAGTTACGATGGGTGTATCACAGAGGTGTAAATAGTACTCAGATGTTCAATATCTTGTCTTCGATTGACAGAATTGGGATATGCAACAATATTGCACATTTCTAACAATAACCTATTGTAATACAATGGTTCAATGTCAATAATTCTGGCTTGAGAATAATTGAATAAATGGTCGAAATCGATGGCATGCCTCGTCAGTGCAGTATAATTATCCTCATGTTCATGGATATTGCGTTTATGTTCAGTTATCCTGGTGTGTAGTTGCCTACTTGTTTGACCTATGTAGGACATGTTGCAGGGAATTTTGTAGACTACACAAGAACGCATACACCGGGGTAAAGGGTCCTTACCAGAATCAAACATAGAGGATAGATCATGTGCACTTTTACCCACAAATTGGATTTTATACTTAGAGAATATTCTGTTGAGTGGCTCAAACAAACCCGCAACGTATGGGATGGAAATAAAGTTTTTTTGATTAACTTGTGCACCAGATGCATCATTATTATTGTTGGAACTAATCGATGACAAGATGGAATCGTATTTGAAATGTATATGTTTGTTGAGCAGACGAGTTGGATAGTCATTTTTACGTAGTACCTGATGAATCAAGGACATATTTTTGTTATGAAATTCCATACTTGAAAGTCGAATCGCTCTATCAACCAAACAATAAATCGTTCCAATTTTGTAAGATCGGGGATGGTGAGAATGAAAATTTAAGTACCTTTGTGACCAGGTAGCCTTATGGAATCAGTCAGTTTTGATGAGCTGGTTATCATTATTGATCAGAACATCCAAAAAGCTAATTCGATGATTACACTCTATTTCAGAGGTGAATTGCAATCTCGGATGGAATTGGTTGAAGACAGATAGCATTTCAGTAACTTTATCAGAAGGGACAGCTGTGATTATGTTATCTACATATCTGAAATAAAAAGGAGGCTTGAAGTCCAGTTTGTTGAGACAATATTGTTCAAGATCATTTAAAACCAAATCCGACAAAATTGAAGAGAGAGGCGAGCCCATCGGTAAACCATAAGTTTGAGCATAGTTGTTCTGATTAAATTTAAAAATGGCAGCCTTAAAACAGATGTGTAATGCTTTTATGAGTTCATTAAGTGGGACAGGAATCTTGTACACCAACTGATGCCAACGCTGCTTCACCGCGTTGATTGCTAGATCTTGTGGAACATTGGTAAACAATGACACCACATCCAGCGAAACCAACACATGATCACGTGGGAGACGAAAGTTCCTGATAGATTTGACCAGAGCAAAACTATCTCTTACACGTGACAGAGGAGGGACAATGTTGTTACCAATCCATTTACTAAGGAAGCGGGCTAGATTGATGGTAGGACTGTCTGTGAACGAGACTATAATTCTTACCGGAGTATCCGGTTTATGAATTTTAGGCAGCCCGTAGGCTCTAGGTGGTAAACAATCAGTTTTTGCAATTTGCCGTCTAAGTTGTTCAGAAATGAGTTTACTTTTGGACCAATCCATTGTTAATTTTTTAACTTCCTGTTGCAGGGTACAAGTAAGATCATATCTAACAACTTTGTAGGTGTTGTTGTTAGAGAGTTGATGCAACATTTTTTCCTCGTACATTTGTTTGTTCATCACAACAGTCGTGTTGCCCTTGTCTGCCTTCAAGAAAAGTAAATCCTGGTTATGTTTATGAAAGATCTTAGTTTCATTAATTTTATCAAGGATATTCTTGTCAACGTGAATGAGAGAAGGGGTGTTAATGAACTTTTTTAAGGCGTTTGTAAAATCTAGCCGAGCCATATTGCGGCGGTCAGAGGGATTAAAAGAGATCTTTGATTCAAAATCAGAGATAAGTTTGTTGGTTGGAATGCGGTGGGGCTTAAAAGGAATGCCATATTTGGGACCCATTTTTAGAACGTCAGCAACATTGACAGGAATTTCCGTATTACTAAGGTTCACAATCCAATTTTCAAAGGTCGAGTCAATTAGATTAGAAGTGGGTCTTTTTTTGTTTTTAATAAGATTAGCTAGCTTGTTGATGTGAGAAGCCTTGTCAGCATTGAAAGCCGGTTCCAATTTTGAGTGTTGTGTGTCGAATAATTATTTTGACACCTCGACAGGTAATTCTATCAAAATATTGTTCTCAAGCGCCAGCAAAATATTTTGATATTTAATGATGGTCGCATGAGAGTCACTTATCTCGAGATTAAGTAACGACCTTTGAAATTTGTGTACATTATGGTAGTGAGCAGTTCGCGACTTGGACATTTTAAAACTAATACCGTTAGAGATAAGCTTAGGGAATTTAAAATGGGTTGGCAAGATCGATCGTTTCTTGCAGATTAAAAGAAAGATGCGGTGGTTTTTTAGCTTCAACAGAGACTCGGATATGGTGGCCCAAGGTCGCAGCTTTCCCGCCAAAATCTTCCCATATGCAAGCGAGATATCATGAAAAAACCCCATGGTTCCCACGTTTTATTCCGTTAGTATGATGAAGACGATTTTTCTTGACCTTGGTGAATTGTTGAATAATATTATTCTTTCTTTTTTATTTTGGATATGAAGGTCGTGAACATCAAAACACAAAATGTTAACACAAAAAAAGTGTTTTGATGTTCACGACCTTCATATCCAAGAATAATATTATTCAACAATTCACCAAGGTCGAGAAAAATCGTCTTTATCGTTCTTTTTCTTGGAAATATTTCCTCAAAACCCAGGTTCGAGATGTAGCGATTGATTCCAAAGTTTTAGTCAATAATTATTAGTAGATATTTTATCATTCAGATAGAGACAATAATTTAGTTTCCGTAAGCAAAGTAATCGTGCATAAATAGCGTCAATTTATATTATATCCACTCACCGTCGAGCACGCAGAGCCGCCTACAGCCCGAATCATCAAGATCAACGAAACGTCAGGGACAACTTTTATCTCTAAAGCTCATTTGCTCTCAATATAAGTTCAACCAAGGGAGGAAGACTCAGGGTTCATCTCAGGTAAATCATGTTTCGGAATTTTGTCTTTATGCGAGCGTTAAATTATTGCGGCGAATTAGGGTCGTCTGTAAATAAATAATAGTCGAACCAAATCCATACGAATGAAACTCGCTCTCAAGATCTTGTTTGAACGACGCCGTGCGATAGTAATGAAGATGTGGATTGCTCAGTGGATGCTCAAATGCTCAATAACAAAATCAAAAAATGAAAGACATATTTTCAAAATATAGGCAATCGTTGACGTTGTCCCTGATATTCATTGTCAGTATCGGTGGCCATGGAGTACGTCAGTAGAAATTCGGCTAAGCATTCTGTGATACAGCCCTATGAGAAGTGAAGACACCTGGTGGTGCTGATGTCTCGTGCAAAAATCTATACCCGATGGATTGAAGAATATAAGAGCCCGACTTAATCCTTAGCGTCGAGACGCCCATCATTTGTAATGCTCTAGTTACACTTGCCTTCGACTTCTACCGCAAGCCGCACTCGTTCAGATGTTGCCTATTTTGGGCACTTGTTACACAATATACTATTTCCATACCTTTTCTATACGCGAGCGATATGAATCCTGTGTAGAAACACGATGTGTGTGCGTGAGTGTGCGTCATGCAATTTCTTGTGCAATGACATCTCGACGATGAATGAACGGATTTTAATGATATTGATCTTTAATCTCTGCTCTTAATCGACGCGGCTCTTTTTAACTCATAACTCATCAGATTTTGCTTTAATTGATCCAGCAGTGTTTAGGTTAGTTAAATGAGACAGTTCAAAACTGAGTAGCATCTTATTTGATAGTGTTTTCTCAGCTCCAAACGTGTCCACGTGAGTAGTTCACAGGCTAGCTCATTCGGATCAATTGGACTCTCAATTACTTGTTTTAATGACCATACGAGTGCACGCACAGCATCATATATCTCAAACTTCAAAATCATTTCATTACTCTGGAGAGAAAAAATTATTATACACCACATTCCTGTGAGCGTATATATTCACATCCAGAGAAATGCATCTGATAAAAGTCTTCAAAGTAATCTAAAGCATTGTTCAATCGATATCTGAGTGAAAAAAAGATACATACGTGAATGGTTCCCCAATAATGATGTCATCTCGCAGCTCAAAATCGAATTTTATATCGTTGAACTTTTCGTTAAGGTAATAACGACTGAACAGTGATGCGCTGTGTTGCAATGCCTTCAACATGACTGCTCTCTCCTCGCCCGATTCTGAAGCAGAAAACGGTGGTATGTTATGTTCTTCGGATGCAGGATGAATCATTACTGCATTGAATTCTGTTTTCTTTTTTAACTTTTTTTTTTAAACGCATTTACTTACTTTCCGGGTATTTGTACATATTTGTGATATCGTCACGTTCCCATTTTCCAACTGCTTTTGTGCAAACAGATCTTCCAATTCTGTAAAAATACGTAGTATGTTGTGAATTTGAGAAATAAATTAAAAATACACCTCCATCTGAAACTAAAATATCTATTATCAGACAGAACGGTAGTATAGCAAAGCTATTGTACAAGTCGATAGGGATACAATTACGTCCGAAACTCGTTTAGGGACTCTCGAACAATATGCGACAGAGCGACAGTTGAAAATATGTGACCTTCATGAAGCTTTTGATCACATAAGTTGATTATTTCAGAAGTTATTCTAAATGTGGTTAATTCATAGTAAGCCTCGCGTTCGAATTAATCGTGTAAGTGTGTGGGTAGCAATGCGCAACGAGCGTGCAGCGAGCGTCGCAATGCAATAAAGATTCTATAATTGTGGGTCATGACCCCGGTGGATTGGCAATATGCCAAGATTTGCATGCAGTGTGTCTGTCATAGTAGATAGAATACGAGAGTTCTGGATACAAAGATTCGATCGTTTTTACCCGCAGGTAGTTTGATAATGATATTCTAAAGTGTTGGAAGAGCGGATATTTTGAATTTTGCCCTCTTTATTGATCGGTTGCTGTTTCACCGGTCAGGCCCACTTTGTTTGCAGTGTTCACCGTAGGATGCTGTTACCATAGATGGCGCTGCCCGCATTACCGGCTGAATTTACCCAAGAGGGGGCGGGGGGGATGTTTAAATCTTTCACCGCAAGATGGCTACGATTTTATTGAGTAGCGATGGGGAAATATTGTGTAAGAAAATGACGATTTGAGGCTTTTTCACCAAAATATGTCGACATAAGACAGTGCAGATAATGAACGCGATAGGTGCCAATATAAAAAAATCAGTCTGGAATAGGGGAGTCATGAAATATTTGCCCGCAAAATGCCTGAAGATATTTCTGAAGATTTGAAGATTAATAAATCAGTTTGGAATGTAAAACGATTTATAAAAAAATGTCCCACAAATATCTGATGTCGTTGTTAATAAATCAGGTTTGAATAGGGGTATTTATGAAAGAAATTTCCCACGAAATGCATGAGGAGTCGTGTTCAGTGGAAAACTTTAGTGGGGACAAATACTACATAAACGTAAGCTTATTTCAAATAGTTACTCTGTGCTATCGTTTTTGCGTAGTAAACTGTTCTCACTAGTCAAAAAAGAATCTCTCATCGAGAACGCAATGGATCTGGGGAAAATCAACCACGTCATCACCTGGAGAATCTGTCTATCAAGAAGATGTCGGAACGCGTAATTGGTGGGTTATTTGATGTCGTTGGGCTGAGACTGTTCGAAAAGAAATTTGAGGTACGTGTTCTGGCAACGATCGATGGAGAAGACAACGTTTTTTTATCGCCGAGAATCGCGAAGGTCCGACAAGATGGTCCTATAATTTGGCTAGCTTACCGACTGAATACAGGGCTACTAACGCTTGATCAACACGAAACACTATAAAATACTTGTAAAAAATCTGTGGCGGATGTACCGAAGATTGTGAGAAATGCGTCTTATGTGTACGACAAGGGTGAGGAGTAGAAAGCATGGCTGACGGAGATCCTCGATGACACGATACTGTCTAAGATGCAACTGTCTACCCAAAAATGTAGACAATACGCACAAAAATAGTAACAGAATTTGACACAATTATACGCATGTATATCTAGAAAAATAAAATTTATTATATGTATTGTGACGTGGATTTTTCCCGCTCCTCGGTCACTCGGAGAAAATGACCGAGAACTTACCGCGTGCACAATAATTTGGCGTCCACGATGTACCCTGGATCTAAAACAATATCGCAAAGTTTTTGTTGGGCGCCTGGCGTCATTAATACGCCTCGCAATCATTAATACGCTATTCCTCGGGCATATGCTCGATAGCTCAGTACCGCGGAGAGGGGAGGGGTAATTTTTGGAGAGAGAGAGAGACACTCGAAATACACACGCTATTTAACAAAAGTAAAATAAAATCTTATATTTCACAATAGCGGTGATACAAAACAAAAAAAAATATAATTCAAAAATCGCTCATCGCGAGTCTAAAACTAAACATAGAATTACACGTAACCTACTCTATTTCTTACTCTAATGAGCTCGCGGCTCCCTAACTAAAACGTCACTCGACGATCGCAAAATCCTCATACGCAATTCTCAATTCGCAAATTCGCCATTTGTTCTCCATGGCGATTATTGCTCGAAACGAAACTAAAACTAATTATTCAACGGTGCGCCGTCGGGCTACCGAACAGACGGTGTCCTCAATCTCACTCGAGATCTCACCCGACTCGGAGCTTCGACGCTACCGCGAGCTGTCCTAAATCTAAACGAATCCGTAAACGCTACTATATTTTAAACGCAACTAAAACGCAATGCTCAAACTTCTCGTCTCGACTGCTGCTCAACGCAACGGCAATTTCGACTATACATCACCTAACCTCGACTAAACACTATCTTAACTAAACGTAAACTTAACTTAGCGCAAACACCACTACATTTAACTTCAACTAAACACAAGCTCAAAGTAACGCAACTCAAACTACATTATCTTAAATAACGGGTACGGAACTCAATGCAGGCGCAACTAAAAGTAACCTAAACTATACGCAATCGCAACGCATCCGAACTTAATTCTGTTCAAAATCCCCCAAAACGTTACCCGCTAATCCGAGCACTCCAATTCGGCACTTCCCGACCTACTCGAGAGGTGACACTAAAAAAAAATACGATAACGCGGCTCGACCCGGTACAGCGAAATTCGGCTATACTTGATTTCACTAACGAGAAAGATTCCACTAAAACCCGTGACTCTACTCAACTTTTTCAGAAACTCAGAATTTACTTTACTCTAACTCGCGTACTCAGGCTACGGTCATCAAGCAAGAGAATCGGCAAAAGAATTTCGAGTACTTTTCTACAACGCAAATCCAAAACGGCTATCCGTTACTCGGCAAGCCTTTTCGCAATTATGCTCGAAATTCAATCGCGGGGATAGAAGCAGCGCTTACCTTCTACATCCTTGCCACCCCCTTTCCATTCCCCTCGCGATTTTTGGGCGACTCCATTGCTTCGCGAAACTCCCCCAAAACGTGACTACTAATCACGACCGCCACAACTAGAGTGGTTTCAAAAACCTACTACCTGCCGCAACACGGATCTCGATACGCCATCCCACACGTGACGTCATACCCCCAAGAATACGCAATAATCGATCCGTCATCGATTTCGTCGATCGCGCAACTCGACGCGCACCTTCGATAGCATCGCTGCGCAGAACTTAAAGCTAGCTCGCAATCTCGTCCTCCGCGCAGCTCAATGACGCCTTGGCGGTGAGCGTGGTGCTCCCTCGTCGCTAGTCGGTCCGTCGCAAGTTCGCTGGTCAATTGTTGGCGGTGTGAAGGGGAAGAGGCTGCGGCGCGCCGGCCGCCAGCGGGAATCGCGTCCACCTTGGATTCCCGCGATGCGGGGATCTGCGTCGGCTCCCCCTCCGCAGCCTCGACATCCTTCCTTCGCAATTGTTGCTAGTCCGCCATTTCGCAATTTCCTCGAATTCGGTGTCGACTTCTTGCCTGATGCCGTTGTAGCTCGAAAAATAAAAAAAAACACAAAAAAAACCTGAAACATCTCACGTTATTCGCTAAGGTGTCCCCTCTCGTAGTTTCGGATGCGTGACTCTAGTCCTGGCGCTCTTTTCCAAAAACTTCGCGACTCAATTTCGGAAATTCCTAAATTTTTGGTTCCGCCCAGGGTTCAAGGAGCCCCTTGTAACGGGCATCAAAAATGCCGCGTTACAGTATATAAAAAAATAGAATGTTTCACAAGTATGCATATATCTTCATAACTTTTATCGGTTCTTGCAGTATAAATTTATTCTAAGGAAAGACGTAAATATTATAAATTGTACTTGAGGAGAAATATATAATGAATAATTGCGAGTTTCTATATAATTTATAGTTTATTGTTCAAAATCATGTATAGAATTCACACTATCCAGTTCACCATCATCATGACTATCTTTAATATCTATCATTGTGGCTGTCATCTCATTCCCCCATTCCCTAAAAATAATTTCTATGAATACATGTACATAATACATGTAATACTGGCAGTTTGGCCTCACTTCAGCCGGCCGTACATCCCCCACGAGCTTCCGAAGCTTTTTTAGTGAGAACTCCGACGTTGCTTCCGAAAAGCCAATAATTATTTCCTCGCTCGATACCTCATCCTTCCCCCAATCATTGGTCAACCAACCTTTATCATCGGCGATTGGAGCTGGGACAAATTCATGGTCGCATAGAGAATAACATGACAGTCAAAAAAAAGAACTGCAAAATCTGTCAAAAGAGCAAACGAAATGTGAGTTGGATTATTATTAATACCACAAAGCAGATCGGTACTGAAGTGCTACACACCAATACTCCTACTGATATAAAAAGAAATTTAATCATACAGTATCAATTATAATTTTATTTTAATTTATTTGTAGTACACATACCACTTCTCCGAGTATCGCTCATCGTCGGAAAAGGGGCCAGTTAGGTCAAGATGGTTAAAGTCTGGTTCAACCTCCTGCACCTTAAAGACGCAGGCTCGGAGGATAAGGGGGCCGAGGATGGGCGTTGGGATTGGGGTGGTAGCGTGATCTTCCATGTAATATGTGTGGAGAGGTCGTCAGGATGTTGGTTAGTGCCGCCAGTCCGCCTGAACTACAAAGGGTGGCGGCACATTTAGGGCGCGGCCATAACCCCACCGACTGAGAATCTGGCCCCATACAGTTCTTTACTACGAATATGAATTTTTCTTCTCTTCAAACACTATATATGAAAGAATGTATGTAGATAGAGAATGTTTACATTTTGTATTCTTGCTTCCCATGGGAAGTCAAATAAGTCGGACAGGCCGTCTAATAATTGATATGCATATCATTAATTATGAGAATATAACTGTTGAAAGATATAAATTCGAACAATTGCTGATTTCGAAAGGTCAACGACGGAGCCAGGAATCGAACCTGGTGTCTAGAGATGCTTAGCTGGAGCCTTACTCCACTAGACCACCTAGCCGCCCTGACTCTGTTGTCGTTAATTTCTCTCATCACCAGTGAGTTCGAATTTGTTCTCAGGTGCCCGGGTATGTGTGAATATGAATTTTTATATATTATAGATTCTTGGTGATCGGTCAATTAAGAAGACGTAATTTTAGTTGACGTTTCGACCCGGATATGGGCCCTCCTCAGAACGATTTATTTTAAAAAACTGTCAAAAATAACAAAAAAACAAAAAAGAATTTTATAGTATAAATCATGGTACTAGAAGTAATCGGACCTAATTATCGTAGATGTAATACTGTTAGAGCTATTAAATATTGTTGATAGTAAGACCTTATGATTAATTGGGATAAGGATGTTTTTTGGTGTTATTTACCTTTTGAATTAAGTAAGTGTAACAAGATGTAGTCGAATTCACAATTACAATTGGTGGAAACAGTGTTCTTTTGAGTGACGGTAGACAATGTCAATCTTCAAGTTATTTTATATGTGGGAGTTAAAAGTTGGTAGTCATTAATTAAAAAGATTAAAGAACTATGTTTCTTCACAGTCAGTATGTCATAGTATTAAAAGGTAATTAAAGAAGGTCATTTTAGCAGTGAAATTAATTCACAGGTGTCAATTGAGTGGAGGTAGGCTCTTTATAATTAAGTTCTACATGTCTAACGAAAGATTGTTGGTTGAACCAATTGGATCAACAGGTGAGTAACGACTGATGGGAGAAAACAATATAATCCAGAGTGAAGGTGAACCTATTATAAACAATTATACAAAAGAAAACAATAAATATTTTGTAAGAAAAGTTATGTAGAAAGGACAGTAAATGGAGACGAGATAATTTTTTTTAAAAAAATAAAAAATAAAAATAGTTAAGGTTAAACAATATTTGTTGTGTGGGCAGAGATTAGAGGTTTGTAAATATTGCTTAAATGTTCAACGTCTTGTCTGAGATTAACGGAATTGGTATGACCTACAATGTTGCACATTTCTAATAACAGTCTTCTATAGTAATTGTTTTCTTCACAAAGGATGTTTGTGTTGTCGTAATTAAATGTGTGCTGTTTATCGATACTATGTTTCGTTAGAGCTGTGTGCCGTTCTTCAATCTCATGTATGTTGCGTTGGTGTTCCTTAATTCTAGTATTGAGATGTCGACCCGTTTGACCTATGTAGACTTGATTGCAGTCATTGCAAGGTATTTTATACACGACATTAGATCGTTTGCCTATGGGGATCTTGTCTTTGCCTGTATCAAAAACTAGTTGTAGGTCTTTTGAATTTTTTCCAACAAACTTTACATTATATTTAGCGAATAAACGATTAAGTGACTCAAATAGGCCAGCTACATATGGAATGGGGATATATGTAGTAGCAGGTCTATTGTTATCTTCAACGGAAGCGGAGTCAATATTATGGTCAAGTATGTTGTTGATGTAGGAGCGTCTCTTATTAATTTGTTGTTGTAATAGGCGATGAGGGTAATCATTCGATCTTAGTACATTGTATATGAGCGCCAGGTTTTTTTCGTGGAACTCTGTACTAGCTAGTTTGATAGCTCTGTCAACAAGGTTACAGATGGTGCCTATTTTGAAGGACAAAGGATGATGAGAGTTAAAATTCAAGTATCTTTGTGACCATGTTTTTTTGTGAAACCAATCTGTCTTAATATTATTATTGCTGTGTATCAACAATACGTCTAGGAAACTGATGGCATTATTTTCTTCTGTTTCGATAGTGAATTGTATTCTAGGATGGTACCCATTTCAAATATTAAGAATGTGATGTATTTTTTCATTTGGAACAGCGGTAAGAATATCATCCACGTATCGAAAGTAGAACGGTAAATTAAAACCTAGATCGTTTATGCAAGAAGTTTCCAGGTCTTCCATGACGAGGTCTGACAAGATTGGGGAAAGTGGAGATCCCATAGGCAAACCAAATTGTTGTGCATAAGTCTCGTTATTAAATTTAAAAATTGCGGAGTCAAAACATACTATTAAGGCTTTTTTAACTTTTAACTTTTAACTCCCACATATAAAATAACTTGAAGATTGACATTGTCTACCGTCACTCAAAAGAACACTGTTTCCACCAATTGTAATTGTGAATTCGACTACATCTTGTTACACTCACTTAATTCAAAAGGTAAATAACACCAAAAAACATCCTTATCCCAATTAATCATAAGGTCTTACTATCAACAATATTTAATAGCTCTAACAGTATTACATCTACGATAATTAGGTCCGATTACTTCTAGTACCATGATTTATACTATAAAATTCTTTTTTGTTTTTTTGTTATTTTTGACAGTTTTTTAAAATAAATCGTTCTGAGGAGGGCCCATATCCGGGTCGAAACGTCAACTAAAATTACGTTTTCTTAATTGACCGATCACCAAGAATCTATAATATATTACATACGAGGTCGAGAATTCTTATTCATCAATATGAATTTTTCTTCTTCAAGCACTATAAATATATTAGGTCTACAACTTTGCTCCCGCCGTTTTCCAAAAAATGGCGCTAGTAGCCAGTAATAGTTCAAATAAATAAATCACAGTTGTTTTCCATCAGTTTTGACATCTATAAATATAACCTTACATCGATATTAGTTAATTTGTGTTTGCGTCATATAGTTACACTTAATTAAATATGTCAACTTATAAACCGAATTCACGTCATTTGCGGGAGATTTTACTTTTTCATTTCAACATGAAAAAATCGGCGGCTGAGGCTCATCGGGTTATTTCAAGTACTTATGGTGATGATACTATTAGTGAAAGAACGTGTCGCGAGTGGTTCCAGCGCTTTAAAAGCGGTGATTTTGTTGTTGAAGATCGGCATAGCGGTGGCAGAGAAAAAACTTTTGAAGATGATGAACTGGAGGCTTTACTTAATGAAGACTCGTGCCAAACTTTATCGAACGCAATTAATGCGTTTGAGTCGGGCATTAAAAGCAAAACGGCCGCAATACGCTGATAGACACGAAAAAGTAATTTTGCAACACGACAATGCTCGACCTCACGTGGCGAAAGTAGTCAAGACGTACCTCGAAACACTGAAATGGGAAATTCTACCTCACCCGCCATACTCTCCAGATGTTGCTCCATCTGATTACCATTTATTTAGGTCGATGGCACACGGCCTGGCGGGCCAGTGCTTCGATTCTTTTGAAAAAGTGAAAGAATGGATCGATTCTTAGATCTTATCAAAGGATGAAGAATTTTTCCGACGCGGGATTCGTTTGTTGCCTGAAAGATGGGCCAAAGTAGTGGAAAGTGACGGACAATACTTTGAAACATAAATAAGATACCATTTTTTTTTTATATAATTTTTAAAATTGAAAAAAAAACGGCGGGAGCAAAGTTGTAGACCTAATATGTAAGAATGTATGTAGATGTAGAATGTTTACATTTTGTATTCTTGCTTCCGATGGGAAGCCAAATAAGACGGACAGGCCGTCTAATTCATAAAAAAAGACATTTACCTTAAAATGATCAAACTTAAACCTTCAATAACTTCTGAACAGTGAGGTATACAAAAAAATTGTAAGAGACCATTTTTTTAAAGAATTCAATTTCCTACGAAAATATGAGACCAATTTTTTTTCAGAAATAGTAGATACCGAGATGTGTATTTTTCTTCCTCACCATGAGAAAAAATTAGAAAACTGCGAGGCGGAGGACCTTCCTATTAAAATTAAGAGCTCATACTTGGAGAGAACGTTTTTGAGGTCTCTACCAACCAAGTTTTCGGAGTATAGAGTAAAAAAAAATAGTCGATTTTTTTGGACCACCCTAATATATATTGTAACGTGGCGTTTCAGAGTCGCCCGTCACAAGGGCACACAACCGTTATTATTTCTAGTTTATGCGTCCTCAGCAGGGTACTTCAACCGAACTCGATACAAAATAGGCAATAACTACTTTTAACTGATTCTTTCTTTTAAATTCCGTATTTCGCGCTTCGGTGCACGCTAATAAGGTACTTGGACGACAACGATCCCGACCACCGAGGGACCGATATCACCGTTTCCAGCTCTCGACGACTTCGCCTACCGACGGTCTAATCAGACTATACTGGCTACCTTGGTGCACTTCCCTTGCTACCGGGGTAGCATCCACCCGAACCTTCCATATCGCCTCGACTGCCGGTGAACAGGGAGACAAAAATCCTCCCGACGGCCGAGGGCACCGCTCCTCAAGGAGGAACCAGCCGCCCGCTCTATCGGATGCCGTAAGGATGGCGTGAAGGGCAGACCGTAGCTTACCATCTTCTGAATTACCGGCCTGGTGCCGGACCGACCCCAAACCACTACGTCCAGATTAATAAAGCCATCGTTCCGAGGATCGACGCAGCCTTCCTGTCGGCAAGGACTAATTGTGTGGGTCGTGGTCCACGGTTTAGCCAACTGTCTGACTGCACGACCTCGGGTATAGGCAGCCGGCTACTGCCTGTACAAAAACCGGTGGAAGTGAACAGTGAGGCGTCACTCTCCACTCGGTAATTCTGACCGAGAGGCACCCTGTGTATGCCTCTGTCAAAGAAGTCCCCGATGATAGGCAACCTGGACAGTAAACTGAAGCAGCTATTAAATCGTACGAGTTGGTGTCACTGACGAAATCACGAGCAGTACATTACGCCACATCTAGCGGTAATCTTCGAAAACGCATGACCACGCCGTAACCAATATTCGCCACAGGGGGATGGTCTATTTGCGGTGGGGGTCAACCGACCAATCAAAGGGAAGAAGAATCACCTCACGACAACCGCGAGATCGGCGAGCCGAACTCCGACCTCCTGCTATTCTACGCTTGACCTGCTGAGTGACAGCTACGAATTTCTGAATCCTCCCGATATAAGCTTTCGATCCTTCTTCCTCTACCGCTACCGTTTCTATCTTACTATCGTTTTGCTCTACCGTTAGATTCTTCCTATAAATTCAAGTCCTTTCCGTCCTTCCTGTTTTCCCTTATTTAATATCATAAGTTTTATTTTAAATTAGACTCAGTGTTGTATGCCTGAGATCATCTGTCATGGTAAGGCTTCTGCCTCTGTATTGTATCGTTACGAAGTTGCTCATAATTTCTATTCTTTCTCATGGTATTTATCGACTTCGTGTGAATCATGGTCCACGGATTAGAGTTGTAGTAAGCCGCCGTGTGACTGCATGATTTCAGTGATTAATTATCTTCGTGTCTGAGCGACCTCGTAACTGCCGAATAATCAATTCTTTTGTATTTATAATTTTTCTGGTTATTTGTGAATTTCTATTAGCCTGCTTCTGTATTTTCTATCGTATCTTGAGCCCTATTGGCTTTACGTTTCATTTCATACTTTTTTGTAATAGTAGTGTGCCTTATATTTTATTTCTGTTATTGCTTATTATATTTTTATTTATTTTTGTGCCTATTGTATCGTATATCGAGTTCCTTGGAGTACAACCGAGCGTAGAATCAGACTCTAAATATTACCGCACCTTTTTTCTATTGCTATTGGCAATTTTATATTATTTTCGCCTGTTATTCTTTTCTCCGTATCTTGTTACGTTAAGTTCTGCGTCTTGATCTTGATTCTTTTATACTGCGGTGTATTTAGTGTATTTCTTTATTTTGTGAACTCTCCGAATTTCTCACTCTCTCATAATTTTGTATTTCGTATTCTCTCAAAAGTTATGTTTAGGAATTCATTGTTTAATTCCTCAGGTCCGTAATCATTATAAATTATTGATTCTGTCGTTTATGAATAATTCTACCGAAAGTTATCTAGTCGATCGTTTACGCTGCCGATTTTGTAAATTGTTAATGAATGTCAATCTCTCGTACTGGTTATAATCTATGGTAAATTCGTCGTATTATCTACCGAGCTATCCTTACCTTGTTTTCTATCGATTGCAGTAAAGTTGTCCCGTTTTTAATTGACAGAATAATAATTTTCGGGGCGTCATGTGCACCTTGGGTAAGATCAGGTCGCTGAGTGACGTGTAGTTTTGAGTAAATTTTTGCATTATATCGCTTCTCCTGACCTACGTTAATTTTTCTCTGCTAACTACCGTCTCTTGTTTTGAAGCTACCGTTTAATTCTATTCTACCGAAATTATTGTGAACAACGATTGCTTATTTTATAAACTACCGCTGTCGATACCATTTCATTTGCCTGTCTCAACCATGTAACCTTCTCGACAATATATGATCGATTGACCGACCTGTTCATTTTCCTTCTGACTTGAGTTTATTCTTTATTTTATTATTTTCTTAATTCTGTAATTATTGTTAGCTGCCTTGAATACCACCACTCTACCAGTTCGTGTGAGTACCTGAGCCTAGCCAGCCATAGAACGGGTTCTCTATTCATTTTTCGTACGGTTTCGTGTTATTTTTATTGATTCGTATTATTGTTTGGAAATCGACGCTGACGCGTCTGGCGCCCAACATAATTGATTTTGTTATAGTTTAATATTCTGAATAAGTGGAGAATCGGGCCAAAGTGTCAACGGTAAGTCCTCATCCGAGGGTCACAGAATTTTGCGTTACAATATATATATATATATTAGAGTGTTTCAAAAAAACCGACTATTTTTTTCTTCGAAAAACACTGAAAAATCTTCCGAGTGTCTCTCAAAAATGACCTCGATAAAATACGAGCTCTTAATATTGATATTTAGAGGTGGCGATTCTCAATTTTCTATTTCCCATTTAAATAACATGGGAAAATTTTTTGTTAAATTTAGAAGTTTATTGCTCGAAAACAAATCAGTGTGAAGATATAAACAAAACATATTCTTGTAGGAAATTTTACGCTCTACAAAAGAGATCCAAATAAAGATTTGCGTAATGTGAGTCGTTTCGGAGTTATCAGGCCTCAAACATCGAACCGTTTGAAATAATGATGTTATTAATTTATAAATGCTACAAAACTGACTTATATCATTTAAATACACAATATTATTGACTTTAAAATTGAAATTATGTATCTTCCAATGAAATATTAATTAACAAATTTCATTAATCAACGATATGAGTCAGTTTTGTAGCATTTATAAATTGATAGCATCATGATTTCGAACGGTTTGATGTTTGAGGCCTGATAACGCCGAAACGACTTACCTGACGCAAATATTGATTCAGATCTTTTTTGTAGAGCGTGAAATTTCTTACAAGAATGTGTTTTGTTTATATATTCACACTGATTCGTTTTCGAGCAATGAAATTCTAAATTTGACAAAAAAAATTTCCCATGTTATTTGAATAGGAAATAGAAAATTGAGAATCGCCACCTCTAAATATCAATATTGAAAGCTCATATTTTACCGAGGTCATTTTTGAGGGACACTCGAAAGATTTTTCAATGTTCTTCGAAAAAAAAAATAGTTAGTTTTTTTGAAACACTCTAATATATATATATTGTGACGTGGTATTTCGCACCCCGTCACATGGTTTGATTATTGCACTTCCCTACGTACGAAATGTCGCTAAAGATAACGAAAGCACATCTGAGAGTAGTATAGCAAGGACAGTTCTGCGTAGAAACACCTTCTTTACCGACCAAGCCGACCAGTCCGCTTATACATTTTCCCCAGACTCAAACCCTTTTCCGCTCCGCGCAGCCCAGACGCAAACCCTTGAAAGCTACTCCCACTTTCGCAAGATAAAATGTGCTCTGCCGACCGTTCGTCGGTAAGAAAATCTCCCAAATGACCATGATTGTCGGTAAAAAATCCTCCAAATGACCATGATCGTCGGTAAAAAATGCCTGAAATTGCCGTGGTATTACCCCTTGTGGGATGAGTTGTGTTCTTTGTCGGTAAAGAAAATTATGCTTATCGAGCGGGATCGATAACTGCATTACCGAGCGCACTCCGTGAATCCTCAGGCGTTCGAGCGGTCCCCGTGGATCCTCGAACGTACGACCGGGAATCCTGGCGTGTGTCAGGTTTTGAGAGCTTCCAGAAGGTTCGAGAAGATTCTCGCGGCCTTGAACGAATTTTAGACAAAACAATGCGTTCGACAAGTTTCGACTTGACGGTGAGCGGCACGCGGTCAAAGGATTTCGGTGCGACGTTGAATTTGGGACAAACAATTCTCGGAACTATTAATTTTGGAATGTCACGTGGTTGATAAGGTGGTTACACAAAACAATGCGTTCGACAAGTTTCGACTCGACGGCGAGCGGCATGCGGTCAAAGGATTTCGGTGCGACGTTGAATTCTGAAAGATCCGCTCTGACCTTGAACGAATTTTAGACAAAACAATGCGTTCGACAAGTTTCGACTTGACGGCGAGCGGCCTGCGGACAACGGATTTAGCAACGCGACGTTGGGTTCGTGAGCCCTGTGAAGAAGCCGCCTGTGTGTGTGTGTGTGTGAGTCACGTCGGTGTTTACCCATAAAAGGGACCATGTCAGCGTAGAGCGATCATTCTAGAGCAAGCTTCGCAACTCTATCTTTGTCAAGTGTGTGATCGAAAGAAGAAGAAACATGGATTCCGAAAAGTGTTTGAAATTAATACAAATTATGGAAACGGCGTTCAAGATTTTATCTGAAAAATCGTCACCGGCAGAGATTGCAAAATGGATTCGACTCGGAACCCAAAATATCAGGCTTTTGAATAAAATCTTACGCAACAACGCCTCAACGATCGGGGAGAAGACAAGAATTTTGACAACAATTGGAATTCTGAAATCGTTGACAGTCAAATTTCAACAATTTCAAAAAGTGGGTGACGGATTACGAAGCCGACGAAGAAGCGATCGAGTACGGTGGGAAGATTTGGAGACAGCTTTCGAAAGTCGAATTCGAACGGGAGCCATTATCAATCTGCGGCATAAAGATTTGAACAGGTTTTTGGAAGATGCGAAACACCTCGTCGCTGCAAGACTGAAGAAAATGCTACGAGAAGTGGGAAGTTTAAAAGCAAACTGTGTCTTGTGTTGTAAATTCGATATAACGAAAAACGCTGAACTTGTTGAGGAAATGAAATATTTTAACACCAGAAACCAGATCATCCTCCAGCCAGCTGACATACACGGGTGGTTCGAAGAGAACGTAAAGCAAAAAGTGTTGGCCAAGGTGGAAGATTTTCAAGAGAGAGACTCTGGTTGGTCGCTGACCGAAATAATCAATTTGACTGTAAATATCAACAAGTACGTGCCACTGCGAGGCGGTGTGTTCACATACACACCACTACCCAAAGATATTCAAGATAAGAAGGCTGTCGTCAACATCCGCAACAGAGACGCGTATTGCTTCCTCTGGTCGGTCACCGCAGCCCTCTTTCCAGCCAACAACAAAAATCCCAATGAAATTACTTCGTATCCACATTTCAGCTCAGTGCTACAATACGACGGTTTGCATTTTCCAATGTCTTTAGACCAGATTCCAAAATTTGAGAAACTTAACAAACTCTTAATCAACGTTTATGGTATAGATGGTGCGGAAAAACAAAAGCGCAGTGAAATTGTACCCATTTATTTAAGCCGAAACAAGTCTGATAAACCTACAATCCATCTTTTAGTAATAGAGTCTGAAAACGACGATGACGATGATAGTATGGAAAATATTGAAAAGAATGTAACACATCATTTTGCATGGATTCGAAATTTATCGCGGTTGACAAGTTCTCAAATTTCTAAACGTAATGGTCGTACTTGGTTGTGCGATAGGTGTCTATCACACTTCCAATCTGAAAGGTGTTTGTTCAAGCACAATGTAGATTGCATGAATTTAAACAAAACCAAAGTTATTCTACCTACAGATGAGGAAAAAATACTGAAATTCAAAAATTTCAAGCACAAAGAAACCGTTCCATTCTGCATTTACGCGGATCTCGAATGTTTACTGGAACCTACGCTCAAAAAGATGGGTACAAGAACAATTTATCAGAAGCATCTTCCGTATAGTATAGCTTACTATCTACATTGTGCATTTGACGACTCGCTCTCAAAATTCAAAATTAATCGCGGAGAGACTTGCGTTCAATGGTTTGTGAACGAGTTAGCGGAATTGGCACATTCGTTAGAGGGATACTACAAGACTGTTGTACCGATGGAACCGCTCAATTTCAATCAAATCAACGAATTTCACTCAACAACAGTGTGTCACATTTGTGAAAAACCGTTTACACTCACAGACGTGAAACATCGTGATCACTGCCATTTCACGGGAAAGTACCGTGGTGCTGCTCACCGAGGTTGCAATCTAAATTACCAAAATTCGCACATTATCCCAGTGATATTCCACAATCTGTCGGGTTACGATTCACATTTTCTGATCAAAGCACTGGCTACATCGTTCGAGGGCAGAATTGAGCTTCTACCCGTAAACAAAGAAAAGTACATTTCTTTTACAAAATATGTCGAGGGGACAGATATAAAGTTTAGATTCGTAGATTCGTACCGTTTCATGCCCAGTAGTCTTGAGAAATTAGCAACGTATCTCGGTGATGATCAGAAATCAATCACACGAAAATTTTATCGTAGCTCAGATAAATTTCAGTTATTGACCAGAAAAGGAGTGTTCCCGTACGAATACATAGACAGTTGGGAGAAGCTCGAGGACACACGGCTACCATCCAAACAACAATTTTACTCAAAATTAAATGATCGGGATATATCAGACGACGACTATGCACATGCATGTAAAGTTTGGCAAACTTTTAACGTTCAAACTTTGGGAGAGTATTCGGACTTGTATTTACAGACGGACGTGTTTTTACTAGCCGACATTTTTCAAAACTTTTGACAGAGCTGTTGGACGACGTACAAACTGGACCAGTTACATTACTACACAGCGCCCGGTCTGTCGTTTGATGCAATGTTAAAATGTACAGGCATCGAACTCGAGTTTCTCACCAACATAGACATGGTTATGTTTATCGAAAAGGGTATTCGAGGTGGTGTGTCACAGTGTTCGAATAGATACGCCAAGGCCAACAATAGATATATGGGAGAGGAATTCGATCCTGAGGTCGAAGAATCTTATCTCATGTACTTTGACGTTAATAATTTGTACGGTGCTGCTATGAGCTTTGCTCTGCCATACAGTTCCTTCGAATGGTTATCAGACTTCGGATAATGCGACGTTCTTACCATCTCGGACGATGCGGAGTTTGGTTACATACTGGAGGTGGATTTGGAATATCCTGAGGAACTGCATGAAATTCATAAGGATTTACCACTGTGTCCGGAGCACTACATACCTCCGATCTCGAATAGTAAGCAACCGAAATTGACGCCCACGCTACTTTCCAAGAAAAACTACGTTGTTCACTATAGGGTTTTGAAACAATGCTTACAATTAGGCTTAAAATTACTCAAAATACACAGAGTTCTCAAATTCAGACAAACCCCGTGGCTCAAAAAATACATAGATTTGAATACCGATTTGCGCAAAAAATCTCAGAACGAATTCGAGAAAAATTTTTACAAACTGATGAACAACGCAGTTTTTGGCAAAACAATGGAAAATGTTAGGAAGTATAGAGATGTCAGACGGATCACGAAATGGGATGGAAGATACGGTGCTAGAGCTACCATAGCCAAACCCAATTTTCACAGCTGCACCGTTTTCGGCAAAGATATAATTATCGTTGAAATGAGTAAGACGAAAGTCAAGTTGAATAAACCATTGTATGCAGGTTTCTCCATCATGGATCTGGCTAAAACATATATCTACGATTTTCATTACAATTACATTAAGCAGAAATTCGGCAACCGAGCAAAATTAATATACACGGATACCGACAGTTTGATTTACAATTTTACCGTCCCCGACATATACGAACACATGAAGGAGGACTTGCACAAATTCGATACGTCTGATTATCCGCTTGACAACGTTTACGGAATACCTCGAGCAAACAAAAAAGTTCTCGGCTTGATGAAAGATGAGAATAATGGAAAAATAATGCTGGAATTTGTAGGATTAAGAGCTAAGTTGTACGCATTCCGAGTCTTGGGAGATGAGAAAGACAATAAACGTGCCAAAGGTGTCAAAGGATCAGCGTTGAGAAAAATAACTTTCAACGATTATTTGGATTGTGTTTTGAACCGTGAAAATCTATCCTCAAATCAGCATTTGATATTGAGTCGAAAGCACGAGGTATACACCGTAGAACAGCAGAAAGTAGCACTGAGCTGGAATGACGACAAGCGGATCGTGTTCCAAAATACAACCGACACGCTTCCGTGGGGCTACAAGCCTACACCTTAGCTTTTTAATTTATAACTGTACCATGATGTATAAAATATTATTATGTAGGATAGTGAATAAGAACGCTCCGAAATATAAGAAATTGTACAACGATGCATATGTCTGTCGATTGTCTAAAAAATAAAGACGCATACTTGTTGTGTGTCGGATATAAAATAAAGAGGGACATACGTTTTTACAGAAAAAAAATTCATTTATTAAAATGTTACATATCCGATTCGTTTATCCAACTGTTGTGTGTATTGTCAAAACCTAACCATTTAACGTATATTTTTCTTCCACGCTTCTTGAGCACCTTCTCCACCAGATAGATATCCGGATGCTTAACCTTGAGGAGCTCTTGTTCGTAGAAACCACCAGCGATGGGTTGATCTCGGTAGTCTTTGAGCTTGCACGTCACAGGATGAGTATTTTCCACTCGACTTATCGTGAATATTTCAGTCGTCCAATTGGGAGTGTAACCTTTCTCGAAGACATTTTTGAATTTGCTGATTCGAACTTTGTCGCCAGATTTGAATTTTGCCGATATGTTAGGTATCGCTCGAAGCCCTCCGTACGCCTGACGTAATAACAGCCTCTCGTTTGCAACGGTGACATCCGACGGTTTCATTCTTATGGTTCGGTGTTTGGTGTTGTTGTGAGCCGAAACCAAATCGGATAAGATATCGAGCCACTTGTAGCTTCCTTGCATGCTGAACCGTGTCCACATTTTACCTTTCAGCGTGCGATTGAAACGTTCACAGATCGAAGCCTTCAAATTACTGTACGTGGAGTAAAGTTTGATTCCGTAACGTGTCACAAGCGATTCAAATTTCGAGTTGTAAAATTCCGTTCCTCTGTCGACGCGTAAATTTTTCGGCACCCGTCCTTGAACAAGCACAGATTCCATTGCCTTCGTAACATCATCTCCAGACTTGCTCTTTATCGGTACAGCCCACGCATACTTTGAAAAAATATCAATGACTGTGAGCATGTACTTGTAGCCTTTGTTTTGTCCAGCGTATGACGTCATATCAACAAGATCCGCCTGCCAGGTCTCGTCGATGCCGCGCACGTCTACACGTCGACGCGGGTAATTCCGGCGTGCAGGCTTATGCAGTTCCGTCACCAGTGCTTGCTTTTTCTCGTTCATATTCCAACGCTCTTAGTCGGGTGTCCAATTGAGAAATGTTATCAGCGTTTCGAATCGACAGGTTTCTGCCTGTTTTAAAGTCTGTGTAAAAGGGATCCAAGGCTTTCTCCGTGGTGAGCCCTAGAGCTTTGATCATTTGATCGAGGTTGTCGATTTGTTTTTGCAGCACGTTGAATTTTCGTCTCAAGATTTTTAAAGTTACAGCATCGTTCGGCTCTGCGGGATCTGCGACATTGCACGGTCTCTTGTTCCGTATATTACGCTTCGACTGCCATGACTTTGACGTTGATATAAGCTGAACTTTGTATAACTTTTTTGACTTGCATGTATCATGTAAGACTGACGAGTTTGCATCGGATGCGTTGAGCTTATATATATATATTGTTACAAAGGGTGAAATCACCCGTTTTGCCCTCTCTTTAATGATCTAGTAGTCAGCGTAGATAAAAGACGTTTATAAACCTCTTGTGTCTTTCAAAAGAATAAGGTTGCTGCGTCAACCAACATTATTGCAAAAACAGTCTTGTTTCAGACTTTAAACGAGAAACACACATCTTGCATTAAAGCATTTTTCACAACATTTTATTCACGCTCTTGATTTCTTTTGACTTGATAATTAAACTCGCGGATCCATATTTATTTTCCGTAAAGTCAAAGTACGTTACATTGGTGTAAGAAGCGGGATCTTGAGTTTCTTTTTAATTAAGTCAATTCAGTGCGTGAAATAAACTATGAGCAGCAGTCGTTTGACGCGCTCACGTCGAAGAGAAAGTGGTGGAGAAGAACCTTTCGTTATGGAGAATCCACGGGTCCCTGAAACGATTCCATCACCTTCCGTGGACCTTCATCCAATTCCTCCGACAATCTCTCAAATTGATCTGCTGAAGATCATGTCTCAACAGCAAGAGGCTGCTGAACGCCAACAACAGCAATTTCTTCAGCTGCTCCTTGATCAACGAGAACAACGAGAAAGAGAACTTGCCTCTCAGTTGGAACAGCGAAGAAGAGAACAAGAAAAACGAGAAAGGGGAATTGCCTCTCAGCTGGAGCAGCGCAGGCTAGATAGAGAACCTCAAGAGCGTTCCAAGACTAGTCTACATGAACTACTCCGGACGACTGTGGCAGCTCTTCAGGCTGTTCATCAGGTGAATGGCTCAGGAGAACCGGCTGTCACCCCACGAGGTTCCAGAGTCGTTACTCCGCTTCCCTCTCCTGTTCCCTCTCCTGTTCCCGTTCCCGCTGTTCGACAGGTCCAACATCCAGGACAGTTCCAGGATGTACGAGACTCAAGGTCTGTGCCTTTTATTAGGGGAATAGATGAATCCCCAATTGGTAGAGTAACAGTTAATAATGAGGTTGACTTTTCCGAGCCTTTGCCTTACGTTCAGCCTCGTTATTCCCATTTAAACCAATTAAATAATACAAGATTTTCTGGGGTTGCTTCTCAAATTAATGAGAAACCTTTTTATCCTTTAAAACCACCAATTTTTGATGAAAAGATTCCATGGGCAGATTATGAACGTTAGTTTAATACAATTGCTAAACATAACCAGTGGGACTCCGCCATGAGGGCCCACAGTCTTGCCTCTTGTCTTCGAACGCCGGCTTTGAATGTTTTAACGGCATTGTCTGAGGAAGAAATTTCCGATTATGAGAAAATTAGCTCTGCACTCAAATTGAGATATGGAAATGACCACTTGACGAAACTGTACACGACTCAATTACAGACTAGAAGACAAGGACGAGACGAAGACCTCGCGTCTCTTAGTCAAGATATTGAACGGCTTTCTCGTATAGCTTTGCCAGATCACGAGCCGTCTCGTAATTTATTAGCAACACAAGCTTTCTTAAATGCAATCAATGATCCAGAAATTAAAATGGCCGTTGGGACATCGGGTCTCACTTCTCTGCGGGAGGCAACGGCCAAAGCCCTCGAGGTGGAGGCAATGAGGAAACAATATTTTGGGTTGAGCAAGCTTCGTCGGATTGAGGTGACCGAAAACACCTCAGAAAGACGAAGTTTTGAACACTCGGAGAAGCCGAAACCTCAAAATTATAGAAATAAAAATAACAATAGTAATTTTAAACCAAGAAATCGAGGTTCTTTTCAAAACCAGAAAAACAAGCGTGTAATTAAGAACGCGGTCATGACGAGTCAAACTGGCTTGACCTGTATATTTTGTAAAAAAATAGGCCACGACGCCAATCATTCTTTTCTAATTAAAAAAATTAGTAGAGAACCGATGCAAGGCTCGAATTCAAACTCTTGTAACTGGCGTAAGAAAAATATAGAAATAGGGGAAGCGAATCCTCATTCGAGTTCTTCAACAGGAACTCACCCAAAAAACTAATTCCAGATGATTTGTCGGGGCGAAAATCATCGCAGATTGTTAGGAGTGTAAGCCCTCTTAGAGAATATGGGTAATAGACACCGGCGCGGAAGTAACCGTAGTTCGATCGGATCTCTTTAAATCCGATGACCAGATTGTTCCCTCTTTATCTCTGCGAACAGCCACTGGAGAGACGACCCCGGTTTTGAGACAGGTTACTGTCCAAATTAACCTTTTTGGGTGTATCGACTCTCCGCATAAGGTTTTTATAGCAGATATAGAGGATGAAGGTATTTTGGGAATAGACTTTCTTACAGCTCATAACTGTGTTATCTCGACTAAGAGAAATTCACTAGCTTCAAACAATCGCGAAATAACTCTTTGTACAAATAGAAATGGAATTTACTGGACTCCTCCTAGAATTCGGGAAATAGAACTTTCAAAGGATGATTTGCAACAACATTTCCCTTCACATTTACAGAGCCTTGTTGAGAAATCTTCGATTTCGTTAAATTCAGCTCAGGTAGAATCGTTCAAATCTCTTTTGCTAGAATTTATAGATTCTTTCGCCAAAGATAGTGGTGATAAGGGCCGATGTACTTCTGTCAAGCACAAGATCGACGTCGGAGAGAGTTCGCCAATAAAACAAGCTCCACGAAGACTTGCTCTCAACGCCCGAGAAGAGGTGAAGAAGCTTGTAGAAGACATGCTAAAGAACGATGTGATTCAACCATCGTCTAGTCCCTGGGCCTCACCAATCGTCCTTGTTAACAAAAAGGACGGATCCAAACGATTTTGTATCGATTACAGGAAGCTGAACGATATAACGAAGAAAGATTCTTACCCTCTACCCAGAATCGACGAGACACTCGACCTGATAGCTGGTGCAACTTGGTTCAGCACCATAGATCTTCAGAGCGGATACTGGCAGGTCGAAATGGATCCTCTAGATAAAGAAAAAACAGCTTTTGTTACGGGTTTAGGAGGATTATGGCAGTTCAAGGTCATGCCGTTTGGTTTGAGTAATGCCCCGGCTACCTTTGAACGAATGATGGAGGCTGTTCTCCATGGGCTCACTGGCAAAATATGCCTCGTTTATTTAGACGATATAATCGTTTTTGGCAAGAACTTTGAAGAAGAAGTTCAAAATCTCAGACAAGTTTTCGCTAGGTTGAAGCAAGCAGGTTTGAAAATGAGCCCGAAAAAATGCCATCTGTTCCAGAAAGAAGTAGGCTTCCTTGGACATATCGTTTCAGCACAAGGTGTGAAGACCGACCCATCCAAAATAGAGAAGGTTTCTTCTTGGCCGACACCTAAGAATAAAGAACAAATTCAAAGCTTTTTAGGCCTTTGTACGTATTACGGAAGATTTGTAAAAGGTTTCGCTAGTATAGCTAAACCTCTCCATCACTTGACCGGAATCAAGATTCCTTTTGACCGGACCCCGGAATGCGAAGAGGCTTTCAAGAAATTAAAGGAAAATCTTATTTCTTCGCCGATTTTAGCTTATCCAGAGGTCGAAATTCCTTTTATTTTAGATACGGATGCATCTCTTTCAGGAATAGGCGGGGTTCTGTCACAAATTCAGGGAGGTCAAGAGAAAGTGATAAGCTATTTCAGCAGAGTTTTGAGTGAAACCGAGAGGAATTATTGTGTCACTCGTAGAGAGCTTTTAGCTGTTGTTAAGACCGTAGTACATTTTCACCATTATTTGTACGGCAGGAGATTTTTGATACGTACAGATCATGCTTCTCTCAGGTGGCTACTTTCGTTCAAATCTCCCGAAGGTCAGGTAGCTAGATGGTTAGAAAGGCTTGGTCAGTACGATTTTGATATTCGTCATCGAGCAGGAATTCATTATGGAAACGCCGATGCTCTCTCTTGAAGACCCTGCGAGGAAATGCCAGAGTGTAAACAGTGTGCACGATTAGAGAAAAATCGTGACCCCTCTCTTATAATACGGAAGATTTCTTTCGAAAATAACCAGGAGGAATGGAGAAAATCGCAACAAGAGGACGACACTTTGAATCAAGTGAAGTCTTGGAAAGAAGCAGAAACTCGCCCGGACTAGCAGGATATATCTTTAGCCGAGCCAGATTTGAAAATTTATTGGGCTCAATGGGACTCTATCCTTTCAATTGATGGAATTTTATACCGAAAATGGGAATCTGCAGACTTCAAAGAAATCAGGTGGCAACTTTTGGTTCCCAGGTCACGAGTTCCAGAGATTATTGCTCTTTATCATGATTCTCCTGCAGGCGGACACTTCGCTTTAAATAAAACTCTGGGCAGAATTCGCAACTTCTACTTTTGGCCCCGTTGCCGGATGGACGTTGAAGATTGGTGTCGAAGATGTCGAATCTGCACGGCAAAAAAAGGACCCCGAGCGAAAGGACAAAGCTCTCTTCAAATTTACAACGTGGGAGCTCCATTTGAAAGGATAGCGATGGATATTCTCGGACCTCTCCCGATAACCCATTCTGGAAATAAATATGCTTTGGTTATTGCTGATTATTTTACTAAGTGGCCTGAAGTGGTTCCTCTCGCTGATCAAGAAGCCTCCACTGTAGCACAAGCATTCGTTAAAGAGTTTATTTGTAGACACGGAGTTCCTCTAGCACTTCATACTGATCAAGGCCGAAATTTTGAGTCAACCTTAATGAAAGAGGTTACTCAGATTTTAGGGGTTAGAAAAACTTGTACGACTCCTTTGCATCCGCAATCTGACGGCATGATAGAGCGTCTGAATCGAACCTTGCTACAGTATTTGTCGTTCTTCGTAGAGCAGAATCAGAGAGACTGGGACTCCTGGATCCCTTTCTTCCTCTTATCTTACAGATCTGCGATTCATGAGATGACGAAGCAGACGCCAGCCCTCATGCTTACTGGAAGAAATCTTCGACTTCCGTCAGATTTAGAGAAAGGCCCTGTTCCTGTGCAAAGACAGCATCAAACAGATTATGCCTTTTTATTACAACAACGTTTAGAAGAAATTCATCACTTTGCTAGGAATAGAATTTCTATGGCTTCAGATAAATTAAAAACTCGTTATGATATTCGAGCCAGAGATTTAAAATTTAATCCAGGAGATTCTGTCTGGCTCTTTCAACCTCGAAGACAGAAAGGACGATGTCCAAAGCTACAAAGAAATTGGGAAGGCCCTTACTTAGTGGTTAACCGGATAAATGATGTTGTTTATAGAATCCGAAGATCTCCTCATTCGCGTCAGAAAGTGGTTCACTTGGATCGTCTTGCTCCATTTGAAGAAGATCAACCTGGAACAGTCTCTCCAAGACCACGAACATCCTTCGAGGTTAGATCTTCAAACGAACACCCTTGACGACTGTCATCGATTTGGCCTTCTTTACAGTCGGTTATCGATTGGGAGAAGAATTTGCCTTTTGGAATTCATTTGAGTAAAACTCGACCGCTTACGATTATTATAGAAGGAAATATCGGATGCGGAAAAACAACTTTCACTAAGAGGTTTTTAGCAGATCGCCAGGTCTGTACAATTTTGGAACCTCTTGAGGAATATCGAAATATAGCTGGAATTAATCTTTTAGATTTGATGTATCAGAACCCAGATCGTTATTGCTATTATTTTCAGCATTTCGCTCAAATGGTTATGTTAGACAGACATCTGCAGACGACTTCATTGCCTGTAAAGGTGATGGAAAGATCGATATTCAGTAGCAATTGTTTTGTAGAAGCTCGCCGAAGGTTAGGTAATTTTCGCGACTTTGAATCTCATTTATTGATGAAAAATTTCGATCTTCTCATTCGCTCGTCTGAACTCAGAGTAGATTTGATTGTTCATTTGCGAGTTTCCCCAGAAACTTCTTTTGCTCGAGTTAGTTCCCGTTCTCGTGAGGAAGAATCGAGTATTTTTTTAGAGCTACTCAGAACTATTCATGAGGTTCATGAAGATTGGCTAGTAAAACAAACCTTTTCTTATTCATCGGCTCCTGTCTTGGTTATAAATGCAGAAGCTACAGCCGATCAAGTTTTTAAAGATTTTTGTACTTCTATGATGTGCGGGGGTTAATTCAGACTTGAATAATGAAGAAGTATTCTCAATTAAGAGAAAGACGAAAAACAAAGTTTAATTTTCTTTATTAGAACAAGATAAAAAAAAAAGGAACGAATGGTGAAAACAGGAGGTTACATATAAAAAAAAAAATCAATTTTCGAAAATTTGTTCTGCAATAATCTTGAGAGCAGACTTAACTTCTGCGCAATCGTTGCAACCTTCGGTGGATCTTGTTACAAATAATTTCTTCCTGCATTCGCGGCAAGTTTTGCTTTCTCCCGCGAAGGTCAAATGCATTTTTTTGTGTTCATGGAAGTTCTTCATGTCCGCGCTGAAATAAATCAGACACGGGGAACTTATATATTTTTAACTAAAAATTTGCGTGAGAACTTACCGAGTAACCCAACAGTTTAAGCACACTAGCCCCATTTTGTGTTTCTCTCTGATGGTCTCACCTTGACCACATTTTAGAGTCCTCCATTGGTTTTCGAAATAAATTTTAAATTCTTGCTGCGTCATATTTTTTACGTTCTCCCACGAATAGTTCGAAGTGATTACACCCGCATTGATGAAAGCAGAAACGGGGGGAGTCTTTATGATTGACATTTTGTTCAATTGACTAAGACTGTCTTCGATGAGAACTTTCCTTATAATGATTTGTTATTTCTGCGTTGCTAATCAATTTGAAATTTGTTTTCTTCGGTTGTTTCTTTCTAGAAACTTCTTCTCTGGAATCGAGTTTTGTGTCGGACAGGCTTTGGTTTCTTTTGAAATGTAAATAGAGCCACGATTATTTTTTAAGGTCGATGAGCGATTGCTTGATTTTCACATTTTATTAACCTTAAGTGTCAGTTTTTGTGAGTACTTTTTCAGGTTACTTGACACAGCCTTTTCCCATCCAATCTTTCCCCGATTCCTGAGGATAACTGATGGTCTTATTTTGAAGAAGGACACAGAAATGATTCAGATAAGATCGTTTCTTTTCTTTTGAATACATATTTAATTTATTTTATTCGTGTGTTCTCCCAAATTCACTAACTCCCAAATTCACTTGGTGAATTTGAATTGTTATACCACCACTCACATTTGTCCTCCAAACTCTAGGGTGTGCTGTCTCTGAAGAAGCCTTGGATTCAGTCACCCATTCCTTTTCCCTGTTTCCTGTGCCGGTTCTCAGAGGGAATCAGCCTTTACGTTGTCAAGGACCCAGAGTTCTTCCAGTTATGGTTTCCCGCCTCGTCGTACTCATCTGTGTTTGTTTCACCGCACTATTTTCCCTGAAGAGGAATGAATTTTCTTTTCGACGACGATCCGGATGATTTTGATGTCTTCAAATTCATGAACATACACAACACTCAATAACACTAACCTTTGTAAAAACAAGGCACATAAATTTTTGAAGTTATTTAACGCTCAACTATCTGCTCAAGGTTTTCTGTGGTTTACCTCAAGTCTGTGGGCAAATGCCAGATGGTAAAAAAGGGATTCTTTAAATTTTTAGAGTCACAGCTCCAACTCACCATTGAGCACTGACTGCTAGATCACTTTTATAATTGTTTTATCTTTCCCGAGTCGGGACGACTCTTTTGATCGGGGGGAAGAAGTGTTACAAAGGGTGAAATCACCCGTTTTGCCCCCTTTTAATGATCTAGTAGTCATCATAGATAAAAGACGTTTATAAACCTCTTATGTCTTTCAAAAGAATAAGGTTGCTGCGTCAACCAACATTATTGTAAAAACAGTCTTGTTTCAGACTTTAAACGAGAAACACATATTGCGCAATTAAAGCATTTTCAGAACATTTTATTCACGCTCTTGATTTTGACTTGATAATTAAACTTGCGGATCCATATTTTATTTCCGTAACGTCAACGAACGTTACAATATATATTAGGACGTTTCAAAAAAGGGTCTTTTTTTATAATTCGATTTTTACTTTTTCACTAAAAATTAGCTTACACGAAAGAGCTGGGCTAAAAATTTTTTTCTACTACTGCCTCAACGTCTTTGAAATTTTGAAAAAAGCGGAAACATGGCAATTTTCGGGAATTTAAAAATAGAGATGAGTATCCTTAAATCCTTCGGTGGCTATGTTCTGTATGGCAAAACAAAAGTTTTAGTCAAATTTGAGATGCATGCGATTTTTTTTAGTAGCAAAAAATCTGTGGCGAAGTTCGTAAAAGCTATTTTTGGAAAAATGAGTTTTTACGCATTTTAATATAGATTTTTGGTACTAAAAAAAATTACCCGCATCTAAGGTTTGACTACTACTTTTGTTCCGTCATAAAAAACATAACCACTGAAGGATTCAAGGATATCTCAATTTTGAAATTCCCGAAAATAGACATTTTTCAAAATTTCAGTCGTTGAGGCGGTAGTAAAAAATTTTTTTCAGCTCAGCCCTTTCACGTGACTTATTTTTTAGTGAAAAAGTGTGAAAATGTCGGAGAAGAGCGAAATCTAAAAAGAATGCCTTTTTTTAACCGACTCAATATATATATATATATATATATATATACATGTCAAGGATAATGAAATGAATAACGAGAAGGATTATCACCGCTTTCTTCTATTCGGTCTCCAGAGGAACTACGGCAAAGATCGATAACAGAATAAACATTGAGCATTTTGAATCTTGTTATAAACGTTGAATTTTAAAAGCTTTGTTCAATAAGTTAAGTTCCGTTTTTATCTTGTAAAAGAATGAAAAGGTGGTTCATCATGCGTCCCACACGCAAAACACAAAGTTCGCGAGTGTTATCTGGCCATTCTCCGACATCAGAAGTGGGATACCGAAGGGACGCGGAACCATCCATTTCAGAATTACCGTCCGAGACTCCTCAACGCAATTCTGATACTTCGGAAGATCGTTGGCAAATTTTGTTTGAGAATCAAAATAAAAATATGATGGAGTTAATTCGAAAAATGCGAAGTCCAACTGCTGATTCTCATCATGAAGTTACTTTTCCGCTATTCAATCCGGATGAGCAAAATATCAATGCACAAGCTTGGTGCTCGACAGCTAGCTTGTGTATGCAAGAACAGGAACTTCAAGGGAGCAAGTTAGTAAATGCGTTGAGTAAAGCTATGAAAGGATCAGCTGCATCTTGGTTTCCTCAAATCAGCTTTAACGGAATGACTTGGGAACAATTTAAAAACATTTTTCTCGCGCGATATGAAATTATTGAAACTCCCGCGGCGACGTTACTTTCGTTATATTCTGGACAGCCAAATGGAGATGAAAATATCGCTGCATATTCAAGTCGAGTTTTGAGTGTTCTTATTCCACGACTACAACTGATGAATTCCGAAGAAATTGCTGTTTCGATTGTTCTTTCTCACGTGGCTCAGTTGCATCCACGTTTAAAACGCTTGGCTCTTACTACGGAAATAAGTTTTCGAACGAAGTTACAACAAGAACTTATGACAGTTGATTACCGAAAAAGAGCTTTTCCTTTTTCTCAAGCCAGAGAGGGCTCATCGTTCGATTCCAAACGACTGAGATCTTCTGTATCTTCATTAAAATGTTTTCACTGTGGAAAATTTGGACACAAAATATCGGAGTGTCGAAGTCGTTCATTGAGCACCATATCCCGGACAACTTTGGAAATCATTCAAAGAAAATACCCTCCACCGCTGTGAAATCTTCTGTGACGTGCTTCAAATGTGGAGAAGTTGGACATGTTTCTACGAGCTGCAAGAAGTCTTCTGGATCTGGACAAAATACCCTTGCTCAAGGTCAAATGGAGCGTCGTGTTAATTCGTGTTCTATTCAACCGACTTTTGGCGAGTTACTACATTCCGGTGAGAAGTTTTCATTTTGTTTTGATTCCGGTGCTGAATGCTCTCTGATTAAAGAAAGCATTGCTAAAAAATTTTCAGGAAAACGTCAGAACTTTGTAGTCATTCTTTCCGGTATCGGTCCTTCCAGTATTCAAAGTGTCATTCAAATCTTGGCACAAGTGACTATAAATGATCATTGCCTGGAAATTTTATTTCATGTGATTCATGATGATTTTCTTAGTACTGAAATTCTTGTTGGAAGAGAAATATTATCTCTTGGTTACTCAATAGAAATGACAGTTGAAAGTTTAGTTCTAAAAAGAATTCCGAGGGTTAATGTTTGTGAAGTAGACTATCATTCATTTAATTTTGACGAAATGAAAACAGACGTTTCTGAACTTGACAAACGTCTCTTGGTTGATGTTTTAAACAAATTTCGTTCAACTTTCGTCATAGGAACACCTAAATCTAGAGTAACGACCGGACAACTTGAAATTCGCTTGCTAGATCCTAACCGAACCGTGCAAAGACGACCTTATCGTCTTTCGACTGTTGAACGTCAAATAGTGCGAGACAAAATCAAAGAATTACAAGAGGAGAATGTCATCAGACCCAGTTGTTCTCCTTTTGCTAGTCCCATTATTTTAGTTAAAAAAAAGATGGTTCTGATCGAATGTGTGTTGATTATCGGGAGCTTAACAATAATACGGTGGCTGATAAATATCCGTTACCGCTTATTGCTGATCAGATAGATAGACTAGGAGGTGCTCATTATTTTACATCTCTTGATATGGCTAGCGGTTTCCACCAAGTTCCTATTCACCCAGATTCTATTGAACGGACTGCTTTTGTTACTCCTGACGGGCAGTACGAATATTTAGCAATGCCTTTTGGTTTGAAAAATGCACCTTCTGTTTTTCAGCGAGCAATTAACAAAGCTTTGGGAGATCTAGTGAATACGTCTATTATTTGTTATATGGATGATATTCTCATCCCGTCAGAAACAATTACTGAGGGTATTCGAAAATTAGAAGTTGTTTGAGCGGCTTTGACTAAAGCTGGATTTTCAGTCAATCTAAAGAAATGTTCATTTTTGAAAACGAAAATAGAATTTCTTGGTTATCAAGTTTCGGCAGGAGAAATTCGACCAAATCCTCGCAAGGTTATCGCGTTGACTGCACTCCCGCCTCCTCAAACTGTTACTCAACTTAGACAATTTATTGGACTTGCCTCGTATTTTCGGCAATTTATAAAAGGGTTTTCTAAACTTGTTTGTCCTTTGTATAAACTTACTAATGGAAAGGGTAGGATTGATTGGAAACCTGAATTTGAGGGAATTCGAAAAAAAATTGTTTCTCACCTGACGAGTTCTCCTCTTTTAATGATTTTTGATCCAAATTTTACTATAGAATTACATACAGATGCTAGCTCAGTTGGTTACGGTGCAATTTTCATCCAAAAAGTTGGTGGAAAGGCCCATGTTGTAGCTTATTTTAGCAAAAGAACTACAGAAATAGAGTCGCGATATCATTCGTATGAATTGGAAACACTTGCTGTTGTGAATGCTATTAGGCATTTTCGTCATTATTTACATGGTAGAAAATTTACAGTAGTTACAGATTGTAATTCTCTCAAGGCATCTCGTGCCAAACTTGACTTATCCCCAAGAGTTTATAGATGGTGGGCATTTTTACAGTCATTCGACTTTGATATTGTTTATCGAGAAGGAAAAAATCTGTTACATGCAGATTTCTTTTCTCGAAATCCTTTACCTGAGAATGACAAACTGAATGTTGAAACTGTTGAGCAAAAACGTATAAATTTTTCAAAAATTTCTCACGGTTGGTTACAAGCGGAGCAGCAGAAGGATGCCGAAATTCGTGATCTTATTTCTAAATTAGAAAACGATGAGCTTGACTCAAATGTTTCTAACACATACGAACTTGAATCTGGAATTTTGTTCAGCAAAATACAGCGCAATAATGACACTCGTATTTTACCAATAATCCCTAAAGCTTTTCAGTGGTCTATAATAAATCATGTTCATGAATCGATTATTCATTTGGGATGGCATAAAACTTTAGAGAAGGCTTACCAACATTATTGGTTTTCTAATATGTCCAAATATGTCCGAAAATTTGTTGAAAATTGCGTTACTTACCGAATTTCCAAATCTACTTCTGGTAAAATTCAAGCTGAATTACATCCAATCCCAAAGAGTATTCCTTGGCATACTCTTCATATTGATGTTACTGGAAAGCTTAGTGGCAAAAGTAATATTAAAGAATATGTTTTTGTGTTTATTAAGTTTTTTGCCTTTACTAAGTTTGTTTTTCTTTACCATACTCTTTTTATTGATGCTGTAAGTGCTATAGAAGCTTTAAAATCAATCGTCACATTATTTGGAGCACCGGTTCGTGTGATTGCTGATCAGGGGAGATGTTTTGCAAACAAAAATTTTCGTGATTTTTGTGCTTCCCATTGCATTAATCTTCATTTGATTGCTACTGGTACTAGTCGAGGCAATGGTCAAGTCGAACGTGTTATGAGTACACTTAAAAATATGCTCACTTCTGTTGAGGTTGATAATAATAGATCTTGGCAGGATTCTCTTGGAGATATTCAACTGGCACTGAATTGTTCCGTCAGTAGTGTGACTAAAGCTACTCCTCTGGAATTGATGATTGGTCGCGTAGCCAGACCGTTGAATCTGTTACCGATTACTGATTGTGAAAAAGAATTTGACTTATCGGAAATCAGAGAGCGAGCAGCCAATATGATTGAGATTAACTCGCAAATTGAAAAATGGCGATTTGATGCCCGAAAGGCAAAATTTTTAAAATTTTCTGTTGGGGATTATGTTTTGATTGAAAATCACGAAAGAAATCAAACAAAATTGAATTCAAAATTTAAAGGGCCATTTCGTGTTATTGAAGTGTTAGACGGAGATCGGTACATTTTAAAATCTCTAAATTGTAATCGAACGTATAAATACGCTCATGACCGTCTTCGAGCAATGCCTGACTGTTCTGTACCTTCAGAATTGGATATCGATTTTGATAAATCTTCTGAAGAGTCATTGAGTATTCAAGGTATTAAATTACAAATTTAATGTGTCATTTTTGGATTAATAACCTGTGACATCCTTGTTGGCGCACCTGTTATAAGAAATTCATCAGAATATTGGAGTAGGAAATGATTGTCATTCCCTTCGGTTTGAGCTTGATCCTAGTGCACACATTCATTACGCTTATTAATTGCAATTAAAAAAAAAAAAACCTTACTCATTTCGGTGAGCGGAGATGGCGCAATGTAACGGCTAATGGTGTGGTGCTGTCGCATGAGGCGACTGTGTGTGGAAATGTTGATGTATGGACGGCTTGACGTTGTCATACGGTCACATATGTGAAGCCCAATTGATAATTGGCAATGTGTGTGGAAATTACATGTTTGGATAAAAATATAAGTCTCATGAGAGGAATGGAAGTCTTTTGAGAAGATTGTAGTTCTTGCTCTTGTGGAAAGAAGATGATTTCTATGAAATGGGGTGTTGTCAACGGTTTGTCACCGGACTTGTTATTTAGTACAACTTATGGATTTTTTAAAGCACATCGTCTCTGATTTTTGGAATGGTAATATGATCATAATATATATATATGTCGAAGAATGGCCGGATAACACTCGCGAACTTTGTGTTTTGCGTGTGGGACGCATGTTGAACCACCTTTTTATTCTTTTACAAGATAAAACGGAACTTAACTTATTGAACAAAGCTTTTTAAAATTCAACGTTTATAACCAGATATATATATCATATTACCATTCCAAAAATCAGAGACGATGTGCTTTAAAAAATCCATAAGTTGTACTAAATAACAAGTCCGGTGACAAACCGTTGACAACACCCCATTTCATAGAAATCATCTTCTTTCCACAAGAGCAAGAACTACAATCTTCTCAAAAGACTTCCATTCCTCTCATGAGACTTATATTTTTATCCAAACATGTAATTTCCACACACATTGCCAATTATCAATTGGGCTTCACATATGTGACCGTATGACAACGTCAAGCCGTCCATACATCAACATTTCCACACACAGTCGCCTCATGCGACAGCACCACACCATTAGCCGTTACATTGCGCCATCTCCGCTCACCGAAATGAGTAAGGTTTTTTTTTTTTTAATTGCAATTAATAAGCGTAATGAATGTGTGCACTAGGATCAAGCTCAAACCGAAGGGAATGACAATCATTTCCTACTCCAATATTCTGATGAATTTCTTATAACAGGTGCGCCAACAAGGATGTCACAGGTTATTAATCCAAAAATGACACATTAAATTTGTAATTTAATACCTTGAATACTCAATGACTCTTCAGAAGATTTATCAAAATCGATATCCAATTCTGAAGGTACAGAACAGTCAGGCATTGCTCGAAGACGGTCATGAGCGTATTTATACGTTCGATTACAATTTAGAGATTTTAAAATGTACCGATCTCCGTCTAACACTTCAATAACACGAAATGGCCCTTTAAATTTTGAATTCAATTTTGTTTGATTTCTTTCGTGATTTTCAATCAAAACATAATCCCCAACAGAAAATTTTAAAAATTTTGCCTTTCGGGCATCAAATCGCCATTTTTCAATTTGCGAGTTAATCTCAATCATATTGGCTGCTCGCTCTCTGATTTCCGATAAGTCAAATTCTTTTTCACAATCAGTAATCGGTAACAGATTCAACGGTCTGGCTACGCGACCAATCATCAATTCCAGAGGAGTAGCTTTAGTCACACTACTGACGGAACAATTCAGTGCCAGTTGAATATCTCCAAGAGAATCCTGCCAAGATCTATTATTATCAACCTCAACAGAAGTGAGCATATTTTTAAGTGTACTCATAACACGTTCGACTTGACCATTGCCTCGACTAGTACCAGTAGCAATCAAATGAAGATTAATGCAATGGGAAGCACAAAAATCACGAAAATTTTTGTTTGCAAAACATCTCCCCTGATCAGCAATCACACGAACCGGTGCTCCAAATAATGTGACGATTGATTTTAAAGCTTCTATAGCACTTACAGCATCAATAAAAAGAGTATGGTAAAGAAAAACAAACTTAGTAAAGGCAAAAAACTTAATAAACACAAAAACATATTCTTTAATATTACTTTTGCCACTAAGCTTTCCAGTAACATCAATATGAAGAGTATGCCAAGGAATACTCTTTGGGATTGGATGTAATTCAGCTTGAATTTTACCAGAAGTAGATTTGGAAATTCGGTAAGTAACGCAATTTTCAACAAATTTTCGGACATATTTGGACATATTAGAAAACCAATAATGTTGGTAAGCCTTCTCTAAAGTTTTATGCCATCCCAAATGAATAATCGATTCATGAACATGATTTATTATAGACCACTGAAAAGCTTTAGGGATTATTGGTAAAATACGAGTGTCATTATTGCGCTGTATTTTGCTGAACAAAATTCCAGATTCAAGTTCGTATGTGTTAGAAACATTTGAGTCAAGCTCATCGTTTTCTAATTTAGAAATAAGATCACGAATTTCGGCATCCTTCTGCTGCTCCGCTTGTAACCAACCGTGAGAAATTTTTGAAAAATTTATACGTTTTTGCTCAACAGTTTCAACATTCAGTTTGTCATTCTCAGGTAAAGGATTTCGAGAAAAGAAATCTGCATGTAACAGATTTTTTCCTTCTCGATAAACAATATCAAAGTCGAATGACTGTAAAAATGCCCACCATCTATAAACTCTTGGGGATAAGTCAAGTTTGGCACGAGATGCCTTGAGAGAATTACAATCTGTAACTACTGTAAATTTTCTACCATGTAAATAATGACGAAAATGCCTAATAGCATTCACAACAGCAAGTGTTTCCAATTCATACGAATGATATCGCGACTCTATTTCTGTAGTTCTTTTGCTAAAATAAGCTACAACATGGGCCTTTCCACCAACTTTTTGGATGAAAATTGCACCGTAACCAACTGAGCTAGCATCTGTATGTAATTCTATAGTAAAATTTGGATCAAAAATCATTAAAAGAGGAGAACTCGTCAGGTGAGAAACAATTTTTTTTCGAATTCCCTCAAATTCAGGTTTCCAATCAATCCTACCCTTTCCATTAGTAAGTTTATACAAAGGACAAACAAGTTTAGAAAACCCTTTTATAAATTGCCGAAAATACGAGGCAAGTCCAATAAATTGTCTAAGTTGAGTAACAGTTTGAGGAGGCGGGAGTGCAGTCAACGCGATAACCTTGCGAGGATTTGGTCGAATTTCTCCTGCCGAAACTTGATAACCAAGAAATTCTATTTTCGTTTTCAAAAATGAACATTTCTTTAGATTGACTGAAAATCCAGCTTTAGTCAAAGCCGCTCAAACAACTTCTAATTTTCGAATACCCTCAGTAATTGTTTCTGACGGGATGAGAATATCATCCATATAACAAATAATAGACGTATTCACTAGATCTCCCAAAGCTTTGTTAATTGCTCGCTGAAAAACAGAAGGTGCATTTTTCAAACCAAAAGGCATTGCTAAATATTCGTACTGCCCGTCAGGAGTAACAAAAGCAGTCCGTTCAATAGAATCTGGGTGAATAGGAACTTGGTGGAAACCGCTAGCCATATCAAGAGATGTAAAATAATGAGCACCTCCTAGTCTATCTATCTGATCAGCAATAAGCGGTAACGGATATTTATCAGCCACCGTATTATTGTTAAGCTCCCGATAATCAACACACATTCGATCAGAACCATCTTTTTTTTAACTAAAATAATGGGACTAGCAAAAGGAGAACAACTGGGTCTGATGACATTCTCCTCTTGTAATTCTTTGATTTTGTCTCGCACTATTTGACGTTCAACAGTCGAAAGACGATAAGGTCGTCTTTGCACGGTTCGGTTAGGATCTAGCAAGCGAATTTCAAGTTGTCCGGTCGTTACTCTAGATTTAGGTGTTCCTATGACGAAAGTTGAACGAAATTTGTTTAAAACATCAACCAAGAGACGTTTGTCAAGTTCAGAAACGTCTGTTTTCATTTCGTCAAAATTAAATGAATGATAGTCTACTTCACAAACATTAACCCTCGGAATTCTTTTTAGAACTAAACTTTCAACTGTCATTTCTATTGAGTAACCAAGAGATAATATTTCTCTTCCAACAAGAATTTCAGTACTAAGAAAATCATCATGAATCACATGAAATAAAATTTCCAGGCAATGATCATTTATAGTCACTTGTGCCAAGATTTGAATGACACTTTGAATACTGGAAGGACCGATACCGGAAAGAATGACTACAAAGTTCTGACGTTTTCCTGAAAATTTTTTAGCAATGCTTTCTTTAATCAGAGAGCGTTCAGCACCGGAATCAAAACAAAATGAAAACTTCTCACCGGAATGTAGTAACTCGCCAAAAGTCGGTTGAATAGAACACGAATTAACACGACGCTCCATTTGACCTTGAGCAAGGGTATTTTGTCCAGATCCAGAAGACTTCTTGCAGCTCGTAGAAACATGTCCAACTTCTCCACATTTGAAGCACGTCACAGAAGATTTCACAGCGGTGGAGGGTATTTTCTTTGAATGATTTCCAAAGTTGTCCGGGATATGGTGCTCAATGAACGACTTCGACACTCCGATATTTTGTGTCCAAATTTTCCACAGTGAAAACATTTTAATGAAGATACAGAAGATCTCAGTCGTTTGGAATCGAACGATGAGCCCTCTCTGGCTTGAGAAAAAGGAAAAGCTCTTTTTCGGTAATCAACTGTCATAAGTTCTTGTTGTAACTTCGTTCGAAAACTTATTTCCGTAGTAAGAGCCAAGCGTTTTAAACGTGGATGCAACTGAGCCACGTGAGAAAGAACAATCGAAACAGCAATTTCTTCGGAATTCATCAGTTGTAGTCGTGGAATAAGAACACTCAAAACTCGACTTGAATATGCAGCGATATTTTCATCTCCATTTGGCTGTCCAGAATATAACGAAAGTAACGTCGCCGCGGGAGTTTCAATAATTTCATATCGCGCGAGAAAAATGTTTTTAAATTGTTCCCAAGTCATTCCGTTAAAGCTGATTTGAGGAAACCAAGATGCAGCTGATCCTTTCATAGCTTTACTCAACGCATTTACTAACTTGCTCCCTTGAAGTTCCTGTTCTTGCATACACAAGCTAGCTGTCGAGCACCAAGCTTGTGCATTGATATTTTGCTCATCCGGATTGAATAGCGGAAAAGTAACTTCATGATGAGAATCAGCAGTTGGACTTCGCATTTTTCGAATTAACTCCATCATATTTTTATTTTGATTCTCAAACAAAATTTGCCAACGATCTTCCGAAGTATCAGAATTGCGTTGAGGAGTCTCGGACGGTAATTCTGAAATGGATGGTTCCGCGTCCCTTCGGTATCCCACTTCTGATGTCGGAGAATGGCCAGATAACACTCGCGAACTTTGTGTTTTGCGTGTGGGACGCATGATGAACCACCTTTTCATTCTTTTACAAGATAAAAACGGAACTTAACTTATTGAACAAAGCTTTTAAAATTCAACGTTTATAACAAGATTCAAAATGCTCAATGTTTATTCTGTTATCGATCTTTGCCGTAGTTCCTCTGGAGACCGAAAAGAAGAAAGCGGTGATAATCCTTCTCGTTATTCATTTCATTATCCTTGACATGTATATATATATATATATATATATATATATATATATATATATATATATATATATATATATATTGAGTCGGTTAAAAAAAGGCATTCTTTTTAGATTTCGCTCTTCTCCGACATTTTCACACTTTTTCACTAAAAAATAAGTCACGTGAAAGGGCTGAGCTGAAAAAAATTTTTTACTACCGCCTCAACGACTGAAATTTTGAAAAATGTCTATTTTCGGGAATTTCAAAATTGAGATATCCTTGAATCCTTCAGTGGTTATGTTTTTTATGACGGAACAAAAGTAGTAGTCAAACCTTAGATGCGGGTAATTTTTTTTAGTACCAAAAATCTATATTAAAATGCGTAAAAACTCATTTTTCCAAAAATAGCTTTTACGAACTTCGCCACAGATTTTTTGCTACTAAAAAAAATCGCATGCATCTCAAATTTGACTAAAACTTTTGTTTTGCCATACAGAACATAGCCACCGAAGGATTTAAGGATACTCATCTCTATTTTTAAATTCCCGAAAATTGCCATGTTTCCGCTTTTTTCAAAATTTCAAAGACGTTGAGGCAGTAGTAGAAAAAAATTTTTAGCCCAGCTCTTTCGTGTAAGCTAATTTTTAGTGAAAAAGTAAAAATCGAATTATAAAAAAAGACCCTTTTTTGAAACGTCCTAATATATATTGTAACGTTCGTTGACGTTACGGAAATAAAATATGGATCCGCAAGTTTAATTATCAAGTCAAAATCAAGAGCGTGAATAAAATGTTCTGAAAATGCTTTAATTGCGCAATATGTGTTTCTCGTTTAAAGTCTGAAACAAGACTGTTTTTACAATAATGTTGGTTGACGCAGCAACCTTATTCTTTTGAAAGACATAAGAGGTTTATAAACGTCTTTTATCTATGATGACTACTAGATCATTAAAAGGGGGCAAAACGGGTGATTTCACCCTTTGTAACACTTCTTCCCCCCGATCAAAAGAGTCGTCCCGACTCGGGAAAGATAAAACAATTATAAAAGTGATCTAGCAGTCAGTGCTCAATGGTGAGTTGGAGCTGTGACTCTAAAAATTTAAAGAATCCCTTTTTTACCATCTGGCATTTGCCCACAGACTTGAGGTAAACCACAGAAAACCTTGAGCAGATAGTTGAGCGTTAAATAACTTCAAAAATTTATGTGCCTTGTTTTTACAAAGGTTAGTGTTATTGAGTGTTGTGTATGTTCATGAATTTGAAGACATCAAAATCATCCGGATCGTCGTCGAAAAGAAAATTCATTCCTCTTCAGGGAAAATAGTGCGGTGAAACAAACACAGATGAGTACGACGAGGCGGGAAACCATAACTGGAAGAACTCTGGGTCCTTGACAACGTAAAGGCTGATTCCCTCTGAGAACCGGCACAGGAAACAGGGAAAAGGAATGGGTGACTGAATCCAAGGCTTCTTCAGAGACAGCACACCCTAGAGTTTGGAGGACAAATGTGAGTGGTGGTATAACAATTCAAATTCACCAAGTGAATTTGGGAGTTAGTGAATTTGGGAGAACACACGAATAAAATAAATTAAATATGTATTCAAAAGAAAAGAAACGATCTTATCTGAATCATTTCTGTGTCCTTCTTCAAAATAAGACCATCAGTTATCCTCAGGAATCGGGGAAAGATTGGATGGGAAAAGGCTGTGTCAAGTAACCTGAAAAAGTACTCACAAAAACTGACACTTAAGGTTAATAAAATGTGAAAATCAAGCAATCGCTCATCGACCTTAAAAAATAATCGTGGCTCTATTTACATTTCAAAAGAAACCAAAGCCTGTCCGACACAAAACTCGATTCCAGAGAAGAAGTTTCTAGAAAGAAACAACCGAAGAAAACAAATTTCAAATTGATTAGCAACGCAGAAATAACAAATCATTATAAGGAAAGTTCTCATCGAAGACAGTCTTAGTCAATTGAACAAAATGTCAATCATAAAGACTCCCCCCGTTTCTGCTTTCATCAATGCGGGTGTAATCACTTCGAACTATTCGTGGGAGAACGTAAAAAATATGACGCAGCAAGAATTTAAAATTTATTTCGAAAACCAATGGAGGACTCTAAAATGTGGTCAAGGTGAGACCATCAGAGAGAAACACAAAATGGGGCTAGTGTGCTTAAACTGTTGGGTTACTCGGTAAGTTCTCACGCAAATTTTTAGTTAAAAATATATAAGTTCCCCGTGTCTGATTTATTTCAGCGCGGACATGAAGAACTTCCATGAACACAAAAAAATGCATTTGACCTTCGCGGGAGAAAGCAAAACTTGCCGCGAATGCAGGAAGAAATTATTTGTAACAAGATCCACCGAAGGTTGCAACGATTGCGCAGAAGTTAAGTCTGCTCTCAAGATTATTGCAGAACAAATTTTCGAAAATTGATTTTTTTTTTTATATGTAACCTCCTGTTTTCACCATTCGTTCCTTTTTTTTTTATCTTGTTCTAATAAAGAAAATTAAACTTTGTTTTTCGTCTTTCTCTTAATTGAGAATACTTCTTCATTATTCAAGTCTGAATTAACCCCCGCACATCATAGAAGTACAAAAATCTTTAAAAACTTGATCGGCTGTAGCTTCTGCATTTATAACCAAGACAGGAGCCGATGAATAAGAAAAGGTTTGTTTTACTAGCCAATCTTCATGAACCTCATGAATAGTTCTGAGTAGCTCTAAAAAAATACTCGATTCTTCCTCACGAGAACGGGAACTAACTCGAGCAAAAGAAGTTTCTGGGGAAACTCGCAAATGAACAATCAAATCTACTCTGAGTTCAGACGAGCGAATGAGAAGATCGAAATTTTTCATCAATAAATGAGATTCAAAGTCGCGAAAATTACCTAACCTTCGGCGAGCTTCTACAAAACAATTGCTACTGAATATCGATCTTTCCATCACCTTTACAGGCAATGAAGTCGTCTGCAGATGTCTGTCTAACATAACCATTTGAGCGAAATGCTGAAAATAATAGCAATAACGATCTGGGTTCTGATACATCAAATCTAAAAGATTAATTCCAGCTATATTTCGATATTCCTCAAGAGGTTCCAAAATTGTACAGACCTGGCGATCTGCTAAAAACCTCTTAGTGAAAGTTGTTTTTCCGCATCCGATATTTCCTTCTATAATAATCGTAAGCGGTCGAGTTTTACTCAAATGAATTCCAAAAGGCAAATTCTTCTCCCAATCGATAACCGACTGTAAAGAAGGCCAAATCGATGACAGTCGTCAAGGGTGTTCGTTTGAAGATCTAACCTCGAAGGATGTTCGTGGTCTTGGAGAGACTGTTCCAGGTTGATCTTCTTCAAATGGAGCAAGACGATCCAAGTGAACCACTTTCTGACGCGAATGAGGAGATCTTCGGATTCTATAAACAACATCATTTATCCGGTTAACCACTAAGTAAGGGCCTTCCCAATTTCTTTGTAGCTTTGGACATCGTCCTTTCTGTCTTCGAGGTTGAAAGAGCCAGACAGAATCTCCTGGATTAAATTTTAAATCTCTGGCTCGAATATCATAACGAGTTTTTAATTTATCTGAAGCCATAGAAATTCTATTCCTAGCAAAGTGATGAATTTCTTCTAAACGTTGTTGTAATAAAAAGGCATAATCTGTTTGATGCTGTCTTTGCACAGGAACAGGGCCTTTCTCTAAATCTGACGGAAGTCGAAGATTTCTTCCAGTAAGCATGAGGGCTGGCGTCTGCTTCGTCATCTCATGAATCGCAGATCTGTAAGATAAGAGGAAGAAAGGGATCCAGGAGTCCCAGTCTCTCTGATTCTGCTCTACGAAGAACGACAAATACTGTAGCAAGGTTCGATTCAGACGCTCTATCATGCCGTCAGATTGCGGATGCAAAGGAGTCGTACAAGTTTTTCTAACCCCTAAAATCTGAGTAACCTCTTTCATTAAGGTTGACTCAAAATTTCGGCCTTGATCAGTATGAAGTGCTAGAGGAACTCCGTGTCTACAAATAAACTCTTTAACGAATGCTTGTGCTACAGTGGAGGCTTCTTGATCAGCGAGAGGAACCACTTCAGGCCACTTAGTAAAATAATCAGCAATAACCAAAGCATATTTATTTCCAGAATGGGTTATCGGGAGAGGTCCGAGAATATCCATCGCTATCCTTTCAAATGGAGCTCCCACGTTGTAAATTTGAAGAGAGCTTTGTCCTTTCGCTCGGGGTCCTTTTTTTGCCGTGCAGATTCGACATCTTCGACACCAATCTTCAACGTCCATCCGGCAACGGGGCCAAAAGTAGAAGTTGCGAATTCTGCCCAGAGTTTTATTTAAAGCGAAGTGTCCGCCTGCAGGAGAATCATGATAAAGAGCAATAATCTCTGGAACTCGTGACCTGGGAACCAAAAGTTGCCACCTGATTTCTTTGAAGTCTGCAGATTCCCATTTTCGGTATAAAATTCCATCAATTGAAAGGATAGAGTCCCATTGAGCCCAATAAATTTTCAAATCTGGCTCGGCTAAAGATATATCCTGCTAGTCCGGGCGAGTTTCTGCTTCTTTCCAAGACTTCACTTGATTCAAAGTGTCGTCCTCTTGTTGCGATTTTCTCCATTCCTCCTGGTTATTTTCGAAAGAAATCTTCCGTATTATAAGAGAGGGGTCACGATTTTTCTCTAATCGTGCACACTGTTTACACTCTGGCATTTCCTCGCAGGGTCTTCAAGAGAGAGCATCGGCGTTTCCATAATGAATTCCTGCTCGATGACGAATATCAAAATCGTACTGACCAAGCCTTTCTAACCATCTAGCTACCTGACCTTCGGGAGATTTGAACGAAAGTAGCCACCTGAGAGAAGCATGATCTGTACGTATCAAAAATCTCCTGCCGTACAAATAATGGTGAAAATGTACTACGGTCTTAACAACAGCTAAAAGCTCTCTACGAGTGACACAATAATTCCTCTCGGTTTCACTCAAAACTCTGCTGAAATAGCTTATCACTTTCTCTTGACCTCCCTGAATTTGTGACAGAACCCCGCCTATTCCTGAAAGAGATGCATCCGTATCTAAAATAAAAGGAATTTCGACCTCTGGATAAGCTAAAATCGGCGAAGAAATAAGATTTTCCTTTAATTTCTTGAAAGCCTCTTCGCATTCCGGGGTCCGGTCAAAAGGAATCTTGATTCCGGTCAAGTGATGGAGAGGTTTAGCTATACTAGCGAAACCTTTTACAAATCTTCCGTAATACGTACAAAGGCCTAAAAAGCTTTGAATTTGTTCTTTATTCTTAGGTGTCGGCCAAGAAGAAACCTTCTCTATTTTGGATGGGTCGGTCTTCACACCTTGTGCTGAAACGATATGTCCAAGGAAGCCTACTTCTTTCTGGAACAGATGGCATTTTTTCGGGCTCATTTTCAAACCTGCTTGCTTCAACCTAGCGAAAACTTGTCTGAGATTTTGAACTTCTTCTTCAAAGTTCTTGCCAAAAACGATTATATCGTCTAAATAAACGAGGCATATTTTGCCAGTGAGCCCATGGAGAACAGCCTCCATCATTCGTTCAAAGGTAGCCGGGGCATTACTCAAACCAAACGGCATGACCTTGAACTGCCATAATCCTCCTAAACCCGTAACAAAAGCTGTTTTTTCTTTATCTAGAGGATCCATTTCGACCTGCCAGTATCCGCTCTGAAGATCTATGGTGCTGAACCAAGTTGCACCAGCTATCAGGTCGAGTGTCTCGTCGATTCTGGGTAGAGGGTAAGAATCTTTCTTCGTTATATCGTTCAGCTTCCTGTAATCGATACAAAATCGTTTGGATCCGTCCTTTTTGTTAACAAGGACGATTGGTGAGGCCCAGGGACTAGACGATGGTTGAATCACATCGTTCTTTAGCATGTCTTCTACAAGCTTCTTCACCTCTTCTCGGGCGTTGAGAGCAAGTCTTCGTGGAGCTTGTTTTATTGGCGAACTCTCTCCGACGTCGATCTTGTGCTTGACAGAAGTACATCGGCCCTTATCACCACTATCTTTGGCGAAAGAATCTATAAATTCTAGCAAAAGAGATTTGAACGATTCTACCTGAGCTGAATTTAACGAAATCGAAGATTTCTCAACAAGGCTCTGTAAATGTGAAGGGAAATGTTGTTGCAAATCATCCTTTGAAAGTTCTATTTCCCGAATTCTAGGAGGAGTCCAGTAAATTCCATTTCTATTTGTACAAAGAGTTATTTCGCGATTGTTTGAAGCTAGTGAATTTCTCTTAGTCGAGATAACACAGTTATGAGCTGTAAGAAAGTCTATTCCCAAAATACCTTCATCCTCTATATCTGCTATAAAAACCTTATGCGGAGAGTCGATACACCCAAAAAGGTTAATTTGGACAGTAACCTGTCTCAAAACCGGGGTCGTCTCTCCAGTGGCTGTTCGCAGAGATAAAGAGGGAACAATCTGGTCATCGGATTTAAAGAGATCCGATCGAACTACGGTTACTTCCGCGCCGGTGTCTATTACCCATATTCTCTAAGAGGGCTTACACTCCTAACAATCTGCGATGATTTTCGCCCCGACAAATCATCTGGAATTAGTTTTTTGGGTGAGTTCCTGTTGAAGAACTCGAATGAGGATTCGCTTCCCCTATTTCTATATTTTTCTTACGCCAGTTACAAGAGTTTGAATTCGAGCCTTGCATCGGTTCTCTACTAATTTTTTTAATTAGAAAAGAATGATTGGCGTCGTGGCCTATTTTTTTACAAAATATACAGGTCAAGCCAGTTTGACTCGTCATGACCGCGTTCTTAATTACACGCTTGTTTTTCTGGTTTTGAAAAGAACCTCGATTTCTTGGTTTAAAATTACTATTGTTATTTTTATTTCTATAATTTTGAGGTTTCGGCTTCTCCGAGTGTTCAAAACTTCGTCTTTCTGAGGTGTTTTCGGTCACCTCAATCCGACGAAGCTTGCTCAACCCAAAATATTGTTTCCTCATTGCCTCCACCTCGAGGGCTTTGGCCGTTGCCTCCCGCAGAGAAGTGAGACCCGATGTCCCAACGGCCATTTTAATTTCTGGATCATTGATTGCATTTAAGAAAGCTTGTGTTGCTAATAAATTACGAGACGGCTCGTGATCTGGCAAAGCTATACGAGAAAGCCGTTCAATATCTTGACTAAGAGACGCGAGGTCTTCGTCTCGTCCTTGTCTTCTAGTCTGTAATTGAGTCGTGTACAGTTTCGTCAAGTGGTCATTTCCATATCTCAATTTGAGTGCAGAGCTAATTTTCTCATAATCGGAAATTTCTTCCTCAGACAATGCCGTTAAAACATTCAAAGCCGGCGTTCGAAGACAAGAGGCAAGACTGTGGGCCCTCATGGCGGAGTCCCACTGGTTATGTTTAGCAATTGTATTAAACTAACGTTCATAATCTGCCCATGGAATCTTTTCATCAAAAATTGGTGGTTTTAAAGGATAAAAAGGTTTCTCATTAATTTGAGAAGCAACCCCAGAAAATCTTGTATTATTTAATTGGTTTAAATGGGAATAACGAGGCTGAACGTAAGGCAAAGGCTCGGAAAAGTCAACCTCATTATTAACTGTTACTCTACCAATTGGGGATTCATCTATTCCCCTAATAAAAGGCACAGACCTTGAGTCTCGTACATCCTGGAACTGTCCTGGATGTTGGACCTGTCGAACAGCGGGAACGGGAACAGGAGAGGGAACAGGAGAGGGAAGCGGAGTAACGACTCTGGAACCTCGTGGGGTGACAGCCGGTTCTCCTGAGCCATTCACCTGATGAACAGCCTGAAGAGCTGCCACAGTCGTCCGGAGTAGTTCATGTAGACTAGTCTTGGAACGCTCTTGAGGTTCTCTATCTAGCCTGCGCTGCTCCAGCTGAGAGGCAATTCCCCTTTCTCGTTTTTCTTGTTCTCTTCTTCGCTGTTCCAACTGAGAGGCAAGTTCTCTTTCTCGTTGTTCTCGTTGATCAAGGAGCAGCTGAAGAAATTGCTGTTGTTGGCGTTCAGCAGCCTCTTGCTGTTGAGACATGATCTTCAGCAGATCAATTTGAGAGATTGTCGGAGGAATTGGATGAAGGTCCACGGAAGGTGATGGAATCGTTTCAGGGACCCGTGGATTCTCCATAACGAAAGGTTCTTCTCCACCACTTTCTCTTCGACGTGAGCGCGTCAAACGACTGCTGCTCATAGTTTATTTCACGCACTGAATTGACTTAATTAAAAAGAAACTCAAGATCCCGCTTCTTACACCAATGTAACGTACTTTGACTTTACGGAAAATAAATATGGATCCGCGAGTTTAATTATCAAGTCAAAAGAAATCAAGAGCGTGAATAAAATGTTGTGAAAAATGCTTTAATGCAAGATGTGTGTTTCTCGTTTAAAGTCTGAAACAAGACTGTTTTTGCAATAATGTTGGTTGACGCAGCAACCTTATTCTTTTGAAAGACACAAGAGGTTTATAAACGTCTTTTATCTACGCTGACTACTAGATCATTAAAGAGAGGGCAAAACGGGTGATTTCACCCTTTGTAACAATATATATATATAAGCTCAACGCATCCGATGCAAACTCGTCAGTCTTACATGATACATGCAAGTCAAAAAAGTTATACAAAGTTCAGCTTATATCAACGTCAAAGTCATGGCAGTCGAAGCGTAATATACGGAACAAGAGACCGTGCAATGTCGCAGATCCCGCAGAGCCGAACGATGCTGTAACTTTAAAAATCTTGAGACGAAAATTCAACGTGCTGCAAAAACAAATCGACAACCTCGATCAAATGATCAAAGCTCTAGGGCTCACCACGGAGAAAGCCTTGGATCCCTTTTACACAGACTTTAAAACAGGCAGAAACCTGTCGATTCGAAACGCTGATAACATTTCTCAATTGGACACCCGACTAAGAGCGTTGGAATATGAACGAGAAAAAGCAAGCACTGGTGACGGAACTGCATAAGCCTGCACGCCGGAATTACCCGCGTCGACGTGTAGACGTGCGCGGCATCGACGAGACCTGGCAGGCGGATCTTGTTGATATGACGTCATACGCTGGACAAAACAAAGGCTACAAGTACATGCTCACAGTCATTGATATTTTTTCAAAGTATGCGTGGGCTGTACCGATAAAGAGCAAGTCTGGAGATGATGTTACGAAGGCAATGGAATCTGTGCTTGTTCAAGGACGGGTGCCGAAAAATTTACGCGTCGACAGAGGAACGGAATTTTACAACTCGAAATTTGAATCGCTTGTGACACGTTACGGAATCAAACTTTACTCCACGTACAGTAATTTGAAGGCTTCGATCTGTGAACGTTTCAATCGCACGCTGAAAGGTAAAATGTGGACACGGTTCAGCATGCAAGGAAGCTACAAGTGGCTCGATATCTTATCCGATTTGGTTTCGGCTCACAACAACACCAAACACCGAACCATAAGAATGAAACCGTCGGATGTCAACGTTGCAAACGAGAGGCTGTTATTACGTCAGGCGTACGGAGGGCTTCGAGCGATACCTAACATATCGGCAAAATTCAAATCTGGCGACAAAGTTCGAATCAGCAAATTCAAAAATGTCTTCGAGAAAGGTTACACTCCCAATTGGACGACTGAAATATTCACGATAAGTCGAGTGGAAAATACTCATCCTGTGACGTGCAAGCTCAAAGACTACCGAGATCAACCCATCGCTGGTGGTTTCTACGAACAAGAGCTCCTCAAGGTTAAGCATCCGGATATCTATCTGGTGGAGAAGGTGCTCAAGAAGCGTGGAAGAAAAATATACGTTAAATGGTTAGGTTTTGACAATACACACAACAGTTGGATAAACGAATCGGATATGTAACATTTTAATAAATGAATTTTTTTTCTGTAAAAACGTATGTCCCTCTTTATTTTATATCCGACACACAACAAGTATGCGTCTTTATTTTTTAGACAATCGACAGACATATGCATCGTTGTACAATTTCTTATATTTCGGAGCGTTCTTATTCACTATCCTACATAATAATATTTTATACATCATGGTACAGTTATAAATTAAAAAGCTAAGGTGTAGGCTTGTAGCCCCACGGAAGCGTGTCGGTTGTATTTTGGAACACGATCCGCTTGTCGTCATTCCAGCTCAGTGCTACTTTCTGCTGTTCTACGGTGTATACCTCGTGCTTTCGACTCAATATCAAATGCTGATTTGAGGATAGATTTTCACGGTTCAAAACACAATCCAAATAATCGTTGAAAGTTATTTTTCTCAACGCTGATCCTTTGACACCTTTGGCACGTTTATTGTCTTTCTCATCTCCCAAGACTCGGAATGCGTACAACTTAGCTCTTAATCCTACAAATTCCAGCATTATTTTTCCATTATTCTCATCTTTCATCAAGCCGAGAACTTTTTTGTTTGCTCGAGGTATTCCGTAAACGTTGTCAAGCGGATAATCAGACGTATCGAATTTGTGCAAGTCCTCCTTCATGTGTTCGTATATGTCGGGGACGGTAAAATTGTAAATCAAACTGTCGGTATCCGTGTATATTAATTTTGCTCGGTTGCCGAATTTCTGCTTAATGTAATTGTAATGAAAATCGTAGATATATGTTTTAGCCAGATCCATGATGGAGAAACCTGCATACAATGGTTTATTCAACTTGACTTTCGTCTTACTCATTTCAACGATAATTATATCTTTGCCGAAAACGGTGCAGCTGTGAAAATTGGGTTTGGCTATGGTAGCTCTAGCACCGTATCTTCCATCCCATTTCGTGATCCGTCTGACATCTCTATACTTCCTAACATTTTCCATTGTTTTGCCAAAAACTGCGTTGTTCATCAGTTTGTAAAAATTTTTCTCGAATTCGTTCTGAGATTTTTTGCGCAAATCGGTATTCAAATCTATGTATTTTTTGAGCCACGGGGTTTGTCTGAATTTGAGAACTCTGTGTATTTTGAGTAATTTTAAGCCTAATTGTAAGCATTGTTTCAAAACCCTATAGTGAACAACGTAGTTTTTCTTGGAAAGTAGCGTGGGCGTCAATTTCGGTTGCTTACTATTCGAGATCGGAGGTATGTAGTGCTCCGGACACAGTGGTAAATCCTTATGAATTTCATGCAGTTCCTCAGGATATTCCAAATCCACCTCCAGTATGTAACCAAACTCCGCATCGTCCGAGATGGTAAGAACGTCGCATTATCCGAAGTCTGATAACCATTCGAAGGAACTGTATGGCAGAGCAAAGCTCATAGCAGCACCGTACAAATTATTAACGTCAAAGTACATGAGATAAGATTCTTCGACCTCAGGATCGAATTCCTCTCCCATATATCTATTGTTGGCCTTGGCGTATCTATTCGAACACTGTGACACACCACCTCGAATACCCTTTTCGATAAACATAACCATGTCTATGTTGGTGAGAAACTCGAGTTCGATGCCTGTACATTTTAACATTGCATCAAACGACAGACCGGGCGCTGTGTAGTAATGTAACTGGTCCAGTTTGTACGTCGTCCAACAGCTCTGTCAAAAGTTTTGAAAAATGTCGGCTAGTAAAAACACGTCCGTCTGTAAATACAAGTCCGAATACTCTCCCAAAGTTTGAACGTTAAAAGTTTGCCAAACTTTACATGCATGTGCATAGTCGTCGTCTGATATATCCCGATCATTTAATTTTGAGTAAAATTGTTGTTTGGATGGTAGCCGTGTGTCCTCGAGCTTCTCCCAACTGTCTATGTATTCGTACGGGAACACTCCTTTTCTGGTCAATAACTGAAATTTATCTGAGCTACGATAAAATTTTCGTGTGATTGATTTCTGATCATCACCGAGATACGTTGCTAATTTCTCAAGACTACTGGGCATGAAACGGTACGAATCTACGAATCTAAACTTTATATCTGTCCCCTCGACATATTTTGTAAAAGAAATGTACTTTTCTTTGTTTACGGGTAGAAGCTCAATTCTGCCCTCGAACGATGTAGCCAGTGCTTTGATCAGAAAATGTGAATCGTAACCCGACAGATTGTGGAATATCACTGGGATAATGTGCGAATTTTGGTAATTTAGATTGCAACCTCGGTGAGCAGCACCACGGTACTTTCCCGTGAAATGGCAGTGATCACGATGTTTCACGTCTGTGAGTGTAAACGGTTTTTCACAAATGTGACACACTGTTGTTGAGTGAAATTCGTTGATTTGATTGAAATTGAGCGGTTCCATCGGTACAACAGTCTTGTAGTATCCCTCTAACGAATGTGCCAATTCCGCTAACTCGTTCACAAACCATTGAACGCAAGTCTCTCCGCGATTAATTTTGAATTTTGAGAGCGAGTCGTCAAATGCACAATGTAGATAGTAAGCTATACTATACGGAAGATGCTTCTGATAAATTGTTCTTGTACCCATCTTTTTGAGCGTAGGTTCCAGTAAACATTCGAGATCCGCGTAAATGCAGAATGGAACGGTTTCTTTGTGCTTGAAATTTTTGAATTTCAGTATTTTTTCCTCATCTGTAGGTAGAATAACTTTGGTTTTGTTTAAATTCATGCAATCTACATTGTGCTTGAACAAACACCTTTCAGATTGGAAGTGTGATAGACACCTATCGCACAACCAAGTACGACCATTACGTTTAGAAATTTGAGAACTTGTCAACCGCGATAAATTTCGAATCCATGCAAAATGATGTGTTACATTCTTTTCAATATTTTCCATACTATCATCGTCATCGTCGTTTTCAGACTCTATTACTAAAAGATGGATTGTAGGTTTATCAGACTTGTTTCGGCTTAAATAAATGGGTACAATTTCACTGCGCTTTTGTTTTTCCGCACCATCTATACCATAAACGTTGATTAAGAGTTTGTTAAGTTTCTCAAATTTTGGAATCTGGTCTAAAGACATTGGAAAATGCAAACCGTCGTATTGTAGCACTGAGCTGAAATGTGGATACGAAGTAATTTCATTGGGATTTTTGTTGTTGGCTGGAAAGAGGGCTGCGGTGACCGACCAGAGGAAGCAATACGCGTCTCTGTTGCGGATGTTGACGACAGCCTTCTTATCTTGAATATCTTTGGGTAGTGGTGTGTATGTGAACACACCGCCTCGCAGTGGCACGTACTTGTTGATATTTACAGTCAAATTGATTATTTCGGTCAGCGACCAACCAGAGTCTCTCTCTTGAAAATCTTCCACCTTGGCCAACACTTTTTGCTTTACGTTCTCTTCGAACCACCCGTGTATGTCAGCTGGCTGGAGGATGATCTGGTTTCTGGTGTTAAAATATTTCATTTCCTCAACAAGTTCAGCGTTTTTCGTTATATCGAATTTACAACACAAGACACAGTTTGCTTTTAAACTTCCCACTTCTCGTAGCATTTTCTTCAGTCTTGCAGCGACGAGGTGTTTCGCATCTTCCAAAAACCTGTTCAAATCTTTATGCCGCAGATTGATAATGGCTCCCGTTCGAATTCGACTTTCGAAAGCTGTCTCCAAATCTTCCCACCGTACTCGATCGCTTCTTCGTCGGCTTCGTAATCCGTCACCCACTTTTTGAAATTGTTGAAATTTGACTGTCAACGATTTCAGAATTCCAATTGTTGTCAAAATTCTTGTCTTCTCCCCGATCGTTGAGGCGTTGTTGCGTAAGATTTTATTCAAAAGCCTGATATTTTGGGTTCCGAGTCGAATCCATTTTGCAATCTCTGCCGGTGACGATTTTTCAGATAAAATCTTGAACGCCGTTTCCATAATTTGTATTAATTTCAAACACTTTTCGGAATCCATGTTTCTTCTTCTTTCGATCACACACTTGACAAAGATAGAGTTGCGAAGCTTGCTCTAGAATGATCGCTCTACGCTGACATGGTCCCTTTTATGGGTAAACACCGACGTGACTCACACACACACACACACAGGCGGCTTCTTCACAGGGCTCACGAACCCAACGTCGCGTTGCTAAATCCGTTGTCCGCAGGCCGCTCGCCGTCAAGTCGAAACTTGTCGAACGCATTGTTTTGTCTAAAATTCGTTCAAGGTCAGAGCGGATCTTTCAGAATTCAACGTCGCACCGAAATCCTTTGACCGCATGCCGCTCGCCGTCGAGTCGAAACTTGTCGAACGCATTGTTTTGTGTAACCACCTTATCAACCACGTGACATTCCAAAATTAATAGTTCCGAGAATTGTTTGTCCCAAATTCAACGTCGCACCGAAATCCTTTGACCGCGTGCCGCTCACCGTCAAGTCGAAACTTGTCGAACGCATTGTTTTGTCTAAAATTCGTTCAAGGCCGCGAGAATCTTCTCGAACCTTCTGGAAGCTCTCAAAACCTGACACACGCCAGGATTCCCGGTCGTACGTTCGAGGATCCACGGGGACCGCTCGAACGCCTGAGGATTCACGGAGTGCGCTCGGTAATGCAGTTATCGATCCCGCTCGATGGCACGATTTTCTTCACCGACAAAGAATACAATTTATTCCACAAGGGGTAACACCACGACAATTTCAGGCATTTTTTACCGACGGTCACGGTCATTTGGAGGATTTTTCACCATTTTTACCGACAATCATGGTCATTTGGAGGATTTTTTACCAACGATCATGGTCATTTGGGAGATTTTCTTACCGACGAACGGTCGGCAGAGCACATTTGATCTTGCGAGAGTGGGAGTCACTTTCAAGGGTTTGCGTCTGGGCTGCGCGGAGCGGAAAAGGGTTTGAGTCTGGGGAGAATGTATAGGCGGACTGGTCGGCTTGGTCGGTAAAGAAGGTATTTCTACGCAGAACCCGCCTAGCTATACTACTATAAACTATCGCAAACAAGAGTCTGTTAGTTAGCATTCGAAGGGTTCGATTTCCGATTTTTGACTCGTTAATTAGTAACTACAGATGATGCGGACGTGACTTGTGAAATTTATCGCACTGTACATCATTTTAACCCCAAATTCATATGAAAATCATTACCACCCTTCCTAGATAAAGTCACGTATGGCCCACGAAATTAGATGTAACATTGTATAAGATCGAATATGGGGTAGGTTCTTGGAAATGTAAGTCATCATAATAACGTCGAAAATACTTGTTGACGTTTCGGCCCAGGGTGAGGGCCCTCCTCAGGACAAAATGTATAATTGGATCTGTTCAATCAATACACCAAATAAAATTACAATTTTGAAGAAAATGCAATTAATAGTTATATTACAAAAATGATGTATAAAAATGATTATAATTAAACTTAAAAATAAAGGTAAACCAATTCGACACAAGCATAATTACTTCAGTGCAATGTTGAGCGAGTGAGTTCTCGGACTCATATCTCCCGCGCTTGCGTGCGCAGATGTGATAGGGAGAACGACGAGGAGAAACGTACACGTTTCGAGTCTGGCGCTGTGGTCGCAAAAAAAAAAACAACGGTGGAGTCAATCAGTGCTGGACAAAGATTGAGAGACGAGCTCTTTCATTTTTTCTAAAAGCATTAAATAAAGTCTAATGTTCTGTATTTTTCTCATCCCATGTAATCGTGTGTTTATCTTAATTTCTGAACCATCACCTAGAATCCACTGGGAACGAAGCAAAATTCTACAGGTTATGGGCCCAGTCGTTCTGAAAGAAAGATAGTATCGGTTATCGAGTCACGAGGCACGCGGCAGCCATCTTCCGTGAGTGTTCTGTTGAATACGAGAATAGTCTCGTACAGTATATCGGAAGTGAAGTGCGCGGTAGCGACGACAAAAATGTCAAACGAAGTCTCAGTGCGACACGTTGAGAAATTGGACAGAACGAACTTCATAACATGGAAGTTCGAAATGCTGGCTCTATTCCGAGCAGCGCGAGTGCATGAGGTAGTGAGCGGCACGAATGTGCTGACGGCAGACGCTAACGCGGCAACGAAAAATGCATGGGAGGAGAAGGACGCGAGTGCGAAAGTTCTGATCTCCACGACTCTCGAAAGATCGTAGAAAATCTCCTTAATTACGTGTGAAACCGCAAAGGAAATGTGGGACTCGCTGTGCAGTCAATATGAACAGAAATCGTCGTCGAGTGAGCTGCTCTTGTTGAAGAAGTTCCAAGCCTACACGATGGAACCGGGAGACACTGTGATACAGTATGTGTCAAAAATAAAAAATCTTGCGCTTCAGTTAAAAAACGTCGGCAGGGAGATGCCTGATGACATTGTCATGGCGAAGATTCTCTCCGGATTGCCGCAGAGCTATAGTGGGTTTCATCGTCATGGGACAATGTCGACGAAGAAAAGCAAACGATCAGTAAATTGACAGAGCGACTCGTGAACGAGGAAGAGAGACATGGAAAGAACGACGATTCAGTGGAAGTGTTATCAGTGATTAAAAACGGTGGCGCGAAGAAAAAAACGGGAGCATCACCGGGCTCAAAGTCAGAGCCGAAAAAAAACCCGAACACGTAAAATGTTTCAAGTGCTTCGAAAAAGGGCATTACGCGAAGAATTGTCAAAAAAGGAAACCAAACGGTGGTGAAGGAGATGGCGGTTATCAGAAGTATGTGCTAGTGGTAATGGTCGACGAGTGTGCAGCGAAAGCGCGGGAGAATCGCGTTGGTATCTCGTCGGAGCAGAGTAGGAAACTACTGGAGGTCGATAAGTACGATGCCTGGCTGGCCGACAGCGGAGCATCTCGACACATCTAACATCGCCGCGAGTGGTTCGAAACTCTCCACACTGGCGTCGGTGGCACTGTTGTGCTTGGCAACGACGGTGAATGTGTTATAGAAGGAGAGGGGACGATAATTCTCGAAGCGTATGTCAACGGCAAGTGGAACAGCGTGCAAATAAATAGAGTTCTATATGTACCGGAAATCAAGCAAAATCTGATCTCGATGGGAACATGTGCAAGGAAAGAATGCTTTATCGAAATCGACGATACGTTGTTGACAGTGTCGTGTAAAAATGAAGTGATCATGGCAGGCGTGTAACAAGAAAACGCAATCTATCGTATGTTCGTTCGAGTGAGATTGCCGAGTGAAGACACCGAGGCGAATGTGTCGTCAATCGACCTGAAAACCTGGCATGAACGTCTAGGACATATGGGTGCTCGCCCTCTAGAGGACATGGTAAAAAACGGTCTGGTTGACGAAGTGAAGTTAAAAAATTCTGACAAGTTCTTTTATGAGCCGTGTCAACTTGGAAAGGCACATCGATTGCCGTTTCGGAAAAATTCGAGTGCGCGAACAACCGAACCCGGTGAGTGTGTTCACTCAGATGTGTGTGGGCCAATCCAAGTGATATCTCAAGGAGGTGCAAACTTCTACGTCACGTTCATCGATGAAGCCTCGGGTTTTTGTACTATTTATTTTTTGATACACAAACACGAAGTTTTTGAAAAGTTTAAAGCGTACGATCGTTTAGTCAAAAACAAATTCGGGAGAAAGCTACGAACGATACGCTCGGACAACGGAGGAGAGTACAAAAGCAAGAAGATGGCGGACTGTCTTGAGGCTCGGGGAATCACGATGGAAAATACGGCGCTGCACACACCACAGCATAACGGTCGAGCTAAAAGAGAAAATCGGACAATCTTCGAGAGTGCTCGTACGATGCTCAGGGCAAAGGAGCTACCGAAGTGGTTGTAGGCAGAGGCTGTCAACACTGCGGTATATGTGCTCAATCGGACGACGCACTCCAACAGAGAAGGAGTCAAAACAGCGTTCGAACTTTGGACTGGGCAAAAGCCAAATCTTTGTCATGTGAGAGTGTTCGGGTCGACTGCATATGTGCACGTTCCGAAGCAATTACGTCAAAAGCTCGATGATAAGGCAAGAAAAGTGATACTGGTGGGTTATCAAGGGGAATCGTCGAACTATCGGTTGTACGATGCAAAGAAAAAGACGATAATAGTGTCTCGCGATGTAGTATTCGACGAGAAATTGACTAGAGAGTGCACGAATACGAGTGAATCCGAAGACGATGTATCGTATCAGGTGAGAATCGAGCAAGAAAATGAGGTCGTTGAGATTCTAGACGAATCCGACGAAGAGATCGATCACGAGGTCGTTGAGCCTTGTCAACAGCAGGTTGATCGAGAGGTCATCGAATCACGTCAACAGCAGGAAGTCGTCGAAGAGGAAGCACCGGCGGAACGCCAGCTGAGAGACCGGAGTTTGATTCAACGGCCGAACAGATATCGACTGGACATCGATTTTGTCGACTACAAGACGCCGGAGACTCTTCAGGAAGCGGTAAGTGGGCGAAACGGGGCCAAGTGGTCGCAAGCCATCGAGGGTGAGCTTCTAGCTCATGAAAAAAACGAGACATGGAGAGTGGTCCGAAAGAAGCCGGACGTCAGCGTCATCGGCACCAAGTGGGTGTTTAAAGTGCTTCAGGGGTCAACAAACGGTGAGTGTCGTTTTAAGGCCAGACTGTGTGCACGGGATTTTTTGCAGAAATACGAAGTGGACTTTAATCAGACTTTCGCACCTGTCGTGCGTTACGACTCACTCCGTGCGTTCCTGACAAAAGTGACACAAGCCGACCTTGAACTCGTACAATTTGACGTCTGTACTATTTTTCTATATGGAGATCTTGAGGAGGAGATCTTCATAAAAATTCCCGAGGGTCTCACAGTGAACAAAAATCCCAGTGCGCGAGAAAATTACGTGTGCAAACTTAAAAAGTCCCTATACGGGTTAAAACAAGCACCCAGGTGCTGGAACCAAAAATTCACTGAGTTCCTAAAAGAATTCAGTTTCACACAGGGTGAAGCGGATCAGTGTATTTTTAAGGACTGTGTCGAGGGTAAAAGTGTGAATCTCGCGTTGTTTGTCGACGACGGGCTTGTTGCCGCAAAGTCGAAAGAAGTGCTAGATGCGGTGGTTATATATCTAAAAAGCGCGTTTCAAATTACGATTGGGAACGCGGAAAAATTTGTAGGGCTGCAGATACCGAGAAATCGTTCCGAGAGATCAATCTTCATACGTCAGACTGAGTATGTCGAGAAAGTTTTTAAGAAGTTCGGTATGTTTGAAGCGAAACCATTGTGCGTGCCAGCCGACCCGAATGTTATGTTAAGCCCGGTAGAAAACGAGAGTGAGTGTGTAGATGTGCCGTACCGAGAGGCTGTCGGTTCGCTCATGTTCTGGCAATTGTGTCTCGTCCAGATATGGCCTACGCGGTCAATTTGGTCTCGAAGTACTTGAATAAACACGGGTAAGCGCATTGGAAGGCTGTGAAGCGTATTTTCGCGTATCTTGTCTGAGCCAAAGATCGCGGAATTTCGTTCTCAAACGGAGGCAGTGAGCTGGAGCTCATTGGTTATTGTGACGCGTATTTCGCGGGTGATGTAGCAACGCGCAGATCGACCACGGGATATGCTTTCAGTTTTGCCAACGGGCTAATAACTTGGTCGAGTCAGAGGCAAAAAAATCGTGACTCTGAGCACCACGGAGTCAGAATATGTGGCTGCTACAGCGGCCGCGCGAGAGGCTATTGGGCTGAGAAGAATGCTCGTAGAACCGGTTCGCATTGCGAGAAAGCGACTGTACTCTGGGTTGATAACCAAAGTGCGATAAAACTCACACGAAATCCCGAACTTCATAAGCGTACTGAGCATATCGATGTTAAGTACCATTATGTTCGTGAAAAAGTAACAAGTCGTGAGGTCGAGATAAAGTATGTACCGATTGAGTGCCAGCGGGCAGATATTTTTACAAAAGCGTTGCCAAGGGTGCAATTCAATAACTTGTGTAGTATGCTAGCTATAGTGAGTGCTCGAACGGTGAGTGTGTTGAGCGAGTGAGTTCTCGGACTCATATCTCCCGCGCCTGCGTGCGCAGATGTGATAGGGAGAATGACGAGGAGAAATGTACACCTTTCGAGTCTGGCGCTGTGGTTGTAAAAAAAAAAAAAAAAGAACAACGGTGTAGCCAGTTAGTGCTGGACATACGTTGAGAGACGAGCTCTTGTATTTTTTCTAAACGCATTAAATAAAGTCTAATGTTCCGTATTTTTCTCATCCCATGTAATCGTGTGTTTATCTCAATTTCTGAACCATCACCTAGAATCCACTGGGAACGAAGCAAAACTCTACATGCAACGTAGCGAGGCATGTGCACTTTTTGTAGTTGTATAAGATACAATTTAAATGTTTAACGAGAAAAAAAATTAAAGGTTGAGTTAAATAAAAATAGATTAAATATGAATGGATTTAAATTTATACAACGATTACTTTGGATGCTAAGGCCATTTTTGTTAAATAAATGGCTATACGTAACTCCCAACTACTCATGTTCAGAAACATATTTTGTTGAAGAGGTCAAACAAATAGAGTAAATGAATTGTCAAACAGAGTATAACGGTTAACTGCCATCCGGCAACTGAGGAAGAGGCAGTGTATTAAGCTAGAATCAAAATCCACAATTCCATAAATGAATCAGTGTAGGAGACAAAGAGAAGCTCATAGAAATTTATCGATAGAATGAACGGTCGGTAAGAAGTAATTCGATTGTTACGGTCTGATGAGAGAGGTGTATACGGTATTTAAGTGTTCTATGTCTTGGCGCAAATTGACACTATTTGAATGGTATAAATGTTGCATATTTTCAAGTAAATTCTACGGCTATACAACGGTTCTGTTTCTAAAACACTAGTCGTCTCATAATCAAAATTATGATCTGCAGTGATCATATGCCTAGTCAAAGCAGTGTGATGTTCTTCGTTGTCTCGTATATTCCTTTTATGTTCGTTGATTCTCGTATGGATCTGTCTGCTATTCCGTCCGATATAAACCTTGTTACAATCTTTACATGGTATTTTGTAGACAACATTTGAACGCTTATCCTTCTGGAGTACATCTTTGCCAGTATCAAATAGATGGCTGCGATTATTGTAGTTAGTACCAACAAAAGAAATTTCATATTTGTTAAAAATGCGGTTGAGAGGTTCAAAAAGACCAGCCATATAAGGTAAAGCTACATTTTTATTTGTGTTAGCAATATTTGATACAGATTGGCTAGTGTTGGAATCATTTGTTAAAAGCGATTCGCGTTTTAATTTTATATATTTTGTTAGTACATGAGAAGGATAATTATTCAATCTTTACACTCGAAATATAAGATTCAAATTTTTTTTCATGAAATTCAGTGTTAGACAGCCTGATCGCACGTTCGACTAGGTAGTTGATTGCACTTATTTTGTAGGACTTTGGTTAATGTGAATTATAGTTTAAGTAACATTACGACCAAGTTTTTTTATGGTACCAGTCCGTTTTTAACTTTGAGTTATCATTAATAACTAAGACATCTAGGAAGCTAATCTTATGTTCAAATTCAACTTCTACTGTGAATTGTAATCTTTGGTTATATGTATTGGAAATGTTTTGATATTTTCACAGCATCCCCACCGATAAGGTTAATAACATTTTAATTGTATAGGCATGTTACCTTGTTAATCTCATACGCCTCGTTACATATTAATTTTAAGTAATTCACCTGTGTTACCTATTATTCTTCTTCGTGACAGATGTTTCTGTAAATATATTCGTTCTGAGGGGGGCCCCCACCCGGGCCAAAACGTAAACAATTTTTTGATGTTGTTACTGACCTTCATTTCTAAGAAAAATATTTACTTCTATATTGACAATGTTTACTGTACAAGACATACAGACGAGGAATATTTAAGTATATTAATGGAAATCTTCACGCGTTTACAAAATACAGGGCTGAGAGTAAATAGATAAATGTGATTTTCTCAAATCACAAATAGAAATCTTAGCTTACGTAATTGATGAACAAGGACTGAAACCTAGAGATGGTAAAATTAAAGCAATATATGAAGCTCCAGTACCTAGTACGTGGAGGAGTGAGAAGTTTTTCTTGGATTGGTAAATTTCTGTGAAAGATTTCTAGAAGATAGAGCAAATTATATTTGGCCTTTATATGAATTAGTAAAATCGAAAAAGTGAAATTGGAATGAAAAATGTCAAAAAGGTTTCGAACGGATAAAAAATCAAATAACTTCAGATAAAATTCTAACTAATCACAATCCAACATACCACTGGTATTAGCATGCAACGCAAGCGATTACGATTTATCAGCAATACTTTCACATAGTTTCAGTGCCGGTACTCAACGACCAATAGCTTTCGCTTCAAAAATTATCCCGAAAAGTGAACGACATCGAGCAATAATTAACAAAGAAGCTGGTGCTGTAATTTTTGGATTCAAAAAATTTCACCTATATGTTTACGGTGATGAAGTAATACTAAAAACAGATCATGAACCACTTAAATTCGTTTTTGGAAGTAAAATCTTATCAAAAATGTTGCACAGTAGACTACAGAGATGGGCGTACTTTTTACCGGGCTACACTTATAAAATTGAAGTTGTAAAATTTAAAGCCAAGTGTGATTGTGATGCTCTTTCTAGAATACCGATTACAGATGAAATGACAATTTTCGAAGATGAATACACTAGTATTAATTACAAAGATAATGAATACTCAATAATTGATTTCAAAAAAGTAGTTTTTGCAACTAAACACGATATTTATTAAAACGAATAACCGAGTATGTTTAAAATGACTGGCCGAAAACAGAATCATTGGCAGATATTGAATGAATTTTCCACATAAAAAGACATGAACCAGACATAGAAAATAACTGTTTAATGTGCGGTCTGTGAAGCAAAATGTATTAATGAATTACATTCCTCACATTTTTAGGAGTAGTTAAAATGAAGCAAATAGCGAGAAATTATTTCTGGTGGACATACATCGACAGAGACATAGAATCAATAGCAAACACTTGTAAAATTTGCTTAGAATCTAAGATATATCCTCCAAAATTAGCGCTAACACTATGGCTATGGCCGAGCAAACCCTGGTCACAAGTACATATAGATTTCATGGGTCCGCTTCATAATTGTATGTTATTAGTAGTCGTAGACGCACACTCCAAATGGCCGGAAATTATAAACATGAAACACGACACAACTTCAATGAATCTGATAAAAGCTCTTGACAGTTTGTTTAATAGATTAGGATTGCCAGATTACGTTGTAAGCGATAACGGTCAGCAACTTACAAGCGCAGAATTCAGAGAATTTTTAACAAGGTATAGAATAAAACATACATTCTCAGCATCTTATTACCCTGTGACAAACAGAGTAGCAGAAAATTGTGTTCGTACCGCTAAGAGTAGAATAGACAAATTATAGAAGAAAATCATTGTTTAGACTTTTCGATTGACAGATTCTTAACAAATTATCGAAATATAGTTCACAATTCGACTTATTGTTACTGAAACCGAATACTCAAAGCACAGTCGAAATTCAACAATATAATCAAAACTATTCAAAAACGAAAGCAGGAGAGTAGCATTTTCCGAAGGAAAAGTCGTTTATGCGATAGACTTCCGTCGAAATATAACCAATAAAACTGAAGCCTTAGTTATTGAGAAAACCTCATCGGTTATGTACATCATTAAATTTAAAGATGGTTACAATACAAAGAGACATGTAAATCAAATAATTAGAATTCAATTGGTGTCAAATCCAAGGCGAGGGGGTCGGAAGATAGCGATTCTGGTACAAGAGAAATTATCATCAATGATGATTGTAAAACTAGCGACCTATGACTTAAGAGAAAATTGTAACAGTGAACAGTGCTTTGTTGAGGATTATTCCGTGTGTGTTGCATGAGAGAGAGGGCGACGAGAAACGGTTGCTAAGCGTGAATCAGTCTGCTGATACGCATAAGAGCGAACATACACGCGAGCGTGTACAAAAATAATTGTCAAGAGCCTGTAAAAATAAAGACATTCATCAAACGTTAATCTTATCCTTTGATTTATCCTGCACCGTCAACTGTCACAATATGCTTAATTAAACTAAAAACCAAGTGCTAGAGTGCAAATCAATAGTGAAAAATTGAGGCGCAAATCAAAAGAGCATAATTGTATACCTGCGCGACGTTCACCGAGATTGGTTAATCGAGCCGTCTAACCTCTAACTAAGGAGAAGGGAGTGTAATGTATGTGGACCGCGCATGCGTGTATATGTGTGTAGAATGCGTGAGACGCGGATGCGCAAGAGGGAGCAGGGCACTACGTATGTAGCCAGAGAGCCAGCTGTTTAGCCACAATTTTCTGTACCTTGATTATGATTAATAAACCCTTAATTTAAGGATACGTGCTGCCTGTTGTCCTGATTGTCCTCTTCCTCTTCCCAGGAAAAATACATTATACTAACTTAATCTAATATTCAACTTAATTTTCATCTTTAAGAACTGGAAATTGATTCTGGTATTTCAGAAAAGCAATGACAGTGTAAAGTTAAAGAAGAAAATTATTTATTGCACTAGTAAGTCACATGATAATATATTCTGGAAAACAAAAAGACCGATGATTAGTAATAGAATTCCAGCTTATTTCAAATATGTTAGGAAAAGCAGCATGTATCTTAAGAAAAAATTCTTTCTTCAATGTGATTTGTTTGAAGACAAAAGCCAACCCACACAAAAATTCTGGAGACATATATTATGGGTTGATATGATAAACAAAAGATTCATCCCAAGAGAACCCGTTTTTTCAACTCCATTCGTTCATGAATGATGGAAGATGAACAATTTTACGAAAGAATTCCTAGGAACATGTGAAGTCTGGATGTTTAATTTTTTTTAATATTCTATTATCAGGTAAAATATCTTGGGCAAATTTGTTCGCGATTCGCCAGCTCGCTTCTTCCTTTTTGCCGCTCCATCAATTTGCCACCCGGGGTAAGTGCTCTGGCTTGCCCCTCCCCCCCCCCACAGGTCCGGCGCTGGTGGAAACAGTCAAGAAATAATGAGTGATTTTGTACTATACAAAATGGAGTTTGTCGTTGAATCAATTCGATACTCCTGGCTCAGCTTGATAGCATGCAAAGAAACCTGGGTCCCATTGATAGAATTGGCAAAATTAGATATCGAATAACTTGAAGAACTGAAATTGAATGAGTAATTGAAACATGAAACGCAATTTGAGACGTGACAGCAATCGCCTATCAATTGAATAACCCACACATTCACAGCAGTCCGAAATAGTTTGGATTACTCTCATAGCACTTTAGAATTGAGGTTGACCTTTTCTACTTAAGCTGTGTTTAAAAATATTCAGGTCTTTTCAGAAACTCGAAAACAAAAAAGGCATCTTTACATGGCAACTCGTAAATGATCTCAGATCGAAATTCTCTGAAAAAATGTGAAATAAAAACTTAAAGGAGTTAAAAATGAATCGATCAGTAACGTTGTAAATACATATTAACAGTTACTCACATTAGAATTTTCAAAAGCAAAAGTAATGGCATGACTCAATTTTTCACACGTCGTCAATCAATCGTTTCGGAAAATCAGGACAAAATTCTTTTATATGACTTAATAGCCTATCGTCGTGAAAACGGTAGGAACTCTTACATCAGTTTCAACTGGAAAACGTGCGTGTCGATCAATATTGATTTATCTCTCTGTAAGGTGCGGTTTCAGGAGCCTTTTTTCAATTCTTCATAGGCCTGATGATTATGTTCGTTTACTTTTCAGCCTTTGAGAAAACCTCTACTTTTTTACAGGCAGTTTGGGCAGAATAGATTAAGCTTAATCATCAAGTTCTATGTGGTTGCTCCCAACTACTTCGGACTGATGTAAATCTTCATGGCAATGTTTCTTGAAGATTGTGTTTCTGAATTAATATGCTATCGCTGTTACCTCTCGGACAGTGTTCAATGTCTTTTCGAATACTTTTCGCAACGCTGTTCACTACTTATTTAATTGCAGGTCTCTTAGTTATTCGACAACATCCAATTTTGGAAGTTCTGTCAAGTGGAACCAGGTTTCTTCACGTGCTACCAAGCTGAGCCAGAACTATTGAAATGATTGAACGACGAACACTACTTTATACTGTGTACAGCTACTCATTATTTCTTGGTTGTTTTTTCGAATGAATTAAAAAGCGTTTTCAATTTTTTATCTAAACGATAAATCCTATCTTCCTGTTTGATTTGCAATACTAACCGATTCAACTGCAATAACTTCATTGTGCTAATCTCACTCGCAATCAGAGTGTTAAAATTTCGTGGAGTAATTGGTTCAAAAATTAATGAACGTTAGTAACTCCCGATTTGTCATGTATCTGCCTGAGCGGCAGAGCAACCTTCGATCTAATCGTATCGATCGACAGGTGACACTAGGTGTCCCTCAATTGTCGCGTTTTTCTTCGGTGACCGCGAGATCCTTTCGATACGCCTGTTCGAGCTCGACCATCGAGCACAATCTACTTGTACTCCTCTGAATATATATATCTATTGTTTTATTAAACTATGAGTCTTTATTTACTTCCTACCTCAATATTTAACAGTGGCGACGAGGATTCATACGAACCTACGTGTGTGAGAATTGTGAAATTCTGCGTTACGGTGGACTAAACGAAAAAGTGTTTCAACCACGTGTCGACAAATGAAAAGAAATGGACGAATAATTGATGTCGGGCAAACCTTCCAACTCTTCGTCGATTTCAAAAAAACATGTGGATAGCAGCGAGAGTAGTGATGAAAACGAGAGGGTAAAGGACATTAATAAAACGGTTCAGGTGGTTATTAAAGAAGAAGCTCAGGTAAGCGGTGATCTATTACCTAATCAACAAGCGAAAATGTCGTTAATCGGCAAATTATCGGAGTTCAACGCGGCTTCGGAGAAATGGGAGGACTATATCGAACGGTTCGAATTCTTCGTCGAGGCCAATAAAATAACTACGGATGCCGAAAAGCGTTGCACGTTGCTAACCGCCGTCGGAGCGAAAACCTACGCTATTATAAAATCTCTCGCCTCACCTGCTTCTCCAAAGGATGTAACCTATGTCGACATAGTAAAAAAATGTAACGGTCATTTCGGGAAAACAATTAATGAATTGCTTGCTCGCGTAAAATTTCAAAAACGCGATCAGCATTCGGGTGAAGATTTAAAAGACTTTGTTCGCGAATTGCGAAAACTCGCCGAGGACTGTAAATTCGGGGGAGGGGCGGACAAGTTGCCTCTCGATATAATGCTCCGGGATCGGTTTGTAGCGGGAATTCGCGACGAAGAGTTACAGCGGTATTTGTGTCAACGTCACGAAGAGTCGGTCACCAATACAAACAAAGACGGATTATCTCTCGAAAAGGCTCTCGAAATAGCGTGTAGCGTTGAGAGCACCGAGGAGCAACAAAAACTTCTCAAACAGGGGAATACGAATAAGATACAAACATCGAATAATAATAATAAGAAGACTTCGAAATCGAAATCTCAAGCGAAAGGGAATTCGCAACGCGAGAAAAAGGCATGTTATCGCTGTGGAAAATCCAATCACGCGGGAGACAATTGTTTTTTCAAGGAAGCTACGTGCAACCACTGTAATAAAACGGGTCATATTGAAGCCGCGTGTAAAATTAAAAAAACGAAGCAAAGCGCGTCTTCAAAAAAACAGGACAAGCAAACAAATAAAATAAACGTCGACTCGGACTCAGACGATGTTTACATTTATGATATTACCTCGAAAACACACTTGGTTTCTATTGGGAAGAAATACGCGGTGGAGGTTAAAATAAATGCAAAAAAAATTTCTATGGATATTGATAACGGCGCGGAAGAATGGTTGATCAACGAAACAACTTTTCGACAAATCTGGCCGGATTCAGAGCCAAAATGGCTTAAAAAAAGAGCAATTTGCGAGCTTGGGGGAAACGTCCGATAGCCGTGAAGGGTACTACGATTGTTCACGTGGAATATAAAGGAATTCGCGTCGAGCTACCTATCATAGTAACTGAAGAAAACGGCGGACCAAACCTTTTCGGAGCAAATTGGTTTGATAATTTTGGTATTCGTGTCACGGGAATTAACTCGCTTTCTCAAAACGAAATAGACTATAAAGAAATACTACGGGATTTTCCGAGTCTAACGGAAGATAGCTTCCCAGGGCAGCGTGGCAACCTCATAAACATTCAGCTCAAAGTAAATGCTCGTCCGAAGTTTTTTAAAGCACGCAGAGTCCCTCATGGATTTTCAGATCACGTTCACGAGGCGCTTTCGGACATGGTAAATAATAAAATGTTAAATCCAGTCGAACAATCCGACTGGGCGACGCCGGCTCTCTTCGTCAAAAAACCGAATGGGAAAATCCGAGTGGTAGGTGATTATAAAATTACGGTTAACCCGTTCATTAAGGATTCCGAGTATCCCTTACCGACAGTCGCTGAAGCACTAGCTACTTTAAATGGAGGAAAAATTTTCTCACAAATCGATCTCGTTAACGCGTATAAACAGCTGCGAGTCGATAAGGAAACTGCAAAAATCCTAACTATAAGCACTCCAATGGGCCTCTTCGAGGTAAATGTTCTTTTGGATGGCTTGAACATAGCGCCACGAATCTTCCAAAAATTTATGGATTCTCGATTGCAGGGTATACCGGGTGTTCTGGTTTATCTTGATAATATAAAGATTCAAGGCCAAACGCGCGCCGAACACGATGATCGGCTCCGCGAAGTACTTAAAAGACTATCGGATGCAAATTTGCGATTAAATACGGATAAATGCGTTTTCGGAGTACCCACAATGGAATTTCTGGGATATCGTATTTCGGATGAAGGAATAAAGCCACTGGCTACCAAAGTCGAAGCGATTAAGAAGATGCCAGCACCAAATTGCGTCAAGGATCTTCAGGCATTTTTGGGAGGATTACTTTTCTACGAGAGATTTTTGAAAGGCAGAGCAACAATAGCGGAGCCTCTACACAGATTACTTGACGCGGATACCGAATGGCACTGGACGAAGAGTCACCAAGAAGCTTTTGATAAGCTTAAAGACCTACTCATCAATGCACCTATATTGTGGCACTTCGACGATAAAAAACCAATCGTGGTTTCAGTCGACGCGTCACCATTTGGCTTGGGGGCAGTTCTTGCGCACACGGATGACGAGGGACAGGAACACTCGGTTACTTTCGCCTCAAAAACGCTCACAAAAACTCAGCGTAGATACTCTCAAATTGATCGGGAGGCATTGGCACTAGTTTTTGCGGTTACGCGATTTCACCAATACCTCGCAGGGTGGAAATTCACCCTCACAACTGATCATAAGCCGCTGTTGGGAATATTTAACCTGACAAAACCAACGCCAGAAATTGTATCTCCAAAAATCTTCAGATACTCAAGAACGCTTAGTGCGTATAATTACGAGCTAATTCATCGACCCGGTAAAAAGAACGGAAATGCGGACATGCTTTCGCGATTACCGTTACCGGAAATGGCTGAAGAAGAGGAAGACATCGAGTTTGCGAACGCTCTCATGATAGAAAACTCGAATCGCAATCCTGTAAATCCCGAAGAAATCGCAGTAGAGACGAGTCAGGATACCGTCTTGAAGAAAATAAAAAATTGGGTCATAAAAGGATGGCCACGTAAACCTCAAAAACAATACGTTTGTTTTTGGAGTAAAAGACAAGAAATATCGCTCGAAAAAGGCTGTTTGGTATGGGGAAATCGTGTAATCATACCGAAGAAGTTGCAGCGCAGCGTCCTAAACTTATTACACGGCAACCATCCGGGGATTGTGGGGACAAAAGTCGCCGCAAGAACATTCGCCTGGTGGCCAAGAATCGATCAAGAAATCGAGTCGCTGGTGAAAAACTGTAAAGAATGTATGGAGATATAACACGCGCCGAAGAAAACTCCGACAGAAAATTGGACGGCTCGTCAGATTCTATGGAACCGCATACACTTGGACTTCGCGGGACCATTCGAAGGTCAGTTGTTTTTGGTCATGGTCGACGCCTACACAAAATGGGTAGAGGTGAGAAGAGTTCCCTCGAGACACTCACGACTAGTCATCAAGGAACTACGACAAGTCTTCGCGACATTTGGGGTTCCGGACACTATCGTATCAGATAACGATACGGCATTCTCGTCGTTAGAAATCCAAGAGTTTTATAAGAGAAACGGAATAAAAAGCTTATTCATAGCTCCGTATAATCCACAGGCGAACGGCCAAGCAGAAAGGACAGTTCAATCGGCAAAAAATTCACTTAGAAAGCTGAAAGATGGTGACTGGGAGACCAGGCTATCCAGATTTTTGTTGAAACAACACTCCACGCCGGTAACGACGACGGGCAAAACACCCGCTGAACTAATGTTTGGCCGAAATCTGCAAACACTCCTTAACAAAATAAAACCTGGAAATCAAGAAGAAGAAAATGAATTACCTAGAAAATCTAGGAACATTCGGAGTCTGGAATTTGGAATGAGAGTCCGCATGAGAAATTACCGTGCGGCAGGTCCAAAATGGGTAATAGCTACTATTATAAAGAAACTCGGAAAAAGAAATTATGAAGTAAAAGAAGAAAATGTGGGCATTATCCACAAAAGAGACATCGATCAGCTGGTAGCACTCCCGCAGCCTCTCCAGAAAGAGATCGAAGCAAACGACACACCAGGCTGCAGTCGGAATAGGTTGCTTGATTTGGCGACTTACCAACCTACCGAGGAGGAAGGGGTGATAACCCCGTTGATGAACTGGAGCAAACCGCTGATGAAGAAACACAGGATGAAGCGTCTGCTAGGCGCAAACGTCCTAAAAGAAAATGTGTGGAAAGCAGTAAAAACCGGTACCGCGAAAGTCTATTAGACGCAAGCATCGTTGATGGTCTTCCTTAACTACATATCGAGAAAACAACTTGAAAATTGCCCTGAGCGCGATGTTCCGCAGGAGCGACGATCCGGGCTTAGAAGAAGGGCGAAGAAGATGACTAAGAAGCCAATGATGGCTAACAACGGATATCGACAACCCAACTACGACGGGAGGGATGTCATGTATCTGCCTGAGCGGCAGAGCAACCTTCGATCTAATCGTATCGATCGACAGGTGACACTAGGTGTCCCTCAATTGTCGCGCTTTTCTTCGGTGACCGCGAGATCCTTTCGATACGCCTGTTCGAGCTCGACCATCGAGCACAATCTACTTGTACTCCTCTGAATATATATATCTATTGTTTTATTAAACTATGAGTCTTTATTCACTTCCTACCTCAATATTTAACACGATTACAAATTTAGAAGATTTAATGTTGAATCAAAAGCAAAACGTCAAAATGTTGAGTATATTATCATGAAACGGTTTCTTCGGAGTCCTATTGATATGTTATTTGTAACAAAATTCATGCCATTAAACTTGGTTTCTCGCGCATGCTGTTCTGATTTGCTTTGTTTTCTACGTCGTAACACTATCATCTGAATTTGATGATGTTGAGAATGATTTTCGCATTTAAGCATTGACTGTACCGTCGTACTTTTCGAGTTGACTGTACGGATAAACATCGAGAAGCGCTGTGCGCGCGCGGCGTTTACGAAGCAAAGACTTCGGGTATTCTCGTGAATATTCGTGCTCGGGTAGTCTCTCGCGTTAAGCGTTGCGCTTGGCAACAGGCAGTCTAGCGAGTCTCTCTTTGCGTACTGTCTTGCATCGTGATAACATTATTAAGAGAATAAATACCATTGCTATATTCACGAAAAGAACAACGTTTGTTTTTTTCTTTTCGTTCTCACCCCCTTTGCATCACTCTTGTCGTAACAGATTACTTCTGAATAACAATTCTTAATTATTAGGATAATTGTTCCAAGTTCAGTTATCTTGACCGCGTTTCCAATCGAATCGGTAATTAAGCTTAGTAATCAATCGTCACTGACGCCATCATTCACCATGACGCTCGTGAGCTTCGAGATTCCAGAGTGTGCTGTCATTTTTGGCCTCGCTCCACTAAAGTTGTGCGTATGTAGGGGGCATGCGCACTGCGTGCCTTGGATTGTGATCCTTGAACAGATATTGCCTGTATAAGGTGTCACTTTTTAACTCATCAAAAATAGACATCACAAAGTGACCCTTTCATGCCTGTGCTGGTACAAAAATAACACGTCGTCCTGGACTTGGTGACATCGGTTGATTTCAATATTGTTTCCTAGAAGAATGTGTACTCCTTACGAGGCACAACCTCACATCTGCAGCCTTTGCGCTAGATCTCTTTGCCTAACTTAATCCGCATTCAAGCTCTTGAAGCCGTTAGACATTTCGTTCAACAATGTAACTTACCCATACATATCTGTTCTTATGAGCTTCAAAGGCTGCACGGGTCCATTGTAGCGCCAAAAGACTTTGTCAGCATTTACCTCAGCAAAAACAAATCTGCTGTCGTAAGGACGCATCACTTCGCCCTTTTTGACGGCTGCAACAGATGCCGGACCGCATCGATAAGCATCCTCACTGAGTTCTTGTGGTGTTGCGTCGATAGCTTGCCAGCCCCCACACTCTGGTGTCAAGTCGGGCCTAGACATCCATACTTCGTTCCATACATGGTAGTTCCTATATCGAGGGAAAATTTTTTGTGATTATTCTTTATCTCTATCACCTTTGCAGTGACTGTACACGCTTTCAGCTCACCATATGGAGTCATTGTTCATTTCTTCCATTACTTTACCCTCAGCGTCAATAAAACAATCAACAGTGAGACTGCCTTGAGTGTCGTGAGCACTCGAGTAATTGGTCACTGGACGACAAGGGATCCCTAAGGCACGACACACCGTTGTTAGTACTCCGGAAAATACCCAACACTGACCATACTTGACAGGATTTTTTGTCGTATAATATTCCTGAAGAATCTTTTGCGATCCCATCCATTTTGTTGGGGCTGTTCCTCCACCAAAATCGTTTGACCAGTTACCCATCACTGCTCCATTATCATCTGGTGAGTTAATCTGATAATTTAAAAAAGACATTTATATCATTCGGAAGCGTAATTCAATTTTTTATAACACCTGCTCAGAAAGTTCGATTTTTGAAGCCTATGAAGAGTGCGTAGGGTTCTCCATTTCCGTACAGAGCGGAAAAACAATGTTGGTGGACTTACAAAATTGGAATGCTCTATTTTTTACACTATACGACTTTTTTGACCTATGTGCACTTTCGAATCATTCAATTTCACGCACTATGTCATTAGACGTAAATGGACACTAAACTGCGAGTAAACTAATCCTAATTTTACACCCTTTCAGTGGCACTTTTAGTGATCCTTAAATGAAACTTTCACGTATTTGTTGCCAAATGGTATGTTTTTTTATAAGTGCGGTAATTATGACCAAGGTAATCTGGGCGCACGTGTCACATCCTACATTCCTAGCGCTCCTGAATATTATACTCGTTTAGCATCACCTACTTCATTTCATGTATTGATATACTCTTTTCATATATTTACGACCTTTATAATGTCATTTCAAGTCGTTCTTATATTTCACTCTAAATCTTATTGTCAGTATGAATTGTATGCTTACGGCCTTCATCATCTCTTGAACGATTTGGAAAACACTGATTTTTGTTTGTGTTAACCCTACAACTAAACATTATCAACGGCAGTCCGAACCCAAACAGGGTTACGTGCACGTACGTACCAGAAGGACCACACCAGGGAACGAGTGGTATCTTTTCAATGTTGCAAGTCAACGTGTAACAGTTTAAATACGCGCCTGCCTAACTCCAAGTACAACTTGACAAAGTTAGTAGGTAAGCCCACAGGTGAAGCCTTCACCTTGGCGGTTACTTTGACGATTTTTGACTTGACAATTTCTCACCCACATTCCTTCATGCCGACTGAACGATAGAGACGAACCTGACTAGACCATATGGAGTGCACTCTCCAAAAACTAAAAACGTTTATTAAATCCACGCTTGTTCCTGAATTTTAATTTTCGTCATCATAAAACAAAAATAACTAGTTTGCAAACAAACAGACTCGAGATAAAGCTAACGTATAACTGACAGTTAGATCTAAAGTTAGACGGAGATTGTTTGCTAGATGTCGCTAGCGTTTCGACTGAGCCGCATGGAGGGGAGTAATCGCTACTGAATCAAAGATGAGACTTGTAGTATTTTATGTTTACTGTATGCCTTATCATTTATTTATTTACATATATATATATATATATATATATATATATATATATATATATATATATATATATATATATACACACAACATCTTATTGATGATTTGGTTGCCATGCAATGGAAGGTTTTGTGGTGATCCACTTTAATTGTGGTGGAGGCAGCGGCTGAGAAGTGCAGTTGCGATGTGGTGTGGTGATCGGTTGGCGGATGACGATCCTCTCGGTTGATCGTGGGTTTCGATGATTCCCATTCGCTGTCTGATGGTGCGGATGGCATGCCACTAGTTGCTCGTGGGGGCGTGGTCTGTGTCGCGACGGTGATGAGCGCAGTTGGTGACGCCTTCAGCGGTGACAGCAATGATTGTATGCTGCGGCTGTACCGTGGCTAGGTGAACCGTGCTCGTCTGATGTCCCAGAGTGACTGTAATACGCTGAGTGGCCTTGTGAGAGGCCTTGGCGAGAACTCGATCGGATTTAGAATCCAGGGAGCTGGTGGATTGCGGGAGCATGTCCCTTCGACTACGCTGGCTGGAGCGTACGTGGAGGTGCCAGTGATACAGTGAATCAAAACCTCATGCACGTGCCGCGTAGTAAAACCTTTTATTTTTTAATTAGGGTCTGCTTGGGCAATGATGTCTCAAGGCTAAAATAGGTCATCTTTGTATTGCAACGTTAAACTGCTGTTATTCTTAGTTGAGGACGTCCGGTTGACACTATGGCGCAAGTCCCTAATTTAATAAATACCCTGAATTTACATAAATAATAGCAAAAAGATACTCGTCAGGCGTCAGATGCTTCAGCAATTTAAGAACAATTAGAGAATCCGTGTAATGACTAGCTAGGCTCAGGTACTCGCACGAACTGGTAAAGTGACGGTATTCAAAGGTAGCCACCGATAGTTAAAAAAATAAATACATAAACTTAGGTCAAAGAATTCGACCGGTCAATGAGTCGTATATTGTAGATTGAGTTTCGAGTCAGTCAGGTTAGCTTACAAAAGTTAATAATAATTCACCAAGTTTATTTTACTAATCGACAACAATTAATAAGTCGAACAATGGTAGGTCACGGGATTTTAGGTAGAATAAAGTCAAACAATAGCTTTCATCGAAAGATGACAGTTATCAGAGAATATGAGACGTAGATCGGTACAATCGACATAATACAAAAATCTATATAACACTAGACGTTACTGCGCGACGTGATTTTACCCAATTTTCTAAGAACGATGCTACGATAATTATTAGTTCGTTAATTTAAAGCGAGAGTGTATGAACTTTATTGGAAATCGGTAGTTGTTGAAATTGACGATAGCTCGGAACAGTAGTGACAACAGAATAAGACAGAACTTGTGGTAGATAGTGATTGGCAAGACAGATTAACGTTAATTAATAATTCACAAAATTCGGTAGCTTAAGGGGGTTGTCTAGTGCAAATGCTGTTTTTTAAAGGTCTTCCAGGTATTCTTTCAGACAGAGCATTTAAATCAAATTTTTCATAATTTTTACATCATATTTATTGACATTTGAACAAATTTTGTACATTTTTTGAACATGAAATATTGATTTTAACCTAATGTATACTGCCTGATAGAGACGTATGTAAAACAAAATGTACTTGAATACAGACATGAATCCGGCTGATCTGCTAATCTGAAATCAAAAAAACAAACAGTCCAGTGTATTTAGAATTTTGATCTAGGAAAAAATCCCTCCGAGCGGAAAATTGATGTTGATTTACCTTTCGTGGTTCGAAATAAGAGTTCAAACGTCCCTTGTAATCAGTTGTAGGCTAACCTTTTTACAATACTGAAAAGGGTCCATTTTTCTGTTTTTTGACCATATCTCTGTCCCTATCGATATGATGAATACAATGTTCCTGATGATTTGATGATACCATTTTACTATCGAAAAATTACAAAATCGTCTACGCAAGAAGTTACTTACAGTTTTTACGTATAGGAAATAGTTTTTACGAAATCTCGACAGGAAAGTCATGAGTCATGAAAATACTAGTGTCCATGGCTAAATCCATACTGTTTTCAATTTCGGGTCTAGAAGATGAGAAATGGACTAATTCACTTCTTACGGGGTGAATAATAGCATACTTATCACAATGAGCGGCTGTCGATGAATGCATCCACGCACAGCCGTGATGTTATTACGGCCTATTTTGGGTTCGTAACCCGTCGACTACATGCACGTACGAAGAATCCGAGAAAAAGAGAGAAAGTTACATCAAGTAGTTGAATGTTTGCGAGTAAACTTGATTTTTTGTCAAAGACATGCCGAGTGCAATAAAAAGACGTGACGGAGGAATGAGGGAGAGAGTTCTTCCAGATGTTTCCGAATGAGTAAAGACAAAGTCTGGAAGATATAACATGTCTTCCTTTGGGAAAACATTCGATGAGAGTAGCGAATTGAATTTTTAAGAAATGATGGAAACATATCAGGAAGAGGGTATACAGTCGTATACATCGAATTTTACAATGATATTTTTGTTTGTGTATTGCCTAAATGTTAATGGGCGTTTGAGCGAATGAGTATACATTTTCAATACATAATACAAAGAATTCATAACAAAATTTTATAAATTTGGTGACATTGTATATGGTATAATATTGTACGTGTGCAACTTATTTTGGAGTGACATGTTATACGTATGATTTTTGAATGTATAAAATTGTTAGCTCGATTTTTCACTTACATATGATGCGAATACTTTGATAATATCTGTGCACGCATTACATAAGGAGTGAAATCTCTACAATATTGGTAAGAGGCCATTCGTTAATTACGTAATGGTCACAAGGGGGGGGGGGTTCAAAAAATCTCTACATGCCCTTATCTTGGGGGGGGGTAAAAACTTATTCTTACATGTCGAAATTTATCATTAGAAATCTACTTCCATTTCAATGCTGAATGGCCTTTTTTCATTCTATAATAAACAATTGGATTTACAACTTATTTTACAATTTTTTATTGCTTATTGTAATTTAAAATTTCGAAATGTTCATGTTAATCCATTTTCAATTTTGTAAATAAAAATTATAGTACATTCTTCCCGTTTATTGATATTATTTTAATTATTCAGAAAAACTAGATAGAATCATACGTAAGATAGGGAGGGAGATTTCGAGAAATCTTTTGTGCTCTTACATGGGGGAAGGGGGGGGTCAAAAATTGCTGAAATCGTCCTTAGATAATTAAAGAATGGCCCCTAATAAGATATAATAATTTTATGCAATTCCGTGAATATTATTAAGAAAGAACGCAAACAAAATTGCAATGTTGCGTCTTACAATTAGCTTACAATTATTTTATACGTATACATGTATTATATGTATACCGGGACGATCTCTAGAAACCATACAGTCAATGCGCATGTGCTAAATAATTCAATCTCATTGGTCGGTGAAATCGCTCTGCGGCGATGTTTTCGTTTGCTGAGCAGAGCGCCAACGTACACAAAATGAAACTGAAGCTGTAAATCTCTCGCGCGTAAAGCCGTAGATTGAAGTTATGCTGCTGTTTATTTTTACGTAACGTGAATTTTTTAAGAAGAACAGTATCGTTCAGCAATACCGCGGTCGATATCGGAAGATATCCAACCGACGCAATAAAGAATTTAACGAAAAAGCAAATATCAAATGATACAGAAATTGGGTGTTATTTATTGAAAGAAGAAATCTGAAATTCAATGTGAAATGTCATTAACAAGTGGGAGTCTGGACAAACAGAGGTAGGCAAGTAAAAACAAAGTTTATTGTGAACAGTTTCTTTATTTACATAAAATTAAAAATGCGTCTCATTAACGATTTATGTTTTGTGCATTTTATTGGAAATTAGTTGTATCCAAAAACACCAAAAGTTCCAGTCTGATAATAATAGCTTGTAATATTTTCAGGTACGAAATAATTCATTGTCAAAGCGGGACTAAATTTGTCAGGCATGGAAGCATGTAGGTAAATTTCTAATTACGTGATCTTTGACTATTACAATAGTTTAAGATGAATAAAATTCGTTTTTTTCAGTAGGCTCGAAGTTTGAACTGAGTTTTACCTGATGGTCAAAACGTTTAGGGGGCAAGGATCCTGGTTTCTCGAGCGGTGCAATCATCATAACCATCGAACCTGGTTTTTCCGTCAGACATCAGGTGCCAGAGTGAATTTCATCAGGCCATCGCCACCTTCTTATTATCAGTTGAGGCAAAATTGAAGAGCGGGATATACTACAGATAATAATGGCTGAATATCCCATCATTTTACTTTGATCGAGCCAATAGCGATAAGTTTGTTACTTAACCGTTGCTGCCAATTTATTCTACCGAGGAATCATTCTGTGCACCATTGTAATTCAAGCATTGTTATTGACCAGCATTGTTTTTCAAACTTTATACCATTTAATTTGGTATTTTATTTTAAAGCTTACTTTTACTCTCTTTGGCATTAAATTCAAATAAATAGTTTTTCAAGTCCTCAATTAGATTGTAGGGTTGAATTTTGCTAGGTAAACTAAATCAATCTGAATCTAGAATTGTTAAATAATTTGAGTTAAAAATGTCTTCAAATTTAATCTTGGTTGACGGTGTCATCTGGCTAGCTAGCTGCACGATAACTTAAAACCAAATTTAATTTTACACTCTTTATAGGGTCGGGTCCTACGCTAAGACTGAGAGCTTGTGAATCTCCATTTACCGCAATTATTTCTTCGTTCCATGTTAGCATTGTCTGGAGCAAAAAAATTTTCATTTTGAGATTGGAAATGGAACCTGAAACGCAGAAGTTATTCAGTAGCACAAATTGAAAACCTAGAATTTTATAATGGTTCCTGGAACAAAGGGACTCTTTCCAAATATTCTTCTTACAAGGTGATGTTCGGAGGACTATGAACAAGATATTGCATCGGATTACATTATTTGGAAAAAAATCTTCGTGAACTTCGTTAAAAATTAGATATTCATTTATTTTGATGGAACAAGTGACGCAATCTTGAATCCGATAAGTCAATCTTCTCGTGATAATGTTCTGACAATACTCTAAAACATGATTGTCCTTGAAGCTAATTGTGACGTTAAGGCGCATTTTGAGAAAGTTGATTTTCAACTTGTGTCACAGGATGTGATCTACGTTCCTGCGTGCTACGCTTCTGATTAAATTTTTTTTGTTTCGAACCGCACTAACATGAAATAAAGAAATCATTTCAATGCGTCTAATATCACTTGAATTTTCAATTTGAGTATTAGGTTAACTTCATTCATTCAATCGAACATCTTTGAAAATTTGCGAATTGAACTCTGATAATCATTGGAAAATCTTTAATAGTAGTAGCAATAATTTATTGATCGGAAAAAATACATTGACTATCGACTATTTGTAAATTTCGTTGAACTATTTTCGAGAAAAAAAGATTCACAGTTCCGTTACAGATAGTGAGATATTTAAATTTCGCGCTCGGTTTAATGTCTCATTTTCAAAAGCGATAAAATTCAATATTACCGCCTGAAATCATAAGAGAGTAAGGAAGTTGCTTAGTTGCTTGAAAGTGGCGATGATCTTTGTACGTGTGATAAATTGAATAGGCATATAACAGTGAATATTAGAGATGTAATTATTTTGACCGTATCAACTGTGGATAGAAAAAAATTTCATTGTTATTTCTAATGTACGAAATAATAAAAGTGATCAAATAAAGTGTTCCCACCTACCTGCTGCGTTTCTTCCAAGCACTCAACATTCAAACAGATTTCTCATTTCAGTCTGATAAAGCTAATTTTCAAAGAGCATTAGCATCAACTTTCCGAGTCACTACCTCGACTGTTTGAGATTCTAACCTCAAAAATTCGTATGAACTACATCGCCGCCAGAAACAGAGTTTCACAGCTGAAACTCGGAGTGGCCAGCCTGTCCGAGCAGCCGATAAAACTCGCGCATGCACATTGTATACATAGTTTCAAGAGATTGTCCCGGTATATGTCGAGGATGACGAAATAATGAAGTTGCTGTCCGTCGTTGTCTAATATTGCTCCGAAGGGCGGCTGTTTTCAAGGAACGAAGATTTAGTAAACAAGCAAGCCCGGAATTGAATTGACTTGTCGATCAATTATTTTAATATTCAATTCTCTTTCAAAGTTTTGTTAAATGAAGTTTTAAGTTTTGCCTTGTTAATAAACGGTGGTTCAAAATAAGTTCAACACGCCAAGCACGTAATTCGAGAGTGTTATCTGGTCTTTCTCTGACATATACATATATATTATTTTTCTAATGCATATGTAATGGTACTGAAGTGAACATAATTGAATAAGTATTCCATAATTGACACGAGTAAGAAATGTGTTATAATATAGGGTTGATAGATATAAAAAGAAATCGTCGAGAAGGCACAGAATAACATCTTCACGGGGCTTTTAAAGAAGCGCTGTGCATCGCGATAACGTGGAGAGCCAAAACTCGTATATCGCTGAAGCGAGCGCAACGAAACCTGGGCAAATAATGCCTTATTTTGGCAAAAAGTGGAGCGACTTTTTGTTTTTTCAAAACTTTGAAATAAAAAATTACAGATCGGTTATCACTCACCGGAATTGGGAAAATTTTCTCAGTCACACCATTTTTGGATCATACCATCCGATATAATGCCACTCGACGCTAATGAAACACGCACTTCAAGCCCAGTCCCATAAGATTTGATTGTAAAATGACGAAATGGCAGCTGATCTGGTTTTTGATCACGAAGAACATCGAAATTTTAATTTGGTGACATTTCTTGCTGATATTACATGCATGCCGGTAATGCATGTGTGTAATGTCGGTAAAAAATTACCGACATGCGTGTAAGGTCGATAATAAATGTCGCCAAAAATGAGATGTCGGTGTTCTTTGTGATCGAAAACCAAATCAGCTACCATTTCGTTATTTTGCAATCAAATCTTACGGGACTGGGCTCAAAGTGCGTGTTTCATCGGTGTCGAGTGGCATCATAGCAAATAGTTCGATCCATTCAGTGCAAGTGTGGAAATTTTCTCAAACTGTGTGAGTGGTAACCGATCTGTAATTTTTTGTCAAAATTTTGAAGAAATCAAAAATCGCTCCACTTTTTGCCAAAATAAAGCATCAGTTGCTCAAGTGTTGTTGCGATCGCTTCAGCTATGTAGGAGTTTTGACTCTCTGCGTTTTCGAGATGTACAGCGCTTCTTCAAAAGCACCTTAAGGAGATAACGGTTTAACAAGCAAATATTCATATTATGGCTGCAGATTATTACGGCAAAATAAGGCATTGAAAGGAATTAAGATTGCTGATATGGTAGGGGCTGAGCGCCAGATTTTGAGGGAGTCGAAACTGGCGTCAATGCTTTGGTCGAAGGGCAGCTTACGTGGGAGCTGTCGTGGCTTACACTTTCCTAGTTTCGTCATTATAATTTCCGATTGAGCTCGAAGCGAGGATGAAGAGCGAGTAGACGGATCGTTGGGGAATGGTCCAATTTGTAAGTGGGGGTAGAAAATGTCATGGCGAGTAGTAGGGATGACCATGATCGTCGGTAAGAAATGCCTGAAATTGCCGTGGTGTTACCCCTTGTGGGATAAATTGTGCTCTTTGTCGGTAAAAAAAATCATGCTCATCGAGCGGGATCGATAACTGGATTACCGAGCGCACTCCGTGAATCCTCAGGCGTTCGAGCGGACCCCGTGGATCTTCGAACGTTCGACCAAGAATCCTGGCATGTGTCAGGTTTTGAGAGCTTCCAGAAGGTTCAAGAAGATTCTCAAGGCCTTGAACGAATCTAGACTGACAAACAATTTGTCCGACGTGTTTCGACTCGACGGTGAGCGGCATGCGGTCCAAGGATTTCGGTGCGACGTTGAATTCTGAAAGATCCACTCTAATCTTGAACGAATTTGGGACAAACAATTCTCGGAATCGTCCGACGAAAACAATACTCGGAATCGTCCGACGTGTTTCGACTCGACGGTGAGCGGCATGCGGTCACAGGATTTCGGTGCGACGTTGAATTCTGAAAGACCCGCTCTGGCCTTGAATGAATCTTAGACAAACAATTTTCGGAATCGTCCGACGAAAACAATACTCGGAATCGTCCAACGAGTTTCGACCTGACGGCGAGCGGCCTGCCGACGACGGATTGCGGTGCGACGTCGAATTCTGGAAGGTTCTGAAATTTGTATGCGGCTGCTTCGACTCCGAACGAATGTAGGCTGACAAACAATGCGTTCGACAAGTTTCGACTTAACGGCGAGCGGTCCGGGATCGTGAGAAAGAGCTTCTTCGACCCTGACAGATTCTCGGAATCGTCCGACGAAAACAATACTCGGAATCGTCCGACGAGTTTCGATTTGACGGTGAGTGGCCTGCGGACAACGGATTGCGGTGGACGTTGAATTCTGGAAAGTTCTGAAATAAACTCTTAACTAGCAGGACAGAGGTTCTGAATTAACGGTTGACATTGACGATGCAGAATATTTTATTGAAAAAAACAACGTAAGATTACAAGTTTACATGAATTTAATAATGTTGATATATGAGTGTAATTGCATGTTTTTTACTCAACGGTATCGTACCAATGCTTTACGCAATGAGAATGAATAACTGTTCGAGTAGATACCGATTGTCTTGTGTGTTTGAGTAAAAAATTTCGCAGTAACAATACGTTTTGAGCTGCACAGTTTGGACGCAATATAGCACGATGCGTACAGTTTGAATTCGTGTCTGATATTTTATTCAATTTCTAAAACGACGGACAACCCAAATCCATCAAATCAACGACTTCAACTTTTTCACCCAGAATTTTCTGCAGCCAACTTTTCTCCTCAAAACCTTTTACGTGAACTGTTGAAGCATTACGCAGCGACATACATTCGATGGTGAAGTCGAGCTTCTCGAAAGGTAAATCACCACCTTCCCAGGATAGTCCATGGTAATTCCGTGACAGCCACAAATTTTCGCTTTTGAATGGAGCGAATAAATAATTCCAATTGTACGGAGGTTCGAAGAGAAAAATTGACGGGTTGGTGTCTTCGTCCAGTGACACAACTGCCAACTCTCTTGGTGTAAAACCGGGACCCGGTCTTCTGAATCCTTGTACGTCGACTATGAACTCCATCGTGACAAATACTGAATCGATTGTCACAACGTTTAAGGTTTTTATACCAATTTCCTCACCCCACCACTCAGCGGGTTATATTCAATTATACGATCATGTAAAATCAAGCAGTAGGCAGATGTACCAGTAGGAAAGTTATTCTTCGCCTCAAATTCGATACGAATATCTACTGGTCCAGATTTCAGAGCCTCGTTTTTTTACGAACAGTCGATGGAAATCAAAGGTTCGTACTGTAGAAATTCGCTCTTCCTCAACAGAGGCTCAGGTTCTTTGCCGTAATAGGTGGCTTGAAAGTTTGCGTACATGTCGTACAATAATGCAAAGCGATTGTGACTCATGTCCAAGTTCAGGTTACCGTACAGATAATACTCGAAATTCAAGAAGAGCTTGACGTCAGTAATGTTACAGTGATCAAGATGACTGGCATTTTTGCCGGGTTTGTTTTTTCGATTCGTTTGAAAACCGAGCATGACGAATCGCGGTTTTTGCAAATGAGTTGACGTTTTCACAGTCCAAACGTGTTTCGTGGTTACCGGTAGCAAAGGATATTCTTACAACTCCCAACTGCGGAAGCTCATGGAGACTGGTGTATCTTTTTCAATGAAATTCAACAGTGCGATTTTTCGTTGATCCGAGAGCTTTACATAGGGTTCTAACCATTCCACCTGATCGATCACGATTCTAAAGTCTTCATCTTAATTTTGAACGATGGCATTTAAATCACTTTTTGATCTTGTAAGAATCAGCTCGTGCTTCGCGTTAACGATGATCTTGCGACAGTCTTCAGCGAAGCCTAATATCATGCTCAAGGGAATAAATACGTCAAAGTTGCCATCGACATCAGTTAATTTTATCGTTTCCTGAACATCGAGCCATCCAGCATTTTCCAGAAGCCAACTTTGACCAGGGTTGAGCGAAGCGAAACCTTTCAGCAAGCTGGTCAGACCAACGTTTTTACATTTATCAATCTCTACAGCGTTTAGTTCGTACCGTACATCTTCGAGCAAATGACAGATGGCGTTATTGACTAAAGTTGTGATTGCTGCTGCAGTGCCGTCCGATTTGAGCAATTTTCCAGAGATATGCAGCGAACTCTTGCTCAGTAATACGCATAAATCATAATGCTGAACGGTGATACGAATCTCATCGCTGTTATTGAGAGTTGACGATGCGTACGGTTTGTGTGCGTGTATTTCTTGGTGGGCGATTGATTCGTCAAATACGACAGGTGTTTGAATGCTTAAGATTTTCGCCTCCATCGTACGTAGCATACAACTAAACAGCAGAATCGCAGTTTGATTGGTCGAAAATTCCTTTTCCAAAAGGTGTCAGCTTTAGACCCAAAGGTATCAGGAACTCCACGTTTCGACGTGTTAGCGGTTCGGGAATCGATCGATGACTGACTTGATCGGGACATGCTGACTGACTAATATAACTCTTTTTGACCAATCTGTTATATTCAATAACTATCTTTCATTGCGATTTGATGTGCAGTCTCACAGTTATAACTCCTCCGCGAAAATTAACCGGATCTCCGTCTTGATCCACTAACCGAAGCTGTACGTGATCTATGGTCTTGACGGTGATCGGAAGGTAAATGACGTGCGACGGCACTTCCACGATCTTATATCCCGGTGGAACAATAGGGAAAAATTCGTGAATAGTATGCACTTTATGTCCGTTGACGTAGGCGCCTGTTGTAATGCTGCATTCGACTCGCAACGCGTTGACCTTGAGAATAGTTACAGGCATATCCGAATGGTGAGTTTGGTTAGCTGCCAATACGCGCGGTGTAAATCCGAGAATCTGACCAATAGAATCGTCAGGTTCTGAATTTACGACATGGTTACATTTGATTTCGCTGCATAACGTGTTGTTGTTAGGCTTTATGCTGATTTCAATGTTGGTATTTTTTAACGTGTCTTGAACATACTTTTTAATATCCTCAATTTCGTAGCTACCAGTGAATATAGTGACTACCTTTTCGGCTACGTATATTTTATTGTGACCGACATCAACGTTGGGAATGGAATTGAAGGTTAGCAGTTCAACGAGACCGAGAAAATAATTTTTGTTCAGAGCAAGTTCGATCGGAGGAAAATATTGCGCTTCGAGAATCGAAGACGTTCCCGATATCGTTAATGTAAACGAATCATCCATGACTACAAGTGCTCGACTGACGTTATGAAATTACGTGTCATGTTTATATAGCTCATCGCTTAGAAATTTCAGACACAAGTGTCCGCAATCGAATGTACCGTAATCCTGATACCTTTCGTCGTTGTACTTAACGCTACCAATACCGAAATATTTCACGAGGTCTAACGGAGGTTGAAGATGACCGAAACTGTCGAAATAAACTACATCGCTGCCGCGTTTCTTATATGCAAGCCAGTGTGTCCCAGGGCCATCTTTATCGGCGAGATTGACTACAGCTGTCTTGTTTTTATGCGGTCCGGTTTTGGGCATTTCGTTGCGCATAAAGACACCTCGGAAGTATGGAATTTTTATGATTTTTGCATACTTCAGCAAATCCCAGTTGGTCAACGCTCGGCGTGGCAGCTTCACATTAAGTTTTTTGAAAGATGAAGACCGAAACCCTTTTTATAAGGTTTGAGATGGAGACCTTTATCTAAGGCGATCGCTTCCATCGTTTTGTTATGCCGTTTGCTCTCCTCCAATTCTCGTTTAGCCGCGCTCGCATCGTTTACATCCTTTGCTATACCCGCAGCACCTCCCGCTAACGCACCCGTAGCGCTGAGACCGGCAAAAATAGGTACGAGAAAAGGTAGAAATCCGCCAACTTTTGAGGGTACCGGTAGAACGCGCAGTGATCGCACATTATGGTCACCACCTTCTTCTTTCACAGCTTCTCGAGCATCTTTGAGTGCAGACTTGATGCTCGTTTTCGCGTCGTAGCTCCGAATCATAGACTGTTTTGCCGCTCGTTTGATTTTGTTCAAGGAGACGTTCTTTGGTTTTCGACACCCCATGCCTCACTTTGTTTTCACCTTCATCATGTTAGCTACAGCCCAAGCGGCTGCCTTCTCACCCAAATTTGCGTCCGTTGCGAGAATCCGTTTCCAGGCTTTTTCGGCTAATATTTTATCCGCAACGCTTCTAGCTTCAAGGTTCTCACGATTTTTCGAATACGCTATATCGTGTTCCTTACACGCTGCATCGAGAGGATTGATACCGGAATCGCCTCTCGCGAGTCTTTCCGTCAACTTCGTACCAGGACCGCAGTATTGGTAACCGGGGACATGCAACTCGATCGGGAGTTTGTTGATAATGCTATTTACCAAATCTTTCCCACTTGATCGCTTTTTTGAGGATCGCTTACGATCACGTGTGTGCACAATCCTGTCCGCACTGCGACTGAGAGAAAGTTGTTATGAGCGATGCTTTTATAGAGAATCCAGCCAGTCACGTTCGAGATGAGGTTCGAGACACAATCGACCAAGCTGCCCGTGATGAATTTTGAAAAATTTACGCAGCAGAGTACAAAACGGAAAAAACGTCATGGCGAATTGTTGCCGAGTAGTGTACGTGCGGTATTCTGCGGACCATCTAATTGTGGCAAAACCAACGCATTGTTTGCGCTTATAACGCATCCCAACGGTTTGAGGTTCGAAAACCTGTACGTTCACTCAAAATCTCTCAATCAACCGAAATGCAAGTTTCTGAGTCAAGTGCTCGAAAATGTCGACGGTGTTGAGTATTACCGAAGATATAAATTTGATAAACCGGTGAATTCGAAAAATTAACGACGGAGCCAGGAATCGAACCTGATGTCTAGAGATGCTTGACCGGAGCCTTACTCCACTAGACCACCTAGCCGCCCTGACTCTGTTGTCGTTAATTCCTCTCATCACCAGTTTAGTTCAAATTTGTTTTTCTTGTGCTTTGTATGTGTGAATAGAAAGTTTTCGTCTCTTAAGCACCCGATGTAAGAATGTATGTAAGGAATGTTGACATGTTGGAATTTTACGCTTCTGATGGGAAGTACGTAAGACGGTCGAAAACCGTCTAATAATTCAAATGCGGATTGAGTATTACCCCTTTAACGAGCATGAGGACGTCATTGCACCGAACGAGACGCAAGATAACTCGATCATGATGTTCGATGACGTAGCGTGCGAGAAGCAGGATAACATACGCGCGTACTTTTGTATGGGTAGACATCACGATGTAGACTGTTTCTATCTTTGTCAGACGTACGCTCGAATCCTTGAGCATCTCGTGCGCGACAACACCAACTTGCTGGTCTCATTCAAACAAGACGAGATGAATCTGAGACATGTGTACAATGATCATGTAAACACCGATATGTCGTACGTAGAGTTTAAAGACTTGTGTGCGGCATGCTGGAACAGTGACAAATATGGGTTCGTAGTGATCGACAAGGATAGAGAGCTCGGTAATGGTCGGTATAGGAGGGGATTTGACAATTTTATAAACATGACAAAAGAAAAAAATACACGATCTTCGAAGGCGACGAAACGGTAGCTTTCCAGATCTAGTTGTGTCAACATGCAGGAAATTCGTAAGGAAAAAGAAGTCTTGCATCGTATCGCTCGAGTGAGTAATGCGATTCGTCGTAAGCACAGAATCCTCAAGACAAGAAAAGAGTCGCTGCAGGAAACAATGAAGGATGTCTTCAAACCTGTGGTAACCCCGCGGCAGGAATGAGTCAATGTTTCTCGAGGCACGAAACTTGTCAAGGAAGAGGTGACGGAAGAACTCAAAACTGAAACGAAGGATGAGCCGAAGAACGAAATGGAAGCAGAAGATTCTTTTGCAACTGCAGAGGAAGAGGATCAAACTGTCACGGAATCGTCAGTGAGATCAGAAAATAAATATCTTGAGATGCTCAACGATAAACAAAGACAGCACGAGTTGGATACCGTGTACGGGGTACGGAGTCTTTCTACTGCCGGGCTGATGGTTGGTGATTCACCTATAAGCTTCGAGCGCGATTTTGTTCGCGTAGGCGGCACGCTCTATCCAAAAACTCAGGGACTGCTGGAGCCGCTGTTTAAAAAGATGCCCAACAGCGCTCACATTACCCGCAATGACAAGGAGAATTACAGAAATATCCTTCTCGCAACAAATGCTCACAGAAAGTACTATAGCGCCACTGAGCCTATCCGAAACTCTCAAAGCGCCAAATTTAAGCATTTAATTGCTGAGCTGCTCAATATTTCTACGTCAGGCAAAGGAGTATTACCATCGTCACAGATCTCGAAACGTACGGGCAAAGGTGTTCTGCTACCTCAGGCTTGGGTTAATCGACAAGGTGTTAAAACAGATTATATTTTCTGGGACGACGCTAACGAGCTGGTGGAACGTCTTCGGTTGCTTATGGCATGTCATCACGAGCGGCTGGGAATATAAGTCACTACAATGAAATTATGTCGATTCTGGAAGCACTCCGGGAAGCCGGAATCATTTATTAGCCAATTCTCGTCGACTCCGCAATCATTTACGAGATGAGCGTCGACGTGTTTGGACGTCAGTTGAATAAAAACACAGCTTTGAGCACTCGCGGTCCTCCGGGTGTCGGGTTTCAGATAACAGCGGATGGGCATTACGATATACGGAACAAGAGACTGTGCAATGTCGCAGATCCCGCAGAGTCGAACAATGCTGTAACTTTAAAAGCCTTAAGACGAAAATTCAACCTGCTGCAAAAACAAATCGACAACCTCGATCAAATGATCAAAGCTTTGGAGATCACCACGAAGAAAGCCTTGGATACCTTCTACACAGACTTTAAAACAGACAGAGACTTGTCGATTCGAAACGCGGAAATCATTTCCAAATTGGACACCAGACTAAGAGCGTTGGAACATGAACGAGGAAAAGCAAGCACTGGTGACGGAACTGCATAAGCCTGCACGCCGGAATTACCCGCGTCGACGTGTAGACGTGCGCGGCATCGACGAGACCTGGCAGGCGGATCTTGTTGATACGACGTCGTACGTTGGACAAAACTAAGGCTACAAGTACATGCTCACAGTCATTGATACCTTTTCAAAGTATGCGTGGGCTATACCAATAAAGAGCAAGTCTGGAGATGATGTTACGAAGGCAATGGAATCTGTGCTTGTCCAAGGACGGGTACCGAAAAATTTACACGTCGACAGAGATACGGAATTTTACAACTCGAAATTTGAATCGCTTGTGACACGCTACGGAATCAAACTTTACTCCACGTACAGTAATTTAAAGGCTTCGATCTGTGAACGTTTCAATCGGACGCTGAAAGGTAAAATGTGGACACGGTTCAGCATGCAAGGAAGCTACAAGTGGCTTGATATCTTATCTGATTTGGTTTCGGCTTACAACAACGCCAAACACCGAACCATAAGAATGAAACCGTCGGATGTCACCGTTGCAAACGAGAGGCTGTTATTACGTCAGGCGTACGAAGGGCTTCGAGCGATACCTACCGTATTGGCAAAGTTAAAATCCGGCGACTAAGTTCGAATCAGTAAATTCAAAAATGTCTTCGAGAAAGGTTACACTCCCAATTGGACGACTGAAATATTCACGATAATTCGAGTGGAAAATACTCATCCTGTGACGTACAAGCTCAAAGACTACCGAGATCAACCCATCGCTGGTGGTTTCTAGGAACAAGAGCTCCTCAAGGTTGAACATCCGGATATCTATCTGGTGGAGAAAGCGCTCAAGAAGCGTGGAAGAAAAATATATGTTAAATGCTTAGGTTTTGACAACACACACAACAGTTGGAAAAACAAATCGGACATGTAACATTTGAATGAATGAATTTTTTTGTAAAGAACGTATGTGTCTCTTTATTTTATACCCGACACATAACAAGTATGCATCTTTATTTTTCAGACATTCGACAGACATATGCATCGTTGTACAATTTTTTATATTTCGGAGCGTTCTTATTCACCATCCTACATGATAATATTTTATACATCATGGTACAGTTATGAATTAAGTCCTACATAGATTACGATACTGTAATTACAAAGCTAAGGTGCAGGCTTGTAACCCCACGGAAGCGTGTCGGTTGTATTTTGGAACACGATCCGCTTGTCGTCATTCCAGCTCAGTGCCACTTTCTGCTGTTCTACAGTGGATACCTCGTGCTTTCGACTTAATATGAAATGCTGGTTTGTGGAAAAATTTTCACGTTTCATCGCACGTTCCAAATAATCGTTGAAAGTTATTTTTCTCAACGCTGATCCTCCAACACCTTTGGCACGTTTATTGTCTTTACCATCTGTCAAGACTCGGAATGCGTACAATTTTGCTCTTAATCCTACAAATTCCAACATTATTTTCCCATTATTTTTGTCTTTCATCGAGCCGAGAACTTTTTTGTTCGCTCGAGGCATTCCATACGCGTTACCAATCGGATAATCAGACATATTGAATTTATGCAAGTCCTCCTTCATATGTTCGTATACCGGGACAATCTCTTGAAACTATACATATAATGCGCATGCGCGAGTTTTATCGGCTGCTCAGACAGACTGGCCACTCCAAGTTTCAGCTGTCAAACTCTGCTTCTGGCGGCGATGTAGTTCATACGAAATTTTGAGGTTAGAATCTCAAACAGTCGAGGTAGTGACCCGGAAAGTTGATGCTAATGCTCTGTGAAAATTGGCTTTATTCAACTGAAATGAGAAATCCGTTTAAATGTTGGGTGCTTGGAAAAAACGCAGCAGGTGGGTGGGAACATTTTATTTGATCATTTTTATTATTTCGTACATCAGAAATAACAATGAAATTTTTTTTTTATCAACAGGTAATATGGCCAAAATGATTACATCTCTAATATTTACTGTTATCTGCCTATTCAATTTATCACACTTACAAAGATCATCGCCACTTTCAAGCAACTAAGCAACTTTCTCACTCTCTTGTGATTTTAGGTGGTAATATTGAATTTTATCACTTTTGAAAATGAGACATTAAACCGAGCGTTCAAGAAATTTAAATATCTCACTATCTGTAACAGAATGGTGAATCTTTTTTTTTCTCGAAAATAGTTCAACAAAATTTACAAATAGTCGATAGTCAATGTATTTTTTCCGATCAATAAATTATTGCTACTACTATTAAAAATTTTCTAATGATTATCAGAGTTCATTTCGCAAATTTTCAATGATGTTCGATTAAATAAATGAAGGGAACCTAATACTCAAATTGAAAATTCAAGTAACATCAGATTTATTGAAATGATTTCTGTATTTCATGTTAGTGCGGTTCGAAACAAAGAAAATCTAATCGGAAGCATAGAAACCAGGAAAGTATATCACATCCTATGACACAAGTTGAAAATCAACTTTCTCAAAATGCGCCCTAACGTCACAATTACCTTCAAGGACAATCATGTTTTAGAGTAATGTCAGAAAATTATTACGAGGATATTGACTTATCGGATTCAAGATTGTGTCCCTTATTCCATCAAAATAAATTAATATCTAATTTTTGACGAAGTTTATGAAGATTTTTTTCCAAATAATGTAATCCGATACAATATCTTGTTCATAGTCCTCCGAACATCACCTTGTAACAAGGATATTTGGAAAGAGTCCCTTTGTTGCAGGAACCATTATAAAATTCTTGGTTTTCAATTCGTGCTACTGAATAACTTCTGCGTTTCAGGTTCCATTTCCAATCTCAAAATGAGATTTTTTTTGCTCCAGACAATGCTAATATGAAATGCAGAAACAATTACGCTAAATGGAGATTCACAAGCTTTCAGTCTCAGCGTAAGACCCTATAAAGAGTGTAAAATTGAATTTGGTTTTAAGTTATCGTGCAACTAGCTAACCTGATGACACCGTCAACTAAGATTAAATTTAAAGACATTTTTAACTGGAGTTATTTAACAATTCTAGATTCAGATTGATTCAGTTTGCCTAGTGAAATTCAACCCTACAATCTAATTGAGGACTTGAAAAACTATTTATCTGAATTTAATGCCAAAGAGAGTAAAAGTAAGCTTCAAAATAAGATACCAAATTAAATGGTATAAAGTTTGAAAAACAATGCTGGTCAATAATAATGCTTGAATTGCAATGGTGCACAGAATGATTCCTCGGTAGAATGAATTGGTAGCAACGGTCAAGTAACAAACTTATCGCTATTGGCTCGATCAAAGGAAAATGATGGGATATTCAGCCATTATCATCTGTAGTATATCCCGCTCTTCAATTTTGCCTTAACTGATGTTTAGAAGGTGGCGATGACCTGATGAAATTCACGCTGGTACCTGATGTCTGACTCGAACAACCAGGTTTGATGGTTATAATGATTGCACCGCTCGAGAAACCAGGATCCTTGCCACCTAAACGTTTTGACCATCAGGTAAGGCATAATTTTCCTCGTGTTAATCAAAGTTTAAACTTTGAGCCTGCTGAAAAAAAAACTAATTTTATTATTGAATCCATGTTAAAATATTGTAATAGTCAAAGATGACGTAATCAGAAATTTACCTACATGCTTCCATGCCTGACAAATTTAGTCCCGCTTTGACGATGAATTATTTCGTACCTGAAGATATTAGAAGCTATCATTATCAGACAGGATCTTTTGGTATTTTTTGATACAACTAATTTCCAATAAAATGCACAAAACATAAATCGTTAATGAGACGCATTTTTAATTTTATGTAAATAAAGAAACTGTTCACAATAAACTTTGTTTTTACTTGCCTACCTCTGTTTGTCCAGACTCCCACTTGTTAATGACATTTCACATTGAATTTCAGATTTCTTCTTTCAATAAATAACACCCAATTTCTGTATCATTTGATATTTGCTTTTTCGTTAAATTCTTTATTGCGTCGGTTGGATATCTTCCGATATCGACCGCGGTATTGCTGAACGATACTGTTCTTCTTAAAAAATTCACGTTACGTAAAAATAAACAGCAGCATAACTTCAATCTACGGCTTTACGCGCGAGAGATTTACAGCTTCAGTTTCATTTTGTGTACGTTGGCGCTCTGCTCAGCAAACGAAAACATCGCCGCAGAGCGATTTCACCGACCAATGAGATTGAATTATTTGGCGCATGCGCATCGTATGTATAGTTTCAAGAGATTGTCCCGGTATGTCGGGGACGGTAAAGTTGTAAATCAAACTGTCGGTATCCGTATACATTAATTTTGCTCGGTGGCCAAATTTCTGCTTAATATAATTATAATTAAAATCATAGATGTATGTTTTAGACAGATCCAGGATGGAAAAACCTGCATACAATGGTTTATTCAACTTGACTTCCGTCTTACTCATTTCGACGATACCCAGGTAACAATTTAATCTTTTGACATGAATGTGACGTCTTTATTGTGATGATCCTGATACGTCCAACTGTAAACGTAATCTTTACGTAATAAAAGTAGAACTAACATATCGGAAACGTAAACTCCATATAACGACAATCCATCACAGCCACACCAGCGTGTTACGTAAAGTATATGCTATGGTGTATATGCGATAATACCTTCCATAGAAATGATGTAAGACATACGGACCGTTTGTACATAACGTATATGGAACAGTGTAACATTTACTTTACATATTTGAGGAATCAAGTGTGACGTAACTAACATAACGTACGCAAGCTGTAACCGCAATCTGCCGCATCTACGTTACAGTGTATCTTTGATTGTACCATCCCTTGAAAGAGACAGCACGGATACATAACTTATGTGCGCATAAGCGCAACGTATACCGAGATCTACGGCTCCTATGTTTCTGCGTATCTGCTACTGCGCCATCTCTGAAAGTGGAAACATAACCTCGAACATATAACCTGCAAGTTCTTATAAGTGAAGCATAATATTATGCAGACGCGTCGTGTGTTTTATTTGTGACTTCAATACAAATTACTAATAAATATAATATCAGGTAATTCGTTACTATAAATATAATATCAGGTAATTAGTTTATATTTTTCTTATTCAAGCCGAGTCGTCGGTTTAATCGACTCTGTTTAGTGAGTGAATTTGTATAAAAACCACGAAAAAAATTAAGGAATCGAAAATCTGGATACTTTGACGAGTATTCGAGCGTTTTACGGTACCGTATCTCTTTATAAATGAAAACGCTCAATCTTCTGATAAACATATAATAGGTAAAGGTATAAATTTTGAATCAGCCAAAAGTGTTTTACAATTAGATGAAAATATTCACTCATTTCCCCTCTGCCAAAATAAATTGTACACAACGTATTGCAGGTACCAATTATTTGTTATAGGTTATATATATTTTTCCTATGAAGACGATTAGTTTCCTCTGCAAAAAGTTCAAAATTTTGTCTGGGTTAACGATTTGAAGAATATATTATACTTAATTAGTATGGGATACTTGGGGTCTAAGCTAATTTTTTGTAATGGTTGTGACAGCTAAATTCAAATAACATATCATTATGCTAATGCGGTTGATGAGCATTTCAATGCACTCGATCATTTTCACAGGATATTATCGGAAGATGCTCAAGATTGGAAAGGAGATTACTATTCTGTCTACAAGGCAGCGAAGACGATTAATTTTAAAAGAAGCTAAGAAATTGAAAAAGTGCTAAAAAAAGTAAGCTCAAAAACTAATAGTGAAAAATATGAGCATAATTTGAACGAAAATAGCTCAGAAAATACAGATCCTAATGTTGAAGCATCAGAGGCAGGGTATTCAGAATATAATTTCCTCGAGACAGAACAAAGCAGTCCAGCTAGAGACGAAAACTTCAATGGTGAGCCTGATAGTAGCGGTAGCAGTAGTTATTTCACAAAGAATACTGAAGATTGTGAACAGCATAGAAACAAAAATAATTCTGATATCTATACGGAAATTCAGAATTGGGCTATTGAATCATCAATAAGTCAAAACCATCTGAGCAATTTGTTGAAAATTTTGAAGAAGTATGGACATGATTTGCCATCTGACGCAAGGACTTTTATGCAAACACCAAAAAATATAAAAACTACCAGTATGTCACCGGGTAACTATTATCATTTTGGTTTGGCCAATGCTTTAACTAAATCTGTTTTGAAGTATTATGCGCCTAAAGATTTTCCATCAGTAATCAAATTCAATATTAATGTGGATGGTCTACCTTCAACGAAAAGCTCTGGAAGCCAGTTTTGGCCAATTTTAACGGCTATTGAAGCACCTTTTCATACTCAGCCTTGCGTCGTTGGCATATACCATGGCAATGAGAAACCTCTGGATTGTAACGACTTCTTGAAATATTTTGTCGAGGATGCTTTGAAGGTTTGTGAGTCGGGTATACAAATAGAAGGCCACAAAATATCATGTGAACTGAACGTCTTCATATGCGATGCACCTGCGAAAGCCTACATCACTGGTACCAAAAGACATAACGCATACTTTGGATGTAGCAAATGTATGCAAGAGGGTAAATTTAAGGCAAATCGTGTGACGTATCCTGAAGTTGATGCTACTTTGAGAACAGATGAATCATTCAGATTGAAAGTCAACGAAGAATATCACAAGAAGCGATCCATTCTCGAAGACTTGAAGATAGGAATGGTGAGCCAGTTCCCACTGGATTATATGCATCTCTTATGCCTTGGTATCATGAAAAAGCTGCTTCAATTCTGGGTAAAAGGAAGAAAAAATGTGCGGATGACCAGTGCACAATTGAAGGCGGCCTCCGATTACTTGATGTCGTTAGCCGCAACATTATCTAAAGAATTTGCAAGAAAGCCGAGACCGTTAGAGCAAGTCGATCGATATAAGGCAACGGAACTAAGACAACTCTTACTCTATACTGGACCGATAATATTTAAAGAACATTTAGATAAAGATAAATATTATCACTTTCTTAGCCTCAGTGTCGCTGTACGAATTTTATCCAGCGAAAAATGTTCTACGACACTGATAGACTACGCACGGAGCTTATTGATATATTTTGTATCAAATTATTCACGGCTGTACGGTGCAGAACATATTTCTCACAATGTTCACAACTTAATCCATATTTGTGACGATGTACAATTACTCGGCCCTCTCGAAAAGTACAGTGCTTTTAAATATGAAAATTTTATGCAAAAAATTAAGAAAAAAGTTAAAACATCGAACAAACCCTTACAACAATTTATCAACAGGGTCCACGAAGAAAATGAACTGAAAATAAATCCTGCACAAAGAGAGTATCCGATTATAAAATTTGCCAGCACCGGAGAAGACAGTGAGGGTAGACGATTTATAAAGTCAGTAGAGTATGAAAACTTCTTCTTGGGTACAAAAAAAAGTGATAACTGTGTTCTTTTACGCAATGAAAACATTATAGCCGTCAACCGTATTTTCCTCAGAAAGAACAAAATATTTTTGTACGGAAAAAAATATCGGGATTCGAAATTATTCTTCGATAAGCCCTGCGACTCTTCGGAAGTCGGTATTAATGTAGTAGATGAGGAACGTTACGAATTCGTTGTGATTGAGGCCAGACACATTGAACACGAGTGTTTGAAAATGCCCATAAACGAGCGAGATAGTGTCGTATTTCCGATGGTTCACGAGATTTGAATTTCCGACGCGTAATTAAACAAGCAGTTCACCTATGCGAGCCTACCCTGCGCGCGCAGGCTCCTATACGTACGCACCACGTTGTAACGCTCTTACAAGCCGAGCTTCAACAAGTCTCACACGTGCGTGTACGGATCTCACCACGCGGTTTGCAAGGTAAGTACCGAACCGATAATCCTTTATTTCTCTGTTTTGTTTCAAATTTTCACATTTAATCAGCTTACAGCTAAAATCGACTCAATTTAGTTCTGGATCTAGGTTACCACTTATGGTATTTGCTACCTACTTACGTTTCTATAACCTATACATTTTTGCAACTCGTGTGCAACCGGTAATAAATTCGTCTCGTATATATTACGCATTCCCCGCAGATTCAAATAGGCAGTAATTGATCCCAAATGGAAGAAATTCCTGATCAATATTAAATTTGGCAAATGTATGTAGGTACTTTACCGTAAGAGAAAAAATCGCACTATTCTCGAAATGCACGTGCGATATATTATATGCAAATGATATATTGTTAGCGCGATTGGAGAGATGAAAATCTGTGGTTTCGATTTTCTTAATTTTACAGAAGAAGATATTTCGAAAAATCCTTTGGTTTTCATTAAAATTCAATGATCATAACCCGGCGACTATTCTTCAAGTTTTCAATATAAATAATGGAAGTAATTGAGTACATTGTTCGATGAAACTTATTGTTGAGATCCATTAAGATTTACAATAGATAGCAATAGAGCATCTAATTGAGGTAGGGAGGTTATGATAGAATGAATTAGATATCCAATTAATGTTTCTACTACATGACTCGACGTCTTCCTCAGAAATTCAGAATTTTATATTTTGATATTGACAAATATAAAGTTTTTAGTCCTCAAAGGAAACTATCGACCATGTTTTAGCGATGTCGATTGCATAATTTGGGTCTTTCGTTGCCACCCTGCTTGATCTCAAGTGATGAAATTCATTGTTAATAATATATTGTTCTATACTTTTGTTATCTAGTGAATTCATTTACTGACAATGACTCTGACTGGGCCATACGCTGTCGTTACGTTTCTCGACGAAGATGATTTTAGTGATGGGGACGATGATATAACGTCCGAAGTTCCAAGTACATGGCTCACTGCTACCAAAACTGAGTGTTGGTGGCCGAAAACGGCAGACGTAAAATCATACATAACAAAACGAAAGCCCCCTGTAAAAGACAGTAGAAAGTGGACACTCTGCCATGTTAAATTTGAAGGCTATTACGGTAAATAATTGTATAAACTGCATGTAATAGGCCCCCTTGCTTTTGTGAACTCAATTGAAAATGAAGTGATCGTCTAAAGCTCCGTGATATACTGTAGAATGCTTCGTGTTTATGCCAAAGAAAAACTGTGCAATTTAAAGTACTTGAATGTCATTGAGCGTTTGAAAAAATCTTCCAATCATGATAATTTAGCAGATCGTAATATGATTCATTTATTCGATTAATAGCGTAATGTAACAAGCTAGGTAGACATAATTGAATATTTACAATTCTCATATTTACAGAAAATTTGGAGAAAGCTCGGTCTGCGGCTGCAACTAAAAAATCTGAAAGTGAGAGTAGCTCCAGTCAAAGTCAAGGTGATAAACCATATCTTAGAAAAAGGAAACAGCCGCTTCCTCGCGTAAGGGAAGAATCTACCGATAGGGAAGATTCGCCTGACAGTGAACATCCCACAACAACCTCGATGCCAGAGCCACCGAAACTTGATAAAAAGAAGAATATGAAACCTTCCGTTAAAAATCGATCCACTGATATACCTGATCAGACAGATATTCAAAAAAAAAAAATCATCCCCTGATATACCTAATCAGACAGATATCCCAAAGTCATCAAAACGAAGCCAAACAAAGAATAGTAATCCACTATCAGACTCTCAGACAATAATAGACATTAAGCATTTACCCATTGATTTAAACTCGACTAATACGAATACTATTAGTATCCCCCCGGCACGAGCGAAACATATCGTAGGGAAAGATACCAACCTATCGTCAACACCTCATGCATTTGAGTCTTGGCCCATCGATATTGTAGTAGATGATTTTGACATAAATGCGGATAATGGAACTGCAGGTACATATATGGATAGTATTTTTTTATACAAGTTCCTAAAGGTGGCATGTGTGCATGAGTGGTCTATGATTTGGATTTAGTAGTGTAGAATAACCTTAATGAATGATAATTGGGTACCGTCAAATTTTTTATTTGGTTGATAAGCGTATTTTTTTTTATCTACAGACTTTCCAAGCAGTACAAAAAGACGCGGTGATCCTTCCCTAAATGCTAGTGCTTTACACCCTTCTGCTCATCAGGGTCTAGGAGGGCACTCAATATTATTTGACGGTAGTCTCCCTGACTTATGTAATAGTACGTATATGAGAAATTGCGACATACGCAATGCAAATTTTCTTGGATCAAAATAATATTCATGGTTCACAATGGAAGTACATGGGCTCGAGTACAATACGATTATTTTGCTTTCAAATTCTCAGGAAAAGACAAGAATACTCATAGAAGGTAACCTTGATTCGTTTTTAAAAAATTTTAGAGTGACCAAGTCCTGCTTGAATTTTGTATTCAGTTTCGATTACGTATTTGTGTTTGTACAGAAAAATTCTCGGCATTAACCACACTATTGGCTGAGATGTTGGTCACTCAACAATTAGTGGATCGACGTTTAGCTGAGATTGAAAAGAAAGTGGGTCAACATGGAACTGTAGGTCACGGAAAAGATTTTAAAAAGGTTACAGACGATCTTCCATTCAAAAATACTGCTGATATACAAGCGTTTGAAAACAAATTGGCTGATGCAGATTTTTGCAGTACTTTTGTGAGTGATTCATGATGTATTTTTACAAGGGAATTAGCAAGTAGACCTGCTCATTCAATTTTGGACAGAATTGTTTCTTTTCGTATTCTGAAACATTAACAGACGGTTGAATCAACTGAAAATCAAAAATGCCTCCAATCATTCTTTGATTATGGTAATAAATGTATTGTAAAAAATTCAACTCTGATGAGAGTGTGTGTGTAGGAAATTTTTCTGAAGAGGTACGGCTGGGAATCTTAATCACTTTTATTGTATCATGGGAAATTCATAGCAAGAGTATTACGATTTGTCTTTTTCTAGTCATTCAAAGATTCAAAAGCCGACTATTTTGGCAAAATTTCAAGCGAGTTTCTCTCAAAATATCCTTTCGAAGCAACGACCGTTGAATATGTTCCTATGAGAATTGATCAGTCATGTACAGGCATTTTTTTACAAAATATTTGATACATAAACTTTACAAATGAAAATAATTATCTTTATGGTAATATTGTTACTCTCAGGTAAAGTATGTTGGACAAATTGGCGGGAACAGTGCCAAAGAAAATACTTTAAGAATATTGCGACAAGTATTCACCAACGACTTCGCTAAAGACGCTTCATGGTGCGGTCTGAGGGCCAATTTTCAACTTTCAAATTTGAAAGTCACAGCAGCCATCAAAGGTTAGTGTGATTATTAAAGCTACATTCACAGAACAGTGAGTAGGCATCAATACGACACTAACTTGTATTTAACTCTACAGATGGAGTGAGACTGTCATACACCTGTACAGATAAAGAATTTGAAGATACGGTGTCAGAATGGTTCCGCCAAGCTAAACAGCGGTTCAAGAGAGAGAATACAAAAAAGAACGGACCTCAACCACATCCTGCAGCTAATAATTAGTACAGATGATGACGCGCTAAACCATGACAGTTTCCATAAGATGCCCCAAACAGATTTATGGGGTACATAAGAAGGAGATGCAGGTCTCATTTCCCCATTATCTTGCCTCGTCTTCGTACCTTTCTAAATATCTAACGTTTTCTTTGGTAGTCTATACCAAACAATTAAAGACCTGGAAAGTACAAAGTACAAAGATTTATTTTATAGTTTATTCGTGTTCAACGTTGAGAAAATTTTTTACTTAGATTATTAAGATTAAAAAAGACAAATTTGATTGATGAAATATTATATAAAATGAGCTACGTGCTCATATTGTCATAGATACACGTACAGTGTGGTCACAATAGAAATATTACACGTAGTATTTGGACATTTTTTTTCACCATTTAAACTTCTTCTATTTCTTTCACTCTATTCAATATCGACGATTACGTTAATTGTGAGAGTTTTTCTGGCCTTATCAAAACAAACACATCGTCCAGTTACGAGATTGTGATAATTTAACCAATAGAATAACAGAGGAAAGCACTGAAGTGTTCGTGCCTTGAAATAGTTTCAATACTATGCCCATCAATGAAGTATAATAAATTAGTAGATGACTAAATAAGTTTGAAGAAGAAAAGTATACATACACTCGACCGCTTCTAACAGCAAGACCCTAACTCACGAGCTCCGCTTGTAAAGACTTATCTCAGGCACTCTATATAGTCCGATTACAGAGATCGCTATACTCGGAGCTCCTAAGGTCTTTATAACCGGAGCTCGCGAGTTAGGGACTTGCTGTTAGGAGCGGTCAACATGTACTTCAAAGTTCACTTAGTAATGATCTACTATACACAAAGGTATGGCTTCTCTACTTCGCTACTTTCTTAATTTTTTGAACATTAATGCTTATTATTCACTTTGTTTGATGAAACGTTTTTTTTTCTCCTCCATGTACTATATTTCGACACATATTTCATATCTTTCATAATATTAATATATATACTCAATCAAATAAAGGCCTAAATAATAAAATATAATATTGAGATAAACTATTTCTGTGATGTGGATTAGGTAATACAAGAATCAAACATTCAATAAGACTGTAAAATGAAATTGTTCCTAATATCCAATTAAGCTTTTGAATTTATGTTTGTCTGTTAAATAGATATATACGTATGAGAATTAGTACAAATGTACGATAAGATCTTTGTATGCTCTATTTATGAGCAAGTCAATAAGTAATACATAATATAATAAACGAGAATACTATATCTCACAGAACAATAGTTATATACTTGATACATTTATGGATAATTGATCGTGATGTATCTGATACCTACCATCATTTCCTGAAACACCTTAGCGACATGGAGGCCATGTAACTCCGATTTCAAGCGGTGCATGATTGCTATGTAGCCTTAACGTAACATTGTGACGTCTCTGTTCTGCCAAATTCACGCTTCAGCAACGTAACTGGCATGTAGCCATTCAACACGATCGTGACGAAACTGTAGCATGATATGTGGCGGACATTTTAGAGTGCCTGGACCATTACATTCACGTTTCATACAACATACCTGTGATATTCACGGAACTAAGTGTAACATAATTTTTATGTGTTTGTTACGAAACTATGTTGCCTGGGTAATCATCTCTTTGTCGAAAACGGTGCAGCTGTGAAAATTAGGCTTTGCTATGGTAGCTCTAGCACCGTACCGTCCATCCCATTCGGTGATCAATCGAACATCTCTGTACTTTCGCACGTTTTCCATTGTTTTGCCAAAAACTGCGTGGTTCATCAGTTTGTAAAAATTTTCCTCGAATTCGTTGTGAGATTTTTTCCGCAAATCGGTATTCAAATCTATATATTTTCTGAGCCACGGGGTTTGCCTGAATTTGAGAACTCTGTGAATTTTGAGTAATTTTAAGCCTAATTGTGAGCATTGTTTCAAAACGCTGTAGAGAACAACGTGGTTTTTCTTGGAAAATAGCGTAGGCGTCAATTTTGGCTGTTTATTGTTCGAAATCGGAGGTACATTGTGCTCCGGACAGAACGGTAAATCTTCATGAGTTTCATGCAATTCCGCAGGATATTCCAAATCTACCTCGAGCATGTAACCAAACTCCGCATCGTCCGAGATGGTAAGAACGTCGCATTGTCTGAAGTCTGACCCCCATTCGAAGGAACTGTATGGCAGAGCAAAGCTTGTAGCAGCACCGTACAAATTATCAACTTGAAAGTACATGAGATAAGATCCTCCGACCTCAGGATCGAATTCCTCTCCCATATATCTATTATTGGCCTTTGCGTATCTGTTCGAACACTGTGACACACCACCTCGAATACCTTTTTCGATAAACATAACCATGTCTATATCGGTGAGAAGCTCGAGTTCGATGCCTGAACATTTTAACATTGCATCAAACGACACACCGGGCGCTGTGTAGTAATGTAATGGGTCCAGTTTGTACGTCGTCCAACAATTCTGTCGAAAATTTTGAAAAACGTCAGCCAGTAAAAACACGTCCGTCTGTAAATACAAGTCCGAATACTCTCCCAAAGTTTGAACGTTAAAAGTTTGCCATACGTCGCACGCGTGTGCGTAGTCGTCGTCTGATATATTCCGGTCATTCAATTTTGAATAAAACTGTTCTTTGGCTGGTAACTGTTTCTCCTCGAGCTTCTCCCAACTGTCTATGTATTCGTACGGGAAGACACCTTTCCTAGTCAATAACCGAAATTTGTTCAAGCTACTGCAGAATTTACGTGTTATTGTTTTTTGACAATCGTCCAGATACGATGATAATTTATGGAGGCTGCTAGGCATGAAACGGTACGAATCTATGAAACGGAAGGTTACATCCGTTCCCTTAACGAATTTAGTAGAGGAAATGTACTTTTATTCATTAACAGGTAATAGTTCAACAGTACCTTCGAATGACGTTGCCAGGGCTTTGATCAGAAAATGCGAATCGTAACCCGACAAATTGTGGAATATCACTGGGATAGTGTGCGATTTTTGGTAATTTAGATTACAGCTGCGGTGAGCCGCACCACGGTACTTTCCCGTGAAACGACAGTGATCCGGATGTTTAACGTCTATGGGTGTAAACGGTTTTTCACAAATATGAGGGACCGCCGATAAATCAAATTCGTTGATCTGATTGAAATTTAGTGGTTCCATCGGTACAACAGTCTTGTAGTATCCCTATAACTAATGTGCCAATTCCTTCAACTCATTCACAAACCATTGGATGCAAGTTTCTCCGCGATTAATTTTGAATTTTGAAAGCGAATCGTTCAACGCACAATGCAGATAGTAAGCTATACTATACGGAAGATGCTTCTGATAAATTGTTTTATTTTTCCCAAAACTTTCATGTGTGGGCTGCAGTAAACATTCTAGATCTGCGTAAACGCAGAATAGAACTGTTTCTTTGTGCTTGAAATTTTTATATTTCAGTATTTTTTCCTCATCTGTAGGTCAAATAACTTTGGTTTTGTTCAAATTCATGCAATCTACATTGTGCTTGAACAAACACCTTTCATATTGAAAGTGTGATAGACACATATCGCACAACCAAGTACGACCATTACGTTCAGAAATTTAGGAACTTGTCAACCGCGATAAATTCCGAATCCATGCAAAATGATGTATTACATTCTTTTCAATATTTTCCATACCATCATCATCATCGTCATCGTCGTTTGCAGACTCTATTAAAAAGATGGATTGTAGGCTTATCAGACTTGTTTCGGCTTAAATAAATGGGTACAATTTCACTGCGCTTTTGTTTTTCCGTACTATCTATACCATAAATGTTAATTGAAAGTTTGTTAAGTTTCTCAGATTTTGGAATCTGGTCTAAAGACATTGGAAAATGCAAACCGTCGTATTGTAGCACTGAGCTGAAATGTGGATATGAAGTAATTTCATTGGGATTTGTGTTGTTGGTCGGAAAGAGGGCTGCGGTGACCGACCATAGAAAGCAATATGAGTCGCTGTTGCGGATGTTGACGACAGCCTTCTTATCTTGAATATCTTTGGGTAGTGGTGTGTATGTGAACACACCGCCTCGCAGTGGCACGTACTTGTTGATATTCACAGTCAAATTGATTATTTCAGTCAGCGACCAACCAGAGTCTCTCTCTTGAAAATCTTCCACCTTGGCCAACACTTTTTGCTTTACGTTCTCTTCGAACCACCCGTGTATGTCAGCTGGCTGGAGGATGATCTGGTTTCTGGTGTTAAAATATTTCATTTCCTCAACAAGTTCAGCGTTTTTCGTTACATTGAATTTACAACACAAGACACAGTTTGCTTTTAAACTTCCCACTTTTCTTCAGTCTGGCAACGACAAGGTGTTTCGCATCTTCCAAAAACCTGTTCAAATCTTTACGCCGCAGATTGATAATGGCTCCCGTTCGAATTCGGCTTTCTAAAGCTGTCTCCAAATCTAGCCACCGTACTCGATCGCTTCTTCGTCGGCTTCGTAATCCGTCACCCACTTTTTGAAATTGTTCAAATATGACTGTCAACGATTTCAGAATTCCAATTGTAGTCAAAATTCTTGTCTTCTCCCTGATCGTTGAGGCGTTGTTGCGTAAGATTTTATTCAAAAGCCTGATATTTTGGGTTCCGAATCGAATCCATTTTGCAATCTTTGCCGGTGACGATTTTTCAGATGAAATCTTGAACGCCGTTTCCATGATTTGTATTAATTTCAAACACTTTTCGGAATCCATGTTTCTTCTTCCTTCGATCATGCACTTGACAAAGATAGAGTTGCAAAGCTTGCTCTAGAATGACCGCTCTACGCTGACACGGTCCCTTTTATGGGTAAACACCGACGTGACTCACACATTGCCGAAAATTCGTGAACAACCGTATGCAATATTTTTCAGCGAAAAAAATTTCAAGATATTACTCGAACGAACCTGCAGCGCGTGGAAGATAGCAAGGCAGTTCTTGGAACTTGGCGAAGAAGTTTCGCACGCCTCATGTACGAGAGAGAGCTATGAGAGTGAACTAATCGCTAGAGTTACGCATGGAACTGTGATAGGCTTAGTAGATATCGTTCACCGAGAGCGTTACGGGGATGTTTTACGGTGCCAGTTTCACGATTTCGAGGTCTACGCACTAGTGCAGTAGGACAGAGTGAGAAGGATATAACCTGCAAACGTAACAGACAAGTGTCAACCACTTTATGATTTGGTATTAGTTTAATCGTGAACCAAAAACATATGAAGTTGAGTAAGCGCAATAGTGAATAGCGTGAGACTACGTAGAGATAAGAGGGCAGGACAGAGACCATGAGATTAATGTAAGAACTGCAGGAGAGTTAGCGAGTAGGAAAAATAGAGAGAAGTGGTATGCTGGACGTAACACCCCCCCCCCCCCCCCCCCCCGTCAGAGGGAGCATAGCGGTAGATATGGTCCCGAATATGGAAAGCAAGAAGGTCGAAATATCATATACAGTAGTGAAACATGATTTCAAAGTATGTGCTTAACATTAGTTTTACAATTTTTCTTATTATAGGTAGTGTATGGTATTTATAATCTGAATATAATATGTTGTCCGTATATATGAAAATGATAATTGGTGTGTGTTTACAAGTATGTAGTCGCAGTACGAATGTAGAATGAATATTGATTGATGCGTTTAGCAACATTAGTCGGATATTTGAGGATGAGTGTTTGTAATGGTAAGTTTATGTTTAAGATAGTATGGTTCATATTCTGGATTGCGTATGAGCGAAAGGCATATAGTTATAATACTATGGTTACATAATGTTGTTTAAAGCTAGGCGCCTAGGGTTAATGCGCATGGAAGCGGGTTAGTACACTTAAGATTAAACAACAATGATTTCTTTGATTCGCTGGGTTACTAAGTAATACTATTTTTTTTTTTTTTTTTTGATATATCGAGATACAGAGTTTGACCTATTCGTACAATGATATCGGTTATGAGTGTAGATATATTTTGGGCTAATTGTAAACTAAGGGTATAAGATCGTCATTACAATCATTTTAATGCAGTAGTGTACACAAGCATTTATTTTACTTATGTCTGTTTGACAGCGCAACAGCAGATCTTGGTAGCAATATAGTAGATGCCTATTTGTAATAAGGTTTTCGTAAGGTTTTAAGTACTGGTGGGTTTAAAAGAAGCGGAGGTGCTGTGTAAGGAACTTCATCATGGGTTTCTACTCCGTTGGGAATGGGTAAGACAGAAGAAGTAGGTGGGTGGATAATGTTTAGCTCGATTGGATTATCATACCCTGCTTGTTGGTCGTACTGTGTTTGCTATTGAAAGGGTTAATGTGGGATTTTACTATGTATGTGCGATTTTCAGTTTATTGAGATGAACTATTTTAGTTTTGTTTAGCGTGAGGTATATTTCGGCGTTAACGTCATCTATTATTCGTTTCATTACATACGGGCCTTTATAATGATCTTTGAATTTTGACCTTGTTTCGTTGAATAGGTAGACAGTTTGTCCTACTTCAAATCATTGTGGGTTAATCGTTCTGTCGTAGTGTTCTTTACTTTTCTGTTTAGCTTGTTTCAGGTTCAACGCGGCGCGTTTACGGATGTCTGTGAGATTCGCTATTAGATCGAGGAGGAATGTATCGTATGTATGCGTGGATGTGTTGCTTAGTATCGCATCTGTCGGTAGTTCAGCTTCCGAGCCGAAGATCAGCTGGTGAGGTGAATAATGTGTACTGTCGTGTTTCGCTGTATTATAGCAGAAAATGGCAAAACGTATGAATTCATCCCAATCTTTACCTTCGTTGGTGTAATGTTTGATGTATTCGGTAATTACAAGGTGACTTCTTTCTAATGAGCCGTTTGATTGCGGTCTATAGGCGGTTGTTCGTAGTTGTTTAATTTTGAAGAGTTTACAAAGTTGTTTGATGACTGTGCTCATAAAATTCTGTCCTTGGTCTGTAAGTATTGCTCGAGGAGCACCGTAACGTGTAATGTATTCTTTTGCGAATGCTGCGCCTATAGTTTTGGCGGTGGCATCAGGTAAAGGGATGGCGTCCAGGAATTTTGTCAAATTGCATTGTATCGTCAAGAGATATTTGTTGTTCGATTTAGTATGGGGTAGAGGTCCAACAATATCTAATGCCACTTTGTCAAAGGTCTCTGCGGGCGTGTCAGTGATTGCCATGGGTAATTTTGTTTTGATCCTGACTAGTTTTTTCCTCTGGCAACTGCCGCAAGATCTGATGATATTTTGAATTTGCTTTTTCATATTTGGCCAAAAATATTTTTCTCTTATTTTATTGAAAATTTTTGTAACGCCTTTGTGTCCTCCGATCAGTGACTCGTGGTACTCTTTGATCATGTCTTCGCGTAGTCGTTCGTCTGGTATAATTGTAGTATTTCTACAAAGTGTTACTCGAATGTCTGAATCCGCAAAAATGTGATAAATGAGTTTTTTAAAGATAGATCGTGGAATATCATCAACTCCTGGTCCTGACATGGGGAATGATATGGACCGAATGTCTAGTCCGGACAAGATAATCCTCAAGTTAACTAACGTGTAGAAAATGTCGTCAATCCTGCCCGGGTCTGATTGACGTGGTTTCACTACGAGGGTAAATATGTATTTGTTGTTTTTCAACCGAGTTTTAATTACGTCGGATATTTCTGGATTCTGGTTTTGAAAGGATTCCATGCTTATCAGATTTCCGTCTATCAACTGTTTTTCTAGTCCTTCTGTCCAACCACAATTAGCTGATACGAAATGAGCGTAATTATCGCACAACATGAGAAGTCCGTCATTAGTTTCGGTTACGTTGGGTGTTGGTAATATGTCATTTTGATTTTGTATGAAGTAATCTGAGCAACAAAAGTTGTCATTGTCAATATGGGGGCGGTCAGGTTTTCGCTCTTCGGGATTGTCGCGACGTTGTGAGCCTAAAGGTGGTAGCGTTGCCGTAGGTACAACGGAGGCATCGCTATCCGTGTCTTCAACAGCTGACTCCGGATCATGTGTCCCGGAGTCACTCTCCGAGATATCAGTTGGGTAGCGCGAGGGAGTAGAAACCGGAGCATGTCTTGGAGCTGACCTAGTGCCGGTCCGACGCATTGGCCGACGAGTTACAGGGGGAGCAGGGATTCTGGGTGTTGATGCGTCTGCTTCAGATTCAGAAGATGTCGAGTCATAAGTCGGGTTTTGATAATTACAAATGGTGATCGTTATGTCGGAGTCTTTAAATATGTAATGGATCATCCGATTAACAAGGTACTTCAGGGTCTAGTTGTTGTAGTTGATCTCGGGTGATTATTTTCCTATCGATTAGTTGTCCTGCGACTCCTCGTGATGTCTTGCAGTCTGCCGAGATACAGTGGGCTAGGTTATCTTGTCTGTCGAGGAAATTGGCGTGTATCTCTTGAATAAATTTACTATCTGTTAATGGTAGGTGGTTAAGATCTGTTACGAATTCCGTGAATCGAGGGGCGTAATTTCGTCCTTTACTGGTAGTGGCTTCGGGTGTCGGCTTATTCAGTGTGTCGGACTGTTCTTCACATATTTTAACACTACGACCCTGGGGCTTACCGGTGTTTTGGTTTGATTTAGATGAGGTGAGTGGTTGAACTCGTTCCGTAGTTTGCTTGATCGTTTTATCGACTACGATCGGTGCCTCCGTTGCGCTGCTATTGTCAGTCATACTGGCACTTGAGTCAGAGGTAACAGTAGAAGTCGAAGTGTCTTGTAATGCTTTGTTTCGTCTTCGTGGGGAAGGGCTGGTGGATTCATGTGCAGATCCATGCGCTCGTATTGCGTGCTGGTCTACATGTTTCATTCGCTTGTGAGCGCCGGTAGATGAAGATAGCGTATCCGGTTCGTGAGCACGTGTTGGGTGTTGGTGAGCTATTTCGGTGAGTCTGTGAGCGCTGGTAGACGAAGATAGCGTATCTGGTTCGCGAGCACGTGTTGGGTGTTTGTAGGATCGATTCACATTATTTTTACTTTTATTGAACATGTGAGGCCCATATTTTCACACACAGTCACATACAGATACACACACACACTCATCCCAATTTATACATTGTTTTGTGATTTGTCTCGGAGTTTGGTGAGATTTTTGAATAAACGATAATTCAAGTTTTGACTTATCCAGGATGCTCGTTTTTTCCCACGTTGGCTCCTGCCCTGGGACTGGAATCCGGGATCGAAGTCGATGATTTCAATATATTCTCCACGTTAAATCTTGTTTTAAGTACTGGCCAGTTTCCGTTGAGTCGACTACAGAGAGATGAGCGGATGACCGGTCCCTTCGACGTCCCAGAGCAAAGAGGCCGAGCTCACGAAAGCGAACTCGGTAGTGTGATCGGAAAGGGGAAAATGAGAAATCGAGGATCGATTGATTCTTCGATTATAGAATTCGATTTTACCCGCGGATGAATTCAAAATTTGGATTTATCACCTTACAATTCCCCTCCTGTAATGCGACGCATCTTGGATGAGGTGTGATGCATGACACCCGGATGAATGGCTCAACCTGTCCGTGTAAAGCAATGTTGATTCTCGATCGGAGATTCATTGGTCGAACAACGACCTTAGATCGATTCGAAACCCTTTGTAGTCGTGCGATGACAATTTATGATGTGACGACTCGAGGGACCGATGATTCTTGACCATGAAGCGAGAACGGCTCCAGTGCTTCAAAGATCGTTGATGCCTTTCATTTCTGGACAAGAGATTCGTCCAAGGTCATGGAGCCCAGTGGAGGAGTTCGGTCTAGGAACACGATATCCTCGGTCGTCCGACGACACACGACTTATGGCAGCGCTTTCTTTCGTCATGTACAACAATATTCAATTACTCACAACATTTCTTAGCAAAGCATACAGCCCGAGGAAAGAGAGAAAAAAAAAAAAAAGTACAAATAAATATTTTCGACTTCTGATACAAATCGCACACATTCCGCAGTACGGCATACCACACATTAAAAATATACAAGCAGATATTCCATCTCAAATCAGGACACGGTCACCACTCACACACTATCTAATTCAAAAACGATCTTGTCATACAACATCAATGACCGCGTTATGTTTTAAAGGGTCAAGGAGACATATCTCCTCTTGTCATTCCAGAATCTGTTTAATCGTATAGATTTCCGTCGTCATATTCATAGCAACGATATTTTTACCACGATATTTACAATATTTTAAATTAAATTATTTTTACATTAACTGGACTTATATTTATTTTCGACGCAATATTTTCGGAGATTGAGTCGATTATATGTACCTATTTCTTTCTGTTCATTATTTGGATCGACGAGTACAAAAACATTTTCGCCAATACGATGTGCAATTTTGTACGGACCCTCGAATAGATGGAAAAACTTTTTTATCACTGTATCAAACGCATTCGATAAATGTCCGACTCTCAGTAAAACCAAATCTCCCACCGATAATTGAACCTTCGTTATGTTATGTTGCCCTTTTTTGCGATATTCAAAATTTTTCTTCAAATTTTCTCGCGCCAGTGTTATTAAATATTCATGAGACGGATCGTGACTTTGTGGAAACTGAATGATTTTATGAATTTCATCTTTTATCGGCTTGCCAAAATGCAATTCTTGAGGTGTAATACCGGTACTTTGGTGTACAGTAACGTTCAGAAATTCTTGAATTTGTGGAACCATTTCGGCCCATTTCGTATGTTTCTTAGCACATGAAGTTTGTGACGTGATATTTCGTACCCCGTCACTTTGTTTAATTATCGCATTCCCCTAGGTGCAGATATCGCTAAAAATAACGAAAGCACGTCTGAGGCCAATACTTCAAAAATCAACGACTAATTATCTTTAAGTTGAATTCTCTTTACTAAGCTAATTGTATGCTATTTTATAATTCTGTAACGCTCTACGAGAACCATCTGCGAGACCTTCGCGTCAAGATACCAGGACACTGCCTGACAGGGGTCACGTACCAGCTCAACATCGGCCACCACCGACTACAGACGAACGAATACCGCTGAAACCACTCCCGATGGATGCCTATCTAGTTGTCGAACAGGGTCGTGCGTGATGCACAAACAGTACCTCCGACTATTTAGGACTTATCGGCCAGAAGCCGAACCACGAATGAATGCTTCTACCGCTCGGATGCATCGTTAGGCGGCGTACAGGGCTGTCCGTCAAAAACACAACAAAGCCTCCCGTCGACGATACTTATCAGCCTGGAGCTGAACCGACCCTAACATCTACTAAGTCGTTGACTATCCAATAGAGGACGGTTTTCTCTTCACGAACCGTCCTATCGAAGGACTGCGACGTAGAATAGGCTAATGATATGCTGACCACGTGGATCTGGTGGATCCAGTGTGAGGATCCGGGTTGAGGGCCATCACCACCAGATCGTTCCGGCATGAGGGCTTCAATGAGCGAGGGCCGGGATGCAGCGCCGACGAAATAGCTACAACGGGGAGTACCAGTAAAGCAAGGAGTGAGTTACAGTCGGTCGCAAGTCCAAAGGACCGGTGACGTAATATTGCCGCACACCTCAATATCGCAACACATGAGCAGTACGACCTCCCCTCTCACCAACGATACCACACAGCTGAAGGAAAACATCTCTGACCACCTTCCGACGTCCCGATACCTTGATACCTGTCGTCGAGGGAGAAGAGAAACAAGCGGCGAGGGATTATCGCCGCCTACCCGTAGACCAGACCTACGCGACCTGCTGGTCCAATTAGAATACCGCAAATTTGAGGAAGAATCACGTGACAGCAGCTCGACGAAAATCAGGATCATCGCTCATCTCGTCACTCTACGTTCAGTTTTTGACTAACCAAGACGTGCTATCGTAATATTCAGTGCCATTATCGCTATCTACCGATTTAGTTCTCGCTATTATACCGCATTCGCTAGTACCTGCTATACCTTCTTTTACGTAAGTGAGGTTCCTTTTCTATTTTTGAAGCCACGAGATTACTTGCAATATATCGTACCTTTGCCTTTATCTCTTTCTCTCTCTATCTTGCAGTTGATCTGCTTGAGCCAATTGGGCTCGTACATTTTCTCTCTTTATCTTGCAGTTGGTCTGCTTGAGCCACCTGGGTTCGTACCTTATTCTCTCTTATCTCTTATCTTGTCCCTTTCTCTGTCTTATTGCAAGTAACTTCGCGGCTGGTTGACTATTACTTACGCATTGTAGTGACTATTGCTTTACTTTATTATGTTTCTCTTCTGGAATATTTAAATGTCTAATATCGCTGTCTAGCAGCGCGTTCCGCTAAAGGATCAAATTTTATCTTAGCTATTGAGCATTGCTATTTCGTTATATTTTCTCTGATTAGTTCATATCTGTCTCTTTACCTATTACCGTTGATTATCGTATCATAGTGAGTGTACCGCGGGAGCGATCTTATATCGCTGCGCGGTCCCGCTCGTCGTTCATTTGACATTGGAGTATTGTGCCGTATCGCATAACATCTTTTTCACTATTTTCTTCGCTAATATCGCTGATCGTAGTTGTCCGTAGTCTATTTGGTTTGCCGTACGTTGCATATTAATTATCTTGAATATTGTTTGCCGTATCTTGAATTACCTTCTATCGTACCGAATATTATCTCTCTTTCTCTCGCACTTACCGCAAACTAGAGACTACGTATTATCTGTTAGTACCTATACTTTATGATAATTTTCTACTTGACCTGTTGCTTGAATTTAGCTTGTAATTCATAATTCCCTGTCTGCCTATTTCTGATCATTCTGGTAATGTGATAACTATTACAATTGTTGTATTTCGCATGTGTTTATAATCGCCTCTCATATTTTATGGTTTATTTGCTTAATGCTTAATTTAAGTACCGTATATCTTTTCTGTTCTGCATATTCATTATAAAACCGTATTAGTTATTACCTCGAATCATAGTATCGCGAGCTTACGCATATTTCCCGCTTATTCGGAAAACGTTCCGTTATTTGTTAAATCTCTCGCTTAACTCTTCTCTGGCTGTAAATATTGTTAATTATCGCATTTATCGTAATTGTATCTCAATCTCTTCAGCTACTCGCTTGTCATTAAACTTATCGCTTCTTACTTAATATATTTGATACTATTCCTGCTTCACCTGTTTCTTATTTTATCTATTGGATTCGACCCCGCCCCTCTACCATTACCTTGTGTATCTGAGTAAACTGTGCAAAACCGTCGTAGAACCTGACCTTACCTTTATCTATCACCTTTACCTTTACCTTCATCTTTTCCTCTAATTATCTATTTATGACGCATGTGCGTCTGGCGCCCAACAATCGTATCTTTCGTTCTTATTACCTCTCTCTCTATCTAATTATTCAGGTTAGTGACTGCGCCGTAGGGTAACCAATTATCTCGTTTCTATCGTTTTACCCTCAACTCACAAAAATTGGTTACAAGTTCTAAACAAACGGCCTAGCTCTCTCATAACCCGTTCAGTTGGATTCGACTGAGGATGCCTGATCGAGCTGAAAAGAGTTTTAATTCCCAGTTTTTGGAGTTCCGTTTTCCACACCTCAGACGTGAATTGACTACCGTGATCGGATAATATTCGCTCAGGCTTTCCGATTTTTGGAATATAATACTCCGTTATTTTTTTCAAACACGTGCGCGTAGTTGCTTTTTTCATTGGGAACAGACTGACTAATTTTGAAAATGCATCTAACATAACAAAAATATATTGCACTCCTCCTCGTCCTGTTGGCAAAGGACCATAGAAATCCACCGTAACGAGTTCGTTTGGCTTTGTTGTTGCAACCCAATTATATTCCCCTTCCATTGATATTGTTAAATATTTGACGCGCTGGCACAAATCGCAGCACATAATGAATTTTTCAACCTGTGACGCCATTCCACGCCAATAATAACATTGTTTCAAATATCCAATCGTTTTATACACCCCAGGATGCGCTAATTTCGTATGAATAGCGTCAATTAAAAGTCGTTGCATATTTTCAGGAATAACTATTCTCCAATTTTCTCTGTTCTTATTTCTGTGGAACAAAATGCCAGAGTGTATGATAAATCCTGATTCTTTCCCTCCTATCTCGTCAATTACCTCAATTTTGCCCTTAATGTATGGATCTTCAAGCTGCCATTCGCCCAAAGTTTTGAAACTCCGTTTCAAATTCGCATCATATTTCAACATGGCAATTGAAATCAATGATGTCTCCTCTGTATCTCTTATAGGCAAAATATATTGGTCCATTGACGAGATTACGATTTTTTCTTGCATTTGTTCCACGAATTTACCCTCGGGGTTTCTACTGAAAAAATCTGCTACAGTATTGTCGCTGCCACGGCAGTAAGACACTGTAAACGAGTATTGCTGCAGGAGAAGGTTCCATCGTATAATACGAGCATTTTGAAATGTTGACGATCTTAAAAATGTCAAACTCTTTTGATCCGTAACGATCTCAAAATTTACTCCCATAAGATAAACCCTAAATCTTTCAACCGCATAAACTATGGCTAAAAGCTCTTTCTCAGTGGTTGTATAATTAATTTCACACCGCGATAAACATCGACTGACCACAGCAATAATGTTTTGTTGTTCGTTTTCATCTATCTGGTACAGTATTCCAGCTATTCCTCGATCACTCGCATCCGTTTGAACTTTAAATGGTGTTAATGGGATCACATGTTTGAGCGTAATGCATTCGCTAAAATCTTTTTTCATTTTTTGGAACGCATCTGAGTGTTTATGCGACCATTCCCACGCTTTGTCTTTGGTTAATAATTCTCTAAGAGGGTCTACTGATTTACTGTGTTTTACGTTGAATTGCCTATAATAATTACACACTCCTAAAAATTGTTGTAATTGCTTTTTATTTTTAGGTTCTTCAAATTTCAAAATCGATTCTAATTTCTGAGGTTCAGGCTCAATACCTTTCGAAGAAACCATAAATCCAAGAAAAGGGACGCTCACCTGGAAAAATAAACACTTCGATAATCGAAGTGTAAAATTATAATCAAGTGAACGCTTAAATATCCCCTCCATTACTCGGATATGTTCTTCGAAAGTTTTCGTCCCAATCAGAATATCATCTATGTAACATGACACATACTTGTCGAAATCATTTTTCAAAGCAAAACTCAGGGCACGGATAAAATCGCTTCCGGCTGTTTTCAAACCAAAAGGGATTCGACACAATTGGTATGTGTGAGAATCAAATAAAAAGGCAGTATAAGGTCTCAAATCTTTGTGTAATGGGACTTGCCAATATCCGTGTGTGAGATCCATCTTAGAGAACCATTGACAACCATGGTATTTCTGTAACAATTCGTTAATTAACGGCGGCGATTCCTGATCATCCTCTATCGCTTTGTTAAGAAATCTTGCATCCAAACATATTCTGACTGTCCCATCCCCCTTCTTAACCATTCGGAGAGGATTGCAAAACTGGCTAATTCCACGTTCAATAATTCCTTCCGAGATCATTTCCTTTATCGCACGAGCTGTTGGTTCTCGGACTTGCAATGGTATTGGATACGAGTGTCGGATACTTGGATTATTCGTTGTCAATTTTAATTGGTGTTCGTAACCCCTAGCGCATCCTGCTTTATCCGAGAATAGCGTTTGCGATTTTATTAATACGTTATAAAAATTTTTTTTTGTTCATCACTAAGGGATTTGGCATTTTCCACGATATTCACGAATTCATTTAAATCACTTGTTTATTTCACAGATGTATCTCGATTATAATTTTCTTCATTTTTCATCGCTTCTAAAACACACATATTTGCCGATAAATTTTCTTCGAGTGTATTTTCATGATTTTTAATTTGTACTACAATATCGCACAACTTCGGGCTTTTATCTGCGTTGGTTTTAATCGCGCCAACGTTTTCGTTATTTAGATCGCTTTCATCAATGATCTCGTCATTTTCGTCAACTACAACTTGATTGTCGTTCAGTCCATTCTCAACCGAAATCTCGTGAGATTTTATCACATAAACATAGATCGTATCGTCATTCCGGGAACAAACAAGTTTTTCAAGCGCACAAGCGTGAAATATAATCGATGACTTTGATAAACGACGGTCGCGGACTTCTATAAACCCTTGTTTGTAATTTAATATCACTTGATTTTTCAAAAGCCAATCATTGCCTAATATTACATCCGATGTCAAATACGGAACGACCAGAAACGTACCCGATATGGTCATATCTTCAACGCGTATTTCCAAAAAAATTTGACGCCTTATCGTCGTGGCTTTTTTTCCAATCACGGTAGAAACAACTAAATTGGTCACAGGTAATTGTTTTGAAGCAAATTTTCCTTTCAAAAAATTATAAAACAGCTCGGAAATAACAGTCACTTGGCTACCCGTATCAAGAAGCGCTACTTGACCTTGATCACCGATCGTTATTTTCAAATGAGGGCATTGAGATAACGTCAATTCTTCCTCCTTAATATCTAGGCCCTCGTTTCCTTCGATTCCTACCCGTAATTCTTCCAAAAAATCGAAACCCCGTCGATGCGATGGAGGACCCGAATGCATCGCATCACCTGTCAGTTTAGATGGTTATTTGAATTTCGCATTGCCGTTTCTCCATTAGCCGACGGCCTTGGAGGTGGGAAGCGAGTGTCCGGCATATTAAAATTCCCACATGAATTCGAAGTATTATTTTCGTGTCTCGGGTGTTTATTTTGATATGGCCCCTGGTCATTTCCACGACGATTATTTCTATAAGACCTGTCGTAATTTCTTCCTCGTATTTCCATCCGTCTAATTTTCGTGTTCGAATATTTGTTTTGATTTTTTTCTGGGTCGTCTCCATTGTATTTATTTTCCCGTTCGCGTCGTATACTATCTAAATTCGCTAACGTTTGTCCTATTATTTTCGAATCGTGATAATTTACCGTTGCCAGCGTTTCCTTTACCCAATTCGGATATTGTTGGATAATTTGATAATTTATTTCGTACTCTGTTAACTGGGGAATAAAATATTTGGATTCTTTTAATTGACGGTAAAAGTACGTTTGTAACGACTCCGTTCGTGAATCATAACGTCTATCCATCCAATTTTTCTTAAATCGCACTCTCACCGGCACCGAATAAAACTCCTCAAGAAAACGCTCTTTAAATATCTCATAATTTTCCACATCGCCTTGTAAATCCTTCCATAAGCTTGCTCTTCCCTCTAACGAATGTTCGACTATCAATAACTTCTGACCTGGCTTTACATTTTTTGCGATAAAAAACCTTTCCAACATTTCTAAAAATTCTATCGGATTCGATTCATACTCGTCTTTAAATTTAGGTAATTTCAAGTCCAAATTAAGGTTTTGTACATTACTTATGATCGACGAAATCTCCTCGGTATTGACGTTACGCTGGCATTGATTGTTGATTAGTTGTTGACTATGTTGTCGTTGAGCCTCGAGAGCTCGTCGCTCTTCTTCTATCTCTTGCCGAAGACGATTCAAGGACTCTCTTTATAGCTCCAAATCGCGCGTTCGCGACGATTGCGGATCGGGTACAATTTCGTCGCGTGTTATTGCTGGCATTTTCTTTTGATTTGTACGCCTCGATTCTGTAAACGTGCAATTTTTAAATTTTCGTTTCGAATTTCACCCTGATTTTGTCACGTAAATCTGTTCATTCTCATTTGCCATGCATTTGTAATAAATATTATTAAAATATATATATGTAGATTTAAACAAGGTACCAAATTTTATAATCTCAATAAAGTATGCGAAAATAATCTCACAATATAAATTTTTTTTTTTTTTATTTTTGTGAGTTCACGATATCACTTCTTGGACAACTACAATGTAAAATTTTGAATTTATTTTATTCCTTGATATCGTGCCACTTAGTTGGGCGCCATTTTGTAAGATCGATTCAAATTATTTTTACTTTTATTGAACATGTGAGACCCATATTTTCACACGCAGTTACATACATATACACACACACACTCATCCCAATTTATACATTGTTTTGTGATTTGTCTCGGAGTTTGGTGAGATTTTTGAATAAACGATAATTCAAGTTTTGACTTATCCAGGATGCTCGTTTTTTCCCACGTTGGCTCCTGCCCTGGGACTGGAATCCGGGATCGAAGTCGATGATTTCAATATATTCTCCACGTTAAATCTTGTTTTAAGTACTGGCCAGTTTCCGTTGAGTCAACTACAGAGAGATGAGCGGATGACCGGTCCCTTCGACGCCCCAGAGCAAAGAGGCCGAGCTCACGAAAGCGAACTCGGTAGTGTGATCGGAAAGGGGAAAATGAGAAATCGAGGATCGATTGATTCTTCGATTATAGAATTCGATTTTACCCGCGGATAAATTCAAAATTTGGATTTATCACCTTACATGTTGGTGAGCTACTTTGGCGCGCTTGTGGGCGACAGTAGATGAGCATTCTGTATCGGGTCGTGGCCGTTTTAAGGTAATAGGTAGAATTCGGAAAGAGTCGACGTGTGGATTTCTGGAAAGCGCGTCTGCATTAGAGTTCGCTATTCTTTTTTTATGTTTTGTGACGTACGAATATTCTTCCAACTTCAGTCTCCAGTGCATTAAACGAGAAGTCGGGTCGCATACGTTTTTGATCCACTTCAGTGGTTCGTGGTCTGTTACCAGGGTGAAGGTTCTACCGTAAAGGTAAGGACGAAAATGTTTGACGGCATAAACGACTGCTAAGAATTCTTTTTCGGACACCGAGTAATTGATTTCGGCCTTTTGTAACACCCTCGATGAATACGCGATTCGTAAATCCTCGCCATCTTTGTCTTGACTAAGTATTGCTCCTATTGCATACTTTGAAGCGTCAGTTGTTAGGACGAAGGGTTTTTCGAAGTCTGGATACTGCAGTATCGGTTCTCGACACAGACTATCGCGTAGTGTTTCGAACGCAAATTGATGTTCTGCTGTCCATAGGAAAGGGCTATTCTTCTTTAGCAAATTATTAATAGGTCTAGCAATTTTTGAAAGGTTAGGAATGAATCTTCGGTAGTAGCCTATCAAGCCTAAAAATTGTTTAATCTGTTTAGGATTCTTGGGAACTGGGTAGTTTTTTATTGCTGATATCTTCTCCGGATTAGGTTTCAATCCGTTTTGAGTGATGACGTGACCTAGGTATGCTACTTCTTTACGCAGAAATTCACATTTATCTGGCTGCAGGGTTAGTCCTGCATCAGACAATCTCTTCATGAGTTTGCGAAATTTGGTTTCGTGCTCCTCCAAGGATCGGGAGTAAATGACTATATCATCCAAATAGACAAACATATCTGTACCCTGTAATCCCGATAGAACCTGATCTATTAGACGTTGAAAGGTGGATGGGGCATTTTTTAAGCCAAATGGCATTCTAGTATACTCGAAATGGCCGTGAGGAGTCGAAAAAGTGGTCTTTGCGCTGTGATCGGGATGCATTGGAATTTGGTGGAACCCGAAAGCCATGTCGAACGTTGAGAAATGTTTTGCGGAGCCCAGCTGATCTAGGATATCGACGATATTTGGTAGTGGGTAAACGGCGCCAATGGTTTTTGCGTTCAGTTTCCGGAAGTCAATGACCATTCGCCACTTCTTTTCGCCGCTAGCATCTGATTTCTTGGGGATGATCCAGACCGGAGAATTGTAAGGAGATGAAGAATGTGTGATAATGTTCTGATCAAGGAGTTTGGTCACTTGTTTTTGTATTTCGTCTTTGTGTACTCTTGGGTGTCTGTATTGTTTGGTATGAATTGGTGCGTCATTGGTAGTAGGGATCGTATGGCTGACTAAGTTTGTATGTCTCAGGATGTCGCCTGGGAGGAAAAATAAATGGTTGAATTCAATAGCAAGATTAACTATTAATTGTTTTTCTTCGTCGTTCAAATGGTCCAAGCGTAAGTTTTCTTTCGAAATCTCAAGGCGTCTCGAATCGTAATTTGGGGATGTGGGAAGAACGCGATTCTCGATCCTTTTTTTTTTCGTGTAAGACCTGTGCTAGTAAGACCTGTCCGCTGCTTGCGGTACTTGTATGCGTTAGGTGTGTTTTTGCACTAAGCATGGCGGTGCTCGCGAGTTTATCGACTTCTTCTAGTGTTACGACTGGTCTTCTGATTTCCACAGCTGATTCGTTGAAATTTATTGCATAAACGTAAGCAAACCCTTGTTGGTTGGTAATCAGGGCCTGTCCCAGGAAAATGTTAGCGCCTACTTCCAACTGTTCTATGAATCCCGTTTTTACCGAGGGATTCGAAATTTTTAGTGCAATCACCTGAGCCGTTCGTGGTGGTATCAATATGTAGTCTTCGTTTAGGAGTTTGAATGGTTTGCTAGTATTGTTCGGTATTATTTTTTCTGTATCGAAAGATATCGTTGCATTTTCGTTCCGTAAAAATATCGATCCTGAGATTCCGTCTTCTTGTATCGTGAACAGATCGTCGACTATATGGAATATATGAAGGTTGTCACCGATTCGAATGCTAGTTGTTCCTACTGCTTTTATTGGCTCATGTATAGCACTGGTAACGTGGATCTGACCTTCGAGTAATTTACACGGAACATGCGGATGTATTGCTCCGAGTTTAATTATGTTTACATCAGCACCGGTGTCAACTATAAATGTGCTGGGTTGTTGTGTGAGTTTACCGGTGGTTATTCGAACCTTCGGTGTTTGTGTGACAGATGTTATGAGGATACGCGGTGGTGTTTTTGTGTTGGTTCTATGCCTGTTAAAGGGAATAACGCCGGTTTCGCGAGAGATAAGGCAGTTGTATTTGAAACAGATAGTCGCCTTTTCCGAACGTAAAAAGTCTGAACTCAGTATACCGTCTTCGATGATAGGGAAAGAGTTATCGACAAGATGGAATTCGTGGCGTGTATTAGCTAACTCGATGTAGAGACTTTCTATTGTTCTGATGGATTCTTCCGTTATCCCTGAAATCTGCCTAATGTCCGTCTTTGTGACGTGGACTCTTCGGTCGATTTTATCGATTTTTAACAAATTAATATTAGCGCCAGTATCTATTATCAGTGTCACGTACCTATTCAAAGACTGCGGGCATTGTGTTCGAATCTGTGGAGGGCCAGATTCTATTTGTACGGAGCTGACGTTTGGTTTGGACGCTGCTCCGGTTTAAGGGAGGTCGATGCGTCCGCGCGGCCGTCCCTGAACTCGTTTAAATGGCTCGCGTTGCCTGAATAATCGCGATGTTGCTTTGCTTCGCATGAAACTTCCGGGTGGACGCCTGCATCGCAATTCTCGTTCGAGTAGTCTTGTGTTACGTAATTGACTCTGAAGTTCGATCGTGAAGGATTTGGTGTGTTATACTGTTGTGAGCGTTGACTGTCATTTGGCGTCTGGTCTAAAGGTTGGTTTGTCGGGTCTCTTGCTCGATATTGGGTATTGGGATTGTTCTGTTGTTGACGATTAGTGTTATTTTGGAAAACTCTTGAATCTTGGTGGAATTTTGGATTCTGGGGATATTGGAACCGGTTTGAGCGGCATTTATCGTTTGAGTGGCCTTTGCCACCACACTGCGTGCAAGTTGTGTTGTTGCGCTGCCTCGTTCTGCACTCTTCTATACTATGACCTGCCTTCTTGCAGTATCTACACACTACTAATACGGAAGGTTGTTCAGGACAATATTTATCGATGTGATCGGTTAATTTACATATACTACATTTTATATGGTTCTGTGTTTCGTAGTTAGTATCACGGTATGAGGCTAGTTTAAGTCTATCTGATAATAGTTTTTCAGTCTTGGTGGCCGTGTCTATAGCCGTTTGTAGGGTTTGTGGATTCTCATGAGCTACTCTTATTTCTAATTCGTCTAGTAACCCTTTGATAAATCTTAGTCTTGCGGTCTCTTTGATATTTTTCTTTAGCACTTGAGCATCACTGATAGATTCTGAGGCATCTATTGATTCGCACGCTTGTCTTAACAGATGTTTTATTTTAGCACCGTAATCTAGAACACTCTCGTTTCGCCTCTGTGCCGATTGTGCGAGGTCTAGCTGGATATCTGGGAGGTGTTGTTTAGACGCGTAGGCCTGTTTTAGGCAGTCTAGCAAATCTCGAAGAGAATCCGGACTATCTGACTCTATATATTTACTTGCGTCGCCTTCGATTTTCGTGCGAATGAGTGTGGAGAATAAATTCAGTTCTCTGGCTAAGATAGCTTGTTTTGCGCATTCTACTTTAGTTATGAATTCGGATACGGGCATATCAGTGCCATTGAACGTGGGAATCAGAGCCAATGCATCTTCAAGAGGCAGGTGCGGAAAAGTGCTTTCGGTAGCCATGTTGTAAATTTTAATCTAGGATTTGTCGACTTACAAAGTGAAGATGAAGAGAAGGAATGGAAGAAAATGTTGCATTCTTCCGTGAGGATGTTGGTCCAGCGATTTCGTGTCTGTAGGCGGTGATGACGTCGGTGTGCGTTGTGTTGTACTAGAAGTCGTGAAGAATGAAGATGTCGTTGTAGTAGCAGCAGGAGATAGTTTTTCAGCAATATCGATTTGGAGATACGGATTTGTCTGTGACGGTCGTGTGAACCAGAGATCGTTGATTGCGTTAAACGTAGAATATGGCTTTCAGAGTGTCTTCAACACTATCGCACAGTGGTATCACTTTTGTATTAACATCACTGAGCTTGCACACTTCAGAACCGGTCTATCAGATGGCACTTTATGCGTAGCACACATGTAAAATTGTATCACTGGATTTCTGGAAAGCGAAGGCCACCGCTGCCACCAATGTTACGTCCGTGAGTAGAGTTCACTCCTGAGCGGAAGGAGTAACCTGGTTGGCTTCGCTTTTACGTTTCAGGTTAACCGGAAATCAGGATGAGGATGGAATAAACTTGAGTATGTTGATATGTCGATTATATGTTTATTGCGTAGAACTTGAGATACTGGTAGGAATGACTGGTGTGGTACGAAAAGATATATAAGAAGTCTAGATGTGGAGTTGTCGAGAGCCAGAATAGGAGTGTCCCTCGAGACGTGAAACGTGCGGGTGCAGAAAAGGTGACAATGCTAGAAGTAGGGAATGGAATTTGATGAGTAAGCGCGATAGTGAATAGCGTGAAACTACGTAGAGATAAGAGGGCAGGACAGAGACCATGAGATTAATGTAAGAACTGTGGGAGAGTTAGCGAGTAGGAAAAATAGAGAGAAGTGGTATGCTGGACGTAACAGTCGAATACTTGGAAACTTTTTCGAAAGTTTTTTTTGTCAAGTTTTTGAAATTGGTTCTTGATCGCGTTCAGTAGTTGCACGGTCCATGCTGGTAAGAAGGAGACGCTGCACACGTTGTCCAGGTACGGTGTACAAATTAAGCGAGAGTTGACGCATCTTTCAATTCAATTTGACCATACTGGCCGCCCATATACTGCAAGAGCAACCGCTCCTCCTTCATCGTCTGCACCAATTTCTGGTGTTGGGTCTCGTCCTCGTTCAGCAGTCGCACAATCCGTGCCGGTAAGAATACGCTGAATTCGTCGTTCAGATCTGTGACAACACGCTCTCCAAACTTCGTTTGGGCTCGTCAAATGTTGGTGACTTTGTAGATTTTGAAAATTTCCAGCTCTGTCAATTTCTTTGTCGGCAGAAATTCGTTCATGCTTGAAACTTTGTTCACTTTCGTGAAATCCATTTTTTTTTAATGTGTAGCAGTTACGTGTTTCTTGATAAATTTAGATTTGCGAACTTTTTTGTCACTTTGTTGAGTTCTGACTTCTGGTTTATAACGGTTTTCAAGTCACGAATATTTTTTAAGAACAGATCGATTCGCTGTTTTAGTTCTGCTTCATTTAAAGTTCTCCTCATGTGAGCTGAAGATGCAAGACTGTCTTTCTGACCTGAAATTCAGCCTTTTATAGCCGTATTCCTCCCACCAGGTGCACAGAATCCTTGAAAAACTTCTAGAAGCTACCGAAATGATGTGTCTTCGATTGTACGTTAGAACCTTCCGGAATTCAACGTCGCACCGCAATCCGTTGTCCGCAGGCCGCTCACCGTCAAGTTGAAACTCGTCGGACAATTCCGAGAATTGTTTTCGTCGGACGATTCCGAGAATCTTTCAGGGGTCAAAGAAGCTCTTCCTCACGGTTCCGGACGCTCGCCGTCATGTCAAAACTTGTCGAACGCATTGTTTGTCAGCCTATATTTGTTTAGGGTCGAAGCAGCCGCATACAAATTCCAGAACATTCCAGAATTCGACGTCGCTCTGCAATCCGTTGTCGGCAGGCCGCTCGCCGTCAAGTCGAAACTCGTCGGACGATTCCGAGAATTGTTTGTCTAAAATTCGTTCAAGGCCAGAGTGGGTCTTTCAGAATTTAACGTCGCACCGAAATCATTTGACCGCATGCCGCTCACCGTCGAGTCGAAACACGTCGAACGATTCCGAGTATTGTTTTCGTCGGACGATTCCGAGAATTGTTTGTCTCAAATTCGTTCAAGGCTAGAGCGGGTCTTTCAGAATTCAACGTCGCACCGAAATCCTTTGACCGCATGCCGCTCACCGTCGAGTCGAAACACGTCGGACAAATTGTTTGTCAGTCTAGATTCGTTCAAGGCCTTGAGAATCTTCTTGAACCTTCTGGAAGCTCTCAAAACCTGACACATGCCAGGATTCTCGGTCGAACGTTCGAGGATCCACGGGGTCCGCTCGAAGGCCTGAGGATTCACGGAGTGCGCTCGGTAATCCAGTTATCGATCCCGCTCGATGAGCATGATTTTTTTCACCGACAAAGAGCACAATTTATCCCACAAGGGGTAACACCACGGCAATTTCAGGCATTTTTTACCGACGATCATGGTCATTTCGAGGATTTTTTACCGACAATTATGGTCATTTGGAAAATTTTCTACCGACGATCATGGTCATTTGGGAGATTTTCTTACCGACGAATGGTCGGCAGAGCACGTTTCATCTTACGAGAGTGGGGGTAACTTTCAAGGGTTTGCGTCTAGGATGCACGTATAGGCGGATTGGTCGGCTTGGTCGGTAAAGATGGTGTTTCTATCCAGAACTCTCCTTGTTATACTACTGAGATTAGACGCGGCGTGTTTTGGTATATTAGATAAATTAGCAATCAAATCTAAACGGAAGGAATCGTAGGAACGGGTATACGCGCTATAAGGGTTCGCGTTTATTGAAAGTCTGGCTTGGGAACCAGAAATTAGTTGATGAGGGGTAAAGTTAGTATTTTCATGCTTTGCAGTGTTGTAACAAAAAATTGCAAACCAGATATAATCGTCCCAGTTTTTGCCAGTATTCGAGTAACGTTTGAGACGTTTAGTGAGGACAAGATGACTGCGTTGTAGAGATCCATTAGATTGCGGGCGGTGAGCTGTGGTTCAAATTTGCCTTATTTTGAAAAGTTTACATAGTTGTTTGATGACTTTGCTCATCAAATTTTGTCCTCGGTCCGTAAGTATTGCTCAAGAGGCACCATAACGTGTAATGTACTCTTTTACAAATGCTAGACCTATAGTTTTGGCAGTGGCGTCAGGTAAAGAGATGGTGTCCAAGAATTTTGTCAAATTGCATTGTATCGTCAAGAGATATTTGTGGTTCGATTAAGTAAGGAGAAGAGGTCCAACAATGTCCAATGCTACATTGTCGAATGCATTGGCAGGGGTAGTTTTAACTCTGAAGAACTTTTTTATTTTTTTTTTTTTTTGCAACTCTCCCAAATTCTTATGAAATCTTGGATTCGCTCTTTCATCCGTGGCCAAAAATACTTTTGTCTGACGCAGTTATATTATATTTTTGTGACACCTTGGTGACCACTAACTAACGATTCATGACATTCTCTAATTATTAATTTTCGTGAATATTTGTCTAGGTTGACAATTGTGTTGCGGCAAAGCACGATTTGAAATTCTAGGTCTGCAAAAAAGAAGGATAAAAATTTTCGAACAACACCAGACTCGAATACGTCTATACTATCTCCGGTTATTGGAAGGGCAAGGAACTTCGCGGTTGAATCAGCCAAAATCGTTTTTAGTTTAGACAATAGTTTAACAATTTCGCATAGGCTGCTTTTAACTGATTCTTTTGATTTCAATACTGTTACGAAGGAACCTTTTCACCCGGTAGGATTAAACAAGGGAATTTTGCAAAAAGATGAATAATTTGGTTGCTGCGTTAACCGCTATTATTGTGAAAACAGTCTTGTGCTAGGCACAGATCAGTATTGACCTATTTCTCTTGAATAAACTGTTTTAACATAATTTCCTCACGAGTTTTCACTACTCTCTATAATCGGAGAACCCTTTTACTTTAACAGTAACAGTTGTTACAATACTAACAAGCCGATAGACGAGGAGACGAACCGCGAACTCCTCGACCTTCTCCTCGTTCCTTTTCCCCTGCTCATTTGGTACAAGACCCAGGTTACACACAGGATAATTCAAGGTCTGTCAATTTTATTGGGGATACAGAAGTAACCGCTCTACCCAGACCAAGAATACGAGAGGGAATCACTCATTCTGTGCCTCTCTCTCGTCCTGTAACTCGAAGTGACCGCATACGGAAATACGATGTGGGGCACCCAAGAGAACAATGCTCATGTGTCGACGTGCTTCGAAGGTCACTTAAGGGATGAGATCTTAAGGTCGACGCACGCGCGAAATGATGCTCATTTGGACGAGCCTTTTTGGAGCCGCACCGGAGTTTGCCCAGCAGTTTGCCCAAACGCCGATAAAGAGACGTCTATATACCTGAAACTAGGCCGTCTACATTAATAAACCCTCCAACTTTTGATGGAAAAGTTTCGTGGTCTGATTTTAAAAACCAGTTTCTCGCGGTTTTCAATCATAGTCTTTGGGACTCAGCTTCGAACGCAGCGAATCTTGCGGCTAGTCTACACCGTCCAATCATTTCCGTTTTTTCTACTCAGACTCCAACAGATATAAAGAATTACGAAAAATTGAGTTCCGCCCTTAGGCTACGATACGGGAGTGAACACCTTAAAACATTATATTTGACCCAACTTTAGAATAGACGCTAAAATCGCGACGAAGATTTAGCCTCCCTTGGTCAGGAGATAGATCGTTTATCTAGAACCGCAATTCCGGATGCAGATGGTCTGAGAGATTTTTTTGGAATAGAAGCATTTGTAAAAGCAATACGCGACTAGATATTAGACTCGCGGTTAGCACCTCAGGAGTTTTTACGCTTCGAAAAGCTATAACTGAGGCTCTCGAAATAGAAGTCTTGAGACGAAAACATCTAGGAGTAGCAAAAATTCGTCAAATTGAAGTTTCGAAAAACGTATCTGAAGAACGACAGAAGGTCGGTTCAGAAAAGCACTCGTCTAACAGGCAAAAGAATAATCAACCAATTAGAAATAAGAACAATCGTGGTTTCGCTCGTAACCATAATAATAACTGTGAAGAAAATTACGAGAATGAGTCTGTTCAATCAGTCTTGAACTATTTATTTCGTAAAAAGAAAGGACATGATGCCTATCATTGTTTCTTGTTAAAAAATTTTACCGGAGAACTGCCTCAATACTCGAATTCGAAAAGTTCAAATTGGCGTAATAGAGAAATTACCAAAAGAGATGATGATCCTCAACTTAGTACCTCGATCGGAGCTGATACAAAATCCAGGTGATTTATCAGGGCGGAAATCATCGTAAATCTTCAGTAGCGAAAGCCCTTCCAATACTGAGTTTTTAGTTAGGATTCTTAAGCAATCTGGTCTTTATGGTCGTGGTACCGTGAATGGTATAGATTGGCTTTGGGTAATAGACATCGGAGCGGAGGTAACCGTAGTTCACTCGAAACTTTTCTAAGCCGATGAACAGATTGTCCCCTCTTTATCTCTTCGTACTGCCACTGGAGAGACGACCCCAGTTTTGAAACAAATTACTGTTCAAATAAACATCTTCGGTTGCGTCGGCTCCCCACATAAGGCTTACGTTGCAGATATCGAAGATAAAAGCATTTTAGGAATCGATTTTCTTTTCGCCCATAATTGCATTATTTCAACTAGAGAGAATTTATTAACCTCGATAATCGTGAGGTAACTCTTTGCTCAAATAAAGACGAACTTTACTGGTCCTCCCCACAAATAAGAGAGATAGAGTTCTCTCTAAATAGGTCCAAAGGTCAATTTCCTTCGCATTTGCAAGATCTTTTTGAAAAATCCTCTACTGCTCTAGACTCGATCCAGATAGAATTGTTTAAGTCACTTTTGCTAGAGTTTTCAGATTCATTTGCTAAAAATAGTGGAGATAAGGGGACACTTACTTCTGTTAAACATAAGATCGACGTTGGACAAAATCTTCTAATCAAACAGGCTCCCAGGAGACTCGCTCTCAACGGTCGCGAGGAAGTCAAGATGCTTGTTGAAGATATGCTGGCAAATGATGTTATCGAACCCTCCTCGAGCCTTTAGGCCACACCGATCGTTCTTGTTAACGAAAAAAAAAATGGACCCAAACGATTTTGTATCGATTATACAAAGCAAAACGACATCACTATGAAAGATTCTTACCCTCTACCCAGAATCGATGAGACCCTCGAATTGAGAGCTGGAGCAACTTGGTTCAGCACTATAGACCTGCAGAGCGGGTACTGGCAAGTCGAGATGGATCCTTTCGATGAAGAAAAAAGTGCTTTCGTTACGGGTTTCGGCCGTTTAGGTGGATTCTAGCAGTTCAAGGAATGCCTTTCGGTCTAAGTAATGCCCCGGCTACCTGCGAACGAATGATGGACACTGTTCTACAAGGACTTCCACGCAAAATATGCCTAGCTTATCTCGACGACGTGATTGTTTTCGGCAAGAACTTCGAAGAGGAAGTACATAATCTTAAAAAAGTTTTCTCCAGATTAAAACAAGCAGGCCTAAAGATGAGTCCGAAGAAATGTCACGTTTTGCAACGAGAAGTGAGTTTCCTTGGCCATATTGTTTCAGCTCAAGAAGTTAAGACGGTTCCGAAAAAGATCGAGAAAGTGTCTCTGTGGCCCACTTCACATAATAAAGAACAGGTCCAGAGTTTCTTGCGACTCTGCACCTATTACAGGAGATTTGTCACGGGGCTTGTCACCATAGCTAAACCTCTTCATCATCCGACTGGAAACAAGGTAGCCTTTGAGTGAAATTCCGAATGCGAAGAAGCTTTCAGAAGACTCAAGACGTATCTTACTTCTTCTCCAGTTTTAGCATATCCAAAAATAGAGCTTTCGTTCATTTTAGACACAGACGCCTTGCTTTCGGGAATAGGAGCAGTTCTTTCAGATTCAAACAGGCCAGGAAAGAGTAAAGTCCGCTCTCATAATAGTGCCGGCGATGGGGGAGTAGGGGAGTATGTTTCTTGGAACTCAGGTACCCACACTACTGACGTGCGTTCACGTCATCGGAATTCTCGTCACGCTCTCGTAATAGTGCCGTCGCACCGGGTAAACTGTGACTACGCGTGTATATTTATATTCGTTTGCCTTATCATATAAAAATGGATTATTTCGATTTTCTAAATTTAATTTCTTTTTATGAATTTCGTTATTTTAAGAGAACTTTTCACACGTATTTCCATTTATTCCACAAAATGTGTTAAAAATACACATTGATATAGTAAAATCATCAAATGTATATGATCTCTATTTCTTTGAATAAAATCGATTAATATTTTAATGATAATATCGAAATTGGGTCATTTTTTTCAATGATATTATTACTATATTATGAATTTTGTGACGAAATAACATTATTGAAAAAATAATTACTATAATTTGAATTTAAAGAAAAGAATTATACGCTATTTCATTGAGCCAGCGTTTGGCACGATTGAGAGAGACGAATATGAAATCCGAAGTCAGCCCGTGGTAGGGGTTACGTTCGAGCGAGAATAAGGGGCAGCGGCACTATTAGGAGTGGAACTATTACAGGAGCGGACTGTAATAAGTTATTACAGCAGAGTTGCTAGTAAAACCGAGAGATACTATTGCGTTACCCGTAGAGAACTCTTAGCTGTTGTAAAGACAGTGGTTCATTTTCATCATTATCTGTACGGGGCGGGAGATTTGTGATTCGAAAAGATCATGCTTCCCTTAGGTGGTTACTTTCATTCAAATCCCCTGAAGGACAGGTAGATAAGTGGATTGAGAGGCTTGGCCAGTACGATTTCGACATCAAGTACCGGGCTGGGCTACACATGGGAACGCAGATGCTCTTTCCCGGAGACCCTGCGGAAAAACATAAGAATAGCGAAGTTTCTCGGTGTCTTCGGTCAAATGTTTGAAATAAGACAAATATGTGTTTACGTTTCAGCCCTAGTGGGGGGGGGGGGCTCCTCAGAACTATTTATTAACAACCGAAAAATAAGATAAACAAAAATTATACACTCATAATTAAGACTGTGATTAATTAAGCGGTCACACAGTGACCTTATTGTAATATATCGGTAAAGACCGAAGTACACAAAAAAAGAAACAAAAGAGAACTTACATTAAATTACATAAAAACAGCATAATAGCCGAAAATTGAGTCAATGCGTTAGACAGTGGGAAAACCAAGGAATCACCAAGTTGTCATCTGTGATAAAGAAAGGTTATTGAGTGCCATGGTTCAGACAAAGGTGAAGAAGACTTACCAAACAAAAGGGGATTGAAGATTCATATTTTATCAGGATCACCCTTGTCCCCCATATTGTCAGATTTTGTTATGGAGGATTTAGAGACAAAAGCTTTAAATTCGTAGAAGTTCCAACTAGATTTATATCACAGATACGTCGAGGATATTCTTCTCACCGTCTCTTCTGGCCTAATTGACTATACGGTTTCAGAATTCAACTAGTATCATGAAAGGCTTCAATTTACTTTTGAGGTTGAGTCCAACAATCAGATCAGTTTTCTCGATGTATCTGTGATAAATCGCTCTGGATTCTTAATCACACATTGGTATCAAAAACCAAATTGGTCCTGTAGATCCATGAATTTTCTGTCACATCATCCTACCAATCAAAAGATCGCAAATGTCTACAATATGGTGGACAGGGGTATCTTATTGGCCGATTTCTCATTTCATTCTAAAAACTTAGACCTTATTGAACAAGTTTTGGTGCTTAACAACTACCCAACTAAGTTGGTTAACCAATGTATTATGAATAGGGTTACTCATTTGAATGACAAAACTTCTAGGGACATCGGTTTAGATATAGTTGACGATGATACGATGCTTACTAACAGAAGTATTATAACTTTCTCCTATATAAAAAGTCTGTCTCAAAATGTAGCTCGTGTTCTTTCCAAATTTAAGGTGAAGTGTGTATTTAAAAATATGCTTAATTTGTTAGGACTGTTTGTTTTACGGAAATATCAAGTTCCGATTGTGACAAGTTCAAATGTGGTCTACAGAATTCCTTGCGCTGATTGCAATAAATGTTATATAGGATAAACAGGTAGACATTTAAAAACAAGAATTAATGAACATAAACGAAACATTTTCTCGGATCCGGATAAAGAAACAGCCATGATAAAACATAGAATGGATAGTAATCAAAATTTTAATTTTACAGAAATTAGTGTCCTCCACCGCGAGAATTATTATAGAAAAAGATTGATTTTAGAAAAATAGAGATTGTAACTCCGTCAAAATAAGATCTGATACCGACAATCTCAGGGCATCCTCAGTGATTGTTTCAGAGTTTCGCATACGTCCAGTTGAGATATTTGAATTAAACCAATTGGAGAATAATTCCTATGACGAATATTGAAAAATGCATTTAGGCCGGTTACGACAGAGTTGAATAGTCGAAAATTATAGGGGTTGAGAGTTGAAGAAATTTTATAACTAAATACTATTGTTCGTATTTTAATGAAATTAATTGTAAACTGTACATTATTCATGAAATTAATTGCATTTGCAACAGCAGAAAAAAGTAGGGGATACACGTTTTTGCGTTTTTCGAAATAACGTCACTTAGGGGGTGAACTACCCATACAGCCGAATTCTCATTAGAATCGCACTATTTTGCTTCAACTTGTCTTATTGAACATTACAAAGCTCTATCTGAGCCATAATTTAGGAGCTTCTTCGTTTCAATAAATTTCGGTTGCATTTATAACAAAAACCACTCCCACAAATTTCCAAACGGTTTCTGGCATAGTTTTTTTTTTACGATCGTGAAATCTTTCGGAGCCCGGTATTTTAGCAGTTTGTGAGGTTACTGGAATCGATTGCGAGCTTACAATTTTGGAATTAACATGGCTAATGCTGTAAACATTTAGGACTTTGGTTATTATTTTTTTCCAAAACATTGAAAGAAATCGAAAAGTTAATACGGAATGGCTTGTATACCATTGAAGAAATTAAAGTTATCTTGAGACGCAGAAGCACCAAAACAATTACATTTTGTTTCGGCGAAGTCCTAATTTTATCTGCCTGTTGCGTCGTATCATGCGAGACATATGATAAAAATGAATCAGTTTTTCTGGTTGACTGGCGCGTAAAAAACATTAGAGGGCAAAAAATTAAAATAGTTTGTCTCCATCGCTCTTGCGACTGTTTAAATTCTCACTGGAAGTTCGGGCGGCCAGTTCAATAACTGCAGTCATTGTATGCTCCCAGCTTTCAGTTCATATTCTTAAATCGGCAGTGGTGTGTTTGCATAAGTTGTTTGTGGTTTATATGTAATTGAGAATTTGAAAGTGCATTAATGCTTTTCCATAACAAAGATTAAAATCAATCCTTTCAACATTATACAGTTACTTGTGACAACATTTCAAGCGATGAATATTACTCAAACGCATGTAAGTAATGAGGAAACACAGTTAAAAAATCATTTTGAAACTATATTTTTAAATGCAATTAAGGAATATACTTGCGTTGAGGTGGAAGAAAAAAGTTCCCTGTACTTTGCAGAACCGTATAAAAATTGAGAAATGGAAATAGTAGAGGGTGAAGAATGGGCATCTGCAATTTATGAACCAAAATCGCCTCCAGACGCATGCACTAGCAATGACGAGAACTTGTCATACGAATACAAGTCAAGAGCAGTTGATTACTGGAGGTCTGGATAAAAAGAAAATTTGAACATTGAAAGTGTCCGTGGGAAGTTCAAAAAAGTAAAATCTGTTCGCCAACTACGTCGCTGGGCTCATTATAAGGTGGCTCCAGCACGAAGGGACGATTTGCGTGGGCGCTAAAGCAAGGCTCTCAATTTTTTTAATAATACACATATTTGATATAATACAATTACTCGTAAGCGAATTATTGATAATTTGATATGAAGGTTACTAGTTGTATGCTGCTGAACAAAAACCGTAAATTAGAACAATTGTACGTTACGGTACTGCATCGAGAAATGCGGCAACGTCGCGATATTCATCTCACTCTCTCCACTCATTTCTTCGTCGTACCCATGACGACGGCGTGTCGATCCGGCGTAATCGTAACATCGTTTGGGATTGCATTAAAAGTTTTTTTTTTCATATTTAGAAAATGCTTTATAATGTGCATGCTAGTATTGGCAAAAAGAAAGGAAAATTTGTAAAAGGTAAAGTGAAACGAGCAATAGAAGCTGTTAAACAGAGACTGCTCGAAACTCACGAAAAAGAGGTTACTTATATTTTCCTATGTTATTATTACGAATTTAATCATATTATATTAATGTAACTGTTTAACAAAATATTTACTAGTTCAATAATGAAAAAAGAAAAAAATTTGATGGTGAAATGAATGTTCATACCTTACAATCTTTCAGAATGAGTGTATAGTCGAAGCTTCTTCATAGGCGAAGTTGCCTCGTAGTTTTGAATTGAACCTTTTTTATTAGTGTGAAGGATAGAGGTTGAGGTTTTCTTGAATAAAAAACTCTCACGTTTGAGCCATCGAATTATGAATGTTTATTGGCTCTTGTGGGAAAAGCCTTGCGGCATAAAAACCCACGATGTATGAACGTGTATTTGTAAACGTATAAAAGCATGTGTCGATTGTGTATATGAATGTGTATGTGCCGGTTACAACCCGTTTGGCTCATGCCACCGCGATCTCGAGTGCGTTTTCGTACTGCGATTTTTGTTTTATTCGATTCGATCGAATTTCGTATGATTTGCATTTGCCTTACTCCGAGGAGCGAACGTATATGAGAGTATGATTGGTGTTGGTAGTACACCAAGAGCGCTCGGGCTCGTTGTATGATGGAAGGGTGCAAGACCCTTGGTATGCGTGTATGGGCACTCGGTCCCGTGTAGAATGAGAGACACTCGGGCCGTACTCATCTACCTTACTCCGTAGAGCGAACGTATACGAGAGTATATTTGGGCCTCTCGTCTTTTGGTTGTGGTACGAGAGAACGCACGGCGTCACTCACGATCGTCACTAGACGGACGACTTAACTCGACTGTTTTTAAAAATGCGTGATGCACGCTCGCCTCCTCATCTACGCGAGATTTGGCATCCCTGCGGAGACGAATCGTTCGAGCGCGGCTCGCACGGAGATCGCAATGACACGGGCACAAAACGACGCTCAGGCACTGAACAATGAGAACTTAGTCAACACACATAACCTCGAAGGGTGCAGAATAGTGGAACTTGACACGCTGGGAAAGCAATTGTGGTGTAAAAATTGTGACCAGGCGTTATCATTGAGGGATACCCAAAGCGAGGGAAAATTCGGATTTGCCAGCATTTTCAAAATTGCTTGCGCCAGATGTAACCAAATATCTGTCGTTCATACAAGTAAACTTATGCACAAAAACGATGCTATGACGTGAATTTAAAAGCAGCTATTGGTATGTATACGGAATGAACTGAAATGCACAAAAACTATAATTGAAGTATTTTTCATAGTTATTTATTTTTTCACAGCAATCATTGATGCCGGTGTAGGTGAGAGCCAGATGAACACTATATGCTCATCAATGAATATACCTAGTGTTGCACAATCCTTGCTCAAACGGCACGAAAGAGCTGTTGGTCCTGTGATTGAAGCAGTGGCCAAAGAAAGCTGCAAAGTTATTGTAAGACAGAAAAAGAATTGTCGATAAATAGCGATAGTACTAAAAAGTAAGTCAACGAATTGATATTTCAAGTTATTGTAAGTTATGTTACATTTCAAGCAAACTTGAAATGCAGTAGCACTTGCAATACTAAGAAAACTTCAGTCCTATGATACCTTGCCTAAAACATTATCGTGAGTATTTCATAAATAAAAACAATTAGCAGTGGTCATTTCTGTGCAGCATTTGAGGCCCAAGAACTCAGAAAATATTTATCTCTGATACCATTTAGAATCAAACTATATACTTTACACACCATAGACAATTATACAAAAAATACAAATTATACAATAAAATAAGTTATTTATTAATTTTTTAATGAATTTTTTTCTAATTCATTTTTAAATAAAAACTCGAAGTGATTTTTGAATTTTCAACTCAAGATGGAATTTGAAGAAACTGTCTCCGCCAGTTTTTAAAACCACTTTATACACTTTATACGCTTTATACACTTTATACAATTATTCATTACAAAAATTAATCTATTTCTCATGCGGATTTACTCTGTGTACCTGGTTTAGACATACTTACGAAAAAAAGTTCGAGTAATATACAAATACAACAAAATCTTTTGTATTGTAACTAATACGTATGCTTTTGACGGATAATTTGATCACGAATCAGGCATTTATATTAATTCAATCCACGTAAATCCATTCATCAATCCATTCGCATAATGTTTGAGTCGAAGTATCGTAGGCAATTATCAGTATTTTATGTATAGGATTCAGTAAAATTTGGAAGATCAAAGTTTCAATACGTGTTATTGATGAAATTGTTCTTTCATTACAGTAATAATAATTGTAGTTTTGTTATAGTAACCATGTGAATGAAATTGAATTGTTATGTACTTTGTACAATGATTTGCATGTGAAAATAAAAACATATTGTTCTGTAATAATGCATCATACAATGGTTTATGAAATCACGTACCGGTTTCCATCCGCAGTAACAAAACCGGCGATTCACACTTAACAGAACACGACTGTCCCAATCCTGACACACAAGAAAATCAACCACCTGCATCCAATGCGCCAAGTAAGATAATTGCTTCAATCGACGCTGGGTGGCAGAAGCGAGGCACCGGTCATGCATACAACAGTTTGTCTGGTTATTATATACACAATTTATCCAGACATATGCATTTTAAAGTACAACACGAATATTTCTGTGAGTCATATATCATACAGGTCATAGTTCACTAATCGGGTACCATACGGGAAAAGTATTGTCCTACTGTACTCGCAGTAAAAGATGTCGACTATGTGAATCAGGATATGAGAAGGACGACCACAGTTGCAGACGCAACTTATCAGGATCCGCAAAAGCTATGGAGCCTGACATGGCTATCGAATTAGTCAATCGAAATGAGCTACTCAAAGACGAAAATGCCAAAATTGCGGTACTGATCAGCGATGATGATTCTTGCACTATTGCAGCAGTGCGTAGGGAAGCTAGAGAACAAATAGGAAAATGGTCGGATTTTAATCATGCGCAAAAAGCATTAAAAAATGCAGTATACTCGATGAAATTGCAGCCCAAATTAATCCAATACTTTTCCAATTGCTTTTCTTGCGCGGTCCAACAAAATAAGCGAAATCCAACAAACGTGGAGGCTTCGCTGAAAAATGTCGTACCCCATGCATTTGACGATCACAATAATTGTGGTCAGTGGTGCGGCTACAAGCCCGCGGGAGATGACTTTGTTCATGCGAACCTTCCACATGGGAAACCTCTTTCCGATTCAAGCCTCAAACTTTCGATGTCAAAATTATTTGACCGTTTTGCTGCCAATGCCAGCAAACTATCACCCTGCGCTTCGAGCCAGTTAAATGAGAGTTTTAATAGCATTGTCGCCAATAAACATCCGAAATCGTGATCTTATGCAGGATCGGAATCGTTCGACACAAGAGTCGCGGCTGCAGGTAGGGCAAAAAAATATTGGTACCAAATATATTCTTCACGTAAATCTCCAAGCAAGTCTTTCGCCTGGGAAGGAAACACGAAAGTATAGAGAGCTAAAAGACAAAAAAAGAGAGGCTCAAGCAAATTCCAGACGGTCTATCGAGTACGAAAGGAGAACGCTTTTTGCAAAAAAAGAAAGATCCGCAAAAACTGCTGCAACATCGAAACGAGAAGGCATAACGTATGAGACAGAAAGTGGACTCAGTAATATTTCGGATTTGATATAAAATCTAACTTCAATTGGTAAGTAATTTGTCAATAATAACGTGTAATCATGATAATCACTATATCAGCAGAATTGAAATAACTGTTATGTAACCAGGAACCGTGGATTACGATAGTTGGTTTGCAGTAATTTTTGATTTGGAAACAACTGGTCTACACAAAGCATCCGAAATTTGCCAGGTGAAAATTACTTTGACCTATGACCATTCATTTCGTAACGAAACCATTGAAGTTAATAATTATATAATTAATTACAGATTGCTGCATGCACCGAGGAAGGTTTGTTTAATTCCTACATCATACCGTCAAAAGGCATGACACCAGGAGCAGCTCAAGTCACTGCTTTGCACGTTTCAAATGGTGAAATGTATTTGAGGGATGTGGGGTTGAACACGGTGCCTGCCAGAACTGCATTTACAGATTTTCTGAATTTTTTACAATTTCAAGGGCGCTCGGTTGTTCTTATAGCCCACAACGCCTTTAGGTGATTATTAGTTCGATAGAATTTATTAGGCTGAAAGAAAAATTATATAATACCTACTTACGCGTTTTTGACTAATAATTGGTAGATTTGATGCGCCGAGGATTTTACGGCTGGCAGCTGATTTGAATCTAATAAACGAATTCATGTCAGTTGTAAAAGGATTCGCTGACACGTTGTACGTTTTTCAAGAAAAACTACGAAGATTGGCAAAAAAAATTTACTCAAGAAGCACTTGCTTCAGATCTTATCGACGTCAGTGACGTACAAGAGGCACACAACGCTATCAACGACGTACAAGTACTGCAAAAATTAATACAAAGAGTTGGTGTCGATACATCTCTCATTACAAAACATACAAGAAGCGTACTACGTATCTTGAAATCCGACGAGGCTGCTAAAGAAATTTCATGCAACAAAGCCTCGCTGGATAAGTTCACTGAGGTCTCTGACTACATGAAAAATAAATTATCTAAAGCTGGAATTAACAAAATATTGCTACAGAAAGCTTTTACAGCCTGCGGCGACGAAGGCGTGCGTATTTTATTGGGAGAAGATGTTCAAGGCAGACCTAGAGTTACTAAGAGCAAAAAGATTATTGAAAAAATAGTTCAGCAACTCAGACGAACTTAAATAGCATAGCATTACATGTATAATTAAGTCTTGGTTCAAAAAGTCTAGTGGTGCTCCTGCAATTTATTCAGATTGTTTTGGAGGTTAATACTATATTTCATACGATTTTACACATTTATATTCACTGTGCAATAAACATATATTTTTCATTGCACTTATTAGGCTAATAATTTACCTGTCTCATTAGTTGATTAATCTGTATACGTCATTTATAAACGAATTGTAAAGGCTAGTGCTAGGTAGCTTGATTCTGACAGTTGAAATCTCGCGCATGCGCTTCAACCTCATACAGACCACGTGATTCCGGCGACGCTGCCTAATCTCTACGCGGTTACGGAACCTTTGCCAACTACAAATTATTCGATACTTTAACATTGGATATCTTTTCACAGACGTCGTTGACCCTAAACTTTATTAATGTATTTAGAATCCTCATAGCCTCATGAACATTATTCTAGTTTTTTGTCCAGATCTGTTGCGTGAATTTAACAATATTACTCGGCCCAAGTCTTTCGAGGGTGATCTTTCCATAAGCCTTGTGTTAAAAATCCGAATTTCAACTATTTTTTTCTCGCTTATTTGGTGATTTACCTGGTCTGAAATTCTTCGTACGTGAACAAGCGTACTTTATCTACGATGTACTAACAAATTATTTTTTTATACAAGGAAAAAATAGTTAGAATTTGTGACTACATATGGCGGAACTTCAAATTCGCTGTTGATGCTGGATGACCAGTGCACAATGATGATTTACGAAGGTGGGCGCTACAAGCCCCCAAAAAAATAGGCTATGAAGAATTTCGGTTTAAAGCATTTGAACATTGGGTGAATTCATTAAAAATTGGCCATCGTATTGTATCGAGGAAAATTAATAAATTCATCACCGAAAAAACGATTGAAAATTCTGAAAGTTTGAAAGAACAAGCTGAACAATTTGTACAAGGTGTGAAGCAAAATATAAAAATACACGGTTTATCGAATGTGAATTCAGGTCAAAGTGGTTTCGAGTTGAAGATGCATCCTGGAAGAACTTTCGCAGTCGAAGGAGAAAAGAAGGTGGAATGTCTATTGCAGTCAGTTGCTTCTACTATACACAGTTATACAATTCAGCCAGCTATATCAGCTGAAGGAATACTTCTTTCCCCACTTTTTTTAGCCCTAAAAGAACCAAGTGATATGTTCGGTCCAATTGTGCAATGGACGTTGTTTAGACCAGATAATTTGTACATAGAAGTATCGAAGTCCGGTAAACTTACTTCAGATATAAACGTGTTATAAATTCCATGATTATTCACTTATGGAAATGAAAAAGTAGTGTGTATAAACGGAGGAGTTCTGGACTGCTTCGCTTTTATAGTGAATCTGGCCGATCTCCTGAATTACTGTCTGTGTATATGGAATGTTCTATGATTTTCTATGTTCGTTTTAACACTAAATCGGAATCTAGATATTAATTAATTATTTGGAAGTTGGTAGAGTGTGAAGTTACTTCATTTTCGGCGCACATGGTTTTATTTTATTGTTATTGTTTCTTAGTGCTTCGACAAGTGAATATTTGTTTTTGGAAAAGACGCGCGTCGACAAGAGCGATTGCCATCGAGCAGCTTCTATCAGTTTCTATGACCTATCAGCTTCGAGAATATTCTTCTTATTCTAGATGCTTCTATAAGTTTCTATGGGGTTGATTGTCATATTGATTCACTAGGACATTCCAAATTCGTATTGTGGACGTAGTGTCATTTTCTATATGTGGTGCATTATGCGCCCGTCACAAGTTTAAATATAATTCATTCAGACAGAGAGATACGATTGAGCTATACTATGTAGGCCTCGTTGTTATCTAAAACCTAGAAAAACAAAACATGATACCCGTATTGTTTTATTCATTATCAACTATATGACCTTCTTAATTTTCCATTATAGCATAATTACTTTCGCAATTTTTAACAACTACAATATTCATCGTAAATTCGTTTTATTTCAACCTTACCGTTCATTCGAACATTATTGTTAATCATTTGAACAATACCTGTTTTTCATTCCGATCAATGGTTTGAAGATCATATTTTATGTTTCAGTAGATTAATCCGTTTTTAATTATTCATTTCTGAACAATCACCTATCCTTTATTACGATAATTTTGTCTCAACCATTTGAACAACTCTCACAGCTCCGTATACATAGAACTATAGCAACACAATTTCATTTACCCGCTTACCGAAATATAGGTCTTTTTTAGTTGAAATTTTTCGTCACTGTCGTCAAGTAACAGCAGCCTTGATTATTTTTGATTATTTACAACCGCCACTCTTTTACGTCTCACCCCCATGTTGTTTATGCTAGGAATAATTTGTGGAAAATATGCATGGTACGTTTTGAACAAAATATATATAATTTTTGGCAAATAAAAAATAGAACCGGAAACATTTTTGTCAACAGTGAGATATTGATGAAATAACTAATGATCCGAATGAATTGATTGAGCATATATGTATGGTACCGACCGTAGTGACGTAGTAGTCCAGTCGAGATAGACATTCAGATGGAAATAATTAGGGGAAGCGATTTTGTTTTTTTTTCAACTTTGGGTGGACGGTGGTTGGAAGTCTAAATCTCGATTTTCGGGAAAATCCCGCCATTGAGTTCGCCGCCATCTTGATTTAAAGTTCAATTTTTTCGTTTTTCTGGAATGACTCGTTAATTTGCAACTTGAGAACAAAAATGGTGAAATCCAAAGTTGTTGGAAATTTAATTTCCCACAAGTTTGGTCATTATCATTTTCACGCAAGGATCAATGTTTGCAGAGTTATACTATCAAGTTTATCAAAAAAATCGTAATGGGTGGAATTTTATTTCTTTCAACTTTGGTTCTCGCACTTTTTTTACTCCACGATCAATATTTTCCGATTTATACTCAAATCAGAGGTGAAATGTTTTTTCATTTTTCAAGTATTTCGATTATTATGTAGTTTATTGACAAAAAATTGTAATGGAGAATGTAGAAGGGAATTTTGTGTCTTTTACATCTGGTTGTGTCCTCTCGGCATTTCAGCAAGTAGAAACCTGTGGATTTGAACAACTGATTAGTTATCTTAACTTGACAATTATGTATAATTCATACTAATATTGTTTCCCTCCATAAGATACGTACCTCCAATTTCAATCACGCGTAGTTATCTTCCCCTATGCCAATCGTAATCGTTTTGTCGAGGGTCCAGCTACATTTTGGCTCGCGATCTCTTCTGCCACCTCGCTCTCGATCGGAGCATCAGGACCGTCGACGAAAGGTTCAGCCATTTCTTCCGAACGGAGATCCTCGAAAATGTCGTCATCATCATCGTAGTCTTCCTCCAGCAGGAGATCCCTTATGTTCGATACATTGTCACACGTCTCTCCGCTGCAGTGCACATATAAAACGGAGCACTTGAGGCCCGCTTTACGGCAGCCGCACATTTTTCCGCACTTGGACTTGCATTTGCAAGAAATTAATTTGAGCAAAGACTCGGTTTGGCCGAGCAGAGCGTCGGTTACTGAATTAGTTGCGTAATAGCACTTTGTAGGGGATGGACGTTTCTAAAACGGAGGACTGTTTCGTGTGTTGAAAGCAGACAACCGAAGGCGACAAAATTACTGTGAAAAAACGTGGTGTTCAGACACTCTTGGCGGCTAGTATTGCTAGAGGCGATGTACAACATCAGCGGATGCTGCGGAATAAGGATAACGTTATCTTGCACCCAGGTTGCTATAAACATTACAGTGATTCGAGATCTGCGCAGGCATCACATCGAAAAAGCCTTGAAAAATCTGCATCGACGTCCTTGTCATAGTCATCAGCAGTACAAACAAATATATCAACGGCGTTCGATTTCGAAAATCGCTGTTTCTTTTGTAGCGAAGTACTTGAGGATTTGCCATCGCAAGCAAAGCTCCCGACCGGAAAGCGAAAAAGTATTTCATCTGTTACCAAAACCTTATTTGGGAATACATTGCTCGAACGTTTCAGTAATCGTAACGATTAATTGGCGATGGAAGTAAAAGCGCGTATTGAAAATATTCCCGATCTAACTGGTGTTGGAGCGCGATATCACAGCGATTGTTCCAAACGTATACATAAATCGGTTGCGGTTGGGAATCGACCAGGGAGGCCAGTATCCGACAACATCGATCGTACTATGGAGTACATTTATAATGACATCGAACAGCATAATGAGGAATGTCAATTTGCAGTTCACGATCTGATGGGAAAAATCGAAGGAGAATTCGTCCCTCATGTGAAAACCGTAAAGGCACGCTTAAAGGAACATTATTGAGACGAAATTGTAATATTCGAGGTGGCAGGCATTGGTTCCGCCGTTTTGTTCCGAAATACTGGTCACAAACTACTCGCACAACGCTGGTACGAGAATCGAGATGCGGATGCACGACCCGAGAGGCTGAGGGTCGTGCGCGAAGCTGCCGCTATAATTTTAGAGGACATACGCTCGACACTTCATGATGTCAAGAATTATCCTCCGACCGATAACTTTTTGAAAAACGTCGAGGATGCAATTCCCGAATCTTTCCACGTTCTTTTGACCAACATTATTTGTAAGTTGAAAAGGAATTCGCTCGATCCGTGAAAGAAACAATGCACTGCTATCGCGCATGCCATCGTATCTGCCGTACGTCCGCGATCTTTCCTTTCGCCATTAAAACTGCAGGTTGGCGCCTTCTTATACAAGAAATTTGGGTCGAGAACTTTAATCAACGTTCTTTCAGCGTTGGGATTTTCTGCAACGTACGATGAAATTAGTACGTACGAAGCTTCTTCTGTCATGCGACGTCAGTGCCAGGTTAAAGAGGGAACATTCTCACAGTTTGTTTTTGACAACGCAGACTTCCACATAAATGCATTAGATGGAAATAATACTTTTCACCACATGGGAGGGATTCAATGCCTAACGCCCTTCGATGTTGTAGAACCGAAAACACCAACAAGTCGCTACTCTTCAAAAACAACTGCCGCAGCCATTGCAGAAGCCGGACACGTAGAAATTTCTTATTACGGTAAAGAAAAATCAGCGGGTTTCCGGAACGTGAAGGTTGCTGATATCACGGAAATGCAACAAATCTCTGAAACATGTCTGCCAACCATTGGTGATCTGATGTGGCTCTACGGAAAATGGTCCTGCATCGACAATATACCAGGGTGGAATGGATTCATGGAAGAAGCTACGGCCGGAAAAACCTTCGTCAGGTCGAGTATAATATTCCTTCCGTTTATCCATGCACCTCCTTCAGATTACGACACGCTACATACAACTCTCATGTATGCTCACGCCAGGAGCGAAGCTTCGAACAGCAAATCCTGCATCGTAACTTTCGCTCAGCCACTGTATTGGAAAGCGCATGACATTGTTTCCAACACTGATCCCCCCTCTGAGATTAATTCCATCATTCTTCGCCTGAGGGGATTTCATCTTCTTATATCATTTCTGGGTGCGACCGGATTCATAATGAAGGGCAGTGGACTTGAGGACGCTCTGAAAATTGTTTACGCTGAAAATTGCGTAGAGAAGATCCTATCAGGTCACGCGTACTCGATAGCTGTTCATGCTCATTTTCTCGTCTATGCATCCTTAGCGAAGCGCGTTATGGACACAATTGAGTTTGACGACGAGGAACGAAATGAGATGGAGCAATTACTTCTGGATTTAGATCGCACGGTCGTTCTCGGTGCCGAAGAAAACGATTCGGTCAAAGCTGTGATCGATAAATTTGCGGTGGCGCTTAATCAACTTGTCAACAAAGGACCCACTGCTGAACTATGGACGCAGTACTTCTGAATGGTGACGATGGTAAAACAGTTCATAGAAGCTGAACGATCTGGAAACTGGAAACTGCATCTCACTACAATTCAAAGGATGCTGCCCTTCTTCCACGCTAGCGGTCACTTCCTGTACGCGAACAGCGCCAATCTATATCTTCAAGATATGTTGAACCTGCGTGATAAGATGTCGGCTGATGATTATGAAAAATTTACAACGGAAGGTTACTTTACAATTCGGCGTACCAACAAATTTTGGTCAGGCATCATGTCTGACCAGTCGATTGAACAGACTCTAAATCCCGAATCTAAAATAAGTGGAGGGTTGTTTGGGCGAGGAGCGAGTGAAAGCGTGGCAACAAGATGGACCATGGGTGCGGTGCAAATGCAGAACATTTGCCAACAAGTGGAGGATTTTTGCAATATTCACAGCGCGACAACTGAGCAACACATCGACTTCCGGCCAACTCCTGTCTCTAGGGACAATTTGGATATGGAGAAGTTGGATCAGTGGTTCGCTGCACATGATCCTTTCCGTGTCGATTCTCAACCGATGTCTATCAGCACGAGATTTATCGGCACAGGAAATATTAACTGTCATCTCGCTTCTGAAATTGGTGCGAAAATGATAAAGAATATGATCAGTTCAATTTACGGTTCGGTGACATTTGAACGAAAGGACAAAATCTCACCCTTGGATACAACTTCAAGCAGCATTACCATTGACAAAACGACTGCTCCTGCTTTTCCAGCGCATCAGTATTTCCAAGCAATCCGACAAAGACCTGCAGGATTGTTTCGCTTACGAGCTCGCGCCGTACCGTCTTTCGTTATTCAATGACGAAGGAATGCGAAAGGGTACAAAGTCTGTATTATACAACTGTTTCGAGCCTCTACAACGTTCTCCGTCCCTAGGAAAAAAGCGCCTCGAGGTTATTGACGGGGGATATTTGTTGCACAAAGTTATTTGGCCTCGCACGCAAGCAACGTTCGATAAAATTTGCTAAACATGCGTGTCATATGTGAGAAGACATTTCACGGAGAAAGTTATCATTGTTATTGATGGGTATCCAGAGAATCCAAAACTGACTGTTCCTAAAGGGTGGGAACGCAGAAGACGAGCAGCGAAGTACGGTTCCTCTGAGATTGTTGTCAAGGCGACCTCCGTTCCCTCTATAACGCAGGAAAAATTTTTGGCAAACGACAAAAACAAGGCCCACTTTATCGATTTACTTAAAACAGCCCTGGAGAAGTTCGAAATCACAGTTCAGCAGGCACCAGCAGATGCAGATCCGTTCATCGTAGGAACAGCGATTTCTGAAGCTCCGCAATACGATCAAGTAACAATCATCGGCGAAGACATCGACCTTCTGGTTCTACTCACTGGCATCAGACGTCATGTGAAGAACGTTTTCTTCAAGAAACCAGGCAGAGGGCGCAATCTTGGACACGTGTACCTGCCGAAGAGTTTCCAATATGGAGAAGATGTTGCGCAGCACATTTTATTTCTCCATGCCTTCAGCGGATGTGACACTACGTCCTCGATATTCAACATCGGGAAAACAAAATTTCTCACCACGATTCAAAAAAATCCACAAATCGCCAAAGTTCTCAACTTGTTCAAGGAGCACGATATTAGTAAGGCTGTCTTGGCTCATGCCGGTGAATGCTTATTGATCGCTTTGTTCGGAGGCGGAGAAGGCGATAAATCTGTAGACGTACTCCGATGCAAAAAATCACGAAATCCGTTGTAAAACAAAAATTCGACTTGGCTACACTTCCACCAACAAGCGGAGCGGCGGAATGCCACACGTATAGGGCATACCTTCAAGTCCAAATTTGGTTGGAGTACGAAATGCTCGCAACGGATTAGGGTTGCAAGAAAACAAATCGTGGGTTGGAACCGATCACAACCACCGCTGACCCAGCACCGGAGTCTTTGCTCAAATTAATTTCTTGCAAATGCAAGTCCAAGTGCGGAAAAATGTGCGGCTGCCGTAAAGCGGGCCTCAAGTGCTCCGTTTTGTATGTGCACTGCAGCGGAGAGACGTGTGACAATGTATCGAACATAAGGGATCTCCTGCTGGAGGAAGACTACGATGATGATGACGACAATTTCGAGGATCTCCGTTCGGAAGAAATGGCTGAACCTTTCGTCGACGGTCCTGATGCTCCGATCGAGAGCGAGGAGGCAGAAGAGATCGCGAGCCAAAATGTAGCTGGGCCCTCGACAAAACGATTACGATTGGCATAGGGGAAGATAACTACGCTTGATTGAAATTGGAGGTACGTATCTTATGGAGGGAAACAATATTAGTATGAATTATACATAATTGTCAAGTTAAGATAACTAATCAGTTGTTCAAATCCACAGATTTCTACTTGCTGAAATGCCGAGAGGACACAACCAGATGTAAAAGACACAAAATTCCCTTCTACATTCTCCATTACAATTTTTTGTCAATAAACTACATAATAATCGAAATATTTGAAAAATAAAAAAACATTTCACCTCTGATTTGAGTATAAATCGGAAAATATTGATCGTGGAGCAAAAAAAGTGCGAGAACCAAAGTTGAAAGAAATAAAATTCCACCCATTACGATTTTTTTGATAAACTTGATAGTATAACTCTGCAAACATTGATCCTTGCGTGAAAATGATAATGACCAAACTTGTGGGAAATTAAATTTCCAACAACTTTGGATTCCACCATTTTTGTTCTCAAGTTGCAAATTAACGAGTTATTCCAGAAAAACGAAAAAATTGAACTTCAAATCAAGATGGCGGCGGACTCAATGGCGGGATTTTCCCGAAAATCGAGATTTAGACTTCCAACCACCGTCCACCCAAAGTTGAAAAAAAAACAAAATCGCTCCCCCTAATTATTTCCATCTGAATGTCTATCTCGACTGGACCATAGCACGTGTGCTAGCACTCGCAGCTGCGGAGAGGGAGGACTCGGGTTCAAATCCTGGGCCTATTAATTGAGACTTGAACTGCAACTTGAAAAATGTAAGCCGGGTCACGCCGTTCAGGCGCCAGGTTGCTGGTCGGTGTTTGGGACTCGGGTCCGGCTACACCTGGATAAGGTTTTCGACAGTTTCGTTTGTCCCTCGTGCAAATGCGGGTCTTTCTACTAACACTGCCAACCTCCTGCTCTACTCTCTACTCTTACTCCCATGTATTCACAAACTTCATTGTAATCAATAAAGAATTATTATTATTATTATCATCATAATTATTATCATTATCATTATCATCATAATTATCATTATCATTATCATTATCATTATCATCATTGTTATCATTGTCATTATCATGATCATCATCATCATCATCATCATCATCATCATCATCATCATCATCATCATCATCATCATCATCATCATCATCATCATCATCATCATCATCATCATCATCATCATCATCATCATCATCATCATCATCATCATCATCATCATCATCATCATCATCATCATCATCATCATCATCATAATCGTCATTATCATCGTCATCGTCATCGTCATCGTCATCGTCATCGTCATCATCATCGTCATCATCATCATTATTATTATCATTGTTTCGTTGAAATAGACTTTTCTAAACACCTCAAAAAAATGGACACGATAGAATACATGGTGTGCAACATCATCGGTTTTACTTTGTGCAATCAGTAAGTCAAGTTGTGCATGTGACACGTGTTCCGCAAAATTGTATTAAAAATAACGACTATATGGCATCACAAGAAAGTGGACATGTTGTTTCTGTTCAATTTTAGTGTGGATTTTGATGCTCTTATTGTGAATGCAAAACTGATATTGGTTGTACGCTATTTCTAGCAATGTAATCCCCGTTAGCATATAATGAGGCATGTGAATTCTGTATTACATGTTTAATTCATTATACAGGGTATACATACCTCATATTTCGAGAACGGGACGAGTTGAATTAATGCAAAGTTTGCCCCTTCGCCAGTTCGCCAATCAATCAAAAAAGCTATGAGATTTCCAAAAATAAACTCTACTCTTACGGAATTACTTTTATTATTGATACATATTCCGGTGCAATAACTTGTGTGCGTGACTTCCGTAAACGAAGCTTCTCCCGTTCTCGACACATTAGGTGACTTACCCTGCATATGCATGGAGCTTAATTTCTTTTTATATTATTTACCGCAGAAGACAGTCTTCGCGAGATGATCACTGGGTCATGTCGCCCAGATATTCGGACTTTTCCAGTCTCAATTACGAGATAAAGGGCACACTCTAAGACGTCCTTCTCAAATTGTGAATACTTCCACACAGTAGGCCTCTGTCGATTGTAGCTCCCACGCCATATCAACCCAGCATCCGCCATTACGTATTCCTGACGCGCACTCTCATCTCCCAGGAATACTGTATCATCTTGAAAATAAAAATACTGCTATTTCGCAACATAATGGACAAGTTTCACATCTACAATAGTTACCATAGTTAAAATGTTTGATTGACACAAGTGTAGTACACAGTTAAAAAATGACAATGTCAAAAAGTATTGATGATATTGAGTACAAACATGACTCACGTGATTGTCTCAATTGTAAAGTCAGTTGCACTTACTAACTTACGGAGACATAGTAGTATATTGTGTCGGAAGTGAGGAAAACTGCGATTACGAGTGTGAACTTTTTATTGTGGAACGAAAGCCAGTGCTGTCACCGCAGGAGCATTAAAGTAAACGCATCATATGCCAAGGTAAATGCTGTAATCACACGAGTGAAATATAATCTAAATAACCACATGTGTTGCACACGCTACTTTTTGCAATAGCTGTGAAGGAGATATCAATTTGAGATCCATCGAAAATTGTACTGACAGTGCGTGTAACTGATATTAGGTGATTCATGTTTTTACTAGAAAAAAATTCTATAGGGTCAATCTTACAAGCGGTGGTTCTACAAGTCTGTTGGTACAGGGTTGTTTCTAAATGCAATTGTTCTACGAGTTTATTTTCGTACGCCACGGTTCTACATGAGTCGGTTTGGTTCGTTCCTGAAAGTTAGTTTCTACATGAGGCCGTTCTATACGTTCGTTACTCCAGATTCGTTTTTACAAGCGGTGATCTTACATGGACAGGTCAATGTCAATTCTACGGGTTCTTTTCTACACAATAACGAATGTAACACAACCTCGAAGTAATTAGCAGAACGATATATACTTGTGCAGGGTTTGTCTTGTGCGTGAACCTTGTTCTACAGAGACGGTTCTGTTGGAATGAATCTTACCGGATAGTGTAGCACCACCGTATGTATATACGAACCAAACCTGATCATGTAAGAGCGAATCTGAATGGGCATCGGTTCTACGTGAAACATTCCTACAAGTGAAAAGCAGCATATCGTCTATATCGGCAAGCCACATTGAAATCCAATATCCAAGTATAACTTGGTTACCATATATCGCCTTGCTACACGGATACAATGTGGTCGCTACCAGTTCATGCTGCGTGAGATTCAATTCAGCATAGCCAGCATTGTTATCACTCTATCTAATAAAAAAGTTTCGAACAAATGAACAGGTATAAAAAGATTATAATAACAATCGTATAAAAAAGATTATAATATCAATAGAATAAAAAAGATTATAATATCAATAGAATAAAAAAGATTATAATAACAATAGTATACGCATGAAGTTGGCGGTGGGGTGAGATGCCGAAAACACAAAAAGCATCTAGCGAACAAAACTTCCTTTGACAGCTGTCATCGGCTGGTTATGACAGTCTTTAAAAAATATCTTTATAGGTATCTGTTTCTGACACGCAAAAAATGAACATGCAAATGAAAATTATCAAGATGATTCCCGACGGGAATTGTCTTTTTCGCGCGCTGGCGTATTGTGTATACGGCACTCAAGATCGACACGCAGAGGTGAGACTGAGTATCGTTTCAAATGTAGTGGATAATTGGTCTACATTTGCTGGTTTTATTACAGGTGATGAGTCAAACTGTGCTGTGATTAAGTCACCTGGTGATTACAAATCACATGTGAATAAAAATGGAATTTACGGGGGAGAAGCAGAATTAGCTGCAGCTGCGGACATTTTTAAGATACATTCAATCGTGTATCGCGAAGAACAAATTCATCCACACCGAATCGGATCCCAAAATGAAACACAATTCTCGCTACTCTTCAGCGGCGACGGAGACAGTGGACACTTTGATGTCTTGCAGAACCAAAATAAAATTCAGATAGTGAGTAATAAGTATCAAAAGTAACAAGCAAATGATAGTAAATCTAAATATATCACCAAACAGTCGAAAGGACAGCTAGGATTTACGCTGGCAATGAAGAGAGGAGGAGTTTCAAGCAGCAGACAAGGCGATAAAGATGGTGGATGGTCGGACGTATCACAAAAGAAAAAGGAAAATAAAATTGTAATTGCGAATAACCAAATAAGCCAGAGAATAATAATAAACAAATATTCCTATAACCAGGTAAGAGGACGACCAGGATCTATGTTAACCACAAGGGAAAGAGGTATTTTGTGGAGTGAACAGCAACGCAAATATAGAGAAAAAAATAATATAAAGAAGGTGATTTTGGAGAATAACAGGCAGAGCGGTAGCAAAAATAATTCAGCAAGTCAAGGAGATAGGTCGATATCGATGGAGAAGGAACACCAATTTTCAACCAACGAACGGAAGCTTAGATTGATGAAAAAAAGAAACGTAAGCACAGAAGGAATTGAACTGGACAGCAAGAGACAACGAGTAGATGAAACGACAGACGAAAAAGAAGTGTATCAACGACTTATGAGCAAGAATAACGTATCTGAAATTCATGTTTGTGATGAAATATTAAGTGACAGTGATACGTTGACATCGATGGAGAAGGAACTGTGTGTATTCAGCCAAACAATAGAATAAACAGAAACAGAGAACGAGTGGAAGCAATGAATAGTGAATCAATCATTGCCGAGCATCGTTACAACGGGGAAATTGAAAAAGGCATTTTCAAAACTGTGGATCAACTAGACATGGGTGAAATGAACGTAAAATGTAAACATTGCAATGCAGAAAGGTTCAAATATGAAACAGGAAGGGTGGCAAATAATTGCTGTCACGGAGGAAAAATAACATTACCACCATTAACGGAATATCCTGATGTACTTCAACGTCTGTGAGAAGGGAATGACGCAGTATCAAGACACTTCAGACAACATATACGATGATATATGACGCGTTTGCGTTTGCATCATTCAATTGTATCGTGGCAGATCTGGGGAATCCAGGACCATATGTGATGAAAATAATCGGGGATGTGATTTACAAAATATCTACAAGTTTAGAGACCGCAAACAATAACCGACCGAGATATGGACAAATTTACATCTACGACGCACAAACTCAGCTACCGCTGAAAGAAAATGACGCAAGAAGAGCAAACCTGTTAGAAATTATTGGTAGACTGATAATAGATATCAATCCTTATGCAGCAATTTTTAAAACAACGTACGAGCGATTTGTTAAGGGAGAAAGCCTGGTGAGATTAAACTTTATAGCACTCAAGGAAGACGATAGACGGCGGTACAATGCGCCAATTTATGGTGAGCTAGCAGCTCTGATCGTTTCAGATGGCGGGGCAGCATCTGAAAATATAGAAGTACAAGTATTTCCAGAACAAGACCGTGCAGTTGGATATGTGCCGAAATATTCGCATCACGTTGATCCAATGACTTTTCCATTACTATTTCCGAGCGGTGATTTAGGATGGAGCTATAATATGAAACACGTAGGAACAAACAAGAAAATCTCTCCTGTTCAATACTATGGACATCGATTGGCCTTACGTCGAGGCGAAGCACAGAATCAGTTGTTGCGGAGCGGACGATTGACACAACACTATGTGATTTACGCATATCTCACAATCGAATCGCAGCGTTTATTGTTTTTAAGAAATAATCAGAAGCAATTGCGTGTAGTATGTTACAAGTGAATGACTGATCACATATCAAATAGTGAAGCGAATACTTCGGATCGAACAAGACTTGGGAACCAAATGATTTTACCATCATCATTTTCCGGCAGCATGCGACATATGCAACAGCAGTACCAAGATGCAATGGCAATACCAAGGAAAGTTGGACGACGGGATTTATTCATCACAATGACATGTAATCCTAAGTGGCCGGAAATATGTACGGTATTAAAAAATTTTCCTACACGTACCACTGCAAACGACATCCCAACAATAGCTTGTCGAATATTTAACATGCGGCTACAACAGGCAGTAAAGGAAATCGAAAGCGGTTCAGTATTTGGAAAGATTGAAGGATACGTATACACAGTTGAATTTCAGAAGAGAGGCTTACCGCATGCTCACATACTATTTATCTTAAATAACAATGACAAACTTTTGACTTCAGAAGCAATTGACAGTTTCATATCTGCAGAAATACCAGACAAACAAATACATCGACAACTATATCAATCTGTCACATCACACATGCTACACGGCCCTCACACATCCAAAATACCATGCTGGAATTCGGTAACGAAGTCATGCTCAAAGATATTTCCGAAAGACTTGGTGGAAAACACTGATATAAGCGATGGCGGTTTTCCAAAGTATCGAAGACGAAAAAATACAGACATAAACTATTACCGCAACCGCGTGGAAGAAAGAAATATCCAAGTAGACAACAGCATGGTTGCGCCTCACAATCCATACCTACTTGTAAAGTACGACTGCCACATGAACGTAGAATATTGTGCGTCAATAATGGCTATTAAGTACATCCACAAGGGACATGATTGTGCAAGAGTACAGATAGCTGATTCAAACAGCGAGAGTGATGGTCAGCCAATAATCAACGAAATACAGGATTATGTAGATTCGCGTTACGTAGGACCGATGGAAGCAGCTTGGCGTATACTAGAACTGCCAATGCATGGACTAAGTCACGCAGTCACACGCTTACCTGTACACCTACCGGGGCAACAATACGCAACGTTTGAGGAAGGTAGAGAAGTCAAAGCCGCTCCAGATGAAAAAAAGTGGAGAACCCATCTTATTGCATGGTTTGAATTGAACAGCATAGATGAAATGGCAAGAAATATAACTTACGCGAACACGCTAGATTACTATTCGTTTCAAGAAGCAACAAAAACGTGGAAAAAAAAAATATGCATGTAAAGTAGTTAGTAGAATGACAAATGTTTCACCAAAGGATTCAGAAAGATTTCACCTCAAACTAATCCTTGGACATGCGACAAATGCAAGGAGTTTTATAGATTTACGCACTGTAAACGGGAGAAAATGGATCACATTTAGAGATGCTGCAGTGGATATGGGTTTAACTGCGACAAATGACGAAGCTTTCAAGATATTCGACGAAGCTGTTTCAATACTTATGCCGAAACGGTTACGTCATTTTTTTGTGTGGTATTTAATCGCTGAAATGCCATCGAACGCAATAGATTTATGGAATACTTACAAGAAAGCACTATCTGAAGACTTCGTGGATCAGCATGAAAATAGAGCACTATGTGCAATTGAGCATCTGCTCAGAACTGAGGCAAGATCATGTGCAGATTTTTACTTACCAATACTGGAGATAATTTTCGAAAATGAAGCAGAAGAAATAACAGTGGAAAATATAGAAACCTTTGCAAAGAAAGGCAGTGAACTGGTTGAACAATTAATCAACGATCAGAAAATAATTTATACACAAATTTTTGATAAAATTATGTATGACAAAAGTACCGGTAGAAAACGAGAAAAATGCTTTTACATCGATGGATCAGGAGGAACAGGAAAAACATTTTTATACGACGCGTTGTACTACATGTTGAAATCTGAAAAAAAAATGTTGCATGTGTTGCTTGGACAGGTATAGCAGCCATCTTACTACCATATGGAACAACTGCACACAAAACATTTGGATTACCATTGACACTGCAAAAGGAAGGAACAATTTTCATAAATGCAACGATGAAAAAAAAAATACAAAGTATAGATGTATTTATATTAGGGTGGTCTTTATTTGGGGTCAAAATTAATTTTACCCTTTCCGCCCCCTGAATCGGTTCGAAATACGTAAAAAGTGAGGCTGTAATTTTTTCAGATTTTTAAACAAATGCTCAACCCTTGACCACGCGGGTTGAAGTTTTCCATTTAAATTATATGGAGTTTTCCTGCGTTTCCAGTCACTATTTTACTGTGGGCCTAAATATGTTTGTTAAATCTTGAAATTTTCAGAAATTAGTTTACAAGCATGTTGCTACATGGAAAAAATTTCTAAAACCCCCACCCTCAAAATGTTGTAAAATATCACCATAATAATTATAATTTTTTTTTTCGAATTTACAACGCTCGTGGATTTTATTAAATATCCCATTCGTGAGTAGTTCCTGTCCTTCTCGCTCGACAACGACACGACGCCGGAGGCATCCATATTGTTTTTTTCTTTTTATAATTCACTTACTCATACAATTTTCCGGTGCTGTCTCCATTGATAGAGCAAGTGTATGAACTCGCAGAATAAACTCTCGTATATTCGACTCTCGAAATCACCCGATCGCGCTCTCTCTCATCGGATCTCTCGTACATTCGACATATCGCGCGCACTCTCATAGGTTAAAACTTTTCCGTGTCATATTGGTCTCAATTAGAGACGAGCTATCACTGTACGATAAATCATCCGCGGCACGTTCATCCGTGTGACTATAGGAAATAAGAACTAACTAGCGTACGACAGTTTTCCCTATAATTTCACCCGTCACCATCCTCATAAAAACACTCACGGACTTGTAGCGGCATGTGCCTTAACCTTATTTCGTAATGACTGTACAGCCTGATCTACGCCGAAATATTTTTTTACTCGGCGACCTTGATACTCAGATCTATGGAAATAAGTTGCCATCAAAAAAACAAGTGCTGAAAGTTCTGTTTTTCAACATTCGAGAAGTGAAATTAAATACACGGGATAGTGCAAGATTAGTCATAAGAGAAGTGAAGGTTTTTTGGGACAAAGCGCGATTGCCGATTCAAAACGAGTCCCGTTGTATAGGCAAACTGTTGGCTTTGCATCAGGAATGGACAGGTTTGCAAAGACACAAGACAAGAGCTTCAAATCGCGAAAAAGAAGAACATTTTTCTTCTCAACTGAATAATTTATTTGATATTGCTCATGGAAATGTTCTCGAAGAAGTTGATGAAACAAAAAGAACGTTTCTTGAAAATCAAAGACGAAATGGTCGCGTCGGATTTATCAACAATGTCGAAGGATTTTTCGAAAGAATGGAAAGAGAAGAGGAAAGGCGAAACGAAATTATGTCTAAAAGACAATCCAAAAGTCGAATGGACATTGATATGATAGGTAAGTGATAGCTTTTATTTATATTATTTAATCATTGAACGTTAGATGAAAAATATTTCAAAAAAATTATTATTCGTTTCAGACAATTTCGTGGAACTATCGTCAAGTGAAGAAGACCCTATCTCTCAAACTCTGACTCAAGTAAGTATCGGGACATACTCCAATATTTCTCTTGATAACGACAGTGAAGATGAAGCTGGGCCATCAGCGTGCAAAAAATCTCGAGGGAATATCAATATATTCAATAACAAAGTGGTTGCCGTCCTCGATAGATGTGAAGTGAGTGATAGAGATGCAGTACATCTAGTTGCTGCAATAGCGGACGCTCTGAACGTTGATCTACGATATTTGATTGTCAACCGGACATCGATTCGATTATATCGACAAAAAGTGCGTGCAGCAAGAGCTGATCAAATTAAAAAAGTTTTCCAAACTGAAACTTTGGACGCTCTCGTTTTACACTGGGATGGAAAACTATTAATGGATCTAACAAAACAGGCAATGGTTGATAGACTACCTGTTGTCGTTACAAATGGTACCGTTGAAAGGCTCCTTGGTGTTCCAGCATTAGAAAACAGCAAAGGGGTAACCCAAGCAAATGCGATCCATGATGTCCTAAGAGATTGGGGACTTTGCGAATCAGTAAAGGCTCTTTGCTGTGACACAACGGCATCCAATTTGGGAAATAAGAACGGTGCAGCAATACTATTAGAGAACCTGTTGCAAACACGTCTTTTGTTCTTGCCTTGCAGACACCACATCTTCGAATTGGTGTTGCGCAGCGTATTCGAACTAAAATTGCCTCTTACAACTGGGCCAAACGTTCCACTCTTCAAAAATTTCCGCGACACATGGAAAAAATAGACACAACCAGTTACAGAAGTGGAATCAAAGATGAATACGTCAAAGGAATTTTAATACCTAACCACATCGAAAGAATAAGATCATTTGCAGAGAATGCATTGAAAAACTTTCAACCGAGAGACGACTACAAGGAGTTCCTGGAGTTGACCCTCCTTTTTATTCAATCTGTCCCATCCACTAACGTCACGTTCATTTACCCGGGAGCATTCCATCACGCACGGTGGATGGCGAAAGCAATATATTGCCTGAAAATGTTCATGTTTCGAGAACAGTATCCAATGACAGACGGGGAACGATTGGCGGTTCGAGACACATCGATATTTATCGTGATGTTATACGTTGAAGTATGGTTTACTGCTCCACTTGCGTCAGCAGCGCCAAATAACGATTTACAGTTTTTGAAAAACCTCTACAACTATAAGTCGATTGATCAAGAGGTCGCGAATGTCACTCTTAACAAATTCAGGAACCACTTATGGTACCTGAATGCTGAGGCAGCTGCAATGTCATTTTTTGACGAAAATGTGCCATTCGATGTTAAGCGCAAGATGGTTTTGGAATTGAATCCACACGAAGAAATCGATGACTTATTCTCGAAACGGATCCAGGTCAATTTGAAAGATATTGGTGGTTACCATGACAAAGAAATGGATCATTTCGTAACCCCTCAAACGCTCAACTTTTTCCGAAGGTTTGGAATCGATCACGAGTTCCTGAAAACTGATCCATCCGTTTGGAGTCAAAATGAAAATTACGCAATCGGTTTGAAAATCACAAAACAATTAACGGTGATTAACGACGTCGCGGAAAGAGGTGTTCGTCTGTTTACCGATTACAATGAAATACTTACACAGAACAAACAACAAAAACAGTTCATTTTACAAATTGTTAGTGAATATCGAAAAAATAATCCCGACGCAAAAAAGGAGACAATACTCAAGAATTTGTAACTCGTTTAGCAAGTTATTCTATTTTTATAACATTTGTGAAAAAACGAGGAAGCAAAATAATAAAAGAAAATTACATTAAAAAAATTATTATCATTATTATGGTGACGTCATACAAGAGTTTGAGGGTAGTGGTTTTAGAAATTTTTTCCATGTAGCAACATGCCTTCAAACTAATTTCTGAAAATTACAAGATTTTACAAACATATTTGGGCCCACAGTAAAATAGTGACTGCAAACGCAGGAAAACGCCATGTATTTTAAATAGAACACTTCAACACCTGTGGTCAAGGGTTGAGCATTTGTTTAAAAATCTGAAAAAATTACAGCCTCACTTTTTACGTATTTCGAACCGATTCAGGGGGCGGAAAGGGTAAAATTGATTTTGACCCTAAGTAAAGACCACCCTAATTTATATGGGATGAATGTTCGATGATACCGAAAAATGCTTTAGAATTGATCGACAGAACGTTAAAAGATATAATGGAAGACGCATCACCGTTTGGTGGGAAGACTATAATACTAGGTGGTGACTTCAGACAAGTTTTACCAATTGTGAGACGAGGAGGTAAACAACAAATAATAGAGGAAACAATTAAATACTCTACACTTTGGAGTATATTCGAAAAATTAAGCTTGAAAAAAAATATGCGAGCAAAGGAGGATGCCGCAAAGTTTTCAGAGTGGTTACTTAATATAGGTAATGGAGAAATGGAGTTGTTTGTACCAGAGAAAGAAATACAAAGCAACAATTTAATAGACGATTTATATCCAAGAAATCTGCCACTTGATGAATTAACAAACAGATCCATCTTAGCTCCATTGAATATCGAAGTTGATCAGTTAAATACAGAGATACTACGCAGAATGGATGGCAATATATTCGAATGAAGAATCATAGATTACGCAACATTACAAGGAATTGATACTGCGGATGCAGCACTTGACGAAGAAGCTACTCTGCGATATCCGATAGAGTATGTAAATGGATTAACGCCATCAGGTTTACCACCACACAATCTACAGACCCGTAAAAAATCAAGCCTATCTTAAAATCATTCTCTCTTAATTACAGAGCAATGCTCGGGGCGATTGTTAGGTACAACACAGAAAATCAAGTTGACCGAAACCCGATTCCGACTAAGCGTTAGGTACAACGCAGAAAATCAAACTGACCGAAACCCGATTTCGACTAATAAAGCGTCACCCCGCCTCGAACCTACAAAATGGAGACCAACTGCACAAAATAATGATTGCAGGAAAGCAATTTTTGAAACACAATTTCATGTAATCTTTGTGTTATTCCAATATAGAAAATCTATTTTACTTTTTTTTGTCTTTCACTTAATTAAGTTTATTCCTTCATGAAGTAAGTATAGGTTAACCTACGCATGTCAAGGAAGTACAAAAATCTTTAAAAACTTGATCAGCCGTAGATTCTGCATTAATAACCAAGATGGGAGCTGATAAAGAAGAAAAGGTTTGTTTTATCAACCAATCCTCATGAACCTTATAAAAAGTTCTGAGGAGCTCTAAATAAATGTTCGATTCTTCCCCACGAGAACGGGAACTGACTCGGGCGAAAGAAGTTTCTGGGGAAACTCGCAAATAAACAATTGAATCTACTCTGAGCTCAGACGAGCGAGGGCAAAGATCGAAATTTTTCATCAATCAATGAGATTCGAAGTCAACTTCGAACTAAATTTAAAGTGAAAAATGTTAGATAAATTTATTTGAAAAAAAAGGATTGATATCAATTATTTGTACTTATAAACCAGACGCAGTAGACTCTATATCTCTATACGTAGATATACATAAAAAAATCTGAAAATGATGACTATAGCAAAATAAGTCGCCGAATGCAATTGGGGTTGCATGGCATCGGGAGTTTTGTACATGTGAGTGGATTCGTTTACGAAAATAATCTGAGCAGACCTACATAGAGAGCCAATAGCAATGTCGGGTTGATCGGAAACAACCGATCAACAGTTGCAGACCTGCCAGGAAATCAACATAAATGAATTCACCTGTCTAATAGACAATCCATGAGGAAATAGTGAGGCGCGCAACGCCAAGGTGGGGTTGGCGCGCGAAACGCGCAGGGGCGAAGCCCCTAGTGTCTCAAAATAATGTGATTTCTATCTAGCCGTCACCTTGTAATGGCCTGTGGCTTTTCGATGCGCCTAGTTTTCAGTGCGTTGTATAGAACTCACCCGGCATTTATTTGGCTGCTATCTTATGAAGCCACATAGCATTTATACGGCGCGATCAGCGGTAGTCGTATCTGAACTTGAAAGGTTCAGGAAAAATAAATTACTTTAGTCCACTCGGATTGATTCTGCCAAAAATCGCAATTTAATTATTATTTGTTATTGATTGATTTTCTCAAACAGACCATAGATTCGAAAGAAAAAATTGAAAATTTTCCTGTACAAAATATATTTATTTGATAGAATGTGATTTAAAAATTTTTCGTCCATGGAACGTGGAGTTATGTTCTTCAATGGGATCAGGGGTCTATCGGTGGGTCCTCGATGTATTCGTCTCCGTTCTGCTCCCATGTATCGGCGATTATAAAATTTTTGTGAAATTTCTTCGCCTTTGGCCTCTGAAGGAATGAAGTGAGGTCCTGCAGATCCTTTCTGTTGAAGATTATGTTTAATAATAATAAAAGCTTGTTATTATGAAGAAATAATCAGTGATAAAAGAGAATATTGAGTATGTGGAATGTTTCTTCGTAACACTAAGCTTTGAGGGATGACGTAGGACTAACTTGCTCTTCTTTCAGAACCAAAGAGTGGGAGAAACGTCCTCGCACTAATCGTTAGGTCTAGGTCTTGCGAAGAGAATCCGCCAATTGTAACTTGCGTATTTGCACGAGACTTCGCACAATGAAAGAGTAATACAAACAAGTGGCCACGTATTTTGGCGAATCCGTAAATAATTAACCGCTTCCGAGAAAATAAAGGTTAAAGTTTCGACGCCACTTCATTAGTTCGTTCGGGTGATATTAAAGTCGCGTTGTACACCTCGAAAACGCGGCAAGCCAAAACTCCTACTTCGCTCAAGCGATCGGAATGAAACTTGGACAGTTAATACCTTATTTTCACAAACAGTGCAGCGACGTTTAACTTTTTTTATATTTTGAAAAAATTTTTACAGATCGGTTATCACTGACAGGAATTGGAAAAATTTTCACAGTTCCCCTGAATTTATGGAACTATCCGATATGATGCTACTCGGCGCTGATGAAACACTCATTTTGAGCTCTATCCCACAAGATTTGATGGTGAAATGACGAAATGGCAGCTGTTCTGGTTTTAGATTACGAGGAACACCGACATTTCATTTTGGCCGTATTTTATACCGACATTACACGCATGCAGCTACTCTTACCTCTTGCATCAAAGATGTAACATGGCAGCACTGGTGATATCTTTTGGTATTGTCTGATATTGTTCGTGCTGCCACGAATAAATCACGTGGCCAACTATGATTACTGAATCCGAGACTTCGAAATTTTCTGACCATAATTGTTCCTGCATCGCCTTCTGTAGCTCACGTTAATTGCCTGTATTTTTTCGGGACTTGGAAAAGACCCGATCGAAATCGAAATCGTGATTGAAGTGACTGAAGACTATCAGTCACACGTTGCTCTTACTTATTCTACGAAAACGAGAAAAAAAATAATACGAATAATTACTCGCAGATCGCAAACGGCAGAACGTCACTGAACTGACACACAACATAAAATATACACAGGATCGACGAGTTCATCATTGGGATCGCAATTACAAGCTAATTATTTGTACTCGTTTTGTCATTCGCTTTCGACTTTTCAAAAACCAAAAATTAATTCGGATAAACGATCGTAAATCATAGCCAACGTAACCTCCCTCGACTGACAGCTAGCGTAATATAAATCACACGTCGAAGGCGACCTCACCTAACCTCACCGACTCAATCACAGATTTGAATATGAGTAGGATGAATAAAATCGTCTTTGACGTCGAAATAACGTCGAGCCCGTTATTAATACTCGTTTTATTCAAAGCTTTTGATTTTTCAAAAAAAAAAAAAAAAAACAACAATTGATTTGAATAATGGGTGGCAGATATAGAAAGAAAGAGGTGGTTTGGAACACCCGATATATAAGAAATGGAATTTGTGGGCCAACGAGAGAGGGGAACTTACAATTAGTGCGTCCCAGTTGTCCTTCTTCAACACACGTCATTAAACAAGGGTAACATTGACACATTAGTTCTTCGCTCTTTTTCCATTTCAATATTACACTTTCAGCTAACTTGCTTACTCTATTCTTACCATAGAAATATTAGGATCAAGGCAAAATCATCTGAAATGTAAGAAAATCCGCCAAGTTATCAAAACCAAATCACAATAAAAATTCAAGAACAACTTAGATATTGCCAGCGTCTGTCGTGAAATCAGGAAAGAACCCCAAACCCTACGATCTCTCAGCAAGTAGGTATACGTCGTCTAGTGGGACTTCGCTGTTTCGTTTAGTGATATCGAAACATCATTCCAAGCGCTACGTACTTAGTGGGCACATTGGCTTTATATTTTTTATCGAAACGGTCATGCTTGTTCGTGAAATGTGTGATCCAAAACTATCTGTTAACATCTATCAATGGAATGAATTTTTTTTAACAAAAGGAATTGTGCATCGGAATGACTGGTTGATGACAGATTGTTTAATGTTACTAACGTATCGGATTTGTTACTTTTCTTAGCCACTTCATGTTTAATTGCATATTTTATAGAATTGAGGACTTCGTGGGATTTAGTCTATTGATCAGTTACCTTTGAGAAATAATATTATCGTATATTTTCAATTTTGGAATGCACATGTGCGTTTCATTCATTTATTCAAAATCATTTGTTGCTGATTGGAATCCGAAAATCGTTGCGTGCGACTGTACATACGCGCCGAAGGCGCCTACACCCCAACACTCCCGTACACGTACGATACAATTCTTAGATTGCCCTTCATTACGTTATTATAAGCATCTTCGAACATGGTTGGTAAAAATTGAAATATTTTTTTAGCTAGCTGGCAAGGACAAGATATTGACAGGCAAATTGGACATATTTAAGCTGTGGTTGCTTGTGCCACGTAATGTATTCAATCAAGTATACTACATATTTCCATACAGCGTCGAGTTTTTATTTAACGTGATTAAATATATATTATCCCGCGTCGTAAAAAATGTACAATTTATATTCTCATGTCATTTTTCAAAGTGTTTTTTTTAATAGTATTATTTATTCACTCTTACTCCCGAATGACTCTTAGGCGGAAGGATCGGGGGGGGTTTGCACTTAAAGAGTTCGCTCTATTTCACAGATTTAAAGGAAATAACTTTAATAATAGCATTACATTTCATAAGGAAAATATTTCGGCTTCGCCGTAGAATTGGCCAGAAAAAGAGGGATTTAAAATTCTGCTATAGCCCGTCCCGTCGTGGTCTCACAAAATGGCGTCGTTGCCATGCGGCCTCCCGCCCGCTTACTGTAAATGCGTCCCTGCACTCTAGTTCACACAGAACGCACACAAACACACCCACGGCTCCCACACAGAGAATCCCCGGCCACACAGGCACCGTTGAGGTGGAGGGTCGCGATCCCTCCACTCAACCGTGGGTCGCACTCGCCTAATCGCTCGCACTCTCACTCGCACTCTTTCTCTCTCTCGGACAGTACGCGTCGGACTGGGGCGCGGTGGGGTCCTTTCGCCAGCCCCACGACCAGATCACGTGGTTGGTAAGCCACGTGATCGAGCCGCGAATGCCGCGCGCTTGACGCTGGCAAACGTCGTTACCACCCGTCGTCCCGACCATCATTGTTTTTTTTTTTTTTTTTAACACATTATTCCGCGATTTGATGCGATAGATTAAACTCCATAATTACTCTGTCTCTATAGCATTCGTTACTGATTTTCAACAATAATGTGCCCGCTAAGTACGTAGCGCTTGAAATGATATTTCGATTTCACTAAACGAAACAACGAGGTCTGACTTCACGACGTATACCTACTTGCTGAGAGATCGTAGGTCTTGGGGTTCCTTCCTGATTTCACGACAGACACTGGCAATATCTAAGTTGTTCTTGAATTTTTTTTTGTGATTAGGTTTCGATAACTTAGCAGATGTTTTTGCCTGGATTTCATTACTTTTTGTAAGTATGCGGAAATGATACTGATGTATCGGAGTAAACAATGAAGTGATTGTGAGAAAACCACGCTCTTATACCTGTTCAGATATGTAGCATTCATAGTTGACAATTTTCTGACTTATAGCCATCGTGAGAATGCAAAATAGTAATACGGCTGATCCAATTTGCGCACGTTTACATAAATGATAATAATATGGCAGTAGTCTTTCGAAGACTTGTGTGGTGCAACGGATCATATTACGCGTCTGTAGGCCGTGTCAAGATGTTCAATAGAAACACCCGCATTCGCATGAGGGATAAGAAAAATCGCAGGCAACCTTACCTAGTTGTAGCTGGACTGAGTCTAAGCCTCAATTCGCTGATCCAGCGCTGGAGCGACATAATCCGTACCCACATACGTTTATCTCAATTTTATAACAAATAACGAATACATTGCGAGGTGAAAACTATGAACGAAAATTCTTTTTTTTTCATTTTATTCAACCGCCTAGCACAACAGGTGAAGCTAAAATTTGTCAGTATCAGTAAATAATTCCATTTTATACAGTCTTCAATTTTTAACACTAATTTATCAATTAATAATACATGTCACATGATCAGACCAACGGTGCAAGATCTTTCATATAATGTATTATTTCGGGAATTCACGTAAACTTGAAAGTAAAAGGTGCAGTACATGCAATTTAATGTTATGTTTTCTGAAACACTTGTTCGAGGTATTACCAATGGATTTCGGGTCCGTGACGCGTTCGAATAAATCAATCAAACGGAACGATTAACAACTGTGGCGCTCGATTATTCGTGAAACTTACATGAATACCGATTTGTAATCATATTACCGGTGGAACATAAATTTTGAGCAAATGCTACGAATATCACGAAAAACGTAATTGCCGTTCTGAGAAAATGAATAATGTAACTCAGCATTTATGTGGACTGCACTAAGTTTGTGTAGCTTGATACCATTGTGATTAAATATTTTCATTACATCACAATATTTCTTTTTCGAAGGCAATAGATTGCTAACGCAGATGAAATTGAGATTCATCTATGATGCGTTCACTTGTTCGTACAAAATAATCTTTCTATGTCTATAAAATGTTGAGAGGTGACCCGCGATATTACAAGATTGTGATAGAGCTGGAACATTTCTAATGAAATGTAACAGTTTATATCCTCTCGTAGGAACATGCCGGGGATTATTTAGATGAATACAAAATTTATCATGCAGCGTAGCCCGCCTTATGCGCTTGGCTTTCTTATCGGCAGCAGTGCTCAAATTACGCGATTATGCACTTCATATGCACTGTCGCCGAGCCCGGCGAGAGGCCGTGTGAGCAGTCTCAATACTGCTTCCAGGCGTAACGCACGTCTAATTTAATATAATATAACGTTAACACTTCCTTTTACCATTTTTGTTATCAATCATCATTCAATTCTCTGTTTGAATAAACATATAAATACCTATATAATCGTTGCGCAATATTTGCATGACAAATTTGGCGATCCTGCCAGGATCCGGTTTAAACCAACGAACGCGGCGCGCGTATCAAACGGCCGGATCATAGTGACGAATTTTGGAAGTGAGTGCGTAAGCCCAATAAATTCACGCGCGAACCTTCGGCTACGCGTTTATAAGTAATTATTACGAATTGTACCTAGCAAGGGATAGAGTGAAAGGCCGCCTTGCGTAGACAATCAAGGACTGCGTGTAGACCGCTTGATAACCAGGGACTGAGTGTAGACCGCCTGATTCTACACTGGACAATTCCCATAGTGAACTTGTGTATTTATTGGAAAGGAAGCAAGTATGAAATTCTGCACTCCTTAGATACAATAAACTTCGCGTTTAAACCATCTAAGTGAAGTGAAGTGAGAATAAGGACATCGAGACTCAAACCGCTCTTATATTCTTGCCCCCGGTGCCTGTCAGAGACTCCAGGACATCGAAGCCTCGTACCGACGGCTACCACGATCTTCGAGTGTGATGCTTCACACCTCAATTTGGCTACTCCTAGAGTAAGTACAAGCATTTTGTTACTTACTCGAGTCACCATAAACTTATCGAAGGACAAATCGTGATCGAAACTAAGAATTTGATGGTCAAACTTGAATCATTCAAATAAATAAAGTCAAAGCTTGACTCAAGGTAAATTTAAAAAATGAATTCACAATGGACGTGGACGAAAACAATGACCGGAGATCGGCAGTACCTCCCACTATTGTTGAGACTGCAGAAGATGGACAATCCGTCACTTCTGAATCCCGGTTTGAAGAGAGATTTTGGGATTTAACGAACCAAATGACTCAGCTTGTGAATAGGCTACAAGAAGCCACCGAACGTAATGATTTAACTGCAATGGGCAGATACCGTCTTGGTCTAGAGCAATTGAACGGAGAGAGGTTAACTGCGCGTCAACTTGCTCGCCGCGAAGATTTGCCTATAGAAGAGGTTACCCGTTTTATTCAATTGAGAAATCAAGAACGCCGTGAACACGACTTCATTCGTCGCAATAATGTAGAAATAAATCGAAACTCTGAAACAGTTCCGCGTCCCGAAGACACGCTTGAGAGCGTCACCAACCAAATGTTTCAGGAAATGCAACAACCGAATAACCAATTAACCGAAGAAAACCGTCAAGAGGAAGCTCTTACAAATAGTAATACCAATCGAGAAGCAATCAATAACTATTATCGCTTAACAACTAGCGATGATCCGAATGTTTCAAATATTTTGAGACCGCCCGGAAACCATACCGGAGCGATACCGCGAATTCAACTAGATACCGCGCGTCTCGTTGAATCAGAGGTGGAAGGTCCTACTCAGATAGCTCCCTCAATCGTAACAAACCCACCACGTTACTCGGCATTATACGGGCTCGCTCAAAACCGATTGCTGCCACCGACGCCGCGCATCAATAAGGTGGGCTCCCCAGCCAATTCAGACTCGGACCATCAAGGTATAAATGCGATGCCAATACCGACCCTTCACCAAAATCGCTCATTAGAAAACGACCGATTCTCCACCGCGCGAGCCAATGTAAACCATGATATCTTGTCGGATACGGATTCGACACTGCAACGCGTTCTCGAGGAAAGCCGACGTTTATCACGGATGCCGAACGTACGCCTTACACCAAGGCCTAGTCCACAGTGGCCTAATGGTCCGACGGATTACGAAATCCCACGAGGTACTGGTAGCAATACCCGTAACAACGTCCCGCGTCGTCGTCTAGAACAGCAAGAAGAGGATGAACTTCGAAGAGCCTTGGAAATGTCTGCTACTTTACCACATCGTCGTCCAGACACTGTGACGTTCAGTATGTCCCAGTTGCTGAGTGATCCCGAAGCTTTACGCCAACAGCAAGAGATAATGAGAAACATTGAGGAACTTGCGCGAAGAAACCAAACAAGAATTCAACTACCGGCAACTGCGCCACCCCGAGACATGCTTCCCCCTCGGAATCCAAGAGACCCAGGCCCGTATGCACGAACAGAAGCTTACTTGAATGATGTCAGCCTACGCCCCGATGCTGCCGGAAGATACCCCGGAGAACCAAATCGCCCAGCGGACGAGCCCTATGCGATCCAAGATTTCCTACCCGCGTTTCAAGCCATCAAGATGATTGATTGCAGACTGGAAGGAAAAGCAGGCGAAGACGTACACGCTTGGATCATGCAAGTAAAAGCCGCCGATATGGTAGTTATGCCAACCCAACGTTTCCCGTTTTTGAGCATGGTAATCAGCTTGAAGACAGGAGGAGCTCTTCAGAAGACTATCAACCAGAGGAGACCTCGTACAATCCCAACTTTACTCGAAGTCATAAGATCAGCCGTTATTGTCGAGAAAAGTGCCACCACATTGGAAATGGAGCTTGGCAGAACAGGCCAAAAGGGCGACACTGTGGACGCCTACAATCTCAAATTCAATCAGATCTACCAAGACCTCGTAGCTGCCTTCTCGAATCAACAACTACGAGCGAACATCGATCCTAATCTTCAAGACCTCGAAAATAGAGTGTGCCAGTACTATCTGTACGGACTTAATCCGAGGATATTCCATCAAGTCAAAAACCGTCAGTACTTCAAGTTACTAGAAGCCCAGAAGGCCGCGAAAGAAGCCGAAGGCGAGGAATTGAATTTCCGAATGCATCAACAACAGCTGATGAACAGTAACGACACAGCCTCGAAACCCACGTTTTGGAACAAGTCCCAAATTTACGGGCCAGGCAGCGCATCAGATACGCGAAGATTCCAGGTACAACAAAGAACCTCGACGAACTCGCCAAGGTCAACTCCTCGACCACCAGCGTCTGTCCACCACCACGATGAAGCGGAACAAGATGAAGATAAAGAACTCCAGAGATGTGAATGCCACACCTGTAACACACATTGGACCGCCCATGAACAACAAGCAGTATGTCATAATTGCGGAACCAGAGGACACTACAGCCAAAACTGCTACGCTCCGCGCCGACCACAGAACGACCAACGCCCTGATACTAACGGCAATAAGCGAGACGCAAATTTTCAAGACGCCAGCCTCAAAGACAAACCGCCCAACGACCAAGTCAATTGCACGTCAGAGGAACTCCAGTCAGAGGAAGAGGAAATAAAGGGACAGGAGGACGAACTAGAGGACGAGTGCCAACAGGAGCCCGTGTATGTTCAGTTTCACAGGGGTTACTACAGTGTGCTGTAATAAAATTTGGAGAAACAAAGCAAGGAGCAGCCCTTATGGTCGATACAGGTGCATCAATAAACCTCATAAAACGGAAGGTTATTTATCCATCGGATAAACAAATTTGTCCAATTATCAAACGCAAAATTTCCTTTAAGACTGGCAAAGCGCTAAATTTCGCGAATGAAATTGCTGTACTAACTCACATGGGGCTAAAGGACGAATTCGTCATTATACCAGACGATTATCTGCCTGACGAAGAAGATGGAATCATGGGAAACCCGTTTATGAGAAGGCGAGATTTCCAGTTGAATGCCTCGACGCTCACCCTGAAGAATAAGATACACCACCTTAGTAGCGACCGAAAAATTCGATTTAAACCAAATTCGGTGAACAAAATTGCCATCGATACCGACGAAAAGAATCTCGATCTCATGTTACGCATGGTCTATAAAGACGGAATGCCTATGGAAAATATCCCGGTGCAGATTGTACACACGAACAATCATGGTACGGCTTATGGAATCATCACCACCGCTGAAGACGAAGATATCGAGCTCGGACTGGAGAACGTCCAAGTCCACCGAGTAAAGAGTATGTCGACCCCGGGTGTATGGCAACAACCACGTGACGAAAGAGAGCAGGCGCTCCAACATACTGTCGACTTGAAACACCTACCGGAGGAGTACCAAAAAGAAATTTGGAGTATTCTTCAGAATTTCAGCGATATCTTTGCCTTACAGGAGGAAGACATGGTCAATGGAACTTCAATGACTGAACATCGCATCGAGTTGTCAGACCCCCAACGCATTGTAAATGTGAAAAGTTTCCGTGCTCCACAGCTGCACCAGCAGGTTGTAAAAGAGGGAGTAGAGAAAATGTTGAAACAAGGAATAATAACGGAATCCGAGTCGCCATACAACTCGCCAGTTTGGGTTGTACCCAAAAAACCGGGCCCCGACGGAAAGCCCAAGTATAGAATTGTGATCGATTTCAGGAAGATTAATGAACTTACCGTTCAGGATTCTTATCCGATACCAATAATCGAGGATTTACTCGATCACATGGGAAGGGCCAAGTTCTTTACTACTGTCGACATGGCCGCAGGATTCCACCAGATCAACATGGCTACTGACTCCAAGAAATACACTGCCTTCTCAACCCCCGACGGGCATTTCGAATACCAACGAATGCCTTTCGGATTACAGAACGCTCCTGCGACCTTCCAACGCATGATGAACGATGCGCTGAGAGGATTGAATCAGAAGATCTGTTGCGTCTACATTGATGACGTAATAATTTTTGGTGAAACGGAGGAAGAACACCATCGAAATGTAAGAACCGTATTTCAGCGTTTAAGACAATGTAACTTGAAACTCCAGCCAGAGAAGTGCGCCTTCATGAAAACTGAAGTGAGATACCTCGGATATGTCATCACTGACGAAGGAAGCAAACCAGATCCGGAAAAGACCAGAGCGATACAACAATTACCCGTTCCAGTCAACGTTAAGACGATTCGATCCTTCCTTGGTTTGACGGGGTATTACCGAAAGTTCATACAAAACTATTCAATGTTAGCGAAACCATTAACAAGGTTCACAAGAAAGGACATCCCATGGGATTGGTCAGCAGCCTGCCAAGAAGCCTTCGAAACCCTGAAAGAAAAGTTGGTCACACCACCGATACTTGTGGGATCAGACCCAGCTAAACAATACGTTGTAACCACCGACGCGTCAAACGATGGAATTGGAGCGGTACTAACTCAAGACGGCCACCCCATATATTTCTTATTTCGAACCCTGAATGATGCGGAAAGGAATTACAGCACGACGGAGAAGGAGATGCTTGCTGTTGTATGGGCCGTCAAGAGACTAAGAGTATATTTGCTCAATACACCAGATAAGCCCTTCATCATCCGCACCGATCATCGTGCACTAGTATGGCTGAAAAATTGCGTAGACCCCAGTCAACGCCTGCTGCGTTGGAGACTAAGATTGGAGGAATACTCATTCCTGATAGAACATGTTTCGGGAAAAAGTAACGTAGTAGCGGATGAGTTATCTAGAGTCTTTCGCACAAAGGAAGAGATCTTCGGAAAACTCACCGAATTGGAAAAGGGACTATACGAAATCACACCCATTGATAAGAATCCCAAGTGAGTCCACCATATTGCCGCACGCCACATTGACATCGAGAGATTATCACTCACAACAGGCAGAACAGAATCTCACGTCAAACTCGTTCCCAACCGAAATCGAAAAGGGGAGGACGGCAAATGGGTGAAGATTACCCTAGAAGAAAAGGATGCCTCTGACAACACCCTGATTATACCAAAGAATCAGACTGATAGACGTGAGAAACTCAGAAACTATATTCATCCGAAAAGGTACGAAAAGATATACTTCTGGATTGACCCTAAGAAAACCACCAAAGAAGAAACCAATTCGATCATTGAAGATCTCAAGAGGATACGTCAGGACTCAGGTGCAGACATATCATTTTGCTTGACAGGAAAGGATGTGCCTAACAAACAGCAACAGAAAGAAATCATGGCCAGCGCTCACAACGACATCAATGGACACTTCGGCCTAGCAAAAACAATTGACCGAGTAAAAGAAACGGCCGTATGGTCACGTATGGAGAATGATATCAATTCCTTTATCCAGGCATGCCCCACGTGTCAGATGTATAAAAAGGAAAGGATACAAATGAAATCACCCGCTATTCTTTTCGAAACCTTTGCTGAAAAACCTAACGATCAAATTTCAATAGATATCGTCGGACCTCTGGTCGAATCTTGGAATGAACACCGATATATCCTCACGATGCAGGATTCAATAACTAAATTCATTAAATGTGCCCCACTTACAAACAAAACCGCGACAGAAGTTATCAAGGCTCTATCAGAGTACTGGATAGGTAACTTCGGGTGCCCCAAAGTAATCTTGACGGACATGGGAAAGGAGTTTTGTAACGAGCTGACCGATTCCTTTCTCGAACACTATAATATCAAACATATCACCACAACTGCATATCACCCGCAGTCGAACGGCTCTATAGAACGAATGCATGGTGTCTTGAAAGACTATATTCGAACTGCCTGCAAAGAGAGAATACACACTTTGGACAAGGTTTTAATAGAAATGGCACGTGCCTATAACACTTCCGTTCATCAATCAACAGGTGAAACGCCTCACAACCTTATGTTCTGTCACGAAGCCAACAATCCTGACGGTTTCCGCGAAAACCGATTGGAAACCGTGATGAGTAAGAAAATGTTGTGCATACGAAAATGGGAGGAACGGTTCGAGAAAGCTCTGGTCTGGCTTACCAAATCCAGAGAGAAAAACCAAAAACAAGTGGACCAAGGAACACGACGACAAACTCCTTTATATCAAGTGGGAGATAAAGTAATGATCAAGAACCATACGCGACAGAACGCCTTGGAAAGGATTTGGAATGGACCATTCGTCGTCGTCGAGATCAACGAACAAAAAGGAAATATCACTTACAAGAAAACCGCGGATGATTCCACAGCGTCTTATTGGAAGACCCATCTGAATAATACCAAACCGTACTACGAATACGACACCGGACCAAGGGAAAACGATCCAATCCCTAGAATTAAACTCAAACGGGTTCAGGGTAACGATTGGATCTCCACGGAATAGAGTCTAAGTTTCTTTCGTTATAGGTGTAGCAGTCTGTCCCTAGCCTACTTCGATGTCTCAGTTATCAATGGGACTTTACTCCAGGAGGAAGTGGGCAAAGTATACATGTACCAGGAAAGATGGAAGATATTCCAATCCATTGACGCAAGTGGGTTCACCAAACCATTACTCGACATTCACGACAAACTCGGAGGCCTCCAGACGATACGGGATACCTATCTGGACCATTGGAACCCTGGTCAGCGATCCCTCGCCCAGTCCGCCCTGGACGCTTTAGATTTAGAATTTGCCCGTGCCTCGTCACACAAGAATATTTTGGAAGTCATTTTAGACTTGGGTGCGCCTATTCTTCAAATGACGCGCCGCCCCTCTAAATTAAGGGAATCTCAATCCCACGGAACCAAAACAAGTACTCCGAAAGCGCTCGCGTCGAGCGATGTTACTTACGAAGCCTCGCGCGAAGCTGAGGCGGTATTTGGAAAACACGTCCTTCTGACGGGTCTGGCAAATGAAATGTATCCCCTAAGGAAATCTTATCTCACGCCAAACATTAGACCGAAAAGAGAAATGTTCAACTTTTTAGGAACAATCCAAAAATCAATCTATGGAACTGCTGACGCGGATGATTTGGAAATAATTAATGGGAATCTAGCCTCACTAAAAAATGTAACGGACACTCTAAATCTTGTGGTAACCAAGTCCTTGCACATCAATCAAGTCCAAATTAATATCTTGAATACAAATCAGCTCAAACTTAAACACTCTTTGGAAACTGTATGGGGACAATTAGAATCATTAAAAATAAAAGGTAACGAAACGCTTGCTTATCAGGAATACATGGAAGCTATAACTCTAAGTTTATTTGAAATTAAGGAACTGCAAAGACTGATCGACCTGGTAATGACTGCCGTGCAATTAGGAAGGCATGGTATCATCGATAACACCCTTTTTACTCCAAAGGAGCTTATGACAGCTCTTCAAGCTTTCGACGCCAATGACAAAAAGACACTAATACCTATTAAAGAGGAAAATTACGAGAAGTTTATTAAAATAAGTGATTTAACTATAACCACAGATAATGGCAAACTTATCTATATACTCACAGTGCCTTACTTAGAAAAGGAACCTTGGGTAATAATTCAGAATACCCCGGTACCCGTAAGAATAAATCACACTTATGTAACGCTTAACTCAACATATGCTTTGAAATTAGTACGTAAGAATTTTATAAGAGAAGTCACATTTTCTCAACTGAAACAGATAACCGATTATTTCATTGGTGATTACCGCGATGTGGGACATCGCAACGATACTATTGAACTTTGTGAGAAAATAGCCGATCCCATACCACGAGGATGCACTCTGAGTCGTTTTCTCGTCACAGATATTGCTTACATAAGAACGCAGGGATCGCAAATAATCTTACCTTCGAAGCCAATTGAGGTAACCATAACATGCGCTTCAATGCAGACTTTTATTAATCAAATCACCAAGCCATCCCTGATAACCACGAATCAGAGCTGCGAACTTCAAACTTTGAAAACGCGAGTCAAATTAATCGTAGAACATATGACTTCTCAATTAACAGAAATACATGCAGATACCATTTCCCCGCTAAACAAATTTGTAACAGGCCGGGAAATTGTATTGCATCACGTGATTAACTTAGATACCCTCAAGGATCAAGGACAAGCCATTTTAGACCTTGAGAGTGTCCTCGCGAATAACGAAGCGACCCTTCGGGTCAACAATACGTGGGCTAACTTCAAAGGTATAGGGATCCCATCAATAGCTGCCGTTTCTGGAACGATATCCGTCTTGTCTATTCTACTCTTGCTGTGGAAATTTAATATACCAACCTATATCTCGGCGTTCGCCGGATATTGTTGCCAAAGGAATCCCTCTGCTTTGGAAGTAGTAGAACGAAGGAAATTAAAACGCAGGATTGAGACACAGGCTAAAAGTAACGAAAGAATCCTACGAGAAATCAGAAGCCGCAGAGACGCGCCTTTGTCTTCGTCGGGGGATGTGATGGAGCTGGAACATTTCTAATGAAATGTAACAGTTTATATCCTCTCGTAGGAACATGCCGGGGATTATTTAGATGAATACAAAATTTATCATGCAGCGTAGCCCGCCTTATGCGCTTGGCTTTCTTATCGGCAGCAGTGCTCAAATTACGCGATTATGCACTTCATATGCACTGTCGCCGAGCCCGGCGAGAGGCCGTGTGAGCAGTCTCAATACTGCTTCCAGGCGTAACGCACGTCTAATTTAATATAATATAACGTTAACACTTCCTTTTACCATTTTTGTTATCAATCATCATTCAATTCTCTGTTTGAATAAACATATAAATACCTATATAATCGTTGCGCAATATTTGCATGACAAGATATATAAAGTGATTTTTTCACATATTTATATGCCAATCGCATGTTATCAGGACAGAGGGAAATTTATATCTCAAACTAAAAGTGATTCAAAAGTTCCAGATGGTAGTTATTTGTCCTGGGCAGCATTTTACTTCTTGTTCAGTACCTTGTAGAACCATGCACAGGTAAGCAAAAGTATTATCTATATATCTATTGTTTTGCACGTTATACGAAATTGGTGAGAATATAAAGCTTACATCGTGGGTGCCGAACATTGAAGCGCGTAGCGCTGAGTTCCTTGAATGCGAGCAACGTGTTGTGGTCGATATGCGAAACCTTTAGTATAATATAATACGCCACTTACAATACCTTGATGTTAATGTTAGTCTATTGAAATATTCGCGCACTTTTACTTCCAACTTATTTGTCCAATTTTACACCAACAGGCTCCGCAGATTACATTTCTGATCGATGGAAATTTGGGAGACGCTATTTTATAATATTCTATTGCATCAAATAATTGTCATTGACGAGTGGTGTACGTTAATTTCGACAAACAATGGCTTGCACGAAATACTGACTTCAATGCATCGTGTCTTATTTTAGCATTTACTTCTGAATCTGAGAGTTACTCAAGTCAATTGAGGTGCTGTTATGATTGAATCGAAAATTTTTATACAACTGGATACATGTCTATTGAGGTCCAGAGAAGCTTGAAAAGCGCGATGATCTGTTCATATAGTCAATTTGCCACTGTCATATATCTAAAACAATTTTAGGGTTTAGAAAAATATAAGAGCATAGATTAACAACGATATAGTCACAGTGCATGTATGTCAAACCAATGTCGAATTAAACTTGCATGTGTAACGCTGCTCCGTGGATGGACCTGAATCTTCATGTAAAGTAATTTTCAGTTCCGGAGAACTAGAGTTACTAAGGTTCTCTTACAACGGAATCGAATATTTTTACACAACCGGATACATGTCGATTGTGGTCCAGAGAACGTTGATAAGCGTGGCGATCTGCTAATGTTATTAGTTCGATACCGCCGTAAGTCTGAAACAATTTGCGCATTTAGAAAGATCATGAGTATAGAATAATAATACTATCACAATGCATAGCTGCCAGACGAATGTAGAAGTAAACTTGGAACCGCTAGTTGCTGGAAAGTCTATGCTGCTGATGGATAGGTAGATAAAGTTAACAATTGGCAAGTCAATGAAAGACGGTGTGCGACAATGAGTGATACATAGAGTGCCAATTTCCAAGTAGCTGTCCTTTTGTGTTAGGACCAGTGCCGGACGAAATGATAAACAAAGTAAGCTAAGTTTAAGGCCTCGCGACGCGCGGTGGGCCGACGCAATGTAAAAACCAGGATACACAGTAAAATTACTTTTTATTTTTAAAAGGTTTAAAGCTATTTTTACAGAGGATCGTAATGACTCCTGTTTATTTAATTGAGAACTATTTTGTGTGTATATACAAGAAGTCATGAACTACTAACAAAATTCTTTGCTTCATAAAAACCATAGTACACGTGGCGCCGCTAGGTGGCCTAGCGCGTAAAGCGCCGCGTGACGTTACCCGTTACACAAGTAATCTCGCGTTTAGTAATGAGGCGGCCGATTCGTCAAGGTACCATCGGCATTTTTGAGCTAAACTTAAACAAATCCGAAAGATCTTCGCTTATGACTAATATTTGAAACTCATTAAACTCATTTACCGTACTAATTTCAGAAGATAAGTATAGTTTTTGTCACTTCGTTTGAATTCAAAATTAAACTTCTCTTCGGGTTTTCCTGATCATCAGTGGCCTGCGAATTTGTAATAAAATGAAAAGATTCGAAAGCGGTTGTCAAAAACGAAAAAAGAAGCATGAATTCGAAATGCAGCTAAAAAAGTTGCCTAAAGTAGATCATTATTTTTTGCCTTGGGAAAAAAGTCTGAACCCAAAGAACAAGCAGCAGGACAAACCAGTCACGACGAACCCTCTACCAGTAGGGCCAATACAGATTTTAAAGTTGAGACCAATGCTGATTCGGAGAAACTTTCGAGATCGGATATGAGTAATATAGTATGTACAGAAATCGTCGGAGTTTCGGAAGAACTAGAAGTACTGGAAGACGTTGAAGTGACCAACAATGTTCTTGAAACTGAAAAATGTAATAAGTACATTAGAGCTAATGATATCGGTCTCTGGAGTGTACCTTTAAGCAAAGATGAGATTTCGATTATAATCCGAGAAGGCCTGGAAAATTATCAGCATCGTACAGGTCCATTTACGAATTCAAAACAACATTTCCAAAATAAGTCAGTTAGATATTGTTCGGCTGGTCTCTTTCTGGGAATAAAAGTTAATGGAGAAAAGTATGATCGAGAATGGTTAACGTATTCTCCGACTACTGGTCGACTTTACTGTTTTTATTGCAAGACCCTTTCATCGTCGTCTATAAAACTTGCTAATGATGGTTTTAACGATAGGAGAAATCCAATTTTAATGAAGCATGAAAATTCGGAAGAACACAGACGCATTCTACTTATATACTTGTCGCGACGTCGAGAAATGAACTTAATTGAATACAAACTTCGATGTCTTTGATAAGCAAATTCAGATCGGAAAAAAATATTGAAGGCAAGTAATTGAACGTATGATCGCAGTTATTCGCACATTGGCAGAACGTGGGTTAGAATTTTGTGGTGACGTTGAACGTTTTGGATGGTTGCATAACGGAAACTATCTTGGTCTGTTTGAACTTGTTGCAAAGTTTGATCCTTTTCTCGCAAACCATATAGAACAGCATGGTAATAAAGGTACTGGAAAGCCTTTATACTTATCTTAAACAGTATGCGATGAACTCATTCATCTGATGGCTGTAAAGGTAAGGTTTTCGATTTTAGAAGACTTGAAGAAAGCTGGATATTATAGTATATTATAAGGGATTATTTGTGGTTAACATCAGTTGTGAAAATATTAGTGAGGGAACATTTTTATTTATTGGCGTTTTGACACAGAAATCGGCAAAATGGGTTTACAAGGTGACTAAAAAATAAGAAAAAAGAAACCATTCACACACCACTCACACCAAAAAACTTAAAATACGCCTACCAGCCTGTGGTTTTCCAAATTAGAAAGGCAAAAAAAAGGTTATACTTGTGATTCTAAGTACAAAAGGCAAATGACTCTAAGTTAAATGAAATATGGGTACAGGAAAAGATACTGAAAGGCTAGAAAAAGGAAAGTAGCAAATGATGTTATGTGTGACTCGATACAATGTTAAAAACTTATCTTGTTGGTGGTCTAATGGCCTGAGTAACGAACTGTGACACAAAACGACTACTTATTCGTTACTATCGACGTTGGCTCTCGCTGCGTTCCACGTGGCGACGATCGGAAAATGATAACGAATATTATGGTGTCCTGATCAGATAACATTCCATCAGGATTCGACGTGCTCACTGGACAGTGTGCTAGCAGTTACATTTATACGATTTGATTTGACGAAGGAATTTAAATTGAAAAACAAAGAAAAATGAAGGCGGTCTACGAGGTATTATGTGTGCGACTCATCGCCGTGGCGTCTTCTCGCAGAGTCTCTTTGCCGCAAACGGATATCCCGTGACTTTGACTAGTATTGCTATATATGAACGCTGTTTGACACTAGTTCTTATATGGTAACACAGAGAGACCGGTGTTCGGCCGCTTTCGTAGGTGACGCCTCGTATATCTCGTTACAATATCTGCTGACTCAACACCGGATCTTTCACATGTTGATCAATTAACGGTTATTGTTAGATATATTTCACCCGAAGATGGTTTCCCAATTGAACGGGTTTTAACGTTCTTGCAATTGAATGATAACAGTGGGAAAAATATAGCCAATGTCGTACTTCATTATCTTGGGAATATTTGTAAAATTGACTTGAGCAAATGCAGAGGACAGTCGTACGACAATGCTGCTAATATGTCCGGAATGTATAATGGTATGCAGCAAATCCTTCTGGAGGAAAATAAATTTGCAAAATATATTCCGTGTAGTGGACACTCATCAAATCTCATTGGAAGTGCTGCAGTTGATTGCTGTTTACATGCGGTGAATTTTTTCACTATTATACGGCAAGTATATACATTTTTCTCTGCTTCTACTAAACGTTGGAATGTTTTAAAATCATATTTGGCTTCTGACTCAACAGTAGTAAAACGACTGTGTGATACTGGATGGGAAGCACATGCAAAGACTGTTTCGGCTGTATCCGACGGTTATGAATCATTTATCGATGCACTTCATTGCCTACATGCAAATGAAAGTGAAAAGGGCGATACAAGACAAGAAGCTGGTCTTTTTTAGGAAAGAATGGAAGAATTAGAGTTTTCATTCATGCTAGAATTTTGGTATCGGATATTAGATCTGTTTCATAAGACCAATAAAAGTGCAAAATTTAAAACTCACCATCGATACTTGCGCAAAGCTATGTTCATCGCTATTACAGTTTTTAAGGAGTAACAGAAATAGTTTCGATGAAATTGAAGATAAAGCTAAAGAACGTCTTCCCGATGTAGATTACAAAGCCGAAAATCGAACGTCGAAGACTTAGAAAACAAACCGTCAATGATGGAAATGCACCTAATGTTGATGAACTTCTGACACCAAGAGATAAGTTTCATATAAAAGCGTTTATTCCCATGTTAGATGCGCTTGAAACAAACTTGCAGAGAAGAGCTCTGATTTATCATAATTTTGCAAATAACTTTTCATTTCTAGTTTAGATGCCAATGATAATCAACTGCATGATCACGTAATGTGTTTAATGAAAGAATATTCTGAAGATGTAGACATCAGTCTACTAGGTGAGCTTAAACATTTTCATATTAACGTGAAGACATGCCATACGGTTAATGAACGTGACCTAAACCACCAGGATCTATACCAAATTCATTTTCAAGATAAACTAAATTTGGCATGTCCTAATGTAGAAGCAACGCTACGGTTGCTCTTAAGTCTGATGGTTACCAGTTGTTCAGGGAAACGATCTTTTTCGCAGTTAAAGCGTCTAAAAAATGAATTGCGTACAACCAAGCTCCAAGAAAAATTATCAGACCTTGCTATCTTATGTATAGAAGCTGAAAAACTTCGGACTTTATCATTTGAAGATATTATTGATGACTTTGCTTAGAGCTTAAGTTTGGTAAAAAAAACTTTCAAGTAATAAGTAGAAATGATCAATATAAAAAGATAATAAAAAAATATGAAAAAGCAGCAAACAAAAAAAAAAAATATTTAATAAAAAATAAAAAACACAAAAAAAGCAAAAAAAAATATGAAAAAAGCAACAAAAAAAAATAATAAAAAAAAACCCCATCCATAGATTTCCACCTTGACGCGGTAATGAGGCTTAATTCACTAAGAGGAATCATAATAATCACATTTACATGACGTTTTTGGGCCTCCATCATATCATAGCTCAGGGCCTTCGTATACCACATTAGTCCGGCCTTGGTTAGGACGTAGATATGCCGCAGCGTAATGTTAGTGAGTTCAACAGATCAACGGTCGGATAAGAATGGGCCAGGTGACTGCGGAACATAAAACAAAAAACAATCAGGGTTTTATTATGAGTGCGTTCCACTAAGCGTTCACAACGATCAAAATGCTCCTTTAGCCGTTCCACATAACGACCGCGGTCGTTGTGGTCGCGGCGAAAACGTCACTCATGACGTCATGACTAACGCTCACGCGAAGCTCACAACGACCCATCTCAAAAGGTGGGTCGGAGTGAGCGTTGAAAAAGTCAGCGGCACTTTCAAAACTAAAAGTCACAAAAATGGCGACCGTGACATTGACACTATATAATGCGGAAGAAGATATTTTAGTAGATGTGGATGTTTCTGCAGCAGATGCTCAACGTGCATCTACAGGTAAATATAATTATATGAAACAATTCTAAAAAAATTAATTACAGCTTATAATGAATACAAATATATTCATTTTTCCTTAATTCCCAATAACATAACCTATCTTTATGAATGAAAACTAAGTGAGCTGATGTTTAGAAATTTTGTGATTTTTTTTTATTTAAAAAACTATGACAAATATTACAAACATTCACTCATGAAAATTTTATCTTTATTATAGATGCAGAATTTGCGACACGACTTTTCAATAAAGCTTTAAAAGAACAACCACAAGCATCAACGTCTGTTGATCTTACTGATGAAAATCTTCAATTTTCTGAGGCTGACACAGATCAATTTATTGATCAAGAATTCCTCACTACAGAAGATACTGTTTATTCCAACTCTGAAACTCAAGAAAGCGAAGGTATTCATAAACAATGATCAATTGTATAATTATCTTCATTATTACATGTAGTATGTAACGGAGTTAATTAACTTTGTAATTGCATTTGTTTATATTTCAGCTTCTTTGTATAGGTGGAGCACGCCTTGTGTTTTGTTATTATTAGAGTCTTATAGAGCATTGGAAAAAGATTTTTATAGTGGAAAAATATCCCAAAAGAAAATTTGGGAAAAAGTTGCCAAAGAATTGAAGGTAAAAGGACATGATGTAACTGGACCACAATGTTCTTCAAAGCTACGAAGCTTAAAAAAAACTTACAAATCTATTAAAGATCATAATAATAAATCAGGAAATGACAGAAGGACTTGGCAGTTTTTTGATGTTCGTATAAATTCTTTAATAGTATTCTTAGCTTTAAAATGTAGCGAATTTTTTAATAATAATACAGACATTATTTCTTTCCAATCGTCGTAATGTATCATTAACTGTTATTAGATAATGGAAGAGATTTTTTCCAAAAAAGCTTGGTGTGATCCAGTTGCCGTTGCATCTTCTACGGGTTTATCAAAAAAATCATTAGAAACTAATGATAGTATGGGAGGATCTGATAGTGGATGTTCAATAAGTAGGTTAATTCCGTCTGAAAGCTTTGTTTCAATAAAATATTGGAAAAAATGGAATTTCATTTCAGAATCAAAGAAGACACCAGTTGCCACTTTATTAGGAAAAAGACTGAAGCAAAAAGAAGAACACGAAGCACAGAAAAATAAAAGACACAAAGAGCGAATGGAAATGGATGAAAAATTTCTCAACGTTCTAGAAAAATTAGCTAATAAATAATGAAAAATTTTAAATACTCCTTATAAATAAGTTTCAATATTTTTAAATTCTATTGAAAAAAAAAAATTTTAAAGCATTAAATTATACGTACAAACTAGATTATATCCTTTGTACTATTATTTAGTATTTTTTTTTATTAAAAACCAAAAAGTACATTTAATGTTATAATAATTCCTTAATAATAAGTTTTAATATTTTTAAATTCAATTGAAAAAAAAGTTTTAAACCATCAAATTCTACGTACAAACCACATTATAACCTTTTCACGATTATTTAGTATTTTTTTTTATTAAAAACCAAAAAATACATTTTATGTTATTATAATTAATAAAGTTTCATATTTACAAAATTCAATTTTGTACAATTTTTATGTTGAATTTTTGTTATTGACTTAAGATTATTATGGTATTAACAAATTTTTTGGAAAATTTGAAATTTTCATATTCCGTGAAAATATTTTTTTTTCTTTGAAAAAATTTTCAACTGCCAAAGAAACTTTCATTACATTCTCATGATTTTAAGTGCTAAGGAATTATCATCCCGAACGGAAACATAGTTTACAATTAATCATCATAATTATTACAAAGAATTCATTATAATATCTCTTTTCAAAATTCCTGCATTACGTCTTACTTCGCGTGAATTATTACCATTATTTTCGTCATTAGGTTTGGGTATAGTGATAATAGTTATTTCATCTTCTCGTAAAATACAGATATTATGAATAACGCAACATGCGACAATATACTCTGCCATTAAATCGACTCTTGCCATTGGTAGACAATTTAATAAGCTCCTCATTCGTCCTTTCAATAATCCGATGCATCTTTCAACAGTAACTCGAGCAGCTGATTGACGATAATTATATTTTTTCTGCTTCTCACTTAAATGTCCATTATCTCGATAAGGAGTAAGTAAGGGCTGATGTATTTCATAAGCAGAATCACCTAAAATATGACTGTCTTCAGGAAATGCATTGTCATCGTTCAAGTATAGTATCCGTCAAACTTCTTGGACAAACGACCTTGAATGCGCAAAAACGAAAAATAGGTCTCTTTGGTGGTGCGGTGCGGGACGCGGAGGCGGGGCGCGCTCTGATTGGTTGGTCAGTTGACGCTTGCCTCTAGCGCATCGTTAACGTCCCGCTGGTCTCTTGTGTACACTCGCGTTCAGTGATTATATTAGCTAACGCAATCATGAAAAATTGTGTTTTTCATTGATATATTATTTTTGCACGTAAGTGTACGATGCGCAAACTTTCCCCCACCACCTCGCGCGATGGCCAAGAAGTTTGACGGGTACTGTACTCTGCAACTTCTGACAAACGAAAAACTCTTTGATCATGAACAGATCCTGGATTTCCAGCATAACAATGGGTTATCAGAGCCTTGTGGTCACATACCAGCTACAAAACAAACTTAACTCCTTGTAAATCTATTAAATTATATACCAAAATTAATATACTTAAATGTAATAGTAATTAAATACCTGTAGTTGAACAGAATGGAATCCTTTCCGATTGTCATAATCTACTGGATTTTGTTCTGGAGCATTTATACGAATGTGAGTCCCATCAATGGCTCCTATTGTTTTAGGAAAACCACTTGCTCTCTCAAATCCACGCATTACTTCAATAGCACCATCTCCCGTAGGCCATTGTATAAATCTTGAGGCTCTTCTGAATAAAGCATGACAAACTCGACGTACAGCCCTTACGGCAGTAGCTCGTCCTACGTTAAATCTGTCGCAGACGGATCTACCATAAAATTAAAAGGCCAAATTTTAGTAACATACTTCTGAACTGTGCTACATCAGACTAAGTAGTTTATTTCTAAAATGATGTAACCTGTGAGAATCTGTTGTAGCCATTTTCCAAATAGCAATCATCAATTGATGATAGGAGGAAATTGTAGGGCATCCAGGAACGTGTCGAACTAAATCTTCTCGTATTAAGTCATGTAAATAATTAAATGTATTTCTTGAAAGTCTAAAAATAACAACATAAACCTACATAAGATAAATTTTCTTAATTTACTATGTTATAGGTATGCGATAGGAAACCATTTACCTGAAATGACTTTTGAATTCATCATCTGAATAACGATAAACTACGTTATCGTAATCAATAATACGTGGTCGAAGTTTTCTTTTTTCACAATCATATTTTTGTAAAATTGTAGACCATTCTTCATCTGAACTGGATGAACTACTACTTTCTGGAGCATTATTACGACGCATTACTAAATATCCAACTGTTGCCGTCAAAGACATTTTAATAATATTTGAACGTAAGTTAATTAAATACAACCCTGATTAGCAGTGTAATCAATAATTATTTGAGTTTATTTTTAAGGCTTACAGATTAAAACTTAACCTCTTCAATATTTTGTTTTCTTTTCACTAGCTCGCCATTTGTATTATTTACCTCCACGCTCAAAACGAACCATAATCTATTCCACTTGGGTTTATGACAGTAACGCTCGCAGGCAAGTGGAACGGGAAAAACTGTGGTCGTGAGCGTGATCGTTGTGAACGCTTAGTGGAACGCACCCTATGTATGGAGCTGAAACAAAGGAAATGATATTGGCTTATTATATGAGGCTGAAATGAGTAATGTTATTGTAACAATACATCAGAGAAAAAAAGTATTATTGCCCAATTTTAGGATGACTTTTTAAAGAGTTAGCTTTTCAAAATGGAAGTATGTTTTGTTTATCATGGTTTACTAAATATCGTACATTCTCAAAGGTGCAAAGTGACGATTTTTCTCAAACATGCATCGTTACAGCAACGTTATCAACTTTATCCTCATCTTATTATTGTGTTTGTACGTGTCATATGAGGTTAGGTGATTCCGTCCATATGTAAATGTATAGCGTACCGTTGATTTAAGTGTACGCATAGTAGTCTTTTCGGTGAATAGTTAGTGGTGCCGAACAACAGATAAATTAAGTAAATGCTCAGTAGTTTGATGACAGTCGGTTTGTTCCAACAAGATATGTACAGTGTTGAGTTTTACACAGCTGTCGGTTATCTTCTCTTTGGGATATCGGCTTGCCGAAGTTTAACATTCATAGGTTCCAATGGATTCGAACATAATAGGAATGGTCTAAATGACTGTGAAATGAAGGAAACAACAAACAAGCAAGGAAAATGTTCCATTTTATCAATGATAAGTACTATACCGTGCGACACTGAATCAAAGTATTGTATCGAACAAATACATATTAAACATACAAATTAATAAACAAACAAGTCATGCATTTGTTAGTGATGAAGAGGTTGAGCCTAAGATATTCATATATTAAATGTTATGTTTATAAATATAATCTAATGAGAATTAATGAAGTACCATACCGTCTGATTTGAATGAAGCATCATGAGTATTCTTCCAATAGCTTTGGTTCGCATTGTTCTATCTGATGGTTCATGACAAGCTAACAACCTTCTTCTTGGCATTTGCTCGATAGCCATGTACGCATGTCGAAAATGTTGCTGATTATATTCTGTTTGTCATTCAGGCTGTTTGCCGAATTTGTATCCGATTGCAAAATATCTCAACTTTTCTTTGGTTCGATTTTGTGTTTACACATACCTTGGACGCTCCATTTCGTAAACTCACAAGAGCCCGTAATGCAGATGCCACTAATAATTAACCTTTAGAGGACTGGACTGGCTTTTTTAGGAGTCAGTAGATGAATCGGAAACTCCACTGGACGTGTTGGCTGTTTATATACACAAATCATACCTCTAAGAAATACCGCATTTCAAGGGAAAAATGCCGGTCCTCTAAAAGTTAATAATAATATTAATCTGCTTGAAACCATAGTCGTTATACTATTTCACTCTTACGACACTCGATCACTGATTCACTCACGATTTTCACGAACTTTGCAAATTGATTTCAAGATTGGATAGCACATAAATAACTAAATAATATGATAAAAATCAATAAGGGGCGAGATTTCGATGCCAAGTCTCTATGTTTGAAACCTCAAGTCGATTCATACACGCGTTCGAACGGAATCGTGTACACAAGGTGCTCTGTCGTGGAGAAGAAAAATAATTTTCATTTTCATCATCTTTCAGAGCTGATACTGCGGAAACCACTTGACAGATTTCGATCGGACTTTCACACTGAGGTTATATCGGCTAGAAGCACCACCTGTGTAAGTTTCATTTAAAAATATCGACGCGTTCCTGAGATATAACGACATGCTTATACACGGGAAGATAGGGTAGTAGTTAGTCCGGGTGAATAATTCTCGGTTAGGTTTCGCCTTTGAGTATATATACCGGGACAATCTCTAGAAACTATACAGTCAATGCGCATGCGCGAGCTTTATCGGCTGCTTGGACAGGCTGGCCACTCCGAGTTTTAGCTGTGAAACTCTGTTTCTGGCGGCGATGTAGTTCATACGAATTTTTGAGGTTAGAATCTCAAACAGTCGAGGTAGTGACTCGGAAAGTTTATGTTAACGCTCTTTGAAAATTGGCTTTATTCGATTGAAATGAGAAATCTATTTATATGTTGGGTGCTTGGAAGAAACGCAGCAGGTAGGTGGGAACAATTTATTTGATAACTTTGATTATTGCGTACATTAAAAATAACAATAAAATTTTTTTCTATCAACAGGTGATACGGCCAAAATAATTATATCTCTAACATTCACTGTTATCTGCCTATTGAATTTATCACACGTACAAAGATCATCGCCACTTTCAAGCAACTAAGCAACTTTCTCACTCTCTTGTGATTTCGGGCGGTAATATTGAATTTTATCACTTTTGAAAATGAGACATTAAACCGAGCGTTTAAGATATTTAAATATCTCACTATCTGTAATAAAACTGTGAATCTTTTTTTTCTCGAAAATAGTTCAACAAAATTCACAAATAGTCGATAGTCAATGTATTTTTTCCGATCAATAAATTATTGCTACTACTATAAAAAATTTTCCAATGATTATCAGAGTTCATTTCGCAAATTATCAATGATGTTCGATTAAATAAATGAAGGGAACCTAATACTCAAATTGGAAATTCAAGTAATATTAGATTTAACAAAATGATTTCTGTATTTCGTGTTATTGCGGTTCGAAACAACGAAAATCTAATTGGAAGCGTAGAACTCAGGAACGTAGATCATATCCTCTGACACAAGTTCAAAACCAACTTTCTCAAAATGTGCCTGAACGTCACAATTAGCTTCAAGAGCAATCATGTTTTAGAGTAATGTCAGAACATTAATACGAGGATATTGACTCATCGCATTCAAGATTATGTCTCTTGTTCCATCAAAATAAATGAATATGTAATTTTCAACGAAGTTCATGAAGATTTTTTTCCAAATAATGTAATTCTGTCACGAACGCCGCATATTCACACCCGAATATATCATCATAACCATGTCAATAATTATTAATATCGCTTTGGAGACGAGGAAGCATAGATTTATATTTATTAGTAAATTCATAATTATTCACTTTACAAAACAGTTCGTGGCACGACTAAAGCGCAACGGCGTAGTTGACCGTCAGCAACGTCAGCGTCTCCGCGCCCGCCAGATCCCGGGTGTAATCAACACCGGGATGAGGCGAGCGCGGGATCACGCGCTTCGGGAATGATCGTCGCGAGGTGAGCCTTTGTTCCAAAATTGTAAATTCAGCAAAAACCTCGCTCGCTGCCCGACGCTCCAAGGGGTGTCGGACGAGCGAGCGAAGTCAGTCCCGTTAGAGACAGGATCAAACCAACGTCAACGGAAACAGGCTCCTTCCAAGCTGTCGAGTATAGAGTTATCAGTCTTAGAGTCACCGACGAATAGAGAGAGAAATCCTCTAATTCTACACGCGGTGTTCCAAGCGTCTCGCGTCGCGACGTTAGCCTTCGAAGTTAGATTTTAAGAGTAGAAAGCTGTGCCACGAACTTCATCAAGTTGTGTAGTCTTATTTGACTGTGAGTTTAAAAGTGTGAGCCGTTCTGCGAATTCAGAGCTGAACCACCGAAGAGTAAGTGCGAGAGAGAGAGAGTAAACATTAGGTTCAGCATATTCCTGTAAGATTCCCGTCTCCCATTTCTCTTGCTATCTTTTTTTCATTAAACATTTGGCTTTCCATCATAAACATTCTAGTACAATAATATTGAAATCCTCCAATCCATTTCACAAGGATCGTCCTGTAGAGGACGATCACCTGCCAACCCACCAAAAAAATAACAATAAACCTCTGCGGAAACCTAAAGGGTTAAGTCGTCGCGTGCGAGACCGCTCCGCACGTGACAATCCAATACAATATCTTTTTCATAGTCCTCCAAACATCACCTTGTAACAAGGATATTTGGAAAGAGTCCCTGTGTTGCAGAAACCATTATAAAATTCTTGGTTTTCAATTCGTGCCACTGAATAACTTCTGTGTTTCAGGTTCCATTTCCAATCTCAGGATGAGATTTTTTTTGTTCCAGACAATGCTAACATGAAATGGAGAAATAATTGCAGTAAATGGAGATTCACAAGCTTTCAGTCTTAGCGTAGGACCCCGTGAAGGTGTAAAATTGAATTCGGTTTTAAGCTATCGATAAATTGCATTGTAATAAAAAAGATAGCGAGTGAGTAAATCCTATAACAAACCAAGTGATTAATTGCAAAGCAACGTGTACTAGTAAGTGAATTCATTCTTTACGCTTTACTGGGGTTCTACGAGACCAAAGCGCCGGTGATAACTGCAACTAGTTAGCCAGATGACACCGTCAACTAAGATTAACTTTAAATACCTTTTTAAATGAAGTTATTTAACATTTCTAGATTTGGATTGATTCAGTTTGCCTAGAAAAATTTAACCCTACAATCTAATTGAGGACTTGAAAGACTATTTATCTGAATTTAATGCCAAAGAGAGTAAATTAAGGTGCAGAATAAGGTACTAAATTAAATGGTATAAAATTTGAAAAATAATGCTGGTCAATGATAATGCTTGAATCACAATGGTGCACAGAGTGATTCCTTGGTAGAATGAATTAGCAGCAACGGTCAATAACAAACTTATGGCTGTTGGCTCGATCACAGCAAAATGATGGGATATTCAGCCACTATGATCTGTAGTGTAACAGGCTCTTTAATTTTGCCACAACTGATGTTAAGAAGGTGGCATGGCCTGATAAAATTCACTCTGGCACCTGATGTCTGACTGAACAACCAGGTTTGATGGTTGTAATGATTGCACCGCTCGAGAAACCAGGATCCTTGCCACTTAAACATTTTGACCATCAGGTAAGGCAGAATTTTCCACGTGCTAATCAAAGTTTAAACTTCGAGCCTGCTGAAAGAAAAAAAAAAATAATTTCATCATTGAATCTATGTTAAAATATTGTAATAGTCAAAGATCACGGAATTAGAAATTTACTCACATGCTTCAATGCCTGACAACTTTAATCCCGCTTTGACGATGAATTATTTCGTATCTGAAAATATTCAAAGCTATTATTATTAGACAAAGGCTTTTGATAGTTTTGGATACAACTGCATTCCAATAAAATGCACAAAACAAATCGTGAATGAAACGCATTTTTAATTTTATGTAAATAAAGAATATGTGTATAATAAACGTTGTTTTTACTTACCTACCTCTGTTTGTCCAGACTTTCCACTTGTTAATGACATTCACATTGAATTCCAGATTTTTTCTTTTAATAAATAACACCCAATTTCTGTATCATTTAATATTTGCTTTCCCGTCGAATTCTTTATTGCGTCGGTTGAATATTTTCCGATATCGACCACGGTATTGCTGAACGATACTATTCTTAGACAATTCACCATACGTAAAAATAAACAGCAACATAACCTCAATCCTCAATCAAGAGATTTACAGCTCTTGAGTCTTGTCTCATTTTGTGTACGTTTGCGCCCTGCTCAGCAGATGAAAAGATCGCCGCGGGGCGATTTCACCGACTAATGAGATTGAATTATTTGGCGCATGCGCATTGACTGTGTAGTTTCTAGAGATTATTCTGGTATATTGCGACGTGGATTTTTCCGTACCTCGACTACTCGGAGAAAATGACCGAGAACTTGCCGCGTAGGGGAGCGCGGGGTAATGGGAGCGGTCGGGTAATGGGAGCTATGGTGATTGAAGAGAGTGTAGGCATATTCGCGCGATTGTAAACATTCGGTTGCTTCCGTCAACCTTCGAGAAACTTCGCCTGACTGGTACGAGCCGTTAGTGCCATGCGTTCAGTCACGAGAGACGATTGTGTGTTTTTCGCTCCACGCTTATAAACAAACTGCGGATTGCCAGCGCCAAGGTAAGCATGGATTTATTATTTATTCTTATTTTATTATGTTTATATTCATTACATACGTAGATTCATCCAATAACTAGTGCAATTTGTTAAATTGCGATTGAAATTAAAGTTATATTATTCACATTATCATTTTTCAAAATGGTAGTAAGCGGGAAATGGGAGCCTAGGATGGCTTTCACTATCCGACATAGCTCCCATTACCCCATTAGCCTTCATAATATATTTTCACACCATTTTACATACATTATTATTCATTTACTTCAGATGCCTCGTAAAACAATTCGGACAACCACGAAAGCTTCTTGGACAGTTGAAACATTAGAAAATGCAGTCAGTATTCTCAGAGAAGGAGGCATTTCGGTATAAAAAGTATCTCAGCAAACTGGCATACCTTACAGCACTTTAAAGAAGAAATTCAATTTAGCCAAAGCTAACGACGATCGGTACAAAGAAAATCCTAAGCTGGAAAGGTATACTGTATTCAGTTTTGAGCAAGAAAAAGTACTGGCTAGTCATCTTCAGACTATGTCAAATAAATTTTATGGCCTGACGAGAGAACAATTTAGAAAAGTATCTTACAGTGTAGCTAAAAGGATGGGTATTGAAAAAAAGGTTTAACCAAGTTAGCCAAACTGCGGGAAAAGATTGGTTGTCTTGATTTTTACAGCGCCATCCTGAGTTGAGTATTAGAAAGGCCGAAGCTATTAGTATCAACAGAATTCTCGGATTTAACAAGACTGAAGTAATGCTTTTTTTTGATAACTTGGAGAGATTGATGATGCAACACCACTTTGAACCTACGATGATTTACAATCTCGACGAGACTGGTATAACGACCGTCCAAAAGACTGAAAAAATTATAGCTCCCAAAGGGCAAAAACGCGTTGGATCTGTGACGTTACGGGAAAGAGGTAAGACCATCACAGTTATATGTACTATGAGTGCTTCAGGGTCTTTCATTCCACCGCTTTTCATATTTCCATGTAAACGTCACTCACCACAGCTGGAAAAAGATGGACCTCATGGAGCTGTTTACACATGTACTCATAATGGCTGGACCAACGAAAATACATTTATTTTATGGCTACGTCATTTTATTAAGCGCACCAAACCTACTGCTGATACCCCCGTTCTACTAATATTAGACAATCACAACAGTCATGCTACTCTCGAAGCGTGGGATTTGGCAAAAGAGAATCATGTTGTAATGCTTAGCATTCCGCCACATTCATCGCACCGTCTGCAACCTCTTGATGTTGCTTTTTATTCCCCGCTTGAAAGAGCTTAGAACAAAGAATGTAACTTACATATAAAATCAAGAAATTTGATAAAAATTACACCATACGAAATCGCAGGACTGTTTAATAAAGCCTACACTAGAGTAGCTTCTATAGAAAAAGGAGTATCAAGCTTTCAAGCAACGGGAATATATCCCATGAATCCTGAAATATTTTGTGATGATGACTTCATTGATGAGGAAGCCAGATCTGTGCCTATGCATGACGCAGGACAGCAGCCAACTAACATATCTTTTATCCCATCTACGTCACAGCAGACAGTTAATGAGAAACCGCATTCTGGCCCTGCTACGAGTCCATCTATTCTTTGTGACGCGGAAATTCAACCAGAAATAGTTCAGGAGGAAGCTAATGTAAACCCAGCTCCTATTCCAACCATATCATGTGCAACACCAACACAAGCTGCTATTCGACAGAAACATACCGTCAGATCTATCACAACTCGGTCTAAATCATATTTTAATGCGACCGATACTGATGACGATGAAACAGTAACTGACTTTGTTAATATTGTAAAAATTGTGAGCTTACTGCCACAACAACTCGTTTCTAATAAAGAAAGTAGGTTGAAGAACAAGCAACATTCTAAAATCTTAACAAGCACACCAATGAAGGCAGTATTTGAAGAAAAGAGGAAAAAAAGGAGAGAAAAAGAGAATAGGACTAAAAAAAATAAAGGAGACTGTAATAGAGAAAATTGTGTCAAGGGTAAATCTAACACAGGAAAATGTAGCAAACGGAAACTTACCAAAGATAGAGAGGCTAAAAGCAAGAAGACCACAACCAAAAACAAAAGGGTCAAAGAGGCAAAAAATAATTTGTTTAAAAGTGATGATGAAGACTCATCTACTGATCAAGTTGACGAACGTCAAATTTGCGATGATGAGTCAGAATACTCAGAAGAGGAAACTTTATTTGCAATTTGTTTAGACACGGGAAAAAGTGGAGAGATGTGGTACCGATGCAGAAGTTGCGGAAACTGGGCCCATGAAGAATGTTCTGGAAGTGATAGTCCAGGTTCTTATATTTGTGCTTTTTGTTTGGATCCGTAAAATCTGGGTCATATGTTTTTCTTTAATAATTTTATCTTTATTTTTCTTGTTTTTGTTTAAAAAGTTGATTTTTTTATTTGTGTTAGAATGAATAATTCATAGTAACTAACTAAGATGACATTTAAACTACAATTTAAATTTTTGCGGAAGACTAAATATTATGGCTCACATTTCCCATATAAGCGTGAAATGGGCCGCACGTGTCGGGTAATGGGAGCGATTGACTTTTTTTGTAAAATCGTTATTGTATGTTAATATATGACTCTAGTTAATTCTAACTGTGATTAAAACATACCTAAATGATTGTTCTGAGAGTTCCTAATTAAAAATTATAAGAAAATTGATAAATGTGGTTTTTATTAAAGTTTTCCCTTAGTAGGCTCCCATTATACCGCGCTCCCCTACACAATAATTTGGCGGTCCACGATGTAGTAGGGGAGCCCAAGAGGCTAAATGGTAAGTCACTTTAGCGCTGCGAGAACCTATTGGATCATAAAGATTAGATACTAAAAAGAAAAAAAGTTCATATGATATATGCTCTTTTACTGCTGGGGGAAGTAGGTACTAATTTTCAAAAATGTAAAAAAAATTTATTATAAAGAAATACTCGAGTGCGTCAGACATTAATATCGTATACGCCCTATGTGCTTTCGGTAACAGAGAAGTATTAATCTGCCGGCTTACAAGTCGGGGGTGGCAGCACGAAGGGGTAGAAAATGAAAAAAAAAAAAAACTTATTTAAACTCATCAGATATTCAGGGCGAATGTTAAGTGACCTCTAAAAGGTATCCTATTCAAAAGACTGACGATTTGGATGCAGTCAGAACTCACAGCCGATTTTTGAAAATGTAAAAAAAAAATAGTGACCTTGAAATACTCAAGCTCATCAGATTTATATGCAGACAGTTCAGCTCGATGTCCTTGTTGTGCTAACCTATAATCTGATAATTATGTGGAGGAATTTCATTGTTCTGACAGCTTAAGGTAGTACCGTGACATGTAAAGGACACCAATAGTCAATGGCTATTGTTTTCTTTCTCACTCACTAGTGCTGTCTTTCTTTACCGACTCTCGCTCACTTACTTCCACTGACGTGAATCATCGCAAGTCACCAACTTTAAAAATTATTTACAAAAAAATAAATACTGCTTGTTTATGTTTTTTTTTGAAAAAAATTACTTGTTATATCCTCAATTAATAATTCTCAGTTTTTAAAAACAATTCTAAGAAAAATATGGCTGTTATTAAATAAAATAACTTTTAACTTTTTTAAAACACAATAAACAAACCAAAGCGTCACAAATCTACGAACACGACCGCGTTGTATTGTGATCAGCTGAGATGGCATCATGGCCGCAGAAAGTAGTGGGGGGACGGTGCGAGAGAGTGAGAAATAGAGAAAGAGTGAGAAGGGGAGAGAGGCGCGGAGTGGGAAATACATAGTTCTCAGCACTTGCACGTACCTCACTTTATCAATAATTTTAGCTTTTTTGGGTTGTAGAAACCGTCAGATTATATTATATCCGTAATTTTTACATGATTTCCTTCAAATTAAAAAAAAAAAATAACCGCGCTCGAATACTTCCAGGTGACGTTTTTTTTTGCAAACTAATTACTCGCTTATTCTCTTATATCATGATCAAATCGTCAGAATATTGAAATTGACGCTTTTTTCCATGTAATTAACTTACCTTCTATTATTCTGACGAGCTCGAATTAATTTGAGGATCGATTTTTTTTTACTAATCTGATTGGCTACCCTAGACGCACCCTTGTATATTAAGGGTTCATATATGTTGGTCGTTCATAACAGGGTGCAAGGTTTCCTCCCTTATATTGTTCTGTCGCGCTTGAATAAAACCCAAAATCCCCTCTTGGGCTCCCCTACTAATGTAACCTGGATCTAAAAACAATATCGCGAAATTCTGTTGGGCGGCTGGCGTAATTAACACGCCTCAAAATCGTTAATTCGCTATACCTCGAAAATTAACTCGGTAGCTCAGTACCGTGAAGAGGGGAGGGGTAATTCTTGAGGAGAGAGAGCGAGACACTCGACAACAATGTTATTTAACAAAATAAAATAAAATAAAATAATATATTCCACGACAGCGATGATACAAAACAAAAGAAAGAATAATTCAATATTCGCTCTTCGCGGTTCAAAATCAAATACTTAGGTCTAAAAAAAAAACTTAATCCAGAAGAAACTTAAGCCTAGGTCGCTGCCTTTAATAATAAACAATAAAACAAAAACCAAAAACAAAATCTGACCCGACACGCTAACCGCGATCGTTCACTACGAAATACAGCGTTAATCGCCAACTACAATGCTAACTCACAAGGGCAATAACTAAAACCAACCTTTATTCGACGTGCTAATCGCATCTCTAGCTTTGCTTGATTAGTTTCAGTTTTATACGCAAAAAATGTATGTCATGTAAAAATGCTATAATGCTTGGCCTTTATAGATATATATTAGACCTGTCCTTAAGAAGGGCAAAATCGAATTTCAAAGGTCCTACCCCCGAAATTGGTTCGTAATAATTCAAAAAAAATGTCAGAATTTTTTTAAATTTTTCCCTCCATATTCACCCACCGCTAGAAAGCCTTACTTTTTCCCATAAGAAAAGCATTGATTTTTCGTGACTTTGAATCTTTTTTTTACCGCTGCCGTAATTATCAGCTCAAAAATCGTAAATTATCAGAAAATGTTGACAGTTGTGTTACCATTTTTATAAATAATATTTATAAATACTATTTATGAACTAGAAGTTCTGTTCTATTACTCTATAATAATAATAAAATGTGTGAAGACTTAATTAATTTTAACTTCGATATTTAGACCTCTGAAAGATACTTTTCGATTTTTTTTATATTTTCAGCGCTTTCTGAGAATTTACCATCTTTACCGAAAAGTTTCTTATTTTTGTAACTTCTGCCATTTCATTCCTCCTATTTTTAGCTCTCAAAACGACGTTCTTCCACTTTTTTTTGCTTTTTTCCGCGTTTTTCGCAACATATAGAGAATAAAGATGTGATTGATCTAGCCTAAAAATGCTTGTATCGAATTCCAAAAAATTCGACAAAAAAGTAACACAACTGTCAACATTTTCTGAGAATTTACGATTTTCTAGCTGATACTTAGAGCAGCGGTAATAAAAAGATTAAAAATCACGAAAAATCAATGCTTTTCTTATGGGAAAAAGTGAGGCTTCCTAGCGGTGGGTAAATATGGAGGGAAAAATTAAAAAAACTTCCGACATTTTTTTTGGATTATTACGAACCAATTTCGGGGGTAAGACCATTAAAATTCGATTTTGCCTTTCTTAAGAACAGGTCTAATATATATATATAATATGTTCTTCTCGAATTAGGAATTAATGGCGAGTAAATAAACGGATGGTTTCTCTGTAAAACAAAGATTTTCTTTAATCACGTTTTCTCTACAATCTTACAAACTTGATAATCAACAATATCTTATATTCTAGCTTTTAACCATTACCTGTAAAACAAAGAAACAACATTCAATGTTTATTTTCCACGCTGTTCTTTCTTCATTTCACTTCTGTTGTTATATTATTTTATGGAGCTCTTCTTCGACCAACTTTTCTCCCCACGTGTCTCTCCTTACGTAATGCCTCTCTGTCGCACAATCAGATGCCTGTTTTATTTACCCGCACTTTGTGCGGTAGAGATTTTGAATTAAGAGATTGAGGGAGTGCAATGCGTCTACCTTACATATATAATACATATCCGCATGTTCCTTCGTTCTTCGCGCCGAGGAGAATACATTTTATTGTGTTGTGAAGGAAGACGCTTTACCAACACATGTTCGCTACTTTCACGAACGATCAATCGGCTGAGTATAGACAACGAAGATCGAGTCACATAGAAGCGTACGGCTTATGGGCCGCTTGAAGCAAAACTTTCCGCGACTCGTAAATCCGTAAGATCGCTCTACCTTCGGTCGACAGTAGAGAGTTGGTACGATCACCCCAACTCGCCGGCCGGAGCCAATACACCGACACTGTACGCATTAGTATAGAGCGCTGTATGTGAGCCACACAAGCAAAGGCGCCACTAGCGACACCTAGCTGTTGGGAGGATAGCTCGTCCGAGCACCCAAACTTTTCTTGCTTCAAATAGCCTGCAGGCCGTACGCTTCTATGAGACTCAATCTTCGTTGGAATAGGAGGTATATGTGGCGGCGCGTGGACGGGACATACGGCGGGCACGCCGAGCCTGCTCCTATATCTATACATATACATATATGACAATCCTGTCTCACAATGGCGGCGAACCAACGAGGTCACTCCCTGATATCTATCTTACCGACAGTCGTTGAGTTACCTGCGCCAGGTAAGTTTTACAAACGGAGGCGTTACTGACTGAAGCAGCATCATAGATGGCACCGCCTATATTACCGGTCGATTTTAGCGACAGAGAGTGCTATAATAAGATTTAGTAACGGGCAATTTGAATTTTGTGTGGTTAAACGGGCGGACGTTTTGAATTTTTTCAGTTGAATAGGTGGGCATTTTGAATTTCAGCAGTCAGATGAACGGATATTTTGAATTTTCACGTCTTCTTACCTACAGAAAGTTCAATGATGAGATACTGTGCTGTTGGATGAGCAGACATTTTGAATTTGTTGTTGTTCGATAAATTGGCATTTTGCCGACCGAACTGTTTACCTAGGTGATGCCCCCTTTATCTATCAGTCACTGTTTTATGGGTCAGACCTATTTTGTTTTGAACGTCTGCCGCAAGATGAAGTTACTTTTACCCTTACCGACAGTGAGTGATACCCATGAGAGCATTACCATAGGTTTGTCGTTGGTGACGCCCTATTTAGCAATCATTCGTTGTTCCATCTGAACTGATGAACATGATGAACTCTGCTTTGTTTTCAGGTCACAAGATGGCTACCTTTACGGATAGGTGGCGGTGGGAAAAATTTAATGTTTCAAAATAATGGTTAAATGCTTTGAACAGATGTTTTTACTCAATAAAGTAGCGTGTATTTATTTATTCATTTATTTATTATCTTATATTTATTAGTTTCTTCATTTATTATTTTTCCAAACTTTACATGAAATTCACGGTAGGTCATGTCTGATAGACATCATGCTGGGGGAAGTCCCTCTACACTCTGAACTTGACTTATACCAATTTCTTCACCATGGCGCTAATTGGATTGTACTCGGCGATGCAATCACTCATGATTACGACCCTGATTATGGTAGATCACTCTTCACTGTACGCCGGGAAACGTGAAATTTCTTCATCTATAGTAGATTCCCGTGAATCAGTGTTAGCGAAAGACTGGTGTGGTAGCTTAGTTAGTTTTTTTTTTGTTGTTCGCAAACACAACTCGCTGCGGTAGGGTTACCGGTATCAAGATTCGCGGCAGCGAATCGCCGCCAAGTACCCGTAGGCCGGCGAGCGCTAGCCGAGAATCATTTACCCGGCCCAAGTTCTGCTTGAAATCAGGGTGTCATATCTCTGGAACAAGTGAATATTGTCTAACAAAACTCACAGAACAGAAAGATCTTGTCCATCTGACCTTGCTTTATGAATTGGATTGAAATCTGTCTCCGAGTTTTGGCGTTATTAACAGCCAAAGTTGATGTAAAATGAAAATTCTTTCTCTTCTTCTTCTCCGCCCCTGGGTTTGGAACCTCAATAAATGGCGAACGGCTATGAGTTCAACGCATTGAGTTCAACTTTAAAAGAGGAGTTCACACCATTGAAATCTCGCCCACCATTGCTGTTGACGTGAATCCGAACGTGCTCTTGAACGGAAAAAATTATTGAAATCTTGAGGCATGGACGAATGAAAAATTGACAAAACTGCATAAAAATAGCCGTCCGAAATCTGAAAATGGCTACCCGTGAGCGCAGCAGACGTCGCTTTATACCACTGTTCAGTGACGAGCTCCACTACTGGATTAGTCATTGCCTACCCAACCTAATCCTGTGCTCCGTGAAATCCGTAAATTGATATTTGACGCATGCTGATTGGCCGCGTCGTGGCTTTCGATGTCTAGGCCTGGCGACCGTAGTTCTATACATCCAGGTCGTCGGTTTTGTAATTTTCGTTGTCTATCTAGGTTCCGCGCTCCGCAGCCTGCCTCCAGATAGTTGGATCGTGGTTTTCGTCGTGTGATGACCGCCTAAGAGTGCTGGGATCTTTAATCAAGTCGATGGTTGCGTAGAATAACCGGCTAGCTCATGTCAGGCTTGAAAAACCGGCTTTCTCGTGTTAGGCTTGCAAAACCAGCTATTTCGAGGTTCACTTGAAAAACCGTCTATATCGAATTAGGCTTGAATAACCGGCTATTTCGAGTAAAGATCAAAAACTGGCTATTTCGCATTTGAAATTTTTCGGCCACAAATTAAGTTGGTAGCACTGTTCGGCTGAATACGAAATTCGTTAGCACCTCACAAAATTTATACAAGCTCCGTTTTGTGAATGTAGGTATTATATGCTTATCTACGTAGTGTATAAAACATCAGGTGTATGTTGAGATGAAATTAAAGATTATCATTTCGGCATAATGACATTAAATTGGTAATGTCATTAAATTGGTAATGACGTTAAGTGTAATTATGATAACCATATAATACCTACATTCACAAAACGGAGCTTGTATGAATTTTGTGAGGCGCTGGCGAATTTCGTATTCAGCCCGACAGTGCTACCAACTTAATTTGCGGCCAAAAAATTTCAAATGCGAAATTGCCGGTTTTTGAACTTTACTCGAAATAGCCGATTATTCAAGCCTAACTCGAGATAGCCGGGTTTTGAAGCAAAATTCGAGATAGCCGATTTTTCAACGATAACTCGAGATAGCCGGTTTTCCAAGCGAACCTCGAAATAGCCGGTTTTTGAAGCCGAGCTGAGGTAGCCGGTTTTTCAAGCCTGACTCGAGATAGCCGGTTATTTTATGCAACCGTCGAAGTGTCGTCTTGCTCGCAGCACTAGCATTCCTCATGATGCACAGAGATGTTCAGAAAAAATACAGGTAAAAGGTTATTTATTTGTCTTGACTGTGAATGGGCACTACTCACAATTGTGACAATGGAAAGAAACTCAATAATTATCTGTATGTTAAAATGCACATTTATTAATTTCAACCTGTAAATTACACTGATTTCAAAACCAGACTTTATATACATTCTCATTATTTTTCGTTAATTTAATTCTGTTCCTTACGTATTCTCTATTCACAGTCACCAAAAACATCGGTTTCTCATCTCATCATTGAACATAGAATGCGCAACTAGGAAGCAACCAGGTTAGGTCGCAGTTTCTCGGAGCCTCAACTTGACGGATGTTGTTAACGATCGTGCCAATGGAAAGGAACACACTTCTAATGAACAATATTATGAATAAGGTTTAAACAGAGCTCTTCACAATCACAACTAAACAGACATTGCTCACGATAACGGACATGCAAAGGATTTCAATTATTCTGAACGGTACAATGCACATTTTTCAATTTCATTATGTGTATCACACTAATCTGTATACCCTAAATTAAAACCTAATTTATCAACCAGAAACCGCTTTTGAATTTTCGGTATCAGAACTTGTGTGTTTTGCACTTTTTTTTCATCCTATAAACATTAATACATAACATTGATTCTCATGCCCTGAATTGAAACTGATCAACCAGATATTTGTCTACAAGTTTTTATTAATCTCTTGACATGTACAAGTAACAAGAAATTAGATGCATCCAAAAAATACTAGGTACTTAATTTGGCTCGACGCACGATTCTTGGCCTCCATCTTGACGTCTTGGAGACCTTATATTTTACAATGGCACGTGAAATGATTAACGTCTCCCAGACGCCATTTTATGGCAAGGGGTTGACTCTGCGTCCAAACTTGATTGTTTTGAATTTACAGTCGTCAGAGGTAACAGTTTTTCTTTCATCCATTGAATGAATCTTAAACTGGCAAGCGGAGATTATGACAATATACTGTAACAGGACTATAGGATAATCGTATCTAACTCAACGTGAGAGTCGAAATCCCTAATTATGAGGTATCTACGATTAATAGCTTCTGAGTCACTTAAAATCATTCAAATATTACGCGCCGTTACGCCATATTGACTCGAGACTAATAGGGTACAGACATTCAAATTCAGGCTAGCGCGCAGGCGTCAAATTGTCAAGTGAATTATCGATCCAAGCCACGTGTGGCAGGAGCCGACACAATTACTTCTATTAGTCCGGTCAAATTAGATTGAAAAACAAGATCAAAGGTACAAGAATTACCATCCAGCTGAATCTGAGTGAACTTGTTCAAAACACAATTAAAAACGACTCTTCAAAATTCCCCATTGTTACGACCAATGTAAAAAAATTGACTCAAGGTCAAAGGTCAAAAAAATGGGTTTTTCGCGATTTTCTCCAAAACGGTGAGTTTTATCGTAAAATTACCTCAGACAAAAGTTGTAGATCGTAAAATTATCTATAAAAAAGGTATCAATAATTTTTTTCCTAAAAGATACCGCTTCTGAGATAAAACTATTTAAAAAGTTGTAAGCGTCATTGTATGCATAAGCGCGCCACGTATATACCTCTGTAGCTGTAATATAAGTGAGAATATGTTTTTATGGGTGGTTCTAACTTATTTTTAAAATATAAAATATACATAAGTATCACTATGAGAATATCAGGTAACAAGTAACCCAGTCCCTTAATTCATACGCTAGTGTAACCTTGAACAAACATCTGTCCCTCTGTTTAATAGTGTGCGTGGCTAGGGTCGTATACCTGCTTCACGTTCGAATGCACCATAGATGAAATTCCGTTAGTCTTGAGCGCCGCTCTGTAGTGAAAACACGTGTTTATTTTAACCTATTTCGGGCTTTTTTAATTTTTAATATAAAAATGTCAGAGTATTGTTTTATTTGTACTAAACTTTTAAGTGAAGATGAAACTGTTACTGTTGAACGTGGTATGAAGACATTGATAAATGCAAGTATCGAACGAGGTGATGAATTTTCAGGCTATCTTGAAAATCAGAAATCTGTGACAATACACGAAAGCTGTCGTAAAAATTACACTCGAAAGTCGTCTATTGTATCAGCTAAAAAAAGAAAATGTGACAAACATGAAGCCAGTACATCTACAGTAAGCCCTCCTCGTACTAGATCACGTATGAGTGAATCAGATTTTTGTTTTAAAAAATTATGTTTATTTTGCGGCAAGGAAACAAACGAAGAGTATGAGAAAAGAAGATCTTTGGATGTTCGCCGTCAAATCAGCGCAGTAAGTACACTTGAATTCAAAGATTCCATTCTGAAAGTAGCTCGGACTCGTTCCGATGCTATAGCAACAGCTGTTATTGCGCGAGTAGAATTTGAACATGATTTAGTTGCTGCTGCAGCTAAGTATCATCGTGATTGCTGTATTCATTTCATGAAACCTTCCACTGGAGCTCAAGTTGGTCGTCCTAAAGACGAAACTACGAATCTGGCAATGGAGGAAATATTTACTTACATAGAAAATAGCAATGACTGTCAGTTCACTTTGAACGAACTAAGAAATGTTAGTAAAATTACAACTTTAGACTACAGGACGATTAAGGTACGACTAAAACTGAGATATGGCGATAAACTTATCATCACTGAAAAATCAGGAGCATCAACATTTATTTGTTTAAAAGACAATCATCATGATATTTTGAATCAAGCCTGGTACGAAAAAAAAAAAATGGATAAAAAAGAAGAAAAATTTAGAATTCTGGAAGCAGCTGCAGCTATCATTCGCGATGATATTCAATCCGCAGTGTTTGATAATTCAAACTACCCGCCACCAGGTCGCATGTTTGAAGATTTAAACAATGACATCCCAGAGTCTTTGATATTTTTTATGGAACAAGTGATTGTAAAGAATAAACGATCAAATGTAGACCATTTTAAACTAATATGCACAAATCTGTAGGAATAGGCCTACAGGGGAAACCACGTTAAAAAAAACGCGCTAAGTACACTACCCCAGAGGTGGCGTGGAAACGTGTGCATAAAATGACGCTTACAACTTTTTAAATCGTTTTATCTCAGAAGCGGTATCTTTTAGGAAAAAAATTATTTATACCTTTTTTATAGATAATTTTACGATCTACAACTTTTGTCTGAAGTAATTTTACGATAAAACTTACTGTTTTGGAGAAAATCGCGAAAAACCCATTTTTTTGACCTTTGACCTTGAGTCAATTTTTTTACATTGGTCGTAACAATGGGGAATTTTGAAGAATCGTTTTTAATTGTGTTTTGAACAAGTTTACTCAGATTCAGCTAGATGGTAATTATTGTATCTTGCAATGTGTAGATTGACCGGACTATATGTCAACCTTAGTGGATAGCGTTCGCGTGGTTTGACTCTTGTGTCGACCCCCGTGCCTATTACACTATTTTGTAATTCGACTTTTGTGTCGACCTTTGTACGTGACAGTTGCATAGTTTGACTCTTGTGTCAATCTTATTGTTAGTTCAGTATATTTTGTGATTTGACTATTGCGTCAATTCCGTACAGTTTGACTCTTGCGTCAACTAGTACGTAGAATTGTCTTGTAATTTGACTGTGGAATCAATCCCATCGTAATTGTGAGAGTCGGATTCGACAAGAATTTGTAAGTACAAATAAACTTGTATATTCTGTCCAATTCTTTCTTCTATGCTCTTGGAAATTTGGATTCTCCCTTCCTTGGGTCCCCAAATGAACTCCCTTGCGAATAGAGTCTATAAATAAAACTATTTATTGTTATTTGTCAGCCAACTGAGCTTAGCCGTTATTTCGTTTTCGTTAATTTTGATAATTAACTGGCGCCCAACAAAATATATTAAAATTGTCTGAGCCTCGACAGCAATTGACCCAGGCCGCGTCGAGTAGAAGCAATTCAAAATAAAATATAGTTCAGTACAAATTGTCAATAATCTTGATAAATTATTAAACAAACAGAAGGGAGTGAGTTGCTTCTGTCACAATACATACAATGAACTTCTTTGGAATGGATAATGCTATACGATCCTACGCATGTCGACGCAACCAGATTCATTTCAAGCTGCTCACAACCATACCTAGATAGACGCTGCTCACGATAATTGTTTGCTAATTGTCGCTAGCGTTTCGACCGAGCCGCATGGAGGGCAGTATCGCTGCTGAATCAGAGACGAGACTTTTTAGTGATTTATGTTTACAGCGTATCTTATTATTTATTTGTTTATTTTACATATATACAACATCTTAATTATTATTTGGTTTCCAAGTAATGGATGGTTTTGCGGTGGTCCACTTCAATTATGGTGGAGGTGGTTGCTGAGACGTGATGACTACCATTCACCGTCTGATGGCGCGGCTGGCATGCCACTCGTTGCTTGTGGAGGCGCCGTCTGTGTTGGGACGGTGATGAGCACAATCGGTGACGCCTTCAGAGGTGGCAGCAGTGATGGGATGCTGCGACTGTAACGTGGTGAGGTGAGCCTTGCTCATCTGACGTCCCAAAGTGACAACAACACGCTGGGTGGCCTTGTGAGAGGCCTTGGCGAGAACTCTATCGGTTGCAGAAGCCAGGGAGCTGGTGGATTGTGGGCGCAAGTCCCTTGGATCACGCTGGCTGGAACCAGGGTGGAGGTGCCAGTGATGCAATTACTCAAGACTTCTTGTTTGGCGAAAGAGTAATGCTTTCTGATATTGCAGCGAACTTGCAGGCTTAGTGAGCAAGTAGTATCACTTGAGTCGGTGATACCGAAGCTGTGCTGCTGATGGTTGATTTCGTCGGTATCATATCCCAGCCGCGGCTCAAACTTGATAGCGGGAAACTTGGTGAACCGATTGCGAGACGCGCGCTTGGCTGCGTGGGTGGCGTTAGCGGCGCATCTGACGTAGTGGTTGACGCTCGCGGCGACGCGCGACTGGAAATTGAGCTCAGGGGCGACGCATGAGTTTGCGGGCCCGCGCGTGAGCTAGGGCAGAAGTTAGTCGTGATTCAACAGTCGGTCGTGAACAATAATCGATATGGTAAAGATCACAATTTTTGGGAATGGTGCAATGCACATTTTTTTTCGATTTTAGCTCATACGGATTTGCATGCCCTCAGTTAAAACCTATCAACCAGAAATTTTTCTCTACGTATTTTTATTAATTTGGTATCGAAACTTGCTTTTCTTTACATTTTCTTTTTCATCTTATAGACGACACTGGTTTTCATACCCTAGATGAAAAATGATCATCCAGAAATATGTATTCATGATTTTCTATTAATTCAGTATCGGAACTTGTTTATGTTGAATTTACAATCTTCAGACGCAACGAATGAATGAAATAAATTTCAAACTGTCGATCGGAGACACTCGCAACTTACGGTGAAAATCTTTCGAATAGGATAATGCAATACAATCTTACACATATTGTAACGTTTGCGGTTTTCTTGAGGTTTTTACCTATGAGAAAACCCCGTTATTGTGTAGTTAGTTTGCCTTAACCCCTGAAATTAAGGTAAATATGGATAATATAAAGGACCTCTACTGAAGGGCAAAAAGAGAGGTCAGGCTTTCCGACCCAAAAACACCCTGAATCAATTAGCTATACCGCCTTAGGTGATACCAAAGTAGCCTTGGCTTATGAACAAGCACCTCCTTCTTATGCTCTCTCACGTAAGACAAAAGCTGTGTCACTCTTGCTACCGATCGGAGACAAGAGAGTGAGGTATATATCACCTGTTTGGAGATACGGATATCCCGGTGCTTCTTTCTGACCGCGAACTCGGAGTGAACAGAGTCGCCTTCCCACTTCTAGTCTTAGGTTGATGACAGAGAAACAGATTCGTTGTACAAAGTTTTGATAATCAACCTAAGTAAGTTTTAATCGAAATAAATCATTACAGTGTTGCGCTCAGCGCTCAAACTATCTCAATGCTAAAAACTAATCGTGAAAATTAACGAACAAAAAAAAAATACAAGATAAGATAATATTGCAAGAATTCATAGGTTCTGCTCCTTGTTGTTTTCTTGGTTCAAATTTTCTATTCTGAGCTCTATGGAATAACTTGTCATGCGAATATTACGCAACGATTATACATATATATATTAGACTGGGCCAAAAAAATTGACCATTTTTTTTTTTGAAAAATATATTGAGAATATCATGCAGTATGGCAAAAAAAAAATTTCATGAAATTTTAAGCCCTTAATATTAACTTTAAGAGGTCTATCATCGCTATTTTTGATTTTTAGTAATAATTTAATGTTTTACGTCAAAACTGTCGAAATATTGAAGTGAAAAAATTTATGTTCACTTATTCCTTTATAAAATTAAATTCCCTACAAAAAAGGTCTGATTATAGATTTTTGTCAGACAAGCCGTTTCCGAGTAATTAAGCTTGATAAATTGATATAATTTCTCGATTTGACTTTTTTAATTTGGAATTTCGTGACTAACGAATCAATGAATGTATAAAAAAGATCATGACAGATTCTTAAAGGAAATTCAATGTTCTACAAAAAAGATCTCTTAATATTTTTGCCTCAATTTAATTTTTCAAAAGTTATTCTCAATTAAAATTGAAGAAAAACTTGAAATTTCAATTGAGAATAACTTTTGAAAAATTAAATTGAGGCAAAAATATAAGGAGATCTTTTTTGTAGAACATTAAATTTCCTTTAAGAATCTGTCACGATCTTTTTTATACATTCATTGATTCGTTAGTCACGAAATTCCAAATTAAAAAAGTCAAATCGAGAAATTTTATATCAATTTATTAAGCTTAATTACTCGGAAACGGCTTGTTTGACAAAAATCTATAATCAGACCTTTTTTGTAGGGAATTTAATTTTATGAAGGGATAAGTGAACATAAATTTTTTCACTTCAATATTTCGACAGTTCTGACGTAAAACATCAAATAATTACTAAAAATCAAAAATAGCGATGATAGACCTCTTAAAGATAATATTAAGGGCTTAAAATTTCATGAAATTTTTTTTGCCACACTGAATGATATTCTCAATATACTTTTCAAAAAAAAAAAAGTCAATTTTTTTGGCCCAGTCTAATATATATATATACATATATTCATACGTTTATTCAAAACAGAGAATTGCGTTATAATTGATAACAACAATGGTGAGTGCGGGCGTTAACGTTATATTAAATTTATGTATAAGCAAAATTAGGCGTGCGTTACGCCGGGAAGCAGTATTGATTCTGCTTACACGGCCTCTCGCCGAGCTCGGCGACAGTGCATATAAAGTGCATATAATCGCGTAATTTGAGCTCTGCTGCCGATAAGGAAGCTAAGCGCGCAAGGCGGGCTACGCTGCACGATGAATTTCGTACTCATTTAAATGTTCCCCGGCATGTTCCTACGAGAGGATATAAAACTGTTACATTTTATGACAAATGTTCCAGCTCTATCAAATCCTACAACGAAGACAAAGGCGCGTCTCTGCGGCTTCTGATTTCTCGTAGGATTCTTTCGTTACGTTTAGCCTGTTCCTCAATCTTGCGTTTTAATTTCCTTCGTTCTACTACTTCCAAAGCAGAGGGATTCCTTTGGCAACAACATCCATTGAACGCCGAAATATAGGTGGGTATATTAAATTTACACAGCAAGAGTAGAATAGCCAAGACGGATATCGTTCCAGAAATGGCAGCTATTGATGGGATCCCTATACCTTTGAAGTTAGCCCATGTATTCTTGACCCGAAGGGTCGCTTCGTTATTCGCGAGGACACTCTCAAGGTCTAAAATGGCTTGTCCTTGATCCTTGAGGGTATCCAAGTTAATCACGTGATGCAATACAATTTCCCGGCCTGTTACAAATTCGTTTGGCGGGGAAATGGTATCTGCATGTATTTCTGTTAATTGAGAAGTCATATGTTCTACGATTAATTTGACTCGCGTTTTCAAAGTTTGAAGTTCGCAGCTTTGATTCGTGGTTATCAGGGATGGCTTGGTGATTTGAATAATAGAAGTCTGCATTGAAGCGCATGTTGTGGTTACCTCAGTTGGCTTCGAAGGTAAGATTATTTGCGATCCCTGCGTTTTTATGTAAGCAATATCTGTGACGAGAAAACGACTCAGGGTGCATCCTCGTGGAATAGGATCAGTTATTTTCTCACAAAGTTCAATAGTATCGTTGCGATGTCCCACATCCCGGTAATCACCAATGAAATAATCGGTTATCTGTTTCAGTTGAGAAAATGTGACTTCTCCTATAAAATTCTTACGTACTAATTTCAAAGCATATGTTGGGTTAAGCGTTACATAAGTGTGATTTATTCTTAAGGGTACCGGGGTATTCTGAATTATTACCCAAGGTTCCTTTTCTAAGTAAGGCACTGTGAGTATATAGATAAGTTTGCCTTTAACTGTGGTTATAGTTGAATCACTTATTTTAATAAACTTCTCGTATTTTTCCTCCTTAATAGGTATTAGTGTCTTTTTGTCATTGGCGTCGAAAGCTTGAAGAGCTGTCATAAGCTCCTTTGGAGTAAGGAGGGTGTTATCGATGATACCATGCCTTCCTGATTGCACGACAGTCATTACCCGATCGATTAGTCGTTGCAGTTCCTTAATTTCAAACAAACTTAGAGTTATAGCTTCCATGTATTCCTGATAAGCAAGCGTTTCGTTACATTTTATTTTTAATGATTCTAATTGTCCCCATACAGTTTCCAAAGAGTGTTTAAGTTTGAGCTGATTTGTATTCAAGATATTAATTTGGACTAGATTGACGTGCAAGGACTTTGTTACAAGATTTAGAGTGTCCGTTACATTTTTTAGTGAGGCTAGATTCTCATTAATTATTTCCAAATCATCCGCGTTAGCAGTTCCGTAGATTGATTTTTGGATTGTTCCTAAAAAGTTAAACATTCCTCTTTTCGGTCTGATGTTTGGCGTGAGATAAGATTTCCTTAGGGGATACATTTCAGTTGCCAGGCCCGTCAGAAGGACATATTTTCCAAATACCGCCTCAACTTCGCGCGAGGCTTCGTAAGTAACATCGCTCGACGCGAGCGCTTTCGGAGTACTTGTTTTGGTTCCGTGGGATTGAGATTCCCTTAATTAAGAGGGGCGGCGCGTCATTTGAAGAATAGGCGCACCCAAGTCTAAAATGACTTCCAAAATATTCTTGTGTGACGAGGCACGGGCAAATTTTAAATTTAAAGCGTCCAGGGCGGACTGGGCGAGGGATCGCTGACCAGGATTCCAATGGTCCAGATAGGTATCCCGTATCGTCTGGAGGCCTCCGAGTTTGTTGTGGATGTCGAGTAATGGTTTGGTGAACCCACTTGCGTCAATGGATTGGAATATCTTTCATCTTTCCTGGTACATGTATACTTTGCCCACTTCCTCCTGGAGTAAAGTCCCATTGATAACTGAGACATCGAAGTAGGCTAGGGATAGAATGCTACACCTATAACAAAAGAAACTAAGACTCTATTCCGTGGAGAACCAATCGTTACCCTGAACCCGTTTTAGTTTGATTCTAGGGATTGGATGGTTTTCCCTTGGTCCGGTGTCGTATTCGTAGTACGATTTGGCATTATTCAGATGGGTCTTCCAATGAGATGCCGTGGAATCATCCACGGTTTTCTTGTGAGTGATATTTCCTTTTTGTTCGTTAATCTCGCCGACAACGAATGGTCCATTCCAAATCCTCTCCAAGGCGTTCTGTCGCGTATGGTTCTTGATCATTACTTCATCTCCCACTTGATATAAAGGAGTTTGTCGTCGTGTTCCTTGGTCCACTTGTTTTTGGTTTTTCTCTCTGGATTTGGTAAGCCAGACCAGAGCTTTCTCGAACCGTTCCTCCCATTTTCGTATCAGGATTGTTGGCTTCATGACAGAACATGAGGTTGTGAGGCGTTTCACCTGTTGATTGATGAACGGAAGTGTTATAGGCACGTGCCATTTCTGTTAAAACCTTGTCCCAAGTGTGTACTCTCTCTTTGCAGGCAGTTCGAATATAGTCTTTCAAGACAGTATGCATTCGTTCTGTAGAGCCATTCGACTGCGGGTGATATGCAGGCGTGGTGATATGTTTGATATTATAGTGTTCGAGAAAGGAATCGGTCAGCTCGTTACAAAACTCCTTTCCCATGTCCGTCAGGATTACTTTGGGGCACCCGAAGTTACCTATCCAGTACTCTGATAGAGCCTTGATAACTTCTGTCGCGGTTTTGTTCGTAAGTGGGGCACATTTAATGAATTTAGTTATTGAATCCTGCATCGTGAGGATATATCGATGTTTATTCCAAGATTCGACCAGAGGTCCGACGATATCTATTGAAATTTGATCATTAGGTTTTTCAGCAAAGGTTTCGAAAAGAATAGCGGGTGATTTCAATTGTATCCTTTCCTTTTTATACATCTGACACGTGGGGCATGCCTGGATAAAGGAATTGATATCATTCTCCATACGTCACCATACGGCCGTTTCTTTCACTCGGTCAATTGTTTTTGCTAGGCCGAAGTGTCCATTGATGTCGTTCTGAGCGCTGGCCATGATTTCTCTCTGTTGCTGTTTGTTAGGCACATCCTTTCCTGTCAAGCAAAATGATATGTCTGCACCTGAGTCCTGACGTATCCTCTTGAAATCTTCGATGCTCGAATTGGTTTCTTCTTTGGTCGTTTTCTCAGGGTCAATCCAGAAGTATATTCTTTCGTACCTTTTCGGATGAATGTAGTTTCTGAGTATCTCACGTCTATCAGTCTGATTCTTTGGTATAATCAGGGTGTTGTCAGAGGCATCCTTTTCTTCAAGGGCAATCTTCACCCATTTGCCGTCCCCCCCTTTCCGATTTCGGTTGGGAACGAGTTTGATGTGAGATTTTGTTCTGCCTGTTGTGAGTGACAATCTCTCGATATCAATGTGGCGTGCGGCAATATGGTGGACCCACTTGGGATTCCTATCAATGGGTGTGATTTCGTATAGTCCCTTTTCCAATTCGGTGAATTTTCCGAAGATCTCTTTCTTTGTGCGAAGGACTCCAGATAACTCATCCGCTACTACGTTACTTTTTCCCGAAACATGTTCTATCAGGAATGAGTATTCCTCCAATCTTAGTCTCCAACGCAGCAGGCGTTGACTGAGGTCTACGCAATTTTTCAGCCATACGAGTGCACGATGATCGGTGCGGATGATGAAGGGTTTATCTGGTGTATTGAGCAAATATACTCTTAGTCTCTTGACGGCCCATACAACAGCAAGCATCCCCTTCTCTGTCGTGCTGTAATTCCTTTCCGCATCATTCAGGGTTCGAGGTAAGAAATATGTGGGGTGGCCGTCTTGAGATAGTACCGCTCCAATTCCATCGTTTGACGCGTCGGTGGTTACGACGTATTGTTTAGCTGGGTCTGATCTCACTAGTATCGGTAGTGTGACCAACTTTTCTTTCAGGGTTTCGAAGGCTTCTTGGCAGGCTGCTGACCACTCCCATGGGGTGTCCTTTCTTGTCAACCTTGTTAATGGTTTCGCTAACATCAAATAGTTTTGTATGAACTTCCGGTAATACCCCGTCAAACCAAGGAAGTATCGAATCGTCTTAACGTTGACTGGAACGGGTAATTGTTGTATCGCTCTGGTCTTTTCCGGGTCTGGTTTGCTCGCTTCGTCAGTGATGACATATCCGAGGTATCTCACTTCAGTCTTCATGAAGGCGCACTTCTTTGGCTGGGGTTTCAGGTCACATTGTCTTAAACGCTGAAATACGGTTCTTATATTTCGATGGTGTTCTTCCTCCGTTTCACCAAAAATTATTACGTCATCAATGTAGATGCAACAGATCTTCTGATTCAATCCTCTCAGCGCATCGTTCATCATGCGTTGGAAGGTCGCAGGAGCGTTCTGTAATCCGAAAGGCATTCGTTGGTATTCGAAATGCCCGTTGGGGGTTGAGAAGGCAGTACATTTCTTGGAGTCAGCAGCCATGTTGATCTGGTCGAAACCTGCGGCCATGTCGACAGTAGTAAAGAACTTGGCATTTCCCATGTGATCGAGTAAATCCTCGATTATTGGTATCGGATAAGAATCCTGAACGGTAAGTTCATTAATCTTCCTGAAATCGATCACAATTCTATACTTGGGTTTTCCGTCGGGGCCCGGTTTTTTGAGTACAACCTAAACTGGCGAGTTGTATGGCGACTCGGATTCCGTTATTATTCCTTGTTTCGACATTTTCTCTACTCCCTCTTTTACAACCTGTTGGTGCAGCTGTGGAGCACGGAAACTTTTCACATTTACAATGCGTTGAGGATCTGACAACTCGATGCGATGTTCAGTCATTGAAGTTCCATTGACCATGTCTTCCTCCTGTAAGGCAAAGATATCGCTGGAATCCTGAAGAATACTCCAAATTTCTTTCTGGTACTCCTCCGGTAGGTGTTTCAAGTCGACAGTATGTTGGAGCGCCTGCTCTCTTTCATCACGTGGTTGTTGCCATACACCCGGGGTTGACATGCTCTTTACTCGGTGGACTTGGACGTTCTCCAGTCCGAGCTGGATATCTTCGTCTTCAGCGGTGGTGATGATTCCATAAGCCGTACCATGATTGTTCGTGTGTACAATCTGCACTGGGATATTTTCCATAGGCATTCCGTCTTTATAGACCATGCGTAACATGAGATCGAGATTCTTTTCGTCGGTATCGATGGCAATTTTGTTCACCGAATTTGGTTTAAATCTAATTTTTCGGTCGCTATTAAGGGGGTGTATCTTATTCTTCAGCGTGAGCGTCGAGGCATTCAACTGGAAATCTCGCCTTCTCATAAACGGGTTTCCCATGATTCCATCTTCTTCGTCAGGCAGATAATCGTCTGGTATAATGACGAATTCGTCCCTTAGCCCCATATGAGTTAGTACAGCAATTTCATTCGCGGAATTTAGCGCTTTGCCAGTCTTAAAGGAAATTTTGCGTTTGATAATTGGACAAATTTGTTTATTCGATGGATAAATAACCTTCCGTTTTAAGAGGTTTATTGATGCACCTGTATCGACCATAAGGGTTACTCCTTGCTTTGTTTCTCCAAATTTTATTACAGCACACTGTAGTAACCCTTGTGAAACTAAACATACACGGGCTCCTGTTGGCACTCGTCCTCTAGTTCGTCCTCCTGTCCCTCTATTTCCTCTTCCTCTGACTGGAGTTCCTCTGACGTGCAATTGACTTGGTCGTTGGGCGGTTTGTCTTTGAGGCTGGCGTTTTGAAAATTTGCTTCTCGCTTATTGCCGTTAGTATTACGGCGTTGGTCGTTCTGTGGTCGGCGCGGAGCGTAGCAGTTCCGGCAGTAGTGTCCGCTGGTTCCTCAATTATGACATACTGCTTGTTGTTCATGGGCGGTCCGATGTATGTTACAGGTGTGGCATTCACATCTCTGCAGTTCTTCATCTTCATCTTGTTCCGCTTCATCGTGGTGATGGACAGACGCTGGTGGTCGAGGAGTTGACCTTGGCGAGTTCGTCGAGGTTCTTTGTTGTACCTGGAATCTTCGCGTATCTGATGCGCTGCCTGGCTCGTAAATTTGGGACTTGTTCCAAAACGTGGGTTTCGAGGCTGTGTCGTTACTGTTCATCAGCTGTTGTTGATGCATTCGGAAATTCAATTCCTCGCCTTTGGCTTCTTTCGCGGCCTTCTGGGCTTCTAGTAACTTGAAGTACTGACGGTTTTTGACTTCATGGAATATCCTCGGATTGAGTACGTACTGGCACACTCTATTTTCGAGGTCTTGAAGATTATGATCGATGTTCGCTCGTAGTTGTTGATTCGAGAAGGCAGCTACGAGATCTTGGTAGATCTGATTGAATTTGAGATTGTAGGCGTCCACAGTGTCGCCCTTTTGGCCTGTTCTGCCAAGCTCCATTTCCAATGTGGTGGCACTTTTCTCGACCATGACGGCTGATCTTATGACTTCGAGTGAAGTTGGGATTGTATGAGGTCTCCCCTGGTTGATGGTCTTCTGAAGAGCTCCTTCCGTCTTCAAACAAATTACCATGCTCAAAAACGGGAAACGTTGGGTTGGCATAACTACCATATCGGCGGCTTTTACTTGCATGATCCAAGCGTGTACATCTTTGCCTGCTTTCCCTTCCAGTCTGCAATCAATCATCTTGATGGCTTGAAACGCGGGTAGGAAATCTTGGATCGCGTAGGGCTCGTCCGCTGGGCGATTTGGTTCTCCGGGGTATCTTCCGGCAGCATCGGGGCGTAGGCTGACATCGTTCAAGTAAGCTTCCGTTCGTGCATACGGGCCTGGGTCTCTTGGATTCCGAGGGGGAAGCACGTCTCGGGGTGGCGCAGTTGCCGGTAGTTGAATTTTCGTTTCGTTTCTTCGAGCGAGTTCCTCAATGTTCCTTATTATCTCTTGCTGTTGGCGCAAAGCTTCGGGATCACTCAGCAACTGGGTCATACTGAACGTCACAGTGTCCGGACGACGATGTGTTAAAGTAGCAGACATTTCCAAGGCTCTTCGAAGTTCGTCCTCTTCTTGCTGTTCTAGACGATGACGCGGGACGTTGCCACGGGTATTGCTACCAGTACCTCGTGGGATTTCGTAATCCGTCGGACCAATAGGCCACTGTGGACTAGGCCTTGGTGTAAGGCGTACGTTCGGCATCCGTGATAAACGTCGGCTTTCCTCGAGAACGCGTTGCAGTGTCGAATTCGTATCCGATAAGATATCATGGTTTACATTGGCTCGCGCGGTGGAGAATCGGTCGTTTTCTAATCAGCGATTTTGGTGAAGGGTCGGTATTGGCATCGCATTTATACCTTGATGATCCGAGTCTGAATTGACTTGGGAGCCCACCTCATTAATGTGCGGTGTCGGTGGCAGCAATCGGTTTTGAACGAGCCCGTATAATGCCGAGTAACGTGGTGGGTTTGTTACGGTTGAGGGAGCTATCTGAGCAGGACCTTCCACCTCTGATTCAACGAGACGCGCGGTATCTACTTGAATTCGCGGTATCGCTTCGGTATGGTTTCTGGGCGGTTTCAAAATATTAGAAACATTCGGATCATCGCTAGTTGTTAAGCGATAACAGTTATTGATTGCTCCGCGATTGGTATTACTATTTGTAAGAGCTTCCTCTTGACGATTTTCTTCGGTTAATTGGTTATTCGGTTGTTGCATTTCCTGAAACATTTGGTTGGTGACGCTCTCAAGCGTGTCTTCGGGACGCGGAACTGTTCCGGAGTTTCGATTCATTCCTACATTATTGTGACGAATGAAGTCGTGTTCACGGCGTTCTTGATTTCTCAATTGAATAAAACGGGTAACCTCTTCTATAGGCAAATCTTCGCAGCGCGCGGCGAGCAAGTTGACGCGCAGTTAACCTCTCTCCTTTCAATTGCTTCAGACCAAGACGGTATCTGCCCATTGCAGTTAAATCATTACTTTCGGTGGCTTCTTGTAGCCTATTCACAAGCTGAGTCATTTGGTTCGTCAAATCCCAAAATCTCTCTTCAAACCGGGATTCAAAAGTGACGGATTGTCCATCTTCTGCAGTCTCAACAATAGTGGGAGGTACTGCCGATCTCCGGTCATTGTTTTCGTTCACGTCCATTGTGAATTTATTTTCAAATTTACCCTGAGTCAAGCTTTGACTTTATTTATTTGAATGATTTAAGTTTGACCATCAAATTCTTAGTTTCGATCACGATTTTTCTCCGAAACGTTTATGGTGACTCGAGTAAGTAACAAAATGCTTGTACTTACGCTAGGAGTAGCCAAATTGAGGTGCGAAGCATCACACTCGAAGATTGTGGTAGCCGTCGGTACGAGGCTTTGATGTCCTGGAGTCTCTGACAGGCACCGGGGGCAAGAATATAAGAGCGGTTCGAGTCTGAGCGTCCTTATTCTCACTTCACTTCACTTAGATGGTTTAAACGCGAAGTTTATTGTATCTAAGGAGTGCAGAATTTTATACTTGCTTCCTTTCCAATAAATACACAAGTTCACTATGGGAATTGTCCAGTGTAGAATCAGGCGGTCACACTCAGTCCCTGATTATCAAGCGGTCTACACGCAGTCCTTGATTGTCTACGCAAGGCGGCCTTTTACTCTATCCCTTGCTAGATACAATTCGTAATAATTACTTATAAACGCGTAGCCGAAGGTTCGCGCGTGAATTTATTGGGCTCATGCACTCACTTTCAAAGTTCGTCACTATGATCCGGCCGTTTGATACGCGCGCCGCGTTCGTTGGTTTAAACCGGATCCTGGCAGGATCGCCAAATTTGTCATGCGAATATTATGCAATGATTATATATATATATTTATACGTTTATTCAAAACAGAGAATTGCGTTATAATTGATAACAACAATGGTGAGTGCGGGCGTTAACGTTATATTAAATTTATGTATAAGCAAAATTAGGCGTGCGTCACGCCGGGAAGCAGTATTGAGACTGCTCACACGGCCTCTCGCCGGGCTCGGCGACAGTGCATATAAAGTGCATATAATCGCGTAATTTGAGCACTGCTGCCGATAAGGAAGCCAAGCGCGCAAGGCGGGCTACGCTGCACGATGAATTTCGTACTCATTTAAATGATCCCCGGCATGTTCCTACGAGAGGATATAAAACTGTTACACTTTATGACAAATGTTCCAGCTCTATCACAAACTCCTATCGCTCTAGACATCCCGTGCTATCGTGGATTCTACTTAAATCATATCTCTCTAAGTCGGAACTAAGCGCTTTGCTTGAAGTTCCGTATTACAATTTACTGAAGCTAACTTCGATAGTGCCCTCCAGACGAGGAACTCTTCGCTATCAAAAAACTGGGTAAGACAGTTCGGCGCTTTGCCGGACAACTGCTGACGATGCTCTCAGCGTTTCTCCTATTTATACTTGTCCCGATTTCCCATCTCGCTACATCGTCGTCGTCTCCTCCTTATTCATGACCTTTCCAGAGGATCTTCGAGTCAGTATGTGTCAACGAGGCGTCGGTTACCGTCTGTTATTGTTGTGATCTGTTGTATGTTATGGGCATTGCTGATGTCGGTGGTGACCTCGATCAGCTGTCTGTCACAATATACGAGATAACCGGATGCAGTCAAAGTCACTTGCAACCATAACAAGACAGACTGTTAGTTATAGTGGACATGAAAAGGATCGCAATTCTTATGAACGGTACTATGCACATTTTTCAATCTTGTCTTGTAGATTACACTGATTTGCATATCCTAAATTAAAACTTATCAAGCAGAAATATGTCTTCACGATTTTTTATTTATTCAGTATCGATACCTGCTTGTTTTGAATTCACAGTCTACAGGGAAAACTATATCTCGTTCAATCGTTAAATGAATTTCAAACTGGTGATCGGAGACACTGGCAACTCACAGTCAACGTCTTTCGAATAGGATAATGCAATACAGTCTTGCACATACCTACTTTATGGTAATAGAGTGAGGTGCAAGGTGCCGCAGAGGTGGGCAGAGAAGATTAGGGTAGTATTTCTATAAAAATATTGTAACTATTTACCACGGATTAATTATAAAATTAATCCTTGGTCTTTTTTTCTTATTTTTTTAACGTTGAATTATTGTTCCAAACTCTAAAGGGAGACTTCGGTGAAATTTTCGTCGAAAATGACCTGAAAATTTATTTTCGGTTATTTACGGAAAAACGTTTGTTAAACCGTCCCCCACGTGGGAAAAATTTGACTTTGCTTAAATATTTTTTTTTACATGTTTTCTGGCCCGATAAGGAAATCTTCAAACTTTTGACTCTCATAATGAACCCGCTTTTGAAATTTTTCAAAATCCGACTTTGGATTCGTGATTAGTGATCCAAAAAACGTTTGAATAATAATTTTCGCCGGTTTCCGTCAATTCGTTCCATTATTTTTTGAAAATAAAGGAGCGCGAACTTATCGGGCTGTCTGCGCGTCGTCATCGGTCGGTGAGATTGTGCACAACTCTTATCTATTATTTTGACATATACTCTAGCCATCTGGGTATGAAAATTTCTATGGTTTAGGAGTTGTTTCCCGTGAATGTGTTCGTCATGCTATTTTCCGTGCGATAGATTTGACGAACTGTGACAACTTTTTTTTGTGCTTTGAACCACTCCGACGTAGATTGTGAAGAGATCTCAAAATGAATCGAATCACACTCGCTCGTCGCCAAATGCTACAGCTGCGTCTATAAAATGAGTGAAAATTACACGTGCCTATGAACCAATAACACTTCGACAAGGCCACTCTTCGAAATAAACAGGCGAGTAGTTAATGGAATGATCGGCGTTAAACTAGGGCACTCAAGTATTGAAAGCTGGAAAAACTATTACAAGAGCGCATGTAGTAAGAGATCCTCCAATCGAGAGTGGGGCAGTACTTGACGTCGCAGTATCTTACGACCGTACGTCGCATAAACGAAGCCTTACTTTGTTATATGGAGTAGGAATAGTCATCGACATCCTTACTGGACTGGCCATCGAATACCAAGTCATGTCGAAATACTGCCAGGTGTGTGTCGTTGTCGCAGCCCAACTAGGTGCGACTTCGCCTAAGTTTGCAGTGTGGCAGGATGGTCACAAATTAGAGTGCGGTAAAAACTACAGCGGATCCTCTGGTATTATGGAAACGAAGGCAGCAGAGTATTTGTAGAACAGGTCTGTCGAAAAAAACCAGATGCGATACAGGACTATTCTATTCAACGAAGACGCAAAGAAATTGTACCGTTGAATGAGTACCGCCCCATGCGGAGACGATATACTCATCACAAAGGAGGAGTGTGTGAATCACATCGTGAAATAAATGGGTGCCGGACTCCGGAAGCGCGTCACAAAATGGAAAGTGAAAGGAGTAACACTGTGGCGAGGGGAAGGGGGGGGGGGAGGGGGTTGGTATAGACGCACTCAAGAAGATGACGATCGTATCCTCGACGAATTATTACAGAAATGACATTGTAAAAAGTATTTCCAACATACCAGCCATGAAACGAGCAATAGATGAAATGATTAGTCACTGCATGCCAACCGACAGGAATCCTTAGTACGAGTAATACCCCACTGAACCAAACTCATGGTGTTTCTACAACAGAAGTGTGGCCAAGGAAGATCCGGAAAGCCATGAAAAGATGTGACTAAAGCTCAACTCGAGAGTCATCAAAAAGCTGAAGCCTCTGTACGAACGCTTGTCAATCGATGATCTACTAGCCTAGTGTACCCAAGGTGTGACATAGAATGCTAACGAAAGCTTACACTCCCTGATCTGGTGAAAATGCCCGAAAGAGACATCATCTCTAAAAATAGAATAGAATTATGAGTAGCAGTCGCAGTCGCTGAGTTCAACATGGGAGCTCTCCATACTCAAAAGTCAAAGACGTCAGTGAGATCTGAGAAGGTGACAGATAATGCACAAAAGATGAGCCAGCTACGAGACCGAGATGCCAGCCGAAAGTATAAGGCAGAATGGGAAGCAACGACGGAGTCTAAGAAAGCCAGACGAATAGTAGCAATTAAAAAAACCGCTGTAGAGAGGGTTGAAACAGAAGTAGAAGGGACAACGTATGGTGCTGGGGAATTCTAACGGCATCTTCACAGGACTAATTTGCAAGTAGTTAGCTCCAAAGTTAAATTCAGATGCGTTATTGTATAGTAGATTCAAGTGGGGGCTAGATAAATCTTAGTTGATCGTTTTGATCTATTCAATGTATTATTGAAATATTTGTCTAGCCCTAATAATCATTCCAAAATAAAATAATTGGATTTTTTTCTACCTTTATGTCCCAGAGCGATTTTATTAAAAATTGAATGATTCTGGAAGAAGAAGCGGAGTAAGAAGAGGGTTGACCTCAGAAAAGACACGCAGAAGCCGATTGGATACAAACTGACACTAGGGAATGCGATAGGCACTGACGAGCGACATATGGTTTATTAATATTATTACTTACATTTTGAGATGAATTTTGAACTTGATTTAAATAAATGGAATTGAAAAAAAATTGCTGAATAATGAATTATTTTTCTATTGACCCAATTTTGTATGGTCCAAATCAACGTTAAAGTCAACTAAGTCAAAGTGTCTTACCCCTACAGTAAATAACTCATTTTGTGCATACTTCATATTTGCTTCCAAGAAGATCAAGAGGCTGAATTCATTCAATCACGTTTATCTCAGAACTATGTTCTCAGGTATCCAAAAAATTCCTTGCCCGTTAATATTTATGCAATCATTTTGCCCTTTGACAGATATATTCTCAGGCATATTATTTTAAAATTGCTACAGGGAATTTTAGCTCCGGTAAAAAAAAAATCAAACAGTGAAGTAATAGTTTCAATGACTTAGAAAACACTAATTTAAAAATCCCTGCAACAATTTTTAGTCTTTGGTATTCAATGTATCCACAACAAATTTCAACCTTTTACGGTGAGCTCTATGCGCAAAGGATACTTTGAAGAAATCTTAGAAAAAAATGCATACGTTTGGAATTATTCGACCTATTAAGCTCAATTTTGGATCAGATTCTAGTTTTAGGATTGTCAATAAATGGTTCAAATTGCAATGAAATTGATTCGTAAATGTGGGACTTTATTTTCACCGTAGTCTTCCCTTAAAGAGGTTATGACAAATATCGATTAAACTCTGATTTTATCTGAGTAAAAGTGAGACATTGTCATGTTAGGATGATATTTGACATCTAATAAATCTCGAGGGTGATTACTGCTGATGAATATGAGTTTTTATTGGCATATATAATATTTATTTCATACATGCACACATTTATACTTACATTCGCACCATGGATTGAAAATCACGTAGAATGGATCGTTCACTGTAAAACTAATTGCGCTCTTGTCTTGCCACTTTGTATCAACGTCCATCTTCCATTTACCAATCTTTGCGTCAGCTGCCGGAATGATCTACAATTGAAACAAAAATCATAAAATTATACATCGTACTTATAGCACTAATATTTACTTTCTAATTGTCTAATATATTCTATATATAATATGTCAGAATACACTCAATCCTTTTGTTCCTGACTTCACTGAAATGGCCATTTTATTAGTCTGGAAAGCGGAAAAAAAGTAGCATATTGTAACGTACTTTGACGTTACGGAAAATAAATATGGATCCGCGAGTTTAATTATCAAGTCAAAATAAATCAAGAGCGTGAAAAAAATGTTGTGAAAATGCTTGAATGCAAGATATGTCCCAATAAGAACACGATTGTTGATTAAACGTAGAAAAATTCACACAACCAAACGCTTACAACGGATCAGACCCAACCGTTTAATAAATCGAAAAATGTCCGCCTGGTAGACGATAATTTTTACGTATGTCCAGAATGTTTTAAATACGTGAAAAATAGTCGTTGAATTCGCATATACTCACCACGAGGGAATAAACGAGTACAATATACGGATATTCGTGACATCCATGTATTCGTATGTAAGACGCCGTAGAAATACGTTTAAAATATCACAGATGAATTCGTTGAAGATACTGAAAAATGTCCGCTTGATAGACGATAATTTTTACGTTTTACCAGAATGTTTTATATACGTGTAAAATAATCGTTGAATTCGCGTATACTCACCACGAGGGAATAAACGAGTACAATATACGGATATTCTCGTTATCCATGTATTCGTATGTAAGACGCGAAAGAAAAACATTTAAAATTTAATATATGCGTCGACGGTGAAATTTTCCCACATCTATACGTTTAAAATGTCACAGATGAATTCGTTGAATAAACTGAAAAATTTCCGCTTGGCATACGTGAAACTAAACGTATTATCAACACGTGTCATATACGCGGTGTATAGTCGTACAAATTATGACCATTTACTTCAAGGAATATACGATAGTAGTACATATACATAGAGTATTTATTTCTTGTACATATTCGTTTACTAGATGTCGTGGAGATGCCCCACGTTGGAAAAACTCTAAAGTTGAACCGTTGAATGGATCGAAAAGTATCGGCGAAATATGCTACAATAACAACGTTTTCCCCAAATGTTTTAAATACGATGCGGATATTTGTAGAATTCACATACATTCATCAGAAGATTGGTAATATATACAGATATGATGTTATTTATACATAGTTATAATCGTATATAAGACGCAGGGAAAACGTATTTAAAATTTGAAGTATAATTCGGTGAAAAATTCCGCGTATCTATACGTTTAAAATATTAGGTTAGAATAATCGAAGCTTGGGTGATCTGAGTAAGGTAAGTATTATGTATTGATCTTTTAAAACGATGAATTACAGATATAACAGGACTAGGTGATTCGTAACAATGCATCATATCTTAAATGCTGAAAAGAGTACAAAATATCATACTATAATATATTATACTGTATCGGAAAGTCGTATTTTTTTTTTCTTAATTCAAGGAGCAAAGATTGTTTGAAATGACGAAAAAGAAATGTTGTCAAAGTTTGAGCTCTTAATATTAATATTCGAAGGTGCATCATTGTGATTTTCCATTTCCCACTTGAATAACATAGGAAATTTTTTTTTAAGCTTAGAATTTTATAACTTGTCAACGCATTAGCGTTCTGATAAGTCCAGAACATAATTTTGAATGGAATTGAACGCTCTACAAAGAAAGACCCTTATTATTTTATAATAAATCTACTCTTTCAAAAAGTGATTTACCATCATAAATACCTTAGACACCTTAAATAACTTTTGAAAGAGAAGATTCATCATAAAATGATTACGTTTTTGTAGAGCGTTTGATTCACTTCAAAAATACGTTATGTCTCATCAGTACACTAAAGCCTTGACGAGTTATAAGATTCCAAAGTTGAAAAAAAAAATTTCATGTTATGTAAATGGGAAATACAAAATCGCGACGATGCACCTGTAAATATTAATATTGAGTGCTTAAACTTTGGACAGCATTCTTTTTTCGTCATTCGGAACAATATTTGCCATGTATATACACATGTACACACTATATTTCTCTGCTATACTAAAATAAAATACTAAGTACTATATAACATATATAGATTGTGAAACAAAAAAAGAGATGCATTTTACATTTCAAGTACTTAAACATTGTTGGTAACAATGTAATAGGTGTATGTTCTTTTCCTTTTATATTTCTATGCTGGTAACACTGCGAGTACTGTTCTATTAAAAATAGTGTGCGTTACCTATGTAAACCTATTAAAATACTTATCTTTAATAAAAGTCTTCGTGCAATTAACCATTGTTTTTACTTATAATCCAAAAGGTTATGGGCCCAGACATATAAACCTAAGAAAAAGTAAAAAGCAACTGTTTCGTCAAGGAAATTTTTTTTCGCCGAGTGCGTGGCATTGAGGTTAGAAAACGAAAATACTTGCGAGCGAGTAAGCAACAAGCAAGGTCGGGACGAACAGGAAGATGGAAGACGACAATAGTTTTAGACTCCAGACGCACACAAGGCTCGAAGGAGCATCTAACTGGAATATTTGGAAGTTTCAAACCGTCGTTTTACTACGGGGTCAAGGTTTGCTAGAGGTCGCAGACGGGAGAAGTGTGAAACCAGAGGCGGCGGGTGAGAAGGCTGCATGGGAAAAGAAAGACGCGAAGGCTCAATCATGGCTTGTTACAAGGATGTCGGAAAGCGTGATGATGCATATCATAACTTGTACTACGTCAGCGGAAATGTGGCGAAAACTTGCGAGTGTGTATGAGCAAAAATCTGAAACAAGTATCCATATAGTTCAACAACGTTTCTTTCAATATAAGTACGCGGAGGGCACCGCGATGTCTACATTCTTATCTAAAATAGAAGAATTAAGAAACCAGCTCAAACAGATGGGAGAAGACATTTCAGAAAGGTTCGTCATAACAAAAGTGCTAATGTCACTTCCAGATGCGTATAAGCATTTTGTGTCGGCGTGGGAGTCCGCGCCGGACGAGAAACAAACGCTAGATAATCTCGTCGCGAGATTATTGATAGAAGAGGAACGAATAAACGAAAAGGAGCCTCAAAACTCATCAGCATCGGCGTTTGTAGCTAAGAAAAACATTAAGTGTTATAAATGCAATAAGCTGGGACATTATCAAAGTGAGTGTAATCAAAACAAGGGTTCGGGACACGACAATAGACCGGTAAAAAGGTGTTATTACTGCAATAAAGTGGGACATACTAAAAGGGAGTGCTATTTCAAGAAGAATCGGGAAAAAGACAGTAAAAGTAACGCATTCATGGTGATGAATGTAAATAGACACGTCCAACAATCTCAGTGGTTAGTGGACTCGGGCGCTAGTCAACATATGTGCCGTGATCGCAACCTATTTACAACATATTTATCGTCGAACAATAAAACAGTGATCATTGGAAATGGCGAGGAAATTAGTGCACTCGGATTCGGACAGGTGGCGCTAGAGGTATTTAATGGCCGCGAATGGGTGAACACAACCATAGACAACGTGCTCTTCGTTCCGGAATTAAAAACAAACCTGTTTTCTGTCAAATGCACGACAGAAAGAGGTTATGTTGTGAAAGTGGACAATAACTTGTGTAAATTTTACAAGAAAAATACTGTGTGTGCCGTGGCGTGTCGTAACGGAGATATGTACTATATGGACGTGCGTTATAAGTGTGAGATAGCAAATGCGACTGAAGTGAAATCGGGACTTAAAGAGTGGCACGAAAAACTTGCTCATCAAAACTTACAGTATGTGAGAACAGTGCTTAAAAACAACAACATTAAAGTAAAAGACGCGGACTTTAACACATTAACGACCGGTAGCCTATTAATAGGCTTTTCGTCGCCAACGCTTACCGACCGGTAGCCGATATACTGTTGAAACGCTAGCGGTCGGTAAAGTGTTAAGTGTGAAGGTTGCTTGGAGGGCAAAATACATCGTTTGCCTTTCAGTGCCAGTGAAAATAAAACGAGTAAGCCATGTGAGTTGATACATGCAGATACTTGCGGACCCATGGAGGTACCATCCGTGGGAGGCTCCAGATATTTTGTTATTCTTAAAGATGACTACTCAAACTACAGATCAGTGTACTTTGTGAAAGGCAAAGATGAAGTGAGAAAGTGTATTGAGAATTTTTTGTACAAGGCCGAAAATGTAACCAAAAACAAAGTACTGTGCTTTAGAAGCGATAATGGATTAGAGTTTGTGAACAAAGAACTGCAAAACCTGTTCAAGAAACGCGGAATAACTCATCAAACCACAGTGCCATATACACCTGAACAAAATGGCAAGGCAGAGAGAGAGAATCGAACTCTAATAGAATCAGCACGTACAATGTTGTGTGCAGCAGGTTTGCCCAAGAAGCTGTGGGCAGAAGCTGTTCATACTGCAGCATATGTGATAAATAGAACAAGTAAAAGCAACGAAACAGGAAAAACCCCACATGAAACGTGGACAGGCAAACAATTTGATATAACGGGTCTTAAAATTTTCGGAAATCCTGTGTATGTCCATGTTCCAAAGGAAAAGAGGAGAAAATGGGACCCTAAAGGAGAGAAAGGAGTCATGGTTGGGTATGGCGAAGATGTCAAGGGCTACAGAATATTCTTCTCGGAAAAGAATAGCGTTGAAGTAAAAAGAGACATTGTATTTCTAGAAAAAGGGATGAAACAGAAGGAGCAATTCGTCATGCTGGATAATACTGTGGAGAAGAAGGAAGAGACAAGTCAAAGGCATACTAAAGACAGAGAAGAAAAGAATGAAGATGAAGAAAAAAGGATGGAAAATGAGAATGAAGTACCGCCTGTACAGGAAGAGGAAACCTTCAACGTATCTAGTGAAGGTGACAGTGTCTATGTACCATGTTCCAGTGATGAAGAATCCAGCTATGATGATAATGAAGAAAGACCGACTCGTGAGAAGAGTACTAGAATAAGGAAACAGACGTCATTTTACAAATGTCATCATGTCTATGTCGAAGGAAATGAACCAAAGACTTACCAAGATGCCATGCAACGAAGAGACGCAAATAAGTGGCAAGAAGCAGTTCAAAGAGAATTAAAAACTTTGAAAGAAAACAACACTTGGGCTGTTTGTGAAGAACCTGTTACTGAAAGGACAGTAGGTGGTAAGTGGGTATTTAAAATCAAAAACTCGAATAATAATGTAGAGTATGAAGCTAGATTAGTGGCGAGAGGTTTTGAGCAGTTTGATACAATGGACTTATGTGATATATATGCACCAGTAGCTAAATTGTCAACTTTCAGATTATTCGTTTGTATAGCAGCAAAGCTAAATTTACCGATTAGTCAAATGGATGTTACAGGAGCCTTCCTATATGGAGATATTGATGAAAAAGTGTATTTAGAATTACCAGAAGGTGCATATTGCGACAATAAAAAGATTGTTAAGTTAAATAAATCTCTGTATGGGTTAAAAAAATCACCAAAATACTGGAATGATAAATTTAATTCAGTAATTATGAAACAAGGTTTTATAAAATCAAAAAGTGATCCTTGTCTGTACACAAAATGTGAAGGTAATGCAAAAATATATGTTTTACTGTATGTAGATGATTTACTAATGTTTGGTAATAATAAAAAACAAATATGTAATCTTAAGTCACTATTGAATAATGAATTTGAAATGAAGGATTTAGGGTTAGTTTCAAACTTCTTAGGTATTCATGTAAAACAAGATTTAGATACAGGAATTACTGAATTAAATCAAAAGGAATATTTGGAAAATGTATTGCAAAAATTTAATATGCAAAATTGTAAAGAAATATGTACACCAATGGATTTGAACTTTAACACTAAAATATTAGAAGAAAAAAACGAGTCTGTAATTGATAAAAACATTGAAAGAAAATGTAGACAAATTATAGGTTGCTTGTCTTATGCAGTGTCAGGGACAAGGCCTGATTTGTGTGTTGTTATGTCAATGTTAAGCAGGTACCAAAATAATGCAAATAATGCATTATTAACTGCATTAAAGAGAGTATTAAGATATGTAAAATATACTACTAATTACAAACTTGTTTACCAATGTAATAGCAACTCATTATTGGGATATTGTGATGCTAATTGGGGAGGAGATTTGAAGGATAGAAGGTCGACAACTGGCTATTGTTTCATGTTTGCAGATTGTTTAATTTCTTGGTCTTCAAAAAAACAGGCCAGTGTCAGTCTGTCTTCTACCGAGTCAGAATACATAGCCATCAGTATGGCTGCTAGTGAGGCGTGCTGGCTAATTAACTTGCTTAAAGATTTCAATATTGTAAAAGTGTGTCCTGTCACAATGTTTTGTGACAATCAGAGTGCCATAATGGTAGCGAACACTGAAAGTGTTGAAAGATTTAAACATATTGATATAAGATTTCATTTTATAAAGGAGTTGATCAAAAGCGGAAAAATAATTTTAAAATATATTGAAACTGAAAACCAAACCGCAGATATGTTCACAAAAGCGTTAAATGAAAATTTACTATCAAGGTTTATTAAAAACTGTGGTCTGTATGAATAAGTTTATAAATAAATATCTATTGTAAGGGTATATTACATTGAGGGGGGGTGTTAGTAACAATGTAATAGGTGTATGTTCTTTTCCTTTTATATTTCTATGCTGGTAACACTGCGAGTACTGTTCTATTAAAAATAGTGTGCGTTACCTATGTAAACCTATTAAGGACGTTGCCTATGCCTCGAAGAGCGCGCGCAAACAGAGACTCACGATTTTCCTTCTCATTTCCTCATTTTTGAAGATAATTAGGTTCTTAGGGGGTCATTTTGAAGGTAAAGGATAGATCTGTGTCGCCTTTTTTGCCGAATTTTCGATTTCGCTTTCAGATTTGCGTAAAACGTACTTGAAAGTACGTTATGTTTGAAGTGAAACACAGCGGACAGTGAATTTTTTTTCGCAATTCGGCGAAAAAGGCGACACAGATCTATTCTTTATCTTCAAAATGACTCCCTAAGAACCTAAGTATCTTCAAAAATGAGGAAATGAGAAGGAAAATCACGAAGCATAAAACAGCAAATTTTTCGCGCAAAAGGCGGGCGGCTGCTAGCGCCACGACTGCGTTGGCGGGCGACCATGCGAATCACAGGCGAGGAGAGTAGACTCAACACCCCCCACTACAATTCCCCTCCTTCGAATCCTCGTCGCTCGGCACGTGGATAGTGTTCCGCGCTTTTATTTTTGCTTGTGTTTTTCTACAGTGTTTTTTATTATTTCGAATCAGTATTTATTCCCGCGATGGCTAAGAAGAGAGGGAATGTGTCTTTGGAGAAGAAGAAACGACCCGGCATAAAGATTTTGGCTAAATTTCAGGAAAAAATGAGGTAAATCGAATTATTTATATGATTGATGGTGCGCCCTCTCTGACTTCGAGATTCAATCACCTGAGTACGAACAATCGCAGGGCTTTAATTTAAGAAGGTACTTTCAAGAGCCGATAGTGCTGTTCATAATAGCAGTATACATTCATTCTTTAGTTTTTTTATACATACGAAAATATAAACTAGAATGCATTGTGACGTGTGGTACTAGCCCGGTTTGCATTAGTCGCTGAAATATGTCATCAATTTGTTACGTGTTCAGGTTAAATGATCGAAATCGATGTTCGGCAATTAGCATGAGTGTTTACACTTTGTCGATCATAAGGAATATTCTTATCACTTATTGTGACTACCTAAGTATCCAAGGTAAAATTACAATGTACCTGGCAGAATTTTCCATACAAAGTAAATACGGCGCGTACGTATTAGGCCACTAAAATACGCGCGTTTTGTTTTTAGAAATAAACTTGACGTAATTCTGGGGTAATCATACATGCACACATTACTTACAAATCAGCCACCTACAAAACTGTCATCAAATCAGATACTACTGCCAAGTATAATTTATTTAGAAACTAATGATGATTTGGATATACTATAACTAATGATGACAAAAAAAAAAAAAATTGAAATCAAAATTGAAATTCTAAAAAAAAAAACATAAATTTGGATAAAAAAAAAAAAAAAAATTGGAGTACGTGGTACTTGGCGGGCCCATGCTTATATTGCCATTACAACATTGATATAGCTCGACTTGTATTTTCTTGTGCTTGTTTTAAAAAAGCCCGCCTTTACCACTATCTCCAGTTTTTTTTTTTTCAATAAAAATTTTTTTTTTTTTCAATTTCAATTTTGATTTCAATTTTTTTTTTTGTCGTTATAGTATATCAAAATCATCATTAGCTTCTAAATAAATTATACTTGGCAGCAGTATCTGATTTGATGACAGTTTTGTAGGTGGCTGTTTTGTGGGTGGCTGTCAAATTAATATACTTGGCGAAAGGTTTTTGCAACAGAGGTGCTTTTTGGGGATATCAGTACTTTTTGTGGGATTTCGCTTGAACATTTAAAAATTTTGCTCGCTCGCTGCGCTCGCTCGATAGATTTTTGGGATACAGAATTAATATTTGAGACGAAAATAATCGGTGGAAAAGCCAAGTTAGAGCTTTCTCATAATTACATGTATCAGGTCCAAGGTCTTCTACACATTACGAATAGGAAGTGGTGCTATTTTATAGTTTGGACGTCAAAGGGATTGATTTTTGATAAAATAAAACGTGACGATAAATTCTGGACCGAAAAAATAGAGAATAAATGAGCAGATTTCTTTTACTTTTGTTTGTAACCCGAAATCGTAGATTCTAGACGCGCCCGACAACGCTCAATCCGCGAACCCCCTCAAATCATCGAAGCCCAGATAAGGCCGCGCGTAAGAAACAGTAAATTCACGACCGACAGACGACAAAACACTGTAATCTAAATATATGTACATATGTACATAAATATAATAGCTTTGTATATAGCTTACGTGCAATATTTCTGTGATTTATGTTTAGTTAGTTATATGTATTACTGTGCTAAAAATTTGCTAGTCATATCGTTATAATTATATATCTGATTATTCATTCCAGGAATACTTTCTACTTTCCGTACTACTTTCCATAGTTTGCGCTTTCTATAGAATTTATTTAGCCATATAATGTATACAATGCTCGATGCTTTGTTATATCAATTTTCTTTATCAAGATTACTGTCATGTTTCACTTATACTGTTTCAATTTAATTTCTATGAGATCCTTCTCATACAGATTTCGTGATTATGTTTATTAAGTTTAAACGAGTTCAATTTTACTTTTACCATTTTATATTATTTTTCATCATTTTGTATTTGTTTGGTGCAAACCCGATCATGGTTGGGAGGTAGGGACGGATTAGGCGGGTCTCTGTTTCATAGCGACCTCCACGTGGTGAGACTTGGGAGATTGATGATATTTTCGTTGCTATATCATGAATTTGCTCACAGCTATTCGTTGCATTTTCAATTTAAAATGACCTGTGACGACGTCTGGCCGGTATTCGTAAATAGTTACGTATTATTTTCGAGACTGTATTAGGAACAGCTCTCAGCCGATCAAGCTATGCTTTGAGCTGCCTCAAGACAGTCCTGCAAATCGAACCTGACTATGAATACCGGCTATTAGACTATTACCAGTCACGTGATCGCATAGCGTAGAAATACGGACGCCGGTGAATATAATTTTCGTTGAAATATGAAGAATGTATATCTATATCAACATACGTATAAGGAATTCTACGTCACGTCAATCAAAAAATGACCTCGTATTTTTTCAATCTATTCATACTTTTTTTCACACGAAATAAAGGTAAAAAGAATCGACACGCATTTTGGTGTTCGTCCGAATTATGTTTGTTTTCGAAAGTTACAAGACAATCATTCAATTTTGATCCAAAAGGAGCTCGGATATATCCGGTTCTATTCGACGTAAAGACATCATTTACAGTGCATTCGGAAGGTAAACGAATAAGCTTTCATAAAAAAAATGCAATGTTGAACATTATTGAAAATCCCAATTTTTATAAACAATTCAAATATTTGACGATTTTTACCTCATTAATGACAAGTTTTCGAATTATAAAAAAAATAGTTTCCGGTTCCTTATTAAATTCTGTATTACTAGTAAATTTTTCAAGCGGAATCTGAAAGGAGTCTACTTTTTTTTTCTATTATTCATCAGGCGCTGCGTCGTGCCGAGCGCGATACACTGGGCTGTTTAAAAGTATTTGAAACCGAATGCCCGTGAGGGGTGGAAGAGGATAGCCGCGTCACCCGCCCCACTCCGGCGACAGCTTGGCTGCTCCGTCTCACTTGTTTCTTTACCCTCTCTCTCGCCACGGTTAACGCGGGAAGCGGAGTAGCCCGCGCTTTCTAGCTAGGCAACGCCCTTAAAATACTTATCTTTAATAAAAGTCTTCGTGCAATTAACCATTGTTTTTACTTATAATCCAAAAATTTGAGAAAAAGATTTTCGAAAGTAACAAAAATAATATAACACAAGAAGTTGACTATTCATATATCACATTCATGTTTGAATCACCGATTAGATTAGTATTACATACAACGCGTTGGATCACCGACTTACGATTTTGCGAATCATAAAGCTGAGTGAGTTGTTGCAAAACCCTAATATATTATATAAAGCCTAAAACAAAAAACGGTACATTTTACATTTTCGATAGTGATAGCATGTACGGTTATGATAATGTAGTACTTGACCATTTTAGAAAAAGATTTCCAAAAGTAGAAAAAAAAACCAAAAAAAAAACAACAAACACAAGTAGTTAACTATTGATATATCATATTCATTTTACGCCATTTATATTTTTATTACATATAGAACGCATTGGATCAACGAGTTACATGTGTTATCGCCAATCACAAGGCTGGGTAATTTGAAAACAAATATCATATATCCCGAAGGTTCGAAAAAATATCAAATATGTAATGTACTGTGACGTGGTATTTCGTACCCCGTCACTTTGTTTAATTATCGCATTCCCCTAGGTGCAGATATCGCTAAAAATAACGAAAGCACGTCTGAGGCCAATACTCCAAAAATGAACGACTAATTATCTTTAAGTTGATTTCTCTTTACTAAGCTAATTGTATGCTGTTTTCTAATTCTGTAATGCTCTTCGAGAACCATCCGCGAGACCTTCGCGTCAAGATACAGGGACACTGCCTGACAGGGGTCACGTACCAGCTCAACATCGACCACCACCGACTACAGACGAACGAATACCGCTGAAACCACTCCCGATGGATGCCTATCTAGTTGTCGAACAGGGTCGTGCGGGATGCACAAACAGCACCTCCATCTATTTGAGACTTATCGGCCAGGAGCCGAACCACGAACGAATGCTTCTACCGCTCGGATGCATCGTCAGGCGGCGTACAGGGCTGTGCGTCAAAAACACAACAAAGCCTCCCGTCGACGATACTTATCAGCCTGGAGCTGAACCGACCCTAACATCTACTAAGTCGTTGACTATCCAATAGAAGACGGTTTTCTCTTCACGAACCGTCTTATCGAAGGACTGCGGCGTGGAATAGGCTAATGATATGCTGACCACGTGGATCTGGTGGATCTAGTGTGGGGATCCGGGTTGAGGGCCATCACCACCAGATCGTTCCGGCATGAGGGCTTCGATGAGCGAGGGCCGAGATGCAGCGCCGACGAAATAGCTACAACGGGGAGTACCAGTAAAGCAAGGAGTGAGTTACAGTCGATCGCAAGTCCAAAGGACCGGTGACGTAATATTGCCGCACACCTCAATATCGCAACACATGAGCAGTACGACCCCCCCTCTCACCAACGATACCGCATAGCTGAAGGAAAACATCTCTAACCACCTTCCGACGTCCCGATACCTCGATACCTGTCGTCGAGGGAAAAGAAAATCAAGCGGCGAGGGATTATCGCCGCCTACCCATGGACCAGGCCTACGCGACCTGCTGGTCCAATTAAAATACCGCAAATTTGAGGAAGAATCACGTGACAGCAGCTCGACGAAAATCAGGATCATCGCTCATCTCGTCACTCTACGTTCAGTTACTGACACTAACAGTCGTGCTATCGTAATCTTCTGTGTCTTATCGCTATTGTACCTTATCGCATTCTCTCGCACCTGTTATATCTTCTTTTACGTAAGTGAGGTTCCTTTTCTATTTTGTGAAGCCACGAGATTACTTGCAATATATCGTACCTTTACCTTTATCTCTTTCTCTCTTTACCTTGCAGTTGGTCTGCTTGAGCCAATTGGGCTCGTATCTTTTCTCTTTATCTTGCAGTTGGTCTGCTTGAGCCACCTGGGCTCGTACCTTATTCTCTCTTATCTCTTATCTTGTCCCTTTCTCTGTCTTATTGCAAGTAACTTCGCGACTAGTTGACTATTACTTACGCATTGTAGTGACTATTGTTTATTTTATTATCTTTCTCTTCTGGAATATTTGAATGTCTAATATCGCTGTCTAGCAGCGCGTTCCGTTGAAGGATCAATTTTTATCTTAGCTACTGAGCATTGCTATTTTGTTATATTTTCTCTGATTAATTTCTATCTGTCTCTTTACCTATTATCGTTGATTATCGTATCTTAGTGAGTGTACCGCGGGAGCGATCTTATATCGCTGCGCGGTCCCGCTCGTCGTTCACTTGACATTGGAGTATTGTGCCGTATCGCATAACATCTTTTTCACTATTTTCTTCGCTAATATCGCTGATCGTAGTTGTCCGTAGTCTATTTGGTTTGCCGTACGTTGCATATCAATTATCTTGAATATCGTTTGTCTTATCTTGAATTGCCTTTTATCGTACCGAATATTATCTCTCTTTCTCTCGCACTTACCGCAAACTAGAGACTACGTATTATCTGTTATTCTCTATATTTTATGATAATTTTCTATTTGACCTGTCGCTTGAATTTGCCTTGTAATTCATAATTCCCTGTCTGCCTATTTCTGATCATTCTGGTAATGTGATAACTATTACAATTGTTGTATTTCGCATGTGTTTATAATCGCATCTCATATTTTATGATTCATTTGCTTACCGCTCAATTTAAGTACAGTATATCTCTTTCTGTTCTGCCTATCTATCATAAAACCGTGTTAATTATGACCTTTAGTATCGCGAGCTTGCGCATATTTCCCGCTTATTCGGAAAACGTTCCGTTATTCGTTAACTCTCTCGCTTAACCTTTCTCTGGCTGTAAATATTCTTAATTATCGCATTTATCGTAATTGTATCGCAATCTTTTCAGCTACTTGCTTGTCATTAAACTTATCGCTTCTTGTTTAATATTTGATATTATTCCTGCTTCACCTGTTTCTTATTTTATCTATTGGATTCGACTCCGCCCCTCTACCATTATCTTGTCTCTCTGAGCGAACTGTGCAAAACCGTCGTAGAACCTGACCTTACCTTTATCTATTACCTTCACCTTTATCTTTTTGTCTAATTATCTATTTTTGACGCATGTGCGTCTGGCGCCCAACAATCGTATCTTTCTCTCTTAGTATCTCTCTCTATCTAATCATTCAGGTTAGTGACTGCGCCGTAGGGTAACCAATTATCGTTATATCGTTTTACCCTTAACTGTATGAAAAATATTGGTTACAGTACATACCATAGCACATACATTTACATACAATATACATTTTAATAGGGTATCACATGTACGGATATGATAATGTAACTCTAAAACGATTCATGAAATGATTTAGAAAATTGAAAAAAAAGTAGAACGCGTATAAGCGCCAGCTATATTTTGATTATATAGATCACCAACACCGTAGTAAAGATTTATCCAAAATAAAAATAGAACTGTTTGTCAACATAAAGTAGCATGGTAAAACTTTCTTGGCAAATAGGTATTACGACTGATGAAAGTGCAAAATCGTTTGATGCAATAAGGTAGATAAATTAGATACACTTTTGAAAATTGTGTACTTGTTTTGATGTGGTTAAAAGAAAAACTCGAATTTAATACAAAATAATAGGATGCAAGAAGTGAATCGGACTTATACTTTCAAAGAAGAAATTAAATGTAAAAAATTGTTAGTATTACGAACAAGTGAGGTACTACGAATAACTCATCTAAACTTAAAAAATATGGGTACGAACAGAGTGCATGTAGCCAAAATTAAAAGAAGAAAAAAATGATGCAAACAACTAAAATAGTTTTAAAATGGCACGCAAAAAGAAGAACTACAATGAAACGATATAGCGGACTATCTTTTAACGTTTTGTTGCTATACCCTGCGATTGTTGGGTGAATTCGGCGGCAGTGGTAGGGGCGGTGAAGGCGGATGCTGCGTGGGTCCATTTCCGGATTTTTTTTCCGTAATTGAATATGTATACCTACTTGTGGCTAGCTTCAACCAGTCTTTTATCGCATTTTCTATAATTAAATCTGAAGATTCGACTGGATTATCTTTACACGCCAATTTTGCAGCCTCTGAAACAAGATGTGAAAAAAAATTGTTCATAATCTGGTGGCTCAATTATGTGCACTAATAGACATCATTTCTACTCAACGCAGCAGAACCACTCACAATCACAAGTTCAGAGTTAATTATGCCAAAGTGCACGAAAAGGCTTATTCAGTTATCCTTGAATTATTTGTTGGAGAGTGAACAACGGAGATTAAGAATAACAAATGAGTGAAAAGAATCTAATGCAGTTATAAAGCATTAAAACAAGCAAAATATTATATACATGTTTCCACCACATCGTGCAAAAAGAAGGCAGCAGCAGTACCTTACGAAATTTAATTGTAATAAACTGATTAGGTACAGGATTCCGATCGTGAGGAGTTTATACTGTTGGAAAGCTGAATTCACCATTTGCCTATTATATGTGTGTGAATGTCTTATTTTTCCAATCTTCTATCTCTAAGCTCTGAAAAGGACGTATTGTGGAACCGCTGAGTCTACACCATCGAAGATTAAAGGTTATTCTTTTTCGATGTCAAAATAGTCATGCTATTATTGGAAAATGATCATGAATACTTGTATCAACGTTGACTGAACATGAGTTGTAAGATAACATTTGAATGAGGATGAAAATCAAAATTCTATTCGAATTGAATTGATTTTCTCAGTATTACTGCTTTGCAAGGACACTATGCAATTCTAGGGCATAACCTCTCATGAAGTAAAAGTCGTGCTAAATGTAAATAGTTCATAATAATAAATCGAGTCAATACGTATTAAACGGTGCTTATTTCATTGGAATTCGACATATAGCTGGAAATAGCTGCGCTTTCGGCTTACTTGCCTTACATTCTCCATTTCAAACACTATTGTTCACGATTTGATTCAACATTTTTTGATAATTTTTTTTCATAGTTTCAAATGTTGTAGGCTTAGATCGAAGGAGCATCAGTTAATATTCAAAAATGTTGAATTACTTGAGAGGTGTTAGCATATGCGCTCTTGCCTGAAATAAAATATATATTGCCTGAAATGGGGGTCGAATAGAATATTAAATAAAAAGCACAAGTTTATTAATGATGATTGAAAAAATTAGTATTAAGAAATTTGTATCCCAACCAGTATAATGCAGGTCGTTGAATAGACGTGAAATAAACCAATTTTCCCACGAGGTACCGTATAATACGCGTCTATTCGACGCATTACTGTACGAGCGAACGAATTCCCGCGAACAAGATAACAAAATGTCTCTTCTTGAAACTTCGATAGAAATGCCTATTTTCAGCATTGAGACAATGTATTTTTTATTCACCGATTGTTTTTTTCAACAATAATTTTGCAAATAAGGGTCGAGTATTTCGAACGCGCCAGGCACTACGTACACGCTAGAAAAAAAAGAAAAAAAATCTGTTCCAAACATGGTTTTCAACCAACTGTAATTCTAATTATTTCGGAAAACATACTATTTGTTTCCTGTTGTTCCAAAAAAATTCATCGTCCATGTTAATATATCGCGGGATCGACATCAAGACCGTTGAATAGACGTGAAATAAACCATTTTTTCGACGAGGTACCGTTTAATATGCGTCTATTCGACGCATTACTGTAGAAAGTAACGAATTCCCGTGAACAAGAGAAAGCAAATGTCCCTTCTTGAAAGTTTGATAGAAATGCTTATTTTCTACGTCTCTATACTATGCGTCTTTTTATTCGAGAGAATAACCTCTTGCTTCTCTCATTCAAGATAAAGCAATACAACAGCAAGTTATATTTCCATAATTATCCTGAATAGAAAGAGCGTGATAAGAATAATAATAATTATAATGAAGCCACGTACTTACGGAGAAAAGGTTGGCAGAAATTGCTTTACAGAGACGCTCCAACGATGTGATACACTTCCCAGACGGAAGTACACTGAGAGCACGTGAGGCAATCGCGTACAGCGCCCCCCCTCCATCGCACCTTGCTCACTACCGAGGCCCGCCGTCAACGGCCTGTTGAACCCAGAAGCGTTGCCGAATCTTCACGGACGTTCACGATGCGGATAGATTTTACTTATTTGATCATTATTCGCCCGTTCAACGACAGCAGCGCCATAGTCGGGAGCAGAATCGAATCCTAATACTTTAATCTGTGCAGTATCATCACGAGTGTCGAAATTATTTGTACTGAAAACGGTTTTCAAATTTCTAATAATCAAGGGGATGATTTTGTAGCGAAAAAAATACACATCATTGTATAACAACTCAATGGACTGTTTGGTCCCAGGCCAGTGTCATGGCACTGTCTGGATTTTCAAACTGGAAGAGAATGTCGGCTCGGAAAACATCATTCGATTCAATACACATAAGTATTATACATCGGTTTCCAACATTCTTCAATTTATTATCAGTGTACTATTGTAAGTCATAAAAACAACTTTCTACGTATGTTTGTTCTTCTTTTTTCTGAGATACGATAGCTCATATATTATGAAATTTTGAATGAAACTTATGTGATTCCTTACTTTACATTACCCAGAAAGCTCAAAGTTGTCTGAAAGATGTCTGAAAGATAACAAATTTTTCGACAAGTCGTCTTTTAGCGAAAGCGTTAAGTCACCTAAAAGATGACGAAGAGATGTCTTATGACCCACTTTTTAACGTCTTTTAGCCATGCCTAGAAGACATCTTGTAGCCAAATCTATAAAATGTTTTTTAGGCATGGCTAAAAGACGTTGTTTCGTCGCCTTTTATGCGATTATGTGTTTTCGGTAAATGTGAAATAAATGTCGTCAACCAAAATTGGTCAGATACAGATTTTATTATCCAGCATAGAACTTGGACGCATTCTATAATATTATTTAAAAGATTAAATTTGAGATATAAACTCAAATCAACCTTATATCTAAATATGTATCACATCAAAACATCTCACCTTATAAACTCTAGATTAATTAACCTATCTAATTAATACATATCACAGTAGAGATCGAAACAAAATATAAAATTATGTTGCACGTTCAGATTTCAGGTGATACCGATATCTGTTCCCTAGTCGGCAATATTCAATTCTTTTCGGGTAATTGTATCTGATAACTTTTTTCAACCGACATAATAGAAATGAGAAGAGGTTATGTGGATTTGATAGATCATACCCTACATGCATCAATTGATTATATGTAGCACTCGATAATCACATATCGGATATTGAATAATGAACAAAAGTTATTTAATCATATGTTCAACTAGTTTTATAATAATCTAACTTACTTTTTCTCCAGCTCACGAAATCACGTGCACATCAATCACGCGCACTTCGTATAACGAGTTATCAAGCAGCCATCTTGCAATCTTTGCTTAACCACACGCTGCAGTTGGCGCTAGCTGACTTATCTTCTGAAAGACGTCTTTTAGACAGCTTCTCGTCAAGTTGACAAAAGTCATCCTGGAATAGACATCTTTCAGTCGACTATAATTATTATGTCCATTAGACATTTTCAAATCGACGTCGTTGAGTCAACTACGATTATTCGTCTTTTGAAAGACATCTATTAGACATCATTTCGCCTTGCCGAAAAGACGACTTCGTCAAGATACCTTTTCGTCATCTTTAGGACCTATGCCCTAAAAAAAAGTGCCTAGATACAATGACGAAAAACGCAATCAAAATATTTTCGCAAGTCTTCGACCAGAACGTATCTGAAGTATATAAATTAAAAACTTGAAAAAAAACCTCAACCTTTTAATATCCAAAAAAAAAAAAGAAAAATCTTACAAAATATAACAAAATTTAAAACACCTATTACAAGAGGATGGAGATTTCATAACTTTGAAAGATGAATAATAAGAATGAAAAAAAATTATAAAAAAACCAGCTAGCATATAACTATGAATTTAATATAATACATTCACTCCTTTACATTCTCTGGAGTAGTTGGTTCTAAAAAAAAATATATAAAATATAATAAAAAATTCAAAAAATTCGTGAAATAAACGGGTTTCGGGGAAAATTGGTAACTAAAAGTTGTTTGGCTTGCTGATAACGAACGTCAGGCTAGATTTGCAAAAAATGTAGTGGCAGATTCAGTATGGCGGAGGTCTAAAATCCAAAACTCCTCAGATTCTCATGGGATATGGTATCAAAGGGTTTTTAAGTCGCACTGATCACGGATTTGACGTTGGACTTCCCAAATTCAATTTGAATAATATGGAATATCCTCAGCGTGAGAGTGTGTGAAAGTGGGAAGTTCGAAGAACGTACTTATACGGTACAACGAGTAGTCCGCGAATTTCAGGCTTGTCTTTCAACGCTTACTCACCGTCTCAGGAACCACGGATTACAATCCGTTCAAGAGAACGCATTTCATACGTTTACCCGATACTCTAGAAAACCGTTTTTCATTCACGTTTCTATTCTCATGTTTAATCGGCATTCATCACGTTTTCTCTACCATCTATTAAACGCATCGAGTAAACGTATGCGACCGGTATAAAGTTTACTTTTTTTCAACGTGTACCAATTGTCACAGGAACCACGGATTACAATCCCGACAAGACGACGCATTTTATACGTTTACCTGATACTCTAGAAAACCGTTTCGCATCAACGTTTCTATTCTCATGTTTAATTGGCATTCATCACGTTTCCTCTACCATCTATTCAACGCATCGAATAAACGTTTGTGACCGGTATAAAATTTACTTTCCTTCAACGTTTATCGATTGTCTCAGAAACCACGATTTATATTCCTCACACGGAAACGTAGTTTATTTGTTAACTTGATACAAGTAAAAGACGTTTGTCGACTTACGCTGACTATTCGTTTAAATCGGGTATTATCTACGTTGATAAGACGGAATTTAATTGCGATAAAATAAACATCTAATGAGTGTGTTCTTTGAAATAGTATTATTCGAGTAATATTTGTTGAGCAAAAATACACCTACAATATACGTATTCCTGGAACGTACATTATACGTTTGTTTAAGAACCGTATATAAGAAACGACTATTTTTTATACCTATACCAAATATATACTGTTGAAACGGATTTTTAACGTTTGATTGACGGTCCTGTTCTTAGTGGGGTGTTTCTCGTTTAAAGTCTGAAACAAGACTGTTTTTGCAATAATGTTGGTTGACGCAACCTTATTCTTTTGAAAGACATAAGAGGTTTATAAACGTCTTTTATCTATGCTGACTACTAAATCATTAAAGAGGGGGCAAAACGGGTGATTTTACCCTTTGTAACACTACTCCCCCCCGAGGAAAAGAGTCGTCCCGACTCGGGAAAGGTAAAAACAATTATAAAAGTGATCTAGCAGTCAGTGCTCAAAGGTGAGTTGGAGCTGTGGCTCTAAAAATTTAAGAACTCCCTTTTTTACTATCTGGCATTTGCCCACAGTCTCAAGGTGAACCACAGAAAACCTTGAGCAGATAGTTGAGCGTTAAATAATTTCAAAAATTTATGTACCTTGTTTTTTACAAAGGTAAGTGTTATCTAGTGTCGTGTGGCTTCATGAATTTGAAGACATCAAAATCATCCGGATCGTCGTCGAAAAGAAAATTCATTCCTCTTCAGGGAAAATAGTGCGGTGAAACAAACACAGATGAGTACGACGAGGCGGGAAACCATAACTGGAAGAACTCTGGGTCCTTGACAACGTAAAGGTTGATTCCCTCTGAGAACCGGCACAGGAAACAGGAAAAAGGAATGGGTGACTGAATCCAAGACTTCTTCAGAAACAGCACACCCTAGAGTTTGGAGGACAAATGTGAGTGGTGGTATAACAATTCAAATTCACTAAGTGAATTTGGGAGAATACACGAACAAAATAAATTAAATATGTATTCAAAAGAAAAGAAACGATCTTATCTGAATCATTTCTGCGTCCTTCTTCAAAATAAGACCACCAGTCATCTTCAGGAATCAGGGAAAGATTGGATGGAAAAAGGCTGTGTCAAGTAACCTGAAAAAGTACTCGCAAAAACTGACACTTAAGGTTAATAAAATGTGAAAATCAAGCAATCGCTCATCGACCTCGAAAATAATCATGGCTCTTTTCACATTAATAAACCAAAGCCTATCTGACACAAAACTTGATTCAAAAGAAGAAGTTTCTAGAAAGAAACAATCGAAGAAAACAAATTTCAAATTGATTAGCAACTCAGAAATAACAAATCATTATGAGTGCGTTCCACTAAGCGTTCACAACGATCAAAATGCTCCTTTAGCCGTTCCACATAACGACCGCGGTCGTTGTGGTCGCGGCGAAAACGTCACTCATGACGTCATGACTAACGCTCACGCGAAGCTCACAACGACCCATCTCAAAAGGTGGGTCGGAGTGAGCGTTGAAAAAGTCAGCGGCACTTTCAAAACTAAAAGTCACAAAAATGGCGACCGTGACATTGACACTATATAATGCGGAAAAAGATATTTTAGTAGATGTGGATGTTTCTGCAGCAGATGCTCAACGTGCATCTACAGGTAAATATAATTATATGAAACAATTCTAAAAAAATTAATTACAGCTTATAATGAATACAAATATATTCATTTTTCCTTAATTCCCAATAACATAACCTATCTTTATGAATGAAAACTAAGTGAGCTGATGTTTAGAAATTTTGTGATTTTTTTTTATTTAAAAAACTATGACAAATATTACAAACATTCACTCATGAAAATTTTATCTTTATTATAGATGCAGAATTTGCGACACGACTTTTCAATAAAGCTTTAAAAGAACAACCACAAGCATCAACGTCTGTTGATCTTACTGATGAAAATCTTCAATTTTCTGAGGCTGACACAGATCAATTTATTGATCAAGAATTCCTCACTACAGAAGATACTGTTTATTCCAACTCTGAAACTCAAGAAAGCGAAGGTATTCATAAACAATGATCAATTGTATAATTATCTTCATTATTACATGTAGTATGTAACGGAGTTAATTAACTTTGTAATTGCATTTGTTTATATTTCAGCTTCTTTGTATAGGTGGAGCACGCCTTGTGTTTTGTTATTATTAGAGTCTTATAGAGCATTGGAAAAAGATTTTTATAGTGGAAAAATATCCCAAAAGAAAATTTGGGAAAAAGTTGCCAAAGAATTGAAGGTAAAAGGACATGATGTAACTGGACCACAATGTTCTTCAAAGCTACGAAGCTTAAAAAAAACTTACAAATCTATTAAAGATCATAATAATAAATCAGGAAATGACAGAAGGACTTGGCAGTTTTTTGATGTTCGTATAAATTCTTTAATAGTATTCTTAGCTTTAAAATGTAGCGAATTTTTTAATAATAATACAGACATTATTTCTTTCCAATCGTCGTAATGTATCATTAACTGTTATTAGATAATGGAAGAGATTTTTTCCAAAAAAGCTTGGTGTGATCCAGTTGCCGTTGCATCTTCTACGGGTTTATCAAAAAAATCATTAGAAACTAATGATAGTATGGGAGGATCTGATAGTGGATGTTCAATAAGTAGGTTAATTCCGTCTGAAAGCTTTGTTTCAATAAAATATTGGAAAAAATGGAATTTCATTTCAGAATCAAAGAAGACACCAGTTGCCACTTTATTAGGAAAAAGACTGAAGCAAAAAGAAGAACACGAAGCACAGAAAAATAAAAGACACAAAGAGCGAATGGAAATGGATGAAAAATTTCTCAACGTTCTAGAAAAATTAGCTAATAAATAATGAAAAATTTTAAATACTCCTTATAAATAAGTTTCAATATTTTTAAATTCTATTGAAAAAAAAAAATTTTAAAGCATTAAATTATACGTACAAACTAGATTATATCCTTTGTACTATTATTTAGTATTTTTTTTTATTAAAAACCAAAAAGTACATTTAATGTTATAATAATTCCTTAATAATAAGTTTTAATATTTTTAAATTCAATTGAAAAAAAAGTTTTAAACCATCAAATTCTACGTACAAACCACATTATAACCTTTTCACGATTATTTAGTATTTTTTTTTATTAAAAACCAAAAAATACATTTTATGTTATTATAATTAATAAAGTTTCATATTTACAAAATTCAATTTTGTACAATTTTTATGTTGAATTTTTGTTATTGACTTAAGATTATTATGGTATTAACAAATTTTTTGGAAAATTTGAAATTTTCATATTCCGTGAAAATATTTTTTTTTCTTTGAAAAAATTTTCAACTGCCAAAGAAACTTTCATTACATTCTCATGATTTTAAGTGCTAAGGAATTATCATCCCGAACGGAAACATAGTTTACAATTAATCATCATAATTATTACAAAGAATTCATTATAATATCTCTTTTCAAAATTCCTGCATTACGTCTTACTTCGCGTGAATTATTACCATTATTTTCGTCATTAGGTTTGGGTATAGTGATAATAGTTATTTCATCTTCTCGTAAAATACAGATATTATGAATAACGCAACATGCGACAATATACTCTGCCATTAAATCGACTCTTGCCATTGGTAGACAATTTAATAAGCTCCTCATTCGTCCTTTCAATAATCCGATGCATCTTTCAACAGTAACTCGAGCAGCTGATTGACGATAATTATATTTTTTCTGCTTCTCACTTAAATGTCCATTATCTCGATAAGGAGTAAGTAAGGGCTGATGTATTTCATAAGCAGAATCACCTAAAATATGACTGTCTTCAGGAAATGCATTGTCATCGTTCAAGTATAGTATCCGTCAAACTTCTTGGACAAACGACCTTGAATGCGCAAAAACGAAAAATAGGTCTCTTTGGTGGTGCGGTGCGGGACGCGGAGGCGGGGCGCGCTCTGATTGGTTGGTCAGTTGACGCTTGCCTCTAGCGCATCGTTAACGTCCCGCTGGTCTCTTGTGTACACTCGCGTTCAGTGATTATATTAGCTAACGCAATCATGAAAAATTGTGTTTTTCATTGATATATTATTTTTGCACGTAAGTGTACGATGCGCAAACTTTCCCCCACCACCTCGCGCGATGGCCAAGAAGTTTGACGGGTACTGTACTCTGCAACTTCTGACAAACGAAAAACTCTTTGATCATGAACAGATCCTGGATTTCCAGCATAACAATGGGTTATCAGAGCCTTGTGGTCACATACCAGCTACAAAACAAACTTAACTCCTTGTAAATCTATTAAATTATATACCAAAATTAATATACTTAAATGTAATAGTAATTAAATACCTGTAGTTGAACAGAATGGAATCCTTTCCGATTGTCATAATCTACTGGATTTTGTTCTGGAGCATTTATACGAATGTGAGTCCCATCAATGGCTCCTATTGTTTTAGGAAAACCACTTGCTCTCTCAAATCCACGCATTACTTCAATAGCACCATCTCCCGTAGGCCATTGTATAAATCTTGAGGCTCTTCTGAATAAAGCATGACAAACTCGACGTACAGCCCTTACGGCAGTAGCTCGTCCTACGTTAAATCTGTCGCAGACGGATCTACCATAAAATTAAAAGGCCAAATTTTAGTAACATACTTCTGAACTGTGCTACATCAGACTAAGTAGTTTATTTCTAAAATGATGTAACCTGTGAGAATCTGTTGTAGCCATTTTCCAAATAGCAATCATCAATTGATGATAGGAGGAAATTGTAGGGCATCCAGGAACGTGTCGAACTAAATCTTCTCGTATTAAGTCATGTAAATAATTAAATGTATTTCTTGAAAGTCTAAAAATAACAACATAAACCTACATAAGATAAATTTTCTTAATTTACTATGTTATAGGTATGCGATAGGAAACCATTTACCTGAAATGACTTTTGAATTCATCATCTGAATAACGATAAACTACGTTATCGTAATCAATAATACGTGGTCGAAGTTTTCTTTTTTCACAATCATATTTTTGTAAAATTGTAGACCATTCTTCATCTGAACTGGATGAACTACTACTTTCTGGAGCATTATTACGACGCATTACTAAATATCCAACTGTTGCCGTCAAAGACATTTTAATAATATTTGAACGTAAGTTAATTAAATACAACCCTGATTAACAGTGTAATCAATAATTATTTGAGTTTATTTTTAAGGCTTACAGATTAAAACTTAACCTCTTCAATATTTTGTTTTCTTTTCACTAGCTCGCCATTTGTATTATTTACCTCCACGCTCAAAACGAACCATAATCTATTCCACTTGGGTTTATGACAGTAACGCTCGCAGGCAAGTGGAACGGGAAAAACTGTGGTCGTGAGCGTGATCGTTGTGAACGCTTAGTGGAACGCACCCTATAAGAAAAGTAGTCATTGAAGACAGTTCTTTTCCGAATCTAGAGATGGATACAAAAGAGCACACCTACATAAATGCGGCAATGTTGGCCAAAGCATTCCTCCACGAGAATGCAGCAGAACTCACCGAAATGGAAACTTTAAACTATTTCAACTCTCTGTGGAGAGAAATCTCCTGCGGACAACTGAACGCAGTTTCAGAAAAAGGGAAAAACGGCTACCTATGTCAAAGCTGCTTTGACTCACAGTGAGTACATCATATCGAGTAACACAAATAAATTATAAGAGAATAATTTTTGTTTAAATCATTTCTTTAGCTCTAAACCCGAATTTCTTCAACACGAAGTCTCCCTTCATTTAACCTTCTTCGAAAAAGCACTATGTCGTTTGTGCAAGCAAAGTCTCTACGATATAGTGAAAAAGGCAGAAGGATGCGAGGGATATGACGATGTGAAAGAAGAATTGAAGAAAATTTTGAATATTGCTCGTTATTTCCCTTTAATGTAATTTAATTTCAAAAATTAAGTTTTAGTTAATAAAGTTTTTTGTTGACTAAATTTTTTTTTTTTTTTTAAGAATAAAATTCTTTCAGTATTAAATTCAAAGGTTTAACTTTGTCCGTGTGTCATTGCAAGACGGAAACTAGAATAAATTTGGTCGGCTGTGGATTCTGCATTGATAACCAAAACAGGAGCCGATAAAGAAGAAAAGGTTTGTTTTACTAGCCAATCTTCATGAACCTCATGAATAGTTCTGAGTAGCTCTGAAGTAAAAAAAACTCGATTCTTCCTCACGAGAACGGGAACTAACTCGAGCAAAAGAAGTTTCTGGGGAAACTCGCAAATAAACAATCAAATCTACTCTGAGCTCAGACGAGCGAATGAGAAGATCGAAATTTTTCATCAATAAATGAGATTCGAAGTCACGAAAATTACCCAACCTTCGACGAGCTTCTACAAAACAATTGCTACTGAATATCGATCTTTCCATCACCTTTACAGGTAATGAAGTTGTCTGAAGATGTCTTTCTAACATAACCATTTGAGCGAAATGCTGAAAATAATAGCAATAACGATCTGAGTCCTGATACATCAAATCTAGAAGATTAATTCCAGCTACATCTCGATATTCCTCAAGAGGTTCTAAAAGTGTACAGACCTGGCGATCTGCTAAAAACCTCTTGGTGAAAGTTGTTTTTCCGCATCCGATATTTCCTTCAATAATAATCGTAAGCGGTCGAGTTTTACTCAAATGAATTCCGAAAGGTAAATTCTTCTCCCAATCGATGACCGACTGTAAAGAAGGCCAAATCGATCACAGTCGTCAAGGGTGTTCGTTTGAAGATCTAACCTCGAAGGAAGTTCCTGGTCTTGAGGAGACTGTTCCAGGTTGATCTTCTTCAAATGGAGCAAGACGATCCAAGTGAACCACTTTTTGACGCGAATAAGAAGATCTTCGGATTCTATAAACAACATCATTTATTCGGTTAACCACTAAGTAAGGGCCTTCCCAATTTCTTTGTAGCTTTGGACATCGTCCTTTCTGTCTTCGAGGTTGAAAGAGCCAGACAGAATCTCCAGGATTAAATTTTAAATCTCTGGCTCGAATATCATAACGAGTTTTTAATTTATCTGAAGCCATAGAAATTCTATTTCTAGCAAAGTGATGAATTTCTTCTAAACGTTGTTGTAATGAAAAGGCATAATCTGTTTGATGCTGTCTTTGCACAGGAACAAGGCCTTTCTCTAAATCTGACGAAAGTCGAAGATTTCTTCTAGTAAGCATGAGGGCTGGCGTCTGTTTCGTCGTCTCGTGAATCGCAGATCTGTAAGATAAGAGGAAGAAAGGGATCCAGGAGTCCCAGTCTCTCTGATTCTGCTCTACGAAGGACGACAAATATTGTAGCAAAGTCCGATTCAGACGCTCTATCATGCCGTCAGATTGCGGATGCAAAGGAGTTGTACGAGTTTTCCTAACCCCTAAAATCTGAGTAACCTCTTTCATTAAGGTTGACTCAAAATTTCGGCCTTGATCAGTATGAAGTTCTAGAGGAACTCCGTGTCTACAAATAAATTCTTTAACGAATGCCTGTGCTACAGTAGAGACTTCTTGATCAGCGAGAGGAACCACTTAAGGCCACTTAGTAAAATAATCAGCAATAACCAAAGCATATTTATTTCCAGAATGGGTTATCGGGAGAGGTCCAAGAATGTCCATCGCTATTTTTTCAAATGGAGCTCCCACGTTGTAAATTTGAAGAGAGCTTTGTCCCTTCGCTCGAGGTCCTTTCTTTGCCGTGCAGATTCGACATCTTCGACACCAATCTTCAACGTTCATCCAGCAACGGGGCCAAAAGTAGAAGCTGCGAATTCTGCCCAGAGTTTTATTTAAAGCGAAGTGTCCGCCTGCAGGAGAATCATGATAAAGAGCAAGAATCTCTGGAACTCGTGACCTGGGAACCAAAAGTTGCCACCTGATTTCTTTCAAGTCTGCAGATTCCCATTTTCGGTATAAAATTCCATCAATTAAAAGGATAGAGTCCCATTGAGCCCAATAAATTTTCAAATCTGGCTCGACTAAAGATATATCCTGCCAGTCCGGGCGAGTTTCTGCTTCTTTCCACGACTTCACTCGATTCAAAGTGTCGTCCTCTTGTTGCGATTTTCTCCATTCCTCCTGGTTATTTTTGAAAGAAATCTTCCGTATTATAAGAGAGGGGTCACGATTTTTCTCTAATCGTGCACACTGTTTACACTCTGGCATTTCCGCGCAGGGTCTTCGAGAGAGAGCATCGGCGTTTCCATGATGAATTCCTGCTCGATGACGAATATCAAAATCGTACTGACCGAGCCTTTCTAACCATCTAGCTACCTGACCTTCGGGAGATTTGAACGAAAGTAGCCACCTGAGAGAAGCATGATCTGTACGTATCAAAAATCTCCTACCGTACAGATAATGGTGAAAATGTACTACGGTCTCAACGACAGCTAAAAGCTCTCTACGAGTGACACAATAATTCCTCTCGGTTTTACTCAAAACTCTGCTGAAATAGCTTATCACTCTCTCTTGACCTCCCTGAATTTGTGACAGAACCCCGCCTATTCCTGAAAGAGATGCATCCGTATCTAAAATAAAAGGAATTTCGACCTCTGGATAAGCTAAAATCGGCGAAGAAATAAGATTTTCCTTTAATTTCTTGAAAGCCTCTTCGCATTCCGGGGTCCGGTCAAAAGGAATCTTGATTCCGGTCAAGTGATGGAGAGGTTTAGCTATACTAGCGAAACCTTTTACAAATCTTCCGTAATACGTACAAAGGCCTAAAAAGCTTTGAATTTGTTCTTTATTCTTAGGTGTCGGCCAAGAAGAAACCTTCTCTATTTTGGATGGGTCGGTCTTCACACCTTGTGCTGAAACGATATGTCCAAGGAAGCCCACTTCTTTCTGGAACAGATGGCATTTTTTCGGGCTCATTTTCAAACCTGCTTGCTTCAGCCTAGCGAAAACTTGTCTGAGATTTTGAACTTCTTCTTCAAAGTTCTTGCCAAAAACGATTATATCTTATAAACGATTCTGGGTAGAGGGTAAGAATCTTTCTTCGTTATATCGTTCAGCTTCCTGTAATCGATACAAAATCGTTTGGATCCGTCCTTTTTGTTAACAAGGACGATTGGTGAGGCCCAGGGACTAGACGATGGTTGAATCACATCGTTCTTTAGCATGTCTTCCACAAGCTTCTTCACCTCTTCTCGGGCGTTGAGAGCAAGTCTTCGTGGAGCTTGTTTTATTGGCGAACTCTCTCCGACGTCGATCTTGTGCTTGACAGAAGTACATCGGCCCTCATCACCACTATCTTTGGCGAAAGAATCTATAAATTCTAGCAAAAGAGATTTAAACGATTCTACCTGAGCTGAATTTAACGAAATCGAAGATTTCTCAACAAGGCTCTGTAAATGTGAAGGGAAATGTTGTTGCAAATCATCCTTTGAAAGTTCTATTTCCCGAATTCTAGGAGAAGTCCAGTAAATTCCATTTCTATTTGTACAAAGAGTTATTTCGCGATTGTTTGAAGCTAGTGAATTTCTCTTAGTCGAGATAACACAGTTATGAGCTGTAAGAAAGTCTATTCCCAAAATACCTTCATCCTCTATATCTGCTATAAAAACCTTATGCGGAGAGTCGATACACCCAAAAAAGTTAATTTGGACAGTAACCTGTCTCAAAACCGGGGTCGTCTCTCCAGTGGCTGTTCGCAGAGATAAAGAGGGAACAATCTGGTCATCGGATTTAAAGAGATCCGATCGAACTACGGTTACTTCCGCGCCGGTGTCTATTACCCTTATTCTCTAAGAGGGCTTACACTCCTAACAATCTCCGATGATTTTCGCCCCGACAAATCATCTGTAATTACTTTTTGGGTGAGTTCCTGTTGAAGAACTCAACTGAGGATTTGCTTCCCCTATTTCTATATTTTTCTTACGCCAGTTATAAGAGTTTGAATTCAAGCCTTGCATCGGTTCTCTACTAATTTTTTCAATTAGAAAACAATGATTGGCGTCGTGGCCTGTTTTTTTACAAAACATACAAGTCAAGCCGGTTTGACTTGTCATGACCGCGTTCTTAATTGCACGTTCGTTTTTCTGGTTTTGAAAAGAACCTCGATTTCTTGGTTTAAAATTACTATTGTTATTTTTATTTCTATAATTTTGAGGTTTTGGCTCCTCCGAGTGTTCAAAACTTCGTCTTTCTGAGGTGCTTTTGGACACCTCAATCCGACGAAGCTTGTTCAACCCAAAATATTGTTTTCTCATTGCCTCCACCTCGAGGGCTTTGGCCGTTGCCTCCCGCAGGGAAGTGAGACCCGATGTCCCAACGGCCCTTTTAATTTCTGGATCATTGATTGCATTTAAGAAAGCTTGTGTTGCTAATAAATTACGAGACGGCTCGTGATCTGGCAAAGCTATACGAGAAAGCCGTTCAATATCTTGACTAAGAGACGCGAGGTCTTTGTCTTGTCCTTGTCTTCCAGTCTGTAATTGAGCCGTGTACAGTTTCGTCAAGTGGTCATTTCCGTATCTCAATTCAAGTGCAGAGCTAAGTTTCTCATAGTCGGAAATTTCTTCCTCAAACAATGCCGTTAAAACATTCAAAGCCGGCGTTCGAAGACAAGAGGCAAGACTGTGGGCCCTCATGGCGGAGTCTCACTGGTTATGTTTTGCAATCGTATTCAACTGGCGTTCATAATCTGCCCATGAAATCTTTCCATCAAAAATTGGCGGTTTTAAAGGATAAAAAGGTTTCTCGTTAATTTGAGAAGCAACCCCAGGAAATATTGTATTATTTAATTGGCTCAAATGGCAATAACGAGGCTGAACGTGAGGCAAAGGCTCGGAAAAGTCAACCTCATTATTAACTGTTACTCTACCAATTGGGGATTCATCTATTCCCCTAATAAAAGGCACAGATCTTGAGTCTCGTACATCCTGGAACTGTCCTGGATGTTGGACCTGTCGAACAACGGGAACGGGAACAGGAGAGGGAACAGGAGAGGGAAGCGGAGTAACGACTCTGGAACCTCGTGGGGTGACAACCGGTTCTCCTGAGCCATTCACCTGATAAACAGCCTGAAGAGCTGCCACAGTCGTCCGGAGTAGTTCGTGTAGACTAGTCTCGGAACGCTCTTGAGCTTCTCTATCTAGCCTCTGCTGTTCTCGTTGCTCTTGAAGCAACTGGACAAGTTGTTGTTGTTGTTGAGTAGCCGTATCCAGAAGCTGCCGTTGATGTCGTTCGGCGGCTTCTTGTTGTTGGCTCATAATCTTTAGTAGGTCGATTTGTGAGACTGAGACCATCGTAGGGACAGGTAAAGAGTCCACTGAAGGTGCACAAATTGTCTCGGGAACTCGCGGATTTTCCGTGATGGAATGTTCTTCTCCGCCACTTTCCCGACGACGAGAACGTGTCAAACGACTGTTGCTCATAGTTTATTTCACGCACTGAATTGACTTAATTGAAAAGAAACTCAAGATCCCGCTTCTGACACCAATGTAACGTACTTTGACGTTACGGAAAATAAATATGGATCCGCGAGTTCAATTATCAAGTCAAAAGAAATCAAGAGCGTGAATAAAATGTTGTGAAAATGCTTTAATGCAAGATATGTGTTTCTCGTTTAAAGTCTGAAACAAGGCTGTTTTTGCAATAATGTTGGTTGACGCAGCAACCTTATTCTTTTGAAAGACATAAGAGGTTTATAAACGTCTTTTATCTATGCTGACTACTAGATCATTAAAGAGGGGGCAAAACGGGTGATTTCACCCTTTGTAACAATATGCTTCCGTCTAATCATTTTTTCCACACACCTAATTATTCCCGCATTTGCGGAAGAAACGTTCTTATTCCTTGTTCATTTGTGAGGAGAAGTAACACTATTCTCATGCTAATGGCCTAACCACTTCTCAAGTCAATAAAGTAGCCACAATTGAGGACGTTGGTTACCGAGCTTGCGTGGGAACTTTGGCTTTCTAACAAGTAAAAAAGGGAAGGATATACATATTGTAAAGTGGCATTTCGATTAGGCCTGTCCGTTACAAGGTACTCCCTGAACCCTGGGCGGAATCCCCGGATAAGGGTTCGGAAATCGATTTGCGAAATAATCAGAGAGAGAGCGCAGAACTGGAGTTACGCACCCGGGCTTCGACAGGGACGAAATAGCGAAGTAAGAATAAGATATTGCAGGCTTTGGTTTTTATTTTTTTTTCGAGTACACCGGCCACCATCCAGCGACCAACTCCGACGCCTAAGAGATTTCGAGGCAAGGCGAAACCGCGGAGATCTCGCGGAAAGGATACCGAGGCTGCGGAGGGGGAGACAACGCAGATCCCTGCAACGCGGGAATCCAAGGCAGACGCGAATCCCGCTGGCGGCCGGCGCGCCGCAGCCTCCCCGCTCTCCCCGCCTACGCCCAACCGAGGCAACCACGGGAGACCAGCTAGCGACGAGGGAGCACCACCCCGCCCAACCCCAGGACCCCGTAGAGCTGCGCGGGAGACGACATCGCGATCTAGCCTCAAGTTCTGCGCCGCGTAGCGACGACAGGTGCGCGGCAGGTTGCGCAATCCCCAAAATCGATGACAGATCGATTGTTGCGCATTCTTAGGGTGATGACGTCACGAAGGATTAGCGTAACGAGATCGGCGTTGCGGCCATCCGAGATCACTCGAGTTCTGGCGAGCAATCTAGAAGCAAGTGTGTCGCGAAATAGTCCGTGTCCGAGTTTTGGTTCTTTTTTCTTGTCGCGCAGAAGAAGGTAGAAATCGCGAGGGGAATGGCAGCCAAGGGTCACGAGGGAGTGGGTCCATTCGTGGCATGGATGTGGAGCGGTAAGCGCTGTTAACCTTCTTGCGAGAGAATCTCGAGAGATAATTAATAAAGGCTTGCCGAGGACGGATAGCCAGTGAGGATTGGCGTTAGCGACAGTACTCGAGATTCTTTAGCCGATACATCTGCTTGGTGACCGTAGCCTGAGTTGCGCGTAAGGAAGTAGCGTTAATTTCGGCTGATCGAGGAGATCGAGTCGAGTCACGGGTTGAGCCGAGACATTATTGTCTCGAGTTTGAGTGTAACCGAATTCCGTTACACAGGGTCACTTCAACTTAGTCCGATACAGCCTCATTTCTCGTATAGGTCGCGAGCAGTCTAACGGGGAGCATTCGAATTCGCGACCGCGTCCCGCCGTCGCGGAGAAAGTTGAGCTCGGGTGCGTGCTAACAAGAATATTTTTCTGTAGAGGATAGTCGCGGGTGACGCGACGAGCCTCGTTTCCGTTTGGCTTTTGGTATAATCCGTTAGTAATAAGTTGGCGATCAGCGCCCGTAGACATAAGCAATTTTATTTCTTTTTCTTTTGTTTGATTTATTGCCGATCGCGGACAGCGTTGGCCGAGAATATGGTTCCGTTTCCGTCAAGGGGTTTAGTATTAAGTTGGCGATTAGCGCCATTCTGTAGAGGACGATCGCGGGCAGCGCAGCGGATCCTATTTTGTTTTTGGGTTATTTTTTTTTTGTGTGTAAATTAGCGGTTATGATTAGTACAGCGACTAGCGCACGTAGGCCGTAGAGGTCTTCTGGATCCATTCATTTTTTTTATTGATTATTTTGTTTGCTCTTTCTTTTTTTTTAAAGCTAAGCGTTTGCGTTTGGAATCGCGAGGAAAAACTCTCGCAGTATTGTTATTATTTTAATTTTTTTTTCTTCTGTATTATCGCTATTTGGAAATATCTTGTCTAATTTTATAATTGCTTTGTGAAATAACTTGTTGGCGTACGTGTGACGTATCTCTCTCTACCCAAAAATTACCCCTTCCCTCTCCATGGTACTGAGCTACCGAGTATATGGTCGCGGTATATCGTATTACCGATTTCGAGGCGTGTTGATCACGCCAGGCACCCAACAAATTTCGCGGTATTGTTTCAGGTTCAGGGTACGTCGTGGACGCCAATTTATTGTGTACGCGGTAAGTTCTCGGTCATCTTCTCCGAGTGACCGAGGAGCGGGAAAAGTCCACGTCACAATATACGTATTGTTACAAAGGGTGAAATCACCCGTTTTGCCCCCTCTTTAATGATCTAGTAGTCATCATAGATAAAAGACGTTTATAAACCTCTTATGTCTTTCAAAAGAATAAGGTTGCTGCGTCAACCAACATTATTGTAAAAACAGTCTTGTTTCAGACTTCAAACGAGAAACACATATTACGCAATTAAAGCATTTTCACAACATTTTATTCACGCTCTTGATTTTGACTTGTTAGTTAAACTCGCGGATCCATATTTATTTTCCGTAACGTCAAAGAACGTTACAATATATATATATCATCTGATCTGTTGGCTTGTGTTTAATTGCAATCAGCCCATCTTTGATTGCGTCTCGTACAAAATGATGTCGTACATCGATATGTTTAGTGCGCCTATGATGCTTAGCATTTTCTGCGATCCCTTTTGCACTTAGATTACCGTTATACACAGTAATTGTTTCCTTTTTACCAAAAAACTCTCCTAGTAAGTTGCGAAGGAAACAAGCTTCTTTTGTTGCATCACTTAAACCCAAGTATTTAGCTTCAGCGCTTGATAATGCTACAGTTTATTGTTTCCTGGACTCGCAGCTTATTTCACAGTTTCCAAGTTTCGTGACTAATCCTGTATATGACCTTCTGTCGGTCAAATCTTCTACCCAATCTTCGTCTACGAAGGCTTCAATGCTTTTCTCATCTTTCTCATAGACGAGTGCTAAGTTTTAAGTACCAACGAAATATCTAAGTGCTCTTTTTGCTGCTATCCAGTGTGTGTCGTCGTAAAAAGTATTGAACTGACTCAGTAAACTGGAAACATATGCGATATCTGGTCGTGCACTGCAACGAGCAGTTGTTCAAAGTCGCATCAACACCAACAATGCCCGTGACATATACAAAACATGTCAACAACTGACACAGACAGATGATAGAGACGACCATCGATAGCGACCGTGACCTGCTAGCATTCAAAATAGTAAACAAAGACGACGGACGCTGAAAAACGCATACCAGGACGACGACCCACAACAGGACACACGAATAGGGAAATGACGTCGACAGGATCATCCAACAACAGCTCCGGGAGAGTATAAGACTGGAGGACCACGAAGAGCGGTTACCAGTTGTCCGGCAAAGCGCCGAACTGCGTCACAGAGTAGACGGTTAGTCAGAGTTATTGCACGAGTTGTCCGGCAAAGCGCCGAACCGCGTCATATTGTAACGAGGTGTTTCTCATATAGAGAACGTTATCGAATTTAGCTTCACGAGATCTAGAGAGGAAATTCAAGCATAGAGCTTAGTCCGAAATTTAGTAAAGAGTATAGAAATTAGAGTCCACGATGGCCCGGGACCTCTTGAGGAAATATTGAGTAGAGCCGCGTATGTAACGTTTGAGCTGTAGGGAAATTTAGGAACAGAACCGACGAATTCTGAGATTTATCAGTTCTTTAATTTTATTTTTAATTTTGTTCTCTACGGTAATATTTTGTGAAACCTTATGTTTTGTCTACCAACAAGGATCGTTGTACTTGGATTAATCGCTATTAAACATACGTTATAGTTAAACACGTTCTCGTCTGTCTCGTTGTCAACACATTACTCGAACATATAACTTTATCTTGGAAAGGGGAGGTAAATAAAACCAACAGCCAGCCAAGGAATTCCCTGGTCTAAAAGGTTTGCGGTGTTTTGGGTCAATAACCCATAACAAAGTACAGGCAGGCGACTCTGTTTACTCCGAGTTCGTGATTAGAAGGGAGTACTGGGAAACCCGTATCTCCTCCGACTAGGTGACATACGCTTCTTTCACTTGTCTTCAGTTGAAGCAACGGCCTACAAGCCCTTGTCTTACTGAAGGGAGCAACGGACGGAGGTGCTTGTTCACAAATTGAAGGCGGCTTTGGTGATACCTAAGTCCGCGCAGTTCGATCATCGGGAGTTTTGGGTCAATAACCCATAACAAAGTATAGGCAGGCGACTCTGTTTACTCCGAGTTCGTGATTAAAAGGGAGTACTGGGAAACCCGTATCTCCGACTAGGTGATATACGCTTCTTTCACTTTTCTTCAGTTGAAGCAACGTCCGAAGAAGCCCTTGTCTTTCCAAAGGGAGCAACGGGCGAAGGTGCTCGTTCACGTTCCAAGGCAGCTTTGGTAATACTTAAGTCCGCATAGTTCAACCATCAGGGGTTTTTCGGGTCTGATAAGCTGATCCAGCTTTTACCCATGAGAGGGGGTTCCTTATAAATCTGTTAAATTTTACAAAGAATACACTAATAACGGGTTTATTACATAGGCTCTGGCCCAAGATAAACCGCACCCGTTACAGTACACACAGCCAAATATAATAATCCACCTGTCAATTGCTGATACGGGTACTGTGAATCATTTGTCGCAGCCTCTTCCAACTTAGTGTTCGATGCCACTGGCGTCGCAACAGGTTTTGCCTCCGCCATACCAAACCGAGCAAGTAAGTTTTCGACGTATTCATTTTGACTCAGACTCAGCGTCCCTTTTTCCTTATCATTGTAAGAGTTAGTAGCCCGTGCGGGCTAAGGCGGCGCCACCGCCTGGTGTGACAGGGCGAAGGCGAGAGGGGGGGAGACTTGCGGGACAGTTGCCCGTAACCGCCAGAGAGAAGAGGAGTCAAAAATATAATAAAGAGTTTTGTGAAATAAGAACCGGTGTGAGGCGACTCACTGAGTATTTATTGAACCGCCCAACGACCCTTACATTATGTACTACTTTCATACCTAAACAATCCGTTAAACATGTAACGCTAAAGTTACTTTTTAACAAATCAATTAATTTCTTTTTCTCCCTTTTGCAGTTGCTGAAAATGAAGAAATCATCAACATACAAAGCTACTGATACTAGCGTGTATTTCTTTTTCTTTATGTAAAGACAAGGTTCACATTTCGATTAAACGTAATCTATGCTTGTCACTACAGTGTGAATCTTCAGATTCCATACTCGACTAGCTTGCTTCAACCCATATATGCTTTTCTTCAGTAAACAAACTTTATCAGAATTTTGATCGTTAAACCCACTAGGTTGTTCCATGAAGATCTGTTCGTCTAGTTCACCATTCAGAAATGCTGTAGTCACGTCTAAATGTTCCATGTCCATGTCAGTTTGATTAGCAATAGCAAATAAGAGTCTGATCATCGAGTGTCTCACCACAGGTGCAAACGTTTCGTCAAAGTCAATGCCATACTTTTGGCTGTACCCACAGGCAACCAGTCGAGCTTTGTATTTTTCAAAATACCCGGAGGCCTTCTTTTTGATTTTATACACCCATTTACATTTGACAACATTATATTCTATAGGTCTATCAACTAAGTCCCAAACATTATTGTCCAACAACGACTTATATTCTGTCACCATTGCTTGTTTCCAAAAATTCGCATCTGCACACGATATGGCTTCTTGATAATTTAGAGGTTCATCGCAAAACGGATTAGACATTAAGGATACATACGACATATCATAATCGTTAGACCATTTTGGAGCACGACGTTGACGAGCAGGTCTTTCGTCGCAAGCCCTTTCAGCCACCTCGGGTTCGTTCCGTACTTCTATTATAGTCTCGTCCTTTTCTCCATCTTCCCCTGCGGTAACCATGCTCTCTGAATTGTCGACGGAACCGTCGTCCTCATCGAACGAGCTCTCGGGGTCTGATGCTTTCCCTGAACGATTACCGTCATCTTCAGCTTCATTATCACCATTGTCCTCCACAAGTTCTCCTTAAACAAGAGGTGCTGGAATTTCGTTCACAATTTGTTCATTATTTGAGTACAATTTCTCAATTTCTTGGGCAAGATCAATGTTTTTATCATTTGAGGAATCTTCCACGAATATTACACTGCGCGCTTTTATTGCTTTTCTAGGTTCTGAAGGATCAGTGAGCCTGTATCCTTTAGTGTGTTCACAATACCCTACCACTATGTAATCTTGAGATTTACTGTCGAGTTTCTTTCTGCGTTCAGCTGGTATGTGTGGATAAGCTTTGCACCCAAATACCCGCAGATCACTCACGTCGACTTTAGAGCCGGTCCAGATTTCTTCAGGCGTAGCTCCGGGAACTGCAACCGTCGGGCTTCGATTCTTGAGATACGTGGCAGTCGCCACCGCCTCTTCCCAGTAGCGCCTTTCCAGTCCAGAGTCCTTCAGTATCGATCTGGCTTTCTCCGTTATGGTCCTGTTCAATCTCTCAGCGACTCCATTCTGCTCAGGGTTGTAAGGTACCGTTGTCTCATGTATAATTCCATGTCCCCTTAGGAACCGATTAAAATCTTTGTTACAGAATTCACTACCATTATCAGTCCTCAATCTTTTTATTTTCAAATCAGTCTGATTCTCTACAAGTCTTTTGAATTCAATGAATGCACTCAATGTCTCTGATTTAGACTTGAGCAAATAGCTAAAGCTTTTTCTTGAGAAATCATCAGTGAAGGTCAGCAAATAACGCTTGCTACTCCACGAGTTCACAGACATGGGTCCGCACAAATCAGAGTGTATCAGTTCCAATTTGTTCTGCGCTCTTTTAGCCTCACCTTTAGGAAATGACTTTTTTGCTTGCTTCCCCTTAATACATGGGATGCAATCCCTTACCTGTTCATCATCATTGAAACTTATACCATCGGCGAGTCCATTCTTTAGCATGTCCATGCTCGCCTCGCTGAGATGTCCCAGCCGTCTATGCCAAACCTCCCTCGATGCCTTATTCACCGACAAGGCTGCGGATTCCCGGGTTCCCTTGGTAGCCCTATCTTCAAAAGTTGTCACAGCAACTTCTCGCGTCTGAGGGTATGGCTGCATGGATTGATCCAATCTATAGACACCGTCGACGTTGGATGCTGAAACTTTGCAGCTTTCTTTAATTTTGTAATCAGTCTTATCGTATACACGACACTTGTTTTTGTCAAACACAACTATCATGTCTGTTTCAGTCATTTTGCTCACAGACAATAAATTTGCGGCAATGTCAGGTACACATATCACATCTTTTATTGTCTTTTGAATGTCAACTTTTAGGTTAACTTTCACTTCACCTACACCATTACTTGTCAATTTTTGATTATTGGCAACAGTGATTTCTTTAGAGTCTTTATTGAAATAATTAACGAACCAGTCCTTGCGCATACTCATATGCGTTGTACAACCAGAATCGACAATCCAGTCGCTGTTGTTGACGCTGGATTTGACCATTTCACTCGAGAGCGTTGTGTGTGTTGCTTCTATACCCATAACTAATGGCTCAAACTCGGTGGGCAATCCACCCAATAATAGCACGGCGATTTCTTCATTATTCACCTTATGTCCGATGTCGGCTAGTTGTTGAGCTAATAATACTAACCCGCTGACATAATCTTCCATTGATGTGAAATCTTCATACCTCGTTCGGAGCAGTCGTCGCATCAGACTTTGTCGACGACATAAAACTTTGTCTTCGAACGCAGTTTTTAGGTTATCTCAAGCTAGTTTAGCCGTATCAGCTTCTCTGACGTGGGGGCAACACGTTGGTTGAACAGATAAACAAATCTTTGTCAATGCTTTCTGATCGCGATTTGCATCAGTATCTGTTCCCAATACGCAATCCCATAGACCATCTAGGATTAACGACATCCGCATCGTAAACTTCCAATTGTTGTAGTTTGCAGTTCCTTCCAGTTTCTCGAACGTATGTCCACTACCACCTATTATTACTGACGCAGTTATAGTCACTGTGTTAGTAGTGGCCGTGTCATCCGCGGTACACAATTTTCAGACCGATTATTGTGCTTTACAAAACACGAGTCAGACACGCGGAAAAGTTCATACCATGAGGTAACATAACCTTAAATCGAGTATCTTTTAAATTCTTCGAACGTGAACACAAATGGCCCATGAATATTATAGCCGCACAGCGCGAAAACTTCCTGGGCCCATAACCTGTTGGTTTTGGGATCGGGCGGAATAATAAAGGGTTAAATGTCGGTAGATATTTGTGTGTAGTCTTTATTCAATACCACATTGCGTGTGAAGGGCACAACAAGTAAAAAAGGGGAGGATATACAGAGAATCGAAGTGAAAGAACATGTACTATACAGTCTTTAGATTATGTAGTTAGACTAGCCTTTGATTATATAATGAATGTAGATCTGTCTGTCTATCATACATTCCAAGACAACCGACGCTGCTCTCGAGTCGCATGTGACCGAAGAAGCACGTATTATCAAAACCACATGTATATTACTATTATATTAAATAAATAATCCAGAGTTTCTTTATAATAAATCACTGACTCAAATTGTTGTTACTCTATCCCGCTCATACAATCCAGCCTGAACAAGTTACAGAAATCATTGAATAATCTTTGAGTTTTCAAGAGATCTGTTGCATAACTCGTTGTAGTAAAGTGAAAAATATTACAAGAGAAATTACCCGAAACAGCAGTTAGCTAATTCATGACTAAATACTAGGGATGGGCGATCTCAAGCAAAATATCGATTCTCAGAATCGATTCGAATTGGTTTTGGAAAAATTGATTCATCCAAAAAATCGGATACAAAAGACTGATCTTCAGAAGATCGATCGTTATTTTTACTTTTTAGTTTAAATGGAAACCGGTGGCTAAATTGGAGATTAAAAATCGTCTCACACAAATGTAGTACTTATTCAACAGTTTTGATGTTTAACAATAGTTTGCTTTGGGTCATATTTGTTTATCAAAGCAATAGTTCTCATATACTGTAACGTGGCATTTCCTTTCATGTATGTCCGCTACAAGGTGTTCCCTGAACCCTGGGCGGAACCCACGGTTAGGGGTTTCAGGGATCGGGTCGCGAAGTAATTGTAGAACAGCACCAGAACTGGAGTCACGCATCCGAACTTCCGAAAGGGACACAGTAGCGAATCATGATCGAGATATTGCAGATTTTTTTTTTTTTTATTCCTTTTCTTTAGTACACCGGCCACAGGCCAGCGGCCAACTCCGACGTCCAGGATATTTCAGCGAGGCGGAATAGCGACGATCTCGTGGGAAGGATGTCGAGGCTGCTGAGGGGGAGCCAACGCAGATCCTGCAGCGTGGGAATCCAAGGCGGACGCCATTCCCGCTGGCGGCCGCCCGGCCAGCGCGCCGCAGCCTCTCCCCCTTCGCCCCGCCAACAATTGCCTAGCGAACTTGCGACGGACCGACAAGCGATGAGGGAGCACCACGCTCACCACCAAGACGTCATGGAGCTGCGCGGAGGTCGAGATTGCGATTTAGCGTTAAGTTCTGCGCCGCGATGCTATTAAAGGTGCGCGTCGAGTTGCGCAATCGACGAAATCAATGACGGGTCGATTATTGCGTATACTCGTAGGTATGACGTCACGTATGGGATGGCGTATCGAGATCAGTATTGCGGCAGGTCGTGGGTTTTTGAAACCACTCTAGTTCTGGCGGTCGTGACAGGTAGTCACGTTTTAGGGAGTTTCGCGAAGTAATGGAGCCGCCCAAAAATCGCGAAGGGGATGAAGAGGGTGTTGCGAGGATGTAGAAGGAAAGCGCGTCTTCTATCCCCGCGATTGAATTTCGAACATAATTGCGAAAAGGCTTGCCGAGTAACGGATAGCCATTTTGGATTCGCGTAGTACAAAAGTACTCGAAATTCTTTTGCCGATTCTTTTGCTTGATGACCGTAGCCTAAGTACGCGTGTTAGAGTAGAGTAAATTTTAAGTTCTTGCGAAAGTTGAGTAGAGTCACGGGTTTTAGTTGAGTCTCTCTCGTATTTGAAATTAAGTACAGCCGAATTCCGCTGTACCGGGTCAAGCCGCGTTATCGGGTTTTTCAGCGTCACCTCTCGAGTAGGTTGGGAAGTGCCGAATTGGAGTGCTCGGATTAGCGAATAACGTTTTCGAGGATTTCGGGAAGGTTAGATTTCGGATGCGTTGCGATAGCGTATAGTTGAGGTTACGTTTAGTTGCGCTTGCACTTGGTTAAGTTGCCGCTTGTTTAAGATAGTGTTTAGTTGAGTTGAGGTTATGTATAGTCGAAATTGTTGTTGCGTTGAGTAGCGGTTGAGACGAGAAGTTAGTATATTGAGTTTTGATTGCGTCTGAAGTATCGTGGCGTTAAGGATCTGTTTAGTTGAAATAAGCTTTAAGTCAAGTGAAGTTGTCACGTTTAGATTTAAGACAGCTCGCGGTGGCTCTGAAGCTCCGAGTCGGGTGCGATCTCGGGTGGGATTGAGGACGCCGTCTGTTCGGTAGCTCGACGCCGCGCCGCACCGTCGAGAAAGTAGTGTTAGTTTCGGTTTCCAGCAATCATTGCTTGAGACGGCGTACTTTTTGACAAAGACAATTTGACGAATATCAAATAAAAATACACACCACCTGCCGCGGCCATGGTCCGTCGGCTGACGGGGCTCCCGGCTAATTAGTTAACTAGTTCTATAAGTTCGTTGGGCGCCAATTGGTTTGAGGAACCAATACCTAAATTTCCGTTTATAAATTGACCATTAATAAATAAATAATTAAATTTGGAATTCGACTAGCTCGGTCATTAAATAGAAGAGACAACAGAAGGAGGATACGTGGAGGACCAAAAGTAATTGCAAGACAATAGAAAAGCGTATAGGTGAAGATATATAAATTTATTCACTTACTACTTGACGATGTACCAGATTAAGTTATCCTTCTTAATTGGCGAACTAACAATTAGTTGAATCGACGACAGACAGTCGAAGTAACTATTCATAAAACAGTATGTATGATATTAAATTTGACGAAATCGAACCTTATGCGGCCGAGACTCCTCGAGGACCACTCACAACTGAAGTGTGTTTATTCTTCGCAGCTAGTCTGCGCCGATCTCGCGTCTTCGCTTTGCTGCCGACCTGTTACAACATATGCAGGCAGGGGTACTTATTTTGCGGTCAAACACAGTGTGAGTCTTTCCTCGTGGAGCGTGATACTTGGTCTAATCTATAGGTTGACAGTACAGTTGACGATTATGTTTTTACTAATTTTCTACCTACAGGGTTAGTGTTGATTATCAGGGTTCGGGGGTTGATCGAGTTCTCGAGGAGTCAATTCGAGTTTTGACGTCGAGGAAGAGTTTTATTTTCCTGTCACATGCTATTGAAGCAAAATTGCGAATTTGCGAATTGAGAGTAGCGCAGGGAGATCTTGTGATTGTTCAGTGAAATTTTAGTTAGGGAGCCGCGAGCTCAGTAGAGTAAGGAATATCATAGGTTACGTGTAATTTTCTGTCGATTTTTAGAATCGCGATGAGCGACTTTTGAATTATTTTTTGTTTTTTTTTTTTTTGTTTTTGAATCACCACTATTGTGAAATATAAGATTTTACTTTACTTCTTTTGATAAGTAGTATGTGATATTCGAGTGTCTCTCTCTCTCTAAAAAGTACCTCTCCCCTCTCCGCGGTACTGAGCTACTGAGCATATTTCCGAGGTAGAGCTCATTAACGATTTCGAGGCGTCTTGATCACGCCAGGCGCCCAACAGAATTTCGCGATATTGTTTTTGGAAACAGGATACATCGTGAACGCCAAATTATTGTGCACGCGATAAGTTCTCGGTCATTTTCTCCGAGTGGCCGAGGTGCGGAAAAAATCCACGTCACAATGCTTAAAATCGAAGGATTTTACCAGAAGATCTGAATTGAAGTCGCCTACGATGACTAGGTTCTTATAGGCATGTGAGTGGATAAGGAAAATATCTTCGAATTCATATACATACACGGACAGAAAAATCTGAGAAAAATTACCCTGCTGTTACTATAATCGTGATGTAAAAGACACCTAATGCAGTTTTTACCGTGCTGCATCAGAAAAATGCGTCGTCACATTTTCAATTTTGTGCTGCCGAAATACATAGTTTCTAAGCAAGGTAGTAATTTTTTTCATAAAAACCCATCATTTTTGTAACATGCATCAATAAAAACTGCATTAGGTGTCTTTTACATCACGATTAGTAACAGCAGGGTAATTTTTCTGAGATTTTTCTCTCAGTGTACTGTAGTGTTTGTATACAATATATGTAATGTAGTAATACAGTATCTATATATAAGCAGATAAGAAGTGGGGATAGACCCCCGAACTTCAACATCTAATCACTCTAAATAAAGCCTCTCTCAGGTGAACGCGTCTCTGTTCATTCTTCCTTCAATACATTACAGTGGCGACGAGAACTAAAGGATTCACGCACAAGTAAAACTAATAACAGCCTTGATACAAGACCTTAGTAAAGAGAAGGTTTTAGAAGAATTGAAGTCCAGGGATATACCAGCGTCGAACAATTTAAGATTAGACGAACTAAGACGCTTATTAAGAGAGGCAGTGAAAAAAGAAATAGAGAACGATTCAAACACATCCAGTGAAACTAGTGATAACAGTGAAACAAAAAAAAATCGAGTGAAACGCCAATAGTGGAAGCTAAGATAATAGAATACACGGCCAAACTTGATTTCAAAGTCGGTACAGACGATTTCGAAGAATTTGTAGAAAGAACTGAACTATATTTTGAAGCGAACGATATCGACGATACATTATAGTGAGAAAAGTATGTGCACCCAAAGAACCCAAGGAAATTGAACTTGAAGACATAATAACTAACATGCAAAATTATGTAAAACCAAAAGTGAATTTAACGAGCTTAAGACAACGCTTTAGAGAGAGAAAACAAAACGAGAATGAAACATTCACTCAGTATGTTGCTTGCTTACGCACATTAGCTAAGGACTGCAAATTTGCAAATTAAAATGAAGCCTTATGTGATCAATTAATAACGGGAATCCGCAACAAACAAATTAAAATCGCTTCACTCAAGATCAAAACCCTCACAGTGGATGACGCAATCAAAACAGCTACAGCGATAGAAGCGGCTAACACAGCTGTAGACAAGTTAGAGAAAGACAACAACGGCACGGAAGACCAGTCCACAAGCTCTCATCATATACAAGCACGAGGCCAGCAACAATTACGAGGCAATCAGCGACGCGAATTCCAGGCGAACTCAAGATCAACAACGGGGCGTCGATGTGCGTGTTGCGGCAGACCCAACCATGAAAAGCAGAACTGCTGGCATAAAGCGGAAACATGCAACAATTGCGGTAAAATCGGTCACATGCAAACTGTATGCAAGGCGCCAACAAAAGGTAAACCGAAAAAGGTACATAATGTCGAATAAAACGATGATTGTCATCATAGTGAATCTGATTTTGGTAGCGACAATGAGGAGAACTTTGAAGATTTATTTTCAATAAACTGTAAATCAATTAAAATTAGATCAAAATGACTAGATGTTAAAATTGAAAACAAATTGATTACTGTGAAAGTAGATGGGGGATCACCAATTTCACTAATAAGCGAAGTTGATTACAAAAAAAATTTTACTAAAAATAAAATAAACCCTACCGAAATCATATTAAACTATTACAGCGGTGAAAAGTGTAAACCCATAGGAATGCTATGTAACATTGAAATTAGGTATGGTACCATAATAGCCCGAGCAAACTTATATGTTGTCGGAAAAAAGGGAAAACCACTCATGGGACGTGATTGGTTAAACAAACTAGGACTGTGGCCATTAGGAATTGAACAGTCGATAGAAGAAATCAATCGAATAGAAAAACAAAGCATTAACAGCAAAAACTCAACAAATAAAAATAAAGCCGCACAAAAGGAAATAGAAAATGTTAAGGTTAACCGCGAAGAGAAACTGTTGCAAGTCAAAAGAGAAGAAATTTTCCAAAAATACGATAAATTGTTTTCCCCCGGCATTGGTGTGTACAATAAAGCTAAATTTGTGATTAGAATGCTTACGCAGACAGCTCCTATATTTTACAAAGCACGAACCATGCCATAGATATATGTCTAGAATAGATGGATTAGTCAAGGAAAAAAAATTAACACCAGTTGAGGTAAGTGAATGGGGCACACTAATAGTTCCAATCATTAAACCCGACGGGTCCGTAAGAATCTGCGGCAACTATAAAGTCACATTTAATAAAAGTATTGTAACGTTTTTGGGCGTTACGTTAATAAAATATGGTTCCGCGAGTTTACTTATTATCGAATCAAAAGAAATCAAGAGCGTGAACAACAAGCCAAAATCAAAGGCGAAATTAAAATGTTGTGAAAAGCTTTTAATGCGTAATATGTGTTTCTCGTTTAAAGTCTGAAACAAGACTGTTTTAACAATAATATCGGTTGGCGCAGCAACCTTATTCTTTTTAAAGACATAAGAGGTTTATAAACGTCTTTTATCTATGCTGACTACTAGATCATTAAAGAGGGGGCAAAACGGGTGATTTCACCCTTTGTAACACTACTCCCCCCCGAGGGAAAGAGTCGTCCCGACTCAGGAAAGATAAAATAATTATAAAAGTATTCTAGTAGTCAGTGCTCAAAGGTGAGTTGGAGCTGTGGCTCTAAAAATTTAAGAACTCCCTTTTTTACTATCTGGCATTTGCCCACAGTCTCAAGGTAAACCACAGAAAACCTTGAGCAGATAGTTGAGCGTTAAATAATCTCAAAAATTTATGTGCCATGTTTTATAAAGGTTAGTGTTATTAAGTGTTATGTGGCTTCATGAATTCAAAGTTATCCGCAACGGCCCAGATTGATGTCGGAAAGAAACTCAATCTTCCTCATGAAGGATCCCTCAGAAACAGATTCGGATGAAAACATCGAAGCAGGAACCGACAATTCCAGGACCAAACAGGATAAAGGCAGATTTCTTTTTGAAAATTCACACAGGAAACAGGAAAATGGATGGGTGACTGATCCTAGTCTTCTTTAGAAACAGCACACCCTAGAGTTTTGGAAGGACAAATGTGAGTGATGGTATAACTAATCAAATTCACTAAGTGAATTTGGGAGAATACTCGAATAAAATAAATCACATATGTATTCTAAAGAAAAGAAACGATCTTATCTGAATCATTTCTGCGTCCTTCCTCAAAATAAGACCACCAGTCATCTTCAGGAATCGGGAAAAAATTGGATGGGAAAAGGCTGTGTCAAGTAACCTGAAAAAGTACTCACAAAAACTGACACTTAAGGTTAATAAAATGTGAAAATCAAGCAATCGCTCATCGACCTCGAAAAATAATCGTGGCTCTTTTCACATTATTCCTTAAACCAAAGCCTATCCGACACAAAACTCGATTCCGAAGAAGAAATTTCTAGAAGGAAACAAAACCTTCAGGAAAACAAAAGATCTCTTGAAAACAAACAACCTCTCATTGAAAACATCGTTGTTGCTCCCCGGCCGGCACGGACGCCGGTCGGGGCATCATCCAAAAATCGCCCCAGACCTGGTCGATAGTGTGTCGGACAAGGCCTCCTCTTTGCTGTCCGGCACCCCATCGACCAAGCGCGAGCTTGAACTCAAAAGAACATATTTCCCCAAATGCGGGAGCACCATCACGCAAACGTCTCCCGAGCAACATCGAAGATCTCTCAGAAAAAAAAATCTGTGATTTTCTTGATTCAAAATGGGAAGAAATGTCATGTGGCAAGTCAGAAGGATTTCAAGAAAAAGGCAGAACGGATTATTCTTGCAAATCTTGCTTCATCCTCCAGTAAGTTCATCATATCGAATAACACAAATAAATTATGAAGAACATAAAAATATTTTTTTTTAAACAGCTCAGAACCCAAATTACTGGACCATATAATATCCTTTCACCTCACATTCCATGAGGAAAAGGCTAAATGTTGGATCTGTGGCCAAAGTCTATTCATCGCAAAAAGAGAGACGAGTGGGTGCAATGAATGCGAAGAAGTGAAAGAGGAAATTAAAAAAATTAAAAATGTTACTCGTTATTTTCTTTTTTTAATTATATTGTTTGTTAAAATTAGAATAAAGTTTCTTATTGAATAAATCCTTTAAACGCCAAACAAGAAATCTCTCTAGCCTTGTCCGTGTGTCATTGCAAAACAAAAACTAGAATAAACTTGGTCGGCTGTGGATTCTGCATTGATAACCAAAACAGGAGCCGATAAAGAAGAAAAGGTTTGTTTTACTAGCCAATCTTCATGAACCTCATGGATAGTTCTGAGTAACTCTAAAGAAATACTCGATTCTTCCTCACGAGAACGGGAACTAACTCGAGCAAAAGAAGTTTCTGGGGAAACTCGCAAATAAACAATCAAATCTACTCTAAGCTCAGACGAGCGAATGAGAAGATCAAAATTTTTTGTCAATAAATGTGATTCGAAGTCGCGAAAATTACCTAACCTTCGACGAGCTTCTACAAAACAATTGCTACTGAATATCGATCTTTCCATCACCTTTACAGGCAATAAAGTCGTCTGCAGATGTCTGTCTAACATAACCATTTGAGCGAAATGCTGAAAATAATAGCAATAACGATCTGGGTTTTGATACATCAAATCTAGAAGATTAATTCCAGCTACATCTCGATATTCCTCAAGAGGTTCTAAAAGTGTACAGACCTGGCGATCTGCTAAAAACCTCTTGGTGAAAGTTGTTTTTCCGCATCCGATATTTCCTTCAATAATAATCGTAAGCGGTCGAGTTTTACTCAAATGAATTCCGAAAGGTAAATTCTTCTCCCAATCGATGACCGACTGTAAAGAAGGCCAAATCAATCACAGTCGTCAAGGGTGTTCGTTTGAAGATCTAACCTCAAAGGAAGTTCCTGGTCTTGAGGAGACTGTTCCAGGTTGATCTTCTTCAAATGGAGCAAGACAATCCAAGTGAACCACTTTTTGACGCGAATGAGAAGATCTTCGGATTCTATAAACAACATCATTTAATCGGTTAACCACTAAGTAAGGGCCTTCCCAATTTCTTTGTAGCTTTGGACATCGTCCTTTCTGTCTTCGAGGTTGAAAGAGCCAGACAGAATCTCCAGGATTAAATTTTAAATCTCTGGCTCGAATATCATAACGAGTTTTCAATTTATCTGAAGCCATAGAAATTCTATTCCTAGCAAAGTGATGAATTTCTTCTAAACGTTGTTGTAATGAAAAGGCATAATCTGTTTGATGCTGTCTTTGCACAGGAACAAGGCCTTTCTCTAAATCTGACGAAAGTCGAAGATTTCTTCCAGTAAGCATGAGGGCTGGCGTCTGTTTCGTCGTCTCGTGAATCGCAGATCTGTAAGATAAGAGGAAGAAAGGGATCCAGGAGTCCCAGTCTCTCTGATTCTGCTCTACGAAGGACGACAAATATTGTAGCAAAGTCCGATTCAGACGCTCTATCATGCCGTCAGATTGCGGATGCAAAGGAGTTGTACGAGTTTTCCTAACCCCTAAAATCTGAGTAACCTCTTTCATTAAGGTTGACTCAAAATTTCGGCCTTGATCAGTATGAAGTTCTAGAGGAACTCCGTGTCTACAAATAAATTCTTTAACGAATGCCTGTGCTACAGTAGAGACTTCTTGATCAGCGAGAGGAACCACTTCAGGCCACTTAGTAAAATAATCAGCAATAACCAAAGCATATTTATTTCCAGAATGGGTTATCGGGAGAGGTCCAAGAATGTCCATCGCTATTCTTTCAAATGGAGCTCCCACGTTGTAAATTTGAAGAGAGCTTTGTCCCTTCGCTCGAGGTCCTTTCTTTGCCGTGCAGATTCGACATCTTCGACACCAATCTTCGACGTCCATCCGGCAACGGGGCCAAAAGTAGAAGTTGCGAATTCTGCCCAGAGTTTTATTTGACGCGAAGTGTCCGCCTGCAGGAGAATCATGATAAAGAGCAAGAATCTCTGGAACTCGTGACCTGGGAACCAAAAGTTGCCACCTGATTTCTTTCAAGTCTGCAGATTCCCATTTTCGGTATAAAATTCCATCAATTAAAAGGATAGAGTCCCATTGAGCCCAATAAATTTTCAAATCTGGCTCGACTAAAGATATATCCTGCCAGTCCGGGCGAGTTTCTGCTTCTTTCCACGACTTCACTCGATTCAAAGTGTCGTCCTCTTGTTGCGATTTTCTCCATTCCTCCTGGTTATTTTTGAAAGAAATCTTCCGTATTATAAGAGAGGGGTCACGATTTTTCTCTAATCGTGCACACTGTTTACACTCTGGCATTTCCGCGCAGGGTCTTCGAGAGAGAGCATCGGCGTTTCCATGATGAATTCCTGCTCGATGACGAATATCAAAATCGTACTGACCGAGCCTTTCTAACCATCTAGCTACCTGACCTTCGGGAGATTTGAACGAAAGTAGCCACCTGAGAGAAGCATGATCTGTACGTATCAAAAATCTCCTACCGTACAGATAATGGTGAAAATGTACTACGGTCTCAACGACAGCTAAAAGCTCTCTACGAGTGACACAATAATTCCTCTCGGTTTTACTCAAAACTCTGCTGAAATAGCTTATCACTCTCTCTTGACCTCCCTGAATTTGTGACAGAACCCCGCCTATTCCTGAAAGAGATGCATCCGTATCTAAAATAAAAGGAATTTCGACCTCTGGATAAGCTAAAATCGGCGAAGAAATAAGATTTTCCTTTAATTTCTTGAAAGCCTCTTCGCATTCCGGGGTCCGGTCAAAAGGAATCTTGATCCCGGTCAAGTGATGGAGAGGTTTAGCTATACTAGCGAAACCTTTTACAAATCTTCCGTAATACGTACAAAGGCCTAAAAAGCTTTGAATTTGTTCTTTATTCTTAGGTGTCGGCCAAGAAGAAACCTTCTCTATTTTGGATGGGTCGGTCTTCACACCTTGTGCTGAAACGATATGTCCAAGGAAGCCCACTTCTTTCTGGAACAGATGGCATTTTTTCGGGCTCATTTTCAAACCTGCTTGCTTCAGCCTAGCGAAAACTTGTCTGAGATTTTGAACTTCTTCTTCAAAGTTCTTGCCAAAAACGATTATATCGTCTAAATAAACGAGGCATATTTTGCCCGTGAGCCCATGGAGAACAGCCTCCATCATTCGTTCAAAGGTAGCCGGGGCATTACTTAAACCAAACGGCATAACCTTGAACTGCCATAATCCTCCTAAGCCCGTAACAAAAGCTGTTTTTTCTTTATCTAGAGGATCCATTTCGACCTGCCAGTATCCACTCTGAAGATCTATGGTGCTGAACCAAGTTGCACCAGCTATCAGGTCGAGTGTTTCATCGATTCTGGGTAAAGGGTAAGAATCCTTCTTCGTTATATCGTTCAGCTTCCTGTAATCGATACAAAATCGTTTGGATCCGTCCTTTTTGTTAACAAGGACGATTGGTGAGGCCCAGGGACTAGACGATGGTTCAATAACATCGTTCTTTAGCATGTCTTCCACAAGCTTTTTCACCTCTTCTCGGGCGTTGAGAGCGAGTCTTCGAGGAGCTTGTTTTATCGGCGAACTCTCTCCGACGTCGATCTTGTGCTTGACAGAAGTACATCGGCCCTTATCACCACTATCTTTGGCGAAAGAATCTATAAATTCTAGTAAAAGAGATTTAAACGATTCTACCTGAGCTGAATTTAACGAAATCGAAGATTTCTGAACAAGGCTCTGTAAGTGTAAAGGAAAATTTTGTGAATCGTATATAATTCTTGAACTACTGGTAAATTCGAAAAATTAACGACGGAGCCAGGAATCGAACCTGGTATCTAGCGATGCTTTACCGGAGCCTTACTCCACTAGACCACCTAGCCGCCCTGACTCTGATGTCGTTAATTCCTCTCATCACCAGTAAGTTCAAATTTGTTTTCTTGTGCTGTAATAGTATGTGTTCTTCCTCTTCGAGACACAAATTTGTAAGAATGTCTGTAAGTGTTTACATTTTGGTATCTTACGCATCTTGGTGCGAAGCTCGTAAGACAGTCAATGACCGTCTAATATTGAAATGCGGATATGCATCATCAACATTAATATTAATCACGAGGCAATATTCATTTTGTGAATCGTATATAATTCTTGAACTACTGGTAAATTCGAAAAATTAACGACGGAGCCAGGAATCGAACCTGGTATCTAGCGATGCTTTACCGGAGCCTTACTCCACTAGACCACCTAGCCGCCCTGACTCTGATGTCGTTAATTCCTCTAATCACCAGTAAGTTCAAATTTGTTTTCTTGTGCTGTAATAGTATGTGAACACTCACATGTAAAGGAAAATGTTGTTGCAAATCATCCTCCGAAAGTTCTATTTCTCGAATTCTAGGAGGGGTCCAATAAATTCCATTCCTATTCGTACAAAGAGTTATTTCGCGATTGTTTGAAGCTAGTGAATTTCTCTTAGTCGAGATAACACAGTTATGAGCTGTAAGAAAGTCTATTCCCAAAATACCTTCATCCTCTATATCTGCTATAAAAACCTTATGTGGAGAGTCGATACACCCAAAAAGGTTAATTTGGACAGTAGCCTGTCTCAAAACCGGGGTCGTCTTTCCAGTGGCTGTTCGCAGAGAAAAAGAGGGAACAATCTGGTCATCGGATTTAAAGAGATCCGATCGAACTACGGTTACTTCCGCGCCCGTGTCTATTACCCATAGACAATCGACGCCATTTACAGTACCGCGCGCGTAAAGACCAGACTGTCGTAGACTTTTAATTAAAAACTGTTCTTCAAGAGGGCTTTCACTACTAACAATCTGCGATGATTTTCGCCCTGACAAATCATCTGAAATTAGTTTTTTGGGTGAGTTCCTGTTGAAGAACTCGATTGAGGATCTGCTTCCCCCATTTCTATATTTTTCTTACGCCAATTATAAGAATTTGGATTCGAGCCTTGAATCGGTTTTCCACTAATTTTTTTAATTAGAAAACAATGATTGGCGTCGTGACCTGTTTTTTTACAAAATATACAAGTCAAGCTAGTTTGACTTGTCACGACCACGTTTTTATTTATACGCTGGTTTTGTTGGTTTTGAAAAGAACCTCGATTTCTTGGTTTAAAATTGTTACTGTTATTTCTATTTTTATAATTTTGAGGTTTTGACTCCTCCGAGTGTTCAAAACTTCGCCTTTTTGAGGCGTTTTCAGACACCTTAATCCGACGAAGCTTGTTCAGCCCAAAATATTGCTTTCTCATTGCCTCCACCTCGAGGGCTTTGGCCGTTGCCTCCCGCAGAGAAGTGAGGCCCGATGTTCCAACGGCCATTTTAATTTCTGGATCACTAAGTGCATTTAAAAAGGCTTGAGTAGCTAATAAATTACGAGACGGCTCGTGATCTGGCAATGCTACACGTGAAAGCCGTTCTATATCCTGGCTAAGAGACGCGAGGTCTTCGTCTCGTCCTTGTCTCCTAGTCTGTAATTAAGCCGTGTACAGTTTCGTCAAGTGGTCATTTCCGTATCTTAACTTTAATGCAGAACTAAGTTTTTCGTAATCAGAAATTTCTTCTTCAGACAATGCCGTTAAAACATTCAGAGCCGGCGTCCGAAGACAAGAAGCAAGGCTGTGGGCCCTCATGGCGGAGTCCCACTGATTATGTTTAGCAATTGTATTAAATTGACGTTCATACTCCGCCCATGGAATCTTTCCATCAAAAATTGGCGGTTTCAAAGGACAAAAGGATTTCTCAATAATCTGAGAAGTAACCCCAGGAAGTCTCGAATTATTTAATTGACTCAAATTAGAGTATTGAGGCTGAACCTGAGACAGACGCTCGGAAAAATCAACCTCATTGTTTACTCTATTTCTACAAACTGGGGATTCAACTACTCCCCTAGTAAAAGGCACAGACCTTGAATCTCGAACATCCTGGATTTGTCCTGGATGTCGGATTTCTTGTACAACGGGAACAGGAACAGGCGAGGGAACAGGAGAGGGAACAGGAGTAGCGACTCTAGAACCCTGCGGTGTAACAGCTGGTCCTCCAGTGCCACTCATTTGATGAACGGACTGAAGAGCTGCCACAGTCGTCCGAAGAAGGTCTTGAAGATTGTTTTCTGAACGCTCTCGAGCCTCTCCAGTCGTCCGAAACAGTTCGTGCAGACTGGTTTCGGATCGTTCTTGTGCTTCTCTATCAAGCCTGCGCTGCTCCAGCTGAGAGGCAATTTCCCTTTCTCGTTGTTCTTGTTCTTTTCTTCGCTGTTCTTGTTGATCAAGAAGCAGCTGAAGAAGTTGCTGTTGTTGGCGCTCAGCAGCCTCTTGCTGTTGAGACATGATCTTCAGCAGATCAATTTGAGACATTGTCGAAGGAATTGGAAGAGGGTCCACTGAAGGTGATGGAATCGTTTCAGGGACCCGCGGATTCTCCATAACGAAAGGTTCTTCTCCGCTACTTTCTCTTCGACGTGAGCGCGTCAAACGACTGCTACTCATAATTAAAGTTCGCGCACTGAATTGACTCAATTAATAAGAACTCAAGATCCCGCTTCTGACACCAATGTAACGTTTTTAGGCGTTACGTTAATAAAATATGGATCCGCGAGTTTACTTATTATCGAATCAAAAGAAATCAAGAGCGTGAACAACAAGCCAAAATCAAAGGCGAAATTAAAATGTTGTGAAAAGCTTTTAATGCGTAATATGTGTTTCTCGTTTAAAGTCTGAAACAAGACTGTTTTAACAATAATATCGGTTGGCGCAGCAACCTTATTCTTTTTAAAGACATAAGAGGTTTATAAACGTCTTTTATCTATGCTGACTACTAGATCATTAAAGAGGGGGCAAAACGGGTGATTTCACCCTTTGTAACAGTATTATGACAGCTAGACATCCACTACCTCGAATTGAACACTTAATCGCCAACCTACAGGGTGGTGTTTTCTTCTCAAAAATTGATTTAAAAGAAGCCTATGCACAAATTTTATTAAGCGATGACTCCAAAAAATATCTAGTACTAAACACCCATAGAGGTCTTTTTATGCAAAATGTGTTACCGTACCGAATTCCCTCGTCTCCCGGATTTTTTCAAAGTTAAATGAAACCAATATTTTCTAATATGACCTCCGTAACAGTTTTTCAAGATGACATAGTAGTTGAAGGTAGTACGCTAGAAGAATGTATTAAAAATACAACGGCCGTATTGGACAAGTTGTTAGAATGCGGATTGAAATTAAAAAAATCAAAATGTGAATTATTTTATAGAAAAATAAAGTACCTAGGGTATAGCATTGATGAATTTGGAGTACACACCTTGAAAGATAAAGTAGAAGCAATTGACCAAGGACCCACACCTACGAATGTCAAAGAATTGCAAGCCTTCTTGGGTATGATAAACTACTATGACAAATTCATTGAAAATCGAGCAACAAAATTTCAACCGCTATATGAGTGCTTGAACAAAGACCAGTTTCGATGGACGAAAGCAAGCCAAATTGCGTTCAAAAAAGCCGAAGAAGATTTAAAATCAGCAAAAGTACTTATTAATTTTGACCTAAATAAAAAAGTAATATTAACGTGTGACGCCTTAGATTACGGGCTTTCAGCTATAATTTCGCATAACACTCCAGAAGGTGATCGTCCGATTGCTTACGCATCTAAATCCCTAACTTATGGCGAAAGAAATTATGCAACAATAGACAAAGAAGCCAGAGCAATAATTTTCGAGGTCACCAAATTTTATGATTATCTGTATGGAAGGAAGTTTGAATTGCGTACGGACTACCAACCGCTCGTCAGAATTTTCGGAGAAAAGAAAGGCATACCTATTATGGCTACACGCAGATGGCAGAGATATGCAGATTTTCTAAAGGCCTTCCAGTACGAAATAAAACACGTAAAATCAAAAGATAATAGTGCAGACGGCTTATCGCGTTCACCGATACCTCTAGACAACAAAAATAACAGTGTTAATGAATCGGTAGAGTACACATATCTCAATTATGTAGAACAAGAATCATACACCTGCTTAGATAGTAAATTAATTGCTAAAGAAACAAGAAAAGATAAACAATTATCCAAAATAATTTTATTTCTAAAAAATGGTTGGCCCAACAAAAAACTGATCTCAAGTGAACTAAAAACTTACCACATAAAAAAAGACGAATTAATGGTCGAACAAGACTGCTTCATGTGGGGATATCGGGTTATAGTACTGTCAAAATTGAGAAAAACAATATTAGACAAATTACATGCCTCACATACCGGCATTGTGAAAATGAAATCTACAGCAAGATCATTTTTGTGGTGGCCCAACACCGACAAAGACATAGAAGACATAGTCCGTTCTTGTAGTGACTGTATTGAAGTGGGTGACAACCCAGTTAAAAGCGAATTAAACTCATGGAAATGGCCAGACATACCATGGCTAAGAGTTCACACAGACTTCATAGGATCATACAAAGGGTACACTTTTCTCTTATTGATTGACGCGAAAACAAAGTGGCCAGAAGTGTTTCAAATGAAATCAACAAATGCATCTAAATGCATAGAAGTGTTTCGAAAAGTTTTCTCACGTTTTGGTGTCCCACTTCAAATATAGTAAGCGACAATGGCCCACAATATACATGTAAAGAATTTTCAGAGTTCGTAAAAAAACTAGGAATCAAACATATTTTCAGCAGTAAAATATCCAACATCCAATGGGGCAGCTGAAAACTTTGTCAAAACATTCAAAAGAAAACTGAAAATTCTATTAAATAAGGGACAAAATGTACAGATCGCTATTGATAACATATTATTCGACTACAGAACCTCAAAACACTGTACAACAGGCGAAACGCCAGCTAAATTAATGCTAGGTAGACAACTACGCAACGAATTTGATTTGATACGTCTCGGTATACAAATCGAAAATAATTTTGAATTAGATAGGCAAGCTCGGAACTCGAGAGCGAAGAGAAAAATAATATTTCAACCGTATGAAAAAGTATGGGCAAAAGACTTTAGTATCAACTCACCTTCATGCGTCCCAGCTACAGTGTATAAAAAGCTAGGGCCAGTAACATATGGAGTAAAACTTGAATCGGGACTTATCGTTAAGCGACATGCGGATCAATTACAAAAAACTTGTTGGAAATCCTCGAACTCGAATATAAAACAAAATGACGCCACGAAAATAGCGTCAAGAAGGTCTCCCAGATTAAATAAATAATTCTATTTGTAACTACGTCTTCGTCACAAATTAGTGGGGAAGAGTGTAGTGTTTGTATACAATATATGTAATGTAGTAATACAGTATCTATATATGTATAAGCAGATAAGGAGTGGGGATAAACTCCCTAACTTCGACGTCTAATCACTCTTAATAAAGCCTCTCTCAGGTAAACACTTCTCTGTTCATTCTTCCTTCAATACATTGCACATACCTTATCTTGGGAGGTCGATATACAACCGCAAGTGGCAGATTAGGAACTTCTTTACTCGGTATCGCAAAGATGAGGTATTCCGGCTCGTGATAATATTGCTCTGGGGACGAGGCAAGAATATTAGCATTGATAATATAATGTAGGTAACCTGCAACTCCACCACAGCCAATGCCAAGCCTATCCCGGCAGAATAATACGTTATTAAGTAATGATACAGATTCGTCCGAAATCTTCTTCTGTAGGAATGTTTCAGATACGCAAATCAAATGAAAGATGTGGTGGTAAAGTTAGAGTCTCGAAATTCATCGATTTGAGTTACCAGTGATTGTGCGTTGCTGTGACATATAAGTGATTTATCAGATTTAGGCAATGCAATACAGGGTAGAGTATTGCTTGACTTAGGATAATGGGGGCAAGTTATAGATCCATGTTTATTCTCAAATCCCACGATAAGTGGTTCGAAATCACGCTCAGACAGAACGACCCCACTGGATAGGGCAACTGAGTCTAGAGGGGTTTCAGTAGTAGTACCAGATAGTCAGCTACGAGGTCAAGGAAGGTCGCTAAGTTTGCGAACGCAATGGGTCGAATCGTCATTATCTTTTCTTAAGTGAACTGCTCCATTCCTGACCCAGATGTGTTTGTATCCATGTTGACGGGCAAACAGACGGCTAGCATTGTAGAGTTACAGTTCAGATGACGTAAGTGGTACAGTGATATATACACGACTGTTAGGCAAGTTGGAGTCGATGTTTTTTGCTAACAAGTCCTTTAAAATGCGTTTCTTGTCGATCCACATCTTACACTTTATAGAGGAAGCAAACATAACAATGAGTGGCTGAGGTTTACCCTCAGGATCAGGAATGTGAAAGGCTGCAGTTACGTCATAAGCTGTGTCAGAGATCCGAAGTGCCGCAGCGATACGAGACACCTCACCGAGTGCTGAAGTGTCAGCAATATCAGGAAGACCTGTTATAAATATTTCAAAATCACGTCGTTGTCTCTAGAAGGAATTAAAGCTGATCATTTCTCACATGACTTAGATGTGTTCCGATAATTCGACGTTTCAGCTCGTAAGGCACTGCACTCGTCAACAAGCTTCTGAGCACGATCATCCGCAGCGCCGTCACGTTTTTCGAGAGAAAGACAGCGAGCATTGAATGCCTCATTCGCAAGGGCGAGTTTGTCGATTTTAGTAACCGCATCTTGTGTGGTTACGGCAATCCTGTCAATTTTAACAGAAACATGGTCAAGACAGGATTTCATATTACATATTTATGGAAGACAGCTTAGAGTTCATTTTGCTGACGGCCCTAGTGACGTTGAGGATATCCCTGGAGAGAGACGCTCAGGAAATCGTTTCTAATTCGGTGCGAGACAAAGTAGGTTGACCCTGATTGGTATTTTCAGTCGCCATGTTGAAAGGATTAGGTTGGCGCTGCTGATCTACTCCAAATGTGGAAGACGCGATAGATAAGCTCGAAAGTGGAGTGTCAATAACGCATCTGTGGCAGGTATATCGAAAGTTTACGGACCGTATGACTTTAAACGGGAGAGACAGATGATTTTTTACGCATCTATAATGAAAAACGCGTGCACATCCACCTTGGCAATGAATTTCGCTGCTACACACGGATCAACCACATTTACCACAGTTTAGCGTCATGTATATGAACTTAGGCGAGGGAGAATTGACAGGGTACAATCAAGAGTTAGTGTCAGTGTTTGATCACCGTGCTAATCACTTGCTATGAACAGCACACAGCTTAATCATACACATGGCCCATATACCCATGGAACATATGCACAGGGATTGTTACGAAATTTCGAGGCACATTAGATACTTGAAGACGCAGTATTGCTGAGAGAAAGTTTTCACTTGTACATAGAGTTCAAATAAAGGCAGATAGCAAAATACTAATGAAATTCATTTTAACAGTGAAAGAAGCGCTATCCATTGATACCAGGTAGAAAATGGGGTATTGCAGATGGACCGGATAACAAGCATAAAAGCAGGAGCAGATCCGAAACCCTAGAAAGAGAGAGAGAGAGAGAGAGAGAGAGAGAGGGAGAGAGGGAGGGAGGGAGGGAGGGAGGGAGGGAGGGAGGGAGGGAGGGAGAGAGAGAGAGAGAGAGAGAGAGAGAGAGAGATTATTGTTTTTCTACTTGTAATTATTTAAACAATCACCCAGTTAAATTTCATCCGGCGTACTATAACTTTATTTTATGCGTTTTTTTACAAGTTCATGCGAGCAGCTGACGTATAGTCCCCCCCTCCACGATGCAGCTGACTATTTTTCTTCAGCTCAGCATAATGTCAACTATTTCTGAAAACAGTTTCAGCCGGCGTGCTATTGCTTGATTTTTTTTTCACTATTTTCTCGACCTCCCACACCCACACCCACCGCGGGCGCGTCAGCTGACGGTGGGTTCACTTATTAGTGATTCGAGATCTATTGAAAAAGATGGTAATCGATCGGCGTAAAAACACTACCTAAAATGCAACGCTACCTCCCGGACTAACTGTACTCTTATAGATATAGGTTATAACCATATTAGACTACGTACTGAAGACCTAGGTAAGGCATGCGAACAAGAAGTTTGCCGTTTGCTCAGACGGTTAAAGTATTGAAGCATCGCCAAAATGATTTCACTTGGTAAAAGAAAAGTAGAGCTATTCTGGAGTGTTCGCAATCAAAAATAGACCTAGCCTGCTATGGGTGATGTTAACTTAAGCATCCAGTAAACTCCTTGCAACAGTAATAATTATCTTGGCAAAAATGCATTCACAGAATGACTCCACCATGTGGAACGATATGGAAATTTAACAATTTCATTTCAGTCCTGAAGCATGCCACAAACTAGATATTGTATAATCTGGTTTCGAATAAATAGAACACTCACTTTCAATTTCAACGTGTTACCGTCAAAATAATCTTCAACTGCATGCCATGGGCCTTCACTGTCACTTTCAGTTTTCAGAACTGGTGCTGCGACTAGGGTTCCATGTCCATATTGTGGTTTTTCAACGCCATCCAGAGTGAATACCAATGAAATTGCATCGGTATTCGGATTGTATGCGCGTGACAGAATAAGTTTGATGTAGAACGGTTCTCCTCTGCGAATGATCAATCTGGCAGTATCATTCTTACGTCTTGATAATTCAAACCTTGACGTTCTATGGGCCTCCGCATTTTTCAGCACACATTGGTCTACGTTGACAACCGTCAGTATAGAAACTTCAGAATCTCCCCCTGGAATCAAGGATATTATTGGTTTTACAATACAATTCGTGAAATAGTGTCTCAAACATGAATTTATTATTGTTTGACGAAACTTGAATAGTACTTCATGTAGCATGGCCGTAAAGTCAGTATTTTTAAGCAAGTATTGGGATCATTGTTCCAATCAAAAATAGCCTACGGGTACGCGCTATATGATGTTTTTATAAAAAATCATGAAAAGCCAGTTTGAGGCCAGTTGAGATCTGCACCTCGTACCCCGCAACAGAAGTCACAGCTGCCACATAGAGAAAAGGATGTACGACAATGCAATGTCTATAAAGCTAGGACCGCCACAACGGAATTTCACAGTAACACCAATTTTGTTGTTAAGGACGTTGCCTACTCCCGGCGGAACTGCTGCTTGCAAATTTTAATTTCACGCGATGCAAGTTTTCTCCGACATTTATAAAGATATCGAACTTCTATTAGAAGCATTTTGAAGGCAAAGGATCAATCTGTGTCGTGTATTTTTCCGAATTTAAAATTTTTTTTTCGAAGTCGTAAAAAACAGCACTGAAAGTCAGCAAAGTTCCCGTTGTAATAAAACAAGAACGAATTTTTTTTCACAATTCTACGAAATACACGATACAGATAGATCCTTCACCTTTGATTCAGGACTAAGAGCAATAAAATCGAACTCAAGATTTGCGAGGAAACTTGCATGAGCTGAAGCAAGAAACAGCGGATTTTCGCCGCGAAAAGCGATTGCTTGCTAGCGCCATCTCTGGCTTAAGCCACCAGTCGTACGAACTAACGGCCGTAGCAGCAGTCTGCATTTAACGCGTGCAAACCCGTAATTCAAAACGCGAGCCGCGAGCGTTATTCGGTGTATTCTTCGTGATTAAATATTAGTAAAGTATTTAAAACTCTTTGATAAGTATTCATCAGTCATTCCCTATGACTAAGATAAGGAAAGTGTTACGGAAAAGTAAGAAAAAGGTCCAGTGTTGGAAAAATTTGGCGGCTTATCAGCGGGAGAGGTTGAGGTAAATAGAATGGCATCAAGTTTGCTTACATAGACTTGATTGTTTTCATTTTCAGACGAACTAACTACCATGCACGTTTTATTAATTCAGAACACCATATTTTTCTAACAATTTCTTCGAATTATTATTTACCGTCCCTTTCTCAATGTGTGTTTTGTAAACCTATTCTTCGGAAAATCGTTTTCCATCTTTCGTCCACTCACGATTACAAACTTACCGATGATTTTTACCGCACACTGATCTACCTAACTGACTATTTGATTGTGATATTTGACTTCTACTGGCCAAGGTCAATGCACAATACACTAATGAATTGAAAACATGACGTACTATCGAAGACATTGTTGCAGCTTGAAGTTTCAGTGCCAGCCACGTTCGGTACGCTACATTCACGTTTCGAAATGAGCCAATTATTCAGCTCGATGAGACCTGAGACTTGACTCCAGCACTGATTCAGCTTTATCAGTTATGTTCGGGTCTTCTCCACATTACGAAAAGGAAGTGGTGTTATTTCGTAGTTTGGACGCCGAAAGGACTGATCTTTGACAAAATTATTCGCGACGACAATTTTTGGAAATTAAAAATGGAAAATAAATTAGCAGACGTTTTTCATTTCTGCCTTTTGCCAGCAATAGTAGACTCCAGACGTGCTTGACAACTTCCGATTGGCGACCCTCCCCAAATAATTGAAGCTAGAAATTCTGCGGTCAAATCAAAAAACTCAACGACTGATGTTTCCATCCGTAAGAAAAAGAAAATGACAACCGACAGTACTAACGAGTAACTATACAGAAGTTTTTACATATTTGTATATTTTTCCTTTCATTTATACATAACCATTTCACAATAATGTCACACACAGAAAACTATTCTTGATTCAAGAATATTTTATTTCTTAGATCAAGAGTATGCTATTTTTTTAATAAAAATATCACATATTCTTGAATGAAGAATACTCAGCACTTGATTCAAGAATATTTTAATTCTTGATTCAAGGATTGTTTTCTTTGTGTGCAGGCCATTTTTTTATTTTTTGTATTACAAATCAACCCTCGCATGTATATCCTGCTTGTTAAATTTTCATTTTTCAGTTATAGCCCATTCGAAAGTTTGCACGGATACAACGTGCTTTCACATTATGTTTTCAAGTTCAGAAATTAATGAATTTCTGAATAATGATCTTTCATATTCGCTTGCTGAATGTTTGCATTTTTCATTCCATAATATTCATTGAAACAGTTTATTTTGAAGATTCGTTCTATTTCTATAATAATTATTTGTTATACCAATGAAACGTCATAACTGAAAGCGAAAAGTATGGTATTCAACGCGATCGAATGTATATATTTTATTTATTGACGCGCCATTACTTTTGATTATGTTTTGTACCGTAGATTTTGCTGATTTTTCAATACGCCTTATCTATCAATTTCTAATATACTCCTGCATGTATAAGTCAATTTTTTTGATTTACTAATTTTCTTTTGAATATCTATCGATGTATGTAACACTTGTAATTTTTCCTGGCATGGTTGAGACGTCGGGACGGGATAGAGTGGGTCTCTTCGTCGCAGCAACTCCCACGTAGTGAGACCTGGGTCATTGATGGCAATGTATTTAGTAGGTATGCGCGATTCTAGATCGATCAACTCAAGAATCGAACTTTTGGGTCGAGAAAATAGATCTTTTGTATTGATACTTTACTAATCGATTTTTTCTAGAATCGATTCCAAGTTTGCAAGGATCGGATTAGGTTCTTAAATCTTCAATTAAAAAAAGTTTTGAAAGTCTATTTTGGCATTCTGTATTTTATGAATAATATAGGTTTGAGAATACAAAAGAATCGACCAATTTCTAGCGCTTAATAAATCTAATATCACAACTAATAAAAAAAGCTTCCCACCTAGTCGGCTGGGTTTGTGTAATATGTGTATAAGAACTATTGCTGTGATAAACAAATATGACCCAAAGCAAACTATTGTTAAATATCAAAACTGTTGAATAAGTACTACATTTGTGTGACACGATTTTTAATCTCCAATATAGACACCGGTCTCCATTTAAACTAAAAAGTAAAAGTAACGATGGATCTTCTGAAGATCAGTCTTTTGTATCCGATTTTTTGGATGAATCAATTTTTCCAAAATCAATTCGAATCGATTCTCAGAATCGATATTTTGCTTGAGATCGCCCATCCCTAGTATTTAGTCATGAATTAGCTAACTGCTGTTTCGGGTAATTTCTCTTGTAATATTTTTCACTTTACTGCAACGAGTTATGCGATAGATCTCTTAAAAACTCGAAGATTATTCAATGATTTCTGTAACTTATTATTATTTGCATAAGCAATAAATATTTGAAATAATATGGATACGTGCCAACCTCTCCTTGGATCAACGTATCCTAATCTCATTAACAACGCGAAACTCATACGGGCTTCCAGTTATATTCCTCGCACGTCAGAACTTCAGAACGTTCAAGTGCAAGCGGCCTGGTCCCAACGGAGCGCAAAGTGGGGGGCCATAGCACGCGAGGGGCACAGACTTAAGTCCCGCCTACTCTTCCCCTTGGCCGCCTGGCTTGAATCGCGCGGGAAGCCAAAGTTGCCGCGCGAGCTCGGTAGGCAACGTCCTTAAAGGTTCTTTGAAGGCTATTTAAGTGCTCATCGTCGATTTTGCGGCTCCACAACTTGCGCCACCAAAAAAAAACGTGTAAAAAATTTTTCCGATTGTGTAGGAATTAACGGCTATTCAAAGGCTCTCGTTCCACAACTTGTCCCAAAAATCTACCCCTGATGAAGGATGTTTCGATTGTTTGTCTCGGAAAGTGTGAAATTTATTGGTAAGTAGCTCAGGATGACTCTCTAACTTATAGGCTTTTCTGATACATAAGGTGCGATTTGACGGCTCCACCCTTGTTTCGTAAAAACCACCCTTTTGTATCCAAAACTGCCAGATCTGATCGTAGACTTAAATTATAGCATCGAAATCGATCGGAGATCATTCTGCGATCCAGACGCTCTCGAGATATGTCATGTAAGATTTAACGGCTCCATCTTTTCAGCAAACCAATATGTAACTAATACATATGCATAAGAGCACTTGCAGGTATTAGAGTGATATGATATAATAATGTATATGGTATACCCAAGGTATTACATACAGGTCCGGAAACTAGTAGGGTGAGGAATGACTCAGATAATGAGGTAAAACCGTGGTTGTCGTCTTCGCCGTCTGCAGCGCTGCCCCCTCGGGGTGAGCCAATCATAAATCAGATCCGAACAGCTGATTTTTCGGAATCAACAATCCTGGATAACACTCAAAAATGAAGAAAGATGCGAATAAAAAATGATTGAGAAGTTTACTAGCATTCCATGGCGGGTGTGATAATTGTTTTATTTTGACGGAATCCTCAAATGTTTAAGTCAATAAAATCCATAAACATCAAGCGAGGTCTCACAACTTTTGAGACAGTTTGACACACACTTTACACTGAGTTATGAACTGTCAAAAACTTCGATGAGCAGGTTATCTTATCGGTATATATCTGTATCTATCATACCCCGGGCCAATGGCGCCCCTAGCGGATAGATAGGAAACAAGACCGTGTGCCTCACTAACGGTGACACCCCCTACCACTCAAAAGTGCCGGAGTTACCAGACCTGTATGTAAGACCGTGAGTAGACCCCAAATCTTCACGATGTAACACTATTGTCACATAATGTGAGAACTGTAAACGATACATTATGCAAGCACCGCCAGAGAACAAAGTAATATACATAGCGTACACATAATCTATTTTGAAATGAGTGATGTATTCTTCACGTAACATAACGTCTATAAACGATACCTAATATTGAAGGCACATCCCAGGAACGAAGTAATATAGCACAGGAGACATACAGGTGACATAATATCTTTTTAAACATGTTACGTATTTTGTGTGTTATACAATGCACACAAATAACACAAAACAATGAATGCATCTGATTTGGACAAGAAAGTATTAATTATAATATTATACGATTAAATATGACGTGCATCATACTCATGGATAAACTGTAGGTAGGTATGTCTGATCGCCCAATATTTCTGCAAGCTCATTTGAAAAGCTCTTAATTGATGCATATATATCCCAGGCAGCACATTCATATCCCAGTAACGTAACAAATACTTGAATCTTGTTCCTTCCGACATTACAGCTACATCACATGTGCTCTATATGTACAGTACATTTAGTCTGGTATGTCCGCCACAAAACATTATGGTAGCTATATAACAGACACAGAACAGAGATACGTATCAATGATATCACAGATGTGGATGAGATTCACATCCTTGCAACTCCGATATGTATCATTCATGTTCTTATTTTTTGCATCCAGCGCATGGCAGTTACATTTTGCGGTGACAGATCAGATTCCTATTAGTCCAGTCGGAATGTACATGAATTTGGACGACTTCTATGCAACAGCCGTGCCAAATCGTAAATTTTTTTTTAAGTAGTTTGGACCTCAAAGAATATAGTGTGAAATTTGTGGGATCGCAAAAGGACGACTTTTGGCCAAAAAAATTATTTAAATAAACAAATGTCACTATTTTGATGTTATTATCTCTGGAATGAGATTTATCGAAGAATGTTTCCTACAAAAAATGTGCGCCATAAGAAAATCTACAAAATAAGTCCTATGCAAAAATCACGTAGAATTATCAGTTTAGCGGTAAATCACTGTTAAACAACAATTTTTCGAAAAATTTCTTATTGTATTTACGTGGTTTATTTATAAAGTACTGTTCTGAAACTCATCCATCACCTAAAAGAAACTGTCCTGAAGAGATATTGTCAAGTTTTATCCAGCCATGTTATATAGTTTAGCAATAATGACCGATTTTCGTAAATCCAGCTCATCGATATAGCACTTGTTCCACAAGACCGAGAAGGTGCAAAAAAATCAGAGTGATTCTTTTCAGCATGTACATTCAGGATTTAACCGAAAAGAATAGGTTTTTTAAAAAAAATCCATGTTTTTCGGGGATATCAAATTTTAGCTTATAAACAAATAGAAGTTACGCCTTAAATATTTAAGTTATTTAAAATGTTCTTCAAGATTCTCATAGGTCTTAGCGAGACGCGTAATTTAAAAAAAAGTCTCAATATCTTTATTACAAGCCGAGATACAATCATTTTTACATTTGTTTAATTTAATACTGTTTAAATCAACATTTTCGCGAAATTCAAGCTCGCGGGCATTCGTAATAGTGTTAGACATAATATTCGATATTATAGAAACCATTTTGAGCAATAATCTAATGGCAGATCATGATTGCATTCGGTCGCTCGCGCGCGGAATATACGGATGGCGGCGTCGGTGCCGCCGGGTGGCGTGGTGGGGGCCTGCGTTTTGCCCCGCGGCTCCTCTCACGCAGCTTAGTTAACTATTTCCATATCTCTCTTATAAATTGTCGTAAATAAATTTTTTTTTCTAATTTCACGCAGTTTTTTCTCAAGAATTCAAAAATGCTCATGAAAATTAATATTCTCCAAGCCTCGCGCGGTTTAATCAACTGTTTCCATATCTTCCTTATAAATCGTGGTAAAACAAAATTTTTTTCAATTCTCATGTTAATCGCCCGTGTTTTGAGGACAATCGGTCGTTCAAGGCCATAAATAATCCCTTATGTACTAGGGAATCCCAACTTCTATGACTCAAGGCCCCAGCCGACCCTTTCAGGTAGTTTGAAAGAAGTATAAGTGCGAGAGAGATGCAATGAAGAAACCGTTAGCTTTAGGCGAGGGACAGCCAGAGCTTCAGTTTCATCTGTTACTTCGTCGAGGACAGTCGTTTTTGTGTATACATGCGTTTATGTGTTTTATATTTGAAAAATATACCCTGTACATCGAAGACGGAACGAAGGTAAGCGTGTGCATCTTTATATTATAAATTTATTGAAATACAAATACGTTCACGCTAATATTCGGTTTTAAGTATGTCATACAAGGTAATGGACCATTTTGAAATTGTATTACAGGATATTATATTGAACGAAGACGCTTGTGTGCCAGCGAACATCGTTCTGTCCGGTTGTAGTCGGAGGTTCGATATCCGTTATTTTGGTAAGTGTAAATATTGTTGAAGAATATACTGATTATTATCAATACACATTGATTATTATAGAATTGAAATCCACCTTTTACTGTGATAACGTCATGTGAGGTAATGAAACAAACACGATTTAAATTGTTACAGATTTTTGCTGACGCATCTGAGCACAGGAAGAAGGTCGAAATTTCCTGAAACGTGTGTGCATATAAGGCGAACTATAAGGCGAACGGATAAATTTTGGAGTGAGATTTGGTCAAATATGACCGTTGAACAAGCGCTGATGAGGCCGATGAAAGATATTGGTGGTCCAACGCGAGGCAGAGGGATGTCTGAGCGCGTGCTTTCAAAATGGGTCTTAACAACGCCAGCGTTAGTTGATTGAACAGATTCACTCACTGAGTTCTGTAACGTTTTTTTAGCCACGACTGAACAGCATGTTAATGCACGAGCAACCCGTATCACGAGAGACATCGCCGATATGAACAAACTGAAATCGTGGTTCCAAGATCATAACCCTGTTCCCGAAACAGATGGCATTATCTCCCTGAGTACTGGTTTAAAAGGAGGAAAGAATAATAATATCAATTGCCACGAAGCTTTGGAAATAGGGTTACGGTGCTTGACTGAAACGTCAAAACGGGATGAAAATGGCGCTCCGAACACGTTCAAGGACGTGAAATACAAAAGAAAAAATAAAGTTACGTCGCTCAAAGCATTGACTTCCACTATCAAAGTTTCCGAGAACAACGTAACAATCGATCCGTCATTATTGTTCCAAAGAATTTGTGTCCTGAAAAAATCAGATAAAGAATTGAAAGCTTATTTCAATTACGAGCTTGCACCGTACCCATTATCGCTTTTTGATGAAAAGAGAATGAGAAAAACTGAAAAATCAAAGCTGTACGATTTTTTTACACCCAAATAGAAGCCAATTAAAGGTAATGATGTTTATGTAATCGATGGTGGCTTTTTTTTGCATAAAGTTGTATGACGTCAAAACGAGAAGTTCGGTGACATTGTCACGAGCTATGTAAATTACCTCAAGAGCAATTATTCAAACAATTGTATAATAGTTTTCGATGGATATCCTGATAAAGGCGAAAAAAGCACATAAAAAGCGCAGAGAGGTTCCGCAGGGGAAGAATAAATTGTGCCCCAGAAGTTGTTTGCGAGATCAATATGGTTTTAAAATTACCGCAAGACCAATTTTTATCGAATAAGAAAAATAAGCTTCATCTCATTGAGATATTGTCCCAAAAATGACGAAATGAGGGTTTTATTGCCAATCAAGCTGTCGAGGATGCAGATAGCTTGATCATAAACACAGCAATCTCTGTTTGCGACAGTTACGATTCAGTATACGTAGTTGGCGAAGAGTTGATTTACTTGTCATATTAACGTAAATTGCGCAATCGAAAAACAATATTTATCTGTTTAAACCTAGCCGCCAGAGTATCGAGGAGAAATTATATTCCACCAATAGTTTCAAATATCCTGAGATACGACATCTTATCCGCTTTATCCACACTTTTACAGGCTGTGACACAACGTCTTCGCTGTACAAGCAGGGAAAAGCCAAATTGATTAAACTTTTGAGGAGTGACTGTTATTAAAGCAGAATAGTTAATCTTATGGAGAGAATAGGAAGGGTGTTTTGGTTGAGAAAATTATCTTTGATATGTTTAACATATTTTCTGTTTTTATTTAAATGACAATGAAATATCACACTTCCTTACCGTAGAGACTGGAAAAGAAGACTAGACAAATAGGCAAATATGGCCGCCGCGTCGATCGCAGCACCGCCAGCCCACGCGGCCGGAGATTGCTGAACGTCGCATGACCGACTCAGGCCCGTACACCGAGAGGCGTCGCCCCGAAATGCGACCAACATTCTCATCAAATGTAATTATCTCAAGAGAGAAGCTAGCCTTTTCAATGATCGAAATGCGTTGAAAAGTTCGATACGGGCAGCCGGCCAGAACATCGTTCTGACGCTATATGGCGCACGAGAAAATGATAGCTTCTCTTTTGATGAATTTCGGTACTTATGTTTTACGAAGTCAACCCTCAAAAGTACGTTCAATTTAAGCTGTCTTCCCCCAACCGCTGAGGCATGCAATGAACATTCGCTTCGCACTTATTTACAAGTGTGCGAGTGGCAAGGCGATTGTTCAAAGGATCCAATGCAATGGGGGTGGAAAAAAAGCAAAGGTATGTTGATGCCGATTACTTATAGAAAGGACCCAATTCCGGCCTATTTATTAGAAATAATTTCTTGCGGTTGCGATACGAGTAAATGTGAAACGAATTGTGCGTGCCGGAAAGTAGGGCTAAAATGCACAATATTGTGCAAAAAATGTAACGGACAACATTGTTCGAATGTCATCGAACCTTAAATAGTTCTAAGCGATGACGAAATCGACGAATAATTTTTACGAATTTCAGACGATGTCGATGATGCGGAGGATGTAACGTTTGCAATAAGTAAGGATAATAACGTTGAAGGAAATAACAATGATAACGATAGCTATGAACCAGAGAGAAAAAAAAATGTATTTCCTAATGCGAAGGTACTTGTAAGAATTTATATAGGTAATAATTGTAATAAAAAAAATTACCGACGAATTCAAATTTACTTTTGTTCTCCTCACCTTTTAAATATAAGATTATTTATAGGCCTCCCAACATCAACATTAAATTTAAAAACTAGTTATTTCGGTACGTATTGAAAAATATTGATTTTAACGAACATTTTTGAATTCGTGAGGAAAAACTACGTGAAATTAGAAAAAAAAATTTGTATACGACAATTTATAAGGGAGATATGGAAATAGTTAACTAAGCTGCGCGAGAGGAGCCGCGGGGCGACACGCAGGCCCCCACCACGCCACCCGGCGGCACCGACGCCGCCATCCGTATATTCCGCGCGCGAGCGACCGAATGCAATCATGATCTGCCATGAGATTAATGCTCAAATCGGTTTCTATAATATCAAATATTACGTCTAACACTACTACAAATGCCCGCGAACTTGAATTTCGCGAAAATGTTGATTTAAACAGTAACAAATTAAACAAACGTAAAAATGATTGTATCTCGGCTTGTAATAAAGATATTGAGACTTTTTTTTAAATTACGCGTCTCGCTAAGACCTATGAGAATCTTGAAGAACATTTTGAATAACTTAAATATTTGAGGCGTAACTTCTATTTGTTTATAAGTTAAAATTTTATATCCTCGAAAAACATGGATTTTTTTTAAAAAACCTATTCTTTTCAGTTAAATCTTGAATGTGCATGCTGAAAAAAATCACCCTGATTTTTTTGGACCTTCTCGGTCTTGTGGAACAAGTGTTATATCGACACGCCGGATTTACGAAAATCGGTCATTCTTGCTAAACTATATAACATGGCTGGATAAAACTTACCGATATCTCTTCAGGACAGTTTCTTTTAGGTGGTGGATGAGTTTCAGAACAGTACTTTATAAATAAACCACGTAAATACCATGAGAAATTTTTTGAACCATTGTTTTTTAACAGTGATTTACCGCCAAACCAATAATTCTACGTGATTTTTGCATAAGACTTATTTTGTAGATTTCATTATGGCGCACATTTTTCGTAGAAAGCATTCTTCGATAAATCTCATTCCAAAGATAATAACATCAAAATAGTGACATTTCTTTATTCAAATAATTTTTCCGGTCAAATTCGTCATTTCGCTATCCCACAAATATCACACTATATTCTTTAAGGTTCAAACTACCTACAAAAAAATTGGCGATTTGGCATGGCTGTTGAATAGAACTCATATTTAAGTCTACTGGCCTATATCTGTTACGTAATACATCCAAATGAGAGCCATTGAATGAACATACTTAAGGACGTTGCCTATGCCTCGAAGAGCGCGCGCAAACAGAGACTCACGATTTTCCTTCTCATTTCCTCATTTTTGAAGATAATTAGGTTCTTAGGGGGTCATTTTGAAGGTAAAGGATAGATCTGTGTCGCCTTTTTTGCCGAATTTTCGATTTCGCTTTCAGATTTGCGTAAAACGTACTTGAAAGTACGTTATGTTTGAAGTGAAACACAGCGGACAGTGAATTTTTTTTCGCAATTCGGCGAAAAAGGCGACACAGATCTATTCTTTATCTTCAAAATGACTCCCTAAGAACCTAAGTATCTTCAAAAATGAGGAAATGAGAAGGAAAATCACGAAGCATAAAACAGCAAATTTTTCGCGCAAAAGGCGGGCGGCTGCTAGCGCCACGACTGCGTTGGCGGGCGACCATGCGAATCACAGGCGAGGAGAGTAGACTCAACACCCCCCACTACAATTCCCCTCCTTCGAATCCTCGTCGCTCGGCACGTGGATAGTGTTCCGCGCTTTTATTTTTGCTTGTGTTTTTCTACAGTGTTTTTTATTATTTCGAATCAGTATTTATTCCCGCGATGGCTAAGAAGAGAGGGAATGTGTCTTTGGAGAAGAAGAAACGACCCGGCATAAAGATTTTGGCTAAATTTCAGGAAAAAATGAGGTAAATCGAATTATTTATATGATTGATGGTGCGCCCTCTCTGACTTCGAGATTCAATCACCTGAGTACGAACAATCGCAGGGCTTTAATTTAAGAAGGTACTTTCAAGAGCCGATAGTGCTGTTCATAATAGCAGTATACATTCATTCTTTAGTTTTTTTATACATACGAAAATATAAACTAGAATGCATTGTGACGTGTGGTACTAGCCCGGTTTGCATTAGTCGCTGAAATATGTCATCAATTTGTTACGTGTTCAGGTTAAATGATCGAAATCGATGTTCGGCAATTAGCATGAGTGTTTACACTTTGTCGATCATAAGGAATATTCTTATCACTTATTGTGACTACCTAAGTATCCAAGGTAAAATTACAATGTACCTGGCAGAATTTTCCATACAAAGTAAATACGGCGCGTACGTATTAGGCCACTGAAATACGCGCGTTTTGTTTTTTAGAAATAAACTTGACGTAATTCTGGGGTAATCATACATGCACACATTACTTACAAATCAGCCACCTACAAAACTGTCATCAAATCAGATACTACTGCCAAGTATAATTTATTTAGAAACTAATGATGATTTGGATATACTATAACTAATGATGACAAAAAAAAAAAAAATTGAAATCAAAATTGAAATTCTAAAAAAAAAAACATAAATTTGGATAAAAAAAAAAAAAAAAATTGGAGTACGTGGTACTTGGCGGGCCCATGCTTATATTGCCATTACAACATTGATATAGCTCGACTTGTATTTTCTTGTGCTTGTTTTAAAAAAGCCCGCCTTTACCACTATCTCCAGTTTTTTTTTTTTCAATAAAAATTTTTTTTTTTTTCAATTTCAATTTTGATTTCAATTTTTTTTTTTGTCGTTATAGTATATCAAAATCATCATTAGCTTCTAAATAAATTATACTTGGCAGCAGTATCTGATTTGATGACAGTTTTGTAGGTGGCTGTTTTGTGGGTGGCTGTCAAATTAATATACTTGGCGAAAGGTTTTTGCAACAGAGGTGCTTTTTGGGGATATCAGTACTTTTTGTGGGATTTCGCTTGAACATTTAAAAATTTTGCTCGCTCGCTGCGCTCGCTCGATAGATTTTTGGGATACAGAATTAATATTTGAGACGAAAATAATCGGTGGAAAAGCCAAGTTAGAGCTTTCTCATAATTGCATGTATCAGGTCCAAGGTCTTCTACACATTACGAATAGGAAGTGGTGCTATTTTATAGTTTGGACGTCAAAGGGATTGATTTTTGATAAAATAAAACGTGACGATAAATTCTGGACCGAAAAAATAGAGAATAAATGAGCAGATTTCTTTTACTTTTGTTTGTAACCCGAAATCGTAGATTCTAGACGCGCCCGACAACGCTCAATCCGCGAACCCCCTCAAATCATCGAAGCCCAGATAAGGCCGCGCGTAAGAAACAGTAAATTCACGACCGACAGACGACAAAACACTGTAATCTAAATATATGTACATATGTACATAAATATAATAGCTTTGTATATAGCTTACGTGCAATATTTCTGTGATTTATGTTTAGTTAGTTATATGTATTACTGTGCTAAAAATTTGCTAGTCATATCGTTATAATTATATATCTGATTATTCATTCCAGGAATACTTTCTACTTTCCGTACTACTTTCCATAGTTTGCGCTTTCTATAGAATTTATTTAGCCATATAATGTATACAATGCTCGATGCTTTGTTATATCAATTTTCTTTATCAAGATTACTGTCATGTTTCACTTATACTGTTTCAATTTAATTTCTATGAGATCCTTCTCATACAGATTTCGTGATTATGTTTATTAAGTTTAAACGAGTTCAATTTTACTTTTACCATTTTATATTATTTTTCATCATTTTGTATTTGTTTGGTGCAAACCCGATCATGGTTGGGAGGTAGGGACGGATTAGGCGGGTCTCTGTTTGATAGCGACCTCCACGTGGTGAGACCTGGGAGATTGATGATATTTTCGTTGCTATATCATGAATTTGCTCACAGCTATTCGTTGCATTTTCAATTTAAAATGACCTGTGACGACGTCTGGCCGGTATTCGTAAATAGTTACGTATTATTTTCGAGACTGTATTAGGAACAGCTCTCAGCCGATCAAGCTATGCTTTGAGCTGCCTCAAGACAGTCCTGCAAATCGAACCTGACTATGAATACCGGCTATTAGACTATTACCAGTCACGTGATCGCATAGCGTAGAAATACGGACGCCGGTGAATATAATTTTCGTTGAAATATGAAGAATGTATATCTATATCAACATACGTATAAGGAATTCTACGTCACGTCAATCAAAAAATGACCTCGTATTTTTTCAATCTATTCATACTTTTTTTCACATGAAATAAAGGTAAAAAGAATCGACACGCATTTTGGTGTTCGTCCGAATTATGTTTGTTTTCGAAAGTTACAAGACAATCATTCAATTTTGATCCAAAAGGAGCTCGGATATATCCGGTTCTATTCGACGTAAAGACATCATTTACAGTGCATTCGGAAGGTGAACGAATAAGCTTTCATAAAAAAAATGCAATGTTGAACATTATTGAAAATCCCAATTTTTATAAACAATTCAAATATTTGACGATTTTTACCTCATTAATGACAAGTTTTCGAATTATAAAAAAAATAGTTTCGGGTTCCTTATTAAATTCTGTATTACTAGTAAATTTTTCAAGCGGAATCGGAAAGGAGTCTACTTTTTTTTTCTATTATTCATTAGGCGCTGCGTCGTGCCGAGCGCGATACACTGGGCTGTTTAAAAGTATTTGAAACCGAATGCCCGTGAGGGGTGGAAGAGGATAGCCGCGTCACCCGCCCCACTCCGGCGACAGCTCGGCTGCTCCGTCTCACTTGTTTCATTACCCTCTCTCTCGCCACGGTTAACGCGGGAAGCGGAGTAGCCCGCGCTTTCTAGCTAGGCAACGCCCTTAATACGTATCTGTCACTCCGTGTAATATCCGACGATTGATTTTATGCGCACGTGCACATGTGCACGCTGCTAAAAAAAAGCACACAAATCTCGGGATATATAAGGAAAAAATTGTTTATTACCACCCAGAATATTGAAATAGAGTGTCATAAAAGTAACCAGCTTGAAATGACAAAGCATAACAAAGATACTAGAATATAGAAATTCAACATCTAATAACAGAGAAACGGATATATATTGCCATTACACGCATTTTGCTTAATATACAGGTAGTAGCGTATCAAAATTCAACGTGTTACAGCGAGAAATAAGTACACGCTACTCAACATGGTTCTTGGAGTGTTTAATCACTCATCAAGAGTTCTCTTCTAATGCTAATCGGGATGGGATGAGTGAATGAGAGGGTGAATGAATAAAACCTTAATTTTGCAAGGTAAGAAAAGGATGCTTGTTTCGGCATAATTTCCCTCACGAAACAGAGGGAAAAACCGAAGCGAATCAAATATTTATTCAACACAAATCAAATTGACGGGATACAGGGCAATAAATTCGCTGGCGCATTTTTTCTCAATTAAATTGAATGATCATTCAATAATATTAAACTAGCTTACTAAGTACGGATTTAAATAAATAAAACGCCGCAACTTCTGACGGTCACGTGGAAGCGGGGTAACGGGGAGCGTCCAAGATGGCCCACAGCCGTGCAAACAGCGGTCTCGACGTCTCGGGGATCGAATGCTGAGATGCTCGGGCAACAGATCTGTCGCCGCGTTGACTCTCGCCCCGGGAACGGGCACCTCCCATCACCGAAAGATCACCATCAACGCTTCCCCACAAACCAAACATACACACGCGCGAACCTTGAAACTACGCTAAACGGAACAGATGATGCAATCGCGACGCACGAACAGAAAAAAAAGCTTCACAACACGTCCTACCTATTCGAGCGCTCGATCCTAACTAACTCACGCTATACCCCCACTACGCACAGCAACCGCCGCCACGCGGCCGGAAACCATCAACATCGCGGGGCCTGAGCGGGTGGTGTAAATAAAATTGATAATTCTTTTTTCGATTGAGTTTGATGTCTGTGAGTACTTGTCAAAAAATTAAGTCTCCAAAATTTTTAGCTTTACAAAAAATTTTTTAATGTTCGTTCGAATGACTAATATTTTTCTTCTTGTATATACAGGGTGACCACGATAAGGCCACCCCCTTCCAAAATCTAGCCGCGTGATAATTTGAGAAATTTTTTGCATGGTTTTTGAAGGAATTGCGATGATCTCTCCAATAGCGAAGTCGAAATTTTTTTAGAAACAACCGTGTTTGCGCGCGAAAAAAAAATTTTCGATTTCGGGACTAAAAATAGGGTTGAATTTTTTTTCTGAAAATACGCAAAATCCTGAGTGCGGGTATCAAAGATTTTCCGGGATTCGTCAAACCAATCATCCACAAATAAATCTCAAAATTCGAACTTTTTGTCGAAAATTCGGCACTAACTGGCGGAACAGGTGGAATTGAAATATCTGGCAAAATCGACCAGCGCCAACTTCACCCGAGCCCAGGTAGCGGTATACGATATGTCATTGACGATTCTGCGCGATGAGTTTCGTTGGATTGACTTTCTCTGTTTGCAGCTAGGCGAGCAGCAAGATTAGTAGTTTGAAAATATCTGTATTGAGAGAAGCGTGACAAAAACGTCCGCATTTAAAATTATCAATGATAATCAACACGAAAACAGCATAACGGGAGGTTAACAAGCATTTTGTTATCATCGGTTGCCAGTGACAACCGTTGTAGCGCGGAGGTTAGCAAACGCTCGCGCGTGGCCGATCCGGCCGATCAAGATCCCGCTATTACCGTTTGCCGACGCGGCGACGACGAGATGATGTAGCGCAAAAATTGCAATTCTTTCGAAAATGATCATCGAATCAACCCGATTCTGTCAAAGTGCAGCCTTATTGACAAAGGCTTATCACTCTTATTTTACAGAAAAATGATTTGAAGAAACGAACAGAATCCACCCGAATTTTGACAGTGTATTGCTTGTTCATCGCAAAATTCTAGGTCAGTTTATTTATATACTGGAGAACGATGCGCGAAAATTGGTTAATTCTGACACCGTGTATTTACTTTCGTACGTCGAATATTTCCGCGGCAACAAAGCACGTGGGTGGCCGACTTTTCTGTGATTCTAGTAGTAACAATGAGCGCAATATTGCCACGACCCAGCGTTATTTTCACGCAATGATGAAACCGGGGACAGTAAACTACGGTTCGAAATTATTTTCGAGGAAAATATGCCGTTGCATTTTGGAATTTCGTTAATTGTCCGACAAATTGATACGTAATGCGTAAGAACGAAATGACTCGCATTTGTTTAGAACGAAACCCTTGCATTGCTCTCTACTTCGATACGAAAATCGTACTATTCTTATCCAGATGACAGAAGTATGTGCGAAGCACGACAGGCTGAGTTTTGTTAAAGGACGGCGGAAGTATGGCCGATGTTATGACAGAAGTAAAAGCATGAAGGAATAATCGTCAGGTTATGATTCATCTACCTTTTACCTGTGATTTTTTCATTTCGTGGGCGACAAAGACAGTATTTTTTCGTAAATGCCATCGCCACGCCTTACTTTCCATTTCAATTCAATGACAGTTCGTCAATGACAATGATTAGCAAAATAATATTGAGTTTGTAAACCGATGCAGAGATTTGATACTTAATTCTATACAATTCCTTACAGACATGGTAATACAAATGTTTGATTAGTCTTTACATGTGCAATGAAATATTTTGTTTCATTCAAAATATGTACAATGCGTAAATTCGGGAATCCGTTATTTCTTGGGATCGCAAATAGTATTGCACAACAGAATTATGCACCTTCGATACTCCTCGTGTGTTAATCCGTCCTCCTCGCTGAAAATTTTTTCAACGAATGCTGAAATTTACAGGGACGCGGGCATAATATTTGCAATGTTGCCCGCTACATTTCATACATTGAATAATGCGTAATTACTTTTCACTGCGTAGTAAATATTCTCCGGCATTGCTTCGTGTTTGCCTTTCCCGGTTGGACTCATCTCTGTCAAACTATCGTTGTCTAAGATAATTTTGAAGAGTGCTCGGTTCGTTTCTTTCCGACTCTTGTACATAATCTCGGTGACGGCGGCCATTTGCACATTGTCAACCCACACGTCGTATCCTATGCTTAACCGTACTTGATGACAATTCAAAAATGATAATTATCTTATCAAAATTAGTGACAATTTAGTGTAAAAGTATTACCAACAGATCGTTTTCCGCCACTCGGTGCTGTTACTTTCAGGACAATTTGAAAAGTTTTGCATGAACTCCTCGTATTTTCGTGACACCATTCTCGCATTACAGAAACTCTGAAACTCAGGTTTATTTGCAATAAGATTCATTAGAGTTTAGTAGTATTCGATACGAGCCTTTAGTAAGAAGAAACTTATCTTGCGTTTCATTTCTGGTCTCGTTCTGTGTTATCGTCCGCGAAAAGCCATTCCTTGCTGTCGTCCACACCACACGGAACTGTCGTCGCATCTGTTTTTGAGAATCAAATATGAGGATTAGAAAAATACGAGGCACATATTTCGATAAAATTAGACTCAACATTTTTGGAACTACAGATGCAGTTTAACGTGCATCAAAATCAAACGAATGTGCACTCGACTTTTTACGATTTTCGTGACACCATTCTCGCATTACAGAAACGCTGAAGCTCAAATTTATCCGCAATAAGAATCAATCGTTAGAGTTTTGTAGTGTTTAATATGAGCGTTTAATAAAAAGAAACTTGTCTTGCGTTTCACGTCTGATTTTGCCAACTCTTCGTGTCCGCCGATAGCCATACCTTGCTTATCCTCGAGACCCCACGGGACTATCGTCTTACCTATTTTCAACATTAAACAGCACAATAAGAGAAATACGAGGTGCCTTTTTGATGATACCGATTCCTATGTTATTCAAAAATCAGATGCAGTTTTGTGTGCGGTAGCAAACAAAAAGAGTTTTGACGTCCCACCACTTCTGTTATATTATTTTCACACATCTGAGGATTTTTTTTTTAACCCTCTAAATAACAATAATAATAATTCATGACAGTTTCGCGTTGTCAATCATTGAAGATTTGTAAAAAGAATCATATCTCACATTTCATTCCTGGTTCCGTTGCCTGAGGAGATGCTCGATGTGCCCTCCGTTCTGCTGGACAGTGAGTGCGAGCCGTTTCCGGATCGACCCTCGCACCCGTTGCATCTCCCTAACAGGAATAGCGGCACACGCTTCGGCGATGCGGTGGCGCATGTCGTGTTTCGTTGTGGGGGCCCGTTCGTAGACGATTTCCTTGATTCTACTCCAGAACCAGAAATCACGGACGGTAAGATCTGGTGAGCGCGCTGGCCACCTAACCGGACCTCTCGTACCGATCCAGCGCTCCGGGAACATGGCGTCCAGGATTGCCTTGTTCGCGTTACTGTTGTGAGCAGGGGCCCCGTCCTGCTGCCACCAAACCTGGTCCATACGGATGGGGTTTCCGTCCATCAGGCGGGGGAGTTCCTCAGTGAGTACGGTCCTGTACTTGGCAGACGTCAGATTTCCGTCGAGGAAAATGGGCCCGAGGATCCTGTCCTGTAATACTCCAATCCAGACGTGGAGCTTCCAACGGTGCTGGTTGTCCTGTTCGACGATCCAGTGTGGGTTTTCCGGAGCCCACCAACGACAGTTCTGCTTGTTGACGAGCTCGAGGTTCGTGAACAGCGCTTAGTCCGTAAAGCACACGTTCCTGAAGAAATCGGGATCCTCCTGCAGACGCTCCAGTCCCTAGCGACAGTACGTCAGTCTTCGTTCGGCATCACCTGGGCACAGCTTTTGCACCGGCTGGTACTTGAACGGACGGTTCAGCTCACGTGCGATTTTTCTCACGGATTCTCGAGGAACCTATGTAGGGAATTAATTACTTCTTTTAGAAAGCACGAAGAGACAATTATCGCATTGACCCCTAAATATACGTTGAATTTGTGTCCAGAATTGTCTCGTCTCTAATAAATCTCACCCAACAGAACGAGGTATGACTTGGTAATAAAATTTCGCATCAAACCGACGGGCAAATATCTCGCTGAACTGACGAGTCAATGGATTTTCGGCTTAATTACAATTCACCTGAATGAATGTAAAATATCTTGATTAATGAGAATTAACTGAATCACTAAATTTAACTGAAATATTGAGAATTAACTGAGACACAACTGAATTACGGAAAATTAAATCAAGTATATTCGAATTACTTTGGGTTCATGCCAGAATTATATGTTTACAGAGAGTAAAAATTAAATAAAAATGTGAAATCAAGTAGAGTTAAGAAAAATAATTTGAATCAATTGGAAATGCGAAAGAATGAATTCAAAACTTTTCAACCTCACTTGAATTAGCGTGAATTATCAAGAATTGAAATTTATGAATTGAAACGAATCAAGTTGAATTATATGAATCTACCTCACTCAAAAGAATTGATTTCAAGTAAGAAAATTAAGTTAAACTACATTAATTTATTCAGATTAATTCAACTCAAACAATTACCGTGTCACTCAAATCTCGAATTATTTCCCCCTCGCATGAAACGAACAGTTCAGGTTGCCCGCGCACCATTGATTTTAATGTGACTAACTAAAATACGGTTGATTCTGGTCAGTTGGAAGTTTCTGGAAACGCCGGAAGCAATATTTAAAAAATCATCTAATCACGGGGTCAATCCGAAATTGATGAAAACACTAAATTGAATTTTTTAGCGTTCTCACAGATCCTTGAAAAGGTTTGGATATTCTTTACCCCGAAGCGGATACACGGAAAAATGTTGCACAGCAATTGGTAATTTTATAGACTCTATTGCGTCAAAAAAATTCGAGAAAACCAATAATAGAGAGTGTTGAAACTAGCGAATTTGGCACGGAATGCCCCATACGTACATCTCAGAATAAATTAAATTGAGAAAAAATATAACGAAGAAAAAAGAAACATCCCCAGTGTCCTCGCGAGGCGTCTGAGGCTCTGTCTTCCGTTTTCCTGGACGGCGTGTTCCACCGCTGCTCGGACAGGGCCATCCCGCACCGGCTTGATGCGCTGCTCTCGTGCCCGCTACAGCACGCCGTGCTCCTGCTCCGTTGCCACCAGCCTAGAGATGAAGTTTCGCATACTCGAATCATACATTGTTGCGAAGTTTCACAAGCATCGGTTTCTTACAGGAAAAAAATTGACGTAGCCGACAGTTATGTCGAATAAATGCTTAAAATATATTATTCAGGGCAATGCGCGCAAGCTGCATCGAGTTTCAGTGCAAATTAACACGATTATGCAATTCTGAAAATTATTTCATTGCGAACATCGTACCTTCGAAAGGACTGCCTCGACGGTGGCTGCCCGTCCTCCGGGAATCGCTCTCGGTACATCCTCGCCGATCCTGTAAAGTTGTTCCCGGTCTCCGCTAGTATCCGATGCATTCTGGTCGTCCGCACGTCCCTGTCCATCTTAATCTCTAATTTTCTAGCAACAACTATTCTAACAATACAGCTACAGTAACTCAACGTTGGTAAAATTAGTGGTAAAATAAAAATATTCTTCAACAACTAACTACGCTACAGTTGAACGTGTAAAATCAAAAACACTCACAACACTTCACGGTAACTTAACGATTATAAACGTAATGCGAATATTTAAATGGTTAAAACTACGGGTAATGCTACGAATAAACGTGGCAATAATATGGATTTTGGCGAAGTTTTGGTTGAAACTCTGATTTTGGTTGGTGATGCTTCGAGCGAATCTTAGCGTCTGTTTGCTGAAATCAGCGCGAAACAATGCCAGATCTTCGATTGTTGTTTAATACGCCTGACGCGCCGAGCTGCGTCCGTTGGTTCGAACCATTAGGATATCTTACGATCCCGAATGTATTCATTTATTGTTACACGCTGCTGTCCGACAGTGTGTGAAATAACCAACGGACGCAGCTCGGCGCGTCAGGCGTATTAAACAACAATCGAAGATCTGGCATTGTTTCGCGCTGATTTCAGCAAACAGACGCTAAGATTCGCTCGAAGCATCACCAACCAAAATCAGAGTTTCAACCAAAACTTCGCCAAAATCCATATTATTGCCACGTTTATTCGTAGCATTACCCGTAGTTTTAACCATTTAAATATTCGCATTACGTTTATAATCGTTAAGTTACCGTGAAGTGTTGTGAGTGTTTTTGATTTTACACGTTCAACTGTAGCGTAGTTAGTTGTTGAAGAATATTTTTATTTTACCACTAATTTTACCAACGTTGAGTTACTGTAGCTGTATTGTTAGAATAGTTGTTGCTAGAAAATTAGAGATTAAGAAGGACAGGGACGTGCGGACGACCAGAATGCATCGGATACTAGCGGAGACCGGGAACAACTTTACAGGATCGGCGAGGATGTACCGAGAGCGATTCCCGGAGGACGGGCAGCCACCGTCGAGGCAGTCCTTTCGAAGGTACGATGTTCGCAATGAAATAATTTTCAGAATTGCATAATCGTGTTAATTTGCACTGAAACTCGATGCAGCTTGCGCGCATTGCCCTGAATAATATATTTTAAGCATTTATTCGACATAACTGTCGGCTACGTCAATTTTTTTCCTGTAAGAAACCGATGCTTGTGAAACTTCGCAACAATGTATGATTCGAGTATGCGAAACTTCATCTCTAGGCTGGTGGCAACGGAGCAGGAGCACGGCGTGCTGTAGCGGGCACGAGAGCAGCGCATCAAGCCGGTGCGGGATGGCCCTGTCCGAGCAGCGGTGGAACACGCCGTCCAGGAAAACGGAAGACAGAGCCTCAGACGCCTCGCGAGGACACTGGGGATGTTTCTTTTTTCTTCGTTATATTTTTTCTCAATTTAATTTATTCTGAGATGTACGTATGGGGCATTCCGTGCCAAATTCGCTAGTTTCAACACTCTCTATTATTGGTTTTCTCGAATTTTTTTGACGCAATAGAGTCTATAAAATTACCAATTGCTGTGCAACATTTTTCCGTGTATCCGCTTCGGGGTAAAGAATATCCAAACCTTTTCAAGGATCTGTGAGAACGCTAAAAAATTCAATTTAGTGTTTTCATCAATTTCGGATTGACCCCGTGATTAGATGATTTTTTAAATATTGCTTCCGGCGTTTCCAGAAACTTCCAACTGACCAGAATCAACCGTATTTTAGTTAGTCACATTAAAATCAATGGTGCGCGGGCAACCTGAACTGTTCGTTTCATGCGAGGGGGAAATAATTCGAGATTTGAGTGACACGGTAATTGTTTGAGTTGAATTAATCTGAATAAATTAATGTAGTTTAACTTAATTTTCTTACTTGAAATCAATTCTTTTGAGTGAGGTAGATTCATATAATTCAACTTGATTCGTTTCAATTCATAAATTTCAATTCTTGATAATTCACGCTAATTCAAGTGAGGTTGAAAAGTTTTGAATTCATTCTTTCGCATTTCCAATTGATTCAAATTATTTTTCTTAACTCTACTTGATTTCACATTTTTATTTAATTTTTACTCTCTGTAAACATATAATTCTGGCATGAACCCAAAGTAATTCGAATATACTTGATTTAATTTTCCGTAATTCAGTTGTGTCTCAGTTAATTCTCAATATTTCAGTTAAATTTAGTGATTCAGTTAATTCTCATTAATCAAGATATTTTACATTCATTCAGGTGAATTGTAATTAAGCCGAAAATCCATTGACTCGTCAGTTCAGCGAGATATTTGCCCGTCGGTTTGATGCGAAATTTTATTACCAAGTCATACCTCGTTCTGTTGGGTGAGATTTATTAGAGACGAGACAATTCTGGACACAAATTCAACGTATATTTAGGGGTCAATGCGATAATTGTCTCTTCGTGCTTTCTAAAAGAAGTAATTAATTCCCTACATAGGTTCCTCGAGAATCCGTGAGAAAAATCGCACGTGAGCTGAACCGTCCGTTCAAGTACCAGCCGGTGCAAAAGCTGTGCCCAGGTGATGCCGAACGAAGACTGACGTACTGTCGCTAGGGACTGGAGCGTCTGCAGGAGGATCCCGATTTCTTCAGGAACGTGTGCTTTACGGACTAAGCGCTGTTCACGAACCTCGAGCTCGTCAACAAGCAGAACTGTCGTTGGTGGGCTCCGGAAAACCCACACTGGATCGTCGAACAGGACAACCAGCACCGTTGGAAGCTCCACGTCTGGATTGGAGTATTACAGGACAGGATCCTCGGGCCCATTTTCCTCGACGGAAATCTGACGTCTGCCAAGTACAGGACCGTACTCACTGAGGAACTCCCCCGCCTGATGGACGGAAACCCCATCCGTATGGACCAGGTTTGGTGGCAGCAGGACGGGGCCCCTGCTCACAACAGTAACGCGAACAAGGCAATCCTGGACGCCATGTTCCCGGAGCGCTGGATCGGTACGAGAGGTCCGGTTAGGTGGCCAGCGCGCTCACCAGATCTTACCGTCCGTGATTTCTGGTTCTGGAGTAGAATCAAGGAAATCGTCTACGAACGGGCCCCCACAACGAAACACGACATGCGCCACCGCATCGCCGAAGCGTGTGCCGCTATTCCTGTTAGGGAGATGCAACGGGTGCGAGGGTCGATCCGGAAACGGCTCGCACTCACTGTCCAGCAGAACGGAGGGCACATCGAGCATCTCCTCAGGCAACGGAACCAGGAATGAAATGTGAGATATGATTCTTTTTACAAATCTTCAATGATTGACAACGCGAAACTGTCATGAATTATTATTATTGTTATTTAGAGGGTTAAAAAAAAAATCCTCAGATGTGTGAAAATAATATAACAGAAGTGGTGGGACGTCAAAACTCTTTTTGTTTGCTACCGCACACAAAACTGCATCTGATTTTTGAATAACATAGGAATCGGTATCATCAAAAAGGCACCTCGTATTTCTCTTATTGTGCTGTTTAATGTTGAAAATAGGTAAGACGATAGTCCCGTGGGGTCTCGAGGATAAGCAAGGTATGGCTATCGGCGGACACGAAGAGTTGGCAAAATCAGACGTGAAACGCAAGACAAGTTTCTTTTTATTAAACGCTCATATTAAACACTACAAAACTCTAACGATTGATTCTTATTGCGGATAAATTTGAGCTTCAGCGTTTCTGTAATGCGAGAATGGTGTCACGAAAATCGTAAAAAGTCGAGTGCACATTCGTTTGATTTTGATGCACGTTAAACTGCATCTGTAGTTCCAAAAATGTTGAGTCTAATTTTATCGAAATATGTGCCTCGTATTTTTCTAATCCTCATATTTGATTCTCAAAAACAGATGCGACGACAGTTCCGTGTGGTGTGGACGACAGCAAGGAATGGCTTTTCGCGGACGATAACACAGAACGAGACCAGAAATGAAACGCAAGATAAGTTTCTTCTTACTAAAGGCTCGTATCGAATACTACTAAACTCTAATGAATCTTATTGCAAATAAACCTGAGTTTCAGAGTTTCTGTAATGCGAGAATGGTGTCACGAAAATACGAGGAGTTCATGCAAAACTTTTCAAATTGTCCTGAAAGTAACAGCACCGAGTGGCGGAAAACGATCTGTTGGTAATACTTTTACACTAAATTGTCACTAATTTTGATAAGATAATTATCATTTTTGAATTGTCATCAAGTACGGTTAAGCATAGGATACGACGTGTGGGTTGACAATGTGCAAATGGCCGCCGTCACCGAGATTATGTACAAGAGTCGGAAAGAAACGAACCGAGCACTCTTCAAAATTATCTTAGACAACGATAGTTTGACAGAGATGAGTCCAACCGGGAAAGGCAAACACGAAGCAATGCCGGAGAATATTTACTACGCAGTGAAAAGTAATTACGCATTATTCAATGTATGAAATGTAGCGGGCAACATTGCAAATATTATGCCCGCGTCCCTGTAAATTTCAGCATTCGTTGAAAAAATTTTCAGCGAGGAGGACGGATTAACACACGAGGAGTATCGAAGGTGCATAATTCTGTTGTGCAATACTATTTGCGATCCCAAGAAATAACGGATTCCCGAATTTACGCATTGTACATATTTTGAATGAAACAAAATATTTCATTGCACATGTAAAGACTAATCAAACATTTGTATTACCATGTCTGTAAGGAATTGTATAGAATTAAGTATCAAATCTCTGCATCGGTTTACAAACTCAATATTATTTTGCTAATCATTGTCATTGACGAACTGTCATTGAATTGAAATGGAAAGTAAGGCGTGGCGATGGCATTTACGAAAAAATACTGTCTTTGTCGCCCACGAAATGAAAAAATCACAGGTAAAAGGTAGATGAATCATAACCTGACGATTATTCCTTCATGCTTTTACTTCTGTCATAACATCGGCCATACTTCCGCCGTCCTTTAACAAAACTCAGCCTGTCGTGCTTCGCACATACTTCTGTCATCTGGATAAGAATAGTACGATTTTCGTATCGAAGTAGAGAGCAATGCAAGGGTTTCGTTCTAAACAAATGCGAGTCATTTCGTTCTTACGCATTACGTATCAATTTGTCGGACAATTAACGAAATTCCAAAATGCAACGGCATATTTTCCTCGAAAATAATTTCGAACCGTAGTTTACTGTCCCCGGTTTCATCATTGCGTGAAAATAACGCTGGGTCGTGGCAATATTGCGCTCATTGTTACTACTAGAATCACAGAAAAGTCGGCCACCCACGTGCTTTGTTGCCGCGGAAATATTCGACGTACGAAAGTAAATACACGGTGTCAGAATTAACCAATTTTCGCGCATCGTTCTCCAGTATATAAATAAACTGACCTAGAATTTTGCGATGAACAAGCAATACACTGTCAAAATTCGGGTGGATTCTGTTCGTTTCTTCAAATCATTTTTCTGTAAAATAAGAGTGATAAGCCTTTGTCAATAAGGCTGCACTTTGACAGAATCGGGTTGATTCGATGATCATTTTCGAAAGAATTGCAATTTTTGCGCTACATCATCTCGTCGTCGCCGCGTCGGCAAACGGTAATAGCGGGATCTTGATCGGCCGGATCGGCCACGCGCGAGCGTTTGCTAACCTCCGCGCTACAACGGTTGTCACTGGCAACCGATGATAACAAAATGCTTGTTAACCTCCCGTTATGCTGTTTTCGTGTTGATTATCATTGATAATTTTAAATGCGGACGTTTTTGTCACGCTTCTCTCAATACAGATATTTTCAAACTACTAATCTTGCTGCTCGCCTAGCTGCAAACAGAGAAAGTCAATCCAACGAAACTCATCGCGCAGAATCGTCAATGACATATCGTATACCGCTACCTGGGCTCGGGTGAAGTTGGCGCTGGTCGATTTTGCCAGATATTTCAATTCCACCTGTTCCGCCAGTTAGTGCCGAATTTTCGACAAAAAGTTCGAATTTTGAGATTTATTTGTGGATGATTGGTTTGACGAATCCCGGAAAATCTTTGATACCCGCACTCAGGATTTTGCGTATTTTCAGAAAAAAAATTCAACCCTATTTTTAGTCCCGAAATCGAAAATTTTTTTTTCGCGCGCAAACACGGTTGTTTCTAAAAAAATTTCGACTTCGCTATTGGAGAGATCATCGCAATTCCTTCAAAAACCATGCAAAAAATTTCTCAAATTATCACGCGGCTAGATTTTGGAGGGGGGTGGCCACCTTATCGTGGTCACCCTGTAGATGTATAAATTAGGTTGCAGTATTTTCTCACGTAAACACAATTCCTTGGAACACACAAAAAAAGAACTGCTCGAATATATGAAGTACGTTAGCAATAGTCTATAATCTTTCTATCTAATAAAAAAGTTCTGAACAAATGAAAAAGAAGTAGCAACCGATGGAAAAGATGATAATAACAATAGTATAACAAATGTTATGATAACAATAGTATACGCATGAAGTTGGCGGTGGAGTGAGATGCCGAAAATAGAACAAAATGCATCTAGCAAAAAAAACTTCCTCTGACAGCTGTCATCGGCTGTTTATGACAGTCTTTCACAAATATCTTTATAGGTATTTGTTTCTGACACGCAAAAAAACATGCAAACGAGAATTATCAAGATGATTCCCGACCGGAATTGTCTTTTTCGCGCGCCGGCGTATTGTGTATACGGTACTCAAGATCGACACGCAGAGGTGAGACTGAGTATCATTTCAAATATATCACACTGGCAAACATGTCAGCAGAAGTCATGAAACAGAACTCGAGGAGAGTTATATCAGAGAAGAAATAGGTTTTCTCGGATCCTGTAAATCCTTGATCCGGTTAACCACTTGTGACGGGTTTTGAGTCCGCACTAATAATGGGGAGGGGAGGAGCAATTAGAGACAGGGTGGATAGAATAGGTAAAACTTTGTGTGTATATTTGTGAGGGGGGGTTGACTTAAAACTAATAAAGGTACAAAGGGGTTGTAGACGTTAGTGGTGACTGATCACGCCTCAGCCCTTAGCGTCACTCAATCCTAACTTACAGATACGCGCGCGGGGGGGGGAAAGAGCGTGTAGGGGGGACGGGGAGTGTGGGGTAGGAAGGGTCGGTATTGCGGGGGGGGGGGGGGGGGGGGTGGTGTAGTGTGACGGGGAGTGTGAGGTAGAAAAGGTTGGTATTGCGAGGGGAGGTGGTGTAGTATGACGGGGAGGGTGAGGTAGAAAGGGTTGGTATTGCGAGGGGAGCGGCAGATCGGCTGTAGGTTGCAGGCTAACCTGGTGTCGTCGGTGTGTGTGGGTTACGATGTATAACGGTGTGTAGGGTGTGTCTCTCTCGTTCTCTCTCTCTGTCGGTGTGTGTAACTGTGTGTCTCTCTCGTTCTCTCTCTCTGGCGGTGTGTGTAACTGTGTGTCTTTCTCGTTCTCTCTTGGCTTCTCGTGGGTAAACTTGTTGCTGCTTCGCAGGCCGTGATCGTACTGCCCGCTGGCGCTCGGCTCCGCCGAGCGTCAGTGGGCTTCGGTTACCTTCGCGTGTTTCCCGACGGGACGGGACTCACCCGTTCGGCTCTTCCCCGCGGGTTTGGGGTTTGTTGTGACTTGCACTCTAGGTGCAACGTCACACACTAAGTAAGGGCCTTCCCAGTTTCTTTGTAGTTTCGGACATCGTCCTTTCTGTCTTCGAGGTTGAAAGAGTCAGACAGAATCTCCGGGATTAAATTTTATATCCCTGGCTCGAATATCATACCGAGTTTTTAATTTGTCTGAAGCCATGGAAATTCTATTTATAGCAAAGCTATGAATTTCTTCTACTATGGGGAAAATAATAACTATAGCAAAATAAGTCGCCAAATGCAATTGGGGATGCATGGCATCGGGGGTTTTGTACATGTGAGTGGATTCGTTTACGAAAACAATCTAAGCAGACCTGCATAGGGAGCCAATAGGAATGTCGGGTTGATCGGAAACAACCGATCAACAGTTGCAGACCTGTCATCAAATCAGCATAAATGAATTCACCTGTCTAATAGACAACGCATAAGGAAATAGTGAGGCGCGCAGCAGCGAAGCCCCTAGTGGGTAAAAAAAAAAATTGATCGCGCCGCCCTCTAAAACGGATCCGAATGATGAAAGAAAATCTACGCGAAGTCCCAGCTATGCCCGTTAAGAGGAAGACGTGGCTGTAAGCATGAACTTAAATTTAATTATCAATTTTTTTTCATGTTCGGAGAAATTTTGAATTTTCAAATCTAGTTTATTAGTCAATTTTTTTTAACGTTCTGAGACTATTGTATATTGGTATTCAATATACAGATGAAATAATAAGGTCCTTCATACTAGATTTGATGAGAGTTCAGTTCTACCATCCTATTATTTTGAAACAATAATTCGATTTAGCTGCTGTTGAACGTTTTTAATCACATCAAAATCGGACATAATCAATCAAAACGTAATATTCAAAAAAATGTACACATAAGATATCGATACCAGTTCGTTCAGTACGAATTTATTCATTTAAAACACAGAAATATCTCAAAAGATTGCATATTACAAGAATTTTACTTATATCGATCCGACTGAAAGTTTCGCATAACCGTCTGTTTTTTTGCATCGGGGAATTTTTTTCGGTACTCGCTTATAATCTGCAGTATGTATTGCTTTTGAGTTTCGTTTTTTGTCAAAATATTATTAACACTTTCGATTAAACAAACTGCCCTCTCTGCTACATCGTTAGCATCTTTTAAATTCTTTACTATTTTTAAACCCTCTGTAAAATGTTTATCCTGAAACCACAAGTACGGATCTATTGTTAAAAATCCTCGATTGATATTGAATCTATCGAAAAAAATTCAGGGATTGCGAAGTTACAAAGTAGTCCATCTCTTTGTCTAATAAGTGATCGATGTTTTTCGGATTAATTTGGAATCGTGTCGAGCTATTCTCATATGATCTTCCTTCACTCGAATTTATTTCAAACGACATTTCGCGCCTCACATCTGATGATAATTTTTCATCGAAAAATGCAATCGCAGCTGATTCTGGACTAAGGTACCATAAATGATTTTGTAACTTGAGCAATGTTACCCGAGATACATCAGCGTCAACTGATTTATAATTATGAAGCTTTTTTAAAAATTGCAAATCGTGGTTAGGAGCCTGAGGTGTAAGTGGAGCCGTGAACCAAGCCCTCACATAGATTATCACGATGAAAATACATACATCCCAAAGTGCCTTCTCTTCTTTTTTTGTCAGTTTGAATACCTCGCGAAATAAATAGATTTTTATACAATATCTCGCTTTGGACATCCATCGGGCATGATGATATGCGCCTGGAAATCTGAATCTAACACCGCGAGATGGAATAACACCGAGGAATATTTGCGTCAATTCTAGAAGTTCCTTATAATCGTCTCTTGGTTGCATATTTGTCAAAGTATCTTCAACGAAATAATTAATACTTTCAACATTGTCAATCAATACTTTCTGTACATTTCCACTCTCTATTCCGCTCTCATATTTACTTTTATCCAGCTGAGGCCAAGTTTCTTGGAACCTCTTGAATATGAGAACACTCGGACCAGAAGTTCCGGGCATTTTTTCCTCGAAGACACTTCTAAGAATTATTTCAAAAATGTGGTGTCGGCAAGGTAACAATAAAAGATCTCGTTCCAACATTTGCTCCAAAAGAACTGCTGCGCCCTTTACCCCACCAAGATTGGCCGCCATCGTATCACATCACAAAGCCTTTACTGCATCGCAAAGCCCCCAATCCCCAAGAACTTCATAAATGGCTTTTGCTTGAGCTACTCCCGTTCCATTAACTAGCTCGGGTATTCCTAACAGTTGGTCAACATCGCCATTGGTGATGCCAATGGGTAGCCTATACAATACGTCACGCTTCAACGAATTAGGAAGCATTTTTCTATCCAAATGTAGAACGACTGAATTTACGTCGACATTTTTAAATAATGTCCTAATATTTTTTTCTTTTTTTTCTCGTAATTTTTGCGTATAACGCTGAATCGATGTTCTATTGATTATTGAAGAATCCAAATCATGACCTAATGATCGAGCTATAGCAGAAATCAGATGTACAGAATCTCTGTCGCTCAATTTACCATTTGTCCAATGCCGCAACTAATTTTTCGTCAATGAGACGGATCATTCCACGCGGTTTTTTGGGGATGGATGGCCCAGCATCATCCTCAACCTCGATAGAAGAAGAGTCATCTGTATCCTCTATGGAAATGTTTGAATAAGTTCCAACGCTTGTTTCACTGAGACTTTGAAGAGAAACGCTTTCCGAGCTTGTCTCTAATTCCACAAATCGATCTTGAAAATAAAATGAAAAATGAGCGGATGGTAATTCTTTACACTATTATTATTCGAACGAGATATGAAACTGTCACTAATAATTTTGAGAAAACTTACTCAATAATTCTTTTTCAGCGATGCTTCTTTTTAATCTTCGCGCTTTAATTACCTGTCTCTGCAATTTAGCTTTTCCTTTTGTATCATAGATGGTCTCGATTTCTCCAATGAATCCGATTCGCCTATCTTTTCTCTGATTTTTAAAAAAATCTTTTCCTCTCTCATCAATCATTTCGAGCACATTTCCGTGGGCAATATCGAACAGGTTATTGAACTGCGAGGTGAAATCTATTTCTCGTTTTTCGTTAAAACTCTGTCCATGATTTTTTTGTATCTTTCGCCAGTCTTCATATAAGTTTTCCAATTTTTGTACACACCGATCCAACTTTCCTGTCGGCAAACGAGCTTTTGCTCAAAAAATCGTTGCTTCGTTTATCGTCAATGTTGAACTTTCACGTAAAGTTAATTTTAATTCTCGCAGATTGAAGAACAAATCTTTAAGAACTTGTAATCGAGACGGTAGCTTATTGCCGTAAATTTGCGCATCGACGTTGCCGATCAAACAAATATCCGGACAGAGAGTACGTGTTAATGCCATGATTCAATTGCTTTTAACTTCGTACAAAAATAAAATACAGTAATCGATAAGATTTGTCACAAGACATTACACGTACACTGTTCTCCCGCTCCGTATAACTTTGAAAATTATAGTGTCCCAATAATCCAGCACGACACAATATCTTTTTCTTTGCTCTTGTGGCGCCACCTCTTGGCGGCATGTGTCACTATGACGGGACTATCATTCGCTTTTTATGATCGACCGCCAAATTCAAAATAACAAATGAAAAAAACGTGGAGAGTACGTAGATTATTCTTAATAAAAATACCTTTTTGTTTATTTTCATCAAGTAAAATGTTGATGCCTTTATTTATTTATGCATCAATAGTAGGAAATCGGCAAAGTGAATAAAATTTTAACGTATGAATCGTTGTTACGATGATGCAAAAAAATTTTCACGTCAACATGTTAAAAAAAAAAAAAAAAAAAAATAACGACACCGATTATGAAAAAATAAGTAATCGTAGAAATTTTAGAAATAAGGAGAGGGGCTTATTCTACCAATATTTGCTATCGTTTGATTAACGATCGGCACACAAATAGATAGATAGACCTGTTATTATATGCAGAGTTGTAAAAATAGTAATGTAAAAGTAATGCAATACTCATTACTTTAAAGAATGTGTATTGGATAAGTTCTCCATTACAAATTACAAAAGTAATGTATAATGGATGAGTGTTCCATTAAAAATGGAAAAATTGCCATACTCGCATAACGATTTGTGCGAAACAAACGCATGCAAATTAAAAACTTGTCATATTGCTACCTCGTCATTTTATTTCAGTCACTAAATGTTTCTTCTGGACAGAATTCCCCAATTTTGTCGATTTGCATACCTAATTGAATTCAAACTGTGCATTATCGAGATACACGGTGTTGAGTGTGTATGTGTATATATGTATATATAGCAAATTTTTCTCGCTAATAATTAATATGAGTCTTTCATATCGTTCAAATGGTCGGCTGGGTCTGGCCTAATTGGTTCAAATAATATGGTGTACTGAGATACACACATGAACAACCGCATACTGAAGTTTTTAATGTGCACATTGTGACATGACAAGCCTATGAAAATATACACGAGAGTTTAACTAGACTGTTGTTCTGGATAATCCTTGACCACGGGCCAGAACGAACAAGGGTTCCGCAGCTTGGGAGGAACACGGAATCACACAGAGTCTACGAGAAGACGCCAACAGCACCACATTATACCTCGTAGTCTGCATTTCTGTTTCGTATCAATTGTGCCATACCTATAACAAAAAAGGAGAACAACATCTCCGAGGTTCGAAAATTGTAAAACTGACTTCAACAAATGAACCGAGCCAAGGCCTAGTGAAACAAATAGAAGCAATAACAAATCAACGATGGTTCATGGAAGCAGCATCAATACATATTGACTATGGACGAATCTGGAAACGACGAGAAGCAAAGTGTTGTGGAGTGAACGTGTTTGGCGTATCAAAAGGCGTATTTCAAACTGTGTTAATCGTATTTTAAACTGTATGACTGGATGGATGGATGGATGGGTGATTTTTAATTATTAACATTGACGATTTTATTCATACATTTACACCCTTCTCATTTATTTATTTTACAAAATAGGAATGTGTCCTTTTGGTTTTAACGACGTGTGATTCTTCATCAAATTCGTGTGATATAGATAAATGTTAGATCAATAATAGTTGATATCAATTTTGTATTTGTTAGACTGAAGATAAATGTTACAACACGTCAACAAGCCACATATACAAGTTTCAAATGTGCCTCTTCGTGACGAATTTCTAATATGTATTGTAACGTGGCAGTTCGGTTAGGCCTGCCCGTTGCAAGAGACTCCCTGAACCCTGGGCGAGATCCCGGAATCAGGGTTTAGAAAATCGAGTCGCGAAATAATCCTAGAGAGCGCCAGAACTGGAGTCACGCACCCGAGCTTCGACAGGGACGAAATAGCGCATTGCGACCAAGATATTTCAGGCTTTTGTTTTTTTTTATTTTTTTTTGAGTGCACCGGCTACCCTCCAGCGACCAACTCCGACGCCGAACATCTTTCGAGGCAAGGCGAAACCACGGAGATCTCGCGGGAAGGACACCGAGGCTGCGGAGGGGGAGGCAACGCAGATCCCTGCAGCGCGGGAATCCAAGGCGGACGCGATTCCCGCTGGCAGCCGACGCGCCGCAGCCTCCCCGCTCACCCCGCCTACGCCCAACCAAGGCAACCGCGAGATACCAGCTGTCGACGAGGGAGCACCACCCCGCCCAACCCCAGGACTACGTAGAGCTGCGCGGGAGACGACATCGCGATCTAGCCTTAAATTCTGCGCCGCGTAGCGACGACAAGTGCGCGGCAAGTTGCGCAATCCCCAAAATCGATGACCGATCGATTGTTGCGCATTCTTAGGGTGATGACGTCACGAAAGATTAGCGTGACGAGATCGGCGTTGCGACCATCCGAGATCACTCTAGTTCTGGCGGTTCACGAGAACTAGTGAACGTAGCGATTGTGCGTTTTTTTTGTTGTTTGGGTTTTGAGTTATTGCGAGGAAAATGGCCGGAAGAAACCACAAGGGAGTTGGCTCGTTTGTCTCGTGGATGTGGAGCGGTAAGCGCTGTTAACCTTCTTGCGAGAGAATCTCGAGAGATTATTAGTAAAGGCTTGCCGAGGACGGATAGCCAGTGAGGATTGGCGTTAGCGACTGTACTCGAGATTCTTTAGCCGATACATTTGCTTAGTGACCGTAGCCTGAGTTGCGCGTAAGGGAGTAGCGTTAATTTCGGGGGATCCAGGAGATCGAGTCGAGCCACGGGTTGAGCCGAGACATTACTGCCTCGAGTTTGAGTGTAACTGAAATCCGTTACACGGGGTCATTTTACTTCATCCGATACACCCTCCGTTCTCGTGTAGGTCGCGAGCAGTCTCACGGGGAGCATTCGAATTCGCGACCGCGTCCCGCCGTCGCAGAGAAAGTGAAGCTCGGGTGCGCGCTATTAAAAATATTCGTTCCTAGAGGAGGGTCGCGGGTGCCGCGACGAGCCTCGTTTCAGTTTAGTTTTTTTTTCTTTTGGCATAATCAGTTAGTATCAAGTTGGCGATTAGCGCCGTTCTGTAGAGGACGATCGCGATCAGCGCGTCGCGTCCGATTTTGCTTTTGGCTTCTTTTAGTGTGTAAATTATCGGTCACGAGTAGTATAGTGACTAGCGCACGTAGGCCGTAGAGGTCTTCGGGATCCCTTCATATTTTTTTTTCCTTTTTTTTTCTTGATTGATTATTTTGTTTGCTCGGTCTTCTTTTTTTTTGTAAGCTAAGCGCTTGCGTTTGGGATCGCGAGGACAAGCTTCCGCAGTATTGTTATTATTTTTAATTTTTTTTTGTATTATCGCTATTTTGAAATATATTGTTTGATTTTCTTGCTGCTTTGTGAAATAACTTGTCGGCGTACGTGTGGCGTATCTCTCTCTACCCAAAAATTACCCCTCCCCTCTCCGCGGTACTGTGCTACCGAGCATATGGTCGCGGTATATCGTATTATCGATTTCGAGGCGTGTTGACCACGCCAGGCGCCCAACAAATTTCGCGGTATTATTGCAGGTTCAGGGGACATCGTGGACGCCCAATTATTGTGCACGCGGTAAGTTCTCGGTCATTTTCTCCGAGTGACCGAGGAGCGGGAAAAGTCCACGTCACAGTATATATATGTGGTACATATTGTGACGTGGATTTCCCTGCACCTCGGTCACTCGAAATAAATGACCGAGAACTTACCGTGTGCACAATAATTTGGCGTCCGCGAGGTATCCGAGACTTAAAAACAAGATCGCAAAGTTTTGTTGGGCGCCTGGCGTGATCATCACGTCTCGAAATCGTCGATGCGTTATGTCGCGACCATATACTCGATAGCTTAGTACCGCGGAGAGGGGAGGGGTAATTTTTGGGTACAGAGAGAGGTACGAAATACGTACGCCAACACGTTATTTTACGAGGCAATGATAAAATCAACTAATACATTGTCTTCCAACGATAATACAAATAAGAAAAAAAGTACAAAAAAAAAAAATAATCATTCAAGCGTCGCTCATTGCGACTCAAAATCTACAAAACAGAAAATAATAATTCAAACATCGCTCTTCGCGATTCGAAATGCTAAACAATATAAACAATACTTCGTGATTCGCCATTCGCGATTCATACTCAACTACTTAGAATTAACACACAAAAGAAAATAAGAATAATATAACAGAAAAGGAGAAAGAAAAGGTGACTAACTCTAGACGACTCCTTATGCTTACTTGCGCTAGTCGCGGCTCTAACGGTAACCAATAATTTAAAACTAAAGACAAAATTTTACGCGAAGCGCTAACCGCGACCATCCCCTACTATCCACGCCGCTAACCGCCACGTAACACTAAACCACTAGGTCAAAACTACACTGAAATCGTAATCGCCGCTCTAACCGCGATCGTTAATAAATCCAGAAAATTCGTTAAGCCTACGGGCGCTAATCGCCACTTTATTAATAAACAATAATTCAATAATCAAACAGAAGAGAATGTGACTCGCGCGCTATTCGCGTCCCTAGCCGGTATTTTTAATGGCACCGGTCACCAAACGGATCGCCCAGCTGTTATCGAAACGCATCCGTACTCGACTTTCTCCGCGACGTTTGAACGCAGTCTGCGAGTGTGAACGCTCCCCCTTTGACTAGTCGCGACCTCCACGAGAAGTTATACTTTATCGTACTTGATTCGACGTGACCCAGGGTAACGGAATTTGGTTACCCTCACAGTGCAGTAGTCTTGCTGCGACTCAAACCCGTGACGCTACTCGAACTGCCTGGTCGCTAGAAATCGGCTCTACGTTATTCCGCGTAACTCAGACTACGGCCACCAAACGACAGAATTGGCAAACGAATTCCGAGTATTTTTCGACACGCAAATTCCAAAACGGCTATCCTTTATCCGACCAGCCTTCGCTCAATTACCCTCGAAATTCGATCGCAAGATTATCAGCAACGCTTACCGCTCTACATTCAGCTCACAAAGCTTCTAACTCCCTCATTGCCGTGTCCGTTCATCGTGCCTCGCAACAAAACTTCACCTTTTTCTACGCAAAAAGAAGCGGAATGCCAACACAAATTCAAAGGTGTAACCGTCGTAGTTGACCGCCAGAACTAGAGTGATCTCCGATGGCCGATCGGCCGCAACGCCGATATCGTCACGCTAATCCTGCGTGACGCCATCACCCTAAGAATGCGCAATAATCGATCTGTCATCGATTTTGGAGATTGCGCTACTGGACGAGCACCTGTCGTCGCTTCGCGACGCAGAATTTAACGCTAGATCGCGATGTGGTCTTCCACGCAGCTCCACGGTGTCCCGGGGTTGGGCGGGGTGGTGCTCCCTAGTACTATACCAAGGGGGGTTCTGAGTACAAACTCCTTCTTTACCGACCGAGGCGCTCCGCGCAGCCCAGACTCAAACCCTCTTCCGCTCCGCGCAGCCCAGCCGCAAACCCTTGAAGGTTACCCCCACTCTCGTCAGATAAGACGTGCTCTGCGACCTTACTGACAGTTGTATCGGTCGACGGTGAAAATCGCACTGCTTTGCCGGCAATTCTTATCGATCGAGGGGCAAAATCGTGCTGTCTTACCGACAATCTTACCGGCCAAAGGTCAAAGTCTGTAGTGCTTGCCTGCCAACGGTAGAGGGCGCAGCGGGGGGCGAGAACTTTTTTACCGTCCCGCATTCTTTTCTCACGATAGGACTGCTGATGTGTAACATTCACCACTCCGAATTCCTTTCCCAATATCGCTGATGTGTAACATTCACCACTCCGAATTCCTTTCCCAATATCGCTGATGTGTAACATCAACCACCCCCACATTCCTTTCCCACGTCATCAACCACGCGACATTCCAAAATTAATGGTTCTGAGAATTGTTTTTCACTTATTCGGATATCGGTTTGCTATCAACCACGTGACATTTTTTGGCTTGTAACTGCCGTGTGAACTCAACGATGAATTTTGAACGGGTTTAGACAAGACCAGCGTGCAAGGTCGACCGATAACCGCGGTACATTCAGAGCCATGGATCTGCGGTGTTGGGTTACTATCGCCCTGGGAATGCTAAAAGGTGCGCGCGCATATACGAACGTAAATCTGTAACATCTGACCAGGTCCACCGTTCGTATAAAATAGGTTAGCACGTGAAACTTGTACATCAGTCAGATTGCTATTCTTGTGAGGCGAAAACCTTAAAATCATCATGATACGTAATAACGAATTTACCGACGAAGAAGTAATTATCGGATTTAGCAACGCGACGTCAGAGTTCTCGCTACAAGATCTTCGGTGGCTCGATGAGTGCGTCCGGAGAGCTCGTGTGCAACTGCACAGACGACACAGGATATATTTTTAGAACAAAACGTTGATCCTGACTTTTCAAAAATGGCAAAACGAAGTAATTGCAGTATTATCGGACATTGAACCGGACGACGATGAAGGCGAAGCCGATTTGATCGAGTGTCGTCAGATCAACGAGGAGTAAGAAACAAATCGAACCGTACACATCTAATGTTACCCACACAATCGAAGACACACAACATTTCGGTAGCTTCTAGAAGTTTTTCGAGGATTCTGTGTGGGAGGTATACGGCTACAAAAGTCTGAATTTCAGGTCAGAAAGACAGTCTTGCATCTTCAGTCCGACGTTTGATGTGATGTTAAAGTGTACCGACATCGAGCTTGAGCTCCTCACCGACATGGATATAAAGCAGAACTAAAACAGCGTATCGATCTGTTCTTAAAAAATATTCACGACTTGAAAACCGTTATTAACCAGAACTCAGAACTCAACAAAGTGACAAAAAAGTTAGCAAATCTAAAATTATCAAGAAACACATAACTACTGAACATTAAAAAAAAATAATGGATTTCACAAAACTCAACAAAGTTGCAAGCATGAACGAATTTCTGTCGACGAAGAAATTGAGGGAGCTGGAAATTTTTTCAAAATCTATAAAGTCACCAACATTTGACGAGTCCAAACGAGGTTCGGGCAGCGTTTCGTCACAGACCTGAACACCGAATTCAGCGTATTCTTACCGGCACGGATTGTGCGACTGCTGAACGAGGACGAGACCCAATATCAGAAATTGATGCAGACGATGGAGGAGGAGCGGTTGTTCTTACAGTATCTGGACGGTCAGTACGGCCAAATTGAATTCAAAGATGCGTCGACTCTCGCTTAATTTGTAAACCGTACCTGGACAACGTGTGCAGCGTTTCCAATTATTCTACGTTGCATAACTTTTAAGAAAATTGTATACATTGTTTGACAAAGCTTTTTTATTTTATATCATTTTATTTTATACCATTTAATGGTACGACGTTCTGTATTGAATAAAAAAATTTATGTATTTATCACTCAGCGCTAAACCATCCTGTCCACCTTAATCTCAACAAATTGTTGGTAACAGCAATTCGGACTTTCTGTTTTATACCATTTAATAGTACGACGTTCAATATTGAATAAAAAAATATATGTATTTATCACTCAACGCAAAACCATCCTGTCCACCTTGAACTCGACAAATTGTTGGTAACAGCAATTCGAATCGACTTTTACAATCTGAGAAAGTGCTATTTTGAACACCGATGAGCAAAGACGAAGGTTTTCTAAGCTACGTTTAGAACCTCGTAACTGTAACGTGAACAGTACGATGAGATTCCAGCGGACTCAGTCAAGGACAGAGTGCAAGGTCGACCAACATCTGAGTTAGCGTAAGTTAAAGCCGCAGGTCCTACGGAGTTGGGTTACTATCGCTCTTGGAATGCAAAACATGATGACGTTGGTGTACAGATTAGTCCAGAATGAGATGCAAGGTTGAGGCGCAGTTGAGATTTCGTTTGACAAGTTTTTATTAATTTTATAAAAAAAGTAATAAATATAATACATATAGATATACATTCGGTTTCTCAACAAAAATTTTGCGAAAGGCTTCAACGATTAGAGAAAAGATGAGAATTATCACAACGATCGGACTCTTGAAAGCGCTCGCGGAAAAATTCAAACGTCTTCAGAAAACGAATGGAGGTACGCGGTCGACGAAAATAATACTTGGAATCGTCGACAACGGATTGCGGTGCGACGTCAAATTCTGGAAGTTTCTGAAATTCGGAATTAAAAACGGTCGGTATTGATAATAAAAAAAAAATATTTTATTGGAAAAAAGTTAAGGTAGTGAGTACGAGAGAGAATCAAAATACGATGTCGCTCGAGAATCTGTTCTATGCGACATTGAATTCTGGAAGTTTCTGAAATAAACTCTCAACTAACAGGATAGAGGTTCTGAATTAAAAACGGATAGTGAAACAATGACTATAAGATCTGGTATTTATTTATTTAATGAAATTAAAAATCTGTTTAGTAACTCAAATGTATTAAAATATTATCGGAGACAAAAAAGGTCTGTACGTTGTGTGACTATAATGATCTGGTACTTATCTAAAGAAATTAAAAATCTGTTTCGTAACTTAAATGTATTAAAATATTTTCGAAGACAAAAAAGGTCTGTACATTGCGAACTACAGCATCAAGTCGTGAAACAAGGACTATATGATCTAGTACTTATTTATTTAATGAAATTAAAAAATCTGTTTCGTGGAGCGAGATATCCCCTGATTCGTCGTAACTTAAATGTATTAAAATATTATCGAAGACAAAAAAGGTCTGTACATTGCGAACTACAGCATCAAGTCGTGAAACAAAGACTATATGATCTGGTACTTATTTAATTAACGAAATTAAAAAATCTGTTTCGTGGAGCGAGATATCCCCTGATTCGTCGTAACTTAAATGTGTTAAAATAATAATAACTAACACAAAAAAGGTCTGCACGCCGTGAACTACAGCATCAAGTCGTGAAACTAGGACTAGATGCGCACAGTTTGAATCAGTATCTGACATTTTGTTCAATTTCTACCACGATGGTGAACCGAAATCCATCAAATCAATGACTTCAACTTTCACTCAGAATTTTCCAAACTTTTCACGTCAACTGTTGAAGCTGCAGTGACACGCGTTCCGTTGTGAAATTTTTTTTTCAAAAAACCCTGTTTATCCCACTACTGTGACATTATTCGTATATTACTGTATGATACACTACTACTACTACTATTAAACTGTCTGTAGTTGGTTGATCATTAAAGAGATCTGAAACAAAGAAAAGACATATTTAATGTACTCTCTAAAAAAATTTAAGAAACCTAGAATCGTGAAAATTTACAAATTGTATATTTACATGCTCTCATGAACGCGAGTTACGTAAGACATCGTCTGGGTAATGGTCTAAACAAACTATACCAACTTGTCAAACAACCATATTCTTCTACCCCAGTACTTTCCAGATTTTCTTTTTCCTATTTCCCATACCTGCCCCATTACTTTTGCTCCTTTCCTAACCCTTTCCTTAACATGCTCACCTTGTTCCCCATTTGCTTTCATCACATACCTTAGGTAGTTATACTTACCCACCTCTTCTATTTCCCTACCCTGCCAATACCAAAACACTTTCCTCTCTCTCCCTCCCCCCTTTCTGCACCTCATTATTTTCGTTTTCCCCGTATTAACCTCCAACCCTTTCCTACTCACATACCTTTCCAATGTCCTAATCATACCTTTCATATTATCCTCATCCTTTGGCAGCAACGCCACGTCATCCGCGTATGCCAATGCATATATCTTCTTCGCCCCAAATAAATCTATTCCACCCCACCTCCCTTTCTCTAGTTCGTCCTCCAAATCCGCTAAAAACAATACGAATAACAATGGACTCAGTGGGCAGCCCTGCCTTACTCCCTTTTCCGTCCAAAATTTTTCCCCTACCTGTTTCCCCACTCTTACCCTTCCCCACGTTTCTTTTAGTACCTCCTCATATCTTCTTACCAAACCTTCCCTCACCCCTCTTTTCCTCATGTCTTCCACTAACTTCCCGCGGTCGACCGAGTCAAAGGCCGCCTTGAAATCCATGTACATTATTATTAATTTCCCTTTATTTTTAGCTATTTCCCTATTTATCAAATAATTCATCACGTATATGTTATCTATCGTTCCCCTTCCTGCTCCGAATCCCGCCTAACTTCCCGGCAACAACTGTTTGCTCTCCACCTCTTCCTTTAACCATTTTTCCAGTATTCCCAAATATATTTTATAAGCCGTTAGTGTTAATGTAACTCCTCTATATTCTTCTACACTTTTCCCTGCCCCCTTTTTTACTATTGGTACAACCACCCCTTCTTTCCAGTCCTCTGGCCACCCTTCTTCTCTCCATACCGTCTGGCAAACTCCCTATAACTCCCTTGTAATTTCTGCACCCCCATACTTCCAGGCTTCATTAGGAATCCCAACCCCCCCCCCCCCCCCCATCGCTTTATTATCTTTCAAGTTTTTCACAATGTCTTCAATCTCCCGTAAAGTAACATCCCCCTCCTCCTCTCCGGCCAACTCCTCCTCTCCCCTATTACCTTCTCTACTTCTCCTTTCCCTCACACCTCCTAAAACTTCTCTTAAATGTAAATCCCATTCCTGCAACCTTATGTTCTTATTTATCCCCTTTCTTTTCTTTCTTCCTTCGTTTACCACCCCCCAGATTTGTCCTTCTGTCCTTAGACTTCCTACCGAAGTTTCCCATTTTTCTCTTTCCTTTTTCTTTTCTCCTTCACACAGTCTACTATATTTCCTCTTTTCCTCGCAGTATTTTCCTCTGTCTATTTTCCCGTCTCTAAACATCTGCAAGGCCTCCCTCAGACTTCTTTTACCTTCCCTACATTCTTCATCCCACCATCCCGATGTCTGTTTGCTCCTCCCTCTTACCTTCTCTGTTTCCCCTACAGCCTCCCTTCCCTCTCCTTTAGACTTTCCCACTCCACCTCTACATTTCGCTCTACTCTAACCCCCTTTCTAAATTCCTCCTCACATTTCTGTGCTCCCTCCTCTGTCCACACTCCTCTTCCTGCACCCTCCATCTTTCTGCCTTGCTCCTCTAACTTTAGACCCCTTGACTTCTACTCTGACTACAACTGGCATATGATCCGATTCAATCCTTTTCTCTACTCTCAACTCCACTACACTTTCTTTAATTCTTTCCTCAGTCAATACTAGGTCTCTAACTGAACATTCCCTCCCCCCTACATTCCCCTGTACATTCTCCTTCTTCGTCCCCCCTCACGCACCCATTCGCTATTGCTCACCCTCTTTCATTGATGAACTTACATAACTCTCTGCCTTCCTTATTCACTACTTTATCTTTCGACTTTCTACCCCCTTCAACCTGTTCATTATATTCTATCCCTCCTTCTGTCCCTGTCCTAACATTAAAATCTCCCCCTATTATCACTTTTTTATCCGTATTAACTTCCTCCATCCATCCCCTCATTAAATTCTTTTTTCTCTCTAAATCCTCATTCACATATACCCCTACTACCCACCACCATTCATGCCCTAGTTTAACTTCTCTTTCTACCCATCCGTCAATATCCCACTTTCCTATTTTACCTACTTCAATATCCTCCTTCACCCCTAGTGCTATACCTCCCTTTGCCCTTCCCCTCCCTTTTGTTATAATTGCTTCCTGTATATCCTATTTGAAACTTCTTCTCCAACTCTCCCTTATCTCCTCCCATTTCTTCTTATCCACCCATGTCTCCACTATTATTACGACATCCCAATCTTTCAACCCTTCCCAGAAGTCTTTTCCCTTGTTCCTCAACTCCGCCACATGACAGAAACCTATCCTATACTCTCTCTTACTCTCATGATCCCCTTCATCTCTCTCTTTCCTATCCTTCCTTGTCCCTTTTTTCTTCCTTTCCCTCCTTATTCGTTTCCCTGCTGTACCCTCCAGTCCTCTTCTGCTTCATCCCACAACCTCACTTTCTCATCCACCCACATCTTTATATACCCTACCTTTACCCTTCTCCCCTTTGCCCCTCTTAACCTATTTTTCGCCAACATCACCCCTCTTTTCTTCTCTAGTCCTTCCAACTCTATTAAAACCATCCCTCTCCCTTCCCTATTTACCGTTCCTATTTTTCTTATACTTTTGCTACCCGTTACAACTCCTATTTTTTCCCAAATCCTATCAATTTCATTTTCCCACCTTACCCCCGTTTTCATTTCCACTCCTTTAACTACCACATTCTTCCTTCTCTCTTCCTTCTCCTTCTTTTCCATTCCTAGTTCTAATTTCCTAATTCTTCTTTCATTCTCTTCATCCATCCTCTCCACCACTATCCTAACACAATCTCCTTTTTCCTTACTCTTTTCTGCGGCGTCAATTTCTAACTTTTCCAGCCTTTTTTCCGTCTTTTCTAATCTGAATATCTCTCAACGCTCTTTTCTCCTCCTCCCAGATCTTTTTGAACTCCTCTCTCTCTTTCTTTCCCTCTTCTCTTAGTATGTCCACCCTATTTTCTGCCTTTCCACATTCCTCTTTTATCCTGCCATCTATCTCCTCTCGCTTTCTCAAAATTCCTTCCATTTTCATCTTTTCCTCTGGCGACCTCACCACGATCTTACTTCTTTTGAAAACCTCTTCCTCTTCTATGTCTCCCGCTACTTTCTCTTCCCCCTCTACCTCTTTCTCCTTCCTCTTACCTCTTGCCGCCGCTTCACTTATATCCCCTGTGCTAGCCGCTCTCACTATCCTTAGCCTTTGCGCTTTAAATTTTCCCACCTGGTCTATCTCTTTACCATACAACATACTCTACTATACATATACACTTACTACCTACTTTACCCACCGCCGCTACCACTTTACCCATCTACTCACCGCCCCAGTTACTTTCACCGTCCCCTGGCACTACCGTCGTTCTCTCACCTGCCCTCTTTACCTCTCCCCTCCTCACTACCGCGCCGCAACCTAACCTCGTAACTATTACGTCTACTTTTCACCCCAAAACTCAATTTAATTCTATTCCTCCGTACTCTTTTAGTTATTTCACTTCAACTTTTATCTCTTCTCTCTCACCTATTCCCGCACACTGCCCTAATTCTTACCCCCAAACCTCTGAGACTTGAGGACGAAATTGCACTGGTTTACCTTTCCACTATGAACTACGTCACCGGAAACAGAAGATCATATCAATTACACTCTTAATACCATTATCTAGCGATGCTTCGCGTCTGGACGGGATCTAATCTCTATCACATCTCTCTCTCTGATCTCTATCGGCGTTACACCAACTATATCCGTCGCACGTATCCGTCTACGCTCACACGCTGTTGCTATGCAGGCTGTGCTGCCATCTATATCATATCATATATAAATGTGTTCTACATATATACTTAACAAAATTATCGAAAATCAAAAATCGGACGATTTTTCTTCTCAAGTGCAAACAACAACATCTGACTCCTTCCTTTCTCAAATTAAAATTTAGTAATATTCCACACTTAACAATAGAAAATCTCTCTATCATTTATGACAGTCTTTCACAAATATCTTTATAGGTATCTGTTTCTGACACGCAAAAAAAAACATGCAAATGAGAATTATCAATGAGTAATTGCAAATGAGTCAGTCTCCGGTAAGGCATCGCTAGATTCCAGGTTCGATTCCTGGCTCCGTCGTTAATTTTTCAAATTTACCAGTTGTTCAAATTTACATATTCTCAACAAAAATTCTCTCGTAGATTAATGATTTGCACACCCGCATCTCATTTATTAGACGGCATTGCTGTCTTACGGGCTTCTCATCGGAAGCAAAGGATTGAAAGGGGTAAACATAAACATCTACACACTACAGTCTCCTTACATCGTGCATGCAGAGAAGAAATTCTTACTCATACAAATCGGGCACATGAAAACAAATTTGAACTCGCTGGTTATGAGAGAAATTAAAGACAACAGAGTCAGGGCGGCTAGGTGGTCTAGTGGAGTAAGTCTCCGGTAAAGCATCGCTAGATTCCAGGTTCGATTCCTGGCTCCGTCGTTAATTTTTCAAATTTACCAGTTGTTCAAATTTACATATTCTCAACAAAAACTCTCTCGTAGATTAATGATTTGCACACCCGCATCTCATTTATTAGACGGCATTGCTGTCTTACGGGCTTCTCATCGGAAGCAAAGGATTGAAAGGGGTAAACATAAACATCTACACACTACAGTCTCCTCCTTACATCGTGCATGCAGAGAAGAAATTCTTACTCATACAAATCGGGCACATGAAAACAAATTTGAACTCGCTGGTTATGAGAGAAATTAAAGACAACAGAGTCAGGGCGGCTAGGTGGTCTAGTGGAGTAAGTCTCCGGTAAAGCATCGCTAGATTCCAGGTTCAATTCCTGGCTCCGTCGTTAATTTTTCAAATTTACCAGTTGTTCAAATTTACATATTCTCGAGAATTATCAAGATGCTTCCCGACGGAAATTGTCTTTTTCGCGCGCCGGCGTATTGTGTGTACGGCACTCAAGATCGACACGCAGAGGTGAGACTGAGTATCGTTTCAAATATATCACACTGGCAAACATGTCAGTAGACGTAATGAAACAGAACTCGGGGAGAGCTATATCAGAGAAGAAATAGGTTTTTCAGGGTCCTGTAAATCCTTGATCCGGTTAACCACTAAGTAACGGCCTTCCCAGTTTCTTTGTAGTTTCGGACATCGTCCTTTCTGTCTTCGAGGTTGAAAGAGTCAGACAGAATCTCCGGGATTAAATTTTATATCCCTGGCTCGAATATCATACCGAGTTTTTAATTTGTCTGAAGCCATAGATATTCTATTTATAGCAAAGCTATGAATTTCTTCTACTATGGGGAAAATAATAACTATAGAAAAATAAGTCGCCAAATGCAATTGGGGATGCATGGCATCGGGGGTTTTGTACATGTGAGTGGATTCGTTTACGAAAACAATCTAAGCAGACCTGCATAGGAAACCAATAGCAATGTCGGGTTGATCGAAAACAACCGATCAACAGTTGCAGACCTGTCATCAAATCAGCATAAATAAATTCAACTGTCTAACAGACACTGTATAAGGAAACAGTGAGGCGCGCAACGCCGAGGTGGGGTTGGCGCGCGAATTGCGCAAGGGAAAAGCCCCTAGTACTTTCAAAAAAGCATTAAAACAACTGCAACGTGCTTCGCTCAATCTAGAAATAGCACAGACATACCGTCAAATAGTGACATTGAATAGAATACTTGATCAACAGATTATCCACTTTTACGAAAATAATCCGGATTCACGACAAATAAATAGTTTCAATGCTGATATTATTGGCTAGAAAAAAAAATTTCTCTGAATTAAGGAACAGAACATCAAAAAAATTAATATACTAGAGAAGAAAAGTGAGAATAATTTCAACATGCAAAAAAAATTGGTGCATAAATCTAACCAAACAGCAGATACCTATCAACATTCAAAATCCAATTTCTCTAGGTCCCAAACACGGGATACCATACTGTTACAAAGGGTGAAATCACCCGTTTTGTCCCCTTTTAAATGATCTAGTAGTCATCATAGATAAAAGACGTTTATGAACCTCTTATGTCTTTGAAAAGAATAAGGTTGCTGCGTCAACCGATATTATTGTAAAAACAGTCAGTCTCTAGACTTTAAAAAGAGAGCTTGTGTCCAAATACATCTATTTTCTTTCTAAATATTTCTTGTTCGTGAGACTTCTTTGGCTCGGCGTTCGCTTAAATCGCACAGAGAACTCTTTGATTCTCTTAGATCTTTCGTAATTTCCCCCCGTTGTAACATTGGTGTCAGAAGTGGGATCTCTTCTGTGCCATTTGAGTGGATTTTGAGTGTAAAGAAGTATACAAAACAATAATGCAACAAACGCGCGGAGCGACGAGCTGCCGGACGCGTTTCATCGTGCCAGCGTTCTCCTGAACCAGCGTTTCCTTCCATTTCTCGTCGTTCGGAAGCTGAGGTTCAGCCCCAGCCCCAATTAGCTCTCTTGGCAGAGCTCATCCAGGGAAACCAAGATTTGCTGATGCGTCAGATTCAGCAGCAAGAACAACATCAACAACAGCAACAACAACATCAACAACAGCAACAACAACATCAACAACTGCTACAACAGCAGCAACAAGAACAGCAGAATCTTCTGCACGAACTCCTCTCGCAACAGCGTCAACAACAAGAAATCGTGTCCCAGGCGTTGATCGGCATCCTGCAAGGTTTGCAGAAGCTTCAGGAGCGGCCGCAGGAATTCCAGATACGCCCAGTTCCATCCCCAGGTAGAAGGACTTCTCTTCCTTCAGTCCCGGTCCCGGCAAGGAGGACCTCCATTCATTCAATTCCGGATCAATCAAGGTCTGACGCTATTTATGGGGGAAGCGAAATTCCCCCTGTTGCTAAAAATTTTCCACCTGTTCATGTCTCGCGACAAGCTCAGGTTAGCTCTTTTCCGCGATGCCACGATGTTCCGTCACGTGATATTTCGGAAGTAGTTGAGCCTCCTGTCGCGTCGTCTCATCCTAGCGTAGATATTCAGGCAGAGTTCTTGGCCTTTTTAAAATCACGCGGAACTGTCAATGTTCTCCCTCCACAGACTCAGAGCTCGTTCGGATTCAATCAGGTCTCTGTACCTTCCGCGAGTATTGTAGAGTTGCCCTCGAAACAATCGAATTTGAAGCCCGGTTCGTATGATGGTTCGTCTGCTTGGAGTCTATACGAACGTCAGTTTAACATGATTAGTAAGGTTAATGGTTGGAATCCGTCCCAGAAAGCAGCTAATTTGACAGCGTCTTTGTCTGGTCCGGCTTTGGTAGTTCTTGGTTCGCTTTCAGATTCGGATTCTGAAAATTTCTACAGCATTTGTGCGGCTCTTAAACTCCGGTTTGGCGAAGAACATCTTTCCAAACTTTATTTTACTCAGTTCGAAAATAGACGTCAAGGGCCCAAGGAAGATTTAGCTTCTCTCGGAAATGACATCGAACGTCTCGCTCGACATTCCCTTACTGATTGTACAGAAAAAGCTAGAGATCAGATAGCTTGGGCGAAATTCATTAATGCGATTCGGAATCCGGAGCTTCGGTATCATCTGAGGCTCGCAGCTCCAACTTCTCTACATGAAGCAATTATTAAAGGCTTAGAATTAGAAGCCATAAACGAGGCGGATTTAGGTTCGCGTCAACTTCATCGTTTGAGCCAAGCTGAACCCTCAGAAAATTCTTCGTCCCGTCCTTCAGTCAATCAGTCTAGCTCAGATTCTCTTCCAGGAAGGAAAAATAGTGGTTTCTCTCGTTACAATAGATCAAACTCCAATCGGCCTGTCTCAGAGTGCCAGTTTTGCGGCATAAGAGGACATATCGCGAAGAATTGTTTTAAACTCGACCGTCAGTTGAAGACTGCGGAAGATTCGTGGCGCAAAAATGTCTCCAAGAGGGCTCCCTCTAATCCTGTTTGGGCAGCACAACCTTCTGTTCCTCAGAATTCGGGAAACTAGCTACCGATGTTTCGAAAGGGCGGATATCATCGGTTTCTTCCAAGTTCCTTAGCCCTATTGCTTCACAGTTCGTGGTTAGAGGCCTGCGTCGTACCGGCCTATATGCTAAAGGTTCCGTTAACGGCCTAAGTTGTTTGTGGGTGATAGATACTAGAGCCGAAATTTCCGTTGTTCGTTCTGATATGATTGCGTCTCTTGCTTCAATTATTCCTGCTGTGTCTATTCGCACTGCTACCGGAGCAACTACCCCTGTCGTAGGTAAGATGGTCGTGCAGGTAACAGTAGCGGATTGTGTTCAATCCCCACATGAAGTTCTAGTAGCTGATATAGAAGATGAAGGCATTTTAGGCGTAGATTTTCTTTCCGCTCACAACTGCGTCATTTCTACCGGGGATTCGACTCTCTGTTCTGGTTACCGTAAAATCAACCTTGAAACGTCTAGGTTTATTAACTCTTCTGAACAGAAAGAAACCCTCTCGTCTTTGCGCGTTTTAGAACATGTTTCGGACTCTTTAGTCGTTCCTTCTTATCTCACGGAACTCTTTACTAGGTCTTCTAAAGATTGAGATATCGCTCAGACTCACAGTCTCGTTTGCCTTTTTAACGATTTTAAAGAGACTTTTGCTAAAGACTCTGCCGACATCGGGAGATGTACCATAGCTAAGCATTCGATAGATGTAGGGAATAACGCTCCGATTAAACAGGCAGCTAGACGGCTTCCTTTAAACGGTCGCAGGGAAGTTGAAAAATTAGTAGAGGATATGAGAACAGCAGATGTTATTGAGCCGCCTTCTAGTCCGTGGACTTCTCCCATTGTCTTGGTCAATAAAAAAGATGGTTCCAAGAGGTTTTGTATAGATTATAGGAAGTTGAACGAGATCACCAAGAAAGATGTATATCCGCTTCCTCAGATAGGAGATACCCTTGATTTAATTTCTGGTGCCCGTTGGTTCTCTACGATTGATTTACAGAGTGGTTATTGGCAAGTTGAAATGAATCCGTTAGACAAAGCGAAAACAGCTTTTGTCACAGGTTTAGGTGGACTTTGGCAATTTAAAGTTATGCCTTTTGGCCTTTGTAATGCACCAGCTACCTTCGAAAGAGCGATGGAATTCGCCCTTCAAGGTCTGACTGGCAAGATTTGTTTAGTTTATCTCGATGACATCATTGTGTTTGGTAAGACTTTTGATGAGGAATTGGAAAATCTTAAGCAGGTTTTTAGTCGTTAATTCCAAGCTGGTCTAAAAATGAGTCCCAAAAAATGTCATTTTTTCAAAAAGGAAGTATCTTTTCTCGGACACGTCGTTTCAGCGGAAGGTGTTAAGACAGATCCTTCTAAAATAGAAAAGGTCTTGAATTGGCCTCGTCCCGATTCAAAAGCAAAGGTTCAAAGTTTCTTAGGACTTTGTACTTATTACAGACGTTTCGTTAAGGGCTTTGCTTCTATAGCGAGACCCCTCCATGCTCTTACAGGAATTAAAGTTGTTTTCGATTGGACTTCCGAATGCGAAGGAGCTTTTGTTCTCCTTAAAAAATTATTAACTTCGTCACCGATATTAGCTTATCCCATCCCCGATTCTCAATTCATCGTAGATTCTGACGCTTCTCTCTGTGGTATAGGTGGGGTTTTGTCTCAAATTCAGGATAACCAAGAGCGCGTTATTAGTTATTTCAGTCGGGTCTTGTCGAAACCGGAACGCAATTATTGTGTTACCCGTAGGGAATTATTAGCGATGGTAAAATCTATTTGCCATTTCCATCATTATCTTTATGGAAGGAAATTTTTGATTCGGACAGATAATGCTTCCTTAACTTGGCTTCTTTCGTTCAAATCACCTGAAGGCCAGGTAGCTCGATGGTTGGAGAGGTTAGGTCAATATGACTTCGAAATTAAACACCGTCCCGGAGTTCTGCATGGTAATGCTGATGCACTTTCTCGTCGTCCGTGCGGGGACGATTGCAAACAGTGCTCTCGTTTAAATAAACAGCTGGATCCCTCGCTTAACGTTCGTCAAATTTTTCTCGTTGAAAATAAAGAAGACTGGATCATCGCCCAGGGGAAAGATTCAGATCTCCTCCTAGTGTCACGTGCGGAGCGGTCTCGCACGCGACGACTTACCCTCTTGGTTATTAACGAGGTTTGTTATTTATTTTTTTGTTGGATTCGGGGGTGAACGTCCTCTACAGGGCGTTCCGTGGGAAATGGTTTGGAGGATTTCAATTATTATGTATCAATTTTGAATGGAAGCAAGTGGAAATATTTAATGGAATAACTAGAAGCAGCGATATTTAGACAAGGAAGCTTACAGTATAGTCTTACGCTACTCACGTTCTCGCTCTTTCTCGATCTCGCTTGTGGATTCGGCTTCGGCCTCGAAGGTGCCGAAGCTTACACCTTCACTCACTCACTTACGTACTACACGGCTTGATTAAGTTCGTGGCTTTGCTTGTTGCGCTTAATTCTAACTTCACAGACTGATGTCGCGACGCGAGATGCTTGAATGACCGCGGATAGATTTACAGGGAATTCCCTCTGTGATCGTCGGAGACCCAAGACTGATAACTCTTTACTCGACAGCTCTGAAGGAGCCTGATTCCGTAGATGTTGGTTTGATGCTGTCTCTAACGGGACTGTCTTCGCTCGCTCGTCCGACACCCCTTGGAACGTCGGGCGGCGAGCGAATTTATGCTGACTTTGCAATTTAAAACAAAGGCTCGCCTCGCAACGGTCATCCTCGAAGCGCGTGATTTCGCGCTCGCCTCATCCTGGTGTTGATTACACCCGGGATCCGGCGGGCGCGAAGACGCTGACGTTGCTGGCTGTCCAACTACGCCGTTGCGCTTGGCTATACCACGAACTGGTTATGATAAAATATTTTATGTGTACTAACTAAACCTATGCTTCCTTGTCTCTAAAAAAATAATAATAATGATGAATTGTTATGATCGGTAATGTTACATTTTGGGTAAATGTGCGGCGCTCGTGACATCCCTCCCCCCTTTGGTGTCGATGCCCTCGTCGACTCGGTGCGCCGGGCCGACGGTGACACGGACACTGGAGGGTTGGCTCACCGCTGACCGCACATTTCATACGTTCTGTATTTACATTGATTGTGTGTTGCACATACGCTCTTCCATGACCCGCACACACACACACACACAACACTTTTCTTTTTGTTTTCGTTTGGCTTGTCACTCACTCGTCACCACACTGCTGGCTCGTCGCTCGGTCGCCCTTGCGTCTCGCCAGCTGCGTTGCCCTCGTGAGGTTGGTCCTTAAGTCTCCTCAGACGGCCTTGGTGTCATCTCCTTCCGTCTGTGTTGACTCGGTCGCTGTGGGTGGAGTCTCCCACTGGATCAGGTCCTCGGCGACCTCCGGTTCGTCCACCAGGACGTCCTCGAGGTTCGCCGGAGATCCTGGCGTTGTGGGTGGCATCTCCCACTGGATTAGGTTCCCCTCCGCCGGTTCTTCTTCTTCTGCGGGTCCCAGGAGTTGCATAATCTCCCTTTCCAGGGTGATCCAGCGACCCAGGATCCGCGTACGGACGGCGGGAATCATCACCCTGGTCAACCTCCGGTAGTCAATCAGGAAGGGAGCCTCTTCTCCCTCCAAGATGACCAGGTGGTCCGTTTGATTCCCCTTGTCCTTTGTGTCCCGCCCGGTTTGAATAGATTTTTCTTTTGTTGCGGGAGCGTGGTGTCGCGACGTTGTCGCCTGCACCGGCGCGTTGGTCCTAGGCGCAGGTCCTTCTTCTCGTGTTGTCTTTGGAGCCGCCTTCTTATCGGCGAGGAGGCGGCCGAAAGCCTCCACGCAGTGGCCCGCGTGTAGGCCCGGCCTGTTTCCGACACTCTCCCCGCACAGTGTACAGGTCGAGCTCGGCGACCTCCGCCGCGAGAGGAAACGTTCTAGGTAGCATTCCTCCCAATGCTGGTTTCCTCCGTTCTTTTTGCACGTCGGACAGGTGCCCCTCCTCAGACTCTCCACCGCCCGGGTCATCACCGCCGTTGTCGCCTTCGCCGTTGGAGGTGGTGCTGTCACCACCAGCTTCGGCGAAGCGGTCGAAACCGCCGCCTCAGCCGGTGCTGGTTCGGGCGCTGCTGCTCTCGCCGGTGGTAGCTCTCTCACCGGCGCTGGTACTCGTAACGGTGGCCGGATCGCTATCTCGCACTTGGATAAGCACGAGAGAGCGTGACCCAGCCGTTCCTTTCCTGGTAGCTCCGTTTTGCACAGTGGACAGGGGTTGAGGTCCGACCCGTTCCCTTGATCCGCCCATTTTAAATAGCAAGTTACCCAGGTTGGGCAACTCGTTAGGCTCTCGCGGCAGACCGCGCACTCCTTAGTTGCCTTAGCCCTCGCGAACGTGTTTAAGTAAGCCGCGTCGGACATTTTCTATTCGATTTTCTAAGTGCTGTTTCGCTTCTAAACTTGTGACTGCTCGGGTCTGACTCCGGGAATCGAATGGCGTATGGTTATGCCCTCTGGCTCTCCTTCCCTTTGGCGTGGTAGTGGGAGAAGTCTCGATGTTTTTGAGGGTGTTATTTTCCTAGTACGCCACCTCAGCCTCTTGCCGGGGAAGGGGGCAAGAAGACTCTCCTCCTCTTCCCTTGGGTTGACCCGTTGTTCTTTCCTTTTCCACTTCGTACCGTGTACGTAGGGCAATTTCTGGGGCCGCACTCGGGTTTCCGGCGCCGCCGTGGTCTTGACATGGGTCCTGTTTTGTCTGGGCGAGCTCGATATCTTCGTAATGTGTTGCATGTGCCTTTCGCTTCGGGCGTCCGCATGGCAACCCAATCCATTTTGCCACTTTGTAGATGCTGGCTCGCCATATGTAAGTAGCCAATATTATTCCAAGAAGGAGGTCCAGGGCGAACCCGGTCGTAAACAGGATGTGCTGTTCTTCCTTGTCACGGCGGTGGCCGCCGATTTCTGAGAGTCGCCGTTGGACGTCGTCCAGGGATTCGTCAGCACGTGACATTCGCCAGGCTGAGTCCTTCTCGGTATATTGCGACAGTATATTGCCTTGAGCTGAGTTTTCTAATTTTTCCTCCAACGGTTTTCCGAAGCCGGGGGCAATTAGAGAAATATTCAGTGAAATTTCCGGCGCATAAAAGTATTGTTCACGACTCTCGTAAACCCGCATTCCAGTGAGGGAGGTACTTCGGGTGCGTCCAACACAGTCAGCGCTGAGGTGGAGTATCCCGGCACCTTTCAACGTGGTTGAGACTTCCATTCTTGCTGGACAGAGTATGTGGATATGTTCTGATGCGTGTAAAGAATAGAGCCATCCACCCTGGGAGGGTAGATGCTTCCAGAACGGGTCATCCGTCGTTTGTATCCTCACATCGCAGTGCCTATATGCGTCAATTGATGGGTTTATTAGCATCGCTACCTCGCATTGCTGTGACGTCGATACCTCCTTGAGAGGGGTCTCCATCGAGCAGATGTATCGGCGCTCTACACTGGTGCATTGGTTTATGTATACGGGGTCCGCCATAAAGTATGTACGGTGGTCTGCCGACACAACTATATACGGTTCCGACGGCTGAATGTGAGCCGATCCGTTTAGTAGCGTTCCGCGCTGCGAGGCTGGCCACGCATGCATTCGATAAAGATGATAAGCCGCTCGCTCGAGCAGGGGAATATGTACCACAATTAGGATCCTGCCCGAGTGAAACGCTATGTCCGTATTGACTACGCGGGCCAGCGATTCTCCTCGTAAGTACTCGATCGCGAGGGGAAATTCGAAATCGGGTGCCCGAGTTTGTATTTCCTTTGTTATGGCAGTCAGCTGCGCCGCTGTTAACATACTGGGGTCGTAGCGTCCTTCTCTAGCCAACGATATCGCGTGCAAGTACTTCTCGCTAGTCTGGATATACTGCTTAACCTTAGCCTCCACTCGGTACGCGAAGTTCGCTAGGATGTTCCGGCGCATCATCAAACTCGTCTGGTTGGATAGCTGATTAATCCGTGCGTGCAGTTTATCAACCATGTCTAATTCCATCCGATGTTCTCGATGCAACTCCTGGAATTTTGAGTGGGTTACATGTATTTCCTGGCTGATAATTTGAGTTAGGTTGGATTGGTCACTAAACAATCGGTCGATCTGCGCATTGATATACGTTGCATCCTCTTCGTTCATGGTGCCGAACAGCGATTTGCTGAGCGACCCAACGAAACCTAGCGGGACCGATCGTTTCTTCATAGTTCTGATTTGTAATGGCTTCATCGGCGCGCTGAGTCTGGAGTGGTGAGAAATGGCCTTAAGGTTGTCCGTCATTTCTTTAGCGCGCCTCATGAGTCCTTGAAGGTAATCCAAATTTGTCGTTTCACGGCAAGCCTCCTTGGTCATAACCTGGCAGCATGCCTTGAATGCTTCGTTTAACTGCCTCTCGGCGGGGGGTGAGTCCGTAATAAAAGCGTCTATATCCATGAACACGGTGACTCTCCAGTCCACGTGTTGCAGGCGGAGGGGGGCCACCTTCTCGTAGTAAATTCCCGGCTGGTCTTCCATGGGTGTTATGTGATACGCGTTGTTGCTGCGAAGCTCGGCGGCGGCCAGGGCCGTCGAAGCTAAAAGCACCCACACGCACAACATCGTCGAATTGGTGGACGGTGGCTCGTACTCCTACACTGGTTGTTTACGCGTCTCTCTTTCTCACTCCACACTCTTCTGCGAACACATGCAGATAACATGTTTACACACGCCTTACTGGTACCTCTCACACTCATACTTGCACACCTTCATACATGTGTTTGCTTCGCTTACGGCAATCACTGCGTAGCTCCGCTGTACATTCTGATATATATATTTTTATGGTACAATTTCAGCAATCTGGCTAGCGGCTTATACCACTGCCAGTTTTACCTTGTCGACATGCTTCCTTATCCTTTTCCCGTTTTCTGCCTCTAGTATTATATTGCTATGGTCAGTTATTTGGACAATTTTATATGGGCCAATATATTGGGAGTCGAACTTACCCTTACGAGGTTCCTTTAGGACATAGGCAAGGTCGCTCACTTTACCTGGGAAAGGACGGACTTTCTTGTCGTAGTATTTTTTGGTTGTTTCCTTCGCGCGATTTTGATTTTCACCGGCCATTTCGCGTATTTCGGAGAGGCGTTTTATTAGCTCGATAGTATACGAATTATACGTGGATAGTTTTTCGTCCACGGGGAACTGACTCGGTAGCCGAGGCAGCCTCCCGTACACGATTTCGTATGGGGTAAAATTCGTCGCCTCGTGCACGCTAGTGTTATACGACAATTCCGCGTACGGCAACAAACGGTCCCAATCGTCGTACGTACCTGCATACTGCTTTATGTATTCCGCTAACAGTATGTGACTTCGTTCGAGCGCTCCGTTCGTCTGTGGTCGATAGCCGGATGTCGTTATTTGATTTATGTGAAAGATTTTGGATATTTCGCGCAGTAAGTTTCCGGTAAAGGCTGCTCCGCGATCAGTAAGGATCGCACGGGGAGCTCCGAATTGCGCAATTAATCGCCTCGCCATCGCTTCGGCGATCGTAGTCGCTTTTAAATCGGGTATCGGTTCCGCTAAACAGTATTTCGATAAGTGGTCTTGCATGGTTAGTATGTGTTTATTGCCATGTGGTGTTGTCGGCAACGGACCCACCGTATCGAGTGACACCTTATCAAAAACGTCAGCCGGCGTATCAGTAATGAGCATCGGCTCGCGCGTTTTCGCTCGAACCAATTTACGTTCCTGACAGCCCTTGCAGCGACGAATATGATTTTGCACTTCGTTTCTCAGCGAAGGCCAGTAAAAACGTTCGCGGATTTTACGATAAGTCTTGGTTACCCCTCGATGGCCTCCGACAAGGCTCGCATGAAATTCTTCAATTATTTGCGGGTGTTGTTCATCCGGTGGTCGTCGAACGGTACCATAGCATACCGTGGTGACTATGTTTGTTTTACCGAGTATATTGTTTAACCAATCGAGCAGTTTTGTGCGCGGTAGTTCGTCCGTATAGTCGCCCGAGCGTGAAATACGAACCGACTTCACGGCCGCTTGTTGAAGGGCGAATTTAAGATTCTCGAGTCCCTTGTATATGTGCTCGGTGTTTGTTTTGTCGTAGTACCGTTTTTTAATAACAATACTATAAATTTTTTTGGACCCATACGGAGTCACCGCTATTTGTCCGATCGATAAATTCCGGTCTTTAATTGTTTGTCCATCTATCCTACCTAGGTCAGCGAGTAGTTTTCCCACCGAGGTTGATAATTCTCCATCGGCAGAGATAAAGTGGACTAAATTATCTGGTTTGTACGTTAGACATTCGCGCGAGCTAATTATCGTACTTGTTTTTACTATAGGTTTTTCCTGGTCAGGTTCCTCTTCACTGGACGAGTCCAGTGAGGACGACGTGATCGGGGACGAATTCGTGTCCTTCGATCCTATTATGATGGGATCGTCAGAGAAAGTTATGAATTTGCTCCTATTACCGGGAGACTTTTCGGAAGGTGTAGCACGTGGTAGCGCACGTGCTCGGTATGGTGTAGACTTTGCAGCCGGGGCCGCATCGTTGCTGGGCAATGACCATCTCACCGTGAGGCGGGGAGCGGGCAGTAGAGAGGTCCGAGCGGGCTGCGAGGTGTCGGGTTCGCGCTCGAGTCCCGCGGCCATACTTGTCTCGGGTCTCTCTCTCGCGTTCTCTCGCGGCGTGCTCTCTCTCTCAGCTGGTTGCTCGTCGTTTTCGTCGTCCGCCTCCGTCCCTTCTTCTTCCGTGCGTGATGATATCTTCTCCCTCGCACTCAGCCGCCGTACTAATTCCTGGTCAGATGGTGACTTGAACCTGTCTTCTAATGCTTTCAAGCGGCTGGCAAGCTCAGCATCTCCGACGATGTCATCGAAAGGGTCTTGTTCTTGGAGAATCATCTGGGCCTCCTCTTCTACCTCATCCCCCTCCGACAGATGATCAGGCCAGTCAAAATCTGCTTTGTCGGGCCCTTTCTTGGGGTCACGGGAGGAATTGGCTTGGTGCCTCTCTTCCAAACGCCTTAATGATTCGTTGAATTTGTTAATTGAATCTTCGAGAGTTGCTGTTACCGTCTTTGTATTATCTGCTTCCGATTCCTCCGTGCTTCCATCTGAATCGTTGCTGGGGGCGGTGAGCGGGACCGTGATAGTGGCAGGCCTCTGATCAGCCGTCGCGCTTGCGGATTCCGATGAAAACACCGTCTCTTGGGGACCTCCGAGGGGCTTGACCTCTAGGGGGGGTGGAGACTTCGGTCTTTTCGGAGGAAGTAACTGTGAGGGCAGCATACTGCGGTGTAAGCGCTGTATGGGTGGCCCTGAGCTCTCGGGTTCAGATCCGGCGGGTTTCGCGTCGGCGAGAGGTGGGCGCCTGGCGGGTCTTGTAACGACCTTCCCGCGCGTTCGTGTCGCCACCGGGCCTGAGCTCTCCGAGCTTCCCTCTCTTATTTCGGGTACTGTGGGGACCGTGGGCACGCTGCGTAGGCGCGAACGCGTGCGCGCCGCTATGACTGATGCGTCGGCCTTGGACGGGCCAGCTGATGTCTCAGGTGTCTTGCCTTTTCTGTTACCGGGAGGTTTCGAAGATAAGGGCAAGATCTGAGCCTTCTGAGGGACATTCGTTTCTACTTCCGAATCACTTGTAGACGAGAATTTCTCTAGATCTACGGGATTACGGGAGAGTGCATCGGCATTTAGATTTTCACGCCCTGGCTTATGTTGAAATTCGTAATCGTATTTACACAACCTAATTTTCCATCTGTTGAGCCTCTTGCCTGGATCGAGCGTAGAACGCATCCATTTGAGAGGCTCGTGGTCGCTTACGAGCTTAAATTTCCTTCCATAGAGATACGTGGAAAAGTGTTCAATTGAATCGATTATGGCCAGACACTCTTGTTCCGTAGTTCCGTAGTTCTTTTCAGCGTTAGTGAAGATTCTAGAGTGGTACGCGACCGGTAGATCGTGGCCATCGTGAATTTGCGACAATACTGCACCGAGTGCAAATTCCGAGGCGTCGGTCGTCAAAATAAATTGTTTAGATAGATCGGGGTATTGTAAGATCGGTTCTTGACAGAGGGCCTTGCGAAGCCTGCGAAAGCTGTGTTTCTGCTCTCGCTCCCATGCGAACGATTTTCCCTTTTTGAGTAGGTCTGATAAGGGCTTGGATATGGCAGCGAAATCCGGAATAAACCGACGGTAATAACCGGCAAGTCCCAGAAATTGCCGCACATTTTTCTGCGTCCTTGGGTGCGGGAATTTACGCACTGCCTCTAACTTCTTTGGGTCCATTCGCAACCCGTCGCGGCTAACGATATGCCCGAGATACGCGACTTCGCTACGCAAGAACTCACATTTATCCGGTTCGAGGACGAGATTAGCTTCCTCGAGGCGTTGCATGAGACGCCGGATTTTAGTCTTGTGCTCTTCGAGAGTTTCCGCGAATACTACAATATCGTCGAGATACACGAACAGTTCTGTCCCTTGCAACCCAATCAGCACCCGATCCATCAGGCGCTGAAAGGTCGCAGGCGCGTTTTTGAGACCTTCGGGCATGCGAGCGTACTCGTAGTGCCCGTTTATTGTGGAAAACGCCGTCTTTGGACCGTCTCTCCGATCCATCGGGATCTGCTGGAAGCCGCTCGCTAGATCGAATGTCGAAAAGTACGTAGCTTTTCCCAGCTGTTCGAGTATTTCTATCATATTCGGGAGGGGGTACGCGTCGGAAATCGTCTTCTCGTTCAATTTACGGAAATCAATGACCATGCGCATCCGCGGTTTCCCTTGAGAGTCGGGTTTTTTGGGAACTATCCAGACCGGCGAGTTGTACGGGGAGCGTGAATGAACAATTATTCCCTCGCTTAGCTTTTTCTCAACTTGCCGCTCCAGTTCCGACCGATATACTACAGGAAATCTGTATTGTTTTGCGTTTACCGGGAGCTCGTCCACCGTCGGGATCCGATGGCGAACTTGATCCGTGCATCGCAATCTATCGCCTGGTAGCTTATACATGTGAGGGTATTCCTCGATGAGACTTATAACATGTGCGCGCTCTACCTCGTTGAGCCTATCTAATCGCAATGATTTAACTATGGCTTCTACTCGATCCGTCGGCGGAGTAGTTTCTACACCGCTACCGTCGGAACTTTCGTCGCTCCAATAGCCGTTCTCCCGATAGTGCTCAAAGTCTTCGAGTTCCTGAGGCTCGATTTCTAATTCGACATCGTCGAATAGCGTGTTTATTGCTAAGACATAGCACGATCCTCCCGTAGGAGCAACGATACCTTCTCCGATAAACACACCCGGTTGAGTTTCGATTCGCGGTAAGTATCCCTCCTTTAGATTTTCGTTCTTTAAAGGGATGCTTATTTGCTCACTCGTACGCGCGCGCAGTTTATAACTTCGTTTCTCCGAAGCGATTTTCGCCGCTAATACGCGCTTTGTGGGTTCTGCGTCGGAAGGAGGTAGACCTATGAAACGCTTAGGTCGGATGGGATCGCTTGAGGTAACTAAAGTATTATGGTGAAACGAAATTTCGGCTTTTTCCGCGAAAAAATAAGGTTTACCGATTAGCGCATCGCTTCTCAGCGGCAGGTCTCGTAACACATAAAACTTAGCTGGTTTTTCAGAGATATGGAGGACAACTGAGCCGAGTGTCGGAATATCCGATTCCTCTAATCCTGTTACCCATATTTTATCGTCAGTGTTTACAATTAAGTCTGGATCGAGGGCATTTAGTTTAATTAAGCTGGCTGATGAACCCGTGTCAAGAAAGAATTTTCCCTTCTTGTTACGAAGTTCGGGAGCACTTAGTTCGACTACTGGGCTCTCCTGGTCGGTGGGGGTCCAGAGAACGAGACATCGTTCTCCAGGAACCTCACTGACTGTTGGTGTTCTCGGGGTCGACTCGGTTCGCTCACTCCGCTCGGGCCCGCAGGGGAATTTGCCCGGCGAGCCCCAGGGCAGTTTAAAGGCTCTCTTTGCGGGGAACGTCCCCGAGATGACTGTTGCATTAACGGGCAGCACGGGCAACACCTGGTTTGTTTGCAGCAATGTGTATATCCGCAAGGTGTTAACGGACTAGTATATGACCTTCCCGTAGCAGTCTCGCGGTTATCAGACGTTTGCACGGGTTTAGAAAAGAATCCTGTAGCCGGTTGTGGTGACTGGCTTCGATAAGTAGACATCGGTCTACCTTCCCGAGCCGTCGGCGACGGAGTTCGGGAGTTATAGCGAGCGTAAAGAACACGCGCCATTTCCTCCTGGTTCGACTCAATTCCTTTCCATTGATTGCTTCGAAGCGCTAGCCTTTCGGCGATTTGGAAGGCTACTTCGAGACTTTCCGGCTCTCGCAAATCTACCGCGGCTCCGATATGGGTAGGCAACCCTTTTATGAATGAACCTAGCGCGATTCGATGAAGCGGGTCCCGGTTCAATTCTGGCGGATCGACGCCAAAGTATGACTTGTACGCGCTTCTTCCGCCGCTTAGCAAAATTCGGACTTTGTCGTAAAATTGCCCGATGGTTTGATCGCGTTTCATCCGGACCGTCATCAGCGCCTCTGTATAGTAATCGTAGGTGTGTCCGCGGGCGAGTCGATTCTTTAACAGTTTCACTAACCCGGCCATGCTCTCGATCTTCTCGCCGTAGATACAGTTTCGCGCGTCCCCGCGTAATCGCGATATTACTGCGCCGAGGTACTGCGGTTCTGCCGCGGCTGGCACGAACATGGACGCGTTTTGGATGTCTTGCAAAAAATCTCGTAACGGCATATTCGTCCCGTCAAATTCGGGAATGTTCGCGAAATTATTTTGAATAGTCAAATTTTCCACCATAGTGGAGACACTGGCGACCAGGTCGGCCGTCACATCGGCGGCGTCTCTGGCCTGAGCGTGATTTGGCATGTTGATAAGTAAGGGGGTAGGGAAGGATATCGAAAGGATAAGCGATTCTATTACGTATAGTTCGACTCCCTCTTTTGTTAAAGATAAGAAAAAATTCGAAAAAATTTTTGATTTTAAATTTCACAAAATCGAATCCTCGATTCCAATTCCCAAGGAAAGTCACCTCCTTAAATCCCACTTCTGACACCAGTTTAGTCTGTCACGTGCGGAGCGGTCTCGCACGCGACGACTTACCCTCTTGGTTATTAACGAGGTTTGTTATTTATTTTTTTGTTGGATTCGGGGGTGAACGTCCTCTACAGGGCGTTCCGTGGGAAATGGTTTGGAGGATTTCAATTATTATGTATCAATTTTGAATGGAAGCAAGTGGAAATATTTAATGGAATAACTAGAAGCAGCGATATTTAGACAAGGAAGCTTACAGTATAGTCTTACGCTACTCACGTTCTCGCTCTTTCTCGATCTCGCTTGTGGATTCGGCTTCGGCCTCGAAGGTGCCGAAGCTTACACCTTCACTCACTCACTTACGTACTACACGGCTTGATTAAGTTCGTGGCTTTGCTTGTTGCGCTTAATTCTAACTTCACAGACTGATGTCGCGACGCGAGATGCTTGAATGACCGCGGATAGATTTACAGGGAATTCCCTCTGTGATCGTCGGAGACCCAAGACTGATAACTCTTTACTCGACAGCTCTGAAGGAGCCTGATTCCGTAGATGTTGGTTTGATGCTGTCTCTAACGGGACTGTCTTCGCTCGCTCGTCCGACACCCCTTGGAACGTCGGGCGGCGAGCGAATTTATGCTGACTTTGCAATTTAAAACAAAGGCTCGCCTCGCAACGGTCATCCTCGAAGCGCGTGATTTCGCGCTCGCCTCATCCTGGTGTTGATTACACCCGGGATCCGGCGGGCGCGAAGACGCTGACGTTGCTGGCTGTCCAACTACGCCGTTGCGCTTGGCTATACCACGAACTGGTTATGATAAAATATTTTATGTGTACTAACTAAACCTATGCTTCCTTGTCTCTAAAAAAATAATAATAATGATGAATTGTTATGATCGGTAATGTTACATTTTGGGTAAATGTGCGGCGCTCGTGACACTAGTTCGGAATTGGAAATCCACAGGAGTCAGGCCTCAGTGGGAAGAAATATCTTCTATGAGTCAGTCTTTGAAAATTTACTGGGCGCAGTGGGACTCCTTGTTTCTCCTCGATCAGTTGCTTTATAGGAAATGGGAATCACCTGACTCCAGGTCGGTACGTTGGCAGCTTCTGGTTCCTAGAGAAAAGATAACCGAGATTTTGTCAAGCTTTCATGATTCTCCTGTCGGTGGCCATTTCGCTTCTAATAAGACTTTAGGTAGGATCAGAGAAAGGTATTTTTGGGCTCACTGCCGAGCTGACGTTGAAAATTGGTGTAGAACTTGCACGGTTTGTTAAGCCAAGAAGGGACCTCGTGAAAAAGGGAAGAGCTCTCCTCAAATATATAACGTAGGAGCTCCATTTGAAAGAGTCGCAATGGATATCCTAGGCCCTCTTCCTCTTTCTAGGTCAGGAAATCGGTATGCCCTGGTGATAGCAGATTATTTTACAAAGTGGTTAGAAGTAGTCCCAATTCCGAATCAAGAAGCTAGCACCGTTGCTCGAGCTTTCGTTCGAGAATTCGTCTGTCGTTACGGAGCTCCTCTTGAATTACACACAGATCAGGGTCGAAATTTTGAGTCAAATTTGATGAAGGAGTTCCTTCAAATTTTAGGGATTAGAAAAACTCGTACCACCGCTTTGCATCCGCAGTCTAATGGAATGGTAGAAAGATTGAATAGGACGCTTCTTCGTTATCTTTCTTCTTTCGTTGATCAGGATCAGAAAGATTGGGATGAGTGGATTCCCTTATTTCTTTTATCGTATCGCTCTGCAATTCACGACACTACCGGTTTTTCTCCAGCTATGATGTTGACAGGTCGGGATCTTCGACTTCCGTCAGATTTAGAAAAGGGTGTCAATCCTTCCGTGGCTTCGTCCCAGGTGTATTTTAATTCCGTTTTCCGTCAAAAATTGGACGAGGTTCATGAATTCGCCAGGGAAAGAATTCGTATGGTCTCCGATAAGACTAAGGATCGTTATGATATTAGAGCTAGAAATTTAAAATTTGAGAAGGGAGATTCCGTTTGGTTATTTCAACCTCGTCGGCAACAAGGGCGTTGTCCCAAACTCCAAAGTAATTGGGAAGGTCCTTATGTTATTGTTGACCAGATTAACGACGTTGTTTTTAGAATTAGACGTTCCCCTCGTTCGAAATCTAAAGTCGTTCATCTGGATCGCTTAGTTCCTTATCAGTCAAGAGCATCGTTTCAGTAGCTCTCTGAAGGTTAGAAAGTTCGTTGACAGGTTAAGGTTAGTTCGATGTTGTTCGATTCGAGAAATTTTGATACATCGATTTCTTTGGCTTGAAGAGTGTTTCGGTTCTGCGCTTGAATGAAGTAGTGAGCATTTGGTCGATCCTCTCTTATTTTTCTAATCCATATGTCAGTTTTTGTGAGTACTTTTCAGGTTACTTGACAGCGTTTTCCCATCCAATCTTTTCCCGATTCCTGAAGATGATTGGTGGTCTTATTTTGAAGAAGGACACAGAAATGATTCAGATAAGATCGTTTCTTTTCTTTTGAATACATATTTAATTTATTTTATTCAAGTATTCTCCCAAATTCACTTAGTGAATTTGAATTGTTATACCACCTCTCATATTTGTCCTCCAAACTCTAGGGTGTGCTGTCACTGAAGAAGCCTTGGATTCAGTCACCCATTCCTTTTCCCTGTTTCCTGTGCCGGTTCTCAGAGGGAATCAGCTTTTATGTAGCCTAGGACCCAGAGTTCTTCCATGTATCGTTTCCCGCCTCGTCGTACATCTGTGTTTGTTTCACCGCACTGTTTTCCCTGAAGAGGAATGGATTTTCTTTTCGACGACGATCCGGATTTTTTGTTTGTCTTCAAATTCATGAAGCCACATGACACTAGATAACACTTCCCTTTGTAAAAACAAGGCACATAAATTTTTGAAATTATTTAACGCTCAACTATCTGCTCAAGGTTTTCTGTGGTTTACCTTGAGACTGTGGGCAAATGCCAGATAGTAAAAAAGGGAGTTCTTAAATTTTCAGAGCCACAGCTCCAACTCACCTTCGAGCACTGACTGTTAGATCACATTTTTTGTAATTGTTTATCTTTTCCGAGTCGGGTCGACTCTTTTCCTCAAGGGGGAGTAATGTTACAAAGGGTGAAATCACCCGTTTTGTCCCCTTTTTTAAATGATCTAGTAGTCATCATAGATAAAAGACGTTTATAAACCTCTCATGTCTTTAAAAAGAATAAGGTTGCTGCGTCAACCGATATTATTGTAAAAACAGTCAGTCTCTAGACTTTAAAAAGAGAGCTTGTGTCCAAATACATCTATTTTCTTTCTAAATATTTCTTGTTCGTGAGACTTCTTTGGCTCGGCGTTCGCTTAAATCGCACAGAGAACTCTTTGATTCTCTTAGATCTTTCGTAATTTCCCCCCGTTGTAACAATACAATAAGAAAAAAGACATTCTTGTCAATGAACTTATTTGCTCTGTTGAAACGGCTCTAGCAGGAAAAGACGTCATAACGAAGGATAGAGTTAGAGCGAATGTAGCTAGGCAAATCTCTAATCGCAGTCTATTTACACATGAACTAAACGGTAACTCTAGAGATTGTAATGCAGAATATAAAAAAGCACAAGTATTCCTAGAGACACACCAAGACATTATTATCACAAAAGCAAACAAAGGTAACTTCACTGTGATTATGGACAGAGAAAAGAATAACAGAAAAACGGATGAAATACTCAATGATACCAATACGTATAAAATATATATGGACATGACCAATATAATAGAGAAACAAACTAACGATATAATTAATAACATAGCAAAAAAAGAGTGGGGGGGGGGGGGGGGGGGTATGTGACCAGAAATGTAAAATGCTTAAAACACATAACGCATTACCACCAAAAATATATTTTCAACCAAAGGTGCACAAAAAAGATCATCCACTTAGACCGATTGTCTCGAACATAAACTCATCCACATACAAGATATTTGAAGTATGTGCAGGAATCTTACCCAATATTATAGGTAAAACTGAATATCATGTTAAAGATTCTTAGTCCTTCGCTAAAGAGATAAGAGCAATTAACGTTTCTAAATATCACTCGCTTTTATCGTTAGATGTCTCATCTCTATATACTAACATTCCGACCAATTTAGTTATACCCACTATTGAGAAAAACTGGGCACATATATCAGAACACACAGCCATTCCAAAAATAGAGTTCATAAAGGCCATGGATATATGCTTAAATTCTACGCATTTTGCACATGGGAACAATTTTTATAGGTAAATTTATGATGTAGCCATGGGGTCGCCTATCAGCCCGGTTGCAGCTAATCTGGTCATGGAAACCTTATAACCGTCTGTCATAAACTCCTTACCCTTTGAATTAATGTTTTACAAGAGATGTGTGGATGATATAATTACATGCGTACACAATGATAATATTCAGCAATTAGTGGATGTATTTAATTTATATCATCCACGTATCAAATTCACGCATGAATTAAAAGAAAATAAGAGAATTAGCTTTCTTGATATGTGGGTAATTGATCATCAGCGAATATTACAAACGGATTGGTATCATAAACAAACATGGTCTGCTACATATATAAATTTTTACTCACACCATCCGCTATAATATAAAAAAAGTGTTGCGACCGGTTTACTTGATAGAAGCATTACACTTTTGAATGGGCAGTTTAGAAAAAGAAATCTAAAACTAGTACGGAAAACATTAAAGAAAAACGGCTATCCTAACAAATTGATTAGACATTTACAGGAACAAAGAATATATAAATATTAAAATAGTTGTGATGATGGTAATTGTGATAACAGCGATAATAAATGTCTAGGATCAATTCCTTTTATTGAAGGCTTGTCGCAGAACATGAAAAACACACTGCGCAAAGAAAACATCAATGTGTCATATAAAGTCACCAACACTCTAAATAATTTTTTTACATGTTTGGAATCAAAAACACCCACGCTTGAACAAACCAATATTATCTATAAGATTAACTGCATAGATTGCGAAAAATGCTACATAAGCCAATCTTCGCAACATTTAAAAAAAAGGATCGCTAATTATAAATATGATATCAAAACACATGATCTAGACAGATCGGCATTAGCGTATCACACATTGGTTGAAGGATATAAGTTCAATTTTGAAAATGTTATTAGACAAAGAGACAAACTGGCACAAAAGAATTGTAAAAGAAATGATACACATACCGAGAAATAATACTGTACACCAAAGAACTGATATTGATAATCTAAGTCACCTCTACGCAGACATTTTATAAATTGCAAAAAACATATGTGTTAAAGGTCATATAAACAGAGTGCCAGTACAACAACAATCACATAGACAAATGTATGACTTTAGAATATTGTTGTTATGATTAACATGAAGGGGGTCGAAATGACAGACGGATAGTCACTTCCTTCTGAAAGACCATGTAAGCAACAACGGCTAAGCTAAGGAATGTCTAAAAATGTGAGTTTGTAATATTTTGTTGTCATATGACAACCTAATAATGATATTCAATAGTGGTATTTATGTATAATAATTTTAATTGAAAGTTCTATATGTAAAATTTTTCAATTTTAAAAAAATTTTATAAAAACTTGATCATGGCAGGTGGGGTCCTGCCGAAACGTCGAAATAAAAGCATCACTGTCTGTGAATTGCATCTTGTCATCATTGATTGTTTCAATCAACGAAAATTTAGTCATGAATAGAGTTACTGTGAGTGCGAACATAGCTAGGTAAATCTGCCAAAGATATGTATACAGTTAAGATTTTATACTTCTTTTTTGCTTATCCTAATAGATTTACAATTTCAAAACTATCTTGACATAAGATCAATCTGAGAGCATTGGGATTATTTATGAAAAACTGATTTTCAGAAGAAACAGAACCATCTGTGAAATCTTGCAATACATTTGGCTAAGGTAAAATTTTTTCATCAAAATAGTTTTGCACAGATTTATCTGTCAACATAGCCTTTAATGTTTCCAGAATAGGTATATAATGAAAAAGGTATATTTTGCCATGGACAGTTTTAATGAATACACGTTCAGATGGAACGTAAGAATTATTTTTCTTGTAAAACTCTTTCCTTTTATATTGGATATTCAGTAATTTATTGCTCTTATGAAAAGGACCTACCTCTAAAACTTGAACTAATATTTAATTTATCGTATCCGGTGTAATGTTTTGCTCTGACAAACATGACTGACAAGGGGACCTTACAGGTTGTCACTCACGGAATTTGATGGGTCTCAGATATGTTGTAGAGGGACCTACCCTGAGTACCTGAGTACAGGGATTTTTTTCAACGGCTCATAGTTTTCGAGAAGAATCGTTCGGACTTTGACTCGTACTTATTATATGGGTGTAGTGATATGACTTTCATGCAAGCCAGCGCAGCCCAGTGAATAAGGTTCACGGCTCCGATTGTGGCGGTCCCGTGTTCCAGTCCCGCGCGGTACTTTTTTTTTTCTCACGAAATGCAAATAGATTTAATAGACTGTGCAAAATCGTCTAATTATTTATTATCATTTTATTTATTATTATTTTAAACTTTTTTTTATTTTTTTTCATTAAAAATTTTTTTTTTCATTTTTCTCATTTGTTACGAGGTAGATTGCGTAGGCTTCGATGAGCGGTGATCGGAGCTTACTCCACGCCCAGCCAAGGTCTTATTTGGCTATTATAGGGTCCGTTCACGTCGACTATGCACTCGCGTGCTACTACTCCCAGTGCTGGAAGTGAATGGAATAGAAAGGGATCGGTATTAAGGGATGGTAAACGATTTAAAGTATATGATTGTTTATTAGTAGTCAATGCAACAGAGTCGGTCGGAAGAAAAAGGTATGGTCTTGGTTTAGAGGGATAGGTGTCTTGCTTAAGCGCTAGGATGGATCTGCCTAGTTTAGCGGGATGTAGAAGGCAAGCTAGCCGCGAGTTACAGAAGAAACTGCTGATTTGAACTGTTTATTCTTGTGTTTTGTCTCTTAATTGTTCGGATTTGGGGTAAAAATGTGGGTAATTTACGTAGGCGCCAATTTGTGACGGGTTTTGAGTCCGCACTAATTAGGTGGAAGGGAGGAACAATTAGAGACGGGGCGAGAAAGTCGAGACTGATCGAGTAGGTAAAACTTTGTGTCTGTATTTGTGGGGGGAGCGTACATGACTTGCGATCGGGGGGGAGGGGAGTCGACTTAAAACTACAAAAGATTATTACAATGGGGTTGTAGACAATAACGGTGGCTGATCACGCCTCAGCCCTTAGCGTCACTTAATTCTAACTTACAGGTACGCGCGGGGGGGGGGGGGGGCTGTGTAGGGTGACGGGGAGTGGGAGGTAGGAAGGGTCGGTATTGCGGGGGGGGGGGGGGGGTGTAGGGTGACGGGGAGTGTGAGGTAGAAAGGGTTGGTATTGCGGCGGGGAAGATGCAGATCGGCGGTAGATTGCAGGCTAACCTGATGTCGTCGGCGTGTCGGTGTAGCGGTGTTGAGGGGGAAGCGTCTGGGGTCTCGGGTCTCCTACTAGATTCGTCGTTCTCTCTTTCTCTCTCTCTCTCTCTCTCTCTTCCTCTTTACTTCTCGCGTGTTACTACTTCGTTGGTCGCTGTCGTACTGCTGGTTGACGCTCGGCTCAGCTGAGCGTCGGTGGGCTTCGGTTGACTTCGGGTGTTTCCCGACGGGACGGGACTCACCCGTTTGGCTCTTTCCCACGGGTTTGGGGTTTGTTGTGACTTGCACTCTAGGTGCAACGTCACAACTCCCCCCTCCCCACGCGGGGCGAGGCCTATAGGGTGAGCCAGCTTCGGTGACGGGTTTTGTGATCATTTCGTCTGTGCTTCTCCTTTGGGGTTGGTTTTCTCGTTTGGTGTTTTCCGTCGTTTCTGTGCTGTCTGCTCCGATCTGTCGGGGTTAAGGGATTTGAGTCGGGTTGTATTTGCGGGGTGTGCGTTGGGTGTGGGGTTATTGGTTGTCTTATATCTACTTATTCTACGTGGTCTCTTGTGTATTTATCAAAATTATGCTTTTTCTCTTATACTAACCCAGTGAACACATGACCTCCATATGACGTCATAGATAGGTCACATAGAGATCATCGACTTTTTACATAGATATGACATAAAAATGACTTTATTGATGACTCTGATATGATGTCATGTAGTATGACATCATTATGACATAGTGCTGACATAAAATTTGACTTTTATATGACGTCATGATTGTGACTTAAATATTACGTAAATATTATGTCTTATCCCTATCACATGTGTGACGTCGCATCAAAGTCATAAATTTATATATTATTCACGTAAGAAATAAATCATACAATTACATAAATTACAAGTCATATTCTGACGTCAAAAGGATATCATAATACCGTCATATTCTTACGTAAGAAACAACTCATACTTTTACGTAAAATTGATGTACGATGAACGTCATACTTAAGCATCAGCTTCCGGTCATTCTTTTACATACGAGTGACATAATACTAATGTCACGACGGTATAAAAAAAAACGATCAACGATACTTTTCTATTTATGTTCTATGTTGTATCATGTATTGATTTAATAATTCATAAGTGGAATTTCATATGACATTTTTTAATTTTTACTTTTATATTTAGTGTCCAAATTTAACTCACCGCAAATTCTCTTTAAATGCAAACATTAAATATATTTTTAACATTGAAAATATTAGGATATTGTCATAAATAAAATATATAAACTAATTTCAAAATTAATTATTATATTGTAATAGAGGTACAGTAACAAAATAATCACTATTTATAAATGAAAAATATAAACATTTTGACTTTACAAGTTCTGTTGTAACAGTTATATTATTATAAGCATTCTTAAATACTTTTTATCACTATGACATCAGAGTTATGTCATCGAAACGTCAGGTAAGTTATAATCATGTCAGCCAGACGTCACAATTTTGTAAGCAACTTTACATCACTATTTTACCTCAAATTTAAGTCATCTTGACGTCAGCTAAATAACAAGTACGTCAGCTGGACGTCATATTTTTGTAAGCTTCCGGTACCGACTTAACTTCTCTATGACATCAGAGTTATGTCATTTTGACGTCAGTTAAGTCATAATGATGTCAATTGGAGGTCATATTTACGTCATTTATCTTACGTGAGAATCTTACGTCAGGAAGTGGGAAATTATGAGTCATATGTGACTCATATATGACTCACATCTTACGTAAATCATGACGTGACATGACGTCATTCTGACATCAGTTTGACATAATTGTGTTCACTGGGAACTTATCCTATTCTTATATTATTTTGTACGAACTCGGGTGTTTTTCTTAATCTATTTGTACTTAAATTTTTGGTTTTGGTTCGGTGGCTCTCGTTGGTGTGAGTCTTGGTGGGTTTTTGCGTTGTTCCTTGTTCCTTGTGGCTCGTGGTTGCTTCTCCGTGGTTCTGCGTTGGAGTTTTTGGGTTGTGTTCTGTTTCTCTGGCCTCCGTCTGTCGTTGTTCGTCCGTCGGTTTGGTGTTGTCAGTTTATCTAGTGTTTTCTGTTTTGTTCTTTTTTCTGTTTACGTATTGTTTTTCGTTTTTTGTATCGTCTTGAGTCCCGTGTGGTGTGTGTGGTTGGTTGGGGTGTTTGTGTATGTTCGTCTGTGTCGGTGAGTGAGGTGGTGTCGATGTTATTGTCTGTGTCGTCGTCCGTCGTTTGTGTCTGTTGCGTGGTTGTGTGTGTTGCTTCGATATGTATAACTGTCTCTGCGGTGGAGGTGGTGGAGTCTGTGTCGGTGTCGGTGTCTGGTGTGTTTGAGGGGTGTGTTTTGTGTGGTGCTGTCTGGTGTGTGATGTGTGGTTGGTGTGTGGAGGTGCTGGCTTCTGTCTCGTCTGTGTTCGTACGTTGGTGTGCCCGTCTGGTCATGTATCTGTCTCTTTCTGCCCGTAGTTCGTCGTCCAGGGTGTTTGTCGCTTGTAGGTTTGCAATGATTGCTATTATTTCTGGGGGTGGTCCTATGTGTTTTTTGTCTGTCTGTCTTGTCTGCGTTGGTTCTGTGCGTGTGTCCATGTTGGCAAATGTTTGTAGGATTCTGTCTTCTGTTGTCTGTGGTCTCGTGAGTCTGGTGCGTGTCCATAAAGGGGGTGATGCGGGGGGTAGTGTGTGTCGTGGTGTTGGTGTCGATGTGGGGTGTGTGGTTGTGTTGGGTGTTTGTTTGTTGGTGGGTGGGTGTGTCGTCGTGTGCGTGGTTGTGGTTCGTGTGGTTTGGGTGACTGTTGGTGGGTGTGTGATAATTTGTAATGGGTGTTGTGTGTCTGTGTTTGTTTGTGTGCAGGTCTGTATGTGTTGTGGGTATTTTGTGCCCCGGACCAGCCCGTTGCACTTTGGGCATTGCCTTGGTCCGGAGAGTGTAACTGTGTGTGTGGTCATTGGTGTGTGTGTTTGTGAGTGTCTCTGGGTGGTTGTGGGTGCAATGGTTGTTGTGTGTGTTGCTGTCGTGGCGTTCTTGGTTACCTGTGTGTGTGTAGTGGGTGTCGGTAGTAGAGTTCGTCGGGTCTCTGTCTGGTGTGTGCCGTGGCGTCCGTATCTGTGTGGGTGTAGGGCCTGTCCTGGTGTTTGTAGTAGTGGTGTTCTCTCTGTGTTTGTTGTTGTTGTCGTCTGTCTCGTCAGTCGTAGTGTCATCAGGGCCGGTATTCTTGGTTGTTTGTTTTCCATGTTGTCTTTCTGTGGGGTGAATACACATGTTAGTTTATTTTCGAGATGTGTTATCGGGCGTGGTTCTTTTATTGCTTATTTGAACATGTATATAATTTTAGATCTTCTATGTGACATTTTCCTATATTTTTACCGCTTTCTGTTGTCAATTCGTATATTGTGGGTGAGATTTTCTTTGTTATTATGTATGGGCCTATGAATTTTTTACTTAGCTTTGCTGCCGTTCTTTCTGGTCCGGATGAGAGTGTATGGTTCTTTTTCAGTACTCTGTCTCCTTCCTTGAATTGTATGTCTCGTCTTCGTAGGTTGTAGTAGTGTGCTTGTTTTTCGTTTGCTTCTATTGAGTGCCTCTGTACTTCGTCTCTAAGTGTTTGTAGTCGTCTCAGGTGATCTGTCCATCTGTCTGTGTCTTGTAATTCTATTTCGTCGTCGTTCTCTAATTGATTTCTTAGGCATTGTGTAGGATTTAATTCCCTTCCTAGGTTCAAAAAGGCTGGTGTGTGTTTAGTTGATGTGTGTGTACATGTATTGATTGTGAATTGTAAGTCTTGTAACCATTCTTTGTGGTCGTTGTTTACGTAGGCTTGGATCATTGTTTTAGCGGTTCTGTTGACTCGTTCTACAGGGTTGGCTTGTGCGTGGTATGGGGGGATTGTTGCGTGTCTTATATTGAATTTTTGTGTCAGTTCGCGTATGAGTTTGTTTATGTATAGTGTGCCGTTATCTGTTAGTAGTATGCGCGGTGTACCCCATCGTGATATTACGTGTGGGTGGAATGTCTGTTCTACTGTTTTTGCGTTTGCTTTGCATATCGGTATAATTTCCACCCATTTGGTGTATAGGTCTTCGAAAACTATGATGTATTGGTTTTTTTGTTTTGATAGTGGGAGTGGGCCCATGATGTCTGAGGCTACTACTGTCCACGGTTCTTCTATTATTCTTGTACCCATTAGCCCTGCCGGTCGCGTTTGCATTGTTTTTATTCTTTGGCATGTGCCACATTTTTTTATGTAATTTACTGTGTCTCTGTACATACCTGGTCAATAATATTCTTTGGCTACTCTTTGATATGTGTTTTCGATCCCTAAGTGGCCTGCTTGCGTTACGTCGTGATTTTCGTGTAGTATGTGTGTTATTTTGTCTTTGGGTATTACTAGTTTCCATGGGTTTGTGTCTGGTAGAAGGTTTGAGTGTAAGGGGTTGGGGCGGTGGAAGTATAGTTGTTTGTTTCTGATTCGCCATGATTCGTTTTTCTCCGGGCGTGTTTGTACTTGTGTTCTCTTGTATGTGTACCATTTGTCTGTCGTGTCTTCTATTGTTTCTATGTGTTCTTCGTCTTCGTGTCGTCTTGAAAGTGCGTCTGGTACGTCGTGCATTGTACCTTTTCGGTGTGTAATGTCAAAGTCGTATTCTAATAGTTCTAGTGCCCATCGTGCAAGTCGGCCTGTGGGGTTTTTTAATTCTCTTAGCCACTTCAGTGCGTGGTGATCTGTAATTACTTTAAAGTGGTATCCTTCCACGTAGGGTCTGAATTTTTTTATGGACCAGAGTACCGCCAAACATTCTCTCTACGTGGTGGAGTATTTTCGTTCTGCCTCGCTTAGCGCACGGCTAGCGTATGCTACGACATGCTCTTCGTCATCGAGAGATTGTGTTAGTACGGCACCTATCCCTGTTCCGCTAGCGTCTGTTTGTAGTGTGAATGTTTGTGTGTAGTCTGGGCATGCGAGTGTGGGTGGTGATGTGAGTGCGTGTTTGATTGTGTTCATTGCGTTTTCTTGTTCTTCTCCCCAGTGCCATTTCTGGTCTTTTTTCAGTAGTCGTGTTAGTGGTTCTGTAATGTGTGCGAAGTTAGGTATGAAGCGTCTGTACCATGATGCCATGCCAATTAGTCTCCGTAATTGTTTTATTGTTTTTGGGCTTGGGTAGTTTTCTATGGGTTGTGTTTTGTCGGGGTCTACGTGTAGTCCGTGTCTGTCTACTATGTATCCGAGATATTTTACTTGTGCGCATCCGAATTCGCACTTCTCTGGGTTTATTGTTAGTCCCGCGTCTGTAATCCTTTTGAGTATTTGTTCTAGTCTTTGTAAGTGTTCGTCAAATGTTTGTGTTACTATTATTATGTCGTCTAAGTATGCGAATGCATATGGTTCGCATTCTGGGCCTATGAGTCTGTCTAGTAGTCTTTGGAATGTCGCCGGTGCGCCTGTCAGTCCGTATGGCATTCTTTTAAATTGAAATAAGCCCATTCCCGAGACTGTGAAGGCTGTTATGTGTTTACTGTCTTCGTCGAGTGGTATTTGGAAGTACGCTTGGCTTAAGTCGATTTTTGATATGTACTGTGCTGTCCGTAGTTTGTCTAATATTGCTGTCATGTATGGTAGTGGGTTTGCATCTTTTTTTGATACTGAGTTTACTTTTCTGAAGTCTAAACAGAAACGATATGTGTTATTTGGCTTTTTTATCATGACGATTGGGCTCGACCATTCACTTTCTGATGGTTCTATCACGTCTTCTCTTAACATTTTGTCTATTTCTGTGTGGATGGCTTCTCTAATTTTTGGTGATACCATATAATATCTTTGTTTTATGGGTGCGTGTCCTTGTGTGTCCATTTTGTGTTTGATTAGGTGTGTTAGGCCGAGTTGGCCTGGTAGTGTTGAGATTTTCTGCTAAATTGTCGTCTGTAGTTGTGTGTGTTGTGATTGTGTGAGTTCTTGTATTCCTGCGCATATCTGTGGTTCGGTTTCTTCGTCCGATTGTGTGTCGTCTGTTGTGTGTGCGTTTGTGGGTATGATTTTATGATTTGTGATTTGTGTGTTCTGTGGGTTGTCTTTTGGGGGGGTGTTTTCCGGTAGTGTCTTCGTGCTGGGTAGTGTTGGGGTTAGTGGTTTTTCTTTTATAGTTGTTTTTTCTGTGTTTTCGTGTCTTTCTGTTGTTTTCGGGTGCGTTTGTTGTTCTCGTGTCGCGCGCGGCTCGCTTTGTGTCGAGTTGTTTTGGTTGCGTTCGGGTGTGTGTATGTCCATGTGTTCGCGCGCTAGGCCTTGCGGTTCTCTGTGTCCTTGGTCTGCCATTGTGTGTATCGTGTTTGGTCGTGTGTGTGTTCAACTGTCTTTATTCGAATTTTCGTGACCGTGTAGCTTTGTTTCGTGAGTCTATGTGTACTTTATTAGCGTTTATTCTTGTGTTTTGTCTCTTAATTGTTCGGATTCGGGGTAAAAATGTGGGTAATTCACGTTGGGCGCCAATTTGTGACGGGTTTTGAGTCCGCACTAATTAGGTGGAAGGGAGGAACAATTAGAGACGGGGCGAGGAAGTCGAGACTGATCGAGTAGGTAAGACTTTGTGTCTGTATTTGTGGGGGGAGCGTACATGAGTTGCGATCGGGGGAGGGAGTCGACTTGAAACTACAAAAGATTATTACAATGGGGTTGTAGACAATAACGGTGGCTGATCACGCCTCAGCCCTTAGCGTCACTTAATTCTAACTTACTGGTACGCGCGCGGGGGGGGGGGGGGGGGGGGGGGGGGGTGTAGGGTGACGGGGAGTGGGAGGTAGGAAGGGTCGGTATTGCGGGGGGGGGGGGGGGGGGGGGGGGGGTGTAGGGTGACGGGGAGTGTGAGGTACAAAGGGTTGGTATTGCGGGGGGGAAGATGCAGATCGGCGGTAGATTGCAGGCTAACCTGGTGTCGTCGGCATGTATGTGTAACGGTGTTGAGTGGGGCGTCTGTGTTTCTGGTCTCCTCGGTCTCGTCGTTCTCTCTCTCTTTCTCTCTCGTTCTCTCTCTCTCTTCCTCGTTCTTTCTCTTGTCACGTCTATCTCCCAGGTAAGGTGCTGCCGTACTGCCAATTTGCCAATCAGCCAATTTGTGACGGATTTTGAGTCCGCACTAATTAGGTGGAAGGGAGGAACAATGAGAGCCGGGGCGAGGAAGTCGAGACTGATCGAGTAGGTAAAACTTTGTGTCTGTATTTGTGGGGGGAGCGTACATGAGTTGCGATCGGGGGGGGGAGACGACTTAAAACTACAAAAGATTATTACAATGGGGTTGTAGACAATAACGGTGGCTGATCACGCCTCAGCCCTTAGCGTCACTTAATTCTAACTTACAGGTACGCGCGGGGGGGGGGGGGGGGGCTGTGTAGGGTGACGGGGAGTGGGAAGTAGGAAGGGTCGGTATTGCGGGGCGGGGTGGTGTGGGGTGACGGGGAGTGTGAGGTAGAAAGGGTTGGTATTGCGGGGGGGGGGGGGAGATGCAGTTCGGCGGTAGATTGCAGGCTAACCTGGTGGCGTCGGCATGTATGTGTAACGGTGTTGAGTGGGGCGTCTGTGTTCCTGGTCTCCTCGGTCTCGTCGTTCTCTCTCTCTTCCTCGTTCTTTCTCTTGTCACGTCTATCTCCCAGGTAAGGTGCTGTCGTCTATTTATTTCCTGTGGTTGGGTCGGCGTTTGTTGGTCTCGTGTCGCGCGCGGCTCGCTCTGTGTCGAGTTGTTTTGGTTGCGTTCGGGTGTGTGTATGTCCATGTGTTCGCGCGCTAGGCCTTGCGGTTCTCTGTGTCCTTGGTCTGCTATTGTGTGTATCGTGTTTGGTCGTGTGTGTGTTCAACTGTCTTTATTCGAATTTTCGTGACTGTGTAGCTTTGTTTCGTGAGTCTATGTGTACTTTGTTAGCGTTTATTCTTGTGTTTTGTCTCTTAATTGTTCGGATTTGGGGTAAAAATGTGGGTCATATACGTTGGGCGCCAATCTGTGTTTGGGAGTTGTGACGTTGCACCTAGAGTGCAAGACACAACAAACCCCAAACCCGCGGGGAAGAGCCAAACGGGTGAGTCCCGTCCCGTCGGGAAACACCCGAAGTTAACCGAAGCCCACCGACGCTCGGCTGAGCCGAGCGTCAACCAGCAGTACGACAGCGACCTACGAAGTAGTAACACGCGAGAAGTAAAGAGGAAAAGAGAGAGAGAGAGAGAGAAAGCGAGAACGACGAACTCAGGAGACCCGAGACCCCAGACGCTTCCCCCTCAACACCGCTACACCGACACGCCGACGACATCAGGTTAGCCTGCAATCTACCGCCGATCTGCATCTTCTCCCCCGCAATACCGACCCTTCCTACCTCCTACTCCCCGTCACCCCACACACCCCCCCCCCCCCCCGCGCGCGTACCTGTAAGTTCGAATTAAGTGACGCTAAGGGCTGAGGCGTGATCAGCCACCGTTATTGTCTACAACCCCATTGTAATAATCTTTTGTAGTTTTAAGTCGACTCCCCCCCCTCAATCGCAACTCATGTACGCCCCCCCCCCCACAAATACAAACACAAAAATTCACCTACTCGATCAGTCTCGACTTCCTCGCCCCGTCTCCAATTGTTTCTCCCATCCACCTTATTAGTGCGGACTCAAAACCCGTCACAACCTTTTGACCTGCTTCGAAATTTTGGCTGTTGACATCACGGTCGTAATACGTCTTGGAACGATGCTTTGCTTGTTGTCGGTTGGACGCGGCGTGTTTTCGGATGCTGGATAGATTATCGATTAAATCTAGAAGGCAGGAATCGTAGAAACGGGTATACGCGCTGGCAGGGTTCGCGTCTGTTGGGAGTCTGGCTTGAGAGCCAGAAATTAGTTGATGGGGGGTGAAGTTAGTATCTTCGTGCTTTGCGGTGTTATGACAAAAAATTGCAAAGCGGATGTAATCGTCCCAGTCTTTACCAGCATCCCTGTAGTGTTTGATTTGCTCAGTGAGAATAAGCTGACTGCGTTCTAGCGATCCGTTAGACTGTGGGCGGTAAGCTGTGGTTCGTATTTGCTTAATTTTGAAAAGTTTACAAAGTTGTTTGATGACTGTGCTCATAAAATTCTGATCTCGGTCTGTTAGTATTGCTCGAGGAGCACCGTGACGTGTAATGTATTTTTTTGCGAATGCTGCGCCTATAGTTTTGGCGGTGGCATCAGGTGAAGGGATGGCGTCCAGGATTTTTGTCAAATTGCATTGAATCGTCAAGAGATATTTGTTGTTCGATTTAGTAAGGGGTAGAGGTCCAACAATATCTAATGCCACTCTGTCGGATGCATCGGCAGGCGTATCCGTTATCATCATTGGCAATTTGGTTTTTACTCTGACCAATTTTTTTCTTTGGCAACTCTCGCAAGTTCCTATGGAATCTTGGATTTGTTCTTTCATACGAGGCCAAAAATACTTTTGTCTAATTCGGTTATATATGTTAGTGACACCTTGATGACCGCCGACTAACGATTCGTGGCATTCTCTGATTATTTCTTATCGTAAACATTCGTCTGGGATGACGGTCGTGTTTCGACAAAACATGATGTGAATTTCTAAGTCTGCGAAAATATAGGATAGAAGTTTTCGGAAAACGCGACGATCGAGAGCATCTAAACTACCATCGGTTATAGGGAGGGCAAGAGACTTCAGGTTTGAATCAACTAAAGCCGTTTTGAGTTTGGACAATAGCTTGAAGATATCATACAGGTTGCTTTTATCTGAGCCTTTTGTTTTTAATACTAGGGTGAAAATACGTCGACTATTGTGCTTAGATTCAATGAAATCAAATTTTCGCGGACGAGGCCTCATTACTATTCTTGGTTCAACGATACTCTCGTCGGCAAGTTGGGCTGGTATACCCTTGATCCAAGCGCAGTCTGTCGATATGAAGTGCGCATAGTTGGTTTCGAGCATGAGAATTCCATCATTGGTATCTTTGACATTGTCTGATACTGGTATGTCGTCCAAGTTGTCAATAAAATATGCGAAACCGTGAGGGTCATTAATTTGATCATCGTTAGTGTTGAGAGCACTGTCATGGTTATGGTCAGTAATTTCCGTATAGGAGTCGAATTGTGAGTGCACGTATAGTATTCAGTGTCTGTGAGCAAGTCGGAACTGTCGTCGTTATCAGAGGTGGGCGGGAAAGGCTAGGGGGGAGGAGAACAAGAGTGTAAGAAAGGGTTCGGCGGACTAGAAGTAGCGGGGGGGGGGTATCTCCTGGCGCGACGCGGAGGCCCAACAGGGGGGGGGGGGGGGGGGGGGGGCATGATGACGTCAGTGGATGGGGGCGGAGATGGAATCGGACGAGGTGCTGCAGGTTTAGTTGGACGTTCCGATTTCTTTCGCAGATGGCGGTGGGGAAGTAATCCAGATGTGGAAGTGACAGGGTCAGGGGGGTTAGTATAAACGGGTGGGGGTGTAATTCAGGGGCGCGCGGTGGCAGGAAGCGGAGGGTCAAGGCGGCAAAGGGTGATACTCATTTTCGAATTTTTAAAAACATAATGAATCATTCTGCGTACCGCGCTCCATTCTAATTTGTCGAGTCCGCAACCTATCAATGGTATCGAGACGGATGTTACGCAATCTTCTTGCAAGGTTTTCCTGAAGTTGACCAAGGTGTTAAAAAAAACGTGTGGCAAAGGTCTGTCACTATATTTGGGCTTTGTAACTAGGTTATAAATTTTTCGGTTTCCATAGACTACAGAAGTAACGTCAGTCACAGTCGGGTCGAATTCTCTAAGTTGTACGCGGTTTATGAATTTACGTTCTGTCAGTTCTAAAGCGATTCCTTTTGACATTTGGCAGTCAGCCGATATGCAATGAGCCAAGTTATCCTTTAGCCGTAATAGGTCAGCTTTCATTTCTATGATACGTCTATTATGCATGAGAGGAAAAGTTTCGCTTTCTACGAGGAAATCGCTATAAGAAGGGCCCAGTAAATCGGTGGCTGGACAAAAGTCATCAGTTCCTTATTTAGTTTCTGGGGTCTGTAAGTTATCCGAGCTGAGGGAAGAATCTGAAAAATAGCTCAGGCGTGGTCTTTTATGAGGCCCAGGATTTGTTGAAGAATTTGTTTCGCGATGGCGTTTAGGTTGGCGATGTGCGAGGATCGGTGCCGGGGTAACGAGGGGGGGTTTGAGGAGCAACGGGGTTTCCTTATCGCTGAACTTATCGTCGGAGAGATCAAAGGAATCAGAGGAATCAGAGGAATAAGAGGAGTATATCATCTACAGGGTTGTGAGATTTTAGGGTGTTACAGCGGAGCTGGGTTGGTGGACTCATCTGTGGTCTGCCGAGGGCGTCTGGGGTACTGATGAGTCTTTTTAGTGCGTTTTTTTGCTCTATCGCTAGAGGCTTCAGTCGTTGGACGGGGGCGTTTTGCATCTATAGGAAGAATTTGAGCGGTGTCGGGCGGTGCGTTCCTGGACAGAGCATCAGCGTTGGTATTAGATTTTCCGGACTTGTGTTTCGTATCGAAGTCGTACTCTGCCAGTTCTAAGCTCCATCTTAATAAACGGGAATTAGGCTTCTTGACGCTTTTCACCCATTTGAGTGGCTCGTGGTCTGTTATTAAAGTGAACTTCTGACCATAGATGTAGGGGCGGAAGTGATTCATACTCCGGTAGGCAGCTAAGAATTCTTCATCAGGTACCGAGTAGTTTAATTCAGCGGGCTTGAGGGCTCAGGATGCGTATGCTACCGGTAGGTCGGCACCGTCTTTATTTTGACTGTGAACTGCACCTATCGCGAATTTTGACACGTCTGTAGTGACCGCAAATGGTTTGTTGAAATCCGGGTGTTGTAGAATTGGTTCTTTGCATAAACAATCGCGTAAGGTTTCGAAGGCAGACTGGTGTTCGGACGTCCAGATGAAAGGGGTATCCTTCTTCGTTAAATTGTTAAGGTTGTGACGTGGATTTTTCCCGCTCCTCGGTCACTCGGAGCAAATAACCGAGAACTTACCGCGTGCACAATAAATCGGCGTCCGCGAGGTATCCTGGACCTGAAACAATATCGCGAAATTTGTTGGGCGCCTGGCGTGGTCAACACGCCTCGAAATCGGTAATACGATATACCGCGACCATATGCTCGGTAGCTCAGTACCGCGGAGAGGGGAGGGGTGATTTTTGGGTAAAGAGAATTGCAACTCAAGTAAGCCAACGCGTGATGTGGCCAAATCACTATAAAATTCCAATGATATATTTCTCGTCAGCGATATTACAAAAAAAATAAAAATAAAATAAAAATAATAATAATACGACTGCGCAAGTCGTCCTTCGCGATTCCAAATACAATTTTAAATTTAATCCAAACGAAATAAGAAAGGGAGGAACAAACCAAATTAAAAAAAAAAAGGTGAATAAATCTAGGAGACCTCTACGGCCTACGTGCGCTAGTCGCCGTCTTAATAATACCCTAACTCGCAAAAACCAAAAACAAAATCGGACTCGATGCGCTGCTCGCGAACGTCCTTCACAAAATGGCGCTGATCGTCAACTTAATACTAACTGATTATGCCAAAAAAAAAAAAAAAAACTAAACTGAGGCGAGGCTCGTTGCGACACCCACGACCCTCCTCTAAGAAAGCATATTTTTATCAGCGCGCACCCGAGCTTCACTTTCTCTGCGACGGCGGGACGCAGTCGCGAATTCGAATGCTCCCCGTGAGACTGCTCGTGACCTACACGAGAATGGAGGGTGTACCGGACGAAGTAAAGTGACCCCGTGTAACGGACTTCGGTTACACTCAAACTCGAGGCAATAATGTCTCGGCTCAACCCGTGACTCGACTCGATTTCCTGGATTCCCCGAAATTAACGCTACTCCCTTACGCGCAACTCAGGCTACGGTCACCAAGCAAATGTATCGGCTAAAGAATCTCGAGTACAGTTATTAACGCCAATCCTCACTGGCTATCCGTCCTCGGCAAGCCTTTACTAATGATCTCTCGAGATTCTCTCGCAAGAAGGTTAACAGCGCTTACCGCTCCACATCCAGTGAACAAATTCACCAACACCCTCGTGACGGTTCCCAGCCATCGTCCTCGCAACGAAACAATTTCCTTCACCGGCGCAAAACGAACTCCAACTCGACCTCTAAACTACTCAACTACCTTGCTCAATCGCCAGAACTAGAGTGATCTCGGATGGTCGCAACGCCGATCTCGTCACGCTAATCTTTCGTGACGTCATCACCCTAAGAATGCGCAACAATCGATCGGTCATCGATTTTGGGGATTGCGCAACTTGCCGCGCACTTGTCGTCGCTACGCGGCGCAGAATTTAAGGCTAGATCGCGATGTCGTCTCCCGCGCAGCTCTACGTAGTCCTGGGGTTGGGCGGGGTGGTGCTCCCTCGTCGCCAGCTGGTATCTCGCGGTTGCCTTGGTTGGGCGTAGGCGGGGTGAGCGGGGAGGCTGCGGCGCGTCGGCTGCCAGCGGGAATCGCGTCCGCCTTGGATTCCCGCGCTGCAGGGATCTGCGTTGCCTCCCCCTCCGCAGCCTCGGTGTCCTTCCCGCGAGATCTCCGTGGTTTCGCCTTGCCTCGAAAGATGTTCGGCGTCGGAGTTGGTCGCTGGAGGGTAGCCGGTGCACTCAAAAAAAAATAAAAAAAAACAAAAGCCTGAAATATCTTGGTCGCAATGTGCTATTTCGTCCCTGTCGAAGCTCGGGTGCGTGACTCCAGTTCTGGCGCTCTCTAGGATTATTTCGCGACTCGATTTTCTAAACCCTGATTCCGGGATCTCGCCCAGGGTTCGGGGAGTCTCTTGTAACGGGCAGGCCTAACCGAACTGCCACGTTACAAGGTATTGAGCAATTTTTCCAAAATTTGGAACAAATCTTTGGTAGTAACCTAAAAGGCCAAGGAACTGTCTAATATTTTTGGGACTTTTAGGGACGGGATACTCTTTTACAGCTATTAGTTTACCAGGGTCAGGTTTTACTCCTGACTCAGTTATGAGGTGTCCGAGGTAAATGACTTCCTTGCGTAGGAATTTGTACTTGTCTGGCTGTAGAGTTAAACCAGCAGCGGTTAGTCAATTCATTAATTTCCGAAATTCAATATGATGTTCTTGCAAGTTTCGAGCTTAAATAACTATGTCGTCTGAATATACGATCATCTCGTTGCCTTGTAGGCCTAGGAGGACTTGGTCCATGAGCCTTTGAAACGTGGCGGGGGCGTTCTTTAGTCCGAAAGGCATATGAGAGAATTCATAATGGCCTCTAGGTGTCGAAAATGCAGTTTTCGTGCTGTGATCCGGATGCATGGGAATTTAGTGGAACCCGGAAGCAAGGTCGAATGTGGAAAAGTATTCAGCTGAGCCAAGCTGGTCAAGGATTTCCGTGATATTGGGCATGGGGTATGCGTCGTCGACTGTTTTTTCGTTAAGTTTTCTGTAGTCGATTACCATACGCCATCGTTCATTGCCGTCACTATCCGGTTTTTTTGGAACGATCCACACCGGGGAATTATACGGAGATGAGGAACGTTCAATAAGATTTTGCTTGAGTAGTTGATCAACTTGGGATTCGATTTCGTCTTTGTGAATCTTGGGAAAACGGTATTGTTTGGTATGAATAAGCGTATTGGCAGTCGCGGCGTCGTGGGGATAGTGTGTTTAGATGAATTGGTGTGGCCTAATTTATCACCTGGGAGATCAAAGAGATAGTTAAATTCTGTTACGAGGTTGAATATAGATTGTTTTCCGGTGTCATTCAAATGATCAAGATGTGAGCTGCTCTTTAGAACGTCTAATCTTTCTGACCTACTGTCAGTAAAGAGCACTGTTGTGGCACCGGGAAAAAGTGTACTGTCGTCAGCGACAGGAGGATCGGATTGCAGTTACACGAGGTCAGTGGACTGGATGAGGCAGGAGGGGGGATTATTAGTCGGTCACGCTGTACGCTTGGCGGCAGACAAGATTAATGAATCACTGAGGAGAGGGCCTGGGTGCGAAACGAGGGTTTTGGCGCGGGCATCGCTGTGGTGGTGACTCGGTGCAGTGGGCGTAGCGTTGGGCATGACTGTACTTAGTGGCTCGTCGGAGTCGTCTAGGGTTACTGTTGGGAGTCTCATTCCTACGGCAGATTCGTTACAATTGAACGCGTACGAGTAAGCGATGCGTTCTGGTTTTCAAATAGCGCTTCACGACACAGACCATTGTTGCCTGAATCGATGCGTTTAAGGTAACCCACTTTAGTGTCTGAGTTTGCAACTATTAGTGGGATGGCTTTCACGGTACGGGTCTGTATTGTAATCACGCGCGTTTTTTCGGGCGCAGACGAGGGTTCATCGAATTTATCAAAGTGGATTGGCAATGAGGATCCAAGCATCACCGAGTTTGAGTTGAAAGAAATAGTTGCTTTCTCTTTTCGTAAGAAGGGCTAGCCTAAGATACCGTCGTGTGAAATCGGAAACGAGTCAGGGACCAAGTGAAAGGTATGGGATTTATCATTAAAACGTATTTCAGTTTTTGCGATAGTTTGCGTATTTTTGTCCGTTATACCAGTCAGCGTCAACCGTTCGTCGGTTGTTCGTCGCACGAGGGGCCTAACGAAACTTTCTTTGACCAAGTTGACGTCTGCACCAGTGTCAATAATAAATGTAGATATTTTCATTAGCTCGGGGGTGTCGATCGAAATTAGTGGAGGGTCAGCTGGAGCTGTTACGAGGATATGACTTGAGGATCGGAACGCTAGTTGTTCGCATTGCTTGCGGGCGCGTTCCTCCCCCGCGGGCGATGTTCCCGTTTAAATGTTCATTTGGAACTGCATTGCCTTGATTATTACGCGGAGAGGATCTACATTGGTCTACTGTGTGGCCTCTGCGATTACAATTGTCGCAGTGTAGTTCTTGGTTTATGTTGCATTTATTGTGGAAGTGGCCCATTCTGCGACATTTGGTACAATATCTTTTTCTTTGCAGACGGTGACATTCCGTGATGGAGTGACCCTGGTGGTTACAGAATTGACAACTGCTGGGCAGAGCAATAACGTGGCCAGCAGAACAGGTGTTCGGATCGAGCGCTTGGGTGTAAGGTCTGGGCTCGGTACGAGGCGCTGGTTGATGAGCGTAACCAGGTGTGGGCAATGACATCAGGGGGGGGGATAAAGGAGGCCGCGGCGGGCACCTGAGACGGAGGAGCAGTATGGGGGGGTAACGCCAGACACATGGGTGTAGAGGGGGTAAAATATTGTGCAGAGAATTGCATCTGACGGTTAATTAGCTCGGCTTCTTCACCTTCGGCGATGGTGACGGCAGTTTCGAAGATCGGTAATGTTCTGATAGTAGCGATTCTCCAATCGAATTCTGGCCGAAGCCCTCTAATAAACGATCTTGAGGTATCCTTCTTTAGATCATTCAGTAGAAGCGTTGCTAAGTCTGGTGGGTGCTTGGCTATGATCGCTGTGCTTATTTCTTTTGATATTGCTCTTATTCTGCACGAGTAATCTATAATGCGCTCATATGGTTGTTGTGTAATTCTATGTGATTGAGTAGATAACTAACGTATGGGGATATCCGGGCGGTATGCTCGGCTGATGGCAGTTCTGAGGTCCTCGACGTCATGACAGTTAATGCCTATTAACCCTTACCTTGACCACAAAATTTTGACCACAAATGGCCACAGCCATCTTGGTTCCGACAATTTTGCCATTCTGACCACGAAATATTGATCAGCGACTCCGAAAACCGTCGAGTACACGGCCAGACATACGACAAGTGTCTTTCGAAATTTTGGACCAAAAAATGGACAGCCAAAATGGCCGCAGCCATCTTGGCTCCGACAATTTTGCCATTCTGACCACGAAATCTTGATCAGCGACCCCGAAAATCCCCGAGTACACTGTTAGACACCAGAAAACCACCTCCAAATTTTTTACCAAAAATAGACGCCAAAATGGCCATCGCCATCTTGGTTCCGGCAATTTAGCCATTCTGACCACGGGATCTTGATCAGCGATCCCGAAAACCCTTGAGTACACCTCGAGACGCCAGAAAAATGCATCCGAATATTTTTGGGCAAAAAATGGACAGCAAAAATGCCATGCCGCCATCTTGGGTTTGTCCATTCTCAGATTTCAACCTTGAATTCATGATAAGGGACTTTGGAACTATCTCCATACCGATTTTTGGACAAATCCGATGGAGTACGACGTCAATAATGAATTGTTTCCAAAAAAAGCCGTTTTTTCAACTTTGTTGGCCAATCCTGGAAAATTGGCCAATAATCATGTGCTCTGGTAGGATCTCGTGTGGCCTGTAATGTCCTAGGAACATAAAAAAGCAAAAAAACCGGAGCAAAATGGTCAATTTGAACCCAAAATACTTCAAAAACTGTCTTGAAGTAGGTGGGACCACACGGTCCCACTATGCCGGTAAGGGTTAAATATTGAGAAGCGCGACCTGTAACCTTTGATTGTGCAAATTTGGCGAAAGTCATTTTATCCGAAGCTTTTATAAGAGTCTCTACGTGACGTAATTGTTCTACAAATGAGTCAAAGGGCATGTTGTGGCCGCCGAAAGGGGGGATTGTCGGCAAGACATCTTTTACTGACCAAAAATTTGAACCGGTTTCGGTAGTTGGTGCCATGTTGATTCAAGCAGGGTACTGCAAGTACAGGAATAAAAATATCAACTTAACACTAAGACTCAGAGTAGACTTACAGGGCAAAGGTAAACGCAAAAACAGAGTACAGCATGGTTGTAGGCAGCTGGACGCAGGTGAAACTTGAAGAGGCGATACACGTCATGCGTCGGCACGAGGAGGGTATAGATGAGGTACTCCGTGGCGTGTTGATAAATAAGTGTGGCAATCCAGGTCTGAGGGCGATGCCACTCTCGGGTCCAAATTCTCGTCTTAACAGGGTTGCAGGAGTCCGAATAAGCGGGAAGGGTCCATTCAATATTTTTCGGTTCGAAAGGTGATGTGTTCAGATGCGGTGTGCGGCTTAACTTGGCTATCGCACTGAATTTCTACTCGCTACACAGTTATTCGACGTCGTACGTATCGATGAATTTCAATAGTACCAAAATGTGACGGAGTTATTGAAATTGGGGACTCCTTGCAGAGCCTATGTTCGTGGCGAGTTGAATAGGTTCAGCATGCCTGTCACAGTACTTTGTGGGCCAGAGTTCGTTCGTAACACGGCTATCACTGATTGGTACGGCGTTAGAAATTTTGAGCACTGAACGCTTTCGTAGAAAACATGCAGCACTGCACTGACGGGTAGGTCAACGGGCAAAACCGCTGCCACCAAAATGTTACGGGGTAGATTGCGTAGGCTCCGATGAGCGGTAATCGGAGCTTACTCCACGCCTAGCCAAGGTGTTATTTGGCTATTATAGGGTCCGTTCACGTCGACTATGCACTCGCGTGCTACTACTCCAAGTGCAGGAAGTGAATGGAATAGAAAGGGATCGGTATTAAGGGAAGGTAAGCGATTTAAAGTATATGATTGTTTATTAGTAGTCAATGCAACGGAGTCGGTCGAGGGAAAAAGGTATGGTTTTGGTTTAGAGGGATAGATGTCTTGCTTGAGCGCTAGGATGGATCTGTCGAGTTTAGCGGGATGTAGAAGGCAAGCTAGCCGCGATTTACAGAAGAATCTGCTGACTTGCGGACGATAAGAGTAGAATACAGAGCGTTAGGTAACTGAGAGTGTGGGAAAGGAATATGAAGTCTGGAGGACGTAACAAATGAAAAAAATGAAAAAAAAAAAAAATTTAATAAAAAAAAAATAAAAAAAGTCTAAAAATAATAACAAATAAAATATTAATAAATAACCAGACGATTTTGCACAGTAGATTCAATTTATTTGTATTTCGTGAGAAAAAAAAAACCATCGCACGGGACTTGAACCCGTGACCGCCAGAGATGGAGCCGTGAACCTTATCCACTGGGCTATGCTAGTTTGCTTGGAAAATTAATTTACTTTACCGCTATAATAGGTATGAGTTGAAGTTCGAACGATTCTTGTCGAAAACTATGAGCCGTTGAAAAAAATTCCTGTACTCAGATACTCAGGGTAGGTCCCTCTACAACATATCTGAGACCCATCAAAATCCGTGAGTGACAACCTGTAAGGTCCCCTGGTGAGAGTTTTTGACGGGATTTCTAGATGCTGAGTGAAAATGTTTTTTAATTTGAATAGAAGGTGTTGAATAGTACTCGTTGGAACGAGATATTAACCTTTGAGTTTTAAATATAAATTAGCTAAATTGATCAAGAAGTGATTGTTCGCATCGTCACATGGTGTAGAATTACTTTCATCATCAATGTCTGCTACAAAACTTTCAATTTCAAAAGACGTATTTCCTATTTCATCATCATTTTCATTATAATGTGATATTACACCAATTTCGATATTTTTAATTACAGTTCTAGAGGTACTGCGATGACATTTTGATAAATGCCCAGTGAAAGATTGAACATTGTCATATTTTTTGTCGCAACTCCTAACAGGACACTTCAATTTCACATTGTTTTTCATGCGATCCTTCAAATGTTTGAAAAATCAGTTATAGCTTACAAAAGTCTGTTGGCACAAATCGTCTGAACAAATAAGTTGAGCATTTTGATTCGTTACTACGTTAACTACGTTCTGCATTATTTCCACCTTGACAGATACATTACGAATTCTGATAATGTGCATTTTCAGGCTCGGTTCAGTTTAAAAAAATAATTTACAACCATTATAGCCGCAATGATAATCTTTACTGAGGCTGCCATGGTATTTGTGATGACTCAGGTGCTATGGAAATTCATTCATACTGTAACGTGGCGTTTCAGAATCGCCCGTCACAAGGGCACACAACCGCTATTATTTTTAATTTACGCGTCCTCAGCAGGGTACTCCAAAAGAACTCGATACAAAATAGGCAATATCTACTTTTAACTAATTCTTTTCTGTAAATTCTTTATTTCGCGCTTCGGCGCAAGCTAACAAGATACTTGGACGACCACGATCCCGATCAACAAGGGACCACTATCTACCGTTTGCAGCTCTCGACGACTTCGCCTACTGACGGTCTCACCAGACTACACTGGCTACCTTGGTGCACCTTTATATACACCTGGGGTAGCATCCATCCGAACCTTCCGTATCGCCTCGACTGCCGGTGAACAGGGAGATAAAAATCCTCCCGGCGGCCGGGGGCATCGTTCTTCAAAGAGGAACTAGCCGCCTTCCTATCGACGAGGACCGATTGTGTGGGTCGTGGTCCACGGTTTGGCCAACCGTCTGACTGCACGACCTCAGGTACAGGCAGCTAGCTACTGCCTGTACAAAAGCCGGTGGAGGTGAACAATGAGGCGTCACTCTCCACCCGCTAACTTTGACCGAGAGGCACCCTGTGTGTGCCTCTGTCGAAGAAGTCCCCGAGGATAGGCAGCCTGGACTGCAAACTGGAGCGACTATGAAACCGTACGAGTTGGTGTCAACGACGAAATCGCGAGCAGCACATTGCACAACATCTAGCGGTAATTTTTGGAAAACGTACGACCACGCAGTAACCGATATTCGCCACAGGGGGATGGCCTATTTGCGGTGGGGGTCAAGCGACCAATCAAAGAAGAAGAATCACCTCACGACAACCGCGAGATCGGCGAGCTGAACTACGACCTGCTATTCTACGCTCGACCTGTTGAGGAACAGCTTCGTTTTCGATTATTCTCCCGACCATTACTACCGATTTAAGCTGCCGACACTTTTTCCTTCTTTTGCTACCGACCTATCGTTTATTCTACCGCTATCGTTTTTCCTTCTAAACTCTTTGCATCCTTTTTCCTTTCCTTATCAGTTTGCTTTTGTGAAGTATAATTTAAATTAGGCTCAGTTTGTGTGCCTGAGATCGACCGTTAAGGTAAGGCTTTTGCCTTTGAATTGTACTGGTACGAAGTTGCTCACAATTTCTATTCTTTCTCGTAATATTTATCGATTTTGCGTGAATCATGGTCCACGGTTAAAGTTGCTGTAAGCCGCCGTGTGGCTGCATGATTCCGGTCATTAATATTATATTTATTGTTTCTTGATTGCATCGTGTGATGCCATTTTGTGTGAATCATGGTCCACGACTTCCGTGTGACTGCATGATTTCAGTAATTTATTAATTTCGTATCTGAGCGACCTCGTAACTGCCAAATAATTATCTCTTGTATCTATGACTTTTCTAATTATTTGTGAATCTCTATTATCTTGCTTCTGTAGTCTCTATCTTATTTTGAGCCCTATTGGCTTCATATTTTATTCCATACTCTCTTTGTAATAGTAGTGTGCTTTATATTTTATTTCGGTTATTGCTTATTATATTTTTATTTATTTTTGTGCCTATTGTATCGTATATCGAGTTCTACGGAGTACAAGCGAGCGTAGAATCACCCTTAGATATTACCGCATTTTTCTTTGTTACTATTGACCATTTTATATTATTTTTGCCTGTTATTTATTTCCCCGTATTTTGTTAAATTAAGTTCTGTAAACTATTCTTTTGTATTGCGGTGTATTTTCGTATATTTCTTTATTTTGTAAACTCTCCGAAATTCTCTCACTCTCATAACTTTGTATTTTGGTATTCTCTCAAAAGTTATGTTTAGGAATTCACTATTTAATTCCTCAATTATGTAACGATTGTAATTATCGAATCTACCGTATGAATAATTCTACCGAAGGCTACCTAGTCGATCGTTTGCCAACTTGGTAAATTGTTACTAAATGTCAATCTCTCATCTTGGTTATGATTTATGGTAAATTTGACGTATCATCTATCGAACTACCGTTACGTTGTTTTCTACCGATCGCAGTAAAGCTCTCTCGTTCTAATTAACAGAATAATAATTTTCGTAGCGTCGTTTGCAACTTGGGTAAGATCACGTCGCCCAGTGACGTGTAGTTTTAAGTCAAATCTTGCATTATATCGCCTCTCTCGACCTACGTCTATTTTTCTCTGCTAACTACCGTCTCTCGTGTTAAAGCTACCGTTTACTGCTATTCTACCGATATTTTTGTGAACAACGATTATTTATTTTATCAACTACCGCTATCGATACCACCTTATTTGCCTGTCTCACTCATGTAACCTTCTCGACAATATATGATCGATTGACTTATTCATTTCCCTTTTAACTGGAGTTTATTCTTTATTTGGTTATTTTCTTTAATTCTGGAATTACTGCTAGCTGCCTTGAACTCCGCCACTCTACCGGGATGTACGCGATCGTACCTGTGCCTAGCCAGCCATACAACGGGTTCTCTATTTATCCCTTTTGCACGGTCTTGTGTTAATTTTATTGATTTATATTATTCTTTGAGAATCGACGCTACGCGTCTGGCGCCCAACTTAATTATTTTGTTGTAGTTTAATATTGCGGATAAGTAGAGAATCGCGCCAAAGTGTCAACGGTAAGTCCTCATCCGAAAGTAACAACATTTAGCGTTACAAATTAGCGCTCGACGAGGGGCAGAAAAGACTTAACGTTACAATACAATAGGTACAAAGTCGGCCCAAAAACATATGCGAAATTTTGTTAAGAAAAGAAACACCTAATGAGTGATCACAGTAATGAAATTGTCAACAGATAAGATTGAATTATTTCTGCATCCAATTATTACCAGCAAATTGCATTATGTTTTTATATGTTATTGTTGATGAATTTTCATAACGTGACTAAATTAAATAAATTATAGTAGTCATATTTAGTTTGGATCTAAACTCGGTCCTCAAAATAAAAAAAATGAACTAAAGGATACAATGAAGTACCCGAGGGTTGAGACGAGATTACGGCAACGATCTTCTGCCGCGTAATCTTGTACGTATCTTAAGGCCACAGTTTCGGGATCAAATTATCAATACTGTGAAAATACATAAGGGAGTTTCAATCAAACATTTTTTATTGAATTTGAGCTGAAGTTCAAGCTATTGAATACTAGTAACAATTTGTCAAAATCCCACGTGTCGATGGCCGGTGCATACAGACCGTGTGGCCTTTTAGCCTTCGCGAAAGCGGATAATTTATAAAGTATCGTGTACTTACCGAGTTAATTCGATATTATGTTATAATTAATTTCGTTGGATGTCAAACATATCAAAATCAAACACATTATCAACTATCGTTATCGCTCTACGAATTTTTAAAATGGGAATTATGTTTATGACATACTCAAACGCAAGCGGACCGGAATACGAAGTGCGAAAGTGACGCGGATGAAGCGCGCATACGCGCAGAGATTACAGCCCAACTGATCACGTGTAATTATTTGGATCTTCAAGCTCGATTTGTTGTATTTTCAAACTTGATACGATATTATGCAAATTCACGTAAATATATATTCATGCGAATTTTCACAAAGTGAAAGATTCACATCACATCGTTATACGCAAGCCGACTGGAATTGCAAAAGTGACGCGGATGAGCGTGGATGCGCAGAGATTACTGCCCAACCGACGACATGTAATTATTTAAATCTTCAAACTGCGTTTGTTGAATTTTCAAACTTGATTAAAACTTAATACAATATTATTTGAATCTTTAAACTGGTTCATTGAATTTTCAAACCGGATTCAAATTTGATGGAATACATATTATTAGCTATAATTTGTTTGAAGGTTAATACATTATCGTTTAGATTTTTAAACTGATTTGAAACGTGGCACATTATTATCTGTATCTTTAAACAACGTCGATGAGTTTTCGAGTTTCTTTGAAACTTGGTATAATGTTATGTAAAGTTTAAAAGTGGTTTTGAAATTTAGCACATTATTAGTTGAATCGTGAAACCGGTCTGTTGAATTTTCGAACTTATTTGCAACTTGGCACATTATTATACGAATAATTAGACGGGTTTCAGATTTTGTACACGTTCATTTGAACTTTAACATAATTGTACAATTTCAACTCAAAATATTTTTAATTTCATAACACATTCTTGTAAACTTCATACATCGTGTTGTAATTTAAAATTACGGTAATGAAATTTGAAACACAGTCACTGAAACCTCAAAGAACTCACAATTTGTTTTGAAGTTTCATGATGGTCCTACAAATTTGATTCAAAAATATTAATATAGAGTGATAGTTATTCAAAATTCAGTACTATTTTTGTTTTTGAGAGCCACATATGAAATTCAAAGTAATTCTACATTAATTTGAATTTCGTTACCATAGTTTGTAGATTTCATAATTTTTGTATCTTAAATTTCAGGATATTTTTTACAGTTTAGACATGGTGACGACCAGAAGTGCTCGAGACAGTTAAATAGATATCGGTATCCAAGCAATAGCGATACGAGGGAAGAGTCCATCATTTCCAATTGAATACGAGTCTGCGCGGATACATATTACAGGCGCCTGGTTTTCTGCGGAGTGAACACCGAGGTGTTCATGCAACCACGTAGAGATCCCGGCATCTGATTATGAGCAGATTGCACGTAACGAATCGATCATTGTTCCGGATTGTTGTAATCTTTGAAAGAAAGCATAAACGGCTCCCGCAAATCAATATTGAGGAGTTTTTGGTTAGAGGTAGGTATACATGTGCGTGCTGAAGCCCCTGACGCCACGATTGACAAGTTAGTGGTGGCGGCATGGACTTAAAAATGTTCATACGACCGCGTTGGGACTCCAGCGTGGGGCACAGTAAGTACATGCGGTACATTTCGAATTTGTAGCTCCTTGATCAAAAACCGATGTATTTCGAGGCATGGTGGTGTATTATGACGATAGTGTGTGATATGTGTTGTGACGTGGTATTTCATAGCCCGTCACATGTGTTAACTATCGCACTTCCCTACGTACAGAATATCGCTAAAAATAACGAAAGCACGTCTGAGGCCAATACTCCAAAAAGAACGACTAATTATCTTTAAGTAAAATTCTCTTCATTAAGCTAATTCGATGATATTTTCTAATTTTGTAACGCTTTACGAGAACCAACTACGAGACTTCCGCTTCGAGATACCAGTACACTGTCTGACAGGGGTCACGTACCAGCTCAACACCGACCACCACTGACTATGGACTAACGAATACCGTTGAAGCCACTCCCGTTGGATGCCTACCTAAGTTGTAAACAAGGTCGTGCGTGATGCACAAACAGTACCTCCAACTATTTCGACTTATCGGCCAGGAGCCGAACCACGAATCAACGCTTCTACCGCTCGGATGCATCGCCGGTGGCGTACAGGGCTGTGCGTCAAAAACACAATGAAGCCTCCCGTCAAAGATACTTATCAGCCTGGAGCTGAACCGACCACGACACCTACTAACTCGTCTATAAAAGAAAGGACGGTTGACTCTTAATGAACCGTCTTATCGAAGGGCTGTGGCGTGGGTTACGCTCGACTATGCGGACCACGTAGATCTGGTGGATACGGTGTGGGGATCGGGGTTGAGGGCCATCACCACCAGATCGTTCCGGCACGAGGGCTTCGATGAGCGAGTGCCGGGATGCAGCGCCAATGAAATAGCCACAACGGGGAGTACCAGTAAAGCAAGGAGTGAAGTACAATCGGTCGCAAGTCCAAGACATCGGTAACGCAATATTCTCGCACACTTCAATATCGCAACACATGAGTGGTACGACTTCTCCTCTCACCAACGATACCGCACAGCTGAGGAAAACATCTCCGACCACCGTCCGACGTCCGGATACTTCGATACCTGTCAGCGAAGAAGAAGAAAACAAAGAACGAGGGATTATCGCCGCCTACCTGTAGACCCGACCTACGTGACCTGCTGGCCCAATTAGAATAAAGCAGATTTGAGGAAGAATCACGTGACAGCAGCACGACGAAAATCAGGATCTTCTTTTCACGTAGGTGAGGTTCCTTTTGAAGCCACGAGGTACTTTTACTAATTTCTCTCTCTCTCTCTCTCTCTCTCTCTCTCTCTCTCTCTCTCTCTCTCTCTCTCTCTCTCTCTCTCTCTCTCTCTCTCTCTCTCTCTCTCTCTCTCTCTCTCTCTCTCTCTCTCTCTCTCTCTCTCTCTCTCTCTCTCTCTCTCTCTCTCTCTCTCTCTCTCTCTCTCTCTCTCTCTCTCTCTCTCTCTCTCTCTCTCTTTGATTAATGTTAATATTGACAATGCATATCCGCATTTCAATTATTAGACGGTCATTGACTGTCTTACGGGCTTCGCATCACAAGCGTAAGTTTCCAAAATGTAAACACACTTACAGACATTCTTACGGTTGTGCTCGAAGAGAAAGAACACTTTATATTCACACATACAACAGCACAAGAAAAACAAATTTGAACTTACTGGTGATGAGAGGTATTAACGACATCAGAATCAGGGCGGCTAGGTGGTCGAGTGAAGTAAGGCTCCGGTAAAGCATCGCTATATACCAGGTTCGATTCCTGGCTCCGTCGTTAATTTTTCGAATTTACCAGTTTTTCAAATTTATATCTTCAACATTGTTAGTGACTATTGTCTTATCTTATCATCTCTCTCTTCTAGAATATCTAAATATCTAATATCTCTGTATAGCAGCGCTGTAACATTCTTTCACTTATACCGAATTGAAAGGAAACACCTGTCATGCAAATATTGCGCGACGATTATATAGGTATTTATATGTTTATTCAAACAGAGAATTGAATGATGATTAATAACAAAAAATGGTAAAAGGAAGTGTTAACGTTATATTATATTAAATTAGACGTGCGTTACGCCTGGAAGCAGTATTGAGACTGCTCACACGGCCTCTCGCCGGGCTCGGCGACAGTGCATATGAAGTGCATAATCGCGTAATTTGAGCACTGCTGCCGATAAGAAAGCCAAGCGCATAAGGCGGGCTACGCTGCATGATAAATTTTGTATTCATCTAAATAATCCCCGGCATGTTCCTACGAGAGGATATAAACTGTTACATTTCATTAGAAATGTTCCAGCTCCATCACATCCCCCGACGAAGACAAAGGCGCGTCTCTGCGGCTTCTGATTTCTCGTAGGATTCTTTCGTTACTTTTAGCCTGTGTCTCAATCCTGCGTTTTAATTTCCTTCGTTCTACTACTTCCAAAGCAGAGGAATTCCTTTGGCAACAATATCCGGCGAACGCCGAGATATAGGTTGGTATATTAAATTTCCACAGCAAGAGTAGAATAGACAAGACGGATATCGTTCCAGAAACGGCAGCTATTGATGGGATCCCTATACCTTTGAAGTTAGCCCATGTATTGTTGACCCGAAGGGTCGCTTCGTTATTCGCGAGGACACTCTCAAGGTCTAAAATGGCTTGTCCTTGATCCTTGAGGGTATCCAAGTTGATCACGTGATGCAATACAATTTCCCGGCCTGTTACAAATTTGTTTAGCGGGGAAATGGTATCTGCATGTATTTCTGTTAATTGAGAAGTCATATGTTCTACGATTAATTTGACTCGCGTTTTCAAAGTTTGAAGTTCGCAGCTCTGATTCGTGGTTATCAGGGATGGCTTGGTGATATGAATAATAAAAGTCTGCATTGAAGCGCATGTTATGGTTACCTCAATTGGCTTCGAAGGTAAGATTATTTGCGATCCCTGCGTTCTTATGTAAGCAATATCTGTGACGAGAAAACGACTCAGAGTGCATCCTCGTGGTATGGGATCAGTTATTTTCTCACAAAGTTCGATAGTATCGTTGCGATGTCCCACATCGCGGTAATCACCAATGAAATAATCGGTTATCTGTTTCAGTTGAGAAAATGTGACTTCTCTTATAAAATTCTTACGTACTAATTTCAAAGCATATGTTGGGTTAAGCGTTACATAAGTGTGATTTATTCTTACGGGTACCGGGGTATTCTGAATTATTACCCAAGGTTCCTTTTCTAAGTAAGGCACTGTGAGTATATAGATAAGTTTGCCATTATCTGTGGTTATAGTTAAATCACTTATTTTAATAAACTTCTCGTAATTTTCCTCTTTAATAGGTATTAGTGTTTTTTTGTCATTGGCGTCGAAAGCTTGAAGAGCTGTCATAAGCTCCTTTGGAGTAAAAAGGGTGTTATCGATGATACCATGCCTTCCTCATTGCACGGCAGTCATTACCAGGTAGATCAGTCTTTGCAGTTCCTTAATTTCGAATAAACTTAGAGTTATAGCTTCCATGTATTCCTGATAAGCAAGCGTTTCGTTACCTTTTATTTTTAATGATTCTAATTGTCCCCATACAGTTTCCAAAGAGTGTTTAAGTTTGAGCTGATTTGTATTCAAGATATTGATTTGGACTTGATTGATGTGCAAGGACTTGGTGACCACAAGATTTAGAGTGTCCGTTACATTTTTTTAGTGAGGCTAGATTCCCATTAATTATTTCCAAATCATCCGCGTCAGCAGTTCCATAGATTGATTTTTGGATTGTTCCTAAAAAGTTAAACATTCCTCTTTTCGGTCTGATGTTTGGCGTGAGATAAGATTTCCTTAGGGGATACATTTCATTTGCCAGACCCGTCAGAAGGACGTGTTTTCCAAATACCGCCTCAGCTTCGCGCGAGGCTTCGTAAGTAACATCGCTCGACGCGAGCGCTTTCGGAGTACTTGTTTTGGTTCCGTGGGATTGAGATTCCCTTAATTTAGAGGGGCGGCGCGTCATTTGCAGAATAGGCGCACCCAAGTCTAAAATGACTTCCAAAATATTCTTGTGTGACGAGGCGCGGGCAAATTCTAAATCTAAAGCGTCCAGGGCGGACTGGGCGAGGGATCGCTGACCAGGGTTCCAATGGTCCAGATAGGTATCCCGTATCGTCTGGAGGCCTCCGAGTTTGTCGTGAATGTCGAGTAATGGTTTGGTGAACCCACTTGCGTCAATGGATTGGAATATCTTCCATCTTTCCTGGTACATGTATACTTTGCCCACTTCCTCCTGGAGTAAAGTCCCATTGATAACTGAGACATCGAAGTAGGCTAGGGACAGACTGCTACACCTATAACAAAAGAAACTAAGACTCTATTCCGTGGAGATCCAATCGTTACCCTGAACCCGTTTGAGTTTAATTCTAGGGATTGGATCGTTTTCCCTTGGTCCGGTGTCGTATTCGTAGTACGGTTTGGTATTATTCAGATGGGTCTTCCAATAAGACGCTGTGGAATCATCCGCGGTTTTCTTGTAAGTGATATTTCCTTTTTGTTCGTTGATCTCGACGACGACGAATGGTCCATTCCAAATCCTTTCCAAGGCGTTCTGTCGCGTATGGTTCTTGATCATTACTTGATCTCCCACTTGATATAAAGAAGTTTGTCGTCGTGTTCCTTGGTCCACTTGTTTTTGGTTTTTCTCTCTGGATTTGGTAAGCCAGACCAGAGCTTTCTCGAACCGTTCCTCCCATTTTCGTATCCACAAAATTTTCTTACTAATCACGGTTTCCAATCGGTTTTCGCGGAAACCGTCAGGATTGTTGGCTTCGTGACAGAACATGAGGTTGTGAGGCGTTTCACCTGTTGATTGATGAACGGAAGTGTTATAGGCACGTGCCATTTCTATTAAAACCTTGTCCCAAGTGTGTATTCTCTCTTTGCAGGCAGTTCGAATATAGTCTTTCAAGACACCATGCATTCGTTCTATAGAGCCGTTCGACTGCGGGTGATATGCAGTTGTGGTGATATGTTTGATATTATAGTGTTCGAGAAAGGAATCGGTCAGCTCGTTACAAAACTCCTCTCCCATGTCCGTCAAGATTACTTTGGGGCACCCGAAGTTACCTATCCAGTACTCTGATAGAGCCTTGATAACTTCTGTCGCGGTTTTGTTCGTAAGTGGGGCACATTTAATGAATTTAGTTATTGAATCCTGCATCGTGAGGATATATCGGTGTTTATTCCAAGATTCGACCAGAGGTCCGACGATATCTATTGAAATTTGATCGTTAGGTTTTTCAGCAAAGGTTTCGAAAAGAATAGCGGGTGATTTCATTTGTATCCTTTCCTTTTTATACATCTGACACGTGGGGCATGCCTGGATAAAGAAATTGATATCATTCTCCATACGTGACCATACGGCCGTTTCTTTTACTCGGTCAATTGTTTTTGCTAGGCCGAAGTGTCCATTGATGTCGTTGTGAGCGCTGGCCATGATTTCTTTCTGTTGCTGTTTGTTAGGCACATCCTTTCCTGTCAAGCAAAATGATATGTCTGCACCTGAGTCCTGACGTATCCTCTTGAGATCTTCAATGATCGAATTGGTTTCTTCTTTGGTGGTTTTCTTAGGGTCAATCCAGAAGTATATCTTTTCGTACCTTTTCGGATGAATATAGTTTCTGAGTTTCTCACGTCTATCAGTCTGATTCTTTGGTATAATCAGGGTGTTGTCAGAGGCATCCTTTTCTTCTAGGGTAATCTTCACCCATTTGCCGTCCTCCCCTTTTCGATTTCGGTTGGGAACGAGTTTGACGTGAGATTCTGTTCTGCCTGTTGTGAGTGATAATCTCTCGATGTCAATGTGGCGTGCGGCAATATAGTGGACCCACTTGGGATTCTTATCAATGGGTGTGATTTCGTATAGTCCCTTTTCCAATTCGGTGAGTTTTCCGAAGATCTCTTCCTTTGTGCGAAAGACTCTAGATAACTCATCCGCTACTACGTTACTTTTTCCCGAAACATGTTCTATCAGGAATGAGTATTTCTCCAATCTTAGTCTCCAACGCAGCAAGCGTTGACTGGGGTCTACGCAATTTTTCAGCCATACTAGTGCACGATGATCGGTGCGGATGATAAAGGGTTTATCCGGTGTATTGAGCAAATATACTCTCAGTCTCTTGACGGCCCATACAACAGCAAGCATCTCCTTCTCCGTCGTGCTGTAATTCCTTTCCGCATCATTCAGGGTTCGAGATAAGAAATATATGGGGTGGCAGTCTTGAGATAGTACCGCTCCAATTCCATCGTTTGACGCGTCGGTGGTTACGACGTATTGTTTAGCTGGGTCTGATCTCACAAGTATCGGTGGTGTGACCAACTTTTCTTTCAGGGTTTCGAAGGCTTCTTGGCAGGCTGCTGACCAATCCCATGGGGTGTCCTTTCTTGTTAACCTTGTTAATGGTTTCGCTAACATTGAATAGTTTTGTACGAACTTTCGGTAATACCCCGTCAAACCAAGGAAGGATCGAATCGTCTTAACGTTGACTGGAACGGGTAATTGTTGTATCGCTCTGGTCTTTTCCGGATCAGGTTTGCTTCCTTCGTCAGTGATGACATATCCGAGGTATCTCACTTCAGTTTTCATGAAGGCGCACTTCTCTGGCTGGAGTTTCAAGTTACATTGTCTTTAACGCTGAAATACGGTTCTTACATTTCGATGGTGTTCTTCCTCCGTTTCACCAAAAATTATTACGTCATCAATGTAGACGCAACAGATCTTCTGATTCAATCCTCTCAGCGCATCGTTCATCATGCGTTGGAAGGTCGCAGGAGCGTTCTGTAATCCGAAAGGCATTCGTTGGTATTCGAAATGCCCGTCGGGGGTTGAGAAGGCAGTGTATTTCTTGGAGTCAGTAGCCATGTTGATCTGGTGGAATCCTGCGGCCATGTCGACAGTAGTAAAGAACTCGGCCCTTCCCATGTGATCGAGTAAATCCTCGATTATTGGTATCGGATAAGAATCCTGAACGGTAAGTTCATTAATCTTCCTGAAATCGATCACAATTCTATACTTGGGCTTTTCGTCGGGGCCCGGTTTTTTGGGTACAACCCAAACTGGCGAGTTGTATGGCGACTCGGATTCCGTTATTATTCCTTGTTTTAACATTTTCTCAACTCCCTCTTTTACAACCTGCTGGTGCAGCTGTGGAGCACGGAAACTTTTCACATTTACAAAGCGTTGAGGATCTGACAACTCGATGCGATGTTTAGTCATTGAAGTTCCATTGACCATGTCTTCCTCCTGTAAGGCAAAGATATCGCTGAAATCCTGAAGAATACTCCAAATTTCTTTCTGGTACTCCTTCGGTAGGTGTTTCAAGTCGACAGTATGTTGGAGCGCCTGCTCTCTTTCATCACGTGGTTGTTGCCATACACCCGGGGTTGACATACTCTTTACTCGGTGGACTTGGACGTTCTCCAGTCCGAGCTCGATATCTTCGTCTTCAGCGGTGGTGATGATTCCATAAGCCGTACCATGATTGTTCGTGTGTACAATCTGCACCGGGATATTTTCCATTGGCATTCCATCTTTATAGACCATGCGTAACATGAGATCGAGATTCTTTTCGTCGGTATCGATGGCAATTTTGTTCACCGAATTTGGTTTATATCGAATTTTTCGGTCGCTACTAAGGTGGTGTATCTTATTCTTCAGGGTGAGCGTCGAGGCATTCAACTGGAAATCTCGCCTCCTCATAAACGGGTTTCCCATGATTTCATCTTCTTTGTCAGGCAGATAATCGTCTGGTATAATGACGAATTCGTTCTTTAGCCCCATGTGAGTTAGTACAGCAATTTCATTCGCGGAATTTAGCGCTTTGCCAGTCTTAAAGGAAATTTTGCGTTTGATAATTGGACAAATTTGTTTATCCGATGGATAAATAACCTTCCGTTTTATGAGGTTTATTGATGCACCTGTATCGACCATAAGGGCTAATCCTTGCTTTGTTTCTCCAAATTTTATTACAGCACACTGTAGTAACCCCTGTGAAACTGAACATACACGGGCTCCTGTTGGCACTCGTCCTCTAGTTCGTCCTCCTGTCCCTTTATTTCCTCTTCCTCTGACTGGAGTTCCTCTGACGTGCAATTGACTTGGTCGTTGGGCGGTTTGTCTTTGAGGCTGGCGTTTTGAAAATTTGCGTCTCGCTTATTGCCGTTAGTATTAGGGCGTTGGTCGTTCTGTGGTCGGCGCGGAGCGTAGCAGTTCCGGCTGTAGTGTCCTCTGGTTCCGCAATTATGACATACTGCTTGTTGTTCATGGGCGGTCCGATGTGTGTTACAGGTGTGGCATTCACATCTCTGGAGTTCTTTATCTTCATCTTGTTCCGCTTCATCGTAGTGGTGGACAGACGCTGGTGGTCGAGGAGTTGACCTTGGCGAGTTCGTCGAGGTTCTTTGTTGTACCTGGAATCTTCGCGCATCTGATGCGCTGCCTGGCCCGTAAATTTGGGACTTGTTCCAAAACGTGGGTTTCGAGGCTGTGTCGTTACTGTTCATCAGCTGTTGTTGATGCATTCGGAAATTCAATTCCTCGCCTTCGGCTTCTTTCGCGGCCTTCTGGGCTTCTAGTAACTTGAAGTACTGACGGTTTTTGACTTGATGGAATATCCTCGGATTAAGTCCATATAGATAGTACTGGCACACTCTATTTTCGAGGTCTTGAAGATTAGGATCGATGTTCGCTCGTAGTTGTTGATTCGAGAAGGCAGCTACGAGGTCTTGGTAGATCTGATTGAATTTGAGATTGTAGGCGTCCACAGTGTCGCCCTTTTGGCCTGTTCTGCCAAGCTCCATTTCCAATGTGGTGGCACTTTTCTCGACAATAACGGCTGATCTTATGACTTCGAGTAAAGTTGGGATTGTACGAGGTCTCCTCTGGTTGATGGTCTTCTGAAGAGCTCCTCCTGTCTTCAAGCTGATTACCATGCTCAAAAACGGGAAACGTTGGGTTGGCATAACTACCATATCGGCGGCTTTTACTTGCATGATCCAAGCGTGTACGTCTTCGCCTGCTTTTCCTTCCAGTCTGCAATCAATCATCTTGATGGCTTAAAATGCGGGTAGTAAATCTTGGATCGCATAGGGCTCGTCCGCTGGGCGATTTGGTTCTCCGGGGTATCTTCCGGCAGCATCGGGGCGTAGGCTGACATCATTCAAGTAAGCTTCTGTTCGTGCATACGGGCCTGGGTCTCTTGGATTCCGAGGGGGAAGCATGTCTCGGGGTGGCGCAGTTGCCGGTAGTTGAATTCTTGTTTGGTTTCTTCGCGCAAGTTCCTCAATGTTCCTCATTATCTCTTGCTGTTGGCGTAAAGCTTCGGCATCACTCAGCAACTGGGACATACTGAACGTCACAGTGTCCGGACGACGATGTGGTAAAGTAGCAGACATTTCCAAGGCTCTTCGAAGTTCATCCTCTTCTTGCTGTTCTAGACGACGACGCGGGACGTTGTTACGGGTATTGCTACCAGTACCTCGTGGGATTTCGTAATCCGTCGGACCATTAGGCCACTGTGGACTAGGCCTTGGTGTAAGGCGTACGTTCGGCATCCGTGATAAACGTCGGCTTTCCTCGAGAACGCGTTGCAGTGTCGAATCCGTATCCGACAAGATATCATGGTTTACATTGGCTCGCGCGGTGGAGAATCGGTCGTTTTCTAATGAGCGATTTTGGTGAAGGGTTGGTATTGGCATCGCATTTATACCTTGATGGTCCGAGTCTGAATTGGCTGGGGAGCCCACCTCATTGATGCGCGGTGTCGGTGGCAGCAATCGGTTTTGAGCGAGCCCGTATAATGCCGAGTAACGTGGTGGGTTTGTTACGATTGAGGGAGCTATCTGAGTAGGACCTTCCACCTCTGATTCAACGAGACGCGCGGTATCTAGTTGAATTCGCGGTATCGCTCCGGTATGGTTTCCGGGCGGTCTCAAAATATTAGAAACATTCGGATCATCGCTAGTTGTTAAGCGATAATAGTTATTGATTGCTTCTCGATTGGTATTACTATTTGTAAGAGCTTCCTCTTGACGGTTTTCTTCGGTTAATTGGTTATTCGGTTGTTGCATTTCCTGAAACATTTGGTTGGTGACGCTCTCAAGCGTGTCTTCGGGACGCGGAACTGTTTCAGAGTTTCGATTTATTTCTACATTATTGCGACGAATAAAGTCGTGTTCACGGCGTTCTTGATTTCTCAATTGAATAAAACGGGTAACCTCTTCTATAGGCAAATCTTCGCGGCGAGCAAGTTGACGCGCAGTTAACCTCTCTCCGTTCAATTGCTCTAGACCAAGACGGTATACGCCCATTGCAGTCAAATCATTACGTTCGGTGGCTTCTTGTAGCCTATTCACAAGCTGAGTCATTTGGTTCGTCAAATCCCAAAATCTCTCTTCAAACCGGGATTCAGAAGTGACGGATTGTCCATCTTCTGCAGTCTCAACAATAGTGGGAGGTACTGCCGATCTCCGGTCATTGTTTTCGTTCACGTCCATTGTGAATTTATTTTTTAAATTTACCTTGAGTCAAGCTTTGACTTTATTTATTTGAATGATTCAAGTTTGACCATCAAATTCTTAGTTTCGATCACGATTTGTCCTTCGATAAGTTTATGGTGACTCGAGTAAGTAACAAAATGCTTGTACTTACGCTAGGAGTAGCCAAATTGAGGTGTGAAGCATCACACTCGAAGATCGTGGTAGCCGTCGGTACGAGGCTTTGATGTCCTGGAGTCTCTGACAGGCACCGGGGGCAAGAATATAAGAGCGGTTCGAGTCTCGATGTCCTTATTCTCACTTCACTTCACTTAGATGGTTTAAACGCGAAGTTTATTGTATCTAAGGAGTGCAGAATTTTATACTTGCTTCCTTTCCAATAAATACACAAGTTCACTATAGGAATTGTCCAGTGTAGAATCAGGCGGTCTACACTCAGTCCCTGGTTATCAAGCGGTCTACACGCAGTCCTTGATTGTCTACGCAAGGCGGCCTTTCACTCTATCCCTTGCTAGGTACAATTCGTAATAATTACTTATAAACGCGTAGCCGAAGGTTCGCGCGTGAATTTATTGGGCTTATGCACTCACTTCCAAAATTCGTCACTATGATCCGGCCGTTTGATACGCGCGCCGCGTTCGTTGGTTTAAACCGGATCCTGGCAGGATTGCCAAATTTGTCATGCAAATATTGCGCAACGATTATATAGGTATTTATATGTTTATTCAAACAGAGAATTGAATGATGATTGATAACAAAAAATGGTAAAAGGAAGTGTTAACGTTATATTATATTAAATTAGACGTGCGTTACGCCTGGAAGCAGTATTGAGACTGCTCACACGGCCTCTCGCCGGGCTCGGCGACAGTGCATATGAAGTGCATAATCGCGTAATTTGAGCACTGCTGCCGATAAAAAAGCCAAGCGCATAAGGCGGGCTACGCTGCATGATAAATTTTGTATTCATCTAAATAATCCCCGGCATGTTCCTACGAGAGGATATAAACTGTTACATTTCATTAGAAATGTTCCAGCTCCATCACACACCTTTGGTCACTTGATACCGCTTAGCTTATTTTGAGATGTAATTATTTCTTGGTCTTTGGAACCACCGGTATCTGTTAATTTATCAATTCTTACCTTAGCTGCTGATCATTACTATTTCTTCATACTTTTCTGATTAACTAATAACTGCTTCTGTATCTATTATCTTTGAGTAATTTATTTTAGTAAGGGTACCGCCTGAGCGATCTTATATCGCTGCGTGGCATCACTCGTCGTTCTTTTGACTTTGGAGTATTGCGCCGTATCGAATAACATCTTTTTCATTATGCTCTCCGCTAATACCGCTGATCGTAGTTGTCCGTAGTCTCTCTGGTTTGTCATACGTTGCGCATTAATTCTCTTGAGTATTATTTGTCTTGATCCCGAAATTATCTTTTACTTTTCTGAATATTATCTCTCTGTGTCTCGCACTTACCGCAAACTAGAGCCTACGTATTATCTGTTAGTTTCTATATTCTATAATAATTCCCTGCCTCTGTTATATCTCTGATAATTCTGGTAATGTGATAATTATTACAATTTTTGTATTTCGCACGTTTCTTATAATCGCTTCTCATATTTTACGGCTTGCGTGATTAATGCTTAATTTAAGTATCTTATATGGTGGATTATATCTTTCTCTGTTCTGCTGACTTATGGTAACACCGTATTAATTATTACCTCGAATAATAGTATCGCGAGCCTACGCACATCCCTCGTTTATTCTGAAAACGTTCTGTTATTTGTTAAATCTCTCGCTTAATTTTTCTCTGGCTGTAAACTAATTATCTCACATATCTTAAGTGTATCTAACTCTTTTCAGTTGTCCGCTTGTTATTAATATTTATCGCTTCTTGGTCAATATATTTAATATTATTTCTGCTTCACCTGCTTCGTATTTCATCTATTGGATTTAACCCCTCCCCCTACCATTATCTTGTCTATACTGAGCAAGCTGTGCAAAACCGTCGTAGAACCTGATTTTGTGTTCATCTGTATCTTTTCTTTTAATTACTTATTTTCTGACGCATGTGCGTCTGGCGCCCAACAATCATATCTTTCTCTCTTATTATCTCTCACTATCTAATTATTCAGGTTAGTAACTGCGCCGTAGGGTAACCGATCATTAACCCTCGCATTTTATCTCAACGTTAAAGTTTAAATACATTAAAAAAAAAGTATTTTGGTTACAGTGTGTACGTCAGATTGTAAAGAATTATTAACTTTAGAGTAAAAGAGTATTTGGGCAAGATTGAAAGATATCTGTGAATGTAACCATGGCCCTCTATACTATGAACCCGTTCGGTAGGTGTCGTGAGAGGTTCTTGGTGACCTGATTCACAAGCCGAGGCGTCAATGGCTGTCATGTCCCGGTAGTGTCCGAGACACACATGTATGAAAGAGAATCTAAAATAGTAAGTCCACCAACATAATATGACTTACCTGTCGGCTTTGCACCACGACCTTCAGCTTCGTTGGAATCTTCGATTTTATTGGAAAATTTCACTACTATACTGACATCAAGTTTCAGCACATTGTTTGAGGTTGTCTTTTGGAAATCAATATCGGCCATACTTTCGCAAAAACACTGCTTGTGAGAAGACACGAAAAAATATTACAGGAAGATTTGTATCGCATGTAAATAGCATGGGCTATACCGCCATCGCGACTCTGAGACAAGCTAGGAGAATTCATAGTGAATTTAAATGCGGTCAATCAACTTCGCAACAGGGCTGTTCAGTTTTCGCTAGCAACCGCGTTTACATTAATTTCATACGGGCGCGCAACTTTCCATGTTTTCTAGTGTCGTTTATACTGTACAACGTCGCATTTTATAGCCGCTCGTCACAAGGGCATAAAACCGAAGGAAATATCCAGACAACGCGTCTCTGGCGGGGTACTTCAACCAAACTCGATAGAAAATAGGTAATAACTACCAGTAACTAATTCTTTCTATGTAAATTCTGTATTTCGCGCTCCGGCGCAAACTAACAAGGTACACGGACGACGACGATTTCTACCACCGGTCAACAGCTACCGATAACTACCGTTTCCAGCTCTCGATGACTTCGTCTACCGACGGTTTGATAAGACTGAACTGGCTACCTTGGTGTGCTTCTGAAACATCTGGGCTAGCACACATCCGAAGCTCTCGTATCACCTCGATTGCAGGCATACAGATGTAAAGTCCTCCCATCAGCCGAGGGACCAGCTTCTCAAGGAGAAACCAGCTGCCCGATTTCTCGGATGCCGTAAGGGGCATACAGGGCAGACTGTAGCCTGCCGTCTTCTAACTTACCGGCCAGGTGCCGAACCGACCCCTAAAGTACTACTTCCAGTTTGATAAAGACCTAGTTCTGAGGATCAACGCAGCCTTCCTACGAGTAAGGATTATAATCATATGACTCATGGTCCATGACTTAGAGTTGCATTAAGCCACCGTGTGACTGCATGGTGTTACGTGGGGGTGAGGGTGTACTGAGCGGTGGTAGTTAATGATTAATTGAATAATCAAGCTCCCACGTAACGACAATGAATAATCATTAAAACTAAGAAAGACCTACCTTTCGATAAGCCGGTAATTTGTAGGATCGTGTTGCTATAGTCCTGTACAGGTCTGTGAGGTTTGTTTAAATTGTTGAGGCAATTTTACAATAATAAAAATGGGAAGAAGGTCGTTCAAAATAAATGTTTAATATGATTTAACTGGTAAATGATGAAGTATATTCTGTTTTGATTTGGTTATTGAAATGTCTGGTAACAATCAATGGTGATAATGATATATGAGCCGAAAATAACAATTTATAAAGTGTTCAAGTTTATAAAAAATCGTGTGTTGTTCTATTCTGAGGGATATTATTATTTGGTCCCAGGAACATCTACTCTGAACGATGGTTAACTAGCTGGTCGTGATTATTGTATTGTATCTCTCTTTTTAGATTATCTTAAATCAATTATATATACTATTGTTAAGTCTTATTCGTTAATTCTTGGAAACAATAAGTACGATTCAATTGGGGGTAGTGAAGCTAGCCACCAATTCTAGACCTGGTTTTGAATGAAAATTACTGAAGTAGATTTTGATTATAAAGGTGAAAAAAGAATTCGTTCAATTTCGAAGATTAACACTCGGATTGACTTAGCTTTAGGTGAATCGGTCGACGAGATTGAGAGCCGTCGGATCGTGTCGGTCTGCGTCGGTAGATTTCTGGACCAGGGGCCTCACCTCAAGTTTGGAAGAGTTGATCAATCGAAAGATGTTGAACGTCGGTCACTTAGTCTTTTTAGATTTGGAATGATATCTTGTTATCGGAAGTTATAGTTGAAAATGTCAATTTTCTGATTTTGATGTATGTTAAAATTGATTGCAACAATTTATTTATTAAAAACGATAGTGTAATTATTATTATTATTACTTAAGATTACCTGATTCGGTTGAATCAGGGCCGAACTCAGTTTAATTATGGAAAATGGAATGGCATAAAAATGTCTATTCGCGAAATGATGAGATTTAGTAAAGGACAGAAAAGATGGAAACGTAGAAGAAAGTGAGCCTCTTGCAGCTAACAGATTAACTGAATGCTCGAATTTGACGAATTGGCGCGAGACTTTAGGTCGGTCACAACTAAGATTTTCCAAACGCTACTCTTGCTCGAGAGGGCTAATCCGGGTTTACGCCCACGCACTTCGCGACTTGACAGACGAAAGACGCGGCTTCTTGGGCCCGAGGGTCCAAGGAGCTGCAGTTGTAATTAGTTACAACGGTAATTAGCCAATAAGGTGCGAGGGTGACCTCCTGGTGCCCAAATCCGCATGGTCAGCGTTAATTCTCGCTCTTCGACGGTGTTCCGACGATTCTCAATCTCGTCGGTGACACATTGAAGATATGAACAAAAGATATTTACATGCAATGTTCACACATTCATTCATACATTCCAATAAGTAATCTATTTTAATTTGGTGGTTCTAAAGGTAGTGGTTTATCCTAGTTATTGATTATAGTTTCAACTTAAAAAGAGGGATATTTCTAGGCTGAGCGCTACTGATGCTAATTCAGCAGTCTCCTATCTCAGTTCTTGGTACCAGTTAAATAAAAGAAAGTTGAACCTTATACTAGGGATCATCGTTGGTCTCTACGTGACTTTTGTCAGGAGGGGTGGAACTCGCCGTTATTAGAATATGAGATTTTGACGAAATGATATCTGTGCATTGAAGAAATTAACGAAATGAAATGAAATGGAATTTTGAAAAAGGTACGCCAAGGCGGTACGTCGGGGCGTAACAATGGTCTCCTTGATGTATCGTGGGCAGCTGGCCACCGCCTATACGACCAAACCGGTGGAGGCGAACATTGAGTTACAGTAAGTTGTCGCCATCCACTCGGTAACTTTGACTGGAAAGCATCCGACATAGATGCCTCTGTCAAAGGAATCCCCAATGATAGGAAACCTGGATAGTAGGGTGAAGCAGCTGAAAAATTGTATGTGTTGGTGTCAATGACGGAATCACGGGCAGGACATTACGTGTCATCTGTCAGCAATCTTCAAAAACGTGTGACGTAATCAGAACCGATATTCACCACAACAGGGATGACCCAATTATGGTGGGGAACAGACGACTAATCAACTAGAAGAAGAATCACCTACGCTCAGCCCGCCAGGAGACAGCTTCACCACTACTTTGTTCTCGTTTTGATTTCTTTCAGTTACCTTCCCTTTTTCCTTTACCACTATCGCTATCGTTTGTTCTATCGTTACCATTTTCTCACAACTATACTACCGCTTGCATTACCGTTTACTTTCTTTCTCTCCTTTTGAGCAACTTCCTTCTTAGCCTTTTTTTTGCTACCAATAAGTTTAATTTGAATTAGAGTCAGAGTTTGTGTGCCTGAGTCACCGGCTAAGGTAAGGCTTCTGCCTTTGTATTGTATCGTTACGAAGTTACTCTTAATTTCTATTTTCTTTCTTATCGTTTTTATCTCTCTTGGTTGCATCGTGTGATGCCAGTTTTGTGTGAATTATGGTGCACGACTTAGAGTTGCGTTATGTTGCCGTCTGACTGCATGGTTTCGATAATTCACTGGCCAACAGTGGTTTTGTTGCTCTTGATATTTGAGTCGTCTTAGAAGGATTCGATGTCAACGACCTTAGGAGTAAGCGTAGTTTTTCGAAATTGGCTCTAGTTATTTATTCTATCGACATTTTCATATATGACTCAAAAAAGCAATGTTTAGGTGAAAAATTCGATTTCTTTTTTTTAATATCTAAAGTTTATCAAAAAAATACTATCAATAACCTTAGTTATGCTTACTTTATTCGGGCAGAAGTATGAAAAATATAAGAAATATAATACTTTGTTGTTCTCGCCATGAAAAAGAGGGCAAAACAAGTTTCTTCGAAAGGGGGGGTATTGGGGTGTTCCGAAAAAACAAATTAAAAAATTTCTCTCAAACACGCATCAAACTTTCGGTAGAGCATCTTATATAGAATATCTCAGCCAAATACGAGCTTTTAATATTGATTTTTTTCCATTTTCCATTTAAATAACAGATAAAAAAATTTAGGAAAAAATATATCTCATAAATGTCTGACATATAAACCATCTAAACGTACATCTAATAAACTATCTGTATTAACAGATTCTTATAGGAAACTTCACGCTCTATAAAAAACTACTGATATAGAACTTTAACCGTTCAAGAGAAATTCGCCTTTAAACATTGAGTCATCTCGAATACAATACTACAATAACATAAAAACCAGAGCCAATCTAATATAATCATAATTATATTCGTAAGTTTTACGTTCTCAAACACCAGGATTCACAGAAAAAATCAGAGCAACAAAAAAAAGTATTTATTTTGTAGAGCTGTGAATTAATAAATTCCGTGTCTGAGCAACCTCGTAACTACTTAATAAGTAACTCTTTCGTATTCGTGAATTTTCTGATTATCTGTAAATCCTATTGCCGGATAAAAATAGTGATTTGGCACACTCAACTTTTTGGGCTGATTATAGTTTTATTACGTTGGTACAGTAAAAAAAAAGTGCTTAGCATGAATTTTGGTCCACTCACCCCTACTGCTAGCCTTACCACCCCAGAAACCCCAGTTTTTAGTCTTCATTTCCAAACTTTTTGTCAAGTCAATGCATCCTTACGAAAAAAATACAGTGTATAGAGTAAGTAGATTTCTTTCAACTTGATTGTTTCAGTTTTTTTTCACCCCCCCCCCCCCTGCCCTTCCAAAAAATTCCCAAATTGTTTAACATTTTTTTCTCGACAACTAAGATGGACGCGGATTTCAAATTAATACTTTAAGTGTATTTTTACTCGAAGAACACACTCTACTTTTTTTATTTTTTACAAATTGGTGGAACACACCGAAAATTATAAAAAACCGTTATTTTAATCATTTTCGGCTTTTTCTGCTCTTCGTTTTACTTTGAATGATGAAAAACGATATTGTCAACCGAAAAACATTCAACGAAATATTTTCTGCCTAATATAATACTCATGCGATGAATTGTACGCATATGTATTGTGACGTGGTATTTTGTACCCCGTCACTTTGTTTAATTATCGCATTTCCCTAGGTGCAGATATCGCTAAAAATAACGAAAGCACGTCTGAGGCCAATACTCCAAAAATGAACGACTAATTATCTTTAAGTTGAATTCTCTTTACTAAGCTAATTGTATGCTATTTTCTAATTCTGTAATGCTCTACGAGAACCATCTGCGAGACCTTCGCGTCAAGATACCAGGACACTGCCTGACAGGGGTCACGTACCAGCTCAACATCGACCACCACCGACTACAGACGAACGAATACCGCTGAAACCACTCCCGATGGATGCCTATCCAGTTGTCGAACAGGGTCGTGCGTGATGCACAAACAGCACCTCCAACTATTTGCGACATATCGGCCAGGAGCCGAACCACGAATGAATGCTTCTACCGCTCGGATGCATCGTTAGGCGGCGTACAGGGCTGTGCGTCAAAAACACAACGAAGCCTCCCGTCGACGATACTTATCAGCCTGGAGCTGAACCGACCCTAACATCTACTAAGTCGTTGACTATCCAATAGAGGACGGTCTTCTCTTCACGAACCGTCCTATCGAAGGACTGCGGCGTGGAATAGGCTAATGATATGCTGACCACGTGGATCTGGTGGATCTAGTGTGGGGATCCGGGTTGAGGGCCATCACCACCAGATCGTTCCGGCATGAGGGCTTCAATGAGCGAGGGCCGGGATGCAGCGCCGACGAAATAGCTACAACGGGGAGTACCAGTAAAGCAAGGAGTGAGTTACAGTCGGTCGCAAGTCCAAAGGACCGGTGACGTAATATTGCCGCACACCTCAATATCGCAACACATGAGCAGTACGACCCCCCCCTCTCACCAACGATACCGCATAGCTGAAGGAAAACATCTCTAACCACCTTCCGACGTCCCGATACCTCGATACCTGTCGTCGAGGGAAAAGAAAAACAAGCGGCGAGGGATTATCGCCACCTACCCGTGGACCAGGCCACGCGACCTGCTGGTCCAATTAAAATACCGCAAATTTGAGGAAGAATCACGTGACAGCAGCTCGACGAAAATCAGGATCATCGCTCATCTCGTCACTCTACGTTCAGTTTTCGCAGTAAACAGACGTGTTCTCGTTAGAAAGTTTCTCGTATCATTATCGCATCTATATCGTATTCTATACCAGTTTCTATCTTCTTTCACGTAAGTGAGGTTCCTCTTCTATTTTGTGAAGCCACGAGATTACTTGCAATATATCGTACCTTTATCTTTATCTCTTTCTCTCTTTACCTTGCAGTTGGTCTGCTTGAGCCAATTGGGCTCGTATCTTTTCTCTTTATCTTGCAGTTGGTCTGCTTGAGCCACCTGGGCTCGTACCTTATTCTCTCTTATCTCTTATCTTGTCCCTTGCTCTGTCTTATTGCAAGTAACTTCGCGACTGGTCGACTATTACTTACACATTGTAGTGACTATTGCTTTATTTTATTATCTTTCTCTTATGGAAAATTTGAATGTCTAATATCGCTGTCTAGCAGCGCGTTCCGTTGAAGGATCAATTTTTATCTTAGCTACTGAGCATTGCTATTTTGTTATATTTTCTCTGATTAGTTTCTATCTGTCTCTTTACCTATTACCGCTGATTATCGTATCTTAGTGAGTGTACCGCGGGAGCAATCTTACATCGCTGCGCGGTCCCGCTCGTCGTTTATTTGACATTGGAGTATTGTGCCGTATCGCAGAACATCTTTTTCACTATTTTCTTCGCTAATATCGCTGATCGTAGTTGTCCGTAGTCTATTTGGTTTGCCGTACGTTGCATATTAATTATCTTGCATATTGTTTGTCTTATCTTGAATTGCCTTTTATCGTACCGAATATTATCTCTCTTTCTCTCGCACTTACCGCAAACTAGAGACTACGTATTATGTGTTATTCTCTATATTTTATGATAATTTTCTATTTGACCTGTCGCTTGAATTTACCTTGTAATTCATAATTCCCTGTCTGCCTATTTCTGATCATTCTGGTAATGTGATAACTATTACAATTGTTGTATTTCGCATGTGTTTATAATCGCCTCTCATATTTTATGATTTATTTGCTTACCGCTTAATTTAAGTACAGTATATCTTTTTCTGTTCTGCCTACCTATCATAAAACCGTGTTAATCGTTACCTTTAGTATCGCGAGCTTGCGCATATTTCCCGCTTATTCGGAAAACGTTCCGTTATTTGTTAACTCTCTCGCTTAACCTTTCTCTGGCTGTAAATATTGTTAATTATCGCACTTATCGTAATTGTATCTCAATCTCTTCAGCTGCTTGCTTGTCATTAAACTTATCGCTTCTTGCTTAATATATTTGACATTATTCCTGCTTCACCTGTTTCTTATTTTATCTATTGGATTCGACTCCGCCCCTCTACCATTATCTTGTCTCTCTGAGCGAACTGTGCAAAACCGTCGTAGAACCTGACCTTACCTTTATCTATCACCTTTACCTTTACCTTTGTCTTTTTCTCTAATTATCTATTTTTGACGCATGTGCGTCTGGCGCCCAACAATCGTACCTTTCTCCCTTAGTATCTCTCTCTCTATCTAATTATTCAGGTTAGTGACTGCGCCGTAGGGTAACCAATTATCGTTCTATCGTTTTACCCTCAACGCCATTAAAAATATTGGTTACAGTATATTTTGAAATACATGACAAGGAATCGTTGCATACAGAAACGTTTTCATGCTAATTCACAATGTCTTTTCCCGATCTCATACACACATTACGCGCGCACACTTAAATTCACTGACTAATCGTCTACACACTCAAATATAAATTACATACATATATGCACATAGACTAATGACACACCACGAAGAGGGAGAGAAAACTGAAAAAAGAAGAAAAATACGTAATGACGTTTAACTTTGAGAACGTACTTGTATATATTGAAACACGTCTTGTACAATAGTAGTAGGTATTTTAGTATACTCAAAATAATACGTATATGTATTACAAACATGAATAAACCAGAATAAAACTGTTCTCTAATTTTCGCTTTTATTGTCATCACTGTCACTAACAACAGGTAGTATATCTTAGTATTCATCGGTATCAAAGATTTTTAATAATAATTCAGCTGGCCTGATGATATTAGTCTGGTACCTCGCGGGAGAAAGATAATCAATTATGGCTGCTACATGACAACAGCATCCGACTGTACTCAACCCATTAGCACAATCACAAGCGTATCACCCAATGCCATCTGTGACGATATTATGAATTCGAAAGTGCTGGCGAGGTTTTGCTTGGCACCGCCATCTCGATTCGGGCGTCGGGCGAGAGAGGCGGCTTGGCGTTTGAAAGAGTCTACGGGAAGACGCCCAACTAACCGGTTTATAATTCCCCGTAGTGATTACTTGGGTAATCATTGTAAACGAGAATTAAAATAAAATTCACACATTGACCTCGCCAGTTAATATCCATACGAATCTGAACGTCATTACGGAATCGCCGCGAAGAGAAATTAAAAAGATCGTGGATTCCAATTTTTATAAAAAGATTCGCAAAATCACATGGACGATTACACGACGGAGTTACTGCCGAGTATTAAATCGAGGGATAAGTGATTTTGAATATAATTATGACTGACCAACTTTTTACATCAACACTATAGACAATTTTATATCCCAGTGTGAATTCGAGCGTATTTTATCTTAATTTATTTGTGAATGTTTGGAATGAATGTGTAATTTTAATCGTTAGAACAATGGACAGGATTTAAAGAGTTTTTATATGTTATTTATATTTTAGTTATATTTCATCTACATTTTGTTTATATTTTATTTATATTCCCCTTATATTTTATTTATACTTCATTTTTTCCATTTATAGTCAATGTCATATTTATTATCGTACTGGTTATTTTTTTTTTGTAAGCCTGTTCATTTATTTCATATTTTTTTTCTTTTATGTTGACAATAGACTCAAATTCTTCACCGTCCCCTTATTGACATGTGTTTTTGACATCCCACGTTGATTAGAATACAGGAAAATACAAAAACAAAAACAATTATTTACACATCGATGCAATTATCGTTTGGTACGTAATCAATGTAGCATTTAATTTATAAGTTTTGCTGTTTCTATGACGCGATTTAACTTCATATTTCAAAATGTTTTTTGATTCTTTCAAGCACCTAGGGGTTATTTCGTTATTATTATTGCCAGTTTTGGCCAAATAGCATAATGCCGTTTACAGTTGATAACTTCTAGTAAATAAAAATTTTAGTGGATCGATTGATAATTCCGGAAAATCGATTATTGCACTGGACTTAATGCTCTGAAATGGTTTTTTCTTTTTACTCCAGCGACCCTGCTCTACTTCTTTTGCCAAAGTATTTTCTGTGTCCATTTTGGATTTCATGAAATTAATGATGCTATCAGTCATACCAACATCAGACCTGAAACGTTTACCGAAAGTATTGTTCAGATAACACAGAATTCGGCAGAGGCTACCGATTTCGGGGAGAGTTCTGTTGTTAACTTCATTAAGAAAGAATTTAAATTTTTTTCCTATGATACCATGTATTGCCTCAACAACCCACCGAACTTTAGTTACAAATCGAGAGAAGTTAGCTTCTTCAGTAGTTACTCGAGGACGCCTAACTTTTAAAGCAGGCATCAGTACTTTATACCCGTTTCCTTCAAAATATCCTATCACGTCGCGAAATCCGCGATCTAGTACCAAAATATCCCCTGGTTTCAAAATACTACTCAAGCCGTTAGGATCATCCAAAATAGTTTTTAATATTGAATCATCATTCTGTTAGCAGAAAAAGATCCAGGTAAATCTAAAATATAACCATCAGTACAGCAAATAGTGAGTGGTTTACAAAGGTGGGTCTTTTTTTGTCCAGAATGAGCTTTCCTCTGGTATTCGCTATTTTTACTTTTTTGATGGTATACATAAGTTCCATCGCATATGACTACCTAATGATTTTCTATATTATGTAATTTTTTAACTATATCCGATGTATGATTGTTAATAAGATTATCTCTAAAACAAGTTTTAAAACCAAACTTAGTTCGTAAGACGTGTTTTTTAAACGCACTTATAACTGACTTAATACAATTTTCGATAGCTCGATGATCTTTGACTTCGAGAATCGCATCAATAAAACTATCGGAGCTGCCAGTTCGAAGTTTCATCGAAAAAATAGCAACGGCTTGTAACGGGTTCCTGTTACATGAACGTCTCAAAGAAGATAGCATTTCTGTTCTCTTTTTGAGTTCATTCCAGTTATATACGGTAAAAATCTTCAAGCGGTTTTGATCTAAGTTGAAATTGCCAATCTTGTCATGAAGTTCCATTATACTTGTCGAAGATAATTTATCTGAAAATAATAAGTTCAGAGACTTCGATGATACTAGTATTTGAACATACACCAAAGGTACTGCACGAACTTACTCTAGCTCATTAGCAATAAATCTTTTTTCAAGAATATGTATTCCACAACACCAATTATTTTTAGGGATGTAGATTCTCAGAAAAGCGAACGCTTGAATTCGTGCTTCGGTAGGTACAATAATCATTGATTGACTATCAGCATGTGCTGAGCATACGCAACACCGTCTTTGACTTACAGAAAATCTTTTAAAAGGTATTTCTACAGTTTCAACAACATTAACATTTGGTGGCAACGGATAAATTAAACCAACTCCTGGCGGTTGTGATGATAGTGGCGTAGGCGTGAGTGATAATTGTGAAAATATTTCAAAAGCATTAGTATTTTTGTCCGTATAATTAACAGTTGAATGAGATGGGGTACTCGTTAAAGTTCTAGAATCATATAATGTATGAAATGGTGAATCAGATCTCGATACATTTGAAACAACCATCGTACATGACACTGCACTTGAGATAACTGCATCAGATGTTGATGCAGTTGAAACAATTTTTCTAGATGTCGATGCAATTGGAATAACTGCTCGAGATGTCGACGCAACTGACAAGACTGTACCGAATGCTGATGCAATATTGACAGGTTTTTTAGATTTTGATGCACTATTAAGAGAACTATAAGAAGTTATAGTTGCGCTAGCGGCTCTGCTGGAGATGCTTAAGCCCGAAGTACTTAAATCAGGATTATCTGATCTTGCTCCAGTCATTGCACTTTGTGTTGTAGTTGCAGTAGCTCTTACAGATTCAGCCAATTGAAGAGAATTTGATGTTCGACAATTGCAGCATAGAACATCTCTTAATTTGACCGGTTTTTTCAGTTGTTCTTCGTATAAGACTCTGTCTTTGTCAATTTGTATATTTTTCCGATCCTTGCTTGATCTCTTGCGAAGATTGGCTTGACATTTAATGCATTTATCATCTTGAATTTTCTGGTTTTTTAGCTTGGCTCGGACCATCTGACATTTTCTGTAATGTCAAAAGTTTTGAATAAAAGTAATAGCAAGTACTAGAATGAGGAGTCTTCGGATTGATACAACAACGTTGAATAAGTTGTGTATATTAATCAATTACATATGTGACGTTGCACCTAGAGTGCAAGTCACAACAAACCCCAAACCCGCGGGGAAGAGCCGAACGGGTGAGCCCTGTCCCGTCGGGAAAGACCCGAACATCACCGAAGCCCCGACGCTCGGCAGAGCCGAGCGCGAGAGTCAGTACGAGCACGGCCGTAGCAGCAGCCACACCGGCGTAGACAAAACCCCAAGAGCGAAAGCGAGAGAGAGAGAGAGAAAGAAAGAGAGAGAGTCACCGACACACACACACACACACCGAACACCCAGCTACCCTCCACCGCACCTCAAGACCTCCACACACACACGTCGACGTAACCAGGTTAGCCTGCCTTCTATCGCCGATCTGCTCCTCCCCTCGCAATACCAACCCTGTCTACCACACACTCCCCGTCACTCTACACCACCCTCCCCTCGCCATATCAACCCTTCCGACCCCACATTCCCCGTCACCTCCCACTCTCCTTCCCCCCCCCCTGCGCGCGTAGCTGTAATTTAGTATTAAGCAACGCTAAGGGCTGAGGCGTGATCAGCCACCGCTTACGTCTACAACCCTTTTGTAAATCTTAATTTAAGTCGAGCCCTGGTGCAAAAGAAAAAAAAAAATACACACACTAAGTTTTACCGATCATATCCGCCCCGTCTCTAATTGTCTTCCCCACCCATATTATTCGTGCGGACTCAAAACCCGTCACACATAATAACACTCACCAACAGTTACTAATTCCAACTTTCTTCGATTAATAAAAACTTGTCGTATGCACATTCTATAAGGATAGTCAATTATGTAAATTGAACTTTTGCTAGTTTATACATACACTAGGATGTGATACGTGACTTGTACGCTACTTCTAGAAGCCAGCGCACCCTACATATACCTACATACCACTGTAGTCCAGTCGAGGTAGACATAAAAATAGCCTTAAATGGAAATAATTAGGGGAAGCGATTTTTTTTTTAAACTTGGGGGGGGGGGGAGTGGTTGGAAGTCTAAATCTCGATTTTCGGGAATATCCCGCCATTGCGTTCGCCGCCATCTTGATTTGAAGTTCAATTTTTTTGTTTTTCTGAAATAACTCGTTAATTCACAACTTTAGAGCAAAAATGGTGGAATTCATTTTGACTGTGCCGACATAATAAAACCATAATCATCCCAAAAGGTTGAGTGGGCCAAATCACTATTCTTATCCGGCAATAGCCTTTCTGTTAGTCTGCCTCTGTAAATTTCTACCGTATCTTAAGCTATATAAACTTTAGTCTCCTTTTCTTAATTTTCTGTGCTAGGAGCGCTTATTATATTTTATTTCTTGTACCACCTCCGCTTATTATATTTTATTCGATATTGTGCCTATTGTATCGTAAATTCCTTTGAGTATACCCAAGCGTAGATTAAGCCGCTCAATACTATCGTACTCTTCTATTGCTATTGGCAATTCTTTATTGTTGTTAATTGCTATTGTTATCTTTGTATGTCTCTGCCATACCGTAATTCTTTGTCAATTTAAGTACTGCGTATTACCCGTGATTTTTTTATAATAAGGAGTACTTACAATTAGTGTACTTCCTTATTTTGCAAACTCTTCTCTGAATTTCTCACTCACTCATAATTTACATTTCCTCGAAATGTATATTTCAAGATTTCTTTGTGAAACTTCTCGAATTTCTAAATATGGTAGATCATTAATTCAATCGCCTACGAATAACCCTCTCGTAGATTGTCTCTCGTATTTTACGGTCATTCCTATTCTCTTGTCTAAGCTACCGATTTCGTAAATTATAAATTAATGTCAATCTTTCTTATTAGTCAAAGTCTATGGTAAAGTCTGTCTTACTCTTGTGTTACTATCTCCCGAGCTATCATCACTTTGTTATCTATCAATTTACAATAAGGTTCTTACTCTCGCTTCAAATTAACAGAATAATAATTCGCGTTACTACGAATAACAATTCATTCGTTGAAATTTGGGTAAAATCACGTCACTCAGTGACGTGTAGTTTCAAATAAATCTTTGCATTATATCGCTTCTTCCGACCTACGCTTAGTTCTCTCTGTTAACTATCGTCTTTCGTTTAAAGCTACCGTCTTGATTTTATTCTGCCGAAAATCTGGTAACCCATTTTTGCTGACTTAGTGATCCTTGCTAATTTGTGTAACCTAACTTCACTGATTCGAATGTGTAAGGCTAATCGACTAATTGATAATTGACTGTTGATTTTCACTATCTTTAGTTTATCCTTTATTTCTTCAATTCCTTAATTATCGTTAGCTACCTTGAATACCGCCACTCTACCAGTTCGTGTGAGTACCTGAGCCTAGGCAGCCATATAACGGGTTTTCTATTCATTTTTTGATTTGTTTCGTATTAATTGTAATTGAAGAATCGCGCCACAGTGTCAACGGTAAGTCCTCATCTGAGGGTAGCGGAAATTAGCGTTACAAATGATAGCATTTTACGACTTCATGTATCAATTATACAAGATGTACAACCGTGGTTATCACTGATTATATATCTAGATACACCAAAAAGTTGCGGTCTGAAAAAAACGAAAATTCCAGACTGAACTGACAATTTCGACAATGTTGGAAATATGACAGGTGGTATATTTCGTCTATCCGTACATCGACCATATTAATATAAGGCTGAATTGAAAGCTCCAAAAATCTAAAAACCTACAAAAGTTGTTAGACGTAGAAATTTCATCATAAGAGGGGAAAAATATGCGCCCAATAAACACACGATAGTATGATAAACGTTGAAAAAGAGTATAAACCATAAGTTTAGAAAACTTTCATCAAGTAAACGTTATTTTTGACGTTTATTAACCGATTTTAATAGGTATTGTCAGTAGGGTTTTGAGACGGATATTTGTATAGGTAAAATATCAGTCATATTTATACGTTTTAAGTACCTCACTCCGATTTACGTATAATAGTAACCCGGTTGTTAATGTATATGGGATACGTGTCTTATACGTATCACATGAACTTCAAGACTATCACTGGATGATGGTAGGTGAAAATTATTTTTTTACCTTTGTCAACCTGTTTTAATACGTACTACTGCAAGGTTTTTCATCGCAAATGTATATTAAAATTGTGACATGAAAAAAAATAGATCGCAAATCCTTGGAGAATTGATGTTAATGATTTTTCTTGAACGCGGACACTATTTCAACAACTTATCGGTAATTACATCGATGAAAACGCATTTTAGATCGATTAGTTTAAAACTTACCGCATTATTTCGCACTAGCCTGGGTTCGAACCCCATTCACTCGCAATGTTTAGATTACTGGTCGGACACCCTACCTACTACGCCAAACTATTCTGTGGAAAACCATGACTTTATTTGATTCACAATACAATGTACGGTCTACACAGGCATTACAAATAATACAGTCATTAAAAACTCATTAATAAGATTATAATTTCAGAATTCGCACTCACAATACAATTTCAAATGAATTTACAAGAGCATTTATTGTCCAAATTTAGTAAATTGTTAGATATTCATGAAATTTACAGTGCCATTGTCTGAAATTGAAAATTTGATTACTCATTCGAAACTTAACATGGTAATTCTTTGGGCATCATTGAAATCTGACACTGTTAAGAATTTTGTATAAAGTTTAGACACGCACAATTTGAGCAGATTCACAAGTTGACTTAAGGCATGAAGTAAAGTCCACATTGTCTATTGTAAGATAAAGTAGCGTATATTTCACTAAATCGTTAAAGCGGAAGTTACTACATGATTTCCAGAGCAACTATGTTATGCTTCCATACTCACAAAAATGGACATCCCTACTTGCATGATGGTAGGATGTAGAATTAACGTTTGAAAGTCATACGTATTATCGACTAGTAATATACGTTTTTGCAACCACTACTCTGAACGTTGATCAGTAGAGTTGATAAAACAATAATCATGGTCGAAATTAAACGGTAGAATATACGGATACAGTTAGATATACGGATCTTAAAACTTTCATTTATACTGAATGAGGTTGCTGATTTTTAAACGTTTAATGAAACGGCGGTACCCTGAACCGTTTTAACAACATTCTCTGCTGCCCTGATGATACACTAATTTATAAGACGTAGATTGGTGAATGTTTCAACACTATTGTTATTTTATACTATAGTCGTAGGTGTCAGGTATACAAAATACACATTATCGACTAGTGATATACGTTGTTGCAGCCACCACTCTAAATGTTTATTATTAAAGTTAATAAAACGATGATCATGGTCGAAAGAAAACGGTAAGAGGCTACAAGTCGATACAACTGCTACATATACGGATGTTGGAATTTATTTTTATACCTCATCAAGTTGTTCATTGATAGACGTATATTAAACAGACGAAGTTCTCAAAATGTGGTCTAAACGTTCATCGCTGCCGTATAATACTTATCAGTACATACAACGTAGATTTCTGACCGTCTATCATTTGTACTTATACTTGAATTAAACCACCATTACGTATATTTGACGTATCATATACTATCGTGTGTTTATAGGGCGTGAAAATTTTTGTCAGGGAGGTTAGAACGCTTCTCATCGCGCTAACAGATAGTGTGGTCGGGTCGCGCGCTTTTTTTTTTTTATGAATTTTGTGCGATCCGCGACCGCCGATCTTGATTGTAGGTATTCTTACAGCGTGAAATAGTATTTATTTACAAAAGCTCGATGCGTGAAAGCAAAATGCATGAATACACATGGCATAAGCAACAAAAGTTCTAATTCGCACAATTTGCCTATCCAAAGTTTTGTCCTTACTTGTTTGCTACAAAATTTGTCAATTTTTACTCACTTCGTCTGAATTCACTTGCGGGTATGCATTTACCGAATATCGTTGCGCGCCAGTGTACGGAAGTGCTGAAGTGTAAGCGCCCCCAAGGCGCCCGTCATGCCAGCACGTTCGTACTCTCGCATGCACCGATATTTCTACTGCAATCGACGGCAAATCAAACAACAGAAAGAATTGATGAAACGCATCTATTCAGTCCAAAATTAACATTATGATAATCTGTTCGAAGCTAACTGATCAATAGATTCAATGCGATTAAGTCATGAATTTTATACAGTATGAATCTAACAATAAGCTGCAAGTGGCAGAATAAAACCATTTCAATTCTATACGTTAGTAATATTAAACAACCATTCATTTCGTGCAAAATTGATTGTATTCGATCTTAAAGACGTCATTATCGCATGGGATCATACACAACACTTAAAAGTATAATCATTCTAATATAAAATACAAACTAAATGTGCCCGCCAAGTGTGTAGCTCTTAAAATGATGTTTCGATATCGCTACACGAAACAAGGATGTCCGACTTCATGACGGATACCTACTTGCCTAGAGATCTTAGGGCTCGGCGTTCTTTCTCGATTTCACGAGAGAAACTGGCAATACCTAAGTTGTTCTTATATTTTCATTATGATGTTACCATGGTAAATTGGCAAATTTGTTTACGTTTTAGATGTTTTTACCTACATACAATTATCCCCCCGAAGATAGTTTATCATACTATGTATCGACAGTTTCGAGTACAACAATATGTATGGTAATCTAGAGCTCTCTTTAAGACGATTTTTAATTTATTTTTTCACCATTCGCGCATATTGTTACCGAGATTATCAAACTATTATTGGAACGTTGGCAATAGTACGATTCATAGGACTATAAATAAAGGTGAATTTCCTATCAATTTTCAACTACGTGAAAATCAACTATGTACCATATCTTTGTTTTAAGAGTGCAGATAATAAATACGCTCATAGTCTTATTTCAGCTCTATGCTGATTTTCAGCGCTCCGTTCGTACCAAATGCTAGTATACCCTAAACAAAATGACAGCTAGATCAGGTGAAGTATAATTTCAACTTTAAATAAAATCTCTAAATAACTATGAATTCAGTGGCGGGCTCATGAGAAAGAGCAGCTGCACTATCACAAATTCGAAGTCGATTGAAACAATATTTACATTTAGTATGTCTATTTTCAACATTGAGTTGGTATACTATTGAGTATCATGGCATCATGAATCACAATTTTTAAAAGAATTTTCATCAAATACTACATCTTTAGCAGACTTCTGACTCCTCAGTGACGATAAGACGTTATGCATTGCTCAGTATCGCCTAAATCTTTGACTATATTATACCACATTGATAACCCCAGCATCCAAATATTTCTACTTGTCTACGATTTCCGATATGTACAATTTTATTTCTTGTAACACAGGTCGAAGAAATTTTTTTTTTGAGTTTATATTAAAATAAATAAATTTTAATTATACACATCGAATAATAACCAAGATCTTCATTGCTTACTTAAAAAGTTAGCTTTTGTCTTTTTTACGTTAATAAATAAGTCTTGAAATTTGATACGAGAAAGTCCGTACAAATATAGAAGTACGAAAAGTATTCATTTTTGAACTTGTTTTATCAATACTTTTACATTTGTAGTTTATTATTGATAATGATTTTTGAAAAAAAAGTGATTTAGATGTAAAACTGATGTTTGTGCAATTTTTATTTGCAACAATTTTTCAAGAAAATAGGTAATTATTCTTAAGACCCGAAATATTGTTGTGGTTTCTACAAAAGCGAACTTTATCCAATAAAACTATTTTTTCTTTCATTCGTTACGTGAAAGATGTCATAATTTAACATTTGTAACCCAGACTCAGAATTCGTCTTGAACAGTACAATCTAGATTATCCTTTATTCGCAATGAACTATGGTGTTCTTGAGACTTTAATCGATGTCCTGAAATTCGTACATGTTTCCATGATATTAAGAATCTAAAATGAAATAGGCTTTGCAGCAAACATTGCTATTCCAATAAAAGAAACTCACATTACCTTGGTGAATCGTCCCGCGTGTTAGAAATCCAACAGATCTTACTTGCTTATGATTGCATTTCAATTTATTCATAAGCGTATATTATTCATTTTACTTTGATCCGTAATCATTGAATTCATAAAACACATTACCGAAATACAGTTTCAATACACGTTTAGTTTTTTTCAACGATAACGCCAATGATCGTTTGATTTTCGCAACTTCTGAATGATTCGTACAGCTTGTCTATTCGGTTTACGTAAATCATAATATGCATCACAGACCGTGATGTCATATAAAAAAAAAAAAAATCCCTACCTGTAAACATCGATATTTGCAGCTTATCCGAATATATATATACATATATACCAGGTCAGTTATGAGAAGAAATCTTAATATTCTTTGTATATTGAAAACTACGTCAGTGAATGTATTTTTAACCGATGTTTTATAAAGAGTTAGTGCTATACTGTATTATGACTTGTAGGTTTGCTATTCTTCTATTCAGGCATTTTTAACGCGTGATCTTAATTTACTGAAAAAATTTGAGCTATACAAAAAAATTTGCGTCCCAACGAGCGATGCAATAATGAGAGAATTGTGAGTTGTTTTCAACGTCATATTCGTAATTTAAAGTTATCCATGATGCTTTATTTCACCTATGACTCAGCCGAATAGACAAGCTGTACTTCAGACACCTAACAAACGAAAAGACGATAATGCGTGCAAGGTTCAGCCGGTAATGCATCCAAGGTTTTCGAAATTCGATTTAGAGATTGACTTTCGAAGATTGGAATTTGGAAAGGTAAATTGGTTCAAATGTAAACATTACACGTCTTATCACAATATTCTGACTCTGTATTGATGTTGCTTGGAATATACTTTGCAGATTACAGATAAGCTGATTATTTGAAAAAAAATTAATTTTTTTATTGCTTGTTATTGGCTTGATTTTTTTCAGTAGATATTTTGATGATTGAAATGAAGTTATTATAATATATAAAACCTAAATACCTACATGCATCCGTGATTCACTTCATTTCCATAATACATCTACAATCTACATATATTACATATAAAACAAAATGCAAATTATATTACCGAAGCATAATCATATACGACTCTGAAGCGCAATTGCGACTTGAAATAATCACTGAAAACTGTCATAGGTAGTACTAAAACTCACCTGGCGTGAACTGCGCCTGCGAAGGTGGCTTCGGCATACAGTCCGGTCTTTCGCATAAAGGATTTAATTGCAGGTGCTCCCGGTCCAGGTGAAACACAGCACGAAATTTCGAACATACCGAAAAACAATGACCCATTTTACCTTGAGTTGCAACCAAGTGTTTAAAATTACCTAAATATCCCAGTAAAAATTGTTCATAACAAATTAAATAATAAATGTTGAACACATAAACTAACTATAGTTTTCTGTCACTGCAAATATTCACAATCCCTTGCGCACGAGCTCACACCCGATCACCTTCAAACCTCATTCGAGACTAACAATACGTGCGTCTAGCGCGGTAAACGACGGGAACGACGTGGATGCGGCAACGTCGAAGGTCAGCATGCCGTTCTGATTAAACGTCTACTGAAAGCTAACCGACTATTGGAAAATCGTGAAATGGTATGCACTGGTTACAGTGCGCATGCAATGGAGATCATCTCTATAGCTGGGCGTGATGCCACACGGCCCTCACAGATCCCTTGACCTCTGCGCCCACGTTATTCAATAAGTAAATACTTTCTAGTGTCGTATATAGTTAAATCGTAATGACAGAATACCGTAAATGACTCTGTTTCCAATTGAGGTCAATGTGGTGATCTGTCCGACAAATGAATCTTTTCTTTTTCATCAACACGGAATAATTACTTGACAATTGTTGTGGAATCATGCTGTAATAATTGTTATTAGAGGTGATTGCAGCCGACGTATTCGAGGAATTTGCTTCAATGAGATGTATGTACTCTTGGTCCCCACACCAGCGTGAATGTGAGATCATCTTTCTAAATATGATGAACGAAAGTTTCTGGCGAATAACCACGTGATCTCTAGACACATGGTTACTGTATAACGTGCACAGGCGATGGATGTATGAACCATCCTACGATACTAAACGGTGATGTGGTATGCAGTTACTATTTTAGGCTTAGCACTGAAAAAGTATTTCTGCCCAGTCTTCCGCATGGTATACTTTCTGATTCATCAGTTGCCATTTGAAAGCGAAAGTGCTATTATGTACAGGGCATTACAGACCACTTCATTCAATCAAAAAATATAATTATCGAAAAAGTTTCATGAAAATTCAATTATGTAAATAGGGCACTGTTTTTAAAATCGGATAACGTTGATGTGCTTAATTTTTTTCTTCTACAACTTCTCAGGTTCATTTCATTCTATACACAGAGAGAAACTTATAATTGTGTTAAATACTTTTCTAATTTATAAAGTAGTAATTTAAACAAGCTTAAACCGATTCATCGTATATGTAACCTCACTAAAGTGGAGTTAATGCAATTAATAATAAAATTTCTAGTTCAGCTTACATTTGCTCGACTGTTCAGAGATAGTAAGAAGTACTGAAGAGCTTGAAATCTAAAAATACAGTTGGACGTACTATTGTGTGACACTGTGGCCATGTGCACTTTTAATTTAAGAAATTAAAGTTGGGCACCAATTCCTTTAAAGCCTTTAATGCATACATTTTTTCTTACATAAGATTCACTTGAGATATTTCATGGATGAGCTTTTGGGGTCACTGATTACGAATCTAAACTTGAAATTCAAAAATTTTAAATATCCAATATAGCGAATAAATAAAAACAACAAGAAAAATGTAGAAAAAATTCTGTAAAATTTTTTGGTGTGTATTAAGATTGTGTAAAAATTGGTAATCAGATTTTCATAGCAGATCAGCAGAAAATGCTTTATTTTCTTGGAAAAGTACGAATTTTTACCATTTGTTTACATGTGCTGCTTTTGCAATAAATAAATGAATTTGAAACTTTTTTTACATTTGGTCATATTTCAGGGACCATGTGGAACCAAAAAACTTGGCAGATGTTAGCAAAAAAGCGGTTTATAAATGAAAAGATGCAAAAAAAGGTGGGACGCTTTCGCGTCCCAGCGTCCCAGCGTGAATTAAAGGGCTAAGTAATAATAATGAAAGAACAACACAATCTTTTTTCAGCGCGCTGGGAATAAGCCATGAGTTGTTCAAATATCTTAGGCTATGTAAAAGAATGTCTGCAATAATGCGGTGAGACAGATTAGAAAATTATATGTGTTGAAGAAATATAATATTCGTTTATTCATGAAGTGATCGGGATAGATGGGCATACTTGTAATTTTAGGAGTCGTAGTGTTGGGTGTTTAGGAATTAGCGCAGTTTTAAATGTATCTGAGAGAGGGGAGTGTGTAAGATAATTCAACTTCCGCTACCGGACAGTTGTACACTAGGTTAATTAATAAGGCTCCGCTGTGTATAATAAAGAGAAGTACAAGGATAAGTAATGGTAAGCCTCCGCTGTCGGATAGCTATACACAAAAATCAGGGATAAATAATAAGCCTCCATTATCACATGGTTATCACAAAAATGGATAATAATTTCATTCTTAGATTGTTCCTATTATTTTCACGAGGATCTACTGATGCGCGGTGCATTTCAAATTGAAAACCCGGAGGTAGCATGATGTTCATAACTCTCGGTTGAATATAACGCGATGAGATGTTTATCGGGCTACTGGCGGAAATTATGTGCTGATGTCTTATCCCCGATGCCTTCTGCCCTTGGATATTAAGTACATTCTAAGTTGCTTCACAAATCTTCATGATATACAATTTTGTTTCATTTTCATCAGTTGCTTGCGCGGTTTGTCCTTTTTTTTTGTTTTTCATAGTGTGACAATATAATTTTGATAATAACTTAGGTAAGCTGCCCACATGCGTACGTCAGAGGGATTCTTTAAATATTTACTTAGAACTAAATAAATTCCTCAAAATAGCGGTAGGTATTTTTGAGGACAAGACATCTGGCGTGCACACGCAGTGGAATAAAACTATCCACCAAATATTATGTTTTGGATAGGATGTCGCAATAGTAGAATAAGTCATTCCACCAATTATTGACTGAAGTTGTGCCGGGGGGTCTGAAGTCTACATAACAAAAAAATTTCATTGAAAAGTACATAACACAGAAAGCTTTCATGATTTTTTTCAAATTTTTTCGTCGAACCCTTTCGAAGATACAGAAGATCGAAAATTGCTAGATTTGCAATTGTTGACTTTAGATATTAAAATATCAATCACTTGTAAAATTTCTAAAACTATATTAAATAATGGTTTTTGTTTAAAAAAATCTCAGCTTTCTGAAAAAAATATTTTCAATTTCCTCCAGTATCGGGAAAACCCTGAAAAATGAGGCCAAAACGTAAAAAAAGCTTTTTCTACCAATGTATCATTTTTTATATTTTTTAAAATATTTTTTTCGAAAAGTTCAGACTTTTTTACACGAAAAATGTATTTTTTTATTTTAGAAATATTCAAAAATAAACCATAGCAAAATAAAGTTAAAAGTTTTGTGATGAATTGCCGATCTGTATTATGCTGCTATACTATTTATATATATATAATCGCTGAATATAATGCTTTGTACAGACATTTTCAAACTTGATTCGATAGTTATCGTGCGACGACCGTGACGGCAGCATAATACAGATCGACAATTCATCACAAAACTTTTAACTTTATTTTGCTATGATTTATTTTTAGATATTCCCAAAATAAAAAAATTCATTTTCCGTATAAAAAAGTTTGAACTTTTCGAAAAAAAATATTTTAAAAAAATATAAAAAATGATACATTGGTAGAAAAAGCGTTTTTTACTTTGTGACCTCATTTTTCAGGATTTTCCTGACACTGGAGGAAATTCTAAATATTTTTTTCAGAAAGCTGAGATTTTTTCACACAAAAACCATTATTTAATATATTTTTAGAACTTTTACAAGGGATTGATATTTTTAATATCTAAAGTCAACAATTGCAAATCCTGCAATTTTCGATCTACTATATCTTCGAAAAGGTTCTACGAAAACATTTGAAAAAGTCATGAAAGCTTTCTTTGTTATGGACTTTTCAATAAAAATTTTTGTTATGTAGAGATCAGACCCCCCGGCACAACTTCAGTCAATAATTGGTGGAATGACCCATATATATTAGGGTGTTTCAAAAAAAGACGGATTTTTTTTTTTCTTATGGTGTCCAAAAATTGAAAGTATATCTAAAAACAAAAATTTTGGCGCCAATATGAGCTCTTAATATCAATAGTAAGGTTTTCCTCTATCCTTTTCTTTATTTTCCATTTAAATAACACCGGAAATTTTTTTTTTCATTCTTGAATTCTTATTACTTTGAAAAGGTTTATCGTAACAACAATCTATGAAAAGTGATTTGTAGGAAATTCTACGCTCTACAAAAAACGTCTGAAGATCAAAGTTCCTCAGATCAACCGTTTCAAAGATATCAGCGATGAAAAATAACACTAATCCAAAATTTCAAATATTTTCCAATGAAACTACAAAAAAATATCATATGCCATATTGATATTATTTTTTATGTAAAATTACTTTAATTCTGTTAACCTGAGACTGTAGACTTTTTTTTTGCTAATTAATTCAATACTTAACTCACAAAAAGCATATAATATATATATATATGATGCAAGTACGGAAATTCTTACCCGCACTCGTGGGAAAGGCCGAAGTGAGCGTAACTCACTCATTATGCTAGGCCCAGAGGGCAGGGGTAGTTCAGGACGAATGAAAAGGTCGAAAATATTATTTATACGTACTTGAAACTTCTTTTTAGGTCTAACTTCCGTAAAAATAAAAGAAACCAATGATGAAGCACGTTAAACATCTGCACGTTGAAGTACAAATCCTTAAAAAGCATTGTTCTAATTGTAAGTAGAAGCAAAGCAGTTCAACAAAAATCTTTTAATAGAGCAGTTCGTTAACGTTAAAAAACTAGAATTGTTCAAGAAAAATCTATTAACAGAGCAGTTCGCAAACATCTTCCAATCAGAGTAGTTCACAAAATTGAATAACTCTGAAGAAATTCCGTGCTTCAAATATTATTGAGAATATTACTTTTTCCCTAACAACATTCAGATATAATTTCAATTCAGTTTAATTTGAATAAACCTAATCATTGTGCTTAATTTATATTGTAAGTTATCCTGATTTATAACCTTTAATGTGACTAGATCAACCTGGTGACTCCATGTAACTGCCTCCGTATCCATCTTATTGTTAGTGTATTCACGAGCGCTTGTTTGGCATTAGTGAATTTTGAGTGTACCTTGGCCGTTGGGTTACTTATCTTAATCAAGATTTGCGGCAGCGAATCGCTGCCATGTTACCCTGAAGGCGAGAGTTAGCTAACAGTTATTTACCCGGCCGAACTACTTCCCTATCTTCAGAAATATCTCAGAAATGCATGATTATTTTTGAATGAGACTTATACGGCTGGTAGTACTGGCCGATATAATCTTAGTGTGAAGGTGTGATCGAAATCTGTCAAATAGTTTCCGCAGTATTAGCTGTGAAAGATGATGAAAAAATATTTTTCTTTTCTTCTCCACACCTTCACGCGCCTTGTGAACACCATTCTGATCAAACGCGTACACCAATCGATTTCAAGTTTGAAACACAGATATTTGGCATCGAAATCTCGCCCCTATAGATTTTTGCATAAATCCAAATCGGTATTCAGCTGGTAAATCATCATAAAGTTACGAAGTGTTCGATAAGAAAGATAAGACAAAAAATGGCCGCTTGATAGAGCATTTAATAATATAACCGCCCGATGGCCCTGCTGAGCGTTCAACCGTTATGGTTACCCCCTGGCGCTGTCGCTCTCGTCACGCTGACGATCGCGAAATTATTCATACTATCCCAATAAGAACACGATTGTTGATTAAACGTAGAAAAATTCACACAACCAAACGCTTACAACGGATCAGACCCAACCGTTTAATAAATCGAAAAATGTCCGCCTGGTAGACGATAATTTTTACGTATGTCCAGAATGTTTTATATACGTGGAAAATAGTCGTTGAATTCGCATATACTCACCACGAGGGAATAAACGAGTACAATATACGGATATTCGTGACATCCATGTATTCGTATGTAAGACGCAAAAGAAAAACATTTAAAATTTAATATATGCGTCGACGGTGAAATTTTCCCACATCTATACGTTTAAAATGTCACAGATGAATTCGTTGAATAAACTGAAAAATTTCCGCTTGGCATACGTGAAACTAAACGTATTATCAACACGTGTCATATACGCGGTGTATAGTCGTACAAATTATGACCATTTACTTCAAGGAATATACGATTGTAGTACATATACACAGAGTATTTATTTCTTGTACATATTCGTTTACTAAATGTCGTGGAGATGCCCCACGTTGGAAAAACTCTAAGGTTGAACCGTTGAATGGATCGAAAAGTATCGGCGAAATATGCTACAATAACAACGTTTTCCCCGAATGTTTCAAATACGATGCGGATATTTGTAGAATACACATACATTCATCAGAAGATTGGTAATATATACAGATATGATGTTATTTATACATAGTTATAATCGTATATAAGACGCAGGGAAAACGTATTTAAAATTTGAAGTATAATTCGGTGAAAAATTCCGCGTATCTATACGTTTAAAATATTAGGTTAGAATAATCGAAGCTTGGGTGATCTGAGTAAGGTAAGTATTATGTAATGATCTTTTAAAACGATGAATTACAGATATAACATGACTAGGTGATTCGTAACAATGCATCATATCTTAAATGCTGAAAAGAGTACAAAATATCATACTATAATATATTATACTGTATCGGAAAGTCGTATTTTTTTTTTCTTAATTCAAGGAGCAAAGATTGTTTGAAATGACGAAAAAGAAATGTTGTCAAAGTTTGAGCTCTTAATATTAATATTTGAAGGTGCATCATTGTGATTTTCCATTTCCCACTTGAATAACATAGGAAATTTTTTTTTAAGCTTAGAATTTTATAACTTGTCAACGCATTAGCGTTCTGATAAGTCCAGAACATAATTTTGAATGGAATTGAACGCTCTACAAAGAAAGACCCTTATTATTTTATAATAAATCTACTCTTTCAAAAAGTGATTTACCATCATAAATACCTTAGACACCTTAAATAACTTTTGAAAGAGAAGATTCATCATAAAATGATGACGTTTTTGTAGAGCGTTTGATTCACTTCAAAAATACGTTATGTCTCATCAGTACACTAAAGCCTTGACGAGTTATAAGATTCCAAGGTTGAAAAAAAAAATTTCATGTTATGTAAATGGGAAATACAAAATCGCGACGATGCACCTGTAAATATTAATATTGAGTGCTTAAACTTTGGACAGCATTCTTTTTTCGTCATTCGGAACAATATTTGCCATATATATACACATGTACACACTATATTTCTCTGCTATACTAAAATAAAATACTAAGTACTATATAACATATATAGATTGTGAAACAAAAAAAGAGATGCATTTTACATTTCAAGTACTTAAACATTTGAGAAAAAGATTTTCGAAAGTAACAAAAATAATATAACACAAGAAGTTGACTATTCATATATCACATTCATGTTTGAATCACCGATTAGATTAGTATTACATACAACGCGTTGGATCACCGACTTACGATTTTGCGAATCATGAAGCTGAGTGAGTCGTTGCAAAACCCTAATATATTATATAAAGCTTAAAACAAAAAACGGTACATTTTACATTTTCGATAGTGATAGCATGTACGGTTATGATAATGTAGTACTTGACCATTTTAGGAAAAGATTTCCAAAAGTAGAAAAAAAAACCAAAAAAAAAACAACAAACACAAGTAGTTAACTATTGATATATCATATTCATTTTACGCCATTTATATTTTTATTACATATAGAACGCATTGGATCAACGAGTTACATGTGTTATCGCCAATCACAAGGCTAGGTAATTTGTAAACAAATATCATATATCCCGAAGGTTCGAAAAAATATCAAATATGTAATGTACATACCATAGCACATACATTTACATACAACATACATTTTAATAGGGTATCACATGTACGGATATGATAATGTAACTCTAAAACGACTCATGAAATGATTTAGAAAATTGAAAAAAAAGTAGAACGCGTATAAGCGCCAGCTATATTTTGATTATATAGATCACCAACACCGTAGTAAAGATTTATCCAAAATAAAAATAGAACTGTTTGTCAACATAAAGTAGCATGGTAAAACTTTCTTGGCAAATAGGTATTACGACTGATGAAAGTGCAAAATCGTTTGATGCAATAAGGTAGATAAATTAGATACACTTTTGAAAATTGTGTACTTGTTTTGGTGTGGTTAAAAGAAAAACTCGAATTTAATACAAAATAATAGGATGCAAGAAGTGAATCGGACTTATACTTTCAAAGAAGAAATTAAATGTGAAAAATTGTTAGTATTACGAACAAGTGAGGTACTACGAATAACTCATCTAAACTTAAAAAATATGGGTACGAACAGAGTGCATGTAGCCAAAATTAGAAGAAGAAAAAAATGATGCAAACAACTAAAATAGTTTTAAAATGGCACGCAAAAAGAAGAACTACAATGAAACGATATAGCGGACTATCTTTTAACGTTTTGTTGCTATACCCTGCGATTGTTGGGTGAATTCGGCGGCAGTGGTAGGGGCGGTGAAGGCGGATGCTGCGTGGGTCCATTTCCGGATTTTTTTCCCGCAATGGAATATGTATACCTACTTGTAGCTAGCTTCAACCAGTCTTTTATCGCATTTTCTATAATTAAATCTGAAGATTCGACTGGATTATCTTTACACGCCAATTTTGCAGCCTCTGAAACAAGATGTGAAAAAAAATTGTTTATTATCTGGTGGCTCAATTATGTGCACTAATAGACATCATTTCTACTCAACGCAGCAGAACCACTCACAATCACAAGTTCAGAGTTAATTATGCCAAAGTGCACGAAAAGGCTTATTCAGTTATCCTTGAATTATTTGTTGAAGAGTGAACAACGGAGATTAAGAATAACAAATGAGTGAAAAGAATCTAATGCAGTTATAAAGCATTAAAACAAGCAAAATATTATATACATGTTTCCACCACATCGTGCAAAAAGAAGGCAGCAGCAACACCTTACGAAATTTAATTGTAATAAACTGATTAGGTACAGAATTCCGATCGTGAGGAATTTATACTATTGGAAAGCTGAATTCACCATTTGCCTATTATATGTGTGTGAATGTCTTATTTTTCCAATCTTCTATCTCTAAGCTCTGTACAGGACGTATTGTGAGACCGCTGAGTCTACACCATCGAAGATTAAAGGTTATTCTTTTTCGTTGTCAAAATAGTCATGCTATTATTTAAAATGATCATAAATACTTGTATCAACGTTTACTGAACATGAGTTGTAAGATAACATTTGAATGAGGATAAAAATCAAAATTCTATTCGAATTGAATTGATTTTCTCAGTATAACTGCTTTGCAAGGACACTATGCAATTCTAGGGCATAACCTCTCATGAAGTAAAAGTCGTGCTAAATGTAAATAGTTCATAATAATAAATCGAGTCAATACGTATTAAACGGTGCTTATTTCATTGGAATTCGACATATATCTGGAAATAGCTGCGCTTTCGGCTCACTTGCCTTACATTCTCCATTTCAAACACTATTGTTCACGATTTGATTCAACATTTTTTGATAATTTTTTTTCATAGTTTCAAATGTTGTAGGTTTAGATCGAAGGAGCATCAGTTAATATTCAAAAATGTTGAATTACTTGAGAGGTGTTAGCATATGCGCTCTTGCCTGAAATAAAATATATATTGCCTGAAATGGGGGTCAAATAGAATATTAAATAAAAAGCACAAGTTTATTAATGATGATTAAAAAAATTAGTATTAAGAAATTTGTATCCCAACCAGTATAAAGCAGGTCGTTGAATAGACGTGAAATAAACCAATTTTCCCACGAGGTACCGTATAATACGCATCTATTCGACGCATTACTGTACGAGCAAACGAATTCCCGCGAACAAGATAACAAAATGTCTCTTCTTGAAACTTCGATAGAAATGCTTATTTTCTACGTCTCTATACTATGCGTCTTTTTATTCGAGAGAATAAACTCTTGCTTCTCTCATTCAAGATAAAGCAATGCAACAGCAAGTTATATTTCCATAATTATCCTGAATAGAAAGAGCGTGATAAGAATAATAATAATTTCAATGAAGCCACGTACTTACGGAGAAAAGGTTGGCAGAAATTGCTTTACAGAGACGCTCCAACGATGTGATACACTTCACAGACGGAACTACACTGAGAGCACGTGAGGCAATCGCGTACAGCGCCCCCCCTCCATCGCACCTTGCTTACTACCGAGGCCCGCCGTCAACGGTCTGTTGAACCCAGAAGCGTTGCCGAATCTTTACGGACGTTCACGATGCGGATAGATTTCACTTATTTGATCATTATTCGCCCGTTCAACGACAGCAGCGCCGTAGTCGGGAGCAGAATTGAATCCTAATACTCTAATCTGTGCAGTATCATCACGAGTGTCGAAATTATTTGTACTGAAAACGGTTTTCAAATTTCTAATAATCAAGGGGATGATTTTGTAGCGAAAAAAATACACATCATTGTATAACAACTCAATGGACTGTTTGGTCCCAGGCCAGTGTCATGGCACTGTTTGGATTTTCGAACTGGAAGAGAATGTCGGCTCGGAAAACATCATTCGATCCAATACACATAAGTATAATACATCGGTTTCCAACATTCTTCAATTTATTATCAGTGTACTATTGTAAGTCATAAAAACAATTTTCTACGTATGTTTGTTCTTCTTTTTTCTGAGATACGATAGCTCATATATTATGAAATTTTGAATGAAACTTATGTGATTCCTTACTTTACATTACCCAGAAAGCTCAAAGTTGTCTGAAAGATGTCTGAAAGATAACAAATTTTTCGACAAGTCGTCTTTCAGCGAAAGCGTTAAGTCACCTAAAAGATGACGAAGAGATGTCTTATGACCCACTTTCTAACGTCTTTTAGCCATGCCTAGAAGACATCTTGTAGCCAAATCTATAAAATGTTTTTTAGGCATGGCTAAAAGACGTTGTTTCGTCGCCTTTTATGCGATTATGTGTTTTCGGTAAATGTGAAATAAATGTCTTCAACCAAAATTAGTCAGATACAGATTTTATTATCCAGCATAGAACTTGGACGCATTCTATAATATTATTTAAAAGATTAAATTTGAGATATAAACTCAAATCAACCTTACATCTAAATATGTATCACATCAAAACATCTCACCTTATAAACTCTAAATTAATTAACCTATCTAATTAATACATATCACAGTAGAGATCGAAACAAAATATAAAATTATGTTGCACGTTCCGATTTCAGGTGATACCGATATCTGTTCCCTAGTCGGCAATATTCAATTCTTTTCGGGTAATTGTATCTGATAACTTTTTTCAACCGACATAATAGAAATGAGAAGAGGTTATGTGGATTTGATAGATCATACCCTACATGCATCAATTGATTATATGTAGCACTCGATAATCACGTATCGGATATTGAATAATGAACAAAAGTTATTTAATCATATGTTCAACTAGTTTTATAATAATCTAAGTTACTTTTTCTCCAGCTCACGAAATCACGTGCACATCAATCGCGCGCACTTCGTATAACGAGTTATCAAGCAGCCATCTTGCAATCTTTGCCTAACCACACGCTGCAGTTGGCGCTAGCTGACTTATCTTCTGAAAGACGTCTTTTAGACAGCTTCTCGTCAAGTTGACAAAGGTCATCCTGGAATAGACATCTTTCAGTCGACTATAATTATTATGTCCATTAGACATTTTCAAATAGACGTCGTTGAGTCAACTACGATTATTCGTCTTTTGAAAGACATCTATTAGTTTTGTAGCTCTTGTCATTACAATTAACAAAAAAATATTCGACAATCAATAATTCGACAATTTAACTCAATAATTCATGAAAATTCCATACTTCCTCACCTTAAAAGCCCAATATCTCAATAAATATTGATGTTAGCAATTTGGTTTTCTGGAACTTTTTTGTAGGAAATTAAATTTCCTACAAATTTGTTGAATATTTTTTTTTGTAGCTCTTGTTATTTACGAGATACGGGCAAAAAGACAAGAATTTCATGAAAAAATTGGGTTTGGGTGGCCCGTACGACTTCGCCGGTGTGAGTTACGACTTCACCGCAATGAGCACTTTTGTAGAGCATTTCATTCCGAAGAAAACCTACTGACGTCCTAGACTACACCATAGAATGCCTCTGAACTGTAGATGTTTTAAAGAAAAAAATTGAAGTTTACGTGTGTTTTAAGCGGGAAATCTTTACATGCCTTGGGCGAGCACTTAATATTAATATTAAGGGCTCAATCTTTCAGGGAATTTTTTTCGTTGTATTTCCAACAAAATTTCACGATGGGACCGAAAAAAAAAATTGTCCAAAAAAAAGCACCCTAATATATGTATATATATATATATATACATATATATATTGTAACGTGTGCGGTTTTCTTGAGACTTGTACCTATGAGAAAACCCCGTTATTGTGTAGTTCTTTTGCCTTAACCTCTGAAATTAAGGTAAATTTGGATAATATAAAGGACCTCCTCTGATGGGCAAAAGGAAGGATCGGTCTTTCCGACCCAAAAACACCCTGAATCAATAAGTTATACGGAATGAGGTGATTCCAAATCCGCCTTGGTTCATGAACAAGCACTTCCCTCTCATGCTCCCTCACGTAAGACAAGAACTGTGTCGTTTTTGCTACCGATGGGAGACAATAGAGTGAGGTGTATGTCATCTGTTCAGAGACACGAGTTTTCCGGCACTCCCTTCTGACCGCGAACTCGGCGTAAACAAAGTCGCCTTCCTACTACTTCTTCACTTGGGTTAATGACCCAAACACAACGCGTGTCGATTTTACACGCAAGGTAATATTCAGAATGAAAAAAAACCGTGTAGGACAAAGAAACGAACGCGTCGTACAAACTTTTGATAATGAACCAAAGTAAGTTTTAATTGAAATAAATAATTCAAAACAACAAAAGAAATGATACAGTGTTGCGCTATGCGCTGTGACGTGGATTTTTCCCGCTCCTCTGTCACTCGGAGAAAATGACCGAGAACTTACCGCGTGCACAATAATTCGGCGTCCACGATGTACCCTGGATCTAAAAACAATATTGCGAAGTTTTGTTGGGCGCCTGGCGTGACTTACACGTCTCGAAATCGTTAATGCGCTATACCTCGGCAATATGCTCGGTAGCTCAGTATCGCGGAGAGGGGAGGGGTAATTTTTGGAGAGAGAGAGACACTCTAAAACCACACGCTACTTAACAAAAGAAGTAAAATAGAATCTTATATTTCACAATAGCGGTGATACAAAAACAAAAAAAAAAAATAAACCAAAAGTCGCTCGTCGCGATTCTAAAAATGAACAAAAAGTTACACGTAACCTACACTATTCCTTACTCTACTGAGCTCGCGGCTCCCTAACTAAAATGTCACTTAACAATCACAAGATCTCGATACGCTATTCTCAATTTGCAAATTCGCCATTTCTTCTCCACAGCGATAATTGCTCGGAACCGAAACTAAAACTACTTTCTTGATGGTATGCCGTCGGGATACCGAACAGATGGCGTCCTCAATCTCACCCGAGATCTCACCCAACTCGGAGCTTCGACGCTACCGCGAGCTACCAGGTAGTTGTCGTGGTACAATATTGTAAGAAAGTGTTGTATCATGCGCGCGGTTAAAGAGCACACGAGCTTGTAGCAGAATGTGCTATAATTTTCGTGTAAGACTGTACCCATGGAGACGTTACCCACACAGTACTTATATGCACGTATACACCAATACTTTACATTTTTATACATTGCAATCTGGCAACGTTACTTAGGCCCCAACAGTCTTGATATATTGGAGACTAAGTCTATGTACAGTATAGATTGATACGTACATTCAGTGTTTTGTGTTTATGTTTTTAACTGCGTCTACAATAAGTGAAATAATGTCAGAAAATTTAAGATATAAAGAAAGATTTATTCAAAAAAAAGTGTTAGATAAACGTCTACGACTGATTAAATCAATTGATAAAGGCCGAATACGAAAAATGGAATCACAAGTGGAAAATAAAACTGAGGATGATTCTAACCTGAAAGTTGGGAAACGTATAATTGACGTCGATGAAATTGCAGATAATTTAGAGTGCAAAGTTTGTGATGAAACGTCATCTTCAAAGAGAATAAAAAAAGAAATCCGTTCAGGTCTTCATTCCACGTTTTTTATACAATGTCAGAAGTGTTGTATATTGAATATAGTTGAAACAGGCAAAGTTCATGTTACCGAAGACAGTGGCAAACACTCGGATCTCAACACAAAAGTTGTATTCGGTATGTTTTTCTTTTATTGTGAATGTTTCTGTAATGAATTGCGCAAATCCTAACCTACTTTAAGTCCGAAAATATATGTGATTAAGTGCAATACATGTAACTCACGTAATATTTCTTTCATTTATTATTTATGTCATCTGAGTTTAAGGGCGTTGCCTATGCCTCGAAAAGCGTGCGCAAACAGAGACTCACGATTTTCCTTCTCATTTCCTCATTTTTGAAGATAATTAGGTTCTTAGGGGGTCATTTTGAAGGTAAAGGATAGATCTGTGTCGCCTTTTTTGCCGAATTTTCGATTTCGCTTTCAGATTTGCGTAAAACGTACTTGAAAGAACGTTATGTTTGAAGTGAAACACAGCGGACAGTGAATTTTTTTTCGCAATTCGGCGAAAAAGGTGACACAGATCTATTCTTTATCTTCAAAATGACTCCCTAAGAACCTAAGTATCTTCAAAAATGAGGAAATGAGAAGGAAAATCACGAAGCATAAAACAGCAAATTTTTCGCGCAAAAGGCGGGCGGCTGCTAGCGCCACGACTGCGTTGGCGGGCGACCATGCGAATTACGGGCGAGGAGAGTAGACTCAACACCCCCCACTACAATTCCCCTCCTTTGAATCCTCGTCGCTCGGCACGTGGATAGTGTTCCGCGCTTTTATTTTTGCTTGTGTTTTTCTACAGTGTTTTTTATTATTTCGAATCAGTATTTATTCCCGCGATGGCTAAGAAGAGAGGAAATGTGTCTTTGGAGAAGAAGAAACGACCCGGCATAAAGATTTTGGCTAAATTTCAGAAAAAAATGAGGTAAATCGAATTATTTATATGATTGATGGTGCGCCCTCTCTGACTTCGAGATTCAATCACCTGAGTACGAACAATCGCAGGGCTTTAATTTAAGAAGGTACTTTCAAGAGCCGATAGTGCTGTTCATAATAGCAGTATACATTCATTCTTTAGTTTTTTTATACATACGAAAATATAAACTAGAATGCATTGTGACGTGTGGTACTAGCCCGGTTTGCATTAGTCGCTAAAATATGTCATCAATTTGTTACGTGTTCAGGTTAAATGATCGAAATCGATGTTCGGCAATTAGCATGAGTGTTTACACTTTGTCGATCATAAGGAATATTCTTATCACTTATTGTGACTACCTAAGTATCCAAGGTAGAATTACAATGTACCTGGCAGAATTTTCCATACAAAGTAAATACGGCGCGTACGTATTAGGCCACTAAAATACGCGCGTTTTGTTTTTAGAAATAAACTTGACGTAATTCTGGGGTAATCATACATGCACACATTACTTACAAATCAGCCACCTACAAAACTGTCATCAAATCAGATACTACTGCCAAGTATAATTTATTTAGAAACTAATGATTATTTTGATATACTATAACTAATGATGACAAAAAAAAAAAATTTGAAATCAAAATTGAAATTCTAAAAAAAAAAAACATAAATTTTGATAAAAAAAAAAAAAAAACAATTGGAGTACGTGGTCCTGGCGGGCCCATGCTTATATTGCCATTACAACATTGATATAGCTCGACTTGTATTTTCTTGTGCTTGTTTTAAAAAAGCCCGCCTTTACCACTATCTCCAATTTTTTTTTTTTCAATAAAAATTTTTTTTTTTTTTCAATTCCAATTTTGATTTCAATTTTTTTTTTTTGTCGTTATAGTATATCAAAATCATCATTAGCTTCTAAATAAATTATACTTGGCAGCAGTATCTGATTTGATGACAGTTTTGTAGGTGGCTGTTTTGTGGGTGGCTGTTAAATTAATATACTTGGCGAAAGGTTTTCGCAACAGAGGTGCTTTTTGGGGATATCAGTACTTTTTGTGGGATTTCGCTTGAACATTTAAAAATTTTGCTCGCTCGCTGCGCTCGCTCGATAGATTTTTAGGATACAGAATTAATATTTGAGACGAAAATAATCGGTGGAAAAGCCAAGTTAGAGCTTTCTCATAATTACATGTATCAGGTCCAAGGTCTTCTACACATTACGAATAGGAAGTAGTGCTATTTTATAGTTTGGACGTCAAAGGGATTGATTTTTGATAAAATAAAACGTGACGATAAATTCTGGACCGAAAAAATGGAGAATAAATGAGCAGATTTCTTTTACTTTTGTTTGTAACCCGAAATCGTAGATTCTAGACGCGCCCGACAACGCTCAATCCGCGAACCCCCTCAAATCATCGAAGCCCAGATAAGGCCGCGCGTAAGAAACAGTAAATTCACGACCGCCAGACGACAAAACACTGTAATCTAAATATATGTACATATGTACATAAATATAATAGCTTTGTATATAGCTTACGTGCAATATTTCTGTGATTTATGTTTAGTTAGTTATATGTATTACTGTGCTAAAAATTTGCTAGTCATATCGTTATAATTATATATCTGATTATTCATTCCGGGAATACTTTCTACTTTCCGTACTACTTTCCATAGTTTGCGCTTTCTATAGAATTTATTTAGCCATATAATGTATACAATGCTCGATGCTTTGTTATATCAATTTTCTTTATCAAGATTACTATCATGTTTCACTTATACTGTTTCAATTTAATTTCTATGAGATCCTTCTCATACAGATTTCGTGATTATGTTTATTAAGTTTAAACGAGTTCAATTTTACTTTTACCATTTTATATTATTTTTCATCATTTTGTATTTGTTTGGTGCAAACCCGATCATGGCTGGGAGGTAGGGACGGGTTAGGCGGGTCTCTGTTTGATAGCGACCTCCACGTGGTGAGACCTGGGAGATTGATGATATTTTCGTTGCTATATCATGAATTTGCTCACAGCTATTCGTTGCATTTTCAATTTAAAATGACCTGTGACGACGTCTGGCCGGTATTCGTAAATAGTTACGTATTATTTTCGAGACTGTATTAGGAACAGCTCTCAGCCGATCAAGCTATGCTTTGAGCTGCCTCAAGACAGTCCTGCAAATCGAACCTGACTATGAATACCGGCTATTAGACTATTACCAGTCACGTGATCGCATTGCGTAGAAATACGGACGCCGGTGAATATAATTTTCGTTGAAATATGAAGAATGTATATCTATATCAACATACGTATAAGGAATTCTACGTCACGTCAATCAAAAAATGACCTCGTATTTTTTCAATCTATTCACACTTTTTTTCACATGAAATAAAGGTAAAAAGAATCGACACGCATTTTGGTGTTCGTCCGAATTATGTTTGTTTTCGAAAGTTACAAGACAATCATTCAAGTTTGATCCAAAAGGAGCTCGGATATATCCGGTTCTATTCGACGTAAAGACATCATTTACAGTGCATTCGGAAGGTGAACGAATAAGCTTTCATAAAAAAATGCAATGTTGAACATTATTGAAAATCCCAATTTTTATAAACAATTCAAATATTTGACGATTTTTACCTCATTAATGACAAGTTTTCGAATTATAAAAAAAATAGTTTCGGGTTCCTTATTAAATTCTGTATTACTAGTAAATTTTTCAAGTGGAATCTGAAAGGAGTCTACTTTTTTTTTCTATTATTCATTAGGCGCTGCGTCGTGCCGAGCGCGATACACTGGGCTGTTTAAAAGTATTTGAAACCGAATGCCCGTGAGGGGTGGAAGAGGATAGCCGCGTCACCCGCCCCACTCCGGGGACAGCTCGGCTGCTCCGTCTCACTTGTTTCTTTACCCTCTCTCTCGCCACGGTTAACGCGGGAAGCGGAGTAGCCCGCGCTTTCTAGCTAGGCAACGCCCTTAAAGAACTTCAGTTGTGTTATATGCTGTGTTTAATTTAAGTTTAACACAAAGATCATATTAATATTCTTTATTGTGTTACCAAAAATATAAAGTATATTTTATTTGTAATGACTATGTGAGTTTCACGTTAAATTTTATTTAATATTCAATTTCTTTCTTGTCTAGAAAAAGTCAATACGGATAAGTATGAAATTATAAAAATATTCATTTTTTAAAATATAAAAAACACATATGATTAAAGGAAATTTTTATGTCGCGTTATATTTATATCGTTTATTATTAATGTTCACAAATTTAATTTTCAGATGCTTCTGTATTATTGGATCCTGTGTTTCCTTTATATTTAATACAAAGATTGTGTTGAAATTATTCTTGTACAAGTTAAAATTTAAAATATTTTATCAGCAATACATATATGAGTACTGAAAATATTATGGTATATCCATTTGTCCCTCCGTCCGTTTGAATTTATCGCGCAAATAATATCCATACTCACGTACAGCGTTGTCAAGTTGTTTCTGTCCAACTAGCTAGTACGTATACTTTCTCAAAAGCTGTTGAACTTTACATTATTATTTATTGACAATGAGACGGACGATGTTTTATTTCATTTTTTCTAAAAATTCAGTACACAAACATTAAGTAACTGTTAGTTTTTTGAAAATTTCTGACAGTTAGTTTTTTATTGAGACTGATAAATTGGTACAAGCACTATTTTGTGCCTATACTCTCCATGTTAATGAACCGATTTTTAATTAAGTGTATCACGAGTGAGAAAGGGTCAATCGACTTCAAATTTTAAGAGTGATTGTATTACCATGTCCTTAATAAGTATACAAAATTTCAAAATTTTCTGACTGTACGCGTTTTTCACGACACTACCTTGAATCTAACGTGACAACTTCACTTAACCTAAAGTTTATTTCAACTAACCAGATCCTTAAACGTCACTATATGTCAGACGCAATCAAAACTCAATGTTCGAACTTCTCGTCTCAACCGCTGCGCAACAGTACCTCAACTCGACGAAACACTATCTCAATTAAACGGCAACTTAACTAAGCGCAAGCACCACTACATGTTACTTCAACTAAACATAATCTCAAGGTAACACAACTCAATCAACATCATCTTAACTAAACGGGTACGGAACTAAGCGCAGGCGCAACTAAACGAAACCGAAATCAAACCTTCTCAAAATCCTCGAAAACGTTATTCGCTAATCCGAGCACTCCAATTCGGCACTTCCCAACCTACTCGAGAGGTGACACTGAAAAACCCGATAACGCGGCTCGACCCGGTACAGCGAAATTCGGCTGTACTTAATTTCAAATACGAGAGAGACTCAATTAAAACCCGTGACTCTACTCAACTTTCGCAAGAACTCAAAATTTACTCTACTCTAACACGCGTACTCAGGCTACGGTCATCAAGCAAAAGAAGCGGCAAAAGAATTTCGAGTACTTTTCCACAACGCAAATCCAAAATGACTATCCGTTACTCGGCAAGTCTTTTCGTAATTATGCTCGACATTCAATCGCGGGGATAAAAGCAGCACTTACCCTCTACATTCTTGCAACCCCCTTTCCACCCCCCTCGCGATCTTTAGGCGGCTCCATCACTTCGCGAAACTCCCCAAAATGTGACCACTTATCACGACCGCCAGAACTAGAGTGATTTCAAAAACTTATGACCTGCCGCGACACGGATCTCGATACGCCATCCCATACGTGACGTCATACCCACAAGAATACGCAATAATTGATCCGTCATCGATTTCGTCAATTGCGCAATTCGACGTGCACCTTCAATAGCATCGCGGCGCAGAACTTAACGCTAGATCGCAATCTCGTCCGCCGCGCAGCTCCATGACGTCTTGGTGGTGAGCGTGGTGCTCCCTCATTCCTAGTCGGTCCGTCGCAAGTTCGCTAGTCAATTGTTGGCGGGGTGAAGGGGGAGAGGCTGCGGCGCGCTGGCCGCCAGCGGGAATCGCGTCCACCTTGGATTCCCGTGATGCGGGGATCTGCGTCAGCTCCCGCTCCGCAACCTCGACATCCTTCTTTCGGAATTGTCACTTGTCCGCCACTTCGCAATTTCCTCTAATTCGTTGCCGACTTCTGCCTGATGCCGTTTAGTCCAGTCAAAGCGTGCTCAAAAAATAGGCTCGTGAGAATTTTGGGTGGAACGCAATTTTTTTTCTTCATTTTCTGGGGGGGGGGGGGTCGGCAATGAGTGTGAAACTCAGTTTCCGGGTCCGAAAGGGTTGCCGAACGGCCGCCATCTTGAAATTAAGGGTGTGATTAGTTTTTTCACTTTACCTTCGTAACCGTGAGGCTGACAAAAATTTTGTGGAGAGCTTTTTTGTAGTTGATACTGTTACGCCCCGACGCGACGTACCGCCTTGGCGTACCTTTTTCAAAATTCCATTTCATTTCATTTCTTTAATCACTTCAATGCACAGATATCATTTCATCAAAATCTCATATTCTAATAACAGCGAGTTCCACCCCTCCTGGCAAAAGTCACGTAGAGACCAACAATGATCCCTAGTATAAGGTTCAACTTTCTTTTATTTAGCTGGTACCAAGAACTGAGATAGGAGACTGCTGAATTAGCATCAGTAGCGCTCAGCCTGGAAATATCCCTCTTTTTAAGTTAAAACTATAATCAATAACTAGGATAAACCACTACCCTTAGAACCACCAAATTAAAATAGATTACTTATTGGAATGTATGAATGAATGTGTGAACATTGCATGTAAATATCTTTTGTTCATATCTTCAATGTATCACCGTCGAAGAGCGAGAAGTAACGCTAACCATGTGGATTTGGGCGCCAGGAGGTCGCCCTCGCACCAAATTGGCTAATTACCGTTGTAATTTATTACAACTGCAGCTCCTTGGACCCTCAGGCCCAAGAGGCCGCGTCTTTCGTCTGTCAAGTCGCGAAGTGCGTGGACGTCAACCCGGATTAGCCCTCTCGAGCAAGAGTAGCGTTCGGAAAATCTTAGTAGTGACCGACCTAAAGTCTCGCGCTAATTCGTCAAATTCGAGCATTCAGTTATTCTGTTAGCTGCAAGAGACTCACTATCTTCCACGTTTCCATCTTTTCTGTGCTTTACTAAATCTCATCATTTCGCGAATAGACATTTTTATGCCATTCCATTTTCCATAATTAAATTGAGTTCGGCCCTGATTCAACCGAATCAGGTAATTTTAAGTGATAATAATAATAATTACACTAGCGTTTTAATAAATAATCGTTGCAATCATTTTTAACATACATTAAAATCAGAAAATAGACACTTTGAAGCTTTCGATAATAAGACTAAGTGACCGACGTTCAACATCGTTCGATTCATTAACTCTTCCAAACTTGAGGTGAGGCCCTGGTCCAGAATTCTACCGACGCAGACCGACACGATCCGACGGCTCTCAATCTCGTCGACCGATTCACCTAAAGCTAAGTCAATCCGAGTGTTAATCTGCGAAATTGAACGAATTCTTGTTTCACCTTTATAATCAAAATTTACTTCAGTAATATTCATTCAAAAAGCAGGTCTAGAATTGGTGGCTAGCTTCACTACCCCCAATTAAATCATACTTATTGTATTCCAAGAATTTACCAACGAGAGTTAACAATAGTATATATAATTGATTCAAGATAATCTAAAAAAAGAGATACTATATCGAATAATCACGACCAGCTAGTTAACCATCGTTCAGAGTAGATGTTCCCGTTACCAAATAATAATATCCTTTAGAATAGTATAACACACGATTTGTATAAACTCGAACACTTTATAAACTGTTACTTCCGGCTCTTATATCATTATCACCATTGATTGTTACCAGACATTTCAATCACCAAATCGAAACAGAATGTACTTCATCTTTTACCAGTTAAATCATATTAAAACATTTATTTTGAACGACCTTTTTCCCATTTTCATTATCATAAAATTGCCTCAACAATTTGAACAAACCTCACAGACCTGTACAGGACTATAGAAACACGACCCTACAAATTACCGGTTTATCGAAACGTAGGTCTTTTATTAGTTTTAATAATTATTCATTGTCGTTACGTGGGAGCTTGATTATTCAATTAATCATTAACTACCACCGCTCAGTACACCCTCACCCCCACGTAACAATACAATTATCCATAACTTTTTCCTATAACTTTTTGCGTTAATGTTAATAATAAAAAAATTATAAACAAAGAACGATGAAAAATTAGGGAATAGAAAACTTTGAGGCAAGATTATTAATTAATTTAAAATCTGACAATAAAAATGCATCGAACCTTTTTTATAGAGCATTTTGTTATAAACAATTTGACCTATTCCTTTTTTCACTTCGTTGTTATTGATTCGATATTTAAAAACAAAAATATGATATCTGAATGAATTCAAACAAATCATTGAATTTAAAAATTCTCAATTAGAAATCATTTCAAATTATTAACATTCAGTCAATTTGAATGAATTAAATAAAAAATTAATAACCTCAACGTTATATAATAAATTCCAATAATCCGTAAGCAATGGATACCTTTTAAAACTAAAAACAGAACGAATAAACTTTCAAGAGACGAAAGTTTTTTTTCTCGATTACGAATAATTGAGAATTTAATAATCATACGACGTTTATATTCTTCTAAATTTCTAAACTTCAGATTATTATTATTTACTTTCAGGAACAAATAAATAAAGAAAGGAATTCGGATGTATTCCGTTCAAATTAAATGAAGAAGAAATAATAGAATTTAATTACCATAAGAATCAATAATAACGAAGCGAAAAAAAAAATAATGGGTCAAATTGTTTATAACAAAATGCTCTATAAAAAAAGTTGGATGCATTTCTATTGTCAGATTCCAATTTAATTAATAATCTTTCCTCAAAGTTTTCTATTCCCTAATTTTTCATCGTTTTTTGTTGATAATTTTTTTAATATTAACATGAGCGCAAAAAGTTGTAGGAAAAAGTTATGGACAATTGTAGCAACTACAAAAAAGCTCTCAACAAAGATTTTGTCAGCCTCACGGTTACGGGGGTAAATAACGAAAACCCAGTCTTTCAAAGCGAATGAGATTAGAGAATAATAATAATAAATAATTGCTCGATCAAATGAACTTACCTAAGTGAAGTTCGATCGAGATTATGATGAGAGTCTCGTTCGAAATGATTACAAGGTAATACCGCTACTTCTCGCACGATGTCGCCTCAATCTTCAGAATATAAAATTCGCAACCCATTCTCCCTTCTTCCTCCCGCTCTCCCGCTCATGCTTCATTATGTTTAAAGTATAGCATTTATATATACAATAAAAAATGTCAGGGCGGGGTAAAAACAAATTTTCGCTGCCGGAAAATTAGCACACTGGGAGGGTTGTAATCATTTCGAACGAGACTCTCATCATAATCTCGATCGAACTTCACTTAGGTAAGTTCATTTGATCGAGCAATTATATTACGCGTCTCGTTCTCGATGACTTTACTTGTAGTAACGTCAGTTGCGGCAAATTTCACAGTTTTCAGAGTTTTTTTTTTTTTTTTTTTTGTGTGTGTGTGTGGTCACCCCTGACTACCCTCATATCGTTTTGTTGTGCGACACGAACAACGAGTAAGAGTACGAAGAATCCAAATTATAAATAAATTAACAAGAATCCCGAGGACGCAAATATGCCGAAAGAAAAGAAAAGAAAAAGGTCGAGGTCGAGATCTAATAAAAGGAGGAGGAGTGAGGATACGAGGTTTCGAAATATGCAAGCGCAATTGGTTAACCTCACTAGCCTTGTTGTCGAGTTGACGCGGAGCATGGCAACGCGTGAACCCACGCTGCCAAAACAAAAAAATGACCAAGATTCCCTCACAGGTAAGAATTATACAGGTTCTTCACCCCCACCCCTCCCCCGTTGCTTGCTATCTCTTTCGAACATCGGCATGGAGAAAATTCTCTCAGTAAGACCGAACAAACCTCGACAAGTTCCACGCGAACTTTAGAGGTTTAGGTAGCACATCTCGATTAATTCCACACGAATTTCCGAGAAAATGACGGTAAAAAATTGCGTAATCTTCAACAAGAGGATATATCGCCCTGTCAGCGTCAATGAGACAATGACGAACCAATAGGTTATCTCTACCGCCCCCTCCCTTTTTTTCTCAACAGATAAACAGAAGGACGGGGAGAATGAAAATGTGACGGAAAGTCCCACCGAAACTCCCAAAGAGCAAAACCTCTCGCCTGAAACCAACAAGGTATCAGAGGAGGGGGAGATCGATGAGCTCGAGATTCGCGAACGAGCTGCAAGGAAAGAAAATTTTCTGGACTTGCTGGGCGAAGACCCAACAGCCTCAAAAGAAATCAAGATTGCGTTCGACGCAGACTTACAGACAAGGTGGAAAAAATGGATGGAAGATGGGTGTCCAGAGGAAACCAAGAGAAAGACTCTTGAAAAATATCCGAGAAAAGCAGAACTGCACACGGAGGCTCCAATGATAAATCCAGAAATCGTTACTACGATGATGGATATAGGGAAAAAACGTGACCAACATTTCGAGTACACGCAAAACTGTGTAGGCTCGGGTATTTCTACCATTGGGGGAGCGATCTCCATGATTCTTAACCCACCGGAAGACGGGGTTGACGAGCAATTGCTCCTCGAGTACCTCTGTGATGCAGGAAAGCTATTCACCGACGTGCATCACCAGCAAACGGTGGCGAGAAAGTCCTTTATCACGCCAATGCTAAACAAGTCAATGAAACCGATAATCGACGCAGCAAAATCGGATGTATGGCTGTATGGCGAAAAATTCGCTGAGCGGTTAAAGGAGGCAAAAACCGTTGAAAGAGCGTGCGCCGATCTCAAATCGGCGGAAAAACCATCGGACAAGAATAAAACAAGGACCCAGGGAAACTGGAAGCACCCACCTGCGAACTATCGTCAGGTGGGGGGAACTCAAAAACGACCATCAATGAAGTTCAAGCAGAAACCGTACACGGGAAGACCGCAGCCCCGACCGTCGTCACGAACATCGTCACAAACGAGGAGGAAATAAAATCGGTAAGGATCAAAGCGGGCCGTCTAAAACTCTTCACCAAAAAATGGGAAGATATCACGACAGATAAATTTACCCTGCAATGCGTTACAGGATACAGAATCCCCTTTACGTTTCACCCGACTCAAACAATTACTCCCAAAGAACCGCCTAGGACAGCATATGAGGAGAAGCTCTTAAAAAGTAGCATAGATGAATTACTTTATATTGAGGCAATAGAAGAGTGCGGAAGTTGCGAAGAGCAGTTTCTTTCGTCGTATTTCCTCGTGCCCAAGCCGGACGGGTCAAACAGATTCATAATTAATCTGAAAAATCTAAACAAGTTTATAGAAGCGCCCCATTTCAAAATGGAGGACATCCGAACTGCACAAAACTTACTATCGAAGCATGATTTTATGGCAAAAATAGATTTGAAGGACGCGTACTATCAAATACCTCTTTATGAACCGCACAGAAAATTCCTAAGATTTTCGTTCCAAGGAAAATTGTTTCAATTTAAATGTCTCCCATTCGGTCTGAATACGAGCCCATTTACGTTCACAAAGATTATGAGATCGGTTTTCAGTCAACTAAGAAATCAAGGCATACTTTCTGTCATATATATTGACGATATTCTACTGATTAATCAGTCATATGAAAATTGTATGAAAGACATTGCAAAAACAAAGACTTGTTTAGAGCAGCTCGGTTTTTATTATTAACGAGAAAAAAAGTACACTAGTTCCAACCCAGCGCTGCGGATTTCTTGGTTTGATTATTGACTCAGTAGAATATAGACTGGAATTACCACAGGAAAAGAAAGAAAAAATTTGCAAAATGCTCACACCTTTTATGGAAAAGACCACACACAAAATTCGCGAATTAGCAAGTCTCCTCGGTACACTCAACGCCGCAACCCCGGCAGTAGCGTATAGTTTAACGTATTGTAAAAGACTAGAGAGAAAAAAATTCTTAGCCCTGATAGCAAGCGATATTGATTACGAAGGGAAAGTAACAATTAATGAAAGAGTTCGGGAAGATTTAGTGTGGTGGAAAACGAATGTTAGCAAGGGCTTTAGTAAGATCAGAACGAAAAAATTCGCCCTAGAGATTAGCTCCGACGCCTCGCTGACGGGTTGGGGTGCCCACAGTGAGAACAGAAGTACGCACGGTTTTTGGGAAAAAAGTCATGAAAAATATAGTATAAACTACCTCGAGCTTCTAGCAGCGAGCTATGCACTGCGATGTTTTTTGCTTCAAATCTGTCGGACTGTGAAATACTGCTCCGTATCGATAACACGACCGCTGTATCTTATATCAATAGAGCGGGGGGGATACAATTACCCCACCTGAGCGAGTTAGCTAGGAACATTTGGGAATGGTGTTAGTCGAGACAAATTTGGGTGTTTGCATCATACATACCGTCGGGAGAAAACATAGAGGCTGACAGAGCCTCAAGAATTAAAAATATAGACACAGAGTGGGAGATTTCGAATAAATTCTTCTCAAAATAGAATCAAAATTCGGGCCCTTCTCGATCGATTTGTTTGCATCAAACGCGAACAAAAAATGTGAAAGATTCTGCTCTAGATTCCCACAGCCGAACACAGAAACAGTCGACGCATTTACCATTCCCTGGAGTGACAAAGAAGGACTCTATGCCTTCCCTCCTTTCTCTCTCGTCTTAAAAACCCTACGAAAAATCATCATAGAAAAAGCCGAATGCACCATAATTGTACCACACTGGCCATCTCAAGCGTGGAAGAAGACTCATCCTCTAGCTGCGAGGCTGTCGCTGGAGGCAGCGAACATATCCGGAAAGCTTTTCAGAAAAGAGGACTAGATGCCCGGGCTGTGGAGGTTATGATGAGCTCGATAGCTCCTTCAACAATGAAACAATATCAAAGCTCTCTACGGCGATGGAGAGAATTTAGTAAAAATAACGGAGTCGACATGTACCAGGCGGGCAGTATACAAGTAATACAATTTCTTACGAAAAGATATCACGAAGGAGCGGGTTATGGGACACTGTGTTCCGACAGATCGGCGATTGCATTAATTTCATCACACGAAATCGGCAAAAGTGAACTGATCTCTCGTTTTCTCCGAGGAGTTTATAGGAAGAAACCCGCAAAGCCTCGCTACGACACTACATGGGATGTAGCACCAGTCCTCAACTACATCAAGAAAATGCCGGCAATGCAAAATCTTTCGCTCAAGGAAAACACAGAAAAAATCGCAACCTTGCTGGCTTTGGTTACGGCGCATAGGCTACAAACATTAGCCTTAATACAAACAGAAAATATAGTAATAAGCACAGCGGGAATCACTATTAAGATTCCCGATATCATAAAAACATCAAGGCCAGGCAAAAGTCAACCAGAATTTTTCCTCCCCCTTTTCAAAGACAGGCCGAAACTATGTGCAACCACCGCGATTATAGAGTATTTGGAGCATACAAGGGACTTGAGAGGAGCGCTCAACAAGAACCTGTTAATCGCCACAAAAAAGCCTCACTATGATGCATCGGCACAGACCATCGGACACTGGATCAAAAATTTTCTAAAAAGGTCCGGCGTGAATACAGAACAATTCACAGCCTACAGTACACGACACGCGGCCGTTTCAGCGGCTCTACGTAAGGGCGTGGATGTAGGGACAATCAGAAGAACGGCAGGATGGTCGGAACGCTCTCAAGTTTCCGCGAGATTCTACAATAAGCCAATTCAAACTGAAACAAATCACTTTGTATCGACCATCTTACAAAAATAAAAAATAAGGAATAGCTATCACGACAGCGCTAAATGTCTACAAGTAAAATCATCGAGAACGAGACGCGTAATATAATTAATCGATCAAACGAGCCCGCCGAAGGCGGGCGAAGTTCGATCGCAATCATATGAAGCGTCTCGTTCGAAGATGATCCTCCCACCTTACCCCGCAAGAGACACCAAAATTCTCATATACCTTGGATCATCGTCATGAGAGCTATACCTTAAAAACTTTTTTCATTTCATCTCTAAAACATATGAGGGTAGTCAGGGGTGACCACACACACACACAAAAAAAAAAAAAAAAACTCTGAAAACTGTGAAATTTGCCGCAACTGACGTTACTACAAGTAAAATCATCTTCGAACGAGACGCTTCATATAATTGCGATCGAACTTCGCCCGCCTTCGGCGGGCTCGTTTGATCGATTAATTATACCGAGAGTCTCGTTCTCCAGATTACAAGATAGATGTTTAGAGAATCTTAGGTTTTTTTTTTTTTTATTTTATATATAAAGCCTCTGGAGGACCTTCAACTCTTAGAATTTTCACATACGTGGATAATTATCAACGATTTTTAATGGTAACATAAATATGGAAGAATATACTATGTGCTTATTATTGTAAGAAGGAAGCAAAACCGTTTTTAAGACTAGCAATAGGTCTGTTGTAATATTTAGCAAACACCTGGGATTCTTTAGACCATCCCGCGGCCGACTTAATTATATTAATATCGATACCCTTCTTTAAGGCTGCAGAAGTGGATGCGTGTCTAGTACTATGCGCCGAATATTCCTCGCCAATCCCACTCCGAGCTAGCATACTCCTGATCCACCTGCTAATAGTTTGCGACGAAGCCGCTCTGTACGGTTTTTTACTTGTAATTAGTAACGTATTGCAATTGCCTCTTAGGGGCTTAGTCCTTTCGATATACCGCTCTAGTACACTTGCTATACATAGTTTAGGCTGCTGCTCAAAGCGGGGCAACAACAGAAGAGGTTGACTAGACCCAGGTTTTGAAGTCTTCTTTAATATTGCTAAGTTTAATAGAAGCCAGAGTCTGTACCCTTTGCGCAGTTACCAAGGCTAACAGCGTGACTAGCCTAACAGTAAGATCTTGTAGACCCAATTTTTCTAAAGGAAACATTTCTGAAATCTTGTTTAATACTGGGGTTATATCCCAGGTTCTATCGTACTTGGGTTTACAAGGTCTTGTTTTGAAAACACCCTTGAAAAATCTACCAATTGTCGGGCTTTTTCCTATATTCTCGTTAGATATTAGTGAAATCGCTGCTCTGCAGGAATTAAGGGTACCATATGAAGCACCTGCTTCATAGCGTTCCGTCAAAAATTCCAATACTTGGTTTTCATGTCCCGTAAATGGATCAATTTTGAATTTTCCACAAAATTGTATCCAAGCCTTTAATGGACCACTATATTGCTTAATAGTGTTATCTGCCAGAGAAGCGATGAGGAGATCTATCGTTGCATCTGCAACGTTTTTTCGTTTGTAGGCCTCGCCGATAACTTTCCTACAACTAAAGCCAGCGTCCTGGCTAGAGGATGCAACTGGGACCTACAAGGAGATGACAGCAAATTAGCCGATGGCTTCAAAATAATCGGTTCATTGACCAAAATGGACCTAAACAGAGGGTACCACGGCTGCGTCGGCCAATATGGGACGACAACTATACCCTCCGCCTCATCTTGAATTAATTTTTTTAATACCCTCAGAATGAGAGCAAATGGAGGGAATGCATAAAAACGCCATTGGGACCAATTTAAAGTAAACGCGTCGATAGCCTGTGCCTCTGGATCCCTCTGCCAAGCACAAAATTTGATGCATTTTGTATTACTTCTAGAAGCAAACAGGTCGATTTCTGGTACTCCAAAAGACCTTTCAATCATACTAAAAGCGTAATCTGCCAGCTCCCATTCAGTATCAATATTTTTAATCCTTGAACTTCTGTCCGCCTCTACATTCTCCTTAGACGGAATATACGTTGCAAAAAGCCATGTATTTCTCTTTTCACACCAACGCCAGATATCTTTAGAAACCTTATTTAAGCCTGGGTATTGCACTCCCCCCATTCTGTTAACGTAAGAAATTGCCGTAGTATTATCGATCCGGAGTAGGAGTTCACAATTGCTCAAATCCCTAGCAAAGCACTTTAAGGCCATAAAAGTCGCTATGAGTTCTAAACAGTTGATATGTAAGTTTATCTCAGAGCTTTTCCAAAACCCGTGGGCTGTATTCCCATCGCAAAACGCACCCCATCCAGTAGTAGATGCGTCTGAAAAAATTTCTTTTTGAAATTTGAACTTTCTAACTGGATTAACCGCAAGTGTTATATTAACCTTCCACCAAGCAAAATCCTCTTGCAGCCATTCGGGAAGAAGCATTTGAGCCTCGTAATTTCCTTCATTTACTAATAGAAATAAGTATTTGGCTCGCTCAAAATTTTTTGAGTAAAGCCAGCCATATTTGATAGCCGGACAACAAGAAGTTATAATGCCGAAGAAGTGAGCGAAATCACGGATTTTGCACACTTTCTTTGAACTAAAAAGCACGATAAGTTTTCGGGTTCTATCTCGTTTCTCCTGAGGTAGTTCTAGTGTTAGATTTTCTGAGTTTAAGATAAATCCTAGGAATTTACACTGGGTGCTGGGTGTGAGATTACTCTTTCTGTTATTAACGTTAAATCCCAAAGACTCAAATATATCTACTGTGCTCTTCACATTGTCCAAACAGGATTTATAATTATCCCCGATGCATAGGATGTCATCTAAGTAGGCAACTGATAAGAACCCCCTGCTACGCAGCCAATTAAGCACAGGCTTAAGGACCTTAGTAAAGACTCTAGGTGCTGAGGAAAGTCCAAACGGCAGGCAAGTGAATTCATATAATTGCCCTTCGAACGAAAATCTCAAAAATTTTCTACATTTCTTACTAACAGGAATTAAAAAGTATGCATCCTGCAGGTCTAAATTGGCCATAAAAGCTCCCAAAGATATTAAGCGCGTGGCCGAACGTATATCCTCCATCTTAAAATGTTCGGTGTCAATAAAGGTATTCAACTTTTTCAAGTTTAATATGAATCTGTCAGAACCGTTTGGTTTTGGGGCTAAAAAATAAGTAGAAATGAATTGGCCTGGGCTGTAAGAGCACCTTTCAACCGCTCCTAGCGTTAGAAGATGGTTGATCTGTTCCTTATGCTTAAGAAATTCTTCAGGATTAAACGAGGGTTCTGAAGGAATATATGCTTGATTAGGGGGTTTACTGAACTTTAGCTCGTACCCCCGTACACAAGCCAAAACAAATTTGTCTGACGTAATATTCTTCCAGATTTTAAAGAAGTTAGGTAGCCGCCCAGCGATCTTTCGTACCGCTATGGTTTCTGTTGAAGACTGGGTTGACTGTTCTGGGACCGAGCCTGTGTCTGGCTCCGAGGCTGATTCTGGAACGACCTGCCTGTCGGATATTTCCCGGCTTTCGGTGGAAAGCGTTTGTTGCTTGTCTGCTGGTTGTTCGACTGATAGTTGCCCGCCTGAGAGCTGCCCTGGAATCTCGCAACCTTTTCGAAGAAGTGACGCCACCACGCACAAAGAATGTAATGAAGCATGAGCGGGAGAGCGGGAGGAAGAAGGGAGAATGGATTGCGAATTTTATATTCTGAAGATTGTGGCGACATCGTGCGAGAAGTAGCGGTACTACCTTGTAATCTGGAGAACGAGACTCTCGGTATAATTATAAAATAATCATTGAAAAACTTGACAATACAACAAATAACAAACTACTGCTCGAAATAAAATTTTTACCAACTTTTTTAATACCGACGTAACATACTTAACTTCCACTATCCCCCTTCACAACGCTGAAAAATCAATAACAACAAAGCGAAAGAAAAAACCAATAAGTCAAATTATGCATAACAAAATGCTCTATAAAAAAGGTTTGATGTATTTTTGTTGTCAGATTTCAATTTAATTAATAATCTTGCCTCAAAGTTTTCTATTCCCTAATTTTTCATCGTTCTTTGTTTATAATTTTTTGATCATTAACATTAACGCAAAAAGTTATACAAAAAAGTTATGGATAATTGTATCAACTACAAAAAAGCTCTTCACAAAATTTTTGTCAGCCTCATGGTTACGGAGGTAAATTGAAGAAACTAATCACACCCTTAATTTCAAGATGGCGGCCGTTCGGCAACCCTTTCGGACCCGGAAACTGAGTTTCACACTCATGGCCGACCCCCCAGGGAATTAAAAAAAAAAAAAATAATAGCGTTCTACCTAAAATTCTCAGCGAAATCACGCTGTGACTGGACTAGTTGTAGCTCGAAAAATATAAAAAACAAAAAACCTGAAATATCTTACGCTATTCGCTAAGATGTCCTCTTTCGTAGTTTCGGATGCGTGACTCTGATCCTGGCGCTCTTTTACAAAGACTTCGCAACTCAATTTCGGAAATTCTTAAATTTTGGTTCCGCCCAGGGTTCAAGGAGCCTCTTGTAACGGGCATCCAAAATGTCACGTTACAGCGCTTAAACGAACTAAATCCTTAAAATCAACGATAAAAAATAACAAAAACAAAATATTATTGCAAGAATTTATAGCTTCCGCTCCTAATCGTTTTTCATGGTACAAATTTTTTACTTTGCTCTATGCTGAAACTTTTATTTTCCTAGACATCCCGTGCTTCCGTGGATTCTATACTTTATCAAAATTTGCTAATTGTAAGTTGAAATAAGCGCTTCGTTTGAATCTTATAAATTACTGAAGGTAAATTCGCTAGTGCCCTCCAGACGAGGAACGCCTCGTTGCAAGACTTAAGTGAGTCAGTTCGGCTCTTTGTCGGTCAACTCCTCGTTAAACAGAGTTCTATAGCTAGTGAGTCAATTCGGCGCTAGGCCGGTTAACTGTTCTAGTTCAGAATCTGACTTATAATAGACGGAGAGCTAGCCACGAAAATAGGACAGCAATTTATGGAACGATTAAGATCACCTAATCTGTCTGCCTTAACACCATTATTAATTGATTCGGGCGCCTGGCAGCTTTTCATTGGTGGGGGTGGGCGTGGTACGGCCGTAAAGGGGTCGAGAAGTCAATTGAAGGTGTTCATTTTATAGAGCGCTGGTTTTTGGTGTGATTGTGGCTAATTATGTTCAAAATTCGAAAATAATATTGCCAGGCGATTTTCTTGGGAGAAAAGTAGTGCCAGGTGACGTTAAAGGTGCGTAGAAAAGTGCCGAAGTCATCTCATTTATAGAGGGCTGGGACCACATTTTTTCGTTACATTGAACCCTCCGGATAGTGTGTGTAAAATGACAGGCGGAAATATTGAGCCAAACACCTTGCCAGGCGCCGTCAAGGAGCGAGAAATGCGCGCACGATAGTCAATCAGATGCTACAGTTATTTTTGATTATGAACGTTGTACGTTACTCTATTGTTATGGATTAAGGGGAGAACATTTTTTATTCATTATTGTTGATTATTTCTGAGCAGTCTTAACATTTACAATGTTAATTGATTATCTTTTATCAATTATTGTAATGCAATTTTTTTTTTTTTTTTTTAATTCCATGCATAAAAACACGGTTACAGAAACGGCTAAATATCTTGATAATTATTCTGAATATTCAAGTATGAAAATTACCGTTATAACTGTTCATGAAAAAAAACTATCAATACTTTATAAGAATGAAAATTTATAAAAATTCATTCAATTGTACAAAATTTTAAAATTTATAAATTTGTTACGTCCCCCAGACTTCATATTCCTTTCCTACACTCTTAGTTATCATAAGCTCTGTAGTCTGCCCTCATCGTTGGCGAGTCAGCAGATTCTTCTGTAACTGGCGGCTAGCTTGCCTTCTACATCCCGCTAAACTAGGCAGATCCATCCTAGCGCTCAAGCAAGACACCTATCCCTCTAAACCAAGACCATACCCTTTTCCCTAGACCGACTCCGTTGCATTGACTACTAATGAACAATCATATACCTTAAATGATTTACCTTCCCTTAATACCGATCCCTTTCTATTCCATTCACTTCCTGCATTGGGAGTAGTAGCACGTGAATGCATAGTCGACGTGAACGGACCCTATAAAAGCCAAATAACACCTTAGCTGGGCGTGAAGTAAGCTCCGATTACCGCTCATCGGAGCCATTAGGCAACAATGCCCCTACCACGACAGGCCCAGGATTTGTTGAAGAATTTGTTTCGCGATGGCGTTTAGGTTGGCGATGTACTGGGATCGGTGCCGAGGTAACGAGGGGGGGTTTGAGGAGCAACGGGGTTTCTTTATCGCTGAACTCATCGTCGGAGAGATCAGAGGAATCAGAGGAATCAGAGGAGTATATTATCTTACAGGGTTGTAGGATTTTAGGGTGTTTCAGCGGAGCTGGGTTGGTGGACTCGTCTGTGGTCTGCCGAGGGCGTCTAGGGTACTAATGAATCTTTTATGTGCGTTTTTTTGATCTATCGCTAGAGGCTTCAGTCGTTGGACGGGGGCGTTTTGTATCTATATGAAGAATTTGAGCGGTGTCGGGCGGTGCGTTCCTGGACAGAGCATCAGCGTTGGTATTAGATTTACCGGAGTTGTATTTCGTATCGAAATCGTACTCTGCCAGTTCTAAGCTCCATCGTAATAAACGAGAATTAGGCTTCTTGACGCTTTCTACCCATTTAAGTGGCACGTGGTCTGTTATTAAAGTGAACTTCTGACCATAGATGTAGGGGCGGAAGTGATTCATACTCCAGTAGGCGGCTAAGAATTCTTCATCAGGTACCGAGTAGTTTAATTCAGCGGGCGTGAGGGCTCGGGATGCGTATGCTACCGGTAGGTCGGCACCGTCTTTATCTTGACTGAGAACTGCACCTACCGCGAATTTTGACGCATCTGTCGTAAGCGCAAATGGTTTGTTGAAATCCGGGTGTTGTAGAATTGGTTCTTTGCATAAACAATCGCGTAAGGTTTCGAAGGCAGACTGGTGTTCGGACGTCCAGATGGAAGGGGTATCCTTCTTCGTTAAATTGTCAAGGCATACAGCAATTTTTCCAAAATTTGGAACAAATCTTTGGTAGTAACCTGAAAGGCCAAGGAACTGTCTAACATTTTTGGGACTTTTGGGGACAGGATACTCTATTGCAGCTATTAATTTACCAGGGTCAGGTTTTACTCCTAAATCAGTTATGAGGTGTCCGAGGTGAACGACTTTCTTGCGCAAGAATTCGCACTTGTCTAGCTGTAGAGTTAAACCAACAGCGGTTAGTCAATTCATTCATTTCCGAAATTTAATTTCATGTTCTTGCAAGTTTCGAGCGTAAATAACTATGTCGTCTGAATATACGAACATCTCGTTGCCTTGTAGGCCTAGGAGGACTTGGTCCATGAGCCTTTGAAACGTGGCGGGGGCGTTCTTTAGTCCGAAGGGCACACGAGAGAATTCATAATGGCCTCTGGGTGTCAAAAATGCAGTTTTCGTGCTGTGATCCGGATGCATGGGAATTTGGTGGTACCCGGAAGCAAGGTCGAATGTGGAAAAGTATTTAGCTGAGCCAAGCTGGTCAAGGATTTCCGTGATATCGGGCATGGGGTATGCGTCGCCGACGGTTTTTTCGTTAAGTTTTCTGTAGTCGATTACCATACGCCATCGTTTATTGCCGTCACTATCCGGTTTTTTTTGGAATGATCCACACCAAGGAATTATACGGAGATGAGGAACGTTTAATAAGATTTTGCTTGAGTAGTTTATCAACTTGGGATTCGATTTCGTCTTTGTGAATCTTGGGAAAACGGTATTGTTTGGTATGAATAGGCGTATTGTCAGTCGCGGCGTCGTGGGGATAGTGTAATGAGATAAATTGGTGTGGCCTAATTTATCACCTGGGAGATAAAATAGATGGTTAAATTCTGCTACGAGATTAAATATAGATTGTTTTTCGGTGTCATTCGAATGATCAAGATGAAAGCTGGTCTTCAGGACGTCCAATCTTTCTGACCTACTGTCAATCAAGAGCACTGTTGCGGCACCGGGACAGGGTGTACTGTCGTCAGCGATAGAAGGATCGGATTGCAGTTGCGCGAGGTCTGTAGACTGGATGGGGCAGGAGGAGGGATTATTAGTTGGTCGCGATGTACGCTTGGCGGCAGAAAGGATTAATGAATTGCTGAGGAGAGGGCCTGGGTGCGAAACGAGGGTTTTGGCGCGGGCATCGCTGTGGTGGTTACTTGGTGCAGTGGGCGTAGCGTTGGGCATGACTGTACTCAGTGGCTCTTCGAAGTCGTCTAGGGTTACTGTTGGGAGTCTTATCTCTACATCAGATTCGTTACAACTGAACGCGTACGAGTAAGCGATGCCGTTCTGGTTTTCAACTAACGCTTCACCACACAGAACATTGTTGCCTAAATCGATGCGTTTAAGGTAACCTACTTTAGTATCTGGGTTCGCAACTATTAGTGAGATGGCTTTCACGGTACGGACCTGTATTGTACTTATGCGCGTTTTTTCGGGCGCGGACGAGGGTTCATCAAATTCATCAAAGTGGATTGGCGATGAGGATGCAAGCATCACCGAGTTTTAGTTGAAAGAAATAGTTGCTTTCTCTTTTCGTAAGAAGAGCTGGCCTAAGATACCGTCGTGCGGAATCGGAAACGAGTCAGGGACCAAGTGAAAGGTATGGGATTTATTAATCAAATGTATTTAAGTTTTTGCGATAGTTTGCGACTTTTTGTCTGTTATACCAGTCAGCGTGAAACGATCGGTGGTTGTTCGTCGTACGAGGGGCCTAACGGAACTTTCTTTGACCAAGTTGACGTCTGCACCGGTGTCAATAATAAATGTAGATATTTTTATTAGCTCGCGGATGTCTATCGAAATTAGTGGAGGGTCAGCTGAAGCTGTTATGAGAATATGACTTGAAGATCGGAACGCCAGTTGTTTGCATTGCTCGCGGGCGATGTTCCCGTTCAAATGTTTATTTGGACCTGCGTTGCCTTGATTATTACGCGGAGAGGATCTACATCGGTCTACTGTGTGGCCTCTGCGATTGAAATTGTCGCAGTGTAGTTTTTGGTTCATGTTGCATTCATTGTGGAAGTGGCCCATTCTGCGACATTTGGTACAATATCTTTGACTTTGCAGACGGTGACATTCCGTGATGGAGTCACCCTGGTGGTTACAAAATTGACAACTGCTGGGCAGAGCATCAACGTGGCCAGCATAACAGGTGTTCAGATAGTGGTGTATATATGAGAGTTCTAATCCAAAGATGGCGGCGCTCCCCTCTAGCTCCCCTACCCCAAATCCGCCGCGTCAACCCCCCCCCCCCCCTGCCCCCTAAAACCGCGGCGTTAACCCCTTCCCCTAAATCCGCGGTATTACCCCCCCCCCCCCTCCGGCCCCCTGAATCCGCGGCATTACCCCTTCCCCTCCGCCCTCCGTTGATCAGTTTCGCGGTTTGCGGCAAGATGGCTGTTTTCATAGGATTTGACACACAGACACACACACACACAAAACACAAAATAATTCCTGTCGAGACTTGTTTGGCGCCGGAAAGCCGCACATAAATCGGATAGGGTAAGAACCCGCTAGATCTATTGAAACAATTCCAGGAAATGACCCCTGAAGGAAGGTTTAAAATGGCGTTTTGAATGCTTTTAACAATTTTTTTATTTAACAATAATTACATTTAGTTTTCTTATTCTATACTCAATTATCTTATTCTAAATTTTAACGAGAAAAATTATACATATTATTTTCAATATCCATATTAATTAAACATATTATCATTCCAAAATTGACTTATACCAATTTTTTTACAGTACCACTAATCGGATTATATTCAAGAATGCGGTCATGCAAGATCATGCAGTAGGCAGAAGTGTGTGGTGGGAACGTAATGCTAGAGTCAAATTCCAATCGAATGTCCACAGGTCCAGTTTTCAATGTTTCGTTCCGCTTGGAGCAATCGATGACGATAAGGGGAGCTTGGTTTATAAATTCACGCTTCGATAGCAATGGCTCAGCTTATTTGTTATAGTAGGTCATTTGAAACCGAACATACATATCATAGAGAATGGCGTATTGATTACTGTATATTTCAAGATTCATATTTCCGTAGGGATAGCACTGTGAGTTGAGGAAGAGTTTTACATCTCTGATCCGACAATGATCAAATACGCCAGCATTTTTCAGCGGCTCGTTTCTCCTTGCAGTATGAAATCCTAGAACGACATATCTCGGCTTCTCAAGCTGCGTCGATGTCTTGACTGACCATATATGCCGCGTTGTTGATGGGAGCATCGGATACACGTACGTTTCCCAAGAACGCAAACTCATGGATATGGCCGGATCCTTGGCAATGTAGTTGAGTAGCTGGATTTTCGGTTTATCTGCCAGTTTGATGTAGGGCAACAACCACTCGATTTTATTCAGGGTGATTTTAAAGTTTTCCGTGTGCAAGGCCTGAATCACGGCATTCAAATCAGTGTTGGAACGTGTGAGAATTAACTCATGTTTAGCGGTGACGATGACTCGACGATAATTTTCGGCGAAGTCTAGCACATAATTTGACGGTAAAACAACATCGAAATTTCCGGCGGCATCGGTTAGTTCCTTATCCCCACTCGGCCACCCGGTATTCTCCAGACTATATTGCTGGCCTGGAGTGAAGGATACGTAACCCTTCATAGTGCTGGTGATGCCAACATTTTTATTCCAATCAATCTCTACACCGTTCAACTCGTGACGAACTTCCTCAAACAAATGACAAACGACCATATTGATCAATTTCGTAACCGTCACCGCAGCCACACCATCATCCTTTGTGATTTTTCCATGAATGTGTAGAGAGCTTTTACTGGGCAGTAGATGCAAGTCTTGATGTTGAACAATAATGTGGGTTTCATCGTTGTTCTGGAAGGTGGATGATGCGAACGGTTAATGAGCACGAATCTAAGAGTGCGCGATCGATTCGTCGAATACCACAGGTTTCTGTATTCTTCTTATTTCTTCCATGGTAACACACACAGGATGCAGCCAACACGAATTCTTATTTTCCAAAATTTCCACGTAATCGAAGACCCAGGCCCTGAAGAAACCGAACGTTCAGAAGTGTCAGTCTCGCAGGCGGTGTAAACGTTGTCAGAGGTGTCGGGCGACTGATGATTTTTGACCATGACGTTTGACTTTTATAACTTTTGCCCACCTTTCTCGTCTCAAACACGATTCCCATTATTTGAGTGATTTCACGTGTAAACATACAGTAATCGTTTCGCCGCGAAAATTAATCAGCTCGTCGTCTTGATCGACTATTCTCAGCTGTAAATGATGTATCGACTGTACGGCGATTGGCAGGTAAATGACGTTGGTAGGCACTTCAAAAATCTTATATCCCGATGAAACGGTTGGGAAAAATTCGTGAATCGTGTGAGCTCGATGCTCGTTTATGTACGCCCCTGTGGTTATGCTACACTCAACGCGTAAAGTATTGACCTTCAGTGTGGCTACGGGTAATTCAGATTTATGAGTAACGTTTCGTGATAGCTCAACTGCCTCAAATCCCAATAAGCGGCCGATCGAATCTTTGGGCTTAAAGTCTACCACATGATTGCACGTGACGTCACTGTTCAGCTCGTTGTCGTTGGCTCTTAGACTAAGGGTGATGTCGGAGGGTAGCTCCTTACACAGAAAATTTTCAATATCCTCAATTTCATAGCTTTCCGTGAGTATCGTGATGCTCTTTCTACTTTTGTCCGCTCGTTTCAAGTGAACTTTATTACACGTCTCATGAATGTTGGGTATTGAATTAAATGTCAGGAACTCGACGAGTCCGAGAACATAGGTTTTCCCCGGTGATAACTCGATTGGGGGGAAATATTGAGTCTCCAGCACGGATGATGTGCCTGACAGTGGTAACGTCGACGATTCCGACATGACTAATGCTTGCTCATGTGACACTTGTATTTTTATGGCTGTTCGCTGAGAAATTTGAGGCAGAAGTGGCCGCAAATCACAGTATCATATTCCTGAAACCTCTTATGATTGTATTCAACGCTACCAACACCGAGATACTTCATCAAGTCCTCAGGCGGTTTCGAATCACTGAAACTATGGAAATACACAACACGGTCACCGTTTTTCTTGTACGCAATCCAATGTGTCCAAGGACCATTTTTATTGTCAAGATTAATAATTGAGGATTCTCGCATTTTTGGTCCTGATTTCGGCAGATCATTCCGCATGAAAAAGCCGCGAAAATGCAAAATTCTCATATTCTTAGCATGGTTGCGTAAATCAATGTTAATGAGAGCTCGGAGTGGTAGCTTTGCTAGTTTTCTGCCGGTCGTAAATACAGACCAATGCCGCTGCGGCAGGGGCTCAGGTATGATCCCTTGTCCAACGCAATCGCCTCCAATGTTGTATTGTACCGTTTGGCTTCGTTCAATTGATGTTTGTCGACACTAGCTTCGTTGACAGCTTTAGCTATACCCGCAGCACCATCCGCAAGAGCCCCAGTAGGGCTTAGACCGGCCAGAATTGGAATGAGAAACGGCAGGATGCCGCCACTTTTATCAGGCACAGGTATAACGCGAGGCATACGAATATTCTTCCCAGTCCCACGCGCAGCCGCACGAGCACCCGCCAATGCCGACTCGACAGCTTTATAACCCGGTCGCATGGCGACCTTTGCTGCTGCGATAATGGATTTAAGATTCACAGTTCTCTTCCGCTGTTTACTCTTCCCGCCAGTTCTAAATTTCTTCTTCGCAGCCACTCCAAGTTTCGACCGCTTCGCAGCTGAGCCCATTTCGAGTTCAGATTTAGCTTTCATGGTGTTGGTGACTCCCCAGGCTACAGCCTTTTCACCCACACTAGCGTCCTTGGCCAAGACGCGATTCCACGCGTCCTTAGCGAGCGCTTTGTCGGCAAGATTTCTCGCTGCGATATCGCGACTCTTTGCGTATGCAATGTCGTGGTCTTTACACGCGGCATCCAGCGGATTGATCCCTAAATCTCCACGAGCCAACCTCTTGGCCAATTTCGTTCCAGGTCCGCAGTACTGATACCCTGGCACATGCAATTCAACTGGGAGATGATTGATGATGTTATTTAACAAACCACCACCGTGTTTCTTCCGTGTGCACATCCTCATAGTCGGGCTACAACTAACGTGACTTCTATAAAAGGCGGAATTTATGTACCGTTATCTCAGTTTTCGTTGTCATGCTAATTAAGCATCATGAGATTCCAAGATCAGCCCGATTAACTACCTATCGCAAATTTCGATAAAATGGTTCGACGGGGTAAGAGGAAGATAGGAAAACGACATGGAAAATTGCTATCAAATACCGTGAGAGCAATTTTTTGCGGTGCATCCAATTGCGGTGAAACTAACGCTCTTCTCTCACTCATCACCCACGGCAATGAATTGCGATTCGAAAATGTCTACGTCTATTCGAAATCTCTCATCCAGCCAAAGTATCAATTTTTGCAAAAGTTACTAGAACCCGTGCAGGGAGTGGGTTATTTCCCATTTCGCGACAACGATGAGGTTGTAAAACCGGAAGATGCTCGCCCCAACTCTGTTATGATTTCCGACGATGTGGCTTGTGAAAAACAAGATAATATCAGAGCATACTTCAGCATGGGCAGGCATCGCGATATCGATAGCTTTTATTTAAGTCAAACGTACGCGCGCATTCCGAAACACCTAGTGCGTGACAATGCAAACTTATTGGTGCTATTTCGGCAGGATGATATGAATCTGAAACATATCTACAACGATCATGTGAACACGGACATGACGTATCAGCAACTTGAAGACTTGTGCTCGGCATGCTCGAATGATGACAATTACAGTTTCACCGTAATTGACAAGAATAGCGAAATCAATGGGGGGCGATATAGGAAGGGGTTTGACTGCTTTATAAGCATAAACTAACATAAACTTGCACAGTTTCGTTGTGTAAGATCAATTCATATTGTTTTTACTTTTATTTAACATATGAGGCACATATTTTCACACACAGTCACATACAGATACACACACACACTCATTCCAATTTATACATCGTTTTCTGATCTGTCTCGGAGTTCGGTGAGATTTTTGAATGAACAATAATTCAAATTTTGGCTTATCTATGATGCTCGTTTTTTTCCACGTTGGCTCCTGCCCTGGGACTGGAATCCAGGATCGAAGTTGATGATTCCAATATTTTCTCCACGTTAAATCTTGTTTTAATTACTGGCCAGTTTCCGTTGAGTCGACTATAGAGAGATGAGCGGATGACCGGTCCCTTCGACGTCCCAGAGCAAAGAGACCGAGCTCACGAAAGCGAACTCGGTAGTGTGATCGGAGGGGGGGGGGGGGGGGGGGGGGGGGAAATGAGAAATCGAGGATCGATTAATTCTTCGATTATAGAATTCGATTTTAACCGCGGATAAATTCAAAATTTGGATTCATCACCTTACAGTTGCAACAATCGAGCCGGCAACATGGAGAGTGCCAAGATTCGTAAGCATAGCGATACATTGAGTGAAATGTCAAAAGCATCCGATGTCATACGGCGGAAGCATAAGATGCTCAAGTTGGACAAGGACACGACCGAACAGGTTATGGGAGAGGTATTCAAGCCTTTAGTAACATCGTTGCAAGAATTGGTTGATACCTCAAGACAGCAGTATATTAAACGTGAAATTAAAACGGAACTACCGGATGTGACAATGAAAAAAGAAAAAGAAAAAGACGACGAGAGGACCGGGGATGATGATGATGATCATGAGGAGGATTAGGATATGGATGAGGGCAATTTCATGGATGCAAATGATAAAACACTAAAGGTTGGTGAAATTTCCACTACAAGTACGCCGGTGAAGAAAACAACGGATTCCACGGCACAATATTTGAAAATGTTCAGCTCAAGTAAAAAGAGGGATTTGGATACTACATACAGTGTTCGAAAGTTGACAAACGGTATGATGATTGGGGATACACCGATCAATTTCACTGATGATCTGGTCAATGTGGGGGATAAAAGTTATGAGAGAAAACCTGGATTACTCGAATTACTGTTTAAAAAATCACCCGATGCATCGGTTGTAAATCACGCGGACAAGAATAATTATATAAAAATTGTAACGACGACGAATGCGCATCGAAAACGTTGTGACGTTGCACCTAGAGTGCAAGTCACAACAAACCCCAAACCCGCGGGGAAGAGCCGAACGGGTGAGTCCCGTCCCGTCGGGAAAGGCCCGAACATAACCGAAGCCCCCCGACGCTCGGCAAAGCCGAGCGCGAAGAGCAGTACGATCACGGCCGTGACAGCAACAAGACCAGAGCAGCCTAGGCTACGAGCGAAAGAGAGAGAGAAAGAAAGAACGAGAGAAACCACCACACTCACACCGACACACCCCGCTACACGCACGCCGACGACTCCAGGAACCAGCGAGACCCAGCCACACTCCACCACACCTCGAGACACACACACACACACGCCGACGACACCAGGTTAGCCTGCATTCTACAGCCGATCTGCTCCTCCCCTCGCAATACCAACCCTTTTTACCTCACACTCCCCGTCACACTACACCACCCTCCCCTCGCAATACCAACCCTTCCGACCTCACATTCCCCGTAACCTCCCACACTCCTTCCCCCCCCCCCCCCCCCCGCGCGTACCTGTGAGTTAGTATTAAGTAACGCTAAGGGCTGAGGCGTGATCAGCCCCCGCTCAAGTCTACAACCCTTTTGTACCACTTAGTTTAAGTCGACCCCTTTTGCACAAATATACACACCAAGTTTTACCTTTCACATCCGCCCCGTCTCTAATTGTCTCTTCCCCGCCCCCCCCACATTAGTCGTGCGGACTCAAAACCCGTCACAAATTGGCGCCCAACGTAAATTACCCACATTTTTACCCCAAATACGAACAATTAAGAGACAAAACACAGGAATAAACGCTAACATAGTACACACAGACTCACGAAACAAAGTTACACAGTCACGAAAATTCGAATAAAGACAGTTAAACACACACACTACCAAACACGAGACACACAATGGCAGACCAAGGACACAGAGAACCGCAAGGCCTAGCGCGCGAACACATGGACATACACACACCCGAACGCAACCAAAACAACTCGACACAGAGCGAGCCACGCGCGACACGAGATCAACAAACGCCGACCCAACCGCAGGAAATAAATAGAAGACGCTCGATAAATTCACCAAACGCAATAAATATAATCGATGCAGCTATCATAGAGAATACACACAATTTACATAGTACACAAATTCAACATCAAGAAAGCCCAGAACCAACAAATCCCACACAATCATACAATACAATCCCAACACCTACACACACGCAAACTAACACGGTAACAACCAGTCAAACGAACCGACACTTCACGGGAACAGACACATTTTTAGCCACCAACACTCGTAACACACGACTTATACAAAATCTGATAGACCTCGGAGCACTACCAAGCGACAGAAACGAATACGAAGACCCACACATATACAGCACACAGTCAATACACCCCACAAACAACCAAAACACGACACACCTAAACCACACACCAAACCCGAACAGTACATACTGGAATCAGCCAGCAATGGCAATGAAAACAATACAAACATGGAACATAAAATACTCGGGAAACACAAACGAAGACATAGACGAATTTTTACAAAATCTCCGCGACTATCAAACGGGTTATGAAATACACGATACACAATTAATCAACAACCTCAGCCCGATACTCGAAGGTGACGCAAAAAACTGGTACAGATTAAATAGAGGCAAATGGCGAACACTGGAAGAATTCGAAAGAGACATTACACACGCATTTCAAGACATACAACATAGGGACAGACTGGAACAAAAAATCAAAAACTACGTACAAGGACCAACACAAAAAATTACACAATTCTTAATACAATTTAGAACACTACTATCAAAACTAAAACCACCATACCACCCACGAACACAATTAGACTTAGCATACAGAAACATGAAAAAAGAATACAAGGCATACATAAAACCATACGACTTCGCGAACTTCGACCAACTGGAAATAGCCGCGAAAGAATGGGAAGCAAACATCGAATGGGAAAACACAAGACAAACAATATTAAATAACCACACGCACCCACGAGAAACCTACACACACCAAACACTCCACACACAATACATCCCATACAAGTACGCACAAACACAACCCCGCCCAGCAATACTCCCAACACCCAATATACCACCGGCACTCACAGACAACATACGACGAAACCAAACAAACCAAAACACGCAACAGACTCGATACCCCGCAATCACGTATAACTCACCACACTACACTCCGCAACAAACACAAACGAACTCAAACACAGGCACAACACCACGCAGATGTTTTAACTGCAACCAACCCGGACACTTCAGATGGCAATGCACACAGGTACAGAACCAGGAAAACGAGTAAGGGTTGACCCAGTAAGGGTGGAGGGCAACCCCACAAACAACACGAACACACCCGAGACAGTAGCACCTACAACAGATAACAACAGAACGGAAAGTAGATTTCACATCAGAATCGAAATACACGGTCACGAATTAAACGCATTAATAGACACAGGCGCGACACACTCATACCTAGGCGCAGAAGTAATACAAATACTACACAACACAAACACACCAATAGACGAGACACACGACAGAACAGCTACAATGGGAAACGGAACACAGGTGACGATAGAAGGAGCAGTAACACTCCCAATACGCCTCGGCAACATAACAAAAGAAATTAATTTCGGATTAATACCAAACTTAGGCTCGCAATGTATCATTGGGAACAGCGGCTTAATGAGATTTGGAATACAAATAAATTATGGAAAAAACACATGGTCACTTATAGACGACCCACAGACACACTACCACATGCAAGCCAGACCACAAGAACTACCAACACCACTCAAAGAATACAAACAAATACATCAAACACGAGAAACACGACACCAATCAACACAAACACACACAAAACAAGCAAAAGCAGCAGAAAAATTAGAAGCAACAAAACAACAAACGAACCCGAAAACAACAGAAAGACACGAAAACACAGAAAAAACAACCATAAAACAAAAACCACTAACACCAACAATACCCAGCACAAAGACACCACCGGAAAACACCCCCCCAAAAGACAACCCACAGAACACACAAATCACAAATCAAAAAATCATACCCACAAACGCACAAACAACAGACGACACACAAACTGACAAAGAAACCGAACCACAGATATGCGCAGGAATACAAGAACTCACACAATCACAACACACACAACTACAGACGACAATACAGCAGAAAATCTCAACACTACCAGGCCAACTCGGGCTAACACACCTAATTAAACACAAAATAGACACACAAGGACACGCACCCATAAAACAAAGATACTATATGGTATCACCAAAAATTAGAGAAGCCATTCACACAGAAATAGGCAAAATGCTAAGAGAAGACGTGATAGAACCATCAGAAAGCGAATGGTCGAGCCCAATTGTTATGATAAAAAAACCAAATAACACCTATCGCTTCTGTTTAGACTTTAGAAAAGTAAACTTAGTATCAAAAAAAGACGCATACCCACTACCATACATGACAGCAATATTAGACAAACTACGGACAGCACAGTACATATCAAAAATCAACTTAAGCCAAGCATACTTCCAAATACCACTCGACGAAGACAGTAAACACATAACAGCCTTTACAGTCCCGGGAATGGGCTTATTTCAATTTAAAAGAATGCCATACGGACTGACAGGCGCACCGGCGACATTCCAAAGACTACTAGACAGACTCATAGGCCCAGAATGCGAACCATATGCATTCGCATACTTAGACGACATAATAATAGTCACACAAAAATTCGACGAACACTTACAAAGACTAGAACAAATACTCAAAAGAATTACAGACGCGGGACTAACAATAAACCCAGAGAAGTGCGAATTAGGATGCGCACAAGTAAAATATCTCGGATACATAGTAGACAGACACGGACTACACATAGACCCCGACAAAACACAACCCATAGAAGACTACCCAAGCCCAAAAACAATAAAACAACTACGGAGACTAATTGGCATGGCATCATGGTACAGACGCTTCATACCTAACTTCGCACACATTACAGAACCACTAACACGACTACTGAAAAAAGACCAGAAATGGCACTGGGGGGGAAGAACAAGAAAACGCAATGAACACAATCAAACACGCACTCACATTACCACCCACACTCGCATGCCCAGACTACACACGAACATTCACACTACAAACAGACGCTAGCGGAACAGGGATAGGTGCCGTACTAACACAATCTCTCGATGACGAAGAGCATGTCATAGCCTACGCTAGCCGTGCGCTAAGCGAGGCAGAACGTAAATACTCGACAACTGAGAGAGAATGTTTGGCGGTACTCTGGTCCATTAAAAAATTCAGACCGTACGTGAAAGGGTATCAATTCAAAGTTATTACAGATCACCACGCACTGAAGTGGCTTAGAGAATTAAAAAACCCCACAGGCCGACTTGCACGATGGGCATTAGAACTATTAGAATACGACTTTGACATTACACACCGAAAAGGTACAATGCACGACGTACCAGACGCACTTTCAAGACGACACGAAGACGAAGAACACATAGACACAATAGAAGACACGACAGACAAGTGGTACACATGCAAGAAAACACAAGTACAAACACGCCCAGAAAAAAACGAGTCGTGGCGAATTAGAAACAATCAACTATACTTCCACCGCCCTAACCCCCTACACTCAAACCTCCTACCAGACACAAACCCATGGAAACTAGTCATACCCAAAGACAAAATAACACACATACTACACGAAAACCACGACGTAACACAAGCAGACCACTTAGGGATCGAAAAGACATACCAAAGAGTAGCAAAAAAATATTATTGGCCGGGGATGTACAGAGACACAGTAAACTACATAAAAAAATGTGACATATGCCAAAGAACAAAAACAACACAAGCGCGACCGGCAGGACTAATGGGCATTAGAATTATCGAAGAACCGTGGACAGTAGTAGCCTCCGACATCATGGGCCCACTCCCACTATCAAAAACGGGAAACCAATATGTCATAGTGTTCGAAGACCTATACACCAAATGGGTGGAAATCATACCGATACGCAAAGCAAATGCAAAAACAGTAGAACAGACATTCCACTTACACGTAATATCACGATGGGGTACACCGCGCATACTACTAACAGATAACGGCACACCATACATAAACAAACTCATACGCGAACTGACACAAAAATTCAACATAAGACACGCAACAATCCCCCCATACCACGCACAAGCCAACCCCGTAGAGCGAGTCAACAGAACCGCTAAAACAATGATCCAAGCCTACGTAAACAACGACCACACAGAATGGGACATACACTTACAAGACTTACAATTCGCAATCAATACATGTACACACACATCAACTAAACACACCAGCCTTTTTAAACCTAGGAAGGGAACTAAGTCCCACACAATGTCTAAGAAATCAGTTAGAAAACGACGACGAAATAGAATTACAAGACACAGACAGATGGACAGACCACTTGAGACGACTACAAATACTTAGAGACGAAGTACAGAGGCACTTAATAGAAGCAAACGAAAAACAAGCACACTACTACAACCTACGAAGACGAGACATTCAATTCAAGGAAGGAGACAGAGTACTGAAAAAGAACCATACGCTCTCATCCGGACCAGAACGAACAGCAAAGTTAAGTAAAAAATTCATAGGCCCATACATAATCACTAGGAAAGTCTCACCCACAATATACGAATTAACAACAGAAAGCGGTAAAAACATGGGAAAATGTCACATAGAAGACCTAAAATTATATACATAATCAAATAAGCAATAAAAGAACCACGCCCGATAACACACCCCGAAAATAAACTAACATGTGTATTCACCCCACAGAAACACAACATGGATAAGCAGCAACCAAAAATACCGGCCCTGATGACACTGCGACTGACGAGACCGACGACAACGACAACACAGACAGAAAAAACACCACTATTGCAAACACCAGGACAGGCCCCACACCCACACAGATACGGACGCGACGGCACACACCAGACTGAGACCCGACGAACCCTACTACCGACACCCACCACATACATACAGGTAACACAGACCACCACGACAACAACACACATAACAACCACTGCACCCACAGCCACACAGAGACACTCACAAACACACACACCGATGACCACACACACAATTACACTCTCCGGACCAAGGCAATGCCCGAAATGCAACGGGCTGGTCCGGGGCACAAAATACACCGAACACATACAAACCTGCACACAAGCTAACACAGACACACCACACCCACCACAAATTGTCACACACCCACCAACAGTTACCAAAACCACACGAACCACGGCCACACACACGACTACACACCCACCCGCCAAGAAACAAACACCCCACACAACCACACGCCCCACACCCACACCAACACCACGGCACACACTACCCCCCGCATCACCCCCTCAATGGGCACACACCAGATTCGCGAGACCACAAACAACAGAAGACAGGATCTTACAGACATTCGCCAACATGGACAGACACACAGAACCGACGCAGACAGAACAAACATACAAAAAACGCACAGGACCACCCCCCGAAATAATAGCCATAATTGCCAACCTACAATCAACAAGCACCCTGGACGACGAACTACAAGCCGAACGAGACAGATACATGACCAGACGAGCACTCCAACGCACAAACACTGACGAAACAGAAGCCAGCACCTCAACACGCCAACCACACACCACACATCAAACAGCACCACACAAAACACAACCCCCAAACACACCAGACACTGACAGCGACACAGATTCCACCACCTCCACCGCAGAGACAGTTATACACATAGAAACCACACACACAAGCACGCTACAGACGCAAACGACGGACAACGACACAGGCAGTAACACCGACACCACCTCACTCACGGACACAGTCGAACATACACAAACACCCCAACCAACCACACACACCACACGGGACTCAAGACGATACAAAAAACGGAAAACAATACGCAAACGGAAGAAAGAACAAAACAGAAAACACTAGACAAACTGACAACACCAAACGGACGGACGAACAACGTAAAAACGACGCACACACAACACGGGACGCAATACGATACAAAAAAAAAAAAAAAAAGAGGGGACAAAACAGAAAACACTAAATACACTAACAACACCAAACCGACGGACGAACAACGACAGACGGAGGCCAAAGAAACAGAACACAACCCAAAAAGAGAGAGGAGAAGGGAGAAACAATCACGAGCCACGAGGACCAAAGAACAACGCAAAAACTCACCAAGATCCACACCGACGAGAACCACCGAAACAAAACCAAAAACTTAAGTACAAAATAATATAAGAATAGAATAAGTTTGTATAAGAAAAAAAAAAAAAAAAAAAAAAAACATGATTTTGATTAAGACACAAGAGATCAAGTAGAATAAGTAGATATAAGACAACCCACAACCCACACCAAACACACACCCCGCAAATACAACCCAACCTACATTCCTTACCCCCGACAGATCGGAGCAGACAACACAGAAACAACAGAAATAACAAAAGGAGAATACACAGACGAAATGACCACAAAATCCGTCACCGAAACCGGCTCACCCTATAGGCCTCGCCCCGCGTGGGGAGGGGGGAGTTGTGACGTTGCACCTAGAGTGCAAGTCACAACAAACCCCAAACCCGCGGGGAAGAGCCGAACGGGTGAGTCCCGTCCCGTCGGGAAAGGCCCGAACATAACCGAAGCCCCCCGACGCTCGGCAAAGCCGAGCGCGAAGAGCAGTACGATCACGGCCGTGACAGCAACAAGACCAGAGCAGCCTAGGCTACGAGCGAAAGAGAGAGAGAAAGAAAGAACGAGAGAAACCACCACACTCACACCGACACACCCCGCTACACGCACGCCGACGACTCCAGGAACCAGCGAGACCCAGCCACACTCCACCACACCTCAAGACACACACACACACACGCCGACGACACCAGGTTAGCCTGCATTCTACAGCCGATCTGCTCCTCCCCTCGCAATACCAACCCTTCCGACCTCACATTCCCCGTCACCTCCCACACTCCTTCCCCCCCCCCCCCCCCCCCCCCTGCGCGCGTACCTGTAAGTTAGTATTAAGTAACGCTCAGGGCTGAGGCGTGATCAGCCCCCGCTCAAGTCTACAACCCTTTTATACCTCTTAGTTTAAGTCGACCCCTTTTGCACAAATATACACACCAAGTTTTACCTTTCACATCCGCCCCGTCTCTAATTGTCTCTCCCCCCCCCCCCCCCCCACATTATTCGTGCGGACTCAAAACCCGTCACAAACTGGATAAAGCTTTGAAAATATGTTTTGATTCCGCAATATTCAAATTTAACAACGATAAGTATGCGCAACAATTCGGGTTGCCCATGGGATCTCCTCTCTCCCCAATCTTGTCAGACCTTGTCATGGAAGACTTGGAAATGTCTTGCATTAACAATCTTGATTTTAATTAACCGTTCTATTTTCGATATGTTGATGATATTCTCACTGCTGTTCCTAAAGAAAAAATAGATCAAACTCTTAATATTTTGAACCGATATCATCCACGATTACAATTTACTATCGAAATAGAAGAAAATAAGGCCATCAATTTCTTAGATGTATTGCTGATACACAACAACAATAATATCAAAACAGATTGGTTCCACAAAAAAACCTGGTCACAAAGATATTTGAATTTCAATTCTCACCACCCAATGTCCTACAAAATAGGCACCATCATTAACCTAGTTGACCGAGCCATCAAACTTTCTAGTACGGAGTTCCAGGAAAAAAATCTGTCGCTCATATACAATGTACCAAGATGGAATGATTATCCTCATGGCCTATTACACAAACATATTATTAAGAGACGCACCTACATCAACAACTTACCTGACAATAATATTGACTCTGCTCCCGCAGGTGACAACAGTAGACCTGCTACTACATATATTCCCATCCCACATGTATCTGGTCTCTTTGAGTCATTGAACCGTCTATTTACCAAACATAATGTCAAGTTTGTTGGAAAAAATTCGAAAGATTTACAATTAGTCTTTGACACGGGAAAAGATAAGATCCCCATTGGCAAACGATCCAACGTTGTGTATAAAATACCTTGCAATGATTGCAACCAAGTTTATTTCGGACAAACTGGCCGCCACCTCAACACCAGAATCGAAGAGCATCAACGCGATGTGCATGAGATTGAAGAACGTCACACCGCTCTAACAAAACATGGTATAAATAAACAACATACTTTTAACTACAACAATACAAACATCCGTTGTGAAGAACCCAATTATTATGACAGACTATTACTAGTAATGTGCAACATTGCAGGTCACATTGTTAGAACGTATAATTTTAGAAAACTGGTAAATTCGAAAAATTAACGACGGAGCCAGGAATCGAACCTGGTATCTAGCGATGCTTTACCGGAGCCTTACTCCACTAGACCACCTAGCCGCCCTGACTCTGATGTCGTTGATTCCTCTCATCACCAGTAAGTTCAAATTTGTTTTCTTGTGTAGTGATAATACGTGTGAATGAAGAAAGTGTTCTTCCTCTTTGAGCACAACTTGTGAGAATGTCTGTCAGTGTGTTTACATTTTGGAATCTTACGCTTCTGATGCGAAGCTCGTAAGACAGTCAATGACCGTCTAACATTGAAATGCGGATATGCATCATCAATATTAATAATAATCACGAGGCATTTTTTATTGTTGAAACGTATAATTTTGAAAAACTGGTAAATTCGAAAAATCAACGACGGAGCCCGTAATCGAACCTGGTATCTAGCGATGCTTTACCGAAGCCTTACTCTACTAGACCACCTAGCCGCCCTGACTCTGAAGTCGTTAATTCCTCTCATCACCTGTAAGTTCAAATTTGTTTTCTTGTGCTGTGATGGTATGTGTGAATATAGAAAGTGTTCTTCCTCTCCGAGCACAACTTGTAAGAATGTCTGTGAGTGTGTTTACATTTTGTAATCTTACGCTTCTGATGCGAAGCTCGTAAGACAGTTAATGACCGTCTTATATTGGAATGCGGATATGCATCATCAATATTGATATTAATCACGAGGCATTTTCCATTGCTGAAACGTATAATTCTGAAGAATTGGAAAATTTGGAAAGGTAAAGACGAAGCCAGAAATCAAACCTGGTATCTAGCGATGCTTTATCGGAGCTTTACTTCACTAGACCACCTAGTCGCCCTTACTCGTATGTCGTTAATTCCTCTCATCACCGGTAAGTTCAAATTTGTTTTCTTGTGTTATGATAGTATGTGTAAATATAGGAAGTGTTCTTCCTCTTCGAGCACAACTTGTAAGAATGTCTGTAAGTGTGTTTACATTTTGGAATCTCACGCTTCTGATGCGAAGCTTGTAAGACAGTCAATGACCGTCTGATATTGAAATGCGGATATGCATCATCAATATTAATATTATTCACGAGGCATTTTTTATTGTTGAAACGTATAATTTTGGAAAACTGGTGAATTCAAGGGATTAACGACGGAGCCTGGAATCGAACCTGGGATCCAGCGATGTTTTAACGGAGCCTCAATCCACTAGACCCACTAGGCGCCCTGACTCTGATGTCGTTAATTCCTCTCATCACCAGTAAGTTCAAATTTGTTTTTTTGTGCTGTGATAGTATGTGTGAATATAGGAAGTGTTCTTTCTCTTCCAGCACAACTTGTAAAAATGTCTGTAAGTGTGTTTACATTTTGGAATCTAACGCTTCTGATGCGAAGCTCGTAAGACAGTCAATGACCGTCTAATATTGAAATGCGGATATGCATTATCAATATTAATATTAATCACGAGGAATTTTTCATTGTTGAAACGTATAATTTTGGAAAACTGGTGAATTCAGAAAATTACGACGGAGCCAGTAATCGAACCTGGTATCTAGCGATGCTTTACCGGAGCCTTACTCCACTAGACCACCTAGCCGCCCTGACTTTGATGTCGTTGATTCCTATCATCACAAGTGAGTTTAAATTTGTCTTCTTGTGCTGTGATAGTATGTGTGAATATAGAAAGTGTTCTTTTTCTTCAAGCACAACTTGTAAGAATGTGTGTGAGTGAGTTCAAATTTTGGAATATTACGCTTCTGATGCGAAGCTCGTAAGACAGTCAATGACCGTCTAACATTGAAATGCGGATATGCATCCTTAATATTAATTATGATTACAAAGCATTTCTCATTGTTGAAACGTGTGATTTGGAAAAACTGGTAAATTCAAAATATTAACGACGGAGCCAGGAATCGAACCTGGTATCTAGCGATGCTTCACCGGAGCCTTACTCCACTAGACTTCCTCGCCGCCCTGACTCTGATGTCGTTAATTCCTCTCATCACCAGTAGGTTCGAATTCGTTTTCTTGTGCTGTGATAGTCTGTGTGAATATAGAAAGTGTTCTTCCTCTTCGAGCACAACTTGTAAGGATGTCTGTAACTGTGTTTACATTTTGGAATCTCACGCTTCTGATGCGAAGATCGTGAGACAGTCAATGTCCGTCTAATATTGAAATGCGGATGTGCATCATCAATAATAATATTGCTCACGAGGCATTTTTTATTGTTGAAACGGATAATTTTGGAAAACTAGTGAATTTGAAAAATTAACGACGGAGCCTGGAATCGAACCTGGTATCTAGCGATGCTTTACCGGAGCCTTACTCCACTAGACCACCTAGGCGCCCTGACTCTGATGTCGTTAATTTCTCTCATCACCAGTAAGTTCAAATTTGTTTTCTTGTGCTGTGATAGTATGTGTGAATATAGAAAGTGTTCCACCTTTCCGAGCACAACTTGTAAGAATGTCTGTAAGTGTGTTTACATTTCGGAATCTTACGCTTCTGATGCGAAGCTCGTAAGACAGTCAATGACCGTCTGATATTGAAATGCGGATATGCATTATCAATAATAATAATAATCACTAGGCATTTTTCATTGTTGAAACGTATAATTTCAGAAAACTGGTAAATTCGAAAAATTAACGACGGAGCCAGGAATCGAACCTGGTATCTAGCGATGCTTCACCGGAGCCTGACTCCACTAGACCACCCAGCCGCCCTGACTCTGATGTCGTTAACTCCACTCATCATCAGTGAGTTCAAATTTGTTTTCTTGTGCTGTGACAGTATGTGTGAAGATAGGAAGTGTTCTTTCTCTTAGAGCACAACTTTTAAGAATGTCTGTAAGTGTGTTTACATTTCGGAATCTTACGCTCCTGATGCGAAGCTCGTAAGACAGTCAATGACCGACTAATATTGAAATGCGGATATGCATCATCAATGATAATATCAATCAGGAGGCATTTTTCATTGTTGGAACGTGTAATTTTGAAAGACTGGTGAATTCGACAAATCAACGACGGAGCCAGGAATCGAACCTGGTATCTAGCGATGCTTTACCGGAGCCTTACTCCACTAGACCACCTAGCCGCCCTGACTATGATGTGGTTTATTCCTCTCATCACCAGTAAGTTCAAATTTGTTTTCTTGTGCTGTGACAGTATGTGTGAAGATAGGAAGTTTTCTTTCTCTTTGAGCACAACTTGTAAGAATGTCTGTAAGTGTGTTCACATTCCGGAATCTTACGCTTCTGATGCGAAGCTCGTAAGACAGTCAATGACCGTCTAATATTGAAATGCGGATATGCATCATCAATATTAATGATAATCACGAGGCATTTTTCATTGTTCAAACGTATAATCCTGAAAGACTGGTAAATTCGAAAAATTAACGACGGAGACAGAAATCGAACCCAGTATCTAGCGATGCTTTACCGGAGCCTTACACTACTAGACCACCTAGCCACCCTGACTCTGATGTCGTTTATTTTTCTCATCACCAGTAAGTTTAAATTTGTTTTGTTGTGCTGTGATAGTATGTGTGAATATATGAAGTGTTCTTCCTCTTCGAGCACAACTTGTGAGAATGTCTGTAAGTGTGTTTACATTCCGGAATCTCACGCTTCTGATGCGAAGCTCGTAAGACAGTCAATGACCGTCTAATATTGAAATGCGGATATGCATCATCAATATTGATATCAATCACGAGGCATTTTTCATCGCTGAAACGTGTAATTTTGAAAGACTGGTGAATTCGAAAAATTAACGATAGAGCCAGGAACCGAACCTGGTATCTAGCGATGCTTTACCGGAGCCTCACTCCACTAGACCACCTAGCCACCCTGACTCTGATGTCGTCAATTCCTCTCATCACCGGTAACTTCAGATTTGTTTTCTTGTGCTGTGATAGTATGTGTGAATATAGAAAGTGTTCTTCCTCTTTAAGCACAACTTGTGAGAATGTCTGTGAGTGTGTTTACATTACGGAATCTTACGCTTCAGATGCGAAGCTCGTAAGACAGTCAATGACCGTCTTATATTGAAATGCGGATATGCATCATCAATATTGATATTAATCACGAGGCATTTTTCATTGTTGAAACGTATAATTCTAAAAAACTGGTGAATTCGAAAAATTAACGACGGAGCTAGGAATCGAACCTGATATCCAGCGATGCTTTACCGAAGCCTCACTCTACTAGACCACCTAGCCGACCTGACTCTGATGTCGTTAATTCCTCTCATTACCAGTAAGTTCAAATTTGTTTTCTTGTGCTGTGATAATATGTGTGAATATAGAAAGTTTTCTTCCTCTTCAAGCACAACTTGTAAGAATGTCTGTATGTGTGTTTACATTTTTGAATCTCACGCTTCTGATGCGAAGATCGTAAGACAGTCAATGACCGGCTAATATTGAAATGCGGATGTGCATCATCAATAATAATATTAATCACGAGGCATTTTCTATTGTTGAAACGTATAATTTTGGAAAACTGGTGATTTTGAAAAATTAACGACGGAGCCTGGAATCAAACCTGGTATCTAGCCATGCTTTACCGGAGCCTCACTCCACTAGACCACCTAGCCGCCCTGACTCATCGCTAGATGTCATGCAAATATTGCGCAACGATCATATATGTATTTATATGTTTATTCAAACAGAGAATTGAATGATAATTGATAACAACAAATGGTAAGAGGAAGCGTTAACGTTATATTATATTAAATTAGACGTGCGTTACGCCTGGAAGCAGCATTGAGACTGCTCACACGGCCTCTCGCCGGGCTCGGCGACAGTGCATATGAAGTGCATAATCGCGTAATTTGAGCACTGCTGCCGATAAGAAAGCCAAGCGCATAAGGCGGGCTACGCTGCATGATAAATTTCGTACTTATTCAAATGATTCCCGTCATGTTCCTACAAGAGGATATAAACTCTTACATTCAATCAGAAATGTTCCAGCTCTATCACATCCCCCGACGAAGACAAAGGCGCGTCTCTGCGGCTTCTGATCTCTCGTAGGATTCTTGCGTTACGTTTAGCCTGTGTCTTAATCCTGCGTTTTAATTTCCTTCGTTCTACTACTTCCAAAGCAGAGGGATTCCTTTCGCAACAATATCCGGCGAACGCCGAAATATAGGTTGGTGTATTAAATTTCCACAGCAAGAGTAGAATAGACAAGACGGATATCGTTCCAGAAACGGCAGCTATTGATGGGATCCCTATACCTTTGAAGTTAGCCCGTATATTGTTGACCCGAAGGGTCGCTTCGTTAGTCGCGAGGACACTCTTAAGGTCTCAAATGGCTTGTCCTTGATTCTTGAGGGTATCCAAGGTAATCACGCCACGCAATACAATTTCCCGGCCTGTTACAAATTTGTTTAGCGGGGAAATGGTATCCGCATGTATTCCTGTTAATTGAGAAGTCATATGTTCTACGATTAATTAAACTCGCGTTACCAAAGTTTGAAGTTCGCAGCTCTGATTCGTGGTTATCAGGGATGGCTTGGTGATTTGAATAATAAAAGTCTGCATTGAAGCGCATGTTATGGTTACCTCAATTGGCTTCGAAGGTAAGATTATTTGCGATCCCTGCGTTCTTATGTAAGCAATATCTGTGACGAGAAAACGACTGAGAGTTCATCCTCGTGGTATGGGATCAGTTATTTTCTCACAAAGTTCAATAGTATCGTTGCGATGTCCCACATCGCGGTAATCAACAATGAAATAATCGGTTATCTGTTTCAGTTGAGGAAATGTGACTTCTCTTATAAAATTCTCACGTACTAATTTTAAAGCACATGTTGGGTTAAGCGTTACATAAGTGTGATTTATTCTTACGGGCACCGGGGTATTCTGAATTATTACCCAAGGTTCCCTTTCTAAGTAAGGCACTGTGAGTATACAGATAAGTTTGCCTTTATCTGTGGCTATAGTTAAATCACTTATTTCAATAAACTTCTTGTAATTTTCCTCTTTAATAGGTATTAGTGTCTTTTTGTCATTGGCGTCGAAAGCTTGAAGAGCTGTCATATGCTCCTTTGGAGTAAAAAGGGTGGTATCGATGATACCATGCCTTCCCAATTGCACGGCAGTCATTACCAGGTCGATTAGTCGTTGCAGTTCCTCAATTTCAAATAAACTTAGAGTTATAGCTTCCATGTATTACTGATAAGCAAGCGTTTTGTTACCTTTTACTTTCAATGATTCTAATTGTCCCCATACAGTTTCCAAAGAGTGTTTGAGTTTGAGGTGATTTGTATTCAAGACATTAATTTGGACTTGATTGATGTGCAAGGACTTGGTTACAACAAGATTTAGAGTGTCCGTTACATTTTTTAGTGAGGCTGGATTTCCATCAATTATTTCCAAATCATCTGCGTCAGCAGTTCCATAGATTGATTTTTGGATTGTTCCTGAAAAGGTGAACATTTCTCTTTCCGGTCTGATGTTTGGCGTGAGATAAGATTTCCTTAGGGGATACATTTCATTTGTCAGGCCCGTCAGAAGGACATGTTTTCCAAATACCGCCTCAACTTCGCGCAAGGCTTCGTCAGTAACATCGCTCGACGCGAGCGCTTTCGGAGTACTCGTTTTGGTTCCGTGGGATTGAGATTCCCTTAATTTAGAGGGGCGGCGCGTCATTCGAAGAATAGGCGCACCCAAGTCTAAAATGACTTCCAAAATATTCTTGTGTGTCGAGGCACGGGCAAATTCTAAATCTAAAGCGTCCAGGGCGGACTGGGCGAGGGATCGCTGACCAGGGTTCCAATGGTCCAGATAGGTATCCCGTATCGTCTGGAGGCCTCCGAGTTTGTCGTGAATGTCGAGTAATGGTTTGGTGAACCCACTCGCGTCAATGGATTGGAATATCTTCCATCTTTCCTGGTACATGTATACTTTGCCCACTTCCTTCTGGAGTAAAGTCCCATTGATAACTGAGACATCGAAGTAGGCTAGGGATAGAATGCTACACCCATAACAAAAGAAACTGAGACTCTATTCCGTGGAGAACCAATCGTTACCCTGAACCCGTTTTAGTTTAATTCTAGGGATTGGATGGTTTTCCCTTGGTCCGGTTTCGTATTCGTAGTACGGTTTGGCATTATTCAGATGGGTCTTCCAATAAGATGCCGTGGAATCATCCACGGTTTTCTTGTAAGTGATATTTCCTTTTTGTTCGTTAATCTCGCCGACGACGAATGGTCCATTCCAAATCCTCTTCAAGGCGTTCTGTCGCGTATGGTTCTTGATCATTACTTCATCTCCCACTTGATATAAAGGAGTTTGTCGTCGTGTTCCTTGGTCCACTTGTTTTTGGTTTTTCTCTCTGGATTTGGTAAGCCAGACCAGAGCTTTCTCGAACCGTTCCTCCCATTTCCGTATCCACAACATTTTCTTACTAATCACGGTTTCCAATCGGTTTTCGCGGAAACCGTCAGGATTGTTGGCTTCGTGACAGAACATGAGGTTGTGAGGCCCTTCACCTGTTGATTGATGAACGGAAGTGTTATAGGCACGCGCCATTTCTATTAAAACCTTGTCCCAAGTGTATATTCTCTCTTTGCAGGCAGTTCGAATATAGTCTTCCAAGACACTATGCATTCGTTCTATAGAGCCGTTCGACTGCAGGTGATATGCAGTTGTAATGACATGTTTGATATTATAGTGTTCGAGAAAGGAATCGGTCAGCTCGTTACAAAACTCCTTTCCCATGTCCGTCAGGATTACTTTGGGGCACCTGAAGTTACCTATCCTGTACTCTGATAGAGCCTTGATAACTTCTGTCGCGGTTTTGTTCGGAAGTGGGGCACATTTGATGAATTTAGTTATTGAATCCTGCATCGTGAGGATATATCGGTGTTTGTTCCAAGATTCGACCAGAGGTCCGACGATATCTATTGAAATTTGATCGTTAGGTTTTTCAGCAAAGGTTTCGAAAAGAATAGCGGGTGATTTCATTTGTATCCTTTCCTTTTTATACATCTGACACGTGGGGCATGCCTGGATAAAGGAATTGATATCATTCTCCATACGTGACCATACGGCCGTTTCTTTTACTCGGTCAATTGTTTTTGCTAGGCCGAAGTGTCCATTGATGTCGTTGTGAGCGCTGGCCATGATTTCTTTTTGTTGCTGTTTGTTAGGCACATCCTTTCCTGTCAAGCGAAATGATATGTCTGCACCTGAGTCCTGACGTATCCTCTTGAGATCTTCGATGATCGAATTGGTTTCTTCTTTGGTGGTTTTCTTAGGGTCAATCCAGAAGTATATCTGTTCGTACCTTTTCGGATGAATGTAGTTTCTGAGTTTCTCACGTCTATCAGTCTGATTCTTTGGTATAATCAGGGTGTTTTCAGAGGCATCCTTTTATTCTAGGGTAATCTTCACCCATTTGCCGTCCTCCCCTTTTCGGATTCGGTTGGAAACGAGTTTGATGTGAGATTTTGTCCTGCCTGTTGTGAGTGACAATCTCTCGATGTCAATGTGGCGTGCGGCAATATGGTGGACCCACTTGGGATTCCTATCAATGGGTGTGATTTCGTATAGTCCCTTCTCCAATTCGGTGAGTTTTCCGAAGATCTCTTCCTTTGTGCGAAAGACTCTAGACAACTCATCCGCTACTACGTTACTTTTTCCCGAAACATGTTCTATCAGGAATGAGTATTCCTCCAATCTTAGTCTCCAACGCAGCAGGCGTTGACTGGGGTCTACGCAATTTTTCAGCCATACGAGTGCACGATGATTGGTGCGGATGATGAAGGGTTTATCTGGTGTATTGAGCAAATATACTCCTAGTCTCTTGACGGCCTATACAACAGCAAGCATCTCCTTCTCTGTCGTGCTGTTATTCCTTTCCGCATCATTCAGGGTTCGAGATAAGAAATATATGGGGTGGCCGTCTTGAGATAGTACTGCTCCAATTCCATCGTTTGACGCGTCGGTGGTTACGACGTATTGTTTAGCTGGGTCTGATCTTACAAGTATCGGTGGTGTGACCAACTTTTCTTCCAGGGTTTCGAAGGCTTCTTGGCAGGCTGCTGACCAATCCCATGGGGTGTCCTTTCTTGTTGACCTTGTTAATGGTTTCGCTAACATTGAATAGTTTTGTATGGACTTTCGGTAATACCTTGTCAAACCAAGGAAGGATCGAATCGTCTTAACGTTGACTGGAACGGGTGATTGTTGTATCGCTCTGGTGTTTTCCGGATCTGGTTTGCTCCCTTCGTCAGTGATGACATATCCGAGGCATCTCACTTCAGTTTTTATGAAGGCGCACTTTTCTGGCTGGAATTTCAGGTTACATTGTCTTAAACGCTGAAATACGGTTTTTACATTTCGATGGTGTTCTTCCTCCGTTTCACCAAAAATTATTACGTCATCGATGTGGACGCAACAGATCTTCTGATTTAATCCTCTCAGCGCATCGTTCATCATGCGTTGGAAGGTCGCAGGAGCGTTCCGTAATCCGAAAGGCATTCGTTGGTATTTGAAATGCCCGTCGGGGGTTAGGAAGGCAGTATATTTCTTGGAGTCAGCAGCCATGTTGATCTGGTGGAAACCTGCGGCCATGTCGACAGTAGTGAAGAACTTGGCCCTTCCCATGTGATCGAGTAAATCCTCGATTATTGGTATCGGATAAGAATCCTAAACGGTAAGTTCATTAATCTTCCTGAAATCGATCACAATTCTATACTTGGGCTTTCCGTCGGGGCCCGGTTTTTTGGGTACAACCCAAACTGGCGAGTTGTATGGCGACTCGGATTCCGTTATTATTTCTTGTTTCAACATTTTCTCTACTTCCTCTTTTACAACCTGCTGGTGCAGCTGTGGAGCACGGAAACTTTTCACATTGACAATGCGTTGAGGATCTGACAACTCGATGCAATGTTCAGTCATTGAAGTTCCATTGACCATGTCTTCCTCCTGTAAGGCAAAGATATCGCTGAAATCCTGAAGAATACTCCAAATTTCTTTCTGGTACTCCTCCGGTAGGTGTTTCAAGTCGACAGTATGTTGGAGCGCCTGCTCTCTTTCATCACGTGGTTGTTGCCATACACCCGGGGTTGACATACTCTTTACTCGGTGGACTTGGACGTTCTCCAGTCCGAGCTCGATATGTTCGTCTTCAGCGGTAGTGATGATTCCATAAGCTGTACCATGATTGTTCGTGTGTACAATCTGCACCGGGATATTTTCCATAGGCATTCCGTCTTTATAGACTATGCGTAACATGAGATCGAGATTCTTTGCGTCGGTATCGATGGCAATTTTGTTCACCGAATTTGGTTTAAATCGAATTTTTCGGTTGCTACTAAGGTGGTGTATCTTATTCTTCAGGGTGAGCGTCGAGGCATTCAACTGGAAATCTCGCCTCCTCATAAACGGGTTTCCCATGATTCCATATTCTTTGTCAGGCAGATAATCGTCTGTTATGATGACGAATTCGTTCTTTAGCCCCATATGAGTTAGTACAGCAATTTCATTCGCGGAATTTAGCGCTTTGCCAGTCTTGAAGGAAATTTTGCGTTTGATAATTGGACAAATTTGTTTATCCGATGGATAAATAACCTTCCGTTTTATGAGGTTCATTGATGCACCTGTATCGACCATAAGGGTTACTCCTTGCTTTGTTTCTCCAAATTTTATTACAGCACACTGTAGTAACCCCTGTGAAACTGAACATACACGGGCTCGTGTTGGCACTCGTCCTCTAGTTCGTCCTCCTGTCCCTTTATTTCCTCTTCCTCTGACTGGAGTTCCTCTGACGTGCAATTGACTTAGTCGTTGGGCGGTTTGTCTTTGAGGCTGGCGTTTTGAAAATTTGCGTCTCGCTTATTGCCGTTAGTATTAACGTGAACGGCGTTGGTCGTTCTGTGGTCGGCGCGGAGCGTAGCAGTTCCGGCTGTAGTGTCCGCTGGTTCCTCAATTATGACATACTGCTTGTTGTTCATGGGCGGTCCGATGTGTGTTACAGGTGTGGCATTCACATCTCTGCAGTTCTTCATCTTCATCTTGTTCCGCTTCATCGTGGTGATGGACAGACGCTGGTGGTCGAGGAGTTGACCTTGGCGAGTTCGTCGAGGTTCTTTGTTGTACCTGGAATCTTCGCGTATCTGATGCGCTGCCTGGCTCGTAAATTTGGGACTTGTTCCAAAACGTGGGTTTTGAGGCTGTGTCGTTACTGTTCATCAGCTGTTGATGCATTCGGAAATTCAATTCCTCGCCTTCGGCTTCTTTCGCGGCCTTCTGGGCTTCTAGTAACTTGAAGTACTGACGGTTTTTGACTTGATGGAATATCCTCGGATTAAGTCCGTACAGATAGTACTGGCACACTCTTTTTTCGAGGTCTTGAAGATTAGGATCGATGTTCGCTCGTAGTTGTTGATTCGAGAAGGCAGCTACGAGGTCTTGGTAGATCTGATTGAATTTGAGATTGTAGGCGTCCACAGTGTCGCCCTTTTGGCCTGTTCTGCCAAGCTCCATTTCTAATGTGGTGGCACTTTTCTCGACAATAACGGCTGATCTTATGACTTCGAGTAAAGTTCGGATTGTACGAGGTCTCCTCTGGTTGATGGTCTTCTGAAGAGCTCCTCCTGTCTTCAAGCTGATTACCATGCTCAAAAACGGAAAACGTTGGGTTGGCATATGTTTAGAGAGATGGCAAAAAGGATATGGATCATCGACGTGGGATCCGCGAATTAGTGATGAGAACTAGTGTGAATGAAACGAAATGATGTAGAGATGTAGAGAGATGATGATTAACAGAAACCGAGGATTTTTATTGGTTTTGATGCGGCGATACCGACCGTATCGCAAGAGAACGTTACAGAGAGTGAAGATTTTACAGAGCGAGAGAACACATAGATTATACACATACATGATTCCGAGATAGTGGACAATACATGAGATACAGCTGATGGGTTTTGAGTCGCGACACGGGCAAGCGGCGAGATTTGACGCAGAGACGGCAAGTAAACATTGCACGCGAGTGTGCGTACATGTGCGAGGACGATTTTGAGTGTCGCGAGACACACATTTAACTATTCGATACCTTGCCGAAACATACCGCCCGCTTCGCTATCGGTAACGATCGCGAAATTAGATTATGCCGCCCGCCGTGCGTTATTTACTTTTAGAGTCAATAATTGTCTTAAGAGGACACTGGAAGCACACACAATTTTACGATTGGACGTTTTAACACAGAGGATTTCGTTTTAACGGTCACAACGCGAACGAGACCGTCGGTTCCCGGATGCACTTCGATCACTCTCGCGAGGGGCCACACAGATGGAGGTAGATTTTCGTTTTTTACGAGAACGATGGATCTGATTTTGATGTTCCCGTGATGAGTCTGCCATTTCGAGAGGTTTTGGAAGGACTGAAGATACTCCGTACTCCACCGTTTCCAAAAATGCTCCAGCATTTGACGCGAGTGTTGCCAATGCGATAGCCGTTGAACTGGCACCTCGATGAGTGACGGCTCAGGAATTGTGTTCAATGCTGAGCCGACGAGAAAGTGTCCTGGAGTCAAGGCGCTTGGATCCCGTGGATCGTCCGAGATAGCGCAAAGAGGTCGAGAATTAAGCGTGGCTTCTACTTGCGTGCGGAACGTCGCGAATTGCTCGAACGTTTGAGTAGCTTCTCCGATGACTCGTTTGAGGTGAAATTTGACTGATTTCACTCCGGCTTTCCATTTTCCACCGAAATGAGGCGCGGAGGGAAGATTGAACCGCCACTGGGTTCCGTGTGATGCGAGGGTGTTTGCGATTTCTGCGAACTCCTTTGACGATGCAGCGAGAAGACGGCGAAGTTCTGAGTCTGCGCCGACGAGATTCGTTCCACAATCGCTTGCGATTGAGGCACAAATTCCTCGTCGAGATGTGAAGCGTTTGTACGCCGCGATGAATGCCTCCGTCGTGTAGTCCGAAACTAGCTCGAGATGCACAGCCGAGGTTGTGAAGCAGATGAAGATAACGATATATCCCTTGCATGATTTCGCTCCTCTTCCGCGGGAGGCTCGAATCGAGAATGGACCAGCGTAGTCAACGCCAGAGTGAAGAAACGGCCTTGATTGCGTGACTCGAGACTGAGAGAGTTGGCCCATCTGTTGGCTGCTGAGGGTGGCGCGATGACGCGCACAAGGAACGCAACGATGTATGAACATGCGGATCGGTACTCTTCCTCCCAGGATCCAGTACCGCTGTCGGATTGTAGCGAGAGTGAGTTGTGGACCTCCGTGGAGCGTCAACCGATGATGATGATCGATGATCAATGTGGAGAACGATGATTCGCGAGGCAAGATGAACGGGTGCTTTTCGTCATACGAAAGCAATGAGTGATTCAGTCGACCACCGACTCTGAGGAATCCGTTCGAATCGATGAACGGCGTGAGTCGCGATAGTGGATGACTTCGAGTGAGACTTGAGCTTGTCTCGATTTGGCGAATTTCTTCTGCAAAGTACGCCTGCTGGGTCACCTTGGTCCAAAACAGTTGGGCGTCACTCAATTCGAGAGTAGAGATCGGTCCGACAGTGATAGACGTGTTTACGCGATTCGATGTCGTCTTCGCGAGGAACCGATTTGCTGCGCGTTTACACAATGATGTGACTTTGAGGAGAGTCGATAGTTTTGAGTAGCGATCGACGAGATCCCAGATTTGTAGCGGCTTAGCTGTTGCGATGTGCGTCGACAGCCCTTTTCTTTCCTCGAGATGAATGTTTTCTTCCGGTCGCGGAGATGAGGATGGCCAATTGACAGAAGGCTTCGAGAGCCAGGATGGTCCAAAGGTCCAAAGTTCTGATTTTTGGAGTTGCTCCGGAGATGCACCACGAGACGCAAGATCAGCGGGGTTTTCAAGACCCGAGATGTGATACCAACGAGCGCGCGCGAACTCTTGGATTTCCGTTACGCGATTACGAACGAATTCCTTCCACCGCGATGGGTGGCTTTTGATCCACGCGAGCGCGACTGTGGAATCCGTCCACAGATAAACCGGGGTGTTTTCGAAATTAAGAGTCTTTTCCACATGACACATCAACCGGACGAGAAGATTCGCAGCACAGAGTTCGAGACGAGGAATTGTCACCTTCTTTAGCGGCGCTACTTTAGTTTTCGCGCACACTAGTGAAACGCGCACTTCGTGAGTGTTGATATACGTTCGCGCGTAGATCACTGCGCCTAATGCACTTTGAGAGGCGTCCGCGAAACCGTGAATCTCTATCCCGAGAGATGCTGAACTTAACCCGATCCATCGTGGGATGGTGATAGCTGAGATGCCTTGAAGATCTTGTAGAAACTCGATCCATCGCGAGGACAATGAAGCTGAGAGCGGCTCGTCCCAGTCGAAACCGAGTGCCCACAATTCCTGCATAAAGATTTTGGCTCTGATCGTGATCGGCGAGAGCCATCCGAGAGGATCAAAGAGCTGCGCGGTTTGTGAGAGAACTTTTCGTTTCGTGAAATTGTCCCGAGTTTGATGAATTTGCGGAGAGAAAGCAAACGCGTCGATGTCTGGTCTCCACGCAAGACCGAGAGCCCGAAAGAATGGACTTTGATCGAGATTCAGATGCATCGCGATCTCTTGATGGTCTTGAGAAATGTCAACGAGAGTTTCTGGGTGGCTTGAAGTCCACTTTTGAAGTTCAAAGCCGCCCGCCTTGAGCAATTGATTGAGTTCGTTGATTTTCTCGCGACCTTGATCAACGTCCTCTGCTCCTGAGAGGATGTCGTCGACGTACGTGTTCTCGAGAATGACGTGGCTCGCAAAGGGATACTGCTTACCTTCGTCCTGAACGAGTTGATGAAGAACACGGATCGCGAGATACGGAGCGCTTGCAAGACCATACGTTACCGTAGTCAGTTGATATTCTTCAATCGGTAGCTCTGGTTTTTCCCTCCAGAGGATTCGCTGAAAATCTTGGTCATCATTGTGGACCAAAATTTGTCGGTACATCTTGACGATGTCTGATGAGAATGCGACTGGATATTGTCGCCAGCGTAAGAGAACGTCCGCGAGGTCGGTTTGCACTTTTGGACCGACGAGAAGATTGTCATTGAGAGAGAGTCCGAGGTTGGTTCTTTGAGACCCGTTGAACACGACACGCAACTTTGTTGTTGAACTGCTGTCGCGAACTACACCGTGATGGGGAAGATAAAACACGCGGGAATTGTCTTCAGGTGTATTGATAGCGCGACGCATGTGCCCGAGTTCACGATATTCACGAAGGAAGCTCGAGTAAGCCTCCTTGAGTTTCGCGTCGCTACCGAACCGTTTCTCCAAACGAAGGAGCATTTGATGCGCGGGATTCCGCGAGTTGCCGAGCTCTACCGAATTGTCTTTGAGCGGCAGCCGAACTACGTAACGACCGGACGCAGTTCGAGAAACCGTTTCGCGAAAGTGTTGCTCACAACGCTCTTCTTCGGACGTTAGTGCCAAAGGTTTCGACACTTCTCCCTGCTTCCAAAACTGCTGCACGAGATTGAGCAGTTCGTGATCGAGGGAGCATTGGAAGCCTTGGACTGCGCTATACGAGGGGCTTGCTGCTTCCGCTGAAACGCAGCCGGAGAGGACCCAACCGAACTGAGTTTCTTGCGCGATTGGTGTTCCTGGTGCTCCTCTTCGAACTCCTTGACCAATGATGTTGCTGTAGATGTCAGCTCCGAGAATTACGTCGATTTGACTGGGATGTGCAAAGCTTGGATCCGCGAGGTTGAGTCCTCGTAGATGAGGCCAGTCTTCGACGAGAAGTCGAAATGAGGGTAGATACGATGTGAGTCGTGGAAGCACGAGTGCCTCCACCTGACATGAGAACGAGGTGTGAGCACGAGATTGGAGTTGCAATGTCGCGATGCCGCGAGTCACTGCCGATTGATGAGCTCCGACGCCAATGATCGGTATCGTTGCTTGATGCCGACGTAGTCGCAATTGTTGCGCTAGCGACTCCGTGACGAATGAACTTTCGGATCCTTGATCGAGTAGAGCGCGAGCGATGATTCTTTCTCCAGTCTCCGGATTCGAAGCGATCAATTGCACTGTGGCGAGAAGAACTGGAGAGCGCTTGATCATTGTAGGCTGAACTGAGTGGTTGCTCACCTGAGAGGCGCTGTTCGAGATCGGTGCGTTCTGCACTGCAGGTTGCGCTACTGCGGCCTGTCCTTGAGATGTGCCGCTGTTGGCAGCTGTCGAGATTGAAGAAGAGTTTCGATGCAGCAAGGAATGATGTCGACCGTTGCACACGCGACACGTTTTGTTGGATCGACAGTCCTTCTGCTGATGTGGACCGAGACAATTGAAGCAAAGCTTTTTCGCAGAAACCACTTCCCTTCTTTGATCCAGAGATTTGTCGCGAAAGGTCGAACAGAACGCGATGTAGTGGTTGCCTTTGCAACAAGCACACGACTGTTCCTTTGATTGCGCTGTATGTGACCTTGTCGTCTGAAGATTTGACCTTCCTTGCGATGAGTGCGGTTTCGACGTCGCGATTTGATTATGAGCATGAGCTTGCTCCACGGCTTCGAGGGTGTGGATGCGACCGATGAGAAACGCCTTGAGCTCCGCAAACGTGGGGGGCTCGAGTTTCTCGCTAACACTTTTCTCCCACTCTTCGAGAGATGCTGGGTCGAGCTTGCGAATCGTCATGTGCACGATGATGTGATCCCCTAATTTCTCGGGACTATCGAGAAGTTCGAGTGCGCCGAGAGCTTCTCAAGTGTTGCTGTGCAAGCTCTTCAGTTCTGATGACGACTTTTTCGTGACACGAGGAATCGCGAAAAGTGTCGCGAGATGAGAATCCGTCAAAAGTCTCTTGTTTTCGTACCGCGATACGAGAGTTTCCCAGGCTCGAGGGAAGTTTTCAGCGGTAAGAGCGATGTTTTTAATGAGTTGTGACGGTTCATCGGTAAGACTTGTTTTTAGGTAGTGCAGTTTTTCCACTTCCGAGAGTTGCGAATTTTCGCGAACGATTGATGTGAAGAGGTCGTGGAAAGACTTCCAGTCTGAGTAATTGCCCGAGAACGTAGGCAATTCGATGCGTGGTAGCCGTTTTGAGGCTCCTCCAGTTGTGAGTTGGGGGGCTACGGCTGTTGGCACGATCGGTGCCGATAGAGTCTTGAGAGTTCCGAGTAGATCGAGCATCTCTCCCTTTGCGTTTAAGTATTGCTCTTCGCACTGTCCGTAATAGTCTTTCGCGAAATACGAAAGTCTTTTGATAGCGTCGAGTTGATCACCTTTTGCTGCGATTCTAATTTGATCGACTGTCTCGTGCATGTCTTGGAACTTCAGCCAATTTGACTTTAAAGCATCTAATCGCGATTGCACCTGCCCGAGGGTTGTTTTGGCTTCACCGAGCTTGCGCAAGTTTTCGAGAGTGCGACAGATGCGCCTGAAGAGATCGGTTTGACGTTCAATGTATTCGTCGATCGTCATCTTGACAAACGAGAAAGTGTAACTCACGCGACGAACAGAGTTTTCACGAACGAGATACGCACACAGTGATAATAGGGCGTCGCAGTAGTGTATATACGCCGGTTCTGGACCAAAACCCCCCCTATTTCCCCCCTAGCTCCCCCCTAGCTCCCCCTATCTCCCCCCTAGCTCCCCCCTAGCCCCCCCCCCCCCCCCCGACTCACGACGCACCCTCTCTCGCACCCCCCCCCCCCCCCCAGTCATTTTCGGCGGCTATTTTCATAGGATTTGACGCACACACACACACACACAATAATTCCTGTCGAGACTTGTTTGGCGCCGGAAAGCCGCACATAAATCAGATAGGGTAAGAATCCGCTAGATCTATTGAAAAATTCCATGAAATGACCCCTGAAGGAAGGTTTAAAATGGCGTTTTGAATGCTTTCAACAATTTTTCTATTTAACATCAATTACATTTAGTTTTCTTATTGTATTCTCAATTATCTTATTCTAAATTTTAACGAGTAAAATTATACATATTATTTTCAATATCCATATTAATTAAACATATCATTATTTCGAAATTGACTTATACCAATTTTTTAACAGTACCACTGATCGGATTATATTCAACAATGCGATCATGCAAGATCATGCAGTAGGCAGAAGTGTGTGGCGGGAACGTAATGCTACAGTCAAATTCCAATCGAATGTCCACAGGTTCAGTTTTCAATGTTTCGTTCTGCTTGGAGCAATCGATGACGATAAGGGGAGCTTGGTTTATAAATTTACGCCTCGATAGCAAAGGCTCAGCTTCTTTATTATAGTAGCTCATTTGAAACCGAACATACATATCATAGAGAATGGCGGGGGATGTGCAGGCTCGGACTTGTTCGCTATCAAGAGTCGTAAAACCCCAAAACTGTGTGTACACATACCATCCGGTGAAGGGCGGGCAAGATAAGATTTTTCTTACACCAAACACTGTTCGCTACCTGCTTTTCGTTGACCGATTTTTCACACCACATGGCCCACGCTGCTTAAAGACTCATAAAACTCAAAAACTACATTAGGCGGCGGTGGGTTCGTGGAGAGGGGAAGGGGGAGGGTGTGAAAACCTGTTCCAACACGCTTTAAGGCAAGATGCAGCTGCGGAACTGGGTGACTTCAAACTGGCAGATAAACCGCAAAAATTTAGGGATGGTGGGAGGGGGGCTGCGGACCCCGTCGCCTCTGACGTCATTTTTTACATGAATTTCATCTTCTCTGCAGAGTCGGGAGGGTGATGAAGAGCGGGCAAGATAAGATTTTTCTGATACCAAACACTGTTCGCCACTCGCTTTTCGTTGACCGATTTTTCCCAACACATGGCCCACGCTGCTTAACGACTCATAAAACCCAAAAATTTAGGAATGGCGGGTCGGATAAAGGGCGGACCCAGTCGTCTCTGACGTCATTTTTCCCTCCGAGATGCGCAGAACGCAGTGCGCACCGCATCTCTGACGTCATTTTACCCTCCGATATGCGCAGAACGCAGTGCGCACAGTTCCCAAATTCTTGCGATCTATCGGCCTATATACATATAAGCTCAACGCATCCTATGCAGACTCGTCAGTCTTACACGATACGTGCAAGTCAAAAAAAGTTATACAAAGTTCAGCTTATATCAACGTCAAAGTCATGGCAGTCGAAGCGTATATGGGACTTGCGGGGCAGATAGAGAGGATGTACAATTTGCTGAGAGAGCAACCACCCGGAGAAGAGAATGACGTCGTCATCAATCATTGGGCTGATATTGGAATTGCGAATGTCCAAGTTCTGCGCGATATTTCCATGCAACGAGGAACAACCGTTGGTGCGAAAATACGGATCCAACATACGATCGCACTCCTGCAATCTTGGGTGACGAAGATCAAGCAGTTGCAGCAGCGCACAGTGGTGACGGGTGGAAGTATCGGTACTCCTGCGGGTGTACAATGGGACGACGTGGATAGCGCTTTTGCCAGCCGAATCAGAACGGGGGTTGTCACAAATCTCCGTCATAAAAATTTGGACGCCTTTCTGGACGATGTGCAGCGCGTCGTCACCGAGAAGTTGGAGCTGATACTGCGCGAGGAGGGAAATGTGAAGGTTAACCTCATATTATCGTGCAAATTCGAAAATGCCAAGCACGAAGAGATCTCCACTGAAGTTAGGAGTTTCAACACCTCCAACGTGGCGATTCTCCTCCCATCAAGCGATATAAATGGTTGGTTTATACGTGCACGGGGTTATCTGCAGTCAAAGGTGGAAGATTTCGAGCAACGCGATTCCGGCTGGAGTATGATTGAGATCCTTAACATCGCCGTAAATATCAATCGCTACCAGCCTCTCGCCGCGGGGGCTTCAACATTCGTCGACCTGCCCCAAGACATTCGACATAAAAAGGCTGTGATTAACGTGAGGAACGAGGACGAAAGATGCCTTCTCTGGTCCGTCACAGCAGCCCTCCACCCGGTCAACACCCACACCGATAGGACTCGCAACTATCGTCGATATATTTCCGAGTTGGACTGTACAGGTATCAATTTCCCTGCTACTCTACATGATGTGAAAAAGCTTGAGAGATTGAATAATTTGCGCATCAATGTATATGGTATAGAATCTCAAACTTTTTCGCATCATGCAAAATCAAATAAAAGCGTCATCGTGCCAATTTATTTGAGTAAAAATTTGCATAGCGTAAACATTGACACGATTCATCTTCTGATGGTTGAGAGTAATCCGGAAGACGATATGACTGGTGAGTTTGCACCGAGGTTCCACTTTGCTTGGATTAAAGATCTTTCCCGATTGGTGAGCAAACAATTGTCCATTCATGAACACAAAACGTTTTTATGTGACAGATGTTTGTGCCACGTTGGCGCGAAACATGTCTACGACAATCACCGACAAGATTGTATTACGCTAAATAAAGTACGCATGGAATTTCCCAAGTGTAAAGATTTAATATTTTCCAATTTTCAAAACAAAGGCACCGTTCCGTTTGCCGTATACGCCGATCTCGAATGTATATTAATCCCTGAACCTGTGGATGAATTTGAAACTCGTAAGACTTGTGAAATTCAAAAGCATATCCCGCACAGTGTAGCGTACTATGTACATTGCGCGTACGATGAGACTTTATCAGAGTTCCACGGTAAACGCGGTGTCGATTGCATAGATTGGTTTATGAAACAGCTTAAAGATTTATCAATTCAAGTAGAGTCACGCATCAAAAACATAATTCCGATGAAGTCTCTTACCCAAGTGCAACGCGATCGTCACATGCGCGCAAAGAATTGTTATATTTGTGAAAAACCGTTTACGCCTGAGGAGAAAAAGTGTTACGATCACTGTCACTTCACGGGTAAATATCGTGGTCCTGCTCATAATCGGTGTAATTTGAATTTCAGAGAGACGCACACAATTCCAATAGTTTTCCACAATTTGTCCGGTTACGATTCTCACTTTTTAATAAAATCCCTCGCGTCAACTTTTCCCGGTAAAATTACACTGCTACCCATAAATAAGGAAATAAATATATCCTTCACGAAACGCGTCGATGGAACAATGATGCACTTGAGATTCATCGATTCGTTCAGATTTATTGCTAGCAGCATCGATAAACTTTCCAAATATTTGACCGATACCGATAAACGCATAACACGTAAATTTTATAATAACCCGACTCAGTTTAGTTTGATGACCCGCAAAGGCGTTTTTCCCTATGAATACGTCGATTGTTGGGGGAAACTCGATGAACCGCGATTACCTGCAAAGAAGCATTTCTACTCGCACCTCTGCGATGCAAATATTTCAGACACCGATTACGAGCACGCGAAAACTGTTTGGAGAGAATTCCATTTAGAGTCATTGGGGGGCTACTCAGATTTATATTTAAAGACCGATGTTCTTTTGCTTGCCGATATTTTCGAAAATTTCCGCGCTAGCTGCTTCAAAACATACAATTTAGATCCGTTGCACTACTACACTGCACCGGGGCTTGCTTTTGACGCGATGCTCAAGCATACTAATGTAAATTTGCAACTTTTAGACAACCCTGAAATGGTGTTATTTATTGAAAGAGCCATTCGAGGCGGCGTAGCGCAATGTTCCAATCGACACGCTCGGGCCAATAATAGATTCATGGGAACAGATTTTGATCCAAACAAAGCGGAATCGTATCTCATGTATTTTGATGTGAATAACCTGTACGGTGCAGCTATGAGCGTGCATTTACCAATCGGTTCGTTCGAGTGGGAATATCAGCACATCGATATAACGAACCATCCGGACGATTCGCCGATCGGTTACTTTCTGGAGGTAGATTTGGACTACCCTGTAGAACTCCACGAGGATCACAAAGACTTACCTCTTTGTCCCGAACATTTTACTCCTCCGGGTAGTAAAAATGCCAAACTCGCGACCACCCTTCACCCCAAAACAAAGTATATATTGCACTATAGAAATTTGAAACAGTGTTTGAGTTTAGGATTGAAATTAACGAAAGTGCATAGAATTTTGAAGTTTGCGCAATCTCCATGGCTCGAGCCTTATATCACGCTCAATACAGACATGCGTAAGCAATCTAGGAATGAATTTGAGAAAAACTTTTACAAACTCATGAATAACGCTGTGTTCGGCAAGACTATGGAGAATGTGCGAAATCATAAAGATGTTAAATTGGTTACAAAATGGGAGGGAAAAGGTGGTGCGAGAACGCTTATTGCCCGAGCAAACTTTCACAGCTGCACCGTATTTGGCACTGATATGGTTATCATTGAAATGAATCGTGTCAAAGTTCACTTCACCAAACCTATTTACGTCGGCGCATCAATTCTAGATCTGTCAAAAATCTTTCTCTACGATTTCCACTATAATTATATTAAAACCAACTTTTCGAATAAACAGGCTAAATTGATGTATACCGACACAGACAGCCTTATTTATCAATTCAATGTGCCTAATATCTACGATATCATCAAACGTGATGTAGATACAATGTTTGACACCTCTGACTATCCGCCCGACAATGTGTATGGTATTCCCCTTAAAAACAAAAATTAACTAGGGCTAATGAAGGATGAAAATAATGGTAAAATTATGACAGAGTTTGTGGGACTGCGAGCAAAGCTGTACACATTTACTACGATGGGCGAGGATGGGGAAAAATATGACAGTGGCGTAAAAGTGAGTAAGCGTGCCAAGGGTGTAAGAAATTCATCGATAAATAGCATCACGTTTGATGATTATAAGCGCTGTCTGACGGCTTACCGAGAGTTGACTCTTCCACAGTGTTTAATACGCAGCAAAAAACACGAAGTAAGCACGATCGTACAAAAAAAATTGGCTCTGAGTTGGCAGGATGACAAGCGGCAATTGATACCTGGACAGACCGACACCGTACCTTGGGGGTTTGTCCCAGCCTCCCAATAGCTATAGGATAAACTTTAAACATAGAATTGATGTAAATATTTGATGTTTGACGCCTCGAACGATCCACCATCGGGCGGAAACGTTTCATGATCAATACGATATTTAATGGATTTGAAGTTTCAAAATGCGAATTCATATACTCAACAATTGTTTATTTATTTATTATTGATATATCAAGCAATTATTCATATTTATTCGTTTACCACGAGAAAAGTTTTCAGAAAATGAAAAAAAATTTTCAGGAAATGAAAAAACTTTTCAGAAAATGAAAAAAAGTTTTCAGAAAATGAAAAAAAGTTTTCAGAAAACGAAAAAAAGTTTTCAGAAAATGAAAAAAAGTTTTCCAAAAAATAAAATGTGTAATAATCGTATGGCAAAATTGCATATTATCATTGTTATTATCACTATTATTATTATCATTATTATTATTATTATTATTTTCGTAGTACATGCGCGCACAAAGGAGATCAAATGTGGAAATATTTGTATATTCAAAATCTTTTATTGTAATTCGGAAAATACATACAAATTATGTTACATGTCTGTTTTATTTATCCAACTATTGTGCGAATTATCAAAACCCGACCACTTCACATAGAACAGATTCCCCCATTTGCGTAACACTTTCTCCACAAGGTAGCCGTCGGGATATTTCACTTTGGTGAGCTCTTCCTCGTAGAAGCCCCCCTCGATGGGATGATCTTGATAATCGGTAAGTTTGTAGGTGGGTGGATTGGTATTTTTCACCTCACTCACGGTGAATATTTCTGTCGTCCAATTGGATGTATAGCCTTTTTCGAATACATTCTTGTACTTGCTGATTCGAACTCGATCGTCTACACTGAATTTCCGCGCTCGATCACTTCGTTTGATTTGCCGAGGCTTGTACACGCTACGATACAGCTGTTTTTCATTCTCCGTGCTAACATCCTGTAAGTTTTATTTGAATCGTGCGATGTTTGGTGTTGTTGTAGGACTTCATTAAATCATCCAAAATATTAATTCACTTGTGAAATCCTAGGAGAGTAAACCACATCCACATTTTATTTTTTCAATGTTCGACTAAAAACGTTCGCATATCGACGCCTTTATGTTGCTGAGTGTCAAATACATGTTGATATTGTGCTGCATCATGAGGGCTTTCAATTTGCTGTTGTGAAATTCTTTGCATTGATCAACGTATAGATGTGCAGGTATACGGCTCTGGGTTAGTACAGATTTCATAGCAGCAGCCGCATCTTTCCCCCCACCACGGATGAGGATGAAACAAAAATGTGACAACGGTGTTAAAGTGGGTAAGCGTGTCAAGGATGCGAAAACTGCAACGATAAATAACATCACGTTTAATGATTATAAGAACCGTCTGAGGGGCTTACCAAGAGTTGATCAACCCCACAGTGCTTAATACATAGTAAAAAAATGCGAGGTTAGCTCCAACGTACTGAACAATTGATCATGAGTTGACAAGACGGTAATATGCAACCGATACCTGGGCAAACAGGCACCAGAACTTGGAGGGTGTGCTGCAACCCCGCAATAAACTAGCCGTAGGCTGGAACTGAGGGCATAGAACCGTTGTAAATATATGCGTTTGACATCCATGGCGATAGTTCATGAAGCAGAGACGTTTCGCCGGCAATACGATATTGAGCAGATCGAAGTTTTGAAATTCGAATACCGTGTAAATTCATGTATTCATCAATTATTTATTTATTTATTATTAATATATTGAACAATTATTCATATTTACTCGTTTACAACGAGAAAAATTTTCAGAAAATGGAAAAAAGTTTCCAGAAAACGAAAAAAAGTTTTCAGAAAATGAAAAAAAGTTTCCAGAAAACGAAAAAAAGTTTTCCGAAAACTTTTTTCCCATTTGATTGTTACGGGGTAAATTGCGTAGGCTCCGATAAGCGGTAATCGGAGCTTACTCCACGCCCAGCCAAGGTGTTATTTGGCTATTGTAGGGTCCGTTCACGTCGACTATGCACTCGCGTGCTACTACTCCCAATGCAGGAAGGGAATGGAATAGAAAGGGATCGGTATTAAGGGAAGGTAAACGATTTAAAGTATATGATTATTTATTAGTGGTCAATGCAACGGAGTCGGTCAAGGGAAAAAGGGTATGGTCTTGGTTCAGAGGGATAGGTGTCTTGCTTGAGTGCTGGGATGGATCTGCGTGCTTCTGCCGGATGTAGCAGGCAAGCTAGCCGCGAGTTACAGGAGAACCTGCTGACTCGCGAACGATAAGGGTAGACTACAGAGCGTAAGGTAACTAAGAGCGTGGGAAAGGAATATGAAGTCTGGAGGACGTAACACGCCCCCCCTTGGGGAAGAACATTCGGTGAGGGTACGAAATAGAATGTTCGGAAGGAAGCGGAAGGCCATGAAACGTAGTGACTCACTTACAGAATATTACAAAGAAAGGTCTTAAAATCTAGCGCCTAAATGTTAGTGCGCGTTTAAGTGGGTTAGTGTACATTTGAATAAAAAAAATTTTATAAATGACATCTTATCGTACTGAATCACTTACAGAATATTACAAAGAAGGGTCTTAAAATATAGCGCCTAGATGTTAGTGCGCGTTTAAGTGGGTTAGTATACATTTGAATAAAAGAAAAAAAATTATAAATGACATCTTATCGTACTGAATCACTTACAGAATATTACAAAGAGGAGTCTTAAAATATAGCGCCTAGATGTTAGTGCGCGTTTAAGTGGGTTAGTATACATTTGAATAAAAAAAAAAAATCGGGGTAGATTGCGTAGGCTCCGATGAGCGGTAATCGGAGCTTACTCCACGCCCAGCCAAGGTGTTATTTGGCTATTGTAGGGTCCGTTCACGTCGACTATGCACTCGCGTGCTACTACTCCCAATGCAGGAAGGGAATGGAATAGAAAGGGATCGGTATTAAGGGAAGGTAAACGATTTAAAGTATATGATTATTTATTAGTGGTCAATGCAACGGAGTCGGTCAAGGGAAAAAGGGTATGGTCTTGGTTCAGAGGGATAGGTGTCTTGCTTGAGTGCTGGGATGGATCTGCGAGCTTCTGCCGGATGTAGCAGGCAAGCTAGCCGCGAGTTACAGGAGAACCTGCTGACTCGCGAACGATAAGGGTAGACTACAGAGCGTAAGGTAACTAAGAGCGTGGGAAAGGAATATGAAGTCTGGAGGACGTAACACGCCCCCCCTTGGGGAAGAACATTCGGTGAGGGTACGAAATAGAATGTTCGGAAGGAAGCGGAAGGCCATGAAACGTAGTGACTCACTTACAGAATATTACAAAGAAAGGTCTTAAAATCTAGCGCCTAAATGTTAGTGCGCGTTTAAGTGGGTTAGTGTACATTTGAATAAAAAAAAATTTTATAAATGACATCTTATCGTACTGAATCACTTACAGAATATTACAAAGAAGGGTCTTAAAATATAGCGCCTAGATGTTAGTGCGCGTTTAAGTGGGTTAGTATACATTTGAATAAAAGAAAAAAAATTATAAATGACATCTTATCGTACTGAATCACTTACAGAATATTACAAAGAGGAGTCTTAAAATATAGCGCCTAGATGTTAGTGCGCGTTTAAGTGGGTTAGTATACATTTGAATAAAAAAAAAAAATCGGGGTAGATTGCGTAGGCTCCGATGAGCGGTAATCGGAGCTTACTCCACGCCCAGCCAAGGTGTTATTTGGCTATTGTAGGGTCCGTTCACGTCGACTATGCACTCGCGTGCTACTACTCCCAATGCAGGAAGGGAATGGAATAGAAAGGGATCGGTATTAAGGAAAGGTAAACGATTTAAAGTATATGATTATTTATTAGTGGTCAATGCAACGGAGTCGGTCAAGGGAAAAAGGGTATGGTCTTGGTTTAGAGGGATAGGTGTCTTGCTTGAGTGCTGGGATGGATCTGCGTGCTTCTGCCGGATGTAGCAGGCAAGCTAGCCGCGAGTTACAGGAGAACCTGCTGACTCGCGAACGATAAGGGTAGACTACAGAGCGTAAGGTAACTAAGAGCGTGGGAAAGGAATATGAAGTCTGGAGGACGTAACACGCCCCCTCTTGGGGAAGAACATTCGGTGAGGGTACGAAATAGAATGTTCGGAAGGAAGCGGAAGGCCATGAAACGTAGTGACTCACTTACAGAATATTACAAAGAAAGGTCTTAAAATCTAGCGCCTAAATGTTAGTGCGCGTTTAAGTGGGTTAGTGTACATTTGAATAAAAAAAAATTTTATAAATGACATCTTATCGTACTGAATCACTTACAGAATATTACAAAGAAGGGTCTTAAAATATAGCGCCTAGATGTTAGTGCGCGTTTAAGTGGGTTAGTATACATTTGAATAAAAGAAAAAAAATTATAAATGACATCTTATCGTACTGAATCACTTACAGAATATTACAAAGAGGAGTCTTAAAATATAGCGCCTAGATGTTAGTGCGCGTTTAAGTGGGTTAGTATACATTTGAATAAAAAAAAAAAATCGGGGTAGATTGCGTAGGCTCCGATGAGCGGTAATCGGAGCTTACTCCACGCCCAGCCAAGGTGTTATTTGGCTATTGTAGGGTCCGTTCACGTCGACTATGCACTCGCGTGCTACTACTCCCAATGCAGGAAGGGAATGGAATAGAAAGGGATCGGTATTAAGGGAAGGTAAACGATTTAAAGTATATGATTATTTATTAGTGGTCAATGCAACGGAGTCGGTCAAGGGAAAAAGGGTATGGTCTTGGTTTAGAGGGATAGGTGTCTTGCTTGAGTGCTGGGATGGATCTGCGTGCTTCTGCCGGATGTAGCAGGCAAGCTAGCCGCGAGTTACAGGAGAACCTGCTGACTCGCGAACGATAAGGGTAGACTACAGAGCGTAAGGTAACTAAGAGCGTGGGAAAGGAATATGAAGTCTGGAGGACGTAACAAACACGTAAAAAAAGTTTTCAGAAAATGAAAAAAAGTTTCCAGAAAACGAAGAAAAATTTCAGAAAATGAAAAAAAGTTCATCAAAAAATAAAATGAGCATTAATCGTATGGAAAAATTATAGATTATCATTATTATTATTATTATCATCATCATTATTATCATCATTTGAAGACCTTTGATCACGGCAGGCGATGGTGGAGGTGTCCTCTGCTACCAGGGTCCGGCACTATCGACGTCGAGGCTGCTCGCAGCCCCCCTCTTCCGCAGTCTAGGAGGACCGCGATCCTCGCCCCTTCCAAGGTCGTCGCAAGAGCTGTCATTGCTCGCGTAGTAATGACCCCTGGATTCAGAGTTCGCATGATTGAGGTACGCATACGACGTCCTGGCGTGCAGCTTCGGGGCGGCACAGCCAAAATATTAGTCCACTTGTAAAATGCTAGGACACAGCCGCCCCTGAAGCTCCGCGCCAGGACGTCGTATGCGTAGCTCAATCATGCGAACTCTAAATCCGGGGGTCATTACTTCGCGAGCAATGACAGCTCTTGCGACGACCTTGGAAGGGGCGAGGATCGCGGTCCTCCTAGACTGCGGAAGAAAGGGGCTGCAGGTGGCCTCGACGTCGATAGTGCCGGACCTTGGTAGCAGAGGACACCTCCACCATCGCCTGCCGTGATCAAAGGTCTTCAAATGATGATAATAATGATGATGATAATAATAATAATAATGATAATCTATAATTTTTCGATACGATTAATGCTCATTTTATTTTTTGATGAACTTTTTTTCATTTTCTGAGATTTTTCTTCGTTTTCTGGAAACTTTTTTTCATTTTCTGAAAACTTTTTTTACGTTGTTACGTCCTCCAGACTTCATATTCCTTTCCCACGCTCTTAGTTACCTTACGCTCTGTAGTCTACCCTTATCGTTCGCGAGTCAGCAGGTTCTCCTGTAACTCGCGGCTAGCTTGCCTGCTACATCCGGCAGAAGCACGCAGATCCATCCCAGCACTCAAGCAAGACACTTATCCCTCTAAACCAAGACCATACCCTTTTTCCCTTGACCGACTCCGTTGCATTGACCACTAATAAATAATCATATACTTTAAATCGTTTACCTTCCCTTAATACCGATCCCTTTCTATTCCATTACCTTCCTGCATTGGGAGTAGTAGCACGCGAGTGCATAGTCGACGTGAACGGAACCTACAATAGCCAAATAACACCTTGGCTGGGCGTGGAGTAAGCTCCGATTACCGCTTATCGGAGCCTACGCAATCTACCCCGTAACATTTTGGTGGCAGCGGTGGGATGGATCTGCGTGCTTTTGCCGGATGTAGCAGGCAAGCTAGCCGCGAGTTACAGGAGAACCTGCTGACTCGCGAACGATTGTTACGTCCTCCAGACTTCATATTCCTTTCCCAAGCTCTTAGTTACCTTACGCTCTGTAGTCTACCCTTATCGTTCGCGAGTCAGCAGGTTCTCCTGTAACTCGCGGCTAGCTTGCCTGCTACATCCGGCAGAAGCACGCAGATCCATCCCAGCACTCAAGCAAGACACCTATCCCTCTAAACCAAGACCATACCCTTTTTCCCTTGACCGACTCCGTTGCATTGACCACTAATAAATAATCATATACTTTAAATCGTTTACCTTTCCTCAATACCGATCCCTTTCTATTCCATTCCCTTCCTGCATTGGTAGTAGTAGCACGCGAGTGCATAGTCGACGTGAACGGACCCTACAATAGCCAAATAACACCTTGGCTGGGCGTGGAGTAAGCTCCGATTACCGCTCATCGGAGCCTACGCAATCTACCCCGTAACATTTTAGTGGCAGCGGTTTTGCCCGTCGACCTACTCGTCAGTGCAGTGCTGCATGTTTTCTACGAAAGTGTTCAGTGCTCAAAATTTCTTACGCCGTACCAATCAGTGATAGCCGTGTTACGAAAGAACTCTGGGCCACAAAGTACTGTGACAGGCACGCAGAACCTATTCAACTCGCCACGGACACAGGCTCTGCAAACAGTCCCCAATTTCAATAACTCCGTCACATTTTGGTACTATTGAAATTCATCGATACGTACGACGTCGAATAACTGTGTAGCGAGTGGAAATTCAGTGCGATAGCCAAGTTGAGCCGCACACCGCATCTGAACACATCACCCTTCGAACCGACAAATATTGAATGGACCCTTCCCGCTCATTCGGACTCCTGCAACCCTGTTGAGACGAGAACCTGGACCCGAAAGTGACATCGCCCTAAGACCTGGATTACCACACTTATTTATCAACACGCCACGGAGTACCTCATCTATACCCTCCTCGTGTCGACGCATGACGTGTATCGCCTCTTCAAGTTTCACCTGCGTCCAGCTGCCTAGAACCATGCTGTACTCTGTTTTTGCGTTTACCTTCGCCCTGTAAGTCTATTCTAAGTCTTAGTATTAAGTTGATATTTTTATTCCTGTACTTGCAATACCCTGCTTAAATCAACATGGCATCAATTAACGAAACCGGTTCAAATTTTTGGTCAGTAAAAGATGTCTTGCCGACAATCCCCCCTTTTGACGGCCACAACATGCCCTTTGACTCATTTGTAGAACAATTACGTCACGTAGAGACTCTTATAAAAGCTTCGGATAAAATGACTTTCGCCAAATTTGCGCAATCAAAGGTTACAGGCCCCGCATCTCAATATTTAATAGGCATTAACTGTAATGACGTCGAGGACCTCATAACTGCCCTTAGCCGAGCATACCGCCCGGATATCCCCATACGCCAGTTATCCGCTCAATTAGATAGAATTACACAACAACCATATGAGCGCATCATAGATTACTTGTGCAGAATAAGAGCAATATCAAAAGAAATAAGCACAGCAATCATAGCCAAACACCCACCAGACTTAGCAACGCTTCTACTGAACGATCTAAAGAAGGATACCTCTGGATCGTTTATTAGAGGGCTTCGACCAGAATTGGAGTGGAGAATCGCTACTATCAGACCATTACCAACCTTCGAAACTGCCGTCAGCATCGCCGAAGGTGAAGAAGCCGAGCTAATTAACCGTCAGATGCAATTCTCTGCACACTATTTTACCCCCTCTACACCCATGTGTCTGCCGTTACCCCCCCATACTGCTCCTCCGTCTCAGGTGCCCACCGCGGCCTCCTCTATCCCCCCCCTGATGTCATTGCCCACACGTGGTTACGTTTATCAACCAGCGCCTCGTACCGAACCCGGAACCTACGCCCAAGCGCTCCATCCGAACACCAGTTCTGCTGACCACGTTAATGCTCTGCCCAGCACTTGTCAACTTTGTAACCACCAGGGTCACTCCATCACGGAATGTCACCGTTTGCGAAGTAAAAGATATTGTACTAAATGTCGCAGAATGGGCCACTTCCACGATGAATGCAACAGGACCAACAGAAATCAAGAACTATACTGCGGCAATTGTAATCGCAGAGGCCACACAGAAGACCGATGTGGATCCTTTCCGCATAATAACCAAGGCAATGCAGACTCAAATAAACATTTAAACGGGAACATCGCCCGCGGGGAGAACGCGCCCGCGAGCAATGCAAACAACTAGCGTTCCGATCTTCAAGTCATATCCTCATAACAGCTTCAGCTGACCCTCCACTAATTTCGATCGACACCCCCGAGCTAATAAAAATATCTACATTTATTATTGACACCGGTGCAGACGTCAACTTGGTCAAAGAAAGTTCCGTTAGGCCTCTTGTACGACGAACAACCGACGAACGTTTGACGCTGACTGGTATAACAGACAAAAAGACGCAAACTATCGCAAAAACGGAAATACGTTTTAATAATAAATCCCATACCTTTCACTTGGTCCCTGACTCGTTTCCGATTCCGCACGACGGCATCTTAGGCCAGCCCTTCTTACGAAAAGAGAAAGCAACTATTTCTTTCAACTCAAACTCGGTGATGCTTGGATCCTCATTGCCAATCCACTTTAGTTAATTCGATGAACCCTCGTCCGCGCCCGAAAAAACGCGCGTAATTACAATACAGGCCCGTACCGTGAAAGCCATCCCACTAATAGTTGCGAACCCAGACACTAAAGTAGGTTACCTTTAACGCATCGATTTAGGCAACAATGTTCTATGTGGTGAAGCGTTAGTTGAAAACCAGAACGGCATAGCTTACTCGTACGCGTTCAATTGTAACGAATCTGCCGTAGAGATAAGACCCCCAACAGTAACCCTAGACGAGTTCGACGAGCCACTGAGTACAGTCACGCCCAACGCTACGCCCACTGCATCGAGTAACCACCACAGCGATGCCCGCGCCAAAACCCTCGTTTTGCACCCAGGCCCTCTCCTCAGCAACTCATTAATTCTTTCTGCCGCCAAGCGTACATCGCGACCGACTAATAATCCCCCCTCCTGCCCCATCCAGTCCACTGACCTCGCGCAACTGCAATCCGATCCTCCTATCCCTGACGACAGTACACCCTGTCCCGGTGCCGCAACAGTACTCTTGACTGACAGTAGGTCAGAAAGATTGGACGTCCCAAAGAACAGCTTACATCTTGATCATTTAAATGAGACCGAAAAACAATCTATATTTAACCTCGTAACAGAATTTAACCATCTCTTTTACCTCCCAGGTGATAAATTAGGCCACACCAATTTATCTCATCACACTATCCCCACGATGGACAATACGCCTATTCATACCAAACAATACCGTTTTCCCAAAATTCACAAAGACAAAATCGAATCCCAAGTTAATAAACTACTCAAACAAAATCTTATTAAACGTTCCTCATCTCCGTATAATTCCCCGGTGTGGATCGTTCCAAAAAAACCGGATAGTGACGGCAATAAACGATGGCGTATGGTAATCGACCACGGAAAACTTAACGAAAAAACAGTCGGCGACGCATACCCCATGCCCGATATCACGGAAATCCTTGACCAGCTTGGCTCAGCTAAATACTTTTCCACATTCGACCTTGCTTCCGGGTTCCACCAAATTCCCATGCATCCGGACCACAGCACGAAAACTGCATTTTCGACACCTAGAGGCCATTATGAATTTTCTCGTATGCCCTTCGGACTAAAGAACGCCCCCGCCACGTTTCAAAGGCTCATGGACCAAGTCCTTCTAGGCCTACAAGGCAACGAGATGTTCGTATATTTAGATGACATAGTTATTTACGCTCGAAACTTGCAAGAACATGAAATTAAATTTCGGAAATTAATGAAGCGACTAACCGCTGCTGGTTTAACTCTACAGCCAGACAAGTGCGAATTCTTGCGCAAGGAAGTCGTTTACCTCGGACACCTCATAACTGAGTCAGGAGTAAAACCTGACCCTGGTAAATTAATAGCTGTAAAAGAGTATCCTGTCCCCAAAAGTCCCAAAAACGTTAGACAGTTCCTTGGCCTTTTAGGTTATTACCGAAGATTTGTTCCAAATTTTGGAAAAATTGCTAAATGCCTTAACAATTTAACGAAGAAGGATACCCCTTTCATCTGGACGTCCGAACACCAATCTGCCTTTGAAACCTTACGCGATTGTTTATGCAAAGAACCAATTCTACAACACCCGGACTTCAACAAACCATTCACGCTCACTACAGACGCGTCAAAATTCGCGATAGGTGCAGTTCTCAGTCAAGATAAAGACGGTGCCGACCTACCGGTAGCATACGCATCCCGAGCCCTCAAGCCCGCTGAATTAAACTACTCGGTACCTGATAAAGAATTCTTAGCCGCCTACTGGAGTATGAATCACTTCCGCCCCTACATCTATGGTCAGAAGTTCACTTTAATAACAGACCACGAGCCACTCAAATGGGTAAAAAGCGTCAAGAAGCCTAATTCCCGTTTATTACGATGGAGCTTAGAACTAGCAGAGTACGACTTCGATACGAAATACAAGTCCGGAAAATCTAATACCAACGCTGATGCTCTGTCCAGGAACGCACCGCCCGACACCGCTCAAATTCTTCCCATAGATGCAAAACGCCCCCGTCCAACGACTGAAGCCTCTAGCGATAAACCAAAAAAACGCACTAAAAAGACTCATCAGTACCCCAGACGCCCTCGACAGACCACAGACGAGTCCACCAACCCAGCTCCACTGATACACCCTAAAATCTCACAACCCTGTAAGATGATATACTCCTCTGATGCCTCTGATTCCTCTGATCTCTCCGACGATGAGTTCAGCGATAAAGAAACTCCGTTGCTCAAAACCCCCCTCGTTACCCCGGCACCGATCCCAGAACATCACCAACCTAAACGCCATCGCGAAACAAATTCTTCAACAAATCCTGGGCCTCATAAAAGACCATACCTGAGCTATTTTTCAGATTCTTCCCTTAGCTCGGATGACTTACAGACCCCAGAAACTGAATCAGGAACCGATGACCTTTGTCCAACCACCGATTTACCGGGCCCTGCTTATAGCGATTTCCTCATAGAAAGCGAAACTTTTCCTCTCATGCGTAATAGACGTATCAAAGAAATAAAAGCTGACCTATTACAGCAAAAGGATAACTTGGCTCATTGCATATCGGCTGACTGCCAAATGTCAAAAGGAATCGCTTCAGAACTGACAGAACGTAGATTCATAAACCGCGAACAACTTAGAGAATTCGACCCGACTGTGACTGACGTTATTTCTGTGGTACATGGTAACCGGAAAATCTATAACCTAGTTACGAAATCCAAATACAGCGACAAACCCTTGCCCCACGTTTTTTTTGACACCTTGGTTAACTTTAGGAAAACCTTGCAAGAAGATGGCGTAACATCCGTCTCGATACCATTGATAGGTTGCGGACTTGACAAATTAGAATGGAGCGCGGTACGCAGAATGATCCATTACGTTTTCAAAAATTCGAAAATAAGAATCACCGTTTGCCGCCTCGACTCTCCGCTTCCTGCCACCGCGCGCCCCTGCATTACACCCCCACCCGTTTATACTAACCTCCCTGACCCTGTCCCTTCCACATCTGGATTACCCCCCCGCCGCCATCTGCGAAAGGAATCGGAACGTCCGACTAAACCTGCAGCACCTCGTCCGATTCCACCTCCACCCCCACCCACTGACGTCATCATGCCCTCCCCTGTCGGGCCTCCGCGTCCCGCTAGGAGATACCCCCCCGCTACTTCCAGGCCGACGAACCCTTCCTTACACTCCTGTTCCCCTCCCCCCTCGCCCCTCCCGCCCACCTCTGATAACGACGACAGTTCCGACTTGCTCACAGACGCTGAATACTATACGTGCACTCAACAATTCGACTCCCATATGGAAATTACTGACCATAACCATGACAGTGCTCTCAACACTAACGATGATCAAATTAATGACCCTCACGGTTTCGCATATTTTATTGACAACTTGGACGACATACCAGTATCGGACAATGTCAAAGATACCAATGATGGACTTTTGATGCTCAAAACCAACTATGCGCACTTCATATCGACAGACTGCGCTTGGATCAAAGGTATACCAGCCCAACTTGCCGGCGAGAATATGATAGACCCAAAAATAGTAATGAGGCCTCGTCAGCGAAAATTTGATATCATTGAATCTAAGCACAATAGTCGACGTATTTTCACCCTAGTGTTGAAAACAAAAGGCTCAGATAAAAGCAATCTATACGATATCTTCAAGCTATTGTCCAAACTGAAAACGGCTTTAGCCGATTCAAACCTAAAGTCTCTTGCCCTCCCGATAACCGATGACAGTTTAGACGCTCTCGATCCTCGCGTTATCCGAAAACTTCTATCCTATATTTTCGCAGACTTGGAAATTCAAATCATCCTTTGTCGAAACACGACTGTCATCCCAGACGAATGTTTACGAAAAGAAATAATCAGAGAATGCCACGAATCGTTGATCGGCGGTCATCAAGGTGTCACTAAAATATATAACCGCATTAGACAAAAGTATTTTTGGCCCCGTATGAAAGAACAAATCCAAGATTCCATAAGAACTTGCGAGAGTTGCCAAAGAAAAAAATTGGTCAGAGTAAAAACCAAATTGCCAATGATGATAACGGACACGCCTGCCGATGCATTCGACAAAGTGGCATTAGATATTGTTGGACCTCTACCCCTTACTAAATCGAACAACAAATATCTTTTGACAATACAATGCAATTTGACAAAATTCCTGGACGCCATCCCTTTACCTGATGCCACCGCCAAAACTATAGGCGCAGCATTCGCAAAAGAATACATTACACGTTACGGTGCTCCTCGAGCAATACTCACAGACCAAGGACAGAATTTTATGAGCACAGTCATCAAACATCTTTGTAAACTTTTCAAAATTAAGCAAATACGAACCACAGCTTACCGCCCACAGTCTAACGGATCGCTAGAACGCAGTCACCTTGTTCTCACTGAGCACATCAAACACTACACGGATGCTGGTAAAGACTGGGACGATTACATCCGCTTTGCAATCTTTTGTTATAACACCGCGAAGCACGAAGGTACTAACTTCACCCCCCACCAACTAATTTTTGGCTCTCAAGCCAGACTCCCAACAGACGCGAACCCTGCCAGCGCGTATACTCGTTCCTACGATTCCTTCCTTCTAGACTTAATCGCTAATCTATCCAGCATACGAAAACACGCCGCGTCCAACCTACAACAAGCAAAGCATCGTTCCAAGACGTATTACGACCGTAACGTCAACAGCCAAAATTTCGAAGCAGGTCAAAAGGTCTATCTACTGAACGAAACCCGATCCAAATTCGACGACCACTATAAAGGAGCGTATACGATTAAGCGTATAATTAACAATATCAACGCTGAAATTTGGATTACCCCCCAAAAAACTAAAATCGTTCATTTCAATGAATTGAAATTGGCACAAGAAGAAAGCAATTGAAATAAAAAAAAAAAAAAAAATCAACAGCCATATGCTACCAAATTGCCTGCGATCGCGTTACATTACGTCTCATACTCTTGCATATCGTTGCAGGTGCAGTGCTCTCGACAGCAAGACAGACGATTCGACTAACGTCGCGATTAAGCAACTGAATCAGAACCCGGGAATCTTCTTCGAACAATTGCAAGACCTACGTACATATAACAAAGAATGGACTTTACTGAACTACATAGACCTCCAATATTTATTCGACCGACTTGACCAAACATCAGAATTCTTAACCATAATAGAAGGTAAATGCTCTGTCGCCAAAAACTACTGTTACACCGGTGACCATATTCAAATGTTGGCTGATAGAATAAAAACCATGAAACTATACCAAAACCGAATAGAATATTTAGTTGGCCATCGCGCAAGCGAATCCACTCACTCCGAACTTGCTAAATTAGCCCACCATCGCGGAACACGAGGCGCGATTAATTTCATTGGTAGCGTATCAAAATCCTTATTCGGCACCCTAGACGTAAAAGACGGAGAATATTTTAACCAACAAATTGACAACTTGTACAACGACAGTAGACACTTAGCATCCCTGCTTAACAAACAGACAAATATCGTACAGTCAACGTTGGGCGTCTACGGGAAAGAAATCAACAGCATGATAAGCCACGACCGCGAACAACATAAATTACTCACGGCCCTCTCGACTGATGCAGCTATTTCAAAAGCCTTAATCGCCAACGATATGATGGCCGTGACCCAGGAAATTGGTATGGAATTGCAAACCCTCTTTTAAACTTCTTAAGTGGGTTTGCACTGAGGAGGAAAGAACTACGACTGGGACATCATGTTATGCCTATTGAGAAAAGGAACAACCAAGAAAAGGATGTCTCATTGGCTCAACACGGTATCTATGGCGTTCACCATCCATTGTGTGAGGGTGTTTCATTTCCACCTGAAAAAAGATCATCAATGCCACAAAGCTTGGGACCAATGGCAGCTCTCTTGTGTTACATGAAAGCAGACAGGCAATATTTGAAGAAATGGGCTGAAGCTGTTAAGCGGGACTTTGCTCATTTTCCTGACATAGATGCAGTAATGTCCATTATCAGAGAAAAAGAACCATTGGAAGTCAGATCATTAATAACTTTGATAGGAGACATAGCATTGATTGCTTCAACAAGACAAGCCCAAAGAATGTTCCCACCACCAGCAGCTTTCAGCCACATATTCACCACTGATGCACATCGTTGTGGAAATAGCACCTATAGGACTGATTTAGTTTTAGATGCCTTCAATTTCTCTGGACATGGTGCTTTTATATTCTACAAGATCTTCATGTGCAAAAAATGGAAAATGATGCTGAATGAAGGGACTGACAGTGTGGCAAAACAAATTTGTTATCATAGCATGTTTGGAACCTTTAAAGAAGACTTTGGAATTTTGTCGACCATAACTAATTTAGCAAGCTGAAACACACGTGAGGAAATGGGACCTGTATTTAAAAAAGTCAACACTGAAGGGACTCTAATAGAATTTGAACCTGTCAAGCAAAGATTTTACTCGAAGCTTTCTCAAGCAAACATGACGGGATTACTAACTACATCAAATACTCAATTAACCTCTGTACCAGTTTTTGCTGGTAGAACAAAACGGAAGTATGGTGATGCTTTTCTTGATTACTTGGTGTCAGAGAAAAGCAAATCTGCAGGAGGAAGATCCTTACAAAACCTGCAGCACCTCGTCCGATTCCAAAAAAACCGGATAGTGACGGCAATAAACGATGGCGTATGGTAATCGACTACAGAAAACTTAACGAAAAAACAGTCGGCGACGCATACCCCATGCCCGATATCACGGAAATCCTTGACCAGCTTGGCTCAGCTAAATACTTTTCCACATTCGACCTTGCTTCCGGGTTCCACCAAATTCCCATGCATCCGGACCACAGCACGAAAACTGCATTTTCGACACCTAGAGGCCATTATGAATTTTCTCGTATGCCCTTCGGACTAAAGAACGCCCCCGCCACGTTTCAAAGGCTCATGGACCAAGTCCTTCTAGGCCTACAAGGCAACGAGATGTTCGTATATTTAGATGACATAGTTATTTACGCTCGAAACTTGCAAGAACATGAAATTAAATTTCGGAAATTAATGAAGCGACTAACCGCTGCTGGTTTAACTCTACAGCCAGACAAGTGCGAATTCTTGCGCAAGGAAGTCGTTTACCTCGGACACCTCATAACTGAGTCAGGAGTAAAACCTGACCCTGGTAAATTAATAGCTGTAAAAGAGTATCCTGTCCCCAAAAGTCCCAAAAACGTTAGACAGTTCCTTGGCCTTTTAGGTTATTACCGAAGATTTGTTCCAAATTTTGGAAAAATTGCTAAATGCCTTAACAATTTAACGAAGAAGGATACCCCTTTCATCTGGACGTCCGAACACCAATCTGCCTTTGAAACCTTACGCGATTGTTTATGCAAAGAACCAATTCTACAACACCCGGACTTCAACAAACCATTCACGCTCACTACAGACGCGTCAAAATTCGCGATAGGTGCAGTTCTCAGTCAAGATAAAGACGGTGCCGACCTACCGGTAGCATACGCATCCCGAGCCCTCAAGCCCGCTGAATTAAACTACTCGGTACCTGATAAAGAATTCTTAGCCGCCTACTGGAGTATGAATCACTTCCGCCCCTACATCTATGGTCAGAAGTTCACTTTAATAACAGACCACGAGCCACTCAAATGGGTAAAAAGCGTCAAGAAGCCTAATTCCCGTTTATTACGATGGAGCTTAGAACTAGCAGAGTACGACTTCGATACGAAATACAAGTCCGGAAAATCTAATACCAACGCTGATGCTCTGTCCAGGAACGCACCGCCCGACACCGCTCAAATTCTTCCCATAGATGCAAAACGCCCCCGTCCAACGACTGAAGCCTCTAGCGATAAACCAAAAAAACGCACTAAAAAGACTCATCAGTACCCCAGACGCCCTCGACAGACCACAGACGAGTCCACCAACCCAGCTCCACTGATACACCCTAAAATCTCACAACCCTGTAAGATGATATACTCCTCTGATGCCTCTGATTCCTCTGATCTCTCCGACGATGAGTTCAGCGATAAAGAAACTCCGTTGCTCAAAACCCCCCTCGTTACCCCGGCACCGATCCCAGAACATCACCAACCTAAACGCCATCGCGAAACAAATTCTTCAACAAATCCTGGGCCTCATAAAAGACCATACCTGAGCTATTTTTCAGATTCTTCCCTTAGCTCGGATGACTTACAGACCCCAGAAACTGAATCAGGAACCGATGACCTTTGTCCAACCACCGATTTACCGGGCCCTGCTTATAGCGATTTCCTCATAGAAAGCGAAACTTTTCCTCTCATGCGTAATAGACGTATCAAAGAAATAAAAGCTGACCTATTACAGCAAAAGGATAACTTGGCTCATTGCATATCGGCTGACTGCCAAATGTCAAAAGGAATCGCTTCAGAACTGACAGAACGTAGATTCATAAACCGCGAACAACTTAGAGAATTCGACCCGACTGTGACTGACGTTATTTCTGTGGTACATGGTAACCGGAAAATCTATAACCTAGTTACGAAATCCAAATACAGCGACAAACCCTTGCCCCACGTTTTTTTTGACACCTTGGTTAACTTTAGGAAAACCTTGCAAGAAGATGGCGTAACATCCGTCTCGATACCATTGATAGGTTGCGGACTTGACAAATTAGAATGGAGCGCGGTACGCAGAATGATCCATTACGTTTTCAAAAATTCGAAAATAAGAATCACCGTTTGCCGCCTCGACTCTCCGCTTCCTGCCACCGCGCGCCCCTGCATTACACCCCCACCCGTTTATACTAACCTCCCTGACCCTGTCCCTTCCACATCTGGATTACCCCCCCGCCGCCATCTGCGAAAGGAATCGGAACGTCCGACTAAACCTGCAGCACCTCGTCCGATTCCACCTCCACCCCCACCCACTGACGTCATCATGCCCTCCCCTGTCGGGCCTCCGCGTCCCGCTAGGAGATACCCCCCCGCTACTTCCAGGCCGACGAACCCTTCCTTACACTCCTGTTCCCCTCCCCCCTCGCCCCTCCCGCCCACCTCTGATAACGACGACAGTTCCGACTTGCTCACAGACGCTGAATACTATACGTGCACTCAACAATTCGACTCCCATATGGAAATTACTGACCATAACCATGACAGTGCTCTCAACACTAACGATGATCAAATTAATGACCCTCACGGTTTCGCATATTTTATTGACAACTTGGACGACATACCAGTATCGGACAATGTCAAAGATACCAATGATGGACTTTTGATGCTCAAAACCAACTATGCGCACTTCATATCGACAGACTGCGCTTGGATCAAAGGTATACCAGCCCAACTTGCCGGCGAGATTATGATAGACCCGAAAATAGTAATGAGGCCTCGTCCGCGAAAATTTGATATCATTGAATCTAAGCACAATAGTCGACGTATTTTCACCCCAGTATTGAAAACAAAAGGCTCAGATAAAAGCAATCTATACGATATCTTCAAGCTATTGTCCAAACTGAAAACGGCTTTAGCCGATTCAAACCTAAAGTCTCTTGCCCTCCCGATAACCGATGACAGTTTAGACGCTCTCGATCCTCGCGTTATCCGAAAACTTCTATCCTATATTTTCGCAGACTTAGAAATTCAAATCATCCTTTGTCGAAACACGACTGTCATCCCAGACGAATGTTTACGAAAAGAAATAATCAGAGAATGCCACGAATCGTTGATCGGCGGTCATCAAGGTGTCACTAAAATATATAACCGCATTAGACAAAAGTATTTTTGGCCCCGTATGAAAGAACAAATCCAAGATTCCATAAGAACTTGCGAGAGTTGCCAAAGAAAAAAATTGGTCAGAGTAAAAACCAAATTGCCAATGATGATAACGGACACGCCTGCCGATGCATTCGACAAAGTGGCATTAGATATTGTTGGACCTCTACCCCTTACTAAATCGAACAACAAATATCTTTTGACAATACAATGCAATTTGACAAAATTCCTGGACGCCATCCCTTTACCTGATGCCACCGCCAAAACTATAGGCGCAGCATTCGCAAAAGAATACATTACACGTTACGGTGCTCCTCGAGCAATACTCACAGACCAAGGACAGAATTTTATGAGCACAGTCATCAAACATCTTTGTAAACTTTTCAAAATTAAGCAAATACGAACCACAGCTTACCGCCCACAGTCTAACGGATCGCTAGAACGCAGTCACCTTGTTCTCACTGAGCACATCAAACACTACACGGATGCTGGTAAAGACTGGGACGATTACATCCGCTTTGCAATCTTTTGTTATAACACCGCGAAGCACGAAGGTACTAACTTCACCCCCCACCAACTAATTTTTGGCTCTCAAGCCAGACTCCCAACAGACGCGAACCCTGCCAGCGCGTATACTCGTTCCTACGATTCCTTCCTTCTAGACTTAATCGCTAATCTATCCAGCATACGAAAACACGCCGCGTCCAACCTACAACAAGCAAAGCATCGTTCCAAGACGTATTACGACCGTAACGTCAACAGCCAAAATTTCGAAGCAGGTCAAAAGGTCTATCTACTGAACGAAACCCGATCCAAATTCGACGACCACTATAAAGGAGCGTATACGATTAAGCGTATAATTAACAATATCAACGCTGAAATTTGGATTACCCCCCAAAAAACTAAAATCGTTCATTTCAATGAATTGAAATTGGCACAAGAAGAAAGCAATTGAAATAAAAAAAAAAAAAAAAATCAACAGCCATATGCTACCAAATTGCCTGCGATCGCGTTACATTACGTCTCATACTCTTGCATATCGTTGCAGGTGCAGTGCTCTCGACAGCAAGACAGACGATTCGACTAACGTCGCGATTAAGCAACTGAATCAGAACCCGGGAATCTTCTTCGAACAATTGCAAGACCTACGTACATATAACAAAGAATGGACTTTACTGAACTACATAGACCTCCAATATTTATTCGACCGACTTGACCAAACATCAGAATTCTTAACCATAATAGAAGGTAAATGCTCTGTCGCCAAAAACTACTGTTACACCGGTGACCATATTCAAATGTTGGCTGATAGAATAAAAACCATGAAACTATACCAAAACCGAATAGAATATTTAGTTGGCCATCGCGCAAGCGAATCCACTCACTCCGAACTTGCTAAATTAGCCCACCATCGCGGAACACGAGGCGCGATTAATTTCATTGGTAGCGTATCAAAATCCTTATTCGGCACCCTAGACGTAAAAGACGGAGAATATTTTAACCAACAAATTGACAACTTGTACAACGACAGTAGACACTTAGCATCCCTGCTTAACAAACAGACAAATATCGTACAGTCAACGTTGGGCGTCTACGGGAAAAAAATCAACAGCATGATAAGCCACGACCGCGAACCACATAAATTACTCACGGCCCTCTCGACTGATGCAGCTATTTCAAAAGCCTTAATCGCCAACGATATGATGGCCGTGACCCAGGAAATTGGTATGGAATTGCAAACCCTCTTTTAAACTTCTTAAGTGGGTTTGCACTAAGGAGGAAAGAACTACGACTGGGACATCATGTTATGCCTATTGAGAAAAGGAACAACCAAGAAAAGGATGTCTCATTGGCTCAACACGGTATCTATGGCGTTCACCATCCATTGTGTGAGGGTGTTTCATTTCCACCTGAAAAAAGATCATCAATGCCACAAAGCTTGGGACCAATGGCAGCTCTCTTGTGTTACATGAAAGCAGACAGGCAATATTTGAAGAAATGGGCTGAAGCTGTTAAGCGGGACTTTGCTCATTTTCCTGACATAGATGCAGTAATGTCCATTATCAGAGAAAAAGAACCATTGGAAGTCAGATCATTAATAACTTTGATAGGAGACATAGCATTGATTGCTTCAACAAGACAAGCCCAAAGAATGTTCCCACCACCAGCAGCTTTCAGCCACATATTCACCACTGATGCACATCGTTGTGGAAATAGCACCTATAGGACTGATTTAGTTTTAGATGCCTTCAATTTCTCTGGACATGGTGCTTTTATATTCTACAAGATCTTCATGTGCAAAAAATGGAAAATGATGCTGAATGAAGGGACTGACAGTGTGGCAAAACAAATTTGTTATCATAGCATGTTTGGAACCTTTAAAGAAGACTTTGGAATTTTGTCGACCATAACTAATTTAGCAAGCTGGAACACACGTGAGGAAATGGGACCTGTATTTAAAAAAGTCAACACTGAAGGGACTCTAATAGAATTTGAACCTGTCAAGCAAAGATTTTACTCGAAGCTTTCTCAAGCAAACATGACGGGATTACTAACTACATCAAATACTCAATTAACCTCTGTACCAGTTTTTGCTGGTAGAACAAAACGGAAGTATGGTGATGCTTTTCTTGATTACTTGGTGTCAGAGAAAAGCAAATCTGCAGGAGGAAGATCCTTACAAAACCTGCAGCACCTCGTCCGATTCCAAAAAAACCGGATAGTGACGGCAATAAACGATGGCGTATGGTAATCGACTACAGAAAACTTAACGAAAAAACAGTCGGCGACGCATACCCCATGCCCGATATCACGGAAATCCTTGACCAGCTTGGCTCAGCTAAATACTTTTCCACATTCGACCTTGCTTCCGGGTTCCACCAAATTCCCATGCATCCGGACCACAGCACGAAAACTGCATTTTCGACACCTAGAGGCCATTATGAATTTTCTCGTATGCCCTTCGGACTAAAGAACGCCCCCGCCACGTTTCAAAGGCTCATGGACCAAGTCCTTCTAGGCCTACAAGGCAACGAGATGTTCGTATATTTAGATGACATAGTTATTTACGCTCGAAACTTGCAAGAACATGAAATTAAATTTCGGAAATTAATGAAGCGACTAACCGCTGCTGGTTTAACTCTACAGCCAGACAAGTGCGAATTCTTGCGCAAGGAAGTCGTTTACCTCGGACACCTCATAACTGAGTCAGGAGTAAAACCTGACCCTGGTAAATTAATAGCTGTAAAAGAGTATCCTGTCCCCAAAAGTCCCAAAAACGTTAGACAGTTCCTTGGCCTTTTAGGTTATTACCGAAGATTTGTTCCAAATTTTGGAAAAATTGCTAAATGCCTTAACAATTTAACGAAGAAGGATACCCCTTTCATCTGGACGTCCGAACACCAATCTGCCTTTGAAACCTTACGCGATTGTTTATGCAAAGAACCAATTCTACAACACCCGGACTTCAACAAACCATTCACGCTCACTACAGACGCGTCAAAATTCGCGATAGGTGCAGTTCTCAGTCAAGATAAAGACGGTGCCGACCTACCGGTAGCATACGCATCCCGAGCCCTCAAGCCCGCTGAATTAAACTACTCGGTACCTGATAAAGAATTCTTAGCCGCCTACTGGAGTATGAATCACTTCCGCCCCTACATCTATGGTCAGAAGTTCACTTTAATAACAGACCACGAGCCACTCAAATGGGTAAAAAGCGTCAAGAAGCCTAATTCCCGTTTATTACGATGGAGCTTAGAACTAGCAGAGTACGACTTCGATACGAAATACAAGTCCGGAAAATCTAATACCAACGCTGATGCTCTGTCCAGGAACGCACCGCCCGACACCGCTCAAATTCTTCCCATAGATGCAAAACGCCCCCGTCCAACGACTGAAGCCTCTAGCGATAAACCAAAAAAACGCACTAAAAAGACTCATCAGTACCCCAGACGCCCTCGACAGACCACAGACGAGTCCACCAACCCAGCTCCACTGATACACCCTAAAATCTCACAACCCTGTAAGATGATATACTCCTCTGATGCCTCTGATTCCTCTGATCTCTCCGACGATGAGTTCAGCGATAAAGAAACTCCGTTGCTCAAAACCCCCCTCGTTACCCCGGCACCGATCCCAGAACATCACCAACCTAAACGCCATCGCGAAACAAATTCTTCAACAAATCCTGGGCCTCATAAAAGACCATACCTGAGCTATTTTTCAGATTCTTCCCTTAGCTCGGATGACTTACAGACCCCAGAAACTGAATCAGGAACCGATGACCTTTGTCCAACCACCGATTTACCGGGCCCTGCTTATAGCGATTTCCTCATAGAAAGCGAAACTTTTCCTCTCATGCGTAATAGACGTATCAAAGAAATAAAAGCTGACCTATTACAGCAAAAGGATAACTTGGCTCATTGCATATCGGCTGACTGCCAAATGTCAAAAGGAATCGCTTCAGAACTGACAGAACGTAGATTCATAAACCGCGAACAACTTAGAGAATTCGACCCGACTGTGACTGACGTTATTTCTGTGGTACATGGTAACCGGAAAATCTATAACCTAGTTACGAAATCCAAATACAGCGACAAACCCTTGCCCCACGTTTTTTTTGACACCTTGGTTAACTTTAGGAAAACCTTGCAAGAAGATGGCGTAACATCCGTCTCGATACCATTGATAGGTTGCGGACTTGACAAATTAGAATGGAGCGCGGTACGCAGAATGATCCATTACGTTTTCAAAAATTCGAAAATAAGAATCACCGTTTGCCGCCTCGACTCTCCGCTTCCTGCCACCGCGCGCCCCTGCATTACACCCCCACCCGTTTATACTAACCTCCCTGACCCTGTCCCTTCCACATCTGGATTACCCCCCCGCCGCCATCTGCGAAAGGAATCGGAACGTCCGACTAAACCTGCAGCACCTCGTCCGATTCCACCTCCACCCCCACCCACTGACGTCATCATGCCCTCCCCTGTCGGGCCTCCGCGTCCCGCTAGGAGATACCCCCCCGCTACTTCCAGGCCGACGAACCCTTCCTTACACTCCTGTTCCCCTCCCCCCTCGCCCCTCCCGCCCACCTCTGATAACGACGACAGTTCCGACTTGCTCACAGACGCTGAATACTATACGTGCACTCAACAATTCGACTCCCATATGGAAATTACTGACCATAACCATGACAGTGCTCTCAACACTAACGATGATCAAATTAATGACCCTCACGGTTTCGCATATTTTATTGACAACTTGGACGACATACCAGTATCGGACAATGTCAAAGATACCAATGATGGACTTTTGATGCTCAAAACCAACTATGCGCACTTCATATCGACAGACTGCGCTTGGATCAAAGGTATACCAGCCCAACTTGCCGGCGAGAATATGATAGACCCAAAAATAGTAATGAGGCCTCGTCAGCGAAAATTTGATATCATTGAATCTAAGCACAATAGTCGACGTATTTTCACCCTAGTGTTGAAAACAAAAGGCTCAGATAAAAGCAATCTATACGATATCTTCAAGCTATTGTCCAAACTGAAAACGGCTTTAGCCGATTCAAACCTAAAGTCTCTTGCCCTCCCGATAACCGATGACAGTTTAGACGCTCTCGATCCTCGCGTTATCCGAAAACTTCTATCCTATATTTTCGCAGACTTGGAAATTCAAATCATCCTTTGTCGAAACACGACTGTCATCCCAGACGAATGTTTACGAAAAGAAATAATCAGAGAATGCCACGAATCGTTGATCGGCGGTCATCAAGGTGTCACTAAAATATATAACCGCATTAGACAAAAGTATTTTTGGCCCCGTATGAAAGAACAAATCCAAGATTCCATAAGAACTTGCGAGAGTTGCCAAAGAAAAAAATTGGTCAGAGTAAAAACCAAATTGCCAATGATGATAACGGACACGCCTGCCGATGCATTCGACAAAGTGGCATTAGATATTGTTGGACCTCTACCCCTTACTAAATCGAACAACAAATATCTTTTGACAATACAATGCAATTTGACAAAATTCCTGGACGCCATCCCTTTACCTGATGCCACCGCCAAAACTATAGGCGCAGCATTCGCAAAAGAATACATTACACGTTACGGTGCTCCTCGAGCAATACTCACAGACCAAGGACAGAATTTTATGAGCACAGTCATCAAACATCTTTGTAAACTTTTCAAAATTAAGCAAATACGAACCACAGCTTACCGCCCACAGTCTAACGGATCGCTAGAACGCAGTCACCTTGTTCTCACTGAGCACATCAAACACTACACGGATGCTGGTAAAGACTGGGACGATTACATCCGCTTTGCAATCTTTTGTTATAACACCGCGAAGCACGAAGGTACTAACTTCACCCCCCACCAACTAATTTTTGGCTCTCAAGCCAGACTCCCAACAGACGCGAACCCTGCCAGCGCGTATACTCGTTCCTACGATTCCTTCCTTCTAGACTTAATCGCTAATCTATCCAGCATACGAAAACACGCCGCGTCCAACCTACAACAAGCAAAGCATCGTTCCAAGACGTATTACGACCGTAACGTCAACAGCCAAAATTTCGAAGCAGGTCAAAAGGTCTATCTACTGAACGAAACCCGATCCAAATTCGACGACCACTATAAAGGAGCGTAAACGATTAAGCGTATAATTAACAATATCAACGCTGAAATTTGGATTACCCCCCAAAAAACTAAAATCGTTCATTTCAATGAATTGAAATTGGCACAAGAAGAAAGCAATTGAAATAAAAAAAAAAAAAAAAAATCAACAGCCATATGCTACCAAATTGCCTGCGATCGCGTTACATTATGTCTCATACTCTTGCATATCGTTGCAGGTGCAGTGCTCTCGACAGCAAGACAGACGATTCGACTAACGTCGCGATTAAGCAACTGAATCAGAACCCGGGAATCTTCTTCGAACAATTGCAAGACCTACGTACATATAACAAAGAATGGACTTTACTGAACTACATGAACCTCCAATATTTATTCGACCGACTTGACCAAACATCAGAATTCTCAACCATAATAGAAGGTAAATGCTCTGTCGCCAAAAACTACTGTTACACCGGTGACCATATTCAAATGTTGGCTGATAGAATAAAAACCATGAAACTATACCAAAACCGAATAGAATATTTAGTTGGCCATCGCGCAAGCGAATCCACTCACTCCGAACTTGCTAAATTAGCCCACCATCGCGGAACACGAGGCGCGATTAATTTCATTGGTAGCGTATCAAAATCCTTATTCGGCACCCTAGACGTAAAAGACGGAGAATATTTTAACCAACAAATTGACAACTTGTACAACGACAGTAGACACTTAGCATCCCTGCTTAACAAACAGACAAATATCGTACAGTCAACGTTGGGCGTCTACGGGAAAGAAATCAACAGCATGATAAGCCACGACCGCGAACAACATAAATTACTCACGGCCCTCTCGACTGATGCAGCTATTTCAAAAGCCTTAATCGCCAACGATATGATGGCCGTGACCCAGGAAATTGGTATGGAATTGCAAACCCTCTTTTAAACTTCTTAAGTGGGTTTGCACTGAGGAGGAAAGAACTACGACTGGGACATCATGTTATGCCTATTGAGAAAAGGAACAACCAAGAAAAGGATGTCTCATTGGCTCAACACGGTATCTATGGCGTTCACCATCCATTGTGTGAGGGTGTTTCATTTCCACCTGAAAAAAGATCATCAATGCCACAAAGCTTGGGACCAATGGCAGCTCTCTTGTGTTACATGAAAGCAGACAGGCAATATTTGAAGAAATGGGCTGAAGCTGTTAAGCGGGACTTTGCTCATTTTCCTGACATAGATGCAGTAATGTCCATTATCAGAGAAAAAGAACCATTGGAAGTCAGATCAATAATAACTTTGATAGGAGACATAGCATTGATTGCTTCAACAAGACAAGCCCAAAGAATGTTCCCACCACCAGCAGCTTTCAGCCACATATTCACCACTGATGCACATCGTTGTGGAAATAGCACCTATAGGACTGATTTAGTTTTAGATGCCTTCAATTTCTCTGGACATGGTGCTTTTATATTCTACAAGATCTTCATGTGCAAAAAATGGAAAATGATGCTGAATGAAGGGACTGACAGTGTGGCAAAACAAATTTGTTATCATAGCATGTTTGGAACCTTTAAAGAAGACTTTGGAATTTTGTCGACCATAACTAATTTAGCAAGCTGAAACACACGTGAGGAAATGGGACCTGTATTTAAAAAAGTCAACACTGAAGGGACTCTAATAGAATTTGAACCTGTCAAGCAAAGATTTTACTCGAAGCTTTCTCAAGCAAACATGACGGGATTACTAACTACATCAAATACTCAATTAACCTCTGTACCAGTTTTTGCTGGTAGAACAAAACGGAAGTATGGTGATGCTTTTCTTGATTACTTGGTGTCAGAGAAAAGCAAATCTGCAGGAGGAAGATCCTTACAAAACCTGCAGCACCTCGTCCGATTCCAAAAAAACCGGATAGTGACGGCAATGAACGATGGCGTATGGTAATCGACTACAGAAAACTTAACGAAAAAACAGTCGGCGACGCATACCCCATGCCCGATATCACGGAAATCCTTGACCAGCTTGGCTCAGCTAAATACTTTTCCACATTCGACCTTGCTTCCGGGTTCCACCAAATTCCCATGCATCCGGACCACAGCACGAAAACTGCATTTTCGACACCTAGAGGCCATTATGAATTTTCTCGTATGCCCTTCGGACTAAAGAACGCCCCCGCCACGTTTCAAAGGCTCATGGACCAAGTCCTTCTAGGCCTACAAGGCAACGAGATGTTCGTATATTTAGATGACATAGTTATTTACGCTCGAAACTTGCAAGAACATGAAATTAAATTTCGGAAATTAATGAAGCGACTAACCGCTGCTGGTTTAACTCTACAGCCAGACAAGTGCGAATTCTTGCGCAAGGAAGTCGTTTACCTCGGACACCTCATAACTGAGTCAGGAGTAAAACCTGACCCTGGTAAATTAATAGCTGTAAAAGAGTATCCTGTCCCCAAAAGTCCCAAAAACGTTAGACAGTTCCTTGGCCTTTTAGGTTATTACCGAAGATTTGTTCCAAATTTTGGAAAAATTGCTAAATGCCTTAACAATTTAACGAAGAAGGATACCCCTTTCATCTGGACGTCCGAACACCAATCTGCCTTTGAAACCTTACGCGATTGTTTATGCAAAGAACCAATTCTACAACACCCGGACTTCAACAAACCATTCACGCTCACTACAGACGCGTCAAAATTCGCGATAGGTGCAGTTCTCAGTCAAGATAAAGACGGTGCCGACCTACCGGTAGCATACGCATCCCGAGCCCTCAAGCCCGCTGAATTAAACTACTCGGTACCTGATAAAGAATTCTTAGCCGCCTACTGGAGTATGAATCACTTCCGCCCCTACATCTATGGTCAGAAGTTCACTTTAATAACAGACCACGAGCCACTCAAATGGGTAAAAAGCGTCAAGAAGCCTAATTCCCGTTTATTACGATGGAGCTTAGAACTAGCAGAGTACGACTTCGATACGAAATACAAGTCCGGAAAATCTAATACCAACGCTGATGCTCTGTCCAGGAACGCACCGCCCGACACCGCTCAAATTCTTCCCATAGATGCAAAACGCCCCCGTCCAACGACTGAAGCCTCTAGCGATAAACCAAAAAAACGCACTAAAAAGACTCATCAGTACCCCAGACGCCCTCGACAGACCACAGACGAGTCCACCAACCCAGCTCCACTGATACACCCTAAAATCTCACAACCCTGTAAGATGATATACTCCTCTGATGCCTCTGATTCCTCTGATCTCTCCGACGATGAGTTCAGCGATAAAGAAACTCCGTTGCTCAAAACCCCCCTCGTTACCCCGGCACCGATCCCAGAACATCACCAACCTAAACGCCATCGCGAAACAAATTCTTCAACAAATCCTGGGCCTCATAAAAGACCATACCTGAGCTATTTTTCAGATTCTTCCCTTAGCTCGGATGACTTACAGACCCCAGAAACTGAATCAGGAACCGATGACCTTTGTCCAACCACCGATTTACCGGGCCCTGCTTATAGCGATTTCCTCATAGAAAGCGAAACTTTTCCTCTCATGCGTAATAGACGTATCAAAGAAATAAAAGCTGACCTATTACAGCAAAAGGATAACTTGGCTCATTGCATATCGGCTGACTGCCAAATGTCAAAAGGAATCGCTTCAGAACTGACAGAACGTAGATTCATAAACCGCGAACAACTTAGAGAATTCGACCCGACTGTGACTGACGTTATTTCTGTGGTACATGGTAACCGGAAAATCTATAACCTAGTTACGAAATCCAAATACAGCGACAAACCCTTGCCCCACGTTTTTTTTGACACCTTGGTTAACTTTAGGAAAACCTTGCAAGAAGATGGCGTAACATCCGTCTCGATACCATTGATAGGTTGCGGACTTGACAAATTAGAATGGAGCGCGGTACGCAGAATGATCCATTACGTTTTCAAAAATTCGAAAATAAGAATCACCGTTTGCCGCCTCGACTCTCCGCTTCCTGCCACCGCGCGCCCCTGCATTACACCCCCACCCGTTTATACTAACCTCCCTGACCCTGTCCCTTCCACATCTGGATTACCCCCCCGCCGCCATCTGCGAAAGGAATCGGAACGTCCGACTAAACCTGCAGCACCTCGTCCGATTCCACCTCCACCCCCACCCACTGACGTCATCATGCCCTCCCCTGTCGGGCCTCCGCGTCCCGCTAGGAGATACCCCCCCGCTACTTCCAGGCCGACGAACCCTTCCTTACACTCCTGTTCCCCTCCCCCCTCGCCCCTCCCGCCCACCTCTGATAACGACGACAGTTCCGACTTGCTCACAGACGCTGAATACTATACGTGCACTCAACAATTCGACTCCCATATGGAAATTACTGACCATAACCATGACAGTGCTCTCAACACTAACGATGATCAAATTAATGACCCTCACGGTTTCGCATATTTTATTGACAACTTGGACGACATACCAGTATCGGACAATGTCAAAGATACCAATGATGGACTTTTGATGCTCAAAACCAACTATGCGCACTTCATATCGACAGACTGCGCTTGGATCAAAGGTATACCAGCCCAACTTGCCGGCGAGAATATGATAGACCCAAAAATAGTAATGAGGCCTCGTCAGCGAAAATTTGATATCATTGAATCTAAGCACAATAGTCGACGTATTTTCACCCTAGTGTTGAAAACAAAAGGCTCAGATAAAAGCAATCTATACGATATCTTCAAGCTATTGTCCAAACTGAAAACGGCTTTAGCCGATTCAAACCTAAAGTCTCTTGCCCTCCCGATAACCGATGACAGTTTAGACGCTCTCGATCCTCGCGTTATCCGAAAACTTCTATCCTATATTTTCGCAGACTTGGAAATTCAAATCATCCTTTGTCGAAACACGACTGTCATCCCAGACGAATGTTTACGAAAAGAAATAATCAGAGAATGCCACGAATCGTTGATCGGCGGTCATCAAGGTGTCACTAAAATATATAACCGCATTAGACAAAAGTATTTTTGGCCCCGTATGAAAGAACAAATCCAAGATTCCATAAGAACTTGCGAGAGTTGCCAAAGAAAAAAATTGGTCAGAGTAAAAACCAAATTGCCAATGATGATAACGGACACGCCTGCCGATGCATTCGACAAAGTGGCATTAGATATTGTTGGACCTCTACCCCTTACTAAATCGAACAACAAATATCTTTTGACAATACAATGCAATTTGACAAAATTCCTGGACGCCATCCCTTTACCTGATGCCACCGCCAAAACTATAGGCGCAGCATTCGCAAAAGAATACATTACACGTTACGGTGCTCCTCGAGCAATACTCACAGACCAAGGACAGAATTTTATGAGCACAGTCATCAAACATCTTTGTAAACTTTTCAAAATTAAGCAAATACGAACCACAGCTTACCGCCCACAGTCTAACGGATCGCTAGAACGCAGTCACCTTGTTCTCACTGAGCACATCAAACACTACACGGATGCTGGTAAAGACTGGGACGATTACATCCGCTTTGCAATCTTTTGTTATAACACCGCGAAGCACGAAGGTACTAACTTCACCCCCCACCAACTAATTTTTGGCTCTCAAGCCAGACTCCCAACAGACGCGAACCCTGCCAGCGCGTATACTCGTTCCTACGATTCCTTCCTTCTAGACTTAATCGCTAATCTATCCAGCATACGAAAACACGCCGCGTCCAACCTACAACAAGCAAAGCATCGTTCCAAGACGTATTACGACCGTAACGTCAACAGCCAAAATTTCGAAGCAGGTCAAAAGGTCTATCTACTGAACGAAACCCGATCCAAATTCGACGACCACTATAAAGGAGCGTATACGATTAAGCGTATAATTAACAATATCAACGCTGAAATTTGGATTACCCCCCAAAAAACTAAAATCGTTCATTTCAATGAATTGAAATTGGCACAAGAAGAAAGCAATTGAAATAAAAAAAAAAAAAAAAATCAACAGCCATATGCTACCAAATTGCCTGCGATCGCGTTACATTACGTCTCATACTCTTGCATATCGTTGCAGGTGCAGTGCTCTCGACAGCAAGACAGACGATTCGACTAACGTCGCGATTAAGCAACTGAATCAGAACCCGGGAATCTTCTTCGAACAATTGCAAGACCTACGTACATATAACAAAGAATGGACTTTACTGAACTACATAGACCTCCAATATTTATTCGACCGACTTGACCAAACATCAGAATTCTTAACCATAATAGAAGGTAAATGCTCTGTCGCCAAAAACTACTGTTACACCGGTGACCATATTCAAATGTTGGCTGATAGAATAAAAACCATGAAACTATACCAAAACCGAATAGAATATTTAGTTGGCCATCGCGCAAGCGAATCCACTCACTCCGAACTTGCTAAATTAGCCCACCATCGCGGAACACGAGGCGCGATTAATTTCATTGGTAGCGTATCAAAATCCTTATTCGGCACCCTAGACGTAAAAGACGGAGAATATTTTAACCAACAAATTGACAACTTGTACAACGACAGTAGACACTTAGCATCCCTGCTTAACAAACAGACAAATATCGTACAGTCAACGTTGGGCGTCTACGGGAAAGAAATCAACAGCATGATAAGCCACGACCGCGAACAACATAAATTACTCACGGCCCTCTCGACTGATGCAGCTATTTCAAAAGCCTTAATCGCCAACGATATGATGGCCGTGACCCAGGAAATTGGTATGGAATTGCAAACCCTCTTTTAAACTTCTTAAGTGGGTTTGCACTGAGGAGGAAAGAACTACGACTGGGACATCATGTTATGCCTATTGAGAAAAGGAACAACCAAGAAAAGGATGTCTCATTGGCTCAACACGGTATCTATGGCGTTCACCATCCATTGTGTGAGGGTGTTTCATTTCCACCTGAAAAAAGATCATCAATGCCACAAAGCTTGGGACCAATGGCAGCTCTCTTGTGTTACATGAAAGCAGACAGGCAATATTTGAAGAAATGGGCTGAAGCTGTTAAGCGGGACTTTGCTCATTTTCCTGACATAGATGCAGTAATGTCCATTATCAGAGAAAAAGAACCATTGGAAGTCAGATCATTAATAACTTTGATAGGAGACATAGCATTGATTGCTTCAACAAGACAAGCCCAAAGAATGTTCCCACCACCAGCAGCTTTCAGCCACATATTCACCACTGATGCACATCGTTGTGGAAATAGCACCTATAGGACTGATTTAGTTTTAGATGCCTTCAATTTCTCTGGACATGGTGCTTTTATATTCTACAAGATCTTCATGTGCAAAAAATGGAAAATGATGCTGAATGAAGGGACTGACAGTGTGGCAAAACAAATTTGTTATCATAGCATGTTTGGAACCTTTAAAGAAGACTTTGGAATTTTGTCGACCATAACTAATTTAGCAAGCTGAAACACACGTGAGGAAATGGGACCTGTATTTAAAAAAGTCAACACTGAAGGGACTCTAATAGAATTTGAACCTGTCAAGCAAAGATTTTACTCGAAGCTTTCTCAAGCAAACATGACGGGATTACTAACTACATCAAATACTCAATTAACCTCTGTACCAGTTTTTGCTGGTAGAACAAAACGGAAGTATGGTGATGCTTTTCTTGATTACTTGGTGTCAGAGAAAAGCAAATCTGCAGGAGGAAGATCCTTACAAAACCTGCAGCACCTCGTCCGATTCCAAAAAAACCGGATAGTGACGGCAATGAACGATGGCGTATGGTAATCGACTACAGAAAACTTAACGAAAAAACAGTCGGCGACGCATACCCCATGCCCGATATCACGGAAATCCTTGACCAGCTTGGCTCAGCTAAATACTTTTCCACATTCGACCTTGCTTCCGGGTTCCACCAAATTCCCATGCATCCGGACCACAGCACGAAAACTGCATTTTCGACACCTAGAGGCCATTATGAATTTTCTCGTATGCCCTTCGGACTAAAGAACGCCCCCGCCACGTTTCAAAGGCTCATGGACCAAGTCCTTCTAGGCCTACAAGGCAACGAGATGTTCGTATATTTAGATGACATAGTTATTTACGCTCGAAACTTGCAAGAACATGAAATTAAATTTCGGAAATTAATGAAGCGACTAACCGCTGCTGGTTTAACTCTACAGCCAGACAAGTGCGAATTCTTGCGCAAGGAAGTCGTTTACCTCGGACACCTCATAACTGAGTCAGGAGTAAAACCTGACCCTGGTAAATTAATAGCTGTAAAAGAGTATCCTGTCCCCAAAAGTCCCAAAAACGTTAGACAGTTCCTTGGCCTTTTAGGTTATTACCGAAGATTTGTTCCAAATTTTGGAAAAATTGCTAAATGCCTTAACAATTTAACGAAGAAGGATACCCCTTTCATCTGGACGTCCGAACACCAATCTGCTTTTGAAACCTTACGCGATTGTTTATGCAAAGAACCAATTCTACAACACCCGGACTTCAACAAACCATTCACGCTCACTACAGACGCGTCAAAATTCGCGATAGGTGCAGTTCTCAGTCAAGATAAAGACGGTGCCGACCTACCGGTAGCATACGCATCCCGAGCCCTCAAGCCCGCTGAATTAAACTACTCGGTACCTGATAAAGAATTCTTAGCCGCCTACTGGAGTATGAATCACTTCCGCCCCTACATCTATGGTCAGAAGTTCACTTTAATAACAGACCACGAGCCACTCAAATGGGTAAAAAGCGTCAAGAAGCCTAATTCCCGTTTATTACGATGGAGCTTAGAACTAGCAGAGTACGACTTCGATACGAAATACAAGTCCGGAAAATCTAATACCAACGCTGATGCTCTGTCCAGGAACGCACCGCCCGACACCGCTCAAATTCTTCCCATAGATGCAAAACGCCCCCGTCCAACGACTGAAGCCTCTAGCGATAAACCAAAAAAACGCACTAAAAAGACTCATCAGTACCCCAGACGCCCTCGACAGACCACAGACGAGTCCACCAACCCAGCTCCACTGATACACCCTAAAATCTCACAACCCTGTAAGATGATATACTCCTCTGATGCCTCTGATTCCTCTGATCTCTCCGACGATGAGTTCAGCGATAAAGAAACTCCGTTGCTCAAAACCCCCCTCGTTACCCCGGCACCGATCCCAGAACATCACCAACCTAAACGCCATCGCGAAACAAATTCTTCAACAAATCCTGGGCCTCATAAAAGACCATACCTGAGCTATTTTTCAGATTCTTCCCTTAGCTCGGATGACTTACAGACCCCAGAAACTGAATCAGGAACCGATGACCTTTGTCCAACCACCGATTTACCGGGCCCTGCTTATAGCGATTTCCTCATAGAAAGCGAAACTTTTCCTCTCATGCGTAATAGACGTATCAAAGAAATAAAAGCTGACCTATTACAGCAAAAGGATAACTTGGCTCATTGCATATCGGCTGACTGCCAAATGTCAAAAGGAATCGCTTCAGAACTGACAGAACGTAGATTCATAAACCGCGAACAACTTAGAGAATTCGACCCGACTGTGACTGACGTTATTTCTGTGGTACATGGTAACCGGAAAATCTATAACCTAGTTACGAAATCCAAATACAGCGACAAACCCTTGCCCCACGTTTTTTTTGACACCTTGGTTAACTTTAGGAAAACCTTGCAAGAAGATGGCGTAACATCCGTCTCGATACCATTGATAGGTTGCGGACTTGACAAATTAGAATGGAGCGCGGTACGCAGAATGATCCATTACGTTTTCAAAAATTCGAAAATAAGAATCACCGTTTGCCGCCTCGACTCTCCGCTTCCTGCCACCGCGCGCCCCTGCATTACACCCCCACCCGTTTATACTAACCTCCCTGACCCTGTCCCTTCCACATCTGGATTACCCCCCCGCCGCCATCTGCGAAAGGAATCGGAACGTCCGACTAAACCTGCAGCACCTCGTCCGATTCCACCTCCACCCCCACCCACTGACGTCATCATGCCCTCCCCTGTCGGGCCTCCGCGTCCCGCTAGGAGATACCCCCCCGCTACTTCCAGGCCGACGAACCCTTCCTTACACTCCTGTTCCCCTCCCCCCTCGCCCCTCCCGCCCACCTCTGATAACGACGACAGTTCCGACTTGCTCACAGACGCTGAATACTATACGTGCACTCAACAATTCGACTCCCATATGGAAATTACTGACCATAACCATGACAGTGCTCTCAACACTAACGATGATCAAATTAATGACCCTCACGGTTTCGCATATTTTATTGACAACTTGGACGACATACCAGTATCGGACAATGTCAAAGATACCAATGATGGACTTTTGATGCTCAAAACCAACTATGCGCACTTCATATCGACAGACTGCGCTTGGATCAAAGGTATACCAGCCCAACTTGCCGGCGAGAATATGATAGACCCAAAAATAGTAATGAGGCCTCGTCAGCGAAAATTTGATATCATTGAATCTAAGCACAATAGTCGACGTATTTTCACCCTAGTGTTGAAAACAAAAGGCTCAGATAAAAGCAATCTATACGATATCTTCAAGCTATTGTCCAAACTGAAAACGGCTTTAGCCGATTCAAACCTAAAGTCTCTTGCCCTCCCGATAACCGATGACAGTTTAGACGCTCTCGATCCTCGCGTTATCCGAAAACTTCTATCCTATATTTTCGCAGACTTGGAAATTCAAATCATCCTTTGTCGAAACACGACTGTCATCCCAGACGAATGTTTACGAAAAGAAATAATCAGAGAATGCCACGAATCGTTGATCGGCGGTCATCAAGGTGTCACTAAAATATATAACCGCATTAGACAAAAGTATTTTTGGCCCCGTATGAAAGAACAAATCCAAGATTCCATTAGAACTTGCGTGAGTTGCCAAAGAAAAAAATTGGTCAGAGTAAAAACCAAATTGCCAATGATGATAACGGACACGCCTGCCGATGCATTCGACAAAGTGGCATTAGATATTGTTGGACCTCTACCCCTTACTAAATCGAACAACAAATATCTTTTGACAATACAATGCAATTTGACAAAATTCCTGGACGCCATCCCTTTACCTGATGCCACCGCCAAAACTATAGGCGCAGCATTCGCAAAAGAATACATTACACGTTACGGTGCTCCTCGAGCAATACTCACAGACCAAGGACAGAATTTTATGAGCACAGTCATCAAACATCTTTGTAAACTTTTCAAAATTAAGCAAATACGAACCACAGCTTACCGCCCACAGTCTAACGGATCGCTAGAACGCAGTCACCTTGTTCTCACTGAGCACATCAAACACTACACGGATGCTGGTAAAGACTGGGACGATTACATCCGCTTTGCAATCTTTTGTTATAACACCGCGAAGCACGAAGGTACTAACTTCACCCCCCACCAACTAATTTTTGGCTCTCAAGCCAGACTCCCAACAGACGCGAACCCTGCCAGCGCGTATACTCGTTCCTACGATTCCTTCCTTCTAGACTTAATCGCTAATCTATCCAGCATACGAAAACACGCCGCGTCCAACCTACAACAAGCAAAGCATCGTTCCAAGACGTATTACGACCGTAACGTCAACAGCCAAAATTTCGAAGCAGGTCAAAAGGTCTATCTACTGAACGAAACCCGATCCAAATTCGACGACCACTATAAAGGAGCGTATACGATTAAGCGTATAATTAACAATATCAACGCTGAAATTTGGATTACCCCCCAAAAAACTAAAATCGTTCATTTCAATGAATTGAAATTGGCACAAGAAGAAAGCAATTGAAATAAAAAAAAAAAAAAAAAAATCAACAGCCATATGCTACCAAATTGCCTGCGATCGCGTTACATTATGTCTCATACTCTTGCATATCGTTGCAGGTGCAGTGCTCTCGACAGCAAGACAGACGATTCGACTAACGTCGCGATTAAGCAACTGAATCAGAACCCGGGAATCTTCTTCGAACAATTGCAAGACCTACGTACATATAACAAAGAATGGACTTTACTGAACTACATAGACCTCCAATATTTATTCGACCGACTTGACCAAACATCAGAATTCTTAACCATAATAGAAGGTAAATGCTCTGTCGCCAAAAACTACTGTTACACCGGTGACCATATTCAAATGTTGGCTGATAGAATAAAAACCATGAAACTATACCAAAACCGAATAGAATATTTAGTTGGCCATCGCGCAAGCGAATCCACTCACTCCGAACTTGCTAAATTAGCCCACCATCGCGGAACACGAGGCGCGATTAATTTCATTGGTAGCGTATCAAAATCCTTATTCGGCACCCTAGACGTAAAAGACGGAGAATATTTTAACCAACAAATTGACAACTTGTACAACGACAGTAGACACTTAGCATCCCTGCTTAACAAACAGACAAATATCGTACAGTCAACGTTGGGCGTCTACGGGAAAGAAATCAACAGCATGATAAGCCACGACCGCGAACAACATAAATTACTCACGGCCCTCTCGACTGATGCAGCTATTTCAAAAGCCTTAATCGCCAACGATATGATGGCCGTGACCCAGGAAATTGGTATGGAATTGCAAACCCTCTTTTAAACTTCTTAAGTGGGTTTGCACTGAGGAGGAAAGAACTACGACTGGGACATCATGTTATGCCTATTGAGAAAAGGAACAACCAAGAAAAGGATGTCTCATTGGCTCAACACGGTATCTATGGCGTTCACCATCCATTGTGTGAGGGTGTTTCATTTCCACCTGAAAAAAGATCATCAATGCCACAAAGCTTGGGACCAATGGCAGCTCTCTTGTGTTACATGAAAGCAGACAGGCAATATTTGAAGAAATGGGCTGAAGCTGTTAAGCGGGACTTTGCTCATTTTCCTGACATAGATGCAGTAATGTCCATTATCAGAGAAAAAGAACCATTGGAAGTCAGATCATTAATAACTTTGATAGGAGACATAGCATTGATTGCTTCAACAAGACAAGCCCAAAGAATGTTCCCACCACCAGCAGCTTTCAGCCACATATTCACCACTGATGCACATCGTTGTGGAAATAGCACCTATAGGACTGATTTAGTTTTAGATGCCTTCAATTTCTCTGGACATGGTGCTTTTATATTCTACAAGATCTTCATGTGCAAAAAATGGAAAATGATGCTGAATGAAGGGACTGACAGTGTGGCAAAACAAATTTGTTATCATAGCATGTTTGGAACCTTTAAAGAAGACTTTGGAATTTTGTCGACCATAACTAATTTAGCAAGCTGGAACACACGTGAGGAAATGGGACCTGTATTTAAAAAAGTCAACACTGAAGGGACTCTAATAGAATTTGAACCTGTCAAGCAAAGATTTTACTCGAAGCTTTCTCAAGCAAACATGACGGGATTACTAACTACATCAAATACTCAATTAACCTCTGTACCAGTTTTTGCTGGTAGAACAAAACGGAAGTATGGTGATGCTTTTCTTGATTACTTGGTGTCAGAGAAAAGCAGATCTGCAGGAGGAAGATCCTTACAAAACCTGCAGCACCTCGTCCGATTCCAAAAAAACCGGATAGTGACGGCAATAAACGATGGCGTATGGTAATCGACTACAGAAAACTTAACGAAAAAACAGTCGGCGACGCATACCCCATGCCCGATATCACGGAAATCCTTGACCAGCTTGGCTCAGCTAAATACTTTTCCACATTCGACCTTGCTTCCGGGTTCCACCAAATTCCCATGCATCCGGACCACAGCACGAAAACTGCATTTTCGACACCTAGAGGCCATTATGAATTTTCTCGTATGCCCTTCGGACTAAAGAACGCCCCCGCCACGTTTCAAAGGCTCATGGACCAAGTCCTTCTAGGCCTACAAGGCAACGAGATGTTCGTATATTTAGATGACATAGTTATTTACGCTCGAAACTTGCAAGAACATGAAATTAAATTTCGGAAATTAATGAAGCGACTAACCGCTGCTGGTTTAACTCTACAGCCAGACAAGTGCGAATTCTTGCGCAAGGAAGTCGTTTACCTCGGACACCTCATAACTGAGTCAGGAGTAAAACCTGACCCTGGTAAATTAATAGCTGTAAAAGAGTATCCTGTCCCCAAAAGTCCCAAAAACGTTAGACAGTTCCTTGGCCTTTTAGGTTATTACCGAAGATTTGTTCCAAATTTTGGAAAAATTGCTAAATGCCTTAACAATTTAACGAAGAAGGATACCCCTTTCATCTGGACGTCCGAACACCAATCTGCCTTTGAAACCTTACGCGATTGTTTATGCAAAGAACCAATTCTACAACACCCGGACTTCAACAAACCATTCACGCTCACTACAGACGCGTCAAAATTCGCGATAGGTGCAGTTCTCAGTCAAGATAAAGACGGTGCCGACCTACCGGTAGCATACGCATCCCGAGCCCTCAAGCCCGCTGAATTAAACTACTCGGTACCTGATAAAGAATTCTTAGCCGCCTACTGGAGTATGAATCACTTCCGCCCCTACATCTATGGTCAGAAGTTCACTTTAATAACAGACCACGAGCCACTCAAATGGGTAAAAAGCGTCAAGAAGCCTAATTCCCGTTTATTACGATGGAGCTTAGAACTAGCAGAGTACGACTTCGATACGAAATACAAGTCCGGAAAATCTAATACCAACGCTGATGCTCTGTCCAGGAACGCACCGCCCGACACCGCTCAAATTCTTCCCATAGATGCAAAACGCCCCCGTCCAACGACTGAAGCCTCTAGCGATAAACCAAAAAAACGCACTAAAAAGACTCATCAGTACCCCAGACGCCCTCGACAGACCACAGACGAGTCCACCAACCCAGCTCCACTGATACACCCTAAAATCTCACAACCCTGTAAGATGATATACTCCTCTGATGCCTCTGATTCCTCTGATCTCTCCGACGATGAGTTCAGCGATAAAGAAACTCCGTTGCTCAAAACCCCCCTCGTTACCCCGGCACCGATCCCAGAACATCACCAACCTAAACGCCATCGCGAAACAAATTCTTCAACAAATCCTGGGCCTCATAAAAGACCATACCTGAGCTATTTTTCAGATTCTTCCCTTAGCTCGGATGACTTACAGACCCCAGAAACTGAATCAGGAACCGATGACCTTTGTCCAACCACCGATTTACCGGGCCCTGCTTATAGCGATTTCCTCATAGAAAGCGAAACTTTTCCTCTCATGCGTAATAGACGTATCAAAGAAATAAAAGCTGACCTATTACAGCAAAAGGATAACTTGGCTCATTGCATATCGGCTGACTGCCAAATGTCAAAAGGAATCGCTTCAGAACTGACAGAACGTAGATTCATAAACCGCGAACAACTTAGAGAATTCGACCCGACTGTGACTGACGTTATTTCTGTGGTACATGGTAACCGGAAAATCTATAACCTAGTTACGAAATCCAAATACAGCGACAAACCCTTGCCCCACGTTTTTTTTGACACCTTGGTTAACTTTAGGAAAACCTTGCAAGAAGATGGCGTAACATCCGTCTCGATACCATTGATAGGTTGCGGACTTGACAAATTAGAATGGAGCGCGGTACGCAGAATGATCCATTACGTTTTCAAAAATTCGAAAATAAGAATCACCGTTTGCCGCCTCGACTCTCCGCTTCCTGCCACCGCGCGCCCCTGCATTACACCCCCACCCGTTTATACTAACCTCCCTGACCCTGTCCCTTCCACATCTGGATTACCCCCCCGCCGCCATCTGCGAAAGGAATCGGAACGTCCGACTAAACCTGCAGCACCTCGTCCGATTCCACCTCCACCCCCACCCACTGACGTCATCATGCCCTCCCCTGTCGGGCCTCCGCGTCCCGCTAGGAGATACCCCCCCGCTACTTCCAGGCCGACGAACCCTTCCTTACACTCCTGTTCCCCTCCCCCCTCGCCCCTCCCGCCCACCTCTGATAACGACGACAGTTCCGACTTGCTCACAGACGCTGAATACTATACGTGCACTCAACAATTCGACTCCCATATGGAAATTACTGACCATAACCATGACAGTGCTCTCAACACTAACGATGATCAAATTAATGACCCTCACGGTTTCGCATATTTTATTGACAACTTGGACGACATACCAGTATCGGACAATGTCAAAGATACCAATGATGGACTTTTGATGCTCAAAACCAACTATGCGCACTTCATATCGACAGACTGCGCTTGGATCAAAGGTATACCAGCCCAACTTGCCGGCGAGAATATGATAGACCCAAAAATAGTAATGAGGCCTCGTCCGCGAAAATTTGATATCATTGAATCTAAGCACAATAGTCGACGTATTTTCACCCTAGTATTGAAAACAAAAGGCTCAGATAAAAGCAATCTATACGATATCTTCAAGCTATTGTCCAAACTGAAAACGGCTTTAGCCGATTCAAACCTAAAGTCTCTTGCCCTCCCGATAACCGATGACAGTTTAGACGCTCTCGATCCTCGCGTTATCCGAAAACTTCTATCCTATATTTTCGCAGACTTAGAAATTCAAATCATCCTTTGTCGAAACACGACTGTCATCCCAGACGAATGTTTACGAAAAGAAATAATCAGAGAATGCCACGAATCGTTGATCGGCGGTCATCAAGGTGTCACTAAAATATATAACCGCATTAGACAAAAGTATTTTTGGCCCCGTATGAAAGAACAAATCCAAGATTCCATAAGAACTTGCGAGAGTTGCCAAAGAAAAAAATTGGTCAGAGTAAAAACCAAATTGCCAATGATGATAACGGACACGCCTGCCGATGCATTCGACAAAGTGGCATTAGATATTGTTGGACCTCTACCCCTTACTAAATCGAACAACAAATATCTTTTGACAATACAATGCAATTTGACAAAATTCCTGGACGCCATCCCTTTACCTGATGCCACCGCCAAAACTATAGGCGCAGCATTCGCAAAAGAATACATTACACGTTACGGTGCTCCTCGAGCAATACTCACAGACCAAGGACAGAATTTTATGAGCACAGTCATCAAACATCTTTGTAAACTTTTCAAAATTAAGCAAATACGAACCACAGCTTACCGCCCACAGTCTAACGGATCGCTAGAACGCAGTCACCTTGTTCTCACTGAGCACATCAAACACTACACGGATGCTGGTAAAGACTGGGACGATTACATCCGCTTTGCAATCTTTTGTTATAACACCGCGAAGCACGAAGGTACTAACTTCACCCCCCACCAACTAATTTTTGGCTCTCAAGCCAGACTCCCAACAGACGCGAACCCTGCCAGCGCGTATACTCGTTCCTACGATTCCTTCCTTCTAGACTTAATCGCTAATCTATCCAGCATACGAAAACACGCCGCGTCCAACCTACAACAAGCAAAGCATCGTTCCAAGACGTATTACGACCGTAACGTCAACAGCCAAAATTTCGAAGCAGGTCAAAAGGTCTATCTACTGAACGAAACCCGATCCAAATTCGACGACCACTATAAAGGAGCGTATACGATTAAGCGTATAATTAACAATATCAACGCTGAAATTTGGATTACCCCCCAAAAAACTAAAATCGTTCATTTCAATAAATTGAAATTGGCACAAGAAGAAAGCAATTGAAATAAAAAAAAAAAAAAAAAATCAACAGCCATATGCTACCAAATTGCCTGCGATCGCGTTACATTACGTCTCATACTCTTGCATATCGTTGCAGGTGCAGTGCTCTCGACAGCAAGACAGACGATTCGACTAACGTCGCGATTAAGCAACTGAATCAGAACCCGGGAATCTTCTTCGAACAATTGCAAGACCTACGTACATATAACAAAGAATGGACTTTACTGAACTACTTAGACCTCCAATATTTATTCGACCGACTTGACCAAACATCAGAATTCTTAACCATAATAGAAGGTAAATGCTCTGTCGCCAAAAACTACTGTTACACCGGTGACCATATTCAAATGTTGGCTGATAGAATAAAAACCATGAAACTATACCAAAACCGAATAGAATATTTAGTTGGCCATCGCGCAAGCGAATCCACTCACTCCGAACTTGCTAAATTAGCCCACCATCGCGGAACACGAGGCGCGATTAATTTCATTGGTAGCGTATCAAAATCCTTATTCGGCACCCTAGACGTAAAAGACGGAGAATATTTTAACCAACAAATTGACAACTTGTACAACGACTGTAGACACTTAGCATCCCTGCTTAACAAACAGACAAATATCGTACAGTCAACGTTGGGCGTCTACGGGAAAGAAATCAACAGCATGATAAGCCACGACCGCGAACAACATAAATTACTCACGGCCCTCTCGACTGATGCAGCTATTCCAAAAGCCTTAATCGCCAACGATATGATGGCCGTGACCCAGGAAATTGGTATGGAATTGCAAACCCTCTTTTAAACTTCTTAAGTGGGTTTGCACTAAGGAGGAAAGAACTACGACTGGGACATCATGTTATGCCTATTGAGAAAAGGAACAACCAAGAAAAGGATGTCTCATTGGCTCAACACGGTATCTATGGCGTTCACCATCCATTGTGTGAGGGTGTTTCATTTCCACCTGAAAAAAGATCATCAATGCCACAAAGCTTGGGACCAATGGCAGCTCTCTTGTGTTACATGAAAGCAGACAGGCAATATTTGAAGAAATGGGCTGAAGCTGTTAAGCGGGACTTTGCTCATTTTCCTGACATAGATGCAGTAATGTCCATTATCAGAGAAAAAGAACCATTGGAAGTCAGATCATTAATAACTTTGATAGGAGACATAGCATTGATTGCTTCAACAAGACAAGCCCAAAGAATGTTCCCACCACCAGCAGCTTTCAGCCACATATTCACCACTGATGCACATCGTTGTGGAAATAGCACCTATAGGACTGATTTAGTTTTAGATGCCTTCAATTTCTCTGGACATGGTGCTTTTATATTCTACAAGATCTTCATGTGCAAAAAATGGAAAATGATGCTGAATGAAGGGACTGACAGTGTGGCAAAACAAATTTGTTATCATAGCATGTTTGGAACCTTTAAAGAAGACTTTGGAATTTTGTCGACCATAACTAATTTAGCAAGCTGGAACACACGTGAGGAAATGGGACCTGTATTTAAAAAAGTCAACACTGAAGGGACTCTAATAGAATTTGAACCTGTCAAGCAAAGATTTTACTCGAAGCTTTCTCAAGCAAACATGACGGGATTACTAACTACATCAAATACTCAATTAACCTCTGTACCAGTTTTTGCTGGTAGAACAAAACGGAAGTATGGTGATGCTTTTCTTGATTACTTGGTGTCAGAGAAAAGCAGATCTGCAGGAGGAAGATCCTTACAAAACCTGCAGCACCTCGTCCGATTCCAAAAAAACCGGATAGTGACGGCAATAAACGATGGCGTATGGTAATCGACTACAGAAAACTTAACGAAAAAACAGTCGGCGACGCATACCCCATGCCCGATATCACGGAAATCCTTGACCAGCTTGGCTCAGCTAAATACTTTTCCACATTCGACCTTGCTTCCGGGTTCCACCAAATTCCCATGCATCCGGACCACAGCACGAAAACTGCATTTTCGACACCTAGAGGCCATTATGAATTTTCTCGTATGCCCTTCGGACTAAAGAACGCCCCCGCCACGTTTCAAAGGCTCATGGACCAAGTCCTTCTAGGCCTACAAGGCAACGAGATGTTCGTATATTTAGATGACATAGTTATTTACGCTCGAAACTTGCAAGAACATGAAATTAAATTTCGGAAATTAATGAAGCGACTAACCGCTGCTGGTTTAACTCTACAGCCAGACAAGTGCGAATTCTTGCGCAAGGAAGTCGTTTACCTCGGACACCTCATAACTGAGTCAGGAGTAAAACCTGACCCTGGTAAATTAATAGCTGTAAAAGAGTATCCTGTCCCCAAAAGTCCCAAAAACGTTAGACAGTTCCTTGGCCTTTTAGGTTATTACCGAAGATTTGTTCCAAATTTTGGAAAAATTGCTAAATGCCTTAACAATTTAACGAAGAAGGATACCCCTTTCATCTGGACGTCCGAACACCAATCTGCCTTTGAAACCTTACGCGATTGTTTATGCAAAGAACCAATTCTACAACACCCGGACTTCAACAAACCATTCACGCTCACTACAGACGCGTCAAAATTCGCGATAGGTGCAGTTCTCAGTCAAGATAAAGACGGTGCCGACCTACCGGTAGCATACGCATCCCGAGCCCTCAAGCCCGCTGAATTAAACTACTCGGTACCTGATAAAGAATTCTTAGCCGCCTACTGGAGTATGAATCACTTCCGCCCCTACATCTATGGTCAGAAGTTCACTTTAATAACAGACCACGAGCCACTCAAATGGGTAAAAAGCGTCAAGAAGCCTAATTCCCGTTTATTACGATGGAGCTTAGAACTAGCAGAGTACGACTTCGATACGAAATACAAGTCCGGAAAATCTAATACCAACGCTGATGCTCTGTCCAGGAACGCACCGCCCGACACCGCTCAAATTCTTCCCATAGATGCAAAACGCCCCCGTCCAACGACTGAAGCCTCTAGCGATAAACCAAAAAAACGCACTAAAAAGACTCATCAGTACCCCAGACGCCCTCGACAGACCACAGACGAGTCCACCAACCCAGCTCCACTGATACACCCTAAAATCTCACAACCCTGTAAGATGATATACTCCTCTGATGCCTCTGATTCCTCTGATCTCTCCGACGATGAGTTCAGCGATAAAGAAACTCCGTTGCTCAAAACCCCCCTCGTTACCCCGGCACCGATCCCAGAACATCACCAACCTAAACGCCATCGCGAAACAAATTCTTCAACAAATCCTGGGCCTCATAAAAGACCATACCTGAGCTATTTTTCAGATTCTTCCCTTAGCTCGGATGACTTACAGACCCCAGAAACTGAATCAGGAACCGATGACCTTTGTCCAACCACCGATTTACCGGGCCCTGCTTATAGCGATTTCCTCATAGAAAGCGAAACTTTTCCTCTCATGCGTAATAGACGTATCAAAGAAATAAAAGCTGACCTATTACAGCAAAAGGATAACTTGGCTCATTGCATATCGGCTGACTGCCAAATGTCAAAAGGAATCGCTTCAGAACTGACAGAACGTAGATTCATAAACCGCGAACAACTTAGAGAATTCGACCCGACTGTGACTGACGTTATTTCTGTGGTACATGGTAACCGGAAAATCTATAACCTAGTTACGAAATCCAAATACAGCGACAAACCCTTGCCCCACGTTTTTTTTGACACCTTGGTTAACTTTAGGAAAACCTTGCAAGAAGATGGCGTAACATCCGTCTCGATACCATTGATAGGTTGCGGACTTGACAAATTAGAATGGAGCGCGGTACGCAGAATGATCCATTACGTTTTCAAAAATTCGAAAATAAGAATCACCGTTTGCCGCCTCGACTCTCCGCTTCCTGCCACCGCGCGCCCCTGCATTACACCCCCACCCGTTTATACTAACCTCCCTGACCCTGTCCCTTCCACATCTGGATTACCCCCCCGCCGCCATCTGCGAAAGGAATCGGAACGTCCGACTAAACCTGCAGCACCTCGTCCGATTCCACCTCCACCCCCACCCACTGACGTCATCATGCCCTCCCCTGTCGGGCCTCCGCGTCCCGCTAGGAGATACCCCCCCGCTACTTCCAGGCCGACGAACCCTTCCTTACACTCCTGTTCCCCTCCCCCCTCGCCCCTCCCGCCCACCTCTGATAACGACGACAGTTCCGACTTGCTCACAGACGCTGAATACTATACGTGCACTCAACAATTCGACTCCCATATGGAAATTACTGACCATAACCATGACAGTGCTCTCAACACTAACGATGATCAAATTAATGACCCTCACGGTTTCGCATATTTTATTGACAACTTGGACGACATACCAGTATCGGACAATGTCAAAGATACCAATGATGGACTTTTGATGCTCAAAACCAACTATGCGCACTTCATATCGACAGACTGCGCTTGGATCAAAGGTATACCAGCCCAACTTGCCGGCGAGAATATGATGAACCCAAAAATAGTAATGAGGCCTCGTCCGCGAAAATTTGATATCATTGAATCTAAGCACAATAGTCGACGTATTTTCACCCTAGTATTGAAAACAAAAGGCTCAGATAAAAGCAATCTATACGATATCTTCAAGCTATTGTCCAAACTGAAAACGGCTTTAGCCGATTCAAACCTAAAGTCTCTTGCCCTCCCGATAACCGATGACAGTTTAGACGCTCTCGATCCTCGCGTTATCCGAAAACTTCTATCCTATATTTTCGCAGACTTAGAAATTCAAATCATCCTTTGTCGAAACACGACTGTCATCCCAGACGAATGTTTACGAAAAGAAATAATCAGAGAATGCCACGAATCGTTGATCGGCGGTCTTCAAGGTGTCACTAAAATATATAACCGCATTAGACAAAAGTATTTTTGGCCCCGTATGGAAGAACAAATCCAAGATTCCATAAGAACTTGCGAGAGTTGCCAAAGAAAAAAATTGGTCAGAGTAAAAACCAAATTGCCAATGATGATAACGGACACGCCTGCCGATGCATTCGACAAAGTGGCATTAGATATTGTTGGACCTCTACCCCTTACTAAATCGAACAACAAATATCTTTTGACAATACAATGCAATTTGACAAAATTCCTGGACGCCATCCCTTCACCTGATGCCACCGCCAAAACTATAGGCGCAGCATTTGCAAAAGAATACATTACACGTTACGGTGCTCCTCGAGCAATACTCACAGACCAAGGACAGAATTTTATGAGCACAGTCATCAAACATCTTTGTAAACTTTTCAAAATTAAGCAAATACGAACCACAGCTTACCGCCCACAGTCTAACGGATCGCTAGAACGCAGTCACCTTGTTCTCACTGAGCACATCAAACACTACACGGATGCTGGTAAAGACTGGGACGATTACATCCGCTTTGCAATCTTTTGTTATAACACCGCGAAGCACGAAGGTACTAACTTCACCCCCCACCAACTAATTTTTGGCTCTCAAGCCAGACTCCCAACAGACGCGAACCCTGCCAGCGCGTATACTCGTTCCTACGATTCCTTCCTTCTAGACTTAATCGCTAATCTATCCAGCATACGAAAACACGCCGCGTCCAACCTACAACAAGCAAAGCATCGTTCCAAGACGTATTACGACCGTAACGTCAACAGCCAAAATTTCGAAGCAGGTCAAAAGGTCTATCTACTGAACGAAACCCGATCCAAATTCGACGACCACTATAAAGGAGCGTATACGATTAAGCGTATAATTAACAATATCAACGCTGAAATTTGGATTACCCCCCAAAAAACTAAAATCGTTCATTTCAATAAATTGAAATTGGCACAAGAAGAAAGCAATTGAAATAAAAAAAAAAAAAAAAAAATCAACAGCCATATGCTACCAAATTGCCTGCGATCGCGTTACATTACGTCTCATACTCTTGCATATCGTTGCAGGTGCAGTGCTCTCGACAGCAAGACAGACGATTCGACTAACGTCGCGATTAAGCAACTGAATCAGAACCCGGGAATCTTCTTCGAACAATTGCAAGACCTACGTACATATAACAAAGAATGGACTTTACTGAACTACATAGACCTCCAATATTTATTCGACCGACTTGACCAAACATCAGAATTCTTAACCATGATAGAAGGTAAATGCTCTGTCGCCAAAAACTACTGTTACACCGGTGACCATATTCAAATGTTGGCTGATAGAATAAAAACCATGAAACTATACCAAAACCGAATAGAATATTTAGTTGGCCATCGCGCAAGCGAATCCACTCACTCCGAACTTGCTAAATTAGCCCACCATCGCGGAACACGAGGCGCGATTAATTTCATTGGTAGCGTATCAAAATCCTTATTCGGCACCCTAGACGTAAAAGACGGAGAATATTTTAACCAACAAATTGACAACTTGTACAACGACAGTAGACACTTAGCATCCCTGCTTAACAAACAGACAAATATCGTACAGTCAACGTTGGGCGTCTACGGGAAAGAAATCAACAGCATGATAAGCCACGACCGCGAACCACATAAATTACTCACGGCCCTCTCGACTGATGCAGCTATTTCAAAAGCCTTAATCGCCAACGATATGATGGCCGTGACCCAGGAAATTGGTATGGAATTGCAAACCCTCTTTTAAACTTCTCAAGTGGGTTTGCACTAAGGAGGAAAGAACTACGACTGGGACATCATGTTATGCCTATTGAGAAAAGGAACAACCAAGAAAAGGATGTCCCATTGGCTCAACACGGTATCTATGGCGTTCACCATCCATTGTGTGAGGGTGTTTCATTTCCACCTGAAAAAAGATCATCAATGCCACAAAGCTTGGGACCAATGGCAGCTCTCTTGTGTTACATGAAAGCAGACAGGCAATATTTGAAGAAATGGGCTGAAGCTGTTAAGCGGGACTTTGCTCATTTTCCTGACATAGATGCAGTAATGTCCATTATCAGAGAAAAAGAACCATTGGAAGTCAGATCATTAATAACTTTGATAGGAGACATAGCATTGATTGCTTCAACAAGACAAGCCCAAAGAATGTTCCCACCACCAGCAGCTTTCAGCCACATATTCACCACTGATGCACATCGTTGTGGAAATAGCACCTATAGGACTGATTTAGTTTTAGATGCCTTCAATTTCTCTGGACATGGTGCTTTTATATTCTACAAGATCTTCATGTGCAAAAAATGGAAAATGATGCTGAATGAAGGGACTGACAGTGTGGCAAAACAAATTTGTTATCATAGCATGTTTGGAACCTTTAAAGAAGACTTTGGAATTTTGTCGACCATAACTAATTTAGCAAGCTGGAACACACGTGAGGAAATGGGACCTGTATTTAAAAAAGTCAACACTGAAGGGACTCTAATAGAATTTGAACCTGTCAAGCAAAGATTTTACTCGAAGCTTTCTCAAGCAAACATGACGGGATTACTAACTACATCAAATACTCAATTAACCTCTGTACCAGTTTTTGCTGGTAGAACAAAACGGAAGTATGGTGATGCTTTTCTTGATTACTTGGTGTCAGAGAAAAGCAAATCTGCAGGAGGAAGATCCTTACAAAACCTGCAGCACCTCGTCCGATTCCAAAAAAACCGGATAGTGACGGCAATAAACGATGGCGTATGGTAATCGACTACAGAAAACTTAACGAAAAAACAGTCGGCGACGCATACCCCATGCCCGATATCACGGAAATCCTTGACCAGCTTGGCTCAGCTAAATACTTTTCCACATTCGACCTTGCTTCCGGGTTCCACCAAATTCCCATGCATCCGGACCACAGCACGAAAACTGCATTTTCGACACCTAGAGGCCATTATGAATTTTCTCGTATGCCCTTCGGACTAAAGAACGCCCCCGCCACGTTTCAAAGGCTCATGGACCAAGTCCTTCTAGGCCTACAAGGCAACGAGATGTTCGTATATTTAGATGACATAGTTATTTACGCTCGAAACTTGCAAGAACATGAAATTAAATTTCGGAAATTAATGAAGCGACTAACCGCTGCTGGTTTAACTCTACAGCCAGACAAGTGCGAATTCTTGCGCAAGGAAGTCGTTTACCTCGGACACCTCATAACTGAGTCAGGAGTAAAACCTGACCCTGGTAAATTAATAGCTGTAAAAGAGTATCCTGTCCCGAAAAGTCCCAAAAACGCTAGACAGTTCCTTGGCCTTTTAGGTTATTACCGAAGATTTGTTCCAAATTTTGGAAAAATTGCTAAATGCCTTAACAATTTAACGAAGAAGGATACCCCTTTCATCTGGACGTCCGAACACCAATCTGCCTTTGAAACCTTACGCGATTGTTTATGCAAAGAACCAATTCTACAACACCCGGACTTCAACAAACCATTCACGCTCACTACAGACGCGTCAAAATTCGCGATAGGTGCAGTTCTCAGTCAAGATAAAGACGGTGCCGACCTACCGGTAGCATACGCATCCCGAGCCCTCAAGCCCGCTGAATTAAACTACTCGGTACCTGATAAAGAATTCTTAGCCGCCTACTGGAGTATGAATCACTTCCGCCCCTACATCTATGGTCAGAAGTTCACTTTAATAACAGACCACGAGCCACTCAAATGGGTAAAAAGCGTCAAGAAGCCTAATTCCCGTTTATTACGATGGAGCTTAGAACTAGCAGAGTACGACTTCGATACGAAATACAAGTCCGGAAAATCTAATACCAACGCTGATGCTCTGTCCAGGAACGCACCGCCCGACACCGCTCAAATTCTTCCCATAGATGCAAAACGCCCCCGTCCAACGACTGAAGCCTCTAGCGATAAACCAAAAAAACGCACTAAAAAGACTCATCAGTACCCCAGACGCCCTCGACAGACCACAGACGAGTCCACCAACCCAGCTCCACTGATACACCCTAAAATCTCACAACCCTGTAAGATGATATACTCCTCTGATGCCTCTGATTCCTCTGATCTCTCCGACGATGAGTTCAGCGATAAAGAAACTCCGTTGCTCAAAACCCCCCTCGTTACCCCGGCACCGATCCCAGAACATCACCAACCTAAACGCCATCGCGAAACAAATTCTTCAACAAATCCTGGGCCTCATAAAAGACCATACCTGAGCTATTTTTCAGATTCTTCCCTTAGCTCGGATGACTTACAGACCCCAGAAACTGAATCAGGAACCGATGACCTTTGTCCAACCACCGATTTACCGGGCCCTGCTTATAGCGATTTCCTCATAGAAAGCGAAACTTTTCCTCTCATGCGTAATAGACGTATCAAAGAAATAAAAGCTGACCTATTACAGCAAAAGGATAACTTGGCTCATTGCATATCGGCTGACTGCCAAATGTCAAAAGGAATCGCTTCAGAACTGACAGAACGTAGATTCATAAACCGCGAACAACTTAGAGAATTCGACCCGACTGTGACTGACGTTATTTCTGTGGTACATGGTAACCGGAAAATCTATAACCTAGTTACGAAATCCAAATACAGCGACAAACCCTTGCCCCACGTTTTTTTTGACACCTTGGTTAACTTTAGGAAAACCTTGCAAGAAGATGGCGTAACATCCGTCTCGATACCATTGATAGGTTGCGGACTTGACAAATTAGAATGGAGCGCGGTACGCAGAATGATCCATTACGTTTTCAAAAATTCGAAAATAAGAATCACCGTTTGCCGCCTCGACTCTCCGCTTCCTGCCACCGCGCGCCCCTGCATTACACCCCCACCCGTTTATACTAACCTCCCTGACCCTGTCCCTTCCACATCTGGATTACCCCCCCGCCGCCATCTGCGAAAGGAATCGGAACGTCCGACTAAACCTGCAGCACCTCGTCCGATTCCACCTCCACCCCCACCCACTGACGTCATCATGCCCTCCCCTGTCGGGCCTCCGCGTCCCGCTAGGAGATACCCCCCCGCTACTTCCAGGCCGACGAACCCTTCCTTACACTCCTGTTCCCCTCCCCCCTCGCCCCTCCCGCCCACCTCTGATAACGACGACAGTTCCGACTTGCTCACAGACGCTGAATACTATACGTGCACTCAACAATTCGACTCCCATATGGAAATTACTGACCATAACCATGACAGTGCTCTCAACACTAACGATGATCAAATTAATGACCCTCACGGTTTCGCATATTTTATTGACAACTTGGACGACATACCAGTATCGGACAATGTCAAAGATACCAATGATGGACTTTTGATGCTCAAAACCAACTATGCGCACTTCATATCGACAGACTGCGCTTGGATCAAAGGTATACCAGCCCAACTTGCCGGCGAGAATATGATAGACCCAAAAATAGTAATGAGGCCTCGTCAGCGAAAATTTGATATCATTGAATCTAAGCACAATAGTCGACGTATTTTCACCCTAGTGTTGAAAACAAAAGGCTCAGATAAAAGCAATCTATACGATATCTTCAAGCTATTGTCCAAACTGAAAACGGCTTTAGCCGATTCAAACCTAAAGTCTCTTGCCCTCCCGATAACCGATGACAGTTTAGACGCTCTCGATCCTCGCGTTATCCGAAAACTTCTATCCTATATTTTCGCAGACTTGGAAATTCAAATCATCCTTTGTCGAAACACGACTGTCATCCCAGACGAATGTTTACGAAAAGAAATAATCAGAGAATGCCACGAATCGTTGATCGGCGGTCATCAAGGTGTCACTAAAATATATAACCGCATTAGACAAAAGTATTTTTGGCCCCGTATGAAAGAACAAATCCAAGATTCCATTAGAACTTGCGTGAGTTGCCAAAGAAAAAAATTGGTCAGAGTAAAAACCAAATTGCCAATGATGATAACGGACACGCCTGCCGATGCATTCGACAAAGTGGCATTAGATATTGTTGGACCTCTACCCCTTACTAAATCGAACAACAAATATCTTTTGACAATACAATGCAATTTGACAAAATTCCTGGACGCCATCCCTTTACCTGATGCCACCGCCAAAACTATAGGCGCAGCATTCGCAAAAGAATACATTACACGTTACGGTGCTCCTCGAGCAATACTCACAGACCAAGGACAGAATTTTATGAGCACAGTCATCAAACATCTTTGTAAACTTTTCAAAATTAAGCAAATACGAACCACAGCTTACCGCCCACAGTCTAACGGATCGCTAGAACGCAGTCACCTTGTTCTCACTGAGCACATCAAACACTACACGGATGCTGGTAAAGACTGGGACGATTACATCCGCTTTGCAATCTTTTGTTATAACACCGCGAAGCACGAAGGTACTAACTTCACCCCCCACCAACTAATTTTTGGCTCTCAAGCCAGACTCCCAACAGACGCGAACCCTGCCAGCGCGTATACTCGTTCCTACGATTCCTTCCTTCTAGACTTAATCGCTAATCTATCCAGCATACGAAAACACGCCGCGTCCAACCTACAACAAGCAAAGCATCGTTCCAAGACGTATTACGACCGTAACGTCAACAGCCAAAATTTCGAAGCAGGTCAAAAGGTCTATCTACTGAACGAAACCCGATCCAAATTCGACGACCACTATAAAGGAGCGTATACGATTAAGCGTATAATTAACAATATCAACGCTGAAATTTGGATTACCCCCCAAAAAACTAAAATCGTTCATTTCAATGAATTGAAATTGGCACAAGAAGAAAGCAATTGAAATAAAAAAAAAAAAAAAAAAATCAACAGCCATATGCTACCAAATTGCCTGCGATCGCGTTACATTATGTCTCATACTCTTGCATATCGTTGCAGGTGCAGTGCTCTCGACAGCAAGACAGACGATTCGACTAACGTCGCGATTAAGCAACTGAATCAGAACCCGGGAATCTTCTTCGAACAATTGCAAGACCTACGTACATATAACAAAGAATGGACTTTACTGAACTACATAGACCTCCAATATTTATTCGACCGACTTGACCAAACATCAGAATTCTTAACCATAATAGAAGGTAAATGCTCTGTCGCCAAAAACTACTGTTACACCGGTGACCATATTCAAATGTTGGCTGATAGAATAAAAACCATGAAACTATACCAAAACCGAATAGAATATTTAGTTGGCCATCGCGCAAGCGAATCCACTCACTCCGAACTTGCTAAATTAGCCCACCATCGCGGAACACGAGGCGCGATTAATTTCATTGGTAGCGTATCAAAATCCTTATTCGGCACCCTAGACGTAAAAGACGGAGAATATTTTAACCAACAAATTGACAACTTGTACAACGACAGTAGACACTTAGCATCCCTGCTTAACAAACAGACAAATATCGTACAGTCAACGTTGGGCGTCTACGGGAAAGAAATCAACAGCATGATAAGCCACGACCGCGAACAACATAAATTACTCACGGCCCTCTCGACTGATGCAGCTATTTCAAAAGCCTTAATCGCCAACGATATGATGGCCGTGACCCAGGAAATTGGTATGGAATTGCAAACCCTCTTTTAAACTTCTTAAGTGGGTTTGCACTGAGGAGGAAAGAACTACGACTGGGACATCATGTTATGCCTATTGAGAAAAGGAACAACCAAGAAAAGGATGTCTCATTGGCTCAACACGGTATCTATGGCGTTCACCATCCATTGTGTGAGGGTGTTTCATTTCCACCTGAAAAAAGATCATCAATGCCACAAAGCTTGGGACCAATGGCAGCTCTCTTGTGTTACATGAAAGCAGACAGGCAATATTTGAAGAAATGGGCTGAAGCTGTTAAGCGGGACTTTGCTCATTTTCCTGACATAGATGCAGTAATGTCCATTATCAGAGAAAAAGAACCATTGGAAGTCAGATCATTAATAACTTTGATAGGAGACATAGCATTGATTGCTTCAACAAGACAAGCCCAAAGAATGTTCCCACCACCAGCAGCTTTCAGCCACATATTCACCACTGATGCACATCGTTGTGGAAATAGCACCTATAGGACTGATTTAGTTTTAGATGCCTTCAATTTCTCTGGACATGGTGCTTTTATATTCTACAAGATCTTCATGTGCAAAAAATGGAAAATGATGCTGAATGAAGGGACTGACAGTGTGGCAAAACAAATTTGTTATCATAGCATGTTTGGAACCTTTAAAGAAGACTTTGGAATTTTGTCGACCATAACTAATTTAGCAAGCTGGAACACACGTGAGGAAATGGGACCTGTATTTAAAAAAGTCAACACTGAAGGGACTCTAATAGAATTTGAACCTGTCAAGCAAAGATTTTACTCGAAGCTTTCTCAAGCAAACATGACGGGATTACTAACTACATCAAATACTCAATTAACCTCTGTACCAGTTTTTGCTGGTAGAACAAAACGGAAGTATGGTGATGCTTTTCTTGATTACTTGGTGTCAGAGAAAAGCAGATCTGCAGGAGGAAGATCCTTACAAAACCTGCAGCACCTCGTCCGATTCCAAAAAAACCGGATAGTGACGGCAATAAACGATGGCGTATGGTAATCGACTACAGAAAACTTAACGAAAAAACAGTCGGCGACGCATACCCCATGCCCGATATCACGGAAATCCTTGACCAGCTTGGCTCAGCTAAATACTTTTCCACATTCGACCTTGCTTCCGGGTTCCACCAAATTCCCATGCATCCGGACCACAGCACGAAAACTGCATTTTCGACACCTAGAGGCCATTATGAATTTTCTCGTATGCCCTTCGGACTAAAGAACGCCCCCGCCACGTTTCAAAGGCTCATGGACCAAGTCCTTCTAGGCCTACAAGGCAACGAGATGTTCGTATATTTAGATGACATAGTTATTTACGCTCGAAACTTGCAAGAACATGAAATTAAATTTCGGAAATTAATGAAGCGACTAACCGCTGCTGGTTTAACTCTACAGCCAGACAAGTGCGAATTCTTGCGCAAGGAAGTCGTTTACCTCGGACACCTCATAACTGAGTCAGGAGTAAAACCTGACCCTGGTAAATTAATAGCTGTAAAAGAGTATCCTGTCCCCAAAAGTCCCAAAAACGTTAGACAGTTCCTTGGCCTTTTAGGTTATTACCGAAGATTTGTTCCAAATTTTGGAAAAATTGCTAAATGCCTTAACAATTTAACGAAGAAGGATACCCCTTTCATCTGGACGTCCGAACACCAATCTGCCTTTGAAACCTTACGCGATTGTTTATGCAAAGAACCAATTCTACAACACCCGGACTTCAACAAACCATTCACGCTCACTACAGACGCGTCAAAATTCGCGATAGGTGCAGTTCTCAGTCAAGATAAAGACGGTGCCGACCTACCGGTAGCATACGCATCCCGAGCCCTCAAGCCCGCTGAATTAAACTACTCGGTACCTGATAAAGAATTCTTAGCCGCCTACTGGAGTATGAATCACTTCCGCCCCTACATCTATGGTCAGAAGTTCACTTTAATAACAGACCACGAGCCACTCAAATGGGTAAAAAGCGTCAAGAAGCCTAATTCCCGTTTATTACGATGGAGCTTAGAACTAGCAGAGTACGACTTCGATACGAAATACAAGTCCGGAAAATCTAATACCAACGCTGATGCTCTGTCCAGGAACGCACCGCCCGACACCGCTCAAATTCTTCCCATAGATGCAAAACGCCCCCGTCCAACGACTGAAGCCTCTAGCGATAAACCAAAAAAACGCACTAAAAAGACTCATCAGTACCCCAGACGCCCTCGACAGACCACAGACGAGTCCACCAACCCAGCTCCACTGATACACCCTAAAATCTCACAACCCTGTAAGATGATATACTCCTCTGATGCCTCTGATTCCTCTGATCTCTCCGACGATGAGTTCAGCGATAAAGAAACTCCGTTGCTCAAAACCCCCCTCGTTACCCCGGCACCGATCCCAGAACATCACCAACCTAAACGCCATCGCGAAACAAATTCTTCAACAAATCCTGGGCCTCATAAAAGACCATACCTGAGCTATTTTTCAGATTCTTCCCTTAGCTCGGATGACTTACAGACCCCAGAAACTGAATCAGGAACCGATGACCTTTGTCCAACCACCGATTTACCGGGCCCTGCTTATAGCGATTTCCTCATAGAAAGCGAAACTTTTCCTCTCATGCGTAATAGACGTATCAAAGAAATAAAAGCTGACCTATTACAGCAAAAGGATAACTTGGCTCATTGCATATCGGCTGACTGCCAAATGTCAAAAGGAATCGCTTCAGAACTGACAGAACGTAGATTCATAAACCGCGAACAACTTAGAGAATTCGACCCGACTGTGACTGACGTTATTTCTGTGGTACATGGTAACCGGAAAATCTATAACCTAGTTACGAAATCCAAATACAGCGACAAACCCTTGCCCCACGTTTTTTTTGACACCTTGGTTAACTTTAGGAAAACCTTGCAAGAAGATGGCGTAACATCCGTCTCGATACCATTGATAGGTTGCGGACTTGACAAATTAGAATGGAGCGCGGTACGCAGAATGATCCATTACGTTTTCAAAAATTCGAAAATAAGAATCACCGTTTGCCGCCTCGACTCTCCGCTTCCTGCCACCGCGCGCCCCTGCATTACACCCCCACCCGTTTATACTAACCTCCCTGACCCTGTCCCTTCCACATCTGGATTACCCCCCCGCCGCCATCTGCGAAAGGAATCGGAACGTCCGACTAAACCTGCAGCACCTCGTCCGATTCCACCTCCACCCCCACCCACTGACGTCATCATGCCCTCCCCTGTCGGGCCTCCGCGTCCCGCTAGGAGATACCCCCCCGCTACTTCCAGGCCGACGAACCCTTCCTTACACTCCTGTTCCCCTCCCCCCTCGCCCCTCCCGCCCACCTCTGATAACGACGACAGTTCCGACTTGCTCACAGACGCTGAATACTATACGTGCACTCAACAATTCGACTCCCATATGGAAATTACTGACCATAACCATGACAGTGCTCTCAACACTAACGATGATCAAATTAATGACCCTCACGGTTTCGCATATTTTATTGACAACTTGGACGACATACCAGTATCGGACAATGTCAAAGATACCAATGATGGACTTTTGATGCTCAAAACCAACTATGCGCACTTCATATCGACAGACTGCGCTTGGATCAAAGGTATACCAGCCCAACTTGCCGGCGAGAATATGATGAACCCAAAAATAGTAATGAGGCCTCGTCCGCGAAAATTTGATATCATTGAATCTAAGCACAATAGTCGACGTATTTTCACCCTAGTATTGAAAACAAAAGGCTCAGATAAAAGCAATCTATACGATATCTTCAAGCTATTGTCCAAACTGAAAACGGCTTTAGCCGATTCAAACCTAAAGTCTCTTGCCCTCCCGATAACCGATGACAGTTTAGACGCTCTCGATCCTCGCGTTATCCGAAAACTTCTATCCTATATTTTCGCAGACTTAGAAATTCAAATCATCCTTTGTCGAAACACGACTGTCATCCCAGACGAATGTTTACGAAAAGAAATAATCAGAGAATGCCACGAATCGTTGATCGGCGGTCTTCAAGGTGTCACTAAAATATATAACCGCATTAGACAAAAGTATTTTTGGCCCCGTATGGAAGAACAAATCCAAGATTCCATAAGAACTTGCGAGAGTTGCCAAAGAAAAAAATTGGTCAGAGTAAAAACCAAATTGCCAATGATGATAACGGACACGCCTGCCGATGCATTCGACAAAGTGGCATTAGATATTGTTGGACCTCTACCCCTTACTAAATCGAACAACAAATATCTTTTGACAATACAATGCAATTTGACAAAATTCCTGGACGCCATCCCTTCACCTGATGCCACCGCCAAAACTATAGGCGCAGCATTTGCAAAAGAATACATTACACGTTACGGTGCTCCTCGAGCAATACTCACAGACCAAGGACAGAATTTTATGAGCACAGTCATCAAACATCTTTGTAAACTTTTCAAAATTAAGCAAATACGAACCACAGCTTACCGCCCACAGTCTAACGGATCGCTAGAACGCAGTCACCTTGTTCTCACTGAGCACATTAAACACTACACGGATGCTGGTAAAGACTGGGACGATTACATCCGCTTTGCAATCTTTTGTTATAACACCGCGAAGCACGAAGGTACTAACTTCACCCCCCACCAACTAATTTTTGGCTCTCAAGCCAGACTCCCAACAGACGCGAACCCTGCCAGCGCGTATACTCGTTCCTACGATTCCTTCCTTCTAGACTTAATCGCTAATCTATCCAGCATACGAAAACACGCCGCGTCCAACCTACAACAAGCAAAGCATCGTTCCAAGACGTATTACGACCGTAACGTCAACAGCCAAAATTTCGAAGCAGGTCAAAAGGTCTATCTACTGAACGAAACCCGATCCAAATTCGACGACCACTATAAAGGAGCGTATACGATTAAGCGTATAATTAACAATATCAACGCTGAAATTTGGATTACCCCCCAAAAAACTAAAATCGTTCATTTCAATAAATTGAAATTGGCACAAGAAGAAAGCAATTGAAATAAAAAAAAAAAAAAAAAAATCAACAGCCATATGCTACCAAATTGCCTGCGATCGCGTTACATTACGTCTCATACTCTTGCATATCGTTGCAGGTGCAGTGCTCTCGACAGCAAGACAGACGATTCGACTAACGTCGCGATTAAGCAACTGAATCAGAACCCGGGAATCTTCTTCGAACAATTGCAAGACCTACGTACATATAACAAAGAATGGACTTTACTGAACTACATAGACCTCCAATATTTATTCGACCGACTTGACCAAACATCAGAATTCTTAACCATGATAGAAGGTAAATGCTCTGTCGCCAAAAACTACTGTTACACCGGTGACCATATTCAAATGTTGGCTGATAGAATAAAAACCATGAAACTATACCAAAACCGAATAGAATATTTAGTTGGCCATCGCGCAAGCGAATCCACTCACTCCGAACTTGCTAAATTAGCCCACCATCGCGGAACACGAGGCGCGATTAATTTCATTGGTAGCGTATCAAAATCCTTATTCGGCACCCTAGACGTAAAAGACGGAGAATATTTTAACCAACAAATTGACAACTTGTACAACGACAGTAGACACTTAGCATCCCTGCTTAACAAACAGACAAATATCGTACAGTCAACGTTGGGCGTCTACGGGAAAGAAATCAACAGCATGATAAGCCACGACCGCGAACCACATAAATTACTCACGGCCCTCTCGACTGATGCAGCTATTTCAAAAGCCTTAATCGCCAACGATATGATGGCCGTGACCCAGGAAATTGGTATGGAATTGCAAACCCTCTTTTAAACTTCTCAAGTGGGTTTGCACTAAGGAGGAAAGAACTACGACTGGGACATCATGTTATGCCTATTGAGAAAAGGAACAACCAAGAAAAGGATGTCTCATTGGCTCAACACGGTATCTATGGCGTTCACCATCCATTGTGTGAGGGTGTTTCATTTCCACCTGAAAAAAGATCATCAATGCCACAAAGCTTGGGACCAATGGCAGCTCTCTTGTGTTACATGAAAGCAGACAGGCAATATTTGAAGAAATGGGCTGAAGCTGTTAAGCGGGACTTTGCTCATTTTCCTGACATAGATGCAGTAATGTCCATTATCAGAGAAAAAGAACCATTGGAAGTCAGATCATTAATAACTTTGATAGGAGACATAGCATTGATTGCTTCAACAAGACAAGCCCAAAGAATGTTCCCACCACCAGCAGCTTTCAGCCACATATTCACCACTGATGCACATCGTTGTGGAAATAGCACCTATAGGACTGATTTAGTTTTAGATGCCTTCAATTTCTCTGGACATGGTGCTTTTATATTCTACAAGATCTTCATGTGCAAAAAATGGAAAATGATGCTGAATGAAGGGACTGACAGTGTGGCAAAACAAATTTGTTATCATAGCATGTTTGGAACCTTTAAAGAAGACTTTGGAATTTTGTCGACCATAACTAATTTAGCAAGCTGGAACACACGTGAGGAAATGGGACCTGTATTTAAAAAAGTCAACACTGAAGGGACTCTAATAGAATTTGAACCTGTCAAGCAAAGATTTTACTCGAAGCTTTCTCAAGCAAACATGACGGGATTACTAACTACATCAAATACTCAATTAACCTCTGTACCAGTTTTTGCTGGTAGAACAAAACGGAAGTATGGTGATGCTTTTCTTGATTACTTGGTGTCAGAGAAAAGCAAATCTGCAGGAGGAAGATCCTTACAAAACCTGCAGCACCTCGTCCGATTCCAAAAAAACCGGATAGTGACGGCAATAAACGATGGCGTATGGTAATCGACTACAGAAAACTTAACGAAAAAACAGTCGGCGACGCATACCCCATGCCCGATATCACGGAAATCCTTGACCAGCTTGGCTCAGCTAAATACTTTTCCACATTCGACCTTGCTTCCGGGTTCCACCAAATTCCCATGCATCCGGACCACAGCACGAAAACTGCATTTTCGACACCTAGAGGCCATTATGAATTTTCTCGTATGCCCTTCGGACTAAAGAACGCCCCCGCCACGTTTCAAAGGCTCATGGACCAAGTCCTTCTAGGCCTACAAGGCAACGAGATGTTCGTATATTTAGATGACATAGTTATTTACGCTCGAAACTTGCAAGAACATGAAATTAAATTTCGGAAATTAATGAAGCGACTAACCGCTGCTGGTTTAACTCTACAGCCAGACAAGTGCGAATTCTTGCGCAAGGAAGTCGTTTACCTCGGACACCTCATAACTGAGTCAGGAGTAAAACCTGACCCTGGTAAATTAATAGCTGTAAAAGAGTATCCTGTCCCGAAAAGTCCCAAAAACGCTAGACAGTTCCTTGGCCTTTTAGGTTATTACCGAAGATTTGTTCCAAATTTTGGAAAAATTGCTAAATGCCTTAACAATTTAACGAAGAAGGATACCCCTTTCATCTGGACGTCCGAACACCAATCTGCCTTTGAAACCTTACGCGATTGTTTATGCAAAGAACCAATTCTACAACACCCGGACTTCAACAAACCATTCACGCTCACTACAGACGCGTCAAAATTCGCGATAGGTGCAGTTCTCAGTCAAGATAAAGACGGTGCCGACCTACCGGTAGCATACGCATCCCGAGCCCTCAAGCCCGCTGAATTAAACTACTCGGTACCTGATAAAGAATTCTTAGCCGCCTACTGGAGTATGAATCACTTCCGCCCCTACATCTATGGTCAGAAGTTCACTTTAATAACAGACCACGAGCCACTCAAATGGGTAAAAAGCGTCAAGAAGCCTAATTCCCGTTTATTACGATGGAGCTTAGAACTAGCAGAGTACGACTTCGATACGAAATACAAGTCCGGAAAATCTAATACCAACGCTGATGCTCTGTCCAGGAACGCACCGCCCGACACCGCTCAAATTCTTCCCATAGATGCAAAACGCCCCCGTCCAACGACTGAAGCCTCTAGCGATAAACCAAAAAAACGCACTAAAAAGACTCATCAGTACCCCAGACGCCCTCGACAGACCACAGACGAGTCCACCAACCCAGCTCCACTGATACACCCTAAAATCTCACAACCCTGTAAGATGATATACTCCTCTGATGCCTCTGATTCCTCTGATCTCTCCGACGATGAGTTCAGCGATAAAGAAACTCCGTTGCTCAAAACCCCCCTCGTTACCCCGGCACCGATCCCAGAACATCACCAACCTAAACGCCATCGCGAAACAAATTCTTCAACAAATCCTGGGCCTCATAAAAGACCATACCTGAGCTATTTTTCAGATTCTTCCCTTAGCTCGGATGACTTACAGACCCCAGAAACTGAATCAGGAACCGATGACCTTTGTCCAACCACCGATTTACCGGGCCCTGCTTATAGCGATTTCCTCATAGAAAGCGAAACTTTTCCTCTCATGCGTAATAGACGTATCAAAGAAATAAAAGCTGACCTATTACAGCAAAAGGATAACTTGGCTCATTGCATATCGGCTGACTGCCAAATGTCAAAAGGAATCGCTTCAGAACTGACAGAACGTAGATTCATAAACCGCGAACAACTTAGAGAATTCGACCCGACTGTGACTGACGTTATTTCTGTGGTACATGGTAACCGGAAAATCTATAACCTAGTTACGAAATCCAAATACAGCGACAAACCCTTGCCCCACGTTTTTTTTGACACCTTGGTTAACTTTAGGAAAACCTTGCAAGAAGATGGCGTAACATCCGTCTCGATACCATTGATAGGTTGCGGACTTGACAAATTAGAATGGAGCGCGGTACGCAGAATGATCCATTACGTTTTCAAAAATTCGAAAATAAGAATCACCGTTTGCCGCCTCGACTCTCCGCTTCCTGCCACCGCGCGCCCCTGCATTACACCCCCACCCGTTTATACTAACCTCCCTGACCCTGTCCCTTCCACATCTGGATTACCCCCCCGCCGCCATCTGCGAAAGGAATCGGAACGTCCGACTAAACCTGCAGCACCTCGTCCGATTCCACCTCCACCCCCACCCACTGACGTCATCATGCCCTCCCCTGTCGGGCCTCCGCGTCCCGCTAGGAGATACCCCCCCGCTACTTCCAGGCCGACGAACCCTTCCTTACACTCCTGTTCCCCTCCCCCCTCGCCCCTCCCGCCCACCTCTGATAACGACGACAGTTCCGACTTGCTCACAGACGCTGAATACTATACGTGCACTCAACAATTCGACTCCCATATGGAAATTACTGACCATAACCATGACAGTGCTCTCAACACTAACGATGATCAAATTAATGACCCTCACGGTTTCGCATATTTTATTGACAACTTGGACGACATACCAGTATCGGACAATGTCAAAGATACCAATGATGGACTTTTGATGCTCAAAACCAACTATGCGCACTTCATATCGACAGACTGCGCTTGGATCAAAGGTATACCAGCCCAACTTGCCGGCGAGAATATGATAGACCCAAAAATAGTAATGAGGCCTCGTCCGCGAAAATTTGATATCATTGAATCTAAGCACAATAGTCGACGTATTTTCACCCTAGTATTGAAAACAAAAGGCCCAGATAAAAGCAATCTATACGATATCTTCAAGCTATTGTTCAAACTGAAAACGGCTTTAGCCGATTCAAACCTAAAGTCTCTTGCCCTCCCGATAACCGATGACAGTTTAGACGCTCTCGATCCTCGCGTTATCCGAAAACTTCTATCCTATATTTTCGCAGACTTAGAAATTCAAATCATCCTTTGTCGAAACACGACTGTCATCCCAGACGAATGTTTACGAAAAGAAATAATCAGAGAATGCCACGAATCGTTGATCGGCGGTCATCAAGGTGTCACTAAAATATATAACCGCATTAGACAAAAGTATTTTTGGCCCCGTATGGAAGAACAAATCCAAGATTCCATAAGAACTTGCGAGAGTTGCCAAAGAAAAAAATTGGTCAGAGTAAAAACCAAATTGCCAATGATGATAACGGACACGCCTGCCGATGCATTCGACAAAGTGGCATTAGATATTGTTGGACCTCTACCCCTTACTAAATCGAACAACAAATATCTTTTGACAATACAATGCAATTTGACAAAATTCCTGGACGCCATCCCTTTACCTGATGCCACCGCCAAAACTATAGGCGCAGCATTCGCAAAAGAATACATTACACGTTACGGTGCTCCTCGAGCAATACTCACAGACCAAGGACAGAATTTTATGAGCACAGTCATCAAACATCTTTGTAAACTTTTCAAAATTAAGCAAATACGAACCACAGCTTACCGCCCACAGTCTAACGGATCGCTAGAACGCAGTCACCTTGTTCTCACTGAGCACATCAAACACTACACGGATGCTGGTAAAGACTGGGACGATTACATCCGCTTTGCAATCTTTTGTTATAACACCGCGAAGCACGAAGGTACTAACTTCACCCCCCACCAACTAATTTTTGGCTCTCAAGCCAGACTCCCAACAGACGCGAACCCTGCCAGCGCGTATACTCGTTCCTACGATTCCTTCCTTCTAGACTTAATCGCTAATCTATCCAGCATACGAAAACACGCCGCGTCCAACCTACAACAAGCAAAGCATCGTTCCAAAAAATCAACAGCCATATGCTATCAAATTGCCTGCGATCGCGTTACATTACGTCTCATACTCTTGCATATCGTTGCAGGTGCAGTGCTCTCGACAGCAAGACAGACGATTCGACTAACGTCGCGATTAAGCAACTGAATCAGAACCCGGGAATCTTCTTCGAACAATTGCAAGACCTACGTACATATAACAAAGAATGGACTTTACTGAACTACATAGACCTCCAATATTTATTCGACCGACTTGACCAAACATCAGAATTCTTAACCATAATAGAAGGTAAATGCTCTGTCGCCAAAAACTACTGTTACACCGGTGACCATATTCAAATGTTGGCTGATAGAATAAAAACCATGAAACTATACCAAAACCGAATAGAATATTTAGTTGGCCATCGCGCAAGCGAATCCACTCACTCCGAACTTGCTAAATTAGCCCACCATCGCGGAACACGAGGCGCGATTAATTTCATTGGTAGCGTATCAAAATCCTTATTCGGCACCCTAGACGTAAAAGACGGAGAATATTTTAACCAACAAATTGACAACTTGTACAACGACAGTAGACACTTAGCATCCCTGCTTAACAAACAGACAAATATCGTACAGTCAACGTTGGGCGTCTACGGGAAAGAAATCAACAGCATGATAAGCCACGACCGCGAACCACATAAATTACTCACGGCCCTCTCGACTGATGCAGCTATTTCAAAAGCCTTAATCGCCAACGATATGATGGCCGTGACCCAGGAAATTGGTATGGAATTGCAAACCCTCTTTTAAACTTCTCAAGTGGGTTTGCACTAAGGAGGAAAGAACTACGACTGGGACATCATGTTATGCCTATTGAGAAAAGGAACAACCAAGAAAAGGATGTCTCATTGGCTCAACACGGTATCTATGGCGTTCACCATCCATTGTGTGAGGGTGTTTCATTTCCACCTGAAAAAAGATCATCAATGCCACAAAGCTTGGGACCAATGGCAGCTCTCTTGTGTTACATGAAAGCAGACAGGCAATATTTGAAGAAATGGGCTGAAGCTGTTAAGCGGGACTTTGCTCATTTTCCTGACATAGATGCAGTAATGTCCATTATCAGAGAAAAAGAACCATTGGAAGTCAGATCATTAATAACTTTGATAGGAGACATAGCATTGATTGCTTCAACAAGACAAGCCCAAAGAATGTTCCCACCACCAGCAGCTTTCAGCCACATATTCACCACTGATGCACATCGTTGTGGAAATAGCACCTATAGGACTGATTTAGTTTTAGATGCCTTCAATTTCTCTGGACATGGTGCTTTTATATTCTACAAGATCTTCATGTGCAAAAAATGGAAAATGATGCTGAATGAAGGGACTGACAGTGTGGCAAAACAAATTTGTTATCATAGCATGTTTGGAACCTTTAAAGAAGACTTTGGAATTTTGTCGACCATAACTAATTTAGCAAGCTGGAACACACGTGAGGAAATGGGACCTGTATTTAAAAAAGTCAACACTGAAGGGACTCTAATAGAATTTGAACCTGTCAAGCAAAGATTTTACTCGAAGCTTTCTCAAGCAAACATGACGGGATTACTAACTACATCAAATACTCAATTAACCTCTGTACCAGTTTTTGCTGGTAGAACAAAACGGAAGTATGGTGATGCTTTTCTTGATTACTTGGTGTCAGAGAAAAGCAAATCTGCAGGAGGAAGATCCTTACAAAACCTGCAGCACCTCGTCCGATTCCAAAAAAACCGGATAGTGACGGCAATAAACGATGGCGTATGGTAATCGACTACAGAAAACTTAACGAAAAAACAGTCGGCGACGCATACCCCATGCCCGATATCACGGAAATCCTTGACCAGCTTGGCTCAGCTAAATACTTTTCCACATTCGACCTTGCTTCCGGGTTCCACCAAATTCCCATGCATCCGGACCACAGCACGAAAACTGCATTTTCGACACCTAGAGGCCATTATGAATTTTCTCGTATGCCCTTCGGACTAAAGAACGCCCCCGCCACGTTTCAAAGGCTCATGGACCAAGTCCTTCTAGGCCTACAAGGCAACGAGATGTTCGTATATTTAGATGACATAGTTATTTACGCTCGAAACTTGCAAGAACATGAAATTAAATTTCGGAAATTAATGAAGCGACTAACCGCTGCTGGTTTAACTCTACAGCCAGACAAGTGCGAATTCTTGCGCAAGGAAGTCGTTTACCTCGGACACCTCATAACTGAGTCAGGAGTAAAACCTGACCCTGGTAAATTAATAGCTGTAAAAGAGTATCCTGTCCCCAAAAGTCCCAAAAACGTTAGACAGTTCCTTGGCCTTTTAGGTTATTACCGAAGATTTGTTCCAAATTTTGGAAAAATTGCTAAATGCCTTAACAATTTAACGAAGAAGGATACCCCTTTCATCTGGACGTCCGAACACCAATCTGCCTTTGAAACCTTACGCGATTGTTTATGCAAAGAACCAATTCTACAACACCCGGACTTCAACAAACCATTCACGCTCACTACAGACGCGTCAAAATTCGCGATAGGTGCAGTTCTCAGTCAAGATAAAGACGGTGCCGACCTACCGGTAGCATACGCATCCCGAGCCCTCAAGCCCGCTGAATTAAACTACTCGGTACCTGATAAAGAATTCTTAGCCGCCTACTGGAGTATGAATCACTTCCGCCCCTACATCTATGGTCAGAAGTTCACTTTAATAACAGACCACGAGCCACTCAAATGGGTAAAAAGCGTCAAGAAGCCTAATTCCCGTTTATTACGATGGAGCTTAGAACTAGCAGAGTACGACTTCGATACGAAATACAAGTCCGGAAAATCTAATACCAACGCTGATGCTCTGTCCAGGAACGCACCGCCCGACACCGCTCAAATTCTTCCCATAGATGCAAAACGCCCCCGTCCAACGACTGAAGCCTCTAGCGATAAACCAAAAAAACGCACTAAAAAGACTCATCAGTACCCCAGACGCCCTCGACAGACCACAGACGAGTCCACCAACCCAGCTCCACTGATACACCCTAAAATCTCACAACCCTGTAAGATGATATACTCCTCTGATGCCTCTGATTCCTCTGATCTCTCCGACGATGAGTTCAGCGATAAAGAAACTCCGTTGCTCAAAACCCCCCTCGTTACCCCGGCACCGATCCCAGAACATCACCAACCTAAACGCCATCGCGAAACAAATTCTTCAACAAATCCTGGGCCTCATAAAAGACCATACCTGAGCTATTTTTCAGATTCTTCCCTTAGCTCGGATGACTTACAGACCCCAGAAACTGAATCAGGAACCGATGACCTTTGTCCAACCACCGATTTACCGGGCCCTGCTTATAGCGATTTCCTCATAGAAAGCGAAACTTTTCCTCTCATGCGTAATAGACGTATCAAAGAAATAAAAGCTGACCTATTACAGCAAAAGGATAACTTGGCTCATTGCATATCGGCTGACTGCCAAATGTCAAAAGGAATCGCTTCAGAACTGACAGAACGTAGATTCATAAACCGCGAACAACTTAGAGAATTCGACCCGACTGTGACTGACGTTATTTCTGTGGTACATGGTAACCGGAAAATCTATAACCTAGTTACGAAATCCAAATACAGCGACAAACCCTTGCCCCACGTTTTTTTTGACACCTTGGTTAACTTTAGGAAAACCTTGCAAGAAGATGGCGTAACATCCGTCTCGATACCATTGATAGGTTGCGGACTTGACAAATTAGAATGGAGCGCGGTACGCAGAATGATCCATTACGTTTTCAAAAATTCGAAAATAAGAATCACCGTTTGCCGCCTCGACTCTCCGCTTCCTGCCACCGCGCGCCCCTGCATTACACCCCCACCCGTTTATACTAACCTCCCTGACCCTGTCCCTTCCACATCTGGATTACCCCCCCGCCGCCATCTGCGAAAGGAATCGGAACGTCCGACTAAACCTGCAGCACCTCGTCCGATTCCACCTCCACCCCCACCCACTGACGTCATCATGCCCTCCCCTGTCGGGCCTCCGCGTCCCGCTAGGAGATACCCCCCCGCTACTTCCAGGCCGACGAACCCTTCCTTACACTCCTGTTCCCCTCCCCCCTCGCCCCTCCCGCCCACCTCTGATAACGACGACAGTTCCGACTTGCTCACAGACGCTGAATACTATACGTGCACTCAACAATTCGACTCCCATATGGAAATTACTGACCATAACCATGACAGTGCTCTCAACACTAACGATGATCAAATTAATGACCCTCACGGTTTCGCATATTTTATTGACAACTTGGACGACATACCAGTATCGGACAATGTCAAAGATACCAATGATGGACTTTTGATGCTCAAAACCAACTATGCGCACTTCATATCGACAGACTGCGCTTGGATCAAAGGTATACCAGCCCAACTTGCCGGCGAGAATATGATAGACCCAAAAATAGTAATGAGGCCTCGTCCGCGAAAATTTGATATCATTGAATCTAAGCACAATAGTCGACGTATTTTCACCCTAGTATTGAAAACAAAAGGCCCAGATAAAAGCAATCTATACGATATCTTCAAGCTATTGTCCAAACTGAAAACGGCTTTAGCCGATTCAAACCTAAAGTCTCTTGCCCTCCCGATAACCGATGACAGTTTAGACGCTCTCGATCCTCGCGTTATCCGAAAACTTCTATCCTATATTTTCGCAGACTTAGAAATTCAAATCATCCTTTGTCGAAACACGACTGTCATCCCAGACGAATGTTTACGAAAAGAAATAATCAGAGAATGCCACGAATCGTTGATCGGCGGTCATCAAGGTGTCACTAAAATATATAACCGCATTAGACAAAAGTATTTTTGGCCCCGTATGGAAGAACAAATCCAAGATTCCATAAGAACTTGCGAGAGTTGCCAAAGAAAAAAATTGGTCAGAGTAAAAACCAAATTGCCAATGATGATAACGGACACGCCTGCCGATGCATTCGACAAAGTGGCATTAGATATTGTTGGACCTCTACCCCTTACTAAATCGAACAACAAATATCTTTTGACAATACAATGCAATTTGACAAAATTCCTGGACGCCATCCCTTCACCTGATGCCACCGCCAAAACTATAGGCGCAGCATTTGCAAAAGAATACATTACACGTTACGGTGCTCCTCGAGCAATACTCACAGACCAAGGACAGAATTTTATGAGCACAGTCATCAAACATCTTTGTAAACTTTTCAAAATTAAGCAAATACGAACCACAGCTTACCGCCCACAGTCTAACGGATCGCTAGAACGCAGTCACCTTGTTCTCACTGAGCACATCAAACACTACACGGATGCTGGTAAAGACTGGGACGATTACATCCGCTTTGCAATCTTTTGTTATAACACCGCGAAGCACGAAGGTACTAACTTCACCCCCCACCAACTAATTTTTGGCTCTCAAGCCAGACTCCCAACAGACGCGAACCCTGCCAGCGCGTATACTCGTTCCTACGATTCCTTCCTTCTAGACTTAATCGCTAATCTATCCAGCATACGAAAACACGCCGCGTCCAACCTACAACAAGCAAAGCATCGTTCCAAGACGTATTACGACCGTAACGTCAACAGCCAAAATTTCGAAGCAGGTCAAAAGGTCTATCTACTGAACGAAACCCGATCCAAATTCGACGACCACTATAAAGGAGCGTATACGATTAAGCGTATAATTAACAATATCAACGCTGAAATTTGGATTACCCCCCAAAAAACTAAAATCGTTCATTTCAATAAATTGAAATTGGCACAAGAAGAAAGCAATTGAAATAAAAAAAAAAAAAAAAAAATCAACAGCCATATGCTACCAAATTGCCTGCGATCGCGTTACATAACGTCTCATACTCTTGCATATCGTTGCAGGTGCAGTGCTCTCGACAGCAAGACAGACGATTCGACTAACGTCGCGATTAAGCAACTGAATCAGAACCCGGGAATCTTCTTCGAACAATTGCAAGACCTACGTACATATAACAAAGAATGGACTTTACTGAACTACATAGACCTCCAATATTTATTCGACCGACTTGACCAAACATCAGAATTCTTAACCATGATAGAAGGTAAATGCTCTGTCGCCAAAAACTACTGTTACACCGGTGACCATATTCAAATGTTGGCTGATAGAATAAAAACCATGAAACTATACCAAAACCGAATAGAATATTTAGTTGGCCATCGCGCAAGCGAATCCACTCACTCCGAACTTGCTAACTGAGCCCACCATCGCGGAACACGAGGCGCGATTAATTTCATTGGTAGCGTATCAAAATCCTTATTCGGCACCCTAGACGTAAAAGACGGAGAATATTTCAACCAACAAATTGACAACTTGTACAACGACAGTAGACACTTAGCATCCCTGCTTAACAAACAGACAAATATCGTACAGTCAACGTTGGGCGTCTACGGGAAAGAAATCAACAGCATGATAAGCCACGACCGCGAACAACATAAATTACTCACGGCCCTCTCGACTGATGCAGCTATTTCAAAAGCCTTAATCGCCAACGATATGATGGCCGTGACCCAGGAAATTGGTATGGAATTGCAAACCCTCTTTTAAACTTCTCAAGTGGGTTTGCACTAAGGAGGAAAGAACTACGACTGGGACATCATGTTATGCCTATTGAGAAAAGGAACAACCAAGAAAAGGATGTCTCATTGGCTCAACACGGTATCTATGGCGTTCACCATCCATTGTGTGAGGGTGTTTCATTTCCACCTGAAAAAAGATCATCAATGCCACAAAGCTTGGGACCAATGGCAGCTCTCTTGTGTTACATGAAAGCAGACAGGCAATATTTGAAGAAATGGGCTGAAGCTGTTAAGCGGGACTTTGCTCATTTTCCTGACATAGATGCAGTAATGTCCATTATCAGAGAAAAAGAACCATTGGAAGTCAAATCATTAATAACTTTGGTAGGAGACATAGCATTGATTGCTTCAACAAGACAAGCCCAAAGAATGTTCCCACCACCAGCAGCTTTCAGCCACATATTCACCACTGATGCACATCGTTGTGGAAATAGCACCTATAGGACTGATTTAGTTTTAGATGCCTTCAATTTCTCTGGACATGGTGCTTTTATATTCTACAAGATCTTCATGTGCAAAAAATGGAAAATGATGCTGAATGAAGGGACTGATAGTGTGGCAAAACAAATTTGTTATCATAGCATGTTTGGAACCTTTAAAGAAGACTTTGGAATTTTGTCGACCATAACTAATTTAGCAAGCTGGAACACACGTGAGGAAATGGGACCTGTATTTAAAAAAGTCAACACTGAAGGGACTCTAATAGAATTTGAACCTGTCAAGCAAAGATTTTACTCGAAGCTTTCTCAAGCAAACATGACGGGATTACTAACTACATCAAATACTCAATTAACCTCTGTACCAGTTTTTGCTGGTAGAACAAAACGGAAGTATGGTGATGCTTTTCTTGATTACTTGGTGTCAGAGAAAAGCAAATCTGCAGGAGGAAGATCCTTACAAAACCTGCAGCACCTCGTCCGATTCCAAAAAAACCGGATAGTGACGGCAATAAACGATGGCGTATGGTAATCGACCACGGAAAACTTAACGAAAAAACAGTCGGCGACGCATACCCCATGCCCGATATCACGGAAATCCTTGACCAGCTTGGCTCAGCTAAATACTTTTCCACATTCGACCTTGCTTCCGGGTTCCACCAAATTCCCATGCATCCGGACCACAGCACGAAAACTGCATTTTCGACACCTAGAGGCCATTATGAATTTTCTCGTATGCCCTTCGGACTAAAGAACGCCCCCGCCACGTTTCAAAGGCTCATGGACCAAGTCCTTCTAGGCCTACAAGGCAACGAGATGTTCGTATATTTAGATGACATAGTTATTTACGCTCGAAACTTGCAAGAACATGAAATTAAATTTCGGAAATTAATGAAGCGACTAACCGCTGCTGGTTTAACTCTACAGCCAGACAAGTGCGAATTCTTGCGCAAGGAAGTCGTTTACCTCGGACACCTCATAACTGAGTCAGGAGTAAAACCTGACCCTGGTAAATTAATAGCTGTAAAAGAGTATCCTGTCCCCAAAAGTCCCAAAAACGTTAGACAGTTCCTTGGCCTTTTAGGTTATTACCGAAGATTTGTTCCAAATTTTGGAAAAATTGCTAAATGCCTTAACAATTTAACGAAGAAGGATACCCCTTTCATCTGGACGTCCGAACACCAATCTGCCTTTGAAACCTTACGCGATTGTTTATGCAAAGAACCAATTCTACAACACCCGGACTTCAACAAACCATTCACGCTCACTACAGACGCGTCAAAATTCGCGATAGGTGCAGTTCTCAGTCAAGATAAAGACGGTGCCGACCTACCGGTAGCATACGCATCCCGAGCCCTCAAGCCCGCTGAATTAAACTACTCGGTACCTGATAAAGAATTCTTAGCCGCCTACTGGAGTATGAATCACTTCCGCCCCTACATCTATGGTCAGAAGTTCACTTTAATAACAGACCACGAGCCACTCAAATGGGTAAAAAGCGTCAAGAAGCCTAATTCCCGTTTATTACGATGGAGCTTAGAACTAGCAGAGTACGACTTCGATACGAAATACAAGTCCGGAAAATCTAATACCAACGCTGATGCTCTGTCCAGGAACGCACCGCCCGACACCGCTCAAATTCTTCCCATAGATGCAAAACGCCCCCGTCCAACGACTGAAGCCTCTAGCGATAAACCAAAAAAACGCACTAAAAAGACTCATCAGTACCCCAGACGCCCTCGACAGACCACAGACGAGTCCACCAACCCAGCTCCACTGATACACCCTAAAATCTCACAACCCTGTAAGATGATATACTCCTCTGATGCCTCTGATTCCTCTGATCTCTCCGACGATGAGTTCAGCGATAAAGAAACTCCGTTGCTCAAAACCCCCCTCGTTACCCCGGCACCGATCCCAGAACATCACCAACCTAAACGCCATCGCGAAACAAATTCTTCAACAAATCCTGGGCCTCATAAAAGACCATACCTGAGCTATTTTTCAGATTCTTCCCTTAGCTCGGATGACTTACAGACCCCAGAAACTGAATCAGGAACCGATGACCTTTGTCCAACCACCGATTTACCGGGCCCTGCTTATAGCGATTTCCTCATAGAAAGCGAAACTTTTCCTCTCATGCGTAATAGACGTATCAAAGAAATAAAAGCTGACCTATTACAGCAAAAGGATAACTTGGCTCATTGCATATCGGCTGACTGCCAAATGTCAAAAGGAATCGCTTCAGAACTGACAGAACGTAGATTCATAAACCGCGAACAACTTAGAGAATTCGACCCGACTGTGACTGACGTTATTTCTGTGGTACATGGTAACCGGAAAATCTATAACCTAGTTACGAAATCCAAATACAGCGACAAACCCTTGCCCCACGTTTTTTTTGACACCTTGGTTAACTTTAGGAAAACCTTGCAAGAAGATGGCGTAACATCCGTCTCGATACCATTGATAGGTTGCGGACTTGACAAATTAGAATGGAGCGCGGTACGCAGAATGATCCATTACGTTTTCAAAAATTCGAAAATAAGAATCACCGTTTGCCGCCTCGACTCTCCGCTTCCTGCCACCGCGCGCCCCTGCATTACACCCCCACCCGTTTATACTAACCTCCCTGACCCTGTCCCTTCCACATCTGGATTACCCCCCCGCCGCCATCTGCGAAAGGAATCGGAACGTCCGACTAAACCTGCAGCACCTCGTCCGATTCCACCTCCACCCCCACCCACTGACGTCATCATGCCCTCCCCTGTCGGGCCTCCGCGTCCCGCTAGGAGATACCCCCCCGCTACTTCCAGGCCGACGAACCCTTCCTTACACTCCTGTTCCCCTCCCCCCTCGCCCCTCCCGCCCACCTCTGATAACGACGACAGTTCCGACTTGCTCACAGACGCTGAATACTATACGTGCACTCAACAATTCGACTCCCATATGGAAATTACTGACCATAACCATGACAGTGCTCTCAACACTAACGATGATCAAATTAATGACCCTCACGGTTTCGCATATTTTATTGACAACTTGGACGACATACCAGTATCGGACAATGTCAAAGATACCAATGATGGACTTTTGATGCTCAAAACCAACTATGCGCACTTCATATCGACAGACTGCGCTTGGATCAAAGGTATACCAGCCCAACTTGCCGGCGAGAATATGATAGACCCAAAAATAGTAATGAGGCCTCGTCCGCGAAAATTTGATATCATTGAATCTAAGCACAATAGTCGACGTATTTTCACCCTAGTATTGAAAACAAAAGGCTCAGATAAAAGCAATCTATACGATATCTTCAAGCTATTGTCCAAACTGAAAACGGCTTTAGCCGATTCAAACCTAAAGTCTCTTGCCCTCCCGATAACCGATGACAGTTTAGACGCTCTCGATCCTCGCGTTATCCGAAAACTTCTATCCTATATTTTCGCAGACTTAGAAATTCAAATCATCCTTTGTCGAAACACGACTGTCATCCCAGACGAATGTTTACGAAAAGAAATAATCAGAGAATGCCACGAATCGTTGATCGGCGGTCATCAAGGTGTCACTAAAATATATAACCGCATTAGACAAAAGTATTTTTGGCCCCGTATGGAAGAACAAATCCAAGATTCCATAAGAACTTGCGAGAGTTGCCAAAGAAAAAAATTGGTCAGAGTAAAAACCAAATTGCCAATGATGATAACGGACACGCCTGCCGATGCATTCGACAAAGTGGCATTAGATATTGTTGGACCTCTACCCCTTACTAAATCGAACAACAAATATCTTTTGACAATACAATGCAATTTGACAAAATTCCTGGACGCCATCCCTTTACCTGATGCCACCGCCAAAACTATAGGCGCAGCATTCGCAAAAGAATACATTACACGTTACGGTGCTCCTCGAGCAATACTCACAGACCAAGGACAGAATTTTATGAGCACAGTCATCAAACATCTTTGTAAACTTTTCAAAATTAAGCAAATACGAACCACAGCTTACCGCCCACAGTCTAACGGATCGCTAGAACGCAGTCACCTTGTTCTCACTGAGCACATCAAACACTACACGGATGCTGGTAAAGACTGGGACGATTACATCCGCTTTGCAATCTTTTGTTATAACACCGCGAAGCACGAAGGTACTAACTTCACCCCCCACCAACTAATTTTTGGCTCTCAAGCCAGACTCCCAACAGACGCGAACCCTGCCAGCGCGTATACTCGTTCCTACGATTCCTTCCTTCTAGACTTAATCGCTAATCTATCCAGCATACGAAAACACGCCGCGTCCAACCTACAACAAGCAAAGCATCGTTCCAAGACGTATTACGACCGTAACGTCAACAGCCAAAATTTCGAAGCAGGTCAAAAGGTCTATCTACTGAACGAAACCCGATCCAAATTCGACGACCACTATAAAGGAGCGTATACGATTAAGCGTATAATTAACAATATCAACGCTGAAATTTGGATTACCCCCCAAAAAACTAAAATCGTTCATTTCAATAAATTGAAATTGGCACAAGAAGAAAGCAATTGAAATAAAAAAAAAAAAAAAAATCAACAGCCATATGCTACCAAATTGCCTGCGATCGCGTTACATTACGTCTCATACTCTTGCATATCGTTGCAGGTGCAGTGCTCTCGACAGCAAGACAGACGATTCGACCAACGTCGCGATTAAGCAACTGAATCAGAACCCGGGAATCTTCTTCGAACGAATGCAAGACCTACGTACATATAACAAAGAATGGACTTTACTGAACTACATAGACCTCCAATATTTATTCGACCGACTTGACCAAACATCAGAATTCTTAACCATGATAGAAGGTAAATGCTCTGTCGCCAAAAACTACTGTTACACCGGTGACCATATTCAAATGTTGGCTGATAGAATAAAAACCATGAAACTATACCAAAACCGAATAGAATATTTAGTTGGCCATCGCGCAAGCGAATCCACTCACTCCGAACTTGCTAAATTAGCCCACCATCGCGGAACACGAGGCGCGATTAATTTCATTGGTAGCGTATCAAAATCCTTATTCGGCACCCTAGACGTAAAAGACGGAGAATATTTTAACCAACAAATTGACAACTTGTACAACGACAGTAGACACTTAGCATCCCTGCTTAACAAACAGACAAATATCGTACAGTCAACGTTGGGCGTCTACGGGAAAGAAATCAACAGCATGATAAGCCACGACCGCGAACAACATAAATTACTCACGGCCCTCTCGACTGATGCAGCTATTTCAAAAGCCTTAATCGCCAACAATACCTTCAGAACGACTTTACTTAACCGACTAATTGACCTGGACCGACACTTGAACGAATACGAACTTGACCTGTCCAGCTTAGTAAACGCTATCCTCTTCGCTCAAAAAGGTATCGTCCACCCTAAAATTCTATCACCAGAACAAATTATTTCCAGTCTTAAACATATCCAGTCACTCAGACCACAAATAGAGTTTCCTATTCCAATGGATCCAAATTACGCTGAAGAACTGATTCGAATCTCTAAAATCGACATAGCGTATTACGAACCCAGACTGCTTTATGTGATATCTATTCCGTTGCTCAACTCCGAGGCTTTTGACCTGTACCGACTGCTTCCCGTCCCCGTTAGACAGACATACGACTCTGCAAATAACAAATTCGCTTACATTCAACCTGGCAGCGACTACATAGCTATAGCACTTAACCGAGCGTCGTACTTTCAAATCTCGGAATCCAAATTTAGTAAATGCATTTTATCCTTAGGAAAATTCATATGTAAGTTGACACAACCGCTTTTCCGACCGTCGACTCACAAACTCTGCGAGGTAGACCTTTTTCTGAACCCGTCCAGAAAAATTTCAAAACAATGTGATATCAGATTGACCGCATTCGATGGAACCTACTGGACGGAATTATCAACATCTAATTCTTGGATTTTCTCAGCTTCCACTCCTGAGACTCTTTATACTCTCTGCCCAAATGACCAGACCTCTCGTGTCACACTTTCCGGTTCAGGCATTATCACCCTAGACGACCTGTGTACGGCTAGTACTTCTGAGGTCACTCTTAAAACTTCGAAACGCTCACAATCTACCGAGACCCTCTCCTACGTCCCCAAAGTTACCTTGGATCTAAGTCAAGTATCCCTCAGTCTTGATTTTAATATTTCCACCGACTTATCCCTTGTTGCCATCCCTCCCGTTCGCGCACCATCGCATATTAACCCCCACGATCTTGCAGTCACCAGCGTCTCCCTGAATGATATACTGGAACGCTCAGCTGACCTAAGCACACATTATCGCACGCGAGATAACATGCACCGCCTCACTACCAGCCTTGGTTATAGCGGCATCGGCCTCGCGTCCCTCTCAGTAGCTTTCTTCTGCTACAAAATCTCGTTATTTAGCAAAATCTCAAGGCTGTACTCTTGCTGCAAATTGGGAAGGACACGACATATCCCTCACCCGCGTCGTACAAAACCCCAAATTCCTATGCGCCATGCCATCCACCACCCGCACCTAGAAATAATACCATTTCCCGATGACCTGCCTCCTCGCTCTTCGTCGCTACTCGGGACCCAATCGGAAATTGAAATGACGGCACTAGGCATATCTAGGCCGCGTAAATTGCTCCCCGAGCAGACCCTTAACAATAGCTCCGAATCACTCGAAGTCTGGCGCTAAGCCCTCCGCTATTAGCAATCATATTCTTTCATTGCCTTATTCTGCCCATAATAATCTGCAGCCATAATATAATCATCAGCACGTTGCATAAGTTTCGTTTATAACATACACAATATCTACCATATATACAATATCTATCATATATACCACCACATTTATAAGATGTCATTTATAAATAATTTTTTTTATTCAAATGTATACTAACCCACTTAAACGCGCACTAACATCTAGGCGCTATATTTTAAGACTCCTCTTTGTAATATTCTGTAAGTGATTCAGTACGATAAGATGTCATTTATAATTTTTTTTCTTTTATTCAAATGTATACTAAACCACTTAAACGCGCACTAACATCTAGGCGCTATATTTTAAGACTCCTCTTTGTAATATTCTGTAAGTGATTCAGTACGATAAGATGTCATTTATAATTTTTTTTCTTTTATTCAAATGTATACTAACCCACTTAAACGCGCACTAACATCTAGGCGCTATATTTTAAGACCCTTCTTTGTAATATTCTGTAAGTGATTCAGTACGATAAGATGTCATTTATAAAATTTTTTTTATTCAAATGTACACTAACCCACTTAAACGCGCACTAACATTTAGGCGCTAGATTTTAAGACCTTTCTTTGTAATATTCTGTAAGTGAGTCACTACGTTTCATGGCCTTCCGCTTCCTTCCGAACATTCTATTTCGTACCCTCACCGAATGTTCTTCCCCAAGGGGGGGCGTGTTACGTCCTCCAGACTTCATATTCCTTTCCCACGCTCTTAGTTACCTTACGCTCTGTAGTCTACCCTTATCGTTCGCGAGTCAGCAGGTTCTCCTGTAACTCGCGGCTAGCTTGCCTGCTACATCCGGCAGAAGCACGCAGATCCATCCCAGCACTCAAGCAAGACACCTATCCCTCTAAACCAAGACCATACCCTTTTTCCCTTGACCGACTCCGTTGCATTGACCACTAATAAATAATCATATACTTTAAATCGTTTACCTTTCCTTAATACCGATCCCTTTCTATTCCATTCCCTTCCTGCATTGGGAGTAGTAGCACGCGAGTGCATAGTCGACGTGAACGGACCCTACAATAGCCAAATAACACCTTGGCTGGGCGTGGAGTAAGCTCCGATTACCGCTCATCGGAGCCTACGCAATCTACCCCGATTTTTTTTTTTTATTCAAATGTATACTAACCCACTTAAACGCGCACTAACATCTAGGCGCTATATTTTAAGACTCCTCTTTGTAATATTCTGTAAGTGATTCAGTACGATAAGATGTCATTTATAATTTTTTTTCTTTTATTCAAATGTATACTAACCCACTTAAACGCGCACTAACATCTAGGCGCTATATTTTAAGACCCTTCTTTGTAATATTCTGTAAGTGATTCAGTACGATAAGATGTCATTTATAAAATTTTTTTTTATTCAAATGTACACTAACCCACTTAAACGCGCACTAACATTTAGGCGCTAGATTTTAAGACCTTTCTTTGTAATATTCTGTAAGTGAGTCACTACGTTTCATGGCCTTCCGCTTCCTTCCGAACATTCTATTTCGTACTCTCACCGAATGTTCTTCCCCAAGGGGGGGCGTGTTACGTCCTCCAGACTTCATATTCCTTTCCCACGCTCTTAGTTACCCTACGCTCTGTAGTCTACCCTTATCGTTCGCGAGTCAGCAGGTTCTCCTGTAACTCGCGGCTAGCTTGCCTGCTACATCCGGCAGAAGCACGCAGATCCATCCCAGCACTCAAGCAAGACACCTATCCCTCTAAACCAAGACCATACCCTTTTTCCCTTGACCGACTCCGTTGCATTGACCACTAATAAATAATCATATACTTTAAATCGTTTACCTTCCCTTAATACCGATCCCTTTCTATTCCATTCCCTTCCTGCATTGGGAGTAGTAGCACGCGAGTGCATAGTCGACGTGAACGGACCCTACAATAGCCAAATAACACCTTGGCTGGGCGTGGAGTAAGCTCCGATTACCGCTCATCGGAGCCTACGCAATTTACCCCGTAACAATCAAATGGGAAAAAAGTTTTCGGAAAACTTTTTTTCGTTTTCTGGAAACTTTTTTTCATTTTCTGAAAACTTTTTTTCGTTTTCTGGAAACTTTTTTCCATTTTCTGAAAATTTTTCTCGTGATAAACGAATAAATATGAATAATTGTTCAATATATTAATAATAAATAAATAAAGAATTGATGAATACATGAATTTACACGGTATTCGAATTTTAAAACTTCGATCTGCTCAATATCGTATTGCCGGCGAAACGTCTCTGCTTCATAAACTATCGCCATGGATGTCAAACGCATATATTTACAACGGTTCTATGCCCTCAGTTCCAGCCTACGGCTAGTTTATTGCGGGGTTGCAGCACACCCTCCAAGTTCTGGTGCCTGTTTGCCCAGGTATCGGTTGCATATTACCGTCTTGTCAACTCATGATCAATTTTTCAGTACATTGGAGCTAACCTCGCATTTTTTTACTATGTATTAAGCACTGTGGGGTTGATCAACTCTTGGTAAGCCCCTCAGACGGTTCTTATAATCATTAAACGTGATGTTATTTATCGTTGCAGTTTTCGCATCCTTGACACGCTTACCCACTTTAACACCGTTGTCACATTTTTGTTTCATCCTCATCCGTGGTGGGGGGAAAGATGCGGCTGCTGCTATGAAATCTGTACTAACCCAGAGCCGTATACCTGCACATCTATACGTTGATCAATGCAAAGAATTTCACAACAGCAAATTGAAAGCCCTCATGATGCAGCACAATATCAACATGTATTTGACACTCAGCAACATAAAGGCGTCGATATGCGAACGTTTTTAGTCGAACATTGAAAAAATAAAATGTGGATGTGGTTTACTCTCCTAGGATTTCACAAGTGAATTAATATTTTGGATGATTTAATGAAGTCCTACAACAACACCAAACATCGCACGATTCAAATAAAACTTACAGGATGTTAGCACGGAGAATGAAAAACAGCTGTATCGTAGCGTGTACAAGCCTCGGCAAATCAAACGAAGTGATCGAGCGCGGAAATTCAGTGTAGACGATCGAGTTCGAATCAGCAAGTACAAGAATGTATTCGAAAAAGGCTATACATCCAATTGGACGACAGAAATATTCACCGTGAGTGAGGTGAAAAATACCAATCCACCCACCTACAAACTTACCGATTATCAAGATCATCCCATCGAGGGGGGCTTCTACGAGGAAGAGCTCACCAAAGTGAAATATCCCGACGGCTACCTTGTGGAGAAAGTGTTACGCAAATGGGGGAATCTGTTCTATGTGAAGTGGTCGGGTTTTGATAATTCGCACAATAGTTGGATAAATAAAACAGACATGTAACATAATTTGTATGTATTTTCCGAATTACAATAAAAGATTTTGAATATACAAATATTTCCACATTTTATCTCCTTTGTGCGCGCATGTACTACGAAAATAATAATAATAATAATAATGATAATAATAATAGTGATAATAACAATGATAATATGCAATTTTGCCATACGATTATTACACATTTTATTTTTTGGAAAACTTTTTTTCATTTTCTGAAAACTTTTTTTCGTTTTCTGAAAACTTTTTTTCATTTTCTGAAAAGTTTTTTCATTTCCTGAAAATTTTTTATCATTTTCTGAAAACTTTTCTCGTGGTAAACGAATAAATATGAATAATTGCTTGATATATCAATAATAAATAAATAAACAATTGTTGAGTATATGAATTCGCATTTTGAAACTTCAAATCCATTAAATATCGTATTGATCATGAAACGTTTCCGCCCGATGGTGGATCGTTCGAGGCGTCAAACATCAAATATTTACATCAATTCTATGTTTAAAGTTTATCCTATAGCTATTGGGAGGCTGGGACAAACCCCCAAGGTACGGTGTCGGTCTGTCCAGGTATCAATTGCCGCTTGTCATCCTGCCAACTCAGAGCCAATTTTTTTTGTACGATCGTGCTTACTTCGTGTTTTTTGCTGCGTATTAAACACTGTGGAAGAGTCAACTCTCGGTAAGCCGTCAGACAGCGCTTATAATCATCAAACGTGATGCTATTTATCGATGAATTTCTTACACCCTTGGCACGCTTACTCACTTTTACGCCACTGTCATATTTTTCCCCATCCTCGCCCATCGTAGTAAATGTGTACAGCTTTGCTCGCAGTCCCACAAACTCTGTCATAATTTTACCATTATTTTCATCCTTCATTAGCCCTAGTTGTTTTTTGTTTTTGAGGGGAATACCATACACATTGTCGGGCGGATAGTCAGAGGTGTCAAACATTGTATCTACATCACGTTTGATGATATCGTAGATATTAGGCACATTGAATTGATAAATAAGGCTGTCTGTGTCGGTATACATCAATTTAGCCTGTTTATTCGAAAAGTTGGTTTTAATATAATTATAGTGGAAATCGTAGAGAAAGATTTTTGACAGATCTAGAATTGATGCGCCGACGTAAATAGGTTTGGTGAAGTGAACTTTGACACGATTCATTTCAATGATAACCATATCAGTGCCAAATACGGTGCAGCTGTGAAAGTTTGCTCGGGCAATAAGCGTTCTCGCACCACCTTTTCCCTCCCATTTTGTAACCAATTTAACATCTTTATGATTTCGCACATTCTCCATAGTCTTGCCGAACACAGCGTTATTCATGAGTTTGTAAAAGTTTTTCTCAAATTCATTCCTAGATTGCTTACGCATGTCTGTATTGAGCGTGATATAAGGCTCGAGCCATGGAGATTGCGCAAACTTCAAAATTCTATGCACTTTCGTTAATTTCAATCCTAAACTCAAACACTGTTTCAAATTTCTATAGTGCAATATATACTTTGTTTTGGGGTGAAGGGTGGTCGCGAGTTTGGCATTTTTACTACCCGGAGGAGTAAAATGTTCGGGACAAAGAGGTAAGTCTTTGTGATCCTCGTGGAGTTCTACAGGGTAGTCCAAATCTACCTCCAGAAAGTAACCGATCGGCGAATCGTCCGGATGGTTCGTTATATCGATGTGCTGATATTCCCACTCGAACGAACCGATTGGTAAATGCACGCTCATAGCTGCACCGTACAGGTTATTCACATCAAAATACATGAGATACGATTCCGCTTTGTTTAGATCAAAATCTGTTCCCATGAATCTATTATTGGCCCGAGCGTGTCGATTGGAACATTGCGCTACGCCGCCTCGAATGGCTCTTTCAATAAATAACACCATTTCAGGGTTGTCTAAAAGTTGCAAATTTACATTAGTATGCTTGAGCATCGCGTCAAAAGCAAGCCCCGGTGCAGTGTAGTAGTGCAACGGATCTAAATTGTATGTTTTGAAGCAGCTAGCGCGGAAATTTTCGAAAATATCGGCAAGCAAAAGAACATCGGTCTTTAAATATAAATCTGAGTAGCCCCCCAATGACTCTAAATGGAATTCTCTCCAAACAGTTTTCGCGTGCTCGTAATCGGTGTCTGAAATATTTGCATCGCAGAGGTGCGAGTAGAAATGCTTCTTTGCAGGTAATCGCGGTTCATCGAGTTTCCCCCAACAATCGACGTATTCATAGGGAAAAACGCCTTTGCGGGTCATCAAACTAAACTGAGTCGGGTTATTATAAAATTTACGTGTTATGCGTTTATCGGTATCGGTCAAATATTTAGAAAGTTTATCGATGCTGCTAGCCATAAATCTGAACGAATCGATGAATCTCAAGTGCATCATTGTTCCATCGACGCGTTTCGTGAAGGATATATATTTTTCCTTATTTATGGGTAGCAGTGTAATTTTACCGGGAAAAGTTGACGCGAGGGATTTTATTAAAAAGTGAGAATCGTAACCGGACAAATTGTGGAAAACTATTGGAATTGTGTGCGTCTCTCTGAAATTCAAATTACACCGATTATGAGCAGGACCACGATATTCACCCGTGAAGTGACAGTGATCGTAACACTTTTTCTCCTCAGGCGTAAACGGTTTTTCACAAATATAACAATTCTTTGCGCGCATGTGACGATCGCGTTGCACTTGGGTAAGAGACTTCATCGGAATTATGTTTTTGATGCGTGACTCTACTTGAATTGATAAATCTTTAAGCTGTTTCATAAACCAATCTATGCAATCGACACCGCGTTTACCGTGGAACTCTGATAAAGTCTCATCGTACGCGCAATGTACATAGTACGCTACACTGTGCGGGATATGCTTTTGAATTTCACAAGTCTTACGAGTTTCAAATTCATCCACAGGTTCAGGGATTAATATACATTCGAGATCGGCGTATACGGCAAACGGAACGGTGCCTTTGTTTTGAAAATTGGAAAATATTAAATCTTTACACTTGGGAAATTCCATGCGTACTTTATTTAGCGTAATACAATCTTGTCGGTGATTGTCGTAGACATGTTTCGCGCCAACGTGGCACAAACATCTGTCACATAAAAACGTTTTGTGTTCATGAATGGACAATTGTTTGCTCACCAATTGGGAAAGATCTTTAATCCAAGCAAAGTGGAACCTCGGTGCAAACTCACCAGTCATATCGTCTTCCGGATTACTCTCAACCATCAGAAGATGAATCGTGTCAATGTTTACGCTATGCAAATTTTTACTCAAATAAATTGGCACGATGACGCTTTTATTTGATTTTGCATGATGCGAAAAAGTTTGAGATTCTATACCATATACATTGATGCGCAAATTATTCAATCTCTCAAGCTTTTTCACATCATGTAGAGTAGCAGGGAAATTGATACCTGTACAGTCCAACTCGGAAATATATCGACGATAGTTGCGAGTCCTATCGGTGTGGGTGTTGACCGGGTGGAGGGCTGCTGTGACGGACCAGAGAAGGCATCTTTCGTCCTCGTTCCTCACGTTAATCACAGCCTTTTTATGTCGAATGTCTTGGGGCAGGTCGACGAATGTTGAAGCCCCCGCGGCGAGAGGCTGGTAGCGATTGATATTTACAGCGATGTTAAGGATCTCAATCATACTCCAGCCGGAATCGCGTTGCTCGAAATCTTCCACCTTTGACTGCAGATAACCCCGTGCACGTATAAACCAACCATTTATATCGCTTGATGGGAGGAGAATCGCCACGTTGGAGGTGTTGAAACTCTTAACTTCAGTGGAGATCTCTTCGTGCTTGGCATTTTCGAATTTGCACGATAATATGAGGTTAACCTTCACATTTCCCTCCTCGCGCAGTATCAGCTCCAACTTCTCGGTGACGACGCGCTGCACATCGTCCAGAAAGGCGTCCAAATTTTTATGACGGAGATTTGTGACAACCCCCGTTCTGATTCGGCTGGCAAAAGCGCTATCCACGTCGTCCCATTGTACACCCGCAGGAGTACCGATATTTCCACCCGTCACCACTGTGCGCTGCTGCAACTGCTTGATCTTCGTCACCCAAGATTGCAGGAGTGCGATCGTATGTTGGATCCGTATTTTCGCACCAACGGTTGTTCCTCGTTGCATGGAAATATCGCGCAGAACTTGGATATTCGCAATTCCAATATCAGCCCAATGATTGATGACGACGTCATTCTCTTCTCCGGGTGGTTGCTCTCTCAGCAAATTGTACATCCTCTCCATCTGCCCCGCAAGTCCCATATACGCTTCGACTGCCATGACTTTGACGTTGATATAAGCTGAACTTTGTATAACTTTTTTTGACTTGCACGTATCGTGTAAGACTGACGAGTCTGCATAGGATGCGTTGAGCTTATATGTATATAGGCCGATAGATCGCAAGAATTTGGGAACTGTGCGCACTGCGTTCTGCGCATATCGGAGGGTAAAATGACGTCAGAGATGCGGTGCGCACTGCGTTCTGCGCATCTCGGAGGGAAAAATGACGTCAGAGACGACTGGGTCCGCCCTTTATCCGACCCGCCATTCCTAAATTTTTGGGTTTTATGAGTCGTTAAGCAGCGTGGGCCATGTGTTGGGAAAAATCGGTCAACGAAAAGCGAGTGGCGAACAGTGTTTGGTATCAGAAAAATCTTTTCTTGCCCGCTCTTCATCACCCTCCCGACTCTGCAGAGAAGATGAAATTCATGTAAAAAATGACGTCAGAGGCGACGGGGTCCGCAGCCCCCCTCCCACCATCCCTAAATTTTTGCGGTTTATCTGCCAGTTTGAAGTCACCCAGTTCCGCAGCTGCATCTTGCCTTAAAGCGTGTTGGAACAGGTTTTCACCCCCTCCCCCTCCCCCTCTCCACGAACCCACCGCCGCCTAATGTAGTTTTTGAGTTTTATGAGTCTTTAAGCAGCGTGGGCCATGTGGTCGACCCCTTTTGCACAAATATACACACCAAGTTTTACCTTTCACATCCACCCCGTCTCTAATTGTCTCTCCCCCCCCCCCCCCCCCCCCCACATTAGTCGTGCGGACTCAAAACCCGTCACAACGTTACCAAGACGATGAACGCCTTCGAGATGATTTAAAAAGCGCAAAGTATAGAAATTTCATTGCACAACACGTTGGCTCGCTGAAAAAATCAGGTAAAGGCTTACCCGACTATAAGATTGCGCGAAAGGAGGGGCAAGATGTTGATTACGACTACTGGGATGATCCGAATGAAATTGTAGATCGTCTCCGGCTGCTTATGGCGTCACAGGCTGCAGGCAATACCAGCCATTCAAACGAAATAGTCTCCATTATTGAGAAGTTGCGCGAGGCTGGAATCGTTTATTACCGGCGTATTAACATGAAATCATCATTAGTTCAGTGACCATCCAGTGATGAGCATAGACATATTCGGGCGACACTTGGAGCGTGGTGGGGGTAAAAGATTCATTCGAGCGCCTCCGGGTGTTGAATTCAAAACCACCAACGACAATCAATACGATATAGACGGTGAACGATTGTGTAATCTATTATAGAATCTTGGTGATCGGTCGATTAAGTAAACGTATTGTTAGTTAACGTTTCGACCCGGATATGGGCCCTTCTCAGAACGATTTATTCATTTAACTGTCAAGAACAACAAAAAATTTTTTTCAAATAATTATACTAGAAGTACAATCAGACATTAAATATTGTAGATGTAGTGCTCTTAGGGCTGATATATATCATTGGTTAGTGAGAACAATTTGATTAATTGAAAAAAGAAAATCTTGAAGTGTTATTTACCTTTTTTTAAAGTAAGTGGACTCAGATGTAGTCGAATTAACAATTTACAATTTGTGGAGACAATGTTCTTTGAGTGACGGTAGTCAATGTCAATCTTCTAGTTATTTTACATGTAGGAGTTAATAGTTGAAAGTCATTGATTAAAAAGATTAAAGAACTATGTTTATTCACAGTCAATATATCATTGTGTTAAAAGGTTTTAAAGAAGATCTTTTTAGCAGTAAAATCAGTTTGCAAAGTGTCCAAGAAGTGGAGCTAGGCTCTTTATGACCATGTTCCTCATGTCAAACAAAAATAATTATTGGTTGAACCGATTGGGTCAACAGGTGAATACCGACTGATGGGAAAAACAAATATGATCCAGAGTGAAGGTGAACCTAATATAAACAATCATACAGAAAAACAAGAATATTTTGTGAAAAAAAATTATGTAGCAAAACTGTGTTATGGGGACAAAAATTTGGTGTATCTAGTTGAGGTTAAACAATATTTGTTGTGTGGGCGGAGATTAGAGGTTTGTAAATATTACTTAAATGTTCAACATCTTGTCTAAGATTAACGGAATTAGTGTGACCTACAATGTTGCACATTTCTAGTAATAGTCTTTTAAAATAATCGGGTTCTTCACAAAGGACAAAGAAATCAATGACGTTCATACACACATTATCAACTCTGAAAAGATATTGATTAACCTAGCAGAACAAATCAACCATAAACTAGGGAGTACTTCAGGAAAAAAGTTCTTTGAATCCCAACATCGGATGCTAAACAATAAATTCATTGCTATCAAAAATCGTAATATCAATAAATTCACCAATTTACTTGCTCAAAAAAAATCTTCTAACAAACACGAAGATTCGTTTTCAATTGGAAAAAATAATTGGTTAATAAATCTAACGGACACTCCTATTCCTGAAAATGTTTCCGAAATAGTACAAATTGGTCACAAATTTGGACGTCCATACAACAATCGCGATCTTCCGGTCTTCAACCTCTTTTCCAATTTTGAAGAAAAAATTACGAGTTTTTCTACTGAGTCAAGAAATCAAGTTAGATCCGATTTCACTAACTGAGTTCTTTTTTCTCCAAAGTACCCCAGAAACAATATCAATAACTCAGTCACTGACAAAAAAATTCGTGATACCATGATTTTTAAAAAAAACAACCCTAATATTATGTTTTCAAAAGCTGATAAAGGCAATACGTCGGTAGCTATGCATAGAGACTCTTATAATAACAAAATGAGGCAACAGCTTTCTGACACCAGCACCTACAGAATTGCTAAATATGACCTGTGTAACTCCCTACAAACTAGGGTGAACAAACTCACGTTCAATTGGTTTAACTCCAAACTAATAAACAAAAACTTACATAGAAGCATTTCTACTTACAATAGTGTCCCCCCACGCGCATATGGGCTACCTAAAATTCATAAAGAGGAAGTCCCATTAAGGGGAGATATACACCTAGAAGCCGTAAAAAAAGGTTCTATTTTAAAAATGTTTCAAAGAAAAGTTATCATTTATTTTAGATCAGAGTTTTCATTATCTAAAAGTACATACATTCAAATGTATGTCAAATTTTTTTTATGTACAAATATCAAAAAGATACAAGGATATCGTAGGATTCTTGGAGGTCCTCGAAAAAATCGGCGCACACGGTACCCACTGGCGTATCTTCAAAAATCATCTGAAAAAAAAAAAAAGATTATTAAATAAGATACTATAATCTAGTACTTGTCATAGCCGATTTCAAAATTATTGGTTTTTAACAAAATGGCGGCCATTTGAATATAGGTAACGATTTTTGGGCCTCAAACGTGTAATTACTTTGGCTATAAAATGAAGAGTAAGTAACGAAAAAGAAAAATCCTATGACAAATACTTGGTAATATTATATAGAATGACCACAAAAAATTTCAAAGCAATCGGTACATTGGTTTTTGAGAAATTTTGGGTACCGCTTTGAAAAACGTAGTTTTGAGAAAAACACGTTTGAAATTTTAGGAATTAAAAAATCATGAAATTTTAAACTTACATGGAATCATCAATACCAGGCCCATAGTGTAGGTCTTCTACAGTCGACGGAATTCCCATTGCATCTAAAGCTTGTTGCCGACGACGAATTCGACCTTCTTAGGGGGGGAGCACTGTACAATTCTATCACAAAAGAAATCTAACGTTTCCAGTTCTCGGTTATAACTGCCTTATTTTTCAAAGAATTAATTTGCGATTTTCACCAAATATTCTAAGGACCTTAAACTTTCAGAAAATGTAAAAAAAAAAATCGATTTTTCTAATTTTCTAGGTGTATATCTCCCCTTAAGAATTTGGTCTCATTTGTCAATAGCCCGACTTATGCCTTATCCAAGATAATTAATTCATGGCTCACCACTAATATCACACCTCCCACCTCTAGAGTTAAAGATAGGTTTTCCTTAGTTGACACAATAAAAACATTGATTATCCCAGACAACTATACTTTAATATCGCTAGATGTAATATCTCTTTTTACCAACGTTCCGACAGATCTGGCATTGCGCGCAGTAAACACCGTTGGGCTTCTCTTGAAAATAAGATCCCAATTTCTCTTATTGAACTAGATCAAGCTTTAAAAATATGTTTTGATTCCGCAATATTCAAATTTAACAACGATACGTATGCACAACAATTCGGGTTGCCCATGGGATCTCCTCTCTCCCCAATCTTGTCAGACCTTGTCATGGAAGACTTGGAAATGTCTTGCATTAACAATCTTGATTTTAATTAACCGTTCTATTTTCGATATGTTGATGATATTCTCACTGCTGTTCCTAAAGAAAAAATAAATCAAACTCTTAATATTTTTAACCGATATCATCCACGATTACAATTTATTATCGAAATAGAAGAAAATAAGGCCATCAATTTCTTAGATGTATTGCTGATACACAACAACAATAATATCAAAACAGATTGGTTCCACAAAAAAACCTGGTCACAAAGATATTTGAATTTTAATTCTCACCACCCAATGTCCTACAAAATAGGCACCATCATTAACCTAGTTGACCGAGCCATCAAACTTTCTAGTACAGAGTTCCAGGAAAAAAATCTGTCGCTCATATACAATGTACCAAGATGGAATGATTATCCTCATGGCCTATTACACAAACATATTAATAAGAGACGCACCTACATCAACAACTTACCTGACAATAATATTGACTCTGCTCCCGCAGATGACAACAGTAGACCTGCTACTACATATATTCCCATCCCACATGTATCTGGTCTCTTTGAGTCATTGAACCGTCTATTTACCAAACATAATGTCAAGTTTGTTGGAAAAAATTCAAAAGATTTACAATTAGTCTTTGACACGGGAAAAGATAAGATCCCCATTGGCAAACGATCCAACGTTGTGTATAAAATACCTTGCAATGATTGCAACCAAGTTTATTTCGGACAAACTGGCCGCCACCTCAACACCAGAATCAAAGAACATCAACGCAATGTACATGAGATTGAAGAACGTCACACCGCTATAACAAAACATAGTATCAATAAACAACATACTTTTAACTACGACAATACAAACATCCTTTGTGAAGAACCCAATTATTATAAAAGACTGTTACTAGAAATGTGCAACATTGTAGGTCACACCAATTCCGTTTATCTTAGACAAGATGTTGAACATTTAAGTAATATTTACAAACCTTTAATCTCCGCCCACACAACAAATATTGTTTAACATTAACTAGATACACCAAATTTTTGTCCCCATAACACAGTTTTGCTACATAATTTTTTTTCACAAAATATTTTTGTTTTTCTGTATAATTGTTTATATTAGGTTCACCTTCACTCTGGATCATATTTGTTTTTCCCATCAGTCGGTATTCACCTGTTGACCCAATCGGTTCAACTAATAATTATTTTTGTTTGACATGAGGAACATAGTCATAAAGAGCCTAGCTCCACTTCTTGGACACTTTGCAAACTAATTTTACTGCTAAAAAGACCTTCTTTAAAACCTTTTAACGCAATGACATATTGACTGTGAAGAAACATAGTTCTTTAATCTTTTTAATTAATGACTTCCAACTATTAACTCCTACATGTAAAATGACTAGAAGATTGACATTGACTGCCGTCACTCAAAGAACATTGTCTCCACAAATTGTAAATTGTGAATTCGACTACATCTTAGTCCACTTACTTTAAAAAAAAGGTAAATAACACGTTAAGCACTTCTTTTTCCAATTAATCAAATTGTTCTCACTAAACAATAATACATAATAGCCCTAAGAGTATTACATCTACAATATTTAATGTCTGATTATACTTCTAGTATTATTATTTGAAAAAAATTTTTTATTGTTCTTGACAGTTAAATGAATGAATCGTTTTGGGGAGGGCCCATATCCGGGTCGAAACGTTAACTAAAAATACGTTTACTTAATTGACCGATCACCAAGATTCTGTAATAGATCATATACGAGGTCGAGAATTCTTATTCATCAAACGATTGTGTAACACAGCTGATCCGCAGCACTCCACCGATACCGTTTCCTTGAAAGTTCTCAATACCGCTTTACAGTCTATGGCTGCGGATATTGTGGATACTTTTCAATCAAATCTTGAGAGTTTCGGGCATTATCACAACGAGGAGTTGAAACAGCTACGCATAAATAACAAAATCATAGAAAACACGTTGAATCGCATCAAACATATCGGGGAGCAAGCAACACCGACGCTGGGACAGACCAGCAGGGAATTAGTATCGATTGAGAAACCAGACTGTTTGGACGGCAATTCGAAAAATTGATAGGTGAAGAGTTGGGAACAATGAAGACTGCAATAGCTGCCGAACTTCACTGACAGGCTCGATGCGACTATCCGCGCCGAATCGTAGATGTCCGCGGACTGAATGAGACCTGGCAAGCTGATCTCGTCGATATGACCGCATACAGCTCGTGCAAAAAGGGATACAAATACCTACTAACAATCATCGATATATTTTCCAAGTACGCGGGGGCGGTGCCGATAAAGTCCAAGAGTGGGAAAGATGTTGCTGCTGCCATGAAATCTGTACTGATCCAGAGCCGTATACCTACACATCTGCACATTGATCGAGGCAAAGAATTTTACAACAGCAAATTCAAAGCCCTCGTGAAGCATCACAATATCAACATGTATTCGACATTTAGCAACTTAAAGGCGTCGGTGTGCGAACGTTTTAATCGAACATTGAAGAATAAAATGTGAAAGCGGTTTACTCTCCAAGGATCGTACGAGTGGATTAATATTTTGGATGATTTAATGAAGTCCTACAACAACACCAAACATCGCACGATTCGGATGAAACCGGTGGATGTTAGCATGGAGAATGAAAAACAGCTGTATCGTAGCGTGTACAAGCCTCGGCAAATCAAACGAAGTGATAGAGCGCGGAAATTCAGTGTAGGCGATCGAGTTCGAATCAGCAAGTATAAGAATGTATTCGAAAAAGGCTGTACACCCAATTGGACGATTGGAATATTCACCGTGAGTGAGGTGAAAATTACTGTTTCGCCCCGACGTACCGCCTTGGCGTACCTTTCTCAAAATTCCATTTCATTTCATTTCTTTAATTTCTTCATTGCACAGATATTATTTCATCAAAATCTCATATTCTAATAACCGCGAGTACCACCGCTCCTGGCGAAAGTCACGTAGAGACCAACAATGATCCCTAGTATAAGGTTCAACTTTCTTCTATTCAACTGGTACCAAGAACTGAGATAGGAGACTGCTGAATTAGCATCAGTAACGCTCAGCCTGGAACGATCCCTCTTTTTAAGTTAAAACCATAATCAATAACTATGATAAACAACTACCTTTGGAACCACCAAATTAAAATAGATTACTTATTAGGATGTATGAATGAATGTGTGAACATTGTATGTAAATATCTCTTGTTCATATTCTTAATGTGTCACCGACGAGATTGAGAATCGTTGGAACACCGTCGAAGAGCGTGAAGTAACGCTGACCATGTGGATTTGGGCGCCAGGAGGTCGCTCTCGCACCTCATTGGCTAATTACCGTTGTAACTTATTACAACTGCAGCTCCTTGGATCCTCGGGCCCAAGCAGCCGCGTCTTTTGTCTGTTAAGTCGCCAGGTGCGTGGACGTTAACCCGTATTAGCCCTTCTTGAGCAATAGTAGCGTTCGGAAAATCTTAGTTGTGACCGGTCTAAACTCTCGCGCTAATTCGTCAAATTCGAGCATTCAGTTATTCTGTTAGTTGCAAAAGACTAACTATCTTCTACGTTTCCATCTTTTCTGTGCTTTACTAAATCTCATCATTCCGAGAATAGACATTTTTATGCCATTCCATTTTCCGTAATTAAATTGAGTTCGACCCTGATTCAACCGAATCAGGTAATTTTAAGTGCTCATAATAATAACTACATTACCATTTTTAATAAATAATATTTGGAATCATGTTAAAGATATATCAAAATCAACAAATTGACACTTTCAAATCATAGCCTTCGGTACTAGAGAATCATTTTAAATCCACAAAGCGTAAGTGCCCGATGTTCAACATCATTGGATTCATCAACTCTTCCGAACTTGAGGTGAGGCCCTGGTCTAGTATTCTACTGACGCAGCCCGACACGATCCGACGGCTCTCAATCTCGCTCGAACTACACATCTACAGATAAGTCAATCCGAGTGCTCATCTTTGACATTGAACGAATTCTTGTTTTCACCTTTATAATTAAAATTTACTTCTGTAATATCCATTTGAAAGCAAGTCTAAAATTGGTGGCTAGCTTCACTATCCCCAATTAAATCATACGCATTGTTTCCAAGATTTAACGAACGAGAATTAACAACAGGAAATATAATTAATTTAAGATGAAAAGAGAGATACAAAAATCACGACCAGCTAGTTATAACCATCGTTCAGAGTAGATGTTCCTGGTACCAAGTAATAATATCATTTAGAATAGAATAACACATCATTTGCCAAAACCCGTAAACGGTCGAATTTAGCGATTCTGCAGCTTCTCTGCATTTAAATATAAATTAGTCTGTCGGCGTGGATTATTATATAAACTCAAACACTTTATGAACTGTTACTTTCGGCATTTATGTCATTATCACTATCCATTGTTATCAGACATTTCAATCACCAAATCGTACAGAATATACTTTATGTTTTACCAGTTAAATCATATTAAACCATTTATTTGAATGACCTTTTTTGGATTTTCATTATCATAAAATCGCCTCAACAATCTAAACAAACTTTACAAACCCGTACCGGACTATAGCAACACGATCCTACAAATTACCGGCTTATCGAAAGGTAGGTCTTTCCTTAGTTTTAATTTTTATTCATTGTCGTTACGTGAGAGCTTGATTATTCAATTAATCATTAACTACCACCGCTCAGTACACTTTCACCCCCACGTAACAATACCAATCCACCCAGCTGCAAACTTACCGATTATCAAGATCATCTCATCAAAGGAGGTTTCTACGAGGAGGAGCTCAGTAAAGTAAAGTACTCCGACGGCTACTTTGTGGAAAAAGTATCACGCAAACGGGGCAATCAGTTCTTTGTGAAGTGGTTGGGTTTGGATAGTTCGCACTATAGTTGGATAAATGAAACAGACATGTGGCATCATTTGTATGAATTTTCAGAATTACAATAAAAGATTTAAGTATAGAAATATATCCACATTTATTCCCTTTGTACGCACATGTGTGATACGCGTTACTATAAAAATGATAATAATAACAAGAATATTGTCGAAGACGATGACCACGACAATGAGAACAACAACAATAATAATAATAATCTGCAATGTTTCCATACGATTAATATACATATTATTTTCTGGACAACTTTTTTTTGTTCTTTGAAAATGTTTTTTACGTGTTAATCGAATGGGAAAAAAGTTTTTAAAAAACTTTTTTTCATTTTCGTGTTACGTCCTCCAGACTTCATATTCCTTTCCCACAGTCTGAGTTACCTTACGCTCTCTAGTCTGCCCTTATAGTCCGCGAGTCAGCAGATTCTTCTCTAACTCGCGGCTAGCTTGCCTTCTACATCCCGCTAACTCCGCAGATCCATCCTAGCGCTCAGGCAAGACACCTATCCCTCTAAACCAAAACCACACCTTCTTTTTGATAATGATAAACAATCATATACTTCAAATCGTTGACCTTGCCTCAAAACCGAACCCATTCTACTCCATTCACTTCCTGCATGGGGAGTAGTAGGACGCGAGTGCATACTCGACGTGAACGGACCCTATAATAACCAAATAACACCTTGGCTGGGCGTAGAGTAAGCTTCGATCACCGCTCATCGGAGTCCACGCATTCTAGCTTGTAACAAGAACACAAGAAAGTTCTCTAAAAAAGAAAAAAAGTTTACTGAAAATGAAAGTTTTCGGAATGTTCCGGTGACTGAGAACTGCACCTATCGCGAATTTTGACGCGTCTGTAGTGAGCGCAAATGGTTTGCTGAAGTCCGGGTGTAGTAGAATTGGTTCTTTGCATGAACAATCGCGTAAGGTTTCGAAGGCAGACTGGTGTTCGGACGTCAAAATAAAAGGGGTATCCTTCTTCATTGAATTGCTGAGGCATTTAGCAATTTTTCCAAAATTTGGAACAAATCTTTGGTAGTAACCTAAAAGACCAAGGAACTATCTAATATTTTTCGGACTTTTAGAGACAGGATACTTTCTTACAGCTATCAATTCACCAGGGTCAGGTTTTACTCCTGACTCAGTTATAAGGTGTCCGAGGTAAACGACTTTCTTGCACATTGACACTTGTCTGGCTGTAGGGTTAAGCCAGCAGCGGTTAGTCGCTTCATTAATTTCCGAAATTTGATTTTATTTTCTTGCAAATTTGGAGCGTAAATAACTATGTCATCTAAATATACGAACATCTCGTTGCCTTGTAGGCCTAGGAGGACTTGGTCCATGAGCCTTTGGAACGTGGCGGGGGCGTTCTTCAGTCCTAAGAGGCCATCCATAAATTACGTAAGACATCTTAGGGGGGGGGGGGGAAGGGGTTTGATGTTTTCTTACACATTCTTATTAAGGGGGAGGGGGTGGTCGAATGTTATATTACGTAAGGTTTTTTTTCTCATATTTCATGTTCTAGAAATCAAACATTTGTATTGGTCAACTGATTGATTAATATTATGTCGTATTTTTTATTTATATTTATATTCAAATAAACATAAAAATGACAATCGAAAAACGTGCGATATTTTCTTTTTAATAAAAATTACGTAATATAGGGGGGGGGGGCGGGGGAGGGGAGAGGTCGTGAAAAATCTTACGATTCCTTACAGGGGGGAGGGGAGGGGTCAAAAATTGGATGAAAATGTCTTACGTAATTTATGAATGGCCCCTAAGGGCATACGAGAGAATTCATAATGGCCTCTTGGTGTCGAGAATGCAGTTTTCGTGCTGTGATTCAGATGCATGGGAAGTTGGTGAAACCCGGAAGCAAGTTCGAATGTGGAAAAGTATTTAGCTGAGCCAAGCGAGTCAAGGAATACCGTGATATCGGGCATGGGGTATGCGTCGCCGACTATTTTTTCGTCAAGTTTTTTGTAGTCGATGACCATACGCCATCGCTCATTGCCGTCACCGTCCGCTTTTCTTGAAACGATCTACACCGCGGAATTATACGGAGATAAGGAACGTTTAATAAGATTTTGCTTGGGTAGTTTATCAACTTGGGATTCGATTTCGTCTTTGTGAATCTTGAAAAAATGATATTGTTTGGTATGAATGGGCGTATTGTCCATCGTGGGGATAGTGTGATGAGATAAATTGGTGTGGCCTAATTTATCACCTGGGAGATAAGAGAGATGGTTAGATTCTCTTACGAGGTTGAATATAGATTGTTTTTCGATATTCAAAGGATCAAGATGTAAGCTGCTCTCCAGGACGTCCAATCTTTCTGACCTACTGTCAGTCAAGACCACTGTTGCGGCACCGGGACAGGGTGTACTGTCGTCAGCGATAGGAGGATCTAATTGCAGCTGCGCGAGGTCAGTGGACTGAATGGGGCAAGGGGGGGGATTAATAGTCGGTCGCGATGTACGCTTGGCGGTAGAAAGGATGATTGAAATACTAAGGAGAGGGCTTGGGTGCGAAAAGAGGGTTTTGGCGTGGGCATCGCTGTGGTGGCTACTCGGTGCAGTAGGCGTAGCGTTGGGCATGACTGTACTCAGTGGCTCGTCGAAGTCGTCTAGGGTTACTGTTGGGAGTCTTATCTGTACGTCAGATTCGTGACAATTGAACGCGTACGAGTAAGCGATGCCGTTCTGGTTTTCGACTAACGCTTCACCACAAAAAACAATGTTGCCTAAATCGATGTGTTCAAGGTCGCCTATTTTAGTCCCTAGGTTCGCAACTATCAGTTGGATCGCTTTCACGGTACGGGTCTGTATTGAAATTACGCGCGTTGTTTCGGGCGTAGACGAGAGTTCATAGAATTAATCAAAGTGGATTGGCAATGAGGATCCAAGCATCAGCGAGTTTGAGTTGGAAGAAATAGTTGCTTTCTCTTTTCGTAAAAAGGGCTGGCCTAAGATACCGTCGTGCGGAATCGGAAACGAGTCAGAGACCAAGTGGAATGTATGGGATTTATTAATCAAACATATTTCAGTTTTTGCGATAGTTTGCGACTTTTTGTCTGTTATACCAGTCAGCGTGTAATGATCGTCGGTTGTTCGTCGTACGAGGGGCCTAACGGAACTTTCTTTGACCAAGTTGACATCTGCACCAGTGTCAATAATAAATGTGGATATTTTTATTGGCTCGGGGGTGTCGATCGAAATTGGGGGGGGGGGGGGGGGGGGGGGGGGGGTCAGCTGAAGCTGTTATGAGAATGTGACTTGAAGATCGGAACGCTAGGGTAGTGCATTGCTTGCGGGTGCGTTTTTCCCGCAGACGATTATCCGGTTTATATGTTTATTTGGACCTGCATTGCCTTGGTTATCACGCGGAGAGGATCTACATTGGTCTACTGAGTGGCCTCTGCGATTTCAATTGTCGCAGTATAGTTCTTGGTTTCTGTTGGATACCTTGGTCCGGTTGCATTCATTGTGGAAGTGGCCCATTTCGCGACATTTGGCACAATATCTTTTACTTTGCAAACGGTGACATTCCGTGATGGAGTGACCCTGGTGGTTACAAAATTGACAAATGCTGGACAGAGCATTATCGTGGTCAGCAGAACTGATGTTCGGATCGAGCGCTTGGACGTAGGGTCTGGCTCGGCACGAGGCGCTGGTTGATAATCGTAGCCAGGTGTGGGCCATGACATCGGGGGGGATAAAGGAGGCCGCGGTGGACGCCTGAGACGGAGTAGCAGTAGGGGGGGGGGGGGGGGGGGGGGTAACGGCAGATACATGGGTGTAGAGGCGGTAAAATATTGTGCAGAGAATTGCATCTGACGGTTAATTAGCTCGGCTTCTTAACATTCGGCGATGCTGACGGCAGTTTTGAAGGTCAGTAATGGTCGGATAGTAACGATACTCCAATCCAATTTTGGCCGAAGCCCTCCAATAAACGATCTAGAGGTAGCCTTCGTTAGATCATTTAGCAGAAGCGTTGCTAAGTCTGGTGGGTGCTTGGCTTTGATCGCTGTGCTTATTTCTTTAGATATTGCTCTCATTCTGCACGAGTAATCTATGATGCGCTCATATGGTTGTTGTGTGATTCTATCTCATTGAGTAGATAACTGGCGTATGGGGATATCCGAGCGGTATGCTCGGCTGAGGGCAGCTTTGAGGTCCTGAACGTCGTTACGGTTAATGCCTATAAAGTATTGAGAAGCGGGGCCTGTAACCTTTGATTGCGCGAATCTGGCGAAAGTCATTTTATCCGAAGCTTTCATGAGAGTCTTTACGTGACGTAATTGTTCTACAAATGAGTCAAAGGGCATGTTGTGGCCGTCGAGAGGGGGGATTGTCGGCAAGATATCTTTTACTGACCAAAAATTTGAACCGGTTTCGGTAGTTGGTGCCATGTTGAATTAAGCAGGGTATGCATGTACAGGAATAGAAGTATCAATTCAAAACTAAGAGTTAGAGTAGACTGACAGGGCGAAGGTAAACGCAAAAACAGAGTACAGCATGGTTGTAGGCAGCTGGACGCTAGTGAAACTTGAAGAGGCGATACAACACATCATGCGTCGGCACGAGGAGGGTATAGATGAGGTACTCCGTGGCGTGTCGATAAATAAATGTGGTAATCCAGGTCTTAGGGCGATACCACTCTCGGGTCCAGATTCTCGTCTCAACAGGGTACCAGGAGTCCGAACTAGCGGGAAGGGTCCATTCAATATTTGTCGGTTTGAAAGGTGATGTGTTCATTTGCGGTGTGCGGCTTAACTTGGCTATCGCACTGAAATTTCACTCGCTACACAGTTATTCGACTACATACGTAACGATGAATTTCAATATTACCAAAATATGGCGTAGTTATCGAAATTGGGGACTCTTTGCAGAGCCCATGTTCGTGGCGAGTTGAATAGATTCAGAATGCCTGTCACAGTACTGTGTGGGCCAGAGTTCGTTTGTAACACGGCTATCACTGATTGGTACGGCGTTAGAAATTTTGAGCATTAAACACTTTTGTAGAAATCATGCAGCACTGCACTGAGGGGTAGGTCGACGGGCAAAACCGCTGCCACCAAAATGTCACGGGGTAGAATGCGTAGACTCCGATGAGCGGTAATCGAAGCTCACTCCACACCCAGCCTGGGTGTTATTTGGCTATTATAGGGTCCGTTCACGTCGACCATGCACTCGCGTGCTACTACTCCCAATGCAGGAAGTGAATCGAGTAGAAAGGGATCGGTGTTAAGGGAAGGTAAACGATGTGATGTATACTATTGTTTAATATTATCAAGTAGTTGTTGGTGTATGTGGTCAACGCAAAGGAGTCGGTCGAGGGAAAGGGTATGGTTTCGCTTTAGAGGGATATGTGTCGTTCTTGAGCGACAGGATGGGTCTGGCGAGTTTAGCGGAATGTAGGAGGCAAGCTAGCCGCGAGTTAGTGAAGAATCTGCTGACTCTGTGTCTGTGGCTGGCTGTGGAAAGAAATACGAAGTCTGGAGGACGTAACATTCTGAAAACTTTCTTTCGTTTTCTGAAAACTTTTTTTTTTCACGGTGTTACGTCCATGAGTAAAGTTCACTCCTGAGCGGAAGGAGTAACCTGGTTGGCTTCGCTTTTACGTTTCAGGTCAACCAGAAATCAGGATGAGGATTGAATAAACTTGAGTATGTTTGATATATCGATTATATGTTTATTGCGTAGAAGTTGAGATACCGGTAGGAATGAATTGTGTTGTGCGAAATATATATAGGAAGTCTAGATGTGGAGTTGTCGAGAGTTAGAATAGGAGTGTCGCTAGAGACTTGAAACGTACGTGTGCACAAAAGGTGTGAAAATGCTAGAAGTAGGGAATATAATTTGATGAGTAAGCACGATAGTGAATAGGGTGAGACTACGTAGAGATAAGAGGACAGGACAGAGACCATGAGATTCATGTAAGAACTGTGAGAGAGTTCGCGAGTAGGAAAAATAGAGAGAAGTGGTATGCTGGACATAACACCCCCCCCGTCAGAGGGAGCATAGCGGCAGATATGGTCCCGAATATGGAAAGCAAGAAGGTGGAAACGTCATATACAGTATCGAAACATGATTTCAAAGTATGTGCTTAGAATTAGTTTTACAATTTTTCTTATTATAGGTAGTGTGTGGTATTTATAATCTGAATTTAATATGTTGTCGGTATATAAGTATGAAAATGATAATTGGTGTGTGTTTAGAAGTATGTAGTCGCAGTGTGAATGTAGTTTGAATATTGATTGATGCGTTCAGCAACATTAGTTGGATATATAAGGATAAGTGTTTGTAATAGTAAGTTTATGTTTGTGATAGTATGGTTCATATTCTGGATTGCGTATGAGCGTAAGGTATAGTTATAATACTATGGTTACATAATGTTGTTTAAAGCTAGGCGCCTAGGGTTAATGCGCATAAAAGCGGGTTAGTACACTTAAGATTAATCAACATTGATTTCTTTGATTTGCTGGGTCCTAAGTATAACTATTTTTTTTTTTTTCTTATGAGATATAGAGTTTGACCTATTCGTACAATGATATCGGTTATAAGTGTAGATATATTTTGGGCTCATTGTAAACTAAGGGTATAAGATCGTCATTGCAATCATTTTAATGCAGTAGTGTACACAAGCATTTATTTTACTTATGTCTGTTTGGTAGCGCAACAGCAGATCTTGGTAGCAATATAGTAGTTGCCTATTTGTAATAAGGTTTTCGTGAGGTTTTAAGTACTGGTGGGTTTAAAGGAAGCGGAGGTGGTGTGTAAGGAACTGCATCATGGGTTTCTACTTCGTTGGGAATAGGTAGGACAGAAGAAGTAGGTGGGTGGATAATATTTAGCTCGATTGGATTGTCATTCCCTGTTTGTCTGGCTCTGAATGTCTGGTTCATTTTTTTAGCTTTACAGTGTGTGCACAGAGTAATGAATTTGCCGAAGCATAAGTGACGGTAGAATAAGTATAGGGTTGCGAGAGATAGTAAACCTACACCGCTGTAAGTAAGAGCGTCCTTGATGTGAAACATATAGCGCTGTGTGCGGTGGTGTGTGCTGATATCAGTAGCTTGTTTTACGATATCATGCAGCGATAGTGCGGTATTGGCCAAGGCATCTACATTCATGTGCGAGGTTTTGTAGAGTGGGGGGATTGCAATTAAGGATAAATTTGTGGTTTAATTCAAATTAAGGTTTTTGTATATCCGGTCCAGATCAAGGATGAAGTTCGGGATGTATGAGTGGGTTTAAGATGAGGTCGAATGCCTAGTTGGGAAGAGTGTTACCTCACCTGTGTGACCGGTGCACTTGTTATTTAGTCGTAATATTCCGGCTCCTGAAATGGCAATTCGCGAGGTGTCGTCGTTCGGACATAATATGTCTACGGTTTCTGGTTTTGCTGAGGAAAATATCCAAGCGTTGGTGACGGAAAGTTCCGTCCAATATGTGCCTTCGAAAGATGTTAGTCTAACGTCGCAATTTTTTGTTACTGATTGTGAGGAGTGGAGAAACAAGTCGACTTCGCATAGCTTGTGGATTCCGCTGTGGAATAGCGGTTGACTTTGTCTGCAAATGTATCTGTTTTGCGTTAGGATGCTTTTGTTGATTTTCGGTTCGGATAGCTGGAAGTATGACGCTCTATTCAGTGTTATTGCTATACAGCACTGGGTTGAATGTATGCGAACTTGTTGGAAATCGTGTCGTAGGATTGTCTAACTGGTATGGATAGTAAGTGGTATGAATTGAAAGTATCTCTATTCAATATGGGTATTGAGATGACGTAAATCAATCGCGGCTCAAAATATGCGATTTCTACGTTCGATATTCGGACTAACTCTTCAGTGTATGCGGCGTCTATGGGAACGAGAAATTCTAGAAGAGGTTTCAGCAATTGAATGTGTTGGATGCTCGAAATCAGTTGTTCTGGAGATAATATTTTTGGATGTATTATTCCTTGTTGTGCAAAGAGGATATCGTCTATTAGGTTGTTAAGATCAAGTTCGTAATTATTCATGTATCTGTCTAGGTCAATGAGGTGTCTAATAAGTGAGATTGCAGTCATGCTTGTGGACATGAATCTTCCCGAGATAGTCACTTGGTTGCTTAGGGTTGCCAACATGCGGTCTTGTAATTCGTTGTGGGATGCAACGTTATCTAGTTCATTACGATATGCGCCCAGTGTCGATTGCACTATATTTGTTTGTTTGTTTAGCGGGATTGCCAGATGATTTGTATCGTTGCATAGATTATCTATCTGTTGGCTCAAGTAGTCACCGTCTTCTACATATAGTGTTCCAAAAAGTGATTTGGAGAGGCTTCCCACAAGGTTTCAGGCTTCTCTTTTGTCGCAGCGCGTTGCTAACTTGGACAGCTCCCAATGCGCTTTGTTAACTGTGCGATGACCAATTAACGATTTTATTTGCTTCTGGTATTCCGTGATTGTACTTATACTGTTGGCTAACAATTCTATGTGGTCACTCGTATCGCATCTACTTGCTGAGGTAGTACATTTTTCGCGTATTTTGTTCAAATAGTCTGTAATGTTTAATAACTGGGATAACATATTACCAATATCCACATAGTTGATCAGCGTCCATTCTTCGTTGAATGTCCGTAGATTGTTTATTTGTACAAAGTGGTTGCGGGGATTAACGTCAAGTTGTTGTATTGTGTACGGTATTTCATCGTGGTTGGTGATTTCCGCACTGGTCCTGTGATGATATACATATTCTACTGAGTTTGCAAAAGCTTGATTACTGAGCAAATCGCGTCTTGTTATTGTCCGTTGTACTGTGTTTGCTATTGAAGGGGTTAATGTGGGATTTTACTATGTATGTGCGATTTTCAGTTTATTGAGATGAACTATTCAAGTTTTGTTTAGCGTGAGGTATATTTCGGCGTTAACGTCATCTATTATTCGTTTGATTATATACGGGCCTTTATAATGATCTTGGAATTTTAACCTTGTTACGTTTAATAAGTAGACAGTTTGTCCTACTTCAAATCGTTGTGGGTTAATCGTTCTGTGGTAGTGTTCTTTATTTTTCTGTTTAGCTTGTTTCAGGTTCAACGCGGAGCGTTTACGGATTTCTGTGAGATTTGCTATTAGATCGAGGAGGAATGTATCGTATGTATGCGTGGATGTGTTGCTTAGTATCGCATCTGTCGGTAGTTTAGCTTCCGAGCCGACGATCAGCTGGTGAGGTGAATAATGTGTACTTTCGTGTTTCGCTGTATTATAGCAGAAAATGGCGAAACGTATGAATTCATCCCAATCTTTACCTGCGTTGGTGTAATGTTTGATGTATTCGGTAATTACAAGGTGACTTCTTTCTAATGTAGTATAATTATAATAATAGGTTTGATGCTATTAATTTTACTAAAGAAAGATTTGCAGTGTGACGGCAGGTTTGAATTTTACAGAAGTATTTCTTTATTATGGCAAAGTGACGAGTACATTTTTCCAGCAGTCCCGATGGTCTTAGACTGACTTTCTTGGCTCTTAGGTGGATGCAGGGCCTCTTGGCCTTTTTCACCCCCACCCTCATACCCTTACTTATACTTTAGTGACCGAGACTCACCAACTAGCCACGTTTCCTCATCTGGCAACAGCATGTTGGATAGCCTTTGTCACAACACAATCCTTAAATTTACGACACTTAAAAACACACACAGTCTTATCTTTACTCCTACATTTGGCCATCCTGCAGTGACATCTGCCCTCAGATGTCGTCGATGGACTCCAACTCGTCGTCGCTATTATTTTCTTCAGGTTCCATGGCCCAACACTTCATGTGGTCGGCAGAAGTGGATGTATTCTGCGGTCCTTCGTGCTCTCCGACTTTCTCCACCACATAACGATCGTTCCTCAGGACCTTGGTTATGCGATATGGGCCTAAGAATTTACCCTTCAGCTTTAATCCTGGACTAAATTGGGTTCGCTGGATAGCTACCAAGTCCCCAATTTGATAACTTCTTGCTGCTTTCCGGTTCTTGTTGAATCCTCGGCGATTTTCCTCTTGAGCCTTCGCAATTTGTTGTTTTGCTTCTCGACGTAATTCTTCACGGTCTTCCACAAACTGAGTGGTCCATTCTTCTTCTAATAGTTCAGGTAAACGCAAGTCATCTTTGAGTCTTATATTGACACCGAACATCAGCTGACTCGGTGTTTTACCTGTACTGCGACTCGGGGTAGCATTCAGGTAACGTTGTACTGTGTCGACATGTCGATACCATTTTTCAGGTGTCGGAGACGTCAGCTTTGTCAACAAAGGTACAATAGTTCGATTGATTCTCTCGACTTGACCGTTTCCTCGTGGCACTCCAGTTACTTTCAATGAATGTTGGATTCCTTCTTCTTCACAATACCGCTTGAAATCATTGGATGTAAACGCCGTTCCTCTGTCTGAAATAATTCTTTTTGGATTCCCAAAAATAGCTGATTGGCTTCGAAGTCGGTTAAGTACATCCGCTGTATCAGTCGACTTCGTTGGATATAACCACACAAATTTTGTAAATGCATCTACTACAACCAAAATGTGTTTGTAGTTTTTACCTGTATTCGTCATCGGACCCACGTGGTCTATGTGGTAGGTATCCATAGGGACGTCACCTTTGCCAATGGGATTTAACAGTCCCTCTTGCTTACCGTGTTTTTCTCAGCTAAGATACAAGGAACACAACTTTCGACTACCTGCTCAACTTTTGGCCTCATCCCTTTAAACCAGAAGTCCTTTTTGAGAATTTCTTCTGTCTTATTTACACCAAAATGTCTCTTTTCATGCACTCGTCTTATCGCTTGATATTGCATACTTTTCGGCACCACAATTAACAATTGATTGTTTACATCTTTATAAACTAACTTATTACGCACAACATACCCGTTCGTATCATCACACTCTTGATTACTCAATACAATTTTTAAATCATCATCCTTCTCTTGCGCACTTCTCACACGCGCCAAAATTCCATCATCATTCTCGCGTACAATCAAAACGGTCGGTAATGGATTTCTACTTAAGGCATCCACATGAATCATACTTTTACCAGGCCTATGTTGAATGTCGTAATTGAAATGTTCCAATAGTAAAGCCCATCTGGCTACTCGTAAACACAACTTTTCCTTTTTCATTGTGGCCGTAAAGGCCTGACAATCCGTGATAATCTTAAAAGGTATAGCCCATAAATAAACCCTAAATTTTTCCAAGGCCTTTACTATTGCCAACACTTCAAGTTCGTAACTACAATATTTAGACTCGGCCTCGGTAGTTTTACCGCTCGCATAATATACTGGATGGAATTTCCCATCGTTACAATCCTTTTGCATCAGAATCATGCCATACCCTAAGCGTGACGCATCAGTGTGCAACTCCGTCTCAGCCCCTGTTCTATACAAATTCAAAACAGGCCCGCATACTAATGCGGCCTTTAATGCGTTAAATGCTTCTATCTCTCTTGCACCAAAGTGAAACGGAATGTCCTTCTTTAACAAATCAGTCAGGGGTCTAGCAATAAAGGAGTACCTGGGTATGAATTTTCTAAAGTACCCTGTTAAACCCAAAAAACTCTGTACTTTCTTAATCGTATTTGGAACCGGAAAATTGCTTACAGCTAAAGTTTTATGCTCTGAGGGTCTTACTGTACCTCCGGATACAATATGCCCCAGAAACTCAACTGTAGTCTTTACAAACTGGCATTTTGACCATTTTATTTTCAACCCATGTTTAGCTGCAACTTCAAAAACTATCTTCATTCTTTCTAAAGCCTCTTCCAAGGTCTTCGCAATGATAATTAAGTCGTCTAGGTAAACGACCAATATTCCCGCACGTATTAAATCTCTAAAAATAGCATTTATGTATTGTTGAAAATATGTAGGAGAGAGAGACATTCCAAATGGAAGTACTCGAAACTCATATTGCCCATCGGGCGTTACAAAAGCTGTGAATTTTTGACACTCTTCCGCGACCTCGACATGAAAAAATCCATTCTCTAAATCAGCAATCGTAAAATATATCCCTCCTGCTAGCCTATCTATTTGATCTTCAATCAACGGCAAAGGCGAAAGCGGTCTCAAAATAAGTTTATTTAATTTTCTGTAATCTACGCAAAGACGGGCTGATCCGTCTTTTTTCCGTGCCAAAACAATCGGACTCGCATACTCTGAATTTGAAGGACGGATGATGCCTTCCTCCAACCACATGTTTATAATATCGTCAACTTCCCGACGTTCAGACGGAGACAGTCTTCGCGGTCTAGAAACAACCGGCTCATCAGATTTTAAAACTATCCTGGCTTTTATTCCAACATCTTCTGTTTTAACTGGCTTATAATTTGTTATAATCTTACGAATCTCTTCCCGATAACGTTCGTCCGTCGTATGAGATGAATCTACATCGTCAGCTTTACTAATAACATTAATCCGGTGAATATAAGATTCGTCAGATTCATTTAATTCAACATGATCGTCTTTATTGATCTTTAAAAATGTAACGTCACCGTGACGGACTCGGAGTTCAACTTGGTCTAGAAAATCAGTACCCAGGAGGATAGGATGTTTTAACATAGTATCAGGTACAACATGATAATTAACAGTATAGACATCATTCTCTACAGTCATGTTAGCAGCAAACTCACCCAAAGTTACATTCATTCCAGACGCCAGGCCTTCATAATATACCTGTGTTTCTTTAAGGGTCGGTGCCCCCAACCTCTCGTACTCACTCTTACAAATAAGCGTCAAATCGCTACCTGTGTCAACTAAAGCTAAGGTCTTACAGTCATTAACAGAAACAATCTTCTGATATTTTTCTTTCTTGGGTCTTGAAATGACGTAGACATCCGTGGGCTTATCTTTATCTGGACACTCTGCAGCGATATGCCCAAACCCATTGCACTTAAGACACTTCTTGCCCCTTTGCGCATCAGGACACGCGGAACTCATATGTTTATCACTTCCACAATTAAAACAACGTTTCACTGCTACTGTGTTCGTTTTCGCGTCACCGTTCTTCCTTTTATTTCTATCATCGGGTTTTCCAGATTTATCGTTCCGTTCCGTTGTTTTTGGCTTCGTTTTCGTGGCTTCATGCTTCATACTCTCGTATTGGCTGAATCGATTTTTCAATTCCTTAATTGTTTGAGCTCCATACAAAATAGATTTGTTTACCGCTTCATCCGGTATACCCTCAATGATGTACTTAATAACTACACTTACTTCAAGGTTAACTTGAGCAGCGATCTCAAGCATCTTGTAGGCGTAAGTCTGTAATGTTTCATCTGGTTTTTTCTTTCGTTTCACAAGTTCTCGATGCACTTGTAAACTATCAACGGTTTTCTCGAACTCTTCCTTCAGTGCCTTCTTCAGCTTCGCCCATGTTTTACAGCAGCCCTCGTACTCCACGAACAATTCCGCGGAACCGTCTAGAAGTCGTTTGGCGTACGCGACCTTTTGAACGTCGTTCCATTCACACAGCTCGGCCATCTCCTCGAACTTTTGGAGCCATCGTCGTACATCAGTATGGTCGTCCCCACTGAACTTCTTTAATGTACCCTCAACGTCCTTGAACGTCAAAAGCACGCGTTGCCGGTTAGCTCGAGGCCGGCGGATAAGCGGTGTTCCTTGAGCACCTTCTTCGTCGTCGGTTTCCTGAACCTGGGGTCGGTTCTGGGGATTGTTCCCTTCGGGATCAACCACTTCTTCTTCATCTTCTTCGTCGTCGTCGTCGTCGTCGTCGTTTGCTTCTTCCTCTTCTCGAACTCGTTCCCAATCAACCAAAAGTGCCGCTCGCAGACGTTCAAGTAGCTCACGCTTACGACCAACGGTTCGCAGGTGCCGTTGTCTGAGCTCCGCTTTGAGCTCAGGGACCCTCATTCGCGCGAGCTGATCCTCGCCCAGCTCCATCGCGTTAACACCCCGCGCAACATTGTCAATAACTTCGTCAGCCATTGTCTCCACGCAACTCACTTAACTATTTGAACAGAAACAACACTCCACGTCTTTAATTAAATGTCACTTACCGTTCGTCTTACGTCGTGGCTTATTAAACTTTTGTAAAATAATTGCCGTACTGCAATCCCGGACGAGCCCCCCAAATGTAGTACAATTATAATAATAGGTTTGATGCTATTAATTTTACTAAAGAAAGATTTGCAGTGTGACGGCAGGTTTGAATTTTACAGAAGTATTTCTTTATTATGGCAAAGTGACGAGTACATTTTTCCAGCAGTCCCGATGGTCTTAGACTGACTTTCTTGGCTCTTAGGTGGATGCAGGGCCTCTTGGCCTTTTTCACCCCCACCCTCATACCCTTACTTATACTTTAGTGACCGAGACTCACCAACTAGCCACGTTTCCTCATCTGGCAACAGCATGTTGGATAGCCTTTGTCACAACACAATCCTTAAATTTACGACACTTAAAAACACACACAGTCTTATCTTTACTCCTACACTAATGAGCCGTTTAATTGCGGTCTATAGGCGGTTGTTCGTAGTTGTTTAATTTTGAAGAGTTCACAAAGTTGTTTGATGACTGTGCTCATAAACTTCTGTCCTTGGTCTGTAAGTATTGCTCGAGGAGCACCGTAACGTGTAATGTATTCTTTTGCGAATGCTGCGCCTATAGTTTTGGCGGTGGCATCAGGTAAAGGGATGGCGTCTAGGAATTTTGTCAAATTGCATTGTATCGTCAAGAGATATTTGTTGTTCGATTTAGTAAGGGGTAGAGGTCCAACAGTATCTAATGCCACTTTGTCAAAGGCCTCTGCGGGCGTGTCAGTGATTGCCATGGGTAATTTTGTTTTGATCCTAACTAGTTTTTTTCTCTGGCAATTGCCGCAAGATCTGATGATATTTTGAATTTGCTTTTTCATATTTGGCCAAAAATATTTTTCTCTTATTTTATTGAAAATTTTTGTAACGCCTTGGTGTCCTCCGATCAGTGACTCGTGGTACTCTTTGATCATGTCTTCGCGTAATCGTTCGTCTGGTATAGTTGAAGTATTTCTACGAAGTGTTACTCGAATGTCTGAATCCGCAAAAATGTGATAAATGAGTTTTTTGAAGATAGATCGTGGAATATCATCTACTCCTGGTCCTGACATGGGGAATGATATGGACCGAATGTCTAGTCCGGACAAGATAATCCTCAAGTTAACTAACGTGTAGAAAATGTCATCAAGTCTGCCCGGGTATGATTGGCGTGGTTTCACTACGAGGGTAAAAATGTATTTGTTGTTTTTCAAGCGATTTTGAATTACGTCGGATATTTCTGGATTCTGGTTTTCAAAGAATTCCATGCTCATCAGATTTCCGTCTATCAACTGTTTTTCTAGTCCTTCTGTCCAACGACAATTAGCTGACACGAAATGAGCGTAATTGTCGTACATCATAAGAAGTCCGTCATTAGTTTCGGTTACGTTGGGTGTTGGTAATATGTCATTTTGATTTTGTATGAAGTAATCAAAGCAAAAAAAGTTGTCATTGTCAATATGAGGGTGGTCCGGTTTTCGCTCTTCGGGATTGTCGCGACGTTGTGAGCATGAAGGTGGTAGCGTTGCCGTAGATACAACGGAGGCATCGCTATCCGTGTCTGCAACAGCTGACTCTGGATCATGTGTCACGGAGTCACTCTTCGAGATATCAGTTGGGTAGCGCGAGGGAGTAGAAACCGGAGCATGTCTTGGTGCTGACCTAGTGCCGGTCCGACGGGTCGGCCGACGAGTTAAAGGGGGAGCAGGGATTCTGGGTGTTGATGCTTCTGCTTCAGATTCAGAAGATGTCGAGTCTTAAGTCGGGTTTTGATAATTACAAATGGTGACCGTTATGTCGGAGTCTTTAAATATGTAATGGATCATCCGATCAACAAGGTTCCAGTCTAACTTATCTAAGCCGCAGCCTAGTCTTGGAATCCAGAGTGATTTGACTTTGTCTTGTTCTAAGCAATTCTTTAGGTTTACTAGGGCGTTGAACAGTATTTCCTCAGTTGGTTTCTGGTAGTGGTATTTTTTGGTTACTAGATTGTAAATGAGGCGGTTACCATGTGGCAGTGTCAATACGTTCGTTACTTCAGGGTCTAGCTGTTGTAGTTGATCTCGGGTGATTATTTTCCTATTGATTAGTTGTCCCGCGACTCCTCGTGATGCTTTGCAGTCTGCCGAGATGCAGTGGGCTAGGTTATCTTGTCTGTCGAGGAGATTGGCGCGTATCTCTTGAATAAATTTACTATGCGTTAATGGTAGGTAGTTAAGATCTGTTACGAATTCCGTGAATCACGGGGCGTAAATTCGTCCTTTACTGATAGTGGCTTCGGGTGTCGGCTGATTCAGTGTGTCGGATTGTTCTTCACGTATTTTAATACTACGACCCTGGGGCTTACCGGAGTTTTGGTTTGATTTGGATGAGGTGAGTGGTTGAACTCATTCCGTAGTTTGCGTGATCGTTTTATCGACTACGATCGGTGCCTCTGTTGCGCTGCTGTTGTCAGTCATACTGGCACTTCAGTCAGAGGTAACAGTAGAAGTCGAAGTGTCTTGTAATACTTTGTTTCGTCTTTGTGGGGATGGGCTGGTGGATTCGTGTGCAGATCCACACGCTCGTATCGGGTGCTGGTCTACATGTTTTATTCGCTTGTGAGCGCCAGTAGATGAAGATAGCGTATCCGGTTCGCGAGCACGTGTTGGGTGTTGGTGAGCTACTTTGGCGCGCTTGTGGGCATCAGTAGATGAGCATTCTGAATCGGGTCGTGGCCGTTTTGAGGTAATAGGTAGAATTCGGAAAGAGTCGACAGGTGGATTTCTGGAAAGCGCGTCTGCGTTGGCGTTCGCTATTCCTTTTTCATGTTTTGTGGCGTACGAATATTCTTCCAACTTCAGTCTCCAGTGCATGAAACGAGAAGTCGGGTCTCGTACGTTTTTGATCCACTTTAGTGGTTCGTGGTCTGTTACCAGGGTGAAGGTTCTACCGTAAAGGTAAGGGTGAAAATGTTTGACGGCATAAACGACTGCTAAGAATTCTTTTTCTGACACCGAGTAATTGATTTCCGCCTTTTGTAACATCCTCGATGCATACGCAATTGGTAAATCCTCGCCACCTTTGTCTTGACTGAGTATTGCTCTTATTGCATACTTTGAAGCGTCGGTTGTTAGGACGAAGGGTTTTTCGAAGTCTGCATACTGCAGTATCGGTTCTCGACACAGACTATCGCGTAGTGTTTCGAACGCAAATTGATGTTCTGCTGTCCATAGGAAAGGGCTATTCTTCTTTAGCAAATTATTAATAGGTCTAGCAATTTTTGAAAGGTTAGGAATGAATCTTCGGTAGTAGCCTGTCAAGCCTTAAAATTGTTTATTCTGTTTAGGATTCTTGGGAACTGGGTGGTTTTTTATTGCTGATATCTTCTCCGGATTAGGTTTCAATCCATTTTGAGTGATGATGTGACCTAGGTATGCTACTTCTTCACGCAGAAATTCACATTTATCTGGCTGCAGGGTTAGTCCCGCATCAGACAATCTCTTCATAAGTTTCCGAAATTTGGTTTCGTGCTCCTACAAGGATCGGGAGTAAATGACTATGTCATTCAAATAGACAAACATATCCGTACCCTGTAATCCCGATAGAACCTAATCTATTAGACGTTGAAAGGTGGATGGGGCATTTTTTAAGCCAAATGGCATTCTAGTATACTCGAAATGGCCGTGAGGAGTCGAAAAAGTGGTCTTTGCGCTGTGATCGAGATGCATTGGAATTTGGTGGAACCCGAAAGCCATGTCGAACGTTGAGAAATGTTTTGCGGAGCCTAGCTGATCTAGGATATCGACGATATTTGGTAGCGGCTAAGCGTCGCCAATGGTTTTTTCGTTCAGTTTCCGGAAGTCAATGACCATTAGCCACTTCTTTTCGCCGCTAGCATCAGATTTCTTGGAGATGATCCAGACCGGAGAATTGTAAGGAGATGAAGAATGTGTGATGATGTTTTGATCAAGGAGTGTGGTCACTTGTTTTTGTATTTCATCTTTGTGTACTCTTGGGTGTCTGTATTGTTTGGTATGAATTGGTGCGTCATTGATAGTAGGGATCGTATGGCTGACTAAGTTTGTATGTCTCAGGGTGTCACCTGGGAGGAAAAATAAATGGTTGAATTCGATAACAAGATTTTATTAATTATTTTTCTAATAATTATTTTTCTGAGTCGTTCAAATGGTCCAATCGTAAATTTTCTTTCAAAATGTCGAGGCGTCTCGAGTCGTAATTTGGGAATGTGGGAAGAACGCGATTCTCGATCCTTTTTTTTTTCATGTAAGACCTGTGCTAGTAAGACCTGTCCGCTGCTGGCAGTACTTGTATGCGTTAGGTGTGTTTTTGCACTGAGCGTGGCGGTACTCGCGAGTTCATCGACTTCTAGTGTTACGACTGGTCTTCTTATTTCCACAGCTGATTCGTTGGAATTTATTGCATAAACGTAAGCAAACCCTTGTTGGTTGGTAACCAGGGCCTGTCCCAGGAATATGTTAGCGTCTACTTCCAACTGTTCTATGAATCCCGTTTTTACCGAGGGATTCGCAATTTTTAGTGCAATCACCTGAGCCGTTCGTGGTGGTATCAATATGTAGTCTTCGTTTAGGAGTTTGAATGGTTTGCTAGTATTGTTCGGTATTATTTTTTCTGTATCGAAAGATATCGTTGCATTTTCGATCCATAAAAATATCGATCCTAAGATTCCGTCTTCTTGTATCGGGAACAGATCGTCGACTATATGGAATATATGAAGGTTGTCACCGATTCGAATGCTAGTTGTTCCTAATACTTTTATTGGCTCATGTATAGCACTGGTAACGTAGATCTGACCTTCGAGTAATTTACACAGAACATGCGGATGTATTGCTCAGAGTTTAATTATGTTTACATCAGCACCGGTGTCAACTATAAATGTGCTGGGTTGTCGTGTGAGTTCACCGGTGGTTATTTGAACCTTCGGTGTTTGTGTGATAGATGTTATGAGGATACGCGGTGGTGTTTTTGTGTTGGTTCTATGCTTGTTAAAGGGAATAACGCCGGTTTTGCGAGAGATAAGGTAGTTATTTTTGAAACAGATAGTCGCCTTTTCCGAACGTAAGAAGTCTAAACTCAGTATACTGTCTTCGATGATAGGGAAGGAGTTGTCGACAAGATGGAATTCGTGGCGTGTATTAGGTAACTCGATGTAGAGACTTCCCCTATTGTTCTGATGGATTCTTCCGTTATCTCTGAAATCTGCCTAATGTCTGTCTGTGACGTGGACTCTTGGGTCAATTTTATCGATTTTTAACAAATGCATATTAGCGCTAGTGTCTATTATTAGTGTCACGTACCCATTCAAAGACTGCGGGCATTGTGTTCGAATCTGTGGAGGGCCAGATTCTATTTGTACGGAGCTGACGTTTGGTTTGGACGCTGCTCCGGTTTGAGGGAGGTCGATGCGTTCGCGGGCCGTCCCTGAGCTCGTTTAAATGGCTCGCGTTGTCTGAATATTTGCGATGTTGCTTTGCTTCGCATGAAAGTTCATTCGCTGCCATAGGCTGCCACCTTGCGCCGCCATACAAGATCTAGATGGCCCCAGATGGCCTCGACAGGCCTCTCCGCTACCTGGCATTTACCTGGCTCCCACTTCGCGCCGCCATCCAAGATTTACACGGCCCCGCATGGCCTCGCTAGCTCCCGCCGCTACCTGGCATTTACGAGGCTGCCACCTCGCATCGCCATCCAAGATTTGCATGGCCCCGCATGGCCTCGCTAGCTCCCGCCGCTACCTGGCATTTACCTGGCTGCCACCTTGCGCCGCCATACAAGATCTCGATGGCCCCAGATGGCCTCGCTAGCTCCCACCGCCACCTGGCATCTACGTGGCCGCCACCTCGCATCGCCATCCAAGTTTTGCATGGCCCGAGACGGCCTCGCCAGGTCTCTCCGCTACCTGGCATTTACCTGGCTGCCACCTTGCGCCACCATACAAGATCTAGATGGCCCCAGATGGTCTCGCCAGGTCTCTCCGCTACCTGGCATTTACCTGGCTCCCACTTTGCGCCGCCATACAAGATTTACATGGCCCCGCATGGCCTCGCTAGCTCCCGCCACCACCTGGCATTTACCTGGCTGCCACCTTGCACCGCCATCCAAGTTTTGCATCACCATCCAAGTTTTGCATGGCCCCAGACAGCCTCGCCAGGTCTCTTCGCTACCTGTCATCTACCTGGCCGCCACCTGGTGTCGCCATCTAACTGTTACTGTAAGTAAATCGTGGGAGCGGAAGTATTACTCGACTCGTGATCTGTTCAGAATATTCTCAGGATATTCAACATTTTTGATTAATTACGTTATTTTTCACCCTTAGTAATTATTGTCATGGCAGAATTCATAAACGTGTCAGGAAGATGAATTGAATAGGAAAAAAAAATCAACTGGTCCTGAACCATTTCGGGTCACATCATTTTTAAATTGTCTAGCAGTGGGTTATAAACGAACAGTCAGTGGACTCAAACTATTGTACGTTCAGTATAAAATTGGAATTTCTCCAAGCTGTCGCTTTATGTGAATACTTTGAGTCGGGTCCCCCATATATATATAGGAATCTCCCCGAAATATGCGTGCGCTTGAGATTTTGTTCCCCAAACAATGTATTTCCCATGGGTATATATATATTCGAATTGTATCAATTACATGAAAGTATATTGAAATTGTACACTTTTTTCCCATAAGGTATTTCAATTTAAAAGTCGAAAAGAAAATTTCACTTGATTTTTTATAAATAAATGCTAATAAGTTAATCAATGATTAGGTAAAAATTTTTTTTAAAAGCTCATTTTATTCATTATCTAATCGAGTATAAAAAAGATTTAAAGTATTTTCACCGTATTGCTAATAGCTTACAAGTTATTTGTACTGCAATGATAAATAACCAAAAAAAATTATGAGCTTAAAGGGCATATCATAATAGCTTAAAAGAATATTTGAAATTGTATAAAAAATAGGAATTTTTTTTTACGGATTGTTGTTCATAATTATATATAAATGTTATCTGAAATTTTTCATTCCTTAATATTCATATTTAATGGATGAAAAAAATTTTTTCTGTAAAATATGAGAGAATCGTGCTCAGCGCACGGTGGTTACATCGCCCGTTGTCAGCACTATTTTTACCTCTAAACTAAAATCATAAATATATTTGTGGTAGAGTTCCGGGAGTTCAAACTTTCATTTAGAAAATTTCATGCTCTCTAAGGAACTTTTTTAAATTTGCGATATCTGCGATAGTTTTTTAGATATCAGCGAAAAACGAAATCCTTCATTTTTTACTGAACTCTTTATAACTTTTGCAATTGTTCTGAGCGCCACTTGAATTTGCTGAAGAAAACTAACTAGAATTCACAGAAAAGGTGCCTTTTGACTAGACAAGGATCGTTTAACGTGTTTTTTCCGTTTATCGACTGATTTCCGAGACTTCTCAACTTTAGACAATTTGAGAAAGAAGTATCCTAGAGTTTGTGTTGTGACGTGGTATTTCGTACCCCGTCACTTTGTTTAATTATCGCATTCCCCTAGGTGCAGATATCGCTAAAAATAACGAAAGCACGTCTGAGGCCAATACTCCAAAAATGAACGACTAATTATCTTTAAGTTGATTTCTCTTTACTAAGCTAATTGTATGCTATTTTCTAATTCTGTAATGCTCTTCGAGAACCATCCGCGAGACCTTCGCGTCAAGATACAAGGACACTGCCTGACAGGGGTCACGTACCAGCTCAACATCGACCACAACCGACTACAGACGAACGAATACCGCTGAAACCACTCCCGATGGATGCCTATCTAGTTGTCGAACAGGGTCGTGCGTGATGCACAAACAGCACCTCCAACTATTTGAGACTTATCGGCCAGGAGCCGAACCACGAACGAATGCTTCTACCGCTCGGATGCATCGTCAGGCGGCGTACAGGGCTGTGCGTCAAAAACACAACAAAGCCTCCCGTCGACGATACTTATCAGCCTGGAGCTGAACCGACCCTAACATCTACTAAGTCGTTGACTATCCAATAGAAGACGGTTTTCTCTTCACGAACCGTCTTATCGAAGGACTGCGGCGTGGAATAGGCTAATGATATGCTGACCACGTGGATCTGGTGGATCTAGTGTGGGGATCCGGGTTGAGGGCCATCACCACCAGATCGTTCCGGCATGAGGGCTTCGATCAGCGAGGGCCGGGATGCAGCGCCGACGAAATAGCTACAACGGGGAGTACCAGTAAAGCAAGGAGTGAGTTACAGTCGATCGCAAGTCCAAAGGACCGTTGACGTAATATTGCCGCACACCTCAATATCGCAACACATGAGCAGTACGACCCCCCCCCCCTCTCGCCGACGATACCGCATAGCTGAAGGAAAATATCTCTAACCACCTTCCGACGTCCCGATACCTCGATACCTGTCGTCGAGGGAAAAGAAAAACAAGCGGCGAGGGATTATCGCCGCCTACCCATGGACCAGGCCTACGCGACCTGCTGGTCCAATTAAAATACCGCAAATTTGAGGAAGAATCACGTGACAGCAGCTCGACGAAAATCAGGATCATCGCTCATCTCGTCACTCTACGTTCAGTTACTGATATTAACAGACGTGTTCTTGTTATCGCTACCAAAGTTCGTCGTACCGCTATTGTACCTTATCGCATTCTCTCGCACCTGTTATATCTTCTTTTACGTAAGTGAGGTTCCTTTTCTATTTTGTGAAGCCACGAGATTACTTGCAATATATCGTACCTTTACCTTTACCTCTTTCTCTCTTTACCTTGCAGTTGGTCTGCTTGAGCCAATTGGGCTCGTATCTTTTCTCTTTATCTTGCAGTTGGTCTGCTTGAGCCACCTGGGCTCGTACCTTATTCTCTCTTATCTCTTATCTTGTCCCTTTTTCTGCCTTATTGCAAGTAACTTCGCGACTGGTTGATTATTACTTACGCATTGTAGTGACTATTGTTTATTTTATTATCTTTCTCTTCTGGAATATTTGAATGTCTAATATTGCTGTCTAGCAGCGCGTTCCGTTGAAGGATCAATTTTTATCTTAGCTACTGAGCATTGCTATTTTGTTATATTTTCTCTGATTAGTTTCTATCTGTCTCTTTACCTATTATCGTTGATTATCGTATCTTAGTGAGTGTACCGCGGGAGCGATCTTATATCGCTGCGCGGTCCCGCTCATCGTTCATTTGACATTGGAGTATTGTGCCGTATCGCATAACATCTTTTTCACTATTTTCTTCGCTAATATCGCTGATCGTAGTTGTCCGTAGTCTATTTGGTTTGCCGTACGTCGCATATTAATTATCTTGAATATTGTTTGTCTTATCTTGAATTGCCTTTTATCGTACTGAATATTATCTTTCTTTCTCTCGCACTTACCGCAAACTAGAGACTACGTATTATCTGTTATTCTCTATATTTTATGCTAATTTTCTACTTGACCTGTCGCTTGAATTTACCTTGTGATTCATAATTCCCTGTCTGCCTATTTCTGATCATTCTGGTAATGTGATAACTATTACAATTGTTGTATCTCGCATGTGTTTATAATCGCTTCTCATATTTTATGATTTACTTGCTTACCGCTTAATTCAAGTACAGTATATCTTTTTCTGTTCTGCCTATCTATCATAAAACCGTGTTAATCATTACCTTTAGTATCGCGAGCTTGCGCATATTTCCCGCTTATTCGGAAAACGTTCCGTTATTTGTTAACTCTCTCGCTTAACCTTTCTCTGGCTGTAAATATTGTTAATTATCGCATTTATCGTAATTGTATCGCAATCTCTTCAGCTACTTGCTTGTCATTAAACTTATCGCTTCTTGCTTAATATATTTGACATTATTCCTGCTTCACCCGTTTCTTATTTTATCTATTGGATTCGACTCTGCCCCTCTACCATTATCTTGTCTCTCTGAGCGAACTGTGCAAAACCGTCGTAGAACCTGACCTTACCTTTATCTATTACCTTTACCTTTATCTTTTTGTCTAATTATCTATTTTTGACGCATGTGCGTCTGGCGCCCAACAATCGTATCTTTCTCTCTTAGTATCTCTCTCTATCTAATCATTCAGGTTAGTGACTGCGCCGTAGGGTAACCAATTATCGTTATATCGTTTTACCCTTAACCTTATATATTATAAAATTATTGGTTACAGTTTATACGGAATATTAACACCGGTCATCAGTAAAATGAGCAAAAAAAATGTTGAAAATCGATGGAACTCTACGTTTCAACACGGGAATTGACGCTAAGCCATCATTGCCGAGATTGTAGTCACATATTTCGCACATTTAACAATTCGGTATTTACACCAAAGATAAGGTATGTGTAAATATAGAAAGTGTTCTTCCTCTTCGAGCACAACTTGTAAGAATGTCTGTAAGTGTGTTTACATTTTGGAATCTTACGCTTCTGATGCGAAGCTCGTGAGACAGTCAATGACCGTCTAACATTGAAATGCGGATATGCATCATCAATATTGATATTGATCACGAGACATTTTTCATTGTTGAAACATATAATTTTGAAAAACTGGTAAATTCGAAAAATTAACGACGGAGCCAGGAATCGAACCTGGTATCTAGCGATGCTTTACCGGAGCCTTACTCCGCTAGACCACCTAGCCGCCCTGACTCTGATGTCGTTAATTCCTCTCATCACCAGTAAGTTCAAATTTGTTTTCTTGTGCTGTGATAGTATGTGTGAATATAGAAAGTGTTCTTCCTCTCCGGGCACAACTTGTAAGAATGTCTGTAAGTGTGTTTACATTTTGGAATCTCACGCTTCTGATGCGAAGCTCGTAAGACAGTCAATGACCGTCTTATATTGAAATGCGGATATGCATCATCGATAGTAATATTAATCTCGAGGCATTTCCCATTGTTGGATCGTATAATTTTGAAAAACTGGTGAATTCGAAAAATCAACGACAAAGCCAGTAATCGAACTTGGTATCTAACGATGCTTTACCGGAGCCTTACTCCACTAGACCACCTAGCCGCCCTGACTCTGATGTCGTCAATTCCTCTCATTACGAGTAAGTTCAAATTTGTTTTCTTGTGCTGCGATAGTATGTGTGAATATAGAAAGTGTTCTTCCTCTTCGAGCACAACTTGTAAGAATGTCTGTAAGTAAGTTTACATTTTGGAATCTTACGCTTCTGATGCGAAGCTCGTCAGACAGTAAATGACCGTCTAACATTGAAATGCGGATATGCATCATGAATATTAACAATCATCACGAGGCATTTTTTATTGTTAAAACGTATAATTCTGAGAAACTGGTGAATTTGAGAAATCAACGACGGAGCCAGGAATCGAACCTGGTATCTAGCGATGCTTCACCGGAGCCTTACTCCACTAGACCACCTCGCCGCCCTGACTCTGATGTCGTTAATTCCTCTCATCACAAGTAAGTTCGAATTTGTTTTCTTGTGCTGTGATAGTATGTGTAAATATAGAGAGTGTTCTTTCTCTTCGAGCACAACTTGTAAGAATGTCTGTGAGTGTGTTTACATTTTGGAATCTTACGCTTCTGATGCGAAGCTCGTAAGACAGTCAATGACCGTCTTATATTGAAATGCGGATATGCATCATCAATAATGATATTAATCTCGAGGCATTTCCCATTGTTGGAACGTATAATTTTGAAAAACTGGTGAATTCGGAAAATTAACGACGGAGCCAAGAATCGAACCTGGTATCTAGCAATGCTTTACCGGAGCCTTACTTCACTAGACCACCTACCCGCCCTGACTCTGATGTCGTTGATTCCTGTCATCACCAGTGAGTTCGAATTTGTTTTCTTGTTCTGTGATAGTGTGTGTGAATATAGAAAGTGTTTTTCCTTTTCGAGCTCAACTTGTGAGAATGTCTGTAAGTGTGTTTACATTTTGGAATCTTACGCTTCTGATGCGAAGCTCGTAAGACAGTCAATGACCGTCTAATATTGAAATGCGGATATGCATCATCAATATTGATATCGATCACGAGACATTTTTCATTGTTGAAACGTATAATTCTGAAAAACTGGTAAATTCGAAAAATTAACGACGGAGCCAGGAATCGAACCTGGTATCTAGCGATGCTTTACCGGAGCCTTACTCCGCTAGACCACCTAGCCGCCCTGACTCTGATGTCGTTAATTCATCTCATCACCAGTAAGTTCAAATTTGTTTTCTTGTGCTGTGATAGTATGTGTGAATATAGAAAGTGTTCTTCCTCTCCGGGCACAACTTGTAAGAATGTCTGTAAGTGTGTTTACATTTTGGAATCTCACGCTTCTGATGCGAAGCTCGTAAGACAGTCAATGACCGTCTTATATTGAAATGCGGATATGCATCATCGATAGTAATATTAATCTCGAGGCATTTCCCATTGTTGAAACGTATAATTTTGAAAAACTGGTAAATTCGAAAAATTAACGACGGAGCCAGGAATCGAACCTGGTATCTAGCGATGCTTTACCGGAGCCTTACTCCACTAGACCACCTAGCCGCCCTGGCTCTGATGTCGTTAATTCCTCTCATCACCAATAAGTTCAAATTTATTTTCCTGTGCCCGGTTTATGTGTGAGTAAGAAGTTTCTTCTCTGCATGCACGATGTATTAGGAGACTCTTATGTGTAGTTGTTGTGTTTGTCAATAGACGGCATTGCTTGTCTTACGGGCTTCTCATCGGAAGCAAGGATTCAAAAAGGGTAAACACAACATCTACACGTTAGAGTCTTCTTATACATCGCGCATGCACAAAAGAAACTTCTTACTCATAGACATTTATTAGTGAAAATTAGCTAACGATTCACTCAAGTTATCGTTCATTTTTAATTACCAGACTATTTTTGTCCATTACTTATTAGATATTTGCCAGAACCTAACTTCTCATTTTGGCCTTCCTAGAGGTTATACTATTCGAGACTTTGAGAGTATTAAGGAGACTGTTATATAGGATCATTGCTTCATAGTAATTATTCTTACTTCCCTACTATTTTACTAATGTGAGGTAGTAATAAGTTATGTTCACAGATACCTCACCGTGATGTGATACCATAACTAATTATGCTATGGAAGCAAGCATAATATATCATTCTGGATGTGTCTGTTCACATAACTTTTGACATTTTATGAAACAAGAAGACTAAGTATTCAGTCTTATTTACTACACGATTGATGTGATATTCCCATATCATTCTGTAATCGAAGAATATTCTCAAGTATTTTCAGTGTTGTACTCTATTTAACTTATGACCGTTAATAAACAAGTTAAAGGATTTTGGCACACTATTCCAGTAATTTCCAGACGTTTTTTACAGGATGTCCCTAAATTGGGGGACACAGACCAGCCAGCGTGATACTGATACTGATTACTCAAATCCAACCGAGAATTTCTTTGCCGGAAGCTCGTCCGACGCATAGTTTTTGAATTATAAGCGATAGTGTTAGGCCAATCAGAGTGCACCATTTCATCTGGATTTGCCGCCACGGAAATTGCTGTTTTGTCCGTCTTGGTGAATTATTATTATTCGTTCACGAATCAAATATCGGCACCTCCCCTTTCTCCCTTTTGTACCCCTTCTCGAGCGCTGACCTCGGTATTGTTGCCGCGGCACACGCTGCCGGCTGCACACCCAGGGACGCACACTCGTGTGTGTGAAACATAAGCGAATGCCCAGCGACACGATACTACGAAACACACATCTACGAGTGAAAATAAAAATAAATCTCCAAATAAATCAGCGGATTTAAGATTTAATGTTATAAAACACTTCCAATCATCGATGTATGCATAAAACTAGAGATTTTAGATGATTAATATGCCGTTGGGGTTCATAATTACTCATTCAATCAATCTGGCTTGAGATCTTCAGAATTATGCTTTCCGAACATTTTTTGTGTCTTTGCAACATAATTTTTCCACGAGTGTTAAATTCATCATTAACATCCGATTTTTCAATAATCCGAGGGAAAAATAACTCGCTGAATTGACGTGTCAATAGGTTTGTGGATCAATTACGATTCACCTGAGTTAACACAAAATAACTGAATAAATGAGAATTCACTGAATCACTAAAAATGATCACTGAAATCATGAGAATTATTTGAGATATAAATGAATTGGGAAGAGTTGTAATAAGTCAAGTTACTTTGAATTACTTTAGATTCGTGTCAAAATTTTATGTTTAGAGAGAAAAATAATTGAATTCAAATGAAAAAGTAATTTTAAATTAAGAAGAAGAAAATTCCGAAATACCTGAATTTGAATGAAGCAGTTTGAATTTGATCAATCTATCTGAATTTGAGGAAAAATAATTATTATTATTTGGAATAGAAAAATGAAGTCGAATTACATTAATAAATTCAATTGATTCAACTTAAAAAAATATGGTGTCATTCAAATTCCTAGTTATTTCCTCGTCGATTCAATGCGGGTCTGGAGTGGCAAGTAACTTTGAAATTGTTGAGATCAATGCTAGTGATGGCCACTTATCTGAGAATGATCGATGTATCGATTAATCGATTTCAACAAAATAATCGGACACGGCTCGATGGAATTGGTAAAAATTAATCGATTTGGTAAATTTTTGCGTGTCGTCTTAATATCAGAAGAGATATTTTGATAATTCATAGTCTTATTCGAAATATTTTTAAGTCTGATGAATTTTGAGTAATTGATACTTAAATCACATACATCGATACTGTATTGCATCGTACGTGTGAGTAAACAAGCAGCTTCAGACTGACCGTGAGTCAGCCCTCGAACTTCCCGTTTTCACACTGCAAATTCAAGGTTCATGGAACAAATAAATATTAATATCCAATTCCGATTTTCCAACTAAGAATTCAGAGTCGTGATTGACGAGTCTAAAGCCCTCGCATATCATATTACATAAAAAAATATTACGATTTTTTTTATTTTGAACCACTAATAATGGATCGACCATCATGAATTTTGGAAATCTGACCTTGGATCGGTTACTGATGACTGGAAAAATCTCCACTTACCAATTTCTACCGAAATCCGAATATTTCAAGATTTTATTTCACCATGTGAGTTCGCCACTCCGAATTTTTCGAATCCAACCCCAGATTCGTGATCAGCGACCCCAAAATCCTCATGTGCCAATTTTCATTCAAATCCGTGAATCCAATCTCAATAATATGTAAATTTTCTTTTTTAAAAATTACCTCAATCAAAGACCTATCCGATGAGGGGGGATGCCAACTAGATTTTTCATAAAAAAAAACTTAGAAACATCGAATTTGAAATCGAAAAGCGATGAGTCTCAGTATCCCTTCGTGCTTTTGCAGCCTATTTTGCGACGAAAAATGTATTTTATAGCCAGACAAATTAATGCTTGAATTAAATGGGATTTTGCAATTTTGACAATGCTTCATTTTACCTGAAAACATCTTTTCTTATACCCGGACATTGCCAAATTTTCGAAAGAAATTTGGATTATGTAGACAGAGAGAAGCATTTGAGGGCCTAATATCCTTTCACGGCAAAGAAGGAATGAATTCAAAGACATGAAAATTTAGATAAACCAACTGAGTGATGAGTGAGTCATACCATACATTATTTCACTGAATAGATTATTGATTAGTCGGAAAAGGTTAATTCTGCTAAATTCATGTTACATAGATTTATTCGCACTGTTTTCGGCAACACTCAATTGTTCCATAAATCAGTTTATCTTAAAATATTCGGATTTCGGTAGAAATTGGTAAGTGGAGATTTTTCCAGTCATCAGTAACCGATCCAAGGTCAGATTTCCAAAATTTATGATGGTCGATCCATTATTAGTGGTTCAAAATAAAAAAAATCGTAATATTTTTTTATGTAATATGATATGCGAGGGCTTTAGACTCGTCAATCACGACTCTGAATTCTTAGTTGGAAAATCGGAATTGGATATTAATATTTATTTGTTCCATGAACCTTGAATTTGCAGTGTGAAAACGGGAAGTTCGAGGGCTGACTCACGGTCAGTCTGAAGCTGCTTGTTTACTCACACGTACGATGCAATACAGTATCGATGTATGTGATTTAAGTATCAATTACTCAAAATTCATCAGACTTAAAAATATTTCGAATAAGACTATGAATTATCAAAATATCTCTTCTGATATTAAGACGACACGCAGAAATTTACCAAATCGATTAATTTTTACCAATTCCATCGAGCCGTGTCCGATTATTTTGTTGAAATCGATTAATCGATACATCGATCATTCTCAGATAAGTGGCCATCACTAGCATTGATCTCAACAATTTCAAAGTTACTTGCCACTCCAGACCCGCATTGAATCGACGAGGAAATAACTAGGAATTTGAATGACACCATATTTTTTTGAGTTGAATCAATTGAATTTATTCACGTAATTTGAATTAATTATTATTATAATTTAAATTAATTCGTAAACGAATAATAATAATTCACCCAGACGAACAAAACAGCAATTTCCGTGGCGGCAAATCCAGATGAAATGGTGCACTCTGATTGGCCTAACGCTATCGCTTATAATTCAAAAACTATGCGTCGGACGAGCTTCCGGCAAAGGAATTCTCGGTTGGATTTGAGTCAGGTATCACGCTGGCTGGTCCGTGTCACCCAATTTAGGAACATCCTGTATACTGTTTTATCTACAGTTAAAGATAACTCATTTAGCGTAAACAATTTATATATTGAATCGAGGTAATCATTCAATTTTCTTTCAACTCAAAGCCATGATTCATCAGTAGATATAATTACGATGTCGTCAGCGAATGATAAAATGACTTCTGTGGTTACTTCTCGGAAATGACCAAAAGATCCATTAATTTGGACTCGCTGCTGACTGTTATATAAGTAGCTGGTAATCAGTTTATGTGTCTGCTCTCTTATTCCATAGTTGTCCAATTTGTCCAAGAGGATCTTATAATTTAGTGTGAAATGCTTTGGCCAGGTCTAAGAATAAGTGACTGCGATTATAGGACTTTCATCAAGTTTCTTATAAATGAGGCTTGTTATATGGTTCCAAGCATCTCAGGTACCTATCTTTTTCATAAGGCCAAATTGTTTTTTATATAAAATATTTGAATTTTCAATAAAGCTCAAAAGTCTTACGTGAATTATCTTGTCAAAAATTTTAGTTAAATGTGAGATGAGCGAAAAAGGTCTGCAGTTTGAGATAAGATGTTCATCATGAGCTTCAAAGACCGACTGTATATTCGCTCATTCAAGGACATCAGGTCACGTAGATTTTTCAATACTCAAGTTTATCAAATGGACCAAAGGGTTAATTATATTACGCGTCTCGTTCTCGATGATTTTACTTGTAGTAACATCAGTTGCGACAAATTTCACAGTTTTCAGAGTTTTGTTTTCTTTTTTGTGTGTGTGTGAGGGCACCCCTGACTACGCCTCTGGTGCTGTCGGGTGGCGCCCTCTATCCTCATATCGTTTTGTTGTGCGACACGAACAACGAGTAGGAGTACAAAGAATCCAAATAAAAAACAAATTGACAAGAATTCCGAGGACGCAAATATGCCGAAAGAAAAGAAAAGAAAGAGGTCGAGGTCGAGATCAAATGAAAGGAGGAGGAGTGAGGATCCGAGGTTTCAAAATATGCAAGCGCAATTGGATAACCTCACTAGCCTTGTTGTCGAGTTGACGCGGAGCATGGCAGCGTGTGAACCCACGCCGCCATAAGAAAAAAATGACCAAGATTCCCTCCCAGGTAAGAATTATACAGGTTCATCACCACCCTCCCCCGTTGCTTGCTATCTCTTTTTCTTTCGAACATCGGCATGGAGGAAATTCTCTCAGTAAGACCGAACAAATCTCGACAAGTTCCACACGAACTTTAGAGGTTAGGTTGCATATCTTGATTAATTCCACACGAATTTCCGAGAAAATGACGGTAAAAAATTGCGTAATCTTCAACTAGAGGATATATCGCCCTGTCAGCGTCAATGAGACAATGACGAGCCAATAGGTTACCTCTACCGCCCCCCTCTTTTTTTTTCTCAACATATAAACAGAAGGACGGGGAGAATGAAAATATGACGGGAGGTGCCACCGAAACTCCCAAAGAGCAAAACCTCTCGCCTGAAACCAACAAGGTATTAGACGAAGGGGAGATCGATGAGCTCGAGACTTGCGAACGAGTTGCAAGGACAGAAAACTTTCTGGACTTGCTGGGCGAAGACCCAACAGCCTCAAAAGAAATCAAGATTGCGTTCGTCGCAGACTTACAGACAAGGTGGAAAAAATGGATGGAAGATGGGGGTCCAGAGGAAACCAAGAAAAAGATTCTTGAAAAATATCCGAGAAAAACAGAACTGCACACGGAGGCTCCAATGATAAATCGAGAAATCGTTACCACGATGACGGATATAGGGAAAAAACGTGACCAACATTTCGAGTACACGCAAAACTGTGTAGGCTCGGGTATTTCTGCCATTGGAGGCGCAATCTCCATGATTCTTAACCCACCGGAAGACGGGGTTGACGAGCAATTGCTCCTCGAGTACCTCTGTGATGCAGGAAAGCTATTCACCGACGTGCATCACCAGCAAACGGTGGCGAGAAAGTCCTTTATCACGCCAATGCTAAACAAGTCAATGAAACCGATAATCGACGCAGCAAAATCGGATGTATGGCTGTGTGGCGAAAAATTCGCTAAGCGGTTGAAGGAGGCAAAAACCGTTGAAAGAGCGTGCGCCGATCTCAAATCGGCGGAAAAACCATCGGACAAGAATAAAACAAGGACCCAGGGAAACTGGAAGCACCCACCTGCGTGCTATATGCGACTATCGTCAGGTGGGGGGAACTCCAAAACGACCATCAATAAAGTTCAAGCAGAAACCGTACACGGGAAGACCGCAGCCCCGACAGTCGTCACGCACATCGTCACAAACGAGGAGGAAATAAACTCGGTAAGGATCAAAGCGGGCCGTCTAAAATTCTTCACCAAAAAATGGGAAGATATCACAACAGATAAATTTACCCTGCAATGCGTTACAGGATACAGAATCCCCTTTACGTTTCACCCGGGTCAAACAATTCTTTCCAAAGAACCGCCTAGGTCAGCATATGAGGAGAAGCTCTTAAAAAGTAGCATAGATGAATTACTCTCTATTGAGGCAATAGAAGAGTGCGGAAGTTGCGAAGAGCAGTTTCTTTCGTCGTATTTCCTCGTGCCCAAGCCGGACGGGTCAAACAGATTCATAATTAATCTTAAAAATCTAAACAAGTTTATAGAAGCGCCCCATTTCAAAATGGAGGACATCCGAACTGCACAAAACTTACTATCGAAGCATGATTTTATGGAAAAAATAGATTTGAAGGACGCGTACTATCCAGTACCTCTTTATGAACCGCACAGAAAATTCCTAAGATTTTCGTTCCAAGGAAAATTGTTTCAATTTGAATGTCTCCCATTCGCTCTGAATACGAGCCCATTTACGTCCACAAAGATTATGACATCGGTTCACAGTCAACTAAGAAATCAAGGCATCCTTTCTGTCATATATATTGACGATATTCTACTGATTAATCAGTCATATGAAAATTGTATGAAAGACATTGCAAAAACAAGGACTTGTTTAGAGCGGCTCGGTTTTATTATTAACGAGAAAAAAAGTACACTAGTTCCAACCCAGCGCTGCGGATTTCTTGGTTTGATTATTGACTCAGTAGAATAGAGACTGGAATTACCACAGGAAAAGAAAGAAAAAATTTGCAAAATGCTCAAACCTTTTACGGAAAAGACCACACACAAAATTCGCGAATTAGCAAGTCTCCTCGGTACACTCAACGCCGCAACCCTGGCAGTAGCGTATAGTTTAACGTATTGTAAAAGACTAGAGAGAAAGAAATTCCTAGCCCTGATAGCAAGCGATATTGATTACGAAGGGAAAGTAACAATTAACGAAAGAGATCGGGAAGATTTAGTGTGGTGGAAAACGAATGTTAGCAAGGGCTTTAGAAAGATCAGAACGAAAAAATTCGCCCTAGAGATTAGCTCCGACGCCTCTCTGACGGGTTGGGGTGCCCACAGTGAGGAAAAAAGTACGCACGGTTTTTGGGAAAAAAGTCATGAGAAATATAGCATAAACTACCTCGAGCTCCTGGCAGCGAGCTATGCATTGCAATGTTTTGCTTCAAATCTGTCGGACTGTGAACTACTGCTCCGTATCGATAACACGACCGCTGTATCTTATATCAATAGAGCGGGGGGGATACAATTACCCCACCTGAGCGAGCTAGCTAGGAACATTTGGGAATGTTGTGAGTCGAGACAACTTTGGGTGTTTGCATCATACATACCATCGGGAGAAAACGTAGAGGCAGACAGAGCCTCAAGAATTAAAAATATAGACACAGAGTGGGAGATTTCGAATAAATTCTTCTCAAAAATAGAATCAAAATTCGGGCCCTTCTCGATCGATTTGTTCGCGTCAAACGCGAACAAAAAATATGAAAGATTCTGCTCTAGATTCCCACAGCCGAACACAGAAACAGTCGACGCATTTACCATTCCCGGAGTGACAAGGAAGGACTCTATGCCTTCCCTCCTTTCTCTCTCGTCTTAAAAACCCTACGAAAAATCATCATAGAAAAAGCCGAATGCACCATAATTGTACCACACTGGCCATCTCAAGCGTGGCATCCGCCATTCGTAGAATTACAAGTCTCGGGCTCATTAATCCTTCCCCCTAAAATCGGAATGCTGTTATCTCCTTGCAGGAAGAAGACTCATCCTCTAGCTGCGAGGCTGTCGCTGGAGGCAGCGAACATATCCGGAAAGCTTTTCAGAAAAGAGGACTAGATGCCCCGGCTGTGGAGGTTATGATGAGCTCGACAGCTCCTTCAACAATGAAACAATACCAAAGCTCTCTACGGCGATGGAGAGAATTTAGTAAAAATAACGGAGTCGACATGTACCAGGCGGGCAGTACACAAGTAATACAATTTCTTACGAAAAGATATCACGAAGGAGCGGGTTATGGGACACTGTGTTCCGACAGATCGGCAATTGCACTAATTTCATCACACGAAATCGGCGAAAGCGAACTGATCTCTCGTTTCCTCGGAGGAGTTTATAGGAAGAAACCCGCAAAGCCTCGCTACGACACTACATGGGATGTAGCACCAGTCCTCAACTACATCGAGGAAATGCCGGCAATGCAAAAGCTTTCGCTCAAGGAAAACACAGAAAAAATCGCAACCTTGCTGGCTTTGGTTACGGCGCATAGGCTACAAACATTAGCCTTAATACAAACAGAAAATATAGTAATAAGCACAGCGGGAATCACTATTAAGATTCCCGATATCATAAAAACATCAAGGTCAGGCAAAAGTCAACCAGAATTTTTCCTCCCCCTTTTCAAAGACAGGCCGAAACTATGTGCAACCACCGCGATTATAGAGTATTTGGAGCATACAAGGGACTTGAGAGGAGCGCTCAACAAGAACCTGTTAATCGCCACAAAAAAGCCTCACTATGATGCATCGGCACAGACCATCGGACACTGGATCAAAAATTTACTAAAAAGGGCCGGCGCGAATACAGAACAATTCACAGTCTACAGTACACGACACGCGGCCGTTTCAGCGGCTCTACGTAAGGGCGTGGATGTAGGGACAATCAGAAGAACGGCAGGATGGTCGGAACGCTCGCAAGTTTTCGCGAGATTCTACAATAAGCCAATTCAAACTGAAACAAATCACTTTGTATCGACCATCTTACAAAAATAAAAATAAAAAATAGCTATCACGACAGCGCTAAATGTCTACAAGTAAAATCATAGAGAACGAGACGCGTAATATAATTAACCGATCAAACGAGCCCGCCGAAGGCGGGCGAAGTTCGATCGCAATTATATTAAGCGTCTCGTTCGAACATGATCCTCCCACCTTAACCCTCAAGAGACACTAAAATTCTCATATACCCCGGATCATCGTCATGAGAGCTATACCTTAAAAAAATTTCTATTTCATCTCTAAAACATATGAGGATAGAGAGCGCCACCCGACAGCACCAGAGTCGTAGTCAGGGGTGCCCTCACACACACACACAAAAAAAAAAAAAAACTCTGAAAACTGTGAAATTTGCCGCAACTGACGTTACTACAAGTAAAATCATCGAGAACGAGACGCTTCATATAATTGCGATGGAACTTCGCCCGCCTTCGGCGGGCTCGTTTGATCGATTAATAATATAGTTTGATAATATTTTAATTGTTTTCATATTGATATTGTCAACACCACTATTTTTTATTTTCATCTTATTAATTATAGCATTGACCTGATGTTTGTCAACAGGAAATAAAAAGATAGTTTCAGGATTTACATCAGGTAAAGTTAATGTAGAATTATGAGGTTCTTGAATTTTACTACTTACATTATATCCAATATCACATGATCTGAAATTGCAATGGATTATATAAATGCTCTTGGCCAATATTGTTAAGCTTCATTAGGTCAATATCAAAATCTCTCATTATAATGTGACTTTTCGTATTTTGTTTCCACTCCAAATATTTTTTCAAGTTACTTACAAATTCAGCCTTAAGCTCATCATAGGGTCTATTGGGATCTGACCTGGGGGCGGGGCCTAATTCAAAAAATCAAACATGGCGCCGACACCGATGGAAATTCTACGGGAACATATGTGATTTCGTGTATTTATCTGTGATATGGCTGTAAATCGTGACAGTATTTGTCTCTGGTGAAAATCCTGCCCAAAGAAATTTTATTGAGGGTGAAAGAGTCCTACACGCGGGACACATCGTGAAGTGTAGAGTAAATGATCAAATCGGGCGCCAGCCAAACACGATAAACTTGTTGGCATTGTGTTTACAAACATCACAAGTCAAAGGAAGTATGCACGAAATCGAAGGACGAATAAAGGATGGGTTGATAACATTTATTGAATGTTCGTGCAAGTCTGGCTTGGGTCAACAATGCAAACACGCATTAGCAACACTCCTGCACTTAGAACGGTAAGTTTCTAACCTCAAAGGTGTAATGTAAACAACTTGTAAAATAAAATTTTAATAACCCACCGAGCTCTAAATACTATGTAGGGTTAAAGAGGAAGATTTGCCAACCGTCACTAGTACAGGTAGAAATGTGGATGGAAGAAGCTGCAACAAAAAGCTCTTGAGCAATATGCTCCAGCACCGCTGGAAAATCATCCGTGCTTTCGACTCACCGATAATAAAATGAAACTGGACAGTGATACTTTGAAAAACATGACTGAGTGGCTGAAGACAAGAAATACCGGTGCTCTGGGGAAACACGCGTGAGTCTAATTGCATTTGTTTTTTTTTTTTTGTTCAATAATATTAATTTTGTCACTATTGATTTAATTTCATATTGTTTTATTTACGAATTGCAGTCAAGGCCGGTACAATCTCGTAACTTTTGATGTGAGTCGAGCACCGACACTCACAGAGATAGAGGCGACAACCATCGATGAAATTTTCGCGAGACAAGAGTCCAGTTCATTGATGCAGGAAATTGAACAATTTCAAGTGAAGAAAATAGAGGATTGTTGTCGGAGAACACTGAGCGATTTAAACACGGATTTTCGAGCTCTGTGTAAGGAGACGAAGATGTGCTATGCCAAGTGGTCTGATAAAAGAAAGTATTGGATCACAGGCACGACTTGCTATGGTCTCTTCACTTACACTCGCAATAAAAAACCAAATTGGCACGCTAAATGTAAGGCTTACTTCTCTCCCAAAGATTTCCGTACGGAATATACCAAGTATGGGAAAAAACTGAGAAAGAGGCACGCGATACGTTCGCGCAAAGTTCTAAAAAGACTGTGGTAGAGGTAGGATTAGTTGTTTCACAACTGAATCCATGGCTAGCTGTGTCCCCTGATGGAATTATCATCAACGAAGATGGATCATTTAAGTTGTTGGAAGTAGTATAGGAAAGGGGGTTCTGAGTACAAACACCTTCTTTACCGACCGAGCCACTCCGCACAGCTCAGACGCAAACCCTTTTCCGTGATGACCTCACAGTCCGCCGTACTGGCTTGCGACATTCTCCCCAGACTCAAACCCTTTTCCGCGATGACGGCACAGTCTGCCGTACCGGCTTGAGGGCGCAGCAGGGACGAGAACTTTTTTACCGTCCCGCATTCCTTTCCCACGTTATCAACCACGTGATGACCTCACAGTCCGCCGTACTGGCTTGCAACATTCTCCTCAGACTCAAACCCTTTTCCGCGATGACGTCACAGTCTGTCGTACCGGCTTGAGGACGCAGCAGGGGCGAGAACTTTTTTACCGTCCCGCATTCCTTTCCCACGTTATCAACCATGTGACATTCCAAAATTAATAGTTCCGAGAATTGTTTTTAATCCACTCGGATATCGCTGATGTGTAACATCAACCACCCCCACATTCCTTTCCCACGTTATCAACCACGCGACATTCCAAAATTAATGATTCTGAGAATTGTTTTTCACTTATTCGGATGTCGGTTTGATATCAACCACGTGACATTTTTTGGCTTGTAACTGCCGTGTGAACTCAACGATGAATTTTGAACGGGTTCAGTCCAGACCAGAGTGCAAGGTCAACCGATAGCCGCGGTACATTCAAAGCCATGGATCTGCGGTGTTGGGTTACTATCGCTCTGGGAATGCCAAAAGGTGCGCGCGCATACACAAACATACGTACAGCTGCCCTATAAAAAGGACGCTCATCACTGCAAACGATCATTAAGTCACAAATTGTCAAGTATACATGAGGAAAAAGCTCAAGATGGAATCCGCGAAGTGTTTGAGATTGATCGATATTATGGAATCGGCGTTCAAGATCTTATCTGAAAACTCGTCGCCGGCAGAAATTGCAAAATGGATTCGATTGGGAACCCAAAATATTAGGCTTCTGAACAAAATTTTGCGAAAGGCTTCATCGATTGGAGAAAAGATGAGAATTTTGACTACAATTGGAATTCTGAAATCGTTGACAGTCAAATTTGAACAATTTCAAAGAGTGGGTGACGGATTACGAAGCCGACGAAGAAGCGATCGAGTACGGTGGGAAGATTTCGAATCAGCTTTCGAGAGGAGAATTCGAACTGGATCCATCGTCAATTTGAAGCATAAAGATGTGGAGAGATTTCTAGAAGACGCAAAGGTACTAGCTGTAACGAGACTAAAGAACGCTCTGAAGAAAGGCAGGAGCTTGAAAGCCAACGTTATCCTGGCTTGTCAATTTGAAGTTAGAAAAGATGATCGCATGGTGGAAGAGATCAAATTTTTCAATACGAGAAATGAAATCATCCTCCAGACAACGGATATCAACGAATGGTTCATCGAAAACGCGACGGAGCGTTTGTTGAAAAAGGTGGAAGATTTCCAGGAAAAGGATTCAGGCTGGTCGCTGACCGAAATAATCAATTTGACTGTGAATATCAACAAGTACGTGCCACTACGAGGCGGTGTCTTCACATACACACCACTACCGAAAGATATTCAAGATAAGAAGGCTGTAGTAAACATAAGAAACAACGACTCTTACTGCTTTCTTTGGTCGGTCACCGCAGCTCTGTTCCCAGCCGACAACAACAATCCCAGTAAAATTACTTCATATCCGTATTTCAGCTCAGTGCTACAATACGACGGTTTGCATTTTCCAATGTCTTTAGACCAGATTCCAAAATTTGAGAAACTTAACAAACTTTCAATCAACGTTTATGGTATAGATAGTGCGGAAAAACAAAAGCGCAGTGAAACCGTACCCATTTATCTGAGCCGATACAAGTCTGACAAACCTGTAATTCATCTTTTAGCGATGGAAACTGAAATCACTGACGATGATGATGATGATGATGTCGATATGGAAAATTATGAAAAAAATAGAATCTTTCATTTTACTTGTATTCGAAATCTGTCTCGATTAACAAGATCTCAAATTTCTAAGCATAAATGTCGTACTTGGTTGTGCGATAGGTGTCTGTCTCATTTTAATTTCGAAAGATGTTTGTTGAAGCACCGAGCTGATTGCATGAATTTAAACAAAACCAAAGTTATTCTACCTACAGATGAGGAAAAAATACTCAAATTCAAAAATTTCAAGCACAAAGAAACCGTTCCATTCTGCATTTACGCGGATCTCGAATGTTTACTGGAACCTACGCTCAAAAAGATGGGTACAAGAACAATTTATCAGAAGCATCTTCCGTATAGTATAGCTTACTATCTACATTGTGCGTTTGACGATTCGCTTTCAAATTTCAAAATTAATCGTGGAGAGACTTGCGTTCAATGGTTTGTGAACGAGTTAGCGCAATTGGCACATTCGTTAGAAGTTTATTTCAAAACTGTTGTACCGATGGAACCGCTCAATTTCAATCAAATCAACGAATTTCACTCAACAACAGTGTGTCACATTTGTGAAAAACCGTTTACACTCACAGACGTGAAACATCGTGATCACTGCCATTTCACGGGAAAGTACCGCGGTGCTGCTCACCGAGGTTGCAATCTAAATTACCAAAATTCGCACATTATCCCATTGATATTCCACAATCTGTCGGGTTACGATTCACATTTTCTGATCAAAGCACTGGCTACATCGTTCGAGGGCACAACTGAGCTTCTATCCGTAAACAAAGAAAAGTACATTTCATTTACAAAATTCGTTAAGGGAACGGATATAAAGTTTAGATTCGTAGATTCGTACCGTTTTATGCCCAGTAGTCTTGAGAAATTAGCAACGTATCTCGGTGATGATCAGAAATCAATCACACGAAAATTTTATCGTAGCTCAGATAAATTTCAGTTATTGACCAGAAAAGGAGTGTTCCCGTACGAATACATAGACAGTTGGGAGAAGCTCGAGGACACACGGCTACCATCCAAACAACAATTTTACTCAAAATTAAATGATCAGGATATATCAGACGACGACTATGCACATGCATGTAAAGTTTGGCAAACTTTTAACATTCAAACTTTGGGAGAGTATTCGGACTTGTATTTACAAACGGACGTGTTTTTACTGGCTGACGTTTTTCAAAATTTTCGACAGAATTGTTGGACTACGTACAAACTGGACCCGTTACGTTACTACACAGCGCCTGGTCTGTCGTTTGATGCAATGTTAAAATGTACAGGCATCGAACTCGAGCTTCTCACCGACATAGACATGGTTATGTTTATCGAAAAGGGTATTCGTGGTGGTGTGTCACAGTGTTCGAACAGATACGCAAAGGCCAACAATAGATATATGGGAGAGGAATTCGATCCTGAGGTCGAAGAATCTTATCTCATGTACTTTGACGTTAATAATTTGTACGGTGCTGCTATGAGCTTTGCTCTGCCATACAGTTGCTTCGAATGGTTATCAGACTTCGGACAATGCGACGTTCTCACCATCTCGGACGATGCGAAGTTTGGTTAGATACTGGAGGTGGATTTGGAATATCCTGAGGAACTGCATGAAATTCATAAGGATTTACCACTGTGTCCGGAGCACTATATACCTCCGATCTCGAATAGTAAGCAACCGAAATTGACGCCCACGCTACTTTCCAAGAAAAACTACGTTGTTCACTACCGCGTTTTGAAACGATGCTTACAATTAGGCTTAAAATTACTCAAAATTCACAGAGTTCTCAAATTCAGACAAACCCCGTGGCTCAAAAAATACATAGATTTGAATACCGATTTGCGCAAAAAATCTCACAACGAATTCGAGAAAAATTTTTACAAACTGATGGACAACGCAGTTTTTGGCAAAACAATGGAAAATGTCAGGAAGTATAGAGATGTCAGGCTGATCACGAAATGGGTTGGAAGATACGGTGCTAGAGCTACCATAGCCAAACCCAATTTTCACAGCTGCACCGTTTTCGACAAAGATATAATTATCGTTGAAATGAGTAAGACGAAAGTCAAGTTGAACAAACCATTGTATGCAGGTTTCTCCATCATGGATCTGGCTAAAACATATATCTACGATTTTCATTACAATTATATTAAGCAGAAATTCGGCAACCGAGCAAAATTAATGTACACGGATACCGACAGTTTGATTTACAATTTTACCGTCCCGAAAATATACGAACACATGAAGGAGGACTTGCACAAATTCGATACGTCTGATTATCCGCTTGACAACGTTTACGGAATACCTCGAGCAAACAAAAAAGTTCTCGGCTTGATGAAAGATGAGAATAATGGAAAAATAATGCTGGAATTTGTAGGATTAAGAGCTAAACTGTACGCATTCCGAGTCTTGGGAGATGAGAAAGACAATAAACGTGCCAAAGGTGTCAAAGGATTAGCGTTGAGAAAAATAACTTTTAACGATTCTTTGGAATGTGTTTTGAACCGTGAAAATCTATCCTCAAATCAGCATTTGATATTGAGTCGAAAGCACGAGGTATACACCGTAGAACATCAGAAAGTAGCACTGAGCTGGAATGACGACAAGCGGATCGTGTTTCAAAATACAACCGACACGCTTCCGTGGGGCTACAAGCCTACACCTTAGCTTTGTAATTTATAACTGTACCATGATGTATAAAATATTATTATTATGTAGGATAGTGAATAAGAACGCTCCAAAATATAAGAAATTGTACAACGATGCATATGTCTGTCGATTGTCTAAAAAATGAAGACGCATACTTGTTGTGTGTCGGATATAAAATAAAGAGGGACATACGTTTTTACAAAAAAATTCAGTTATTCAAATGTTACATATCCGATTCGTTTATCCAACTGTTGTGTGTATTGTCAAAACCTAACCATTTAACGTATATTTTTCTTCCGCGCTTCTTGAGCACCTTCTCCACCAGATACATATTCGGATGTTCAACCTTGAGGATCTCTTGTTCGTAGAAACCACCAGCGATGGATTGATCTCGGTAGTCTTTGAGCTTGTACGTCACAGGATGAGTATTTTCCACTCGACTTATCGTGAATATTTCAGTCGTCCAATTGGGAGTGTAACCTTTCTCGAAAACATTTTTGAATTTGCTGATTCGAACTTTGTCGCCGGATTTGAACTTTGCCGATATGGTAGGTATCGCTCGAAGTCCTCCGTACGCCTGACGTAATAACAGCCTCTCTTTTGCAACGGTGACATCCGACGGTTTCAATCTTATGGTTCGGTTTTTGGTGTTGTTGTAAGCCGAAACCAAATCGGATAAGATATCGAGCCACTTGTAGCTTCCTTGCATGCTGAACCGTGTCCACATTTTACCTTTCAGCGTGCGATTGAAACGTTCACAGATCGAAGCCTTCAAATTACTGTACGTGGAGTAAAGTTTGATTCCGTAACGTGTCATGAGCGATTCAAATTTCGAGTTGTAAAATTCCGTTCCTCTGTCAACGTGTAAATTTTTCGGTACCCGTCCTTAAACAAGTACAGATTCCATTGCCTTCGTAACATCATCTCCAGACTTGCTCTTTATCGGTACAGCCCACGCATACTTTGAAAAGATATCAATGACTGTGAGCACGTACTTGTAACCTTTGTTTTGTCCAGCGTACGACGTCATATCAACAAGATCCGCCTGCCAGGTCTCGTCTATACCGCGCACGTCTACACGACGACGCGGGTAATTCCGGCGTGCAGGTTTATGCAGTTCCGTCACCAGTGCTTGCTTTTCCTCGTTCATATTCCAACGCTCTTAGTCAGATGTCCAATTTGGAAATGTTATCAGCGTTTCGAATCGACAGGTCTCTGCCTGTTTCAAAGTCTGTGTAAAAGGTATCCAAGGCTTTCTCCGTGGTGAGCTCTAAGGCTTTGATCATTTGATCGAGGTTGTCGATTTGTTTTTGCAACACGCTGAATGTTCGTCTCAAGATTTTTAAAGTTACAGCATTGTTCTGCTCTGCGGGATCTGCGACATTGCACAGTCTCTTGTTTCGTATATTACGCTTCGACTGCCATGACTTTGACGTTGATATGAGCTGAACTTTGTATAACTTTTTTGACTTGCACGTATCGTGTGAGACTGACGAGTCTGCATCGGATGCGTTGAGCTTATATATATATATATATATATATATATATATATATATATATATAGGCCGATAGATCGCAAGAATTTGGAAACGGTGCGCACTGCGTTCTGCGCATCTCGGAGGGAAAAATGACGTCAGAGACAGCGGGAGAGCAATAAAACTCAAAAATTTAGGGATGGCGGGTCGGATAAAGGGTGGAGCCAGTCGTCTCTGACGTCATTTTTCCCTCCGAGATGCGCAGAACGCAGTGCGCACCGTTTCCAAATTCTTGCGATCTATCGGCCTATATATATATATATATATATATATATATATATATATATATATATATATATATATATATATATATATAAGCTCAACGCATCCGATGCAGACTCGTCAGTCTCACACGATACGTGCAAGTCAAAAAAGTTATACAAAGTTCAGCTCATATCAACGTCAAAGTCATGGCAGTCGAAGCGTAATATACGAAACAAGAGACTGTGCAATGTCGCAGATCCCGCAGAGCAGAACAATGCTGTAACTTTAAAAATCTTGAGACGAACATTCAGCGTGTTGCAAAAACAAATCGACAACCTCGATCAAATGATCGAAGCCTTAGAGCTCACCACGGAGAAAGCCTTGGATACCTTTTACACAGACTTTGAAACAGGCAGAGACCTGTCGATTCGAAACGCTGATAACATTTCCAAATTGGACATCTGACTAAGAGCGTTGGAATATGAACGAGGAAAAGCAAGCACTGGTGACGGAACTGCATAAACCTGCACGCCGGAATTACTCGCGTCGTCGTGTAGACGTGCGCGGTATAGACGAGACCTGGCAGGCGGATCTTGTTGATATGACGTCGTACGCTGGACAAAACAAAGGTTACAAGTACGTGCTCACAGTCATTGATATCTTTTCAAAGTATGCGTGGGCTGTACCGATAAAGAGCAAGTCTGGAGATGATGTTACGAAGGCAATGGAATCTGTACTTGTTTAAGGACGGGTACCGAAAAATTTACACGTTGACAGAGGAACGGAATTTTACAACTCGAAATTTGAATCGCTCATGACACGTTACGGAATCAAACTTTACTCCACGTACAGTAATTTGAAGGCTTCGATCTGTGAACGTTTCAATCGCACGCTGAAAGGTAAAATGTGGACACGGTTCAGCATGCAAGGAAGCTACAAGTGGCTCGATATCTTATCCGATTTGGTTTCGGCTTACAACAACACCAAAAACCGAACCATAAGATTGAAACCGTCGGATGTCACCGTTGCAAAAGAGAGGCTGTTATTACGTCAGGCGTACGGAGGACTTCGAGCGATACCTACCATATCGGCAAAGTTCAAATCCGGCGACAAAGTTCGAATCAGCAAATTCAAAAATGTTTTCGAGAAAGGTTACACTCCCAATTGGACGACTGAAATATTCACGATAAGTCGAGTGGAAAATACTCATCCTGTGACGTACAAGCTCAAAGACTACCGAGATCAATCCATCGCTGGTGGTTTCTACGAACAAGAGATCCTCAAGGTTGAACATCCGAATATGTATCTGGTGGAGAAGGTGCTCAAGAAGCGCGGAAGAAAAATATACGTTAAATGGTTAGGTTTTGACAATACACACAACAGTTGGATAAACGAATCGGATATGTAACATTTGAATAACTGAATTTTTTTGTAAAAACGTATGTCCCTCTTTATTTTATATCCGACACACAACAAGTATGCGTCTTCATTTTTTAGACAATCGACAGACATATGCATCGTTGTACAATTTCTTATATTTTGGAGCGTTCTTATTCACTATCCTACATAATAATAATATTTTATACATCATGGTACAGTTATAAATTACAAAGCTAAGGTGTAGGCTTGTAGCCCCACGGAAGCGTGTCGGTTGTATTTTGAAACACGATCCGCTTGTCGTCATTCCAGCTCAGTGCTACTTTCTGATGTTCTACGGTGTATACCTCGTGCTTTCGACTCAATATCAAATGCTGATTTGAGGATAGATTTTCACGGTTCAAAACACATTCCAAAGAATCGTTAAAAGTTATTTTTCTCAACGCTAATCCTTTGACACCTTTGGCACGTTTATTGTCTTTCTCATCTCCCAAGACTCGGAATGCGTACAGTTTAGCTCTTAATCCTACAAATTCCAGCATTATTTTTCCATTATTCTCATCTTTCATCAAGCCGAGAACTTTTTTGTTTGCTCGAGGTATTCCGTAAACGTTGTCAAGCGGATAATCAGACGTATCGAATTTGTGCAAGTCCTCCTTCATGTGTTCGTATATTTTCGGGACGGTAAAATTGTAAATCAAACTGTCGGTATCCGTGTACATTAATTTTGCTCGGTTGCCGAATTTCTGCTTAATATAATTGTAATGAAAATCGTAGATATATGTTTTAGCCAGATCCATGATGGAGAAACCTGCATACAATGGTTTGTTCAACTTGACTTTCGTCTTACTCATTTCAACGATAATTATATCTTTGTCGAAAACGGTGCAGCTGTGAAAATTGGGTTTGGCTATGGTAGCTCTAGCACCGTATCTTCCAACCCATTTCGTGATCAGCCTGACATCTCTATACTTCCTGACATTTTCCATTGTTTTGCCAAAAACTGCGTTGTCCATCAGTTTGTAAAAATTTTTCTCGAATTCGTTGTGAGATTTTTTGCGCAAATCGGTATTCAAATCTATGTATTTTTTGAGCCACGGGGTTTGTCTGAATTTGAGAACTCTGTGAATTTTGAGTAATTTTAAGCCTAATTGTAAGCATCGTTTCAAAACGCGGTAGTGAACAACGTAGTTTTTCTTGGAAAGTAGCGTGGGCGTCAATTTCGGTTGCTTACTATTCGAGATCGGAGGTATATAGTGCTCCGGACACAGTGGTAAATCCTTATGAATTTCATGCAGTTCCTCAGGATATTCCAAATCCACCTCCAGTATCTAACCAAACTTCGCATCGTCCGAGATGGTGAGAACGTCGCATTGTCCGAAGTCTGATAACCATTCGAAGCAACTGTATGGCAGAGCAAAGCTCATAGCAGCACCGTACAAATTATTAACGTCAAAGTACATGAGATAAGATTCTTCGACCTCAGGATCGAATTCCTCTCCCATATATCTATTGTTGGCCTTTGCGTATCTGTTCGAACACTGTGACACACCACCACGAATACCCTTTTCGATAAACATAACCATGTCTATGTCGGTGAGAAGCTCGAGTTCGATGCCTGTACATTTTAACATTGCATCAAACGACAGACCAGGCGCTGTGTAGTAACGTAACGGGTCCAGTTTGTACGTAGTCCAACAATTCTGTCGAAAATTTTGAAAAACGTCAGCCAGTAAAAACACGTCCGTTTGTAAATACAAGTCCGAATACTCTCCCAAAGTTTGAATGTTAAAAGTTTGCCAAACTTTACATGCATGTGCATAGTCGTCGTCTGATATATCCTGATCATTTAATTTTGAGTAAAATTGTTGTTTGGATGGTAGCCGTGTGTCCTCGAGCTTCTCCCAACTGTCTATGTATTCGTACGGGAACACTCCTTTTCTGGTCAATAACTGAAATTTATCTGAGCTACGATAAAATTTTCGTGTGATTGATTTCTGATCATCACCGAGATACGTTGCTAATTTCTCAAGACTACTGGGCATAAAACGGTACGAATCTACGAATCTAAACTTTATATCCGTTCCCTTAACGAATTTTGTAAATGAAATGTACTTTTCTTTGTTTACGGATAGAAGCTCAGTTGTGCCCTCGAACGATGTAGCCAGTGCTTTGATCAGAAAATGTGAATCGTAACCCGACAGATTGTGGAATATCAATGGGATAATGTGCGAATTTTGGTAATTTAGATTGCAACCTCGGTGAGCAGCACCGCGGTACTTTCCCGTGAAATGGCAGTGATCACGATGTTTCACGTCTGTGAGTGTAAACGGTTTTTCACAAATGTGACACACTGTTGTTGAGTGAAATTCGTTGATTTGATTGAAATTGAGCGGTTCCATCGGTACAACAGTTTTGAAATAAACTTCTAACGAATGTGCCAATTGCGCTAACTCGTTCACAAACCATTGAACGCAAGTCTCTCCACGATTAATTTTGAAATTTGAAAGCGAATCGTCAAACGCACAATGTAGATAGTAAGCTATACTATACGGAAGATGCTTCTGATAAATTGTTCTTGTACCCATCTTTTTGAGCGTAGGTTCCAGTAAACATTCGAGATCCGCGTAAATGCAGAATGGAACGGTTTCTTTGTGCTTGAAATTTTTGAATTTGAGTATTTTTTCCTCATCTGTAGGTAGAATAACTTTGGTTTTGTTTAAATTCATGCAATCAGCTCGGTGCTTCAACAAACATCTTTCGAAATTAAAATGAGACAGACACCTATCGCACAACCAAGTACGACATTTATGCTTAGAAATTTGAGATCTTGTTAATCGAGACAGATTTCGAATACAAGTAAAATGAAAGATTCTATTTTTTTCATAATTTTCCATATCGACATCATCATCATCATCATCGTCAGTGATTTCAGTTTCCATCGCTAAAAGATGAATTACAGGTTTGTCAGACTTGTATCGGCTCAGATAAATGGGTACGGTTTCACTGCGCTTTTGTTTTTCCGCACTATCTATACCATAAACGTTGATTGAAAGTTTGTTAAGTTTCTCAAATTTTGGAATCTGGTCTAAAGACATTGGAAAATGCAAACCGTCGTATTGTAGCACTGAGCTGAAATACGGATATGAAGTAATTTTACTGGGATTGTTGTTGTCGGCTGGGAACAGAGCTGCGGTGACCGACCAAAGAAAGCAGTAAGAGTCGTTGTTTCTTATGTTTACTACAGCCTTCTTATCTTGAATATCTTTCGGTAGTGGTGTGTATGTGAAGACACCGCCTCGTAGTGGCACGTACTTGTTGATATTCACAGTCAAATTGATTATTTCGGTCAGCGACCAGCCTGAATCCTTTTCCTGGAAATCTTCCACCTTTTTCAACAAACGCTCCGTCGCGTTTTCGATGAACCATTCGTTGATATCCGTTGTCTGGAGGATGATTTCATTTCTCGTATTGAAAAATTTGATCTCTTCCACCATGCGATCATCTTTTCTAACTTCAAATTGACAAGCCAGGATAACGTTGGCTTTCAAGCTCCTGCCTTTCTTCAGAGCGTTCTTTAGTCTCGTTACAGCTAGTACCTTTGCGTCTTCTAGAAATCTCTCCACATCTTTATGCTTCAAATTGACGATGGATCCAGTTCGAATTCTCCTCTCGAAAGCTGATTCGAAATCTTCCCACCGTACTCGATCGCTTCTTCGTCGGCTTCGTAATCCGTCACCCACTCTTTGAAATTGTTCAAATTTGACTGTCAACGATTTCAGAATTCCAATTGTAGTCAAAATTCTCATCTTTTCTCCAATCGATGAAGCCTTTCGCAAAATTTTGTTCAGAAGCCTAATATTTTGGGTTCCCAATCGAATCCATTTTGCAATTTCTGCCGGCGACGAGTTTTCAGATAAGATCTTGAACGCCGATTCCATAATATCGATCAATCTCAAACACTTCGCGGATTCCATCTTGAGCTTTTTCCTCATGTATACTTGACAATTTGTGACTTAATGATCGTTTGCAGTGATGAGCGTCCTTTTTATAGGGCAGCTGTACGTATGTTTGTGTATGCGCGCGCACCTTTTGGCATTCCCAGAGCGATAGTAACCCAACACCGCAGATCCATGGCTTTGAATGTACCGCGGCTATCGGTTGACCTTGCACTCTGGTCTGGACTGAACCCGTTCAAAATTCATCGTTGAGTTCACACGGCAGTTACAAGCCAAAAAATGTCACGTGGTTGATATCAAACCGACATCCGAATAAGTGAAAAACAATTCTCAGAATCATTAATTTTGGAATGTCGCGTGGTTGATAACGTGGGAAAGGAATGTGGGGGTGGTTGATGTTACACATCAGCGATATCCGAGTGGATTAAAAACAATTCTCGGAACTATTAATTTTGGAATGTCACAAGGTTGATAACGTGGGAAAGGAATGCGGGACGGTAAAAAAGTTCTCGTCCCTGCTGCGCCCTCAAGCCGGTACGGCAGACTGTGCCGTCATCGCGGAAAAGGGTTTGAGTCTAGGGAGAATGTCGCAAGCCAGTACGGTGGACTGTGAGGTCATCACGGAAAAGGATTTGCGTCTGGGCTGCGCGGAGTGGCTCGGTCGGTTCAGAAGGTGTTTGTACTCAGAACCCCCTTTCCTATACTACTGTTGGAAATCAAATGTCCTTTCAAAGAAAAAACAATGACTGTGAAAGACGCGATCGGAGACAGTTTCGGGAAATGTTTAAACATAAAAAATGAAATAATAAATCTGAGAAAGAAGCACAAGTACTATGGGCAAGTTCAGCTAGGAATGGCAATTTCAAATATTTAGGAAACGTCGTTCGTTATTCACGCCGCGTATGACAAAAGTTTAATTAATGTCAAGGTGATGGTCGAAGAAAGTTTTTTGACGGAAATGTTGCTTCAGTTGAAGAAAGTATATTGCAATGTGATGTTGCCTGAAATATCTCTCTATCTCATATAAAAGTTTCAAACAAATGAACGTAAAAAAAGATTATAATAACAATAGTAAAAAAAAAGATTATAATAACAATAGTAAAAAAAAGATTATAAAAACAATAGTAAAAAAAAAGATTATAATAACAATAGTATGCGCATGAAGTTGGCGGTGGGGTGAGCTGCCGAAAACAAAACAAAAAGCATCTAGCAAACCCTTTGACAGCTGTCATCGGCTGTTTATGTCAGTCTTTGACAAATATCTTTATGGGTATCTGTTTCTGACGCGCGAAAAATGAACATGCAAACGAAAATTATCAAGATGATTCCCGACGGGAATTGTCTTTTTCGCGCGTTGGCGTATCGTGTATACGGCACTCAAGATCGACACGCAGAGGTGAGACTGAGTATCGTTTCAAATATAGTGGATAATTGGTCTAAATTTGCGGGTTTTATTACAGGTAATGAGTCAAACGGTGCTGTGATTAGGTTACCTGGTGATTGCAAATCACATATGAATAAAAATGGAATATACGGGGGAGAAGCAGAATTAGCTGCAGCTGCGGACCTTCTTAAAATATGTTTGATCGTGTATCGCGAAGAACAAATTCATCCGCACCGGATCGGATCACAAAATGAAATACAATTCTCGTTACTCTTCACCGGCGACGGAGACAGTGGACACTTTGATGTCTTGCAGAACCAAAATAAAATTCAGATAGTGAGTAATAAGTATGAAAAGTAACAATCAAATAATAGTAAATCTAAATATATCACCAAACAGTCAAAAGGACAGCCAGGATTTACGATGACAATGGAGAAAGAAGGAGTTTTAAGCAGCAGACAAGGCGATGAAGATGGTGGATGGTCGGAAGTATCACAAAAGAAAGAGGAAAATAAAATTGTAAGTGCGAAGAACCAAATAAGCCATAGAATAATATCCATCAAATATTCGTATAACCAGGTAAGAGGACGACCAGGATCTATGTTGACCACAAGAGAAAGAGGTGTTTTGCGGAATGAACAGCAACGCAAATATAGATAAAAAAATAATATAAAGAAGGTGATTTTGGAGAATAACGGGCAGAGCGGTAGCAAAAATAATTAAGCAAATCAAGGAGATAGATCGATATCAATAGAGAAGGAATACTAATTTTCAACCCACGAATGGAAGCTTAGATTGATGAAAAAAAGAAAAGTAAGCACAGAAGGAATCGAAGTGGACAGCAAGTGCAGACCTGTCATCAAATCAACATGAAGGAATTCGCCTGTCTACTAGACAATGCGTAAGGAAATAGTGAGGGGCGCAGCGCCGAGTGCCCGAGGCGCGTAGCGCCGAGATGGGGTTGGCGCGCGAAGCGCGCAGGGGCGAAGCCCCTAGTGTTTAAGGAAAAACGATGGAGATCATAGTGTTGACGAAAATCACAAATCTATGAATGTCTTGTGATAATCGATATCACAAAAAATATTGTACCTGTTTCAAAGAGGTTCAGTGAAAAAGAACAATATTATTTATATATCGTTGAATTTTATTGATATTTTCATTTAATACCAAAAAAGTTAATAAATACATAATGGTACAAGAATTATTCTAATTTATGTTTCAATTCATCTTATCCTATAAGAGCCTTCCGAGTTCTTGCGTTCTCCATCCTAATTCCTTCCATTCCTATGTACAATTTTCAACTCGATTTCTTATGCATCCATGAATTTACTGTCGGCTAAAACGGGCGCACTCAAGTTAATTGTGTCACAGATAACCGTAAAAATATCTCCCACGATGGGTACTAAATTTACAGGCAAAGTATCACCCAGTATTTTGAATGTTTTAATCCTTTGATTCGATCGTTCCACGTGCACCCGTGCTTTCGCAATTCTCAAAGTCATAATCGCTTCTGCTTTCGCAAATTGTTGTTTTGTTCTTAAAAATGGGGGTATGACACATTTCGAACGATTTTTCTCACAAATTTCATCAATAGAAAAGCCTTTGTCAACGATCACTGCATCTCCTGATTCCAGTAAACTTGTTAACTCACACTGCTTGAATATTTCTGAATCAGATGCTCTGCCGCCATAAGGCTTACTTAAAAAAGGAATAATCCCCCCCGGCGTGACAGCGGTCATAAATTTTACAGTGCCACTGCGTTTATACTGCGAGTAAGTGATCATCTGGCAGCAAAGATGTTTCGGCTGCTGAAGAAATATTTCTGTGCAATCAATTACCGCTCTGACGTTCTCGAAACCCTCAAAACATTTAGGCACATTTCTCGATATTTCATCTTTTGAAGGCCAAGGGATGGCGGATTTTAAACACTGCCCTAATACAAGCACGATTGAATAAAAAATACGTTGACAATGTTTCGGGGAAATATGAAAAAAAATAGCTAAAGAACTGTAGCTCCAATTCTGCTTCAATTTTACATATGTCATGATGATTTTTTCGCATAATGTCATCGTCACAAGGTTCGGCGTAGGGACCGTGGTGAGAGCCCACTGTGCAAGGTCGATGATCTGGTCTAAAACTTCAAATGATTCGATGCCTGTCATTGTACTTAACTTACTATCAGTTTGCAAGTAGTCCATAAACTTCGGCAAGAGTTCACCACTGTTTACTTGAACTCCAACATCTTCTACACTTTGTAACGTGGCATTTCGGTTAGGCCTGCCCGTTACAAGAGACTCCCTGAACCCTGGGCGGGATCCAGGAATCAGGGTTTCGAAAGTCGAGTCGCGAAATAATCCTAGAGAGCGCCAGAACTGGAGTCACGCACCCGAGCTTCGACAGGGACGAAATAGAGCATTACGAACAAGATATTACAGGCTTTTGTTCTTTTTATTTTTTATTTTGAGTGCACCGGCTACCCTCCAGCGACCAACTCCGACGCCGAAGATCTTCCGAGGCAAGGCGAAACCGCGGAGATCTCGCGGGAAGGACACCGAGGCTGCGGAGGGGGAGACAACGCAGATCCCTGCAGCGCGGGAATCCAAGGCGGACGCGATTCCCACTGGCGGCCGGCGCGCCGCAGCCTCCCCGCTCTCCCCGCCTACGCCCAACCGAGGCAACCGCAAGAGACCAGCTAGCGACGAGGGAGCACCACCCCGCCCAACCCCAGGACCCCGTAGAGCTGTGCGGGTGACGACATCGCGATCTAGCCTTAAGGTGCCGCTGACCTGGATCTAAAAGTTGTAATTGATCGAAGCGCCCTCTGCGTAAGTTTCCTCGGTTCTAAACCATTCGAAGGTGGTACTCTCCACCGGGGAGTAGCGCAACACAATATTAGACAAAACGCGGTCGGTAAGAGGCCTGAATCTGAGTCGGTAACCATACCAACAGGATTGACCCGAATTTTGCATGCAAATAATGACGTCATGTGTGTAGCGATTGCATCACGACCGAACTGATTATTTTGATGGTTTTACGGTGAATATAGCAAATGGGACATTCTTTGACGAATCGGAGAGATTTAGATAAAAATCGACCGACACAATTTTGATGTAGCTTAAAATTTTTTCACGGGTTCTATATAGAAAAAATACGGATACGTATTCGAGGATTTTTTTATTTTACATATTTCGTAACATAGAGGGGATCGAAAATTTGATAATTTGGTGTTTTCTGGCACGGAGAACTCATTTTCAAAAATTCATAAAAAAATCGTAGAAATAGGTTTTGACTTTTTATGCTCATATATCACTTCGAAAAAGCTTTCAGTGTTTTGGAAAATACGCGGTCATTTTTTGTCAGGATGATATTTCGGACTCAAGAACCTAAATTTCGTCCCAACTGACGTTTTATGGTGTATATGATGAAATAACAACAGTCGTATTATTTATTTTCCTCAAGATTTGAAATTTCTCGCATATTTGCATCGTACTTAGGGTATATGTCAACACGTGTAAATTTCACCAATTATCGGAAAAAAAAAATTACCGTACGATTATAATAATTGAACCCTCCGAGCATTCGAATCTAGGCTCCGATAAAATTCTTGTTCTGCACACTCCTAACGAAAAATCAAAATGATTATATATCAATAAAACAGAGAAAAAAAATTTGCAGCACGTATACAATTTGGTTACTGAATATCTTAAAAAATGTATAACAAATCATTTGAACATTCACAAGAGATTACCGGCAAACCGCTAATGCGCCAGTAATCGATCTGAATCTCCGTAGGTCGTAATTTCAATCGAGAGCGGGTGTCGTTCTAGCTGACAGTCGTATGACAGGCTCGATAAACATATTTCCCATCAGGATGTTTAGAGATTCTAATGTCTTTATGCCATTATTCATGTAATCATTTCCTGGAATTCTTGTAACGCGTCGCGGCATGCTCACAGGAATGTGTAATGGCTATGTACTTAAATAACATAAAATGGTTCTAATTTAAATAATATTCTGATCACCTCCAATATTTCACAAACGAATATCACGCACAGTACTACAAATTCAGCAACATAGGCGGCTGAAATATTTTAAATACCTCACAACTAAATACATATGATAGATATATTCGAAAGCTTGATTGTATGAAAAACTCAAAATTATACTAGTATGGAATTTTGTATTCTAACGATTACCTGCACCACGATAAATGTACAACACAAATTACGTCACAGGAGATTCGTCACGAAGAATTTTTATCTGTCACACGACTGCCCGCTAGAACGATATAACCCTATCTCTCGATTGAAATTACGGACAACTGTGAGTAACTGTGATTTGTACATTCATCAGAAATGTGGTACGAGGAAACAAAACTGAAATATTATTTATTTGGCTTGGTCCTTTGCCTTACTTGCAGCCCTGTTTTCTTTTTCCTGACGAGCGTCTAAAATGTACTGTGGTTCTCTGATCTCCATATTTCTTAGCAGGCGGCTGTCAATGATCTCAGGTACCATACAACATTTATAGAATCTCGTCAAGAAGGGTTGCATTTTTTTAGACCAGAAGTCGGCGTTGCTCTCAACGACTATACTTTTCATACCTCGTGGTGTCCAAACAGCAAAGATGCAGTACTTTCTACGGGTGACGTGCAGCTGACCTTGCACTTGGTAGAAGTACTCGTGACTCTCGTTCATGTTCTCGCCTCGGCTGTCAAAAATACGATGCACATTTCCTTTTTTTTGTGCGATCGCTTCTTCCGGGGCGAAGTTCTTTATGGAAAACGGGCACTTGATTTCCACAATCCCATCGTCGCCGATTACACCGTCTGGCGACGCGCCGATGTACGGTAGCTCCTCATCGATGAACAAGCCACACTCCGTGATGTTGATATTGCGCTCGGTGGCCAATTGTTTTCGCGCCTGTTCTTCGCATTGCCGGCCATATTCAATAGCAGGAAGCCGCAACGGTGTCGGAAACAGCAGCGATTTGACGGTGTTTTTACACGATGTATCACTTCGCATGCGACACACTCGTCCAAAATTCGATGCAGTCAATATCTTTTTCCGTATTGACAGCCAACGCTCGCTTTGTCCTTGCTGCCTTGTTGTCCGTTCAATTTCATCGCGGTTCGCTTGCCATTCGAGCAGCTGATCGTAGTGATACTGCGTTTTTATTGCGTTTTCTTCCGCCGATAAGTCGGGACGTTGACAATTAGGTCCGTAGTCTTCGGTTGTGTTCGAACGTCCAACTTTTCGCGATGTTGCACTCGAGTCGTTTTTCTTTTCAGCTTTTCGTTTCTCGGCACACCTGTCTCTGCTTGCTGCTTTATTCTCATTCCTCCGAATGTGCCGCTCTTCCATGTGCCTCAACGTCGCTGTTGGTTCCTCATTGACAGCTTCACTCAATACGCTCAAAGATTTATTCGTATTGAACTGTAGGACAGCCGCGGCACATCTTCCGGTATACGAACCTCTGGCCCCGTAATTTATTCGTTTACCACCGATGTATTTGCAAATGATGGAATTGTACCTCTCCACGCTATTGCTGTTTACGCCTAATATTATGCTGTCAGAGTAGCAACGTAGACTAGAAAAGGCTTCCTGTATCTTGTCGTACAGTCCGAAAGCCTTTAGAGCTGGAACGTGGTTTTCTTCGCCTTCTTTCAACGATCCATCGCAAAAGTAGCCCAGTTCAGCGCACTTCTTATGCTCACCAAACACGTGGCTCGGGATATTCAAAATATCTCCAGAAAGCTTCCGGGCCTTCAGGCTTGTGGGACCGTCTTCCGTCGATCTGAACTTTGCAGCCTTCGATACGGCAGTTCGCAGCCTGAGTACGCTACCTTCTACAACTTGGCGCAATTTCCCTATGCGACCTTTATTTTTCAGCGTGTCTTTTATTTTCGTTGCCAGATTACGCAACAAATGATTGATGCATTCGACCTTCTTAACAATCATATTCGGGTACGGATTGCTGTCCAAGATCTTCTTGTACACGCTACTGTCTCCATCGGCGATCAAAGTGGAGTAGATAAGTCCATGCGTATCAATGCTGGACGTGAATCCGTCGACGATAGCGTCACTCTCCATGCTGGTCGAACTGCGGTTTCGATCCCAATTTTTGTAGCACGTGTGCTCCGTAGGTTCCTTCCCAGTACGGGCCGCCCTCTCACACGTGGCACAAAATTTATTACGCACTCCGATGAAGAGGACCTTCTGCGTATGATACCCGACGATCGCTCCAACTCCAGACAGAGAGTCGTACTTTCCGGTTCGGTAAGATCGTTTCATCCAGCTACCATCCGCTACGACGGGAATATGAGGGATGCCATCAACGACGTCACCTCGCTTGAGAGCTAATTCCTTCTCAAGTTCTCCAGCAGCTCGCATTTCATCGTGGGCGGCATTCATGAACTGGACCGTTATATCGTTCTCGTACCTCAGATAGGTCCGCTGCGAGATGTTTGGGATATCAACCGCTGCAAGGAGTTGTTCCAATTGTGAATACCCTATTCCGCTCGTAATGCATCCGGCCACCGCGCTATGATGTATGTCCATGGATTGAAGATTTTCCGGTTCAGTCCAGACGCTGTCTTTGTAAAGGCACATTTGGCATTGAAAAAACACTTGTGTCTTCAAGCCTTGCCGGCGCGAATCCACGATTACCAGGGAACTCATCGGACAATTTAGGGCCGGTGCGTGATTCCCGAATTTCCGAATGAAATCAGTGAAAAGATGCTCCAAGTTTACAATACGGCGGCCATCGATGTGCGCTTCTTTTAAACGGTACGAGTCGGGTTCAGCGTCAGATACAACCAACTCGTAATCGGACAGGCCGTCTTCTTCAGGCCATTCAAAGTCGGATACTGCAGCGGCTCTCTCTATGTCGCAATCATTGTCGCGAACGTTATCGTGGTCCCCAAGTTCTTCTGCGTCGCTATCATCATCTTCTGATTGCAAGATGCGCAACAGTTCGGGAGTCGACATGCGTCGGCGAGTACCTCCAGACGTGCTCGGTTCGTCGAGGTTCAATACGACCTCGAGTGGTTCACCTGCCTGCGCAGGCGGGGTCTCGGCGTGCGTAGCAGCAGCTATCGTAGCCGAAGAGTTGGCGGTCTCTTCGGCTGTTGCACGATTGAACGCCGCGCGGCGCCGCCTACACAAAGAGAAGATGGACAAATTCACTAGCAAATACCTCGCGGACCTCACTTCTAATTATCTTCGGAAACTAAATTTGCCGAAAATAGCTCATTGCCCGGTATAATCAGAGATACAGAATAAAAAACAATTTCTCAACGGCACGGAAAATGAAAGCCAAAACAAGTTTTCTTATCTTATCAACTACCGGCGTTTGTTGTAATAATAACAATAATAAGCAAATTGTTGTAAACAACATGTTGGAACATTTTAATTATTGTATGTCGCGTCACCATACTTTTCTAACTGTGTTACAACTTGATCACCATGCACTTGTCTAACACTATGACAACTTGTTTTGGTTTCATTACGCATCTTTATCCCAAATACACCTTACTGATAATTTTTATAGTTTCTGAAATACAAGAGGTCATTTTTGTGAAAGCAAAAGATATTTTTTCTTTCACTTCAAATCGGCGTAACTTTATTCAGTATTGATATTTATTTTTGAAACTTTAACACGACAAACTTGAATGTATCCCTCGACTTTGAAGCCCATTTACAATCCTGAATATAAAATATAAACAAAATTGCGATTTTTTCCAAAGATTTCATGCAGGATTCCTTATTATACTATACAATGAAAAAGTTGTACGACGAAATTTGAAGTTTTCATTTTTCAATCACACCAACATTTTAACAATGCTTCGAAGAAGTTTTGTGAAAGTTTTCGGCTTCCTACCTATTATTGTTCTGGAGCATTGTTAATTTTTCTACGAGCACGTGTCGGGGTCATCTTTATTAGTCCAGGCAAAGCGTGATTTCGCTGAGAATTTTGGATAGAACGCTATTTTTTTTTTTAATTCTCTGGGGCGTCGGCCATATGTGTGAAACTCAGTTTCCGGATCCGAAAGGGTTAGCGAACGGCCGCCATATTGAGATCAAGGGTGTGATTGGCTTTTGTTATTTACCTCCGTAACCGTGAGGCTGACAAAAATTTTGTCAAGAGCTTTTTTGTAGTTGATACAATTACCCATAACTTTTTCCCATAACTTTTTGCACTAATGTTAATAATAAAAAAATTATAAACCAAAAACGATGAAAAATTAGGGAATAGAAAACTTTGAGGCAAGATTATTAATTAATTTCAAATCTGACAATAAAAATGCATCTAACCTCTTTTATAGAGGATTTTGTTCTAAACAATTTGAATTATCATTTTTTTTTTCGCTTCGTTGTTATTGATTCTTACGGTAATTAAATTCTATTATTTCTTCTTCATTTAATTTAAACGGAATACATCCGAGTTCCTTTCTTCTTTTATTTGTTCCTGAAAGTAAATAATAATAATCCGAAGTTTAGCAATTTATAAGAATATAAAACTCGTATGATTATTAAATTCTTAATTATTCGTAATCGAGAAAAAAAACTGTCGTTTCTCGAAAGTTTATTCGTTCTGTTTTTAGTTTTAAAAGGTATCCATTGCTTACGGATTATTGGAATTTATTATATGACGTTGAGGTTAATTATTTTTTTATTTAATTAATTTGAATTGACTGAATGTTAATAATTCGAAATGATTTCTAATAGAGAATTTTTAAATTCAATGATTTGTTTGAATTCATTCAGATATAATATTTTTGTTTTCAAATATCGAATTAATATAAAACTGTAAAAACGAATTCTTTAGTTATTTTTCGCTATATTTAAATTTCAAAATAGTTGATGAGTGATTTCGAGCCGTTTTTTTCCTTTTATTATATTGTTCTGTTTGAGAGTATAATTTACAAATTATTAGTCAGTATTTACCATAAGAATCAATAACAACGAAGCGAAAAAAAAAAAAATAATCAGTCTAATTGTTTATAACAAAATCCTCTATAAAAAAGGTTGGATGCATTTTTATTGTCAGATTTCAAATTAATTAATAATCTTGCCTCAAAGTTTTCTATTCCCTAATTTTTCATCGTTCTTTCGATTCCAATTTTGATAAGGATTCGCCCTGTCAAGTATTTGCTGTGAATTACGAATCACCCTGCATAGCAAGTGCAGATTTGCCAGGATTCTTGTAAATGATATCTATAATTGCATAACAGAAATTTGCAGTATATATTTTTTATAAAACACTTACCATTGCAACGAACGATTCGTTCGTCGGCGCGTCAAATTTGACCTTTTTTTCGATTCAGCCGTGCGACGTGACTTATCCATTGTTGCACTCACAAAATTATTGTTTTTTGTAACAAATATATGTATACACACTGGCTGCGTGAAAATTTGCACGTGATTAGAACTTGTGACACGGCAAATTACCAAAACACTCGCGTTTGCTTCGTTCGCCGCGAAAAGTGGATGTAGACGGTACGCGAGCAAACGCAGAAGTGACGGCCGCGCGGATAGTGGGGGACAGTGGCGTGTGTGAAGCGCAAGCGTCGCCGCCAAAGGACACCGAAGAGAGTCAGTCGTTCACGAACCTTCGGCAACGATGAACCGTAAGTAATTTGTTACCAATCATAATATTTGGCGCGTAAATACTTTTTTCCACGCAGAAAATGCATTCTTTCGCATTATTGGTGTTATCGAAAAACATCAATAGCGTACAAAATATTTTAAGGTAGTAGGTCCAATCCAAAGCCATTCGTAAAAAGCCAAATTCCGTAATAATCAAAATTATGTTAATCCTCACATAATACGTGAAAAATGTTGATCTTACATCTTCTTAGGTTTTTTTATGTAATGTATGTATATCATTTGAGCTATAAATAACAGGGTGGCTACTGGTCAGGGAATTCTGGAAAACCTGTAAAAGCCTGTGAATTCGGAAATTCTGGAATAGTCATGGAAATGTCGTGGATTTTTTTTCGGAAACTCCGGGAATTGTTAACTATGTTTTTTATTATGAAAATACGTCCCACTGTTTTCATTGTGAAATTCAACATTTTTTACGTCGAAATCCGCGCGAAATTCTCGAAATCAAAAATTTTGTACTCGTTAATCAATTTTTTCGCATACCTATTCTACGCTCTCTGTTGTTAAATATTTATTAACACATGACAAATGTTGATTTCCACACATGTCTGAAAATAATTAACGGCGAGACCAATGGTACGTGGGTACGATCAACGATACACATAAACATTGTAAATAATTAAATGACAATAAACTTTGCAATGTACCATCGCAGTGTTAACAAAATTTGCGAATAACGCGTAATATTCCGTTACCGCAGCGCACGAACGCTGTACAAACCGCTCGCACACCGAGCGTTTTTTTATAAAATCATTCATAGTTATAATATTTATAACCCGATTACACTGAAACTTTCGCAGTTACCTTCTCTAGTACTCTGGTTCGCTTTACTCACAGCAGCAATACGCGTTGCAACTTCCCTTTCTGACGTTTCACTTTTCTTGAGTTAGATCCCCATTACAAACGTGCGTAAGAGCTTTGATTTGGAAAGCTTCGCTTCAAAAAGATCTTGCGGATAGAGAAACGCGATCTTAGTTTATTCAGGTTTTGAATTGGGGCGTTAATTTTTCTGTTTGTTTTTTTTTGTTTTTTTGAGCCACCCTCTATTCAGCTTCAGCAGCTCGAGAATATTTATAAACCGCAGTAAATTAGGGATTCGAATGCACAATTTCAGTAAAATATCAAATGATCGATTAATCGATAAATTATTACCGATTCAATCGAGTCTTATTCCATAATTTTTTTTCGACTCGATTAACCGATGCATCGATTATTTTTAGCTTAGTGGCCATCGCGATCCGGTATATAGGCTGTGAATTCGGGACCAAGATTTTGATGAATTATATTATTCGTGAGCGATATATTTTTCTGTATCTCCAAGTACTGTATGTATACCTAAACACCTGGCAACTGCCGCACTAGCAACGCAGATGTAGGGAAGGTCGCTCGCGTTGATTTTGATAAATCGTTGATTTGGCATGGGACTAATTTTGCGAACTTTATTTTTTAGCAAATATCAATGAAGGGTATTCAAATCCGGCGGGGATTCGGGTGGACCCCGACCAGCCAGCACCTCCGGGCGTTGAGGCACAGCCTCAATGGCCCGGAGGTGTGAATGTGCGGCTGAGGCCCCCGGTCCCACTCCAACAGCCGGGGGTGGCGTGGGGGGTCACCCCGAATCCCCAGCATCCGGGATACCACTGGGGCTACGCGCCGCCCCAGTGGTATGGTTGGCGGCAGGCGCCCCAACAGCCCCTAACGCCGGTAAGTAATCTTGTGTTTTCGTACGCAATTACGCGTGTGCTTATGCATTTTCTTTGCCTAGATTCCGGAATTGTACGGCGACCGACAGGGGCTGTTGATGGCGGCCCCTTTACAGCCGCCACCGCCGCCAATTCAATCCCCGGCGATGGTGGTTCCGCCCCCCTCACCTGCTGCCTCCTCGGCGGCGAGGCCTGATCGCGCGGCTAGCCCGACGCTTGAGGTACGTCCCCAACTACATATTTGATTGTTTCCAATTTTTTTTTTTTGCAGTTATTGAAAGAGTCTGTCTAAGAATTAAAAAGTGGTTTAATTGTGTAATTTTCAAAAACTATGCAGTAGCCAGTATAATGTAACGATGACCGTCAGTAGATATCTTCGCGAAGCATACCATATTTTTCTGACACATTTTTATTGCCCAAGGAGTTGGGATGTTATACCCTCGCCGCGTGTGAACCGCTGTATACTGTCACTGCCGTGGCGAAACAGTTTTACTTTTCACTGTTTTCGTATTTTATAATTTCATATAGAATAGCTGCTCATCGGTCAAATATGCTCGTGACATTGGATCACAATTATTTGGTTGTTGATAGGAACGGATCACGGAGGCCGTCCGGGTGGCAGTGGAAGCCGCTATGGCCACCGGCGGTCCCGTTCCTCGAGGGGAAGGCAGCCGCCGCAATCGCAACCGCCGCCGTCGAGGAGGTGGTCGGCGAAACCGAAGGGGCGGGAGAGGGGGGGGGGAACCAGCCCACTTTCAATTTTTATTAAATATTTTTTGTTTTCTTAATAAAATATAATTTTTCTAAATACTCTCCTTGATCTGGTCAGTACTATTCATCCCACAACTTCCCATAATCCTCCTATTTACGAATCACGTTCAAGAAAACCCTACCGTGCAGCCCGAGGGGGAAATAACTCGGTGAATTGTCGTGCCGATAGGTTTGTGAATTCATTATAATGCACCTGAATTAATGAAAATTAATTGAATTAATACGAAATAACTGAAAACTGAACTACTAAAAGTTCTGACTGAAATAATGAGAATTAACTGAAAAATAAATGAATTCTGGAAAATGAAGTCAAGCTGATTTGAATTAGTTTGGATTCATGCCCGAATTATCTGTTTACTGCGAAATAAAATTAAGATATTACTACGGTAAGCTCTGTGGTGTGTAATCGAGCTCGGTTTTTTTAAAACTTTTCATTTGGATGACGATTAATATCTTTACAAATTTTTAACACAATTGTTTCATGCATTTACTAGAAAATCAGGGTTGAAGTCAGCACTCGTAACACGTATTCCCTATACCGATACAATAAAACGCGAATGTTTTTTTTATATTGTACTTTACCCGTCCGCGTCAATCTGATGGAAAATAAATATCTGGCAGAGAAGAAATGCAGGTAATAATGTTTAAAATATTAGGAATTTTTCATTCATAGCACTTATTGATACACACGTAAAAAGTCCTATATTCATGACAAAATCTCTCGTGCGATGGTTGAGGGAATCAATTTTACTTATTGATCAATGTTTTATTTCTGCATTGTTTGGCAATTTCGCCAGACATCATTGATGTTACATAAGTTATTTCGTCATTAGAAAAATTGCTTCATGAAAGTTCCTCATTTGATAGAAATTCACGGAAAACTGTTATTGTTTCACATTCAATAAACTAGAGGGAGGATTATAATATAAACGAGTGGTATTGAATTTCAAAAAAGGAGGGATAGTACTTGGAATCCGAAGAAGTTGATTCCTTCGAGAGTTCCAAATTTCTGTGAAATCTTACAAGATTGGAGTGAATCCGTAGAAAATTGTAACGTCTTCGAATGATTTTTTATGGTTTTTCGTAGCAATTTTCAGTTGGGCGCATGATTGACCGTGCCGGACTTTGATGTACAGTAGTAACACATACCGTGACTTTTCGTAGGTCGTATACGATGCGGAAACCAACCCAAAACTCACTAGCGTATCCGTAGCGTATACCACCTACGAGAAGTCACGGTATGTAGTTTTATAACGATTTCTACCAAATGAGTAACTTTCAGGTAATTCGTCTAATGTAAAAAAAAAATTTGGTAGCATCATTCAGAACTAGGCGTAATTGACCAATGAAATGAAGCAAATTTTAGCATGAAATCCTTATTTGTTGAGAATTAAAAACAGAAAAAATTGGCAAGCAAATCTTCATCAGAGTTTTAACAAGGATCGGCCCTGTAAAATATTTGCAACGAATCTTGAACCATTGTATGCGGTAATTGTATGTATGTACAGTGACATAGGTTTTTTGCGGGATGTATTTCTACTATTGTTAAACACATTCGGTTCAGAAACAATTTCACGTATATATTAGGGTAATCTTTAAAACAGGTTCGGACGATTGTCAACCGCCCCCCCCCCCTCCCCCAAATTTGCTATAAATAAATAAATAATGGTCTGTTCAAGAGCACAATTTTTTACCTCAACCCTAAACCCTCATGCCTATACTTGCGTGTTTTCTGCAATTTCGGTATTAATTTTACTGCCGCATCTAATCTTTCGGTCAATAATCTGTAAGTATGACAATTTTGCGGACATCGATGCTCCTATTAGATGAGGATATCCGGAGCGTATATGGGGCATTCTATGTCAATTATTCTCCATTTATATCTGCCTTTTCGACGAACAGGAATTATAGGATAGGTATTTTCGTTTTTGTTAATGATTTTCTATCAAATCGATGAAAAAAGGCAGATTTAAGTGGTGCGTACTCGATGTAGAATGCCCCAAAACCCTTCAATAAAATGAAAAAGAATAATTTTTTTTGCGGAACTACGACTCAAAACGAGAAAAGAAACAGTATGTTATTTTAATATCGGGTTTTGGAAAAGCCATGAGCATTTAAAAAAAAATTGTGCGAAATTTTGATAAATTTAAGGTGTTTGGATGGGTTGAGACAAACATCTAAAATATTTCAGAAAGACTGCTTTTGGCAGGCACAAGAAAGTGTAAAATTTTCGGTAGAATCAAAATTGGTCGGGGTCACGGGTTGGTCGGTTTCGCATGGAATGCCTCGTTCACATACAGTCGGGTACGTGCGATTACGAATAGTTACCGCGATTGTGAACTGATGTTACAATTTCCAAACGATGCCTTATGATATGCACGAATTTCAAAATCTAGCGGTTATTCTGAGTGAGTTGTACATTTTTTCGTATCCACCTAAAAGCCTATGCTCTCGTCGGCACTGCAGATTGTTGCTTTAGCAGAAACATAGGACGTGTGCGTATTACCATGTCGTCTTACCATCTGGTACCGCTTCGGTCGACTACAACGCTTCTGGAGGTTCAACGTTGAACTAAATTACAGACTTCTCGTGTATCAGAACGGGCTCCTGTCACCTGAAAATCGCCCGCACAAATCGTGACATATTTACAGAAAACTGACTGGTGCTATAGGTTTTCCCGGATTACGTGTGTGTTTTTGTACGTCTGTATCTCCCTGGCAAAAGTGAAAGAAATTCTGATATCGTACAAACGGTGAATATTCAACAAGTCGCTAGCCCGATCGGCCATCTTTGACGCGACGTGATTTTATTGAGTTCATCATTATTTTTATTAGACGTTATCAGTGATCTGCGATAGTAGTGACTGAGATACAGACGTACAATTTTATTCAAGCTATTTTTTAAAAATTTTCCCAGTCAGATTCATACCCCCGTTTTATCAGGATTTGTGCGGGCGATTTCCCCGCTTCTGACGTCACGAAATATATATAGGACATGCCAGGTCAGCGGGACCTTAAGTTCTGCGCCGCGTCGCGACGACAGGTGCGCGGCAAGTTGCGCAATCCCCAAAATCGATGACAGATCGATTGTTGCGCATTCTTAGGGTGATGACGTCACGAAGGATTAGCGTGACGAGATCGGCGTGGCGGCCATCCGAGATCACTCGAGTTCTGGCGAACGACTAAGTATCACGTGTGTCGCGAGAAAGTCCGTGAAGTTTTGTTTTTTTTTTGGTCGCGCTGTAGAAGCTAGAGATTGCGAGGAAGGATGGACGGACATGGTCACGAGGGAGTTGGTGAATTCGTGGCATGGATGTGGAGCGGTAAGCGCTGCTAACCTTCTTGCGAGAGAATCTCGAGAGATAATTAATAAAGGCTTGCCGAGGAACGGATAGCCAGTGAAGATTGGCGTTAACGACAGTACTCGAGATTCTTTAGCCGATACCTCTGCTTGGTGACCGTAACTTGAATTGCGCGTAAGGAAGTAGCGTTATTTTCGGGTGATCGAGGAGGTCGAGTTGAGCCGAGACATTATTGTCTCGAGTTTGAGTGTAACCGAATTCCGTTACACAGGGTCACTTCAACTTAGTCTGATACAGCCTCATTTCTCGTATAGGTCGCGAGCAGTCTAACGGGGAGCATTCGAATTCGCGACCGCGTCCCGCCGTCGCGGAGAAAGTTGAGCTCGGGTGCGTGCTAACAAGAATATTTTTTTGTAGAGGATAGTCGCGGGTGACGCGACGAGTGTGATGGAGCTGGAACATTTCTAATGAAATGTAACAGTTTTATATCCTCTCGTAGGAACATGCCGGGGATCATTTAGATGAGTACAAAATTTATCATGCAGCATAGCCCGCCTTATGCGCTTGGCTTTCTTATCGGCAGCAGTGCTCAAATTACGCGATTATGCACTTCATATGCACTGTCGCCGAGCCCGGCGAGAGGCCGTGTGAGCAGTCTCAATACTGCTTCCAGGCGTAACGCGCGTCTAATTAAATATAATATAACGTTAACGCTTCCTCTTACCATTTGTTGTTATCAATTATCACTCAATTCTCTGTTTGAATGAACATATAAATACATATATAATCGTTGCGCAATATTTGCATGACACGAGCCTCGTTTCCGTTTGGCTTTTGGTATAATCCGTTAGTAACAAGTTGGCGATCAGCGCCCGTAGGCATAAGCAATTTTATTTCTTTTTCTTTTGTTTGATTTATTGCCGATCGCGGACAGCGTCGGCCGAGAATTCGGTTCCGTTTCCGTCAAGGGGTTTAGTATTAAGTTGGCGATTAGCGCCATTCTGTAGAGGACGATCGCGGGCGGCGCGTCGGGTCCTATTTTGTTTTTGGTTTTTTCTTGTGTAAAATAGCGGTTATGATTAGTACAGCGACTAGCGCACGTAGGCCGTAGAGGCCTTCTGGATCCATTCATTTTTTTTTATTTATTATTTTGTTTGCTCTTTCGTTTTTTTTGTTCTCTAAAGCTAAGCGTTTGCGTTTGGAATCGCGAGGACAAACTTTCGCAGTATTGTTATTATTTTTATTTTTTTTTCTGTATTATCGCTATTTGCAAATATATTGTCAAATTTTATTATTGCTTTGTGAAATAACTTGTTGGCGTACGTGTGACGTATCTCTCTCTACCCAAAAATCACCCCTCCCCTCTCCGCGGTACTGAGCTACCGAGTATATGGTCGCGGTATATCGTATTACCGATTTCAAGGCGTGTTGATCACGCCAGGCGCCCAACGAATTTCGCGGTATTGTTTCAGGTTCAGGGTACATCGTGGACGCCGATTTATTGTGCACGCGGTAAGTTCTCGGTCATCTTCTCCGAGTGACCGATGAGTGGGAAAAATCCACGTCACAACTTGTAGGCGGTTCCTAACAATGACAACATTGATTATTTAGTAATAAATTAACAGTTTGCTCTATATTATAAGCTTCAGTTAATATTGGAGAAAAATTGGAAGATCTTGGGACCAATTCACTGGCGTCGATCGAAGAGCAGACTTGTATCAGGCTGGACGGAGCTGGCATTTTATTTTCAGATACAATCGAGTCTTCGTTTCCTTTTCTGTCTTCTTTTTCTTTCTCTAATGTTTCTTCAGCATCGACCATAATGACTGGATCAACGCTCTTTTTATTTCTCTTCAAATTCCTTTGCAATCGACCGCTGTGTGAAGGACCGCATGTTCCATGGCTTTGCAAAACGCCTGGCAAATTGCACGAAGGGACTGCACAGGCTTTCAAATATCGCTTGTGCCATGGACAATCTGGTAACACATATTAATAAAATGTGAATAAAATTATTTTTTATGAAATAGAGCAAATATAAAACACCCCAGTAAATTTTTGGGTTATGCATTGAATTTGGAGGTTATTCATTGGAAACATGTGTATTAACATACCTGGGAGTATGTAATCTGTTTTCTTGAAATGCAGAGAGCACACTTGGACGTTCTTGTTCGTGTTCTTCATTTTTAAAGCACTTCTCCATGCTTTTGCTTTATCGGAGCTTGTTACATTTCCAAAGATGTCTTTCCTGTACACTCACTTCTCACCAGTCCTCGGGATGGAGTGAAAACGAAGGTCCCTATCTTTTTGTGATTGACTATGGCAACCATTCACCCAACAATACTTTCTGGCACTTGTTTTTTTTCTTGGGGAGAACCTTGCACCCTCCATAACGTTTTTATTCACTTCAAATAATGAAATATTCACGCTCACTCACGGGTGTTGTGTACATTTCAAGCGTATAGTGAGAAAATTTGCATCGGTGGACTACTTACAAAAACTGCCACCAGGCGCCGTGGCATAAATGTCAAATCCCAATATAGAGCAGAAATTTCCGGTTTGATATTGTATTCACTTTGAATAGATGTATTTAGAATGCATAGCCTTCCCTCGTTTATAATCAGGGTATTGTGTCCAATGAAGTCTTTAATATATATTACAACACCATCAGTAATATTTATGTTACTGTGTTTGTAATAAATTTTATACCCCTCTAGTTCAAAAAATGAATAGTGATCGAGTATTCTTGTTTCAGTACATACAGTAATACAAGGTTTCATCTCAAGACATTCAATACTTGTAAGTTATTGAAATTGGCATTTAGATTTCTAATATTAATTAGTAATGAATTTTAATTATTTAACTTAGAAAATTTATCGAGAGCATCGAGATTATTATTGGTGTATTAGTGTATGATAGTACTATACCTGAATGGTATCTAATTATTGTAAGGTCTAATCTTACCAGCAAGACAAGCTGTTGTACGAATGCCCTGTCCCTCGCCATTGCCAAACAGCATCGAACGACACCTTCGGACTACGGAGTTTGAAGGTTCCAAAGTAGGTTTCTCTGTAGAAGCATCGTTATGCAGGAGAATTGTGTCATCTTCATCTGCGTTGTCTAAGCTCATAGGTCTGCAATGAGCCTTTTTCCTGAAGTACGAAAAATTACTCACTAGCAGCGCTAGTAGTTCGGTAGGGACAAACACTGTCTAACCCCCATATAAACACACAATAAAGTGCACTAAAAAAAAAATGTTTTTAACAGAAGATGACGTTCCTGGAGCAAAACTAAAGATTGCAACCGTAAAAGACAACAATGTAGTAACACTAAAACGTTGGCTTGCGTGCCGTAATTTAAAAGTTACCGGAAAAAAAACGAATTAATTGACAGGTTTGTATACAGACTGTAGTGAAAAAATAGCGGGAGATTCAAACTGTAATAAGAGAAATTGAAAATAATAATAAATTTCAGATTTATTTCAGAGTGAAATATGAATCAAATATAGATGGTAATGAAAAAAAATTAAATAAATGAATATGATTTAGTAACAGATAGAGGTTATATGTCATTCTAGTCAATGGTAATTAATAGTGAAAAAATTAACTATTCATTTTTTATTCGTTTAATTTTTTTTTAATAATTTCGAAAACATATATAAATGATGACTCTCAGTGATGAGTTTATCAGTTCGTTAGAATTTAATAACTTAATAATCTTTTATTGGTACGCATTAGGGTCAACGATTGTATAAATAACGGAAGAGAAGGAGTTATTTTTGAAGTTGTCGACAAAGGAATATGGTTAGTGAAGAAGAAACAACGCTTGCAAGCATCTTTAACAGTTTCATTGGCATCTACATCTGGATCAACAGTGACATCAGATTCTTCTACAACATTACCCATCCATACTACTTTCTATCCTAATGATAGTTGGAAAACATTTCCATCTAAACAGGTTCCTCGTTCATTTTGTTACGGTATTATACATGAGTACATTACAGAAGGTAAAAATTCACAGGAAAGCGATGACGATGATCAAGAAATGGACGACGATTTAATGCCTGTCTCTGGTAATTCTAAAGACATTCAAAGAGGTAGATTGTACTGTATTAGTGATCGTATAAAAGATTTACAAGATAATAGTTGTAACAATATTTATTACCTAAGGGCAAAAATCCAATCATCCCTTAAAACTACGATTTACGATGTGGTAATAGGTCTTGATGACGATGGAAATGTAATAAATGCTGCATGTCAATGTCCAGCGTCTGAATCTTTAAATTGCTCACATATTGTAGTATTACTTTTTAAACTAGAAGAATATACGCTTCAACATGGTTTTGAACCGCTAACTTGTACTTCTAAAATAAAAGAATGCAATCAAGGTCGCAAAACTGGAAATAATCCGTCAAGTATCATCACTGCTGAGTATAAAAAAGTTAAATCAACGAAAAATTCAAGTGAAGAGCGTAAAAAAAAAAATTGTAATGAAGCTAATAGAAAAAAAGTAATTGATTTTAGTGCGCAGTCGAACCTAAGCAGTTCTGTGAGTGCTGATATAATGACAACTGATTTTATTCAACGCTTACAACACAAAAATGAAAAATCAATGTGGATCGACTTACTGCAAATACAGTATGATGATTATGATTTGGACTGTGATCAAAAGTTAATATCAAAATTAAAAATTGCAGAATTTCAAATTAATTTAAGCTCATCAACGCTTCGTCCATTTGAGCTTCAGGTAGAACAAAATAGTCCGGCATGGCTCAATGCACGAAGAAACCGAATTACTGCATCAGATTGTAAGTCATTTTATACAAGCAAAGGTTTAACAAATTTAATAAATACAAAGTTATGGCAAGAAACAAAAGATATTAGTCACTTGCCTGTGATTGCTTACGGTCGAGAAAATGAATCAACTGCAATCCAAGATTACCTTACGTCTATTAATAGGACTCAGATTAAAAAACCAGGATTGATTGTTAATAATCGGTTCCCAGGACTTGGTTGCAGCCCAGATGGCTTAATTGTGGAAAACAATGAACTGCTCTACTGTATTGAAGTAAAGTGTCCTTACAAATTAAAAAATTGCTCACCTCTTAATTTAGCAGAAATCAAAGATCAAAGTAATCTGTGCTATACGGTTAAAAATGATCAAATTACTTTGAAAGGAAATCATGCTTATTACTACCAAATTCAGCTGACATTAGCTATTTTGGAATTACAATATTGTGACTTTATTGTGTGGACGCCTAAGAATGGTTTTGTAGTCAAGAAGATTTCTCGAGATGAAAATTTTATAAATGCTCTAACAACTAAATTATGCAAAGTCCATAATGTCTTAGCTATGGAATTTTTTGAGATGAGACTACCACGAAAGTTACCACTACTTGTGATGGACATATGAGTGCAGTATAAACTACAGTTAACTTATTTTTGATAACAGCATGAGATATGTGTTGTAACGCTAAATTCTGTTATCCTCGGATGAGGACTTACCGTTGACACTTTGGCGCGATTCTCTACTTATTCACAATATCAAACTATAACAAAATCAATTATGTTGGGTGCCAGACGCGTTAGCGTCGATTTTCAAACAATAATGCAAATCAATAAAAATAACACAAAACCGTACAAAAAAAGATAAATAGAGAACCCGTTGTATGGCTGGCTAGGCTCAGGTACGTACGCGTACATCCCGGTAGAGTGGCGGTATTCAAGGCAGCTAACAGTAATTACAGAATTAAGGAGAATAACAAAATAAAGAATAAACTCAAGTCAAAAGGAAAATGAACAGGTCAATCGATCATATATTGTCGAGAAGGTTACATGATTGAGACAGGCAAATAAAATGGTATCGCAGCGGTAGTTAATAAAATAAGTAATCGTTGTTCACAATAATTTCGGTAGAATAGCAGTAAACGGTAGCTTTAAAACGAGAGACGGTAGTTAACAGAGAAAAATGAACATAGGTCGGGAGATGCGATATAATGCAAGAATTTACTCAAAACTACAGGTCACTGGGCGACGTGATCTTACCCAAGTTGCAAATGACGCTACGAAAATTATTATTCTGTGAATTAGAAACGAGAGAACTTTACTGCGATCGGTAGAAAACAACGTAACGTTAGTTCGGTACATAATACGACGAATTTACCATAAATTATAACCAGTACGAGAGATTGACATTCATTAACAATTTACAAAGTCGGCAAGCGATCGACTAGATAGCCTTCGGTAGAATTATTCATAAACGGTAGATTCGATAATTTATAATTATTACGGACTTGAGGAATTAAATAATGAATTCCTAAACATAACTTTTGAGAGAATACAAAATACAAAATTATGAGAGAGTGAGAATTTCGAAGAGTTTACAAAATAAAGAAATACACTAAATACACCGCAGTACAAAAGAATAATTCGCAGAACTTAATTTAACAAAGTACAGAGAAATAAATAGCAGGCAAAAATAATATAAAATTGCCAATAGCAATAAAGAAAAAGTGCGGTAATATCTAGGGGCTGATTCTACGCTCGGTTGTACTCCAAGGAACTCGATATATGATACATTAGGCACAAAAATAAATAAAAATATAATAAGCAATAACAGAAATAAAATATGAAGCACACTACTATTACAAAAGAGTATGAAATGAAATATAAAGCCAATAGGGCTCAAAATACGATAGAAAGTACAGAAGAAAGCTAATAGTAACTCACAAATAATCAGAAAAATCATAAATACAAGAGAAATAATTATTCGGCAGTTACGAGGTCGCTCAGATACGAAAATAATAAATTACTGAAATCATGCAGTCACACGGCGGCTTACTGCAACTCTAGGCCGTGAACCATGATTCACACAAAACTGGCATCACACGATGCAACCAAGAAACAATAAATATAATATTAATGACCGAAATCATGCAGCCACACGGCGGCTTACTGCAACTTTAAGCCGTGGACCATGATTCACACAAAGTCGATGAATACTGTAACGTTCTAGACGTTACGTTAATAAAATATGGATCCGCGAGTTTACTTATTAAGTCAAAGAAATCAAGAGCGTGAATAGAATATTGTGAAAATGCTTTTAATGCGTAATATGTGTTTCTCGTTTAAAGTCTGAAACAAGACTGTTTTTGCAATAATGTTGGTTGGCGCAGCAACCTTATTCTTTTTAAAGACATAAGAGGTTTATAAACGTCTTTTATCTATGCTGACTACTAGATCATTAAAGAGGGAGCAAAACGGGTGATTTCACCCTTTGTAACACCACTCCCCCCCGAGGAAAAGAGTCGTCCCGACTCGGGAAAGATAAGACAATTATAAAAGTAATCTAGTAGTCAGTGCTCAAAGGTGAGTTGGAGCTGTGGCTCTAAAAATTTAAGAACTCCCTTTTTTACTATCTGGCATTTGCCCACAGTCTCAAGGTAAACCACAAAAAACCTTGAGCAGATAGTTGAGCGTTAAATAATTTCAAAAATTTATGTGCCTTGTTTTTACAAAGGTAAGTGTTATCTAGTGTCGTGTGGCTTCATGAATTTGAAGACAACAAAATCTTCCGGATCGCCGTCGAAAAGAAAATCCATTCCTCATCAGGGAAAATAGTGCGGTGAAACAAACACTGATGAGTACGACGAGGCGGGAAACCATACATGGAAGAACTCTGGGTCCTGGGCAACATAAAAGCTGATTCCCCCTGAGAACCGGCACAGGAAACAGGGAAAAGGAATGGGTGACTGAATCCAAGGCTTCTTCTGAGACAGCACACCCTAGAGTTTGGAGGACAAATGTGAGAGGTGGTATAATAATTCAAATTCACTAAGTGAATTTGGGAGAATACTTGAATAAAATAAATTAAATATGTATTCAAAAGAAAAGAAACGATCTTATCTGAATCATTTCTGTGTCCTTCTTCAAAATAAGACCACCAGTCATCTTCAGGAATCGGGGAAAGATTGGATGGGAAAAGGCTGTGTCAAGTAACCTGAAAAAGTACTCACAAAAACTGACACTTAAGGTTAATAAAATGTGAAAAATCAAGCAATCGCTCATCGACCTCGAAAATAATCGTGGCTCTTTTCACATTAATAAACCAAAGCCTATCCAACACAAAACTCGATTCTAGAGAAAAAGGTTTTAGAAAAACTTGGTCGGCTGTAGTTTCTACAATTATAACCAAAACAGGAGCCGATAAAGAAGAAAAGGTTTGATTTACTAGCCAATCCTCATGAACCTCATGAATAGTTCTGAGTAGCCTAAAGAAATACTCGATTCTTCCTCACGAGAACGGGAACTAACTCGAGCAAAAGAAGTTTCTGGGGAAACTCGCAATCAAACAATCAAATCTACTCTGAGCTCAGACGAGTGAATGAGAAGATCAAAATTTTTCATCAATAAATGAGATTTGAAGTCGCGAAAATTACCTAACCTTCGACGAGCTTCATTTCCCTGACAGGCAATAAAATAGGTTGGGAATGCCTGTCACGCATAACCAAAATAATTCAAAGAAAGAGGTTAACTCCGAAGATAATTTTATATAAAAACGTCTGAAACTAGTTCCTCAAACCAGCCTCAGAAGAAGAGTTAGTTTGAGGATTGAGGATTTTCTTCCCCAACCTCTTTATCTCTTCTTCGCCAATTATAGGAATCTGAATGCGAGTTTTGTATCATTTCTCTACTATTCTTTTTAAGTAAAAAGCAATGATTAGCATCATGTCCTATTTTATGATAAAATAAACACGTTACTACATTTTGATCTGTCATAACTGCGCCTCTAATTTCGTGTTTGTTACTCTGATTCTGAAGAGAACCACGATTTACACGATTATAATACTTGTTATTATTTTTATTTCTGTAATTTTGAGGCTTTGACTCCTCCGAGTGTTCAAAACCTCGTCTTTCTGAGGTGCTTTTGGACACCTCAATCCGATGAAACCGGTTCAACCCAAAATATTGTTTCCTCATTGCCTCCACCTCAAGGGCTTTGGCCGTTGCCTCCCTCAGAGAAGTGAGGCCCGATGTTCCAACGGCCATTTTGATTTCTGGATCACTAATTGCATTTAAAAAGGCTTGAGTCGCTAATAAATTACGAGACGGCTCGTGATCTGGCAATGCTACACGTGAAAGCCGTTCTATATTCTGGCTAAGAGACGCGAGGTCTTCGTCTCGTCCTTGTCTCCTAGTCTGTAATTGAGCCGTGTACAGTTTCGTCAAGTGGTCATTTCCGTATCTCAACTTTAGTGCAGAGCTAAGTTTCTCATAATCAGAAATTTCTTCTTCAGACAATGCCGTTGAAACATTTAGAGCCGGCGTCCGAAGACAGAGGCAAGGCTGTGGGCCCTCATGGCGGAGTCCCACTGATTATGCTTTGCAATAGTGTTAAATTGACGTTCATACTCTGCCCATGGAATCTTTCCATCAAAAATTGGCGGTTTCAAAGGACAAAAGGGTTTCTCATAAATCTGAGAAGTAACCCCAGGAAGTCTCAAATTATTCAATTGACTCAAATGAGAGTATTGAGGCCGAACCTGAGACAGAGGCTCGGAAAAATCAACCTTATTATTTACTCTGTTTCTACAAACTGGGGATTCAACTACTCCCCTAATAAATGGCACAGACCTTGAGTCTCGAACATCCTGGATTTGTCCTGGATGTCGGATCTCTTGAACAACGGGAACAGGAACAGGCAAGGGAACAGGAGAGGGAACAGGAGTAGCGACTCTAGAACCTTGTGGTATAACAGCCGGTCCTCCAGCGCCACTCATTTGATGAACGGATTGAAGGGCCGCCACAGTCGTCCGAAGAAGGTCTTGAAGATTAGTTTCTGAACGCTCTCGAGCCTCCCCTTGCTCTTGAAGCAGCTGGATTAGTTGTTGCTGTTGTTGAGCAGCAGTTTCTTGTTGTTGTGTCAAGATCTTCAGTAGATCAAGTTGAGAGACCGCCGAAGGAGTTAAAAGAGGGTCTACTGAAGGTGATAAAATTTCTTCTGGAACCCTCGGATTTTCCATGAGAGAAGATTCTTCTCCACTTTCCCTTCGACGTGAGCGCGTCATACGACTACTGCTCATTGTTTATTACACGCACTGAATCGACTTAATTGAAAAGAAACTCAAGATCCCGCTTCTGACACCAAATGTAACGTTCTAGACGTTACGTTAATAAAATATGGATCCGCGAGTTTACTTATTGAGTCAAAGAAATCAAGAGCGTGAATAAAATATTGTGAAAATGCTTTTAATGCGTAATATGTGTTTCTCGTTTAAAGTCTGAAACAAGACTGTTTTTGCAATAATGTTGGTTGGCGCAGCAACCTTATTCTTTTTAAAGACATAAGAGGTTTATAAACGTCTTTTATCTATGCTGACTACTAGATCATTAAAGAGGGAGCAAAACGGGTGATTTCACCCTTTGTAACAATACCATAAGAAATAATAGAAATTATGAGCAACTTCGTAACGATACAATACAGAGGCAGAAGCCTTACCTTGGCTGGTGACTTCAGGCACACAAACTGACTCTAATTTAAATCAAACTTAGAATAATAAAACGAAAGTAGAAAGGAAGGAAAGGACTTGAATTTACAGGAAGAAGTTAACGACAGTGCAACGATAGAGGGTATGGAAAAACGGTAGATACAATAACGGTAGAATGAGAGGAAGAAGGATCGGTAGCTTAAATCGAGAGAATATTCGGAAGGATGCGGAAAACAAAGCTGTCGCTCAGCAGGTCAAGCGTAGAATAGAAGAAGGTCGTAGTTCGGCTCGCCGATCTCGCGGTTGTCGTGAGGTGATTCTTCTTCTTTGATTGGTTGGTTGACCCCCACTGCAAATAGGCCATCCCCCTGTGGCAAATATTGGTTACGGCGTGGTCATACGTTTTCCAAAATTACCGCTAGATGTGGCGTAATGTGCTGCTCGCGATTTCGTCGTTGACACCAACTCGTACGATTGTGTAGCTGCTTCGGTTTACGGTACAGGCTGCCTATCATCGGGGACTTCTTTGACAGAGGCATACACAGGGTGCCTCTCGGCCAAAGTTACCGAGTGGAGAGTGACGCCTCATTGTTCACCTCCACCGGCTTTTTGCACAGGCAGTAGTTAGCTGCCAGTACCTGAGGTAGTGCAGTCAGACGGTTGGCCAAACTGTGGACCACGACCCACACAATTAGTCCTTGCCGATAGGAAGGCAGCGTCGATCCTCGGAACGATGGCTTTATCAACCTGAACGTAGTGGTTTGGGGTCGGTCCGGCACCAGGCCGGTAAGTCGGAAGATGGCAGGCTACGGTCTGCCCTTCACGCCATCCTTACGGCATCCGATTGAGCTGGCGGCTGGTTCCTCTTCGAGAAACGGTGCCCTCGGCCGCCGGGAGGATTTTTATCTCCCTGTTCACCGGCAGTCGAGGCGATACGGAAGGTTCGGGTGGATGCTACCCCAGGTGTATATAAAGGTGCACCAAGGTAGCCAGTATAGTCTGATTAAACCGTCGGTAGGCGAAGTCGTCGAGAGCTGGAAACGGTAGCTAGTGGTCCCTCGTTGGTCGGGATCGTTGTCGTCCAAGTACCTTATTAGCTTGCGCCGAAGCGCGAAATAAAGAATTTACAAAAAAGAATTAGTTAAAAGTAGTTATTGCCTATTTTGTATCGAGTTCGGTTGGAGTACCCTGCTGAGGACGCGTAAACTAGGAATAATAGCGGTTGTGTACCCTTGTGACGGGCGACTCTGAAACGCCACGTTACAACTATACTATGTTGTTATTACTATAAATGTTTTATGATTGTTTTTTGTTGAAAAATATTTCAAATCTTATGACTAATAATACTCTACTTACTGAACTAATCAGATATAACAAAATAGTAATAGTGTTATCATTATTTTCATAAATTTTATTGAAATATTTAAGTAACAAGTGGCTCATGAAAATTTAATAACATTGCAATTACAAACACAATTTCTGATACAATAGGCAATAAAGTTTTGGGTAAAATTCTTTGCATTATTCTAAACTGTTTCATTCGACCAATGAAAAACGTTCTACGTGTATTCGAGCCGAAGCAATTTCTCTTGCTCTTTTAACTTCATTTTTTGTGAATTTTTTTCTTGATTTCAGAAACGGTGGCGTTAATACTGTGCATTTATACTTATTACATAAATCTTCTATGTTAAAACCACGATCTGCTAATATTAAGTCACCTTTCTCCAAATATTCAAGAAATTCACTTATCGCAGTGATACTTCCATCAGTTATGCGTCCTTCGAAACCTTCTGAAAGAAAGCAACACCCTCCAGTAGGTATGATTCCAATTAAAAACTTCACTGTGTTATAAGATTTGGAACTCGAATACGTATTTCCTTGTTGACTAAAATTTTTTGGCTTTTCCATGTTCCATTCAAAGTAATCAATAATTACTCGTACATTTTTAAATTTCTTAAAGGCTTGAGGTAAGTTTTTATTGATATCTTCAGCTGATGGAAAATTATTTAGTTGTTTAAATTTACAATACATTAGTTGTATCCAGATTGTTGTTATTTTAGAAATATATCCCATACTGACACTAAACCGGCAACTCAAATCATACAATAAAAAACCACATCGTGATCTCACAAGAGTTGAAAATAATTGATTTTTTAACGATAATGCTTCAAATTGTTTTATCGTTATGCGTTTATTAGTATCAGATCGTGAATGCCAGATCATCAGTGATGATTCAGTTGGCGGACCTAAGAAATTCCACAGAAATTCAAAATCTTCTGGCATTAAGCCTGTATAAAACTTAAACCTTTTACGATCATTCATGCATGATTCATAATTAACAGTAGATGTACTTAACTTTTTCGTAAGTTTTTCAATCTCTTTTTGTAATTTTATTACAAAAATACTTTCAACTTCCATACAAGTTTGACTTTCTGCATGAGCTACAGATTCATTGATGTGCTCTTCGTTACTTAGTGGTAATTCAGTGAATTGAGGAGTTGAATAGCTATCTAATGGAATATCTTGAGTATCGTTTTGCTGAATTGGATTTGAAAACTCTGAGTTAACATCTTTCCCTTTTTTCGATTTTTGGAGCGGACTGCACAAGGAGTCGATCGTTGATGTTGAAGGACGTTTGCTTCGTGCTTTTGGGATCTATAAAAATTATAAGTTTATTACTAAGAAAATTTTTTTAAACAGGTAATAAAATTATTTATTTACTCATAACTCTAGTAATAAATTTGTTGATTATTTATGACTTTGACTCTAGCAGACATTAACTAATTTTCTTCAGTAGCAAATCAGTCTATAAAATGGCTAAAACTTTAAAATAAAAAAATTCACATGTAAATTACTAGATCAGTATGTGTATTTTTTATAAATAGTATTTTTCAACTTTTTTTTACTTAAGTTAAATTTTTTCATGTCTACTACGTCTATAATAATTAATATTTCAATACCAATTTTTTTACTCCAATCGCTAACATAATTAGTTTAAAAAAAATTTCTTATTACTTACTTTACTAATCGTTGCAGAAACAGGATCTGGATTTTCCTCAGTAGGACCTTTTCCACCAATAAAATGTTTAGAGCACACATATGAATATTTATCTATTTTTTCTAATGTTAAATCCACTCTCCTCGATGCATGTATCCATTTATTACATCTAACCCCATCAATATGAGGTTTTATGAATGGTATAAAAAACACGTTTTCCTCCGGATAGTGGTTATCCGACGTACACTTCGCAAAACTGCAATGCTTTGTTGGCATTGTAATTATTGAAAAAAAAATTCTTGTTTCATTTATATTTTTAAATCATAAATTTATATCACGTGAATAACACTGCGTTAAATGTAAATATTTGATGTTGAGTGAGAATTTCATCTCTGTATGCACGATGTAAGGAGACTCTAGTGTGTAGATGTTATGTTTACCCTTTCAATCCTTTGCTTCCGATGAGAAGCCCGTAAGACGGCAATGCCGTCTAATAAATGAGATGCGGGTGTGCAAATCATTAATCTACGAGAGAGTTTTGTTGAAAATGTAAATTTGAACAACTGGTGCATTTGAAAAATTAACGACGGAGCCAGGAATCGAACCTGGTATCTAGAGATGCTTTACCGGAGACTTACTCCACTAGACCACCTAGCCGCCCTGACTCTGTTGTCATTAATTTCTCTCATAACCAGTGAGAGAACAAAACTCTCTCTTAGATTAATGATTTGCACACCCGCATCTCATTTATTCGACGGCATTGTTGTCTTACGGGCTTCTCATCGGAAGCAAAGGATTGAAAGAGTAAACATAACATCTACACACTGCAGTCTCCTTACATCGTGCATACAGAGATGAAATTGTCACTCAACACATAAAGTTGGCACATGAAAACAAATTTGAACTCACTGGTTACGAGAGAAATTAATGACAACAGAGTCAGGGCGGCTAGGTGGTCTAGTGGAGTAAGTCTCCGGTAAAGCATCTCTAGATACCCGGTTCGATTCCTGGCTCCGTCGTTAATTTTTCAAATTCACCAGTTGTTTAAATTTACGTAAATATTTTATGTTTGTCCCTACTACTAGTGCTACCTCTCGTGACACGTTCGCTGTACTATTCTCAGGAAAAAGGATCATTACATGACCACAGATACATGCATACACACATTTCCAAATAAATTTACTGCCACATGGTGGTGTAAATTTAATTTTTTTATCATATTCGTCACATGATTACATTATATATTATATAGATAAATTAATTTTCTCAAATTACTCATGATGAAAAATTATCTCACACCTAATTTTGAATAATGGTCTACTAACAATTCACAGTTAGAAATATAGTTTTCTGTTAAATCATAAAAAAAATCTGACATATGGCAATACAGAATATACTGAAAGCGAATGTACCGATGAAGCAGTATCGGTTAAATCTAGTTCCACCCGAAGCGCTGTTCTGCAGCTCTCAGTAGCTACTTCCTCTATCGCAACACCGACATGTCACTCATACCGTTTCACGGTTTTTGAAGATATTGTTGGAATATTGAGTGATGATAAAATCGTATTCAAGTGCAACTCTCCAGCGATAAGTCCTGTAAAAAGGGAATATGTCACTCGCTGCCTCTTTTCATTTTTATACTAAATTCTAGTTATTCTTATAATGGAAACAATTTCATTTAGCAATTGCTGTTTTGCAGTTGATTGCAAACATTTTCTTGTCACCTTCGTTTTTGCATGTTTTCACAACACTGGCACGTCGACACAATGTGCAAGTAACTTTTAATGTACTTGCAAGTTCGTTTCTGTTTTCTCAAGTGATGTTTCTTAACGATAATGCTGTATCGCAATCACTGCACCATAATTCTTGTTCCAACGTCAAGAGTTCAACAGCTCTTTGGCCTTCTAGGTTATGTTGACTGTCTTCTTTCTAATAAATCAAAATTACTATTTCAATTTTAATCTTGCTTTGATCTACCGAAAAAATTATAATTTTTTTTTCACAACAAGATGTGATGTTCATATACATTCAAAAATACTTTTGTTACACGAGATTATCAAAAGTCGAGAACTAACCTCTTTTTCCTGACAAACTTTGCTGAGAGCTGTGCACGTATTTTGTCCCTCTGTTCCTTCACTTTTTGTGCAGTGAGCGCCCCTTTCCTTTTTCCATGATTATTTCTCACATTATGTCTGATCATATTGTAAATTTGATTCATACAAACAACACTTCACTAAACTACTGTAACTCTTGCAATGTAAACAAAGCTGGTCAGCTCATCAGCCGTTTAGACGGAGAGAGAAGATGCCGGTGCTGCCACAGTCGCACTCTCAGTAACGTACGACGTGACAATTTTTCTGTCATAACTAATTTGACTGTTTAATTTGAGTTACTGAGCACAATATTGTTCTCGTTACATTTACAGTTGATAATCATACTGTTTTGGTGAAAATAAGAAGTATATTTGCAATTTTGTACGGGGCCCGTGCTTGGCACCTACCTAATACGTGGGTTCGTTTCACCACTGTACAGAGAGGAATTTCCATGTGAGAATTTACTGAGTAATTTGATGCCTTCATTTGTTTCTACGGGTCCTGAATCACCCCGTATGTATAATTTAATGTCATTTTACTAGTCGGAATCGAGATATAATTTTATGGAATTGCATTCGATATTCGGGTAAGAACTTCTTTTTTGGGCGTGGCCCGCGGAATACCTACAGCCCTGCAGGGAGCTGATGACGCGCAACCGATGCGCTTTTCTTCTCTTGTCCGAAACCGTTAAAAAACCATCGCGGATTAACTTAACAACCGTATAATGCACGCCAATCAGATCATCGATAAGATTTTCTGGTTGTCAGCGACGCAAACAAACAGCGAGAGAAGCGCAATATTCCCGCAATTTCGTTATTGTGTATCCAGCCGCTGCAGCACATACATTGAAAAAGTCTTTTGTCGCTCCAATATTTTTATACTTGCTCATTCAAGCAATTTCGATTTTCATTTTTTTACGGCGCTCTAAATTATAAACTTGTCAAGTGTGACTTTATTTCGACCTAAACTGATAAATTAATTAAATTCACAAATCTAAATTTTGCATTTATAAAATTTTTTTTAATCATTCTCCATTCAATCCAAAATAAATTCAGTTTTAATGTTGTGCCAGACGGGTGATATTTGGTAAGTACAATTTCACGTTACTAAACATTCTTCCATATAGTTTCATTGTGAAAGGGTTGAGTCGGGATGAATGATTGTGTTACGATATGCGACGCTCGTACTTATTCTAATCCCATTATTAATAAAAAAACGCCAGGTGACATTAATATCTTGACAAATTTGATCGAAATTCAACCACAGCCCTACACATATCGGAATATCTACACCAACCGGGAACCCTAGAATCTGTAGAAAATAGAAATCTTGGAATTACCTCATTTACGGGGCTATACAATTATAAATAGGGGAGGCCGAAGTTGTGGGGATTTTATCCACCTACTTTTATGTGGCTAGCGTCTAAATCTAGCAAATATAACGGTCATATATGCTGTTCGATGAAATTAATTTTCTTCGGGATCAGCGACTTGACCGAAATCTGAAAAATAAAAATTATTAATTTTCATTTTCTGGACTGATATGCTATTTTTGAATTGGTCTTTGATATTTACGTTCAATACGATCAAAATCGGCAATTCAAGACGCGCGTCTTTTGGCGCGTCAGTTGGCGCGTCGTTTCGCGCGTAAATCCCCCCGCCCATCCCGGCCTCTTTTACTAGCTGGAGACAACTTCACGAATGTACAGATCGCGTCAATGATAGTCCACGCCTGATAACTTCTAAGAAAATTCTCAAAAATCTTACTTCTCATTCCAAATTTTGTTTGTTCGTTTGTTTGATCAAAATGTTTGAAGAGCTGTAAAACAAATAGAGAAAAATCGGCCTATCTTATCGAGTTTGAAAAAATGCAAATTCTCCAGTAGATTTGAATAATCATAAAAAATTCAATATTGGAGGAAAAAATTTATAAAAATTTAGGAGTGCTTTGACCTCATTACAGTTTTCAGAAATCTTAATTTCATCTCTGCAGGCTTAACATTATGGCACCGAGGTCAGAACTTTGTGAACGCTATCGACGAATAAAGGCAGCCCTAAGTAAGAAAACTGCCGAACCTTTAAAAAAGCCTAATAATTTACAACCCACTTGTAGCAATCAGGGATTTCGCCTGCCGCGGCCGGTAGAAATGCTAAAACTAAACAGTTTTCCTGAAGATAAACTTTTACATCCGAACCTGACAAATGACGACAGTCTTCCCGGACAAAGATCATCTGATCTAGACAGAATTTCAAACCCTGACTTATCCGATCGCGACAGACTTCCGGAACCAGACATTCCCGAAGTAGATTCGGTAGCTGACGCTGAGCAAACCGTGTATAAGCCAAATCTGGAATCTTGGACAAAACAATTAGCGACAGCATTTTTGGAACATAATATTAGTCACCAAGCAATAAAAGCAATTTTGACTGTACTGAAACCATTACATCCGGAATTACCATCTGATCCGCGAACCTTGTTCCGTACAAATAATACTGAACAGATCACATCATTTGGATTAAACGATGGAAGCGAATTTGTGTACTTGGGCATTCGGCAACACTTGGTGGCTCTATTTCAAAACACTCGCGTATCAGAAATATAAAAAATCCAACATCGAAAAGTCATAGAACTAATTTTTAACGTCGACGGAATACCTTTGTACCGTAATTCGAAAGTACAACTTTGGCCTATCCTCTGCAAAATTTTTCATCCTGACGTTAACTTCCCTCCGTTTGCAGTAGCTCTATACAAGGGTAACACGAAACCGTTAGATTTGGATAAATACTTGAATGATTTTGTGAAAGAAGTGAACGAATTACAGAATGATGGTCTTCGAATAGATGAATTCAAATTTTCCGTAAAAGTGAAATGCTTGCGACATGTCAGCGCGTTCGTTCTTGAAGGGTACTCCTGGGCATAACGGTTGTTTTTCCTGCGCGAGATGCGTCCAGCGCGGTAAAAAACTCAGGGGGGAAAAAAAAACTTTCATCTTCCCGGAAATGGATGCAGAAAAACGTACCGATGAAAGCTTTATTCGGCAAACTCAAACGGAACGTCATAAGCATTCGACTCCGTTGAAGTCAATTCAAAACTTTGGTCTCGTCACACAATTCGTATTGGACATCATGCATCTAATATTTATCGGTATCGTCAAACGTATAGTTAAGGCATGGGTAACGGGGTCTAGATCTAACGTAAAACTTCATAAAGACGTGATTCAAGAGATCAACAAAAGAATCAAAGACCTTTACACGAATATTCCAAAAGAATTTCATCGAAAATTGAGATCAGTAACGGATATCGATCTTTGGAAGGCAACCGAATGTAAATTTTTTCTAATGTACTGCTGCCCATCAGTAATTAAAGGCCTAGTCAGCAAACCCCTCACAAGACACTTTGTAAAACTACACGCAGCAATGCGTATTCTCTGCGATAGAGATCTTGTACCAAATGAAATTCAAGTAGCACGAGATTTACTTCGGGAATTTGTACAACAAATTCCAGAGTTATATGGCGAACATTTCCTGGTTTCCAATGTACACAATTTTCTTCACCTACCGGATGATGTAGAAGACTTATCATGCTCATTACAGGACGTTAGTGCCTTTTCTTTTGAAAATTATTTGGGTCGGATTAAAATGCTGGTCAGATCACCGAATAAACCGCTTGCTCAAATTTGTCGACGACTTTCTGAATTAGCGACCGTCAATATTTCTAAACGCATCACTATTCGAGAAGACCTGACAATCGAGTACACGCGAAAAACAGCTGCAAGTAAACTAGACAGAGAGATGACGCACCGGACAGGGTTCGTATCGAAGGGATTACCTACAAAAACTATTACTTATCCCGAAAATCACCAAATAACTACGCGATTCTGTCTAACAATAAAATTCTTAAAGTCTCCTCTATGTACAAAAAACGAAACCAACCGATCTTTGTTTCTGGGAACGTATGTATCACCAATGCGTTGTATCGCAGGCCACGCAATTCTACACTGACTGGTAGCTTCATTATAACTGGACTCAAACGAAAACGTACCGTATTGAAGGGATTACCTACAAAAACTATTACTTATCCCGAAAATCACCAAATAACTACGCGATTCTGCCTAACAATAAAATTCTCAAATTCTCAACAATACTAAATAATCGAAGGCTAATTATGAACCAGATGAGTATGAAGGTGAAAAAATAAAATAATAACGAATAATTGAATGAAAATGAATAAATAAAACAGTAATGATAAATAAGTGAAATGTTAATACGGGAATGAAATAATAATAAATAAATAAATTGAATAAATTTTAAAAAAATTGCAGTTTTAAGAATGATAAGAACTTACTATAAATATCCAGAATTATGTTAATAAATTATACAAAAGTTAAAACATATTAAAAAACAAAAATATACAGGATGTCCCTGAATTGGGGGACACGGACCAGCCAGCGTGATACCTGAGTCAAATCCAACCGAGAATTTCTTTGCCGGAAGCTCGTCCGACGCATAGTTTTTGAATTATACGCGATATTGTTAGGCCAATCAGAGTGCACCATTTCATCTGGATTTGCCGCCACGGAAATTGCTGTTTTGTTCGTCTGGGTGAATTATTATTCGTTTACGAATTAAATATCGGCACCTCCTCTCTCGCCCTGTTGTACCCCTTCTCGAGCGCTGACCTCGGTATTGTTGCCGCGGCACACGCTGCCGGCCGCACACACACGGACGCACACTCGTATGTGTAAAACATAAGCGAATGCCCAGCTACACAATAGTACGAAACACACATCTACGAGTGAAAATAAAAATAAATCTCCAAATAAATCAGCGGATTTAAGATTTATTGTTATGAAACACTTCCAATCATCGATGTATGCATGAAACTAGAGATTTTAGATGATTAATATGCCGTTAGGGTTCATAATTACTCATTCAATCAATCTGGCTTGAGATCTTCAGAATTATGCTTTCCGAACATTTTTGGTGTCTTTGCAACATAATTTTTCCGCTAGTGTTAGATTCATCATTAACATCCGATTTTTCAATAATCCGAGGGAAAAATAACTCGCTGAATTGACGTGTCAATAGATTTGTGAATCAATTACGATTCACCTGAGTTAACACAAGATAACTGAATAAATGAGAATTCACTGAATCACTAAAAATGATGACTGAAATCATGAGAATTATTTGAGATATAAATGAATTGCGAAGAGTTGTAATAAGTCAAGTTACTTTGAATTACTTTAGATTCGTGTCAAAATTTTATGTTTGGAGAGAAAAATAATTAAATTCAAATGAAAAAGTAATTTTAAATTGAGAAGAAGAAAATTCCGAAATACTTGAATTTGAATGAAGCAGTTTGAATTTGATAAATCTATCTGAATTTGAGGAAAAATAATTATTATTATTTGGAATAGAAAAATAAAGTCGAATTACATAAATAAATTCAATTGATTCAACTCAAAAAAATATGGTGTCAGTAGATTGGTTATGAGAGTTCTAGATACAAACATGGCGGCGTGCCCCCCATGCCCCCATGCCGCCATGCCCCCTTCCCCCCCCTGCCCCCCCCATGCCACCATTGCCCCCATGCCACCCCCCCTGCCCCCCTGCCCCCCCCATTTTCGATGGCTATTTTGATTTTTTTGATGACGGCCATTTTCATTTTTTTTGATGGCGGCCATTTTGATTTTTTGGATGGCGGCCATTTTGATTTTTTGATGGCAGCCATTTTGATTTATTTGATTGCGGCCATTTTGATTTATTGGATGGCGGCCATTTTGATTTTTTTGATGGCGGCCATTTTGATTTATTTGATGGCGGCCATTTTGATATTTTGGTTGGCGGCCATTTTGATTTTTTTATGACGGCCATTTTGATTTTTTGATGGCGGCCATTTTGACGGCGGCCATGATTTTTTGATGGCGGCCATTTTGATTTTCATCGTCCGACAGTTTGATAATATGACTTTCGCTATGACGTCACCAGTATAATCGAGCGATTTTACCGTCTGACGGTGGCCATTTTGAATTTTGCTCAGTCGGATGGGCGGCCATTTTGATTTTTATCGTCGGACAGTTTGATAATGTGATTTATTTCTTGGTCGGACGAATAGCTATTTTGATTTTTCGCCGTTACCCGTAAACTTTCGCGCCAATAGTTTGCCCCAGGCGAAAAATAATATTTTCCACGTACTTCGAATACATTCTTTTGCGTTACTCGACCGGATGGTGGCATCGCAATTAGATTTCGCGCTAATAGTTTGCCCCAGGCGAAAAATAATATTTTCCACGTACTTCGAATACATTCTTTTACGTTAATCGACCGGATGGTGGCATCGCAATTAGATAGACAGGGAATGCCGATGACGATCCGTAAACTTTCACGCTAATAGTTTACCCCCAGAGCGAAAATTTTACACTCTAAAAATATTAATAGAATTTATTGTAGTTATATATATATATTTCGAATTACAGTTGCACTTAATTTTAAGTAAAGCTGGGGATGTTCGCCACAATTAGATAGGTCGGGAAATGTTGATGGCGATTCGTAAACTCTCACGCTAATAGTTTTACTCCCCAGAGCGAAAAATAGTATTTTTCATGTACTTCGAATACACTCTTTTGTGTTAATTGACCGGATGGTGATGTCACAATTAGATAGGCCGAGAATGTTCACTACAATTAGATAGGTCGGGGAATGTTGAAGACAATCCGTAAACTTTCACTCGTGCTAATAGTTTGCTTTGACTATCACTCTCCCAAATTCTTACCTTACCCAAGTGCAACACGATTGTCATATGCGCGCAAAGAATTGCCACATTTGCGAAAAGCCGTTTACCCCTGAGGAGAAAAAGTGCCACGACCACTGTCACTTCACGGGTAAATATCGTGCTCCTGCTCATAATCGGTGTAATTTGAATTTCAGAGAGACGCACACAATTCCAATAGTTTTCCACAATTTGTCCGGTTATGATTCTCACTTTCAATAAAATCCCTCGCGTCAACTTTTCCCGGTGAAATTACCCTTCTATAATTCTTGTGAGACGAAAGCGCTAAAATCATCATGATACGTAATAACCAGTTTACCGGCGAAGAAATAATTATAGAATTCAGCGACGCGACTTCGGAGTTTTCGCTCCAAGATCTTCGACGACTCGTTGAATGTGTCCGGAGAGCTCGTGCGCAACCGCGCAGGCAGCACAGGGTATATGTTCAGGACATAACATTAATCCGGCATTTTCAAAAATGGGGGAAATGAGGTGATCGCGATCTTTTCGGACATCGAACCAGATGACGATGAACGCGAAGCAAATTGGATCGAGCGTCGTCAGATCAGCGAGGAATAAGATACGTCCCGACGTATGATTGTGCGCCGGAAAACGTTCAACGACTGCAGCAGTGTTCGCCCTCAGAGCGAAAATAATATTTTCACCATACTTCGAATACATTCTTTTGTGCTAATCGACCGGGTGGCGACACCGCAATTAGATAGGCTGGGAATGTTGATGATGATCCGTAAACTTTTACGCTAATAGTTTACCTCCTTATTTCCCACTCGATGGGGTATATAAAACGTGGGCCTATTCCGATGATGACGCTGGTCTCATCGTCTCTTCGCGTCGTGAACTGCTGTTACTAGTGAAAAACAAGAAACCGATTGAAACGCGATGGATCTAACAAAAGTCAGCCACGTCGGCCGTCTGGAGAATCCGCCAACCAAGAAGATGTCGGAACTTGAAATTGGAGCGGCGTACAACATCACGGACTTACGGCTGGTCAAAACGAAATTTGGGGTATGTGTTCTGGCGACGATCGATGAAGATTACAACGTCTTTTTGCCACCGAGAATCGCAAGGGTCCTGCAAGAAGATTCAAATCAGCTGGCTGAAATGTGCAACATGGCGGGGCAAAATCGCCTGCAAATGAAATATCTTGGTGGGGAATTCAACAAGCTCGAATTTTCATGCGGTTATGTGCCATAAATAAACTATGCGATCACCAACCACCCACCTCTGCAAAAATTCATCCGCGAGGGGATGAAAGCAGGCGTGCTGGAGATCGAACTTTCGCCAACCGAATCCGAACGGGAGTTGTAACGAATCTCGGAAATATCAACCGGTACCAGCCTCTCGCTGCGGGGCTTTCGACATTCGTTGAGCTGTCCAAGGATATTCAGCGGAAGAGGGCTGTGGTGAACGTGAAAAACAACGATGAAAGATGCCTTCTCTGGTCCATCACTGCAGCCCGCCACCCGGCCAACACCCCCACCGATAGAACTAACCATTATCGCCGCTTTATCTCCGAGTTGAACTGTACAGGCATCAAATTCCCTGCCACTCTACATGATGTGAAAAAGCTTGAGATTCCATATTGATACCTGGACAGACCGAGACCCTACCTTGGGGGTTTGTCCCAGCCCCCTGATAGCTATAGGATAAAACTGTACACGTTTAATTATTGCGAATATTTACGCTTGACGCCTCGGGCGATCCGCCATCATGCGGAAACGATTTAGACTGGATTTGACAATGTGAATTCATAAACTCAACATTTATTTATTTATTTATTCATTTATTTATTTATTTATTCATTTATTTATTTATTTATTTATTATCAATATATTGAGAAATTATTCATTTTTATTCGTTCACCACGTGAAAAGTTTTCAGAAAACGAAAAAAAGTTTTCAGAAAGTGAAAAAAACTTTTCCGAAAACTTTTTTCCCATTTGATTAACACGTAAAAAAAGTTTTCAGGAAATGAAAATAAGTTTTCTGAAAACGAAAAAAAGTTTTCTGAAAATGAAAATAAGTTTTCTGAAAATGAAAAAAAGTTTTCTGAAAATGAAAAAAAATGTGTAATAATCGTATGGAAAAATTGCAGATTATTATTATTATTATTATTATTTTCATGGCATCGAGTACGGCACATGTGCATGCAAAGGAGATAAGTGTGGAAATATTTGTATATTCAAATCTTTTATTGTAATTCGGAAAATACATACAAATTATGTTACATGGCTGTTTTATTTATCCTGCTATTGTGCGAACTATCAAAACCCAACCACTTCACATAGATCCGATTCCCCCGTTTGCGTAATACTTTCTCCACAAGATAGCCGTCGGGGTATTTTACTTTGCCGAGCTCCTCCTCGTAGAAGCCCCCCTCGATGGGCTGATCTTGATAATCGGTAAGTTTGTACGTCGGCGGATTGGTATCTTTCACCTCACTCGCGGCGAATATTTCAGTCGTCCAATTGGGCGTATAGCCTTTTTCGAATACATTCTTGTACTTGCTGATTCAAACTCGATCGCCCGCACTGAAGGTACCAGGATGTCCCTAATTTGGGGGACACGGACCAGCCGGCGTGATACGCGACTCAAATCCAGCCGAGAATTTCTTTGCCGCAAGCTCGTCCGACGCATAATTTTTTAATTATAAGCGATAGCGTTAGGCCAATCAGAGTGCATCATTTCATCTGGATTTGCCGCCACGGAAATTGCTGTTTTGTTCGTCTGGGTGAATTATTATTATTCGTTTACGAATTAAATATCGGCACCTCCCCTCTCTCCCTGTTGTACCCCTTCTCGAGCGCTGACCCCGGTATTGTTGCCGCGGCACACGCTGCCGGCCGCACACACACGGACGCACACTCATGTGTGTGAAACATAAGCGAATGCCCAGCTACACAATACTACGAAACACACATCTACGAGTGAAAATAAAAATAAATCCCCAAATAAATCAGCGGATTTAAGATTTAATGTTATAAAACACTTCCAATCATCGATGTATGCATCAAACTAGAGATTTTAGATGATTGATATGCCGTTAGGGTTCATAATTAGTCATTCAATCAATCTGAATTATGGTTTCCGAACATTTTTTGTGTCTTTGCAACATAATTTTTCCACTAGTTTCAAATTCATCATTGACATCCGATTTTTCAATAATGCGAGGGAAAAATAACTCGCTGAATTGGCGTGTCAATAGGTTTGTAAATCAATTACGATTCACCTGAGTTAACACAAAATAACTGAATAAATGAGAATTCACTGAATCACTAAAAATGATAACCGAAATCACGAGAATTATTAGAGATATGCCTCTGAGGGTTTGTCGACGTAACGTACACGTCATTTTCAATCAGACTGCCGTTCAAAACAATTTCATATGCCCACAGCTGTGATAGACTCATTATAGCATCTCGCGCAAGGTTGAACGACCTCATTTTCTGTCTAAAAGACTATCGTCACACAAAAAATCCGCAAAATTCACTCACCCAAAGTCCTCAAAACTCTGCCTTTGCGACATGAGCGTAAGGTTTATGTGATTGTCGCAACTCGCCTGACGGCTCGTAGCGACATCTACCACGCTCGTCTTCATACGAATGCCCCATAAACCTTACGCTCATGTCGCAAAGGCAGAGTTTTGAGGACTTTGGGTGAGTGAATTTTGCGGATTTTTTGTGTGACGATAGTCTTTTAGACAGAAAATGAGGTCGTTCAACCTTGCGCGAGATGCTATAATGAGTCTATCACAGCTGTGGGCATATGAAATTGTTTTGAACGGCAGTCTGATTGAAAATGACGTGTACGTTACGTCGACAAACCCTCAGAGGCATATCTCTAATAATTCTCGTGATTTCGGTTATCATTTTTAGTGATTCAGTGAATTCTCATTTATTCAGTTATTTTGTGTTAACTCAGGTGAATCGTAATTGATTTACAAACCTATTGACACGCCAATTCAGCGAGTTATTTTTCCCTCGCATTATTGAAAAATCGGATGTCAATGATGAATTTGAAACTAGTGGAAAAATTATGTTGCAAAGACACAAAAAATGTTCGGAAACCATAATTCAGATTGATTGAATGACTAATTATGAACCCTAACGGCATATCAATCATCTAAAATCTCTAGTTTGATGCATACATCGATGATTGGAAGTGTTTTATAACATTAAATCTTAAATCCGCTGATTTATTTGGGGATTTATTTTTATTTTCACTCGTAGATGTGTGTTTCGTAGTATTGTGTAGCTGGGCATTCGCTTATGTTTCACACACATGAGTGTGCGTCCGTGTGTGTGCGGCCGGCAGCGTGTGCCGCGGCAACAATACCGGGGTCAGCGCTCGAGAAGGGGTACAACAGGGAGAGAGGGGAGGTGCCGATATTTAATTCGTAAACGAATAATAATAATTCACCCAGACGAACAAAACAGCAATTTCCGTGGCGGCAAATCCAGATGAAATGATGCACTCTGATTGGCCTAACGCTATCGCTTATAATTAAAAAATTATGCGTCGGACGAGCTTGCGGCAAAGAAATTCTCGGCTGGATTTGAGTCGCGTATCACGCCGGCTGGTCCGTGTCCCCCAAATTAGGGACATCCTGGTACCTTCAGTGCGGGCGATCGAGTTTGAATCAGCAAGTACAAGAATGTATTCGAAAAAGGCTATACGCCCAATTGGACGACTGAAATATTCGCCGCGAGTGAGGTGAAAGATACCAATCCGCCGACGTACAAACTTACCGATTATCAAGATCAGCCCATCGAGGGGGGCTTCTACGAGGAGGAGCTCGGCAAAGTAAAATACCCCGACGGCTATCTTGTGGAGAAAGTATTACGCAAACGGGGGAATCGGATCTATGTGAAGTGGTTGGGTTTTGATAGTTCGCACAATAGCAGGATAAATAAAACAGCCATGTAACATAATTTGTATGTATTTTCCGAATTACAATAAAAGATTTGAATATACAAATATTTCCACACTTATCTCCTTTGCATGCACATGTGCCGTACTCGATGCCATGAAAATAATAATAATAATAATAATAATCTGCAATTTTTCCATACGATTATTACACATTTTTTTTCATTTTCAGAAAACTTTTTTTCATTTTCAGAAAACTTATTTTCATTTTCAGAAAACTTTTTTTCGTTTTCAGAAAACTTATTTTCATTTCCTGAAAACTTTTTTTACGTGTTAATCAAATGGGAAAAAAGTTTTCGGAAAAGTTTTTTTCACTTTCTGAAAACTTTTTTTCGTTTTCTGAAAACTTTTCACGTGGTGAACGAATAAAAATGAATAATTTCTCAATATATTGATAATAAATAAATAAATAAATAAATGAATAAATAAATAAATAAATGAATAAATAAATAAATAAATGTTGAGTTTATGAATTCACATTGTCAAATCCAGTCTAAATCGTTTCCGCATGATGGCGGATCGCCCGAGGCGTCAAGCGTAAATATTCGCAATAATTAAACGTGTACAGTTTTATCCTATAGCTATCAGGGGGCTGGGACAAACCCCCAAGGTAGGGTCTCGGTCTGTCCAGGTATCAATATGGAATCTCAAGCTTTTTCACATCATGTAGAGTGGCAGGGAATTTGATGCCTGTACAGTTCAACTCGGAGATAAAGCGGCGATAATGGTTAGTTCTATCGGTGGGGGTGTTGGCCGGGTGGCGGGCTGCAGTGATGGACCAGAGAAGGCATCTTTCATCGTTGTTTTTCACGTTCACCACAGCCCTCTTCCGCTGAATATCCTTGGACAGCTCAACGAATGTCGAAAGCCCCGCAGCGAGAGGCTGGTACCGGTTGATATTTCCGAGATTCGTTACAACTCCCGTTCGGATTCGGTTGGCGAAAGTTCGATCTCCAGCACGCCTGCTTTCATCCCCTCGCGGATGAATTTTTGCAGAGGTGGGTGGTTGGTGATCGCATAGTTTATTTATGGCACATAACCGCATGAAAATTCGAGCTTGTTGAATTCCCCACCAAGATATTTCATTTGCAGGCGATTTTGCCCCGCCATGTTGCACATTTCAGCCAGCTGATTTGAATCTTCTTGCAGGACCCTTGCGATTCTCGGTGGCAAAAAGACGTTGTAATCTTCATCGATCGTCGCCAGAACACATACCCCAAATTTCGTTTTGACCAGCCGTAAGTCCGTGATGTTGTACGCCGCTCCAATTTCAAGTTCCGACATCTTCTTGGTTGGCGGATTCTCCAGACGGCCGACGTGGCTGACTTTTGTTAGATCCATCGCGTTTCAATCGGTTTCTTGTTTTTCACTAGTAACAGCAGTTCACGACGCGAAGAGACGATGAGACCAGCGTCATCATCGGAATAGGCCCACGTTTTATATACCCCATCGAGTGGGAAATAAGGAGGTAAACTATTAGCGTAAAAGTTTACGGATCATCATCAACATTCCCAGCCTATCTAATTGCGGTGTCGCCACCCGGTCGATTAGCACAAAAGAATGTATTCGAAGTATGGTGAAAATATTATTTTCGCTCTGAGGGCGAACACTGCTGCAGTCGTTGAACGTTTTCCGGCGCACAATCATACGTCGGGACGTATCTTATTCCTCGCTGATCTGACGACGCTCGATCCAATTTGCTTCGCGTTCATCGTCATCTGGTTCGATGTCCGAAAAGATCGCGATCACCTCATTTCCCCCATTTTTGAAAATGCCGGATTAATGTTATGTCCTGAACATATACCCTGTGCTGCCTGCGCGGTTGCGCACGAGCTCTCCGGACACATTCAACGAGTCGTCGAAGATCTTGGAGCGAAAACTCCGAAGTCGCGTCGCTGAATTCTATAATTATTTCTTCGCCGGTAAACTGGTTATTACGTATCATGATGATTTTAGCGCTTTCGTCTCACAAGAATTATAGAAGGGTAATTTCACCGGGAAAAGTTGACGCGAGGGATTTTATTGAAAGTGAGAATCATAACCGGACAAATTGTGGAAAACTATTGGAATTGTGTGCGTCTCTCTGAAATTCAAATTACACCGATTATGAGCAGGAGCACGATATTTACCCGTGAAGTGACAGTGGTCGTGGCACTTTTTCTCCTCAGGGGTAAACGGCTTTTCGCAAATGTGGCAATTCTTTGCGCGCATATGACAATCGTGTTGCACTTGGGTAAGGTAAGAATTTGGGAGAGTGATAGTCAAAGCAAACTATTAGCACGAGTGAAAGTTTACGGATTGTCTTCAACATTCCCCGACCTATCTAATTGTAGTGAACATTCTCGGCCTATCTAATTGTGACATCACCATCCGGTCAATTAACACAAAAGAGTGTATTCGAAGTACATGAAAAATACTATTTTTCGCTCTGGGGAGTAAAACTATTAGCGTGAGAGTTTACGAATCGCCATCAACATTTCCCGACCTATCTAATTGTGGCGAACATCCCCAGCTTTACTTAAAATTAAGTGCAACTGTAATTCGAAATATATATATATAACTACAATAAATTCTATTAATATTTTTAGAGTGTAAAATTTTCGCTCTGGGGGTAAACTATTAGCGTGAAAGTTTACGGATCGTCATCGGCATTCCCTGTCTATCTAATTGCGATGCCACCATCCGGTCGATTAACGTAAAAGAATGTATTCGAAGTACGTGGAAAATATTATTTTTCGCCTGGGGCAAACTATTAGCGCGAAATCTAATTGCGATGCCACCATCCGGTCGAGTAACGCAAAAGAATGTATTCGAAGTACGTGGAAAATATTATTTTTCGCCTGGGGCAAACTATTGGCGCGAAAGTTTACGGGTAACGGCGAAAAATCAAAATAGCTATTCGTCCGACCAAGAAATAAATCACATTATCAAACTGTCCGACGATAAAAATCAAAATGGCCGCCCATCCGACTGAGCAAAATTCAAAATGGCCACCGTCAGACGGTAAAATCGCTCGATTATACTGGTGACGTCATAGCGAAAGTCATATTATCAAACTGTCGGACGATGAAAATCAAAATGGCCGCCATCAAAAAATCATGGCCGCCGTCAAAATGGCCGCCATCAAAAAATCAAAATGGCCGTCATAAAAAAATCAAAATGGCCGCCAACCAAAATATCAAAATGGCCGCCATCAAATAAATCAAAATGGCCGCCATCAAAAAAATCAAAATGGCCGCCATCCAATAAATCAAAATGGCCGCCATAAACAAAAATCAAAATGGCCGTCATCAAAAAAATCAAAATGGCCATCGAAAATGGGGGGGGGGGGGGCATGGGGGCATGGGGGCATGGGGGCATGGGGGGCATGGGGGGCACGCCACCATGTTTGGATCTAGAACTCGCATAACCAATCTACTGGTGTCATTCAAATTCCTAGTTATTTCCTCGTCGATTCAATGCGGGTCTGGAGTGGCAAGTAACTTTGAAATTGTTGAGATCAATGCTAGTGATGGCCACTTATCTGAGAATGATCGATGTATCGATTCATCGATTTCAACAAAATAATCGGACACGGCTCGATTGAATTGGTAAAAATTAATCGATTTGGTAAATTTCTGCGTGTAGTTTTAATATCAGAAGAGATATTTTGATGATTCATAGTCTTATTCAAAATATTTTCAAGTTTGATAAATTTTGAGTAATTGATACTCAAATCACATACATCGATACTGTATTGCATCGTTCGTGTGAGTAAACAAGCGGCTTAAGGCTGACCGTGAGCCAGCCCTCGAACTTTCCGTTATCACACTGCAAATTCAAGGTTCAAATAAATAATAATTTCCAATTCCAATTTTCCAACTACGAATTCAGAGTCGTGATTGACGATTCAAAAGCCCTCGTATATCATATTACATAAAAAAAATATTACGATTTTTTTTATTTTGAACCACTAATAATGGATCGACCATCATAAATTTTGGAAATCCGACCTTGGATCGGTTACTGATGACCGGAAAAATCTCCACTTACCAATTTCTACCGAAATCCGAATATTTAAAGATAAACTGATTTATGGAACAATTGAGTGTTGCCAAAAACAGTGCGAATAAATCTATGAAACATGAATTTAGCAAAATTAACCTTTTCCGACTAATTAATAATCTATTCAGTGAAATAATGTATGGTATGACTTACTCATCACTCAGTTGGTTTATCTAAATTTTCATGTCTTTGAATTCATCCCTTCTTTTCCGTGAAAGGATATTATGCCCTAAAATGCTTCTCTCTGTCTACATAATCGAAATTTCTTTCGAAAATTTGGCAATGTCCGGGTATAACAAAAGATGTTGTCAAGATGTCAAGCAGAACGAAATGTTGACATCAATGAACGAGATAACTGATGCTGTGACCGAGCTGCGTCAGTGCATGAAATTCGCTAAGTCACCAGAGGTGACAGAGGCTTTGCAAAAGTTCCGAGAAACTTTTGGAAATTGTTCCCCTTTAAAAACCCACTTCCATGTCGTGGAATTTGAGGCGACGCTCGAAGAAAAAGAGAATTACAAATTATTAGTAAGTTATCAAGGGTTACAGGAGTGCTCAAATTTATCTCATCTTGTCACAAGCTAATTTTGTTTTTGGAAGAAAAATTTTAAAATGCTCACTTTGAGAGGAGAATATTGGTCGATGGATTCCATTCGTTGAGGCTGTATTTTTTCATTTTAAAAAAAATGCATACACCCAATAAGAACAGGACCGTTAATCAAACGTTAAAAATCCGTTTCAACAGTATATATTTGGTATAGGTATAAAAAATAGTCGTTTCTTATATACGGTTCTTAAACAAAAGTATAATGTACGTTCTAGGACTACGTATATTGTAGGTGTATTTTTGCTCAACAAATATTACTCGTATAATATTATTTCAAAGAATACATTCATTAAATGTTTATTTTATCGCAATTAAATTCCGTCTTATCAACGTAGATAATACCCGATTTAAACGAATAGTCAGCGTAAGTCGACAAACGTCTTTTACTTGTATCAAGTTAACAAATAAACTACGTTTCCGTGTGAGGAATATAAATCGTGGTTTCTGAGACAATCGATAAACGTTGAAGGAAAGTAAACTTCATACCGGTCACAAACGTTCATTCGATGCGTTTAATAGATGGTAGAGGAAACGTGATGAAAGCCAATTAAACATGAGAATAGAAACGTTAATGAGAAACGGTTTTCTAGAGTATCGGGTAAACGTATAAAATGCGTTGTCTTGTCGGGATTGTAATCCGTGGTTCCTGTGACAATTGGTACACGTTGAAAGAAAGTAAACTTTATACCGGTCGCATACGTTTACTCGATGCGTTTAATAGATGGTAGAGGAAACGTGATGAATGCCAATTAAACATGAGAATAGAAACGTTAATGAGAAACGGTTTTCTAGAGTATCGGGTAAACGTATAAAATGCGTTGTCTTGTCGGGATTGTAATCCGTGGTTCCTGTGACAATTGGTACACGTTGAAACAAAGTAAACTTTATACCGGTCGCATACGTTTACTCGATGCGTTTAATAGATGGTAGAGGAAACGTGATGAATGCCAATTAAACATGAGAATAGAAACGTGAATGAGAAACGGTTTTCTAGAGTATCGGGTAAACGTATAAAATGCGTTCTCTTGAACGGATTGTAATCCGTGGTTCCTGAGACAGTGAGTAAGCGTTGAAAGACAAGCCTGAAATTCGCGGACTACTCGTTGTACCGTATAAGTACGTTCTTCCAACTTCAGACTTTCACACACTCTCACGCTGAGGATATTCCATATTATTCAAATTGAATTTGGGAAGTCCAACGTCAAATCCGTGATCAGTGCGACTTAAAAACCCTTTGGTACCATATCCCATGAGAATCTGAGGAGTTTTGGATTTTAGACCTCCGCCATACTGAATCTGCCACTACATTTTTTGCAAATCTAGCCTGACGTTCGTTATCAGCAAGCCAAACAACTTTTAGTTACCAATTTTCCCCGAAACCCGTTTATTTCGCGAATTTTTTGAATTTTTTATTACATTTTATATATTTTTTTTTTTAGAACCAACTACTCCAGAGAATGTAAAGGAGTGAATGTATTATATTAAATTCATAGTTATATGCTAGCTGGTTTTTTTATAATTTTTTTTCATTCTTCTTATTCATCTTTCAAAGTTATGAAATCTCCATCCTCTCATAATAGGTGTTTTAAATTTTCTTATATTTTATAAGATTTTTCTTATTTTTTTTGGATATTAAAAGGTTGAGGTTTTTTTTCAAGTTTTTAATTTATATACTTCAGATACGTTCTGGTCAAAAACTTGCGAAAAAATTTTGATTGCGTTTTTCGTCATTGTATCTAGGCACTTTTTTTATAGGACATAGGTCCTAAAGATGACGAAAAGGTATCCTGACGAAGTCGTCTTTTCGGCAAAGCGAAATGATGTCTAATAGATGTCTTTCAAGAGACGACTAATCGTAGTTGACTCAACAACGTCTATTTGAAAATGTCTAATTGACATAATAATTATAGTCGACTGAAAGATGTCTATTCCGGGATGACTTTTGTCAACTTGACGAGAAGCTGTCTAAAAGACGTCTTTCAGAAGATAAGTCAGCTAGCGCCAACTGCAGTGTGTGATTAAACAAAGATTGCAGGATGGCTGCTTGATAACGCGTTATACGAAGTGCGCGTGATTGATGTGCACGTGGTTTCGTGAGCTGGAGAAAAAGTAAGTTAGATTATTACAAAACTAGTTAAACATATGATTAAATAACTTTTGATCATTATTCAATATCCGATATGTGATTATCGAGTGCTACATATAATCAATTGATGCATGTAGGGTATGATCTATCAAATCCACATAACCTCTTCTCATTTCTATTATGTCGGTTGAAAAAAGTTTTCAGATACAATTACCCGAAAAGAATTGAATATTGCCGACTAGGGAACAGATATCGGTATCACCTGAAATCTGAACGTGCAACATAATTTTATATTTTGTTTCGATCTCTACTGCGATATGTATTAATTGGATAGGTTAATTAATTTAGAGTTTATAAGGTGAGATGTTTTGATGTGATACATATTTAGATATAAGGTTGATTTTGAGTTTATATCTCAAATTTGATCTTTTAAATAATATTATAGAATGCGTCCAAGTTCTATGCTGGATAGTAAAATCTGTATCTGACTAATTTTGGTTGACGACATCTTATTTCACATTTACCGAAAACACATAATTGCATAAAAGGCGACGAAACAACGTCTTTTAGCCATGCCTAAAAAACATTTTATAGATTTGGCTACAAGATGTCTTCTAGGTGGCTGAAAGACGTTAAAAAGTGGGTCATAAGACATCTCCTCGTCATCTTTTAGGTGACTTAACGCTTTCGCTAAAAGACGACTTGTCGAGAAATTTGTTATCTTTCAGACATCTTTCAGACAACTTTGAGCTGTCTGGGTAATGTAAAGTAAGGAATCACATAAGTTTCATTCAAAATTTCATAATATATGAGCTATCGTATCTCAGAAAAAAGAAGAACAAACATACGTAGAAAGTTGTTTTTTTGACTTACAATAGTACACTGATAATAAATTGAAGAATGTTGGAAACCGATGTATTATACTTATGTGTATTGAATCGAACGATGTTTTCCGAGCCGACATTCTCTTCCAGTTTGAAAATCCAGACAGTGCTATGACACTGGCCTGGGACCAAACAGTCCATTGAGTTGCTATACAATGATGTGTATTTCTTTCGCTACAAAATCTTATGATTTGATCCTACACGTCATCCCCTTGATTATTAGAAATTTTAAAACCGTTTTCAGTACAAATAATTTCGACAATCGTGATGATACTGCACAGATTAGAGTATTAGGTTTCGATTCTGCTCCCGACTATGGCGCTGCTGTCGTTGAACGGGCGAATAATGATCAAATAAGTAAAATCTATCCGGATCGTGAACGTCCGTGAAGATTCGGCAACGCTTTTGGGCTCAACAGGCCGTTGACGGTGGGCCGCGCCAGTGTGCAAGGCGTGATGGAGGGGGGGCGCTGCACGCGATTGCCTCACGTGCTCTCAGTGTAGTTCCGCCTGTGAAGTGTATCACATCGTTGGAGCGTCGCGGTAAAGCAATTTCTGTAAAGCAATTTCTGCCAACCTTTTCTCCGTAAGTACGTGGCTTCATTATAATTATTATTATTCTTATCACGCTCTTTCTATTCAGGATAATTATGGAAATATAACTTGCTGTTGCATTGCTTTATCTTGAATGAGAGAAGCAAAAGTTTATTCTCTCGAATAAAAAAGACGCATAGTATAGAGACGTAGAGAATGAGCAGTTCTATCAAACTTTCAAGAAGGGACATTTGCTTTCTCCTTTTTACGGGAATTCGTTAGTTTCTACAGTAATGCGTCGAATAGACGCGTATTAAACGGTACCTCGTGGAAAAAATGGTTTATTTCACGTCTATTCAACGGCCTTGATGTCGATTCCGCGATATATTAACATGGACGATGAATTTTTTTGGAATAACAGGAAACAAATAGTATGTTTTCCGAAATGATTAGAATTACAGTTGGTTGAAAACCATGTTTGGAACAGATTTTTTTTACTTTTTTTCTAGCGTGTGCGTAGTGCCTGGCGCGTTCGAAATACTCGACCCTTATTTGCAAAATTATAGTTGGAATAAAAACAATCGGCGAATAAAAAATACATCGTCTCAATGCTGAAAATAGGAATTTCTATCGAAGTTTTAAGAAGAGACATTTTGTTATCTTGTTTGCGGGAATTCGTTCGCTCGTACAGTAATCGTCGAATAGACGCGTATTATACGGTACCTCGTGGGAAAATTGGTTTATTTCACGTCTATTCAACGGCCTTGATGTCGATTCCGCGATATATTAACATGGACGATGAATTTTTTTGGAATAACAGGAAACAAATAGTATGTTTTCCGAAATGATTAGAATTACAGTTGGTTGAAAACCATGTTTGGAACAGATTTTTTTTCTTTTTTTTCTAGCGTGTGCGTAGTGCCTGGCGCGTTCGAAATACTCGACCCTTATTTGCAAAATTATTGTTGAAAAAAACAATCGGCGAATAAAAAATACATCGTCTCAATGCTGAAAATAGGAATTTCTATCGAAGTTTTAAGAAGAGACATTTTGTTATCTTGTTTGCGGGAATTCGTTCGCTCGTACAGTAATCGTCGAATAGACGCGTATTATACGGTACCTCGTGGGAAAATTGGTTTATTTCACGTCTATTCAACGGCCTTGATGTCGATTCCGCGATATATTAACATGGACGATGAATTTTTTTGGAATAACAGGAAACAAATAGTATGTTTTCCGAAATGATTAGAATTACAGTTGGTTGAAAACCATGTTTGGAACAGATTTTTTTTCTTTTTTTTCTAGCGTGTGCGTAGTGCCTGGCGCGTTCGAAATACTCGACCCTTATTTGCAAAATTATTGTTGAAAAAAACAATCGGCGAATAAAAAATACATCGTCTCAATGCTGAAAATAGGAATTTCTATCGAAGATTTAAGAAGAGACATTTTGTTATCTTGTTTGCGGGAATTCGTTCGCTCGTACAGTAATTGTCGAATAGACGCGTATTATACGGTACCTCGTGGGAAAATTGGTTTATTTCACGTCTATTCAACGACCTGCATTATTCTGGTTGGGATACAAATTTCTTAATACTAATTTTTTAAATCATCATTAATAAACTTGTGCTTTTTATTTAATACTCTATTTGACCCCCATTTCAGGCAATATATATTTTATTTCAGGCAAGAGCGCATATGCTAACACCTCTCAAGTAATTCAACATTTTTGAATAATCGATTTCCTCACTAAGGTTTTGCCTTATTCCTTCCATTCAATACTAGAGTTGTAAATGAAACTTAAAATTGCTGAATATGCCTCTGGAACGAAAATTACTGAGCAAACGACATTTACGTCGAAAACAGGCAGCGGCATTGAATCAAATTAATTTTCTTGCACCTCACAACAGCGAAGAAAGTAATAATCTTCACTGTGAACAAGACAATTCTGAATATATCCATTCTAACAAAGCACAAGCATGTAGTGAAGCCAATTTGAACTGTAATACACCGTGTACGTCGCTCTTTTTGCCATCAGAGGAAGAAAATTTCACCACATTAAATCCCGAAGATCTATTTCATAAATTTGATAGTTACAGCCATGACAATGTAGACAATCTAGACAGTCATTGTTACCCTGATTATCGTCAGGCCCATTCTGCTAATGTGGACAGTTTCCTGGGTGCAGATAATTCTAAATCTACCAATTTTATCATAACATAAACATGTTCTGCAACCAATTCAAATTGTGATTTACAACATACCTCCCTCGTTTCGATAGTAGAACAAGAACCTGCCTCCGCCTCAGACCACGAAATTCCATCTAGTGAAAATAACAGTGATGTTGAAAATAACATAAATAATCTAGAAAATTGGGTTCAGCCTGATTTTCCTAAAAGACAGCCTTTTAATATTAACAGTTTCCTTAATTCAGATTTGGGCCTCCATGATTCAGATAATAAAGGGACTCAAATTGCTCAGAGCGACCAGTCTACGGACGATGATAATGAACAGGTTAGGTTTGAACAAAAATTCCAAGAAGATCTGCGCAAGTTGGCTTGTGATTGCAACATTACTCATACGGCACTTGATAGAATTTTAGCTCTCATCCGTCCAAAATATCCATTTTTACCCAAAAATTCTAAATCTCTCCTGAAAACTAAACGCCAAATTAATGTATCCGATTTGAGAAATGGGCAAATGTGTTATATAGGCATTGAAGAAGGATTGAAAAGTAAATTATTCGGTGGCCTGATTAATTCTGCTAAGTACACAAATACTATAACAATTGATATCAATATTGACGGATTACCATTATATAAAAGTAGTTCCGTGAACCTGTGGCCTATATTATGTAGAAGTCATTCATTGAAAGATAGTTCGCCGTTTATGGTCGCGGTGTTTTGTGGAAAAGGCAAACCCGAGTCATTAGATAGCTATTTGCTTGAATTTATCAAAGAAATGAGTTTCCTGCTACAAAATGGCATCGAACGTCATAATCGAAGGTTACGTATAGAAATTGGTTGCTTTTTGTGTGATGCCCCTGCTAGGGCAATGCTCAAGATGATCAAAGGTCATACTAGCACGTTCGGTTGTGAAAAGTGTTGCATTGCAGCAGTTTCATTGCAAAGAAAACTGCATTATCTAGTCGATCAAACTAATCACCGTAAAAGATGTGATGAAGACTATTTTAAAAAAGATTCAGATACGGCGCACATCAAAGGTACATCGCCATTGCTTCGTTTATTTGTTGGACTTGTCACGCAATTTCCCCTAGATCCAATGCACTTGATTTACTTGGGGGTGCTCAAGAGATTATTAATTAATTACTGGATCGAAGGACCAAGGCCTTGTAAGTTTTCAAAACAAATGTTGAAAATTATCTCTTCGGAAATTGAAAGACTGCAAGCTTATGTGACAACAGAGTTTAATCGTAAGCCTCGAAACCTTGATGAAGTAAAACGGTGGAAGGCAACCGAGTTCAGATTCTTCTTGGTTTACTTAGGCCCGATCATCTTGCGCAATGTCCTAAATTCTAAGAGGTATAATCACTTCTTGTTATTGCATACAGCTGTTTACATTTTGTCTAATGAGACTCTCATCTTGCGTTACCTTCACGTCGCGAGACTGGCAATTGAGAAATTTGTACGGAAGTCTGCTAATATTTACGGTCCTGAGTTCGTCGTATACAACGTACACTCTCTTCTTCATCTCTGCGATGATGTTGAGCGGTATGGTAAATTGCAAGATTTCAGTTGCTTTCCATTTGAAAATTATTTGGGAAAAATAAAAAGAAAGATACGCGCAAAGAAGCTTCCATTGCAACAGGTTGTTAAGCGTATGTCAGAATATGCTGAAGCCAATAAAAAAAAAAACACACAGTCCTGGGCGAAGGAAGAGATTCCGAAGGGTATTAGGTCACAGGGCGAGAATGCTTTCCAATGTAAGACACTAACCACAAAAGGGTTTAAACTGTCAATACAAGACCCCGATAACGTAGTAGCACTGAATAGTAAAGTTTATGTATTAAAATCTATCATCTGTATAGATGGTGTGTACAAATGTGTTGGAATTTCATTTCGATACCTAAGAAATTTGTATCGAAAACCCATTGAATCTTCCAAGCTCGGTATATATTTTGCTAAAAGCTATGCTGAAACTATTACCTTTCCTGTCGATGAAATCTTATTCAAATGCTTACGATTCCCTGTGAAAGATGGGTTTGGGATTTTTCCCATACTGCATCAAAACGAATAATAAAACATGTAGTTTGCTTTGTTAGGCTAATAACCTAAATTACCCGTATAGAAAAATAAACAGGTACTTTTTTTTCTTGAAATACAGCTCCAATAGCAGCAATAGTTTGATGCTTTACCTGAAATCTACTTCTCGCGTCAGCTATTCACGTGTACATAACTATGTACATATAATTACTTTTTCGATTTGTGGCAATCATGTTTCTCTAATATTTTTAAAAATTTTGCTTTCTGTCTTTTTTTTGTGTTGGTGAAATTGTTCGTACATTTTTATGGCATATGACAATTCTACAGTTTCTGCATTAAAAAACCAAAATGTGGGCGATAATTGAGTTCTTGAGAGGTGACAACAGTAAAGAGTGTGCTCTGGTCCCTGTATTGTGGTTGACGGACAACAATACTCAGTGCTATTGGCCTCGGACAAAAACTGAGGAAAAGTTCACAAACCTAGTCCGAACGAATGCAGTTCCTGAACAATCCTGGCCCGTCTATGCCGTACATCGTGTGCTTGATACTAAAGGTATGTAATTTGACTGTTTTCTCAATTCTTCTTAGAGTTTTATTACAGAATTAGAGCGACTGGGCACTACCTAAAGGTATTGCGGGTGGTGACAAGGAATTTAACCGACGCATGTACCATTCTTATGCAATTATGTGTGATAAACTGTATGAGGTGGCAAAACTCCCTGTTTTCACTTAGAATTGCTTTGGTTAACAGACGCGATTCGATTTTTTGTTTCTTCCACCAGCGTCACTCTAATAGACTAATATCACACGATCGAATTGAAGTATCTGAGGTATTCCATGCCAACTGAGAGGTCATTTTCCCTGACCCCCGCCAATTTGCTTCATTATTTTTTATATGATTCTGAAACCTAAATAAAGCCCTCACCATTTTTTTTCAGATTTTTCATCCTGACCATTCTTTTTTAAAAAACGTTACAAACCCTTTTATGGTCCTAAAAAAAAACGCCATTTTTTTTTTTTGCAAAAATTCACATAATTTTTGGGTCCCAAAACAAACATTTTGAGCCATAGTTTAGAGTGGAGAATTGATTTTTTGTATTTTTTAAATATTTTTTTAGAGGAATAATTTTGCTTATTTTGTATGTATACAAAACATATATTATAAAACAAAACATATGTTATAAACATATGTAAAAAAATGTTTTTTTTTAGGACCATAAAAGGGTTTGTAACATTTTTTAAAAAAGAATGGTTGGGACAAAAATCTGAAAAAAATGCTGAGTGCTTTATTTAGGTTGTAAAAACATATAAAAAATAATGAGGCAAATTGGCGGGGGTCAGGGAAAATGACCTCTCAGTTGGCATGGAATACCTCATATGTATTAATTATAATATAATACGGCTAGACGTTGGACTAAAGTATTATTCGATATTGAGTTATTTGTAATTAATAAGAAAAACTGATTAAAAATCGAAAATGAAATTATATTTGTGATTGAAGCATTATGGAAGACTATTTGCTGTAACTGTCGTTATTTAATCTAAATCTCATCTATTACTGGTTGAGAGTTTCACTTGCAGAAATTTCAAACCATAAACGTTGTTTTCAAATATATGCGTAAATGGTTCATTTTTTTCCATTATCTTTCTGTTTAATGATAACATTTTCGTTATAGTTGACTACGATGTAGCAGCAGAGTATATGACTAATGTAATAGACAACGGAACTTTTGAAGACGGTATTAACATTCAGCCGATAACACAGAAAAAAGTGTCATCTGAAAACCTATCGCCAGACGACGATACAGTTGAAGAAAGTGAGCCTTCAAAAAAGAAAAGAAAGAAGCACCACAAACACCGTAAGCATCATACAAAAAGTAAGCGCCGAAAACGTATCAGTTCATCCAGTGATGCATCTAACAGCAAACCCAGTAGTAACTCTACTGCAAGTAGCTCTCAAGGATTCGTCTCGGATCAGGAAAACCTAATTCCAAATATCCCATTATTCAAAAGGAGTTTAACAGGCTTGGGGCAGGATAATTCAATCATTACGAAGCAGCGTAATACTACCAATCTAGCCGACGGTAGTGCACATGCTGGATTGTCAGGTGTGGCTCTGTCATTTTCTAGGAGAATTATGCGCTCAACACCAGAAAGAAACCTTGAATATCCAAATGAGGCAAGTGAGACGCCGCGGTCTTACAAATCATCAATACCGCCTTCTTGTCACTCAAGTCCGCATGTAAGAACACCACAAAGAATTCTTAGTCATCAAGATGTCACAAGTGGACCCTTGCATTTGAACGGTGCAATTTCGGATCCTGTTGTTACACAAATGCTGCGAAAAATCTTTGAACACTTGCAGTATTTGAAACAGCAGATGGAGCAGACTCAGGTCGCTCTAGCCACAATGGTAAGAGCTAATCAGGCCCAAATAGCCCAAGTACAAGGTGCTCCGCGGCCAGAATGTTTCCCTGAATGGCCCATTTCTTCACTGGATGTCTTCGATGCGTTCAATGAGATGATACAGATTGAAGAGCACCGTAGTTACCTTGTAAGTGACTTATATAATCTACTCACAATTCATTCTGGAATTCGCATACAAGTACGTAGTTTAAAAAATATGTCTGGTTCAGAATATCTTCTTGAATTTCTTGATAATGTTGTGTTGATTATGTCCGTATTTTGTATTCCATTTGCTCGATCAGTCAGGGAAACATTTTTTTGTTTCTAACTAAATATTGTATAATACACAAAAAATGAACATAAAATCAACACAATATTAATAGAAGTTGGTATATTCGGAGGAAAATAGTAGTGAATAGGTGGATAGCATTTTTTTGGAGTTGGATCGACAGCAATTATTGTGTAAAAACTTATGAATCCTGTGACACGAGTTGTAACCCATACATTTAGGCCAGACACATTTGGTGTAGATCTTACTTCGAAAAAGATTTGTCTGCATATTCACGAAGAAAAATTTTAAATCTGGTATACAATTATATCTGAACAAAAATATAATTTGATTTTTTGATTCATTTAATTTCTTTAGGTCCGAAGGCTTTCGACGGTAGGTGGCCCATCACAGCGACAAGTTGTCATGAATATGATGAAACTTTTGATGACGAATACTTTGGCTATGGAGTACAACTGGGCGGGAAGAGAAAAGAGATCATTCAAAAAAACTAGATTAAGGTATATTATCATTGGTGAGTAAAAAGTCTACGTTTCACGTTTTCTTCATATTGCCCGTAACTAATAAAGGGCCAAACATTGATTCTTCTCCTTAAAACCTAGTGAACAGTCCATACCTATACGATGAAGCGGATGATAAATATATATTTTGTTATAAGAGAATCTGTGTTTGGTTTGAAATGGATTGAAGGATGTATTTTTGTCAAAGTTTGTTATATTTATAACGAGAAATCGGTTGGCCAAAAATTTTTGAATATTAACTGATGCTCCTTCGATCTAAACCTACAACATTTGAAACTATGAAAAAAAATTATCAAAAAATGTTGAATCAAATCGTGAACAATAGTGTTTGAAATGGAGAATGTAAGGCAAGTAAGCCGAAAGCGCAGCTATTTCCAGCTATATGTCGAATTCCAATGAAATAAGCACCGTTTAATACGTATTGACTCGATTTATTATTATGAACTATTTACATTTAGCACAACTTTTACTTCATGAGAGGTTATGACCTAGAATTGCATAGTGCCCTTGCAAAGCAGTAATACTGAGAAAATCAATTCAATTCGAATAGAATTTTGATTTTTATCCTCATTCAAATGTTATCTTACAACTCACGTTCAGTAAACGTTGATACAAGTATTTATGATTATTTTAAATAATAGCATGACTATTTTGACATCGAAAAAGAATAACCTTTAATCTTCGATGGTGTAGACTCAGCGGTTCCACAATACGTCCTGTATAGAGCGTAAAGATAGAAGATTGAAAAAATAAGACATTCACACACATATAATAGGTAAATGGTGAATTCAGCTTTCCAATAGTATAAACTCCTCACGATCGGAATCCTGTACCTAATCAGTTTATTACAATTAATTTTCGTAAGCTGCTGCTGCTGCCTTCTTTTTGCACGATGTGGTGGAAACATGTATATAATATTTTGCTTGTTTTAATGCTTTATAACTGCATTAGATTCTTTTCACTCATTCGTTATTCTTAATCTCCTTTGTTCACTCTTCAACAAATAATTCAAGGATAACTGAATAAGCCTTTTCGTGCACTTTGGCATAATTAACTCTGAACTTGTGATTGTGAGTGGTTCTGCTGCGTTGAGTAGAAATGATGTCTATTAGTGCACATAATTGAGCCACCAGATAATGAACAATTTTTTTTTCACATCTTGTTTTTAGAGGCTGCAAAATTGGCGTGTAAAGATAATCCAGTCGAATCTTCAGATTTGATTATAGAAAATGCGATAAAAGACTGGTTGAAGCTAGCCACAAGTAGGTATACATATTCAATTGCGGGAAAAAAATCCGGAAATGGACCCACGCAGCATCCGCCTTCACCGCCCCTACCACTGCCGCCGAATTCACCCAACAATCGCAGGGTATAGCAACAAAACGTTGAAAGATAGTCCGCTATATCGTTTCATTGTAGTTCTTCTTTTTGCGTGCCATTTTAAAACTGTTTTAGTTGTTTGCATCATTTTTTTCTTCTTTTAATTTTGGCTACATGCACTCTGTTCCTACCCATATTTTTTAAGTTTAGATGAGTTATTCGTAGTACCTCACTTGTTCGTAATACTAACAATTTTTCACATTTAATTTCTTCTTTGAAAGTGTAAGTCCGATTCACTTCTTGCATCCTATTATTTTATATTAAATTTGAGTTTTTCTTTTAACCACACCGAAACAAGTACACAATTTTCAAAAGTGTATCTAATTTATCTACCTTATTGCTCTCAAACGATTTTGCACTTGCATCAGTCGTAATACCTATTTGCCAAGAAAGTTTTACCATGCTACTTTATGTTGACAAACAGTTCTATTTTTATTTTGGATAAATCTTTACTACGGTGTTGGTGATCTATATAATCAAAATATAGCTGGCGCTCATACGCGTTCTACTTTTTTTTCAATTTTTTAAATCATTTCATGAATCGTTTTAGTGTTACATTATCATATCCGTACATATGATACCCTATTAAAATGTATATTGTATGTAAATGTATGTGCTATGGTATGTACATTACATATTTGATATTTTTTCGAACCTTCGAGATATATGATGTTTGTCTACAAATTACCTAGCCTTGTGATTGGCGATAACACATGTAACTCGTTGATCCAATTCGTTCTATATGTGATAAAAATATAAATGGCGTAAAATGAATATGATATATCAATAGTTAACTACTTGTGTTTTTTGTTTTTTTTTTGGTTTTTTTTTCTACTTTTGGAAATCTTTTTGTAAAATGGTCAAGTACTACATTATCATAACCGTACATGCTATCACTATCGAAAATGTAAAATGTACCGTTTTTTGTTTTAAGCTTTATATAATATATTAGGGTTTTGCAACAACTCACTCAACTTTATGATTCGCAAAATCGTAAGTCGGTGAACCAACGCGTTCTATGTATTATTAATCTAATCGGTGCAAACATGAATGTGATATATGAATAGTCAACTTCTTGTGTTATATTATTTTTGTTACTTTTGAAAATCTTTTTCTTAAATGTTCAAGTACTTGAAATGTAAAATGCATCTCTTTTTTTGTTTCACAATCTATATATGTTATATAGTATATAGTATTTTATTTTAGTATAGCAGAGAAATATAGTGTGTACATGTGCATATATATGGCAAATGTTGTTCCGAATGACGAAAAAAGAATGCTGTCTAAGTTTAAGCACTCAATATTAATATTTAGAGGTGCATCGTCGCGATTTTGTATTTCCCATTTACATAACATGAAATTTTTTTTTTTGAACTTTGGAATCTTATAACTCGTCAAGGCTTTAGTGTACTGATGAGACATAACGTATTTTTGAAGTGAATCAAACGCTCTACAAAAACGTAGTCATTTTATGATGAATCTTCTCTTTCAAAAGTTATTTAAGGTGTCTAAGGTATTTATGATGGTAAATCACTTTTTGAAAGAGTAGATTTATCATAAAATAATAAGGGTCTTTCTTTGTAGAGCATTCAATTCCATTCAAAATTCTGTTCTGGACTTATCAGAACGCTAATGCGTTGACAAGTTATAAAATTCTAAGCTTAAAAGAAAAAATTTCCCATGTTATTCAAGTGGGAAATGGAAAATCACAATGATGCACCTTCAAATATTAATATTAAGAGCTCAAACTTTGACAACATTTCTTTTTCGTCATTTCAAACAATCTTTGCTCTTTGAATTAAGAAAAAAAAATACAACTTTCCGATACAGTATAATATATTATAGTATGATATTTTGTACTCTTTTCAGTATTTAAGATATGATGCATTGTTACGAATCACCTAGTCCTGTTATATCTGTAATTCATAGTTTTAAAAGATCAATACATAATACTTACCTTACTCAGATCACCCAAGCTTCGATTATTCTAACCTAATATTTTAAACGTATAGATACGCGGAATTTTTCACCGAATTATACTTCAAATTTTAAATACGTTTTCCCTGCGTCTTATATACGATTATAACTATGTATAAATAACATCATATCTGTATATATTACCAATCTTCTGATGAATGTATGTGAATTCTACAAATATCCGCATCGTATTTAAAACATTCGGGGAAAACGTTGTTATTGCAGCATATTTCGCCGATACTTTTCGATCCATTCAACGGTTCAACCTTAGAGTTTTTCCAACGTGGGGCATCTCCACGACATCTAGTAAACGAATATGTACACGAAATAAATACTCTATGTAAATGTACTCCAATCGTATATTCCTTGAAGTAAATGGTCATAATTTGTACGACCATACACCGCGTATATGACACGTGTTGATAATACGTTTAGTTTCACGTATGCCGAGCGGAAATTTTTCAGTTTATTCAACGAATTCACCTGTGACATTTTAAACGTATAAATGTGGCAAAATTTCACCGTCGATGCATATGTCAAATTTTAAACGTTTTTCTTTTGCGTCTTACATACGAATACATGGATGTCACGAATATCCGTATATTGTACTCGTTTATTCCCTCGTGGTGAGTATACGCGAATTCAACGATTATTTTACACGTATATAAAACATTCTAGGAAAACGTAAAAATTATCGTCTATCAAGCGGACATTTTTCAGTATCTTCAACGAATTCATCTGTGATATTTTAAACGTATTTCTACGGCGTCTTATATACGAATACATGGATGTCACGAATATCCGTATATTGTACTCGTTTATTCCCTCGTGGTGAGTATACGCGAATTCAACGATTATTTTACACGTATATAAAACATTCTAGGAAAACGTAAAAATTATCGTCTATCAAGCGGACATTTTTCAGTATCTTCAACGAATTCATCTGTGATATTTTAAACGTATTTCTACGGCGTCTTATATACGAATACATGGATGTCACGAATATCCGTATATTGTACTCGTTTATTCCCTCGTGGTGAGTATACGCGAATTCAACGATTATTTTACACGTATATAAAACATTCTAGGAAAACGTAAAAATTATCGTCTATCAAGCGGACATTTTTCAGTATCTTCAACGAATTCATCTGTGATATTTTAAACGTATTTCTACGGCGTCTTATATACGAATACATGGATGTCACGAATATCCGTATATTGTACTCGTTTATTCCCTCGTGGTGAGTATACGCGAATTCAACGATTATTTTACACGTATATAAAACATTCTGGGAAAACGTAAAAATTATCGTCTATCAAGCGGACATTTTTCAGTATCTTCAACGAATTCATCTGTGATATTTTAAACGTATTTCTACGGCGTCTTATATACGAATACATGGATGTCACGAATATCCGTATATTGTACTCGTTTATTCCCTCGTGGTGAGTATACGCGAATTCAACGATTATTTTACACGTATATAAAACATTCTGGGAAAACGTAAAAATTATCGTCTATCAAGCGGACATTTTTCAGTATCTTCAACGAATTCATCTGTGATATTTTAAACGTATTTCTACGGCGTCTTATATACGAATACATGGATGTCACGAATATCCGTATATTGTACTCGTTTATTCCCTCGTGGTGAGTATACGCGAATTCAACGATTATTTTACACGTATATAAAACATTCTGGGAAAACGTAAAAATCATCGTCTATCAAGCGGACATTTTTCAGTATCTTCAACGAATTCATCTGTGATATTTTAAACGTATTTCTACGGCGTCTTATATACGAATACATGGATGTCACGAATATCCGTATATTGTACTCGTTTATTCCCTCGTGGTGAGTATACGCGAATTCAACGATTATTTTACACGTATATAAAACATTCTGGGAAAACGTAAAAATTATCGTCTATCAAGCGGACATTTTTCAGTATCTTCAACGAATTCATCTGTGATATTTTAAACGTATTTCTACGGCGTCTTATATACGAATACATGGATGTCACGAATATCCGTATATTGTACTCGTTTATTCCCTCGTGGTGAGTATACGCGAATTCAACGATTATTTTACACGTATATAAAACATTCTGGGAAAACGTAAAAATTATCGTCTATCAAGCGGACATTTTTCAGTATCTTCAACGAATTCATCTGTGATATTTTAAACGTATTTCTACGGCGTCTTATATACGAATACATGGATGTCACGAATATCCGTATATTGTACTCGTTTATTCCCTCGTGGTGAGTATACGCGAATTCAACGATTATTTTACACGTATATAAAACATTCTGGGAAAACGTAAAAATTATCGTCTACCAGGCGGACATTTTTCGATTTATTAAACGATTGGGTCTGATCCGTTGTAAGCGTTTGGTTGTGTGAATTTTTCTACGTTTAATCAACAATCGTGTTCTTATTGGGCAGTGATTATAAAAATTTTTGATAAAATTAAAACTTGACAAGTATGTAAGAGAAATGGCGTCGGTATCATTTTGTCAATATGAAGAGATCTTAGTATATCAAGATCTTATTGTTAGTATAACATACTGTATTGTTATGAGGCTGAAGTTAGTAATGTTATTGTAACGATTTACGTTTCGGAAAAATTGTTATTTTAGAATTACAGAAATATCTGAAATGCAATAAATCCTAATAAGACAAAATGTATTCATATTTTGAAAACTTGACCACTGCAAAGTCACTATAAGCTTGCAAAATAGTGATTGCCCCATTTGTCCTCATGTTTCGTTGCGTTAACGGTACTAACTTCAGTCTCATGTATTGTTGTGAATACATCAAACCCTGAAAAGCAGTGTTGACGTGTGAACAGATTCAATCTATAGTCGAGATTTTACTTTGGGCTGTAAAGAAGTATCGAAAATTATTTAAATGTATTGAAATTTTGAGAATAATGAACAACATTGAGTAATGGTGTTGTATATCTCAAATTTGAATAATAATCATACAAATTACGATAAGAATTGATCATAAGTTACTTTCACTTGGGAAATATCAAAAAATCTATTCTTATAGTAACAAGAAACCATTTTCTACATATTCTGTGAATTTCCTAAAATTTTGAAATAGGAGAAAAAACCTTAAAACTCAGTCCAAGTACTGGAGGTCGAATTACACGGCTCTACGAAAAAATTTTTGTTCTTCGTCCTAAAGTTTATTTTATGATTTTCTGGTTAATTATGAACAAAAACGAAAAGAAAACACCTTTTTTTGGTATAAAGTTTGCTTTTGTAATAGTTATAGTAAAAATACTCATTTTTAAATTTTTTTTAAATATTAATTATTTTAAATACATTAAAAAATACCGCGCGATCAGAGTTGGGTTTTAACGTTCAGACAGTGCTTCTAGATGGCACTCGAGTGATAAACAACGATCAGGTGTTTTGTAGAAGTCCAGAATAACTGAAAATGTTCTCATTAAAAGTACATATGCTGCTTGGTCATTTAGATAAATTTAAAAACAACATGGGAGCGTATTCAGAAGAGCAAGGAGAACGTTTTCATCGGGGCATTTTGAGCTTCGAACAACGTTGTCAAGGCCAATACAATGAAAACATGATCGGAGACTATATTTGGGGTTTACTGAGAGAAAGTACTTACGAACATAAAGGAAAAAGTGAAAGCGTGCACTTTTAAATTATTTTCTACTTTTTTGTAACTTATTTTGATAGTAAAACTTAATAAAAATAATAAAAATGTTTATTTAAATGGTTTCATCTTTAATTGATAATTAAAACCACAGATTTTGAAAAATATCGTTCAATCGGTCTCCTAAATACAAAAGCAAACTTTTTCATGCTATATATTTTTTTTTCGTCTAATTACGAACTAAAGAATCGAAATCTAATACTTTAACGTCTAGGTAAAATTTTTTGTTGATCCGTGTTATATCTGGAACAATATAATAAAGTTTAACCTAGAAAAATGAACAAACTTCTAACCACTTGTATTGAGCAAACCATATCGCTAGAATTCCTACGCAAAATGACCAATGTAAAACATCTTCGGTGTGATTCAACACAAGTTAAAACTACTTTTGCTACAGTGATTATCTACTAGATTGGGTAATCTCTTAATATAATACATTATATCTCACAAATTGAAGTAATTTGGTAATGGAATCGTATGGTATGCAGAATTTTGTACTGCTAACCGCAGCCGCAGAACTATGATAGTAAGTGTTTTTAGAATTGACTTCACTTCACATTAGTTTCTGAGTGCAAGGTTACACATGACAGTTGTCCTAATGTGCTACATGATTGAAACAGAAGTTAACTAAACGTATTTTTTCGACCATACTTCTGGATCAGTTTCGTGCACGAAGCTATGTGGTTAACTAACAATAAGTGAACAAATCCTTCTTGCTAAGCATGTAACATATTTGGTATACCGCATAATGATTATTAATTTTGTATCAAGATTCACTACCTGCTGAAAACTTGTGGAGGCACTGAAGTCAAAGATTTCATACGCGACGTAATGGGGAAGATCTTCAGTAATGGCCTGGCCCTGGAGTACAGCGGGCAAGGAAAAACGGGAGGCAAAAAAATTTCTCAGCCTTGACCACCTACAAAGCGTTGTCTGCGAGTGTTATTTAATGAATATAATAAAATATAACAAGGGCACCCTCACTGAAACTTCCTTTACAACATTAATCCAGCACATCAGTTAGCGTAACGAGAATTTGCCTATCTGTAAATAAGAAAGCATCATGAATTTCCAAGCCTATAGGGACCGTAATAAATTCTAGATTCATGTTTAACACTATTCACCACATATCCCTCCCGCAACCGACATTTCACAGAATGTACTTGACTACTCTGCTCAGATTAGGTTAGGTCGAGGTTCCTTCCTCAAAATTAGTTAATTCAAAAATCAACCATATTCAAATAATACTTGTAATTGAGATAACTTACCTATAAATCACAGCTATGTTGAATAAAACCACTTGTTGGGTAACCACGTGCTCGTGAAATCTTTGAACTTATCTTGTCAACACTTCATAAGTTTATTGAACAGTTATTATTACGACGAATATGAAAAATTTATTTTTCTCGGAACATTTTTTCAACACACATGTTTACAATTGTTTTCGAATTATCATCATTCACTTTTTGTAGGTGCAACATTGAAAAAATACGGCGGGCAGAGTGAAAAAGATATTCTGCGCCTCGTGGGCCACTACTAGTCTAGTCAACAAGATCCATTTTTAGAAAATTTTGACAGAGCTCACCGAAAATTATAATTTTGGTGTCATTCGATTCCTATTGACGTCTAGAAACTTTTTGAGAAAATTGAAATGGCGCTGATAAAAATTGCAAAAGTTATAAACAATATAGTGAAAAAAAAAACAAGTGCTTTCGTTTTTTTGAAAAATCTCAAAAACTATAAAAGTTTTTCAAAATTTGAAAAAAGATCCTTAAAGAGGAGGATATTTCCTAAAAAAAGTCCGTACTCCCGGAACTCTATCTCCAATATTAATAATTTTTACAGAGCCCTAAAGTTAGTACTAAAACGGGCAGTCTGGCGTTCACGCGCGCCGCGTCATTCAGGCACGGTAAACAAAAAAATTATTTAAAGATATTAAATATGAATATTAAGGAATGAAAAAATTTGCATACCTTAAGAATAGGTTGATAAATAATAATCCGCGCAAAAAAAATTTTTATTTGCATTTTTTTCATATTTTATCCATTAGTTAACTAACAAAATTTTTGAACTGGAAAGTTAACATAAAAACCTTCGTAATTGTTAAACTAAAAAGCTCCATTTTTTTTTGCTTTGTACAGTTATTATAAAGAGGTGAAAAAATAGATTTCCGTTGGAAAAATTAAAAAATTTTAATTTTCCACTTAATTATCAACAATCTACTGCACTGAAAAATTAATAATAGCAATAAAGCGTTTGTAAAATTTTTTTTTTCTAAAAATTTCAATTACTTCGTTTTTAAATCATTAAGCGCCACGTGAAATTGTTTTTTTTTAATTTTATATTCCCATTGTTTAAAAAATTGTTATAAACAAATGCATTATTTTGGAGATGATTGAAAAATTTTTTTTTTTATTCGAAGCATTAAAAAATATTATGATTTTTAAAAAAAAAACCATTTCTTAAAAAAATGTTTTTATTGGTTAAAAAGCATTTGTTAATTAACTATTTTTTTTTGTAATTCATTATCAATATTAAGGAATCGTTTTTTTTTTAAATCATTAATTTTGTTGTTCTTTCATATCCTGCAAAAAAAACAATTTTTTATTCAAATTTAATTTGTTTATTTGATAAACAATTTGTTATAAACAAATGAAATTTTTATTTTTTATTTTTTTTCGTAACTTCAAATTAAAATAAAAACAACTATGTATCGCATGTTTTATGAAAAATTTTTTTTCTATTTTTTAGAAAATTTTTAATATTTTACTATTCGTAAGTTCCATATTTTCTTTCAGCTTACGATCACTATTATTTAAATAACTTTTAAACTATTACAGATACGAGAAAAATACTTCAAGTCATTTTTAACCATTTTAAAGTAATTAACGATATGGACCGACAGTCGAAGCTCTAACTCAATTATTTATTTACTTTTTTCCTATTATTTAATAAAAATTCGAAAGAAAACATTTTTTTACTTACAAATCTATCTGTTTGTAATGATTTTTGGTTATTTTTGCATTGAAATTCACTTGATCTTGAAGTAATTTCGAATACAGTTGGGTTTGCCCATTTTCAAACGCTTTAAAAGGTTTATGCTGTCATTAATTGATTGCTGAGTTCTTCGGTTCTCATTAAGACCCCATTAAGGTGTAAATTGCATAAGAAAAATGTCGTCATTACTGATTGTTTTCTCAAAATAAAAAATATAAGCAAGTAAGAAACCTTAGAAGTCAAAAAAATGTTTTCTTTCGAATTTTTATTAAATAATAGGAAAAAAGTAAATAAATAATTGAGTTAGAGCTTCGACTGTCGGTCCATATCGTTAATTACTTTAAAATGGTTAAAAATGACTTGAAGTATTTTTCTCGTATCTGTAATAGTTTAAAAGTTATTTAAATAATAGTGATCGTAAGCTGAAAGAAAATATGGAACTTACGAATAGTAAAATATTAAAAATTTTCTAAAAAATAGAAAAAAAATTTTTCATAAAACATGCGATACATAGTTGTTTTTATTTTAATTTGAAGTTACGAAAAAAAATAAAAAATAAAAATTTCATTTGTTTATAACAAATTGTTTATCAAATAAACAAATTAAATTTGAATAAAAAATTGTTTTTTTTGCAGGATATGAAAGAACAACAAAATTAATGATTTAAAAAAAAAACGATTCCTTAATATTGATAATGAATTACAAAAAAAAATAGTTAATTAACAAATGCTTTTTAACCAATAAAAACATTTTTTTAAGAAATGGTTTTTTTTTTAAAAATCATAATATTTTTTAATGCTTCGAATAAAAAAAAAAATTTTTCAATCATCTCCAAAATAATGCATTTGTTTATAACAATTTTTTAAACAATGGGAATATAAAATTAAAAAAAAACAATTTCACGTGGCGCTTAATGATTTAAAAACGAAGTAATTGAAATTTTTAGAAAAAAAAAATTTTACAAACGCTTTATTGCTATTATTAATTTTTCAGTGCAGTAGATTGTTGATAATTAAGTGGAAAATTAAAATTTTTTAATTTTTCCAACGGAAATCTATTTTTTCACCTCTTTATAATAACTGTACAAAGCAAAAAAAAATGGAGCTTTTTAGTTTAACAATTACGAAGGTTTTTATGTTAACTTTCCAGTTCAAAAATTTTGTTAGTTAACTAATGGATAAAATATGAAAAAAATGCAAATAAAAATTTTTTTTGCGCGGATTATTATTTATCAACCTATTCTTAAGGTATGCAAATTTTTTCATTCCTTAATATTCATATTTAATATCTTTAAATAATTTTTTTGTTTACCGTGCCTGAATGACGCGGCGCGCGTGAACGCCAGACTGCCCGTTTTAGTACTAACTTTAGGGCTCTGTAAAAATTATTAATATTGGAGATAGAGTTCCGGGAGTACGGACTTTTTTTAGGAAATATCCTCCTCTTTAAGGATCTTTTTTCAAATTTTGAAAAACTTTTATAGTTTTTGAGATTTTTCAAAAAAACGAAAGCACTTGTTTTTTTTTTCACTATATTGTTTATAACTTTTGCAATTTTTATCAGCGCCATTTCAATTTTCTCAAAAAGTTTCTAGACGTCAATAGGAATCGAATGACACCAAAATTATAATTTTCGGTGAGCTCTGTCAAAATTTTCTAAAAATGGATCTTGTTGACTAGACTATACCTGATTGGCGCACGTGATCGTGACGAAGAACGGAAAAATAGGAACGCGGCGTGCGCTGCGAGAGCGGCAGCAGCACCGGCTTATGGTGTGACAGAATAGTTTTTCATTTAGAAGTTTTTTATGAATAAATATCTTCCATAAAAACGTTGAGTTTTACGATTCAGTGTATTATTGTTATCGATATTGCTCTAGTTTCCTAACCCGGGAACGGTCTTAAATTGTGTATGGATAGTTTGGATCATGGAGACTAGAGATAGGAGTACGAACTGCGGTTCAGTTAAGCGAACGGAAATGTATTTCAGTTCGAGTAGGTGTGAGGTGGGAGCGGACCGCGACGAGGCACAATTCATTATTGTAAGCCACGAGGGGGGAACTGTCCGGGTGTCTGTGGGGCGTCTAGTATAAAGTATACACATGCAATATGGCGGCGAGAATTTAGCGAACTCGACTGCAACCTTTTGAGCTCTCCAGCGCCATCCAGCGACACATTTTTCATGACGTATTTCACTTTCTATTTAGCATAGCAGTACGTGCTCCTGTCTCTAGTCTCCATGGTTTGGATCAACATGTATGTTATTTTTAAACCTGACATTTTTATTTTGGACTGAAGCATATATTTGAAATGATTGGTTGAATCAAACTGGGTTTTCGAGCGATTGACATGATTTATTAATGCGTTTTTGTCTTTTTGCGTCTGGTTCGTGACGAATAATTGATTTTATTGGCATTTCACTCGACTAATTGATCTTATAAAAGGCTCGTGGAGCCTGATAAATTTTCAGAAAATTTTTTTCGCTAGCCTTTTTTGATTTGTCATTATTACGAATAACGAAAATGTTGCTATAGGCCTAATATTTTCAAGGGCCTTGGTACAACAATTTTGAGTATAACACATGTACTGATAATCAATTAGACTGTATATATTTCTAACTTGTTTTCCATGGTATTTCATACCGCCGTATAACTTTCATGCAGAAGTATCCATTTGTCGTAAAGTTTTTTCGCAAAAAAGTATATATACTACCTAGTAAGCACAGATGAATTCAATCGGAAGTACGTTTTTGAGTACGTCAAAAAAACGAAATCAATGCGAATTGAAGCAAATTATAAATAGAATTGAAATGAATTAGGTATGTGCAGATTCTTTTTAATTTACGTTAATTTTTTTTAATCCGTGTTAATTACGTTTTGGACGTCCTCAGTTCGACTTGATTTACTGCACATATATATACATTATACATATAGAGGTACTTGATGTATGATGTACAAGTTCATATCATAACAATTTATATCATAAATTGTGCTATAAATTCATGCAGTTGCACTTCCACGATGAAAAAAAATGTCATTCTTGTATTTATATATCGCATTTATAATGAGCTCGTAAAGCAGCCGTATGGCAGCGACTTGGCAAACCTTCATGGTTACTTCTTCATTCCGAGGTGGCAGCTAGGTAGCGGAACTACTGGCTACACAGCGAAACCCATGGCAGCTATAGGTATGTGGCTGCCATGTGAGGGATTCGTGGCTTTTAGCCAGCTTTAATATTCGGCAACGAGGACCAACCTATGCAGCAACTCCGTATGACAGTGACCTGGCGAACCTTCATGGTTACTTCTTGGTTTCGAGGTGGCGGCTAGGTAGCGAAAGTACGCAAACTACATAGCTAGACCCGGTTATAGCTGTGCAGCCGTCATGTGGGGGATTCGTGGTTTTTTCTCGGCTATTATTCTGCAACGACAACCAACTTATGCGGCAACTGTATGGCAGCGAGCTGGCGAATTTTCTCAGTTACTTCTTGGTTTCGACATGGCATCCAGGTGGCTAAACTAGCCAGCACCTACTTGATTTTTATATAGCCGCATGGGAGCATGGCCTTGTGAGAGTTTGGTTAAAACCAGATTGAAGCTGACTATTTTGGTCATATAGCCACCACCTCGAAACCATGAAGAAGCCATAAAAATATGCCATATCAAAACTGTTGGGAAAGACGTCGCACGATGTATGCGTGTATGAGTGTGTGTGTGTATGAGATGGTAATTTAAGCAACGCCCAAATTACCATATACAATTCCGAACCACCGTTGATCCGTGTGGATTAGTTTGAACGCGAGGCTCACCGAGAGCGCACCTGTACACAAATCTTTCTTCAAATATAATAAACACATATATTACAACAGGTTATGGGCCCAGGAGTGCAAAGTAAAGAATAAAACTAGTGGCCGTCGAAGTCGGTGTAAAAATAAGAATAAAAATAATGGCAGACACAGGGTCGACCAATATTGCCCACAAGCTCAATGAGAGCAATTACAAATTGTGGAAATTTCAAGTGGACGCCATATTGCGTGGAAAAGGGCTAAACAAATACGTCCATGAGACGATTACAAGAACCGCGACTTCAGCAGAAGTCGATGAGTTCAACGAAAACGATGGCCATCTTAATTGCAACATTGGAAAGCGACCAAGCAATGAATGTGTTAACATGCAATTCAGCAAAAGAAATTTATGAAAAACTGAGTGCTATTCATGAAAAGAGAAGTGAAGTGAGTGTGATGACTCTTTATGAAGAATATTTCGCCCTGCAAATGTCCGAGGACGAATCTGTAACGACATACGTCTCGAAGGTGATGAAACTTGCAGCTGAGATTGAGGATCAAGGGGAAAAGCTATCTGATAATATTCAAATGTCAAGAATTACCAGTAGTCTCACGCCAAAATTTCAAAATTTCAAGACGGTGTGGTACAACATACGAGAGGGTCGAGATCTGAATAGCCTATTAGCTCGCTTACGGCAAGAAGAGGATCAAGTAAACAAAGACCAAGGCCGTTGAAGACGGTGCCTTTGCAGCAAGAGGAAAACAAAAGCCGTGGTCGAGACAGCAAGATTACAAACCAATCGCGCAAAGGAAAAGGGAATCGCAGTGTCATAAATGTGGACAGACGGGACACTGGCATCGAGAATGTTCAGAGAACGAAAATGTAAACAACGAGCACACAGACAAAAAAAATTCCAAGAGCTACACGGCTTTCCAAGCCTGTATTTTTCCCAAGAACGAGACAGCTTTCGTAGCAATGCCGAATGGAATCAACAGTAGCCCGCTGAAAGACGTATGGATCGTTGACTCAGGAGCGACGCAGCACATGACGAGTAGAAAAGACTGAATCAGTGAGCTCGACGAGACACCGACCGGGAGATATGTGCGTGTAGCGAGCGACGCCAAGCTACCGATACATGGCGTGGGCAATATTCATGCATCGATATGGAACGGTTTTCAGTGGGACTCATGTGTGTTAGAGAAGGTACAATACGTGCCCGGTCTAGGACCGAACCTTTTCTCGACGGGAACGGTGACGTCTCGCGGATTTGTTGTTATCGAGAGAGAGCGCGAATGTGAAGTGCGATTCTCTGACGGAAAAATAGCAGTTGTCGGTATGAAAGACAGCATGAATCAATATCGTTTAGGCCTGAAAGTAGATCGATCATGCGAAGCGTACAATGTGACCACTGAATCGTGCAGTAGGTGGCACCAGAGACTCGGACATTTGAGTTTTAAAATGATGCAGAACATGGTGAACAAAAACGGTGTAAATGGAGTATCATTCGTTGCGAAAAATAAGTTCTTCTGTGCGGACTGTGTTGTGGGAAAGATGCACCGCATGTCTCACCCATCTTGCGAAATCCGTGAGTGCTGACCTAGAGAAAGACTCCACGCGGACGTTTGTGGTCCAATGCATGTGACCTCAGTGGGAGGGTTCAGATACATCCTGGTGGTAAAAGATGAGGCCACAAGTTTTCGATACGTGCATTTCCTAGTACAGAAGTCTGACGTCGTCAGTAAAATAAAAGAGCAAGTCAGTGCAGTCGAAACCGTTACTGGCAATCGGGTGAAATCATTCAGGACGAATAACGGCTTGGAGTTTACGAATGAAGATATGTCGAAAGTACTGCGAGAGAGAGGGATTGTCCACGAAAGAACATCACCCTACACGCCTGAGCAAAACGGCCGCGTGGAATGTGAGAATAGGACCATCCAAGAGTCTGCCCGGACGATGTTGCTGACCAGCGGCCTACACATGAGCTTCTGGTCTGAGGCCGTTCGCACAGCGGTGTACATCCTGAATAGAACCCCCAACGCCAAGAATCCATCAAAAACTCCTTTTGAGCTATGGTTTAAGTCTAAGCCCGATCTGGGCCACGTAAGAATCTTTGGCTCGGAAGCGTACGTGCACGTCCCCAAGGAGACCGGTCGAAAAACGTGGGATGCCAGGGCCAAAAAGATGTACCTCGTAGGATACGAGTCAAGTGCGAAGAATTACAGACTGTATGACCCAAGCAAAAGAAAAATAATTGTGAGCTGCGACGCTGTGATCAACGAAAACTGTGTCGCTACGTCCGAGGAAGAAAGCTCACCCATCGTTGTCCTGGCTGATGAAGACGCTGTAGACGAAGAGAACCATAGACCAGCAGACACGCGAGTTGACGATGATAAAAACGACGCAGAAACTTTTGTTGATGCAGTTGAGGACGCCCGTGAAGGAGCAGCACGCTACAACTTGAGACCATATATATATGAACCAGATCGATATGAAGAGAACGGACATAGCGCGATCATCGAAGAAGTCAATACGTATGAAGAGGCAATGGCTTCTAAAGATGCTGACAAATGGCGACAAGCCATATGTGAGGAGCTCGATGCTCTCAAAAAGAACGAGACGTGGGAACTGACTGCAAGACCGCCGCACAAGAATGTAGTGACATGCAAGTGGGTGTTCAAAGTTGAAAGCGCACCAGGGTCAAACGAAGTGAGAGCAAAAGCTCGTCTTGTAGCGAGAGGATTCTCACAACGAAAAGGAGTTGACTACACAGATGTCTTCTCCCCCGTGGTGAGATATGATTCGGTTCGAATCATGTTGTGTATCGCTGCGTAAGACGACTTAGAGACTGTTCAGTTCGATGTGAAGTGTGCTTTCTTGAATGGGGAACTTGGAGAGGAAATCTTCATGGAACCGCCACAAGGACTTGATATAGAAGGTAAAGACTTTGTGTGCAAATTAAAAAAAAATTTATACGGACTGAAACAGGCCTCGCGAATGTGGAATCAGAAATTCATTTCGTGTTTACAAAAATTTGATTTCGTGGCCAGTACAGCAGACCCATGTGTGTTCAGTGGGAGAGTGGATGGACACGATGTATTTCTGTTGTTGTATGTAGACGATGGACTCATCTTGTCAAAGAATGGCGTTGTTTTGAGAAAGGTGATTGAATATATGCAGAGCTGTTTTGAAATGACCATTGGAGCATGTCGATATTATGTCGGAGTTAAGATATTAAGAGACAGAGACAACAGAAAAATCAGTATCGGGCAGAAATCGTACATCGAAAAACTCATCGAAAAATTCAACATGGTAGACGCTGTGCCGTCAAGCACGCCGTCTGATGCAAACATTCAATTGACCGCTGCAAAAGAGACCTGCGCGAGTGTTTTTCCTTATCGTGAAGTCGTGGGGTCACTGTTGTATGCTGCGATGGTTTCACGGCCAGATATTGCGTATGCGGTGGGAGTAGCCAGTAGATTCCTTGTAAAACCCAGCACTGAGCACGTAAATGCAGTCAAAAGAGTCTTAAGGTATCTCAAATCGACCTCAGAGTTTGGCATCACGTACAATTCTGCGACAGGTATCGTCGGATATACTGACGCAGACTTTGCTGGCATGGAGACTCGACAATCGACGACAGGCTTCGTTTTCACCATGGGAGGCGGGGCTTTCACTTGGAGAAGTCAGAGGCAAGAGAAAGTTACACTTTCCACTACCGAGGCGGAATACGCCGCCAGCTGTGAGGGTGCGCGTGAAGCGTGTTGGCTGAGACAGCTCCTCAAGGACGTTGAAAAGGAGTTGCGAGACCCAATTGATCTGAACATCGATAATCAAAGTACGCTGCGACTAATCAAGAATCCGGAAGTGCACGCCAGAACCAAGCACTTCGATGTGCATCTGCATTACGTAAGAGAAGCAAATGAAGACAAAATAGTGCAAGTGCAGTATGTATGCAGTGACGACCGGTTAGCCGATGTGTTTACAAAAGCTCTCCATCGCGACAAATTCGTGAAAAATATCGAGCGCTTGAATGTTGTAAACATATACGAGTAGTATGATAATGTGTACATCGTACGCCGAGTGGGAGTGTTGGGAAAGACGTCGCACGATGCATGCGTGTATGAGTGTGTGTATGTTGTGACGTGGTATTTCGTACCCCGTCACTTTGTTTAATTATCGCATTTCCCTAGGTACAAATATCGCTAAAAATAACGAAAGCACGTCTAAGGCCAATACTCCAAAAATGAACGACTAATTATCTTTAAGTTGAATTCTCTTTACTAAGCTAATTTTATGCTATTTTCTAATTCTGTAACGCTCTGCGAGAACCATCTACGAGACCTTCGCGTCAAGATACCAGGACACTGCCTGACAGGGTCACGTACCAGCTCAACATCGACCACCACCGACTAAAGACGAACGAATACCGCTGAAACCACTCCCGATGGATGCCTATCTAGTTGTCGAACAGGGTCGTGCGTGATGCACAAGCAGTACCTCCAACTATTTAAGACTTATCGGCCAGGAGCCGAACCACGAACGAATGCTTCTACCGCTCGGATGCATCGTCAGGCGGCGTACAGGGCTGTGCGTCAAAAACACAAAAAAAGGCCTCCCGTCGACGATACTTATCAGCCTGGAGCTGAAGCGACCATGACACCTACTAAGTCGTTGTCTATTAAATAGAGGACGGTTTTCTCTTCACGAACCGTCCTATCGAAGGACTGCGGCGTGGAATAGGCTATGATATGCTGACCACGTGGATCTGGTGGATATAGTGTGGGGATCCGGGTCGAGGGCCATCACCACCAGATCGTTCCGGCATGAGGGCTTCAATGAGCGAGAGCCGGGATGCAGCGCTGACGAAATAGCTACAACGGGGAGTACCAGCAAAGCAAGGAGTGAAGTACAGTCGGTCGCAAGTCCAGGGGACCGGTGACGTAATATTGCCGCACACCTCAATATCGCAACACATAAGCAGTACGACCTGCTAATAATATATAAATATAATAATAATAATAATAATATAATAAATAATATATAATATATAAATAATAATAACGACGTGCTATCGCAATATTTAGTGTCATTACCGCTACCTGCAGATCTAGTTCTCGCTATCGTACCGCATTCTCTAGTACCTGTTATATCTTCTTTTACGTAAGTGAGGTTCCTTTTCTATTTTGTGAAGCCACGAAAATACTTGCAATATATATCGTATCTTTATCTCTCTCTTTCTCTTTATCTTGCAGTTGGTCTGCTTGAGCCACCTGGGCTCGTACCTTATTCTCTATTATCTCTTATCTTGTCCCTTTCTCTTTCTTATTGCAAGTAACTTCGCGACTGGTGGACTATCACTTACGCATTGTGAATGACCATCGCTTTATTTTATTATCTTTCTCTTCTAGAATATCTAAATGTCTAATATCGCTGTATAGCAGCGTGTTCTCTTAAATGATCAATTCTCATCTTCATTATTGAGCATTACTATTTCGCTATACTTTCTCTGATTAATTCGTATCTGTTTCCGTACCTATTACCTTTGATTGATTTATCTTAGTGAGTGTACCGCGTGAGCGATCTTACATCGCCGCGCGGTCCCGCTCGTCGTTCACTTGACATTGGAGTAATGCGCCGTATCGCCTCACATCTTTTTCATTATTTTCTTCGCTAATACCGCTGATCGTAGTTGTCTGTGGTCTCTTCGGTTTGTCGTATGTTGCATATTAATTCTCTTGAATATTATTTGCCTTATCTTAAATTATCTTTTATCGTACCGAATATTATCTCTCTTTCTATCGCACTTACCGCAAACTAGAGACTACGTATTATCTGTTATTCTCTATATCTTATAATAATTCTTCACTTGGCCTGTTTCCTTGCATTTACCTTGTAATTAATAATTTCCTGCCTCTGTTATATCGCTGATAATTCTGGTAATGTGATAACTATTACAATTTCTGTATTTCGCATGTTTCTTATAATCGCTTTTTATATTTTATGGTTCATTTGATCAATGCTTAATTTAAGTACCGTATATCTTTTCCTGTTCTGCCTGTTTATCATAAAACCGTGCTAATCATTACCTCGAATCATAGTATCGCGAGCCTACGCATATTTCCAGCTTATTCTGAAAACGCTCTGTTATTTGTTAAATCTCTTGCTTAACTTTTCTGTGTTTGTAAATATTCTTAATGACCGCATCTATCTTAATTGTATCTCAATCTCTTCAGCTATTTGCTTCTTATTAAATTTATCGCTTCTCAACGAGGTTTGGGACGTACAGTCCGTTCACTGCATTTTATCTCTCAATACATATATATAGCTATACCACATTACGTGATTAGAGAAGGATTAATTTTGCTCGAGACTGTACTTTCACAAAACGTAGCAAGCTTTAACTCGTGATTTAATTACATTTAGCTTACCAAAATAATATTTTATGAATTAACTGACTATATTATTATAAAATAATTGATAATTTATTCTTAATTTAAATGAAATAATAAGTTTTTAAATTTTAAATATTTTTTAAAAAGTTTGGCAACGCAGCAAATTTTACCGCGGTTGCGCATGCGTCGACTGTTCTATTCGTGTTGGTGATGTGTCTGTGTGTATGGTAACATGTAATGCTATTCAGACAGTGATATTTACACAAATAAAATTTTTGAAGAATAAATACAAAATGAGAGACGGAGAAAAGCGTTATTATTGGAAAGGAAAGCGAGTGCAAAACCGTCGTAGAACCTGACCTTACCTTTACCTATTACCTTTACCTATACCTTTATCTTTTTCTCTAATTATCTATTCGCTTTGACGCATGTGCGTCTGGCGCCCAACAATCATATCTTTCCTTTATCGTATCTCTCTATGTCTAATTATTCAGGTTAGCGACTGCGCCGTAGGGTAACCAATTATCTCATTTCTATCGTTTTACCCTCAACACCCAAAATTGGTTACAAAAAGGCGCCCAACGTGGGGCCACGCCAATAAAGAGGGAGTATCTTATTCAGTGGTGAAAGCAAATCTTATCGCATACTGTCAAAGCATCAGATGAAAGTAAGAGACCGAACACGAACCCCAGAAACCCCAAAAATTGATAAAATTGCGAGGAACTCAGACAATTGAGCAGCATATTTAAATTAATTGATTACCGCAACCGAGATTGGATATAAACCAAATTTTGAATATTAGAGTTCCATATTGCGACCGAATACAGCATAGATATCGCTGAATTAAAAATATCGAAAATTCGAAACTGTTTAAATATCGCACGGCTTAACCGCCATCAATAACGCAAATCTGAAAACTACTTAAATATCGCACGGCTTAACCGCCATCAATAACGCAAATCTGAAAACTACTTAAATATCGCACGGATTAACCGCCATCAATAACGCAAATCTGAAAACTATTTAAATATCGCACGGCTTAACCGCCATCAATAACGCAAATCCGAAAAATATTTAAATATCGCACAACATAACTGCCATAACTATCGCGAACATAAAAACACTTTGATACCGCACAGATTAACCGACGTACCTCTCGAATAATAACAATAGAAAAACTCAGGGATAATACGATACGACCTAAGCATTCCGACCTTATAAACTGTTCAGTCTAGTGTATGGCAGGGGTGATCCCTTGTTGTAATCAAACTTGTTATCGATTCGCTAGATCGCTGTGTTTTGATTTCTTCAGCAAGGTTACCATATTAACCTTCTTGCGCGACAAAATTTATTGTGAAACCTTTGGCTTGGGTAGGGTAATATAATCTACCGTTGTTTATATCGCAGTTTCCGGCTTTATAGGGTCACGCTAGTTTAACCGATTCAATAATCCGTCAATATCGCAATTTCTTTTTCTTCGGGTCACCTATCGCTAGTAAACACTTCTTATGTCAATACACACGTCCGCCAAGGCGTGGGTAGACTCCTTGATCGACGCCGAGTTAAACATTGAATTAGAAGGACGCTCGTTGTCAATAACAGGTATATTGCCAGTCCGTCGTCAACGGCTGACGAATTACTGTAAACAACACGGCCTAGGCATGGACGACCCCCCTACTCTCGACGACGTTAATATGACTACACCGACAGACGACAGCGATAACATGACGTTACCTACACAGACGCAACCAATCAACCCCGCGTCTTATACCGACGACGAAATTCGTCACGTGACGCGACCGTCGAACAGTAACCCCGATACGTCAGCAACCGGCGCGATTCGGAAACAGCCACCGGAACCGCAACCTAGCCGAATAAGCCCGCGAAATATACCGCCAGAATTCCTTCCCGGCAATAACGCACCGGCTAAACCGGCGCTCGTTCAGCAACCGCCTTTGAGATCACGGGAGTATCACCCGGCGAATCCGCAACCATTTGACTACCGCACAGGGAATTCTCCACCTTATGACTACCGCGACGCACCGCCGCTGCGGAGACCTGCCTTCCGCAACCAGGGTTTCGAAGACAGCCAGTATAACTTCCCGCGACCGAGCGTGAATAGCCACTTAGCATCACCGTCTAGACCGACAGCGTTAGCAGCATATGAAGTTATGAGGAAATGGAACCTCAAGTTTTCGGGAGCGCGTAACGAGGACGCCGAAGCATTTCTCGCACGTATAGACGAGGGTCGATCGCTCATCAACATTCGCGACGAGGATATTTTGAATAGCATCCCCTTCTTTTTGTCAGGTGTCGCAATTTATTGGTTCCGCAAAAAACGCGAAACGTGGCATTCTTTCGCAGAGTTTAAAGCCGCGTGGCGTCGTAGGTTTGTCAATCCCGAGTTACAGTTCGCATTGAGGAAGAAGATTCGTAGACGAACCCAGGGTGAATTCGAGTCAGTCTCCGATTATTCAACATATATGAGGGCGTATTTCGATAGATTGAGACCCGCGTGGGCGGAAGAGGAACAATTAGATTACGCATACCGCAACTTACTACCGCGATTACAAATTTTAATTCGACGAGACGAATTGCAGGACCTTGATGAGTTAGAAGACCTTGCGAGTCGGATAGAAATTAGCTTCCGGGTTGCAAATAATTACCAAGCACCGCCAACACCGGAACGATCGGTACTACGCGAATTAGCTTACCGCGGGCAAAGAAACCCAAGGCCTTCTCGCAATAATTTCGCAGCACTCAACCTTTTCGAGGAAGGCCAGGAACCCGAGGCGAAATTAGCCAACGCGACCCAATATGCTCAATCGACACCTAATCGTGGCACACCGGGTAATAGACCCAACGGTCGAAGTGCGCAACCCCGTAGTAAAGCACCGCGATTCAATAGTCGACACGACACCAGTGCGCCAACCATTCCTACCGCTACTACGGCTCAGACGGATACCGCGAACATCACGAAGAACTTTCCTGAGGTCGCTGGCAACCCTTTTCTGAAGTACGCTAATCTGTTACAGGTGTAGAAAACCCGGTCACCGATATGCGAATTGTCCCGAACCCGCGACCGGTCTATACTGTTTCCGATGTGGCAAAGTCGGATATACTAAGGTGACGTGCCCGAATCGGTGTGCGGGAAACCAGTGATGGAGCCGCACGAACGGGGAACCGCGGAAACCCCTCCGTCACCCGAATCGTTAGATTTTTGTAATCCGATCCAAGCGCCCGCTAGAATTCCGCTATTGTTTCTCAACTTCGAAATTTTATCGCATCCAGTCGCAGCACTATTTGATTGTGGTTCTTCTCGCACCTTTCTTGGCCCAGAGGCTGTATCGCTAGTTACCGCCTTAAAACTTCCAATGTTACCGTCCCGCTTAGGTCCGGTCAAAATGGCCGCCGGACAGGAGGCACAGATTACCGGTGAAGTGGACTTACCGGTCATGCTACGAGGGGTGTACCATAATATTCCCGCTCGTCTAGTGCCCAGTCTTAGCTTCTCTTGTATCATTGGGTTAGACTTCATTCGGATATTTGGGATCGTAGTGAATTTTGCCGCATTGACCTGGCGTTTCCAGGATGACCCTAAACGTATTTACACATTCGATAATGATCCACGCGTAGCTTCCAACCCGTTGTGCAATGGTTTAGTCACCTTATCGGAACAGCAAAATCTCAAATTAGCAGCCTTTATGAAGTCCGAAATACCGCCTATGCCTGAACACATTAGAGTAACCAAGCTCACTTCCCATCGAATTGACGTGGGGAACGCTCTCGCGATCCGCCAGAGATCTTACCACGTATCGCCTAAAATACAGGAGGCTATAGACGAAGAGGTAGGCAAAATGCTAGCAGCCGGCATCATCGAACCATCTCATAGCGCATGGGCTAGCCCCATAGTAATGGTAAAAAAGCCAAATGGTTCTTATCGCTTCTGCATAGATTTCCCCAAAGTCAATCAGGTATCTAAGAAAGACGCGTACCCTCTGCCTAGAATGGACAGTATCCTAGACAAGCTTCGTTCAGCTCGCTATATCTCGACCATCGACCTTAGCCAGGCGTATTATCAAATTCCGCTTACCGAAGACAGCCGTGAAATTACCGCATTCATAGTCCCCGGGAAAGGATTGTTTCATTTCACTAGGATGCCTTTTGGCCTAACCGAAGCGCCGGCCACGTTTCAGAGGCTATTAGATAAATTAATAGGGCCGGATATGGATCCACATGCGTTTGCGTACCTGGATGATATAATAATAGCTACTAAAACTTTTGACGAGCACCTTCACGGCTCAAACATGTCCTCCACGTCATTCATTCCGCAGGATTAACCGTCAACCCTGAAAAGAGTAAGTTTTGTCGCTCGGAGGTCAAGTACCTCGGCTTCCTCGTAAATGAACACGGCTTACAAATAGACCCGGATAAAGTCTCGCCTGTAGTTAATTATCCAGTACCGACTAACGTCAAATTAGTCCGACGCTTTCTCGGAATGGCATCTTGGTATCGTCGCTTTATTCCCAAGTTTGCTTCAATTACCGAACCGTTAACTAGGCTCTTAAAGAAATCTCAGGACTGGATTTGGGATCAGGAACAAAATACCGCATTCCATGAAATTCGAACCCATTTAACTACCGCACCAACCTTAGCCCACCCGAATTTTGAAGTACCTTTTGTCTTACACACGGATGCTAGTAATGTCGGAATCGGGGCAGTATTAACCCAGACGCAAGATGGCGCGGAGCGTGTTATCGCGTATGCCAGTCGAACCCTATCGGACGCTGAAAGAAAATATTCAGTGACCGAACTGGAATGTCTCGCCGTGTTATGGGCCATACAGAAATATCGCGCTTACATTGAGGGCTAACATTTTACCGTCATTACCGATCATAGTAGTCTAAGGTGGCTCCATAATTTCAAAAACCCCACGGGAAGATTGGCCCGTTGGGCTCTCGAGCTACTTAGTTATGATTTCGAAATCATCCACCGTAAAGGTGCGCTAAACGTAGTTCCTGACGCACTATCCCGCATCCCCAAAGTAGCCGCCGTTATAATACCGTCGGATGACCCCTGGTACGATCGTCGTATAGCCGAAGTAATATCGCAACCTAAGAAATTTCCGCGTTGGAAAATAGATGGGGACAAGCTGTATTTTTATCGCGAAGATCCAATAATCGGTACCCTAGTTCAAGATCTAGATGCTTGGAAACTAGTCCTACCCGCAAATCTTCATTCTCGCGCCTTACAAGAAGCAGATAGTGACCCCCAAACCGGTCACCTAGGTGTCGACAAGTCTTATCGCAGATTAGCTCTCGCATACTATTGGCCTAACATGTATCACGACGTGGTCCAACACCTTAAGCGTTGTGACGCCTGTCAGCGAAGCAAGGTTGACCAACGGGCCCCAGCAGGTTTAATGGGACGTAGGGTCATCGAACAACCCTGGACAGTAGTCGCCGCCGACATAATGGGTCCATTCCCTCCCAGTCGTTCGGGCTACGCCTATCTCCTTATCTTTCAGGACCTGTTTACGAAATGGATCGAGATTTGCACTTTGCGCAAGGCTACCGGTCGTAATATTAGTGACGCCTTCAGCGATTTAATCATATCACGCTGGGGAGCCCCCCAAGTACTACTGACTGATAATGGTACCGAATTCGTAAACAAATCAATAAAAGAACTTGCCGATACCTACCGCGTAACCCACGCGACGACACCACCGTATCACCCTCAAGCAAATCCCGTAGAACGAGTCAACCGCGTGCTAAAAACCATGATTATCGCTTTCCTCGAACAAGAACACCGTGATTGGGACCTACACCTCCCCGACTTTCGTTTCGCTTACAATACCGCACATCATACTTCCGCCCAAACGAGTTCAGCGTTCTTAAATCTCGGTCGGACACCAGCTCCAATAAACTCCCTTCGGCTAATAGCCAACGGCGACGTACAAGTGGAAAGACAGAGTCCCGAGCTCTGGAAGGAGCGTATGGAACGCCTCCAACTGTTGCGGGAATGGGTCGCCGAAAACCTGGCTGACGCGATTGAACGACAAGCCAGTTATTACAATCGCCGTCACCGGACCCAACCGTACTCCGTGGGAAAGCTAGTATTGAAACGCCAACATACGCTTTCTTCGGCTGCTCAAAATTACAGCGCCAAACTGGCTAAGAAATTCCATGGACCATATCGCATTACCAGAACCATCTCCCCTGTAGTCGTTGAACTCAGTGACGTAGTTAGTAACCAGGTGATTGGGAAAACTCATATTGGGCATTTAAAGTCATATCGTAACAATTAGACTTGACTTTCGCAGATACCGCAAACTTTACGCAAAAAAAAAAAACAAAAAAAAATTTTACCGCAACAACCCCGATACCGCAACTGTGCCGAGCATGAGCGACTCAAGCGAGACGGAGGGGGAATTCGACCAGGAGCCTCAGTTCCCCGAGGCGAACGCTGGGGAACCCAGGGGCTGGGCCAGGCTGGCTCGCCACCTCTTTTGGCTGGACCTAACAACAGCCGCCCTGGAGGTCCAGGAAGACCGGGCGGAACGGTACAGGGCCCTGCGGCAATCAGCCATCATCCACCCGCACCCGGACGACAGCACTCGGAGTACGCAGGCCGGGAATGGTCTCGGGCGGGGCGAGGTCGCGACACAAGCGGAGGGTCCGGCCACCCGGTGCGAGACGCGCTCGTCAGGCACGCAGACCCGCGAGACCAAGAGGGTCACCATCGCAGACCAACCGCCAACCGTGATGGGGGTGAAACGGGCCTTCACCCCACCCGAGCGCCGCAGCTCCCGGGAGAGGACCGCACCCCGGGCGGCGAACAGCACCCCCCGGCCAGCACCAACCGTCATCTCGCCGGTGAGGCCGAGGTATCCGCGACCGGTGGTCGGCGGCAGATCCCCGTACGGGTCATGCTGGATCTGCCAGCAATACGGCCACCGGGTATCGGCTTGCGAAGACAGGGTGCCCGAAGACCGTGCCTGCTATAAGTGCGGGGTATACGGGTACTTATACCCGGAGCGCCCGGAATGTCACCCGCCACCCAAGACGCTCGGCGAACAACGGGGCACATCTCCACCGCCACCGGGGGAGCCAGACATCTACTGGACCCGGCGCGGCAGCGGCACCGCCCACCGCAACTTTCGACTGTTTTGATACCGCTAATGATAACCTAATATCGCAAAAACCTATCGCTAAGGTTACAGATTTTTCTTTACCGCAAACATTTTTTAATATCGCAAAAACCTCTCGCTAAGGTTACATTTTTTTTTACCGTAAACATTTTTTTATTATAGTTAATATTCCTTTTTTTACTCTCTTTCAATTCATATCGCAGCCTCTCGCCAATGTTACCGCTTTTTCTTGATACCGCAGACATTTTTCTTATTATCGCAATTTTTTTATTATCGCATATTTTTAATACCGCAAAATTGTTCTTTTTCTTTTTTTCTTATGCCACTAGGCTAGCAAAGAAATTTTTTTTTCTTTTATGAATAAATAATCTTATTATCGCTACACAATTATTTTCTCGTTACTATAGTAACAGTGACCCACCTTATCACATGTACCCAATCACTCACTGTGTGCCCACGAGCCACTCCTGGATTCTGTCGTATTCACCGATACAGAATCAATTAACCCCCACTCTCGCAAATCGGTTACAAAATAACGCCCAACAATTGAAACCCCACTCGACCTTAACATCATGACTTCTTCAAAATTGAAGGAATTAAAAACTAAAGAAACCCGCTCTCGGTAAGATAAACGCCTAACTTCTACCGCGTCATCGTCGCGATGTCTAGTCACTTAACGCAGCAACAACTTGAGGTCAAAACTCCTTTTCGTCGCAATTATCTTAAAAATAAAGGTTACAAATTTTTTTTTGTCGCTTTATCCAGAATAACACCTTACATAAGGCCAATATTTCAATATCGCTCTAAATCGCATAAATTGTCTGAACTCCTCTGCAACAACACCCTTCAACCAAACAAACGAATCCACTACCTTTCTATCTTTTCGCAAAAATTTGGGTAATCACTTCCCTTCCGTTGTCACGTGCGGAGCGGTCTCGCACGCGACGACTTCACCCTCTTTGTTCTTACCGAGGTTTATATTTAATATTTTTGGTGGATCAGGAGGTGAACGTCCTCTACAGGGCGTTCCGTGGGAAATGGTTTGGAGGATTTCAATTATATTGTACCAATATTTTGAAGGAAGCAAGTAGAAATGTTTAATGAAACAACTAAAAGCAGCAAGGTTATAGACAAGGAAGCTTACACTACGTTCTTATGCTACTCACGTTCTCGCTCTTTCGCACTCTCTCTCGCGGCTTACTGCTTCGGCCTCGAAGTTGCCGAAGCTTACACCTTCACTCACTCACTTACGTGCTACACTGCTTGATTAAGTTCGTGGCTTTTAGTATTGCGCTTAATTCTAACTTCACAGACTGATGCCGCGACGCGAGATGCTTGGACGACCGCGTGTAGATTTAAAGGAATGCTCTCTCTAATCGTCGGAGACCCAAGACTTATAACTCTATACTCGACAGCTCTGAAGGAGCCTGTTTCCGTTGACGTTGGTTTGATCCTGTCTAACGGGACTGACTTCGCTCGCTCGTCCGACACCCCTTGGAACGTCGGGCGGCGAACGAGTTTCCGCTGAATTTACAATTCGATGTTTTCGCTAAATACACAGTTCCAGACAAGGCTCACCTCGCGACAGTCATCCTCGAAGCGCGTGATTTCGCGCTCGCCTCATCCCGGTGTTGATTACACCCGGGATCTGGCGGGCGCGAAGACGCTGACGTTGCTGGCTGTCCAACTACGCCGTTGCGCTTGGCTACTCCACGAAATGATTATAATAAAATATTTTGTATAGACTAACTAAAACTATGCTTCCTTGTCTCTAGAAATAATAGTATATAAAATAATCGATATGATCGGTAATATATTACAGTTTTGGGTAAATATGCGGCGCTCGTGACACCGTCACTCACAACCGATCAGGTCAATAGTAGAACCTTCAAAATCATACTTTCGCCAAGATTCAGTAAGTCGCACTCCAAAGTCTCGCAAACAAGTCAGGTATCGCATGGAACTTCAATCACATCCCATCTATCGCAACTATCTCTAACATCTCTAACGGTCATCTAGTCACATGCAAAAATAAGTAGTCAACATAATGGTTTCCAAATGGCAAAGGACCTCGTCGGTCCTCCGCAAGGAGGGGGGAGTTGTGACGTGGTATTTCGTACCCCGTCACTTTATTTAATTATCGCATTTCCCTAGGTACAAATACCACTAAAAATAACGGAAGCACGTCTGAGGCCGATACTCCAAAAATGAACGACTGATGATCTTTGAGTTGAATTCTCTTTACTAAGCTAATTTTATGCTATTTTCTAATTCTGTAACGCTCTGCGAGAACCATCTACGAGATCTCCGCGTCAAGATACCAGGCCTGACAGGAGTCACGTACCAGCTCAACATCGACCACCACCGACTACAGACGAACGAATACCGCTGAAACCACTCCCGATGGATGCCTATCTAGTTGTCTAACAGGGTCGTGCGTGATGCACAAGCAGTACCTCCAACTATTTAAGACTTATCGGCCAGGAGCCGAACCACGAACGAATGCTTCTACCGCTCGGATGCATCGTCAGGCGGCGTACAGGGCTGTGCGTCAAAAACACAAAAAAAGGCCTCCCGTCGACGATACTTATCAGCCTGGAGCTGAACCGACCATGACACCTACTAAGTCGTTGTCTATTAAATAGAGGACGGTTTTCTCTTCACAAACCGTCCTATCAAAGGACTGCGGCGTGGAATAGGCTATGATATGCTGACCACGTGGATCTGGTGGATATAGTGTGGGGATCCGGGTTGAGGGCCATCACCACCAGATCGTTCGGGCATGAGGGCTTCAATGAGCGAGGGCCGGGATGCAGCGCCGACGAAATAGCTACAACGGGGAGTACCAGTGAAGCAAGGAGTGAGTTACAGTCGGTCGCAAGTCCAAAGGACCGGTGACGTAATATTGCCGCACACCTCAATATCGCAACACATGAGCAGTACGACCTCCCCTCTCACCAACGATACCGCACAGCTGAAGAAAAACATCTCTGACCACCTTCCGACGTCCCGATACCTCGATACCTGTCGTCGAGGGAAAAGAAAAACAAGCGGCGAGGGATTATCCCCGCCGACCCGTAGACCAGACCTACGCGACCTGCTGGTCCAATTAGAATACCGCAAATTTGAGGAAGAATCACGTGACAGCAGCTCGATGGAAATCAGGATCATCGCTCATCTCGTCACTCTACGTTCAGCTCTTGAATAATAACGACGTGCTATCGCAATATTTAGTGTCATTACCTCTACCTGCAGATCTGGTTTTCGCTATCGTACCGCATTCTCTAGTACCTGTTATATCGTCTTTTACGTAAGAGAGGTTCCTTTTCTATTTTGTGAAGCCACGAAAATACTTGCAATATACAGGGTGACCACGATAAGGTGGCCACCACCCTCCAAAATCTAGCCGTGTGATAATTTGAGAAATTTTTTGCATGATTTTCAAAGGATTTGCGACGATCTCTCCGATAGCGAAGTCGAATTTTTTTTAAAAACAACCGTTTTTGCGCGCGAAAAAAAAATTTTCGATTTCGGGACTAAAAATAGGGTTTAATTTTTTTTTCTGAAAATACGCAAAATCCTGAGTGCGGATATCAAAAATTTTCCGGGATTCGTCAAACCAATCACCCAGAAATAAATCTCAAAATTCGAACTTTTTGTCGAAAATTCGGTACTAACTGGCGGAACAGGTGGAATTGAAATATCTGGCAAAATCGACCAGCGCCAACTTCACCCGAGTCCAGGTAGCGGTATACGATATGTCATTGACGATTCTGCGCGATGAGTTTCGTTGGACTGACTTTCTCTGTTTGCAGCTAGGCGAGCAGCAAGATTAGTAGTTTCAAAATATCTGTATTGAGAGAAGCGTGACAAAAACGTCCGCATTCAAAATTATCAATGATAATCAACACGAAAACAGCATAACGGGAGGTTAACAAGCATTTTGTTATCATCGGTTGCCAGTGACAACCGTTGTAGCGCGGAGGTTAGCAAACGCTCACGCGTGGCCGATCCGGCCGATCAAGATCCCGCTATTACCGTTTGCCGACGCGGCGACGACGAGATGATGTAGCGCAAAAATTGCAATTCTTTCGAAAATGATCATCGAATCAACCCGATTCTGTCAAAGTGCAGCCTTATTGACAAAGGCTTATCACTCTTATTTTACAGAAAAATGATTTGAAGAAACGAACAGAATCCACCCGAATTTTGACAGTGTATTGCTTGTTCATCGCAAAATTCTAGGTCAGTTTATTTATATTCTGGAGAACGATGCGCGAAAATTGGTTAATTCCGACACCGTGTATTTACTTTCGTACGTCGAATATTTCCGCGGCAACAAAGCACGTGGGTGGCCGACTTTTCTGTGATTCTAGTAGTAACAATGAGCGCAATATTGCCACGACCCAGCGTTATTTTCACGCAATGATGAAACCGGGGACAGTAAACTACGGTTCGAAATTATTTTCTGTGATGTATTCAACTAATACGATTAATGAGTGAAACACTTAGGTTAAATGATAAAGAGATAATGGTTTATTATATTAATAGAAGTATTACAAATGCGTAGTATGTACAAAGGATACTCGATCGGTTTGCCTAAACCGTGGCGTGCGGTAGCGCGACTAGCACAAGAGTGAGTCTCTTCTATATCGGAGCACGGCGTGCTCCGACACACACATACGCACACACATACTCCATCACTCATCATACCAACTTAGCTGTGTGTGTATTATACATGACAGCTTGTTCGCTCCGCGTGCCGCTCTCATACGTACTACGATACACTACACTTTCCGCCTTTTTTAAGATTTGTTTAGACGTGGAGACCGACGCATTGGTACATTACTTTTCTTTTGTTTAACAATTTGGTCGATGTGTCTCTTAGCTAACGCATGATCAGAGTCTCTAATAACATATGTAGACGGAGATACTTTTTTTATTACTTCTCCAGTTACTCTTTTCTCACCTCGAACGCGATGGTTATCAAACAATACGGTGTCTCCCACAATCACATCATTTTGTCTTGTACCCGGTTTCGTCATTATTTGCGCTCGCTGTTTTTTCTCTACGTGCGCTGCTACACTGGTTCTCAGAAGGTCAAAACGAGTGCGCAAGTCTCTGTTATACATGAGTTGTGCAGGGCTTTTCCCTGTAGTACAATGTGCTATGTTTCTATAATCGAATAAGAATAAGTTTACAGCCGATTCTGGCGTCTCTCCCCCTTTGATGATTTTCGTGACTTTATTTTTAAAAGTGCCAACGAAATTTTCTGCCGCGCCGTTCGTCGCTGGGTGATACGGCGGTGCAAAACTATGGTTAACTCCATTGCCCCGTAGAAAATCTAAGAATATATCTGCTCGGAATTGCGGTCCCCCGTCTGTTACCATATGTAGTGGTAACCCGTATTTAGCGAATATGCTTTTTAGTACATTTATTAGTTTAATAGCTGTGGTATTTGTATTTTCCTTTTGTATTGCTAATGGCCAGCATCCAAACGCTGCAAGCCATTGCCTGCCAATCAAAATTGGACCATTGCCTGGCAGCACATAACAATATAATGTGCATTTCTTCCCATTGAATTCAGCTTTTAAGTTTTTTATTAGGCCCGACGCGTGTAAGACTTTATTGTCGTATGTATGCAATTTGACATTTGTTTCCGTTAATACCTCGTCACGAAAATATTTTTCTTTTTCGGTTTCTGAAATCACGGTCGCGTACGTGCCCGTGTCAATTTCCATATTTATTTCTTTACCGTTGATTGTAACATGTAATTACGTACATCGGCTCGGCGCGCGCGCTTTCATTGCCCATACTCACACTCGCATACATACTTTTGTCGTCGGTCTTGAGGCAGAAGAACTCGTTGGTGTGCGACGGCTCCTCTTCCTCCTCCTCCTCCTGTAGTTCACCGTCGTCCCCTACCAGCTTGTTTACGCCGCCCCTCGTTGTTCCGTGCTTCTTGAGGCATACCTTCTCTAAATGCCCCTTCCCTTTGCAGTAGCCGCAGCATTCATGTTTATGGTGGCATTTGGCGCGCACGTGATTGCGACCGCCACAGCACCAACACTTGATGTCCGGCCTGTTATGATTTTGGGTATCGTCTCTTTTGTCTGCTCCAAAATGCGGCTTGCTTGGTGGCCTTCTGCTGTTATATGGGTTCGCCGTCTTGCTTTCTTGCTTCAATGCAAACATATCTCGTTGTGTGTTTCTCTTTTCGAGCGTGTTTGCTACACTTGACGCGTTTTTCACCGCTGCTTCTCTTGCGATTGCTTCTTTTAATGCAGCGTCAAACGTGAGTTTACTCGTTTTAAACAGTTCAACTCGCGTTGTATCATCGCGCATTCCAACGACGAACTGATCTCGCAGTGAGGTTTGCAGGTCGCTAAATTCGCAATTTAGCGCTAATTTCTTTAGCCTTGCCGCGAATTCGGCTACTGATTCGTTGATGTTCTGCTTGGCTTGGTTAAAGGTGCATCTTTCCATCAACTCGGAAGGCTTCGGCGTAAGATGATTTGTCATCATTTCAACTAAATCCGCGTAGCTTTTATTTGCTGCTTTTTCCGGCGCGCATAAGCTTTTTATTAGTTTATATGCGTCGTCGTCGAGACGCGAGAGTAACTCTCCCGCCTTGTCTTCTTCTTTTACTTTCTTCGTACTAATTCGAATATCTAAGCGTTCTACGAATATTTCCCAGTCACTTGTATCCAAACAAAACTCTAACCTTGCCTGGTTATTCGACATGTTGCTGTCTGTATCAGAGTCGGACACCGAAAAGAAAGACGCGTCGTCACCCGATGTATCGTCTTGTTGATTGTTTTGATTCGTGGTCTTATTCGATTCTATTTCCGCGTTCGTGATTGTAGGCTGTTTCGCGCTTGCCGCCGAAATTTCTTCTTTGACGATAGCTACCACCTTTTTTCGGAGATTCTCGAACAATTCGGTGTCGTTGTATGGGATGCCACGTGTCTTTAACTCGTTTTTTAATTGTTCCGCGTTTAAATTATATACCCATCCAACTTTCTTTTTCTCTTCTGTATCCTTGTTATCACTCATTTAAAGGTTAAGTCACTTATAAGTATTATCTTGTTCACTGCATTCACACTTAAACGTGATGAAAACTTTATTCTTAACCTCAAAGTTTTCGTTATATGCGTGCCTCGTAAGCCTGCACATGCATTCGGTTTTTTTTTTTCACCTTTGACTCTGTATTGCGCACCGTTTGTTCTTTTGTACAACCTGTTTTCTCTAACACGTGCTCTCACTTATCACTTGCACGCGCGTTTTCCAACATCAGACATCCTCGTCGCCAATTGTGATGTATTCAACTAATACGATTAATGAGTGAAACACTTAGGTTAAATGATAAAGAGATAATGGTTTATTATATTAATAGAAGTATTACAAATGCGTAGTATGTGCAAAGGATACTCGATCGGTTTGCCTAAACCGTGGCGTGCGGTAGCGCGACTAGCACAAGAGTGAGTCTCTTCTATATCGGAGCACGGCGTGCTCCGACACACACATACGCACACACATACTCCATCACTCATCATACCAACTTAGCTGTGTGTGTATTATACATGACAGCTTGTTCGCTCCGCGTGCCGCTCTCATACGTACTACAATACACTACATTTTCGAGGAAAATATGCCGTTGCATTTTGGAATTTCGTTAATTGTCCGACAAATTGATACGTAATGCGTAAGAACGAAATGACTCGCATTTGTTTAGAACGAAACCCTTGCATTGGTCTCTACTTCGATACGAAAATCGTACTATTCTTATCCAGATGACAGAAGTATGTGCGAAGCACGACATGCTGAGTTATGTTAAAGGACGGAGGAAGTATGGCCGATGTTATGACAGAAGTAGAAGCATGAAGGAATAATCGTCAGGTTATGATTCATCTACCTTTTACCTGTGATTTTTCCATTTCGCGGGCGACAAAGACAGTATTTTTTCGTAAATGCGATCGCCACGCTTCACTTTCCATTTCAATTCAATGACAGTTCGTCAATGACAATAATTAGCAAAATAATATTGAGTTTGTAAACCGATGCAGAGATTTGATACTTAATTCTATACAATTCCTTACAGATGTGGTAATACAAATGTTTGATTAGTCTTTACATGTGCAATGAAATATTTTGTTTCATTCAAAATATGTACAATGCGTAAATTCGGGAATCCGTTATTTTTTGGGATCGCGAATAGTATTGCACAACAGAATTATGCACCTTCGATACTCCTCGTGTGTTAATCCGTCCACCTCGCTGAAAATTTTTTCAACGAATGCTGAAATTTACCGGGACGCGGGCATAATATTTGCAATGTTGCCCGCTACATTTCATACATTGAATAATGCGTAATTACTTTTCACTGCGTAATAAATATTCTCCGGCATTGCTTCGTGTTTGCCTTTCCCGGTTGGACTCATCTCTGTCAAACTATCGTTGTCTAAGATAATTTTGAAGAGTGCTCGGTTCGTTTCTTTCCGACTCTTGTACATAATCTCGGTGACGGCGGCCATTTGCACATTGTCAACCCACACGTCGTACCCTATGCTTAACCGTACTTGATGACAATTTAAAAATGATAATTATCTTATCAAAATTAGTGACAATTTAGTGTAAAAGTATTACCAACAGATCGTTTTCCGCTACTCGGTGCTGTTACTTTCAGGACAATTTGTAAAGTGTTCCATGACTTCGTTTGATTAACGCATTTATTCGTTTCTTTGTTTTAATTGCGACTGTAGTCGCAGTTTCATAATGTAGCTACACAACATTTTGTTGGAGACATTGAATTGATGCATTATTTACTGAAAATTTAATGCATTATGAAACGGACGCAGCATTATTGTAAATGGTGTATTTTTTCACAGATCACGAGTGCAGCACCTCGACATACAAGTTTAAATTTCTGAATCGACGTGATCTGAGATACTGTATTCGTGCGTGTACATATAATTATTTTTAATTATTTAATTTATTTATTTATTTATTCATTCATTCATTCATTCATTTAATTATTCATTGATTCAGTCATTTATTTATTCATTGATTCATTCATTGATTCATTCATTTATTCATTCGTTTAATCATTCATTTATTTATTTATTCATTTACTTATTTATTATTTTTTTTTTTTCATTGCGTATGGCCAAATCGGTGGGGAAATCCTTTATGGACCACCCTAGGTAGGGTACCGTCACTCCCAGTAGTGTGGGACTCGCCTTACGGAATACCCACTAAAACCACCACCAAAAACCGTTCCTTGCTGTCGTCCACACCCCACGGAACTGTCGTCGTACCTGTTTTTGAGAATCAAATCTCACGATTAGAACAACACGAGGCAAATATTTTGATAAAATTTAATCTAACAAACGGATGTGAACTAGACTTTTCACCATTTTCGTGACACCATTCTCGCGTTACAGAAACGCTGAAACTCAGGTTTATTTGCAATAAAATTCATTAGAGTTCAGAAGTATTCAATACGAGCCTGTAGTAAAAAGAAACTTGTATTGCATTTCACTTCTGGTCTCGTTCTGTGTTATCGTCCGCCAAAAGCCATTCCTAGCTGTCGTCCACACCACACGGAACTGTCGTCGCATCTGTTTTTGAGAATCAAATATGAGGATTAGAAAAATACGAGGCACATATTTTGATAAAATTAGATTTGACATTTTTGAAACTACAGATGCAGTTTAACGTGCATCAAAAACAAACGAATGTGCACTCGACTTTTTACGATTTTCGTGACACCATTCTCGCATTACAGAAACGCTGAAGCTCAAATTTCTTCGCAATAAGAACACCGGCACACAAAAAAAATTAAGTAGAATGTGCATTTGACCGGACCTACCTACGAGTACGTATTTTGGTCCGCTGAATCCGAATTCGAGGTCAGTTTGACCCCTACACCCCCAAAATTTCGAGAAAACTTCGAAAAACCGTAAAAATGATGAAAATCGGCAGTTTTGAAGATAAAAAAAATTTTTTGGAACTAAACTAAGCGTGATTTTCATGTATTTCGATCCACTGAATATGAATCGAAACTTTATTAAGACCACGAGCCGTTTTAAATGTAAAAAAATTACACAAACCCTCCAAAATTCCGAAAAAAGTAATTTTTTTGGTTTTTTTATTCTCGTTTTCAACTTCTGAAGACTTAATTGCTTGTGCCTGTAACCAGGGCGCCTCCACGTGGTGACGGTGGGCAACAGAACCATCTGGCAGAGTCCCTGGGTTAACGGCGTGTGTGCCGTCATGGCAGGTACAAGTGATAACTACTTTACGATGCAGGGATTCGGAAACCCAGTATCGGCGTCTGGTCAGGGTGAGAAAGCAGGCCCGCAGGCGTCGTCATCAAGCGACTGCAGCTCTTTAGAAGTGGGAAACTTGGCTACTGGAGAGTATACTATTACAAGAAGTAATTCTCATCTGTGTAATAAAAGTCCTGATTCATTTTGTTACATTTGTGGAGAATACAATTTGGAAAGGAATCGAAGATCGTTGTCTGATAAGATCAAACAAATTTATGAAGAATGTTTTGGTCTCCAAATTACTAATTTGGATTCAGCATGGGTTCCACATACGATTTGTAGTCGATGTAACATGATGTTAATCCGGTGGAAAAAAAACAAGAAACAGGAAAACTTGAAATTCACAATACCAATGATATGGTCTTCACCAACTGGTCTACAGAATTGTTATTTCTGTATGACAGATACTTCCGGGTTCACCTGGAATACAAAAAAGAAAATTGTATACGCCAATGTTTCATCAGCTATTAAGCCACAAAAAATAGAATTTGTCAAGGAAGTTAATACGGTCGAAGAAATGGATGTAGAAGAAGACGATACGCTAGTTGAAGAAAGTTCGGAAGAAGATCATTCAGAAGATGAAGAGTATTTACCTGGCGGAAAAACAAAAGACCCTGAAACGTTAAGCCGAGAAGAACTTAATGATCTGGTTCGAGACTTGGCTTTACCGAAAGATGGAGCTGAATTACTTGCGTCAAGGTTGAAAGAAAAGCATTTTTTGGCTAAAGGTGTATCAGTGACATTCTATCGAAATAGGGGAAAAAAATTTCGGAAATTTTTTATGAACGACGATCAAAATTCGGTGGTATACTGTTCAGATGTTAAAGCTTTAGTTGATGAATTGAAACCGAACACGTATAAGGACGATGAGTGGAGACTTTTTATCGATTCATCGAAACGAAGTCTTAAAGCTGTTTTGCTTCATATTGGGAATGAATTTGCGCCGATTCCAATAGCTCATTCGACAAAACTGAAAGAAACTTATGAAAATTTACAGATTGTATTGGGAAAAATAAAATATTCAGAGCATAACTGGAAAATTTGTGGAGATCTCAAAATCGCAACACTTTTTTTAGGTCAGCAATCGGGATTCACTAAATATCCTTGCTATTTATGTTTTTTTGATAGCAGAGACCGGAAAAATCACTATGTCAAGAAAGATTGGCCATCAAGATCTTCATTGAATCCAGGTTCCCATAACGTTATACGACCACCCTTAATTCAGTCTTCCAAATATTTGCTGCCACCACTACATATCAAGTTGGGACTCATAAAACAGTACGTGAAAGCTCTGAATAAAGATGGTGATTGTTTTGCATACTTGACAGAAAAGTTCCCTGCAATAAGTGATGCGAAATTGAAAGAGGGAATTTTTGATGGACCCCAAATACGATCTTTATTTCAGGATGCAAATTTTGAAGAAACAATGAACGACACAGAAAAAGCAACTTGGGTAAGCTTCAAAAATGTTTCACAAAACTTTTTGGGAAATAACAGAAGTGAGGATTACAGCACTTTAGTTGACGCATTGCTGGAAAACTACAAAAATTTGGGTTGTTTAATGAATCTCAAATTACACTTTTTAGATTCTCATCTTGACCACTTCCCTGAAAATTGTGGAGACTATAGTGAAGAACAGGGAGAACGTTTTCACCAAGACATCAGTGAAATGGAGAATAGATACCAAGGAAATTGGAGTGTTAACATGATGGCAGATTTTTGTTGGATGTTAAAAAGAGAAGTACCCGAAGAAAATCGTAAACGAAAGAGGAATCCACTACAAAGATCATTTGAGGATAAAAGAGAGCGATACAAACGAAGGAAAGTTTAGGATTCGTAAAAATCATTTCTTTCTATCTTTTTATGTCTTGTGTATTTCACAGATTTCTAGTTATTAGATATATCAACGTTATAGAGTATTTATTTTAGGCATTAAATCATGTTCAATCAATTTTTTTTCTGTTATGAATGGTAATTTTTACAATTTTTTCGAATTTTTCCAGCTTTAGAGGGTGAATAGACTAAAAAAATTAAGATGCGAATTGAAGACATGAAAAGATATAAAATTTTATCTGAATTGGACCAGAAAAAGTTTTTTTATCATGAAAACTATATTTTTTCGGAATTTTGGAGGGTTTGTGTGATTTTTTTACATTTGAAATGGCTCTTGGTCTCAATAAAGTTTCGATTCATATTCAGCAGATCGAAATACATGAAAATCACGCTTAGTTTAGTTCCAAAAAAAATTTTTTTATCATTAAAACTGCCGATTTTCATCATTTTTACGGTTTTTCGAAGTTTTCTCGAAATTTTGGGGGTGTAGGGGTCAAACTGACCTCGAATTCAGATTCAGCGGACCAAAATACGTACCCGTAGGTAGGTCCGGTCAAATGCACATTCTACTCAATTTTTTTTGTGTGCCGGTGGAATCAATCATTAGAGTTTTGTAGTGTTTAATACGAGCGTTTAATAAAAAGAAACTTGTCTGGCATTTCACGTCTGATTTTGCCAGCTCTTCGTGTCCGCCGATAGCCGTACCTTGCTTATCCTCGAGACCCCACGGGACTATCGTCTTACCTATTTTCAACATTAAACAGCACAATAAGAAAAATACGAGGTGCCTTTTCGATGATAACGATTCCTATGTTACTCAAACATCAGATACAGTTTTGTGTGCGGTAGCAAACAAAGAGAGTTTTGACGTCCCACCACTTCTGTTATATTATTTTCACACATCTGAGGATTTTTTTATTAACCCTCTAAATAACAATAATAATAATTCGTGACAGTTTCGCGTTGTCAATCATTGAAGATTTGTAAAAAGAATCATATCTCACATTTTATTCCTGGTTCCGTTGCCTGAGGAGATGCTCGATGTGCCCTCCGTTCTGCTGGACAGTGAGTGCGAGCCGTTTCCGGATCGACCCTCGCACCCGTTGCATCTCCCTAACAAGAATAGCGGCACACGCTTCGGCGATGCGGTGGCGCATGTCGTGTTTCGTTGTGGGGGCCCGTTCGTAGACGATTTCCTTGACTCTACTCCAGAACCAGAAATCACAGACGATAAGATTTGGTGAGCGCGCTGGCCACCTAACCGGACCTCTCGTACCGATCCAGCGCTCCGGGAACATGGCGTCCAGGATTGCCTTGTTCGCGTTACTGTTGTGAGCAGGGGCCCCGTCCTGCTGCCACCAAACCTGGTCCATACGGATGGGGTTTCCGTCCATCAGGCGGGGGAGTTCCTCAGTGAGTACGGTCCTGTACTTGGCAGACGTCAGATTTCCGTCGAGGAAAATGGGCCCGAGGATCCTGTCCTGTAATACTCCAATCCAGACGTGGAGCTTCCAACGGTGCTGGTTGTCCTGTTCGACGATCCAGTGTGGGTTTTCCGGAGCCCACCAACGACAGTTCTGCTTGTTGACGAGCTCGAGGTTCGTGAACAGCGCTTAGTCCGTAAAGCACACGTTCCTGAAGAAATCGGGATCCTCCTGCAGACGCTCCAGTCCCTAGCGACAGTACGTCAGCCTTCGTTCGGCATCACCTGGGCACAGCTTTTGCACCGGCTGGTACTTGAACGGACGGTTCAGCTCACGTGCGATTTTTCTCACGGATTCTCGAGGAACCGCTGTAGGGAATTAATTACTTCTTTTAGAAAGCACGAAGAGACAATTATCGCATTGACCCCTAAATATACGTTGAATTTGTGTCCAGAATTGTTTCGTCTCTAATAAATCTCACCCAACAGAACGAGGTATGACTTGGTAATAAAATTTCGCATCAAACCGACGGGGAAATATCTCGCTGAACTGACGAGTCAATAGATTTTCGGCTTAATTACAATTCACCTGAATGAATGTAAAATAACTTGATTAATGAGAATTAACTGAATCACTAAATTCAACTGAAATGTTGAGCATTAACTGAGACACAACTGAATTACGGAAAATTAAATCAAGTGTATTCAAATTACTTTGGGTTCATGCCAGAATTATATGTTTACAGAGAGTAAAAATTATATAAAAATGTGAAATCAAGTAGAGTTAAGAAAAATAATTCGAATTAATTGGAAATGCGATAGAACGAATTCAAAACTTTTCAACCTCACTTGAATTAGTGTGAATTATCAAGAATTAAAATTTATGAATTGAAACGAATCAAGTTGAATTATATGAATCTACCTCACTTGAAAGAATTGATTTCAAATAAGAAAATCAAGTTAACTACATTAATTTATTCAGATTAATTCAACTCAAACAATTACCGTGTTACTCAAATCTCGAATTATTTCCCCCTCGCATGAAACGAACAGTTCAGGTTGCCCGCGCACCATTGATTTTAATGTGAATAACTAAAATACGGTTAATTCTGGTCAGTTGGAAATTTCTGGAAACGCCGGAAGCAATATTTAACCCTTCATGACATGGGTTATGAGATTTTCTCTCATGCTCAACGTAGATCTCAAATATCTTTTAAAATTCAAATGGAAAGACTACTTGAAACTTTTTGTATCTTCCTATAATTTAGTTTTCTAGATACACATTCACTAAAAACTGTTTTTTTTTTAAATCAAAATTGCGAGAAAAAATAATTTTTTGGAGAACATGAGATTTTTTCTCATGGCCAGAGTAATAAAGGGTGAGAGATTTTAGCTTTCGTTTTTTTTCGGCCTAGTTCGGGTCGTTCCGTAGTATGCGTCCGCCATACTTGTTTACATGATACATATACCTAAAGAATAATTGTGCAATGTTGTGCTGTGTTATCTGCTTTTAAAAATGTAAAATTTATAATTTAATTGTTGATATTCATTAAATGAATATTATTAAAAGGTGTTAAATAAACGTAAGTCAATGTTTTTGTTTTATATATAACCCTGACAAATACATTTTATGAGTACTTAGATCTAAGTTAGTTTGCATTGTGAATATTCAAGGTTGTACATTTATATTATTTTTTTCCAGTCAAAAATTGTAAATGATGAATAGAAGAACAAGAAAAGACCAAGCAGAGTGGTTACAATGCGAACGAGAAGTAGATTCTACTGATAATGGGTACGATTCAAACAGCGAGGATGATAATGAAGCGTTCAACGATTCTGAAGAGCAACTTAGTGAATCAGAATATTCTGATAGCGACGTTGATAAATCTTATGATGATTCCGATGTTCACAATAACAACAACAATAATAATGATAATAATAATAATAATAGTGGTAGTGATAATAATGACAGTGACGAAGATGAAGAAGATGGAGAAAAGCTATTAGGAAAAGACAAAGTAACTAAGTGGTCTACAAAACCTCCAAATCAAAAAAAAAAAAACTCCTCAACACAACATTGTACTTCGTCTGCCCAACGTAAAAAAAAGTGCGCAGTCAACTACAACTCCATTAGATTGTTGGAAATTATTTTTCCCGGAACACTGTGTGGAAGAAATAGTTAAGTTTACAAATATGTATTTGGAAAAGAAAAGGCCTAACTATCAAGACACTTCATCAGTACACCCGACTACTATTGAAGAAATGCATGCCTTCATTGGATTACTTTATGTTCTTGGATTGTACAAAGCATCACATTTAAATCTGAGAGAATTTTGGACTCTAGATGGTACTGCTCCGGATTGTATCAGAGCTGTTATGAGCTTGAATCGTTTCCGTGCACTCATGGCTGCTATTAGATTGATGATCGTAATAATCGAGAAGAGAGAAAAAAAACGGATAATCTTGCTGCTGTTCGTGAGCTTACGTCGGGATTCATTCAAAGATGTGCAGAAAATTATTCAGTTGGCGCATATACAACGATTGATGAGATGCTCGAGGGCTTTAGAGGAAAGTGTAAGTTCAGACAGTACATCCCTAGTAAGCCTTCAAGGTATAGGATTAAAATCTATTCCTTAGTAGACTCTAAGTCGTTTTATACGGTGAATATGGAGATATACTGCGGCAAGCAGCCACCAGGTCCTTATGACCAACCAAACTCATCATTTTATTTGGTGAAGAGATTAATAACACCTATATCTGGGACTGGTAGACACGTAACGTGTGATAACTTCTTCACGTCTATTCAATTGGCTGAAGATCTCTTAAAAAATCATAAAACAACGTTTGTTGGAACTATTCGAAAAAACAAACGAGAGCTTCCACCTGAAATTGTAGATGTGAAAAAGAGAAATCTTTGTAGAAGTATGTTTTTATTCAAAACTAATTGTACGCTTGTCTCGTATGTCCCAAAAAAAAATAAAAATGTACTGTTGTTATCAACGCTTCATCATAACTCTGAAATTGATAAAGATTCTGGTTTCAAACTAAAGCCTGAGATATTAACTTTTTACAATATGACCAAAGAAGATGTTGACGTTGTCGACGAGTTAAAAGCCAACTATTCTGTAGCACGCGAAACGGACAGGTGGCCTATGGTAATTTTTTTTTCTTTCTTAAACATTGCTGCAGTAAATGCTCAGATTATTTGGTCGCAGAATACACAAGAGAAAATGGAACGTCGAAAATTTTTAAGACAATTGAGCGTACAGCTGATTCAACCACATCTAGTTACTCGAAGCAAAGTACCAAATCTCTCAGCTGATCTAAGAAACACGATACATAAAGTGGGCAACATACAGGTTCAAACAGTTGAAACTAACTCAACAAGGCAGGTCTGTCGATTTTGTCCACGTCAAAAAAATAGTTATTCAAAAAAATCTTGCTCTGTTTGTGGGTTGACTATTTGCCTCAAACATACTACTCTTCTCTGTCCACAATGTCCCTGACTTTTGATGATGGTGACTCATTAGTGTTGATAAGAACTATATGACATACATTATCTATTTGTTTCAAAAATTTCACAAATGTGTTACTAATTTTTATAATTCCCACCCAGTGTTTATTATTATACTTTTATGACTAGTCCATGTAAACGTGATTTTAATGTAATAATTGCTAGTCTACTACCAAATTATTAATTTATTTAATAATTATAATTCATTTTGGTAATTTGTAAGTCTTACAAAGACATTTATGTACTAAGATTTAATTTTTGTGCAATTTATTACTTAAGAGGACTGTTAATCTTGAAAAATAAAATAACTACTACTTTTATTTTCAAGTAACACAATAAAATGATAATCAATAATAATATTTGTTTCTATTATTTTTTTTTTAATTGATATTACTTTAATAATAAATTTGAGCAATTATTTTACCTTAAAAAACATTGAAAATTATAAATAAATGATATTTTCTTAAGAAAGCTGTATTTAAAATATACTGAGCGCATGCGCAGAAGCCATGAGATTTTTTCTCATGGCCAGAGTAAATAATGGCAGTCAAAACACCCATGTCCTGAAGGGTTGAAAAATCATCTAATCACGGGGTCGATCTGAAATTGATGAAAACACGAAATTGAATTTTTTAGCGTTCTCACAGATCCTGGAAAAGGTTTGGATATTCTTCACCCCGACGCGGATACACGGAAAAATGTTGCACGGCAATTGGCAATTTTATAGACACTATTGCGTCAAAAAAATTCAAGAAAACCAATAATAGAGAGTGTTGAAATTAGCGAATTTGGCACGGAATGCCCCATACGTACATCTCAGAATAAATTAAATTGAGAAAAAATATAACGAAGAAAAAAGAAACGTACGCAGTGTCGTCGCGAGGCGTCTGAGGCTCTGTCTTCCGTTTTCCTGGACGGCGTGTTCCACCGCTGCTCGGACATGGCCATCCCGCACCGGCTTGATGCGCTGCTCTCGTGCCCGCTACAGCACGCCGTGCTCCTGCTCCGTTGCCGCCAGCCTAGAGATGAAGTTTCGCATACTCGAATCATACATTGTTGCGAAGTTTCACAAGCATCGGTTTCTTACAGGAAAAAAATTGACGTAGCCGACAGTTATGTCGAATAAATGTTTAAAATATATTATTCAGGGCAATGCGCGCAAGCTGCATAGAGTTCCAGTGCAAATTAACACGATTATGCAATTCTGAAAATTATTTCATTGCGAACATCGTACCTTCGAAAGGACTGCCTCGACGGTGGCTGCCCGTCCTCCGGGAATCGCTCTCGGTACATCCTCGCCGATCCTGTAAAGTTGTTCCCGGTCTCCGCTAGTATCCGATGCATTCTGGTCGTCCGCACGTCCCTGTCCATCTTAATCTCTAATTTTCTAGCAACAACTATTCTAACAATACAGCTACAGTAACTCAACGTTGGTAAAATTAGTGGTAAAATAAAAATATTCTTCAACAACTAACTACGCTACAGTTGAACGTGTAAAATCAACAACACTCACAACACTTCACGGTAACTTGACGATCAAAAACGTAATGCGAATATTTAAACGATTAAAAATACGTGTAATGCTACGAATAAACGTGACAATAATCTTGATTTTGTGAAAGTTTTGGGTAGAACTATGATTTCGGTTGGTGATGCTTTGAGCGAATCTTAGCGTCTGTTTGCTGAAATTAGCGCGAAACAATGCCAGATCTTCGATTGTCATTAAATACGCCTGACGCGTCGAGCTGCGTCCGTTGGTTACAATAATTAGGATATCGTACGATCCCGAATGTATTCATTTGTTATTACACGCTGCTGTCCGACAGTTCGTGAAATAACCAACAGACGCAGCTCGGCGCGTCAGGCGTATTTAATGACAGTAGTGTATATATGCCGGTTCTAACTCAAAGATGGCGGCGCTCCCCCCTAGTTCCCCCCTAGCTCCCCCTAGCTCCCCCCCCCCCCCCCCCCCCCGGTCATTTTCGGTGGCTATTTCCATAGGATTTTGACACACACGCACACACACACACACACACACACACACACACTAAATAATTCCTGTCGAGACTTGTTTGGCGCCGGAAAGCCGCACATAAATCAGATAAGGTAAGAACCCGCTAGATCTATTGAAAAAATTCCAGGAAATGACCCTGAAGGAAGGTTTAAAATGGCGTTCTGAATGCTTTTAACAATTTTTTTATTTAACACCAATTACATTTAGTTTTCTTATTGTATTTTCAATTATCTTATTCTAAATTTTAATGAGTAAAGATATACATATTATTTTCAATATCCACATTAATTAAACATATTGTTATTCCAGAATTGACTTAAACCAATTTTTTAACAGTACCACTGATCGGATTATATTCAACAATGCGATCATGCAAGATCATGCAGTAGGCAGAAGTGTGTGGTGGGAACGTAGTGCTAGAGTCAAATTCCAATCGAATGTCCACAGGTCCAGTTTTCAATGTTTCGTTCTGCTTGGAGCAATCGATGACGATAAGGGGAGCTTGGTTTATAAATTCACGCCTCGATAGCAAAGGCTCAGCTTCTTTGTTATAGTAGCTCATTTGAAACCGAACATACATATCATAGAGAATGGCGTATTGATTATTGTATATGTCAATATTCATATTTCCGTAGGGATAGCACTGTGAGTTGACGAAGAGTTTTACATCTCTGATCCGACAATGATCGAATACGCCAGCATTTCTCAGCGGCTCGTTTCTCCTTGCAGTTTGAAATCCTAGAACGACATATCTCGGCTTCTCAAGCTGCGTCGATGTCTTGACTGACCATATATGCCGCGTTGTTGATGGGAGCATCGGATACACGTACGTTTCCCAAGAACGAAAACTCATGGATATGGCCGGATCCTTGGCGATGTAGTTGAGTAGCTGGATTTTCGGTTTATCAGCCAGTTTGATGTAGGGTAACAACCACTCGATTTTATTCAGGGTGATTTTAAAGTTTTCCGTCGCCGAGCTCTGAATCACGGCATTCAAATCAGTGTTGGAACGTGTGAGAATTAACTCATGTTTAGCGTTGACGATGACTCGACGATAATCTTCGGCGAAGCCTAGCACATAATTTAACGGCAAGACAACATCGAAATTTCCAGCGGCATCGGTTAGTTCCTTATCCCCACTTAACCACCCGGTATTCTCCAGACTATATTGCTGGCCTAGAGTCAAGGATACGTAACCCTTCATGGTGCTGGTGATGCCGACATTTTTATTCCGATCAATCTCTACACCGTTCAACTCGTAGCGAATTACCTCAAACAAATGACAAACGGCCATATTGATCAATTTCGTGACCGTCACCGCAGCCACACCATCATCCTTTGTGATTTTTCCGTGAATGTGTAGAGAGCTTTTACTGGGCAGTAGACACAAGTCTTGATGTTGAACAACCATATGGATTTCATCGTTGTTCTGGAAGGTGGATGATGCAAACGGTTGATGAGCATGAATCTCAGAGTGCGCGATCGATTCATCGAATACCACAGGTTTCTGTATTCTTATTATTTCTTCCATGGTAACACGCACAGGATGCAGCGAACACGAATTTTTATTTTCCAAAATTTCCACGTAATCGAAGACCTAGTCTCTGGAGAAACCGAACGTTCAGAGGTGTCAGTCTCGTAGGCGGTGTAAACGTTGTCAGAGGTGTCGGGCGACTGACGATTTTTGGCCATGACGTTTGAGTTTTATAACTTTTGCCCAACTTTCTCGTCTCAAACACGATTCCCATTATTTGAGTGATTTCACGTGTAAACGTACAGTAATCGTTTCGCCGCGAAAATTAATCAGCTCGTCGTCTTGATCGACTATTCTCAGCTGTAAATGATGTATCGACTGTACGGCGATTGGCAGGTAAATGACGTTGGTAGGCACTTCGACAATCTTATATCCGGATGGAACGGTTGGGAAAAATTCGTGAATCGTGTGAGCTCGACGCCCGTTTATATACGCCCCTGTGGTTATGTTACACTCAACGCGTAAAGTATTAACCTTCAGTATGGCTACGGGTAATTCAGATTTATGAGTAACGTTTCGCGATAGCTCTACCGCCTTAAATCCATATAATCGGCCGATCGAATCTTTGGGCTTAAAGTCTATCACATGATTGCATGTGACTTCACTGTTCAGCTCGTTGTTGTTAGCTGTCAGACTGAGGGTGATGTCGGAGGGTAGCTCCTTATGTAGAAAATTTTCAATATCCTCAATTTCATAGCATCCCGTGGGTATCACGATGCTCTCTCTGCTGTTGTCCGCTCGTTTCAGGTAAAATTTATTACACCTCTCATGAATATTGGGTATTGAATTGAATGTCAGGAACTCGACGAGTCCGAGAACATATCTCTTCTCCGGTGATAACTCGATTGGGGGGAAATATTGGGCCTCCAGCACGGAGGATGTACCTGACAGTGTTAACGTCAACGATTCCGGCATGACTAATGCTTGCTCATGTAACACCTGTCTTTTTATAGTTGTTCGCTGAGAAATTTGAGACACAAGTGGCCGCAAATCACAGTATCATATTCCTGATACCTCTTATGATTGTATTCAACGCTGCCAACACCGAGATACCTCATCAAGTCCTTAGGTGGTTTCAAATCACCGAAACTATCGAAATATACAACATGGTCACCATTTTTCTTGTACGCAACCCAATGTGTCCCTGGTCCGTTTTTATCATCAAGATTAATAATTGCGGATTCTCGCATTTTTGGTCCCGATTTCGGCAGATCATTCCGCATGAAAACACCTCGAAAATGCGAAATTTTCATATTTTTAGCATAGTTGCGTAAATCAATGTTGGTGAGAGCTCGGTGTGGCAGCTTTACTAGTTTTTTGCCGGACGTAAGTACAGGCCCATTCCGCTGCGGTAGGGTCGCAGGTATAATCCCTTACCCAAAGCAATCGCCTCCATTGTTGCATTGTGCCGTTTGGCCTCTTTCAACTGATGTTTGTTGACACTAGCTTCGTTGACAGCCTTAGCTATACCCGCAGCACCACCTGCAAGAGCCCCAGTAGCGCTTAGACCGGCCAGAATTGGAATGAGAAACGGTAGGATGCCGCCAATTTTATCAGGCACAGGTATAACGCGAGGCATACGAATATTCTTCCCAGTCCCACGCGCGGCCGCACGAGCACCCGCCAACGCCGACTCGACGGCTTTATAACCCGGTCGCATGGCGACCTTTGCCGCTGTGATGATGGATTTAAGATTCACAGTTCTCTTCCGCTGTTTACTCTTCCCGTCAGTTCCAGATTTCTTCTTCGCAACCACTCCAAGTTTCGGCCGCTTTGCAGCTAAGCCCATTCCGAGTTTAGATTTAGCTTTCATGGTGTTGGTGACTCCCCAGGCTACCGCCTTTTCACCCACACTAGCGTCCTTGGCCAAGACGCGATTCCACGCCTTCTCAGCGAGCGCTTTGTCGGCAAGATTTCTCGCTGCGGTATCGCGATTCTTTGCGTATGCAATGTCGTGGTCTTTACACGCGGCATCCAGCGGATTGATCCCCAAATCTCCACGAGCCAACCTCTTGGTCAATTTCGTTCCAGGTCCGCAGTACTGATACCCTGGCACGTGCAATTCAACTGGGAGATGATTGATGATTTTATTCAACAAACCACCACCGCGTTTTTTCCGTGTGCACATCCTCATAGTCAGGCAACAACTAACGTGACTTCTATAAAAGGCGGAATTTATATACCGTCATCTCAGTTTTCGTTGTCATGCTAACGAAGCATCATGAGATTTCAAGATCAGCCCGATAAACTACCTATCGCAAATTTCGATAAAATGGTTCGACGTGGTAAGAGGAAGACAGAAAAACGACATGGAAAATTGCTGCCAAATACCGTGAGAGCAATTTTTTGCGGACCATCCAATCGCGGTAGAACTAACGCTCTTCTCGCACTCATCACCCACAGCAATGGATTGCGATTCGAAAATGTCTATGTCTATTCGAAATCTCTCATCCAACCAAAGTATCAATTTTTGCAAAAGTTACTAGAACCTGTGCAGGGAGTGGGTTATTTCCCGTTTCACGAGAACGATGAGGTTGTAAAACCGGAAGATGCTCGCCCCAACTCTGTTATGATTTTCGACGATGTGGCTTGTGAAAAGCAGGATAATATCAGGGCATACTTCAGCATGGGCAGGCATTGCGACATCGATAGCTTTTATCTAAGTCAAACGTACGCGCGCATTCCAAAACACCTAGTTCGTGACAATGCAAACTTATTGGTGCTATTTCGGCAGGATGATATGAATCTGAAACATATCTACAACGATCATGTGAACACGGACATGACGTATCAGCAATTTAAAGACTTGTGCTCGGCATGCTGGAATGATGACAATTACAGTTTTACCGTAATTGACAAGGATAGCGAAATCAATGGGGGGCGATATAGGAAGGGGTTTGACTGCTTTATAAGCATAAACTAACATAAACTTGCACAGTTCCGTTGCAACAATCGAGCCTGCAACATGGAGAGTGCCAAGATTCGTAAGCATAGCGATACATTGAGTAAAATATCAAAAGCATCCGATGTCATACGGCTGAAGCATAAGATGCTCAAGTTGGACAAGGACACGACCGAACAGGTTATGGGAGAGGTATTCAAGCCTTTAGTAACACCGCTGCAAAAATTGGTGGATACTTCAAAGCTGCAGCAGCAGCATATTAAACGTGAAATTAAAACGGAACTACCGGATGTGACAATGAAAAAAGAAGAGGAAAAAGATGACGAGAGTGCCGGGGATGATGATGATGATGATGAGGGGGATGAGGATATGGATGTGGGGAATTTCATGGATGCAAATGATAAAACACTGAAGTTTGGCGAAATTTCTACTACAAGTACACCGGTGAAGAAAACAACGGATTCCACAGCACAATATTTGAAAATGTTTAGCTCAAGTAAAAAGAGGGATTTGGATACTACATACGGCGTTCGAAAGTTGACAAGCGGTATGATGATTGGCGATACACCGATCAATTTCACTGATAATCTGGTCAATGTGGGGAATAAAAGTTATGAGAGAACACCTGGATTACTCGAATTACTGTTTAAAAAATCACCCGATGCATCGGTTGTAAATGACGCGGACAAGAATAATTATATAAAAATTGTAACGACGACAAATGCGCATCGAAAACGTTACCAAGCCGATGGAAGCCTTCGAAATGATTTAAAAAGTGCAAAGTATAGAAATTTCATTGCACAACACGTTGGCTCGCCGAAAAAATCAGGTAAAGACTTACCCGACTATAAGATTGCGCGAAAGGATGAGCAAGATGTCGATTACGTCTACTGGGATGATCCAAATGAAATTGTAGATCGTCTCCGGCTGCTTATGGCGTCACAGGCTGCAGGCAATACCAGCCATTCCAAAGAAATAGTCTCCATTATTGAGGAGTTGCGTGAGGCTGGAATCGTTTATTAGCGGCGTGTAAACATAAAATCATCATTTGTTCAGTGACCGTCGAGTGATGAGCATAGACATATTCGGGCGACACTCGGAGCGTGGTGGGGGTAAAAAATTTATTCGAGGGCCTCCGGGTGTTGGATCCAATCACCAGCGACAATCAGTATGATTTGGACGGTAAACGATTGTGTAACATAGCTGATCCGCAGCACTCCACCGACGCCGTTTCCTTAAAAGTTCTCAATACCGCTTTACAGTCTATGGCTGTGGATATTGTGGATACTTTTCAATCAAATTTTGAGAGTTTCGCGCATAATCACAACGAGGAGTTGAAACAGCTACGCATAAATAACAAAATCATTGAAAATACGTTGAATCGCATCAAACATATTGGGGAGCAGGCAACACCAACGTTGGGACAGACCAGCAGGGAATTAGTATCGATTGAGGAACCAGAGTGGTTGGACAGCAATTCGAAAAATTGATAGGTGAAGAGTTGGGAACAATGAAGACTGCAATAGCTGCCGAACTTCACAGACAGGCTCGACGCAACTATCCGCGCCGATTCGTAGATGTACGCGGACTGGATGAGACCTGGCAAGCTGATCTCGTCGATATGACCGCATACAGCTCGTGCAACAAGGGATACAAATACCTACTAACAATCATCGATATATTTTCCAAGTACGCGTGGGCGGTGCCGATAAAGTCCAAGAGTGGGAAAGATGTTGCCGCCGCCATGAAATCTGTACTGATCCAGAGTCGTATACCTACACATCTGCACGTTGATCGAGGCAAAGAATTTTAGAACATCGAATTCAAAGCCCTCGTGAATCATCACAATATCAACATGTATTCGACATTTAGCAACTTAAAGGCGTCGATATGCGAACGTTTCAATCGAACATTGAAGAATAAAATGTGGAAGCGGTTTACTCTCCAAGGATCGTACGAGTGGATTAATATTTTGGATGATTTAATGAAGTCCTACAACAACACCAAACATCGCACGATTCGGATGAAACCGGTGGATGTCAGCACGGAGAATGAAAAACAGCTGTATCGTAGCGTGTACAAGCCTCGGCAAATCAAACGAAGCGATCGAGCGCGGAAATTCAGTGTAGGCGATCGAGCTCGAATCAGCAAGTACAAGAATGTATTTGAAAAAGGCTATACACCCAATTGGACGACTGAAATATTCACCGTGAGTGAGGTGAAAAATACCAATCCACCCACCTACAAACTTACCGATTATCAAGATCATCCCATCGAGGGGGGCTTCTACGAGGAAGAGCTCGCCAAAGTGAAATATCCCGACGGCTACCTTGTGGAGAAAGTATTACGCAAGCGGGGGAATCTGTTCTATGTGAAGTGGTTGGGTTTTGATAGTTCGCACAATAGTTGGATAAATAAAACAGACATGTAACATAATTTGTATGTATTTTCCGAATTACAGTAAAAGATTTTGAATATACAAATATTTCCAGATTTTATCTCCTTTGTGCGCACATGTGCCATACTCTGTACTATGAAAATAATAATAATAATAATAATAATGATAATATGCAATTTTGCCATACGATTATTACACATTTTATTTTTTGGAAAACTTTTTTTCATTTTCTGGAAACTTTTTTTCGTTTTCTGAAAACTTTTTTTCATTTTGTGAAAACTTTTTTCCATTTTCTGTAAACTTTTTTTACGTGTTAATCAAATGGGAAAAAAGTTTTCGGAAAACTTTTTTTCATTTTCTGAAAAGTTTTTTTCGTTTCCTGAAATTTTTTTTTTCATTTTCTGAAAACTTTTCTCGTGGTAAACGAATAAATATGAATAATTGCTTGATATATTAATAATAAATAAATAAACAATTGTTGAGTATATGAATTCGCATTTTGAAACTTCAAATCTATTAAATATCGTATTGATCATGAAACGTTTCCGCCCGATGGTGGATCGTTCGAGGCGTCAAACATCAAATATTTACATCAATTCTATGTCTACAGTTTATCCTATAGCTATTGGGGGGCTGGGACAAACCCCCAAGGTACGGTGTCGGTCTGTCCAGGTATCAATTGCCGCTTGTCATCCTGCCAACTCAGAGCCAATTTTTTTTGTACGATCGTGCTTACTTCATGTTTTTTGCTGCGTATTAAACACTGTTTAAGAGTCAACTCTCGGTAAGCCGTCAGACAGCGCTTATAATCATCAAACGTGATGCTATTTATCGATGAATTTCTTACACCCTTGGCACGCTTACTCACTTTTACGCCACTGTCATATTTTTCCCCATCCTCACCCATCGTAGTAAATTTGTACAGCTTTGCTCGCAGTCCCACAAACTCTGTCATAATTTTACCATTATTTTCATCCTTCATTAGCCCTAGTTGTTTTTTGTTTTTAAGGGGAATACCATACACATTGTCAGGCGAATAGTCAGAGGTGTCAAACATTGTATCTACATCACGTTTGATGATATCGTAGATATTAGGCACATTGAATTGATAAATAAGGCTGTCTGTGTCGGTATACATCAATTTAGCCTGTTTATTCGAAAAGTTGGTTTTAATATAATTATAGTGGAAGTCGTAGAGAAAGATTTTTGACAGATCTAGAATTGATGCGCCGACGTAAATAGGTTTGGCGAAGTGAACTTTGACACGATTCATTTCAATGATAACCATATCAGTGTCAAATACGGTGCAGCTGTGAAAGTTTGCTGGGGCAATAAGCGTTCTCGCACCACCTTTTCCCTCCCATTTTGTAACCAATTTAACATCTTTATGATTTCGCACATTCTTCATAGTCTTGCCGAACACAGCGTTATTCATGAGTTTGTAAAAGTTTTTCTCAAATTCATTCCTAGATTGCTTACGCATGTCTGTATTGAGCGTGATGTAAGGCTCGAGCCATGGAGATTGCGCAAACTTCAAAATTCTATGCACTTTCGTTAATTTCAATCCTAAACTCAAACACTGTTTCAAATTTCTATAGTGCAATATATACTTTGTTTCGGGGTGAAGGGTGGTCGCGAGTTTGGCATTTTTACTACCTGGAGGAGTAAAATGTTCGGGACAAAGAGGTAAGTCTTTGTGATCCTCGTGGAGTTCTACAGGGTAGTCCAAATCTACCTCCAGAAAGTAGCCGATCGGCGAATCGTCCGGATGGTTCGTTATATCGATCTGCTGATACTCCCACTCGAACGAACCGATTGGTAAATGCACGCTCATAGCTGCACCGTACAGGTTATTCACGTCAAAATACATGAGATACGATTCCGCTTTGTTTGGATAAAAATCTGTTCCCATGAATCTATTATTGGCCCGAGCGTGTCGATTAGAACATTGCGCTACGCCGCCTCGAATGGCTCTTTCAATAAATAACACCATTTCAGGGTTGTCTAAAAGTTGCAAATTTACATTAGTATGCTTGAGCATCGCGTCAAAAGCAAGTCCCGGTGCAGTGTAGTAATGCAACGGATCTAAATCGTATGTTTTGAAGCAGCTAGCGCGGAAATTTTCGAAAATATCGGCAAGCAAAAGAACATCGGTCTTTAAATATAAATCTGAATAGCCTCCCAATGACTCTAAATGGAATTCCCTCCAAACAGTTTTCGCGTGCTCGTAATCGGTGTCTGAAATATTTGCATCGCAGAGGTGCGAGTAGAAATGCTTCTTTGCAGGTAATCGCGGTTCATCGAGTTTCCCCCAACAATCGACGTATTCATAGGGAAAAACGCCTTTGCGGGTCATCAAACTGAACTGAGTCGGGTTATTATAAAATTTACGTGTTATGCGTTTATCGCTATCGGTCAAATATTTGGAAAGTTTATCGATACTGCTAGCCATAAATCGAAACGAATCGATGAATCTCAAGTGCATCATTGTTCCATCGACGCGTTTCGTGAAGGATATGTATTTTTCCTTATTTATGGGTAGCAGTGTAATTTTACCGGGAAAAGTTGACGCAAGAGATTTTATTAAAAAGTGAGAATCGTAACCGGACAAATTGTGGAAAACTATTGGAATTGTGTGCGACTCTCTGAAATTCAAATTACACCGATTATGAGCAGGACCACGATATTTACCCGTAAAGTGACAGTGATCGTAACACTTTTTCTCCTCAGGGGTAAACGGTTTTTCACAAATATAACAATTCTTTGCGCGCATGTGATGATCGCGTTGCACTTGGGTAAGAGACTCCATCGGAATTATGTTTTTGATGCGTGACTCTACTTGAATTGATAAATCTTTAAGCTGTTTCATAAACCAATCTATGCAATCGACACCGCGTTTACCGTGAAACTCCGATAAAGTCTCATCGTACGCGCAATGTACATAGTACGCTACACTGTGCGGGATATGCTTTTGAATTTCACAAGTCTTACGAGTTTCAAATTCATCCACAGGTTCAGGGATTAATATACATTCGAGATCGGCGTATACGACAAATGGAACGGTGCCTTTATTTTGAAAATTGGAAAATACTAAATCTTTACACTTGGGAAACTCCATGCGTACTTTATTTAGCGTAATACAATCTTGTCGATGATTGTCGTAGGCATGTTTCACGCTAAAGTGGCACAAACAATTGTCACATAAAAACATTTTGTGTTCATGAACGGACAATTGTTTGCTCACCAATCGGGAAAGATCTTTAATCCAAGCAAAATGGAATTTCGGTGCAAACTCACCAGTCATATCGTCTTCCGGATTACTCTCAACTATTAGAAGATTGATTGTGTCAATGTTTACGCTATGCAAATTTTTACTCAAATAAATTGGCACGATGACGCCTTTATTTGATTTTACATGATGCGAAAAAGTTTGAGATTCTATTCCATATACATTGATGCGCAAATTATTCAATCCCTCAAGCTTTTTCACATCATGTAGAGTAGCAGGGAATTTGATACCTGTACAGTCCAACTTGGAAATATATCGATGATAACGGCTAGTCCTATCGGCGTTGATCTTGACCGGGTGGAGGGCTGCTATGACGGACCAGAGAAGGCATCTTTCGTCCTCGTTCCTCACGTTCACCACCGCTCTCTTCCGTTGAATGTCTTGGGGCAGCTCGACGAATGTTGAAGCCCCGGCGGCGAGAGGCTGATAGCGATTGATATTTACCGCGATGTTAAGGATCTCAATCATACTCCAGCCGGAATCGCGTTGCTCGAAATCTTCCACCTTTGACTGCAGATCACCCCGTGCACGTATAAACCAACCATTTATATCGCTTGATGGGAGGAGAATCGCCACGTTGGAGGTGTTGAAACTCTTAACTTCGGTGGAGATCTCTTCGTGCTTGGCATTTTCAAATTTGCACGATAATATGAGGTTAACCTTCACATTTCCCTCCTCGCGCAGTATCAGCTCCAACTTCTCGGTGACGACGCGCTGCACATCGTCCAGAAAGGCGTCCAAATTTTTATGACGGAGATTTGTGACAACCCCTGTTCTGATTCGGCTGGCAAAAGCGCTATCCACGTCGTCCCATTGTACACCCGCAGGAGTACCGATATTTCCACCCGTCACCACTGTGCGCTGCTGCAACTGCTTGATCTTCGTCACCCAAGATTGCAGGAGTGCGATCGTATGTTGGATCCGTATTTTCGCACCAACGGTTGTTTCTTGTTGCATGGAAATATCGCGCAGAACTTGGATATTCGCAATTCCAATATCAGCCCAATGATTGATGACGGCGTCATTCTCTTCTCCGGGTGGTTGCTCTCTCAGCAAATTGTACGTCCCCTCCATCTGCTCCGCAAGTCCCATATACGCTTTGACTGCCATGACTTTGACGTTGATATAAGCTGAACTTTGTATAACTTTTTTGACTTGCACGTATCGTGTAAGACTGACGAGTCTGCATCGGATGCGTTGAGCTTATATGTATATAGGCCGATAGATCGCAAGAATTTGGGAACTGTGCGCACTGCGTTCTGCGCATATCGGAGGGTAAAATGACGTCAGAGATGCGGTGCGCACTGCGTTCTGCGCATCTCGGAGGGAAAAATGACGTCAGAGGCAACTGGGCCCACCCTTTACCCATCCCGCCATCCCTAAATTTTTGGGTTTGATCACCCTCCCGACTCTGCAGAGAAGATGAAATTCATGTAAAAAATGACGTCAGAGGCGACGGGGTCCGCAGTCCCCCTCCCACCATCCCTAAATTTTTGGGTTTTATGAGTCGTTAAGCAGCGTGAGCCATGTGGTGGGAAAAATCGGTCAACGAAAAGCGAGTGGCGAACAGTGTTTGGTGTCAGAAAAATCTTATCTTGCCCGCTTTTCACCGGATGGTATGTGCACATGCAGTTTTGGGGTTTTACAACTCTTGACAGCGAGCAAGTCCGAACCTGCACATCCCCAACCATATTAGCGTGGGGTATGCAACGGAAAGCTGGCGATGTGGTGGGAAAAATCGGTCAACGAAAAGCGAGTGGCGAACAGTGTTTGGTGTCAGAAAAATCTTATCTTGCCCGCTCTTCACCGGATGGTATGTGCACATGCAGTTTTGGGGTTTTACGACTCTTGATAGCGAGCAAGTCCGAGCCTGCACATCCCCAACCATATTAGCGTGGGGTATGCAACGGAAAGCTGGCGAGCTCTTGAGAAAATTTTCTCCTAGCTTATACCGCCTCCCCCGCATCACTCTTTCGTCTCTATGTCACGTGAAGCGTGCTCTACGAATGATTGGCCGGCTGGGTTTTGCTCGGTGGAGGGCGGGTGCGAGTCCTTTAGTATTTATTCGAACAGTGGTTTGAAAACTTCTCTGGTAATTTTGAAAAATCCTTCGTGTCAAAACAGACGTTTTTGATAAAGTGAGCTGTGAGAAAGAAAAAAAAATCGGTGTTCATTGGAAAAATCTCAAGACTTCAACGAGTTTATATTTTTTGTGAGTACTTTAAACTTTTTTGAATTGGAGATTTATCATGCATATAAATGATGAGTGCGGCAGCATCAACTTTTCTATTTCGGCTTGCTCTTTTTACAGATTTTTCATCGCGAATCAATTTTGGAAGGAAAAAAAATGTCATCTCATTCGAGTGATGATAACGACGAGTGGTCGAGCATTGATTGGGGCGAGGATGAGGAGGCTGAGGAAGAGATAATTATAGGCTTTTCCGAAGCAACACGCGAGTTCTCGTTGGAGGAGCTTCGGGATCTCGTTGAGGATGCGCGAGCTGCTCGAGTGAGACCAAACAGCCAATATTATATAAATTACGGTGATATATGTATGCAAATAATTGTAGAAAAATGGGCGAATGAAACTGTCGTAATAATTATAGATGTCGAAAATAGCGATGATGATGTTAACGAACAGGATAGCGATAATGATTTTATGGATGATTTCGAGGAATAAACCACGCTAAATTCATAATTATTGATTATATATTTTTCACAAGTAAAAATTCATAACATTTACATTTTGTATGACGAGAATGGGTAAAAGTTATAAAGATATATATTTGTAATGTATCCTATTTCTAGATTATAATTTTATCGAATAGTAAATTTTTTTAATTCCATGTATAAGCTATGATATAATTGAGATTAATTCTATCGAATATTCTACATACAAACGCGAGTATAATTGTATATATCGTAATAAATTCTATTGTTATTTTGGTAAATATTGTCCATATTATCTATACACGCGATTGCAAGCTAAACAGTCTTTAATTAGAGGATTCGGTCCATCCACGATATCGCCATCGGGTCCTGGTGTGTAATGTATGCTACATTTGCGGAACCTTGCGACGGCGTGGTCCATTTTCATATTCTCTGGTAGTTTATCCCACGCATCATTGATAGAGTTTGATGCGAACGTGCAGATAAATTCTTTTGGTAAAAAAGCTATATCCTCGGACATCATTCCCCTTAAACCGTCCAATTCTTTGTACAGACGGAAGGATTTCTCGAGGGAGCTGGTACACTCCTTCGAATACCAACTCCTTAGTCGCTGCACATTTTCAAAGGCGCAGTTGTATGCCGGGATGTATTCAGAGTTGTCATCATACCAAATTGAGCCTGGTGCTGCTGCTTGCTGGAGGTTATTCGCTGGAGAGTATCCATGGTTCGCGTCGTGCCACGATGCCGCTTCCATATACCTCAATTTTTCCAGTGCAGGGGGTATGATATGCAAATCTTCCATATTAATAACCCTCGTTGTACCATCGACGATCTCCGTCAGCCATGCTTTCTTCTCCGCCCCTTTGACGTATACGTAACACGCATTTTCAACCATTTTTCTCACAATCTTCGTCACATCCTCGTGAGATTTGTCGCCCGCATTCCATGATATTCCGTGGTGATTGTGCGTCAACCATACATTGGTAGCTCTACATTTAAGTGGTAAGCTTGCCAAATCATAGGGCGGTTTGAAAATGATGTAATCCAGACCCGACCCGTTTACATTCACGACTGCGACTTCCTTGGGTACAAACTTCATGTTATGATCGATAAAACATTGCACGTCTAGGATCATCGCCATGTTGAGGAGTGGGTATGTTGCGCTCGATTATATACTGACGGATTGTATGTGGAAGACTGACTATTCCATCTCCAGCACACCCGCTTTTACCCCCTCGTGGATGAATTTTGTGGAAGTAGAGGGGGATCGCATAGTTCATTTAAGGCGCATAACTGCATGAAAATTCGAACTTGTTGAATTCTCCACCAAGGTATTTCATTTGCAGACGATTTTCTCCGGCCATGCTACACATTTCAGTCAGCTGACTGAAATCTTCTTGTAGAACTCTTGCGATTCTCGGTGGTAAGAAGACGTTGTATTCTCCATCGATTGTCGCCAGAACACGTACCCCGAATTTTGTTTTGACCAGTCGTAACCCGATGACGTCATACACTCCCCCAATTTCGAGTTCCGACATCTTCTTGGTTGGCAGATTCTCCAGGCGGCTGACGTGGTTAATTTTTGCTAGATCCATCGCGTTTCGAGGTTATTTCACGAGCGAGAACAGTTCACAATGAGAATACGATGAGAACAGAGTGACGATCACGATAGACGTACGCTTTATATACTACCCACCCCCACTACAATTTTTCCATTGGACAAGTCTCGACACGCATATTGTGCGAGGAATTTTCATGGGGACCACTCCCCCACTATCCGGGATTGGTTTAAGTGCATTGTCGGCACCATCTCAAAGAGCAATTTCCTGGAATTTTTTCAATAGATCTAGCAAGTTTTTACCCTATCTGATTTATGTGCGGCTTTCCGGCGCCAAAAAGTCTCGACAGGAATTATATAGTGTGTGTGTGTGTGTGTGTGTGTGTGTGTGTGTTTTTTTTTTTTTTTTTTTTTTTTCTAGGGGGGGGGAATGCTTTTACGCATTCCAGGCATAGATGTTTTCTTAGATGTTTTGCATAGGTGGACTGCATATATTATTCGCCTGGATATGTGAGACTCAACTAGCGCCATACAAAAAAACTTGACACTAGCTACTACTCACTAAACCCTAAACCCCTTTTTCTTCTCTCCTCTGATCCCCTGCGGTACGACTGTGAAGTATTACTTCGCAGGGGGAGGTTTAGCTGCTGCTCTTCCTTCTGGTAGCTAAGGTGTTATTTCTTCCTTCCTTTCTTCTAGATCTTGTTTTCTGTTCTTCTTCCTTCAATGGAACGCAACTCTGTAAGCACTTCGGTAGCACACGTGCATGTGGCGTTCCAGGCAGCTTCGGTTGGCAGCATTTCTTCTACTATTGACTCTGGTGTGATTCTCTTGTTCAGGATCTTCTCTAACTCATCACGCTGAGGGATAAAACGAGGGCACTCAAAAAAAACGTGCTCTGCATTTTCAGCAACTCTTGGGCAGGCCGGGCACTCTGGAGAATCATCATGCTTAAAGCGATGGAGATATGCCCGGAAACAGCCGTGTCCTGACAGCATCTGTGTCAAATAGTAGTTGACCTCGCCGTGATTCCGGCCCAGCCAAACGTCAATCCTTGGTATAAGTCGATATGTCCATCTTCCCTTTTCTGCAGCATCCCATAGTTGTTGCCATCTTGCAATACTATATCGTCGCTCTTCAGTTCTCAGATCTTCAGCGCTCAGTGTAGATGACCTCTTTCGGTGGTATAGGTTCCGTCTTTCCTCAGCTAGAACTCTAAGAGGCAGAGTTCCAGAAATGACGCACACTGCTTCCTCGGATATTGTGCGAAAGGCGCTTGCAACTCTTAGTGCACTTAATCGGTAAACCGGTCCGGCTTTCCTCCATGATTCTTGGGTCTCCAGCGCGTCTGCCCAAACGGATATTCCATATGTGAGCACTGATGTGACTACTGAAGACAACAATAGTCTCCTGCTCTGCTTCGGGCCTCCAACATTCGGCATCAGTCTTGATAGACTGGTTACCACCGCTGATGCTTTAGCACTTACGTGTTCGACCTGTTGCTTAAAGTTCAGTCGGGCATCAAGCATCACTCCCAGATATCGGATAAATGGTTGCGATGTGGTCTCATGCTCGCCGACATTCAGCTTGATGTTTTCGACAATCTTTCTGCTGGTGATGAGCACCGCTTCAGTTTTGTGCTTGGCTAGCTCCAAGTTCATCATATCCATCCAACGGTTGATCCGGCTAAATGTGATATCAAAGGCCAGATTTATTTCTTCCAGATGTTTCGCGACAATCACCACGGCTACATCATCGGCATATGCTACCAGTTTGACTTCTTTTGGCACTGCTATTTTCAGAAGACCATCGTACATGACGTTCCATAGTAGCGGGCCTAGGACTGAGCCTTGTGGCACACCACCGGTAATATTATACTCCTTAGGACCACTCTGTGTGTCATATCTAAAGACCCTGCTCGTGAAGTAGCTTGCTACCATCCTACACAGGTATCCTGGAACTTGTTTCTCTTCGAGGGCCCGCATGATGCAGTCCCAATTGGCGGAGTTGAAAGCATTCTTGATGTCCAATGCTGCTACCAAACAGTACTTTTTTGTACCACGTCTCCATCTCTTTCCGGCTATCGCTTCCTTGGCTGTATTGACAACCAGGTCGATAGCATCCAGGGTTGATCGTCCTTTCCGGAAACCATACTGATTTTCTGATAGGAGTGGATCGACTACAGCGTCTATTCTCTGGTGGATGATTCGTTCTAATATCTTACCCGCCGTGTCTAGCATGCAGAGTGGGCGGTAAGATGATGGCTCGTCTGGTGGCTTTTTTCCTTTGGGAAGCAGTACTAGTCTCTGTTGCTTCCATCTTCGAGGAAAGATCCCTTCTTGGAGACATGAGTCGTAGGTCTCTAAGAATAATTTTGGCGCTGCTTTAATAGATGTTTTTAGTGCAATATTTGGGATCCCATCCAATCCCGGCGCCTTATTATTCCCTACGCGATTGCATGCCTCCATCAGTTCTTCTTCTGTGACAGGTGGAATGTCTTCAGAATTAATCTGCAGTGATGAATATATAAACTCACGTTGCCGCGGAAACAGCGTTGAGACGATCCTCTCTAGGAGCTGTGGACACGTAGGTGACGGTATTGGCTGGTATTTCAGGTGGGTCATGACCACCTTATACGGTCTGCCCCATGGGTCCCTTTCTACTTCTTCGACAAGTTCCTTCCAGCAGCGTTTTTTGCTATCTTTGATGGCCTTGTTCAGTTCTCGGCGGGCCTTTTTGTACTCCGCGACCAGCTCCACCGAGTTAGGTCTTCGATAGCCACGTTGCGATGTTCTTCTTTTCTTGAGACAAGCTGTTCTGAGGGCGCTAATCTGATCATTCCACCAATGCACCGAAGGTCTTTGATTTATACCACGCTTACGAGGCATGCAGGTGTCACACGCCTGGGTGATTTTCGTCATTAGGTTCTTCGTCTTCTCCTCAGCATCTCCTGTGATGGTCGAGTCCTTGTCTAATGCTACTACCAAAGCTTCCGAGTCAAAGTCTTTTACTTTCCATCCAACTGCATTAGTTTGTCTAGTTGCTCTTCGAGGGTTCCGACCAGCCGATATTTCCCAAAGTATTGCATTGTGGTCGCTGGCGGTGTAGGTGTTCATAACTGTCCAAGAATAGCTTCCTCTCAATAGACTGCTGCTGACGAATGTGAGGTCTATTATCGAACTAGCCTCTCCCTTGGTGTATGTTGGTGTTTCGCCAATGTTAAGGAGAACTACGTCCAGCGTGGCCATTGCTTCAAGTAATGCTTTACCTCGCGCATTGGTCTGCTTGCTGCCCCAGTCTACCGCCCAGGAGTTGAAGTCTCCGGCTATTGCTACTGGGTAGTACTGCTTTGCATCCTCAGTAAGTCGATCCAGGAATTCTGTGAAATCAGCAATAGAGAGGCTAGGTGGTGCATAGCAGCTATAAAAGCGGATACCGTTAACAGATGCTGCTACAAAGCCGTTGCTATTATTGCTCACTACGCTCTGGAAAGGAAATTTGCCACAGGACCAGATGACAGCTTTGGTGGTGCTGTCAGATTCCCAAGGTTGGTTATTCAGGTGTCTGTACGGCTCTGCTATTAGTACTAAGTCTAGCTGTAGTTGACGCACGGTCTGCGTAAGCAGGTCATGCGCAGTCTCACAATGATTGAGGTTGAGCTGTAATATCTTCATTATTTCTTGCTTGTCTTCTTCTGAAGCGCCTCTTGGAATACCGGGCATCTATATGTGCCGGCATGGTGAGCAGCAACTTCTTCGCTATTCTTCTCAGCGCATAATACACATTTGGCTGGATTTTTACAGTCCGCAATTTTGTGTCCTTCTTCTCCGCATCTTATGCAGTGCTTAGACCGGTCAACTTTGCCCTTACACTGGGATCCAATGTGCCCGAAGTGCCAACATTTATAACATTGAACCGGTCTCATCGTCGCTCTTATTCGGCAGTTAACCCAACCGATTCGGATCTTGCCGTTTCCATCCAGTAGTTTTCGTGCTGTTGTCGCTGGTAGCGTCACTGTAGCCATCTGCGTACCTCTAAAGGCATTACGGATCTTTATTGCCTCTAGTGGTATCTCGCCAACTTCCGGTTTCAGGGTGGCCTGGATATCTTCCTTCGTCGTGGTGTCATCGATGTCTCGAATCTCGATTGTCTCCTGTGGCCCTTTGCAGACTACTTTGGCGTCTTCTTGGAGGATGCCCGCAATGGCCTTCTGTAAGGCTTGGCCTTTGTCGGTGCTCTTCCTCGAGAGCGTAATCAACATGTCTCCGGCGTTGGTCTTGTGTACTTCGTCGACCGTATCACGGACCTGGTCTTCAGGAACGTCCTGTTTAATACGCCGCAATATCTCGGCATACTTCGCCTTGTCTGCTGGGCGGATGATCAGCGCGTCAGGCCTGATCCATTTGTGCGGTTTTTTTCGCTTAGGCTCCGGCCTGGTCTTCTTTAGAGACTCTTTTAGGAGCTGCTCTTTGGCTAGCCTCCTTTTCTCTTTCTTCGTTTGGACATCTGTCCAAACATTCGCGTCTTTTTTCTCAGCATTCTGCTTCGTCAGGTTTTTGAAAGGACTTGGTTTCAAGTCCTTCTTCTTTGTCATTCTGTTATCTGTTAAGCCCGGGGAGTTTCGGTTTTTTCTCTTGATAGACTTGATGACACTTCCACTTGTTTCTTCAGCAACAGATTCACCGTCACCATCGCATCCGGTGTCCATTGATTCTCCTTCAATCTCCACAGCAGGTGGACTGTTTTTTCTCCGGAGTAAGACGAGGAGTGAGTCGTCGAGACGACTGCCACTCTTCGTCCAGTGTTTTAAATCTGCGAAGGGCGGTGACTACACTGGTCGTCTTGCTCTTTATCTCCTTGTGAAAGTTGACCTTTGATTTGACAAACTCATGCAATTCGCTGGTCAGCGTTTCGAGGCGTTCCAGTGCTTGCGTCCTCTTCATCTCAGCGCCTGCTTCGATCGCTGCTTGTTGGGCGTGTAACCCGTTCTCACTCATGTTTGTTTCCTTTATATTACTCATATCCTTTTAATATTACCAGCGCATCGTACGGAGAGGAGCGGGTTGTCATAACTAGGAACGGGTATACCCTCGGAGATAGTAGTACTCCTACCCCAGTTCCCTGGGGCCTAGTCGACACTTAGCCAGTCCCGGAATACACGGACGGACTAGACTCGCTCGAGGCGGTGAAGATTCCGATCTCTATCACTCACTGCGTACTTCCTGATCAAGGCCCGAAGTGGCTGGCTCCTGAACTACTGCTATAACTTACACCTCGGCAGAGCAAGCTCACATCAGCCTTAGCCGGTATCGTCGGAAACTACGATACAGGTTCCGGACACTCCCGGTGGGTCACAGCAGAGAACGATCTTCTTGTTGCAGCGTCAGATGGGATGACCTGCCCTCTTGAGGTCAGGTGGTATGACCAACCCTTTTTAAGGGGAGTTTGTTTCGAGGGGGTGTATTTTATTTAGCCCCTACCCTCTGTACCCTGTTAACTAAGAGACTCAGTCTCCTAGTATCATCCAAGGACAGCGAGCGTTCTCCAATTCCCATGGAGACGCGCCTGGTAGCAGTTTCTCTTCTGCCGCAGGTGTGTGTGTGTGTGTGTGTGTGTGTGTGTGTCAAAATCCTATGGAAATAGCCACCGAAAATGACCGGGGGGGGGGGGGGGGGGGGGGAGCTAGGGGGAGCTAGGGGGGAACTAGGGGGGAGCGCCGCCATCTTTGAGTTAGAACCGGCATATATACACTACTGTCATTAAATACGCCTGACGCGCCGAGCTGCGTCTGTTGGTTATTTCACGAACTGTCGGACAGCAGCGTGTAATAACAAATGAATACATTCGGGATCGTACGATATCCTAATTATTGTAACCAACGGACGCAGCTCGACGCGTCAGGCGTATTTAATGACAATCGAAGATCTGGCATTGTTTCGCGCTAATTTCAGCAAACAGACGCTAAGATTCGCTCAAAGCATCACCAACCGAAATCATAGTTCTACCCAAAACTTTCACAAAATCAAGATTATTGTCACGTTTATTCGTAGCATTACACGTATTTTTAATCGTTTAAATATTCGCATTACGTTTTTGATCGTCAAGTTACCGTGAAGTGTTGTGAGTGTTGTTGATTTTACACGTTCAACTGTAGCGTAGTTAGTTGTTGAAGAATATTTTTATTTTACCACTAATTTTACCAACGTTGAGTTACTGTAGCTGTATTGTTAGAATAGTTGTTGCTAGAAAATTAGAGATTAAGATGGACAGGGACGTGCGGACGACCAGAATGCATCGGATACTAGCGGAGACCGGGAACAACTTTACAGGATCGGCGAGGATGTACCGAGAGCGATTCCCGGAGGACGGGCAGCCACCGTCGAGGCAGTCCTTTCGAAGGTACGATGTTCGCAATGAAATAATTTTCAGAATTGCATAATCGTGTTAATTTGCACTGGAACTCTATGCAGCTTGCGCGCATTGCCCTGAATAATATATTTTAAACATTTATTCGACATAACTGTCGGCTACGTCAATTTTTTTCCTGTAAGAAACCGATGCTTGTGAAACTTCGCAACAATGTATGATTCGAGTATGCGAAACTTCATCTCTAGGCTGGCGGCAACGGAGCAGGAGCACGGCGTGCTGTAGCGGGCACGAGAGCAGCGCATCAAGCCGGTGCGGGATGGCCATGTCCGAGCAGCGGTGGAACACGCCGTCCAGGAAAACGGAAGACAGAGCCTCAGACGCCTCGCGACGACACTGCGTACGTTTCTTTTTTCTTCGTTATATTTTTTCTCAATTTAATTTATTCTGAGATGTACGTATGGGGCATTCCGTGCCAAATTCGCTAATTTCAACACTCTCTATTATTGGTTTTCTTGAATTTTTTTGACGCAATAGTGTCTATAAAATTGCCAATTGCCGTGCAACATTTTTCCGTGTATCCGCGTCGGGGTGAAGAATATCCAAACCTTTTCCAGGATCTGTGAGAACGCTAAAAAATTCAATTTCGTGTTTTCATCAATTTCAGATCGACCCCGTGATTAGATGATTTTTCAACCCTTCAGGACATGGGTGTTTTGACTGCCATTATTTACTCTGGCCATGAGAAAAAATCTCATGGCTTCTGCGCATGCGCTCAGTATATTTTAAATACAGCTTTCTTAAGAAAATATCATTTATTTATAATTTTCAATGTTTTTTAAGGTAAAATAATTGCTCAAATTTATTATTAAAGTAATATCAATTAAAAAAAAAATAATAGAAACAAATATTATTATTGATTATCATTTTATTGTGTTACTTGAAAATAAAAGTAGTAGTTATTTTATTTTTCAAGATTAACAGTCCTCTTAAGTAATAAATTGCACAAAAATTAAATCTTAGTACATAAATGTCTTTGTAAGACTTACAAATTACCAAAATGAATTATAATTATTAAATAAATTAATAATTTGGTAGTAGACTAGCAATTATTACATTAAAATCACGTTTACATGGACTAGTCATAAAAGTATAATAATAAACACTGGGTGGGAATTATAAAAATTAGTAACACATTTGTGAAATTTTTGAAACAAATAGATAATGTATGTCATATAGTTCTTATCAACACTAATGAGTCACCATCATCAAAAGTCAGGGACATTGTGGACAGAGAAGAGTAGTATGTTTGAGGCAAATAGTCAACCCACAAACAGAGCAAGATTTTTTTGAATAACTATTTTTTTGACGTGGACAAAATCGACAGACCTGCCTTGTTGAGTTAGTTTCAACTGTTTGAACCTGTATGTTGCCCACTTTATGTATCGTGTTTCTTAGATCAGCTGAGAGATTTGGTACTTTGCTTCGAGTAACTAGATGTGGTTGAATCAGCTGTACGCTCAATTGTCTTAAAAATTTTCGACGTTCCATTTTCTCTTGTGTATTCTGCGACCAAATAATCTGAGCATTTACTGCAGCAATGTTTAAGAAAGAAAAAAAAATTACCATAGGCCACCTGTCCGTTTCGCGTGCTACAGAATAGTTGGCTTTTAACTCGTCGACAACGTCAACATCTTCTTTGGTCATATTGTAAAAAGTTAATATCTCAGGCTTTAGTTTGAAACCAGAATCTTTATCAATTTCAGAGTTATGATGAAGCGTTGATAACAACAGTACATTTTTATTTTTTTTTGGGACATACGAGACAAGCGTACAATTAGTTTTGAATAAAAACATACTTCTACAAAGATTTCTCTTTTTCACATCTACAATTTCAGGTGGAAGCTCTCGTTTGTTTTTTCGAATAGTTCCAACAAACGTTGTTTTATGATTTTTTAAGAGATCTTCAGCCAATTGAATAGACGTGAAGAAGTTATCACACGTTACGTGTCTACCAGTCCCAGATATAGGTGTTATTAATCTCTTCACCAAATAAAATGATGAGTTTGGTTGGTCATAAGGACCTGGTGGCTGCTTGCCGCAGTATATCTCCATATTCACCGTATAAAACGACTTAGAGTCTACTAAGGAATAGATTTTAATCCTATACCTTGAAGGCTTACTAGGGATGTACTGTCTGAACTTACACTTTCCTCTAAAGCCCTCGAGCATCTCATCAATCGTTGTATATGCGCCAACTGAATAATTTTCTGCACATCTTTGAATGAATCCCGACGTAAGCTCACGAACAGCAGCAAGATTATCCGTTTTTTTTCTCTCTTCTCGATTATTACGATCATCAATCTAATAGCAGCCATGAGTGCACGGAAACGATTCAAGCTCATAACAGCTCTGATACAATCCGGAGCAGTACCATCTAGAGTCCAAAATTCTCTCAGATTTAAATGTGATGCTTTGTACAATCCAAGAACATAAAGTAATCCAATGAAGGCATGCATTTCTTCAATAGTAGTCGGGTGTACTGATGAAGTGTCTTGATAGTTAGGCCTTTTCTTTTCCAAATACATATTTGTAAACTTAACTATTTCTTCCACACAGTGTTCCGGGAAAAATAATTTCCAACAATCTAATGGAGTTGTAGTTGACTGCGCACTTTTTTTTACGTTGGGCAGACGAAGTACAATGTTGTGTTGAGGAGTTTTTTTTTTTTTGATTTGGAGGTTTTGTAGACCACTTAGTTACTTTGTCTTTTCCTAATAGCTTTTCTCCATCTTCTTCATCTTCGTCACTGTCATTATTATCACTACCACTATTATTATTATTATTATCATTATTATTGTTGTTGTTATTGTGAACATCGGAATCATCATAAGATTTATCAACGTCGCTATCAGAATATTCTGATTCACTAAGTTGCTCTTCAGAATCGTTGAACGCTTCATTATCATCCTCGCTGTTTGAATCGTACCCATTATCAGTAGAATCTACTTCTCGTTCGCATTGTAACCACTCTGCTTGGTCTTTTCTTGTTCTTCTATTCATCATTTACAATTTTTGACTGGAAAAAAATAATATAAATGTACAACCTTGAATATTCACAATGCAAACTAACTTAGATCTAAGTACTCATAAAATGTATTTGTCAGGGTTATATATAAAACAAAAACATTGACTTACGTTTATTTAACACCTTTTAATAATATTCATTTAATGAATATCAACAATTAAATTATAAATTTTACATTTTTAAAAGCAGATAACACAGCACAACATTGCACAATTATTCTTTAGGTATATGTATCATGTAAACAAGTATGGCGGACGCATACTACGGAACGACCCGAACTAGGCCGAAAAAAAACGAAAGCTAAAATCTCTCACCCTTTATTACTCTGGCCATGAGAAAAAATCTCATGTTCTCCAAAAAATTATTTTTTCTCGCAATTTTGATTTAAAAAAAAAACAGTTTTTAGTGAATGTGTATCTAGAAAACTAAATTATAGGAAGATACAAAAAGTTTCAAGTAGTCTTTCCATTTGAATTTTAAAAGATATTTGAGATCTACGTTGAGCATGAGAGAAAATCTCATAACCCATGTCATGAAGGGTTAAATATTGCTTCCGGCGTTTCCAGAAATTTCCAACTGACCAGAATTAACCGTATTTTAGTTATTCACATTAAAATCAATGGTGCGCGGGCAACCTGAACTGTTCGTTTCATGCGAGGGGGAAATAATTCGAGATTTGAGTAACACGGTAATTGTTTGAGTTGAATTAATCTGAATAAATTAATGTAGTTAACTTGATTTTCTTATTTGAAATCAATTCTTTCAAGTGAGGTAGATTCATATAATTCAACTTGATTCGTTTCAATTCATAAATTTTAATTCTTGATAATTCACACTAATTCAAGTGAGGTTGAAAAGTTTTGAATTCGTTCTATCGCATTTCCAATTAATTCGAATTATTTTTCTTAACTCTACTTGATTTCACATTTTTATATAATTTTTACTCTCTGTAAACATATAATTCTGGCATGAACCCAAAGTAATTTGAATACACTTGATTTAATTTTCCGTAATTCAGTTGTGTCTCAGTTAATGCTCAACATTTCAGTTGAATTTAGTGATTCAGTTAATTCTCATTAATCAAGTTATTTTACATTCATTCAGGTGAATTGTAATTAAGCCGAAAATCTATTGACTCGTCAGTTCAGCGAGATATTTCCCCGTCGGTTTGATGCGAAATTTTATTACCAAGTCATACCTCGTTCTGTTGGGTGAGATTTATTAGAGACGAAACAATTCTGGACACAAATTCAACGTATATTTAGGGGTCAATGCGATAATTGTCTCTTCGTGCTTTCTAAAAGAAGTAATTAATTCCCTACAGCGGTTCCTCGAGAATCCGTGAGAAAAATCGCACGTGAGCTGAACCGTCCGTTCAAGTACCAGCCGGTGCAAAAGCTGTGCCCAGGTGATGCCGAACGAAGGCTGACGTACTGTCGCTAGGGACTGGAGCGTCTGCAGGAGGATCCCGATTTCTTCAGGAACGTGTGCTTTACGGACTAAGCGCTGTTCACGAACCTCGAGCTCGTCAACAAGCAGAACTGTCGTTGGTGGGCTCCGGAAAACCCACACTGGATCGTCGAACAGGACAACCAGCACCGTTGGAAGCTCCACGTCTGGATTGGAGTATTACAGGACAGGATCCTCGGGCCCATTTTCCTCGACGGAAATCTGACGTCTGCCAAGTACAGGACCGTACTCACTGAGGAACTCCCCCGCCTGATGGACGGAAACCCCATCCGTATGGACCAGGTTTGGTGGCAGCAGGACGGGGCCCCTGCTCACAACAGTAACGCGAACAAGGCAATCCTGGACGCCATGTTCCCGGAGCGCTGGATCGGTACGAGAGGTCCGGTTAGGTGGCCAGCGCGCTCACCAAATCTTATCGTCTGTGATTTCTGGTTCTGGAGTAGAGTCAAGGAAATCGTCTACGAACGGGCCCCCACAACGAAACACGACATGCGCCACCGCATCGCCGAAGCGTGTGCCGCTATTCTTGTTAGGGAGATGCAACGGGTGCGAGGGTCGATCCGGAAACGGCTCGCACTCACTGTCCAGCAGAACGGAGGGCACATCGAGCATCTCCTCAGGCAACGGAACCAGGAATAAAATGTGAGATATGATTCTTTTTACAAATCTTCAATGATTGACAACGCGAAACTGTCACGAATTATTATTATTGTTATTTAGAGGGTTAATAAAAAAATCCTCAGATGTGTGAAAATAATATAACAGAAGTGGTGGGACGTCAAAACTCTCTTTGTTTGCTACCGCACACAAAACTGTATCTGATGTTTGAGTAACATAGGAATCGTTATCATCGAAAAGGCACCTCGTATTTTTCTTATTGTGCTGTTTAATGTTGAAAATAGGTAAGACGATAGTCCCGTGGGGTCTCGAGGATAAGCAAGGTACGGCTATCGGCGGACACGAAGAGCTGGCAAAATCAGACGTGAAATGCCAGACAAGTTTCTTTTTATTAAACGCTCGTATTAAACACTACAAAACTCTAATGATTGATTCCACCGGCACACAAAAAAAATTGAGTAGAATGTGCATTTGACCGGACCTACCTACGGGTACGTATTTTGGTCCGCTGAATCTGAATTCGAGGTCAGTTTGACCCCTACACCCCCAAAATTTCGAGAAAACTTCGAAAAACCGTAAAAATGATGAAAATCGGCAGTTTTAATGATAAAAAAATTTTTTTTGGAACTAAACTAAGCGTGATTTTCATGTATTTCGATCTGCTGAATATGAATCGAAACTTTATTGAGACCAAGAGCCATTTCAAATGTAAAAAAATCACACAAACCCTCCAAAATTCCGAAAAAATATAGTTTTCATGATAAAAAAACTTTTTCTGGTCCAATTCAGATAAAATTTTATATCTTTTCATGTCTTCAATTCGCATCTTAATTTTTTTAGTCTATTCACCCTCTAAAGCTGGAAAAATTCGAAAAAATTGTAAAAATTACCATTCATAACAGAAAAAAAATTGATTGAACATGATTTAATGCCTAAAATAAATACTCTATAACGTTGATATATCTAATAACTAGAAATCTGTGAAATACACAAGACATAAAAAGATAGAAAGAAATGATTTTTACGAATCCTAAACTTTCCTTCGTTTGTATCGCTCTCTTTTATCCTCAAATGATCTTTGTAGTGGATTCCTCTTTCGTTTACGATTTTCTTCGGGTACTTCTCTTTTTAACATCCAACAAAAATCTGCCATCATGTTAACACTCCAATTTCCTTGGTATCTATTCTCCATTTCACTGATGTCTTGGTGAAAACGTTCTCCCTGTTCTTCACTATAGTCTCCACAATTTTCAGGGAAGTGGTCAAGATGAGAATCTAAAAAGTGTAATTTGAGATTCATTAAACAACCCAAATTTTTGTAGTTTTCCAGCAATGCGTCAACTAAAGTGCTGTAATCCTCACTTCTGTTATTTCCCAAAAAGTTTTGTGAAACATTTTTGAAGCTTACCCAAGTTGCTTTTTCTGTGTCGTTCATTGTTTCTTCAAAATTTGCATCCTGAAATAAAGATCGTATTTGGGGTCCATCAAAAATTCCCTCTTTCAATTTCGCATCACTTATTGCAGGGAACTTTTCTGTCAAGTATGCAAAACAATCACCATCTTTATTCAGAGCTTTCACGTACTGTTTTATGAGTCCCAACTTGATATGTAGTGGTGGCAGCAAATATTTGGAAGACTGAATTAAGGGTGGTCGTATAACGTTATGGGAACCTGGATTCAATGAAGATCTTGATGGCCAATCTTTCTTGACATAGTGATTTTTCCGGTCTCTGCTATCAAAAAAACATAAATAGCAAGGATATTTAGTGAATCCCGATTGCTGACCTAAAAAAAGTGTTGCGATTTTGAGATCTCCACAAATTTTCCAGTTATGCTCTGAATATTTTATTTTTCCCAATACAATCTGTAAATTTTCATAAGTTTCTTTCAGTTTTGTCGAATGAGCTATTGGAATCGGCGCAAATTCATTCCCAATATGAAGCAAAACAGCTTTAAGACTTCGTTTCGATGAATCGATAAAAAGTCTCCACTCATCGTCCTTATACGTGTTCGGTTTCAATTCATCAACTAAAGCTTTAACATCTGAACAGTATACCACCGAATTTTGATCGTCGTTCATAAAAAATTTCCGAAATTTTTTTCCCCTATTTCGATAGAATGTCACTGATACACCTTTAGCCAAAAAATGCTTTTCTTTCAACCTTGACGCAAGTAATTCAGCTCCATCTTTCGGTAAAGCCAAGTCTCGAACCAGATCATTAAGTTCTTCTCGGCTTAACGTTTCAGGGTCTTTTGTTTTTCCGCCAGGTAAATACTCTTCATCTTCTGAATGATCTTCTTCCGAACTTTCTTCAACTAGCGTATCGTCTTCTTCTACATCCATTTCTTCGACCGTATTAACTTCCTTGACAAATTCTATTTTTTGTGGCTTAATAGCTGATGAAACATTGGCGTATACAATTTTCTTTTTTGTATTCCAGGTGAACCCGGAAGTATCTGTCATACAGAAATAACAATTCTGTAGACCAGTTGGTGAAGACCATATCATTGGTATTGTGAATTTCAAGTTTTCCTGTTTCTTGTTTTTTTTCCACCGGATTAACATCATGTTACATCGACTACAAATCGTATGTGGAACCCATGCTGAATCCAAATTAGTAATTTGGAGACCAAAACATTCTTCATAAATTTGTTTGATCTTATCAGACAACGATCTTCGATTCCTTTCCAAATTGTATTCTCCACAAATGTAACAAAATGAATCAGGACTTTTATTACACAGATGAGAATTACTTCTTGTAATAGTATACTCTCCAGTAGCCAAGTTTCCCACTTCTAAAGAGCTGCAGTCGCTTGATGACGACGCCTGCGGGCCTGCTTTCTCACCCTGACCAGACGCCGATACTGGGTTTCCGAATCCCTGCATCGTAAAGTAGTTATCACTTGTACCTGCCATGACGGCACACACGCCGTTAACCCAGGGACTCTGCCAGATGGTTCTGTTGCCCACCGTCACCACGTGGAGGCGCCCTGGTTACAGGCACAAGCAATTAAGTCTTCAGAAGTTGAAAACGAGAATAAAAAAACCAAAAAAATTACTTTTTTCGGAATTTTGGAGGGTTTGTGTAATTTTTTTACATTTAAAACGGCTCGTGGTCTTAATAAAGTTTCGATTCATATTCAGTGGATCGAAATACATGAAAATCACGCTTAGTTTAGTTCCAAAAAATTTTTTTTATCTTCAAAACTGCCGATTTTCATCATTTTTACGGTTTTTCGAAGTTTTCTCGAAATTTTGGGGGTGTAGGGGTCAAACTGACCTCGAATTCGGATTCAGCGGACCAAAATACGTACTCGTAGGTAGGTCCGGTCAAATGCACATTCTACTTAATTTTTTTTGTGTGCCGGTGTTCTTATTGCGAAGAAATTTGAGCTTCAGCGTTTCTGTAATGCGAGAATGGTGTCACGAAAATCGTAAAAAGTCGAGTGCACATTCGTTTGTTTTTGATGCACGTTAAACTGCATCTGTAGTTTCAAAAATGTCAAATCTAATTTTATCAAAATATGTGCCTCGTATTTTTCTAATCCTCATATTTGATTCTCAAAAACAGATGCGACGACAGTTCCGTGTGGTGTGGACGACAGCTAGGAATGGCTTTTGGCGGACGATAACACAGAACGAGACCAGAAGTGAAATGCAATACAAGTTTCTTTTTACTACAGGCTCGTATTGAATACTTCTGAACTCTAATGAATTTTATTGCAAATAAACCTGAGTTTCAGCGTTTCTGTAACGCGAGAATGGTGTCACGAAAATGGTGAAAAGTCTAGTTCACATCCGTTTGTTAGATTAAATTTTATCAAAATATTTGCCTCGTGTTGTTCTAATCGTGAGATTTGATTCTCAAAAACAGGTACGACGACAGTTCCGTGGGGTGTGGACGACAGCAAGGAACGGTTTTTGGTGGTGGTTTTAGTGGGTATTCCGTAAGGCGAGTCCCACACTACTGGGAGTGACGGTACCCTACCTAGGGTGGTCCATAAAGGATTTCCCCACCGATTTGGCCATACGCAATGAAAAAAAAAAAATAATAAATAAGTAAATGAATAAATAAATAAATGAATGATTAAACGAATGAATAAATGAATGAATCAATGAATGAATCAATGAATAAATAAATGACTGAATCAATGAATAATTAAATGAATGAATGAATGAATGAATAAATAAATAAATAAATTAAATAATTAAAAATAATTATATGTACACGCACGAATACAGTATCTCAGATCACGTCGATTCAGAAATTTAAACTTGTATGTCGAGGTGCTGCACTCGTGATCTGTGAAAAAATACACCATTTACAATAATGCTGCGTCCGTTTCATAATGCATTAAATTTTCAGTAAATAATGCATCAATTCAATGTCTCCAACAAAATGTTGTGTAGCTACATTATGAAACTGCGACTACAGTCGCAATTAAAACAAAGAAACGAATAAATGCGTTAATCAAACGAAGTCATGGAACACTTTACAAATTGTCCTGAAAGTAACAGCACCGAGTAGCGGAAAACGATCTGTTGGTAATACTTTTACACTAAATTGTCACTAATTTTGATAAGATAATTATCATTTTTAAATTGTCATCAAGTACGGTTAAGCATAGGGTACGACGTGTGGGTTGACAATGTGCAAATGGCCGCCGTCACCGAGATTATGTACAAGAGTCGGAAAGAAACGAACCGAGCACTCTTCAAAATTATCTTAGACAACGATAGTTTGACAGAGATGAGTCCAACCGGGAAAGGCAAACACGAAGCAATGCCGGAGAATATTTATTACGCAGTGAAAAGTAATTACGCATTATTCAATGTATGAAATGTAGCGGGCAACATTGCAAATATTATGCCCGCGTCCCGGTAAATTTCAGCATTCGTTGAAAAAATTTTCAGCGAGGTGGACGGATTAACACACGAGGAGTATCGAAGGTGCATAATTCTGTTGTGCAATACTATTCGCGATCCCAAAAAATAACGGATTCCCGAATTTACGCATTGTACATATTTTGAATGAAACAAAATATTTCATTGCACATGTAAAGACTAATCAAACATTTGTATTACCACATCTGTAAGGAATTGTATAGAATTAAGTATCAAATCTCTGCATCGGTTTACAAACTCAATATTATTTTGCTAATTATTGTCATTGACGAACTGTCATTGAATTGAAATGGAAAGTGAAGCGTGGCGATCGCATTTACGAAAAAATACTGTCTTTGTCGCCCGCGAAATGGAAAAATCACAGGTAAAAGGTAGATGAATCATAACCTGACGATTATTCCTTCATGCTTCTACTTCTGTCATAACATCGGCCATACTTCCTCCGTCCTTTAACATAACTCAGCATGTCGTGCTTCGCACATACTTCTGTCATCTGGATAAGAATAGTACGATTTTCGTATCGAAGTAGAGACCAATGCAAGGGTTTCGTTCTAAACAAATGCGAGTCATTTCGTTCTTACGCATTACGTATCAATTTGTCGGACAATTAACGAAATTCCAAAATGCAACGGCATATTTTCCTCGAAAATGTAGTGTATTGTAGTACGTATGAGAGCGGCACGCGGAGCGAACAAGCTGTCATGTATAATACACACACAGCTAAGTTGGTATGATGAGTGATGGAGTATGTGTGTGCGTATGTGTGTGTCGGAGCACGCCGTGCTCCGATATAGAAGAGACTCACTCTTGTGCTAGTCGCGCTACCGCACGCCACGGTTTAGGCAAACCGATCGAGTATCCTTTGCACATACTACGCATTTGTAATACTTCTATTAATATAATAAACCATTATCTCTTTATCATTTAACCTAAGTGTTTCACTCATTAATCGTATTAGTTGAATACATCACAATTGGCGACGAGGATGTCTGATGTTGGAAAACGCGCGTGCAAGTGATAAGTGAGAGCACGTGTTAGAGAAAACAGGTTGTACAAAAGAACAAACGGTGCGCAATACAGAGTCAAAGGTGAAAAAAAAAAACCGAATGCATGTGCAGGCTTACGAGGCACGCATATAACGAAAACTTTGAGGTTAAGAATAAAGTTTTCATCACGTTTAAGTGTGAATGCAGTGAACAAGATAATACTTATAAGTGACTTAACCTTTAAATGAGTGATAACAAGGATACAGAAGAGAAAAAGAAAGTTGGATGGGTATATAATTTAAACGCGGAACAATTAAAAAACGAGTTAAAGACACGTGGCATCCCATACAACGACACCGAATTGTTCGAGAATCTCCGAAAAAAGGTGGTAGCTATCGTCAAAGAAGAAATTTCGGCGGCAAGCGCGAAACAGCCTACAATCACGAACGCGGAAATAGAATCGAATAAGACCACGAATCAAAACAATCAACAAGACGATACATCGGGTGACGACGCGTCTTTCTTTTCGGTGTCCGACTCTGATACAGACAGCAACATGTCGAATAACCAGGCAAGGTTAGAGTTTTGTTTGGATACAAGTGACTGGGAAATATTCGTAGAACGCTTAGATATTCGAATTAGTACGAAGAAAGTAAAAGAAGAAGACAAGGCGGGAGAGTTACTCTCGCGTCTCGACGACGACGCATATAAACTAATAAAAAGCTTATGCGCGCCGGAAAAAGCAGCAAATAAAAGCTACGCGGATTTAGTTGAAATGATGACAAATCATCTTACGCCGAAGCCTTCCGAGTTGATGGAAAGATGCACCTTTAACCAAGCCAAGCAGAACATCAACGAATCAGTAGCCGAATTCGCGGCAAGGCTAAAGAAATTAGCGCTAAATTGCGAATTTAGCGACCTGCAAACCTCACTGCGAGATCAGTTCGTCGTTGGAATGCGCGATGATACAACGCGAGTTGAACTGTTTAAAACGAGTAAACTCACGTTTGACGCTGCATTAAAAGAAGCAATCGCAAGAGAAGCAGCGGTGAAAAACGCGTCAAGTGTAGCAAACACGCTCGAAAAGAGAAACACACAACGAGATATGTTTGCATTGAAGCAAGAAAGCAAGACGGCGAACCCATATAACAGCAGAAGGCCACCAAGCAAGCCGCATTTTGGAGCAGACAAAAGAGACGATACCCAAAATCATAACAGGCCGGACATCAAGTGTTGGTGCTGTGGCGGTCGCAATCACGTGCGCGCCAAATGCCACCATAAACATGAATGCTGCGGCTACTGCAAAGGGAAGGGGCATTTAGAGAAGGTATGCCTCAAGAAGCACGGAACAACGAGGGGCGGCGTAAACAAGCTGGTAGGGGACGACGGTGAACTACAGGAGGAGGAGGAGGAAGAGGAGCCGTCGCACACCAACGAGTTCTTCTGCCTCAAGACCGACGACAAAAGTATGTATGCGAGTGTGAGTATGGGCAATGAAAGCGCGCGCGCCGAGCCGATGTACGTAATTACATGTTACAATCAACGGTAAAGAAATAAATATGGAAATTGACACGGGCACGTACGCGACCGTGATTTCAGAAACCGAAAAAGAAAAATATTTTCGTGACGAGGTATTAACGGAAACAAATGTCAAATTGCATACATACGACAATAAAGTCTTACACGCGTCGGGCCTAATAAAAAACTTAAAAGCTGAATTCAATGGGAAGAAATGCACATTATATTGTTATGTGCTGCCAGGCAATGGTCCAATTTTGATTGGCAGGCAATGGCTTGCAGCGTTTGGATGCTGGCCATTAGCAATACAAAAGGAAAATACAAATACCACAGCTATTAAACTAATAAATGTACTAAAAAGCATATTCGCTAAATACGGGTTACCACTACATATGGTAACAGACGGGGGACCGCAATTCCGAGCAGATATATTCTTAGATTTTCTACGGGGCAATGGAGTTAACCATAGTTTTGCACCGCCGTATCACCCAGCGACGAACGGCGCGGCAGAAAATTTCGTTGGCACTTTTAAAAATAAAGTCACGAAAATCATCAAAGGGGGAGAGACGCCAGAATCGGCTGTAAACTTATTCTTATTCGATTATAGAAACATAGCACATTGTACTACAGGGAAAAGCCCTGCACAACTCATGTATAACAGAGACTTGCGCACTCGTTTTGACCTTCTGAGAACCAGTGTAGCAGCGCACGTAGAGAAAAAACAGCGAGCGCAAATAATGACGAAACCGGGTACAAGACAAAATGATGTGATTGTGGGAGACACCGTATTGTTTGATAACCATCGCGTTCGAGGTGAGAAAAGAGTAACTGGAGAAGTAATAAAAAAAGTATCTCCGTCTACATATGTTATTAGAGACTCTGATCATGCGTTAGCTAAGAGACACATCGACCAAATTGTTAAACAAAAGAAAAGTAATGTACCAATGCGTCGGTCTCCACGTCTAAACAAATCTTAAAAAAGGCGGAAAGTGTAGTGTATCGTAGTACGTATGAGAGCGGCACGCGGAGCGAACAAGCTGTCATGTATAATACACACACAGCTAAGTTGGTATGATGAGTGATGGAGTATGTGTGTGCGTATGTGTGTGTCGGAGCACGCCGTGCTCCGATATAGAAGAGACTCACTCTTGTGCTAGTCGCGCTACCGCACGCCACGGTTTAGGCAAACCGATCGAGTATCCTTTGTACATACTACGCATTTGTAATACTTCTATTAATATAATAAACCATTATCTCTTTATCATTTAACCTAAGTGTTTCACTCATTAATCGTATTAGTTGAATACATCACAGAAAATAATTTCGAACCGTAGTTTACTGTCCCCGGTTTCATCATTGCGTGAAAATAACGCTGGGTCGTGGCAATATTGCGCTCATTGTTACTACTAGAATCACAGAAAAGTCGGCCACCCACGTGCTTTGTTGCCGCGGAAATATTCGACGTACGAAAGTAAATACACGGTGTCGGAATTAACCAATTTTCGCGCATCGTTCTCCAGAATATAAATAAACTGACCTAGAATTTTGCGATGAACAAGCAATACACTGTCAAAATTCGGGTGGATTCTGTTCGTTTCTTCAAATCATTTTTCTGTAAAATAAGAGTGATAAGCCTTTGTCAATAAGGCTGCACTTTGACAGAATCGGGTTGATTCGATGATCATTTTCGAAAGAATTGCAATTTTTGCGCTACATCATCTCGTCGTCGCCGCGTCGGCAAACGGTAATAGCGGGATCTTGATCGGCCGGATCGGCCACGCGTGAGCGTTTGCTAACCTCCGCGCTACAACGGTTGTCACTGGCAACCGATGATAACAAAATGCTTGTTAACCTCCCGTTATGCTGTTTTCGTGTTGATTATCATTGATAATTTTGAATGCGGACGTTTTTGTCACGCTTCTCTCAATACAGATATTTTGAAACTACTAATCTTGCTGCTCGCCTAGCTGCAAACAGAGAAAGTCAGTCCAACGAAACTCATCGCGCAGAATCGTCAATGACATATCGTATACCGCTACCTGGACTCGGGTGAAGTTGGCGCTGGTCGATTTTGCCAGATATTTCAATTCCACCTGTTCCGCCAGTTAGTACCGAATTTTCGACAAAAAGTTCGAATTTTGAGATTTATTTCTGGGTGATTGGTTTGACGAATCCCGGAAAATTTTTGATATCCGCACTCAGGATTTTGCGTATTTTCAGAAAAAAAAATTAAACCCTATTTTTAGTCCCGAAATCGAAAATTTTTTTTTCGCGCGCAAAAACGGTTGTTTTTAAAAAAAATTCGACTTCGCTATCGGAGAGATCGTCGCAAATCCTTTGAAAATCATGCAAAAAATTTCTCAAATTATCACACGGCTAGATTTTGGAGGGGCACCCTATCGTGGTCACCCTGTATATCGCATCTTTATCTCTGTCTTTCTCTTTATCTTGCAGTTGGTCTGCTTGAGCCACCTGGGCTCGTACCTTATTCTCTATTATCTCTTATCTTGTCCCTTTCTCTTTCTTATTGCAAGTAACTTCACGACTGGTGGACTATTACTTACGCATTGTGAATGACTATCGCTTTATTTTATTATCTTTCTCTTCTAGAATATCTAAATGTCTAATATCGCTGTATAGCAGCGTGTTCTCTTAAATGATCAATTCTCATCTTCATTATTGAGCATCACTATTTCGCTATACTTTTTCTGATTTATTCGTATCTGTTCCTGTACCTATTACCTTTGATTGATTTATCTTAGTGAGTGTACCGCGTGAGCGATTTTACATCGCCGCGCGGTCCCGCTCGTCGTTCACTTGACATTGGAGTATTGCGCCGTATCGCCTAACATCTTTTTCATTATTTTCTTCGCTAATACCGCTGATCGTAGTTGTCCGTGGTCTCTTCGGTTTGTCATATGTTGCATATTAATTCTCTTGAATATTATTTGCCTTATCTTAAATTATCTTTTATCGTACCGAATATTATCTCTCTTCCTATCGCACTTACAGCAAACTAGAGACTACGTATTATCTGTTATTCTCTATATCTTATAATAATTTTTTACTTGGCCTGTTTCCTTGCATTTACCTTGTAATTAATAATTCCCTGCCTCTGTTATATCGCTGATAATTCTGGTAATGTGATAACTATTATAATTTCTGTATTTCGAATGTTTCTTATAATCGCTTTTCATATTTTATGGTTCATTTGATCAATGCTTAATTTAAGTACCGTATATCTTTTCCTGTTCTGCCTGTTTATCATAAAACCGTGCTAATCATTACCTCGAATCATAGTATCGCGAGCCTACGCATATTTCCCGCTTATTTTGAAAACGCTCTGTTATTTGTTAAATCTCTCGCTTAACTTTTCTCTGGCTATAAATATTGTTAATGACCGCATCTATCTTAATTGTATCTCAATCTCTTCAGCTATTTACTTGTTACTAAATTCATCGCTTCTTAATCAATATATTCGATACTATTTCTGCTTCACCTGTTTCTTATTTTATCTATTGGATTCGACCCCGCCCCTCTACCATTACCTTGTCCATACTGAGCAAGCTGTGCAAAACCGTCGTAGAACCTGACCTTACCTTTACCTATTACCTTTACCTTTACCTTTATCTTTTTCTCTAATTATCTATTCTCTTTGACGCATGTGCGTCTGGCGCCCAGCAATCATATCTTTCCCTTATCGTATCTCTTTATGTCTAATTATTCAGGTTAGCGACTGCGCCGTAGGGTAACCAATTATCTCATTTCTATCGTTTTACCCTCAACACCAAAAATTGGTTATATTGTATGAGATGGTAATTTTAGCAACGCCCAAATTACCATATACAATTCCGAACCACCGTTGATCCGTGTAGATTAGTCTGAACGCGAGGCTCACCGAGAGCGCACCTGTCCACAAATCTTTCTTCAAATATAATAAACACATATATTACAACAAAAACCTCATGTTTGCCACATGTGTTGGTTGTCGTTGCCATGCATACGCCGGGATAAAACCACGAACTGGCTACATTGCGACCACATAGCTAGGTTGGTTTGGCCATGTAACCGCCATATAGTTGCCACCTGAGATTGTTACCCGGGTTGGTTTGTCGGGTCTCTTGCTCAATATTGGGTGTTGGGATTGTTCTGTTGTTGACGATTAGTGTTATTTTGGAAAACTCTTGAATCTTGGTGGATTTTCGGATTCTGGGGATATTGGGACCGATTTGAGCGGCACTTATCGTTTGAGTGGCCTTTGCGGCCACACTGCGTGCAAGTTGTGTTGTTGCGCTGCCTCGTTCTGCACTCTTGTATACTATGACCTGCCTTCTTGCAGTATCTACACACTACTAATGCGAAACGTTGTTCAGGACAATATTCATCGATGTCATCGGTTAATTTACATATACTACATTTTATATGGTTTTGTGTTTCGTAGTTAGTATCACGGTATGAGGCTAGTTTAAGTCTATCTGATAATAGTTTTTCAGTCTTGGTGGCCGTGTCTATAGCCATTTGTAGGGTTTGTGGATTCTCATGAGCTACTCTTATTTCTAATTCGTCTAGTAACCCTTTGATAAATCTTAGTCTTGCGGTCTCTTTGATATTTTTCTTTAGCACTTGAGCAGCACTGATAGATTCTGAGGCATCTATTGATTCGCACGCTTGTCTTAACAGATGTTTTATTCTAGCACCGTAATCTAGAACACTCTCGTTTCGCCTCTGTGCCGATTATGCGAGGTCTAGCTGGATATCTGGGAGGTGTTGTTTAGATGCGTAGGCCTGTTTCAGGCAGTCTAGCAAATCTCGAAGAGAATCCGGATTATCTGACTCTATATATTTACTCGCGTCGCCTTCGATTTTCGTGCGAATGAGTGTGGAGAATAAATTCAGTTCTCTGGCTGACAGCTTGTTTTGCGCATTCTACTTTAGTTATGAATTCGGATACGGGCATATCAGTGCCATTGAACGTGGGTATCAGAGCCAATGCATCTTTAAGAGGCAGGTGCGGAAAAGTGCTTTCGGTAGCCATGTTGTAAATTTTAATCTAGGATTTGTCGACTTACAAAGTGAAGATGAAGAGAAGGAATGGAAGAAAATGTTGCATTATTCCGTAAGGATGTTGGTCTAGAGATTTCGTGTCTGTAGGCGGTGATGACGTCGGTGTGCGTTGTGTTGTACTAGAAGTCGTGAAGAATGAAGATGTCGTTGTAGTAGCAGCAGGAGATAGTTTTTCAGCAATATCGATTTGGAGGTACGGATTTGTTTGTGACATTCGTGTGAATCAGAGATCGTTGATTGCGTTGAACGTAGAATATGGCTTTCAGAGTGTCTTCAACACTATCACACAGTGGTATTACTTTTGTATTAACATCACTGAGCTTGCACACTTTGGAACCGGTCTATCAGATAGCACTTCATGCATAGCACACACGTAAAATTGTATCACTGGATTTCCGGAAAGCGAAGGCCACCGCTGCCACCAATGTTACGTCCGTGAGTAGAGTTTACTCCTGAGCGAAATGAGTAACCTGGTTGGCTTCGCTTTTACGTTTCAGATCAACCGAAAATCAGGATGAGGATACAATAAACTTGAGTATGTTTGATATATCGATGATATGTTTATTGCGTGGAACTTGAGATACCGATAGGAATGAATTGTGTGGTGCGAAAGATATATAAGAAGTCTAGATGTGGAGTTGTCGAGAGTTAGAATAGAAGTGTCGCTCGAGACTTGAAACGTACGGGTGCAGAAAAGGTGTTACAATGCTAGAAGTAGGGAATGGAATTTGATGAGTAAGCGCGATAGTGAATAGCGTGAGACTACGTAGATATAAGAGGACAGGACAGAGACCATGAGATATGTAAGAACTGTGGGAGAGTTAGCGAGTAGGAAAAATAGAGAGAAGTGGTATGCTGGACGTAACACCCATAAAAAAATATTTAAAAACTACAAAAAATCAATTCTCCACTCTGAACTATGGCTCCAAATTTTTGTTTTGTGACCTAGAAATTGTTACTTTCGTAAAAAAAAATGATAACCGGCGTTTTTTTAGGACCGTAAAAGGGTTTGTAACATTTTTTTTTTTTTAAAGGATGATTGGGACGAAAAATCTGAAAAAAATGGTGGGTGCTTTTTTCAGGTTGTAGAATCATACAGAAAATAATGAAGCAAATTGGCAAGGGTCAGGGAAAATGTCCTCTCAGTTGTCATGAGATACCTCATATACATGTACACTCATAACCTTGCGTAGAGCCGACTTACATTTTCATTGATTCTGCAAATATTTGTTTACAGCTTAGACCTTGGCATAGCCCTCGCGTTCCACAAATTTATGGTTGTTTCTTACAGTAACCTCAGCGATGACAGGATTTTCAGAATTGTCTTTTTAATCTCTTAATGCCGCACAACGAAAATTTATACAAAATATTCTGACCACGTGGCCTGAAACGCTTCGCAAAACCGGTTCCTGCTTCCTGCAAGGATAATGGCTCGGGCGAGGCGCATGCGCACTATCGATAGAACCTTCGCGTCAGTGTTCAAATCCTACAGTTTTGTCTGTGCGCCTAAGCTGTGCGCATGCGCCCGATGAGACTAGCGTTCCCGCCACACTCGACGTTCCCGATTTCCGGCTTCCTCATACATCCACATGGCGAAGGACACAGGTGCGGACGGGCAACGGTTGGACGTCGATAGGCCGTTGACTCGCACAATGGCGTCTACTCGTCAAATAACTCACGCTCTCGTATATTATACTAGTAATCGTGTCAAAAAAATCGTGCCCGAAAAGTCAGTGGTGGACTTTCATCCGAAAAGTGAAACTGATTTTGAGAAAAAATTGAGATACAAAGTATGGTTTGACAGGTAGGAGCCTGGAGGGCACAACCTGTTGCTAAAAGCATACGTGCTATTGCTGGGCGGTAAGTACTACTACATAATTATAACTTGCACAATTTTCGGACCCAAAACATCATTTGCAATGAAGAAAAATTATAAGTACTATAGTATACAGCAAATAATAATAACGATAAAAAAAATATATATATACATGTATAATATATATAATAAAACGTCTTGACGAGCAGCGCACATCATTATCGAATCCGCTCAATCCGCGGCATGGGAAGTCTTGAGCCCCGGGGTATTGGCGGATCCGTTAAATTGATGAATCAGAGCCTCACGATCCACCCAAGTTGATATTTTCTAAATACAAACAACAACTGCCCGGTTACCGAGTTTACGCGTCCTAGTTCGAATCACCTCGTGGCGTCTTTTGAAAACAACTTATGAACATAATTAATGAATAATCAAAACATGTGCCAACAAAAAAAAAAAAAAATTAATCGGAGTACATTGGCACACATCACCTTTTGGTGATTATAGCCATTAATTCAATATAATAATATTATACGGAATCTAGGACGCTGTTGGTCTTTTCAGCCAAATACTGATATATTTAGAGCCAAATGATCTTTTGCATTTCCTCGCTACCTCGTGGTATATTACACACATGCCAACGTGTTGCATATGTGTATGTAATTCTATGATTGTGTGGAATGTAACAGAGAAAGGGAATCTCCGCGGCGTAGCGCCGGGCTGGCGAGTGGCGGGGAGTGGGAGGGGGGGCATACACACGTCCGTTGCGATGAAGAATATTATACTGTGCGTCGTGTCCATGGGTAATAGGCACTGTTGCCGATAGCGATGTTTGCAGCACGCGCTAGTGTTTGCTCGAGTTCTGAAAAGTACTGCGTCGTCAGGAACTGCAACCAGGGTGACTGATCGAGCATCAGCCCTCACATATTCAAACGAATTGACTGATTTGTTTTCGTTTAACTTCATAATGACGCGGTACTCTTCAGAACTCGAACAAACGCTAGCGCGTGCTGCAAGCATCACTATCGGCAACAGTGCCTATTACCCATAGAGGACCTGCGTGACCTTGGTGATTAGGAACTAGCGCTCATGGTGGCGAAATTTAGCATCTAATATGTGAGACAAATTGAATTTTATATTGGTCATCGTACTAATACATTTATAAAGTAATTATTAACTTTAAAAGTGTCAAACATCATTATTATTAAGAGTGGATTTCAAAAAATAAATGCCTCGGATATACGACAGTCATCGGATAAAAAAGGCGAAAATTTATTTGTAAGTAGGCATGTGAAAGATGATGAAGAATGGAAGTCTGGACTTACTAGTTTGATTAAAGCTAAAGTTAGACGTCAGACTAAAATTAAATTGCATTATGATGTTACACTTGATGTAAGTTTTTAATTAATCATTTTTTCGTTTATTATTCTTATAATTATTATTAATATATTTCATTCGAAAATTGTATTAAGGTTATATATTTTAATATTTTAGATTGATGTTAATCGAACTGTTATTGACAGGCAATGCAATTGCCCAGCTGGTTTGGGCAAACAGTGCAAACATATTGCTGCTGTCATCAATTTCATTAATTTTGAGAATGCTGAATCAAAGACAAGTCAACGGTGCCAATGGAATGTGCCTTCGGTGCCGAAGGATAGTGATAAATGAGTAAGATTTTCTTCTCTGCATGCACGATGTAAGGAGACTGTAGTGTGTAGATGTTATGTTTACCCTTTCAATCCTTTGCTTCCGATGAGAAGCCCGTAAGACGGCAATGCCGTCTAATAAATGAGATGCTGGTGTGCAAATCATTAATCTACGAGAGAATTTTGTTGAAAATATGTTAATTTACATATTACATACATATTTTCACATTACATATTTTCAACAAAATTCTCTCGTAGATTAATGATTTGCACACCCGCATCTCATTTATTAGACGGCATTGCCGTCTTACGGGCTTCTCATCGGAAGCAAAGGATTGAAAGGGTAAACATAACATCTACACACTACAGTCTCCTTACATCGTGCATGCAGAGAAGAAATTCTTACTCATACAAATCGGGCACATGAAAACAAATTTGAACTCACTGGTTATGAGACAAATTAATGACAACAGAGTCAGGGCGGCTAGGTGGTCTAGTGGAGTAAGTCTCCGGTAAAGCATCGCTAGATACCAGGTTCGATTCCTGGCTCCGTCGTTAATTTTTCAAATTCACCAGTTGTTCAAATTTACATATTTTCGATAGTGACAAATATTGTAAAGGACGTAAAATAAGCGACTTAATCCCAAAGAAAGCTCATCCAAAAGAATATGATCCGGTAGATTTAGATCATTTAAATATTATGTGTTCGTTGAGTAATATGTTGAAAGCCGCAAGAATGACAGAATCAACTAAAACAGCAAATTCAATAATTAGAGAATTAATAAATACTGTGGTGGATACAGTATGTGCTCGAAATTGCCTGAATTTATATGCACACTTTAATAATTATCATGCAAGTTTGCCAATATATTCTAGCAATGCGTCGTTTGAAAAAATACTCCATGAAACTTTTTATGATAATAACATTACTAATTCATTAGATCAACTAGATTATATTTATCTTAATACAAAAGGACAGTCTGAGTGTAAAAAATGGTATGATGAACGAGCAATAACAGTATCAGCTAGTGGTGCTCATGCAATTAAAACTTGAAGGTCTAAATTCAATGAACTTGCTGATTCTATGACAATGGAAAAAAAGATGAAAGGAAAAGGACTAAAAAATGTGTTACATGGTAAGAAAAACGAAGAAAATGCTCGGGAATTTTATAAAAAAAATAACTGAATATGATGTAGAAGAGTGTGGTCTAGTGATTCATTCTAGTCAACCATGGCTGTGTGCGAGTCCTGATGGAGTGATTATTGTAGATGGTACGCCTACAAAAATTTTAGAAATAAAATGTCCAATTTCTGTGCAAAATAAACCAGTAATTAATAAAAAAGGACAACTGACACACCCTTACCTAGAATTTAAAGACAATGATACAGTATATTTGCAAAAATCTCATGCATATTATACACAATGTCAAGAATTGATGTATTGTACTGGTCTTCTTGAATGTGATTTTTTCATTTAATATCCAAATTTAGAATATACTTTGATAACAATAGCGCGAGATGAAGTTGTTTTGTCGTCATTCATACCTAAATTTGAAAGTTTTTATGTTAATTATTATATTGAAAAGTTAATTTGTAAATATGGTATTTAAAAGTATAAATTGTAATATTAGAAGAATTTTAAGAAAGTTTTAAAAAGGCTAATTTCAATGTTATCATTTTTATTACATTTCTTAGAAAATTTTAATAAGAAAACAGAGTTTATAAACAAATAATTAAAAAAGTTATTACAATTGTAGTGTAATATAAAAATATAAGCTTGTTAAAATAATTTTATGTCTTTTACTCTGATTTAAAAATAGGTTTTTGTAAATTAACTAATACACAACATATGTGAACTATATCATCAATGTGTGGTAAGAGATCAATGTTAATTTTATCCAAAATGCTGTACACTTTGATCCTGGCAATACATCGTTCAACGTGGATTCTGAAACCTGCAATATTATAAGTTTTTTCTATTTCATCTTTAGTTAAGTGTCCATTATGTAAAAATGGAGGTGTTACAATGATTGCATTAGGTACATCAAGAGAATTTTTTATTCCAGGAAAACCTTTATCCGCCGTCACTTCATCACCTGGTTCTAGTAATTTTAAAAAATTACTATCATTAGTAATAAAAGGGTCACTAGATCTTCCACCGTAACACTTAGATTTAAATGATAACATTCCTGAAGGTGTAATTCCCAGTAAAAATTTCACCGTGTATCCTGATTTATAATCAGAATACATGTGATTTCGTATTAACACGAGACTAGGTTGTTCGGACTTAACACATTAACGACCGGTAGCCTATTAATAGGCTTTTCGTCGCCAACGCTTACCGACCGGTAGCCGATTAATAGGCTTTTCGTCGCCAACGCTTACCGACCGGTAGCCGATTAATAGGCTCTTTCTCGCCGACGCTTATCGACCGATTATTTTGTGTTAATCCTGAAGTTAATCGTTAAGTTATGTTATGTTGCTCAGTGACGTTAGTTGCGTTGCTTTGCTTTTTAACTTGCTACAGAGTTATATCGTTTGGAAAAATTTACCGTTCGCAATGACTGAAAAAAGTGACACCGGAGAGTTTTATTTAGATGATTTGTCAGACTGTCCTGACAGTTATTCAGAAAGTGATAGTGGTGACGACAGTGATAGTAGCGATATCATAATTCGGAGACGAAGGTGTGTATTGCCACTAACATACACTGATTCAGAGGAAGATGAAATAAATATTATCGAAAACGATGTGAATAACAATGAAAATGACGATGAGGTATGGTCGACGAACGACGAGGCAGTAATTCTGGAACCGTTCGAAGGCAGCCCTGGGATAAAAATTATGCCAAGTTCTCCAGAAAATATAATGGACAGTGTCAATTTATTTATTGGAAACGACTTTTTCGAACACTTGGTGATAGAATCCAATCGATATCATTACCAGGTCATGGAAAGATATAAAACTTCATCAAAACCAAAAAAATGGACTGATATCACGGTACCGGAACTGAAGAAGTTTTTAGGACTAATAGTTCTAATGGGACAAATAAAAAAAGACGTTGTATACGATTACTGGTCAACTGATCGAACTATTGAAACTCCATTCTTCTCACAAACAATGAGCCGAAACAGATTTGTGCAAATTATGCAGAGCTGGCATTTTTCGGACAATAACAACATACCGCACAATTCACATAGGCTTGCTAAAATCCAACCTGTGATTGACTATTTACGGCGAAAATTTACTGACGTGTATAAACCATGTCAGCAACTATCTTTGGATGAATGTATAATCCCGTGGCGGGGCAGACTCTCGATTAGGACGTATAATCCCGCAAAAATTACTAAATATGGAATACTTGTGAGAGTGGTGTGTGAAGCTGTCACAGGTTATATATGTAATTTTCACATTTATGCCGCTGACGGAAATAAATTGGAAGACACGGTCCTAACGGTTATTAAACCATATAAAAACGTGTGGCACGAGGTTTATCAAGACAATTATTACAATAGTGTAAAAATGGCTAGAATTCTCCTAAAAAATAAAATACGAGTGTGTGGAACCATTCGTAAAAATAGAGGTCTTCCTAAATCATTACGAACATTACGGTTTTCAAGAGGACAATACGAATTTCGCAGGAATGGCCAAATCTTGTTAGAAGTGTGGAATAATGGCAAAAGAAATGTGAACATGATCTCTACCATACATTCTGCACAATTGATGGAATCCACAAGCAGAAGCAAAAGATCAGCAGCCCTGATACAAAAGCCTAATTCGATCATAAATTATAATAAATATATGAAGGGCGTAGATCGCGCGGACCAATATCTCTCATATTATTCCATTTTCCGAAAAACAAAAAAATGGACAAAACGCGTTGTAATGTTTTTCATCAATTGTGCACTATTCAATTCATTCAAAGCATACACAGTGCTAAATGGAAAAAATATTACCTACAAGAATTTCTTGCACAAAGTGGCAATTGCGTGGACGGAAGATAATGAAACGGAAGATAATTGTACGGAACACGATAACAACCTGCCCAGTCCTGTACTTACAAGGAGAGCACCCATATTAGACCACCCCGGCAGACTATCGAATTTGAGGAAACACAAACTTATAAATATAGTGACAAGTGGTCGAAGTGTAAAACCACAAAGACAATGTAGAGTTTGTGCAGCTCATAAAAAAAGAAGTAGAACATGTTTTGTTTGTAAATTTTGCGAAGTTCCATTACATAAAGGCGACTGTTATGAACGATATCATACTTTAAAAAAATATTAACTATTTCCTATGTGTAGTAACCACTGTAATACATAAAATAAGTATAATTAAGCGTTACAGTATAACATTATTAGAATAAAAGATTTTATTAAATATACTTTTCCTATAATAACAGAAAGCAGACAATTTCATTTAAACACATAACACGCACAGACACCCCCGCGTGACACTCTAAACCAGAACAGAGCCGGCGCGAGAGCGAATCCGTGGCTGAGCGGCCGGTCGGACGTGCGTATACTGTTGAAACGCTAGCGGTCGGTAAAGTGTTAATTTCTGTACAGTCTATTATCACTCTACAATTAGGGTAATGTATTTTAAATGATGTTGGCATAGTTTCTTGTATGTCTTCTTTACTTGGCCAGAAAATAAAATTCCGAGTTTTTTGTGCTAGTACAGACAGCACATCGTAAAATATTCTAGAAATACATGTTGGATTAACATCAAAGAAAGTAGCAATACAGTCAAATGATAAACCTGTCTTGATTTTAATTAAGAAAATTAACAATCTTTTTCAAGGTTTATTTTTCTAAATTTAATTGGTGGTAACATATCTAAAAATAATTTAAAAACTTCTGGTCTTACTCCAGTTACAGCTACAAGTTGTTTATCATTTTTTATAGAATCATATCCTCGAAATCCTGACAATAAAATTGGTACGTCAGGTCTACTACTTTTATCTTTTGTCACTATGCCAGTTTTTAAATTATTAGTAGGTGATATTGTTGTCTGAGTTGAAACATTATTTGACCCACGACCAAAGTCACATGAAAAAATAAACTCATTACTAATATGTTGGAATGACACCACTTGAATTGATTTATTTGACGTTGATTTAGTGACAGTTTCATTTATATTTGTTGTTGACTGAAAACTTTCACATAAATTGTTGAATAGTTCTTGTTCATCACTAACACAAGGTGAAACTTCAGATACTGATTTTCTTTTTTTCCAACGATTAAAACGATCCAAGTTCACAGTTGAAGGCTCCTTACGTTTATACTTGGTTGGAAAAATTGTTGGATAATATGCTGGATGATGAGGATCTTCAGATTTATTTCCTCCAATAAAATGATGACTACATATTCTTGAGTTACTTGTAGGCTGCCATGGGGTACCATCTGGACTAAATAAAATAATTAAATTAATATCAGAATAAGCATATACTTATTGTCAGCAGATATACACTTACTTAATACGATTCACTGCCTTTATCCACTTTTGTCGACGTTCTAATAAATACGGTTTTGATGGAAACGAATAAAATTTTATATTCACATCCGTTTTACTGTAAGTGTTGTGACACATTACAACACAACAACCGGTGTTACCAGATCTTGGTTTGTTTTTAATATTTTTTTCACTCATAATCACTTAACTATAACTTAATAATCAATGTTTATTGCTTTAATATGGTCATTGTAAAATATTTAAGTCATAAATTTGTAAATATTGTAAAAAAATAATTAATAATAAATTACATGCTTCGTCAGTTACTACTAGAATACATGTTTACAAATAGCTTTACCTCATGTATGAACTCACAAAATCAACGAGAGAGGCGCCACTAGTCTCTACGCAGGTTCTCTATGGACACGTACGCATAGTATAATATTCTTCACCGCAACGGAAGTGTGTGATGTCCCCCCTCCCACTCCCCGCCACTCACTCTCCCGGCGCTACACCGCAGAGATTTCCTTTTTCTGTTAACATTCCACACAAGCATAGAATTACATACATATATGCAACACGTTGGCACGTGTGTAATATACCACGAGGTAGCGTGAAAATGCAAAAGAATCATTTGTTTTATTTGGAATTGTTTTTCATATGACTTATAATTCACTATCTTATATTTTATTTCTATGAGTTATATATTCTTTTTCAGTAATTATGAATTGAAACTTTCTGATTTGATTTCTTATCTTACATTATTTCCACCAAAAAAATGGTATAAAATATAAAATGAAATATAAGGATAAGAAAGAGAAAAAGAATGAGAAAGTCTCATGGACAGGCGGAATAATGCTTTTTTTTGTTTTAATAATTTATCATATTAGACAGTTCAAATAATATACAACATAGTGTACAAGTATTTTGTACTTTATATTTTTTACAATACTGACATTCATAGGTTTCAGTTTTCCATTCTGTGTAACACATTTGACAAATTTTGTTTCGATTACTGCAATAATATAGTGAAAAGAAAATCATTAAGTATTATAGATAGCGACCGCGGTGCAGCGGAAGCAACGAAGTTGCCGCGTCAAACTACCCAACTTAAAATACATGACCCATTCATCGGATGGGGGCATTTCGCCGGCCGACCGCAAACCCAAACCCAAAGCTCGGAAGAGAGCGAACACAACCAGTGAGGTGAGACGGACCTATGATGAATGGGATACGTAACCGTTTAATTTGTAATTTGGAATGGATATTTGAGCGGCTGGCATCAGTTAATGAAGCTATAACAATGGTGGGTGAATATATGCTGCTGAGATGAACACGTCTTATACGACCTTTGATCCACGTAGCATTTTGAATAGGTCAAACACAATTATAAATATTATTTTACTCATATTATAATGTTGCTGCAGGTGGTCAGGCGAAAGATAAATCCGCAGCCCAAGGATGTTGCGATGCGTGAAGCACACTTGGACATAATAAATAAATACGAGAAGTTCGTGCATACCAGGCCAGACTTCGCGGAAACCTCCGAAGGGGATGAAAACGCTGACGGTAAGAATCTGCGAACCCTATTTCTTGTACAGCATGAAATCATGTGATTGATTGGCTATCACAGAATATTACTGTACCTACTGCAATGTGTATATGTGATACGTGTTCTTTATGCCTACCAGGTCCACCTTCGATTCGTCTATTTGATTCTGAGGAGACGGTGGTCCTCGCAAAAACTTGTGATGCCGAAAGAGAATTGCCAATTGCCAGAAGACGATTGTTCGACGACTGTAACGAGAAAGATCAGGGAAACATGGCGAAAGATCGAGGTTTATCCGGGGACGGCGAACCAAGTGACAGCTCACCACGTGCGCCAACTTCTGAGGCACCGCGGCAAGGATCAGCATCGCGCCGATTGGCTCGCAGTATCACAGTACCTGACCTAGATTCATCCGAAGGAAAGGCATCTCTCACCGGATGTGGCCTTCCGACAGCTCGGTGCGACACGTCATCGCGAAGCACCAAGCGTCGTACACCTGTGTACGACAAGTCTCGGCTGAGACTTCAGTCCAGGCGCGAATCTCCGTTGACGCCGGATGCCAGTCCGTCACTGCCAGTCACCCGGCATCGTCGACCGAGTTCCGGCGATGAGAGTTTTTGTTTAAGCGATACAAGATGCAGAATACGAGCCAGTAAGGGTACATCACAATCCAGAAACCGTACTCCGCGCATGCGGGAATCAAGCCGCAATTCGTCGCTGACGCCTAGAAATCAGTCGTCCGACGTTGTCATCCGCCGCCGTCCCGTGGCCGCACTTACGCCTCGGATGGTTGCTCATGGTTTGCAACAACAGCGTGCTTTTGAGCCAGTCGTAATGAACTCAATCCGTAAGCGTGCTGACATTCCACAGGAAATGGTAAGTGACATGTTTCAAAATCGGTTAACTTTAACATCAGATTTTACAGTAATGTTCAATTATGGATTCCCAGTGGCTGACTTCTTTTTATCAACTTTTTGGAAGACGAGTTTCCTTTATACATGTATCTGATGGGTCATGGCTGGCGGAGCAGGTGTCAGGAAGAGCCGGATAAACCATGTCTATGTTCACTCACAGCTACCATCCACCAACCTCGAATTTTGCATAACATGACTCTTTATCAAATTATAATATCCTCAAAATTGATAATCGGAATGTTGATGATTTTTATAGGTTCAGCGCATCGTACAAATTACAAAAACCAAAGTGTAGAAAAGAAAATTATTCCCAAAAAAGTCAAGAAAAAGATGTGAGTCACTGGGAATCCATACTTAATTGAACATTACTATATACCTGCCTGCGTAATATCAATACTGACCGCACTGCATGCTAAATACTTGATAGATGCATATTATCGACTCGACAGGTACAGATTAGCGAAGGCATCACAATTAGTCGCGACGCGTGGGAAGTTATGTTGCATTAACCGGACTCTAGGTTCGTAAAGGACGTCGCTGTGCTCCTGTGGGGGGAAGATCTGCTTGCACAACGTTGCATAGACGTTCGGCGAGCCAATCGTTATTTAGTAGACGGAGAACCACAGCGTACGGAGTTAACGCCCGAAAAGTATGAAACAGTCAAAGTTTAGATGGGACCTGTAAACTTTATATTATGTTCTGTGCACTTTATTTGTCGCAATACCCGGGAGAAAATTTAAAAAAAAAAATGTGACCTGTGATTTACATCCAAAACAAATGTCAAAATCGGTCCACACCGACCAATTTGTAATGCGATAATTATGTAGCCGAGACCTATATTTCGGACGTTGACGCACGTGACTTGTCGGTCAAAGTCGTGTTCTAAACGCAGCGTCACGAAACATGTTTGTTCGATATTTTATTATTAACTCGAGTGCGGATACTGACATATGTACGCTTAATTGATTCGCCTGAGTACGATGCATCGAGCCGTAAGCTGCGCTGCATTCTAACCATAGAAATATATGACACCATTTTCTTATTTGCAGACTGCCTGTTTCACAAACTAACCGAAGCAGGGGTGAGAGGGAGACAGCGAGCTGCCCGAATCTCGAAGGTCTGGAGGTACATATCTAGCAAGATATACGATGTACGAAAGAGCAGGCACCTTCGACAAAGATTCGTACGTGCTCACGAATAATGCTGGTATACACTACAGTTGTATTTTTACTTTTGAAGTGTGATTCGTACTTATAATATGTATCCTAGTCTGATATTTATACGTGCAGAGTATTTATATGTCTTACTCGCGAGATTATATCATTTTTAAGTTTTATTTTTTATACTTATGGAGTTTCGTCGATTAGTTATTGTATTTGTTGACGAAAAAGAATTATTTATATTTACATTTGAGAATTCGTCGCGAAGAGTCACAGTTTTGACATGTGTGTAAAGCTTGTTGGTATGTGTACACATGCCCTATATGTGGATATATTTATGTGAATTAAATTTAATTCACTTGACCACTTAAACGGCTCGGCCGTTTTTTGCTGACATGAAATACAACATATCATATTGTTAGCGAGAAAAATTTACTAGATAAGAGTACAAAACTATGTCTCTTCGCGACGAATTCTCAAATGTAAACATATTCAATGGCACACGAAAACAACGATCTTCGAAATACAGGTGATGAGAGAAATGAATGACATGTAGTCAGGGCGGCTAGGTGGTCTAGTGGAGTAAGTCTCCGGTAAAGCATCTCTAGATGCCAGGTTCCATTCCTGGCTGCGTCGTTAATTTTTCAACTCACCTGAAAATTTCGAAATTGTATTCTTATCTGAAAAAGAATTATGTACGCTCCACTTTTTTTTCTGTTACTTTCAGTAATATGTACGTTTAGTACTACGCACAGTGTGTCTGACAACTGCTGTCGTCTTGCAAAAAAAAGCGAACCAGACACTGGATAGTAGATAGGTTATGAGAGTTCTCGATCCAAACATGGCGGCGTGCCCCCCTGCCCCCCTGCCCCCCCCCCCCCCCCCCCACCATTTCGATGGCCATTTTGATTTTTTCGATGGCGGCCATTTTGATTTTTTTGATGGCGGCCATTTTGATTTTTTGATAGCGGCCATTTTGACGGCGGCCATGATTTTTCTGATAGCGGCCATTTTGATTTTTGCTTAGTCAGACGAGTGGCCATTCACACAGCGGCCATTTTGATTTTTGCTTAGCCGGATGAGCAGCCATTTTGATTTTTGCTTAGCCGGATGAGCAGCCATTTTGATTTTTGCTTAGCCGGATGAGCAGCCATTTTGATTTTTTATCGTCCGACAGTTTGATAATATGATTTTCGCTATGACGTCATCAGCATGATCGACCGATTTTGCCGTCTGCCGAGCAGCCATTCAACCGCGGCCATTTTGATTTTCATCGTCCGACAGTTTGATAATATGATTTTCGCTATGGTGTCACCAGTATAATCGATCGATTTCACCGTCTGACGGTGGCCATTTTGATTTTTGCTCAGTCGGATGGGCGGCCATTTTGATTTTTATCGTCAGACAGTTTGATAATGTGATTTATTTCTTGGTCGGACGAATAGCCATTATGATTTTTCGCCGTTACCCGTTAACTTTCGCGCCAATAGTTTGCCCCAGGCGAAAAATAATATTTTCCACGTACTTCGAATACATTCTTTTGCGTTAATCGACCGGATGGTGGCATCGCAATAAGATAGACAGGTAATGCTGATGACGATCCGTAAACTTTTACGCTAATAGTTTACCCCCAGAGCGAAAATTTTACATTCGAAAAATATTAATAGAATTTATTGTAGTTATATATATATATATATATTTCAAATTACAGTTGCACTTAATGTTAAGTAAAGCCGGGGATGTTCGCCGCAATTAGATGGGTTGGGAATGTTGATAGCTATTCGTAAACTTTTACGCTAAAATGGCGGTTGGATGCTTTGAATAGATATTTTTTATTCATCAACAATTACATTCTGTTTTCAGCTTAGACATAATGGTGATGGATCATCATATTTTAAATTGCACAAATAACTTTACACACATCTCCATTATTCATGCAATAATAGTAATAATTAAACATACCATCTCAAAATTGACTTATACCAATTTTTTCACAGTACCACTAATTGGATTATATTCAACAATGCGATCATGCAAGATCATGCAGTAGGCAGAAGTGTGTGGGGGGAACGCGATGCTAGAGTCAAATTCCAATCGAATGTCGACAGGTCCAGTTTTCAATGTTTCGTTCTGCTTGGAGCAATCGATGGCGATAAGGGGGGCGCGGTTTATAAATTCGCGCTTCGATAGCAAAGGCTCAGCTTCTTTGTTGTAGTAGGCCATTTGAAACCGAACATACATGTCATAGAGAATGGCGTATTGATTATTGGATATATCAAGATTCATATTTCCGTAGGGATAGCACTGCGAGTTGAGGAAGAGTTTTACATCTCTGATCCGACAATGATCAAATACGCCAGCATTTTTCAGCGGCTCGTTTCTCCTTGCAGTTTGAAATCCTAGAACGACATATCTCGGCTTCTCAAGCTGCGTCGATGTCTTGACTGACCATATATGCCGCGTTGTTGACTGGAGCATCGGATACACGTACGTTTCCCAAGAACGAAAACTCATGGATATGGCGGGATCCGTGGCGATGTAGTTGAGTAGCTGGATTTTCGGTTTATCCGCCAGTTTGATGTATGGCAAAAACCACTCGATTTTATTGAGGGTGATTTTAAAGTTTTCCGTCGCCGCGGTCTGAATAACGGCATTCAAATCGGTGTTGGAACGTGTGAGAATTAACTCATGTTTAGCATTAACAACAACTCGGCAATAATCCTCGGCGAAGCCTAGCACATAATTGAACGGTAAAACAACATCGAAATTTCCATCAGCATCGGTTAGTTCGTTATCCCCACTTAACCACCCGGTATTTTCCAAACTGTATTGCTGGCCTGGACTCAAGGATACGTAACCCTTCATAGTGCTGGTGATGCCGACATTTTTATTCCGATCAATCTCTACACCGTTCAACTCATAGCAAACTTCCTCAAACAAGTGGCAAACGGCCATATTGATCAATTTCGTAACCGTCACCGCAGCCACGCCATCGGCCTTTGTGATTTTTCCATGAATGTGTAGAGAGCTTTTACTGGGCAGTAGACACAAGTCTTGATGTTGAACAACAATACGGATTTCATCGTTGTTCTGGAAGGTAGATGATGCAAACAGCTGATGAGCATGAATCTCAGAGTGCGCGATCGATTCGTCGAATACCACAGGTTTCTGTATTTCTATTATTTCTTCCGTGGTAACACACACGTGGGATACAACGGACACGAATTATTATTTTCCATAATTTCCACGTAATCGAAGACCCAGGCTCTGGAGGAATCGAGCGTTCAGCGGTGTCAGTCTCGCGGGTGGTGTAAACGTTGTCAGAGGTGTCGGGCGACTGATGATTTGTGCCCATAGCGTCTGACTTTTATAACTCTTACCCAACCTTCTCGTCTCAAACACGATCCCCATTATTTCAGTGTTTTCACGTGTAAACGCACAGTAATCGTTTCACCGCGAAAATTAATCAGCTCGTCGTCTTGATCAACTATTCTCAACTGCAAATGCTGTATCGACAGTACGGCGATTGGTAGGTAAATGATGCTGGCAGGCACTTCGACAATCTTATATCCTGATGAAATGGTTGGGAAAAATTCATGAATCGTATGAGCTCGACGCCCGTTTATGTACGCCGCAGCGGTTATGTTACACTCAACGCGTAAAGTATTAACCTTCAGTATAGCCACTGGTAATTCAGATTTATGAGTAACGCCTCGTGCTAGCTCAACCGCTTTAAATCCCAACAATCTGCCGATGGAATCTTTGGGCTGAAAGTCTACCACATGATTGCACGTGACTTCACTGTTCAGCTCGCTGTCGTTAGCTCTCAGACTGAGGGTGACGTCGGAGGGTAGCTCCTGACGCAGAAATTTTTCAATATCCCCAATTTCATAGCTCCCCGTGGGTATTGTAATGATCTCTCTGCTGTCGTCCGCCCGTTTCAGGTAAAATTTATTACATGTCTCATAAATATTGGGTATAGAATTGAATGTTAGGAACTCGACGAGTCCGAGAACATAGTTTTTCTCCGGCGATAACTCGATTGGGGGGAAATATTGGGCCTCCAGCACGGAGGATGTACCTGACAGTGTTAACGTCAACGATTCCGACATGACTGACGCTTGCTTCTGCCACACTTGTCTTTTTATAACTGTTCGCTGAGAAATTTGAGGCATAAGTGCCCGCAAATCACAGTATCATATTCCTGATACCTCTTATGATTATATTCAACGCTACCAACACCGAGATACCTCATCAGCTCCTTAGGCGGCTTTAAATCACCGAAACTATCGAAATACGCAACATGGTCGCCATTTTTCTTGTACGCAACCCAATGTGTCCCTGGGCCGTTTTTATCGTTAAGATTAATAATTGCGGATTTCCGCATTTTTGCCCCCGATTCAGGCAGATCATTCCGCATGAAAATACCGCGAAAATGCGAAATTTTCATATTTTCAGCATATTTGAGTAAATCAATGTTGGTGAGAGCTCGGTGTGGTAGCTGTATCAGTTTTTTGCCGGACGTAAGTACAGGCCCATTCCGCTGCGGTAGGGTCGCAGGTATAATCCCTTGCCCAAAGCAATCGCCTCCATTGTTGTATTGTGCCGTTTGGCCTCGTTCAACCGATGTTTGTTGGCACTAGCGTCGTTGACGGCTTTAGCTATACCCGCAGCACCACCCGCAAGAGCTCCAGTAGCGCTCAGACCAGCCAGAATTGGAATGAGAAACGGTAGGAAGCCACCAATTTTATCGGGCACAGGTATAACGCGAGGCATACGACCATTCTTCACAATCCCGCGTGCAGCCGCACGAGCGCCCGCCAACGCCGATTCAACGGCTTTATAACCCGGTCGCATGGCATCCTTTGCTGCTGTGATGATGGACTTAAGATTCACCGTTCTCTTCCGATGTTTATTCTTTCCACCTGTTCCAGATTTCTTCTTCGCGGCCGCTCTAAGTTTCGACAGCTTCGCAGCTAAGCCCATTCCGAGTTTAGATTTAGCTTTCATGGTGTTGGTGACTCCCCAGGCTACCGCCTTTTCGCCTACACTAGCGTCCTTGGCCAGGACGCGATTCCACGCCTTCTCAGCGAGCGCTTTATCGGCAAGATTTCTCGCTGCAATATCGCGATTCTTTGCGTATGCAATGTCGTGGTCTTTGCATGCGACATCCAGCGGATTGATCCCCAAATCGCCACGAGCCAACCTCTTGGCTAATTTCGTTCCAGGTCCGCAGTACTGATACCCTGGTACGTGCAATTCAACTGGAAGATGATTGATGATTTTATTTAACAAACCACCACCGCGTTTCTTCCGTGTGCACGTCCTCATAGTCGAGCAACAACTAACGTGACTTCTATAAAAAGGGGGGAATTTATATGCCGTCATTTCAGTTCTCGTTGTCATGCTCACGAAGCATCATGAGATTTCAAGATCAGCCCGATAAACTACCTATCGAGAATTTTGATAAAATGGTTCGACGCGCAAAGGGGAAGATAGAAAAACGGCATGGAAAATTGCTACCAAATACCGTTAGAGCAATTTTTTGCGGGCCATCGAATTGTGGTAAAACTAATGTTCTTGTCTCACTCATCGCGCACGGCAATGGATTGCGATTCGAAAATGTCTACGTCTATTCGAAATCTCTCATCCAGCCAAAATATCAACTTTTGCGAAAGTTGCTAGAACCCGTGCATGGTGTGGGTTATTTCCCGTTTCGTGAGAACGACGAGGTTGTAAAACCGGAAGATGCTCGCTCCAACTCTGTTATGATTTTCGACGATGTGGCCTGTGAAAAGCAAGATAATATCAGAGCATACTTCAGCATGGGCAGGCATCGTGATATCGATAGCTTTTATCTGAGTCAAACGTATGCGCGCATTCCAAAACACCTAGTGCGTGACAATGCAAACTTATTGGTGCTATTTCGACAGGATGATATGAATCTGAAACACATCTACAGCGATCATGTGAACGCAGACATGACGTATCAGCAATTTAAAGACTTGTGCTCGGCATGCTGGAATGATGACAAATACAGTTTTACCGTAATTGACAAGGATAGCGAAATCAATGAGGGACGATATAGGAAGGAGTTTGACTGCTTCATAAGCATAAACTAGCATAAACTTGCACAGTTTTATTACAACAATCGGTCCGGCAACATGGAGAGTGCCAAGATTCGTAAGCATAGTGATATATTGCGTGAAATATCGAAAGCATCCGATATCATACGACGGAAGCATAAGATGCTCAAGTTGGATAAGGACACGACCGAACAGGTTATGGGGGAGGTATTCAAGCCGTTAATAACGCCGTTGCAACAATTGGTGGATACTTCAAAGCCGCAGCAGCGGCATATTAAACAAGAAATTAAAACGGAACTACCGCATGTTACAATGAAAAAAGAAGAGGAAAAAGATGACGAGAGTGCCGGGGATGATGATGATGATGATGAGGGGGATGAGGATATGGATGTGGGGAATTTCATGGATGCAAATGATAAAACACTGAAGTTTGGCGAAATTTCTACTACAAGTACACCGGTGAAGAAAACAACGGATTCCACAGCACAATATTTGAAAATGTTTAGCTCAAGTAAAAAGAGGGATTTGGATACTACATACGGCGTTCGAAAGTTGACAAGCGGTATGATGATTGGCGATACACCGATCAATTTCACTGATAATCTGGTCAATGTGGGGAATAAAAGTTATGAGAGAACACCTGGATTACTCGAATTACTGTTTAAAAAATCACCCGATGCATCGGTTGTAAATGACGCGGACAAGAATAATTATATAAAAATTGTAACGACGACAAATGCGCATCGAAAACGTTACCAAGCCGATGGAAGCCTTCGAAATGATTTAAAAAGTGCAAAGTATAGAAATTTCATTGCACAACACGTTGGCTCGCCGAAAAAATCAGGTAAAGACTTACCCGACTATAAGATTGCGCGAAAGGATGAGCAAGATGTCGATTACGTCTACTGGGATGATCCAAATGAAATTGTAGATCGTCTCCGGCTGCTTATGGCGTCACAGGCTGCAGGCAATACCAGCCATTCCAAAGAAATAGTCTCCATTATTGAGGAGTTGCGTGAGGCTGGAATCGTTTATTAGCGGCGGATGAACATAGAATCATCATTTGTTCTGTGACCGCCCCGTGATGAGTATAGACATATTTGGACGGCAATCGGAGCGTGGTGGGGGTAAAAAATTTATTCGCGGGCCTCAGGGTGTTGGATTCAAAACCACCGCCGATAACCACTACGATATAGACAGCAAGCGATTGTGTAATATCGCCGATCCTCAGATGGAAAACGATGCCGTTTCCTTAAAAGTTCTCAATACCGCTTTACAATCTATGGCTGTGGATATTGTGGATACTTTTCAATCATATTTTGCGAGTTTCGCGCATAATCACAACGAGGAGTTGAAACAGCTGCGCATAAATAACAAAATCATAGAAGATGAGTTGAGTCGCCTCAAACATATTGGGGGAAGCAAGCAACACCGACGCGGGGGCAGGCCAGCAGGGGAATTAGTATCGTTGGGGAGCAAGCAACACCGACGCGGGGGCAGGCCAGCAGGGGAATTAGTATCGATTAAAGGAACCAGAGCGGTTGGCCGGCGATTCAAAAAATTGAAAGGTGAAGAGCGGGGAACAATGAAGGCTGTAATAGCAGCCGAACTTCACAGACAGGCTCGGCGCAACTATCCGCGCCGATTCGTAGATGTAGGTGAACTGGATGAGACCTGGCAAGCTAATCTCGCCGATATGACCGCATGCTGAAATACCCCAACGGCTATCTTGTGGAGAAAGTATTACGCAGACGAGGGAATCGGGTCTATGTGAAGAGGTTGGGTTTTTGATAGTTCGCACAATAGCTGGATAAATAAAACAGACATGTAACATAATTTGCATGTATTTTCGAATTACAATAAAAGATTTGAATATACAAATATTTCCACACTTATCCCCTTTGCATGCACATGTGCCATACTCGATACCATGAAAATAATAATAATAATAATAATAATAATAATAATAATAATGATAATCTGCAATTTTTCCATTCGATTATTACACTTTTTTTCATCGTCAAAAAACTTTTTTTCATTTTCAGAAAACTTTCTTTCATTTTCAGAAAACTTATTTTCATTTTCAGAAAACTTTTTTTCGTTTTCAGAAAACTTATTTTCATTTCCTGAAAACTTTTTTTACGTGTTAATCAAATGGGAAAAAAGTTTTCGGAAAACTTTTTTTCATTTTCTGAATACTTTTTTTCGTTTTCTGAAAACTTTTCTCGCGGTAAACGAATGAAAATGAATAATTTCTCAATATATTGATAATAAATAAATAAATAAATGAGTACATAAATAAATGTTAAGTATATGAATTCACATTTTCAAATCTAGTCTAAATCGTTTCCGCATGATGGCGGATCACCAGAGGCGTCAAACGTAAATATTCACAATAATCATCGTTGTTTTTCACGTTCACCACCACCCTCTTCCGCTGAATGTCCTTGGGCAGCTCAACGAATGTCGAAAGCCCCGCAGCGAGAGGCTGGTATCGGTTGATATTTCCGAGATTCGTTACAACTCCCGTTCGGATCCGGTTGGTGAAAGTTCGATCTCCAGCACGCCTGCTTTCATCCCCTCGCGGATGAATTTTTGTAGAGGTGGTGGTTGGGGATCGCATAGTTTATTTATGGCACATAACTGCATGAAAATTCGAGCTTGTTGAATTCCCCACCAAGATATTTCATTTGCAGGCGATTTTGCTCCGCCATGTTGCACATTTCAGCCAGCTGATTTGAATCTTCTTGCAGGACCCTTGCGATTCTCGGTGGCAAGAAGACGTTGTAATCTTCATCGATCGTCGCCAGAACACATACCCCAAATTTCGTTTTGACCAGCCGTAAGTCCGTGATGTTGTACGCCGTGCCGCTCCAATTTCAAGTTCCGACATCTTCTTGGTTGGCGGATTCTCCAGACGGCCGACGTGGTTAACTTTTGTTAGATCCATCGCGTTTCAATCGGTTTCTTGTTTTTCACTAGTAAGAGCAGTTCACGACGCGAAGAGACGATGAGACCAGCGTCATCATCGGAATAGGCCCACGTTTTATATACCCCATCGAGTGGGAAATAAGCCTGGAGGTAAACTATTAGCGTAAAAGTTTACGGATCATCACCAACATTCCCAGCCTATCTAATTGCGGTGTCGCCGCCCGGTCGATTAGCACAAAAGAATGTATTCGAAGTATGGTGAAAATATTATTTTCGCTCTGAGGGCGAACACTGCTGCAGTCGTTGAACGTTTTCCGGCGCACAATCATACGTCGGGACGTATCTTATTCCCCGCTGATCTGACGACGCTCGATCCAATTGGCTTCGCATTCATCGTCATCTGGTTCGATGTCCGAAAAGATCGCGATCACCTCATTTCCCCCATTTTTGAAAATGCAGGATTAATGTTATGTCCTGAACATATACCCTGTGCTGTCTGCGCGGTTGCGCACGAGCTCTCCGGACACATTCAACGAGTCGCCGAAGATCTTGGAGCGAAAACTCCGAAGTCGCGTCGCTGAATCCAATAATTATTTCTTCGCCGGTAAACTGGTTATTACGTATCATGATGATTTAGCGCTTTCGTCTCACAAGAATTATAGAAGGGTAATTTCACAGGGAAAAGTTGACGCGAGGGATTTTATTAAAAGTGAGAATCGTAACCGGACAAATTGTGGAAAACTATTGGAATTGTGTGCGTCTCTCTGAAATTCAAATTACACCGATTATGAGCAGGAGCACGATATTTACCCGTGAAGTGACAGTGGTCGTGGCACTGTTTCTCCTCAGGGGTAAACGGCTTTTCGCAAATGTGGCAATTCTTTGCACGCATACGACAATCGTGTTGCACTTGGGTAAGGTAAGAATTTGGGAGAGTGATAGTCAAAGCAAACTATTAGTGCGAGTGAAAGTTTACGGATTGTCGTCAACATTCCCCGACCTATCTAATTGTAGTGAACATTCTCGGCCTATCTAATTGCGATGTCACTATCCGGTCGATTAACGCAAAAGAATGTATTCGAAGTACGCGGAAAATATCATTTTTCGCCTGGTGCAAACTATTGGCGCGAAAGTTTACGGGTAACGGCGAATATTAGAGTGAAAGTTTACGGATCGTCATCAGCATTACCTGTCTATCTAATTGCGATGCCACCATCTGGTCGATTAACGCAAAAGAATGTATTCGAAGTACGTGGAAAATATTATTTTTCGCCTGGGGCAAACTATTGGCGCGAAAGTTAACGGGTAACGGCGAAAAATCAAAATGGCTATTCGTCCGACCAAGAAATAAATCACATTATCAAACTGTCTGACGATAAAAATCAAAATGGCCGCCCATCCGACTGAGCAAAAATCAAAATGGCCACCGTCAGACGGTGAAATCGATCGATTATACTGGTGACACCATAGCGAAAATCATATTATCAAACTGTCGGACGATGAAAATCAAAATGGCCGCGGTCTGAATGGCTGCTCGGCAGATGGCAAAATCGGTCGATCATGCTGATGACGTCATAGCGAAAATCATATTATCAAACTGTCGGACGATGAAAAATCAAAATGGCTGCTCATCCGGCTAAGCAAAAATCAAAATGGCTGCTCATCCGGCTAAGCAAAAATCAAAATGGCCGCTGTGTGAATGGCCACTCGTCTGACTAAGCAAAAATCAAAATGGCCGCCATCAAAAAAATCATGGCCGCCGTCAAAAAATCAAAATGGCCGCCATCAAAAAAATCAAAATGGCCGCCATAAAAAAAAATCAAAATGGCCATCGGAATGGGGGGGGGGGGGCACGGGTGGGGGCACGCCGCCATGTTTGGATCGAGAACTCTTATAACCTATCTACTCTGGATACGTAAACGTCTCTCCTTTTTTATTTTTTACGTTTTTGGTTGTGTACCTGAACAGTGGGTGGAAGAGGGATTCATACCTACTGGCAACGAAAATTCTTATAAGCTAGGTTTTTGTTGCTTCGTAAAAAGTATTATGTACGTACTACAAGTATGTCGCATGACAGTACTGATATGAAAAATTTCATAACTCGTCTGAAAACTCGGGAGATTTTTTTTTCGACAGCTTTTTTGTTTTTTTTTTTAGTCCTCACTGGAAATTTTGTTGGATATGTCGAAGAGAATATTCCCTAAAAGTTACAGCCCTCAATATTAATTTTAAGTACTTTCCCAAAGCGTGAAAAGATTTTACATCGAAAATACAAGTAAATCGATTTTTTGCCAAAGTTCGATAACTGCCGCATTTTATGCTATTAAATTGTTATTGGTCTCGATTCACTCAGGATGAAACAATCTACAAAAGTGCCTATTGCATCGAATGTGTAACTTATACTGGTGAGTTTATAAGTTGGGTGAAAAACTACTTCAGTGACCTGTATCAACTATAACTTTAAGGTATTCAAAAAATGTGTTACTAGATATAAGTACATTTGTGCATGTAATATTCTTCCTTATTATTATAAAGGCCGTCCAACAGTAATTCGTGTCCTTTATTCTATATCAGCTGTTCAATTTATTTATATTTTAAGAAGACCCTATTACAACGTAGTCGATTACAGTCTGGAATTCCGAGAATCTTCTGACAGTAAGCGTAGTCATATTGACGTACGTGGTTGCGTTGTAAATGATGTCGGAGCGCGGCGTAATGTGCGTAGTAAGTGACGCAATATATTATCCCAAATGCAGTATACTCTATGATAATCATCTGGTGGGTGACCTCGGGCTTGCTTTCCGGCGTCGAAGTTGACGTTATGCCGACGTGAGTACGACTTCATGTACGCTGTCCATATTTTCAATAGGGATTTGCACGGTAAACAGTTGCCATCACTATCGCTAATATCAGACGTGATTGCTAAAAACAAATGCCTGATAGGTCGCACAGCCCCCCAAGTTAAGACTTGGATACACAACGAGCGCAAAAAGAGTTGTTTTTGAATAGGAATATAATGATTGCTTGAAGACAATCGTTTCAATGAGGCATGCAAAATGAAACATTGACTTATTGTTAGAGTACCATTTACGACTACGAACTATCAAAAAATTTTCAAACTCTTACAGCAGCAATTTTATCTAGGGGGATACAAATTACAAAAAAAAACGACAAATTTATCAGTCAGATTATTATTAATAACTATAATTGTGATTTTTATTATTATTATTATTTTTTCCTTGGTCCAGCCATTTGGCTCAATGGGTGGGGGGGTTCATGCCTGAATTTAACTTTTCTGCTTGCCATCATTTCTTTAGCTCTACCTGTCATTTTCCTGAAATGGAGTTATATTTAATTTAATTTTAACTTGATTTAAATTTAACAACTTTTTATTTCATTATCCTACTGAAAACTTGATGCGATAAATCACATAATTTTATGAGCGAAATTGATACGTATTGTATAATGTAATTTGACATGTGAACAAAATTTGTTACATAACAAATCACATGTAAGATTATAAAGTATAGATTATGAGATAAAATACATCACAAGTCATACGTTTTGGTATGGAATTTGCCATACCGGGACAATCTCTTGAAACTATACATATAACGCGCATGCGCCAAATAATTTAATCTCATTGGTCGGTGAAATCGCGCCGCGGTGATGTTTTCTTCTGCTGAGCAAGCCGCCAACGTACACAAAATGAAACAAAAGCTGTAATTCTCTCGCGCGTAAAGCCGTGGATTGAGGTTATGCTGCTGTTTATTTTTACGTAGCGTGAATTGTCTAAGAAGAATAGTATCGTTCAGCAATACCGTGGTTGATTTCGGAAGATATTCAACCGACGCAATAAGAAATTTAACGGAAAAGCAAATATCAAATGATACAGAAATTGGGTGTTATTTATTGAAAGAAGAAATCTGAAATTCAACGTGAAATGTCATTAACATGTGGGAGTCTGGACAAACAGAGGTAGGTAAGTAAAAACAATGTTTATTGTGAACAGATTCTTTATTTACATAAAATTAAAAATAAATGAATGGTTGAGACCCAGTAGAAGGTATTTCCAGAGTAGATTCGTTACGGTGCAGTGCTCCAGAAGTCAGTAATTAGTGCCGATGAACATGAAATAAATAAAAGAAATGAGTAACAAGGAATAAAGAAATTATTCATCTTAAACACGAAGCTTAGGAGGACAAAGAGTAGCAATTAACAGAAAACGTACCCGACGCAATACTCACAAAAACCCTCGCCGACATCATTGATTAGTTGACAAAGTTTTTGCAGCTCCATTGTACAGCAATCAATATTCCGTTAACAAAGAGGGTTCACCAGATATCCAAAAATAAAAAGAGAAAAAGAACAACAGTTAATATTACAGTGTAAATCATGCTATTAATGAAAAATTAGGAAACAAAACAATAACTTACAAGACAATCGTCCGAAAACACTGGAGACCAATCTCCACTCTTCTGATCACCCCTCGTCTGGCCATTGGTTGCCTTTCAAAAAGTGCTCGAAATGCCCTTCAGCAGCTGCAGCGCAGTAACCGAGCCGGTCGTAGAAGGCATTTGTCGTATTGGATATAATATCCGGTGACAGGTTCTGCAGGATGTCCAAGATCCTAGCTTGCAGTGCGGCAAGGTCTTCAATCCTACCTTGGGCATACAGAACATTTTTCAAATGGCCCCACAAGCCGTAGTCCAAGGGAGCGAGATCAGGTGAACGGGCTGGCCACTCGACCTCCGGGCTCCCCCTGCCAATCCAGCGTCCAGGGAATTGTTGGTCGAGGTAATCACGCACCGCACGTGTGAAGTGCGGTGGGGCTCCATCCTGCTGAAACCAAACAGGTTCGCCCTAAACACAGAAAATGATACGTTACTTGTAGTAAGCGTAAAATTATTCGTTTGAAGATCATACGCACTCTGCTAATAATAACGCCAGCTCTACGTGATAAAATACACTCACGATTTCTTCTTCAATCAGCCTAAGAGCCGGTACAATCCTCTCTCTCAGCAACCAGAGATACTTCTCGCCGTTGAGGTTTCCATCAATAAAAAATGGCCCAATCAGCCGATTGCCAATCGCGCCAAGCCAGACGTTGAGCTTCAACGGGTACTGCGTGCCCGCCTGAATGAACAGACGAGGGTTGTTTCGACACCAGGCTCTGGTGTTCTGCCTGTTCGGTTTCCCGACAAGTATCACCGTACTTTCATCTGAGAAGCAAATGCGACTCAACAAGCCCTCGTCTGCGTTCAGACGTTCCATCAACTCTTGGCTGAAGCGAAGACGACTATCGTTATCACCAGCCAAGAGTTCTTGATGGACTTGAAACTTGTACGATCTGTACTTAGCTTCACACAATACTCTTCTGACCGACGCGTTAGATATTTCCAAGTCCTGGGCGACGCGGCTGATAGGCTTGAATGGATCCTCTTCGACGGTCAAGCAGATGTCCAGCTTAGTATCCCAGCTCAGCTGACGGTTTGGTTGAGAGATTTTCCTGGTTCTCTCGTCGACACTACCGGATTGTTCGAATTTTAGAACCAGATTCCTGATGGTCGCTAACGAAGGTGTTGGTCGATCCGGGTGTGTGACGGCGAAATGGGCCTGATTTTCCCGGTAAGACAGGCCCTGGTAATGAAATTTCACTAATTCCACCTTTTCCTGCACAGAAAACTTGTAATTAGGCATTTTTTTATCTAATGAACACGATGAAAAAATTCACAAAAAGATCGAGGTAGTTGCCAGACACGTGGTTGAAGTTGCGCGATCTTTTTGCAAAGTGGTCAATTTACGCGGGCGGGGTTGTTTATATTCGCGGGTGGGAAAGTTACGAAACTCTGGAGAAAGATGATTGTATTGGCTGATACCAGTCGCGATCGTTGCCCTCATCCAATCAAATTCTGGTATCACCAGAATCGTGGTTTTCGCGCCCTCCCAGTGTCGCCGGTATGCACAGAATTAGGATACGAACTATCTGGTTAAATACCACGTGGTGATCTGTCTCTGAGTTTCAATTCTAGAAATCGATGTCCCTCTTCATCATTACGTAGGAAAACAAGGAAATAGTTTCGCGATGTGATCGGCGATGTTTATTCACCTCGTATTCAGCGGTTCAGGTGAACGAATTTCAGTAACCTCGCGATTATACCGTGATATTCGCGATCATATTGTGAATTTGCTAATCGAAGAATTTTGTTGATTTCGAAAAAATATGGACTATGAAAAAACTCCACAATACAAATTCAATAAATGGTATTCACAAAAGCAATACGTCAAACGATATCTAACGATCAGTAATTTGTGATTGTAATTTTCGAGCATTAAGCCAGGTGATGTCTGGTGGCAATGCGTCTCATTAACGTTTTATGTTTTGTGAATTTTATTGGAAATTAGTTGTATTCAAAAATACCAAAAGATCCTGTTTGATAATAATAGCTTCTAATATTTTCAGGTACGAAATAATTCATTGTCAAAGCGGGACTAAATTTGTCAGGCATCGAAGCATGTAAGTAAATTTCCAATTACGTGATCTTTGACAATGACAATATTTTAACATGGATTCAATGATTAAATTCGTTTTTTTTTCAGCAGGCTCGAAGTTTAAACTTTAATTAACACGAGGAAAATTATGCCTTACCTGATGGTCAAAACGTTTAGGTGGCAAGGATCCTGGTTTCTCGAGCGGTGCAATCATTAGAACCATTGAACCTAGTTGTTTCGTCAGACATCAGCTGCCGGAGTGAATTTTATCAGGCCATCGCCACCTTCTTAACATGAGTTGAGGCAAAATTGAAGAGCGGGACATACTACAGATCATAATGGCTGAATATCCCATCATTTTACTTTGATCGAGCCAATAGCGATAAGTTTGTTACTTAACCGTTGCTGCCAATTCATTCTACCGAGGAATCATTCTGTGCACCATTGTAATTTGAGCATTATTATTGACCAGCATTGTTTTTCAAACTTTATACCATTTGATTTGGTATCTTATTTTGAAGCTTACTTTTGCTCTCTTTGGCATTGAATTCAGATAAATAGTTTTTCAAGTCCTCAATTAGATTGTAGGGTTGAATTTTGCTAGGCAAACTGAATCAATCTAAATCTAGAACTGTTGAATAAGTTCAGTTGAAAATGTCTTTAAATTTAATCTTAGTTGACGGTGTCATCTGGCTAGCTAGTTGCACGATAACTTGAAACCAAATTCAATTTTACACTCTTTATAGGGTCCTACGCTAAGACTGAAAGCTTGTGAATCTCCGTGTACCGCAATTATTTCTGAATTTCATGTTAGCATTATCTGGAGCAAAAAAAATCCCATTTTGAGATTGAAAATGGAACCTGAAACACAGAGTTATTCAGTAGCACGAATTGAAAACCAAGAATTTTATAATGGTTTCTGCAACAAAGGGACTCTTTCCAAATATCCTTGTTAGAAGGTGATGTTCGGAGGACTAAGAACAAGATATTGTATCGGATTACATTATTTGGAAAAAAATCTTCATAAACTTGGTTAAAAATTAGATATTCATTTATTTTGATGGAACAAGGGACACAATCTTGAATCCGATAAGTCAAGATCCTCGTAATAATGTTCTGACATTACTCTAAAACATGATTGTCCTTGAAGCTAATTGTGACATTGAGGCGCATTTTGAGAAACTTGATTTTCAACTTGTGTCACAGGATGTGATTTACGTTCCTCAGTTCTACGCTTTCGATTAGATTTTCTTTGTTTCGAACCGCACTAACATGAAATACAGAAATCATTTTAATAAATCCAGTATTACTTGAATTTTCAATTTGAGTATTAGGTCCTCTTCATTTATTTAATCGAACATCATTGAAAATTTGCGAAATAAATTCTGATAATCATTCGGAAATTTCAAATAGTAGTAGCAATAATTTGTTAATCGGAAAAAATACATTGGCTATCAACTATTCGTAAATTTTGTTGAACTATTTTCAAGAAAAAAAAGATTCACAGTTCCGTTACAGATAGTGAGATATTAAAATTTCTTGAACGCTCGGTTTAATGTCTCATTTTCGAAAGTGATACAATTCAATATTACCGCCTGAAATCACAAAAGAGTGAGAGAGTTGCTTAGTTGCTTGAAAGTAGCGATGATCTTTGTACGTCTGACAAATTGAATGGGCAGATAACAGTGAATATCAGAGATGTAATTATTTTGGCCGTATCACCTGTTGATAGATAAAAGTTCCATTGTTATTTCTAATGTACGAAATAATAAAAATGATTAAATAAAGTGTTCGCACCTACCTGCTGCGTTTCTTCCAAGCACCCAACATTTAAATAGATTTCTCATTTTAGTCGAATAAAGCCAATTTTCAAAGAGCATTAGCATCAACTTTCCGAGTCACTACCTCGACCGTTTGAGATTCTAACCTCAAAAATTCGTATGAACTACGCCGCCGCCAGAAACAGAGTTTGACAGCTGAAACTCGGAGTGGCCAGCCTGCCCGAGCAGCCGATAAAACTCGCGCATGCGCATTATATGTATAGTTTCAAGAGATTGTCCCGGTATATTTCACCTTACGAATCGTATTTGATGGTTCATCATGTCATTTGCTATGTATTCAATTGTATTCACGTATTAAATTACATGATAAATCAGATACCAATTCCAGTTATAACGTTATGTAATCTATCATATAATATTTTTCGGTAGTGTAGTTTTGGATACCCTTCAAAAGAATTACATCACCTACGAAATGATTCAAGATAGTTGAGTCGTTAAACTCCAACTGGAAACTTGAGGTTTCATTCTACGTCTCGCTGGAGTATAATTCTCGCATGCTCCAAAATGATAGGTTGTTTCACTTCACAGTACCCTACTGAAAAACATTATATGATAAATCATATAACGTGATGACCGAAATTGTTTTTTATCATGTGATTTAACGATAAATCATAAAATACTATTTATATAAGGTGAAATACATCATAAATTACACCACAAAACGTATGACTTGTTATGTATTTCATCTCATAATCTATACTTTATAATGTGTCATGTGATTTGCTACGTAACAAACCGTATTCACATGTTAAATTACATAATGAAATACGTATCAATTTCGGCCATAACATTATATGATTTATCACATGAAGTTATTCACCAGGGTACTCCTGTCTACCGAGATTATTTTTTATCTCAATATTTCCAAGAATATGATTAGCTTATAAGCTTTGGTATCTTCAGAAATTCTCCTGTACCTTCATTTTTATTCGTTACGATTTTTCTTATGTTAAAGGCTACAGGCATTCAATTTTACTGTGAAGAATTTTCATATTTTAAACCGAGGTCATTTTTTGAAGTCCCAAGTGTACAAATGAAGATTTTTCAAGAAAGACGTAAATGATAATAATTCGGTTGAATATTATGTTGCAACAAGTGTTTCTGGGAGTTCGTTACACTTTTTTTTCTCAATGCGTTTACTCTGGTATGGTAAAATATTCCAGTTGTCTGCACATAATTTAAGATATATTTTCTCAGTTCCTAAAAACTTATTATATTATACAAACGTTCATTATTTCCATGTTATAATATATAGGTTTATATGAGTCAGAAAAGCTCAGCGTATTAAATAGTAGACTATAGTCATGGCCTAGTCCTGCATTTTTCATAATATTTCATGCAATCATTTAATCCAAAGATTTCTAGTTATATAAGTTGAAAATTAGAATATTGCGAAAATCTTCTAAGATTCAGGAGATGCCTGAAAACCTGCAATTGTAGCAACTAAATCTTTAGCGTGTAGGTTTACTTGAAGAGTATAATACATAATTACATTATTTCTATATCATAATATATTGATATTCATAATATAGCCAGAAAAGTTCAACGTACTAAATAGTTATAGTCATGGCCTGGATCTTTATTTTGCATAATATCTTCTGAAATTATTCAATCCTAAGATCATTATCGGTTGAATGAGTTGAAAATTGAAATCTTGAGAACAATATCTAATATTCGAGAGATATATGTATACCTGTGATTGAGGCAACCAAACCTTTAGTATGTAAGTTGATTCAGAGAAATGTGTTTAGCGCATTTATAGAAGTTCTTTGAACGTGTTTGTTTTTCAACATATGTATAACTGTACTTCAGCATGTGGGAGATTTCACTCTTGTGTGCATGTCACTCAACTTATTCTTTCAGTTCTGGTGGGAAAGTTGAACTAAATATAAGTTCATAAAAACTTAGCCCATCTTTTATGCTTAATACCCAAATTATTAATAATGAATTACAGACTTTTTATGAGACTAAGCTAGACCTGACCTTCGACTTTTTATTTCCAAACATTAATACAAAAATATGAACTCATTCAAAATGAAGTATCAAAGAATATGAAAATATAAGTTCTACATTAAAATTATTATGTTATCCTCTTTGGTATAAGTAATTGAGCATGTCCCATTCTGTATGACTATAATGATAAACAACATATTTTTAGTTATGGTTTCCAAATTGCTGTTATTTTGGAGTAGGTATAGAGGTAGTTACGTGTTCGCCATATTAGGTTTTAGGAAACTTAGGATTCAGAATGCAGTATACCTCGAGGCCATGGTTGTTAGAGGTCAGTATACTCTCAATGACATGCATTGACATTTTTATCTTCTCTTTACTCATCAACATGACGTGATTGATGTTTGGAATGCCTAAAAATCATGCAGATACCAGTGTGTTCAGAACTACGATTGACTGGACACAACCAATTTGGGATCGATAACTAAGTTCCCATGTGGAAGTTTCTCCTCATGCAATTCAGTAAGCTAGGGGCCATGTTAGGATTCAACGCTAGGGTAGTGAAGGGTAAATATACGAAGGCCCCAAGTAGGGGCCCTTCTGTGGTCTAAACTAACTGTCTTTACATAATTTAAAGCGAATGAACCAGGGCCATTGAGGGCCCCTTGCAGTATTTATGTACTTCATTTTGAGGTCAAAATCCCCCTGCACGGAACGCCGGATACGTTGCCGGATGTATAGATACGATATAGATTCATGTAGTTTCGGAAACATTTCAGGTTCGCAAACCAGATAATATATACGGTTTTTGAACCCGGATAGTTTCCAAACCTATATCGAACTCATCGGATATTTTGTGCAGGCTGGGGAAAGGAATAATTTGGATTATAATAATTTATGAGTTGACGTATTAAAATGCTATACTCATGAAACCGCGTGCTCGAAGTATACCGTACACCTTCGACGATGTCCTCGGAGTATATTTCATATGAAATCTGACATTTGAAGGACAGTATACTTCGAGGACATGGTTGTTCAAAGGCACTATACAACGTATTACACGCATTAATTGTTGTAACAGGATTCATTAGTCGTTAATAAAGCCTGGCACTATCACTTCCTTTCGTTACTTCAGAATGTGAAGTGGTTGACACTGTGATGTGCCCGTGAATTATGTGGATGCCAGGGTGTTTCGATCTACAATTACACAAGAACAATGAATTTTGGATGAACAACGAAGTTGTACGGTCTCATGATTTGTTCAAAATTGACGTTGCAAATTTTTCTAGAGCGGAACCCATGTCGAAGAATCAAGAAATGTGAGAAAATAATAATCATCAGTATTAGTTAACAGCCAGCACTCAACCCTAATTGCGTCCTCAAAGTACACATTTTCGAAATCGTGTCCGCAAAATATAAGTTACATAAGTGTCCTCAAATAATACGAACCTGTGATGAAATATGTGTTTTTGAGGACAGTCCTCAAAATAAGTACGTTTTCCAGATGTCCGCGAACTAACCGAATAACATATGATGTATTTTTTGAGGACAGTCCCCAAAGCGTACGTAAGATGTACATTTTTTTGAGGCCCGTCCTCAAAACAGTCGAATGTCCTCGAAATAGCTGACGCACATAGTAAAAAGTCGTCAAACCATCCTATGGGCTATTCCGCGTCAACCGGATCAGTCATCTCTCAGATATTTTTTTAATTTGGCATGTGGATTGTGTGGGACGAGTTAGATTTTTGTGCCAAAGCGCGAATCTCATAATGCAAAATTCGATTTTTTATTAACAATAACAAATTAGACTCCCATTTTTTTCAAAAATTCATAACTTCGGCAAAAAATTAGATACAATATATTTTTTTTTTTCAAATTACGCGGAAAGCTCCATAGAATTTAAAAAAAAATACGAAATGGTAAAAACAAGTTGTTATCAATTGTTTATTTAACAATTAATTTTTCAAAGATTTTCAAAACAGTGACTGACACGATCAAAAAATTTTTTTAAAATTCTGACATGTTCCTTGAACTGTACTACAACCTGTGAATTAATTCCAGAGGGGTGTTTTTCTTCGTTTTCGAGTAAAAAATCATTAAAGGTGTCGATGCGCATGAAATTGCGGCCCGCCGAGTCTATACGTAATGGCGGGCGGCCGGTTGCCGTCCACCGCTACACCGCGGTGGCGTCGCAGCGTTATTTTAGAGTCATTTTCACGATGTAGGACATGATTGAAGAATCTGAAAAAAATACTGTACCTTCACAAGGCCTGCTCAAAGCGATAAGTGAAGTTTCAGGAATGTGTTTTTCACCGTTTTTTTATTACAGAGATTCAAAATAACGGTTACACACCATGAGAGTGCACATAAATGATAATAATTACATAACTTGCTACTTATTTTAAAATAAAAACACATTCTTGAAACTTCACTTATCGCTTTGAGCAGGCCTTGTGAAGGTACAGTATTTTTTTCAGATTCTTCAATCATGTCCTACATCGTGAAAATGACTCTAAAATAACGCTGCGACGCCACCGCGGTGTAGCGGTGGACGGCAACCGGCCGCCCGCCATTACGTAGAGACTCGGCGGGCCGCAATTTCATGCGCATCGACACCTTTAATGATTTTTTACTCGAAAACGAAGAAAAACACCCCTCTGGAATTAATTCACAGGTTGTAGTACAGTTCAAGGAACATGTCAGAATTTTAAAAAAATTTTTTGATCGTGTCAGTCACTGTTTTGAAAATCTTTGAAAAATTAATTGTTAAATAAACAATTGATAACAACTTGTTTTTACCATTTCGTATTTTTTTTTAAATTCTATGGAGCTTTCCGCGTAATTTGAAAAAAAAAAAATATATTGTATCTAATTTTTTGCCGAAGTTATGAATTTTTGAAAAAAATGGGAGTCTAATTTGTTATTGTTAATAAAAAATCGAATTTTGCATTATGAGATTCGCGCTTTGGCACAAAAATCTAACTCGTCCCACACAATCCACATGCCAAATTAAAAAAATATCTGAGAGATGACTGATCCGGTTGACGCGGAATAGCCCCTATACACACACATACACACATATATGGGTACGTCCAATACTTTTCGACCGCAGCCTGCGGGCTTGGGTCAGCGATTCGGCTGTTGATTTTTTTTAAGAAAGTGGGTTACAAAAAAAGACGATTCTCCAAATTTTAGCTTTATAGAAGAAAATCTGGTGGTTATATAAATTTTTGAAGTTTTTAATAATTCAATTTTTTAGTTATTTTTACGATTTTTTCATGGGAGCTGTATGGGACTTGAAGATTCGAATTAAATAGCTTCCCCTTCTCTGACCTTGTATTTTGAGGAAAAAAATTGTTTTTTACTCCAAAGCAAAATCCAGTTTAATTAGGACCCTTCTCATGAACTACTATTTAGCAAAATTTCGCATAACTTTGAAACGCTGCCAAGTCAAGAATTTTCCAAGCAGACGGCCAATCGACGGCTCAAAATTTTCGTCTAGGTATACTTTATCACATACTACATACTGAAGTAATGTTATAAAAATATGGCTTACATCCCTATAATTTGTATCGCCTTAAGAAAAAAACTCATTGACTGCAAGAATAGGATATTTATAGCAATAAAAAATATTTTTATTTATCATTCGTATTGTAATTATTCATTTGAAATTAAATATTTGTTTCTTTGTGTCCCATGAAGTCATACACAATACTTGTTATATAGTTGATGATGCCATGAAATATGAAATATTATGTGGAAAACTTGAACATTTTGAAAATTCACAGCTCGTTAATAACTTCGACTCCTAGCTGGAAATTTTCAGCGTTGTTTGGGGATAAAATGAAGTATTTTCCCTGAAAATTTCAAGCGATTTCGAGTTGATAGAAAAGAGTTACAGCTATCTGAAAACAACGATTTTTCAGAAATCAGTTGGTATTGCGGGGCCGTATATAAAAAAGAACGTAGTAATTATTAATAATTCGTGTAGGTAGTGATAAAGTATACCTAGACGAAAATTTTGAGCCGTCGATTGGCCGTCTGCTTGGAAAATTCTTGACTTGGCAGCGTTTCAAAGTTATGCGAAATTTTGCTAAATAGTAGTTCATGAAAAGGGTCCTAATTAAACTGGATTTTGCTTTGGAGTAAAAAACTATTGTTTTCCTCAAAATACAAGTTCAGAGAAGAGGAATGCCGGTTGATTCGAGTCTTCAAGTCCCATAGAGGTCCCATGAACAAATCGTGAAAATAACTAAAAAATTGAATTATTAAAAATATCAAAAATTTGTATAGCCACCAGATTTTCTTTTATTAAGCACAAATTTGAAGAATCGTCTTTTTTTATAACCTACTTTCTTGAAAAAAATCAGCAGCCGAATCGCTGACCCAAGCCCGCAGGCTGCGGTCGAAAAGTATTGAACGTACCCATATATATCTATATATTGTAACGGACAGTTCAAAATCGCATCAACACCATAGTCTAAGAGCCAGTGGACGGCTACCTGCATGTATTTGACCAAACCTGGGATTTTGTACAGTGAGGCCCCTATACCTACCATATATGAGATGGGGGTTCACTAAGCCCCAACTGGTGGACGCGGCGCGCGCTCAGGTAAGACAGGTATCGATTTTTGGTGAATTTTAAATGCATTTGACCACGTCTGCCGTTTTGATATTTGAAAATATATTATTATTATTATCTAAAAATAACAATGGCAGACCATTACCACGCGTTTAGCATACTGGCAGACAGTTTTGAAAATGCTGAAAAAAATTAAATTTTGAAATTAATTGACCAAATCTGCCATTGATATATTTTGTTTATCAGGGTCTTAAAAACTTATATTCATCACGGCAGACGGCTTCATGGCGTACACACTTCAGCAGACAACAAAACCTTAGCTACTATCCGGTCATATGTATATACATATATGTATTAAGTTACCTATTTCACATCAATATGATTTACTTTATCATGCATCCATATTAATTTAAAATTTAATTTTGTAAACTATGTACTAAAAGTGATGAGTTTGACGATAAGAAAGCAAATATATTTCGGAAGAATCTCAAATATTAGGGTATATTGCAGATAACAAATAATCATTCAAATATTTATTTAGTTTTCTTCTTTTTATTTGTTTGAGACAAAATTTGAAAAAATGAATAAAAAAATATGAATCGTGCATGCTTTACAAAACATTTATTTTTTCCGACTAATTTCAATCTTCATTCACCGTCATCGGAGTCAAGTCTGTCGTGGTGTGACTCGTCTTCATCATCCGTAGAATTGGAATGTGTAAAAATTAAACATTAATTATAAAATAAAAATAATTGGAAAAGTGATCCGAACATATTCGATAAAAAATTGATTATTATAAACTTACCAGGGACTTCGGTGATTAAGTCACTCACAGAAGTTGGCAGCTGATCACCATCAAACCATTTGAATACAAATTTGTCGTCCTGCTCAATCCAACCATACTCTAATGGGTCCAATGTGGTAGGTTGCTTCTTATAAGCATTTCTCCAAACACTTGAAATATAATGAGCTCTTAGAAGTTGCTGGTAAAGCTCACTCTTACACGGTGGTATTGAGCTTGCATCAAAATTCAGTATTTTTTTAGTGAAATTTTCATTGACTAAAAGCTTCTGACGTGAATGAAAATTTCACTAAAAAAATACTGAATTTTGATGCAAGCTCAATACCACCGTGTAAGAGTGAGCTTTACCAGCAACTTCTAAGAGCTCATTATATTTCAAGTGTTTGGAGAAATGCTTATAAGAAGCAACCTACCACATTGGACCCATTAGAGTATGGTTGGATTGAGCAGGACGACAAATTTGTATTCAAATGGTTTGATGGTGATCAGCTGCCAACTTCTGTGAGTGACTTAATCACCGAAGTCCCTGGTAAGTTTATAATAATCAATTTTTTATCGAATATGTTCGGATCACTTTTCCAATTATTTTTATTTTATAATTAATGTTTAATTTTTACACATTCCAATTCTACGGATGATGAAGACGAGTCACACCACGACAGACTTGACTCCGATGACGGTGAATGAAGATTGAAATTAGTCGGAAAAAATAAATGTTTTGTAAAGCATGCACGATTCATATTTTTTTATTCATTTTTTCAAATTTTGTCTCAAACAAATAAAAAGAAGAAAACTAAATAAATATTTGAATGATTATTTGTTATCTGCAATATACCCTAATATTTGAGATTCTTCCGAAATATATTTGCTTTCTTATCGTCAAACTCATCACTTTTAGTACATAGTTTACAAAATTAAATTTTAAATTAATATGGATGCATGATAAAGTAAATCATATTGATGTGAAATAGGTAACTTAATACATATATGTATATACATATGACCGGATAGTAGCTAAGGTTTTGTTGTCTGCTGAAGTGTGTACGCCATGAAGCCGTCTGCCGTGATGAATATAAGTTTTTAAGACCCTGATAAACAAAATATATCAATGGCAGATTTGGTCAATTAATTTCAAAATTTAATTTTTTTCAGCATTTTCAAAACTGTCTGCCAGTATGCTAAACGCGTGGTAATGGTCTGCCATTGTTATTTTTAGATAATAATAATAATATATTTTCAAATATCAAAACGGCAGACGTGGTCAAATGCATTTAAAATTCACCAAAAATCGATACCTGTCTTACCTGAGCGCGCGCCGCGTCCACCAGTTGGGGCTTAGTGAACCCCCATCTCATATATGGTAGGTATAGGGGCCTCACTGTACAAAATCCCAGGTTTGGTCAAATACATGCAGGTAGCCGTCCACTGGCTCTTAGACTACCAACCGTGCCCGTGATATACACGAATCATAACAACAACTGACAGAGATAGCTGATCGGGACGACCACCGACATCGACCGTGGCCTGCTAACGTCCAAGATAATAAACAAAGACGACTAACGCTGACCAACGCATACCAGTACGATGACCCACAACAGGACACACAAATAGGGAAATGACGTCGACAGGATAATCCAACAACTGCTTCGGGAGAGTACAAAACTGGAGGACCACCAAGAGCGGTTACCAGTTGTCCGGTATAGCGCCGAGCTGAGTCATTATTGTACGAGGCGTTTCTCGTCTAGAGAGCGTTATCGAATTTAGCTTCACGACATTGAGGGAGGAAATTCAAGCAAAGAGCTTGGTCCGAAATTTGAAAAGAGTATTGAAATTTGAGTTCACGATAGCCCGGGACGTCTAGAGGAAATATTGAGTCAAGCCGCGTATTTAACGTTGACCTTTAAGGAAATTTAGGAGCAGAACCGACTAATTCTGATAGTTTTATGATTCCTCTAATTTTATTATAATTTTTTTTTTGTTCTCTACGGTTATATTTTGTAAAACCACGTCATTGTCTACTGACAAAGACCATTGTACTTGAATTAATAGTTATTAAAACACATGTTCCATTTAAACATGCACTCGTCTGTCTCGTTGTCAACACATTCCTCGAACACATAGCTAACACATAGCAACGGGCAGAGGTGCCTGTTCACAAATTCAAGGCGGCTTTGGTGTTACCTAAGTCCGTGCAGTTCGATCGTCCGGTGTTTTGAGTCAATAACTCGTAACAAAATATAGACAGGCGACTCTGTTTACTCCGAGTTTGCGATTAGAAGGGAGTACCGGGAAACCCGTATCCTAGACTAGGTGATATATGCCTCTCTCAGTTATCTCCAGTTTGAAGCAACGGTCTACAAGCCCTTGGCTTACTGAAGGTGGCAACGGGCGGAGGTGCCTGTTCACGCATCCAGGCGGCTTTGGTGATACCTAAGTCCGTATAGTTTTACTATCCAGGGTTTTTTTGGTTCTGATAAGCTGATCCAGCTTTTACCCATCAGAGCGGGTTCCTTATAAATCTGTTATTTCTATCAGAAATTGACAAAGAACACACAATAACGGTTTTCTCACATAGGCTGTGACCCGTGATTAAACGTAACCGTTACACACAAACCTATATACCTTTATTGAAACATTCTCTATTTAAACGTTCTTACAAATATTTATAACATTTTCAATTTGTGTTTTTACACTTATGAGGATTCGGCTACTTATATTTATTATCACAGAATCAAATAAATATTTTAATCGTATAAACTGGACGTAATGTTGCATCTGCTAAAAGTAGAGAATATGTATTTTTTATACCCTTTATGTGGCACCGGAAAGCAATTCAGCCATGAGATCGCAGACTTGGTCTTCCGCATCATCGGTCAACGTGTTTGGCGTCACTTATCGCAGAGAATTATCTGTTCCGCCGCTATTGTTTTAATATGCCTGCAAAGTTCCAATCTGCGAAATTACTTCTTTTTGGAAACTCGTAAATATGACAGCATTCTTTTCATTGTGTAATGGCCCTAAGGAATAAGAATAAAAATCATTCAATTGCGAGATGCCACGCGTTACCACTTCCTAGCTAATCCAATTTCGCCCTAAGAATCCCCTAGCCGTGGAATATGAGGTGCGTGTCGTTTATTAGATGGACTTCCGTTGAAAAGTCGATAATCCCTAGAACGATCGAATGCCGAATGAACTCAGAAGAACCAGAATCAAGAAAGAGAAGTAAAAAAAAAAAACAGGACGGGTTGCACTCCGGGAGTGCCGGCAGAAGTGAAAACTTAAACATCAACGTTGTGCATTTTTCAATATTTTGGAATAGTTGGGGAATAATTTCGCACGAATTGTTTTATTTATCAGTATAAATGTACTATCATTTATGTGGTAAAATACAATATTCATTTATTGCGCTATCGTAGACAAATATGACAATTTATATTACATAAATAATATTCCCTTTGATTTTCACGATGTCTTTTTCTTTTTTCTTCTTCTTTTTCTTTCTTCGAATCTTTTTTTCTCAAATTTTTTCTACGCTGACGCCATGCACATTGTTATTTCCGATTTTTATTCCTTTTTTTTCTTTTATTTTTCTGAAAAACGAAGATTATTTATTATTATTTCATTTCATTTATTTTCATTTGAAATTATTTGTTTGCTATCGTATTTTTTATGATTTTATACGTAATACACGTTTTTACACTCGATTAGCAAAGCACTGGATAAGCCAATGTGGTCAGTATCACAATTGATACTCCTAATATCAAGAACCAATGAGTCACGCGCGAACTGCTTCAATAAATTATTAAAAAAGAAACGATTACCCTCAAATATGTCGCTAAAATTTGTCGAGCGTATATACAGGGTGTCCCTAAATTGCCTCCCACGGACTAGCCAGCATGATACCTCGTTAAAATCCAACCGAGAATTTTTTTTCCGGAAGCTCGTCCGACGCGTAGTTTTTGAATTATAAGCGATAGCGCTAGGCCAATCAGAGTGCACCATTTCATCTAGATTTGCCGCCACGGATATTGCTGTTTTGTTCGTCTGGGTGAATTATTATTATTCGTTTACGAATTAAATATCGGCACCTCCCCTCTCTCCCTGTTGTACCCCTTCTCGAGCGCTGACCTCGGTATTGTTGCCGCGGCATACGCTGCCGGCCGCACATCCATGGGCGCACACTTGTGTGTGTAAACAGAAGCGCATCCTCAAGCATAAGGGGTACAGCAGCGAAAGAGGGGAGGTGCCGATATTTAATTCGTAAACAAATAATAATAATTCACCCAGACGAACAAAACAGCAATTTCCGTGGCGGCAAATCTAGATGAAATGGTGCACTCTGATTGGCCTAGCGCTATCGCTTATAATTCAAAAACTATACGTCGGACGATCTTCCGGAAAAGAAATTCTCGGTTGGATTTTAACGAGGTATTATGCTGGCTAGTCCGTGGGAGGCAATTTAGGGACACCCTGTATAGTAGGGTGCTTTTTTTTCGAGTATTTTTTTTTTCACTCCCATCTCGAAATTTTGTGGGAAATACCTGAAAAAAAATTCCCTCAAAATTTAAGCCCTTAATATTAATATTAAGTGCTCCCCCGCGGCATGTAAAGATTTCCCGCTTAAAATACACGTAAACTTCAATTTTTTTCTGTAAAACATCTACAGTTCAGAGGCATTTTATCGTATAGTCTAGGACATCAGTAGGTCTTCTTCAGAATGAAATGCTCTACAAAAGTGCTCATTGCGGTGAAGTCGTAACTCACACCGGCGGGGTCGTACGGGCCACCCAAACCCAATTTTTTCATGAAATTCTTGTTTTTTTGCCTCTATCTCGTAAATGACAAGAGCTACAAAAAAAATGTCGAACAAATTTGTAGGAAATTTAATTTCCTACAAAAAAGTTCCAGAGAACCAAATTGCTAACATCGATATTTATTGAGATATTGGGCTTTTAAGGTGAGGAAGTATGGAATTTTCATGAATTATTGAGTAAAATTGTCGAATTATTGATTTTTTATTTCCTAATGTCACACAAATTATCAATAATCTATTTGCTGAGTTGCAAATGATTAAAAAGTTGAATAACTAAAAATTTTGAGACTGTGTTTTAGCGAGTAACAGGAGAGGAGACTCGGGATCTGGTTTGATACAGGTTGTCACAATAAAAACTGAACACACTAAATTTAGCAAAAAAAATTATAACTTGATTTATTGGATACACTATACACAGTTAGCGAATTACCCGATGTGTACAATGCACGTGGTTGCCAAGAACAACACGTGGTAGCGAATGCACCCAAATTCACAATTAATTTAATAATTCCTTTAAAGCGAATTCTCACACATTAATTATTACAGTAACTTCAATAAAAAATTCAACCAAATACCACGGTCACAACTATTTTTTATCAATAGCCGAATAATTAAATGAACCAGTGACAAGAAGAAACACGAGGTGAACAAGAGGTAGCAGTAAGAACAACAATAATGCCGGAGAAACCGGGAGAATTGGCGTCTTCTTCTCCGTGAGAATGACTGCGCATGTCCAATAGCTAAGAGCCAATAAGAAAATTCATAGCGAGTGACGTCAGAGAATAGCGAAATGCGCAAGCGTCAATAAATTTAAACTATAAATTTATTGATTGGCTATCGATTGGCGGGTGATCTATGCCCTGCTTAGTGCTGCCTTCTTGCTGCGAGTAAGCTGAACTTCGCTTCGCCCGGGCAATTTGAGTGTTGACTGAACAGACTGAAATTCGAAAAACCATTTGAAAAGGGATGTTTTTAAAAAAAAATTTTTATTTCTTTATGAATTTTTAATTTAATTTTCCCCCTAATAATTTTGATTTATTTATTAATAACTCAATACCTTCAAAACTCTAGTTAAAGATAAGATGTACATTAGGGTGTCCGTTATTTCCCAAATCGATTTTTTTGTAGCTATCGCCCACTGAAGTTTTAGTTTCTGACCAAAAAAAAAATTATCCACCCGAAATCAGCTCTTAATTTTCAAATTAAACCGTGCCGAAATCATGTTACTTTTCCCATTTAAATAACATGGGATTTTTAGAATTTTTATTTTTAATTTTTTTTCTCAGAAACAACTGAGAATAAAAATCTAACCAAAGCATATTCTGGTGTAAAATTAAACGCTCTACAAAAAGTATCTCTTATGAATTTTTGATTAAATCCCTCCTTCAACAGTTATTTATGGTTAAACGTGTGTTTAATTTCAATCCATTATATTAACGTCCATGATATATCATACAAACAACAGGAATTAACAGGAACTTGGACTATTGATAAACGCAAATCATTGATTCCGCAACGTTTCGACCATTTTATTTGGCCTTCTTCAGGCGTCTATAAACATACATATAAATACAAAATATTTTAAACACAACGCATAATACATATAACAAGATTATACAATTAATAGCAAATAAATTTACCTCAATTTATAAGCGTAAACAATATAAATCTTCTTATACAACTTCATTAGCTCCTCATAAATAATTAACAAAATTCAAAAATTTTATTAATTAAAAAGAACGCAGCTAACAGAATCCAGTTCACCATGGAAGTGGAACAGAATGGTTGTATTCCATTCCTAGATATCATGGTTGAAAGATCCAACAACCATTTGAAGACTAATTGGTACACCAAACCAACTAGTTCAGGAAGAATTTTGAATTTCTGTTCCAACCACCCAATGTCACAGAAAGTGGGAATGATTCATGGTTTACTGGATAGAATGTTTAGACTTAGCAGCGAGGAGTATCATGAGGACAATTATCAAAAAATTGAGATATTGTTAACTAATAACAGTTATCCAAGATCGTTTGTTCGTGCAGCTATCATTAAGTTTAAAGAGAATAAAGCAAATGGTGGGGTTGGTGGAGTTCGTCCTACGAATTTCATCAAGTACTGCCGGTTTCCTTTTGTTCCGGGCTTGTCACATAAAATTAATAGTTGTTTTACAGGTACTAATGTAAAGCTGGCTTATTATAACGTGTATAAAATAAAATCATTATACACTAAGTTAAAGGATCCAGTGCAGCAGGATCAAAGAGCAGGTGTAGTGTACAAGATCCCGTGCTCTTGTGGACTTTGTTATGTGGGTCAAACCAAACAGTATTTAAAAAATAGGATTTACCAACATAGGAATAGTTGTAGGAATGTTAAAATCTTGGATGAGAACAAAACAGCGCTGGCCGCACATTACTTCGACTCGGGTCATGGGTTTGATTTTGACAAAGCGAAGATCTTAGATTTAGAGAATAACTGGTTAAAAAGATCGGTTAGTGAAATGGTTTGGATTAAACTTAATGACACGGTAAACAAGCGTACTGACACCCAGAATCTGAGTGCAATGTACAACGAGATTTTATCGGTTTATAACGATTATCTTGGTGACGCACGTTAGTTTTACTTTATTTTTGAATGTTTAGACTATTTTAATGTATTTAATTTTTGTTTTGACTCAGATATTGTAGAAATGTTTTAGAGTATTGTTTTGAATTCCCGCAGCGGTGAATGTGGGAAACAAGGGCGCTTCATTCGCTTACTGTTTCCTCATTTATGTATATTTTGAGGTTGACTGCGGTCGACAGTTTATTTACATGTACAAGTCGGTTCTGTTAGCTGCGTTCTTTTTGATTAATAAAATTTTTGAATTTTGTTAATTATTTATGAGGAGCTAATGAAGTTGTATAAGAAGATTTATATTGTTTACGCTTATAAATTGAGGTAAATTTATTTGCTATTAATTGTATAATCTTGTTACATGTATTATGCGTTGTGTTTAAAATATTTTGTATTTATATGTATGTTTATAGACGCCTGAAGAAGGCCAAATAAAATGGTCGAAACGTTGCGGAATCAATGATTTGCGTTTATCAATAGTCCAAGTTCCTGTTAATTCCTGTTGTTTGTTTAATTTCAATTTTTTAATAATTTCTATTTTATTTTCATTTTTACCTTTATTGACTGCGAAATCTTTGAAATAAAAAATTAAAATTGTGCTAAATAGAGCGCCGATGTTTATTCATGTCGATTTTATGGCCTAAACTGAAAATTAAACAAAAAAAATCGTTTTTTGAGAAATAAATGAAACAACATAACTCTAAATTTGCAATAAATGTGAAATTCAATTTATACACGATGGATTTTAGTATTTAAATTAGTATCTTGTATTCAATTAGTGAATTTTATGCCAGTCAATTGAAGAAAATAAAATCGCCTAATGCCATGTATGAGAAATTTATAAAAACGTAAAGAAGTTATTTTTATTGAGTTGATTTATCGATCGATCCATCAGTAGAAGTCAAGAGAAAGAAAGAAGAGTAGAAAATAAACTCGTGCAGTGTTTTTCGTTTGTTGTTTACAAATTCTAATGTCAGTTGAGATTGAAACAAAAAAAAACCTTATTTATTTAATCCATGAACAAAGTTAATGAATTTAGTTGAAGATTTATTTCCTTCATTGATGATCAAAATCTAACCTCTTAGAGTACACAAACTATTTACTTCATCAAATTCCTAATTATCATTGCTGTCATAATGAATATATCTATGAATTTACGAAATCCTATGGTTTTTTTGGGTGAAACAACTGACTCAATCAGTGGTAATAAACTACCGACAAATAAACAAGTGCTGAAGTTATTATTTCATTATACTAGAGAATCTAAAAAAGCACTCGAAGAAAGTTTAAAAATAGTCATAGATGAGGTGTCAAAATTTTGGAACAGGGCTGGAATTCCACAGCAATGTAATGCAAGATGTGTAGCAAAATTAGATAAACTTTACAAAACTTACAGAAGTGCACAAAAAAGTTTGAATGCGGAGCTCAAGCAAGAGTTTTCAGAATATTTAGACGAGCTATTTGATATTGCACATGGTGATGTTCAAAATGAAGTCGACAGTGACGTTTTGAAATTTTTAGATGACCAAAGAACAGTAAGAAAATATCATTTGCACATTTATGAACGAGACAAAGATTCTAGCAAGTCAGTTGGTAAGTTGCAATTAAATTATAAATTGTAGTTAACAAACAATGAATAGGACTTAATAAAAAATATTGTAATTGATCAGTGAGAGATTTCTTGATTCATTTGTCATGTAATTAATTCTAGAAAACTCAATTTTTAAAGAAGACGACGATATCACGGTGGTCCAATCTATCAATCAAGACGAAATTAGTGTCGACGGTGTTGATTCAAAAGAAAACGATGATCGCTCAATGTCAGGTAATTTATCAAAGTATTTGTTTAAACAAAATTTATCTACCAAATATGAGTAATGTAGTAATAACTTTTTTTTATTTATATGTTAGATCTGACGTTACCATCTAGTTCAAAAAGTATAAGCGAGCAGATTTTGAGTGGCGAAACAACATCTACGTCTCAGCAAAGCACATCGTCAACATTCGAATCACAAGGGCGAAATTATGAACCAAAACATGAGAGAAGAACAATAAATATTCTCACTGAAGATGTCGTTGCGACGTTAGATAGTTGCGGAATTTCTTACAGGAATTCTGTACGAGTGGTATCATCAATTGCGATAGTTCTAGGGTTTGATACCAATGATTTAATTCTTAATAAGACTTCCTTTAATGAATATAGATCAAAAGTCCGAAAGACTGCTGCTGAAAAAATTAAAATGATATTTGGTGACATTGATGTTGGTGCAGTGGTTATCCATTGGGATGGAAAATTAATACCTGATGGTTTAACGTGTAAAAAGGTTGACCGAGTTCCGATAATAATGAGAAGTAACACAATTGAAAAAATTTTAGATGTGCCAGCATTACCAGATGGAAAAGGATTGACTCAGGCAGAAGCAATTTTTACAGCGGTCCAAGATTGGGGAATTACTGAAAACATTAAAGCGATCTGTTGTGAAACTACGGCTTCAAATCTTGGTTGTCGGAATGGAGCGGCGATACACCTCGAACAAATGCTCCAAACTGAGCTTTTATATTTACCATGCAGGCACCACATCTACGAGTTGGTATTATCTTGTGTTTTTACAACTAAAATACCAGGCACAGAGGGACCAAATGTTAAACTATTTAAGAGCTTTCAAGAAAGTTGGAGTACAGCTGATCAAACCAAGTACAAAAATGGATTAGTAGGTAATAAAATTCCTCGAAAATTATTAGGCAAGGTAGAAGAAATAAATCGTAAAATTGAACATTTTCTGGGTACGATTTTGCCTCGTGATGACTATAAGGAACTCTTAGAGTTATGTAAAATATTCCTTGGAACCATGGATACCGAAAAAGTAAAATTTTACAAGCCAGGAGCGTTTCACCACGCCCGCTGGATGTCTAAAGCGATTTATTCACTCAAAATAAATATATATTTTTCGAGATATTTTTGAATTAGATGATGAGACGAAAATAAATCTTTTGGATATTTGCTTATTTGTCGTCTTTATTTATGTGCCGTTTTGGTTTGAAGCACCTCTTGCAGCATTAGCTCCGAATCAAGATTTGAAGTTCTTGAAAGCTGTGTATCAATATAAGACAATTGACAAAGACATATCCGAAGCTGTCTTGCATAAATTTAAAAACCACCTATGGTATTTGAATAGTGAAACAGCTGCTCTTTCATTTTTTGATCATAACATATCTATTTTGATCAAACGGAACATGGTAAAGGCTTTAAAAAAAAATGAAAGTGAGGATTTTGATTCTCCCAAACGCTATGGGATAAATACGATTAGTGAAATTGCAAGCTTACAAAAAAAAAATGTTGATTTTTTTATTAATTCAAATTCCTTGAAATTTTTTGATAGATTTAACATTGATAAAAATTTTTTGGAATTGGATGTTAATGAGTGGGCTAGCAATCATGACTATTTGGAGGGCTTACAAATTGTTAAAAATATCCAAGTTGTTAACGATGTCGCCGAAAGAGCAGTTAAATTAACCCAAGAGTATATTAACATTTTAACAACACGAGAAGACCAAAAACAGTATTTGATACAAGTTGTGAGTGAGTATAAATCAAAATATCCTAATGCGACCAAAGCTTGCTTAACGAAAAAATTGTAAAAACAGCAAAAACTATAATAAACCTCATTATCACATGATTAACAAAGAAATTTTCGACGTTTTTATCTCACCAATGTCCATTTATCCATTTTTAGGTCCGTCTGTGGAAGGAAAAGTATGTTGTTTCATTCATTTCTCAAAAAACAATTTTTTTTTGTTTAAAATTTTCAGTTTAAGCCATAAAATCGGCATGAATAAACATCAGCGCTCTACTTAGCACAATTTTTATTTTTTATTTTAAAGATTTCGGAGTCAAAAAAGGAAAAAATGAAAACAAAATTGAAAAAAATTAAAAATTAAAATTAAACACCAGTTTAACCTTAAATAACTTCTGAAGGAGTGATTTAATCAAAAATTCATAAGAGATACTTTTTGTAGAGCGTTCAATTTTACACCGGAATATGCTTTGGTTAGGTTTTTATTCTCAGTTGTTTCTGAGAAAAAAAATTAAAAATAAAAAGTCTAAAATTCCCATCCCAATAAACATTGCTGGTAAATAAATCGTAAGAAATTCGTCGAAAAATAACGTTGTATATAGTTGAATAATCGTTCAGCACATACGTTTTTTCTCGTGAAAAATGTCCGCCCTGATATAGGTTTTTTCGACTGCGCTCATCAACGTTTTCTGTTAGTGATCATGATCCGGATATTCCACGGTTGAAGTAAACGTCGAAATTACGGTTTTCGGAAACGTAATGAAACAAGTATGAAAGAACGCAATTTAAATGTTAACGTAGACGTTTAAGGGCGTTGCCTATGCCTCGACGAGCGCGCGCGAACAGAGACTCACGATTTTCCTTCTCATTTCCTCATTTTTGAAGATAATTAGGTTCTTAGGGGGTCATTTTGAAGATAAAGAATAGATCTGTGTCGCCGTTTTTGCCGAATTTTCGATTTCGCTCTCAGATTTGCGAAAAACGTACTTGAAAGTACGTTATCTTTGAAGTGAGACACAGCGGACAGTGAATTTTTTTTCGAAATTCGGCGAAAACGGCGACACAGATCCATTCTTTATCTTCAAAATGACTCCCTAAGAACCTAATTATCTTCAAAAATGAAGAAATGAGAAGGAAAATCACGAAGCATAAAACAGCAAATTTTTCGCGCCAAAGGCGGGCGGCTGCTAGCGCCACGACCGCGTTGGCCGGCGACCATGCGAATTACAGGCGAAGAGAGTAGACTCAAACCCCCCCACTACAATTCCCCTCGTTCGAATCCTCATCGCTCGGCACGTGGATAGTGTTCCGCGCTTTTATTTTTGCTTGTGTTTTTCTACCGTGTTTTTTATTATTTCGAGTCAGTATTTATTCCCGCGATGGCTAAGAAGAGAAGGAATCTGTCTGTGAAGAAGAAGAAAGTACCCGGCATAAAGAGTTTGGCTAAATTTCGGGAAAAAATGAGGTAAATTGAATTATTTATATGATTGATGTCGCACCCTCTCTGACTTCGAGATTCAATCACATGAGTACGAACAATCGCAGGGCTTTGATCTAAGAAAGTACTTTCAAGAGCCGATATTGCTGTTCATAATAGCAGTACAAATTCATTCTCAAGTTTTTTTATACGTATGAAAACATAAACTAGAATGCGTTGTGACGTGTGGTACTAGCCCGGTTTGCATTAGTCGCTAAAATGTGTCATCAATTTGTTACGTGTTCAGGTTAAATGATCGAAATCACTATTCGGCTATTTGCATTAGTGTTTACACTTTGTCGATCATAAGGAATATTCTGATCACTTATTGTGACTACCCAAGTATCCAAGGTAAAATTACAATAAATAGAAAGTTTTCGTTTCTTGAGCACCCGATCTAAGAATGTATGAAGATGAATGTTTACTAGACTGGGCCAAAAAAATTAACTATTTTTTTTTTTTTGAAAAATATATTGAGAATATCATTCAGTATGGCAAAAAAAAAATTTCATGAAATTTTAAGCCCTTAATATTAACTTTAATTGAGAATAACTTTTGAAAAATTAAATTGAGGCAAAAATATTAAGAGATCTTTTTTGTAGAACAATCAATTTCCTTTAAGAATCTGTCATGATCTTTTTTATACATTCATTGATTCGTTAGTCACGAAATTCCAAATTAAAAAAGTCAAATTGAGAAATTATATCAATTTATTAAGCTTAATTACTCGGAAACGGCTTGTCTGACAAAAATCTATAATCAGACCTTTTTTGTAGGGAATTTAATTTTATAAAGGGATAAGTGAACATAAATTTTTTCACTTCAATATTTCGACAGTTCTGACGTAAAACATCAAATTATTACTAAAAATCAAAAATAGCGATGATAGACCTCTTAAAGTTAATATTAAGGGCTTAAAATTTCATGAAATTTTTTTTTTGCCATACTGAATGATATTCTCAATATATTTTTCAAAAAAAAAAATAGTCAATTTTTTTGGCCCCGTCTAATGTTTACATGTTGGAATCTTACGCTTCCGATGGGAAGCACACGCAAGACGGTCAAAGCGGTTAAATAAATGATATGCGGATGTGCAGTATCATTAGTTACGAGAAAATTCATTGTTGGGAGATATGAATTTGAAAAACTGGTGATTTCGAAAAATTAACGACAGAGCCAGGAATCGAACCTGGTATCTAGAGATGTAAAATTACAATGTATCTGGCAGAATTTTCCATACAAAGTAAATACGGCGCGTACGTATTAGGCCACTAAAATACGCGCGTTTTGTTTTTAGAAATAAACTTGACGTACTTCTGGGGTAATTATACATGCATACATTACCTACAAAACAGCCACCCCACAAAACTGTTATCAAATCAGATACTACTGCCAAGTATAATTTATTTAGACACCAATGATGATTTTGATATACTATAACTGATGATGACAAAAAAAAAAAATTGAAACCAAAATTGAAATTGAGAAGAAAAAAAAAATTGCAGTGCGTGATACTTGGCGGGCCCATTTCGATATTGCCATTACAACATTGATATGGCTCGACTTGTATTTTCTTGTGCTTGTTTTAAAAAGACCCGACAAGTGCCACTAAATGAAAAAAAAAAAAAAATGACAAGACGATAAGATTTACTATATATATATTATATAACAGTGATACTGTGAAAGTATTCCTGATCTGCTATTCCCTAATTATCGTTGCGCGGCAAATTTGGGCATTCTTCGATCCACCGTCTCCTGGGACCTGGTCATTTTGGTTACTGATTATATTTGTGGTCATTATAATTTATTGCTAAAATTTTTTTCTCGCGTCCATGCATTGCCAAATTTTTTTACGTGTAGAATTGCTGCGAGCCAACAAAACGACGGAGAAATGGTTCGCGAAGTAATGACTTCAGCGGAAGAGGTAACAGAAGATGTTGCTCCGTTTAATGAGGTCGTACTTGCCGACGAATTTCAGGATACCGATTTGTTTTGCTCGGAGACAATGCCTGAATCTCCGATACAGAACGCGAGAAACGACGACGAGACGACTGAGTACAACACCGCGGAGGATTTCGTGAGTATCCAGCCTGCGACCGAAAGTAATGTTGTCGAAGACATGAATTCAAATTTGCTTGTAGTCGGTAATGCCAAGGCCGAACCAAGTCCCCCATTGGAGTTGACTGGGAGAAGAATAGTAGACATTAGGCATTTTTTAGATAGCATTACAAAAATTGGTCGTCACTCCCCTTTTGATTGTACTTTTGCAGACATGTGTCCAATATCCGAAAGCCGGACAGGATTCATTACCACCATCACCTTCAAATGTAGTATGTGTAATTTAGTCAAATCAATAACGTCAGAGAATTCTAGTTCAGGTTCCTCAAGCGTCAATGCAGCTATAGTATCCGGTGTAGTGTCCACAGGTGGTGGTTTTTCTCAACTCGCAGAGATTAGTGCATCGGTAGATATGCCATGTATGGCTAAAGAGACTTGGAAAAAATTTCATAGGATAGTTAGCGATACGTATCACGACATTTCACGGGAGCAAATGCTAGAGGCAGGTAGGGAAGAAGCTAGGTTGGCCCGTGAGGCGGGTGACGTTGACGAGGACGGGTACCCTTGCATAGCGGTTGTCGCCGATGGGTCTTGGGCAAAAAGATCGTATAGGACAAAATATGACTCTCTATCAGGTGTAGCAGTAATAGTGGGATTCAAAACCAGAAAAGTTTTATTCATTGGGGTAAGAAATAAATATTGTTCAACGTGTGATAGGAAGCGGGGTGATACCGAGGCATCTGTAGGCGAACATAAATGTGTGAAAAATTGGACGGGTTCTAGTACCGCGATGGAGTCAGACATTATCGTCGAGGGTTTTAAGTGTAGCGTAGAAATGCACGGTATTAAATACGATAAATTAATTGGGGATGGGGATAGTAGTGTTCACCGAAAACTTATCGATGCGCTTCCGTATGGACCGGAAGCACTTGTCAAAAAAATTGAATGCCGCAACCATGTTCTCCGCGTCTATGGAACTCGACTTCGGGATCTCTGTACCAACCGTAAGGTTGGTACTGTGATCCTACGTAATAATTTGCGCAAAAACTTGAGGCGACTACGATATGCCGTAACTTCCGCAATTCGCTACAGGAAAGGGCAAGTTGATCAGCCACTTTACGTTCGAGTCGAGGATTTGCGCAAAGATATTAAAAACAGTCCGAACCATGTTTTCGGGGAACATGGATCATGTGCGGAGAGAGGTTACTTCTGTGACGGTAACCCCAAACCAGGGGAAGTTAACCTGGTCGAGGATATGAAATTGACTGGTGTCTTCCAAGAGATTCAATCGGCAATGTATCGACTCATTGAGCATGCATCGAGCCTCATATGGGACGTGGATAACAACGTAGCTGAGTTATACAACTCACACGTTGCCAAGGCTATAGGTGGCAAAAGAGTCAACTTTGCCCTGCGCGATTCATATGGAGCTCGGTGCGATTCTGCCGTAATGAGAATGAATGCCGGTGGACAATTTCATGTATTAGTGCAGGAAAAATTGACAGGAAGGGTGGGTAAATTCACGAAAAAATATTGCGAAAATAAGACGGGGTCAATAAAAATTAGAAAAAAGGGTTTTAAGGGTAGCAAAAAAACTTTCGTGACCCAGATCGCTGACGCCGACTATGGCCCAGATGCTGCTTGTCCACGGCAATCAGACATGTCGGTGGATGAATTGGCGTCTGCTCAAAGGACATTCGTGCAGAGCTTGTATTCGGAGGACCTATTGGAAATCGAGCGACAAACAATGGGGCAGAGTTCGTCAATCGCATGGTACGAACAGAGAAGAAAGCGTTTGACTGCCTCAATTTTCGGTGAAATTTGTAAGCGAAGGCCACGAACATCTTGTGCTAAATTAGTAGAACGCATCCGCTACGGCGATTTCCATGGAAATTCAAATACAAGGTGGGGCACAGAAAAAGAGCCCATAGCAATAGGTCAGTTCGCTGCCGAACATTCTGTTACTGTTGATAGCAGTGGTCTAGTGGTGGACAAGGCGTTACCCTTCCTTGCGGCATCGCCGGATGGGCTTATAGGTAAAGACGCGGTCGTAGAAGTCAAGTGTCCAGCATCGGCAAAAGAGTTGACTCCAATGGAGGGCATAGAGTCAAAGAAAATTAAATTCATGAAAATAATCGATGGAAAACCAAAGTTAGATCTTTCTCATAATTACATGTATCAGGTCCAAGGTCTTCTACACATTACAAATAGGAAGTGGTGCTATTTTATAGTTTGGACGCCAAAGGGATTGATTTTTGATAAAATAAAACGTGACGATAAATTCTGGACCGAAAAAATGGAGAATAAATTAGCAGATTTCTTTCACTTTTGTTTATTACCCGAGATCGTAGATTCTAGACGCGCCCGACAACTCTCAATCCGCGAACCCCCTCAAATCATCGAAGCCCAGAAGGCCGCGCGTAAGAAAAAGTAAATTCCCGACCGACAGACGATAAAAAACTGTGATATAAATATATGTACATATGTTCATAAATATAATAGCTTTGTATATACCTTACGTGCAATATTTCTGTGATTTATGTTTAGTTAGTTATGTGTATTACTGTGCCAAAAATTTGCTAGTCATATCGTTATAATTATATATCTGATTATTCATTCTAGGAATACTTTTTGCAGTCTGACCAAACTGCGTATATACCTATATATTATGTAAATATTCTGTAGCTTATTTTTTCATTACTATCTGTGACCTGCACTCGTGACGTACTACTTTCCATAGATTGCGCTTTCTATAGAATTTATTTAGCCATATAATGTATACAATGCTCGATGCCTTGTTATGATATCAATTTTCTCGATCGAGATTACTGTCATGTTTCACTTATACTGTTTCAATTTAATTTCTATGAGATACTTTTCATAAAGATTTCGTGATTATGTTCATTAAGTTTAAACGAGTTTAATTTCACTTTCATCATTTTATATTATTTTTTATCATTTTTTATTTGTTTGGTGCAAACCCGATCATGGTTGGGAGGTAGGGACGGGTTAGGTGGGTCTCTGTTTGATAGCGACCTCCACGTGGTGAGACCTGGGAGATTGATGATATATTCGTTGTTATATCATGAATTTGCTAACAGCTATTCGTTGCAATTTTCAATTTAAAATTACCTGTGACGACGTCTGGTCGGTATTCATAAATAGTTCCGTATTATTTTCGAAACTGTATTAGGAACAGCTCTCAGCCGATCAAGCTTATGCTTTGAGCTGACTCAAGACAGTCCGACAAATCGAACCTGACTATGAATACCGGCTATTAGATTATTACCAGTCCCGTGATCGCATTGCGTAGAAATACGGATGCCGGTGAATATAATTTTTGTTGAAATATTAAGAATGTATATCTATATCATCATACGTACGGGGAATTCTACGTCACGTCAATCAAAAAATGACCTCGTATTTTTTCAATCTATTCATACTTCTTTTCACATGAAATAAAGATAAAAAGAATCGATACGCATTTTGGTGTTCGTCCGAATTATGTTTGTTTTCGAAAGTTACCAGACAATCATTCAATTTTGATGCAAAAGGAGCGCGCATATATCCGGTTCTATTCGACGTAAAGACATCATTTACAGTGCATTCGGAAGGTGAACGAATAAGCTTTCATAAAAAAAATGTTATGTTGAACATTATTGCAAATCCCAATTTTTATAAACAATTCAAATGTTCGACGATTTTTACCTCATTAATGATAAGTTTTTGAATTATAAAAAAAATGGTTTTGGGTTCCTTATTAAATTCTGTATTACTAGTAAATTTTTCAAGTGTAATCTGAAAGGAGTCTCTTTTTTTTCTATTATTCATCAGGTACTGCGTCGTGCCGAGCGCGGCACACTGGGCTGTTTAAAAGTATTTGAATCCGAATGCCCGTGAGGGGTGGAAGAGGCTAGCCGCGTCACCCGCCCCACTCCGGCGACAGCTCGGTTGCTCCGTCTCACTTGTTTCTTACTCTCTCTCTCGCCACGGTTAACGCGGGAAGCGGAGTAGCCCGCGGTTTCTAGCTAGGCAACGCCCTTAATATATACCTGTTATAGCCACCATTTTTCGTGGTTCAAACACGTTTAATAAGCGTGTTCATTGGAAAATTTTTTTTATAATAATACACGTACTTAATGTGTGTTGATTTAACGTAAAAACGATATCCGTAAACAATTATTATACGTTTAATTGAATACACTTAATCGAATATCACGCGGTTCCGATAAACGTGTAACAACCAACTTGAGAATATGTTTTCGGTATAATTTTTCATGTACTATATTAATACACAAGCTGTTAAAAGCTTCTTGTATGGTCAGTATGGACTTATCTCAGGGGTTAGATGATACAGCAACGCTCACATTCTTAGCTATTTCAGTAATGGTAACTTGCACCAATTAAATGACATTAATTATTTTACATCCACACCTATGTATTTTTATGAGAAATACAGGACAACTAAATGAGATAAAGCACACACCTTTGCGAAACATGATATATATTTATTATAAGGTACTTTCATCCAAGGCAACAATGACAATAGCTACATTGTACACGTATCGAAATATCCGCTTTAACAATGTATCCGAAACATAACAGTAGTTTTTTATATACCAGTTTGTCTGTATCGTTGATGCGGACATTTTATTATGCCAACGATGTAACTGTGTGAATGTTGACTGGGATGTATAAATAAACATACAGTCTTTTACATATACGCATACCTCAATTGTACAGATGTACTCACAAGAGTATAGAAGTATAGCAAATAGTGAAATTAAGTAAACATGAACAAACAAAAACTTATATCCGATACAAGAGGTTTGATAACAAATAAAACATGAAACAAAATAATCATACAATCATTATACCCTAACGAGGAAAATTGTTAACTTTCATCTCGGGACTAGGTAAAAAATCACAATCCTGACAAAGTAAAATAATAAAAAGTATTGGCACATTATTTCAACACAGAACACAGATGCTATAGAGGGCGTCTTCTAGGTACGCAGTACGCAAGTTTTAACCAATATTGGACCGCAGTTGGAGTATTAACTTTCCTGATATCACTGCTAATCCGTGAAACTTGACTGGGATGTAATATATACACAGTCTTTTACAAATACCTACATTGCATAGATCAGTTATATCGAAGGCTCACATAAACACGGACGTGCACTGACCTCGGAAGTTGGTCAAATTAGACTGATTCACTGATCGCGTGAGCTGAGAGCCTTCGCGAACGGTGGTGGGGGGGCATTCTGGCGCGTCGTCCTCGGCTCTCAGCGTGCAGGTACCGTACGAGTTACAACACGCTGACCTAGGGAGCCAATCAGAGGCAGAAGAAGAGGCGCGAGTATTTCACGCTAGGACATTCTCGATTCTTCGCGACCGCTTGTCGTTTGACACATGCGCTCATTATACGTATATGTAACATCCATGGTACACGAGCTTCATCTACGGCCACTCGCTTTCCTAGCATGGGTTATTCCAATATATACATTATGGTATAGGAAAACGTATGTTTTACAATTAATAAAGACGCCGCGAAGGGATGCACTTATATGCTCAACTACGTAATTTCTTGGTGACCTTTGTAAAAAAATCTGTTCATCGATTTTTCAACTTTTTTTCCTATGTTAGGGAATTAACAATAACACAAGGAAAAGAATTTGAAAAAATGGAGGTAACATATTGTTCTACTTTACAATATTACGTAGAATAAAATTATCACTTCTAGTGTTATGTCACCTGAATTTTTTCATATTTTTGATGATACTTACTAGTTTATCGAATGAAAAAAAATATTGGAAATCGAATGACCAGTTGTTTACAAAATTTAAGCTAATCAGAAAAACGTGCTGAGGAGGATAACAAAACGTTGAATTTTAGTCACTGCTAACATGAGAAAAACTTGAATATAATGATTATAGTTCCAAATTCAAACATCGCAATATGTAAGTAAATGATGTAAAAGTTGATTCCTGCCCTCACTATGTTGAAAAGGGTAGTATTCTTGGATATGAAGGTCAGAAAGGTACGAAACAAATCTTGTTTACGTTTCGGCCCGAGTAGGTATATAATTCTGTGTATCGATATGACAAGTCTATGTACGACGTAATTTTCACGTATTACATGTGATCAGTAGATCAAAAGTGTATTGACTTAATTATTAAACAATTAATGAGAACATATTGGCAAAGTATGGTAACTATACGAAACGTTAAACTTGTGTTACTGGTGAAGGAATAAAATATGTATATTAGCTGTTCATGAGACTAGAAATATAATGGATTTTACCACACGTTTATACTACGGATCTCGCTTACCACAATAAAACGTTGATGATGGAACGCAGAAATTTTGTATTTTAATACCTACAACTATACCGATTTTTAACGAATTTAAATTGACAATTGAGCTAGTAAACAAAACGTTGATTATTATTCTAGAAACCGTTGTTTAAATGTTGTAGAAAAGCAGTGAATGAAACGTTAAACTTGTGTTACCGGTGAAGGAATAAAACATGTATATTAACTGTTCATAAGACTAGAAATATAAACGGTTTTACCACACGTTTATACTACAAATCTCGCTTACCACAACAAAACGTTGACGATGAAACGTAGAAAATTTGTATTTTAATATCTATAAATATACCGGTTTTTAACGAATTTAAATTAGCAATTGAACTAGTAAACATAACGTTGATTATTAGTCTAGAAACCGTTGTTTAAATGTACGTGTAATGAAAATCGTATAATATTTGTGGAGAGACAACGATTAATATTTTACTGAAAAATTACCGTATATCGAACACGGTAATATTTTCTACCTATACCATAATTATACGACCTTAACGTTTCTTCAACCACATTTTAACCGGCTCATGTTTACTGGGATGTTATTTAAATGGGAAAAGTAACATGATTTCGGCACGGTTTAATTTGAAAATTAAGAGCTGATTTCGGGTGGATAATTTTTTTTAGGTCAGAAACTAAAACTTCAGTGCGCGATAGCTACAAAAAAATCGATTTGGGAAATAACGGACACCCTAATGTACATGAACAAGACAAAGAATATATGAAGTATATATTTTTACTACTTTGTATTATGATAGAAATCACTGATTAGTAATCCGTTTTTGTTTACGTAAACTACTACGGAACTGTACGCTTTGACTTGACCTTGAATGAGTTCGACTAATTTCCCGCTTAATTGCAGCGCTTTCTCTGTTTTCGCGTACTAGTTCCGCGAGAGTAAGAACAAAGCTCCGAGTGTACTGAGTGGCCTAACGTCGTGAAACGTATTCTGTGTTTAATTTGAGGTTACGTTGACTTCTAGCTCTACAAAAATGTGTGAAAAAATTGGTAAAAATATTTACAACTATTTAATTGGATTTGAAACTAGTGAAATAAATATCAACAAGTTACCTTCTTATCGTGAAGTGTTAAATTCATTTATTTATAAGCATCAGTCTTCAAATATAACTATTCAAAACAGTGCTACTAGTGTTATCAGTGATACTAATGCTGTTTGGGCAAAGTTTATGATACCAACTATTCGCCCTCAGCATAGTATTAAGAAGTTAGAAAAATTTTATACTGAATATTTATCAACTAAAAAACATCGTGATAGAGAAAAAAAATCGAAAACACAGCAAAAAAATGTTGAAAAGTTCAGTCAAAAGCTTGATAAATTGTTTGACATAGCAAATTCTACGGCGGTTAAGAATTTACCGAATGAACTTAAACAATTTTTGGTTGAATGTCGAAATGGAAAAGTTAATATTCACTCGCCAGTTACTTCTTCCTTACCACAAACAATTCTTCACGATCAATCTGATGTAAAACCGGAAATAACTAATGAAGATAATGAGAACAACAAGAACGATAATAGTTAGTTTTAAAATTACAATATTTTTTTTTAATTATAAATTCTAGAATTTAAACATCAATAATTTTTCAGTAATTAAGAGCATTTTAGTGTGATCCAGATAGATTTTTGTTTTGTTTATTTGTCAAATTTTCTTTGCACGAAAATTGTTCTTAACCTCATACTCACAAAATTAAGTTCAATAATATTTCTTATTAATTATTTGAATGTCTGTTTCAGATTGATAATACTTTTAATTACTTTCTTATCATTAATTTATCATTTTGAGTGAATTTGATATTAGCTAAATCCGTGTATAAATTTAGAGATTGAAAAATGATCTAATCGTAACAATAATTTTAACTTATAAGTGGAGAGCTTGCTCAATATTTTTTTCAGATATTTTTGCGAATAATAAAATGTCCGTGCGATCAAAAAATTACTTCCTACCATATTTTCATTGAATTACATATGCTGGAAACGAAATCAAAATCATACCTGAATTTGTTATATCCATTAATTTAACTCTAAAATTACTTTATTTCAGGCTTAAAACTATCTCAACACTCGGTGTCATCAAGTTTTTGTAGTCTAACATCACATTCCAGTGGGTTGAAACGAACTTGTTCGGATTTTGAGAGTGAACTCCCTGTACCTCCTAAAATGAAGAAAATCAACATTTCAACTCCAGAACTAGTATCAGCCCTAGATCGCAGTCAAACTAGTGATAGGAATGCGATGTTCATTATTTCAGTAGTTCTCTTGAGTTTAGGGCTAGATATTGATAGATATAACGTAAGTTATTCTTCCATTCGTAATGCCCGCATTTCCAAGAGAGAAGAAATTGTTGATTCAATTAAAAAGGAAGAAATTATAGAATCTTGTTTTGTTCACTGGGATGGGAAAATGCTCCCTACAGGACAAGGAGTATCAAAAGCCGAACGGCTTTCAATACTCGTTTCAGGGACAAATACTGAAAAATTATTGCAAGCTCTACTTCTTTCTGACGGCACGGGTATGAGTCAAGCTTCAGCAGTTTTTGAAACTTTGACGGAATGGAACCTTTGTGATAATATTAAAGCAATGTGTTTTGATACAACGGCTACAAATACTGGTAAATTATTATAATGTTAAAATAAATTTTTGATTTTATGTTATTATTATCTATTTATTTTAATTAAAACATGAAATTTTTCAAGGTGAGAATAGCGGTGCTTGTACTTTACTAGAAAAAAAACTTGGTCGTGATTTATTATATCTTGCTTGTCGTCATCATACGTCAGAGTTAATGCTACGGAATGTCGCAGAAGTCGCTTGGCCAGTCACAAGTGGCCCAAATGTACCTATTTTCAAACGGTTTAGAGAGGATTGGAATAAAATAGATACTTCCGTTTACGAAATCGGTACAAACGATGTAAAAATTGCCGATATTTTGAACGACCAAAAAGGAGATATTCTTGATTTTATTGAGAATCAATTGAAGGTATGAATAATTTCGATTTTATATGAACAATTAAACATTTACCTTCAAACAGTTATAAACTAGTGGTTAACACCGTTTTGCGTAGATTAAGAACATATACGAAATAATAATTTTCTAATTTTCTAACCCATTCAATTTACATATTATAGATCTATTTTTTCTCTAATATTTTGTAAATTTTATTTCTTTTTTAACATGATTGAAAAATTTATTAACTAATGAGAATATTCTGCATACATCTCTATTACTGCGCAAATAACATTGACTACCGAAAAAAATTATGTACCATTTTCTCACTTTCTTATTTCTTTTTCTGTTTTTCAATTAGAATCATCATCCAAGGGACGACTATAAAGAATTTTTAACACTAAGCAGTATCTTTTTGGGTGGTAGTAACAGTCGAGATGTAAAATTTAAAGCTCCTGGTGCTTGTCACCATGCAAGATGGCTCTCAAAAGCTCTTTATTGTTTGAAAATATATTTATTTCGCAAGCAGTTCAAAGTATCAGCAACGGTACTGGATATTCTGCGTAAAATATGTGTTTTTATTGTGTTATTTTACGTAAAAATTTGGTTCTGTGCTCCAAACGCGATAAAAGCACCAAATTCGGATTTACAATTAATAAAAGATCTCATCGAGTATCGAAAAATCCATCCAGACATAGCCAATGCAGCACTTGAGAAACTATCTAGACATTTATGGTATTTGCTCGAACAGCTAGCTTGCTTGGCTCTCTTCGATGACACGGTGTTACCGAAAGAAAAATTAAAAATTGTTGAAAAAATGAACAGCAACAAAGTTTTCAAGAATCCAAATAAGCGTTATTCAGTGCCTTATAATCTAATTTCTTCTCTCGCCGATAAAAATATCAGTGATTTTGTGACTCCAAATTCATCGTTCATTTTCAAACAGTTTAATCTTCCTTATGAATTTTTAAATACTGAACTACACACATGGGAAACGAATCCTGATTACCAAAAATGTCTTGGCACATTTAAAAAGTTAAAAGTTGTGAATGATATTGCTGAACGAGGGGTCGCTCTTACTCAAAAATTTAATGAAGCTTTAACTCATAATGAAGATCGAAGGCAGAACATTTTTCAAACAGTACAACATCATCGTTCGCAGTATCCATTGTGTACAAAATCAAGTTACTCGGAGAAAAAAATTTCCTGAACTGCTTTATTTGTATTTTTAGAAAATACATTTACTGTGATTCAATCTTTTGTTATTCATTATATCTTTATAATTTATTAAAACCACCATTAAATAAATTGTTCTTTTTTTAAGATAAAAATTGTACTCAGGCATACATATTTTTTTAACAGCCTTTCATTTTCACGCAAAAAAGTTCACAATTCAAAATAGAAAATCAATAATTGGACAATTTAACTCAATAATTCATGAAAATTCCATACTTCCTCACCTTAAAAGCCCAATATCTCAATAAATATCGATGTTAGCGATTTGGTTCTCTGGAACTTTTTTGTAGGAAATTAAATTTCCTACAAACTTGTTCGACATGTTTTTTTGTAGCTCTTGTCATTTACGAGATAGAGGCAAAAAAAACAAGAATTTCATGAAAAAATTGGGTTTGGGTGGCCCGTACGTCCCCGCCGGTGTGAGTTACGACTTCACCGCAATGAGCACTTTTTTAGAGCATTTCATTCTGAAGAAGACCTACTGATGTCCTAGACTATACGACAAAATGCCTCTGAACTGTAGATGTTTTACAGAAAAAAATTGAAGTTTACGTGTATTTTAAGCGGGAAATCTTTACATGCCTCGGGGGAGCACTTAATATTAATATTAAGGGCTTAAATTTTGAGGGAATTTTTTTTCAGATATTTCCCACAAAATTTCGAGATGGGAATGAAAAAAAAAATAGTCGAAAAAAAAGCACCCTAATATATAGGTTAACGCTATAAAGTATCAACATATTACAAATATTACATCTGTAATGTGTCGTGACGTGGATTTTTCCCGCTCCTCGGTCACTCGGAGAAAATGACCGAGAACTTACCGCGTGCACAATAATTTGGCGTCCACGATGTACCCTGGATCTAAAAACAATATCGCAAAGTTTTGTTGGGCGCCTGGCGTGATTAACACGCCTCGCAATCATTACTGCGCTATACTTCGGACATATGCTCGATAGATCAGTACCGCGGAGAGGGGAGGGGTAATTTTTGGAGAGAGAGAGAGACACTCGAAATACACACACTATTTAACAAAATAAGTAAAATAAAATCTTATATTTCCCAATAGCTGTGATACAAAAACAAAAAAAATATAATCCAAAAGTCGCTCATCGCGATTCTAAAGATAAACAGAAAATTGCACGTAACCTACTCTATTTCTTACTCTACTGAGCTCGCGGCTCCCTAACTAAAATGTCACTCAACGATCACAAAATCTTCATACGCAATTCTGAATTTGCAAATTCGCCATTTCTTCTCTATGGCGATTATTGCTCGAAACAGAAACTAGAACTAATCACTCGAAACCGAAACTAAAACTAATTATTCGACGGTGCGCCGTCGGGCTACCGAACAGACGGCGTCCTCAATCTCACCCGAGATCTCACCCGACTCGGAGCTTCGACGCTACCGCGAGCTGCCCCAAATCTAAACGTGACAACATAACTTAACCTAAAGCTTATTTCCTACTTATCTCAACTAGACGAATCCGCAAACGTTACTATATTTCAAACGCAACCAAAACTCAATACTCAAACTTCTCGTCTCAACTGCTGCTCAACGCAACGTCAATTTTGACTATACATCACCCCAACTCGACTAAATACTATCTTAACTAAAAGGCAACTTAACTAAGCGCAAGCACCACTAAATTCAACTTCAACTAAATACAAGCTCAAGGTAACACAACTCAATTTACATTATCTTAACCAACGGGTACGGAACTCAATGCAGGCGCAACTAAACGTAACCTAAACTATACGCTATCGCAACGCATCCGAAATCAAACCTTCTCAAAATCCTCCAAAACGTTATCCGCTAATCCGAGCACTCCAATTCGGCACTTCCCGACCTATTCGAGAGGTGTCACTGAAAAACGCGATAACGCGGCTCGACCCGGTACAGCGAAATTCGGCTATACTTAATATCACAAACGAGAGAGACTCAACTAAAACCCGTGACTCTACTCAACTTTCTCAGGAACTCAAAATTTACTCTACTCTAACACGCGTACCTAGGCTACGGCCATCAAGCAGAAGAATCGGCAAAAGAATTTCGAGGACTTTTCTACAACGCAAATCGAAAACGGCTATCCGTTACTCGGCAAGCCTTTTCGTAATTATACTCGAAATTCAATCGCGGGGATAGAAGCAGCGCTTACCTTCTACATCCTTGCAACCCCCTTTCCATTCTCCTCACAATTTTTGGGCGACTCCATTATTTCGCGAAACTCCCCAAAACGAGACTACTTATCACGACCGCCAGAACTAGAGTGGTTTCAAAAACCTATGACCTGCCGCAACACGGATCTCGATACGCCATCCCATACGTGACATCATATCCACAAGAATACGCAATAATCGATCCGTCATCGATTTCGTCGATCGCGCAACTCGACGCGCACTTTCAATAGCATCGCTGCGCAGAACTTAAAGCTAGATCGCAATCTCGTCCTCCACGCGGCTCCATAACGTCTTGGCGGTGAGCGTGGTGCTCCCTCGTCGCTAGTCGGTCCGTCGCAAGTTTGCTAGTCAATTGCTGGCGGGGAGAAGGGGGAGAGGCTGCGGCGCGCCGGCCGCCAGCGGGAATCGCGTTCACCTTGGATTCCCGCGATGCGGGGATCTGCGTAGGCTCCCCCTCCTCAGCCTCGACATCCTTCCTTCGCAATTGTCGCTAGCCCGCCACTTCGCAATTTCCTCGAATTCGGTGTCGACTTCTTGCCTGATGCCGTTGTAGCTCGAAAAATAAAAAAACAAAAAAACTTGAAATATCTTACGCTATTCGCTAAGGTGTCCCCTCTCGTAGTTTCGGATGCGTGACTCTAGTCCTGGCGCTCTTTTGCAAACACTTCGCGACTCAATTTCGAAAATTCCTAAATTTTGGTTCCGTCCAGGGTTCGAGGAGCTCCTTGTAACGGTCATCAAAAATGCCACGTTACAGTATAGGTACATATGTATATTTTTATAAAGTACTCACTTATTTTCTTTCGATATTTCTTCGTCCTTTTTTTTGTTAATAAATGCACTTTCTTCCATTTCCATCTTTTAAGCACTTTATTCACACGAATTTCACAAGTATACAAACGATCGACACATCAGCAGTCACCATCTGCGGATGCGCGTAGCAGGCTGTAGTACACATACACGCGCGCAGGCGCCCAGCGCCACTTAAACGAGACAGACGGAGCAGGCATACATTTTCGCCGTACGGTAGGAAGAGAGGGGGATATTACCCCCTCTCCATCCGTCTTACGCTGTTTCGATCAGGCTACGGATCTGACGCGCTACGGATCTGACGCGAGTTCAACATTTTGTACCCATCTAAAAAAGTGCCAAGGGCCGCTAAAGAAGTTTTCACTTCAAAATAAATAACTAATACGAGATGTCACTGAAAATCATTGTGCCTCGGGTTCAAAGTCACCAGATTAGGTACTGGTCACAAATGAAAAAAAATGTCACTGGCAGAGTAACGAAAGGTACTAAATCTGGTGACAAAGTCACTGAGTTGTCAACGCTGGGGGCGCAGGTCCTTTCGACTACGCTGGCTGGAGCCAGGGTGGAGGTGCTACTGTTGCAGTGTATCAAAACCGCTAGTTAGCGAATAAGTAAAGCTTCGTGGACGTTACTGCGTAGCTGCTGGACTGGTTTGCAAGAACTATCACGAGAATTGGTGATACCAAAGCTGTAGTGGCGACAGGCCCTGGTCACTCTATGATTCATTTATATTTATAAATGAATAAGATAATAGATGGCTGTAGATGATATGCAGATAATTTGCAGTTAACGTAATGAAAGACCTGCATTGAATTGAGAAACCAATAGAAATTTATAATTGATGATTTCTATGGGTTTCATCAACAGAATATGTTTGTCGAAAAAATGGGCGATACTAGAAGTATGTTTGTAGTGTTTTTTATTGTAAAATTTTATACATTTGATTGCATATTTTTTATTAAAAAATATTTGTCTGTATCTGTATGACATAATAAAAAATTAAATAATGTTATCAGATGACGTATATTATTAACGAACATATATTGTTAGATGCATGCACACTTTCAAACTTTAAAAAAAATTATGTTCTTAAAGTAGAAAACGTAAACTTCAATAAATCAGCCTAAAAAACAGGCATAGTTTCGGCATCTGGTTTCGCGACTTTTGATTCTGTTTTCGCAGCATTCGCTTGTCATTGTTTCGTAGTTGCTTTTTTTGTTTCGTGAGTGGGTTCATTTATTTCTCGCGGTCTCTTGTCTTTACGAACTGTTTTCAAGTAGCATTGATAAGCTACTTTGACAGGTAACGAAAGTCGATTGGTATTTCTGGGTACGATTCGTCCTCGGAGAACTCTGTTAATATACGTCAAAACAGCTTGCGAATACTTCGCTACAAAAATTTTTTTGAAAAATTTGAGCACCTCCCTCTTGTGTTCGCCGCATATAAAGAAGGATAAATTTAGCTTACGCTGAAGCACGCGTTGAGACTTCAACGCGAGTTTAACGTGTGAGATGTCCGTCATGGAAATTTTACCGAGAATACGTTTAGCATGTAAATGCATATCCCTAAAGCAAGTACTTTCGGGTATTATAGAGGACTGTTTTCCAAAACTGTGTCAACAGACGGAGCATGATTTTATCGATGGTAAATTTATTTGCAAGGATTTTATTATGTCGCCAGAGTGGCTGAAAATGTGACTTTTTTGTGGGATTTGCTTTTTTATTTCATTTTGATGAAAATCTTGCGCTTCGTCACCTCCAATAAGATTATCCTCCTCATCTTCCTCGAAGAAATCCTCGTCGTCTACCTCGTGTGGTAAATACTCTGTACCATCGACCAAGCTTTTACATTCTGAAAGAATAAACGCTCCACCGTTCTCTTCACAATTGTAACCCGGCGAGTGTTTGGATGTTAAATTTGTAATAAGTAACGATTTAAATATTGCTTCGAATTGATAGCATGTCGGTTTGTTGGACCTGTAGTCGTGGCTCTTTACGTTTCCGAAAAAATTTTCCAATGGATCCTGATTGACATTTCACGTGTCAAAACTATTGAAGCCAAGCGATTTTAATTTTCTCCACAACAATTGAAAACCTTGAAGCGTGTCAATCAAGTTTTGGAGACATGGAATATCAGTTTTTATAGGCTTATGACTTTGACTATTACCAAACCGCATGCTTTTCAATTGCCTCTTAGCGTTAGAAAAAAATTCTTGGTGGTACGAATTTTCACACCACGGAATGTGCTTGAGGTGATCATCGTCGTGACTAACGCCATTTGTTCCGTCTCCGATGCCATTCATTAAGTGGAGGATGAAGGCTGTATGAATTCCCTCGGGTGGCATCGTTCTGTTACCAATGCTGGTCTTAAACTCTCCTGAAAAAATTAAATAACAAAGTACCACGATAAAATAACACAGGTTTATGTTGACATTTACAAATTCAACACACAGATTCAACAATAACAAATGCAACACACACACAAATTCAACGAGTCTAATTATTAGATTAATAATCTAATAATGTAGAATAATACCATAATGTTGATTATGATATTGAATAAATTAAGGTACCACATTCAACGCTATCTTCGAATCGTCGAAAGTAACCACTATAAGAAAGTATACACTATCTGTAACCGATTGACATTCAATACAATATCACATTCATATCAATTATACATTTTTTTAATCCCTATTGTAACGATGTAATAATGTTCTTGAAATTAAATTTGAAATAAATTAAATTTTTTCTACGTTAAATCAATAACGTTGGAAATTTTGAAAAAAATACAATAATGTAGATTAATACCATAATCCACATTATGATATTAATTCACATTATTAGATTATTAATTTGACTATATAATAAGTCTAATAATAAAACTAATCTAATCATTGAATTAGACTAGTTGAGTTTGTGTGTGTCGAATTTGCATGTGTTGAATTTGTTTTGTGTTATTTAGACATGTAATCTAAATTACTACATATCCGAAACTTTATTACTGATAGGAAGAGAGACCTCAGTATGGTAATTTTTTTTAACCATGCCAGCCGACTGGCCTGATCCCAAATACACAATCACGACTGTCAATTGAACAAGTAGTATATCTTCCACCGGATCTTGCAAGGACGTCGATAAAACGAAACATTTTTTTGCTGAAAACCTGCATCATGAGCTTCACTCTCATTTTATTTATTCTTTCTATATATACGTGTTCTTCCGTTAAATCCGTGACGTTTCGTTCCAAGAAAGAAGCGTACACGTCTACTTCGTATGCGGTTATAATATGTTTCCATGACGCAAACTTTCTATCCTTGTCCGCCAAGTTAGGTCGATTAAAATCAATCTCGATGTCCTTCGTGAGGAGATTGTTCCGTATACACTTCATCAAGTGCGGTGGATCGTATAACGGTACAATTTCGACATCATCGATGAGAATCGTCCAATTTTTAAAACAAAGAAGTAGTCAGATTATTGGAGTAGGCGTATTTGAGTGAAAGTAAGTAAATATTTTAAAAAGAAAATTACACTTCTCTATTCCTTTCTTCTGTCTAATTCTGTCTGTGTCTGCTCGCATTGTTATAATCACCTTCATATTGGAGGAGCCTTGGTCGCATACTGTTGCTGCAATCACAAAACCTGCTTTGGTTAGAGGAGACCTAGGAGGGTTGTGACAGAGGTGAGTTGTGACAAGGACGATTTCTCCCAACCTATTATAGGTAGCGAGCTGGCAAAGCCGCATGCATGACGCTTTCGATACGCGCTACTCGACTCAGCACATGCCGGCGATGCACGAGGCGCTGTTGCGTAAATACGACGGTTGTGTACAAAAAAATGCGAAAAGTAAGTTTTTCTTCAAAATTTTATTTGAATTTATATCATTCCTTATTATATGTGCTTTGCTTTCTTATTTTTTCTTAAGTTGTATGGTTATTCAACTCTCAAAACGTTGCAATAATCTTTTGTGTGCGCATCGTGTTTATAAAATATGAATTATTATTCAGATCAAGTCGTCATTTGAAACACCTAGGCGAGTTGTGACAGCCTGTCACAACTCTCCTATATTATTCCATTTTTAACCGTGGCTAATTCCTTAATGTTTTTTATTAATTTTAGATGTTTGTTTATGTCTTAGTAGGTAGGTACATAATGTATATAATGGCATATTGCATGCTGAATGGCTCTTGTTTCAGAATGCCTAATAAATATACACGAAAGACTGATAGAGGAACCGCTAGTGTCGAAATTTACGACCTGGCTTTTGAAGAAGTTAAGTTAAAAGGTGAAAGTTTAAGAGATGCTGCGGCCTCTTACAATCTAAACCACATGTCTTTATCAAGATATATTAAGAAGAAAGAGGCTTTTCAAGCAAACCCAGAAGGCGAAGCTCCGTCTATGGGTTATACCATTCCGACTATTTTTACAAAAGAGGAGGAGAATATATTAAGCGACTATTTGCTAACCTGTGCAGCATCTAATTATGGGCTGACAACGAAAGAAACTAGAGTCATTGCATATAAGTTAGCCAAAAAATATAACAAAAAAGTTCCAGAGTCATGGGACAAAAATGAAAAAGCAGGAGATGTGTGGCTCAAGCTATTTATGCAACGACACTTTTACGACGAGTACTTTTTCCTAAAAAAAAATGTTTGATTTATTAATATTGAGTGTAATGATATTTTTTATACCTAATATAATGCTGTCACAACTTACCTCGGTACCGGTCACAACTTACCTCGGTAGTAGGAGAGGTGTGACAGAGGGAGTGGTCTTTAACCCTTTCGGCCCGATCGGTGACTATGATCACCCAACGCCCGACGCTCGCTCTGTCCGATTGGTGACTATAGTCATCCAACGCCCGACGCTCGCTCTGTCCGATTGGTGACTATAGTCACCCAACGCCTGACACTCGCTCTGTACGAGCGGTGACCATGGTAACCCAACATTTGACGCTCGTTATGTATGAACGGTGACCATGGTAACCCAAAATTATGTTATATTTTTTTAAGCATTTTTTTTACGAGCGACTGCACTCGCTCTGCGTAAGATAGCGTGGTATTGTGCGTCTGACGGACGTTTGCAGTTGTTCCGCAAGTACAGACGCTTGCCGCGACTGCTTGGTCAGCGGGGACGGCGCGACGTAGAATGCGTCCGTAGCGAAAGGGTTAATTTTATCGATTTTCTCAGAAACCATAATACTTAAATTAATTTTGGTGATTGTTTTGAAAACAGGAGGAATGCCGCTAAATTAATCACATGGGTCATAACTGTGGAATGTTTCTTGAGCGAAATATGGCCCCTAAAGTAAAAACTGTCACAACCCTCCTAGGTCTCCCCTACAGCTCGTACGACCTCCTTAATGCAGATAGCAAGTTGTCCATGAGTCGTTTGAGAAGCACAGAAATTGTAGGTGATGGGGATCTTCCAGCCAGTTTTTATGCCTCGTAGCATGAATACGAGTGCGTGATCGGCATATTTCGAGGTACGGTTTGTGCCCCAATCTTCGAGACCAATAATCTTGTCTTTTTCGGCGCAATACGTCAAATTCAGCTTCCGGGAAACTTCATCCCACATCAGCACGCACGTCCTATCTAGCCTATTAACCATCCGGTCAGCTGATTCTTTTGAACAATTTTTCCCAGTTTTTATGACTCCGTAATCCAAGCGGATCTTGGTCAGTAATTGTCGAACTCTTTTTGGACTTGGTATAGGTAAAAAAGTGCATAGATATCTGTACGCAGATGCAGATCTTTTGTAAATAGTGTTGGAATGGTTGGGAAAAAACGAGACTCCAATAATTTTATTGGTATATTTATTATATGGAAATACGTTAAGTTAATATTCGAATATTCGGGACAACACCTGACATTCGTGGCGCTTTGTCTGCGATCTTGTTTTTGACTCTCTTCGACTCTGTGTACAGAAAAACAACACTCTTGCTTCTCACACACTCACTCGGTATTAGAATACATACGTGTAGGTCAGATTCGGTTTCCTCAATGTCAGTATACATTACAGAGTGTAGATATATGTGTGTACAATATAAATGTATAGTACATACATCAACAAATAGAAAGGCACAAAAGTCTCTCATCTGGTGTGTATCGTCGACCATTTTTTGACTTGATTACGTTCCGAAGTATCATACTCACGAAGTGTCTCTGCAAAGTACTAAGTTTGTCTAACAAGGAAACGTTTTCAGGTGTCCCCCTCCGATTTCGATGAAACTCTGGTATGTTATAGAGGGTTAAAATCGATGACATACGTATTTTTTTTTTATCGGCCCAAACTCATTTTAAAGGGGTGAAACACCCCTCCAACGTTGACCACCTCCTAAGATGATTTTTCTGTTTTGCATACAAGGAGGGGATTCTGATAACTAATAATGATAGTAATAAATACCTTGTCAAAAGTGATGAAAAACACACTGCGAATATTCTCAAGAACTCTTTATTTTAGGGGTCAACTTGTATATACAAAGTTCATTTTTTACATTGGAAACAAGATGTTCATCAGAGCTCAATGAATCCAACAGCACTGTGAAGGGCATGCAAGAATACAGAACACGTGCTTTCGATTTTTTCCCAAAAACTGAATTCTTATCGACTTTTTTCCCAATATTGCGGATTATGTCTAGTATTTAGCCATGAACTATTGAATGACATTGTTTGAGGCTCGCATTCATTCTGGCATCGCTCTCTTATCATTTTGCTGTTTTATCATTTTTTTTCAAGAAACGTAAATATTTTTCATTTCAAGCAGACTATCAACTATTCGAAAAATAGATGTGTGTCATATGTAAACAAGTCATATCTCTACTTGAATTAATTCTATGGCACAGATATTTGAGGGGTAAGGGCTGGGAAAAAGATGAACAAAAAACAAGTAGTGATTATTAGCCATTTTGCATTGAAAAATGAATAAAGCAATTTTTTTTTGTTACTTTGATTCATACACTAAATACACCTGTAAATAGTTTTGTAAATGAATTACGTTTTTATATAATACACAATTGTTGAATATGCACATGATTCTACTTCCTCTACCGTGGCCACACCCTTTAAACAAAAACAAGTTCCAAGTTTATGTATGAATCGCTTTATGGATGATAGTCAGTACAATAATGATATTTATCAAAAAAATGCTGTAGGCAAAGTGATTTTTTACACCAAGAACATCTGATTACTGCGACATTCGTGCAACCTTCGATTTCACAATTCGAATGAGATGACTGTCCAAATGTAAAATCGACGGGGTTATCAAATTCATCAGGTTTCTTTGCAATGAACCCGCTTTTATGCCACGCATAATGAAACAAATTATGATATCGCGGAGATGACAGTTGGTTGTGAACTAAAGACTGTGATTTCATTCTATTATTTCTTAAATGTAAATTTAAATCAGAATCAAGAAAAACTACGATGTCTGAAAAATGACGAATATAATTTTTCCATATACGGAAGCCGCAAACATCGAGAGGTTGAATTTTTCCAGTGGTTCCTTTCGGTATCAATAAAGTCGTCAACTTTTTGTCTGGGGGTGTTGTCTCTTGCACAACTCTAGAACAATGCCCACTCCAAGAATCAATTAGAAGTAGACTCTTCGGTCCCACTTTTGGGATAAACACTTCTTCTAACCACATCTTGAAATGCTCTGTAATGAATCATTGTGATCAATACCGTTTGAATATATGCAGCGCGAAACAAGAATTATTATACAAGAAGTAAGTTTTCCTGATTTGGAAGCTGCGATGAAAACATTTGGCGGTCTGAATAAATGTTGTTCAACTATAGGACCGAACGTTCCGGATGGTTCTTTTAAAACAATAAATAAAGGAGATAATAATTTTCCGTCCGCTGAAATTGTAGGCTGTATGGTATAACTGTGCGTTGTTAAAGTTACTGATTGTACTATGCACGACACTTGTTTAGTTCCTTCTTCCGTTAACGTTCGTCCAGAATGAATCTGTATTTGGAAACCACTCTGATCAGAATTATATATATTTTGTAATCCATATTCGGAAATATAAGGTTCAACTCTTCTCAAAAATTCTTCAGCACTCTTGTGTAAATATTCACTATTTTCCACTGATTTTCGCGTGACGAATTTATTGATTTTTCTGCTAGTAATGCGATGGATCTTCTTAAAGTAAAGTCACCACGTTGGCGATGCTTTAAATCGAAAATTCTTGTGACTGATAAGTCCTTGGGCCTGTAAAGCCCATCTTCGCAGCTCCGTATCATAAACAATCTAGCCTGCGTCAATGGCATTTTTCATATTCTGCAATGTATACTCTGATATGCGAGCCAATTTTTTCATGTATGTCCCTCCCTGGTTGATTTGGTGTGCACAACGACGCAATTGTCGTACTGATTTGACTTTTTCATATCTCTGACGAACCGTATCAATTGAGCGATTTTTTTTCGTCTTTGCACTTCTCCAATATTCAACAGCGCTTTTTTCATAATCAGAACTTAAAGGTTCTTCATCTGCGGAACAGCCATCTTCAGGTCCTTCGGAAGACACCTGAAAATCTGCATCTTCCACTGCGAACGTTTCAAGATTTTTGTAGGGCTCTTCAAAGTCAAGAGAATTTTCCTCAATCATTTCCACACTATTATATTCTGTCATGCTTTGTAATAAAATGTTTTCGAAGTTCGATACTATTTCACGTTCATCATTTGTTAACGGGGACTCGGGTATATTCATCACTTCAAATGCTGCCCACAGAAGTTTCATAACGTTTATTGGAGTCACTTTCATTGTAAACATGAGAAGAAATTCAATAACTGCTCTAAGTTCTGTTATTAACGTATCAACAAGCACCGAACGGTCTCACGACTTTTTATATTGAAAATATCCGAAAGATACGCGTAATCGTTAAAAAAAATATCTGTGTCATAGAATTAATTCAAGTAGAGATATGACTTGTTTACATATGACACACATCGAATTTTCGAGTAGTTGATAGTCTGCCTGAAATGAAAAATATTTACGTTTCTTGAAAAAAAATGATAAAACAGTAAAATGATAAGAGAGCGATGCCAGAATGAATGCGAGCCTCAAACAATGTTATTTAATAGTTCATGGCTAAATACTAGACATAATCCGCAATATTGGAAAAAAAGTCGATAAGAATTCAGTTTTTGGGAAAAAATCGAAAGTACGTATTCTGTATTCTTGCATGCTCTTCACAATGCTGTTGGATTCATCGAGCTCTGATGAACATCTTGTTTCTAATGTAAAAAATGAACTTTGTATATACAAGTTGACCCCTAAAATAAAGAGTTCTTGAGAATATTCGAAGTGTGTTTTTCATCACTTTTGACAAGGTATTTATTACTATCATTATTAGTTATCAGAATCCCCTCCTTGTATGCAAAACAGAAAAATGATCTTGGGAGGTGGTCAACTTTGGAGGGGTGTTTCACCCCTTTAAAATGAGTTTGGGTCGATAAAAAAAATACGTATGTCATCGATTTCAACCCTCTATAACATACCAGAGTTTCATCGAAATCGGAGGGGGACACCTGAAAACGTTTCCTTGTAAGTGTACGCTGAATTCCGCAGCCTTCGCATTCTCCAAAATCTTTCGCAGCCGATTAGCATACCTACATACGAATTCGTTTTCAGTTGCCAAGTATTCCGAATCAACTATTCTTGTGAGCAACATCACATTTCTAACATGTAATTGAAAGCAATTTTGAGTACATTAATTATCTGAACAAAATATTCAGTATTTCCTTATCCAAGCTCTCAAATTACTGATTGTTCATAAATTCAAAGTTAATCATTATTTTCAAACACTGAGGCAAGCCTCTCTTAATACTAAAATCACTATCAGAAGAAAAAAAAAATTACAAATAAAGTACTATAAGATTATATAAAAATTAAAAATTATGCGAAATTAATACTAAAAATCTTTTATAAACTATGAATAGTAGAGTTAAAATTTCAATTTATTTATAAATATATCCACACATCAGCCGTCATTAGGTTTGAAATTCATTCATTTATCCATTCCACAATTCATTCATTCCAGGTGTATATTGTTTAAAACAGTGTATATGGTTAAAACTGGTGGATATTATTGAGATTATAAATAATTGTCAATAACCGTCTTTTGTCAAGGCACTATATTTTTTTATTGCACTTTTATTATTTCTTCGTTCTATATCGTCTCTTTTTAAATTTGGGCTTGGCTTTTGGAGTGTTTAATTTTTAATTTGAAAGGTATGTCCTTGTAGTTTGGATTTACTTCATTATTTTTAATTGGTCGATTTTGGATCGATTACGATTTCTTTTCAGAGAGGAAAACCTCCGCACCTCCTTCCTCCTGGAGAGACGTAGACCAAGCCACCTAATTTTCTCCTTAAATTTGCGACCAGGTGCCCCACTACCTGGGTCTAACCTAATCCGATCGTGCCGTGTACAATGAGCGGTTATATTTGAATCATTACAGTACTATGCTTCAAAAAGCAACTACTACAATAATCAATACTATATGCAATTATTGCTCCTTTGTAAAAAAAGAGTTGAAAAAATTTAAGTATTTAATTCCATAATCAATAGGCTTCGAAGCGATTAAAACACATTGAAATAAGTCACAAACCAGTATTGTTGAAAAATATTAATACTCGACGTGAAACAAAATAAATACTGTATGAAATACTCCATCAAAACGTACGGGAGTAATAATTCGAATTTTCGATTCCATAAAAATTCTTGAATTGCTTTTTTTTCGAAAATTCACAACCTTTTGAAAAATTGACCAAATTAGGTGTTTTCTTTTTTTGAAAATCTGTGTTTTTAACACTTCGACTGTAATGAATGAAGACCTGGGTCTTCCATGTCCGGGCCAAAACGGTTTGGGTCAATAATTGCTTCATTTGTTTAACAAAAATAGGTATGAAAAAATTAATTTTTCAACAATTTGATGATTGATATATCAAGTTAAAGGTTTCCAAGATCAGCATGATATTTTCGGAATTTTTTAAGTGTATTAACAGGGTGAAAAAACGGTCGGGCGTAATATACCCAGGTTCACAGTTGGGAGGTACCGAAAAACGTTTACAGACGAAGTATTAACTATACTTTAAGAAAAAAAATACAAAATACGTGATTATTATCAATTGCGGTATGATTTTTTCATGTAAAGTGCAAACTTCACGATTTGGAGAGGCTGCACCTTTTTTTCTTCTAATTCTCATAAAAAACTTTTCATAAATAATATCGTCGGATTCATCGTGCGGTCACATATAATTCTATTTTTTTCCTGATTCAAAGTCTTTTTGCGTAAATTTATAATTAATATTGACAATTAATATAAATTTATATTCATAGTAAAGCCACAGGCGTAAATTTAATCGTATTGAATTTCTAAAAAAAATTCAAAATAACAATTCCGTTCATTCTTGTAGCCTATGGCTTTACTTTGAACATAAATTTATATTATATCTACATATTCTCACTCCAAAAGTACACTTTAGGACTTCATTTCTATTCTTTCTTGAAAATGTCTATTGAAAACTTATGTTAATAAATCTCATATATGTAAGGAATTACAGCCGATCAGAATTGTTATTATTTCGGAATATTTGTTTATTACTGAAAAACTTTGCTGTATTTAGTTCCAAATTGAAAATTTTGTAATGAATATCCAAAAGAATACCGTAAGCTTTTAGTTATGTATTTGTCACGTTCCTTCTTTGCTTTCAACATGTGCTAGTACATCGTTCGCGTATTTTCATCAAGATCCTCCCTTTTCCACACTAAGCGCTTACAAGGCTTGAATTTCAGTGATTTCCCTGTATCTTCCAATTTTCAGTGGTGTCTCCTGCTTTGACGTTTTCAGAAATGGGTCCAGGATCTAAATTTTCACCTTCCAGTTCACCGTGCAAACTGATGCCAGAACTAGGTTCAGGGACCGTATTGTCTTTTGCGCTCGTCTCAACTTTGGCTCCGTTGACAGTGCCTTCTGTTTTTTCAAAGAACGATTGTGTCATTAGAGATTCACCCCTTGCTGATTTTGGCGTTGACGAGAAGTATAAATCACTGGATCCAGGAGTTTCGAGCAGAGAGCTTCGTCTACAAGAACTACTTCCTGCCGATTTGCGAACCCAATTACGGAAAGCCAATGGTGAAAAGTCTACTGTTGACGGAGTAACGTTGATTGCTGCTGTCGAATTGTCATTTTCATCTACATCAATTTTTTGATCACCAGCTTCCTTTGACACGATAACATTATTTTCATTTCGCTGAGGCAGTATCAGCGAAGGTATTGCTCTTTCTTCAAATTTTTTCCGCATACCACATTGATAATCGTCGACTCGAAAATGCAAACAACAAATTCGGTAACGATTGGTATATATTTGTTTATAGGTTAGGTCTAATAATCGCGGATTACCTGCAGCTTCGACCCGCTTAGAACCGGTAATTTCGCATTTAGGAAAGTGATGAGATTTTTTACGCCGACTAGAGGAACAATCAAGAACACAGCATCTCTGCTTATCGCTTGGAATTGGTTTCGGCTTCATCGGCTTCATCTGTGATGATTATAAACTTATCATCGACAAATTAAAACCAATATTGTCGTTGATTTGCGTTGCTTGTCGTTCACGAATGTTCGCTGATGCTCGGGAATGTTCGAGAAGAAGTGCGACGGAGATTATAAGAGTAGAGGCGACAGATGCAAGTCATAGTCGACGGGGTGAAGCACGGGGAGCTTGAAACACTGCCCCATTTAGGGAAGGCGATCTGAGATCGATTAATCGAAGAATCGATTATTTCAAGCAAACAAATCGATTTTTTAAATCGATGTTTTGTAGTGAATCGATACTTTATCGTTGAAAATCGGGATTCGATTTTTTTATTTTGATGACAAGAAATATAAAACAGTCTAGAGTGAGTTGAATGTACTTATATAGTTGAACGAGGAGTCAATGCTTGGGCTATCGAGACTATATTTTATAGATGGTATACTATACACATGTAAAGACTGCTTTTTATTTAATTACGTACATACTCGCGAGATGGAGTGAGCTGAGTTTCTCCAGTTCTCCTGACTGCGAAAAAGATACGCAACAATTAAGTTTGTGATTTATGGTTTGGTGTAATTATTGACATTATTTGTTTGTTTACATTCTGATTGTATTTTTGTGATGTACTATCAATAGAAAGATAGATTAAGGGGGTATTCTGGTCTAGAAAATTGAAAAAATCAATTTTTTTTTTTTTGGCATATTTTCAAAGCTTAGACTTTCAAAAATATGCTCTTAAAAGGATTTTTCAAAATTCGAATTATTTTGAGAAATACAGTGGATTTTGTGACGCGGCACTTAAACCGGCCGAGCGGAGTGATCACACAATGAATGGCAGATGTTTTCCAGGAATTCTTTTGTATCCGACTTGAGCTCGTTATATACTCTTTTAAGTTTTTATATATACCTGACTACCAGTACGTACCCAATATACCTGGAACTGTCCACACAAAATATACCTGGAAGTGTCTATCTCTATAGTATAATTTGCAAATTATTACTTATATATTTTTCTGTTCAGTTTAGTCTCGATCTTGGAGCTAAGTAGACACGTGTTCAGTGCATAGTTAATAAATAACAAGTTTTTTATTTTTTTTTTTATAAATATTTATAGAAAAATGGATAAGAAAAGTTCACGGGGAAGCTGTAATCGTCCTGATCGGAAAAAGAAGAGACGATTTTCATCGAATCGATACACCGTAGAAAGTGAAACTAGTTTTACAAGTGCTTCTGCAGCTAAATTAAAAAATTATGGAGACGAAGAAATAATAATTAATAAAAATTTTGGGTACTGTCTACTGGAATTTTATTCAGTTTTTCAAACTCTCTCCACTCTAATTCTATGTGCTACCTGCAAAGAGAAAATTAAATTTTCTCAAACAGCACCACGTGGTCTAGGATTTAAAATTGTGTTGCAGTGCAGTTGTGAAAATAATAAGTACATTCAATCATGTCCTTTGGTGAATAAAGCATATGAAATAAATCGTCGAATTGTAATAGCTATGAGACTTTTAGGAGTAGGACGAGAAGGAATAAATATTTTTTGTAGTGTCACGGACATATGCCAAGGTTTATGCATCAGTACTTACTACAGCTGCCTAGAAAATTTACATTCAGCCACAAGTGCAATTTACGATCAGGTAATGTCTAAAGCAGTAAAAGAAGAGCAAGAGTTACAATCTGAGTCTGAGCCTCATGAAAATCCAAAGCACTTGACGGTTTCTGGAGATGGTACCTGGAAGAAGCGAGGATTCACTTCACTTTTTGGCGTTACAACCCTAATTGGTAAATACTGTAAAAAAGTTGTCGATACTATTGTAAAATCTAGCTTTTGCCAAGGTTGTAATTTGTGGAAAGGTAAGAAGAACACAGATCCTCAAGCTTATCAAGATTGGTATGAGGAACATAACGATTCATGCACCATCAATCACCGGGGAAGTGCTGGAAAAATGGAGGTAGATTCTGTGGTTGAAATGTTCAATAGATCGGTCGACAAGCACGGAGTAAAATATATCAAATATATTGGAGATGGAGACTCCAAGACATTCAAAGGTATTCTTGATATGGACCCGTATGATAATAATCCAGTTGTAGTGAAAAAAGAGTGTGTTGGGCATGTCCAAAAACGTATGGGTGCCAGGCTACGTAAAGCAAAGAAAGACAATAAAGGTATTGGCGGCAAAGGAGCTGGTAAATTAACAGATAAAGTTATTAATGAGCTAAGTTTATACTACGGTCTGGGAATTCGTCGGCATCCTGACTGTGTGCAGAGTATGAAAAATGAAATATGGGCTACTTATTACCATCGAAGTTCAAGTGACGAGGATCCACAACACATGTACTGCCCTACTGGTTCATCAAGCTGGTGTAAATGACAACAAGCCGCAGCCAACAACACTCTTGAAGGCTTTGTCCACGAGCACCCTCCTCTGGATGTTAAAGTATTGGATATAATTAAGCGCATTTATACCAGCTTATCATCTGATGATTTATTAGAACGATGTTTAGGATCCGAAACACAAAATAATAATGAATCCCTCAATTCATTGATATGGACTTTTGCTCCAAAGCATATTCACGCTGGAACCCAAACTATCGAAATTGCAAATCATTTAGCCGTTGCTATTTTTCATGAAGGCTTTTTAAAGATTTTAAATATAATGGCACTCATGGGCATCATCGTTGGTACTGAAGCTCACACATTTGCTGTTAGACGTAACGAGCAGAGGATTGATCGCTCTGAACTACGAGCTTCTGCTGCTTCAAAAGCAGGCAGAACAGCTCGTTTGGAAGAAAGAAGTTCACAAAATCTCGATTTTGAGAAAGAAGAAGGTCCAATGTATGGATATGGGATCGCCGATTAATCCAAAGTGAGTATTAAACATAATTATCTGAGTTATTTAACTGGAAATCTTTCTCAAACTTGAAACGCGTTTTTCTCAAAACTCCTTTTGTTGAGGTGGTTGACACGATATCTGAAGTTCTATCTGACCGATTCCTTGGAAATTTTGTGAGAATCTTTTTCATACGTCTCTTTATCACTGGAGCTAAGGATTTTGAAAAATTTTAATTTGAAGTATTTTTAAAAAATTCGTAAAGGTCGAAAAACAGGGGTAAAAAAAATTTTTTTTTTTCAAGTAGACGCCATTTTGTGAACTTTTTTTTTTTTTTCGGCCGAAGTTCAAGATGTAGCGACATCTTTACTAATTAAGAATTTTTTTTGTTTGTTCGATTTAGATCACTACAAGGGTTGGAATCATGTCAACCAGGGAGCACTGTTTGACTAGCAACCCCTACTTCACCGACCTGTCACTGGATGAATTTTTGCCTTTTTTTTTCAATTTTTTTTATATACTTTAAAAATCAATAAATATTATATAAAAAAATGGATGGTAAAAATGTTTTTAATTTTTTTTTTATCCTAGTTTGAAAAATACCCAAAAAGTAGGGCTCTAGACCAGAATACCCCCTTAATATTTCATAGTGCTTGATACAAACTAATACTTCATAAAAAGTAAGTAATTAATTGTTGGTTTTTATTTCTACGACATTTACACCGTACTCTTTTGTATTTATTTATCGATGTAACCTATTAACCAATTTCTTTTATCTCCATTAAAAACCATTCTCTAGTTATTTTTTTTACGACGCAATTGTTGATTCTATTTTAATTTGTTCAGGTCGATTAAAGTTAGTTAATGTATAAGATATTATTTTTCTTTAAATAAATAAATTAATTGATACAGATAAAATCATTCCTATTTTTTTCCTATTTAGTAATCCAAAGTATTTTTTCAGGATGTCAAATAAAAGCGATATATGGAATCATTTTATAAAAAAGGATTTAGGGGGAGTATGTAAATATTGCCACATGGAAGTAAAAACTAAAGGGAATACAACAAATTTAAGAAATCATTTACTCAGACGTCACCCACTGATTAAGACCGTAAGTCAAAAAAAGAAGAACGATAGTGGTAGTCGTAATACTCAAAATGGTGATGGAAGTGGTCAAGTTAGTGGAACCTGTATTCTTTATATATAAATAACATTTTTCGTTTTTCTACGTATGAATGTCAAAAATAAAAAGTGATGCTCAACTGAACTAAATAACACTATTCTCTTCGTTTTCTAGGTTTCAGAGAGTGACGCGACTTTAGATAACATTGCAGATTCTCGTAATGTTGATAATTCAGATACTGAAAGTGTGGCTTCAACTCATTCAACTGCTTCTGCATCAATTTCCAAACAGCAGACATTGACGTCTTGAGTTACAAATATAAAAGCATTTGGAGGTAAGACATGAAACTTGAATTCATTATCCTAAAGTTGAGACGCGTACTAAATAAGCAATTATAATTTTTTTGTTTTTTTCTGTTCTCAGATAAAGGTGTTAAGACTGGACAAATAAATAATGCTATAGTATTCATGATAGCAAAAGATGGTTTGCCCTTGAATACAGTGGAAAAAACAGGATTCAATTACCTGATAAAAACAGTGGCACCACTGTGCAAAATTCCAGCTAGAAAAACAATGACTTATATGATTGACGATAAGTATGATGTTCTTTCAAGTCAGCTTAAACTGAAGATAGAAGAAGTCGAAGCCTTAAGTTTGACTGCAGATGTTTGGACTGACCCGCATAATAGCCAGAGCTACATGGGCTTAACTGGCCATTTTATACATGAAAATAAAATGATGAGCATAGTATTTGGTGTATCTGCTCTTACAGAACCTCACAACTCTGAATATTTAGCTCATGTAATTACGATGATGGCAGATAAGTGGAACATAAAAAGTGATAAAGTGATAGCATTCATTACCGATAACGGCGCAAATATTGTCAAAGCTGTTACAATTGTTTACGGCAAAAATAAGCATATACCGTGTTTCGCTCATACATTAAATCTAGTGGCATCGAAGCCATTTGATAATAAAGATGGATTAGAAGAAGCCAAAAATTTGTTAACAGCCGTTAAAGAAATTACTACATACTTTAAGCAAAATACAAATGCTGCCGACTCTTTGAAGAAAGCTCAAGAACACAAAGCAAAACCTTTGACACTTATCCGATCTGTTTGTACGAGATGGAATTCAGTTTTTTACCAGCTGGAACGATTTGTTGATTTGTCTGAAATAATTGCGCCAATATTACTGAAGTACCCGAAAGCACCTACGATGTTAACTGCAGGACAATTAGAACATATAAAAGACCTCATAAATATACTGAGACCGTTGGAAAGAATTACTAAAGAAATATCAGGACAAAATTATGTAACTGTGAGCAAAATCATACCAATTGTATCTTGTCTTACTGAAACGTATAATGCAATGAGAACTTCAACTGACGTTGGTGCTAAAATAAAAACTTGGATTGTTGAAGGCTTGAAAAAAAGATTTGGAAGCGTCGAAAAGGTTCATTTATTAGCAGCGGCAACGATTTTAGATCCTAGATTTGAAAAAATTCATTTTACTGATTATATAGCCTGTTCTCGAGCAATAGATAGAATCAATACTTTGATTTTAGATGTTCAATCACAGCAACAAGTTCCGCAAGATAACCGTAAAGAAAATCAATACGAAGAAGAAAATGATGCAGAAAAATGAATTTGGAATTTCCACAAGTTACTTGTGAAAAAGCAGCTCTCTTCATGCAACACGCTTGCCCAAGAAAGTCAGGGTTTGAACGAAGAGTTTAAACACTATTTATCGCAGGCAGTGGTGCATTTAAATTATGATCCTATACTCTACTGGCAAGAACAGAAAAATTCAATTTATCATCACGTTTACTCAAGAGCTATGAAGTATATGTGTGTCGTGGGATCATCTGTACCTTGTGAGCGACTGTTTTCTATAGCTGGCAATATTGCCAGTGATGAGCGAAACCGTTTGGATCCCGCTAGACTTGACAGACTTTTGTTCCTGAAAAGCTTGGACATTAAATACTGGGAACTGTGACTTTTATAATTTTTCAAGCATTTAATATTATGAAAAAAATTTTATCTTAAGTAGAAGTTCATATACATGTAACGTTTAAGTACAGTTGTAATTGTTTAATTCATTAAAAATGATTAAAGATTGATTATTTTAGTGTCTTCCATGTTTTTTATAATTACATTCATATTGTGTCATAAATACGATCTGATGAAGTCGATAGACAATCGATTTTCGAGAGATCGATTCTTGAAACTTCGGTTCGATCGATTCAAAATCGATCTTTTTTCGAGAGAATCGCCTTCCCTAGCCCCATTTAACGTAGTCGCAGATCGGGATTCAGATACAATAATAATGCTATTACCTCACGACCGCCTTTCTTAGTGCCCAGGGCCTGGGTGGCGATGTGCGATCTCGTCGGTTTCATATCCCAGCCATGGCTCGAATTTGTTAGCGGGAAACTCGGCGAGCCGGTGTTCGTGGTTGCGCGCGTGGCTGTATGAGTGGCGGTAGCGGCGCGCGTGACGTAATGGGCGACGCTCGCGGCGCGGCGGCGTGCTGCTGGAGAATGAGCTCAGGAGCGGACGGATGAGTTTGCGGGCCCGCGCGTAAGCCTGGGCCGAAGTTATTGGTGATTCACGAGTTAACGTGAACATATATCGTTAATTCCATATTTTCTGCTATAAATACCCTCATCGGATTTCAATATTTATTGTATGGAAAAGCATATCTATTTCAGTTTTACCTGTATGCTTTTTGAGCTATTACTATTTTTGTTTACGGTGTTCCTTGGAATCAATCTAACCAAATAAGATAATAGAGACACCAAAAAATGTAGTGCGTTGCCCTACGACGTGAGGTTGTTCAAACTAACAAAAGAACTTAACCATTTGACAAATCAGTTCTAAGTCGACATGCAGATCGTAGAGTTGTAAGCAATTATGCAATTTGTTACTTTAAATAAGTTTAAATCACCTGATAGCTCAAGTGATGCAATAACCACTGATGAAAAGGTTTATATCTGTATTATAGTTTATACTTTTTTGTGTTCCTATTTTTCACTTTAGATAATTCTTAAGTGTCTATAAAATTATAATTGTGGAAATATGAGTAATTTTGTATGTTACGGTACAATAGCTCCCTGAAAGAAGAGAGAAATATGTATGGGTGGGGAGCATGCGTACACAGCGCCATTTCGTAAAGTAAAGTGTGTAGAAGGAGAGAGAAGGAGAAAAAGAAAAACAGAAAAAAACAAGAGAGTAAAGGAAATAAGGCGTGATGTGAATCCGTGCAAATCTTTATCACCATAAGTTTAATACGTAATAAATAAAATGAATACTCTGTATGATAAATAAATGAAGTGTGTTGAACATTTATTTCGTCCATCCTGGCCACATAATTTAACAATAATATTATACATCTCCCAAAAGGAGCAGCATTAACAACTAAAAATTCTATTTTAACCCATCAACGTTCCAAATGAGACTTCTCATATAGTCATGTTTGACCGATTGTCAACAATGCTCGGACAATGGGATTTTAATAAAAATCGGTACCCAACTATTTTCGAAGGTACTCTTTCAGAATATCGAGGTTGGAAGCCATGGAAATTAGATTTTCTATGGAAAATTTGCAATTGAAAAAAAAAAAACAAGGAAATTTCGGTGTAGTCTTTTCGAAAAACTATTTATATCGAATCTTTATAATACGAAAATCACACTCTTTTCTGCAACAATCGTGGAATTTTTATCTGTACTTTAAAAACCTATTGGTTGAGAATTTTTTTTTTATCAATTGTTTGCAAAATGGAGGCTCGAACGGGTGAAATGTTACGTAAATGTCAAATGATGGTTTCTTGTTTGATTTCTCCAGCTAATTGTTATATCTTGGGTTTAACTTTGGACGTAACCTTGATTCAGTGTTGGAATTTTGAAAATTATGGAAATTTGGAAAATTGAAAATGGCGGATTCAAGATGGCGGATGAAATCATTGAAAAAACGTTATTTGGCGCTAAAACTTTGTTCCTAGGGTTTTCGGGCTCGCTGATTACGAATCTGAGGTCAGTTTTGAAAAAAATACGTAACGGCGGATTCAATATGGTGGACCAAAAATCAAAATTACACGATCCTGTGCAAAAAATCGCTATCCGGGGTTTTTGGGGTTCCCTGATTACGAATCTGAGGTCAGTTTACACAAAATGCAAAATGGCGGGTCCAATATGGCGGATGAAAAATCAAAATTACACGATCCCGCGCAAAAATTTGCTCTCAGGGGTTTCAAGGGTCTCTAATTACAAATATAAGTTTAGGTATAGGAACCTCATAATAGTTGATCAAATATGGTGGACAAAAATAGACATTAGACAATTTTGCACAAAAACTTGCTCCTGAGGGTTTGGGGATCTCTGATTCTAATCACGAATCTGGAGTGAGTTTTCAGAAATTTTAAATTGTCGATATATCATTATTGTTATTGATATACATGGATGTGAATTTTTTTTTCACTTATTTGCACTTTAAATAATATATTCGGTAAATAATCACATATTTTCGTCAATTACAATTTTTTATAATCACCCATGTAAAAGGTATACCTACTCTGCCTCTGTACATATTATAATTTGCACTCCGCTGCTAGATAGCAGCTGATCCTCACTTCTGAATTGTGACTGCAATTGAATAAATCAAGAGTGCTTTTGACAGTAAAGTTATTTTTTTTTGTGTAAAACAGATTCTCGTCTCATTATACCAAAACGTAGAACTGAATGCGAGTCGAGCTCGCAGTCTAGTACTAAAAGATTATCCACACGGAAAAAATTTTGATTTCTGGTCCGCCATATTGAATCTGCCATTTTGTATTTTTTCAAAGCTGACCTCAGATTCGTAATCAGGGAACCCCAAAAACCCCTGAGAGCGATTTTTTGCGCAGGATCGTGTAATTTTGATTTTTGGTCCGCCATATCGGATCCGCCATTACGTATTTTTTTCAAAACTGACCTTAGATTCGTAATCAACGAGCCCGAAAACCCTAGGAACAAAGTTTTATCGCCAAATAACGTTTTTTCAATGATTTCATCCACCATCTTGAATCCGCCATTTTTAATTTTCCAAATTTCCATAATTTTCAAAATTCCAACACTGAATCAAGGTTATGTCCAAAGTTAAACCCAAGATATAAAAATTAGCTGGAGAAATCAAGCAAGAAACCGTCATTTGACATTTACGTTACATTTCACCCTTTTCGAGCCTCCATTTTGCAAACAATTGATAAAAAAAAAAATTCTCAACCAATAGGTTTTTAAAGTACAGATAAAAATTCCACGATTTTTGCAGAAAAGAGTCTGATTTTTGTATTATAAAGGTTCGATATAAATAGTTTTTCGAAAATACTACACCGAAATTTCCCTCTTTTTTTTTTTTTTAATTGCAAATTTTTCATAGAAAATCTAATTTTCATAGCTTCTAACATCGATATTCTGAAAGAGTACCTTCGAAAATAGTCGGTTACCAATTTTAATTAAAATCCCATTGTCCTAGCGTTGTTGGCAATCGGTCAAACATGATTATATGAAAAGTGTCATTTTGAGCGTTAATGGTTTAATGATGCGTATTGTTATTACCTTTATATTTCATTTTATCATATTTTGTTTGGCACAATTTTAAAATCGTTGCTTTATATCCTTGTCAAAATTATTATTATATCAGTAAGAGCATTGATTGTAAATCGCTCAAAGCTCTGTCGTTTTCTTAGGTCAAACACGATCGGTTCTTTTTATTTTCACTATCAATATTTTAAAGATATCACCTGTGACGGTCATTCAGATTTTCATTTTCCAGTCGTATTCTACTCATAGATTTTACATCAAGTGTAAGTTACAAGTCTTCCCTTAATGTTAGTCTTTGGATTCATTTCTTATTGCTTCAAATAAGTGAAAATCTAATCATTTTTACAAAAATCTAACGAATATTACCTGTCGTCCGAAAGTCGAAGGTTGATTTCGTCAAGACAGTTTGAAATATTTGAAACCCATAAAAAGCTGTTGATCAGTACTATTCGACATAATATCGCTATGTTAAATATAGATGTACATACTGTGCATTTTGTAAAGGATAATTTATATGCATATAATACATACGATTTGATAATAAAGAAACAAAGAAAGGAAAACATATGTACTCAGCCTGTCTTTTGCTTTCCAATTTTATTTATATGCAAAAAATGCTGCAGTAATATTACTAAAATTAGTATATTAATTTCAATAAAATGGTGTAGGAAATTTATATACAGAATTTAAATAAAAATATTTAGGTCTGTTAATTTTGATTAACCGATGTTTCGTAGATTTCTTCAACATACCGGGACAATCTCTTGAAACTATACATATAATGCGCATGCGCCAAATAATTTAATCTCATTGGTCGGTGAAATCGCGCCGCGGTGATGTTTTCATCTGCTGAGCAAGGCGCCAACGTACACAAAATGAAACAAAAGCTGTAATTCTCTCGCGCGTAAAGCCGTGGATTGAGGTTATGCTGCTGTTTATTCCTACGTAGCGTGAATTGTCTAAGAAGAATAGTATCGTTCAGCAATACCGTGGTTGATTTCGGAAGATATTCAACTGACGCAATAAAGACTTTAACGGAAAAGCAAATATCAAATGATACAGAAATTAGGTGTTATTTATTGAAAGAAGAAATCTGAAATTCAACGTGAAATGTCATTAACTAGTGGGAGTCTGGACAAACAGAGGTAGGTAAGTAAAAACAATGTTTATTGTGAACAGATTCTTTATTTAGATAAAATTAAAAATAAATGAATGGTTGAGACCCAGTAAAAGGTATTTCCAGAGTAGATTCGTTACGGCTCAGTGCTCCAGAAGTCAGTAATTAGTGCCGATGAACATGAAATAAATAAAAGAAATGAGTAACAAGGAATAAAGAAATTATTCATCTTAAACACGAAGCTTAGGAGGACAAAGAGTAGCAATTAACAGAAAACGTACCCGACGCAATACTCACAAAAACCCTCGCCGACATCATTGATTAGTTGACAAAGTTTTTGCAGCTTCATTGTACAACAATCAATGGTCCGTTAACAAAGAGGGTTCACCAGATATCCAAGAATAAAAAGAGAAAAAGAACAACAGTTAATATTACAGTGTAAATCATGCTATTAATGAAAAATTAAGAATCAAAACAATAACTTACAGGACAATCGTCCGATAACACTGGGAGACCACTCTCCACTCTTCTGATCACCCCTCGTCTGGCCATTGGTTGCCTTCCAAAAAGTGCTCAAAATGCCCTCCAGCAGCTGCAGCGCAGTAACCGAGCCGGTCGTAGAAGGCATTTGTCGTGTTGGATATGATATCCGGAGACAGGTTCTGCAGGATGTCCAAGATCCTAGCTTGCAGTGCGGCAAGGTCTTCAATCCTACCTTGGGCATACAGAACATTTTTCAAATGGCCCCACAAGCCGTAGTCCAAGGGAGCGAGATCAGGTGAACGGGCTGGCCACTCGACCTCCGGGCTTGCCCTACCAATCCAGCGTCCAGGGAATTGTTGGTCGAGGTAATCACGCACCGCAGGTGTGAAGTGCGGTGGGGCTCCATCCTGCTGAAACCAAACAGGTTCGCCCTAAACACAGAAAATGATACGTTACTTGTAGTAAGCATAAAATTATTCATTTTAAAATCATACGCACTTTGCTAATAATAACGCCAGCTCTACATGATAAAATACACTCGCGATTTCTTCTTCAATCAGCCTAAGAGCCGGTACAATCCTCCCTCTCAGCAACCAGAGATACTTCTCGCCGTTGAGGTTTCCATCAATAAAAAATGGCCCAATGAGCCGATTGCCAATCGCGCCAAACCAGACGTTGAACTTTAACGGGTACTGCGTGCCCGCCCGAATGAACAGACGAGGGTTGTTCCGACACCAGGCTCTGGTGTTCTGCCTGTTCAGTTTCCCGACAAGTATCACCGTACTTTCATCTGAGAAACAAATGCGACTGAACAAGCCCTCGCCTGCGTTCAGACGTTCCATCAACTCTTGGCTGAAGCGAAGACGACTATCGTTATCACCAGCCAAGAGTTCTTGATGGACTTAAAACTTGTACGATCTGTACTTAGCTTCACGCAATACTCTTCTGACCGACGCGTTAGATATTTCCAAGTCCTGGGCGATGCGGCTGATCGGCTTGAATAGATCCTCTGCGACGGTCAAGCAGATGTCCAGCTTGGTATCCCAGCTCAGCTGACGGTTTGGTTGAGAGATTTTCCTGGTCCTCTCGTCGACACTACCCGATTTTTCAAATTTTAGAACCAGATTCCTGATGGTCGCTAACGAGGGTGTCGGTCGATCCGGGTGTGTGACGGCGAAATGGTCCTGATTTTCCCGGTAAGACAGGCCCTGGTAATAATGCTCAACTAACTCCACCTTTTCCTGCACAGCAGACTTGTATTTAGGCATTTTTTATCTCATGAACACGATAAAAAAATTCACAAAAAGATCGAGGTAATTGCCAGACACGTGGTTGAAGTTGCGCGATCTTTTTGCAAAGTGGTCAATTTACACGGGCGGGGTTGTTTATATTCGCGGGTGGGAAAGTTACGAAACTCTGGAGAAAGATGATTGTATTGGCTGATACCAGTCGCGATCGTTGTCCTCATCCAATCAAATTCTGGTATCACCAGAATCGTGGTTTCCGCGCCCTCCCAGTGTCGCCGGTATGCACAGAATTAGGATACGAACTATCTTTCTAAATACCACGTGGTGATCTGTCTCTGAGTTTCAATTCTAGAAATCGATGTCCCTCTTCATCATTACGTAGGAAAACAAGGAAATAGTTTCGCGATGTGATCGGCGATGTTTATTCACCTCGTATTCAGCGGTTCAGGTGAACGAATTTCAGTAACCTCGCGATCATACCGTGATATTCGCGATCATATTGTGAATTTGCTATTCGAAAAATTTTGTTGTTTTCGGAAAAATATGGACTATGAAAAGACTCCACAATACAAATTCAATGAATGGTATTCACAAAAGCAATACGTCAAACGATATCAACGATCAGTAATTTGTGATTGTGATTTTCGAGCATTAAGCCAGGTGATGTCTGGTGGCAATGCGTCTCATTAACGATTTATGGTTTGTGCATTTTATTGGAAATTAGTTGTATCCAGAAATACCAAAAGATCCTGTCTAATAATAATAGCTTCTAATATTTTCAGGTACGAAATCATTCATTGTCAAAGCGGGACTAAATTTGTCAGGCATGGAAGCATGTAAGTAAATTTCCAATTACGTGATCTTTGACAATGACAATATTTTAACATGGATTCAATGATAAAATTCGTTTTTTTTCAGCAGGCTCGAAGTTTAAACTTCAATTAACACGAGGAAAATTATGCCTTACCTGATGGTCAAAACGTTCAGGTGGCAAGGATCCTGGTTTCTCGAGCGGTGCAATCATTATAACCATCGAACCTGGTTGTTTCGTCAGACATCAAGTGCCAAAGTGAATTTTATCAGGCCATCGCCACCTTCTTAAAATCAGTTCAGGCAAAATTGAAGAGCCGAATATACTACAGATCATAATGGCTGAATATCCCATCATTTTACTTTGATCGAGCCAGTAGCGATAAGTTTGTTACTTAATTAACCGTTGCTGCCAATTCATTCTACCGAGGAATCATTCTGTGCACCATTGTAATTTAAGCATTATTATTGACCAGCATTGTTTTTCAAACTTTATACCATTTCATTTGGTATCTTATTTTGAAGCTTACTTTTACTCTCTTTGGCATCGAATTCAGATAAATAGTTTTTCAAGCCCTCAATTAGATTGTAGGGTTGAATTTTGCTAGGCAAACTGAATCAATCTAAATTTAGAACTGTTAAACAAGTTCAGTTAAAAATGTCTTTAAATTTAATCTTAGTTGACGGTGTCATCTGGCTAGCTATTTGCACGATAACTTGAAACCAAATTCAATTTTACACTCTTTATAGGGTCCTACGCTAAGACTGAAAGCTTGTGAATCTCCATGTACCGCAATTATTTCTGCATTTCATGTTAGCATTATCTGGAGCAAAAAAAATCCCATTTTGAGATTGAAAATGGAACCTGAAACACAGAGTTATTCAGTAGCACGAATTGAAAACCAAGAATTTTATAATGGTTTCTGCAACAAAGGGACTCGTTCCAAATATCCTTATTAGAAGGTGATGTTCGGAGTACTGTGAACAAGATATTGTATCGGATTACATTATTTGGAAAAAAATCTTCATAAACTTCTTTAAAAATTAGATATTTATTTATTTTGATGGAACAAGGGACACAATCTTGAATCCGATAAGTCAAGATCCTCGTAATAATGTTCTGACATTACTCTAAAACATGATTGTCCTTGAAGCTAATTGTGACATTGAGGCGCATTTTGAGAAACTTGATTCTCAACTTGTGTCACAGGATGTGATTTACGTTCCTGAGTTTTACGCTTTCGATTAGATTTTCTTTGTTTCGAACTGCACTAACATGAAATACAGAAATCATTTTAATGAATCTGATATTACTTGAATTTTCAATTTGAGTATTAGATTCCCTACATTTATTTAATCGAACATCATTGAAAATTTGCGAAATAAATTCTGATAATCATTCGGAAATTTTAAATAGTAGTAGCAATAATTTGTTAATCGGAAAAAATACATTGACTATTGACTATTCGTAAATTTTGTTGAATTATTTTCAAGAAAAAAAAGATTCACAGTTCCGTTACAGATAGTGAGATATTTAAATTTCTTGAACGCTCGGTTTAATGTCTCATTTTCGAAAGTGATAAAATTCAATATCACCGCCTGAAATCACAAAAGAGTGAGAAAGTTGCTTAGTTGCTTGAAAATAGCGATGATCTTTGTACGTCTGACAAATTGAATGGGCAGATAACAGTGAATATCAGAGATGTAATTATTTTGGCCGTATCACCTGTTGATAGATAAAAATTCCATTGTTATTTCTAATGTACGAAATAATAAAAATGATCAAATAAAGTGTTCGCACCTATCTGCTGCGTTTCTTTCAAGCACCCAACATTTAAACAGATTTCTCATTCTAGTCGAATAAAACCAATTTTCAAAGAGCATTAGCATCAACTTTCCGAGTCACTACCTCGACTGTTTGAGATTCTAACCTCAAAAATTTGTATGAACTACAACGCCGCCAGAAACAGAGTTTGACAGCTGAAACTCGGAGTGGCCAGATTGCCCGAGCAGCCGATAAAACTCGCGCATGCGCATTATATGTATAGTTTCAAGAGATTGTCCCGGTATGTAGTACATTTAATGTACATTTAATGAAAATAACAGTGAATCATCATGGCTAATTACCAAGCAATGGCATTGAAAATCAAGACATACCAGTAGGGTAAATTTGTGAAATACATCTTGAAATAAAAGAACAGAGTGGTTTATATTCCATACACCGATTTTTCGTAAAACTGCTTAACTAGTAAACTACTGTCAACACACTTGAAAATAAAAACAAAACTTATTTGTACAGTAAATTTGCAAAACATGACAACGATAAAAATAACGATTTATTTTAAAATTACCATGCCCATGTTTTGTAACATTACATGACCAGTATATTCGGCTTAATATACGCGTTGGGGAGTTTTCACAGACACATGCCCATTAACTTTGCAATGCATAATTGTAAGAATAATACCCAGATTTATCAAAACTTCGACACTAATCCTTGGTAAATTTATAGTAATGGTATAGTAAATTAAAAATATTAGTTGTCGAAAAATACTTGAAAAAAGTGAAGTAAATTTATTCTTCCGTAAGAGGATAAAATTTCCATCACAATTTTGATAATTTTTTTTATTTATTTATTCATTTCCCACAAGATAGATAAATATACATATATAGTACATTTAAATTCTATAGAGGTAACATAATGTTCCCTGTGCATAGGTTCAGGAAAGTGAAATAAGTATATATGTTTCGTTCATCATATATACCTATTTAACAAAAGAACTTAACATTAAATATGTCTAAATTATGTGCATAAAAGTTACAAAGCGAAAAAAAATTATGAAAGTGCACTAAGATTATAAACTTTTGTATGAGTTATATTACAACAATTGATTCAACTACCGGCACATCGATACATATTCTTATAAAGTTAGTAGTTGCTCTTGACTGGCAATTAACCATTTTTTCACTTCATGCCTAATTGATTTGGTCATTATAAATATATTCTTCATTTCGTTTGGTAACAGGTTGAAAAATTTGATCGCAGTATATAAATATTTCTAACAAACATTTTTGAGAATGTACTTAAAAACTGCAAAAATCGAAGAAAGACGTTTTTTCAGCTCAAAGTCCACAAATTTTGTTGAGTCAAGACTTCTTGGAAAAATCGGTACCACAAAATTCGGTTGGGGCAGATTCACCATTGTTATCCGATCAGACCCTTTGTGTTTTCTAAATTTTTATTCAGTTCGATTTTTCTCACTTTTCGATTACTTGTTTGCCTGTAGCTTCCAAACCAAAACATCACCTACTTCCATATTGGTCTCAAAACTTTCGTTTTTGTTGATTATATCCTGTTTTGATGGCTGGACGGTTTTGTTTTATAAATAACAACACATGAAACGTTAATCGAGTTGATATATTTAAGTTGTACAGCAAGAGAAAGAATGGGAACTTGTCCTTATAAGTGTGTGTATACATGGGTGTGTGTGTGAGTGAGTGTCTGGAGTTAAGTGTTCGTGTCTCCCACGACAGGTATCACCACCTCAACAGATTTTACATGTATGTCGTTGTATCTTTTCAACAGTTTTTGAATAAAAAATTCATGTGGAAAATTTGAGGTCAATTGATTACGGCTACTATTCCAAAACTCAGGTATTTGTATATTTGAAAGCAGTAAAAATCGAACCCATGGTCCAAAAAATCTTAAACTTTGTACAAAATCTTTTTTTTTACAATCAACAGTTTCCTTTAAATCGCTCAAGGTGAGGGTCAGAAGTTGGTTGCCTTAAGGTGGAACACCTCATATGTACATACGTTAGACAGTAAATGAGTAATATTCGTTTTAAATTACAGACATCACTAAGAAAAAAAAACAATTAGGCAGTTGGTGACCTATTGCATATATGCGAATTTGCATTGATATATGAATTTATTGACTCTCGTTATGTTTCATGTATGTTATTTTCATTTTATTTGCAATTTTACAGTTGCATCGAAAACTGAAGATGCTCGAGGGGGTGCAGTCACCTGCAGTGACGATAATAATGGACAGGATAACGCGATACATACGTAGCGAGTAGATGATAGCGATAAATCTAATTTTAACATTGCGCAGCGCAGTGCTGATACGGAAAAAGAGATGGGATGAGACCTACATCGAGAAGAAGATGCTTGAGATAAATCTCATATTAGTATTACCGATGATATGGAGAAGACATGGTAAAAGATTCACACCAGGGAGTACACTTCGAATTGCAGAATTCAACAGAAACTATAGATGCCTTGAATGACTCAGTAGCGCCAAAAAGATGTGGGTGAGGAATTACATTGTTGGGCAGTTGAATCAAACATTCAACAACCATTTGGATATATTACTTCAAATCTTGCGTAGAGAGCTGATACCTAGTTTACTGAAATCATCGAAAACATTCTTAAAAATATCCTGACCTTCGGTTTTTATCATACAGGTGAAGGACGTTGGGATAATGAATGCGTCTAGACAATTTGCATATTTCGATATCGAAAAAGGTCCTAAACGGCAACGCCAGATTAAACATCAGAGAGCCCCTAGGCTTTGGCTGACGCACCCGCCCCTCTGGCGGCACAATGCAAATGAAATTATAACTATGGGAGAATGGTTATTAAAATAACTGCAGATGGTTGTTAGGTTAGTATGGTTTTATTATTCATGTGGCACCTTTTCTAACCTCAACATCTAAAAATTTATCAATTAATTTTTCACAGTCCATATCGCAAACGAGATCGTGATTAGCGGTTACAAATACGATACTACTTAGCCGATGATTGCTAATTGAATTGCGGAGGTAGTTTTTTACGCGTTTTAGTAAAGACAAGGAACGTTCGCCACTAGCATTACTCGATAGAATGTTAAGATATATACGGAGAGCAATATCAACGCTCGGAAAGGTACCCATGATATCTTTTTCGCGAAGAATGGGTCAAAACGCAGCAGCTGAAGGCGCTGATAAATTCATTACACGAATGAATTCGCGGAAATGCATGCGAAATCATTCGAGTAAAAATGGCATAACTTCCGAGATTTCATTATGACTCCGTCGTCAGAAAGTAATAGCATACTATCGATGAAACTAAACCGGGAATTTATTTCCGAATATGCATTACTTCTACTATTCAGTTCCGCTACCAAATTGTCGATTATAGCAAAAAATGTGTTAATTTTCATATTCTCTCGACCGTCAAATGTTACGTAATTATCGTTTATTTCGTCGTGTTGTACTGTTATTTTCCTACGTCGTAGCGTTTCACGTCGATACTCTGTGCACTGCGATAACTCCTTGCCCTTTTCTTCGTAGATCGATAAATAATCCAGTAAGCCTTTGATGTAAGTTTTCAGGGATTTGTACAGTTTCATTGTTGTGAAAATGTCTAGCCTTTGGCTCTGAAGGGATTTTTTAGTTTTATTAAAAGGTTGCAAGATCGCATTCTAAAACGCTACCATTATACCGGTTTTGAGCATGTCAAATTGTCGACATAATCTTTTAGCCTCTGCTCGATTGCCCGGTTTTTCTGCAGCATTATCTGCTATATCCTCAACAGCTTCACACAATACTTCGTATGCTGTAACGAGCGCCAAACAAGCATCAGCCCTTGCGGACCACCTAATAGCTGAGCAATTCTATGCAAAAGAATATCATCTTTGTCTGAAATTTTCTCTTTTACCCTTGCCCATCTACCAGTGGATGCACTCAAGAAAGTATATACGTGCTGTACAAACATAAAGTACTGGGTCGCAGTTGAACAGCAATCAGCTGCCGACTGACCGACTGGATTCAATGAGTGAGCCGCACATGCCACGAAAATTGCTTGTGAATTGCGGGCTTTGATTTTAGCTTGTAAACCACCGTACATTCCGGACATATTGCTTGCATTGTCGAATGACTGTCCTCTACAGTCCTCAATGTCAATCTGCAGCTCGCTGAGTGTGTTCAAAACTGCACTCTCCATTTGAGCAGCGCTGTAACCTGTATTATGAATGAATCTCATGAAACGTTCGGTAGGAACACCATTTTCTTGCACGTAACATAAGATAGATGTGAGTTGATCTGTGTATGAGATGTCTGGCGTTGAATCGACGCTTATTGAATAGTATTTATTTAATTTCAGGGCAGATAAAATTTCTCAGACGAGATTTGTATAGATCAGATCCACGAATACATTGCAAATTTCTGATGATAGATAAGAAACATTGCCTTTACCTGAATTCCCAAGATTTTCGATGTGATCTTTCAGAAATAAATCGTATTCTGTGATACGTCCCAACGCACCTAAATAATATCTATTCTGAGGTGATACGAAAAGTTCGGTGGTACCTCTGAAAGCCAGTCGTCGAGTTCCAAGGAATTTAACTCTTAGCAGCCACACGGGATAACTAGTTCCCCGAGGCTCAGAAAAAGTGAAATTATTGGCCCCTCCAGTAATTTTTCAAAATAAAGATACTTGTTGAATGATCGGCGGATACTGTTATTTTTTTTATGGTAGTGGTATATGTTGCGCGTACAGTCCTAAAATTTTAGTCCTTAATATTGAAAAATGGCGGAGTAATGAATTTTTTTTCTGAAAAAAGCCATTTTTGCTGAATTTACACATTTACGACCAGTTTTTAGAACGCCATATATGAATTGACCGATGAAAATCATTAGAAATATTGAAGAACTCTTCAACAAACATGAAACAATCAGTTAGAAGCCTTAAAAAACCCATATATATATATATATGTATATTAGAGTGTCCCAAAAAAACCGACTACTTTTTTTTTTTCAAAGAACATTGAAAAATCGTCAGAGTATCTCTAGAAAATGACCCTGTGAAAATATAAGCTCTTAATATTATTATTTAGAGATGACGATTTGTAATTTTCTATTTCCCATTTAAATGATATGGGAAAATTTTTTTTTGAACTTTGGAATTTTGTGATGGGATAACGAGCTACTTCATAAGTATGACAAAATCAGGTCTTATAGGAAATTTGATGCTCTACAAAAAAGATCTGATCGACATTTTGCGTAAATCCAGCCGTTTCAAAAATATCGAGCCTCAAACTTCGGACTGTTTAAAATTATGCTTTTTTTTTCGTAAATACAACAAAAATTAATTTATATGTATTATAAACCCAGAATTATCAACTGAACAATAAATATATGCATATATTTGACGGAATGCAGATCCGAAATTATTAATAATTTGACAAATGATAATTTTTATTGATTTTTAGCGAAAAATATTTACTTACCTAAAAAAATTCGTAGAAGTTTATTATAAATTTATTTGTATTATGTATTAATAATCCATTCAAATTAATAATAATAGATTTATTGTCTTGGTACTAGATTAATCAGTAATAACAGTAAAATACATGATCTATTTAAACATTTCTAGTCAATTTCTTAGCAGTAAAATCTAGAATAAATTTTTTTTTCTAAAGTTTGGATAATCCTGTCGATGTTTTTTCACGTTGTGTAACAAACCTTGGAACTGCTCTTCACTTTTGGTTAATCGTTGATTGTATTGAGAAATTAACGCGATGTTTCTTTCAGCAACGTCATTAACAACTTTCAATGAATTGAAAAAGTGAAGATTATTTTCAAAGCTGTCATGAGCAGGCCATGAAGTTATTTCTAAATCAAGAAAATCAGTACACAAACCGAACCGTTCAAATGAAACCAAAGAGTCTTTAGATACAAAGTCGCTCAAATCTTTTTTTAATAAGGTTTTTAGATTGTTGTCTCTTATTTGGAAACGCTTCTTATTCATAAGTATACCTTCATTTGATTTTAGAGCTGTAACAATTTTTTTTTTTATTTCTAGCGAGACATTCACATCAAACAATGTTAGAACAGCTAATTCCTCTGAAAGGTACCACAGATGCTTAGCTATTTTTTGAGATGCATTTTTTGAAACAACTGGGTTTATTTTATCATAGGAAAGTAAATTTTGTATTAGATTCAAATCATTGTTTGGTTCTGTTATTGCTGATGTTGCTGAAAACCATACTTTTGAATAAAATTTGATCACAAAAACGCAGACCTGACGCACTTCTTTCATTTCGCTGTTCGTTAGTTTAAATTGATTTCTGAATAAAAATATTTTCAAATTATAAATCGCCTTTGCCATCCATCTTGCGTGATGTACCGCTCCAGGTTGTTTGAACATTATTCCCTTAGGTGGTACAGCTCCCGAAAAAATAAAAGCCAATTCCAAAAGCTCTTTGTAATCACCTCTTGGTTGTGACATCTATTCAACACAGTGAATGTTGTTGTTATTATTATTATTATTATTATTATTATTATTATTATTATTATTTTTTTTTTTTTTTTTTTTTTTTTTTTTCCGAGGAGTTACGGAATCCAAGTTACGGATTCGCGCCAGTCATACGGGCTAGCGCGGATGTGGGACTCCAGGGTGGCCTACCCACTAAACCGCCACCTCCTGTGCAACGCTCCCAGCCAGGAACTATGGTGATATTACTTCTAGCTGGGAGCTCTGTCGGTGTGTGTCTCGTCAGTCTGTCCGTCCGTCCGTCCCGTGCCGGCAGTCCGTCAGTTGCGTTACGTCAGGCAGCCGTCCGCGTTCTTACGTCGTACTATGGAGCTGTACTATGGAGCATCACCCCGACAACGTTGTCGGGAGTGATGCCTCCCACGACCGTCTCCAGTCTATGTCTTAGTTCTGTCCAGCGGTCACATTCAAAGAACGTGTGTTCCGCGTCGTCTCGTTCGTGTCTGCAGTACGTACAGTTAGGCGTCCGTACTCGGTTTAGGTTGTGTAGGTAGCGTCTGAAGTAGCCGTGGCCCGTCAGAAGCTGGGTGACGTAAAAATTCACATCCCCAAACCCCCTCTGGATCCACGGTCTCAGGTCCTTAATGAGTCGTCTCATCCAGTTTCCCGTTGTTTCTTCCGTCCACCGTTCCTGCCTCAGGTCCTTAATGAGTCGTCTCATCCAGTTTCCCGTTGTTTCTTCCGTCCACCGTTCCTGCCACGTCTGTATCGTCGCGTCTCTTTCCGTCGTTGCCGCGTCCCGTCGGGTCACGTCCGCGTCTCTTCCGTAGACCCTCTTGCGCTCGAACGCGAGAAGGTCTATGGGAATCACGCCTGCCACCACCAGAACGGCCTGTGCTGAGACCGTCCGATAGGAACAAGCGATCCTCAACGCGCTTCGTCTCTGTACCGTCGTCATTGCGTGACAGTATTTCTCAGTCTTCAGGGAGTCTGCCCAGATCTCCGCACCGTAGAGGAGGATCAAGTTCACCGTCGACATCAGAAGTCTCCGTTTCCCTGGTCTCGGTCCGTTCGTGTTTGCCATCAGGCGACTTAGGGATGCTATCCTTTCAGCCGCCTTCTGAGCCGTTTGTCGTATGTGAGGCCAGAAGGTCATCTTCGTATCCAGGGTCACCCCCAGGTACTTGACTTCCCCTCTGGTCTCGATCTCGTCCGTCCCGACCGTCATGCGTAATGTCGTCGGTATTCGTCTCCTGGTGAGAAGCACCAGTTCTGTCTTTTCCGTCGCGAGTTGCAGTCCGTGGTCAGTCATCCACCGTCCGACTCGTCTCATCGTCTGGTTCAGTGCGTATTGTGCCAGATCTGGAGTTCGCTCGACTATCACTGCCGCCACGTCGTCAGCGTAAGCGACCAGGGGAACGCCGAGTGGAAGCTCCAGTCTGAGCAGGCCGTCGTACATCCCGTTCCAAAAGTCGGGTCCTAGTATGGAACCTTGAGCGACCCCCGCGGTAATCTGTCGCGTCACTTGGCCTTCGGTCGTTTCGTACGTCAGTCGTCTGTTCCGAAGGTAGTCTTCAACAACTCGGAGCAAGTAAGGCGGGACCCCGAAGTCGCCTCTCAGCGACCCTAGGATATCCACCCACCTGGCCGAATTGAAGGCGTTCTCAACGTCAAGTGTCACCAGCAGCGCGACGGGTCGCACAGCGTGGCAATGTCTGTCTGTCGACCGGAAGGAGTCAACCACCTCTTGGATCGCTCCAATCGTTGATCGACCCCTCCGGAAGCTGAACTGCTGGTCAGAGAGGCCTCCGCCGTCCTGTATCGCGTCCGTAAGTCGTGGTCGCAGAAGCTGTTCGTACAGTTTCCCTGTCGTGTCCAGTAAGCTCAGCGGCCGGTAGGCCGACGGCGTGCTGGGGTCACCCTTACCCTTTGGGATAAGGACCAACCTCGCCACCTTCCACCGGTCGCTGAATGTCCCTGTCGTAAGGCACGTGTTGTAGAGGTCGAGGAGTATCTCCGGCCTCAGGCTCGCCATCAGCCGAAGAACCTCCGCCGGTACCCCGTCCGGTCCTGGCGCCTTACCCCTCTTCATCGCTTTGGTCGCTCCGACGAGCTCCTCGGCGGTGAAGACGGGGGGCGCCGCCGTCTCGTCGTCGTTCGTCGCGTCCGTACGCGTCGGGTGCGTCGGGAACAGTCCGTCGACGATCCGTCGTGCGGTTTCAGCATCCTTGAGTTCTGGCGGGATCCGGGCCCCCAGCCTACCGAACACAATCTTGTAACCGGCACCCCAGGGGTCGCGGTCCACCTCCTCGCAGAGCTTCTTCCAGCATCGCGTCTTGCTGTCTCTGATGGCGTACGTCAGTCGTTTCCGTTCAGTCTTGTACTCGGCCTGAAGGGTTTCCCTTTCGGGTCTCCCTCCAGCCCTCGTAACCCGTCGTCGCTTTGCCAGGCACCTCTTCCGCAGCTCGGCTATCTCGTCCGTCCACCAGTATTGTGGTGGTCTGTTACGTCCGTACCGTCGTTTTGGCATTGTGCTGTCGCACAGCCGCGTCGTCAGTTTGGCCGTCTCGTCCGCCAGTCTTTCCGCCCTTTGCCGGCCAGTCAGCTCTGGGGGGACGTCGGTAGTTGGGGCCGGCGCTGCCGCCAGCTCCGCCGAAAACTTCAGTACGTCGAGTTTGTCTACGTTCCACCGCGGGGAGTGCCGTGTCCTCGTCCGTGTCGTCCTTGTCTCTCCTGCCACTTCAAAGGCGATGTACCGATGATCGCTGGCCGTGTAGCCCTCGAGCACCCGCCACCGCCCTATCCGTGGCAGAGTTCTGTCCGTCGTCATCGTTACGTCCGGGATGGAGTCTCCAAATCCCGGCCGTCTGTACGTTGGTACGTCTCCCGTGTTCGCCACTACTAGGTCCAGCCTTGCGGCCATCTCCAGCAGCAGCCGTCCGCGTCTGTTCGTTGCCGTCATGCCTTACTCGACCGCTCTCGCGTTGAGGTCCCCCGCGACCACGAGGTCCCCGGGCAGGTCCCTGAGTCCGTCCTCGAGGAGCGCAACCTTCGCCCGGAACTCCGCCGCAGCGTACTTTGGGGTCAGGTAGACGCTGACGTAAGTGACAGCGCCCACCCTAGCCCAGACGTAGTCGTCCCCGACGCCACGAGCGGTTACCCGGGCTCGGGCAGCGCCCCTCACCCAGATAGCCGCTGTCTTGGTCTCGTTCGTAATCCAATCCTGTGTTTGTCGCACCCTGTACGGCTCGCACAGGATCGGAATATCAGCGTCGTGTTCGTCTGCTATCTGTGGTAGTAGCATGTCTGCTGTCCTACTACGGTTCAGGTTGCCCTGAACTATCCTGTCCGTCTTCCGGCCTGCTTCTTGCACTCCTCCAGCGCAACCCGGTACACCGCGCACCTCCCGGAGCCCGCGACATGCGCCGCATCGCCGTGTCCCGCCTCGGCGCACAGTGGGCAGGCCGGTCTGTTTTTGCAGTCCGTGGCGTAATGTCCTGTCTCGCCACATTTCCTGCAGCACTTCGTCCGGTCTGTATTTTTGCATTTTGCCTTCGTGTGCCCGTATCCCAGGCACTTGTGGCATTTCGTCACCGTCAGTCGTGGTCGGACGCGGCAAGCTACCCATCCAAACCCGATCCGTCCCCGGCCGAGCAGCGCTCTGGCTTCCTGCGACTCTAGGTCGCATACGGCCATAAACTGTTCCGCCCGGTTCGGACCGAAGATATGGACCCCAAAGTCCGCGTCTCGTCTCGTCTCTCGTCGCAGTGCCTGTATCACGTCGTGTCTGGTCGTGACACAGTCAAGATCCATGATCTCCAATTGAACCCTGGAGGTCCCGGTCCTGACGTTGCCTGCGTCGCCGACCGCGTCCTGCAGGACGCGTCGGAAGTCGTCTCGTCCGTTGGCGTCTGTCCTTATCTTCAGGAGACTCAGACCATTCTTCGTCTTCCTGAGAGTCGTCACTTTAACGTGACTCTTCGCTGGGTCGACCGTGGTCCGTATCTTCCTGACGATGTCGGAGTACGTCGTGTCGTTCCCGGGTTTGACGAGCACCGCCGTCCCCCAGTGTTTGGGAGCCGCTCTGCGCCCCTCAGCCCCGGCCGTCGTGTCCGTCGTCGCGTTCGTCCCTTCCGTCCGCGTCTTCCGTTTCTTCTTTTCCTCTCTTGTCCTTGTCACTGTCTGCCAGTCAGCGACCGGTTCCGCAACCGTTGCCCTCTTCTGAGAGGTTTCCGGAGTGGTTCCAGTCGCCTCCCGTTTCCGTTTCGTCCGCGGAGTGTTTTGTGTCCGTTGTTCAGTCTCAACGTCCGTCTCCGTCGTCTCGTTGTCCGTCTTGTGGTCCTTCGGGGCTGCTTTAGCGCGCCTGTTAAGCGCAACGTCGGCAGCCTCGAGAATGGTCTTGATGCCCAGTTTAACGGACATACTAATGTTTTTTTGGATGGCCGCTGCCTCGGCCATCCTTGTCGCCGTACTGTGAATCAGTAACAATACGTCCGTCAGGTCCATATCGTCCGTGATTCGTGTCTTTGTGCCGATCGTGGATACAGCGGAAGCGCAACTCGCTCCGCTGCCCGTGCTCGACACGCTGTCCGTCCTGTCTCGTCGTTGGAGTCCCAGTGTCGTCCTGTCCGCTGTTCCAGTTTTCGTGTCCGTTGTCTTTGTTGCCGTCTTTGTCACCTGGTCTTTGCACAATTTGCGGCCCTCAGAATCCATGCCGCTGCCATGAGCCACCGGGGCTTTCACTCGATCGGAACTCAGGGTGGATTTCCCCTGTGCTGGGGCTACCACCTGAGGTATGTCGTTGTTATTCTTGTGCATCTCCATAAAGTTCCTACGTGCTACGGGTCTCTCGGGGGCGCGACTCCTCGTACCGCGCCGGAACATAGCACGGCCCCTGAGGTCGCCTCGGGGGCCTTCCGTCGGGCTTGTGCCGACTTCCGTCCCCTCCGACTTACTAGAAAACCCCGGGGTCGTCACTTCCCGAGCGGACCAGGTTTTTACGCCCAATCCGCCTCCTGAGGCCGCCTCGGGGGCCATCTATTGGGCCTGTGCCAACTTCAGTCCCCCTAGACTTACTCGATGTACGCGGGGTCGTCACGTCCCGAACGAGGGATTTAACCCCCCCGCCACCTGCGGTGATTATTATTATTATTATTATTATTATTATTATTATTATTATCATTAAATTACAATCAACAGTAGTGATAACATATATTTATCTTTACTTGTGAATAACTTGTGAGAAGCATCAGTATTTGATTTTTGTCATCACCCATGACTCCAAATACTCCCTGGTCTGAAATTCCCGTAACATACTTTTGTTGATCAATTTTTTTTCAATTTTCTTTGAATCGTGTAAAAATAGCTACATTAGGTCCGGACGATGTAGGCCAATACGATTTAAATACAGATTTTGAAACCAGTTCAAGAATGTGGTGACGACATGGCAAATAAATAAGCTCTTTTCCTAATGCTCGTTCTATTAAAACGCATGCACCACTGTGAGCTCCTAATAAAAAATCAATTTTAAATTTAATTTTTACAAATAGATGAATCGTCAATTGAACAATCAAAAAATGGTTAGCAAAAGTTCAAGAAATCTCAAGAAGTAGGAATGATTCTGAAAATAATATTTTTTGAAAAAACTACAATAATTCATCAGTAAACAATACCTGTATTTGTTGCTGTAGTATCAAAGCATAGCGCTTCAACTTTATCCGCGACAGACCAATCCTGCATTTTTGAAACAATCACTGAGGCCTGATTTCCACCAGTTCCAGAAGCGATTTTTCGAGCTCCTAGAAATGTTTCTTGTCCCGAAGCTGTTAACGCAATTGCCGCTCTATCGACATTTCCAGGTTCTTCATTGTTAGGCATTATTTTTCCATCCCAGTGTAGAACGCAATTATTAATTGTCAGATTGTCTTGTAAACTCTTCACTAAATTTTTCCTCACAGATTCACGCTTTCGATGGACCGTCATATGACTTACATTGTAGTCGTTTGGGTCAAGTCCTGCACTAATCAAAGTAGCATTTATGATTTGATGACCATTTCTGTCAGTTACATTGGCAAGATCAAGTGTACTAGCAAGTAGTGGTGTCATTATGTCCTTTTTTTTGGCTGTTGTGATAATTGAAGATCATCTTCATAATGAGAAATTGAGTGTGAAGTTCGACTAAGACTGGAATCCGTTTTTTGACTTAATAAGCCAAGATCGTTGACAGTAGACTGATTTTCTTCTATAAAGTATTTAAAATATCCGTTAGGTTCTTGAAAATTCACAAAATAATTCAAAATTTTATTCGCTAAAAAAAAAAAAATTAAAACTTCACAAATTATGTACAGAAACTTGAATTGTAACGTCTAGATTTGTTGGACATTTCAGTAATTTTGAGGACGTAAATTAAAAATACTAGTAAACTTATATTTTCATATTATTTGCTGATTTTCAAGGATAATAAAAATTTTTTAAAATAGCTAGAATCTCGAATAAAAAAGAAAAGTCTACTTAAAAAAAGAAAATTCAAAAAGATCATTTTTTGTTACCTAAGAAGTAGATTAATTAAATACTGTGAAGTTTTTTTAGAAATGAGGAAAATGCAAGATTTATAAGTAAATCTCTCTATATAATTTGTATGCAAGAGTTACCCAAGATTGCGAAAAAGAATAACAACACTTACCAATTTCATTCCATTGATTTATATCACTGTCAGATATAAGATCAACCTCCATATTATTTTGAGGATTAACCTCAATGAAACCTCGTCGATTCAATTGCCGTTGACCTTGCAAAAATAATTTTTCATCTTCATCAATAAGTTTTGTTGAATTATGATGGGCAACGTCAAACAATTTTTCAATTAGCACACGAAAATGTGACGTTTTTTTGTGAGACTGCTTCTTATTTTTATTTTTCAACAAATTCTTCCACTGAGTATGATGGTGAACAAACTTTCTTATTGCAGAACTTTTACTGCACGTCGGGATTCCAGCTTCAGCCCATAACTCAAAACGTTTTCAATCGTAATTAATGCACTTTTTTCAATTGTTAATTTCTGAGAACAATGATAATGGAAAAAAAGCGACATAACCTCTTTCAAACTTGGCAGCTTACGTCCCACAAATTTTGTTATCTGGCAGCCAATTAAATAAATTTGTTTTTCCATATTTAACACTTGATTAATCAACTTGATAAACTAAATTCTCAGAAAATTAATAAATAAACTGTCAAGTTGAACAATTATCACAATAAAATGTAATCAGTAGCGTAATGATACGAGAAGAAACGTATAATAGTACAAAAGCTTGGAAGGCAATTATGTACAATAGTTGGTAGAGGGCGCAAATAACAATTGTATTATTAATCCTACCGAAATTGGGATTACTAATCCACTTAACTTAGCAGATAACAGAAGAAAATTGATATGAAGTGAAATAGACTATAAACATATGACTATGCAAATAGTAAATATATTATTAATACATAATACAAATAAATTTATAATAAACTTCTACGAATTTTTTTAGGTAAGTAAATATTTTTCGCTAAAAATCAATAAAAATTATCATTTGTCAAATTATTAATAATTTCGGATCTGCATTCCGTCAGATATATGCATATATTTATTGTTCAGTTGATAATTCTGGGTTTATAATACATATAAATTAATTTTTGTTGTATTTACGAAAGAAAAAGCATAATTTTAAACAGTCCGAAGTTTGAGGCTCGATATTTTTGAAACGGCTGGATTTACGCAAAATGTCAATCAGATCTTTTTTGTAGAGCATCAAATTTCCTATAAGACCTGATTTTGTCATACTTATGAAGTAGCTCGTTATCCCATCACAAAATTCCAAACTTCAAAAAAAAATTTTCCCATGTTATTTAAATGGGAAATAGAAAATTACAAATCGCCACCTCTAAATATTAATATTAAGAGCTTATATTTTCACAGGGTCATTTTCTAGAGATACTCTGACGATTTTTCAATGTTCTTTGAAAAAAAAAGGAGTCGGTTTTTCTGGGACTCTCTAATATATATGTCGGGGAGAAGCCTCGGAAAGGCGGAGAGGATGTAGGATTTCCAATTTGTGGATTGTTCATTATAGAAAGCGCAATGATCTCAACACGTCCGGTCAATTGCTTTTCCGTGACTGTCGATTTCATCCAAGCGTTGTTATAAACAATTCATTTGTTTGTTCTATATTCAAAGCATGTTGAATAACGCTTGACGCTTGATACGGCGGACTCATTCAAAGTTCAAGTTTCCAATTCACTTGATGATGCATCCTCTTTATTCTTCTCCGACACGGCCATCCTGACAAATCACATATCCCCATGTGAAGTGATCTGCAAGAAATTCAATTCTCCAGCAGTAAAAGTTCGTTTTAAATGAATTCAATCTTACTTTAATCATTTATATTGAACAGAAAACTTAAATTTCAGTTCCAATCCCACATTTATTGACAAAGCAATTAATTTCGATACATATGGATAATTTTAAAGACTAAATACATTTTTTACATTTCGTTCACTTCCCTTGAGTGACCAACATTTCTATCACTTCCCTTGAGTGACAAATGTTCTTGACCACTTCCCTTGAGTGGTCAATGTCTAATCACTTCCCTTGAGTGATTTTTCTGACACAACTGTTACATGAAGCTGCCTACCACACACTCACGGTTTCATTGAAGAAATTCCGATTTCGACCGAGCTACGGCTACAAACTTTCATGTAAGAAATTTTTCCAAAAGTAATCATGTATTTAGTTTACACTTCAAATATTTACACACTTAAATATTTCATTATTCAAAATTTTCTTTACACATTTCCAATTCTTCCGGAATGTTACCCTCTGGCATTTTTCGCATCCGGTCATGTGCGTATTTAAATGTACGATTGGAATTCAAAGCTTTCAAAAGATATCTGTTGCCCTCTAACACTTCAATAATTTTATACGGGCCTTTGTATTTTGCATCTAATTTTGTTTGATTTCTCTCTTCATTCTTTAAAAGAACAAATTCGTTTAAAGAAAATTTGATTACTTTTGCCTTTGTTCGGTCAAACCTTTCCTTCTCATATTCTGCATTTTTGTTAATATTCTCGATTGCAAGTGTTCTAATTTCAGATAAGTCCTCCACATACTTCTCCTCAGAAATAAACATGAGCTCAAGAGGTCTGGCGACTTTTCCTATCATTAATTCGAGAGGACTAGATTTTGTGACTCGGTTGATCGTGCAATTTAGTGCTAATTGTACATCAGGCAATGCATCCTGCCAAGACCGGTCGCCGGTTATTTCTACGGTAGTTAGCATGTTCTTTAGAGTGCTCATTACTCGCTCCACCTGACCATTTGCGCGCGAGCTTCCAGTTGCAATCAAGTGCAACTTAATATTGTGAGCCAAACAAAATTCTCGAAAATCACTATTCGCGAAACAACGACCCTGGTCCGCAATTACGCGAGTGGGAGAGCCAAATAGAGAAATACCAGATTTCAATGCTTTAATGCTATAGCTAGTATCAATATGCAATGTATGACGAAGAAGAACAAATTTGGTGAAAGAATCAATTAAAACGAAAACGTACTCTTTCTTATCATTTTTACCACTTAATTTGCCAGTAGCGTCAATGTGAATGGTATTCCAAGGAATTGCGACTTTAGGAATGGGATGCAATTCAGCCTGAATTTTTCCCGAATTTGTTTTGGAAATTTTACATGTCAAACAATTTTCAACGAATTTTCGAACATATCTTGACATTCCGTCAAACCAGAATGAATCATAAATTTTCTCAAGGGTCTTTACCCATCCTAAATGTACCAATGCTTCATGGGTAGCGTTAATAACTGACCATCTGTACGCTCGTGGCAAAATAGGTAGAGATCGCGTTTTCCCGTGTCTTTGTATTTTACGAAAAAGAATTCCAGAGCGTAATTCGTAAGTTTTTGCTAATTCGTCATTCAACTTTTCTTCAGTTAAATTTTTGATTAATTTTGAAATTTCTTCATCACGTTGCTGTTCAGCAAAAAGCCATGTATTTGAGAGATTAGTTAAATTGACCTCTTTGTGCTCGGGTTTATTATAATTTTCTTTTATTGAATCTGGTAACGGATTTCTCGAAAAGAAGTCCGCATGACTCATTTTCTTTCCATTTCGGTATACTATATCGAAATCGAAAGCTTGAAGAAAAGTCCACCATCTATGCACTCTCGGAGTAAGATCTTTTTTTTTTCTCGAAGATTGCAGAGAGTTGCAATCTGTGACGACAAGAAATTTGCGTCCGTATAAAAAGTGTCGAAAATGTTTAACCGCGTTAACAACAGCAAGTGTTTCCAACTCGTACGAATGATATTTCGATTCAGCTGGTGAAGTACGTTTACTAAAATAAGCAATCACGCGCAATATATTTTCTTTTTTTTGGATTAGAATTGCCCCATAGCCCATCGAACTTGCATCAGTATGTAATTCAGTAAGACAATTCGGGTCAAATATTGTCAGTACTGGCTCATTGGTAAGTACTGAAATTATTTGTGTTCTAATATTCTCATGTAATTCTTTCCATTCAATGTTTCCTTTTGCTGCGGAAGTTAGCGCGTATAAAGGAGCCGCAATTTGAGAGAACCCTGGAATGAATTGACGGAAGTAAGATGCCAAACCAATGAATTGCCGTAATTGTGTTACCGTTTTAGGAGAGGGTAAAGATATTAAAGCTAAAATTTTCTTCTTATTTGGTCGGATTTCTCCGTTGCAAACTTCATAACCGAGATACTCTACTTTTTGTTTTAAGAAAGAGCATTTTTTGATGTTGAAAGTAAAGCCGAAATCTATCAAAACTTTTAATACAAGCTTCAACCTCTCCAGGGCTTCGTCCTCATTGGATGCAACAATAAGAATATCATCCATGTAAATAATGACAAAACTATTCGCCAATTCTCCCAAAGCCTTGTAAACGGCCCTCTGGAAAACAGATGGTGCATTTCGAAGCCCGAATGGCATGGACAGATATTCATACTGTCCATTGTGAGTAATGAAAGCTGTATATTCGATTGAATTTTCATGTATAGGGATCTGATGGAATCCAGATGCCATATCTAAGCTAGAAAAGTATTTCGCCCCATGTAACCTATTTACTTGGTCAGAAATTAGTGGCAATGGGAATCTGTCAGGTACAGTATTATCGTTTAGTTCTCGATAATCTACACACATTCTGTCTGACCCGTCCTTTTTCTTCACGAGAAGGATAGGGCTAGCGAATGGAGATGAGCTTGGGCGAATTACGTTTGCAGCAAGTAACTCTTTGATTTTATTTTGAACTATTTTTTGTTCATCGTGGCTCAATCTATATGGACGTCTATATACCGTCTTATTTGGATCTTTCAGGCGAATTTGCATTGGGTCCGTTTTAGCAGGTTGCTTTGGTGTACCGGTTATAAAATGCTCTCTAAATTCTTGTAAAATTGAGAGCAACCGTTCTTTTGACTCAAAAGAAATGTCAGTCTCAATTTTGTCAAAATTTACTTCGATTGATTCTCCAATTTTGCAAGCATCGACACGGATTTCACGCATTAATTTCAATTCGTTAGAAGATACAAGCACAGTCAAACCCTGACTCAAAATTTCACGACCAATCGAAATATCACTCCTCAAATAATGACTTGGCAGAACATGAAAAAGAATTTCTAGGGCAATGTCGTCAATGTTTACTTTGGTAAGAATTTGCAAAGTACTATGGACACTTGTTTGTCCAATTCCAGTCATAGTGACGATATTATCAAGTCTTTTCCCGGAGAACCTTGACGACACTGATTCTTTTATTAAAGAACATTCGGCTCCAGAATCAAAATTAAATGAAAACTGCTCACCTGCATGCCTCAAAATGCCAGAAGGCGAATTCACTTCACAAATATCCACTCGTCGTTCGATATTGGATCCGTTGAAGCGTCCTGACGATGGCTTCTTATTCATTCCAGGACATTGCGAAGAATAATGCCCAGGTTCCTTGCACTTGAAACAGGTTATAGGCTTCCTCGTGTCACTGCTTGTAGATGCATCTCTCTGCCACACATTTGATGCTGCATTTTTCTCTTTTCTTTGATAGCACGCAGACGATTTATGCCCGATCTTTCCACAGGAGAAACATTTCAGAAGGCTGGTAGACGATTTTTCTTTAAATCTTTTTGCTTCGCTGTGACGTTCAGTGTGAAGTTCCGAGTTTTTCCTCTTCAAGTAATATACCGCCTTCAATTCTTTTTGTAATTTATTCCGTGTCTCAATTTCTTCCGTAAAAGCAAGGCGTTGAAGTCGTGGTTCAAATTGAGAAATGTGACTGAGGACGAAGGACACAGCAATCTGTTCCATAGAGAGATTCTTCAATCGGTTCATCAACGAGGTTATCACAGTGGCTGAATAAGCGGCGATACATTCTCCTTCCTTTGGCCTTCCTTGATTGATATTCATTAAGAAAGCAGCGAGGGTTTCCGGACATTCAAATCGTAGAGAAAATATTTCTTTAAATTCATTCCAATTTATTCCGGCAAATACGTTTTGGGTCAGCCAGAATAATGCCTCTCCTTTCATCGCACGGCTCAAAGCGTTCATGAGCGACGCTCCTTCTAACGGATGCTCCGACATACACATGTCTGCCGTACGAATCCAAGCTCGAGTATCGCTCACTTTTTCTGGGTCAAAGTCAGGTAACTCGATTTTCGTCTGAGAAGGTTTCTTCATTGCCTCAATAATCTGCATGAAATTATTTTGCTGCTGTTGCAAAAGCATTTGCCATTTTGCGTCGTCACGTCTCTCTTCTCGGTGAGAAGCAGATTCTGATCGGCGAGAAGCAGATTCTGGTCGGTGAGAAGCAGATTCTGATCCCACTTCTGATGTCGGGGTGAAGCCTCGGAAAGGCGGAGAGGATGAAGGATTTCCAATTTGTGGATTGTTCATTATAGAAAGCGCGATGATCTCAACACGTCCGGTCAATTCGCTTGCTTTTCCGTGACTGTCGATTTCATCCAAGCGTTGTTATAAACAATTCATTTGTTTGTTCTATATTCAAAGCATGTTGAATAACGCTTGACGCTTGATACGGCGGACTCATTCAAAGTTCAAGTTTCCAATTCACTTGATGATGCATCCTCTTTATTCTTCTCCGACATATATGTTGTAACGTGGCGTTTCAGAATCGCCCGTCACAAGGGCACACAACCGCTATTATTTTTAATTTACGCGTCCTCGGCAGGGTAATCCAAACGAACTCGATACAAAATAGGCAATAACTACTTTTAACTAATTCTTTTTTGTAAATTCTTTATTTCGCGCTTCGGCGCACGCTAACAAGGTACTTGGACGACAACGATCCCGATCAACAAGGGACCACTATCTACCGTTTGCAGCTCTCGACGACTTCGCCTACTGACGGTCTCATCAGACTACACTGGCTACCTTGGTGCACCTTTATATACACCTGGGGTAGCATCCATCCGAACCTTCCGTATCGCCTCGACTGCCGGTGAACAGGGAGATAAAAATCCTCCCGGCGGCCGAGGGCATCGTTCCTCGAAGAGGAACCAGCCGCCAACTCTATCGGATGCCGTAAGGATGGCGTGAAGGGCAGACCGTAGCCTGCCATCCTCCGACTTACCGGCCTGGTGCCGGACCGACCCCAAACCACTACGTTCAGGGTGATAAAGCCGTCGTTCCGAGGATCGACGCTGCCTCCCTATCGGCAGGGACCAATTGTGTGGGTCGTGGTCCACGGTTTGGCCAACCGTCTGACTGCACGACCTCAGGTACAGGCAGCTAGCTACTGCCTGTACAAAAGCCGGTGGAGGTGAACAATGAGGCGTCACTCTCCACCCGGTAACTTTGGCCGAGAGGCACCCTATGTATGCCTCTGCCAAAGAAGTCCCCGATGATAGGCAGCCTGGACTGTAACCGAAGCAGCTACACATCGTACGAGTTGGTGTCAACGACAAAATCGCGAGCAGCACATTACACCACATCTAGCGGTAATTTTTGGAAAACGTATGACCACGCAGTAACCAATATTCGCCACAGGGGGATGGCCTATTTGCGGTGGGGGTCAACCGACCAATCAAAGAAGAAGAAGAATCACCTCACGACAACCGCGAGATCGGCGAGCTGAACTACGACCTGCTATTCTACGCTTGACCTGCCGAGTGACAGCGTCGTTCTTTTGCATCCTTCCGATTATCCTCTCGATTTCAGCTACCGATCCTTCTTCCTTTCATTCTACCATTATCGCAATCTACCGTTTTCTTTTTATACTCTCGATCCTTGTACTACCGTTCACTTCTTCCTATACATTCAATTCCTTTCCTTTCTTTCTACTCTCGTTTTATTATTTCTAAGTTTACTTTAAATTAGAATCAGTTTGTGTGCCTGAGGTCAACCATTAAGGTAAGGCTTCTGCCTTTGAATTGTACCGTTACGAAGTTGCTCATAATTTCTATTCTTTCTCATAGTATTTATCGACTTTGCGTGAATCATGGTCCACGGTTAAAGTTGCAGTAAGCCGCCGTGTGGCTGCATGATTTCGGTCATCAATATTATATTTATTGTTTCTTGGTTGCATCGTGTGGTGCCGTTTTGTGTGAATCATGGTCCACGACTTCCGTGTGGCTGCATGATTTCAGTAACTTATTATTTTCGTATCTGAGCGACCTCGTAACTGCCAAATAACTACTTTTCTTGTATTTATGATTTTTCTGATTATTTGTGAATCTCTATTATCTTGCTTCCGTATTTTCTATCGTATTTTGAGCCCTATTGGCTTCATATTTGATTCCATACTCTTTTTGTAATAGTAGTGTGCTTTATATTTTATTTCCGTTATTGCTTATTATATTTTTATTTATTTTTGTGCCTATTGTATCGTATATCGAGTTCCTTGGAGTACAAGCGAGCGTAGAATCACCCTTAGATATTACCGCATTTTTCTTTATTACTATTGACAATTTTATACTATTTCTGCCTGTTATTTATTTTTCCGTATTTTGTTAGATTAAGTTCTGTGAATTATTCTTTTGTATTGCGGTGTATTTTCGTATATTTCTCTATTTTGTGAACTCTCCGAAATTCTCTCACTCTCATAATTTTGTATTTTGTATCCTCTCAAAAGTTATATTTAGGAATTCATTATTTAATTCCTCACGTACGTAATAATTCTAAATTGTCGAATCTACCGTTTCTGAATAATTCTACCGAAGGCTATCTAGTCGATCGTTTGCCGACTTGGTAAATTGCTACTGAATGTCAATCTCTCATACCGGATATAATTTATGGTAAATTTGTCGTATCATCTACCGAACTATCGATACGTTGTTTTATACCGATCGCAGTAAAGTTCTCTCGTTCTAATTGCCAGAATAATAATTTTCGTAGCGTCATTTGCAACTTGGGTAAGATCACGTCGCCCAGTGACGTGTAGTTTTGAGTCAAATCTTGCATTATATCGCATCTCTCGACCTACGTCTATTTTTCTGTGTTAACTACCGTCTCTCGTGTTAAAGCTACCGTTTACTGCTATTCTACCGATATTTTTGTGAACAACGATTATTTATTTTATTAACTACCGCTATCGATACCACCTTATTTGCCTGTCTCACTTATGTAACCTTCTCGACAATATATGATCGATTGACTTATTCATTTTTCTTTTAACTGGAGGTTATTCTTTATTTTGTTATTTTCTTCAATTCTGGAATTACTGCTAGCTGCCTTGAACTCCGCCACTCTACCGGGATGTACGCGATCGTACCTGTGCCTAGCCAGCCATACAACGGGTTCTCTATTTATCTCTTTTGTACGGTTTTGTGTTAATTTTATTGATTTACATTATTGTTTAAAAATCGACGCTACCGCGTCTGGCGCCCAACGTACTTATTTTGTTATAGTTTGATATTGCGGATAAGTAGAGAATCGCGCCAAAGTGTCAACGGTAAGTCCTCATCCGAACGTAACAGAATTTAGCGTTACAAATTGATGGGCGACGAGGGGCCCGAAAAGGCTTAGCGTTACAATGTCTTGTACAACTAGATTTTTCAGCGTGGGGTAATGAGTTACCTCATCTGGCCGCTATGTGGCCTGGCTGAGATGTGGCCGCTAAGGGTTAATTACGTTCACCACGCGATGCAAAACCTTACGTCAATAATCACGTTATTCAAGGCATTGCGTATGCAGCCTGCTGTCAATTTCACCGAATACGTTGCTACGCAGAACTAATGTGGTAATATTTCTTCGATGATCGGATCCGCGCTCATGCTCTGTTATTCGCACATCACTCTTCCAGTCATTGAACCCAATTGTGAACACGTTGTTTCTTCTACGATCGAATAACTTACAGAGAACACAAAAAACTGTACCTGCAGTCTCGAAATAATAGAGCCATTCCCTTTTTCGAACCTCACCATTGGTCATTTTGTGGAAAAACATTTTGTTCGTGGCGTGTATCGCTTGCTTTAAATAGACGCATTTCGATGAATCAAAGTTCAAGGAATTGACGTCCTGCTTGATGGGATTACATATTATCTCATCGATCATATCTTGATTCAATTTCGGTCATTGAGCAGGATCTGAGAAATCCACCTCATGTTTTACTTCAATATCTACCGTGACTGCGGGTTCTTCGCTAATTTTTGGGCCACCGTCAACGGGCAAAACATCGGAAGTACACGGATTGTCTTCAACACTTTTTGAATAAGGGGCTTTATTTTCTGGCTCGTGATCAGCACTGGTTTCGCGTGATTGAAAGAAATTCTCTAGCCTCGGGATTTTTTTTTAAACTGCAGATTCCTTGTCATTTTTGTCTTTGATCAATCTCCGGCGTTGGGCACCACCGAGTTTATGAGGCAATATTGTACGTATATATATCTTTACATAAATTCACGCTAAAGCTGTGACAGAACTCAAGTCAACTGCATAACCAACAAAAATCCCGGAAATAACAATATGATTAATCACAGAATCATTCACATTGTACACAATAAGAAATCGGAATGAAATCTTGATACCACCCACATTGTAAAGACGTAAGTAAATTGTAGGTTATACCAGGATTTCGGACGTTGAGAATAAGGAATAGTATCGTGCCTCTACTCATGCGTAGCACATAATTTTCGGCACTTAAATTTTCAATTGCTATTTGTGTACAATCGGCACATTCATGTCCTTTAATAACTTCAAAAATCTTTCACAATCACCAACACCACGGTTATAGACGCATTATTATCTCCGACGACAAGAAACAGGCTCTACCTAATATGGGGAACCTCCGGTTAATCTCTATCACTCATTGGCCAATATTCTAGAAAACTATAATTTCCACCCTCTATCAGCACCATGTCTTGCACACCTATAATATTTTTAGGCTCAAAATGAGACCGTTCTTAATAACAGCGGAGCGCTGCTATCGCTACAAAAAATAATAAATGCAAATAGGCGAGGCGTGGAAGACCGTTGCCTGCAGGGTGCACACAATACTTTGTAATAAAAAGAGTATGTTAAATGTTTTTTTATCATTCTTCTTCCATAATTCGGAATGAAAATGTTATTATCGACGAAAAATATTAATTTTCGAACTTTATGGTTCGGGAAGAAAAAACGACGCTGAAGTGAGCCGCAGGTTTCAAACGCATATTGCCGAAATCCAGGAATGAATAGAGGCCTGTAGCCCCCGACCTATAAATTTCGATTCTCACGTTCTAGCATACGTCAAGTAGTATCAATACTCGGCTAATCGTGATAATATGTGGAAGAGAGTTACGAGTTGCCGAGAAACAACGCAGCTTGGGGCTGAAACCTGCGGCTAACTTCAGCGTCGTGAAAAAGAACGATCCAACGGCGCCCCCTAAACCGTGGCGCCCTAGACTATAGCCTCGGTAGCCTAGTGGGTAATTGGGCGTTGTTAAACGGTGCATAAATCTTCAAATTCGTCACAATATAATTGAATTAATATTCAATAAGATGGACTGCCGATTTCTATTTCATCTGGAAAATGTCTGTAGCCAATATTGTGCAAACCTTGTTATTATGTACGAGATTTCTACAGTCCCTTTCCTCTTTCGATTTATTTTGATATGAGCAAACTAAAAAACTCAAATTGTTACTTGCAGCAATTAAGATAAGAAATTGCTTACACGAAAACGGTACGCTTATATTTGAACCGAGGTATGACGTTAAACTTCAATGCGTTGTCGCAGATATGCCAATTCGAACCTTGTAAAAATGTTGTAAGCGTCACGGGGGATATAGTTCCTGCAATAGTGTGTTGTTCGCAGTGAATCACAAGGCACAGAAAGAGGATCGACAATTGTTCACTCACGGACATTCAGGGATTAACTATGAACAGCGCACAGATGTGTCGTTTCGGACACAAATTTTTCAGGAACATCATACAGGTACTTCACCATTATTAGATATAAAACCTGATCTGGATATGATTAAAACGACGTTGTTAGATTTCGTGCACTTGATGTCCGCTGTTGTAAAAGAAAAAAAAAGAACGAAGTTCCTTACGATTTTTCTTCAACACCGAATGTGATTCGATATAGAGATTTACATCGTTTCGATTTGTCAATTT